>NC_091286.1:94255363-97074711 GCF_032444005.1 Ranitomeya imitator
ATAGGAATGACAGCTGTGCTGTGTCCCATTACGAAGGAAATTCGCACCTCCGGAACGGTTTAACGGTATAAAGGGACACATTTTTAGTGTTTACTTCGGTGTTTGCAAGGAGCATAATTAAAAGAGCAACCTTTTCCTTTTGCATCCTTAGTGCTGCACAACATGGCTCTTTCAGCTACAAACGTCTTGGGGGGGGGGGGTTAAAGGTTTCCTTTCAACTTGCTCCAATCAGGCTTCGGCCTACACTCTGTTCCTCTGCTCCTCCTGCTGTCCCTGGGCTCTAACACCGCCAGTTGGTGCCTGGAAGTGCTGTGTGCACAGTCAACAGTCGCTCCTCTGTTATTGGGGTTCAGTAACGTCAGCTGATCCCCAGCTGTGTGTGCGGCAATACCTCCAATCTGCTCCTCCTGCTGTCCCTGGGCTCTAACACCGCCAGTTGGTGCCTGGAAGTGCTGTGTGCACAGTCAACAGTCGCTCCTCTGTTATTGGGGTTCAGTAACGTCAGCTGATCCCCAGCTGTGTATCCGGCAACGTGTCATGCGACCGCCACGCTGGCACAACTAAAATGTAAGGGGACCTGTCCCCCCCCCCCCTAGGCGTTTGTTACTGAAAGAGCCACCATGTGCAGCACTAATACTGCACAAGGGAAAGGTCGCTCTTGAAATTATGCTCCTTGCAAACGCTGAACTACACACTCATGTAATGTGTCCCCTCACACCGTCCAACCGTCCCGGAGGTGGGACTTTCCTTTGTAATGTGACACAGCACAGCCGTCATTGCTACCCCCTTGGCACCGTGCGCTGCCTCCTTAGCGTTGTTTGATTCCGTCATGGACCCTGCGCTGTTATGTTATCCCCTTGGCCATGCACAGTTTGCGCTGCCCGTCCTCTGACATCATTTGTTGTCGTCCTGGCTGCGCCTGTGCGTCCACGCTGCCCGAAATCACACCTCGCAGTGTCGTCTAATGTGATCCCACAGTGGGCCTGGTATCCATGGCCATGCGCAGTGCATATACTAGCCTCTCACTCCCCTTCTTCACGCTTCTTCAGACTAGGCGGCGTCAGCTGATCCCTAATAGCATGCCACGGCCGTGACGCCGCACAGTCTGAAGAAGCAGGAAGGAGGTGAGTGAGAGGCGATGATATGCACTGCGCATGCCCATGGATCCCTGGCCCGCAGTGGGACTACATTAGATGACACTGCAAGGTTGGATCTCGGGCAGCTTGGACGCACAGGCACTGCCAGCCTGACACCTACATGATGTCAGAAGACGGGCACCGCTAACTGTGCATGGCCAAGGGATAACATTACAGTGCGGGCTCCGTGACAGAACCAAACAACGTTGAGGAGGTGGTGCCCGGCACCAAGGGGGTTGGAATGACGGCTGTGCTGTGTCACATTACAAAGGAAAGTCCCACTTCCGGGATGGTTTGACGGTGTGAGGGGACACATTATATGAGTGTGTACTTCAGCGTTTGCAAGGAGCATAATTTTCGGAGCCACCATTTTCCATGTGCAGTATTACTGCTGTACAAGATGGCTCTTTCAGCAACAAATGCCTGGGGGGGGGGGTTTAAAGGTTCCCTTTCAACTTGCTCCACTGCAGGCTTCGGCCTACACTCTGCTCCTCTTTGATTCCCTGGGTTTCAACACTGTCAGTTGCCACCTGGAAGTGTTGTCTACACAGAAAAAAACACTAGGTGATGTGTCAGTGGGGTTCAGCACCGCCAGCTGTTCCCCTGCTGTGTAGTCGGCAACGTGTCCAGCACAAGCCACGCTGGCACAACAGAACAAAAGCTGCCACCAGTGCAGGCTTCGGCCTACACTCTGCTCCTCTCCTCCTCCTGCTGACCCTGGGCTCAAACACCGCTAGTTTTTGCCCGGAAGTGCTAGCTGCACAGAGAAAAACACCAGCCAATGTGTTAGTGGGGTTCAGCAACGCCAGCTGTTCCCCTGCTGTGTAGCCGGCAACGTGACCTGCAAACGCCATGCAGGCACAGGAACTGAAATTAAAAGGGAACCTGGCCCCACCCCCCCAGGTGTTTCTATGTATAACAGCCACCTAGTACAGCAGTACTGCTGCATTTGTACAAGGTGGCTGACTTTTTCTCCTTGCCCACGTGGAACTCAACACGTACAAAATGTGTCTCATTGAGACCATTCCACTGTCCCTGAGGTGTGACTTTCCTTTGTAATGATACGCAGCACCCCCCTTGGTAGCGTTTCCCGTCTTTTGTCATCATGGTTAGCTGGCTGCGCCTGTGCATCCGCCCTGCTAGAAACAACGCCCCTCGTTGTCATATTTATTTTGTCAGCGAGGGTGTGGTTTATGGGCACGAGCAGTGCATATGTTCGCCTGTCTTAACTCATCTCCTTCCGCCTTCTTCAGACTGTGCGGCCTCCTGGCCGTGGTAGGCGATAAGGGATCAGCTGAGGCCGCCCAGTCTGGAGCCGGTGTAAGGACATGTGTAAGCGGCAAACCTATTTACTGCACAAGGCCACGAATCCCAGCCACGTAGTGTGATTGTTTGAAAACACACTGTGGGTCTGGGATTCATGTCCATCGCTAACCGCAACGGCCGACATGAAATGAGGTCAGAAGACAGGAAGCGCTCACAGCGCATGGCCAAGGGATCACAATAGCGCAGACTCCTGTACAGCAAATAACAACGCTCAGGAATCTGCGCCCAGTACCTAGGTGCAAATTTTGACACCTGTGCTGCGTCTCGTTAAAAAGACAAGTCACGCCTCCACAACTGTTTGACAGTATAATGGGCTAAATAGTGTACGTGTTTTAGTCAGCGTGTGCAAGGAGCAAAACAAATAGAGCAACCTTTTACTTGTGCAGCATTAATGCTGCACAAGGTGTGGCTCTTGTACCTTGCAACACCTGAGGGGGGGGTTAAAGGTAACCTTTGAAATTGGTTCAACTAGGCTTCGGCCTACACTCTGCTCCTCTCCTCCTCCTGCTGACCCTGGGCTCAAACAACGCCAGTTTCTGCCCGGACATGCTAGCTGCACAGAGAAAAACACCAGCCAATGTGTTAGTGGGGTTCAGCACCGCCTGCTGTTCCCCCGCTGTGTAGCCGGCATCGTGTCCAGCACAAGCCACGCTGGCACAACCGACCAAAAGCTGCCACCAGTGCAGGCTTCGGCCTACACTTTGCTCCTCTCCTCCTCCTCCTGCTGACCCTGGGCTCTAACACCGCTAGTTTTTGCCCGGACATGCAATCTGCACAGAGAAAAACACCAGTCAATGTGTCAGTGGGGTTCAGCAACGCCAGCTGTTCCCCTGCTGTGTAGCTTGCAACGTGACCTGCAAACGCCACGCAGGCACATGAACTGAAATTGAAGGGAGCCTGCCCCCCACCCACAGGTGTTTCTATGTATATCAGCCACCTTGTACAGCAGTACTGCTGCATTTGTACGAGGTGGCTGACTTTTTCTCCTTGCCCACGTGGAACTCAACACGTACAAAATGTGTCTCATTAGAGACCATTACAATGTCCCTGAGGTGTGACTTTCCTTTGTAATGACACGCAGCACCACCCTTGTTAGCGCTGCCCGTCTTTTGACATCATTGGTTAGCTGGCTGCGCCTGTGCATCTCCCCTGCTCGAAACAACGGCCCTCGGTGTCTTATTTTTTTGGACAGCGAGGGTGTGATTGATGGGCATGTGCAGTGCATATGTTTGCCTGTGTTCACTCATCTCCTTCCGCCTTCTTCAGACTGGGTGTCCTCATGGCCGCGGCAGGCGATAAGGGATCAGATGAGGCCGCCCAGTCTGAAGCAGGTGTAAGGACATGTGTGAGCGGCAAACATATTTAGTGCACCAGGGCACGAATCCCAGCACCGCAGTGTGATTTTTTAAAAACACACTGTGGGTCTGGGATTCATGTCCATCGCTAACCGCAACGGCCGACATGAAATGAGGTCAGAAGACAGGAAGCGCTCACAGCGCATGGCCAAGGGATCACAATAGCGCAGACTCCTGTACAGCAAATAACAACGCTCAGGAATCTGCGCCCAGTACCTAGGTGCAAATTTTGACACCTGTGCTGCGTCTCGTTAAAAAGACAAGTCACGCCTCCACAACTGTTTGACAGTATAATGGGCTAAATAGTGTACGTGTTTTAGTCAGCGTGTGCAAGGAGCAAAACAAATAGAGCAACCTTTTACTTGTGCAGCATTAATGCTGCACAAGGTGTGGCTCTTGTACCTTGCAACACCTGAGGGGGGGGTTAAAGGTAACCTTTGAAATTGGTTCAACTAGGCTTCGGCCTACACTCTGCTCCTCTACTCCTCCTGCTGACCCTGGGCTCAAACACCGCTAGTTTTTGCCCGGAAATGCTAGCTGCACAGAGAAAAACACCAGCCAATGTGTTAGTGGGGTTCAGCACCGCCAGCTGTTCCCCTGCTGTGTAGTCGGCAACGTGTCCAGCACAAGCCACGCTGGCACAACCGACCAAAAGCTGCCACCAGTGCAGGCTTCGGCCTACACTTTGCTCCTCTCCTCCTCCTGCTGACCCTGGGCTCAAACAACGCCAGTTTCTGCCCGGACATGCTAGCTGCACAGAGAAAAACACCAGCCAATGTGTTAGTGGGGTTCAGCACCGCCTGCTGTTCCCCCGCTGTGTAGCCGGCATCGTGTCCAGCACAAGCCACGCTGGCACAACCGACCAAAAGCTGCCACCAGTGCAGGCTTCGGCCTACACTTTGCTCCTCTCCTCCTCCTGCTGACCCTGGGCTCAAACAACGCCAGTTTCTGCCCGGACATGCTAGCTGCACAGAGAAAAACACCAGCCAATGTGTTAGTGGGGTTCAGCAACGCCAGCTGTTCCCCTGCTGTGTAGCTTGCAACGTGACCTGCAAACGCCACGCAGGCACATGAACTGAAATTGAAGGGAGCCTGCCCCCCACCCACAGGTGTTTCTATGTATATCAGCCACCTTGTACAGCAGTACTGCTGCATTTGTACGAGGTGGCTGACTTTTTCTCCTTGCCCACGTGGAACTCAACACGTACAAAATGTGTCTCATTAGAGACCATTACAATGTCCCTGAGGTGTGACTTTCCTTTGTAATGACACGCAGCACCCCCATTGTTAGCGCTGCCCGTCTCCTGACATCATTGGTTGGCTGGCTGTGCCTGTGCGTCCCCCCTGCCCGACACAACGCCCCCCGTTGTCTCATATATTTTGACTGCGAGGGTGTGATTGATGGGCACGAGCAGTGCATATGTTCCCCTGTTTTCACTCCCCTCCTTCCGCCTTCTTCTGACTGTGCGGCCTCATGGCCGCGGCATGCGATAAGGGATCAGCTGAGGCCGCCCAGTCTGAAGCAGGTGTAAGGACATGTGTGAGCGGCGAACATATTTACTGCACAAGGCCACGAATCCCAGCACCGCAGTGTGACTTTAGGAAAAGCCACTGTGGGTCTGGGATTTATGGCCATCGTTAACCGCACCGGCCAACATGAAATGAGGTCATGAGACGGCCTGCACTAACAGGGTATTGCCAAGGGATAACACAAGAGCGCAGACTCCTGTACAGCAAATAACAACGCTCAGGAATCTGCGCCCAGTACCTAGGTGCAAATTTTGACACCTGTGCTGCGTCTCGTTAAAAAGACAAGTCACGCCTCCACAACTGTTTGACAGTATAATGGGCTAAATAGTGTACGTGTTTAATTCAGCGTGTGCAAGGAGCAAAATTAAATAGAGCAACCTTTGACTTGTGCATCATTAATGCTGTTCAAGGTGTGGCTCTTGTACCTTGCAACACCTGAGGGGGGGGTTTAAGGTAACCTTTGAAATTGGTTCAACTAGGCTTCGGCCTACACTCTGCTCCTCTACTCCTCCTGCTGACCCTGGGCTCAAACACCGCTAGTTTTTGCCCGGAAATGCTAGCTGCACAGAGAAAAACACCAGCCAATGTGTTAGTGGGGTTCAGCACCGCCAGCTGTTCCCCTGCTGTGTAGTCGGCAACGTGTCCAGCACAAGCCACGCTGGCACAACAGAACAAAAGCTGCCACCAGTGCAGGCTTCGGCCTACACTTTGCTCCTCTCCTCCTCCTCCTGCTGACCCTGGGCTCTAACACCGCTAGTTTTTGCCCGGACATGCAATCTGCACAGAGAAAAACACCAGTCAATGTGTCAGTGGGGTTCAGCAACGCCAGCTGTTCCCCTGCTGTGTAGCTTGCAACGTGACCTGCAAACGCCACGCAGGCACATGAACTGAAATTGAAGGGAGCCTGCCCCCCACCCCCCCAGGTGTTTCTATGTATAACAGCCACCTTGTACAGCAGTACTGCTGCATTTGTACAAGGTGGCTGACTTTTTCTCCTTGCACACGTGGAACTCAACAAGTACAAAATGTGTCTCATTACAGACCATTACAATGTCCCTGAGGTGTGACTTTCCTTTTTAATGACACGCAGCACCCCCATTGTTAGCGCTGCCCGTCTCCTGACATCATTGGTTGGCTGGCTGTGCCTGTGCGTCCTCCCTGCCCGACACAACGCCCCCCGTTGTCTCATATATTTTGACTGCGAGGGTGTGATTGATGGGCACGAGCAGTGCATATGTTCCCCTGTTTTCACTCCCCTCCTTCCGCCTTCTTCTGACTGTGCGGCCTCATGGCCGCGGCATGCGATAAGGGATCAGCTGAGGCCGCCCAGTCTGAAGCAGGTGTAAGGACATGTGTGAGCGGCGAACATATTTACTGCACAAGGCCACGAATCCCAGCACCGCAGTGTGACTTTAGGAAAAGCCACTGTGGGTCTGGGATTTATGGCCATCGTTAACCGCACCGGCCAACATGAAATGAGGTCATGAGACGGCCTGCACTAACAGGGTATTGCCAAGGGATAACACAAGAGCGCAGACTCCTGTACAGCAAATAACAACGCTCAGGAATCTGCGCCCAGTACCTAGGTGCAAATTTTGACACCTGTGCTGCGTCTCGTTAAAAAGACAAGTCACGCCTCCACAACTGTTTGACAGTATAATGGGCTAAATAGTGTACGTGTTTAATTCAGCGTGTGCAAGGAGCAAAATTAAATAGAGCAACCTTTGACTTGTGCATCATTAATGCTGTTCAAGGTGTGGCTCTTGTACCTTGCAACACCTGAGGGGGGGGTTAAAGGTAACCTTTGAAATTGGTTCAACTAGGCTTCGGCCTACACTCTGCTCCTCTACTCCTCCTGCTGACCCTGGGCTCAAACACCGCTAGTTTTTGCCCGGAAATGCTAGCTGCACAGAGAAAAACACCAGCCAATGTGTTAGTGGGGTTCAGCACCGCCAGCTGTTCCCCTGCTGTGTAGTCGGCAACGTGTCCAGCACAAGCCACGCTGGCACAACAGAACAAAAGCTGCCACCAGTGCAGGCTTCGGCCTACACTTTGCTCCTCTCCTCCTCCTCCTGCTGACCCTGGGCTCTAACACCGCTAGTTTTTGCCCGGACATGCAATCTGCACAGAGAAAAACACCAGTCAATGTGTCAGTGGGGTTCAGCAACGCCAGCTGTTCCCCTGCTGTGTAGCTTGCAACGTGACCTGCAAACGCCACGCAGGCACATGAACTGAAATTGAAGGGAGCCTGCCCCCCACCCCCCCAGGTGTTTCTATGTATAACAGCCACCTTGTACAGCAGTACTGCTGCATTTGTACAAGGTGGCTGACTTTTTCTCCTTGCACACGTGGAACTCAACAAGTACAAAATGTGTCTCATTACAGACCATTACAATGTCCCTGAGGTGTGACTTTCCTTTTTAATGACACGCAGCACCCCCATTGTTAGCGCTGCCCGTCTCCTGACATCATTGGTTGGCTGGCTGTGCCTGTGCGTCCCCCCTGCCCGACACAACGCCCCCCGTTGTCTCATATATTTTGACTGCGAGGGTGTGATTGATGGGCACGAGCAGTGCATATGTTCCCCTGTTTTCACTCCCCTCCTTCCGCCTTCTTCTGACTGTGCGGCCTCATGGCCGCGGCATGCGATAAGGGATCAGATGAGGCCGTCCAGTCTGAAGCAGGTGTAAGGACATGTGTGAGCGGCAAACATATTTACTGCACCAGGGCACGAATCCCAGCACCGCAGTGTGATTTTTTAAAAACACACTGTGGGTCTGGGATTCATGTCCATCGCTAACCGCAACGGCCAACATGAAATGAGGTCATAAGACAGGAAGCGCTCACAGCGCATGGCCAAAGGATCACAAGAGCGCAGACTCCTGTACAGCAACTAACAACGCTCAGGAAGCTGCGCCCATGCAAAAAGGTGTTTTCGACACCTGTGCTGCTTTTCTTTAAAAAGACAAGTCACGCCTCCACTACTGTTAAACAGTATAATGGGCTAAATAGTCTACGTGTTGCATTCAGCTTGTGCAAGTAGACAAATTAATAGAGCAACCTTTTACTTGTGCAGCATTAATGCTGCAGAAGGAGTGGCTCTTGTTCTTTGTAACACCTGAGGGGGGGTTAAAGGTAACCTTTGAAATTGGTTCAACTAGGCTTCGGCCTACACTCTGCTCCTCTCCTCCTCCTGCTGACCCTGGGCTGTAACAACGCTAGTTTTTGCCCGGAAATGCTAGCTGCACAGAGAAAAACACCAGCCAATGTGTTAGTGGGGTTCAGCAACGCCAGCTGTTCCCCCGCTGTGTAGCCGGCATCGTGTCCAGCACAAGCCACGCTGGCACAACCGACCAAAAGCTGCCACCAGTGCAGGCTTCGGCCTACACTTTGCTCCTCTCCTCCTCCTCCTGCTGACCCTGGGCTCAAACACCGCTAGTTTTTGCCCGGAAATGCTAGCTGCACAGAGAAAAACACCAGCCAATGTGTTAGTGGGGTTCAGCAACGCCAGCTGTTCCCCCGCTGTGTAGCCGGCATCGTGTCCAGCACAAGCCACGCTGGCACAACCGACCAAAAGCTGCCACCAGTGCAGGCTTCGGCCTACACTTTGCTCCTCTCCTCCTCCTCCTGCTGACCCTGGGCTCAAACACCGCTAGTTTTTGCCCGGAAATGCTAGCTGCACAGAGAAAAACACCAGCCAATGTGTTAGTGGGGTTCAGCACCGCCAGCTGTTCCCCTGCTGTGCAGCTTGCAACGTGACCTGCAAACGCCACGCAGGCACATGAACTGAAATTGAAGGGAGCCTGGCCCCCACCCCCAGGTGTTTCTATGTATAACAGCCACCTTGTACAGCAGTACTGCTGCATTTGTACAAGGTGGCTGATGTTTTCTCCTTGCCCACGTGGAACTCAACACGTACAAAATGTGTCTCTTTGAGACCATTCCACTGTCCCTGAGGTGTGACTTTCCTTTCTAATGATACGCAGCACCCCCCTTGGTAGCGCTTCCCGTCTTCTGACATCATTGGTTGGCTACTTGCGCCTGTTCGTCCGCCCTGCCTGAATAAAATGCTCCTCGTTGTCTTAATTATTTTGACTGCGAGGGTGTGATTGATGGGCACGAGCAGTGCATATCTTCGCCTGTCTTAACTCATCTCCTTCAGCCTTCTTCAGACTGTGCAGCCTCATGGCCGCGGCATGCAAGAAGGGATCAGCAGAGGCCGCCCAGTCTGAAGCAGGTGTAAGGACGTGTGTGAGCGGCCAAAATATTTACTGCTCAAGGCCACGAATCCCAGCACCGCAGTGTGGCTTTATGAAAAGACACTGTGGGTCTGGGATTTATGGCCATCGTTAACCGCACCGGCCAACATGAAATGATGTCATAAGATGGGCAGCGCTAACAGGGCATTGCCAAGGGATAACACAAGAGCGCAGACTCCTGTACAGCAAATAACAACGCTCAGGAAGCTGCTCCAAGCACCAAGGCGTTATTTTGGACACCTGTGCTGCGTCTCATCAAAAAACCAAGTCACGCATCCACTACAGTTTGACTGTAGAATGGGGTAAATTGTGTATGTCTTTCATTCAGCGTGTGCAAGTAGACAAATTAATAGAGCAACCTTTCACTTGTGCAGCATTAATACTGCACAAGGTGTGTCTCTTGTACTTTGTAACACCTGAGGGGGGGGTTAAAGGTTTCCTTTGAAATTGGTTCAACTAAGCTTCGGCCTACACTCTGCTCCTCTCCTCCTCCTCCTGCTTCAACACGGGCTCTAACATCGCTAGTTTTTGCCCGCAAGTGCTAGCTGCACAGAGAAAAACACACGCCATTGTGTTAGTGGGGTTCAGCAACGCCAGCTGTTCCCCCAGTGTGTAGCCGGCAAAGTGTCCTGCAAACGCAACGCAGACACAAAGCTGCCTCCAGTGCAGGCTTCGGCCTACACTCATCTCCCCCTGCTTACCCTTTGCTCCAACACCGCTAGTTGGGGCTCTAGGAAGACAATCTTTAATAGGCAAGGCAACGCATCCGGGTTCCAGCACCGCCAGCTGGTTCTCGGCAGTGTTCTTGTCACAGGTACTCCCTCGTGCCAAGCCTGGTTTCAGCACCGTCAGCTGTTTCCGGGTTGTGTCAAGCTCACTGAGACACCTATGCTTGCCTCGTCGTGGTGCGGTCGGGTTAGCCAACTCCAGGGTGCCTCCAGTTTAGGAGCTTCCTATGTGGGCTGCGTGAACTGGTAGTCAAGGCTGGTTCTGTAGTGCCAGTAGGCCCAGCTCCCCCTGTAGGACTGTTGGGGTTCGGTAACTGCGGCTGCCTCGCGGCCTAGCTGTTCTCTCCTCTCCTGTGGGCCTTGGGGTCCACCACCTGGTTCCAGCACCGTCAGCTGGTTCCGGGCCGAGCCTTTGGCTTAGGTGCCTCCTCCTGGGTATCCGAGTTCCGCCAACGCCAGGCGGTCCTTGGTAGTGCTTTTAAGCGCGGGCACCTACAGCTTAGTAACCGGGTTCCAGCACCGTCAGCTGGTCCTCGGTCGTGCCATTGGCTCTTGCACACTGGGGCAACGCATCCGGGTTCCAGCACCGCCAGCTGGTTCTCGGCAGTGTTTTTGTCACAGGTACTCCCTCGTGCCAAGCCTGGTTTCAGCACCGTCAGCTGTTTCCGGGTTGTGTCAAGCTCACTGAGACACCTATGCTTGCCTCGTCGTGGTGCGGTCGGGTTAGCCAACTCCAGGGTGCCTCCAGTTTAGGAGCTTCCTATGTGGGCTGCGTGAACTGGTAGTCAAGGCTGGTTCTGTAGTGCCAGTAGGCCCAGCTCCCCCTGTAGGACTGTTGGGGTTCGGTAACTGCGGCTGCCTCGCGGCCTAGCTGTTCTCTCCTCTCCTGTGGGCCTTGGGGTCCACCACCTGGTTCCAGCACCGTCAGCTGGTTCCGGGCCGAGCCTTTGGCTTAGGTGCCTCCTCCTGGGTATCCGAGTTCCGCCAACGCCAGGCGGTCCTTGGTAGTGCTTTTAAGCGCGGGCACCTACAGCTTAGTAACCGGGTTCCAGCACCGTCAGCTGGTCCTCGGTCGTGCCATTGGCTCTTGCACACTGGGGCAACGCATCCGGGTTCCAGCACCGCCAGCTGGTTCTCGGCAGTGTTTTTGTCACAGGTACTCCCTCGTGCCAAGCCTGGTTTCAGCACCGTCAGCTGTTTCCGGGTTGTGTCAAGCTCACTGAGACACCTATGCTTGCCTCGTCGTGGTGCGGTCGGGTTAGCCAACTCCAGGGTGCCTCCAGTTTAGGAGCTTCCTATGTGGGCTGCGTGAACTGGTAGTCAAGGCTGGTTCTGTAGTGCCAGTAGGCCCAGCTCCCCCTGTAGGACTGTTGGGGTTCGGTAACTGCGGCTGCCTCGCGGCCTAGCTGTTCTCTCCTCTCCTGTGGGCCTTGGGGTCCACCACCTGGTTCCAGCACCGTCAGCTGGTTCCGGGCCGAGCCTTTGGCTTAGGTGCCTCCTCCTGGGTATCCGAGTTCCGCCAACGCCAGGCGGTCCTTGGTAGTGCTTTTAAGCGCGGGCACCTACAGCTTAGTAACCGGGTTCCAGCACCGTCAGCTGGTCCTCGGTCGTGCCATTGGCTCTTGCACACTGGGGCAACGCATCCGGGTTCCAGCACCGCCAGCTGGTTCTCGGCAGTGTTTTTGTCACAGGTACTCCCTCGTGCCAAGCCTGGTTTCAGCACCGTCAGCTGTTTCCGGGTTGTGTCAAGCTCACTGAGACACCTATGCTTGCCTCGTCGTGGTGCGGTCGGGTTAGCCAACTCCAGGGTGCCTCCAGTTTAGGAGCTTCCTATGTGGGCTGCGTGAACTGGTAGTCAAGGCTGGTTCTGTAGTGCCAGTAGGCCCAGCTCCCCCTGTAGGACTGTTGGGGTTCGGTAACTGCGGCTGCCTCGCGGCCTAGCTGTTCTCTCCTCTCCTGTGGGCCTTGGGGTCCACCACCTGGTTCCAGCACCGTCAGCTGGTTCCGGGCCGAGCCTTTGGCTTAGGTGCCTCCTCCTGGGTATCCGAGTTCCGCCAACGCCAGGCGGTCCTTGGTAGTGCTTTTAAGCGCGGGCACCTACAGCTTAGTAACCGGGTTCCAGCACCGTCAGCTGGTCCTCGGTCGTGCCATTGGCTCTTGCACACTGGGGCAACGCATCCGGGTTCCAGCACCGCCAGCTGGTTCTCGGCAGTGTTTTTGTCACAGGTACTCCCTCGTGCCAAGCCTGGTTTCAGCACCGTCAGCTGTTTCCGGGTTGTGTCAAGCTCACTGAGACACCTATGCTTGCCTCGTCGTGGTGCGGTCGGGTTAGCCAACTCCAGGGTGCCTCCAGTTTAGGAGCTTCCTATGTGGGCTGCGTGAACTGGTAGTCAAGGCTGGTTCTGTAGTGCCAGTAGGCCCAGCTCCCCCTGTAGGACTGTTGGGGTTCGGTAACTGCGGCTGCCTCGCGGCCTAGCTGTTCTCTCCTCTCCTGTGGGCCTTCGGGTCCACCACCTGGTTCCAGCACCGTCAGCTGGTTCCGGGCCGAGCCTTTGGCTTAGGTGCCTCCTCCTGGGTATCCGAGTTCCGCCAACGCCAGGCGGTCCTTGGTAGTGCTTTTAAGCGCGGGCACCTACAGCTTAGTAACCGGGTTCCAGCACCGTCAGCTGGTCCTCGGTCGTGCCATTGGCTCTTGCACACTGGGGCAACGCATCCGGGTTCCAGCACCGCCAGCTGGTTCTCGGCAGTGTTTTTGTCACAGGTACTCCCTCGTGCCAAGCCTGGTTTCAGCACCGTCAGCTGTTTCCGGGTTGTGTCAAGCTCACTGAGACACCTATGCTTGCCTCGTCGTGGTGCGGTCGGGTTAGCCAACTCCAGGGTGCCTCCAGTTTAGGAGCTTCCTATGTGGGCTGCGTGAACTGGTAGTCAAGGCTGGTTCTGTAGTGCCAGTAGGCCCAGCTCCCCCTGTAGGACTGTTGGGGTTCGGTAACTGCGGCTGCCTCGCGGCCTAGCTGTTCTCTCCTCTCCTGTGGGCCTTGGGGTCCACCACCTGGTTCCAGCACCGTCAGCTGGTTCCGGGCCGAGCCTTTGGCTTAGGTGCCTCCTCCTGGGTATCCGAGTTCCGCCAACGCCAGGCGGTCCTTGGTAGTGCTTTTAAGCGCGGGCACCTACAGCTTAGTAACCGGGTTCCAGCACCGTCAGCTGGTCCTCGGTCGTGCCATTGGCTCTTGCACACTGGGGCAACGCATCCGGGTTCCAGCACCGCCAGCTGGTTCTCGGCAGTGTTTTTGTCACAGGTACTCCCTCATGCCAAGCCTGGTTTCAGCACCGTCAGCTGTTTCCGGGTTGTGTCAAGCTCACTGAGACACCTATGCTTGCCTCGTCGTGGTGCGGTCGGGTTAGCCAACTCCAGGGTGCCTCCAGTTTAGGAGCTTCCTATGTGGGCTGCGTGAACTGGTAGTCAAGGCTGGTTCTGTAGTGCCAGTAGGCCCAGCTCCCCCTGTAGGACTGTTGGGGTTCGGTAACTGCGGCTGCCTCGCGGCCTAGCTGTTCTCTCCTCTCCTGTGGGCCTTGGGGTCCACCACCTGGTTCCAGCACCGTCAGCTGGTTCCGGGCCGAGCCTTTGGCTTAGGTGCCTCCTCCTGGGTATCCGAGTTCCGCCAACGCCAGGCGGTCCTTGGTAGTGCTTTTAAGCGCGGGCACCTACAGCTTAGTAACCGGGTTCCAGCACCGTCAGCTGGTCCTCGGTCGTGCCATTGGCTCTTGCACACTGGGGCAACGCATCCGGGTTCCAGCACCGCCAGCTGGTTCTCGGCAGTGTTTTTGTCACAGGTACTCCCTCGTGCCAAGCCTGGTTTCAGCACCGTCAGCTGTTTCCGGGTTGTGTCAAGCTCACTGAGACACCTATGCTTGCCTCGTCGTGGTGCGGTCGGGTTAGCCAACTCCAGGGTGCCTCCAGTTTAGGAGCTTCCTATGTGGGCTGCGTGAACTGGTAGTCAAGGCTGGTTCTGTAGTGCCAGTAGGCCCAGCTCCCCCTGTAGGACTGTTGGGGTTCGGTAACTGCGGCTGCCTCGCGGCCTAGCTGTTCTCTCCTCTCCTGTGGGCCTTGGGGTCCACCACCTGGTTCCAGCACCGTCAGCTGGTTCCGGGCCGAGCCTTTGGCTTAGGTGCCTCCTCCTGGGTATCCGAGTTCCGCCAACGCCAGGCGGTCCTTGGTAGTGCTTTTAAGCGCGGGCACCTACAGCTTAGTAACCGGGTTCCAGCACCGTCAGCTGGTCCTCGGTCGTGCCATTGGCTCTTGCACACTGGGGCAACGCATCCGGGTTCCAGCACCGCCAGCTGGTTCTCGGCAGTGTTTTTGTCACAGGTACTCCCTCGTGCCAAGCCTGGTTTCAGCACCGTCAGCTGTTTCCGGGTTGTGTCAAGCTCACTGAGACACCTATGCTTGCCTCGTCGTGGTGCGGTCGGGTTAGCCAACTCCAGGGTGCCTCCAGTTTAGGAGCTTCCTATGTGGGCTGCGTGAACTGGTAGTCAAGGCTGGTTCTGTAGTGCCAGTAGGCCCAGCTCCCCCTGTAGGACTGTTGGGGTTCGGTAACTGCGGCTGCCTCGCGGCCTAGCTGTTCTCTCCTCTCCTGTGGGCCTTCGGGTCCACCACCTGGTTCCAGCACCGTCAGCTGGTTCCGGGCCGAGCCTTTGGCTTAGGTGCCTCCTCCTGGGTATCCGAGTTCCGCCAACGCCAGGCGGTCCTTGGTAGTGCTTTTAAGCGCGGGCACCTACAGCTTAGTAACCGGGTTCCAGCACCGTCAGCTGGTCCTCGGTCGTGCCATTGGCTCTTGCACACTGGGGCAACGCATCCGGGTTCCAGCACCGCCAGCTGGTTCTCAGCAGTGTTCTTGTCACAGGTACTCCCTCGTGCCAAGCCTGGTTTCAGCACCGTCAGCTGTTTCCGGGTTGTGTCAACTTCACTGAGACGCCTATGCTTGCCCCGTCGTGGTGCGGTCGAGTTAGCCAACTCCAGGGTGCCTCCAGTTTAGGAGCTTCCTATGTGGGCTGCGTGAACTGGTAGTCAAGGCTGGTTATGTAGTGCCAGTAGGCCCAGCTCCCCCTGTAGGACTGTTGGGGTTCGGTAACTGCGGCTGCCTCGCGGCCTAGCTGTTCTCTCCTCTCCTGTGGGCCTTCGGGTCCACCACCTGGTTCCAGCACCGTCAGCTGGTTCTCGGCAGTGTCTTTTGCTCTTGTACCTTCTGCTCCCCATCCTGGTTCCAGTACCGTCAGCTGGTTCCGGGCAGAGCCTTTGGCTTAGGTGCCTCCTTCTGGGTATCCAAGTTCCACCAACGTCAGGTGGTCCTTGGTAGTGCTTTCAGGCACGGGTACCTCCTGCTTAGTAACCGGGTTCCAGTAACGTCAGCTGGTCCTCGGTAGTTCCATTGGCTCTTGGACCTTCGGCTACCCATCCGGGTTCCAGTACCGTCAGCTGGTTCTCGGCAGTGTCTTTTGCTCTTGTACCTTCTGCTCCCCATCCTGGTTCCAGTAACGTCAGCTGGTTCCGGGCAGAGCCTTTGGCTTAGGTGCCTCCTTCTGGGTATCCGAGTTCCGTCAACGTCAGGCGGTCCTTGGTAGTGCTTTTTAGCACGGGTACCTCCTGCTTAGTAAC
This sequence comes from Ranitomeya imitator, assembly GCF_032444005.1. Classification (NCBI taxonomy): domain Eukaryota; kingdom Metazoa; phylum Chordata; class Amphibia; order Anura; family Dendrobatidae; genus Ranitomeya; species Ranitomeya imitator. Next base: position 94,271,351 of record NC_091286.1, read on the forward strand.
CGGGTTCCAGTAACGTCAGCTGGTCCTCGGTAGTTCCATAGGCTCTTGAACCTTCGGGTAGCCATCCGAGTTCCAGTTCCATCAGCTGGTTCTTGGCATTTTCTCAGCCTTCTTGTACCTTCTGCTACATTTCCAAGTTGAAGACCCTAACGTCGACGACCCGGAAGACCACCACGATGACGACGACACGGAAGACCACCCCGATGACGACGACGACGACGGCGGAGATGACGACACTGGAGACGACGACCCTGGAGACGACAACATGGAAGACCGAGAAGCAGAAGAACAAGAGGCTGCAGAACAAAGAGCAGAAGAACATTAAGCATAAGACTTAATATCAGAGCAAAAGATATTATCTAAATTATATGCAGAAGAAGACTAAGCAGTGTATGGGGGTGAGTCCGTTCCTCCTCGTGGTGCCCCTGGATAAAGCCTGATGCTGCAGGCCAAACTGAACGCGGACAAATGTAACTTTTGTGACTGGCAGAACGGAAGGTGTAATCTTCAAACTTTTATAGATAACAACTACGGGAATGCCTGTCACAAATGAGAATATGATGAAGAAGTAGAATAGGAAGAATAATAACAGTGGAATAAAAAGAATATGTAGAATAAGAAGAATAATAATAGTTGAATAAAATGAATATGAAGAATGTAATAAAAAAAAAAAAATAGGTAGAAGATGAAGAAGAAGATGAATAAGGTGAAGAAGTTGATGTCAAAGATGCTGATGATGATGAAGATGAAAGTGTGGGAAAAGAAAAAAAAAAAGAAAAAAAAGAAGGGGAAGGGCGTGGAATAGTGAAACATCAATATCTGACAAAATAAAAAAAAAATTTACATAGTCAATATCTTTGTCACTCCGAACGTCTTAAAAAAAAACAAAAAACATGCTATTCTATTTGATTGGGATAAACCTCTATGACTTTAATGTCTCCGCCACCTCCCCAAATACATCCGGCATTATTCTTAGTTGTTTTCCTTCATGTAGAATGAACCTACAAGGAAAGAAAGGGTTTATTTTAATTCCGATATTTTGGTCCCATTGACTTGCATTGGGATCGGGTATCGGTATCGGCGATATCCGATATTTTTTGAATATCGGCCGATCCAAACCGATACCGATACTTTCCGATATCGGAAGGTATCGCTCAACACTACTTCTAAGTAAACAAAAATCAATATTTATGTCTATTAATACTGGTATAAATGTATATGATATAATTCTCTTCATTGCCCGATGCAACCTTAAATTCACAATTAAAGTTCAAAAATTCAAAATATTGCAAACTTGGAAAGCATTTAGTTCTCGATTGCAAGAGTCGCGTTAATATGTATCCCCACTTTAATAATTTGAGAACCATCCTTTACATGATTTGGCAAGCTGAACACAATCTCTAACACTGTATTCGTGCACACAACCCCCCTCCCCACACTGGTAAGTGTAGTTACATGCTCCATTTCCAGCCATTTCCTTCTCTACTTGCAGGTGCATGAATGGTAACTGATTAGGGATCTATATTCTCCTTTGATGAAGTGTATCATTTGCTTCATACAAGTGGAAAGCAAAACATACCCACATGTAAAAGCGGAAAGACAGACAGCTAAAATATCCATGTCCTCACTTTGTGAGCGCCGCCAACCTCTATGTATCAATTAATATTTGCACTGTGCGCTGGAATAAGTAGCTTTAGAAATAATAGTGGATGAATTTCATACGGCTCGTTATTGAAGCCGCGCACGTAATAGGCGCTTTAATGTGTCTACATGGGCCTGTCTGCCTCCATATTGTGGTCTACACTGCCATCGTTTGGCCGCAGAGCGGAAGCACAAGGGAGAGAGATGATGGGATTGTGTGGTGTCAATATTGACTCGCAGACAATTAGACACGGATATACGAGGTTCCGCATTTGCGGCAGAGTCGTCATTTACCTGCTGTAAACAAGAAATGATTCAATATAATTACAGCTCGTTAACGAATGCTACAGTCGGAATCAGGAGGCGAGCCGATCCACAATCACGGCATTCTACTATGTCACCGGCCATCGGAAGGCACATTAAAAAAATTAACGAATTTGGCAAGCAATTAAGATAATTAGTGGATGAAATGATGAGATGATGATTGCTGTGTAATTACAGCTATAGTCGGCGTTAGTGTTTCTTTTCTTTTTCTGTACTGTATATAAATGTTAGCAAACACAGATTTCACAGCTGGAAGATCATTATCATTCCTCACTCAGATCAGGGCAAAATGATGTGTATCTCTCTGTGTACACACATATACAGAGGGAGAAAGGGCGTCAGATATATACTGTAGAGACAGACCTCTTCACATATGTGTGTGTCTCCGTATACAGCAGGAAAAGCTCCCAACATATATGTTAAATGGAGGCTGTACAGAAGCCTGACTGTGACATCCATAACCCATAAAATAGAATATTCATTTAACGATATGTCATGAGCCATTAAATAACGCTGCCATTATAGCTTGTGGGTGATGGATGCCACTGCTATGTGACTTTTACATGTATTCGTCATCCATGGGTTATAGTGACAATTAATGGATAAGTCATAGAAAGCTATTAAACAGCTGGTAAGGGTCGCACAGGCCAACATGTTGTCCAGGGGAACGGGTTCATTTGTGTGAGTGTGTGTGTATGAGCATGTCTGTGTATATGTGTGTGTATATGTATGAATGTGTGTGTATGAGTGTGTGTATGTGTGTGTATGAGTGTGTGTGTAAGAGAGAGTGTGTGTGTTCATGTTTGAATGTGTGTATGTGTATAAATGTGTGTGTATGCGTATGAATGTATGTGTATGAATGTGTGTATGTATAATTGTGTGTATGTGTATGGATATGTATGATTGTGTGTATGAATGTGTGTATATGTATGAGTGTATGTGTGTATGAGTGTGTGTGTATATGAATGTGTGTATATGTATAAATGTGCGTATGAGTGTGTGTGTCTGTGTATAAGTGTGTATGTATGAGAGTGTGTATGTGTATGAGAGCGTGTGTGTCTGTGTATGAGCGTGGGTGAGCATGTGTATATGTGTCAGTGTATATCTGTGTATGAGTGGGTGTGTATACCAGTATATGAGTGTGTGTGTGTGTGTGTGAGTGCTTAAGTGTCTACATGTGTATGTATATGTGTGTTGTTGAGTTTGTGTGTGAGTGTTTATGTGTGTGTGTATATCAGTGTATGAGTGTGTGTGTGTTTGCGTGTGTATGTATATGTGTGTGGTTGTGTGAGTATTTGCGTATGTGTGTATCAGTGTATGAGTGTGTGAGTGTTTGAGTGTCTAGATGTTTTGAGGCAGTGACCCTTGTTACAGCTAGGGGGCACTGTTTCTTCTCCGCAGGATGCGCACAGAGGCGTAGTGAGGCCATGAGGGGGCATTGTAGTCGCAGGTGTAGCTGTGAATACAATTGTTAAAAGTCCAACAAAAGAAGAAAAAAATGAAGTGCTCTTACCCGTATATGCTGGTCACAATACTTTATTCGGACATAGTACAAAAAGTGCAGGGAGGGATGTGAAAAAAGCGGACAACGGCCGTTTCGTGCCTCAGCACTTCAATGGGTCCTCACCCGTTGAGGCACAAAACGGCCATTGTCCGCTTTTTTCACATCCCTCCCTGCACTTTTTGTACTATGTCCGAATAAAGTATTGTGACCAGCATATACGGGTAAGTGCACTTCATTTTTTTCTTCTTTTGTTGGACTATTATATTGCACTTTGGAAGCTGCACCCCGTAAGGTATTTGGCTCTCTGATCAGTTTGGGTTGTTGCATTTTTAGAATCTAACTATATAGCAGCGGTGCGGGGGTTTTTCTTTTCTTTGTATTGCTCTGACAATTGTTAAAAGCCCTGTAGTATACAGAGGTTTTAGAGTTGAGTCTGAGGAGTCTCAGGGCCAGAGTGAGGCCTGGCAACCCACAGCATACACAGTGGTGCTGCTGTCCATGATGACCGGTCACGGATGTGGACAGGTCTTGTGCCCGGAGGTGAAATGGAGGTAGACTGTCCTGTGCCCGAAGGAAGGACTTGCGTGTATCACAGCTGCAGACAGGAGGATGTCAAGGTCTGTGTATAGCTTGAGTAGAGACTGTGATACAGTGGTGCAGGACACCCAGGGTACTAGTCAGAGGAGGACTGGCGTGTGTAGTGACTGCAATCTAAAGCATGCTGTTATGAACTGGTGTGAACTGAACACTGACGTTATGTGCATTTGTGTGGATTGGAACCTTTTCTGTGTGAAGATAAAATATAAAAGAGACTATTATGCTTGAACTTTGTGAGTCACTGCCTCATCATTGGCTACTGGTGCAGTACATAGTGTATGTATATGTGTGTGTTTGTGTGAGATTGTGAGTGGGTGTGTTGGTGACATCTTTGGACATCTTAATTTAGGGCCGTATACTGATACGGGGCATATAAATCCTGCCAATGTGCTGCAGGTCTTGTGCCCAACATACAGTGGGTATCGAAAGTATTCAGACCCCTTTACATTTTTTCACTCTTTGTTTCATTGCAGCCATTTGGTAAAATCAAAACAGTTCATTTTTTTCTCACTAATGTACACTCTGCACCCCATCTTGACTGAACAAAAAAACAGAAATGTAGAAATTTTTGCAAATTTGATAAAAAAGAAAAACTGGAATATCACATGGTCTATGACAACTCTGGCCGATTCTTGACTGGCCCAGCCAGAGCCTTGACCCAAACCCATTTGAGCATCTCTGGAGAGACCTGAAAATGGCTGTCCACCAACGTTCACCAATTTTTAAAAAAAAACGGACCCTCACATCCGAACATAGACTAGGTGTGAACAGGTGCTTACCTAGAGTCACCAACTCATATACAATCAAATAAATAAGGCAGCACTCTGTAGCGCCACCATCTGCAAACATGAAATATGAATATTGAACTGCATTACTGCACTAGAAATATGAAAAAATGAGAATGCTTAGCGCATAAATTGGCCAATTCATGTGTACCTGGAGGCCACACAGTGGTGACCAAAGCCGTGCTGGCCATCCTCTATGGCTGAAAGACGAACACTGCCAGGAGGAATAAGGTTTAGTTCCTCCCGGCAGCGGGGGTCTCAGTGCGGGTGATGCACAGTGTCAGAATTAACCCCATATCTGCAGGATAATTGCGTTTTTTACATGACAGGTTCCCTTGTATCCGTAACAGTCAGATGCAATACGGATGATCCATACGGGATCCGATTTATTTTGCATACACATAGACTTGAATAGATGCGTTTCAGAAGAGATACAGAAGGGAATAGTGTATGCTGCGATCTCTATCACATGGACGTTTGGCTCATATGAAAACAACTGTCGTCTGCACGGTCTGATTGAATTACATTGGTCAGTGTGCTGCCTGCTGTTTTTCTTGGAGAACACACTTCTGTATAATACACTTGTCTGAATGAGCCGGAGCAACCTAGTCAGCAAATGCCTTAAAGAGAAAAAAAAATGTGAAAGGCCGGGATTGCAGTTTGACAGTAACTCAACTCTGCCAAAACACCAAATAAGTGATCAACATGTTCTGTCAGCCCCCAAAACAACACCAATAAAAAGCATCAGTGTGCCATGTAAGTAGAGCGGCTCACACAGTTCCAAGGACATGAAGGTAAAAATGTTATGGGTCGCGGAAAATAGTCAAACGAATGAAATTTCCAAATTTAAAAAAAAAGGGAAAAAACATACAGGTTTGGATAGTGTTGTAATTGTAGAGACCTGGAGAATCATATTCCAAAGTCACTTTTACTACCAAGTGAATGCCATAAAGACATAGGCCAAAAAATAATTGCAGAATTCTGTTTTTGTTGCAGTTTCACTGGATTTGGATTTTTTTTTTCACATTTTCAAGTTCACTGACTGGTAAAATCCATGGTGACATTAAAAACTACAATTCGTCCAGTGAAGAAAAAACTCCAAACTCTCATGCAGCTATGTGGATGGAAAAAACAAAAAAAGTTATGGCTCTCGGAAGAAATGGAGGAAAAATCAAGAAACCCCAAAATCAAAAATCACCCAGTCAAGAAGGGGTTATTAGGGTTTTCTTATCAAAGACAACCCCTTACAGGGTCATTTCTGATTGGATATTGTTAGGCCTCATTCTGACAGCCGCTACGTACATATGTTCTATACGTGTTTTAGATAGAACAATAGCCCTGTATAGGCGAAGGGGCTGTTCATATAGCCATGTTTTTTCGAGGACAATGTTTCTGCAAAAAATCATGGCAGCTTTCGCCTTTTTTATATAAATCCATAGGTTTGTGAAAATCAAGCACAGCACATGGATACCAAGTACTGTCTGTTTTTAACATTGTAATATATAGGAGACGTTTTGCAATTTATTTATTTTTTTGCAAATGAGAAACTCAATGAGAAAAATTACCCACGGACCAAACACTGATCTAAAACACTGATGAAAATTGGTTTGTTTGGGGTTTTTCGTGCAACATCTGAATGAAGCCTTATGCCATGTAGTGACACCACCCAATCATTCTTAATAGGTAACGTTTTTCCTTCTGCACGTAGGAAGACTTATCAGCCATGTAATGCTTCCCTGGGAATATAAATATACAGATCGCGTCTTCAGAGGAAGTAACGTGGACCTCTAGTGCCACCTATAAGTCAATAATATTAAAGCACCTTCGCAAGTGACTTAGAATAAAAAGCCAAACTAAAAACTCAGTTTGCAGAGACGTGTTTGGGAGTGTTGGCTCCTCATCAGTGCAATGGCTAAAACCCACTGCAATAGAAATGTGCTCCTAATAGATTTTCGTTTTTTTTTTAGTTCTTAGGTGCATAGTAAAAAAAAATCAAATAGTCCCGGATAACCACTATAAATATATTTCCTTTAAATCTATTTTAAAATTCTGAATGATAAGTGTATAAGGGGCAGTTTCCATAGTAAATTTAATTACACGGGAATGAGGACTAGGCAGATGCCAGATATTCTGAGTGTTTTTTTCCAGACTTAAAAAAGTTTTACAACAATAATATTGGCGTTCCCACCTTTATATGTGAAGTGCTGCTGCAATACCGTGCCATCACCAACTACGGAAAGTCCATGGAGCAGAAAGGAGTTAATGATCCTACACATTTCAAAAGTAATGTCCTTCCTCCTTAGAGAATTGCATCTCCTCTGGACCTGGTAAGTACGGTATGTATAAGTATCGCTTCAAGTTACTGTTAACCCCTGTGCTGTAACTATCATCCAAAAAATTCATGAAGGTAAAAGGTTCTATGTCGCCATTGAGTCCTGCAGGCTTTAAAGTATTCAGTCGGCATGTCCAGCGCGGATTTCCACTGGACAATTGGTGCAAAATATTCCCACCCCTCCAGTGCTGCTTTACTTGTTCTATTCCCCAAAACAAGGTGCTGTCTAATTTACCATTATGGGCCTCCTTATAATGATTGGGTAAAGGATGGCCCAATAATTGTTTTTTTTTAATATTATTGACATGTTCTTTAATTCTTTAAGTTGTAGTTTTTATTTTATTGGCTCCCTACTAGACAACGTTTTGATCATCTTTTATTCCGTTTCTGTTGGGAGGCGAAGTGACAAAGAAAAATATATTTCTGGCATTTTTTTTATTCATTTTGAGAATTCACTGTGTTGGATAGATAACATAATATATAGTAGCCTGGGACTGTAATAGAATACTTTTGTTGCTGTTGTTTTTAGTTAACAAATCAGAAAGCAGTGATTTGAATTTTTCAGATTTTTGTTCTTTTTAATTTTTTTTTTTTTTTTTTAATCTTTATTTTTATATAGCGCTAACATATTCCGCAGCGCTTTACAGTTTGCACACATTATCATCACTGTCCCCGATTGGGCTCACAATCTAAATTCCCTATCAGTATGTCTTTGGCATGTGGGAGGAAACCGGAGTACCCGGAGGAAACCCACGCAAACACGGAGAGAACATACAAACTCTTTGCAGATGTTGTCCAAGGTGGGATTAGAACCCAGGACCCCAGCGCTGCAAGGCTGCAGTGCTAACCACTGCGCCACCGTGCTGCCTTTTATTGTTTGTACTATACGTAGGCCCACTAGGGAACTTTAACCTGCGATCATTTGTTCTCTGGGACAATACACCGCAGCTATTCTCTTGAGTATATTGCTCTGTAAATGCTCTTTTATGATGCCTGGCCCTTGGCAGCGATTCATAAGAGTTCAAAGATTATTATTATTACATCTGCAAATAAGTAATATTCATTATGTAATGAAAAGTTTTATAACTTTCCAATATACGTATTTTACTAATTCCTTATAGTTTTCAAGATCTGTGCTACTTTCTTACAAACGGTGAATAAAATCCTGTTCCTAATGAATGACAGCAAGCAGAGATTATGAAAAAACACTGAGGACATGGTGCATAAAGCACAGTGGGGAAAATAAGTATTTGATACGCTGCCCATTTTGCAAGTTTCCCCCACCTACAAAGAATGGAGGTCTGTAATTTTTATCATAGATACACTTCAACTGTGAGAGATAGAATCTCCAAATATTAAATACGGTAATAAAAACCTGAAAATCACATTGTATGATTTTCACATACTTGTTTTGCATTTTATTGCATGAAATAAGTATTTGATACAATAGAAAAACAGAACTTAATATTTAGTTCAGAAACCTTTGTTTGCAATTACAGAGGTCAGACGTTTCCTGTACTTCTTGACCAAGTTTGCACACACTGCAGCAGGGAATTTGGACCCACTCCTCCATACAGATCTTCTCCAGATCTTCAAGGTTTTGGGGCTGTCGCTGGGCAACATTGAGTTTCAGCTCCCTCTAAAGAATTTCTATTGGGTTCAGGTCTGGAGACTGGCTAGGCCACTCCTGGACCTTGAAATGCTTCTTACGGAGCCACTCCTTAGTTGCCTTGGCTGTGTGTTTTGGGTCATTGTCATGCTGGAAGACCCAGCCACAACCCATCTTCAATGCTCTTAATGAGGGAAGGAGGTTGATGGCCAAAATCTCACAATACATGACCTGTTCAATTCTCCCTTCAATACTGTGCAGTCGTCCTGTCCCATTTGCAGAAAAGCACCCCCCAAAGTATCATGTTTCCCCCACCATGCTTCACGGTTGGGACAGTGTTCTTGGGGTTGTGCTCATCCTTCTTCCTCCAAACATGGCGAGTGGAGTTGACACCAAAAAATTCTATTTTGGTCTCATCTGACCACATGACCTTCTCCCATACCTCCTCTAGATCATCCAGATGGTCTTTGGCAAACTTCAAACAGTCCTGGAAAAGTGCTGGTGTGAGCAGGAGGACCTTGCGTGCCCTGCAGGATTTTAATATATAACAGCATAGTTTGTTACTAATGGTAATGTGTAAGACTGTGGTCCCAGCTCTCTTCAGGTCATTGACCAGGTTCTCCCATGTAGTTCTGGACTGATGTCTGATCTTTCTCAGAATCATTCTTTCCCCATGAGACGAGATCCTGCATGGAGCCCCAGTCCGAGGAAGATTGACAGTCATCTTGTGTTTCTTCCATTTTCTAATAATTGTAATAAATACATCAAAGATGACATCCTATATGTACAGGGAATAAAGTACAAGGCCAAACACTAGAGCCAAAAAAGTAGTCCCCATCATATATATGGACCATAATAGGACAAACTGCAATATACACTAAGAAAAAACAAAAGCACCACAGGCAGTTTAAATATCCAAAATATCAAGAAATACTTTATTATCATAGAGATAGACCAACAGGTACATGGAAACAATGGGAACACACGTAAGAACGCGGCACGACAAGTGCCCAAAGAAAGCCGTGGACGGTATCCGTATAATATATAAGTTAATAGTGGTAAAAACAAAATATATCATGACGTGACCATATATACAGCCATGTTTGGCTACCCTGGTGGCAATTTAATGAAATACATAAAGCAGTATAGTACACACGCTAAAGTAGAGACATACCAGAGTATAGCGTCCGTCACCACGCCGTCCACCGCTGTCCCCGACGCGCGTTTCGGTTAAGAAACCTTCCTCAGGGGGCGTCCCCTGAGGAAGGTTTCTTAACCGAAACGCGCGTCGGGGACAGCGGTGGACGGCGTGGTGACGGACGCTATACTCTGGTATGTCTCTACTTTAGCGTGTGTACTATACTGCTTTATGTATTTCATTAAATTGCCACCAGGGTAGCCAAACATGGCTGTATATATGGTCACGTCATGATATATTTTGTTTTTACCACTATTAACTTATATATTATACGGATACCGTCCACGGCTTTCTTTGGGCACTTGTCGTGCCGCGTTCTTACGTGTGTTCCCATTGTTTCCATGTACCTGTTGGTCTATCTCTATGATAATAAAGTATTTCTTGATATTTTGGATATTTAAACTGCCTGTGGTGCTTTTGTTTTTTCTTAATAATTGTACTAACAACTGTTGCCTTCTCACCAAGCTGCTTGTCTATTGTCCTGTAGTCCATCGTAGCCTTGTGCAGGTCCACAGTTTTGTCCCTGGTGTCTTTAGATAGTTTGGTCTTGGCCATGGTGGAGAGGTTGGAGTGTGATTGAGTGGGTGGACAGGTGTCTTTTATACAGGTAATGAGTTCAAACAGGTGAAATTAATACAGGTAATGAGAGCTTCCTAAAGAAAAACTAACAGCTATGTGAGAGTAGGAAATCTTGCTGGTTGGGAGTTGATGAAATACTTATTTCATGCAATAAAATGCAAATTATGTAAAAATCATACAATATGATTTTCTGTTTTTATTTTTAGATTTTGTCTCTCACAGGTGAAGTGTACCTACGATAAAAATTACAGACCTCTCCATTCTATGTAGGTGGGAAAACCTGCAAAATCGGCAGTGTATCAAATACCGTACTTATCTTCCCCATTGTATATCGGACAATTTGTTGCTAGAATACTCCTTCAATTGCTCATATACATGGGAGTAATCAGTGTCGGACTGGGGTGACAAAAGCCCACCAGTAACTGACTTTGGGGGGCCCACTTTTCACCTTCAAATATTATACTACCTTCGTTCACAAATTTACCTGTATCTCTATACAATAATAAACTGGGTAGTTTGGTAAATGAATGATGGGATTCATGCCTTTTTCTTTACAGAGTGAATTAAGTGAATTATGCCAGTGGGGTTGGGGTCCCAGATCTACACATGGGCCCACCGGGAGATTCCCCGGCTACCCTATGGGCCAGTCCGAGCCTGGGTGTAATACATCTTCCTGCAACTATAAAAAGGTACCTATATGGACTAATATATTGGTCTTTTATCTCTATAGCTTTTATATGGGAGCAAGCAGAGCCTTTTTTTTTTACTGTAAGAATCAGACAAGAAAAATGGTGGCATGCTTCACGGGATGCAGAATTATGGAGCTATGCTCCCAAAGAAGTAATGTCTTAAGGCGAGCATAACCCCATAACACTGTCCTAAACTGCACAATGTAGAGTGACAAACGGAGCATGGACAACTTCTTTTGAAAGCAGCCATATATTGCCTTGAGTATTTTGTTCCTCTGCAAATGCCGCAGCCACTACTGGAGAAATCTACAGAAAAGCAGCTTCCTTGAGTTTTCTGTGTATAACACTTAGTTCATCTTATACAACATAAACAATATATTCGAAGGACCCCCTGACTGTCCCCTTTGCTGGCAACCTGGGATATTATTGCACGTCTCATCAACAATTGCTGCTCCTTTTTGCCACCTGGTGGTTGAAAATAGTAGTTCAAGACTATTATTTTAAAAGTCCCTTTATCCTCCTTTGTTGTTTTGTGTCTTATAAAGAGAAAGAACCATGCAATCAAAAAATCACAACATTTACAGATGTTGCATAATTAAAAAACTAGCAATATCTAGTGAATCACGCTGAAAAAAAGTTATCCGGCATTTATAGACATTTTACAGGTGATAAAGGATCACCTGTGATGGAAAAGTATGGACCTTGGAGCCATTTCCTATGTGTGGTGGACTTACAGGAAATAATACAGGTAATGTGTGAAGTCCCTTAATCAAATCCTGTTTTTTTCAATATTAATTCATTTGAAAGGAGTAGTTTTTGTGGTAAGCCTATGGATTCCTGCAAGTTCCATTCACGCAAATAGAAGAGTGGTAGAAATATCTGCAACAAACTCTGCAGCTTGTGAATCCACCCTAAGATTGACCAACTTGTTAATATTTTTTCTCAGAGTCGTGAAAAAATCTTTGCTATCCGTTAGTTGGGCTAATCCACTAACTGTCCATCAGTTGGTATATAAAGTTAGTCAGTTAGGCTACATGGCAGGATTAAGGGGGGTTTCCATCTTTTAATTAGTAGGACTTGAAAGGGTTAAAAATGACAAAATAAGCTTTACTTACCCAACATTGGTTCGACTCTCCGCGACCGCGCCTAATTGGCTGGAACAGGGAGAGTAAAGTTTAATTTATTTTTAACCATTGCAAGCACTATAATTAAAGAAAAGTCATGGATTGCCCTTTTAACTAATCACTGAAAATGTTGTATAATTATTTGCATAAGTGTGAATTCTCCGCACGGTCTGCAGACGGCCCACGCTCGCCACAATCACAGCTACTGTGTACGACAAGCAATGAGGAAATGGCTTTAAAGGGAATCTGTCAGTAGGATCATCCCTTCTGTTCCATGTATATGGGCATGAAAAAAAAAACCCAGAAAACTGAGCCGGGGTATGACTTGAAAACATGCATGATGTAAAAGCATGTGCACACTGGCCATGGAAACAAACAAAAGCAAAGAAATGCATGCACTTTCTTTTTTACATATTTATTTTCATTAGGGGATAGGCACACATTGTCTTTTCTTTGGTTTCATCTATATGGGCATGTAGGTCATAAGAAACTGATAAAATGATACTTTGATAAGGTTTTATTTCAGAGAAATCCACGTTTTTCTTATATGTAAATGAGCAGAAAGATCTATGGGCCGGACACTGATCTCCTGAGAATCTGCCTCCAGAGATTATTATACATGAAAGGGAAGAGTTACCAGTGTGAGACATGTAATGACTGACAGTCTGCTCTCCTGCTCTACATGTCTCACACTGGTAACTATTCCCTCTCATCTATGATAATCCCTGGAGGCAGATTCTCAGGGAGATCAGTGCTCAGCCCACAGATTTTAACAGCTCCTATAAATATAAGAAAAAAGTGGATTACAGATATCAAGGTATCATTGTATTCAGCTTCCTATGACCTACATGCCCATATAGAAGCAAAAGAGGGTTGATGCTACTGGCAGGTTTCCTTTAAGGCTAACGATGTACTGAGAGGGCTGGTAAGGGGTTAGGAGTGGTACAATGTACCAGCACCTTTTATAAGATGACGCTGGGCTGTGATGGCAATGGGTCTACTTCTATCCTATGAATCCCAGAGGAAATACAAGATGTAAGTTGAGCGGCAAATATCTACAGCATATTCGCATCTGCAAGTGATCAAAGCAGATTTTGCTGCCGATTTGGCACTTATTTCTCCCTATGCACTAGGGGAGGTGAAAACTGCTCTAAAATGCGCGGGCAGATGTCAATCGTAATGAAATAGGAATCACAAAAGCTGTGACTTAAGATAAGCAAGTGCTGACATCAAATTTACAGTTATGCCGCAATGTCAAAGAACGAATTTTAACAAGAGCGTATTAGCCATGATGTAAAGTAGAAGCGGTTCAGGTGGGACCATGCCGTGCAAGCACCAAAAATCTGATCACGTCTTCCCTATAGTAAGAAAGCTAAACGTTCTACATTTCTTGGGCTATGTTTACAGTTCAGTTTTAACTTTCCCAATGTTTTGTTTTGAAGAACAGACAAACGGAATACAGGTAAAAACAGATGTGTAACATGTCAAATGTCAAAACGGTGTGAACACGGCCTTCGTGACCTGCTTCTAACCTAGTAAGGGATATATATAGTTCAGTTTTTAAGACATATTATATAATATTACATTTTTCTGAAATTCATTATACAAAAAGTATCACAAGATGCATTGTATCTAGCACACTGTATTCTACAAAGCCACCAGCAGAGGGCAGTAAAACTATTCCTATTATACTGGCTTTGTATGATATTTTAGCTATACAAATACAATCCTTACTTCTGTTACCTGAAGTTCCCAGTTTCTTACAAAGTATTTAAATAAGAGTAATGTCTTACAGGGACCCACCCACACAATAATAAATCATTGAATGCTTCATGTTGCAGAATGATTAAACAGTGACTATCCGTCCCAAGGTAAAAGGATGACCAATCCTAACCCAAATTATGCCATAAAATATGGTCTATATATGATGCTTGAATATTTGGATTTGACCATTTTCTTGACTAAGCAGCTTTATAGCAATCACCTGTATTATAAAGTATAAGATCTCGGGTCCAGGACTGCGTTCTCTGCAAGTAACTACTATGTGGATTACTATAATATTGTACAATATGTACCTACTTGTGAAGCAGACTGTGCAGAATTAAACTGCAATTTCAAGGGGAATTGTTCTATAATGATTATAATAATGGTGTCATATGGTAATGCCCCATTAAATGCTGCATATAGACCCTGATCTCCCACTGGAAAGAACTGCAGAACATGAATTTGCAATACAGACTGTCATGTCTCACGACTTGAGAAATCATTTAATATTTGCATTGCTTGTGTTCGTTCCTTCTTTCTAGGCAGAAGTTTGCCTTTCCCTGTATTTTGTCCCAACTCTCTCACTGTAGTCTTGTGATGTATGTTTGTTCCCGCCCTTATTCTCCATTTTGTTATCATTCCTCCATCTGTATGCATCCTACTACATGTCCTCTGTTGAATATTCCTTTTTACCTGCTACTTTCATCATAATACAAGAATTTCAGTTAAAGCAACGCTCTTTTCCTGGAGTCTTCTTACATGAGATCGTGGCTGAGTTAAGCTGTCTGATTAATCGGTATGAACGTGAGTACAGGTGAATACGGAAGCGCCTAAAAAGAAGGGTCTATCCAGGCACCACTACGTTCTACATATCCATGAGTTAGAATAGTAAAAAGGAATAGCCTGCCTTCAGAGACAGTAACTCAAGGTCTGTGCTGAACCTCAGTGGAAAAGGACATTTCCCAGATAGATAGTAACCCAGTTCCCAGCCAGACCCCAGCGTGCATAGAAGCACACACTGCAGATAAACAGGGAGAAGTATATCCCTCATCCTCCACTCTTCCTGCCTGCAATCAAATCATGTCTGAAGCAAGGAATACAATGTCCCTACCAGACTTACAAACACAGGAAAGAGACCCAGATCCCCATCCACCAGCTAGTGAAAGGGGAAAACGTACAGTCAAACCTACATGGAAAGTCATGGAGAATTTAGAGACTGCAAAATGTGTCGTGTATAGTGATGTGTCTTCACTGTGGGAGAAAGTGCTGAGTCACATAGACACTGTATCAAGGCCTGCTTCTCATGAGTTACCACTTGAGGGAGCCCTAGAACAATTATGCACAGCATACCAAATGTATATGGACAAGACTGACCAATACATTATTCTCCTGAAAAAACTGAATCTGCCAGAGACTTTAAACGAATTGCAAAGTTTCCAGCAGCTTAATTCTGAAAGAGACTGCACCGTACGTGACATTAAAACCAAGTTAGAGGCTAAAATTGCACGGACACCAGATGCATCAACTCGCTCATCCAAATTGTCCAAGCACTCAAAACGCTCATCTAGGTCAAGTTCATCAAAATATTCCACTCTCAGCGAGCAGCTTATAAGAGCACGTGCTAAGGCTGAAACGTCTAAGATACAAGCTGCCTTTGCGCAAAGGAGAGCAGAAATGGATGCAGCCACAGCACAAAGGAGAGCAGAAATGGATGCAGCCGCAGCACAAAAGAGAGCAGAAATGGATGCGGATGCAGCACGCAAGGAAGCTCTGGAGAAGGAATGTGAGCATGCGACAGCCATGGCAGAGTTAAGGATCCTGGAGCGAGCTATCAGTGGGAGTCAAAGAGACAGCATCAGTTTGTGTGAAGTGGAGGCAGAAGACCCTATTGATCAGACAAGAGACTACGTGCTAAGCCAAAATGGCGAACCGCAGATCATTACTAACATTCCTGATGGCGTTCATGCTTCTCCAGGGCACCAGGATGCCGATCCACTTACAGAACCCTGCATTCAAGGTCAGTACAATGCTCCCAAACTTGAACTTCCTTCGTATTCCAGTATGCGCCAAGACCCCGCATCTCACCAAACTCCACAGGCTAATATCTACACGCAACCCAATATGCCGGCAGGTCATTATACTCTCAACAACCACGCAGTGCCAGCTCCGCATGTAGCAGAGACTATACCCACCAAACCGGTTGCTGGACTAAATGCATATGCCACTCCATACTTACCCACGTTTCAAGGCCAGGACGTCTCCACCCCTATGTACAACACTGCTCAGCCTACATTTGTGCATCCTAAGTCAGAAAGAACAGACATGTCCGACTTCGCAAGGTACATGATTCGCCGCGAACTTACTAAAACCGGTCTCACAAGGTTTGACGACCAACCTGAAAATTACAGAGGTTGGAAAAATGCCTTTAGAACCGTAACTAGTGACCTCGGCATCACTGCTACCGAAGAGCTGGACCTGCTAATCAGATGGCTAGGACCACAATCCACAGAGCGTGTCAAGAGACTCAGGTCCGTACATATCAGTAATCCAATGGCTGGTCTCATGGCTGCATGGGAAAGACTAGAGAAAAACTTTGGCAGTCCAGAAGCCATAGAGGATGCACTGTTCAAGCGATTACAGAGTTTTCCAAAGATATCAAGCAAAGACAGTACACAGTTCCTAGAGCTCAGTGACTTGCTGTTAGAGCTCCAGCTGGCCAAGGCAGACACCCACCTACCTGGCCTCAGCTACCTGGACACTGCTCGTGGAGTAAATCCCATTATCTCCAAGCTACCGTACAATGTACAAGAAAAGTGGACTACACTAGGGTCAAAATACAAGAAAGACCATCAAGTGTCATTTCCTCCATTCTCCTACTTCTGTGAGTTTATAAAAGACGTGGCAGAGCGTAAGAACGACCCAAGCTTTTCCTACGAAGAATCCAGTGGCCCAGCTTCACCTCCTTCTAAGTACGTCAGCGCACGCTCGAATGACAGAAACCGTAGGGATCCAGTGTCAGTGAAGAAGACGGATATTCTTCCCTTACCAACATCAGCCCCAGGCAAGAGTAACAAGGGTGAAAAGATAGAGAACCCAAATCGTGAATGTCCCATCCACAAGAAGCCACATCCCTTAAAAAAGTGCATCGGCTTCAGGAAGAAACCGCTCCAAGAACATAAGGAGCTTCTAAAGAAGTTCGGGGTATGCTACAGATGTTGTGCTTCTACTGAACACCTTGCTAAAGACTGTAAAACTACAATTAAGTGCATGGAGTGTGACAGTGAGGACCACGTACAAGCACTCCACCCATTCCGTCCTGACTCTACACTTACTCCTTCCCCCACCACGAGCCATGGCGGGGAGGATGCAGCTCAAACTGCAAGCCATACCACAATATCTTCTTCATGCACAGAAGTCTGCGGAGAAGACCTCTGGGACAAGTCCTGTGCGAAGATTTGCCTGGTGAACGTGTATCCCAACGGTCACCCAGAGAAAGCCGTGAAGGTGTATGTCCTTCTGGATGATCAGAGCAACCGATCACTTGCAAGGTAAGAACTCTTTGATATGTTTAACTTAAAGGGAAATGCTTACCCTTACACCTTAGGTACCTGCAGTGGTGTTACAGAGGTTTCTGGGAGAAGGGCCAGTGGTCTTACAGCGACATCTCTCGAGAACACCGTCGAGATACCGTTACCTACACTGGTCGAGTGCAACCAGATTCCATCCAATCGAGAAGAGATCCCAACGCCAGAGGCTGCTCTTCATAATCAACATCTCAAGAGGATAGCAAACAAGATACCAGCCCTCAACAACAATGCAGATATCCTGATTCTGCTGGGCAGAGACATTCTCCGGCTGCACAAGGTACGTCAGCAAATTAACGGACCACACGATGCACCATTTGCCCAACGCTTAGATCTAGGCTGGGTAATCGTAGGCAATGTTTGCATACACAAGATGAAGAGACCTAACAACATCTCCTCTTACAAAACACACATCTTGTCAAATGGTCGCAGCACCCATTTCCAACCATGCCCACATCACTACTGGGTGAAAGAGAAAGTGAGCAACACCAAGTGGCAACAGGAATCCTTCAACAACATGAACACGCACCAGCCCTGGGATGAAAACCTTGGGTCATCAGTGTTCGACTCTACAAGTAGTGACAACAAGTTGGCACCCACAAGGGAAGATAAAGAATTCATAAAGGTTATGGATAAAGAATTTGCTCAAGATGACTCCAACAGTTGGGTAGCTCCTTTACCCTTTCGTTTCCCAAGAGTGAGGTTGCCGAACAACCTGCAGCAAGCAACTGCAAGGTTCTCATCCTTAAAGCGTACCCTAAAGAGGAAACCAGAGATGGAGAAGCATTTCATTGACTTTATGCAGAACATCTTTGACAGAGATCATGCCGAACCTGCGCCACCACTGAGGGAGGGAGAAGAATGTTGGTATCTTCCATCCTTTGGTGTCTATCACCCTCGCAAGCCTAATCAGATCAGAGTGGTGTTTGACTCCAGTGCTCAGTTTGAAGGCCTCTCTCTCAATAACCTGCTCCTAACTGGGCCCAACCTGAACAACAGCCTCCTTGGAGTATTGATCCGCTTCAGACAAGAACCTGTCGCCATAATGGCCGACATTCAGCAGATGTTTCATTGCTTCATCGTGAAAGAAGACAACAGAAACTATCTTAGGTTCCTATGGCACAAAGACAACAATGTCAACAATCAGGTCATAGACTACCGGATGAAGGTCCATGTCTTCGGCAATAGTCCCTCACCTGCTGTGGCGATCTATGGTCTGAGACGGACAGCCCAGGAAGGTGAGAGAGAGTACGGATCCGATGCTCGGCAATTTGTAGAGAAGAACTTCTACGTGGACGATGGGCTCAAGTCCTTGCCCACAAGTGAAGATGCAATCGACCTACTCTCCAGGACACAGGAAATGCTATCCACATCAAACCTCAGACTCCACAAGATTATCTCTAACAGTCAAGAGGTAATGAACGCGTTTCCATCTGAAGACCATGCCACAAACCTAAAAGACCTCGACTTGGGTTCTGATGTTCCTGCAACACAGCGCAGCCTTGGTCTACTGTGGGATATCAAACGGGACACCTTTACCTTCCAAGTGTCAGCCATAATAAATGCTAGACCTTTGGTTCCAGTATCATCCGACCCCGATGCTCCAACGATCCTTACTCCAGCTACACTTCTTACACAGAAGACTGGAGCTGCTACAGTTCCGCCTGGGAATTTCGATAACAAGGACATTTACAAACGTCAGTGGAGGCGAGTACAACATCTGGCTAACGTGTTTTGGCATCGCTGGAAGACTGAATATTTGCACTTGCTTCAAAACCGTCACAAATGGCAGACGCCCAGTCCCAATCTCCAAGAAGGAGACCTCGTTCTCTTAAAGGACAAAGAGGCTCATCGCAATGACTGGCCAATGGGACTTATCGCCAAGGTCCTACCCAGTGAGGGCGGAAAGACTCGTAAGGTAGAAGTTAAGGTGACAAAAGGGGGCTCTACCCGAACCTTCTTCCGCCCGGTCACTGAACTCGTGCTGCTTCTACGAAAGGAGGACATCACATGAACTGAACATGCTCCTGGACGTTGCTCACGGCGGGGAGCATTCCTCCTCGTCTCCCAGTTTATTGAATATTGACATTTTCCTTTGGATTGAACTGTTAACATTCCCATTGGATTCTGGGTTGGTGGAAGAGTTGGCATGTTTGCGGCTTCCCCAATCTGAAGATGGGTTTAATATATTTGGACATATCTTTCGGTTTGATCTACGGGTCGACAACAACGAGTTTGGACTTTAAATTCTTTGATGTTTATTATTGCATGCATGTTTTCTTTCCTCTTGTTTTTCTTTTTCAGCTTCGAACGACTTCGAAGAATTACGGACATCGTGAAATCCAAGGACTTCAGACGGGGAGTGTCATGTCTCACGACTTGAGAAATCATTTAATATTTGCATTGCTTGTGTTCGTTCCTTCTTTCTAGGCAGAAGTTTGCCTTTCCCTGTATTTTGTCCCAACTCTCTCACTGTAGTCTTGTGATGTATGTTTGTTCACGCCCTTATTCTCCATTTTGTTATCATTCCTCCATCTGTATGCATCCTACTACATGTCCTCTGTTGAATATTCCTTTTTACCTGCTACTTTCATCATAATACAAGAATTTCAGTTAAAGCAACCCTCTTTTCCTGGAGTCTTCTTACATGAGATCGTGGCTGAGTTAAGCTGTCTGATTAATCGGTATGAACGTGAGTACAGGTGAATACGGAAGCGCCTAAAAAGAAGGGTCTATCCAGGCACCACTACGTTCTACATATCCATGAGTCAGAATACAGACTACATTTACCGGGTTCACAAGCAGCAGCATAGCCTAAAATGCCTCCGTTATTACCTCCCCGCTTTGTTTTTAATGAATTGTCCTTAACTAACACCGCTCAAAAACTCTTGGGTAACTAGAACTAACCTCACCATCAAAAGAAGTATATGTCCCAGGGATCCAAGAAGGTGGATATGGAGAGCTCTTTTATGGTGTCCTTTTTGTCACATTTTCTGGGCTACCATCATTTCTGTCCAGGTCTATTTCATGAGTTTTATTTATTTATTTTTTTATTCTGTGGAAGCATGGTTGTAAAGCAATGTCTGACTTTCATTTGTCCATTTTCATAGATTTTTTATTTATTATTACTTTTGTCAGATTCAAGTTATTTCTGTGACCATTGTGGGTTTTTCTGTCATTAAACAAGGGGTACCAACAATTTTGACCACGTGTGTATACACATGGGATAAGTAGATACAGTTGTGCTCAAAAGTTTACATACCCCGGCAGAATTTTTGCTTTCTTGGCCTTTTTTCAGAGAATATGAATGATGACACTTTTTCTCCACTCATGGTTAGTGGTTGGGTGAAGCCATTTATTGTCAAACTATTGTGTTATCTCTTTTTAAATCATAATGACAACCCAAAACAGCCAAATGGCCCTGATCAAAAGTTCACATACCCTGGTGATTTTGGCCTGATAACATGCACAGAAGATGACACAAATGGGGATGAATGGCTACTAAATTTAACATCCTCATCTGTGACCTGTTTGCTTGTAATCAGTGTGTGTGCATAAAAGCTGAGTGACTTTCTGGGATCCAGACAGACTTTTGCATCTTTCATCCAGCCACTGACATTTCTGGATTGTGAGTCATGGGGAAAGCAAAAGAATTGTCAACAGATCTACAGGAAAAAGTAGATGAACTGTATAAAACAGGAAAGGGATACAGAAAGATATCCAAGGAATTGATATTGCCAGTCAGCAGCGTTTAAACTGTGATTAACAAATGGAAATTCAGGGGCTCTGTAAAAATAAAACCACGGTCAGGTAGACCAACAAAAATGTCATCCACAACTG
The DNA here is from genome assembly GCF_032444005.1 of Ranitomeya imitator. Lineage (NCBI taxonomy): Eukaryota > Metazoa > Chordata > Amphibia > Anura > Dendrobatidae > Ranitomeya > Ranitomeya imitator. The sequence goes on from NC_091286.1 coordinate 94,292,921, forward strand.
TCAAGAAAATTGTTCAGGATGCAAAGAAAAGCCCACAAATATCATCAACAGAAATACTGGAGTCTCTGAAAACTAGCGGTGTGGCTGTTTCAAGATGCACAATAAGGAGGAACTTGAAATAAAATGGGCTGTATGGTCGATTCGCCAGAAGAAATCCATTACTGCGCAAATGCCACAAAGTATCTCACCTACAATACGCAAAATAGCACAGAAACAAGCCTCAAAACTTCTGGAACAAGGTAATTTGGAGTGATGAGACCAAAATTTAACATTTTGGCCACAACCATAAACGTTACATTTGGCGTGAGGTCAACAAGGCCTATGATGAAAGGAACACCATTCCTACTGTAAAGCACAGAGGTGGATCGCTGATGTTTTGGGGATGTGTGAACTACAAAGGCACAGGAAACTTGGACAAAGTTGAAGGAGAGATGAATGCAGCACGTTATCAGCAAATCCTGGAGGCAAATTTGCAATCATCAGCCCGGAAGCTGGGCATGGGATGTAATTGGACGTTCCAACATGGCAACGATCCAAAACACAAGACCAAGTATACCTGTTATTGGCTACAGCAGAACATAGTGAAGGTTCTGGAGTGGCCATCTCACTCTACTGACCTCCATATCATTGAGCCACTATTGGGAGATCTCAAGTGCACAGTTAATGCTACACAGCCCAGGAATTTACAGGAACTGGAGGCTTTTTGCCAAGAAGAGTGGGCAGCTTTACCTTCTGAGAAAATAAAGAACCTCATCCACAACTACCACAAAAGACTTCAAGCTGTCATTGATGTTAGAGAGGGCAATACATGGTATTAAGAAATGAGGTATGTGAACGTTTGTTAAGTGTCATTTGGATGTTTTGGGTTGTCATTATGATTTAAAAAGAGAAAACACAATAGTTTGACAATAAATGGCTTCACCTAATCCCTAACCATGAGTGGAGAAAAAGTTTTGGGGTATGTAAACGTTTGAGCACAACTGTATGTAGATGTCAGTGATACACATATATATGTACTGTATGTATAATAGATAGATAGATAGATAGATAGATAGATAGATAGATAGATAGATAGATAGATAGATAGCAAATAAATTAATGGCTGCACTCAAAATTAATCTGTGCTAGAGCAAGGAAATGTGTGATATATGAAATGGGAATAGCATAATGGCTTGTGAAATTTATGAAAAAACACATGAGATTCTTAGCACAAGATTTGGCCAAAAGTTGTGAGCTCATCCACCAATCATCAAGATAATCTCAGAACGGATGGGTACCTGAGCTGACTGCCTAGTGTGAACACTTACCTATGGCTAATAACTTGGTAAAGCCTGCTTATATAGGAAGCTCAGAACCAACTGTGTTAGGATGTAATTAAAATCACAGCATGGTGAAGGGCGGAGCGTTCAAGTCAGAAAAAATAGTACATAGTAGATATAGATTTGCTATATGACTTTTTTGGTTATGCACCAGTTCAGATTAGATTGCTGTTCAGTCAGTTTTTCTATATCTACTAGATAGATAGATAGATAGAAGAAAAGATGACAATTCAGCAGCCGCATAGTGTAAAATCACAGCAGGAGCCGACAGCATAGAATAGCTGAATTACATAGGGTAAATACACATAGAATACGTAGATATATGGATGTCAGTGACATATACTACTAGTACAGAAGCATTAACATTCTTTAATCAACCAGTATCTAAAGATGAAATCATAGATATCCTGAAGGACCTTCCTTTGGGTCTCCAGGTCTAGATGGGCTGACTTATTTGTATTATAAGACCTCTATGGAGGAGCTTTCCACTTACATGGTAAAGATGTTCAATTCTTTTATAAAGGGTTCATGCATCCCAGATTCGCTCTTGCACTCTTATCTGGTCCTTGTCCCCAAGTCTGGAAGAGATCCCTTGGATTGTTCAAACTATTGCCTGATAGCACTATTAAATTCTGACCTTAAAATTTTTACTCGCATACTAGTTCAATGGGCTTAATTCTTGGCTACCCCGGCTTGTTGAAAAGGATTAGGTATGTTTCGTTATTCCCTTCCGTCGGGGGGGACAATTCTAAACGAACAATTTACTTAATAGCGGTCTCTAATAGAAATAACGTGCAGATTCTTGTCTTGGATGCAGAAAATGCGTTTGATCGATTAAATTGGTCTTTCCTCTTTGGGACTCTGAGAGCATTTGGTTTCTCGGGGTCCTTTCTGACGGCTATCAGGGCCTTGTATAGTTCCCCTTCGGCCTCAATTAAACAGACTTTTCAGTCTTCTCCCTCTTTTAAAATTTTAAATGGTACGCGCCAGGGATGCCCTCTCTCGCCTTTACTATATGTTCTGTGCATATAGCCTCTAGCTGCCATGATAAGGCAAAATCCTGATATTTTAGGTGAAGAGGTTAGAAATAAAGTCTATAAGATTTCATTGTTCACGGATGATGTTCTTTTGACCCTTACTAAACTTCATACTACGTTACCTAACCTCATGGAGGTGCTAAAATTATACGGGAACTTATTGGGATACAAATTACCGTAAATACTACCAAAACAGAAGCCATGCCCTTAAATGTTCCTTCGGACGCTCTGTATGATTTGAAATTAAACTTTAAATTTAGATGGAACAATGATGCTCTCAATTATCTTGGGGGGTCTCCTGTCCTCTTCTTATAATACACTCTATAATTGCAATTTTCCGTCATTGTTCTCTGATCTGAGGAAATTACTAGATAAATGGATGCCCGTTTCACTTTCCTTGACAGGTCGTATATCCTCCATTAAGATGTCTCTTCTTTCTAAGGTACTCTATTATTTTGAGATTCTCCCAGTTAAAGTTCCCATGGAGGAACTTAAGTCCCTACAGGGTTCTATAATGAAGTTAATCTGGAATTGTAAGGATCATCGTTTCTCTAAGTATGTCCTTGTCTCCTACAGGACTCAGGGGGGTCTTTCTGTCCCTGATATCGTTGGATATTATTCTGCTGCCCTTTTGTGTAAGATCCCCTCGTGGACCTCTTTGTGGGCATTTAACAAATGGATGGATCTAGAAAAGCTATGGCTAGCCCCAATCTATCCAAATGCCTTATTATGGACAAATAAGCCCATCAGAGTTTCAGTTCCGCTTTTGGGACATGTATGAGAAAGTTTAACTTGGCTTCTTACAACTCGCCAATGATCATTTATTTCTCAACCTTTGATACCAAATAGCATGGATCCTGCAATGGTTCACCCATGGATTCAGGAGGGTTTGTTCAAATTTGCGGACTTGGTAGATGGGGACACCCTGGAGGTTCTTACGTTTGACAATATTAAAGCTAGATTTAATATAGCTAATAGGGAGTTTTTTCAGTTTATGCAGATTAAGCACCTTGCTTGGTCGCTATATGGATCATCAAAGATGTTCCCTCCATCTGACGTCAAGAGGATTTACAAAGGGGGCCCATCAACCAAGGGATTAATCTCAGAAATATACAAGATAATAAACCATCCTTAGGGGGGTCGGCAAATTAAACATCCGTACATGAGTAAATGGGAGTCTATTTTGGAGAGGGGTCTGTCGCCTCAAACCTGGCAACATATTTGGGATAGGGCAGCTAAGTCTTCTATTTGTACTCTATATAAGCCAGAAAGATTTTGTGGAAAACCATACAGTCACCGACATAGTTATCATCCCAATAGGGTATACATCACTGATTTAAAAATGGGACTGAATTCGGACCGTACTGGACAAACTGCATAGACATAAGTCGACCTAATCAACAGAATTTCAGTCAAAAAGTCCAAATGTGTGAAAACATAGAAAATACTTTATTTGGGATAATAACAGGCAAATAGATAACAGATAAGAACAATCACCGTGCCACCCACAGCACACACAAAAATAGGACAGGGGGGAGTTGCCTTATACTACAAACTGAGTACACGGAATGGCCATACATAGTATATACAGGTCAAATATACAAATCAGGGGCCAGTTCATATGTCTGCATATATGAAAATATACTTAAAGCACATGTAAGCAGTAAGAACAGCCACAGAAGTAATATACATACCAGGTCAGCCGTGAAAGGTGAAGATGTAAGATGTGCAGGCACCCCACCCCTGTCCACCCCGATGCGCGTTTCGGCAAATGCCTTTCTCAAGGCATCCCCTTGAGAAAGGCATTTGCTGAAACGCGCGTCTGTGCTAAGGGACTGTGCTATACATAAGTGAGCACATTTTATACTAAGGGACTGTGTTAGACATAATAATCGATAATAATGTATTCCTCCACCTCCCCCTGTTCTTAAACCCATTATAAATCCCCCGCATCCTATTATTGCCCTCTTCACCACCTCCATTATTGCCTTCTCCCCCACCACCCCATATCATTGCCCATTCCACCACCTCCATCATTGCCTCCTCCCCACCACCCCATCATTGTCTTTTCCACTGCCACCATCATTTCCTCCTGCCCCACCACCCCTATCATTGCCCTCTCCATCAACCCAATCATTGCCTTCGGCCCCATCACCCACATCATTGCCCTCTCCTCCACCTACACACACATTCACCTCTCTTAACACACAACACCATTCACCTCTCTGCACACACACACCTCACCTCTGCTCACACGGTATCCTGAAGCCGCACCATCACCAGCAGCTTCCTGTCTCGCAGAGCCGCAGCGCTGAATGATGATGTCATTCAGCCGCTGCTGTGTGACTGGACACGCAAGCAGGAAGCAGGATGGATCCATTCCCTGCAGCTCCGTTCCGCTGCCTTTTTCTCTTGCAGGCAGCGGAGCTGCAATCCCATGATGGCAATCTGGCCAGGGGCCCCCCGGAGCTTGATAAACTGGCCAGTGTGCCCTCATTATTAGCCACCCTGCAGGCAGGGCCAATTTTAGGCAAAGTGGGGCCCTAGGCAAAGTTTAAAATGGGGCCTCAAATGCATCACACAGAATCATTTCGGTTCTATTTACATTCCCTGAGTTCAGGCCGCTAAAGGAGTGTGATCGACAATATTGAAATCGTTCAACGCTTGTTTCCCAGCCTCTTTCTTCCGTTTGAGAAAGAATGATGGGAACACAATGATCACTACTAGATCATTAACAGATCACCATACAGTATCATGTTATCAGCAGCACATCTACAGTTTACACCGGCGATGTGCTGTTGAGAACAATGATTTCTGTTCCGGCATAAACTATCCAATCACTCGATGAATAGGCATTTTACTTGTTTAGTATAATATATCCCATAGTCCTCAATATATTATAATGTGCACCACAGTCCTCCATATTGTAAAATGCACACCGCATAGTCCTCCATATAATATAATGTGCCCTATAGTCCTCCATATAGTATAATACACTCCCTATAGTTCTCCATATAGTATAATGCACTCCTCATAGTCCTCCATATATTAAAATACAGTGCTCAGTCCTCCACATAATATAATACACTCATAGTGCTCCATATAGTATAATGCACCGCCATAGTCATCCATGTAGTACAATTCACTTCCCATAGTATAATGCACCTCATAGTTCTTCATATAGTATAATGTATTCCCCATAGTCCTCAATACAGTATAATGCAGCCGACATATAGTATAACGCAGCCACCTCATACAGCATAATGCAGCCACCCCACAGATTATGATGTAACCCCCATAGAATATAATATATAATAATGCAGCCCCCCTCATATAGTATAATGTAGCCCCCTCATAGAGTATGATGCAATCACCCCTCATAGAATATAAATATAATACAGCTCCCCATAGAATATAATACAGCCCACCTCCCCATAGAATATAATGTAGCCCCATCAAAGTATGATGCAATCCTCCCTCATAAAATCTTATACAGCCTCCCATAGAATATAATGCTGCTTCCAGTTCCTGCTCCTGTCGGCACACAGTGAGTGCGCGGCAGTGTCTCTCAGAGGCAGAGCGGGGAATGATGGGAGCGTCAGGTTACGCTCTCTCCTCCATCATTGCTTTGAACTGTACCGGCAGATTCCAGTATAGTTCAATGCAGCGTGGGAGTCGGCGCTGGTGGCAGGCGGGCCCCCTGCCTCACAGGGGCCCCATAGAAGCTGCATGATGTGCCGCTAGCTGGGGGCCCCTGGGGGAGCGGGGACCTAGTCAGCTGCCTGCCCCCTAACAAGGGCCCTGCCTGCAGGGCCCCCTGGAGCCTCCGGGCCCTGGTGCAGCCGCACAGGCTGAACCGGCGGTATGTCCGCCCATGGTTTACCAATCAGATTCATTTATTTTATATTTTGATAGATCGAACATTACCGAATGCAGCAATAACAAATATGTGTATTTTTTATTTTATTTTCAATGGGGCAAAAGGGGGTGATTTCAACTCTAGTGGGGGGGGGGATATATAATTTATTCTTTTTTCTTTCACTTTTTACTTTATTTAACCCCTTCCCGACCTGTGACACAGTGTATGCGTCATGAAAGTCGGTGCCAATCCGCCCTGTGACGCATATGCTGTGTCACAGAAAGATCGCGTCCCTGCAGATCGGGTGAAAGGGTTAACTCCCATTTCACCCGATCTGCAGGGACAGGGGGAGTGATAGTTTAGCCCAGGGGGGGTGGCTTCACACCCCCGTGGCTACGATCGCTCTGATTGGCTGTTGAAAGTGAAACTGCCAATCAGAGCGATTTGTAATATTTCACCTAAAAAACTGGTGAAATATTACAATCCAGCCATGGCCGATGCTGCAATATCATCGGCCATGGCTGGAAACACTTATGTGCCCCCACCCCACCCCACCGATCGCCCCCCCAGCCCCCCGATCTGTGGTCCGCTCCCCTCCGTCCTGTGCTCCGCTCCCCCGTCCTCCTGCCCGCTCCCCCGTGCTCCAATCACACCCCCGTGCTCCAATCAAACCCCCCCGCACTCCGATCCACCCCCCCGCACTGCGATCCCCCCCGTGCTCCGATCCACCCCCCCGCACAGCGATCCCCCACCCCGTGCTCCAATCCACCCCCCCGTGTTCCGATCCACCCCCCCCCCGTGCTCCGATCCACCCCCCGTGCTCCGACACCCCCCGTGCCCTGATCTCCCCCCCCTTATACTTACCTAGCCTCCCGGGGTCCGTCCGTCTTCTTTCCTGGGCGCCGCCATCTTCCAAAATGGCGGGCACATGTGCAGTGCGCCCGCCGAATCTGCCGGCCGGCAGATTCGTTCCAAAGTGAGTTTTGATCACTGAGATATAACCTATCTCAGTGATCAAAATAAAAAAAATAGTAAATGACCCCCCCCCTTTGTCACCCCCATAGGTAGGGATAATAAAAAAAAAAAAAGAATTTTTTTTTGTTCCACTAATGTTGGGGTAAGAACTAGGGCTAGGGTTAGGGGTAGGGTTAGGGTTAGGGGTAGGGTTAGGGTTAGGGTTAGGGGTAGGGTTAGGGGTAGGGTTAGGGGTAGGGTTAGGGATAGGGTTAGTGGTAGGGTTTGGGGTAGGGTTAGGGGTAGGGTTAGGGTTAGGGGTAGGGTTCGGGATGTGCACACGTATTCTGGTCCTCTGCGGATTTTTCCGCAGAGGATTTGATAAAACCGCAGGGCTAAACCGCTGTGGATTTATCGCGGATTTACCACGGTTTTTCTGCGCATTTCACTGCGGTTTTACAATTGCGATTTTCTATTGGAGCAGTTGTAAAACCGCTGCGGAATCCGCAGAAAGAAGTGACATGCTGCGGAATGTAAACCGCTGCGTTTCCGTGCAGTTTTTCTGCAGCATGTGTACAGCGATTTTTGTTTCCCATAGGTTTACATTGAACTGTAAACTCATGGGAAACTGCTGCAGATCCGCAGCGTTTTCCGCAGCGTGTGCACATACCTTTAGAATTAGGCTATGTGCACATGGTGGATTTGGCTGCGGATCCGCAGCAGTGTTCCATCAGGTTTACAGTACCATGTAAACATATGGAAAACCAAATCCGCTGTGCCCATGGTGCGGAAAATACCACGCGGAAACGCTGCGTTGTATTTTCCGCAGCATGTCAATTGTTTGCGCGGATTCCGCAGCGTTTTACACCTGTTCCTCAATAGGAATCCGCAGGTGAAATCCGCACAAAAAACACTGGCAATCCGCGGTAAATCCGCAGGTAAAACGCAGTGCCTTTTACCCGCAGATTTTTCAAAAATGGTGCTGAAAAATCTCATACGAATCCGCAACGTTGGCACATAGCCTTAGGGTTGGGTTGGAATTAGGGTTGTGGTTAGGGTTAGGGGTGTGTTGGGGTTAGGGTTGTGGTTAGGGGTGTGTTGGGGTTAGGGTTGTGATTAGGGTTACAACTACAGTTGGGATAAGGGTTAGGGGTGTGTTGGAGTTAGAATTGAGGGGTTTCCACTGTTTAGGCACATCAGGGGGTCTCCAAACGCAACATGGCGCCACCATTGATTCCAGCCAATCTTGTATTCAAAAAGTCAAATGGTGCTCCCTCACTTCCGAGCCCCGACGTGTGCCCAAACAGTGGTTTACCCCCACATATGGGGTACCAGCATACTCAGGACAAACTGCGCAACAATTATTGGGGTCCAATTTCTCCTGTAACCCTTGGGAAAATAAAAAATTCTGGGCTAAAAAATTATTTTTGAGGAAAGAAAACGTATTTATTATTTTCACGGCTCTGCGTAATAAACTTCTGTAAAGCACTTGGGGGTTGAAAGTGCTCACCACATATCTAGATAAGTTCCTTTCCGGGTCTAGTTTCCAAAATGGGGTCACTTGTGGGGGGTTTCTTCTGTTTAGGCACACCAGGGGCTCTGCAAACGCAACGTGACGCCCGCAGACCATTCCATCAAAGTCTGCATTTCAAAAGTCACTACTTCCCTTCTGAGCCCCGACGTGTGCCCAAACAGTGGTTTACCCCCACACATGGGGTATCAGCTTACTCAGGAGAAACTGGACAAAAACTTTTGTGGTCCAATATCTCCTGTAACCCTTGGGAAAATAAAAAATTCTGGGCTAAAAAATTATTTTTGAGGAAAGAAAATGTATTTATTATTTTCACGGCTCTGCGTTATAAACTTCTGTGAAGCACTTGGGGGTTCAAAGTGCTCACCTCACATCTAGATAAGTTCCTTTCGGGGTCTAGTTTCCAAAATGGGGTCACTTGTGGGGGGTTTCTACTGTTTAGCCACATCAGGGGCTCTGCAAACGCAACGTGACGCCCGCAGAGCATTCCATCAAAGTCTGCATTTCAAAACGTCACTACTTCACTTCCGAGCCCCAGCATGTGCCTAAACAGTGGTTTACCCCCACATATGGGGTATCAGCGTACTCAGGAGAAACTGGACAACAACTTTTGTGGTCAAATTTCTCCTGTTACCCTTGGGAAAATAAAAAATTGCGGGCTAAAAATCATTTTTGAGAAAAGAAATTTTTTTTTTATTTTCATGGATCTGCGTTATAAACTTCTGTGAAGCACTTGAGGGTTCAAAGTGCTCACCACACATCTAGATTAGTTCCTTTGGGGGTCTAGTTTCCAAAATGGGGTCATTTGTGGGGGATCTCCAATGTTTAGGCACACAGGGGCTCTCCAAACGCGACATGGTGTCCGCTAATGATTGGAGCTAATTTTCCATTTAAAAAGCCAAATGGCGTGCCTTCCCTTCTGAGCCCTGCCGTGCACCCAAACAGTGGTTTACCCCCACATATGGGGTATCTGCGTACTCAGGACAAACTGGACAACAACATTTGTGGTCCAATTTCTCCTATTACCATTGGCAAAATAGGAAATTCCAGGCTAAAAAATCATTTTTGAGAAAAGAAAAATTATTTTTTATTTTCATGGCTCTTCATTATAAACTTCTGTGAAGCACCTGGGGGTTTAAAGTGCTCAGTATGCATCTAGATAAGTTCCTTGGGGGGTCTAGTTTCCAAAATGGGGTCACTTGTGGGGGAGCTCCAATGCATAGGCACACAGGGGCTCTCCAAACGCGACATGGTGTCCGCTAACAATTGGAGCTAATTTTCCATTCAAAAAGTCAAAAGGCGCGCCTTCCCTTCCGAGCCCTGCCGTGTGCCCAAACAGTGGTTTACCCCCACAAATGAGGTATCGGTGTACTCATGAGAAATTGCTCAACAAATTTTAGGATCCATTTTATCCTATTGCCCATGTGAAAATGAAAAAATTGAGGCGAAAAGAAATTTTTTGTGAAAAAAAAGTACTTTTTCATTTTTACGGATCAATTTGTGAAGCACCTGTGGGTTTAAAGGGCTCACTAGGCATCTAGATAAGTTCCTTGAGGGGTCCAGTTTCCAAAATGGGGTCACTTGTGGGGGAGCTCCAATGTTTAGGCACACAGGGTCTCTCCAAACGCGACATGGTGTCCGCTAACGATGGAGATCATTTTTCATTCAAAAAGTCAAATGGTGCTCCTTCCCTTCCGAGCCTTACCATGTGCCCAAACAGTGGTTTGCCCCCACATGTGAGGTATCGGTGTACTCAGGAGAAATTGCCCAACAAATTTTATGATCCATTTTATCCTGTTGTCCATGTGAAAATGAAAAAATTGAGGCTAAAAGAATTTTTTTGTGAAACAAAAGTACTTTTTCATTTTTACGGATCAATTTGTGAAGCACCTGGGGGTTTAAAGGGCTCACTATGCATCTAGATAAGTTCCTTGGGGCGTCTAGTTTCCAAAATGGGGTCACTTGTTGGGGAGCTCCAATTTTTAGGCACACGGGTGCTCTCCAAATGTGACATGGTGTCCGCTAAAGAGTGCAGCCAATTTTTCATTCAAAAAGTCAAATGGCGCTCCTTCCCTTCCAAGCCCTGCCGTGCGCCCAAACAGTGGTTTACCCCCACATATGAGGTATCAGCGTACTCAGGACAAATTGGACAACAACTTTCGTTGTTCAGTTTCTCCTTTTACCATTGGGAAAATAAAAAAATTGTTGCTGAAAAATCATTTTTGTGACTAAAAAGTTAAATGTTCATTTTTTCCTTCCATGTTGCTTCTGCTGCTGTGAAGCACCTGAAGGGTTAATAAACTTCTTGAATGTGGTTTTGTGCACCTTGAGGGGTGCAGTTTTTAGAATGGTGTCACTTTTGGGTATTTTCAGCCATATAGACCCCTCAAACTGACTTCAAATGTGAGGTGGTCCCTAAAAAAATGGTTTTGTAAATTTCGTTGTAAAAATGAGAAATCGCTGGTCAAATTTTAACCCTTATAACTTCCTAGCAAAAAAAAATGTTGTTTCCAAAATTGTGCTGATGTAAAGTAGACGTGTGGGAAATGTTATTTATTAACTATTTTGTGTCACATAACTCTCTGGTTTAACAGAATAAAAATTCAAAATGTGAAAATTGCGAAATTTTCAAAATTTTCGCCAAATTTCCATTTTTATCACAAATAAACACAGAATTTATTGACCTAAATTTACCACTAACACAAAGCCCAATATGTCTCGAAAAAACAATCTCAGAACCGCTAGGATCCATTGAAGCGTTCCTGAGTTATTACCTCATAAAGGGACACTGGTCAGAATTGCAAAAAACGGCAAGGTCTTTAAGGTCAAAATAGGCTGGGTCATGAAGGGGTTAATAATTCCCTTAGGGTACTTAAAGCTGCGATGGTCCGACCACTTGTGCTAAACATAGCAGAAATCACAATCTCCTATAAGTGCTGGACACAGACCGACATTCACAGCAGGATCGTAATGACAAGCATGGTGGTCATCTGCTGATGCCTGGCTGTTATGGCAACCCATTGGCACCATGCGATAATGTCAGAGATTGACAGTTGGATTTAACATGCTGTTGGAGCGCCCCCATGGGGCCATGGGGTACTCGGTACCGGGTCCTTCGGTTCTCAGGGGGATGTCACAGTGGCTGACCCGGTCCGTGGCCCTGGGACATCCGTGTAAAAGGGAAAGGTCTTTAAGGGGAATGTTCGTGATGCCACCTGTGGTATTCGGTCAGGGTGACCGACGCTGCTTTAAGGGGTCCACTGGGGTGATGTTATGGCAGCTAGATGGTATACATTCCCATAGGTGAAGTGTATCCCCAGGGCTTCCCAGTGTGTCGATGGTGAATGATGAATGGCACAGTGAAGAATGAGGACTCAAGGTTGCAGTCTCTTTACTGAAGACTTCAGCATCCACAGTCCAGAGCACAGACCACAGGGAGGCAGAGTCCGGCCGGTTTGGAGACAAGTCCAGAGTTCCCTTATCCCTTATCCAGGTGGAAATCAGTAGCCTTCCTTTGCACTGCGGTGGTGCAGTCCTTTACTGCCTATGGCTTCACATAAGGGTCTCACAGATGCGATGTTTCACTCTCTCTGTCTCCCATACAGGATAGGACAATACCCGTATGACTGGTGACTTGTGCTTGTTTATAGGGTCTCTTAGATAACCCGGCTCTGTAGGTGTCACCGTGCCTCCTGGGTGTAGGTGCGGACAGGTAACTTGCAATTAGCTGTCCTGCAGGTCTCTGAAATAAGGCGTAGAGGTCCTTACTCCCTCGGTGTTCCGGCTACCGGGATTTGCGCCTCAGAAGGAGGCAGCCTGTGCGGGTCCCTTTCTGGTATCCTCTCCTTTGCTTCAACTTCCTTCACGCTCGCTGCAATATAGTTCTGCCTTCTGAATGTCTCTTTCTGGGAGCTAAAGCTCTGAGGGCATGCACAGCTCCTTTACCCTTCCATCCTCCTCAGACTCTGGTCTGAAACTAACAGAACTCCTGTCTGGAGCTCTGCCAGCAACTGAACTAACTTTCCCTACAGACTATCAGTTATATATATATGAGGAGTGACCTAATAAATAGGAGCAGAAGCTCCCCCTGGTGGTCTGGAGTGTGAAATGTGTTGCATGTTTGTGATACCTGGATGCAGTTATCCTTCTTTGCCTCCAAACGTAGCATCACTCTCCCCGAGAGGAAAGCAATACCACTGCGATGACCAGGACCCTGGGGTGCCACATTAACAGCTGCGGATGAAGCGCCACTCCACCCGTGGCTGTTAAAGGCCCATGACAGCTGATTTAAACAGCCATCATGTGTGAAGAAAGATGCGGGCTCAGTGAGCAAAACTGCATCAAAGGCAGGGATATGACATATTATATGTCATATGTCATGAAGGGGTTAATGCAGATTATTCTCCTGAATACAGAGTTTATATAATGAAATATTAGTCCAGGGGGAGAAAGCAGTAGATTTCTCTGATAAGATATATTACAAAGTTTGATTCATGGAAAACAAAATTAACGTGACCCTTTAAAGTTCCCCAATGCAAAATCAGTCAAATAAACCCTCACCTACCATGTGCCATTTTTAAAACTTTTCATATGACGGAGGGCTAGGGCTGCTGCCTTACAGCTATGCCCTCCCTGATAAATTACGTCAGTCACAGCATTGTTTCTTCCCCTGTCATTTGAGAACATATTTAGCATGATATTTAAAGGGTTATTCCCAAAAATTTTACATTATTCCCTAAAATTAATGATCACTGGTCGTCTGACCACTGATATCCATCTCAATCCCAAGATTGGTGACCACTGACCAGGGTCTGCAGCACCCTATCTTGAACAGTTTTGAGGTTCCAGAACTCGAATCCATTGATCAATAACTTATTCAATTATAGGGGATACATTTGTATTTTGGAAATAATAGTTTAATGAAGCTTTAACATTGGTAGCAATAAGGTTTAACATTGTGACCATATGTTTAACAATTATCTCAAGATTTAAAATAACAAAAAAAATAAATCAGAAATTAATCAGAGAATAACTTGTCGGTGATTTTTCTTACAACTATAAGAAACTCTTCTTTACCAGATAACATGGAAAGTTACAGTAGCTCTTCCTTAAATCTGTAATCCTTTGCATGCATATCAGATCATCTTATGATGAAGTGAGGCTTACAATCCTATGAAAAGGGGACATCAGAGGATAAAACGGTATTATAGCATGCTGTATCAATTCAAATAAAGGAAAATACTTCCAAACATGTGCTTCTGGGATATCGCTCTATAATGTAGGTTCACAAGGTGGCTGCCAGCTAGAATCTAGGATTTGTATCCAGCTGCCGATTTTCTTCAAGGAATACATTAATAGGCTTTAATGTGCTTATGTTTTTGTCTGAAGGGTATTTCTTGTAGTATTAATTCCCTTCTCTTGAAGATGTGATGTACTGGTTTTCAATTCTTCACTAGAACAATGAGTGAGATGTAGAAATATCTTTTCCAGTACATTTTACTTCATTTGTTTTAATTGGAATAAGACAGGAACTGTGTTCTTGTGGATTAATAGACTTCAACATCTGGTCCCTCAAGTCCTCTAAACCTAGTTCTTCTTGAAAGCCGGTCTCAGTAGTCCTCAAAAGCACAATGAAATGGGCTGCAGCCAGAGGCGTAGCTAGAGCTTTTGCCGCCCGGGGCTGTTCCCGAGTTTGGCGCCCCCCCCCCCCCAGCTCAATACACACAAAGGTTACCAAAAATGGTTTTCCTGTTTTGTAGAACTTAAACTGGGCCTAATGGTGTCACCCCCACATGCCACACCTGTGACTTAATACCACCACACCATGACCAGGCCACATAGTGACCGAATAATACTACATACAAGGGACAAATACCACCGCACCATTTCCAGACCACATATTACCACCACATAGTGACTGAATACTACAATACTGATCAGTAATAAAAAAAAAAACCACAATACTATCACCATAAGTGCCAGTATTCACAGGAGATCTGTACTTAGTATGCAGTGTCTGTGTAGAGGTAATACAGAGATCACTGGTGACATTATACACAGGACCTCTATATAGTATACAGTGTATAGTGTCAGTGTATAGGTAACACTGACTCACCAGTGACGTCTCTAGGTGAAGTCCTTCATCTTTTATCCAGCACAGACCGCCATCATTCCTTCCAGCCAGGACTCGTTTCTGCAGGAAATAACACAGTTATCTCGAGCTCCGCTTGCAGAACACATTACTTAATTTTTCACAACTTCTACATTACATCACATGAAGAAAAAAAGGTGATATAGTGTCACTCTGCACAGTAACAGGCCTGCCCCCCATTTAAAACAGTGTCCTCAAAAAATAAAATAAATACATCACTGCAGTAATAATATCCCTTAATTATCCCCTATGGTAATAATATTCCCCACCCTGGCCCCGTTTATCTCATTCCTGGCTCCAGCCATATGTTGTCGTATCCTGCCCTCATGAGTATCCATTCTACCCCATATGATCTCCCCATCCTGCCCCACCAGCCTCCATCGTATCCGTCCTGCCCCATGATCCAATCCTGCCCCGTGTCTCCAATCATGCCCCGTATCTACATTCTGCCCATGCCTCAAGTCCTGCCCCCAGTGTGTCCAGCATATTACCCCCATGTTGTCCAGCAATCTGCCCCAGTGTGTCCAGCATATTACCCCCAGTGTGTCCAGCAATCTGCCCCAGTATGTCCAGCATATTACCCTCAGTGTGTCCAGCAATCTGCCCTCAGTGTGTCCAGCAATCTGCCCCAGTGTCCAGCCTTTCCCCAGTGTGTCCAGCAGTCTGCCCCAGTGTGTCCAGCATATTACCCCCAGTGTCCAGCATTGCCCCAGTGTGTCCAGAAGTCTGCCCCAGGGTCTCCAGCATTGCCTCAATGTGTCCAGAAATCTGCCCCAGGGTCTCCAGTATTGCCCCAGTGTGTCCAGCAATCTGCCCCAGGGTCTCCAGTATTGCCCCAGTGTGTCCAGCATTCTGCCCCATGGTCTCCAGTATTGCCCCGGTGTGTCCAGCAATCTGCCCCATGGTCTCCAGTATTGCCCCAGTATGTCCAGAAGTCTGCCCCAGGGTCTCCAGCATTGCCTCAATGTGTCCTGAGATCTGCCCCATGGTCTCCAGTATTCAGAGTGTCCAGCATTCTGCCCCATGGTCTCCAGTATTGCCCCAGTGTGTCCAGCATTCTGCCCCATGGTCTCCAGTATTGCCCCAGTGTGTCCAGCAATCTGCCCCATGGTCTCCTGTATTGCCCCAGTGTGTCCAGCAATCTGCCCCATGGTCTCCTGTATTGCCCCAGTGTGTCCAGCATTCTGCCCCATGGTCTCCAGTATTGCCCCAGTGTGTCCAGCATTCTGCCCCATGGTCTCCAGTATTGCCCCAGTGTGTCCAGCAATCTGCCCCATAGTCTCCTGTATTGCCCCAGTGTGTCCAGCAATCTGCCCCATGGTCTCCTGTATTGCCCCAGTGTGTCCAGCAATCTGCCCCATGGTCTCCAGTATTGCCCCAGTGTGTCCAGCAATCTGCCCCATGGTCTCCAGTATTGCCCCAGTGTGTCCAGCAATCTGCCCCATAGTCTCCTGTATTGCCCCAGTGTGTCCAGCATTCTGCCCCATGGTCTCCAGCATTGCCCCAGCCCCAGTCAGAAATAAAGAAAAAAAAAAAAAGTAAAATCCTCACCTCTCCCGTTCCCAGCGCAGGTCCGGTGCAGTCAGCGTCTCTCCGGCTCTGCGACGCTCAGGACAGAGAGGCAGAGCGGCGCGCACAGTAGTGACGTCATCGCGCCCTCTGCTCTGAGACGTCGCAGAGTCAGAGGAGGCTGCAGCTGCCGGCGCCGCAGGAACCAGGAGAGGTGAGTATAGAGCAGGGGGCGGGGGCGGGGGCGGGACCCGGGGGTGGGGGGAGCTGGCCCTGGTCGTGGCGGCGGACGGCGCCGCCCGAAGATTTAAAGGGGCGTCTTTTTTTTTTTTTTTTTTTTTTTTATCTTCTTCTGCAGCGCCGGCCGCCCCCTGCATTGTGCCGCCCGGGGCGGACCGCCCCCCCCGCACCCCCCTTCCTACGCCACTGGCTGCAGCTAATCAAGTAGGCAAAGGGTTTGTTTTTTCTTCTAGTTTACAGAAATTTATATGTCACTGCATGGAAATAAGGCTGAGTGTTTATACTAGATGATAAATATACTTTGTGGACAAAAGTATTGGGATCCCTACACATTATGCTTACAATAGTTTTTACGGCTTCCCATTCTAAATCCATAGGCATAAAATGGAATGTGTTGCCAAAACAGGAGGAATTGCTTGTATCAAGTTTTTATGCTTACATTTATTTTTTCAATTTTTTGGTGTAAATATTTTTAAACCCAAAAATGACAAAAGTAATCTATTAGTGATACCTTCATTGGATAATCAGAAGAACTATGTTTGCAAGCTGTCAGAGTGTAGCGTGGCGCACTCGGTACCGAGTTCAACACAGTTCTTAAAGGGGAAAGTGGCCTGGTCTGTGGCCCTGGGCGTACAATGAAAGAGTCCGTGAATGAAAAAGGGTAAATAAAGTTTACAGGGGAAAATGTTTGTGACGCCACCTGTGGTACTCGGCAATAAAGGTGTTAGCCGGCGCTGCTTCAGAGTCCGCTGGGGCTGATGGTGATGCAGCAGAGTCGGTGCAGCTCTCCACAGGTGGAGCTAGACCCCAGGTCAACTGTAGTGTTAAATGATGAGATGATGGTGGTAGTGATAGGCCGGGCAGGTGTTGTAGAAATAACACAAGGACACAGCAAGGTGCAGTTTCCACTTTTACTCACAGTTCTCCAGTCCACAAACGCCAGCTGTATGCTGTATTCTCCGGGTCAGTGGTCCAGCAAACGCCCAGGTAGTTCGGGATGCACCTTTCCAGGACTCCTTTCGTATGTCTTTCTCTGGCCGTCTCACTACACTGGTTTCCACTTCTCCTGCCCAGCGCTTTCCTCACAGTGTCCCAAGCCAGGAGCCACAAAACTGGTCTGGTGACGTCTTCTCAATCCCCTGGATTCTATATGGCTGCCTTTTTGGTGAAGTATTGGTCAACTGTAGTGTTAAATGATGAGATGATGGTGGTAGTGATAGGCCGGGCAGGTGTTGTAGAAATAACGCAAGGACACAGCAAGGTGCAGTTTCCACTTTTACTCACAGTTCTCCAGTCCACAAACGCCAGCTGGATGCTGTATTCTCCGGGTCAGTGGTCCAGCAAATGCCCAGGTAGTTCGGGATGCACCTTTCCAGGACTCCTTTCGTATGTCTTTCTCTGGCAGTCTCACTACACTGTTTTCCACTTCTCCTGCCCAGCGCTTTCCTCACAGTGTCCCAAGTCAGGAGCCACAAACCTGGTCTGGTGACGTCTTCTCAATCCCCTGGATTCTATACGGCTGCCTTTTTGGTGAAGTATTGGTAGATGTGGCTGTGACTTTTGCAAAAGCCACAGCCTCCAGTTTCTTAACTGAACTTGAAGGATTCCACTAAGTTGGGGCTGGTCCCCTAACTGCAACCTGGTCCCTCCACTTCAGGATACGGGCCCCACGGATGGCTTCTGCACTTCTCGTGCCCATAAGACCCCTTATGTCATCCCGGGAGCTTCCGCTCCGTCTCAATTCTCTCTTTAGCTCTGTTCTCTTTAGGCTGTCAGGAGCTGTAGACCCTCATGTCTGCTCAGCTCCACTTCTACTCTCTGCACTGTTCTTCCCACCTTCTAAGCTCCTCCTCACTCTATCTACCCCCACCACCCATTACTGTCCAGTCTGGGATGATGGCTTCCTCCCTAAGGGTACGCCCAGGTGCCCCAACTGAACGGCTGTGTGTTGGATGTGAGTGTTAGAGTCCTGGGTATTGCTCCCTCCTTACCTGAGAGTGGAATACCACACCTCTGGATGAGGTGCAGTACTTCTGTGGTGACTGGACCCCATGGGTGCTATATACCCCCTCAACCACCCCCCGCCCCTTCCCCCCGTTGAACACAGCACTTCCGCAGGCTGGAACATAGCAAATACAATCAGGTGTTACAATGCGTTTCAAAGGGTAAAACAGGTGAACAGGTAAAAACATTTCTTCCCTTTATGGGAGGCACTCCAAATTTAAAGGTTGCAATTTAAATAACAATACTATCAAGCAGAGCATAAAACATTAGCATTCTTCATTAAAACTTTAACATACTTGCAATAAACAATAACACTGCTTTCAATTAACTCTTCTTGAGCTCACCAGGTCAGTCTTAATGAGAGGTAGTAAAACATCAGTAAACATTTCCTATTACGTGCAAGAAAACATTTCTATAGTAAGTGCAATAAAACACCTTTATCTTTATGTCAATTCTTTCAGAGTTCAACAAGCTTTAGTGGGATCCCCAGCCGGGGCATCCCTCTCTTTAGTGCAATATGGGGGTACCCGTCTCAAATCCCCAACGTAGGCTTGGACGTGACTACAAGACAAAGCTGGTCTCCACGTTGGACCACTTCTTCGGCCACGCCAGATGGTTTTTGTTCTTTGGTTTTTTATTAAAGGGGTAGAGTGTCCTACTCACACTCTTAAAGGGGTGATGTAAAATCAACAACGAGCACATTAAGATGTGCTAACTATGTACAATAAAAGTTCTGGTCACTCACTGTCCATGATCCTATTGTCTCTGCATTAACATGACTTAACTCTTTATAACACATTATCCTCTTACAAAACCTAACCAGGTGTAATTAACTATTAACATCAATGCCACATTCTGCTAGATACTCACTGTTGCTACCAGGGCAGTACCTGGTGCTGGCCACTCCCTGGCCAGGGAAGTTCTTGGTACATAACTACACCTGTTATGGCCAGTTACTCAGGTCCTACCACCAGGGTTTCGGTAGCCTTATCACACATTGGTGTTCTAGTTGGAACTGCAGGGTCTGGTGCAACGCTTGGTGCTACAGGAGGGACCGGTTAGGCTTCTGGCCTTGTTGACTCTGTCTGCTTCTTAGGACTGGCAGCCGCTGGACCAGGAGCTGTGTGCTTACACTTTCTGACTTCCAGAGCATACCACCCTTTTTCACTTCAATGACGGGTGTAGGTCACGTGGTCCCCTGGGTACAGATCCCATTCAGGGTGTCCTACCAGGAGGTGCAATTCCACATCCCACCTTGTGACGAATACCTCCGCCAGCATTCCAGGCTCTTTAATGAAGCCCCAACCCTTCTTAACCTGGAAGGCCACCATGGTGCCCTGCCTCCATGGGCCCCGGTCTGCTTGTTTGGCCTTGCGGGCCTAAGCTTTGGCCCTCAAGTTACGTTCCTCCATGGCCCTACGCTGGGAATTGCGCTCCTCTTCCTCCTTCTCCCACTCAAGCGCTAGTTGTTGATTGTACTCCTCCCAGCTGCGGACTTCTATGTGGGACCCCTCTGATTGGGCCTCCCCAGGGAACCCTATAATTTCAGTCCCTGTCTTTTCCAAGTGGAACACCACCTTCTCCATGCTCACCTCTAGTGGTGTTCCTGTGGGCTCCAGCGGAGCTTCCAGGCAATCTTCTATGCCTGGTGTCTGGTCCCAGGTCAGATTTTAGTACTCCCTAAGCCTAAGGGTACGCCCAGGTTCCCCCGACTGAACTGCTGTGTGTTGGATGTGAGTGTTAGAGTCCTGGGTAGCGCTCCATCCTTACGTGAGAGTGGGATACCACACCACTGGATGAGGTGTAGTACCTCAGTGGCGACTGGACCCCAGGGGTGCCACAAGAGCACAGAGGCTACTTCTTCGAGCATTTTTACAAATTAATACTTTTGTAATTTTGGGGCATTTACATCGATTTTTATGGCTAACACAGTACCACAATATAACTATTATTATACATCATTACATTTTTTGGCAATGCTATTTTTCATATCATGATCTTTATTAAAACAAAAAAAAACAGAATCAGTAATTTTGCAATTTTCACTCTTGCCACAGGAGCTACTTTCTGTACTTTCAGGAAAAGTTTGCAGCAATTTCTTTATCATCAGAGGCAAGATTACAATGACAGGTAACACCTCTATACACAGCTGATGACACAGGATCCACCATTGACCGCACCTTGAAGAAGCGAATGTGAAACTCACGTTGGGGCAGTGTGGCGCGTGTCCTTAGCAGCACAGCATGGGTAAGCACCAGGATTAGGGGGGATCTGGACCTGTATGGACAAAAACTGCACCAGCACTAGTACTATTTGCTATATAGCAATGTCTATTTAATTCATCTACATCCTGCCCTCTGTTACCTTGCACTATCCATTGTACCATATAACTGCTTACTAATATCTGGACACAGTAGTCATCCTCTACCTGATCTTCTTGGTTTTTGTTTCTTGTATTTATAGGTACTTTGTATAATGATTTTAAATATTGTATGCAATTATGGCTTTATTGAATACATTTATATTTCTTTAATGAATTATTTGGACAGCGCTGCTCCATAGTTCTTTTTCTCATACAATTTCAGGAAAAGTTTACAGCAATTTCTTTATCATCAAAGGCAAGATTACAATGACAGGTAACACCTCTATACACAGCTGATGACACAGGATCCATCATTCACAATAGGTGATGTCACAGCTGACCCTGCTCCTTTTCAATTCACAATGACTTTTTCACACGCTCCTTAGATGCTTCAGTAGAAGTATAGGATCTGGGACTGTTCATGTACCACACTTGCAACACCTCTTTTCATTTAAAATAAGTTCTGGAGGCATTTTCTCAGGGAGCTCTGTGTCCAGCCCATAGATCTTAACAGCTTTTTCATATATTAAGAAAAAAGTGGATGTTTCTGGGATAAGTTATCGGATCACACACATAAAGATTTCATTTCATTCAGCTTCCTATGATCTACATGCCCATATGGACGGCTTAAGTGGGTTTATCCTACTGACAGATTCCTTTAAGAAGGCCTTTCACTGGATTTTTTTAAAATGTAAACAGAGTTCCTCTTCAATTGCCATTCTTTCACTGATTCTATAATAGTTTTCCTTTTTTTCTGTATCTCTCTGTTCGAAAGTTATTTACCCCCCACTTACCACCAGCCCACAAGTTTACTGCAAAGATATATTCGACACCTCCTTTATGCAGCCATCCCAAACCAATAGTGAGGCATGGAAACATTCAGATCCCAAACTAGATAGCTAAATAAATTCAGGCTATCAACTTTCTAAAGCCTGAATCCACAAGTCCAGAGCTGGGCAAAGTGCGGCCCGTGAGACACATCCGGCCTAATGGCTGTTCCAGGACGTCCCGCGGACCGAGACAGCCGAGGGGATGAAAACAGTGGCCCACAGGCCACACCATGCCCTCTGCTGCCTGTACACCGATTGCCATCACCACTATCTTTGGGATACAGACAGCAGTGAATACATTGGTGGAGGATAGGCCGCCAGCTACTTCCTCCACCAATCAGCATGTGACACAGCAGACGGGATGACATCGCTTCATTACACACCTGCTTTTGTGACTTAGTGCTCAGAGTGCCGGGGCTGTGGGAATGAGGTGATTATGTATTGGTTTTTATCTTTCTTTCCTATGTGTATTGGACGTTTACATCTATATAGGAGGCAATGTGGGGCTCATACAGTACATTGGAGGCTACGTTGGGGCTCATACAAAATATAGGGGGCTGTGTGGGGACTCATGCTGCATATTGGAGGCTATGTGGGGGCTCATACTGCATTTAGGAGGCTATGTGGTGGCTCATACTGTATTTTGGAGGCTATGTGGTGGTTCATGCTGTATATTGGATGCTATTTGGGGCTCATATTGTGTATAGGAGGCTATATAGGGGCTCATACTGTATATTAGGGGCTATGTTGGTGGGCTTACTGTATGGTTGAGGCTGTGTGGGGGCTCATGCTGTACATAGGGAGGCTGTTTGGTGTCTCATGCTGTATATAGGGAGGCTGTGTGGAGGATTATTTGCATATAGGAAGGCTGTGTGGGGACTCAAGCTGTATATGGGCAGGTTGTGAGGGGCTCAATCTGTTTATAGGGGGCTATGTTGTGGCTCATGCTGTATTTAGGAGGCCATATGAGTGCTCATACTGTATGTAGGAGGCTATGTGGGGGACTCATACTGTCTATAAGGGGCTATGTGGGCTCATACTGTATTTAGGAGGCTATGTGGGGGCTCATGTTGAATATAGGGGAGGCTATGTGAAGACTCGCACAGTATATAGGAGGCTATATGGGGGCTCAAATTGTATACAGGGGCTATGTGGGGCTCATTCTGAATCTAGAGGATTATGTGGGGGATCATGCTGTGAATATTGAGGCTGTGTCTGGGCTCATACTGTATGATTGAGGCTGTATGGAGGCTCATGCTGTATATAGGGAGGCTGTGTGGGTGCTCATGCTGTATATGGTTAGGTTGTGTGGGGGCTCATGCTGTATATTGGGGGCTATGTTGTGGCTGATGCTGCATATAGGGAGGCCGTATGGGGGCTCATGCTTTATATAGGGAGTCTATGTGGGAGATCATGCTGTATATAGAAAGACTGTGTGGGGGCTGGGTTCATGTTTTATATAGGGAGGCTGTGTGGGGGCTCATGCTGTATATAGGGAGGCTGTGTGGGGCTCATGCTGTATATAGGGAGGCTGTGTGGGGGATCATGCTGTATATGGGGAGGCTGTGTGGGGCTCAAGCTGTATATAGGGAGGCTGTGTGGGGCTCATGCTGTGTGTGGGGGATCATGCTTTATATAGGGAGGCTGTGTGGGGCTCATGCTGTATATAAGGAGACTGTGTGGTGCTCATGCTGTACATAAGGAGGATGTGTGAGGGATCGTGCTGTAAATATAGAGGCTGCGTGGGGGCTCATGCTGTATATAGGGAGGCCATATGGAGGCTCATGCTTTATATAGGGAGGTTATGTGGGGGCTCATGCTGTATATAGGGAGGCTGTGTGAGGCTCATGCTGTATATAGAGAGGCTGTGTGGGGGCTCATGCTGTATATAGGAAGGCTGTGAGGTGCTCATGCTGTACATAAGGAGGATGTGTGGGGGCTCATGCTGTATATAGGGAGACTGTTTGGGGGCTTTTGTTATATATAGGAGGCTATGTGGGGTCTCATACTCTATATAGCGAGGCTGTGGGGGGCTCATGCTATATACAGTATATGGAAATGTTAGCTGACTTAAATAAGCTCAATTTTAAATGATAATATAAATATAAAATAATAATTATAATTGTAATTAATATCTTAAAGGGAATCTGTCACCCCAAAATTGACCTTTAAACTACGGCCATCGGCATCAGGGGCTTATATACAGCATTCTGTAATGCTGTAGATAAGACCCCGATATATCCTGAAAGATAAAAAAAAAGAGGTGATATTATATTCACCCAGTGGCGATGGACCCGGACCGCCATGCCCATCGGACTCGAACCGCACCGGAACCGCCCCTGGGTGAGTATAATCTAACCTCTTTTTCTCATCTTTCAGGATACATCGGGGGCTTATCTACAGCATTACAGAATGCTGTAGATAAGCCCCTGATGCCAGTGGCTTTAGTTTATATGCCAATTTTGGGGTGACGGATTCCCTTTAATTTTAATATTGAGCATGATTAGTTTCAGCCTACTGGTTCGTCCCTCCACAACAGTCACGGTCTCTCATATGGCCCCTCAGGAAAATGAATTGCGCATCCCTTCACAAGTCCATTTTTGTTGAGCACATCCTATCCACTTTTCTTTTTGGATAGTACATGGATACATTATTTCCTAAGACTTTTTTCATGTTCTGTTTTCGTATCTCTTTATTTGCAGACCGATGGTCTACACAAATAAAAGTAAGCAAGCCTAAGTTTTCTCTGATTGGCATATCAAGTTCATGTCCATGTAGTAGTTAATTTGGTCTTCAAGACCTGAGCTGCTGAAAAAAATGTGAATATACCTGGGAATCCATTTAGAGAACCGCATTTCTCCATGAGAGCTGATTTGGGTCCTTAAATTATTAAATTATATCAATAAATAAATATAAAACAGAAATGTTTCTTTCAAAACAGCATCATTAACAATTCCCATTCTCCCCTGCTGAAGATTCTTCCGTTGCAATAAAGGACTATTTTTAGGACGGTGAGTGCTCTCAGTTTTCTTCTTTCATTGGAATTAACAATTTTTGAATGAACTCCTCAGTGAAGTTGTTGCAAACATCTTAGGCCAGGTTCACATTATGTTTTTGGCATCCGTTAGACGAACTACATTACACCGCAGCATAACGCGGTGTAACGTAGTCCGTTAATGCCGCCATTTAGTTCAATGTCGGACGCATCGCTAGCGCACTCCCACAATGGGCGTGCGCTAGCGATGTGCCGTCATTGAGTGACGGACCCTGGGACGCAGGCTGCAGCCTTTCCGGGTCCATCACTTCTAGCGCAGATAGAGCATCTGTTAGCTCTATCTGCACTAGCGCGCTGACATACCGTCACTTGCGTTAACAGCAGCCCGTTAACACATGTGTTGAACAGGCTGCTGTTAACGCAATGTGAACCTGGCCTTAGAGAACTAACCACAAAACTTCTGTGCATGTAATACTATAAAGACTCGATGACATCGACATCAGGGCTCTTTGGGCTAGATCCAGGGTCGGCTCCAGGTTTTTGAGGGTCCCGGGCGAAAGAGTCTCAGTGGGCCCCCCCCCTTTAACACATACTACGACTCATGATGCACAGGTACAGGTATAGTACAATGCCAGATTTCACTTCTTACAGGAGTGATAGCTATTGTAAATTCTACTATACCGTATAGCAGAGGGGCTTTATATAAGTCAACCCCTTATATGCCAATTTTTGTGACCTACTCCCTCTTCCTCAGTTACCAGTAGGCATTTTATTGTTAGCTGAAGTTGCTGCATACATTTAATGTGACAATTTTTAAATGGAAAACTTTTTAAAGTAAACATTAGAAAGTATTAACGTAGAACATTTGGGGTATGTGCACACGCCAGGATTTCTGGCAGAAATTTTCCTGACAAAAACCGGACATTTCTGCCAGAAATCCGCATGCGTTTTTTTTGCGTTTTTCCAAATGCATAGAATAGCGGGAACATTACAAAAAAACGCAAATTTAATAAACATGCTGCTTTTTTACCGCGATGCATTTTTTTCGCAGAAAAAAATGCATTATGTGCACAAAAATTGCAGAATGCATTCTAAATGATAGGATGTATAATGCATGCATTTTTAATGAGTTTTTATAGCGTTTTTATAGCGTTTTTATCGCGAAAAAACCTGAACGTGTACACATACCCTAAAAGTGCAAAATGGGTAGCATATAGCACAGCCACGTAGTATATAACTCAGCTACATAGTATATAGCAGAGCCCACATAGTATATAACACAGCTCACTTAGTATATAACACAGCCAACATAGTATATAACACAGCCACGTAGTATATAACACAGCCACGTAGCATATAGCACAGCCACGTAGCATATAGCACAGCCATGTAGCATATTGCACAGCCCACATAGTATATAGCACAGCTCACGTAGCATATAACACAGCCCATGTAGCATATAGCACAGCCCATGTAGTATATAACACAGCCCACATAGTATATAGCACAGCCCACGTAGCATATAGCACAGCCCACGTAGCATATAACACAGCCACGTAGCATATAGCACAGCCACATAGTATATAGCACAGTCACGTAGTATATAGCACAGCCATGTAGTATATAGCACAGCCACATAGTATATAGCACAGCTACGTAACATATAACAGCCCACATAGCATATAACAGCCCACATAGCATATAACACAGCCCACATAGTATATAGCAAAGCCACGTAGTATATAACACAGCCACATAGTGTATAGCACAGCCCACCTAGTATATAGCACAGCCACCTAGTATATAACACAGCCACATAGTATATAGCAGTGTGGGCACCATATTCCTGTTAAATAAAGAACTAAAATTAAATATAGTTATATACTTACTTCTGCTGGCCCCCCGTTCCCAGTGATGCTTTGCGACAATGACCTGTGATGACGTAGCGGTCTCGCGTGATCCTACGTCATCTGGGGTCATTTCGCAAGGCATTACTGGGAACTGGAGCTGCCGGGAGCATCGCGAGGCTCAGGAAGGCTGCGGGGGCCGCCGGAAGGTGAGAATAGCAAGATTTTTTTATTATTATTATTATTATTATTTTTAACATTATACCTTTTTACTATTGATGCTGTGTAGGCAGGATCAATAGTAAAAAGTTGGTCACACTTGTCAAAATGGGCCCCCCATCTCGCTAGGGCCACGGCACTTGCCCTGGTGCGCAGCGTGCTGACGCCGGCCCTGGCTAGATCATCACTACTCTTTGTTCTTCTTTACACTGAAGATAATAATAATAATAATAATAATAATAATTTTTATTTATATAGCGCCAACATATTCCGCAGCGCTTTACAAATTATAGAGGGGACTTGTACATACAATAGACATTACAGCATAACAGAAATACAGTTCAAAACAGATATCAAGAGGAGTGAGGGCCCTGCTCGTAAGCTTACAAACTATGAGGAAAAGGGGAGACACGAGAGGTGGATGGTAACAATTGCTATAGTTATTCGGACCAGCCATAGTGTAAGGCTTGGGTGTTCATGTAAAGCTGCATGAACCAGTTAATTAATTTTTTTTTTTTTTTTTTTTAATATAGGCCACACAGGGATCGTTAGGTTAATGCATTGAGGCGGTAGGCCAGTCTGAACAAATGAGTTTTTAGGGCACGCTTAAAACTGTGGGGATTGGGGATTAATCGTATTATCCTAGGTAGTGCATTCCAAAGAATCGGCGCAGCACGTGTAAAGTCTTGGAGACGGGAGTGGGAGGTTCTGATTATTGAGGATGCTAACCTGAGGTCATCAGCGGAGCGGAGGGCACGGGTAGGGTGGTAGACTGAGACCAGAGAGGAGATGTAGGGTGGTGCTGAGCCATGGAGTGCTTTGTGGATGAGGGTAGTAGTTTTGTACTGGATAGTTCTTAATAAAATTTAGAGTGAATCGGATGCCTTCCTGCTGGTGTTGGCATGATGGATATGTATCTACCTGCATTTCTCAGTATTGAGGACACCAAGAAATGAGTGATGTTAAGGACGCAAAGGTCGCTCAAGAAAACTTAGTGCAGCAGATAAAAGGTACATCAGGTACATCATGCTTACTTCCCTTCTAAATATGTCCAGCAGTGCCATCACTTCAGAACTGGACAGCAAACAGTGGGACCCAGCTACATCCGTCTACTGCTCAGAGCAGTATGGCCATAAGTGGTCTTCATGAAAGAATTTTGCCCAAAAACTATACTTTCATTATGGAAACCAGGCCAAATGACTGCAGAATGCATGAAAACATATGTAAGTGAGTGCAGAAAAATTGCAATAAGTGATCTAGACTTTGGAGCCCAAATGTACAATATTTGACTGTAACAGAATTCAGTTTACTCAACAGTAATGATTGTCTGCAGTGGATTGTAAAGCATGGTGGAGGCTCCTTGCTAGTTTGTGGTTGTACTGTATTTCAGCAAATAGAAATTTGGTCAAGATTAATGGTGTTCTTAGTGTTAATAAATACGGACAGATACTTATCCATAATAATAATAAAATAAATTGGGTATCACTATAGAGAAGCACAATATTTTATATTATTCAAGTGCTTTGGTAAACTCTAACATCCCCCAGAGTGGTAGGTAGTTGAATAAAAATAATTAATTGCATATACACAGTAAATACACCAGTCAGTAGTAATTTACTACATAAAAATAAAATCAATCAGTAATATGATGCCTAAACTAAAACTACCACGGGGCTCTCATGGAAAAAATATTGATACTCAATTAAAATATCACATGGTAATACCAGTGATTTCAATATATGGCACTAAGAATTAATGTGTGAACTGAATATATACTAAAAATATGTGACAATTGCTAAAATACACTTGAGTTTTTTGTGGCACTACACTACATATTTGGATGAATGGTGAAAAATAATATAACCATATAAAAAATATAATAAAATGTTCATTTGGACATATGTAGATATGGAAGTCTCTCATCACAATCCTTATCTTGATATCCGTATTGGATCAAATATTCATCTAGAGCTCACATCATAAACATCAAGGTACCTATCTACTATATAATTGTCTAAGGGTATGTTCACACGTTCCTGATTTCCCTCCTTTTTTTCAGGACTGAAACCGCAGCTCTTTGCAGAAAACGCAGGTCCTTTTTTTGGTGCTTTTTTGGTGCTTTTTTGATGCGTTTTTTGATGCGTTTTTTTGATGCGTTTTTTTATGCAGTTTTCTATGCAGAGTCTGTGTGTTTTCTAGGAAGTTTTTTAGGGTTAAAATGGCTGAAAATACCCTAACCCTAACCCTACCCCTAACCCTAACCCTACCCCTAACCCTAACCCTAACCCTACCCCTAACCCTAACCCTACCCCTAACCCTAACCCTATTCTAACCTTAGTGGAAAAAAAAAATTCTTAATTTTTTTTATTGTCCCTACCTATGGGGGTGACAAAGGGGGGGGGGTGTGATTTACTATTTTTTTTATTTTGATCACTGAGATAGGTTATATCTCAGTGATCAAAATGCACTTTGGAACGAATCTGCCGGCCGGCAGATTCGGCGGGCGCACTGCGCATGCGCCCGCCATTTTGCAAGATGGCGGCGCCCAGGGAGAAGACGGCCGGACGGACACCGGGAGGCCGAGTAAGTATAAGGGGGGGAGATTAGGGCACGGGGGAAGCATCGGAGCACGGGGGGGCATCGGAGCACGGGGGGGGCATCGGAGCATGGGGGGGTGGGATCGGGGCAGCCACACTCCGCCCACGCACTTCCGCCCGCTTCCCCGCACTTCCTGCTGCAGCGGTTCGGCACCACAAACCGCAATAAAACCCGCAGATATATTTTTGATCTGTGGGTTTTACTGCGGGTTTGACCTCACAATGGAGGTCAATGGGTGCAGAACCGCTGCGGCTCCAAAAAAAAGAAGTGACATGGTACTTCTTTTTTACCGCGGCTATTCAGCGTGGCTTTTTTTACCGATTCCCGCATCATGTGCACAGTGGTTCCTGTTTTCCATAGGGTACATTGTACTGTACCCTGCATGGAAAACAGCTGCGGAACCGCAGCGGCAAAAACGCTGCGGTTCCGCAGAAAAAAAACGCACTGTGTGAACATGGCCTAAGGGTCACTTCCGTCTTTCTGTCTGTCCTTCTGTCTGTCTGTCATGGATATTCATTGGTCGCGGCCTCTGTCATGGAGCAGCCACGACCCATCAGCGATGGGCACAGTCCGGCGGCAAAATGGCCGCTCCTTCCTCCCCGCAGTCAGTGCCCGCTCCATACTCCCCTCCAGTCAGCCCTCACACAGGGTTAATGACAGTGTTAATGGACCGCGTTGTGCCGCGGTGTAACGCACTCCATTAACGCAGCTATTAACCCTGTGTGACCAACTTTTTACTATTGATGATGCGTATGCAGCATCAATAGTAAAAAGATCTAATGTTACAAATAATAATAATTTAAAAAAAACGTTATTCTCACCCTCCGACGTGCGCGCTGTCCTCAGCAGTGCAAGTGGCAGGCTCCGGTGCCAAGGATGCTAAGCGAGAAGGACCTTCCATGACATCACGGTCATGTGACCGTGACGTCATCACAGGTCCTGCGCTCATACCAACCCTGGGACCGGAAGCTGCCGCGTGCACTGCACACAGGTGCCAGGACTACAAGGGGCCCCTCAGAAGGTGAGTATATGTTTATTTTTTATTTTAAGTCTTTTTTAACTTGTTACATATGTGGCTGGGCAATATACTACGTGGCCGGGCAATATACTACGTGACTGGCCAATATGCTACGTGTTTATGCTATATACTACGTGGCTCTGTGCTGTATACTACGTCATTGTGCAATATACTACGTGGCTGGGCAATATACTACGTGACTGGGCAATATACTATGTGACTGGGCAATATACTACGTGGCTGGGCAATATACTACGTGGCTGGGCAATATACTATGTAGCTGGGCAATATAGTACGTGACTGGGCAATATACTACGTGGCTGGGCAATATACTACGTGGTTGGGCAATATACTACGTGGGCTGTGCAATATACTACGTGGACATGCATATTCTAGAATACCCGATGCATTAGAATCGGGCCACCATCTAGTACTGATATAACCCTACTGAATCATAAGCCGTTCCAGCCATGTTGTTCTGACCTGGACACCACTGGATGAATATTTGATTTGTCAAAGTGGACGAATGTGAATTTCAACAGGAATCTCTGACTCTAACTGCTGTACTCATCAGTCCGCAGGAGTTGACTGCTTTCCGTCGGCTGCTTATCTTCAAGGTTCTACTGCTGCACTGTGTACCAACCTCTGGCTATTTCCTGACTACGATACCTGTTTATCCTCTTATCTATACTGCTGTACCATGAACCGATCTTTGGCTATTTCCTGATGAGACTACCTGCTGGTGCTGCCCCTAGTGGTTGCAATATCAGTACTGCAACTCAGGTCAGTCCATAGCAAAGTGGGAGATGGTGCAAAATTTCTCTTAGGCAATGTTCACAGGATTCAAGCACATTGTGTTTTTTGCCACAATTTGAACAATTGCAACAAAAAATACAGCATAGTTGCAAGGCATAAACATGCCCTTAGGACACCGATCCACAGGCAAGATGGCCGGAGAGAGTAAGGAGTGGGGAAGGAGGGCAGCCAGCAAACTGTGAGTTCAGAGCAGGCACTGTAATGTTCTTAATTTGAGTTGGGCCGAGTTGCAGTTCCTTGGGCCATTTTATCATAATGAATGATTATAGTCCTGCAAGGGAACACAGCAGTTACCCATCAATTGCCAATCTGATAAAATCACTTTAATCACAAATAAACATGATCCAATAAGGGCTGTATTTTATGCCTGTTCTCTCCATATAAACCTCATAAATGAAACAATATATAAATCTAACTGTGATGACATAGCATTTAATCTTAATTATGCCAGATGTGTTTTTCTTTGGTGGGTCAAGAGACATAGGCCATTGTTCATATGAGCCTAAACATTGACTTTTGAGTTGATTATTGTGTTGCTATCCTTGGAAGACAGAAAGCAGGGTCATTGAACAATCGATGTTTGCTAATATGTTGATTACCCATTGTACAAGTCAATGTAGCTTGTTAATCTGCAAACAGTGAAGGACAAACTATGCTGATAGATTAAATACACAAACACTGAGAGTTGAACTCATCTCACCTTCCCTTTGACCTGTAGATGATAGCCTAAAGGATAGATGTGGCTATAAAAAGGACCTTTATCTTTCTACAAAGAGACTATATAGAGCAGCAGCCAGGACACCATGGCTCCAACTGGAGGGATACAGATTTGAAGAATTCTACGATAGGCCAGCTTAAGGGACCATAGCCCTAGCTGGAGGATTACAGATATGATCCATTGACCCTCACTAAACTCATGGAGACATTTGGAGATGCCAGGTTGGGGCAATTAGGTCACCTGGTCCCATAGCGACATTGAGAGAAGCCAGGTTGGGACAATCATGTCACCCGGCCTCATGGAGACGTTCAGTTAAGCCAGGTTAGAACTAGGGTTGAGCGAAACGGGTCGAAATTGTTCAAAAGTCGCCGACTTTTGGCAAGGTCGGGTTTCATGAAACCCGACCCGACCCCAGTGTGGGGTCGGCCATGAAGTCGGCGATCTTTTGAATCTGGAATCGGAATTCCGATCCCGATTCCCGATATGTTTAAGATATCGGGAATTGGTATCGGAATTCAGATTAAAGTGTAAAATATAGAATTAAAATAAAAAATATTGCAATACTTACCCTCTGACGCTGGTACTAACTGGCAGCCTTCCTCCTTCGAATCCGCGCTTCTAGGACCTTGCCGTGACGTCGCGGTGACGTCGCGGCTAGTGATTGGCCGCGCGGCCGCCCATGTGACCGCTCGCGCGGCCAATCACAAGCCGCGACGTCACCCGCGACGTCACCGAAGGTCCTGGAAGGGCTGATTCTTAGGAAGGAAGGCTGTCGGAAGGAAGCAGGGCACTTCCGAGGGTGAGTATATACCTAATAGGAATATACTCACCCTCGGAAGCGCCCTGCTTCCTTCCGACAGCCTTCCTTCCTAAGAATCAGCCCTTCCAGGACCTTCGGTGACGTCGCGGGTGACGTCGCGGCTTGTGATTGGCCGCGCGAGCGGTCACATGGGCGGCCGCGCGGCCAATCACAAGCCGCGACGTCACCCGCGACGTCACCGAAGGTCCTGGAAGGCTGATTCTAAGGAAGGAAGGTTCCCGGTTAGTACCAGGGCGCGTCAGAGGGTAAGTATAAGGA
Source organism: Ranitomeya imitator (assembly GCF_032444005.1). Taxonomy (NCBI): domain Eukaryota; kingdom Metazoa; phylum Chordata; class Amphibia; order Anura; family Dendrobatidae; genus Ranitomeya; species Ranitomeya imitator. Next base: position 94,326,006 of record NC_091286.1, read on the forward strand.
TATTTTTTATTTTAATTCTATATTTTACACTTAAATATGGATCCCAGGGCCTGAAGGAGAGTTTCCGCTCCTTCAGACCCTGGGAACCATGGAAACCCAATGCACTGCATTGGGTTTCGAGTTTCGGCCGACCCCGACCCCGACTTTTTTATAGGATCGGCCGATTTCACTCGACCCGACTTTTCCAAAAGTCGGGTTTTGTGAAACCCGACCCGATCCTATAAAAGTGAAGGTCGCTCAACCCTAGTTAGAACCATCAGGTCACCTGGCCCCATGGAGACATTCGGAGAAGCTAGGTAGGGACAATCAGGTCACCTGGCCACGTATCTCAATAGACAGTCAGCTTCCTAAGTTTATCGTTACCTCCTTTCTGTGTGTGCCAGCCAAAAGCATTGTGCCACTGGTGGGAGTAGTCAGCCCTGGAAGCCCCAAAGCGCAGTTGCTCTAATCATGGTGAGCCAGCGGAAGGGTGAGACTTTGCAATTTGCACCATCTTGTCTATTTGCTGGACTGTTCTATGTTATTGTCTGTTGGTGGTTTTAGCCTCACCTTGTGTTGTTTGAGTAGTATTCTGCTCACAGGGAAGGAAAGCGAGCGATCAGTGGGATGAGCCCTGGTCCATGAGGTCTTTCTACAGACAGGTGACTCAATGAATGAAAGAACCCACTGACCCTCATGCCTCCACACTAGGTGGCAGCAGTGAGATACTACTCATCCCGGCGGATCCGGGGTTGCCACAGGGGACTGGTGTTTGTAGACACTGTCTAAGGCTCCACAACCAGGAAGGCATATAGACAGACCCAGAAGACCATAGGTGAGGCACACATAGCAGGTTTCGAATGCCCCTATTTCTAACCAGCTCAGCCTTGAAAAGAGGACTGGAGTCAATACAGCCTCAACAGGAAACAACAACTACTGCAGTTGCGCCAGCTTCGACGGATCGAATACAGGACCACCGACACTCGGTCAGATTCTTTGGAATGTAACATAGTAACATAGTAACATAGTTAGTAAGGCCGAAAAAAGACATTTGTCCATCCAGTTCAGCCTATATTCCATCATAATAAATCCCCAGATCTACGTCCTTCTACAGAACCTAATTGTATGATACAATATTGTTCTGCTCCAGGAAGACATCCAGGCCTCTCTTGAACCCCTCGACTGAGTTCGCCATCACCACCTCCTCAGGCAAGCAATTCCAGATTCTCACTGCCCTAACAGTAAAGAATCCTCTTCTATGTTGGTGGAAAAACCTTCTCTCCTCCAGACGCAAAGAATGCCCCCTTGTGCCCGTCACCTTCCTTGGTATAAACAGATCCTCAGCGAGATATTTGTATTGTCCCCTTATATACTTATACATGGTTATTAGATCGCCCCTCAGTCGTCTTTTTTCTAGACTAAATAATCCTAATTTCGCTAATCTATCTGGGTATTGTAGTTCTCCCATCCCCTTTATTAATTTTGTTGCCCTCCTTTGTACTCTCTCTAGTTCCATTATATCCTTCCTGAGCACCGGTGCCCAAAACTGGACACAGTACTCCATGTGCGGTCTAACTAGGGATTTGTACAGAGGCAGTATAATGCTCTCATCATGTGTATCCAGACCTCTTTTAATGCACCCCATGATCCTGTTTGCCTTGGCAGCTGCTGCCTGGCACTGGCTGCTCCAGGTAAGTTTATCATTAACTAGGATCCCCAAGTCCTTCTCCCTGTCAGATTTACCCAGTGGTTTCCCATTCAGTGTGTAATGGTGACATTGATTCCTTCTTCCCATGTGTATAACCTTACATTTATCATTGTTAAACCTCATCTGCCACCTTTCAGCCCAAGTTTCCAACTTATCCAGATCCATCTGTAGCAGAATACTATCTTCTCTTGTATTAACTGCTTTACATAGTTTTGTATCATCTGCAAATATCGATATTTTACTGTGTAAACCTTCTACCAGATCATTAATGAATATGTTGAAGAGAACAGGTCCCAATACTGACCCCTGCGGTACCCCACTGGTCACAGCGACCCAGTTAGAGACTATACCATTTATAACCACCCTCTGCTTTCTATCACTAAGCCAGTTACTAACCCATTTACACACAATTTCCCCCAGACCAAGCATTCTCATTTTGTGTACCAACCTCTTGTGCGGCACGGTATCAAACGCTTTGGAAAAATCGAGATATACCACGTCCAATGACTCACCGTGGTCCAGCCTATAGCTTACCTCTTCATAAAAACTGATTAGATTGGTTTGACAGGAGCGATTTCTCATAAACCCATGCTGATATGGAGTTAAACAGTTATTCTCATTGAGATAATCCAGAATAACATCCCTCAGAAACCCTTCAAATATTTTACCAACAATAGAGGTTAGACTTACTGGCCTATAATTTCCAGGTTCACTTTTAGAGCCCTTTTTGGATATTGGCACCACATTTGCTATGTGCCAATCCTGCGGAACAGACCCTGTCGCTATAGAGTCCCTAAAAATAAGAAATAATGGTTTATCTATTACATTTCTTAGTTCTCTTAGTACTCGTGGGTGTATGCCATCCGGACCCGGAGATTTATCTATGCCTGCAATGTCATAAAGGACAATGAGTTTTACCAAGAGGAATTGAACTGCATGATAAATTAAGGATCCAGTGTCAGTCTAGAATCAAGTACCCAGTCCCAAGCAGCCCGAATCTAGGAGTTATTGGTCGGATTGGGAACCTCAAATGGGAGAAGGAGCTAGAGGGTTTGTTGTATTTGTACTGGCATATCCATACCATTGAGCTGAAGATTCGCAGGGAAGGTGGTGCCACACTGTTTGCCTTCATCAGCTTCCATGAACCACGGGATGCAGAGGACGTGGACACACTTGATGTGAGTCGGTTCTCGATGATTACTTGAGGAGTTACCCAGGTCAAGCCAGGGATCAGAAGAAGGATGATCGAAATCCTATCACGTTTAGCTAATTAAGATGGGGAGGAATGTGATGACACAGCATTTAAGACCAATGGCCCCAACCGGAGGAATACAGATTTGAGAGAAACTGCCTGAGGCAAGCTTGAGGGACCATGACCCTAGCTGTAGGAATACATATCTGATCCCATGACCATCACTAAACCCATGGAGACGATTGGAGAAGACATGTTGGGACAATCAGCTCACCTGGCCATGTACCTCAATAAACTGTCAGCTTCCTAAGCTGGTCAGTTCCTCCTCTGTGTGGGAACCCATCAAAAGCGTGGGTCCACTGGAGGTGGTAGTTGGCCCTGGAAGCCCCGAAGTCACAGCTGCTCTTATCCCTGCGAACCAGCGGAAGGGTAAAACTCTGTAATTTTCACCATCTTGTGTATTTGCTTGGATTGTTTTATATGTTATTGTCTGTTGGTGGTTCAATAAAGTATTGCCACCCTGTGTTGTCTGAGTAGTAATCTGCCCACGGGGAAGGAGTGTGGGCATTCATATGATCTTCCTAAAGATAGCTGGGCCAGAGGAAGAGAGCATCCACTGACCCTTGTGTCTACACAATAACACCTCACATGTTTCTTCCTCTTCCATTAAAATTCACTTTCCCTTACATTTTTTATCAGTTCCTTTCAAATAATTGATGTCAATAACTTATTTACAGAATCTGAACAACACGGTAGTTGTGCTTTGAATCCATGACTTATCCAGTATCTCCAAAGATTATCATTAAAATCAGGAATATTCCCCATATGATTTTACAGAAAGTTGGTGAAAGCATTTCTTTCTTTCTTTCTTTCTTTTTTTGGCACCTCTGGTCAGTTTGAGCCTAATGAGCTAATGAGACGGTGAAACCTGCTGAGAACTTGGGCAGATCCAGCAACCTCTGCGCTTTAGAAAAGAGGCCAGGGCATGACAGAGCCCCAGAGGGAGTGGAGTCCATCTGGCTGTTCAGAAAGACAAGAGTTAGGCCCCCTTCACATTTCCATTTTTGGAGTACGTGTGTCATCTGCTTTTTTCACGGATGCCACATCTATCCATTATAGCTAATGCTGCTATGCACATGTCCATGTTTTTCCCACAGCTGACAAGAGGCAATACAAGTCTATGGTCCATGAAAAACATGCACAGGACACAGATGGCATCAGTGGGGCATCAGTGTGCCATCCATGTGCTGTACATGCAGGGTTGGACTGGGGCACCTGGACACCAGAGAATCCTCCCATGGGCCCACCCCCAGCCTCAGCTCCTGCCACCCACAAAGGGGAACCCCTGCATCTGCAGCCCCTTTATGAAGTGCACAGACAGTGTACAGCATTCCTTACAGTGAATAATGCTGTACATCTTCTGAAGTCCATGCTCGTATTTCCCAACCCCCACTACATCACCCCTCTCTCCCTGCAAGTGTCAGATTAAGTTGAGAGTGGGGGGACCTCACAATACAGAAGAGGTCAGACAGAGAGCAGGAAGATGTTTGCAGCACAAGTGAAGCACAAGGATCTGGTAAGTGTACATACAGTATATATATGTGTATCTCTGTGTGTATATTTGCAGTATACAGTGTGCGTGTCTGTATATGTGTATATAGTATGTGTGTACATATATACAGTATATAGTATGATTGTGTATATCAGTGGTGCATGTGTGCATATTTATATATATGCATGTACATATTGTAAGATAGCGCTCCCTGAGTGTGTTGGGGAACACTCGCTTGGCAACAGGATTAAAGCACTCAGGCACGGTTTCTCACACATACGGTCTATTCTGGTTTATTTAGACTCATAAACTGCACACTGAACAGTTTACTATAGACATCAACGGAACATAATAATCACTGACAGTCTGTTCCAATGGCAGATACTTCTCTGCCCGTAACCCCCTTTACCTGTAGTTATCTTACAGGAGCTCCTGTCCGTTCTGGTTTCCAGGGAAGCTGCCTAACTGGTATCACTGTTATGATCCGGTGACCTTGGAGCCGCATGAAACTTTCTCTGGAGTAGGTGGTAACTGTACTGACCGCAAATCCTGAACTAACACCGCAACTAGAAGTAGCCGTGGGGTGTGCCTAACAAACCCTAGACACCTCGACACAGCCGGAGGACTAAATACCCCTATAGATGGAAATAGGAATTCTACCGTGCCTCAGAGCAGAACCCCAAAGGATAGGCAGCCCCCCACGAATATTGACTGTGAGTAGGAGAGGAAAGACACACGCAGGCAGAAAACAGGATTTAGCAAAAGAGGCCACTCTAGCTGAATAGGAAAGGATAGGACAGAATACTAAGCGGTCAGTATTAAAACCCTTCCAAAAATATCCACAGCAGATAATACAAAAAATTCCACCATCTAACTAAAGACGTGGAACGTATATCTGCAACTCCTGAGAATCCAACTAGACTGAGAAAATGCTGACACAATCTAAGCTGGACAAGAAAAAACAAATGAATAGCACTGAATTATCAAGCACATAGCATGTGTGCCACAGAAACAAAACCAGACACTTATCTTTGCAGATTTGGCAGTAAGGCAGGAGGAACCAGACAGAGGTCCAACACCTCTCAGCAACCATGGACAACTGGCAAGGACTAATGAATCCTGCACACCTAAATACCCCAGTCAGAACTGCAATCAGCAGATACACCTGACCAGGACTGCAACCCAGGGACACATGCATTACCACCTACAACCACCGGAGGGAGCCCAAAAGCAGAATTCACAACAGATCACCGTCCTTGTGAACAGGGCAATTCAGATAGTCCAGACCCGCAGAAAGAATGGTAACTTCCCCAACGCAGTGCCATCACCAACTTTGCACATACGGCCTCTCCATGCGCTATTCAGGAAGTCCAGGCCCAGGCACTTCCAACACACAGGCCTTCAGTCCATAGCCTCACCATGTGCTTCCAGGAATCTAGTCCACTCCAGGACATTCCAACACACATGCCTTCAGGACCTCACACTCTGACTATTCAGGTCTATACACTCTGATCATGTTGCCAGACCTCAATCACATTATAAAGTCATAACCACACCCATAGATGGGATGTGTGTGTGGTTAGTCAGACCCGCCCAGCTCCCTGACTAACCCTGTAAGCCTCCCTTTAAAACTAAACAAACACTTGTGGGACTACAGGTCCCAGAACAACAACATTACTGGCTTACAGTGCAGAGAATCTCCTCTGAGACACATACGGGCCATTTAAAATAAAGCCAGTCATTGTCTCATTATCATCTTTAAGGTACCTTCACACATAACGATTTTGTTAACGATATCGTTGCAACGTCATGCTTTTTGTGACGTAGCAACGATCCCGCTAACGATCTCGTTATGTGTGACAGCGACCAACGATCAGGCCCCTGCTGGGAGATCGTTGGTCGTTGGGGAATGATCAGGACCTTTTTTTGGTCGCTGATCACCCTCTGTCATCGCTGGATCGGCGTGTGTGACGCCGATCCAGCGATGTGTTCACTTGTAACCAGGATAAATATCGGGTTACTAAGCACAGGGCTGCGCTTAGTAACCCGATATTTACCCTGGTTACCATTGTAAAAGTTAAAAAAAAAAACAGTATATACTCACATTCCGATGTCTGTCACGTCTCCCGCCGTCAGCTTCCCTGCACTGACTGTCAGCGCCGGCCGTAAAGCAGAGCACAGTGGTGACGTCACCGCTGTGCTCTGCTTTATGGCCGGCGCTGACACATTCAGTGCGGGAAGCTGACAGCGGGGGACGTGACAAACATCGGAATGTGAGTATGTAGTGTTTTCTTTTTAATACTTTTACAATGGTAACCAGGATAAATATCGGGTTACTAAGCGCTGCCCTGCACTTAGTAACCCGATGTTTACCCTGGTTACACGGGGACTTCGGCATCGCTGAAGACAGTTTCAACGATGCCAAAGTCGTTCCCCTGATCATTGGTCGCTGGAGAGAGCTGTCTGTGTGACAGCTCCCCAGCGACCACACAACGACTTACCAACAATCACGGCCAGGTCGTATCGCTGGTCGTGATCATTGCTAAGTCGTTTAGTGTAACGGTACCTTTACAGTTACGCCTCCATGCTTATCCTGAGGAGCACATACAGTGCTTCCTGGATGTAACAGAGGTCACTGCCTCACAATACAGTATATAGGATGTGAGTCTGTGTATATTATATTTGTATACTGCATGTGTGCACTATATTGTGTAAATGTATGTGAGCATACTTTATATAAACTGAATGTTTCTGTGTGTGTATACTTATATATGTCCTTGTACACACTGTATATCCATGAGCCGTCCATGTGCTGTACGTGTGCCGTCCGTGTTTAACATTGAAAGTATGTGATAGGCTTTGTAGTTTCATTTCCAGTATCCATACCGGAAAAACACGGATGGCACATGGACGGCTCACTGATTGAAAACACTGATGACACCGATATCGGAGTAACACATACTTTAACATAGTAACATAGTTAGTAAGGCCGAAAAAAGACATTTGTCCATCCAGTTCAGCCTATATTCCATCATAATAAATCCCCAGATCTACGTCCTTCTACAGAACCTAATTGTATGATACAATATTGTTCTGCTCCAGGAAGACATCCAGGCCTCTCTTGAACCCCTCGACTGAGTTCGCCATCACCACCTCCTCAGGCAAGCAATTCCAGATTCTCACTGCCCTAACAGTAAAGAATCCTCTTCTATGTTGGTGGAAAAACCTTCTCTCCTCCAGACGCAAAGAATGCCCCCTTGTGCCCGTCACCTTCCTTGGTATAAACAGATCCTCAGCGAGATATTTGTATTGTCCCCTTATATACTTATACATGGTTATTAGATCGCCCCTCAGTCGTCTTTTTTCTAGACTAAATAATCCTAATTTCGCTAATCTATCTGGGTATTGTAGTTCTCCCATCCCCTTTATTAATTTTGTTGCCCTCCTTTGTACTTTCTCTAGTTCCATTATATCCTTCCTGAGCACCGGTGCCCAAAACTGGACACAGTACTCCATGTGCGGTCTAACTAGGGATTTGTACAGAGGCAGTATAATGCTCTCATCATGTGTATCCAGACCTCTTTTAATGCACCCCATGATCCTGTTTGCCTTGGCAGCTGCTGCCTGGCACTGGCTGCTCCAGGTAAGTTTATCATTAACTAGGATCCCCAAGTCCTTCTCCCTGTCAGATTTACCCAGTGGTTTCCCATTCAGTGTGTAATGGTGATATTGATTCCTTCTTCCCATGTGTATAACCTTACATTTATCATTTCTTTTATATGGACATCTGACGGGGGCCTAACAGTGTTGTTGGTGGGGCAAGTTTGATGTTCTGCTTCAATGGTGCTGCTGGGTGATCCCAGCATATTCTCAACATACTTTGCGCTAATTTTGTGTATTTGCATTACTGAGTAGATGCTAAGAATATGCCAAGATGGCTTTTAGGCTAATTTGATTTCCAATTTTTAAAATTGGGAAAGGTGAAATTCCTATATCTTTGGGAATTATACATTTTGTTCAGTTAAGTCAGTTTTATATAATATTTATTTTTATCTAGTAAATAATACTCATTTTTTGTTATAGCACTTTAATGGGTACTCCCATATTTCCAGGATGTGCCACAATAGTAGATGTGGTTCTCACAAATGGAACAGGCATCTGTTTCACTGTTAGTGGAGAGATGGCCAGAAATTTGTCTACCTCACCACTTACATCACTGTGTGACGGGGCCCCGTGCTCAAAATACATGCAAATTCCAATTGTGGGACTTATACTTAAAGGAAATGTACCTTGAAAGTATTTACTGTTGAGTTATGCAACTTTCCAACAGGCCCTGAACGAGACATAAGGGTTTCTTTTTTGCCTGGAGTGTTTCTTTAGTTTGTTATTTATATATTAAGTTAAATTGGTTATTTATTGACTAATTAATATTATTACTCACTAATATAGCGCCATTTATTCCATCGCACTTTACATGTGAAAATGTGTCTTCAGGTTCCTTTTGAAGGTTACCGTGGTAGGCTAATAAACACTTTGTTTGATATCACCTCATTTTGCAACAGATTTGGTATTATTTCTATATAAATGCAAGGTGGGCCCCAAGAATGATTTTTCTCTGGTGGGCCCAAGGTACTCCAGTCCGACGCTGTGTACATGATTAACATTGCAAAGTATAGGAGAAGCTTTGGAAGTTAACCCTTTCCTTAACCGTACTGGAAAAAAACACAGATGGTAAACCCAGACAAATGCATGACACACTGATAGAAAACACTGATGGCAGTAGCACTGGTTTTCTACGTACATCATGCACACCAGTTGATATTCCAGTTACTACCTTTGGGTTTGTTCCAGTCTGTTTACATCATGTGCATATAAAGCTGGGAATTATATTGATGTGGTCTTCCATGTCTATGTATCCACTAGTTGGGCCCAGTCCTTCTTAGCCCTTATCCACATGCATGTCACTTGACAAATGGTAAGGTGTTTAATATTATAGTTAGGATTGTCCCAATTACGGTCACTGTGAAGTGGTCTTTTGCATTTTTTTAAATCAAAAAGCGTGTTAACTAAGTACCGTATTAAAAAAAAAACACTATTAACCTGCAGATATTATTATTATTATTATTACACATTTTTATAGCGCCATTTATTCCATGGCGCTTTACATGTGAATACGGGGCAAATATAGACAAATACATTAAACATGAGCAGATAACAAGGCACACGAGTACATAAGGAGGGAGGACCCTGCCCGCGAGGGCTCACAGTCTGCAGGGGGTGGGTGAGGATACACTAGGAGAGGGAAGATATCAGGTTAATCTGCAGGTTAATGGTGCTCTGAACTATATTCCCACCGCCGGCAGCCTTGGTCTTTTAGTCATAGGGGTGAATAGTGAGTGTTGGCTGTCACCGCTCCTCCAATTACATTGGTCAGTGTTCTAACCATAGGAGTGGGCATATGTTAGAAGTTGGGAGCAGATCACGCCCCTTGATCTGTGACACAACGCCCCTCACAGGAGAGGAGAACAGTGAGTAGCTCTGAATATCAGATACGGTACATTTCTATCTCCCTGCAGTATACCTTTAGGCTGTTTACGCTTATGTCTAACAATTACATTCGGTTAGTAAATTTGCTCCTCAATGGGAAAGTTATAAGTGCACATGCCTGCATCATGCAGAGAAGAAAAGTTGAAAAGTCGGCTTCTGTCACAAGTATCATCTCTGATGCATTATTTATGGATTGGTCCAACAACTGCCATAATAATTTGTGTTGTGAAGTGATTCATGAAATATGCAAACACATTCACAAATGAGTAATGATGAAATATTGGACCTGATAAATACAACTAGTGATTGTAAGTAGTGTTGAGCGATACCTTCCAATATCGGAAAGTATCGGTATTGGATAGGATCGGCCGATATTCAAAAAATATCGGATATCGCCGATACCGATACCCGATCCCAATGCAAGTCAATGGGACCAAAATATCGGAATTAAAATAAACCCTTTCTTGCCTTGTAGGTTCATTCTACATGAAGGAAAACAACTAAGAATAATGCCGGATGTATTTGGGGAGGTGGCGGAGACATTAAAGTCAAAGAAGTTTATCCCAATCAAATAGAATAGCATGTTTTTTGGGTTTTTTTAAGACGTTCGGAGTGACAAAGATATTGACTATGTAAATTTTTTTTTTATTTTGTCAGATATTGATGTTTCACTATTCCACGCCCTTCCCCTTCTTTTTTTTCTTTTTTTTTTTTTACTTTTCCCACACTTTCATCTTCATCATTATCATCAGCATCTTTGACATCAACTTCTTCTTCACCTTATTCATCTTCTTCTTCATCCTTTACCTTTTTTTTTTTTTTTATTACATTCTTCATATTCATTTTATTCAACTATTATTATTCTTCCTATTCTACATATTCTTTTTATTCCACTGTTGTTATTATTCTTCCTATTCTACTTCTTCATCATATTCTCATTTGTGACAGGCATTCCCGTAGTTGTTATCTATAAAAGTTTGAAGATTACACCTTCCGTTCTGCCAGTCACAAAAGTTACATTTGTCCGCGTTCAGTTTGGCCTGCAGCATCAGGCTTTATCCAGGGGCACCACGAGGAGGAACGGACTCACCCCCATACACTGCTTAGTCTTCTTCTGCATATAATTTAGATAATATCTTTTGCTCTGATATTAAGTCTTATGCTTAATGTTCTTCTGCTCTTTGTTCTGCAGCCTCTTGTTCTTCTGCTTCTCGGTCTTCCATGTCGTCGTCTCCAGGGTCGTCGTCTCCAGTGTCGTCATCTCCGCCGTCGTCGTCTCAGCCTTCGTCGTCTCCGCCGTCGCCGTCTCCGCCGTCGTCGTCTCTGCCGTCGTCGTCGTCGTCGTCATCGGGGTGGTCTTCCGGGTCGTCGTCGTCGTCATCGGGGTGGTCTTCCGGGTCGTCGACTTTAGGGTCTTCAACTTGGAAATGTAGCAGAAGGTACAAGAAGGCTGAGAAAATGCCAAGAACCAGCTGATGGAACTGGAACTCGGATGGCTGCCCGAAGGTTCAAGAGCCTATGGAACTACCGAGGACCAGCTGACGTTACTGGAACCCGGTTACTAAGCAGGAGGTACCCGTGCTAAAAAGCACTACCAAGGACCGCCTGACGTTGGCGGAACTCGGATACCCAGAAGGAGGCACCTAAGCCAAAGGCTCTGCCCGGAACCAGCTGACGTTACTGGAACCAGGATGGGGAGCAGAAGGTACAAGAGCAAAAGACACTGCCGAGAACGAGCTGACGGTACTGGAACCCGGATGGCTAGCCGAAGGTCCAAGAGCCAATGGAACTACCGAGGACCAGCTGACGTTACTGGAACCCGGTTACTAAGCAGGAGGTACCCGTGCCTGAAAGCACTACCAAGGACCACCTGACGTTGGTGGAACTTGGATACCCAGAAGGAGGCACCTAAGCCAAAGGCTCTGCCCGGAACCAGCTGACGGTACTGGAACCAGGATGGGGAGCAGAAGGTACAAGAGCAAAAGACACTGCCGAGAACCAGCTGACGGTGCTGGAACCAGGTGGTGGACCCGAAGGCCCACAGGAGAGGAGAGAACAGCTAGGCCGCGAGGCAGCCGCAGTTACCGAACCCCAACAGTTCTACAGGGGGAGCTGGGCCTACTGGCACTACAGAACCAGCCTTGACTACCAGTTCACGCAGCCCACATAGGAAGCTCCTAAACTGGAGGCACCCTGGAGTTGGCTAACCCGACCGCACCACGACGGGGCAAGCATAGGCGTCTCAGTGAACTTGACACAACCCGGAAACAGCTGACGGTGCTGAAACCAGGCTTGGCACGAGGGAGTACCTGTGACAAGAACACTGCCGAGAACCAGCTGGCGGTGCTGGAACCCGGATGCGTTGCCCCAGTGTGCAAGAGCCAATGGCACAAACGAGGACCAGCTGACGGTGCTGGAACCCGGTTACTAAGCTGTAGGTGCCCGCGCTTAAAAGCACTACCAAGGACCGCCTGACGTTGGCGGAACTCGGATACCCAGGAGGAGGCACCTAAGCCAAAGGCTCGGCCCGGAACCAGCTGACGGTGCTGGAACCAGGTGGTGGACCCCAAGGCCCACAGGAGAGGAGAGAACAGCTAGGCCGTGAGGCAGCCGCCTCAACAGTTACCGAACCCCAACAGTCCTACAGGGGGAGCTGGGCCTACTGGCACTACAGAACCAGCCTTGACTACCAGTTCACGCAGCCCACATAGGAAGCTCCTAAACTGGAGGCACCCTGGAGTTGGCTAACCCGACCGCACCACGACGGGGCAAGCATAGGCGTCTCAGTGAGCTTGACACAACCCGGAAACAGCTGACGGTGCTGAAACCAGGTTTGGCACGAGGGAGTACCTGTGACAAAAGCACTGCCGAGAACCAGCTGGCGGTGCTGGAACCCAGATGCGTTGCCCCAGTGTGCAAGAGCCAATGGCACGACCGAGGACCAGCTGACGGTGCTGGAACCCGGTTACTAAGCTGTAGGTGCCCGCGCTTAAAAGCACTACCAAGGACCGCCTGGCGTTGGCGGAACTCGGATACCCAGGAGGAGGCACCTAAGCCAAAGGCTCGGCCCGGAACCAGCTGACGGTGCTGGAACCAGGTGGTGGACCCCAAGGCCCACAGGAGAGGAGAGAACAGCTAGGCCGCGAGGCAGCTGCAGTTACCGAACCCCAACAGTCCTACAGGGGGAGCTGGGCCTACTGGCACTACAGAACCAGCCTTGACTACCAGTTCACGCAGCCCACATAGGAAGCTCCTAAACTGGAGGCACCCTGGAGTTGGCTAACCCGACCGCACCACGACGGGGCAAGCATAGGCGTCTCAGTGAACTTGACACAACCCGGAAACAGCTGACGGTGCTGAAACCAGGCTTGGCACGAGGGAGTACCTGTGACAAGAACACTGCCGAGAACCAGCTGGCGGTGCTGGAACCCGGATGCGTTGCCCCAGTGTGCAAGAGCCAATGGCACGACCGAGGACCAGCTGACGGTGCTGGAACCCGGTTACTAAGCTGTAGGTGCCCGCGCTTAAAAGCACTACCAAGGACCGCCTGACGTTGGCGGAACTCGGATACCCAGGAGGAGGCACCTAAGCCAAAGGCTCGGCCCGGAACCAGCTGACGGTGCTGGAACCAGGTGGTGGACCCCAAGGCCCACAGGAGAGGAGAGAACAGCTAGGCCGCGAGGCAGCCGCAGTTACCGAACCCCAACAGTCCTACAGGGGGAGCTGGGCCTACTGGCACTACAGAACCAGCCTTGACTACCAGTTCATGCAGCCCACATAGGAAGCTCCTAAACTGGAGGCACCCTGGAGTTGGCTAACCCGACCGCACCACGACGGGGCAAGCATAGGTGTCTCAGTGAGCTTGACACAACCCGGAAACAGCTGACGGTGCTGAAACCAGGTTTGGCACGAGGGAGTACCTGTGACAAAAACACTGCCGAGAACCAGCTGGCGGTGCTGGAACCCAGATGCGTTGCCCCAGTGTGCAAGAGCCAATGGCACGACCGAGGACCAGCTGACGGTGCTGGAACCCGGTTACTAAGCTGTAGGTGCCCGCGCTTAAAAGCACTACCAAGGACCGCCTGGCGTTGGCGGAACTCGGATACCCAGGAGGAGGCACCTAAGCCAAAGGCTCGGCCCGGAACCAGCTGACGGTGCTGGAACCAGGTGGTGGACCCCAAGGCCCACAGGAGAGGAGAGAACAGCTAGGCCGCGAGGCAGCCGCAGTTACCAAACCCCAACAGTCCTACAGGGGGAGCTGGGCCTACTGGCACTACAGAACCAGCCTTGACTACCAGTTCACGCAGCCCACATAGGAAGCTCCTAAACTGGAGGCACCCTGGAATTGGCTAACTCGACCGCAACACGACGGGGCAACGCATAGGTGTCTCAGTGAGTTTGACAGTACCCGGAAACAGCTGACGGTGCTGGAACCAGGCTGGGCACGAGGGAGTACCTGTGACAAAAACACTGCCGAGAACCAGCTGGCGGTGCTGGAACCCGGATGCTTTGCCTATCAAACATTGTCTTCCTACAGCCCCAACTAGCGGTGTTGGAGCAAAGGGTAAGCAGGGGGAGCAGAGTGTAGGCCGAAGCCTGCACTGGAGTCAGCTTTGTGTCTGCGTTGCGTTTGCAGGACACTTTGCCGGCTACACAGTGGGGGAACAGCAGGCGGTGCTGAACCCCACTAACACATTGGCTGGTGTTTTTCTCTGTGCAGCTAGCACTTCCGGGCAAAAACTAGCGTTGTTACAGCCCAGGGTCAGCAGGAGGAGGAGAGGAGCAGAGTGTAGGCCGAAGCCTACTTGAACCAATTTCAAAGGTAACCTTTAACCCCCCCTCAGGTGTTACAAAGTACAAGAGCCACACCTTGTGCAGCATTAATGCTGCACAAGAAAAGGTTGCTCTATTAATTTGTCTACTTGCACACGCTGAATGCAACACGTACACAATTTAGCCCATTCTACAGTCAAACTGTAGTTGAGGCGTGACTTGTATTTTAAAGGAGACGCAGCATAGGTGTCCCAAATAACGACTTTGTGCTTGGCGCAGCTTCCTGAGTGTTGTATTTTGCTGTACAGGAGTCTGCGCTCTTGTGTTATGCCTTGGCAATGCCCTGTTAGCGCTGCCCGTCTTATGACCTCATTTCATGTTGGCCGCTGCGGTTAACGATGGCCATAAATCCCAGACCCACACTGCCTTTTCATAAAGTCACACTGTGGTGCTGGGATTCGTGGCCTTGAGCAGTAAATATTTTCGACGCTCACACACGTCCTTACACCTGCTTCAGACTGGGCGGCCTCTGCTGATCCCTTTTCGCATGCCGCGGCCAGGAGGCCGCACAGTCTGAAGAAGGCGGAAGGAGATGAGTGACGACAGGCGAACATATGCACTGCTCGTGCCCATAAACCACACCCTCGCTGACAAAATAAATAAGACAACGAGGGGCGTTGTTTCACGCAGGGCGGATGCACAGGCGCAGCCAGCTAACCATGATGTCAAAAGACGGGAAGCGCTACCAAGGGGGGTGCTGCGTATCATTACAAAGGAAAGTCACACCTCAGGGACAGTGGAATGGTCTCAATGAGACACATTTTGTACGTGTTGAGTTCCACGTGGGCAAGGAGAAAAAGTCAGCCACCTTGTACAAATGCAGCAGTACTGCTGAACAAGGTGGCTGTTATACATAGAAACACCTGGGGGTGGGGGGCAGGCTCCCTTCAATTTCAGTTCATGTGCCTGCATGGCGTTTGCAGGGCACGTTGCCGGCTACACAGCTGGGGAACAGCTGGCGGTGCTGAACCTCACTGACACATTGGCTGGTGTTTTTCTCTGCGCAGCTAGCACTTCCAGGCAAAAACTGGCGGTGTTATGAGCCCAGGGTCAGCAGTAGGAGGAGAGGAGCAGAGTGTAGGCCGAAGCCTGCACTGGTGGCAGCTTTTGTTCTGTTGTGCCTGCGTGGCGTTTGCAGGTCACGTTGCCGGCTACACAGCTGGGGAACAGCTGGTGGTGCTGAACCCCACAAACACATTGGCTGGTGTTTTTCTCTGTGCAGCTAGCACTTCCAGGCTAAAACTGGCGGTGTTATGAGCCCAGGGTCAGCAGGAGGAGGAGAGGAGCAGAGTGTAGGCCGAAGCCTGCACTGGTGGCAGCTTTTGTTCTGTTGTGCCTGCGTGGCGTTTGCAGGTCACGTTGCCGGCTACACAGCTGGGGAACAGCTGGCGGTGCTGAACCCCACTAACACATTGGCTGGTGTTTTTCTCTGTGCAGCTAGCACGTCCGGGCACAAACTGGCGGTGTTAGAGCCCAGGGTCAGCAGGAGGAGGAGAGGAGCAGAGTGTAGGCCGAAGCCTAGTTGAACCAATTTCAAAGGTAACCTTTAACCCCCCCTCAGGTGTTGCAAGGTACAAGAGCCACACCTTGTGCAGCATTAATGCTGCACAAGTAAAAGGTTGCTCTATTTAGTTTGCTCCTTGCACACGCTGAATAAAACACGTACACTATTTAGCCCATTATACTGTCAAACAGTAGTGGAGGCGTGACTTGTCTTTTTAAGGAGATGCAGCACAGGTGTCAAAATTTACACCTAGGTGCTGGGCGAAGATTCCTGAGCGTAGTTATTTGCTGTACAGGAGTCTGCGCTCTTGTTATCCCTTGGCCATGCGCTGTGAGCGATGCCTGTCTTCTCACCTCATTTCATGTTGGCCGGTGCGGTTAGCGATGGCCATGAAACCCAGACCCGCAGTGTCTTTTAATAAAGTCACACTGCAGAGCTGGGATTCTTGACCTTGCGCAGTTAATTTTGTCGCCTGTCCCTCATGTCCTTACACCTGCATCAGACTGGGCGGCCTCATCTGATCGCTTCTCGCATGCCGCGGCCATGAGGCCGCACATTCTGAAGAAGGCGGAAGGAGATGAGTAAAGACAGGCGAAGATATCCACTGCTCGTGCCCATCAATCACACCCTCGCAGTCAAAATAAGCAAGACAACGAGGAGCGTGGTTTCAGGCAGGGCGGACGCACAGCCGCAGCCAGCCAACCAAAGATGTCAGAAGACGGGCAGCGCTAACAAGGGGGGTGCTGCGTGTCATTAAAAAGGAAAGTCACACCTCAGGGACATTGTAATGGTCTGTAATGAGACACATTTTTTCCGTGTTTAATTAAACGTGGGCAAGTAGAGAAAGTCAGCCACCTTGTACAAATGCAGCATTACTGCTGTACAAGGTGGCTGTTATACATAGAAACACCTTGGGGTGGGTGGCAGGGTCCCTTTAATTTCAGTTCATGTGCCTGCGTGGCATTTGCAGGTCACGTTGCCGGCTACACAGCAGGGGAACAGCTGGTGGTGCTGAACCCCACTAACACATTGGCTGGTGTTTTTCTCTGTGCAGCTAGCACTTCAGGGCAAAAACTAGCGGTGTTAGAGCCCAGGGTCAGCAGGAGGAGGAGAGGAGCAGAGTGTAGGCCGAAGCCTGCACTGGTGGCAGCTTTTGTTCTGTTGTGCCTGCGTGGCGTTTGCAGGTCACGTTGCCGGCTACACAGCTGGGGAACAGCTGGCGGTGCTGAACCCCACTAACACATTGGCTGGTGTTTTTCTCTGTGCAGCTAGCACGTCCGGGCAAAAACTGGCGGTGTTAGAGCCCAGGGTCAGCAGGAGGAGGAGAGGAGCAGAGTGTACGCCGAAGCCTAGTTGAACCAATTTCAAAGGAAACCTTTAACCCCCCCTCAGGTGTTGCAAGGTACAAGAGCAACACCTTGAACAGCATTAATGCTGCACAAGTCTAAGGTTGCTCTCTTCATTTTGCTCCTTGCACACGCTGAATAAAACACGTACACTATTTAGCCCATTATACTGTCAAACAGTAGTGGAGGCGTGACTTTTCTTTTGAAGAAGACGCAGCACAGGTGTCAAAATTTACACCTAGGTGCTGGGCGCAGACTCCTTACCGTTGTTATTTGCAGTACAGGAGAGTGCGCTCTTGTCTTATCCCTTGGCAATACCCTGTTAGTGCAGGCCGTCTTATGACCTCATTTCATGTTGGCCGGTGCGGTTAACGATGGCCATAAATCCCAGACCCACAGTGCCTTTCCATAAAGTCACACTGCGGTGCTGGGATTCGTGGCCTTGTGCAGTAAATATGTTCGCCGCTCACACATGTCCTTACACCTGCTTCAGACTGGGCGGCCTCAGCTGATCCCTTATTGCCTGCCACGGCCATGAGGCCGCACAGTATGAAGAAGGCGGAAGGAGGGGAGTGAAGACAGGCGAACATATGCACTGCTCGTGCCCATCAATCACACCCTCGCAGTCAAAATATATGAGACAACGAGGGGCGTTGTGTCGGGCAGGGCGGACGCACAGGCACAGCCAGCCAACCAATGATGTCTGAAGACGGGCAGCGCTAACAATGGGGGTGCTGCGTGTCATTAAAAAGGAAAGTCACACATCAGGGACATTGTAATGGTCTCTAATGAGACACATTTTGTACGTGTTGAGTTCCACGTGGGCAAGGAGAAAAAGTCAGCCACCTTGTACAAATGCAGCAGTACTGCTGTACAAGGTGGCTGTTATACATAGAAACACCTGGGGGTGGGTGGCAGGCTCACTTCAATTTCAGTTCATGTGCCTGTGTGGCGTTTGCAGGTCACGTTGCCGGCTACACAGCAGGGGAACAGCAGGCGGTGCTGAACCCCACTAGCACATTGGCTGGTGTTTTTCTCTGTGCAGCTAGCAATTCCGGGCAAAAACTAGCGTTGTTAGAGCCCAGGGTCAGCAGGAGGAGGAGAGGAGCAGAGTGTAGGCCGAAGCCAGCACTGGTGGCAGCTTTTGGTCAGTTGTGCCAGCGTGGCTTGTGCTGGACACGATGCAGGCTACACAGCAGGGGAACAGCTGGCGGTGCTGAACCCCACTAACACATTGGCTAGATTTTTTCTCTGTGCAGCTCGCATTTCCGGGCAAAAACTAGCGGTGTTAGAGCCCAGGGGCAGCAGGAGGAGGAGAGGAGCAGAGTGTAGGCCGAAGCCTGCACTGGTGGCAGCTTTTGGTCAGTTGTGCCAGCGTGGCTTGTGCTGGACACGATGCCGGCTACACAGCAGGGGAACAGCTGGCGGTGCTGAACCCCACTATCACATTGGCGGGTGTTTTTCTCTGTGCAGCTAGCACTTCCAGGCTACAACTGGCGGTGTTATAGCCCAGGGTCAGCAGGAGGAGGAGAGGAGCAGAGTGTAGGCCGAAGCCTTGTTGAACCAATTTCAAAGGTAACCTTTAACCCCCCCTCAGGTGTTGCAAGGTACAAGAGCCACACCTTGTGCATCATTAATGCTGCACAAGTAAAAGGTTGCTCTCTTAATTTTGCTCCTTGCACACGCTGAATAAAACATGTACACTATTTAGCCCATTCTACTGTAGAACAGTAGTGGAGGCGTGACTTGTCTTTTTAAGGAGACGCAGCACAGGTGTCAAAATTTACACCTAGGTGGTGGGCGCAGATTCCTGAGCGTTGTATTAGCTGTACAGGAGTCTGCGCTATTGTGATCCCTTGGCCATGCGCTGTGAGCGCTGCCTGTCTTCTCACCTCATTTCATGTTGGCCGTTGCGGTTAGCAATGGATATGAATCCCAGGCCCACAGTGTGTTTTCAAAAAATCACACTGCGTGGCTGGGATTCGTGGCCTTGTGCAGTAAATATGTCCTTACACCTGCTTCAGACTGGGCGGCCTCAGCTGATCCCTTATCGCCTACCACGGCCAGGAGGCCGCACAGTCTGAAGAAGACGGAAGGAGATGAGTTAAGACAGGCGAACATATGCACTGCACATGCCCATCAATCACACCCTCGCAGCCAAAATATATGAAACGAGGGGGGTTGTGTCGGGCAGGGCGGACGCACAGGCACAGGCAGCCAACCAATGATGTCAGAAGACGGGCAGCGCTACCAAGGGGGGTGGTGAGTATCATTAAAAAGGAAAGTCACACCTCAGGGACATTGTAATGGTCTGTAATGAGACACATATTTTACGTGTTTAATTCTACATGGGCAAGGATAAAAAAACAGCCACCTTGTACAAATGCAGCAGTACTGCTGTACTAGGTGGCTGTTATACATAGAAACACCTGGGGTGGTGGGGCCAGGTTCCCTTTAATTTCAGTTCATGTGCCTGCGTGGCGTTTGCAGGTCACGTTGCCGGCTACACAGCAGGGGAACAGCTGGCGTTGCTGAACCCCACTAACACATTGGCTGGTGTTCTTCTCTGTGCAGCTAGCACTTCCGGGCAAAAACTAGCGGTGTTTAAGCCCAGGGTCAGCAGGAGGAGGAGAGGAGCAGAGTGTAGGCCGAAGCCTGCAATGGTGGCAGCTTTTGTTCTGTTGTGCCAGCGTGGCTTGTGCTGGACACGTTGCCGACTACACAGCAGGGGAACAGCTGGCGGTGCTGAACCCCACTGACACATCACCTAGTGTTTTTTCTGTGTAGACAACACTTCCAGGTGGCAACTGACAGTGTTGAAACCCAGGGAATCAAAGAGGAGCAGAGTGTAGGCCGAAGCCTGCAGTGGAGCAAGTTGAAAGGGAACCTTTAACCCCCCCCCCCAGGCATTTGTTGCTGAAAGAGCCATCTTGTACAGCAGTAATACTGCACATGGAAAATGTTGGCTCCGAAAATTATGCTCCTTGCAAACGCTGAAGTACACACTTATATAATGTGTCCCCTCACACTGTCAAACCGTCCCGGAAGTGGGACTTTCCTTTGTAATGTGACACAGCAAAGCCGTCATTCCAACCCCCTTGGTGCCGTGCGCCACCTCCTCAACGTTGTTTGGTTCTGTCACGGAGCCCGGGCTGTTATGTTATCCCTTGGCCATGCACAGTTAGCGGTGCCCGTCTTCTGACATCATGTAGGTGTCAGGCTGGCAGTGCCTGTGCGTCCAAGCTGCCCGAGATCCAACCTAGCAGTGTCATCTAATGTAGTCCCACTGCGGGCCAGGGATCCATGGGCATGCGCAGTGCATATCATCGCCTCTCACTCACCTCCTTCCTGCTTCTTCAGACTGTGTGGCGTCACGGCCGTGGCATGCTATTAGGGATCAGCTGACGCCGCCTAGTCTGAAGAAGCGTGAAGAAGGGGAGTGAGAGGATAATATATGCACTGCGCATGGCCATGGATACCAGGCCCACTGTTGGGTTCACATTAGACGACACTGCGAGGTGGGATTTCGGGCAGCGTGGACGCACAGGCGCAGCCAGGACGACAACAAATGATGTCAGAGGACGGGCAGCGCAAACTGTGCATGGCCAAGGGATAACATAACAGCGCAGGGTCCATGACGGAATCAAACAACGCTAAGGAGCCAGCGCACGGTGGCAAGGGGGTAGCAATGACGGCTGTGCTGCGTCACATTACAAAGGAAAGTCCAACCTCCGGGACGGTTGGACGGTGTGAGGGGACACATTACATGAGTGTGTAGTTCAGCGTTTGCAAGGAGCATAATTTCAAGAGCGACCTTTCCCTTGTGCAGTATTAGTGCTGCACATGGTGGCTCTTTCAGTAACAAACGCCTAGGGGGGGGGGACAGGTCCCCTTACATTTTAGGTGTGCCAGCGTGGCGGTCGCATGACACGTTGCCGGATACACAGCTGGGGATCAGTTGACGTTACTGAACCCCAATAACAGAGGAGCGACTGTTGACTGTGCAGACAGCACTTCCAGGCACCAACTGGCGGTGTTAGAGCCCAGGGACAGCAGGAGGAGCAGATTGGAGGTATTGCCGCACACACAGCTGGGGATCAGCTGACGTTACTGAACCCCAATAACAGAGGAGCGACTGTTAACTGTGCACACAGCACTTCCAGGCACCAACTGGCGGTGTTGGAGCCCAGGGACAGCAGGATGAGCAGATTGGAGGTATTGCCGCACACACAGCTGGGGATCAGCTGACGTTACTGAACCCCAATAACAGAGGAGCGACTGTTAACTGTGCACACAGCACTTCCAGGCACCAACTGGCGGTGTTAGAGCCCAGGGTCAGCAGGAGGAGCAGAGGAACAGAGTGTAGGCCGAAGCCTGATTGGAGCAAGTTGAAAGGGAACCTTTAACCCCCCCCCAAGACGTTTGTAGCTGAAAGAGCCATCTTGTGCAGCACTAAGGATGCAAAAGGAAAAGGTTGCTCTTTTAATTATGCTCCTTGCAAACACTGAAGTAAACACTAAAAATGTGTCCCCTTATACCGTTCAACCGTCCCGGAGGTGCAAATTTCCTTCGTAATGGGACACAGCACAGCTGTCATTCCTATCCCCTTGGTGCAGTGCGCTGCCTCCTCAGCATTGTTTTAAGCTGTCACGGAACCTGCGCTGTTCTGTTAGCCCTTGGCCATGCCCAATTAGCGCTGCCTGTCTTCTGACATAATTTGGTGTCAGGCTGTCAGTGCCTGTGCGTCCACGCTGCTCCAGATCCCACCTCGCAGTCTCGTCTAACGTAATCCCACTGCGGGCCTTGGATCCATGGGCATGCGCAGTGCATATCATCGCCTCTCACTCACCTCCTTCCTGCTTCTTCAGACTGTGCGGCGTCACGGCCGTGGCATGCTATTAGGGATCAGCTGACGCCGCCTAGTCTGAAGAAGCGTGAAGAAGGGGAGTGAGAGGCTAGTATATGCACTGCGCATGCCCATGGATCCCAGGCCCGCAGTGTGACTCAATCAGAAGACACTGCGAGGCGGGATCTCGGGCAGCGCGGCCGCACAGGCGCAGCCAGCCTGACACCAAATTAAGTCAGAAGACAGGCAGCGCAAATAGGGCATGCCCAAGGGATAACAGAACAGAGCAGGCTCCGTGACAGCTTAAAACAACGCTGAGGAGGCAGCGCATGGCACCAAGGGGGTAGGAATGACGGCTGTGCTGCGTCACATTACGAAGGAAAGTCCCAACTCCGGGACGGTATAACGGTATCAGTGAACACATTTTATAAGTGTTAAGTTCTGCGTGTGCAAGGAGCTAAACCAAAAGAGCTACCTTTTCCTTGTGCAGCATTACTGCTGCACAAGATGGCTCTTTCAGTAACAAACGATGGGGGGGGGGGACAGGTTCCCTTACATTTAGGTTGCTGTGCCAGCGTGGCGGTCGCAGGACACATTGCCGGCTACACAGCTGGGGATCAGCTGACGTTACTGAAACCCAATAACACTGGGTCGTATGTTTTTACTGTGCAGCCTGCACTTCTGAGCCGCAACTGGCGGTGTTGGAGCCCAGGAATAGCAGTTCAGGTGGTAGAAAGATGAACACAGCAGGAGACCTGGATGACACCCAATTACTTAATCAGGCAGAGGAGTGGCAAATTCCTGCGAGATCCAGGCCTGGTTCATTTTCAGGAAAGTAAGCCGGTCAACGTTATCGGAGGACAGTCGCATGCGACGGTCTGTTAGTACACCACCTGCGGCACTAAAGACACGTTCCGATAAGACACTAGCCGCAGGGCAAGCCAGCACCTCCAATGCATACTGGCTTAGCTCTGGCCATGTATCCAGCTTAGAGACCCAAAACTTGAACGGGGAAGAGCCGTCTGGGAGTACAGTAAGAGGGCAAGCCATGTAGTCTGTCACCATCTGACGGAACCGTTGCCTCCTGCTGACTTTAGCCGCCGGTGATGGTGTAGACATTTGGGGCGGGCACACAAAAGTGTGCCAGAGTTGTGCCATACTGGGCTTGCCTTGGGCAGAGGCACTGCTTCTACTCCCTCTTTGGGCAGAGCCTCCCCCACTGCCTCGACGCACTGAGCTGCTTTGTAAAGCACTAGCAGCACTCCTCTCAGTTGGACAGGAGAAGATGATGGAACTCACCAGTGTGTCGTGGTACTCCCGCAATTTACGCTCCCGGGTCAACGCTGGGATGAGGTTTTGGACGTTGTCCCGGTAGCGAGGATCGAGGACGGTGAACACCCAATAATCAGGCATGTTGAGAATGTGGTCGATGCGGCGGTCGTTTCTCAGGCACTGCAGCATGAAATCCACCATGTGCTGCAGAGTGCCAACTGGCCCAGAAACGCTGTCCCCTGCTTGAGACATGATCTCTGCCCGCTCGTCATCACCCCACCCTCGCTGTACACACTGACCACTGGACAATTGTGTTGCTCCCTCCTCTGGACGGAGCTCTTCCTCCTCCATTGACTCCTCCTCATCCTCCTCACAAATTGGCCCCTGCGTACCCCTTTGTGAGGAACCACGTGGCGCTGACTCTCCAGAAGCTGATGGAAAAGGTGACTCCTCATCCTCCACCTCTTCCACAACATCATCCCTTAACCCTTGCAAAGTTTGCTGAAGCAGGCAGATAAGGGGGACAGTCATGCTAACTAGTGCATCATCTGCACTTGCCATCCGCGTGGAATAATCAAAAGGACGCAAAACCTGGCAGACGTCCTTCATAGTGGCCCACTCTGTGGTTGTGAAGTCTGATCGGCGCTGACTGCGACTTCTTTGCGCCTGATGCAGCTGGTACTCCATAACTGCTTGCTGCTGCTCACACAACCGCTCCAACATATGTAACGTGGAATTCCACCGGGTAGGTAGGTCACATATGATGCGGTGTTCCGGAAGGCGGAATCGGCGCTGCAGAGCAGCAATGCGGGATCTGGCCAAGCTGGAACGCCGCAAGTGAGCACACTCTAGGCGGACCTTGTGCAGCAGGGCATCAAGATCCGGATAGTCCCTCAGAAAACTCTGCACAACCAAATTGAGCACATGTGCCAGACATGGGATGTGAGTGAGGTTGCCAAGGGCCAAAGCTGCCACCAGATTTCGGCCATTGTCACACACTACCATGACTGGCTGGAGATTCGCTGGCAGTAACCACACATCCCTCTCCTGCTTGATGGCATTCCAGAGCTCCTGTGCTGTGTGGCTTCGATGCCCCAATGAAACTAGTTTCAAGACGGCCTGCTGACGTTTGGCCACGGCTGTGCTCATGTCGGTCATAGGTAAACGTTCACGGGTCCATGTGGAGGTGGACTGTGACGGATCCTGCAGAGAGGAATCTGAGGAACTGGTGTAAGAGGAGGAGTCGATGCGTACAGACTGGATTCCTGCAATCCTTGGAGTGGGCAGGACACGTCCTGCGCCACTCGCACGATCTGTACCTGGCTCAACAACATTAACCCAATGGGCAGTGAGGGAAACGTATCGCCCCTGTCCATGCTGACTGGTCCACGCATCGGTGGTGAGGTGGACCTTGCTACTGATGGCGTTCAGTAGTGCATGTTTTATGTTTGCCTCAACATGCCTGTGCAGGGCAGGGACAGCCTGCCTGCTGAAGTAAAAGCGGCTGGGCACCTTGTACTGTGGGACTGCCAATGCCATCAAGTCACGGAAGCTGTCAGTCTCCACTAGCCTGAACGAGAGCATTTCCAGGGACAACAGTTTGGCAATGCCTGCATTCAGAGCCTGTGCTCGGGGGTGGTTGGCCGAGAATGCCCGCCTTTTCTCCCATGCTTGTACTACCGATGGCTGTAGAGTAGACTGGGAGTGTGAGGATGACTGGGAAGGTGGTGCTGTGGGTGGAATTACACAAGGTCTCTGGACAACAGTGCCAGAGGTTCTTCCATGGCGATCCTGGGAGGAAGCCAAACCAGCTGTGCGTGAGCTGGAGGAAGAGGCAACACGAGCTGAAGAGGTGGTAGCTGCCGCTGTTGGTTGGCCTACATCTTCAGTCTGTTTCTGTAACTCCACCGCGTGCCTGGTCCGCACATGTTTCCACATATTTGTGGTATTGAGGTTGCTGACATTTTTCCCTCTTTTTACTTTCTGATGACACAGCTTGCATTTGACAAAACAAATGTCATCTGCAACTGTGTCAAAAAAGGACCAGGCACTGCAAGTCTTGGGAGCGCCCTTTTTGGCTTTGGAAAGAGACAGGCTCCTAACGGGTGCCAAAGTGGAGGCTACAGGCTCCCCAGTCTTCCCCCTCCCTCTCCCTCTTTGGCCCGTAAGTGGAAGCTCTTCCTCAGAGCTGCTCCCACCACCTTCCTGTTCCTCACGCCACGATGGGTCAAGGACCTCATCATCTCCACTACCCTCTGCCACCAACTGCTCCTCCTGGGTAGTCTCGGCAGCACAGTACGCACCAGAAAGCGGCACCTGAGTTTCATCATCAGATGCGTACTGCGCTGTGGTCACCGGAGGCAGTGGCCCACCTGCCTCTTCAGAGTCAGAGAGAAAAAGCTGTTGGGCATCACTGCACACTGCCTCTTCTTCCATTTCTCCAATGCTGCTTGGCTGGCCCCCTGTTTCCAAGCCAAGAGATTCAGAGAACAGAAGTAGAGACGGCTCCTGTCCTGGGCTCTCTGACTGCCTGGCCAATTTGGCAGGTGGTGAAGAGACAGATGGCTGCTCTCCAGTGCTCTGTTCCTGAGAGGATGTGGCACTAACTGAAGTCGATGCCGAGGCATTAGCTGCCATCCACCCGACAACGGCTTCAATTTGGTCTTCACGCAGCAGCGGTGCACGGCGCTCTCCGACAAAGCTGCGCATGAAGGACTGTTCCCTGCTGAAACTGAGTGACGACGAGTCACCGGCGCCCGCAGCAGGCACAGAATCACCACGTCCTCTCCCTGCTCCTCTCCCTGCTCCGCGCCCACGCCCACGTGCCTTACTCCCTGCCCTCTTCATCTTGGTTGACAGATAAAGATAAGCAGAAAAGTACTAAGGCCTTAGTGTGCTTATTCCTGAAATGCTCCTCCTAACAGGTGTAAGAAACACTAATGTTGTAAAGTGTGGACTAAACTTTATTATTTTTCAAATGTGGCCTACACAAGTGTGAAGTTGTGTTTGGTGAACTTTACTTTTTTTTTTGTGCAGATCGGGCTACAGGGCTAGTTTAAATCACACGGAGACCGTGCAGACAGCCGTAAACGGCGCTGCAAGGCCAAAAAACCCTCCTCTAGGTTATCCTATGTAGTGTTTTTCCACTATTTAGCTGGAGACGGGTGGAAAGACACTAATAGGAATTTTTTTTTTAAATTTTAAACAGGCTGCACTATTTGAAAAAACGGAAATTGTTTTTTAAGGTATGAGGCAGTAACGCACCCTGAGCTGAATACAACCGGCTATAGCTGCACACAGACTACAGGGCGAGCTGCGCTCACACAGAGACCGTGCAGACAGCCGTAAACGGCGCTGCAAGGCCCAATAAACCCCCTCTAGGTTATCCTATGTAGTGTTTTTCCACAATTTAGCTGGAGACGGGTGGAAAAACACTAATAGGAATTTTTTTTTTTAAATTTTAAACAGGCTGCACTATTTGAAAAAAAGGAAAATTTTTCTCAAGGTATGAGCCAGTAACGAACCCTGAGCTGAATCCAACCGGCTATGGCTGCACACAGACTACAGGGCGAGCTGGGCTCACACGGAGACCGTGCAGACAGCCGTAAACAGCGCTGCAAGGCCCAAAAAACCCCCTCTAGGTTATCCTATGTAGTGTTTTTCCACAATTTAGCTGGAGACGGGTGGAAAAACACTAATAGGGAATTTTTAAAAAAATTTTTAAACAGGCTGCACTATTTGAAAAAAAGGAAAATTTTTCTCAAGGTATGAGCCAGTAACGAACCCTGAGCTGAATCCAACCGGCTATGGCTGCACACAGACTACAGGGCGAGCTGGGCTCACACGGAGACCGTGCAGACAGCCGTAAACGGCGCTGCAAGGCCCAAAAACCCCCCTCTAGGTTATCCTATGTAGTGTTTTTCCACAATTTAGCTGGAGACTGGTGGAAAAACACTAATAGGAAATTTGAGAAAAAATGTGCAGCAGGCTGCACTATGAGCAAAAAAGGACAACTGTGTGAGGCAGTGTGAACCCCCCCTGAGCTGAATGCAACCGGGTATATGGCTGCACACAGACTACAGAGTGAGCTGCACACACACACACACACAGAGAGACCTTGCAGAACGCTGTTAAAACAGCGCTGCACGGCAAGAGCAAGGTGAACAGTGAAGAACACACAGCGTTTTGCTAAATTAGCCTTTGGAAAGGAAAATAAAGCAATTAGCTAGCTCAACTGGCCCTCAGTTAGAACACAGCGTCCTGTCCCTAACTGAAATCACAGCAGAGTGAGCGCAAAATGGCGGCAGCATTCTTTATAGTGCAGAGTGACATCATTTCAGCAGCCAATCACAGCCTTGCCAGTACTTACATGCCCACCATGCTAAACAGGATATGCCCACACTTCCAATCATTCCTCATTGGCTGCTGCGTTCAGTTTGAATTCTGGGAACTTCCGATTCCGGTATCCGATACGCGGGAAGTATCGGAATTCGGTATCGGAATTCCGATACCGCAAATATCGGCCGATACCCGATACTTGCGGTATCGGAATGCTCAACACTAATTGTGAGACAAACTTTCAAGTGACGATTTAGTATCAAAAGATGGGTGCACAATTTAGTTCTTGTATACTGTAAATTGCACATTAACAGCCTGAGGAAATGGGTATCAAAGTCTCCAGAAATTAATTCACGAGTACAAATTCAATTATTTAAGGAAATGCAGATTTGTGATTTTTATGTGGCTGAGAGAATACAGCTGTGATATTGTCATTGAGAAGTTCTTTAACTCAATGTTCCAATCAAACCATTCTGCGACTTTTTTTATTTTTAATTAAGACACCAATTAGTGACAGTTTCTCATTACGGTTCAGTATAGATGCCCAGTCCCCGATATCATAATTCAAATTATTTAGTTAAGAGTGTAATGCATTTATAAACTGTGTCACTATATTTCATATATCAAAAGACTGACTGTCACTACCAACCAGAAAGACAAATGTGAACAGGTCCAAGCTAAGAGAGCCACTCTATATGTAACTAACAAATTAAAGCTACACCCTGTAACGCTATAGTATGTAAACATGGAATGTATGAAATCAGAATTTGATTACTGCTGTAGAAGATAAGTTAAAAAAAGAAATGCCAATTCCTGTGAGCCCAACAGCCAGCGACAAGGCGTACCACTTTATTGGGACCCTAACTTAACATGATACCTCTCCCGGGCTAAAAGCCTATAATTATAAGGGCAGATTGGATCATGCACTATTTAGAACCGCCATAGGCTGATATGTGCAATGCTCAGTCAGAAGGTGTGTAGCATGTCGATCTCCGCAAGGAGAAACGATACTTCTTGGATAACGGTCTGACGCCTCACACACAGCCAAACCAGATCTCCGCTTTGCACTGACAAGGGGCAGTACCCCAAAACACAGTGTCTGCAAAATGAGATTCTGGTTTGGCTATTATACTAAGTCATGTGACAAGGCTCGTTAAAGGGTCAACATTGACTTGTAGGATTGCTACCTTCCAATAGGTGGCACTAGAGTTCTAGCTCTCTTCCTCTCTGAAGAGAGAATTTGCATAATTAACACATTACCCAGAGGAGCATTGGGGCTTTAAGTCTCCTCATCTCGGATGCTTAGCATGTCGATCTCCGCAAGGAGAAATGATACTTCTTGGATATTACAAACATCAAAAGACTGACTGTCACTTCCAAACAGAAGACAAATGTGAACAGGTGCACGCTAAAAGGGTCACTCTATATTTCATATATACCACGTTCAAAATTATTATGCAAATGTTATTTTTCTCTGAGTTTCTTAAATGGCCGATGCAAATGAATCAGTATAATGTTCATATCATCAGCCATTAGAGTATAAATCACATTTTATTGGACAAACCTCCCAATAAAAACAGTATATTTTTCAAAACGAAAAAAAGCTCATAATACACTGTTCCAAATTATTGTGTCCCACTGAATTTCCAAACATTTTATGTGTTGTAAACAACTGAAAATGGTCATTTGTTGAATTTGCAGCATTACGAGGTCACATTTACTGAAATAAAAACGTTTTCCAATCAAAAACATCTTAACAAGCCAAGTTACATGTTAACATAAGAACCCTTCATTGATACAGTTGGTACGGAAAGTATTCAGACCCCTTTAAATTTTTCACTCTTTGTTTCATTGCAGCCATTTGGTAAATTCAAAATAGTTAATTTTTTTCGCATTAATGTACACTCTGCACCCCATCTAGACTGAAAAAAAACAGAAATGTGGTAATTTTTGCAAATTTATTAAAAAATAAATACTGAAATATCCCATGGTTATAAGTATTCAGACCCTTTGCTAAGTATTGAGTAGAAGCACCCTTTTGAGCTAGTACAGCCATGAGTCTTCTTGGGAATGACGTTGTTGTTTTTCACACCTGGATTTGGGGATCCTCTGACATTCTACCTTGTAGATCCTCTCCAGTTCCGTCAGGTTGGATGGTGAATGCAGGTGGACAGCCATTTTCTGGTCTCTCCAGAGATGCTCAATTGGGTTTAGGTCAGGGCTCTCGCTGAGCCAGTCAAGAATGGTCACAGAATTGTTTTGAAGCCACTCCTTTGTTATTTTAGCTGTGTGCTTAGGGTCATTGTCATGTTGGAAGGTGAACCTTCGGCCAAGTCTGAGGTCCACAACACTCTGGAAGAGGTTTTTATCTAGGATATCTCTGAACTTGGCCGCATTCATATTTCTATCTATGACAACCAGTCATCCTGTCCCTGCAGCTGAAAAACACCAGCATAGTATAATGCTGCCACCACCATTTTTCACTGTTGGGATTGTATTGGGCAGGTGTTGAGGCTTGCCTGTTTTCTCCACACATACTGCTTAGAATTATCACCAAAAAGGTCTATCTTCATCTCAACAGACCAGAGAATCTTATTTGTCATAGTCTGGGAGTCCTTCATGTGTTTTCTTTTTAGCAAACTCTATGCGGGCTTTCATATGTCTTGCACTGAGGAGAGGCTTCTGTCTGGCTACTCTGCCATAAAGGCCCGACTGGTGGAGGGCCGCAGTGATAGTTGACTTTGTGTAACTTTCTCCCATCTCCCTACTGCAGCTCTGGAGCTCAGCCACAGTGATCTTGGGGTTCTTATTTACCTCTCTCACCAAGGCTCTTCTCCCACGATTGCTCCATTTGGCTGGACAGCCAGGTCTAGGAAGACTTCTGGTGGTCCGAAACTTCTTCCATTTAAGGATTATGGAGGCCACTGTGCTCTTAGGAACCTTGAGTACTGCTGAAATTCTGTTGTAACCTTGGCCAGATCTGTGCCTTGCCACAATTCTGTCTCTGAGCTCCTTGGCCAGTTCCTTTGACCTCATAATTTTCATTTGGTCTGACATGCACTGCGAGCTATGAGGTCTTATATAGACAGGTGTGTGCCTTTCCAAATCAAGTCCTATCAATTTAATTAAACACAGCTGGACTCCAATGAAGGAGTAGAACCATCTCAAGGAGGATCACAAGGACATGGACAGCACGTGACTTAAATATGAGTGTCTGAGCAAAGGGTCTGAATACTTATGACCATGAGATACTTCAGTTTTTCTTTTTTATTAAATTTACTGTTTTTTTCCAGTCAAGATGGGGTGCAGAATGTACATTAATGTGAAAACAATGAACTTTTTAATTTACCAAATGGCTGCAATGAAACAAAGAGTGAAAAATTGAAAGGGGTCTGAATACTTTCCTCACCCACTGTATAGCCTTCACAATTCTTAAATTCTTATATCCTTTGAACTTGTGAGTTTTGGGATAGTTTCTGCTTGAATTTATTTGTAGGATGTGTTGTGAATTCCGCTCTTGGGCTCCCTCTGGTGGTTGCAAGTGGCACTTTTGTGAGTTCTGCCCTTGGGCTCCCTCCTGTGGTTTTAAGTGCAATGGCTGCTCCTTGGATTTAGCAGTCAGCAGCTGCTTCCACTGATTGTCTATTCTGCTCGGCTATTTAGCCTGGCTCTTTCCTTCAACTTGTTGCCACTTGTCAATGGTTCCTGGTTGGGTTCACATCTCTTTGGATTTCCCTGTTATCCTGACCAGTTCAGCAAAGTTAAGTCCTTGCTTGCTCTTTTCTGTCCACAGGTTGTGGACTTATCCGCTCTGTGCTTTCTATGTTTGTCCAGCTTGTCAGTATGAATTAATTCAGTGTAGCTGGAAGCTCTGGGAAGCAGATTTACCCTCCACACCTTTAGTCAGGTGTGGAGATTTTTGTAAACTCTGTGTGGATTTTTTGTAGTGTTTTATACTGACCGCACAGTATTCCATCCTGTCCTATCTAGCTAGCTAGACTGGCCTCCTGTGCTCATCCTGGTTTCATTCTGTGTATGTCTTTTCCCTCTCCACTCACAGTCATTACTTGTGGGGGGCTATCTATCCTTTGGGGATTTTCTCTGAGGCAAGATAGTTTTCCTGTTTCTATCTTTAGGGGTAGTTAGATCTTAGGCTGTGACGAGGTGCCTAGGGAGTGTCAGGAGCATCCCACGGCTACTTCTAGTGTTGTGTTGAGCTTAGGGACTGCGGTCAGTACAGGTACCACTTCCTTCAGAGCTCGTCCCATGTTGCTCCTAAACCACCAGATCATAACAGTACAAGTGGCCAAAAATGAATTAAATGCATCTCAAAAGAAGGAAAAAATTCTGAGCCATTTTTTTTCTGTGCTTTGTTTTGTCTTTTTTTTCCTCTTGATCTCTGGGTGGTTCAGGATTTATGCTCTGGCATGGATGTTCAGGGTTTGTTTTCTCGTGTGGATCAACTTTCTGCAAGAGTACAGAGTATCCAAGATTATGTTGTCCAGACTCCAGCTTTGGAGCCTAGAATTCCTACTCCTGATTTGTTTTTTGGGGACAGATCCAAGTTTTTGAACTTTAAAAATAACTGCAAATTGTTTTTTGCTTTGAAACCCCGTTCTTCTGGTGATCCCATTCAGCAAGTTAAAATCATCATATCCTTGCTGCGTGGTGACCCTCAGGACTGGGCATTCTCCCTTGAATCAGGGGATCCGGCATTGCTGAATGTAGACGCATTTTTTCAAGCGCTCGGATTATTGTATGACGAACCTAATTCTGTGGATCATGCAGAAAAAACCCTGTTGGCCCTGTGTCAAGGTCAGGAAGCGGCAGAATTATACTGCCAGAAATTTAGGAAATGGTCTGTGCTCACTAAATGGAATGAGGATGCTCTTGCTGCTATTTTCAGAAAAGGTCTTTCTGAAGCCCTTAAAGATGTTATGGTGGGCTTCCCTACGCCTACTGGTTTGAGCGAATCTATGTCTCTAGCCATTCAGATTGATCGGCGTCTGCGCGAGCGCAAAGCTATGCACCATATGGCAGTATCCTCTGAGCAGAGTCCTGAACCTATGCAATGTGATAGGATTTTGACTAGAACAGAACGGCAGGAATTCAGACGTCAGAATAGGCTGTGTTTTTACTGTGGTGATTCTGCTCATGTTATTTCTGATTGCCCTAAACGTACTAGGAGGGTCGCTAGATCCGTTACCATCAGTACTGTACAGCCTAAATTTCTTTTATCTGTGACCCTGATTTGCTCATTGTCGTCCTTTTCTGTCATGGCATTTGTGGATTCAGGCGCTGCCCTGAACTTAATGGACTTAGAATTCGCTAGGCGCTGTGCTTTTTCCTTGCAGCCTTTGCAGAGCCCTATTCCTTTGAGGGGCATTGATGCTACACCATTGGCCAAGGATAAACCTCAGTACTGGACGCAGATGACCATGTACATGGCTCCAGCACATCAGGAAAATTGCCGTTTTCTGGTGTTGCATAACCTGCATGATGTTGTTGTACTGGGTTTTCCATGGTTACAGGAACATAATCCGGTGCTGGATTGGAAAACTATGTTGGGGACTAGTTGGGGTTGTCAAGGGGTACATAGTGACGTTCCTTTGATGTCAATTTCCTCTTCCCCCTCTTCTTAGGTCCCTGAGTTTTTGTCGGATTTCCAGGATGTATTTGATGAGCCCAAGTCCAGTTCCCTCCCTCCACATAGGGACTGTGATTGTGCTATTAACTTGATTCCTGGTTGTAAGTTCCCTAAGGGCCGACTTTTCAATCTGTCTGTGCCAGAGCATGCCGCCATGCGGAGCTATGTTAAGGAATCTTTGGAGAAGGGGCATATTCGGCCGTCTTCGTCACCATTGGGAGCGGGTTTCTTTTTTGTTGCTAAGAAGGATGGCTCCTTGAGACCCTGTATAGATTATCGTCTTCTTAATAAGATCACAGTCAAATTCCAATACCCCTTGCCTTTGCTTTCTGATTTGTTTGCTCAGATTAAGGGGGCTAGTTGGTTTACTAAGATTGACCTCCGAGGGGCATATAATCTTGTTCATATTAGACAGGGTGACGAATGGAAAACTGCATTTAATACGCCCGAAGGCCATTTTGAATACCTTGTGATGCCGTTCGGGCTCTCTAATGCTCCATCTGTGTTCCAATCCTTCATGCATGATATTTTCCACAATTATCTTGATAAATTCATGGTTGTATATTTGGATGATATTTTGATTTTTTCCGATGATTGGGAGTCTCATGTGAAGCAGGTCAGGATGGTATTCCAGATCCTTCGTGATAATGCTTTATTTGTGAAGGGGTCTAAGTGCCTATTAGGAGTTCAGAAGGTCTCTTTTTTGGGTTTTATTTTTTCTCCCTCGTCTATGGAAATGGATCCTGTTAAGGTCCAAGCTATTCATGACTGGATTCAACCCACATCTGTGAAGAGCCTTCAAAAATTTTTGGGCTTTGCTAATTTCTATCGCCATTTCATTGCCAACTTTTCCAGTGTGGTTAAGCGCCTTACTGATTTGATGAAGAAAGGCGCTGATGTGATGAATTGGTCCTCTGCGGCTGTTGAGGCCTTTCGGGAGCTTAAACGCCGATTTACTTCTGCCCCTGTGTTGCGTCAGCCGGATGTTTCTCTTCCTTTTCAGGTTGAGGTTGATGCTTCTGAGATTGGGGCAGGGGCCGTTTTGTCTCAGAGGGATTCTGATGGTTCTTTGATGAAACCGTGTGCTTTTTTTTCCAGAAAGTTTTCGCCTGCGGAACGCAATTATGATGTCGGCAATTGGGAGTTGTTGGCTATGAAGTGGGCGTTTGAGGAGTGGCGACATTGGCTTGAGGGAGCTAAGCACCGCGTTGACTGATCATAAGAATCTGATTTACCTCGAGTCGGCCAAGCGGCTGAATCCTAGACAGGCTCGATGGTCCCTGTTTTTCTCCCGTTTGGATTTTGTGGTCTCGTATCTTCCGGGATCTAAGAATGTTAAGGCTGATGCCCTCTCTAGGAGTTTTTCGCCTGATTCTCCTGGAGTCCTTGAGCCGGTTGGCATTCTTAAGGAAGGGGTGATTCTTTCTGCCATCTCCCCTGATTTGCGGCGGGTGCTTCGGGAATTTCAGGCTGATAGGCCTGACCGCTGTCCAGTGGGGAAGCTGTTTGTTCCTGATGGATGGACAAGTAAGGTGATTTCTGAGGTTCATTGTTCAGTGTTGGCTGGTCATCCTGGGATTTTTGGTACCAGAGATTTGGTTGCTAGGTCCTTTTGGTGGCCTTCCTTGTCGCGCGATGTGCATGCTTTTGTGCAGTCCTGTGGGACTTGCGCCCGGGCCAAGCCTTGCTGTTCCCGCGCTAGTGGGTTGCTTTTGCTTTTGCCGGTACCTGAGAGGCCCTGGACGCATATTTCCATGGATTTTATTTCAGATCTTCCTGTTTCCCAGAAGATGTCTGTTATCTGGGTTGTTTGTGACCGGTTCTCTAAAATGGTCCATTTGGTACCTTTGCCTAAGTTGCCTTCCTCCTCAGATTTGGCTTCATTGTTTTTTCAGCATGTGGTTCGTTTGCATGGCATTCTGGAGAATATTATGTCTGACAGAGGTTCTCAGTTTGTCTCTAGGTTTTGGCGGGCCTTTTGTGCTAGGATGGGCATTGATTTGTCTTTTTCTTCGGCGTTTCATCCTCAGACTAATGGCCAAACTGAGCGAACTAATCAGACCTTGGAGACCTATTTGAGATGCTTTGTGTCTGCTGATCAGGATGATTGGGTGGCTTTCTTGCCGTTGGCCGAGTTTGCCCTTAATAATCTTTTGTAATTTTGGTTTTCATCCTTGTTTTTCTTCTGGGCAGGTTGAGCCTTCTGATTGTCCTGGTGTGGATTCTGTGGTGGACAGGCTGCAGCAGATTTGGACTCATGTGGTGGACAATTTGACGTTGTCTCAGGAAAGGGCTCAACGTTTTGCTAACCGCCGTCGGTGTGTTGGTCCCCAGCTTCGTGTGGGGGATTTGGTTTGGTTGTCTTCTCGTCATGTTCCTATGAAGGTTTCTTCCCCTAAGTTTAAGCCTCGGTTTATTGGTCCTTATAAGATTTCTGAAATTATTAATCCGGTGTCTTTTCGTTTGGCTCTTCCAGCCTCTTTTGCCATTCATAATGTTTTCCATAGATCTTTGTTGCGGAGATATGTGGTGCCCGCTGTTCCCTCGGTTGATCCTCCTGCCCCGGTGTTGGTTGAGGGAGAGTTGGAATATGAGGTTGAGAAAATTTTGGATTCTCGTTTTTCGAGACGGAGGCTTCAGTATCTTGTCAAGTGGAAGGGTTATGGCCAGGAGTATAATTCTTGGGTTGTTGCCTCCGATGTCCATGCCGCCGATTTGGTTCGTGCTTTTCACTTGGCTCGTCCTGATCAGCCTGGGGGCTCTGGTGAGGGTTCGGTGACCCCTCCTCAAGGGGGGTACTGTTGTGAATTCCGCTCTTGGGCCCCCTCCGGTGGTTGTAAGTGGCACTTTTGTGAGTTCTGCTCTTGGGCTCCCCCCGGTGGTTTTAAGTGGAATGGCTGCTCCATGGATTTAGCAGTCAGCAGCTGCTTCCACTGATTGTCTATTCTGCTCAGCTATTTAGCCTGGCTCTTTCCTTCAACTTGTTGCCACTTGTCAATGGTTCCTGGTTGGATTCACATCTCTTTGGATTTCCCTGTTATCCTGACCAGTTCAGCAAAGTTAAGTCCTTGCTTGCTCTTTTCTGTCCACAGGTTGTGGACTTATCCGCTCTGTGCTTTCTATGTTTGTCCAGCTTGTCAGTATGAATTAATTCAGTGTAGCTGGAAGCTCTGGGAAGCAGATTTACCCTCCACACCTTTAGTCAGGTGTGGAGATTTTTGTAAACTCTGTGTGGTTTTTTTGTAGTGTTTTATACTGACCGCACAGTATTCCATCCTGTCCTATCTATCTAGCTAGACTGGCCTCCTGTGCTCATCCTGGTTTCATTCTGTGTATGTCTTTTCCCTCTCCACTCACAGTCATTACTTGTGGGGGGCTATCTATCCTTTGGGGATTTTCTCTGAGGCAAGATAATTTTCCTGTTTCTATCTTTAGGGGTAGTTAGATCTTAGGCTATGACGAGGTGCCTAGGGAGTGTCAGGAGCATCCCACGGCTACTTCTAGTGTTGTGTTGAGCTTAGGGACTGCGGTCAGTACAGGTACCACTTCCTTCAGAGCTCGTCCCATGTTGCTCCTAAACCACCAGATCATAACAGGATGTCAGAATAGCCTCCCAGAGCTGCTGTTTTGATGTGAACTGCCTCCCACCTCATAGATCTTTTGCTTGATGATACTCCAAAGGTTCTCAATAGGGTTGAGGCCAGGGGAGGTTGGTGGCCACCCCATGAGTTTCTCTCCTTTTATGCCCATAGCAGCCAGTGACTCAGAGGTATTCTCTGCAGCATGAGATGATGCATTGTCAATCATTCATGAAGAAAATTTTGCTGCGGATGGCACGGTTCTTCTTTTTGTACCAGGTAAGAAATCTATAAGGGTCTATCAGCTCTCTCCCCATGATTCAGGCCCAAAAACTAACTCCACCACTTTCTTGCTGACGTCGCAGCCTTGTTGGGATATGGTGGTCCTCATCCAGTACTCCATCCATCTACACCATGGGTCTCAAATACATGGCTTGTGGGCAGCATGCGGCCCCTGAGGCATCTTCATGCTGCCCTCAGGCATTGCAGATCCCATAGCATCCCTGCCCAGTTCAGGGAATCTGCCGACAGCAACATTTTATTTCAGCTGAATAGATGCACATCAAATTGAAATTATGTACCTACTGTGGTAGAGTGGTGGGGGAGCAGCAGCGGTGGAACAGTGAGTCACAGGAGGCAGGGGCTGGCTGTCACAGCTAACCCCTGTGCCCACTGTTAAAGAGAGATGAATATTCATGACTATCTATGCCCATGGGAGTGGAGAGAAAGGAAAACTAATTTCTCTTTAATAGCGGGCAGTGGCACAGTAAGTGCAGCCGCCAGCTTCCTGCAGCAGCCAGGCGATCATGTGTGCCCAATACTAAAGAGAATGAATATTCACTGCTCCCCGTGTCTATGTGACTGGATGGCAGTGATTATTCATTTCTTTAATTAAGTAGAAATATGTGATCACCTAGCCGCAAGAAGCCGGCTACTGTGCCCGCTTTTAAAGATCAATATTCACTGCTTTCCACTCCTATAGTCCCAGCGTGGAGAGCAGTGAGTATTCCAGCAGCTGTCCTCTGCTTGTAAGCAGTGCATGACGTCACTGCCATGCGTTGCTTACAAGTATAATCAGCTACTGGCATCAGAACAAGATACTGCGAGGGAGAGCAGGAAGGTAAGTTTAATGGTTTATGGGTTTTTTAATGTTTTTCTGATGGGGACCATGTATACCAGGATAGAAATGAGGGGGCCATGCATACCAGGATAGGGAAGAAGGGGCTAAGCATTCCAGGATAGGGATGAGGAGGCCATGCATTCCAGTATAGGGATGAGGGAGCCATGCATACCAGAATAGGGATGAGAGGGTCATGCATACCAGGATAGGGATGGGGGGGCCATGCATACCAGGATAGAGATGAGGAGGCCATGCATACCGGGATAAGAATGAGCGGGCCATGCATACCAGGATGGGGATGAGGAGGCCATGCATACCAGGATTGGGATGAGGGGGCCATACATACCAAGATGGGGATGAGGGGGGCACGCTTATCAGGATAGGGATGATGGGGTCATTCATACCAGGATGGAGATGAGAGGACCATGCATACCAGGATAGGGATGAGAGGGCCATGCATACCAGGATGGGGATGAGGAGGCCATGCATACCAGGATAGGGATGCATACCAGGATAAGGATGAGAGGCCATGTATACCTGGATTGATGACATATGACAAATATATACCAGGATAGGAGACATTAGTACAGAATTTCTTCACTTTTTTCTATTTTCCTCCTGTAAAACTTAGGGATATAACTACAATATGAGGACCTGGATATGGGGTCCGTGATGGGGACATACCTACAATACATAGACCTGGATGGGGCCAAAACTGCAACAGTGGGACATAACTACAATATGAGGACCTAGATGGGGACATGTCTACAGTATGGGGATCTGGATGGGGACCCATACCCAGGTGGAAATCAAAAGCCTTCCTCTGGAGCCTTGGTGTTGTAGTCCTTTATGGCTTAAAGATCCACATAAGGTCCTCACAGACGTTATCTTTCTCTCTGTCCCCCGGGTAGGATAGGATATAACCCGTATGACTGGTGGCTTGAGGCTGTTTATAGGGACTCTAGCACACCCCAGCCTCTGAGGGGTGCCACTGTGCCTCGTCGGTGTTAGGTCGGACAGGTAACTTGGAGTTCAGCTGTCCTGCCGGTCTCTGATGTAAGCCATAGAAGTCCTTACACCCTCGTGTTCCGGCTAAAGGTCTCTGCGCCTCAGAAGGAGGCAGCCTGCTCAGGGCTGGTCTCCCCCTGATGTCCTCTCCTGTGCCTTGCTTTCCTACACGCTCTCTGCAATGTATTCGGCTTTCTGTATGTCTCCTTCCAGGAGCTGGAGCACTGCGACTACACAGCTCCGTAAACCTTCTCCTCTGCCTCAGACTGATCCAGTCTGTGTCCTGGCAAGAACTGTCTGACTTTCCCTACAGACTACCAGTTATACATATATGGGGAGTCACCTAGCAAGTAGGATCAAAAGCTCCCCCTGGTGGCCTGGAGTGTGAATGTGTTGCATGTTTGTGGTACCTGGTTGCAGTTATCCCTTCTTGTCTTCAAGCGTAACATCACTCTCCCAGTGAGGAAAGCAATGCTACTGTGACGACCAGGACCCTGGGGCGTCACAAGTGCACATTTGTTATCACCACATCCATAAAGACCCAAGCTCTAAAAATTGTTTTAAAAACACAGCATAAATGTTCAAAAAATGTATAGAAAAATAAAATGCTATCACTAAAAATGTCACTTTGTCCTTCAAAGAATGTGGCCCCCCAAATTCAAATTTTTTCTACATGTGGCCCATATACCCAGCCGAGTGTGAGACCCCTCATCTAGACTACTCAGGGTTGCACAGCACTCATC
Source organism: Ranitomeya imitator (assembly GCF_032444005.1). Classification (NCBI taxonomy): domain Eukaryota; kingdom Metazoa; phylum Chordata; class Amphibia; order Anura; family Dendrobatidae; genus Ranitomeya; species Ranitomeya imitator. The sequence goes on from NC_091286.1 coordinate 94,366,219, forward strand.
AGTGAACAAGGCTGTTTTAAAATTAGTGTTCATGTAGGTTTGGGCCCACTGCAACCGATTCTGCTGGTGAGCACTGTTTAGGGTGGCTGAATAGTAGGTTTATGCGTAACTGCATGGGCCGCATGGGGGCTCAATAGTTAGCACTGCATCCTTGCAGTTCTGGGGACCTGGGTTCAAATCCTACCAAGGACAACATCTGCAAGGAGTTTGTATGTTCTCCCCATGTTTGTGTGGGTTTCCTCCGGGATTTCCGGTTTGCTCGCACACTCCAAAAACATAGGGATTCTAGATTTTGAGCCCCAATGAGGTCTCTAAAGTGCTGTGAAATTAATGTTACAAAATAAGTGAGTAAAATAAATAAATAACTGTAAGCCTCTGGAGAATTTTATACCTTGAGGTTTGTGGAACTCCAGAGGCACCAGCAACTTCAAATAATAGTTTCAGGGTTTGTAATGATATTTTACAAGCTGCTCTCTTAATCCAATGAATTTGCCTGGCAGAAACCTTCCTTATTATGTCTTTATATGCACAAACCCGTGAGCCACAAATCTCCTCACAGTACGATAATCACACTTAGGCCGGGGTCACACTTGTGAGTGTGATGCGAGAAACTCGCGCGAGTCTCTCGCATCAATACCCAACGGTGCCGCCGACACTTGGGACGGGAGTGTGTGGCTGCATAGAAATATATGCAGCAGCACGCTCCGGTCCCGAGTGCTGGCTGCAGCGCCGGGTATTGATGAGAGAGACTCGCAAGAGTTTCTCGCATCACACTCACAAGTGTGACCCTGGCCTTACTCAAAGGCTTTGGTCATACTAGCAGTATTTGGTCATTATTTTCTCTCAGCATTTGTAAGCCAAAACCATGTGAGGAACAATCAGAGGAAAAGTATAATAGAAACAATTCTGCATTTTTGACCCACTCCTGGTTTTGGCCTACAAATACTGAGAGAAAATACTGACCAAATGCTGATAGTGTGACCATAGCCTAAGGTTTTGCTCACATCAGCATATTGTAAATTGCTCAGATGTTCATCCCGAAAAAATTGCAAGAGTGTTATACAGGTAATGAGTTCAAACAGGTGCAATTAATACAGGTAATTAGTGCAGAGTAGGAGGGTTTCTTAAAGAAAAACTAACAGGTCTGTGAGAGCAAGAATTCTTGCTGGTTGGTAGGTGATCAAAAATAAAGACACACACAAACAAAAATACTTTATTTGAATAAACACTCTCCGATACTTTCCCTGGTTCACCAATTTATTAAAAACATGAAAAAAAACCCTTGCAGGTCCGTTGTAGTCCAGGAAATCCAACGTAGTTGAGCAAATCTAAGGTAGTCCACAAATGGATACCTGAAAAACATAAAAAGAGAGAAGAAAACACAAGACAGTGTCCCTTATTCACCAATTTATTCGAAAATAAGGGTCCAACATAGCCAACGCTTCCCACGACGTTCCCTGAAGCCGTAGATAAAACCCTATGAACGACGGCTCTGAACAGCGGTAAAGTCTTTAACTATACTGCTCATCAGATTCGTAGGATCACGCTGCCCTCTGTGACACTTGGCAACTCTGATGAGCGGCCTAGTTACTGATGTCACCTTTGTTCAGAACCACCGGGTCTTTTGGAGCGCAGCATAAGCCGGAGACGTCAGTACCCGGCGACTGTGAATAGCAGTAACATTACTGCTACTCACAGTCGCTGGGGCTGGATTCGGGGAACGCAGGACTAAGTCGGACCTGCATGGGAAAGTTTTTTCTAATAAATTGTATAGACAATAAAAAACATGTACATTACATTACATTACATGGAAAAACAAACAAAAACCCCAACAGCATACCCATGTATATATGAAGATTGCATATCAATTAATCCATATCCTTACCCATGCTGTCCAACTCAGATGAGGAAGTCAACAGCCCTGATGCACGTTTCATGTAGTCTTCCTCGGGGGGCTATCACACAGACAGTATAGTGCACCTCCCCCACACAGACTATAAAGCAGCCCCCGTCCACACACAGTATAATGCAGCCCCCTCCACACACATTATAGTGCAGCTCCCCTCCACACACAGTATAGTGCAGCTCCCCCCAAACACATAGCATGGTGCAGCTCCCCAAACACACAGTATAGTGCAGCTCCCCCCAAACGCATAGTATAGTGCAGCTCCCCAAACATACAGTATAGTGCAGCTCCCTCCAACACACAGTACAGTGCAACTCCCCCAACACACAATACAGTGCAGCTCTCACTCACACACAGTATAGTGCAGCTCCCCCAACACACAGTAAAGTGCAGCTCCCCCAACACACAGTATAGTGCAGCTCCTCCCAAACACACATTAAAGTGCAGTTGCTCCACACACAGTACAGTGCAGCTCCCACACACACAATATAGTGCAGCTTCCCTACACACAGTACAGTGCACCTTCCCTACACACAGTACAGTGCAGCTGCCCCAAACACACACTACAGTACAGCTCCCCCACACACAATATAGTGCAGCTCCCCAACACACAGTACAGTGCAGCTGCAGCTATACTCCAACACAGTATAGTGCAGCTCCCCCAACACACAGTACAGTGCAGCTCCTTCCTAGCACACAGTACAGTGCAGCTCCCTCTAACACATAGTACAGTGCAGGCGCAACCCCCAACGCACAGTACAGTGCAGCTCCCCCAACCCATAGTACAGTGCAGCTCCTCCCCAACACACAGTACAGTGCAGTGCAGACACGCATGCACACACAGTATAATGCAGCCCTCGCACTCTCACACACAATAATGCATATACACACACACACTTGGACAATACTCACCCCTCCTCTTTGTTCCTTGTTCCCTGCATTGCTCCAGTCTCTGCTGCTCTGGTCTCATCAGCTCTACTGCTGGCATAGCGGGGCACACGATGAAGTGACATCATCGCATGCCTGCTGAGTAACAAGCAGAGGGGAAGTGATGGGTAAGGGAGCATCAGCTGATGCTCTCTCCTCCATCACTGCTTTCAACTTATCGGCGTCTATGATGCTAAGTTGAATCAGTGAAGGGGAGGGCGGCCCCAGGCCCCTCAGGGGCCATGTGGTGTGCCGCTATTATTGACATGCCACTGGCTCAGCTGGGGGCCTCTGTAGGAGTGGGGGCCCTAGGCAGCTGCCTGGTCTGCCTGCCTCTAACGTCAGGAGATGTTGGTGAAGTGACTCAGCAGGTTTTATCTTAAGGGCTCATTTCCAATTGTGAGAAAAATGGACGAGTGCAATCCGATAAAAAATCGGATTGCACTCGGACCAATGTTATTCAATGGGTGACATCTCATCAGCGATTTTTTTTCTCAGCTGAAATTGGACTTCGAAAACAATCGCAGCACTGCAAGTCTACGATGCTACGTTCCCCTGCATTCCATTCATTCCCCAATTTTTACAGGCAGGAGCAACAGCTGCATTAGCAGGCTCCTGCTTGTAAAATTATTTAACCCCATAAGATGGATTTACAGCGTGGGACATGACTGTAAGGCCGGAGAGGTATGGGATATTGTTTTGTTTTTTTTAATTTTAACTTTGTTTCAGGTGACAAGGGTCTTCAATTGGATTGAGCGTATAATAAACTATTTCAACACCATATGTATTTATTTCATTAAAATACTTTTTTCCTAATGTGTGTGTGTTTTTTTAACCCTTTATTAGTATTGGATTAATAATGGATAGGTGTCTTATTGACGTTTCTCCGTTATTAACCTGGCTTAATGTCACCTTACAATAGCAAGGTGACATTAACCCCTTTTTATCCCATATCCCACCGCTACAGGGGAGTGGGAAGAGAGAGGCTAAGTGCCGTAATAGGTGCATCTTACAGATGTGCCTTTTCTGGGGTGGCTGGGGCAGATATTTTTAGCCGGGGGGGACAATATCCATGGTCCCTCTCTAGGCTATTAATATCTGCCCTCAGTCACTGGCTTTCCCACTCTGGCAGAGAATTTTTTTTTCTGTGAATTAACCCTTTATTTTAACACCTAGAGCCCCCAAATTTTACACACAGACACTTCTGACATTATTATTGAGAAATATGTAAAAAAAGAAGGAATATGAAATGGATTACTGTATGTAAACCATGTCTCATATCCTGTCGGGTTTGATAAGGAGATAGCAAAGCCGGCAATTGAATTACCGGCTTTTCTGCTATCTATCTCTGTATTAAATATAAATATAAACCGTAAAGACTAAAAGTTTGGACACACCTTCTCATTTAAAGATTTTTCTGCCAAAATCTTTCGGCCAACAAGAGCTAAGCATCTCTGGGAACTCCTTCAAGTTTGTTAGAAGACCACTTCCGGTGACTACCTCTTGAAGCTAATCAAGAGAATGCCAAGAGTGTGCAAGCAGTCATCAAAGCAAAAGGTGGCTACTTTGAAGAACCTAGAATATAAGACATATTTTCAGTTGTTTCACACTTTTTTGTTAAGTATATAATTCCACATGTGTTAATTCATAGTTTTGATGCCTTCAGTGTGAATTTACAATTTTCATAGTCATGAAAATGCAGAAAAATATTTAAATGAAAAGGTGTGTCCAAACTTTTGGTCTGTACTGTATATATAGGTGTCTCACTGACATATATATTTATATATATATGTGTGTGTTTTGAAGAATATTTCGTTGTAAAACGATGTGTAAATGTCAGAGAGCTGCTGTATGTAAAAGCTCATGTTAAAATCACATTGCACACGGATTGCATATGGTGCGCCCCCATGGGGCCGTGGGGTACTCGGTACCGGGTCCTTCGGTTCACAGGGGGGATGTCACGGTGGCTGACCCGGTCCGTGGCCCTGGGACGTCCGTATAATATGGAAAGGTCTTTAAAGGTGAAATGTTTGTGATGCCACCTGTGGTATTCGGTCAGGGTGACTGACGCTGCTTTAAGGGGTCGCTGGGGTGATGTTATGGCAGCTAGATGGTATACCTTCCCACAGGTAAAGTGTATCCCCAGGGCTTCCCGGTGTGTAGATGGTGGATGGTGAGAGGCGCAGTGAAGAACGAGGACACATGGTTGCAGTCTCTTTATCTTTACTGAAGACTTCAGCATCCACAGTCCAGGGCACCAGATCACAGGGCAGGCAGAGTCCAGCCAGTTTGGAGGCAAGTTCAGAGTCCCCTCGTCCAGGTGTAAATCAGTAGCCTTCCTCTAGCGCTGCAGTGTTGTAGTCCCTTACTGCTAAGCTTCTCATAAGGTCCAAACAACTGTTGTAGATGTTATCGATGTTATGTCTCTCTCTCCCTGTCCCCCGGATAGGATAGGACAAACCCGCATGACCGGTGGCTTGAGGCACTTTATAGGGACTCTATCATACCACAGCCTCTAAGGGGTGCCACCTTGCCTCCTGGGTAAAGGGCGGGCAGGTAACGTGAAATTAGCTGTCCTCTCTGGAGCAAGGCATAAAGGATCGTTGCTCCCTCGGTGTTCCGGCTACCAGGATCCTGCGCCTCAGAAGGAAGCAGTCTGTGTAGGGCTGGGCTCCTTCTGGTATCCACTCCTTTGCTACGACTTCTTTCACCCTCTCTGCAATACAGTTCTCCTTCAATGTCTCTTTCTGGAAGCTGCAGCTCTCAGGGCATGCACAGCTCCGTGTCCTTCTTCCTCGATCTCTGACAGGATCCCACCCCTGCCTGGGGCCAACTACCTGAGCAATGCTCAGCCAGCAACTCACTAACTTTCCCTACAGGTCACCAGTTTTACCTAAGTGTGGGGAATGACCTAATAAATAGGAGCAGAGCTCCCCCTGGTGGCCTGGAGTGTGAAATGTGTTGCATGTTTGTGATACCTGGATGCAGTTGTCCTTCTTTGCTTCCAAATGTAACACCACTCTCCTCTAGAGGAGAATGATATTACTGCAACGACCAGGACCCTGGGGTGCTGCACATACGGATGTAATACGAATGTCATACGGATGTTGCGATAAAAAAATAGCATGACAATTGCATGATTTACCTCCGTTTTTTCGGTCCGTAAATCGGACTGTATTTTTTCTCTCAAGTGGAAGTGAGCCCTAAGTCTGATACATTTACATGAAAGTTCATATTTAACATGCTTGAGCTATTTTCTGTGGTCTGCCATGTTAGCTTAGTAGAGCACTAAGGCCTTCCCACTAGAGTGTGGATTATCTACAGATTCTTCATCTGATTGCTGGTCTTGCAGAGACTGTATAATGTTCCCCTCACTCACTATATTTCACAGGAAGAATTGACCTGTATTGTGATGTGAGCTGCTGGATTCTAATTGGGTGGAAGCTGGGGGATGAGGCTGTGCTGTGAGCTTCACACACACACTGATGATTCCTATATGCTGTGAGCAGACAGACGTTCTAATGTCTGTGCTGTCTCTGTATAGGAGCTGTATACTGGCTTTACAGATGTATTTGGCAGAAATTCTTTTTACTATTCTGACTCCATAACTAGATTGAGTGTGTGGGATGCTTCAGAGACTGTTTCTGTGGCTGTCTATGCACCGTTACTCACAAAGTGATTTCATCAGATAGTTTGACTTGCACGTTTGACAGGAACGTATGAATATTCCGGAGACTACATAGTCTGAACCTGTCTTTGTGGCCATCCTGTCTGCTAACCAGATATTGCACTGTCTGCACCTGTCCATGTGGGCGTCCCGTCTGCTATCCAGAGACTGCACGGTCTGAATTTGTCCTTGTGGCCATCCCGTCTGCTATCCAGAGACTGCATAGTCTGAACCTATCCATGTGGCCGTACCGTCTGATTTCTGGAGACTGCACGGTCTGAATTTGTCCTTGTGGCCATCGCATCTGCTATCCAGAGACTGCACAGTCTGAACCTATCCCTGTGACCATCCCATCTGCTATCCATAGACTGCACATTCTGAACCTGTCCCAAGTGACCGTCCTGTCGGCACAGTCTTAACATGTCCCAAGTGGCCATCCTGTCAGCAATGTCTGAACCTGTTCCAGTGGCCTTCCTGCCCTGTCTAGGAAACTGAGTAAATGGCTAAACCCATGGGGTCAGCTGCTACTTCAGGACACCGCCCTGGAGTGGCACCCGGCAGCCTGGCAGCTCCCTGCAGCCCAAGCCTGATCTCACCACTAGAGGCTCCAGTGAACACCAAGTTGCTGCTTAGTCACACCTCTACGGGGTAGGTCCGGTCTGTGGTACAGTGAGTACACGAACCACGTGTGCCACCTGCATGTGTGAGACTTTCCACAGAATTGAAAAAAGAACCACTTGTCATCTCCTATCTCAGTTATGGGAAAAAATGTTTCACTGAATACAGATTTAACCCATGAATTGAGAATTAATGATTAATAAAGGAGGAAAAAAAAGCAAATAACTCTGATAATATGTATTACAACATTTCTCATTTTCATATGTCCCATTGATTTATGAAATAAAAATTAAAACGATGGTTACTGTTTGACAATGGGAAAAACGTGGGGAAAACAAGCAGTGATTTCACATGATGAGTACTTTACTCATACATTAATAACTAATAAGTGGGAAGAGTTCACTGGAGATAATAAACTTTGCAGCTACAATATCACAGCTGCAAACTTTGGTTTCTAACCAAAATGATGCTGCCAATTTATCTACAATTATGCAACATTGCCAAGCAAAACATAAAATACAATGGAAATTAAGCTTTTCAAAAGGTGGCAATAGTTTCAAATCTATGGCTTAAGAAATCTACTGGTAACATTATAATAGAGTTATAAAAAGTTGGAATTCTTAAAATTATCAACATTCATTTAGGCTAGTTTCACATTTGCGTTTAAATCCGCAGCGTTTAAAACGCATCCGCAAGTGGTGGAAAAAACGCATATAAACGCATGTGCTTAAAAACGCATGCATTTACATAGACAGCAATGCGTTTTTTTACACAAACCTTGCGCAATCGAACGCTTGCATTTCCTGGCAGCAAATAGATGCCTCTAGAAATTACTACATGTTGCATTTCCGCGCAAAGCCGCAAGCGCCGAAACGACGCATGCGTCGTCAAACGCGGCAAAATGCGAACAAAAAAAAACGCATGCGTTTTTAATGTTAAATATAGGAAAACACAACGCATGCGTTTATATGCGGTACAAACGCTGCGGCAAAAAACGCAAATGTGAAACCAGCCTTAGCCCTTCGTCCCTCCTTGCATTCTGGTCTTTAATGATGAAAACAAATGTAACAGTTTTGGTATGCCTTTAACAGTTCATAGCTTTGTTGATGTTGTACAGTATTTATTCCCATGAATTTGTCATTGTTGGTGCTATATATTTCAGGTATTCTTGATGCAGATGGTTATTTATTTTAAAGGTAATATTTTTATTTTTTTCCATAAATCTTCTAAAAAATGTATAGAATGTACAGTTTCATTCAATTTCACGTGTTACAAGTTTTAAATATATATTTGTTTGTTTTGTACACCGCTAGAGTTATATCTGTATTTTTCCTGACTACCTGGATACCCAATATGTGGATGTATGTTATTTTTATTTTACGACTCGCTTATGATGAAAAATACATTGATGTATTTTAAATTTTCAAAGGAAATTGACTTCACTACCCAACATCCTGATTTCATTGCTAACTGCAACCTCATTCTTCCACCATTTAGCATGTGCGCCTGAGACAGCAGACATGATGACATCACTACATCGCGTCTACTGTGCAATGCCTTAAGGCCCCTTCACATTTAGCGACGCTGCAGCGATACCGACAACGATCCGAATCGCTGCAGCGTCGCTGTTTGGTCGCTGGAGAGCTGTCACACAGACCGCTCTCCAGCGACCAACGATGCCGGTAACCAGGGTAAACATCGGGTAACTAAGCGCAGGGCCGCGCTTAGTAACCCGATGTTTACCCTGGTTACCATGCTAAAAGTAAAAAAAAAAAAAACAGTACATACTTACCTACAGCCGTCTGTCCTCCAGCGCTGCGCTCTGCTTCTCTGCTCTCCTCCTGTACTGTCTGTGAGCCGGAAAGCAGAGCGGTGACGTCACCGCTCTGCTTTCCGGCTCACAGACAGTACAGGAGGAGAGCAGAGCACAGCGCTGGAGGACAGACAGCGGTAGGTAAGTATCTAGTGTTTGTTTTTTTTACTTTTAGCATGGTAACCAGGGTAAACATCGGGTTACTAAGCGCGGCCCTGCGCTTAGTTACCCGATGTTTACCCTGGTTACCAGTGAAGACATCGCTGGATCGGTGTCACACACGCCGATCCAGCGATGTCTCCAGGGAGTCCAGCGACGAAATAAAGTTCTGGACTTTATTCAGCGACCAACGATCTCCCAGCAGGGGCCTGATCGTTGGTCGCTGTCACACATAACGATTTCATTAACGATATCGTTGCTACGTCACAAATAGCAACGATATCGTTAACAATATCGTTATGTGTGAAGGTACCTTTAGTGTATACAGCAAAGCTTGGAACAAAGCACTAGGGAAAAGGGAGCAAGGTAATTGTTTTTATTATTATTATTTTTTCTAAATGTGTGATAGAGTGGGAGCATAATTCCGTTTGGGGAACTGTGTGTAGTACTGTATATAAGGGGGCTATGTAGGAAGTCATAAAGTATATAGACAGGGCTGGAGTCACAACCCAGTGCACCCCGGCAAGTGCGAGGGCCCTGAGCAAGTGGGGTGCCCACTCGCCGTCGGGGACACCGGCACGCTGTGCGGCCCATGAGTCGAGAGAGCCTGGTCCAATGCTGGCAACGGGCTCCCCCCATGCTTTATCCTCTATGCAGCATTACACATTCTATATGGAACATTATATGGAGCCCATTTTCTATGGAGCATTTTATGGGGCACATGCTGTATAGAGCATTATATGGGGCCCATTCAGTCTAGAGCATTATATGGGGTCTATTCTGTATGGAGCATTATATGGGGCCCATTCTCTATGGAGCATTATATGGGGCCCATTCTCTATGGCGCATTATATGGAGCCCATTCTCTATGGAGTATTATATGGGGCCCATTCAGTCTAGAGCATTGAATGGGGCCCATTCTGTATAGAGCATTATATAGGGCCCATTCTGTATGAAGTATTATATGAGATCCATTATTCTGTATGGAGCATTATAAGGGATCCATTATTCTGTATGGAGCAATATATGGGGTCCAATTGTCACGGGTTTACCCCGACCGAGAGGAGACAGAAGACCGCAGTGTCTGATTTCTCCTACTCCTGCACTGTTTGGAAGCACTTGACCTTCATATTAAACGTTGCAGGTTTCTTTTAGCAGTGCAGGGGTTAATCTGCTCAGTTGTGAGCTCCTGGAAGCTTTCCTGCATTAAGGCTCTCAGCTGTGCACTGTTAGCCACTCCCATCTCATATATAATCTGGATAGCACTCATTGCCAGAGTTAGCTTATGCTGCATGGTTAGGAGATGGTGGTTTGTGGTTGGTGTTTGAGAAGGCACTCGGTGGATTTATCTGAGACTGCTGCTAGGTTTTGGGTCTGTGATAATTCCCCTCCTTCTCCTACTTTGGTTTTACCCCATCCTCCACTCCTCAGTGTTTACCTCTTATTTGTGTGATCATATTTGTATGACTAGTATTTTCCTTTGCCCAATCCAATATTGCTAAGTGGTCCCCAAACTGCGAATCCTTTTGTATTATCAAGCCTCATAAGGTAGTAGGTCCAACCTCCCAGGTCCCATGGTATGTGGCAGAGTTCCCACAGGTTTTCTTTGAGGAGGCCTCCCCTCCACATACAACTTATGACTGTTCCATCCAGCTCATTGAGAGTGCAAAATTGCCTAAGAGGAGAAAGTTTAACCTTTAATAATCCGAGAGACAATCCGTGAGGGAATATATTCAGAAAAAATTGAAAAATGGATTTATCCTCCCCTCTAAATCCTGGTAGGAGCAGGATTCTTTTTTGTGGCCAAGAAGGATGGCGGTTTGAGACCATGTATTGACTATCGTTAGCTCAATCGCATAACTGTAAGTAATCAGTATCCTCTTCCACTCATTCCTGACTTCTCTAACCTACTGGATCTGAACCAGATGGATCTGAACAGGCTTATAATCTTGTTCAGATTAAGGAGGAGGATGAGTGGAAAATGGCCTTCAATACCACAGATTGTCATTATGAGTATTGTGTCATGCCCTTTTTCTAAGGTGGTGAAACCTCTCACCGATCTTACCCATAAAGGAGTAGACATATCTAATTCTGGATTGAAGGCCATTAAGGCCTTTAATACCCTTAGAAAGGCCTTTTCCTCTTCTCCAGTTTTGATCTAGCCTGATGTCAATAAGCCTTTTGTGGTGGAAGTGGATGCCTCTAAGGTAGGGGTGGAAGCGGTGCTCTCCCAGGGTTCTACCACTCCAACACATTTGGTACTTTATGCTTTTTGTCTCTAAAAATTTCTACACCAGAGGTCAATTATGACATTGGTAATTGTGAACTTCTTGCCATCAAGTTAGCACTGGAGGAATGGAGACATCTCCTTGAGGAAGCTTAGCACCCATTCACAGTGCTTACTGACCATAATAATATGTTTTAATAAAGAATGTTAAGAAATTGAACTCGAGACAATGCCAATGGGCCTTGTTCTTTAAAAGATGAAATTTTTCAATCTCCTACCTCCCTGAGACCAAGAATATTCGGGCAGATGCTCTCTGTTAGAGTCTTTGTCCTAGTCAGTATGAAATTACGGAACCTGATTTCATTCTTCCAAGTGGCATTATAGTTTCTTCTGTCAATTTAGCTTGGGAGGTGGTTAAGGCTCAGTGGATTGTCCTGACCTTGGAGGCAGAGCTACCATGCACGCAGGGAAACCGATCCAATCTCTTGGAACATTGCGTTCTGGAGTATTTGAATGTGTGGGGATGTGGGACGTCGTATCTCCCATGTACTTCACTGCCTGGAGAACATGGGGAGCTGAGCAACCCAAGACATCTGGTACTAGGCAGTGGTGTTATTGTGTTCATTCTGCTGTGCAAGTTAGCAGGGAGTGCTTTTCTATGGATGATTGGGAGGTAGACAACACCTAATCATTTCCTTCAGCATCAGGTGGGCTATTTAACCCTGCTCCCCCCTGCTCAGGTCTTTGCTTTTTATTGCATGCCCTAAGTGATTTGGAGGTGAGTGGTGCGGCAATAGGTAGCTATCTTTTCAGATTTTTCCTTGGGGTTCGTCCCCTTGTGCTACACTCCCAGGAGTTCTTACAGAAATACCAGACGCCAGTTGAAAGGCAACAGTGGCTCTGGAAAGGCCTCTGCCAAATTCCCCCTTCCATCTCCGGGAGCTGGGTGAAGAGTATTCTCGGGCCTCAAGGGCCCGCCTAGCAAGGAAGCTTGCGCCTAGTGCATCTGTGACTGTGCCTTTGCTAGTTTGGTGCCAGTCTTACTGGGTCTTTCTGCATTGTGCATAACATAAACCTTATGCACATTAGGTCTATTTCACACATCAGTTTTTTTCCCCTGAACTTGAAAAACATACTTTTTTTTCTGTGATTTTCCTGACCGACCCTGTGAGCTATGCCTGCTGCTAATTTATAACTTCCCTCTATGCTCCAGTCACAAAGAGGTTGGGAAGAGGCAGCCTCTGTCAGTCGAGCACTGCTTTCCCTCCCTAAGTAGTTCTCCTGTATCAGACATATAACCCGAGCAGTTCTCCTTAGGCCGCTTTCACACATCAGTTTTTTGCCGTCAGTCACAGTCCGGCGAATTCCGAAAAAAACGGATCTGGCAAAAGTTGCCGCTGGATCCGTTTTTTTCTCATAGACTTATATTAGCAACAGATTGCGATGGATGGTCTCACGTTTCATCCGTTTTTTTGCCAGATCCGTCGAAAATTGGTTTTCCGCCGGCTGGCAAAAACGGACATAGTAACGTTTTTTGTGTCCGTCGAAAAAACGGACAGCGACGGATCCGTCACTGTCCATCGTTTGCTACAATGGTTCCGTATGGTGCCGGATCCGTCAAATGAAGGAATCCGGCGATGGATTCCGTTTTTTTTAACTGAGCATGCTCCAATTTTTTTAGATCTAATTAGCTGGATCAGCTAGTCGGATCCGTCGAAAAAACGGATCTGTCGCATCAGCTTTTCACAATCTGCGATGGATCTGTTTTTTTTCAACATTCGATGGATTGTGCCTGATGGCAAAAAACTGATGTGTGAAAGCAGCCTTAGTGTGCACAGTCCACTGGTTGTAGAGGCATGTGTGATACAGGGAGAGCAGAGGTGCACAGACACAGGCTGCCTTTGACTGGAGCGTGGAGAGAAATAGCAGCAGGGACAGATCATGGGGGCAGGCAGGCAAAGTACAGAACAACACAGGACATCAGGCTCCCTCAGAGCGTGTGGTTTCCATTACTAGTAAAACGAATGAGGAACCAGGAACAGGCTATGTCCTCTGATCTGTGACATAACGTTGCAGAACGCAGAGGGAGCACTCAGTAGCTGTATCTCCATCATAGTGAATAGTCCTGAACACCAGATACTGTGACAAATGAAAACAGTTATATGGAAGCAAACCTTTCACAGCTTATGAAATTATATCAATATGAATACAATTTAATCTCCCTTGAGTACCCCTTCAAATTAATAAATTGTATTGTTAAAAACAGTGATTGAACCATTACAAGCTTATTCATCTGTATTTTCTGCTGCGCAAATAATTTCCCATTATAGTGCATGTCACTATAGCAGCCAATAACTAGTGTGAAACAGTGATGGGAATCATAAGCGAGGGACGTTATGTATCCACCAGAATGTGATTAGAAGCATACTGAGCTGCTGGAGTGCATTGCAATCATAGCCACGGCTGTGGTTACCATGCCAAATAAAAGTAAGTGTGGACTGGGTCTAGTTATTTCATCAAGTTAGTTTAGGAAAACCTGTCTTGGGCTTTTATTTTTGGAGAGATCTGTAGGATGGTAGTGGGATGGATCTCTCCCTCCACTTCTGGTCTTACAAGTGGCCCATGGCCACAGTTATCATTTAAACCTGCAGATAAGGCTTGCTGTGTGTTAAGGTACCGTCACACTAAGCGACGCTGCAGCGATACCGACAACGATCCGGATCGCTGCAGCGTCGCTGTTTGGTCGCTGGAGAGCTGTCACACAGACAGCTCTCCAGCGACCAACGATGCCGGTAACCAGGGTAAACATTGGGTTACTAAGCGCAGGGCCGCGCTTAGTAACCCGATGTTTACCATGGTTACCATCGTAAAAGTAAAAAAAACAAACACTACATACTTACCTTCTGCTGTCTGTCCCCGGTGCTCTGCTTTCCTGCACTGACTGTGAGCACAGCGGCCGGAAAGCACAGCGGTGACGTCACCGCTGTGCTTTCCGGCTGGCCGACGCTGACACTGGATGCAGGAGGAGTGCAGAGAAGCAGAGCGCCGAGGACAGATAGCAGAAGGTAAGTATGTAGTGTTTGTTTTTTTTACTTTTACAATGGTAACCAGGGTAAACATCGGGTTACTAAGCGCGGCCCTGCGCTTAGTAACCCGATGTTTACCCTGGTTACCAGTGAAGACATCGCTGAATCGGTGTCACACACGCCGATTCAGCGATGTCTGCAGGGAGTCCAGCGACGAAATAAAGTTCTGGACTTTCTGCAGCGACCAACGACATCACAGCAGGATCCTGATCGCTGCTGCGTGTCAAGCACAACGATATCGCTAGCCAGGACGCTGCAACGTCACGGATCGCTAGCGATATCGTTGTGAAGTTGTTTAGTGTGAAGGTACCTTAAGTGTGTGTTTGGATTGCACATGTGGCAGAGCTCAAGGTATTGTGGACATATGCCTGGCTGTGTGAAGCTAACACAGACTGGAGCCAGCAACATGGGCAACCACGATAGCACCTCTGAACCTTATTGGGGTGCAAGTGCCAGAGGCACTGGACTTTATTTCCATATTCCTGGCTACAATCCAGGGAGTGAACAGAAGTTGGACTATAAAGGACGTTTTCTTAACTTGCCTGTGTCACTGTCTCACTATATTCCCTGGCGGAAACACATCTGCCTTGCACTAGTCTCAGCAATGAACCCATACACTGGCTGCAGCAGTCACATGTGCCCGTGACGGGATATCATTACTGCAGCAGGAAGTAAAGACGTCAGAGGAATGGCAGAAAATTGGTGAGATAAGTATTGATCTCTCTTTACTTGTCTTGGCATTATACAGACAAAAATTGGTTCCTAGACAACCCCTTAAAGAGGACAGCAATTTATTTTAGACTCTGTGCCAGGAATGTAATTTGCTCAGATCTCAGAAATGCACTTTAATCAAGTGGTAAAGTTTTATTGAAACAAAGCTTATAAAAAGGAGCATAAAATGTGTTCCAAATAATAGGCTTTTAGTGTTTACTGGGACCCTTGAAGTGATACAATCTGGCAATGTGGTTGTCGGAGCAGAAAAGGTTGTACACTCTTGAATTAAATGTGTTCTTTATTGCTCTACATTACTTTGAAGTCCTGATTTTTATCTCTCGGTGCACTAACCACGTCAACAAATCAAAATAATCAATGAGTGAACACTACCTTGGCCACAGAGGAATCATGTGGATGAGAAACTCTTCATCTCTGCTTTTTCTACAGATATGCTGGCTGGTTTCAGCAGCTCAACAAATTCCATATATTGAACTTCTCACTGTTCATTTATTTTATTCATTTATATAGCGCCAACATATTCAGCAGAGGTGTACAGAGATTGTGATCACATCCATCCCTGTTTTTATTGGGGCTCGAACTAATTTGATCTTTGCGAGGAAGCCCACAAAAACAATGGGAGAACATACAAGCTTCACGCAGGTTGCATTTGATTGGATTAATAACTAAGACCACAGGACTTCAAGACTACCAGTGCTAACCACTTAGCCACCATACTGCCATACTATAATAATTGCAAGTATTGTTCTATGTGACAAAATAGTTTATGAAAAAGCATACTATGTATTGTACAAGGTCTTGTGCAAAGAGCACCACACAACCTACGAGACACACAGCTTCTACAGAATTTTAAGGGACTCTGGTATATCAAATATGTCTCCACTTTCATGTCATATTAATAGATTTAATTAACCCCTTCCCGACCTGTGACACAGCGTATGCGTCATGAAAGTCGGTGCCAATCCGACCTGTGACGCATATGCTGTGTCACAGAATGATCGCGTCCCTGCAGATCGGGTGAAAGGGTTAACTCCCATTTCACCCGATCTGCAGGGACAGGGGGAGTGGTAGTTTAGCCCAGGGGGGGTGGCTTCACCCCCTCGTGGCTACGATCGCTCTGATTGGCTGTTGAAAGTGAAACTGCCAATCAGAGCGATTTGTAATATTTCACCTAAAAAAATGGTGAAATATTACAATCCAGCCATGGCCGATGCTGCAATATCATCGGCCATGGCTGGAAATACTAATGTGCACCCACCCCACCCCTCCGATCGCCCCCCCAGCCCTCCGATCTGTGGCCCGCTCCCCTCCGTCCTGTGCTCCGCTCCCCCGTCCTCCTGTCCGCTCCCCCCGTGCTCCAGTCACACCCCCCGCGCTCCAATCAAACCCCCCCGCACTCCGATCCCCCCCCCGTGCTCCGAACCACCCCCCCTGCACACCGATCCACCCCCCCTGCACACCGATCCACCCGCCCGCACACCGATCACTCTCCCCCATGCTCCGATCCCTCCCCCCCCGTGCTCCGACGCCCCCCCGTGCCCTGATCTCCCCCCCTGTGCCCTGATCTCCCCCCCTTATACTTACCGATCCTGGCGGGGTCCCGTCCGTCTTCTTCCCCGAGCGCCGCCATGTTCCAAAATGGCGGGCGCATGCGCAGTGCGCCCGCCGAATCTGCCGGCCGGCAGATTCGTTCCAATGTGAATTTTGATCACTGTGATATAATCTATCACAGTGGTCAAAATAAAAAAACAGTAAATGACCCCCCCCATTTGTCCCCCATAGATAGGGACAATAATAAAATAAAGAATTTTTTTTTTTTTCACTAAGGTTGGAGTTAGAACTAGGGTTAGGGTTAGGGGTAGGGTTAGGGGTAGGGGTAGGGTTAGGGGTAGGGTTAGGGCTAGGGGTAGGGTTAGGGGTAGGGGTAGGGGTAGGGTTAGGGGTAGGGTTAGGGCTAGGGGTAGGGTTAGGGCTAGGGGTAGGGTTAGGGGTAGGGTTAGGGGTAGGGTTAGGGGTAGGGGTAGGGTTAGGGGTAGGGTTAGGGTTTCGGTATGTGCACACGTATTCTGGTCCTCTGCGGATTTTTCCGCAGCGGATTTGATAAATCCGCAGTGCTAAACCGCTGCGGATTTATGGCAGATTTACCGCGGTTTTTCTGCGCATTTCACTGCGGTTTTACAACTGCGATTTTCTATTGGAGCAGTTGTAAAACCGCTGTGGAATCCGCAGAAAGAAGTGACATGCTGCGGAATGTAAACCGCTGCGTTTCCGTGCAGTTTTTCCGCAGCATGTGTACAGCGATTTTTGTTTCCCATAGGTTTACATTGAACTGTAAACTCATGGGAAACTGCTGCGGATCCGCAGCGTTTTCCGAAGCGTGTGCACATACCTTTAGAATTAGGCTATGTGCACACGGTGCGGATTTGGCTGCGGATCTGCAGCGGATTGGCCGCTGCGGATTCGCAGCAGTGTTCCATCAGGTTTACAGTACCATGTAAACCTATGGAAAACCAAATCCGCTGTGCCCATGGTGCGGAAAATACCGCACGGAAACGCTGCGTTGTATTTTCCGCAGCATGTCAATTCTTTGTGCGGATTCCGCAGCGTTTTACACCTATTCCTCAATAGGAATCCGCAGGTGAAATCCGCAGTAAATCCGCAGGTAAAACGCAGTGCCTTTTACCCGCGGATTTTTCAAAAATGGTGCGGAAAAATCTCACACGAATCCGCAACGTGGGTACATAGCCTTAGGGTTAGGGTTGGGTTGGAATTAGGGTTGTGGTTAGGGTTAGGGGTGTGTTGGGGTTAGGGTTGTGGTTAGGGGTGTGTTGCGGTTAGGGTTGTGGTTAGGGTTACGGCTACAGTTGGGATAAGGGTTAGGGGTGTGTTGGCGTTAGAATTGAGGGGTTTCCACTGTTTAGGCACATCAGGGGGTCTCCAAACGCAACATGGCGCCACCATTGATTCCAGCCAATCTTTTATTCAAAAAGTCAAATGGTGCTCCTTCCCTTCCGAGCCCCGACGTGTGCCCAAACAGTGGTTTACCCCCACATATGGGGTATCAGTGTACTCAGGACAAACTGGGCAACAATTACTGGGGTCCAATTTCTCCTGTTACCCTTGAGAAAATAAAAAATTGCTTGCTAAAACATCATTTTTGAGGAAAGTAAAATGATTTTTTATTTTCACGGCTCTGCGTTGTAAACGTCTGTGAAGCACTTGGGGGTTCAAAGTGCTCACCACATATCTAGATAAGTTCCTTGGGGGGTCTAGTTTCCAAAATGGGGGCACTTGTGGGGGGTTTCTACTGTTTAGGCACACCAGGGGCTCTGCAAACGCAACGTGACGCCCGCAGACCATTCCATCAAAGTCTGCATTTCAAAACGTCACTACTTGACTTCCGAGCCCCGACATGTGCCCAAACAGTGGTTTACCCCCACATATGGGGTATCAGCGTACTCAGGACAAACTGGGCAACAATTACTGGGGTCCAATTTCTCCTGTTACCCTTGAGAAAATAAAAAATTGCTTGCTAAAACATCATTTTTGAGGAAAGAAAAATGATTTTTTATTTTCACGGCTCTGCGTTGTAAACGTCTGTGAAGCACTTGGGGGTTCAAAGTGCTCACCACATATCTAGATAAGTTCCTTGGGGGGTCTAGTTTCCAAAATGGGGTCACTTGTGGGGGGTTTCTACTGTTTAGGCACACCAGGGGCTCTGCAAACGCAACGTGACGCCCGCAGACCATTCCATCAAAGTCTGCATTTCAAAACGTCACTACTTGACTTCCGAGCCCCGACATGTGCCCAAACAGTGGTTTACCCCCACATATGGGGTATCAGCGTACTCAGGACAAACTGGGCAACAATTACTGGGGTCCAATTTCTCCTGTTACCCTTGAGAAAATAAAAAATTGCTTGCTAAAACATCATTTTTGAGGAAAGAAAAATGATTTTTTATTTTCACGGCTCTGCGTTGTAAACGTCTGTGAAGCACTTGGGGGTTCAAAGTGCTCACCACATATCTAGATAAGTTCCTTTCGGGGTCTAGTTTCTAAAATGGGGTCACTTGTGGGGGGTTTCTACTGTTTAGCCACATCAGGGGCTCTGCAAACGCAACGTAACGCCCGCAGAGCATTCCATCAAAGTCTGCATTTCAAAATGTCACTACTTGACTTCCGAGCCCCGACATGTGCCCAAACTGTGGTTTACCCCCACATATGGGGTATCAGCGTACTCAGGAGAAACTGTACAACAACTTTTGGGGTCAAATTTCTCCTTTTACCCTTGGGAAAATAATAAATTGCAGGCTAAAAAATCATTTTAGAGAAAATAAAATTTTTATTTTATTTTCATGGCTCTGCGTTATAAACTTCTGTGAAGCACTTGGAAGTTCAAAGTCCTCACCACACATCTAGATTAGTTCCTTTGGGGGTCTAGTTTCCAAAATGGGGTCATATGTGGGGGATCTCCAATGTTTAGGCACACAGGGGCTCTCCAAACGTGACATGGTGTCCGCTAATGATTGGAGCTAATTTTCCATTTAAAAAGCCAATTGGCGTGCCTTCCCTTCCGAGCCCTGCCGTGCGCCCAAACAGTGGTTTACCCCCACATATGGGGTATCAGCGTACTCAGGACAAACTGGACAACAACATTTGCGGTCCAATTTCTCCTATTACCCTTGGCAAAATAGGAAATTCCAGGCTAAAAATCATTTTTGAGGAAAGAAAAATTATTTTTTATTTTCATGGCTCTGCATTATAAACTTCTGTGAAGCACCTGGGGGTTTAAAGTGCTCAATATGCATCTAGATAAGTTCCTTGGGGGGTCTAGTTTCCAAAATGGGGTCACTTGTGGGGGAGCTCCAATGCATAGGCACACAGGAGCTCTCTAAACGCGACATGGTGTCCGCTAACAATTGGAGCTAATTTTCCATTCAAAAAGTCAAATGGCGCGCCTTCCCTTCCGAGCCCTGCCGTGTGCCCAAACAGTGGTTTACCCCCACATATGAGGTATCGGCGTACTCGGGAGAAATTGCCCAACAAATTTTAGGATTCATTTTATCCTATTGCCCATGTGAAAATGAAAAACTGAGGCGAAAAGAATTTTTTTGTGAAAAAAAAAGTACTTTTTCATTTTTACAGATCAATTTGTGAAGCACCTGAGGGTTTAAAGTGCTCAATATGCATCTAGATAAGTTCCTTGGGGGGTCTAGTTTCCAAAATGGGGTCATTTGTGGGGGAGCTCCAATGTTTAGGCACACGGGGGCTCTCCAAACACGACATGGTGTCCGCTAACGATGGAGATAATTTTCCATTCAAAAAGTCAAATGGCGCTCCTTCCCTTCCGAACCTTACCATGTGCCCAAACAGTGGTTTACCCCCACATGTGAGGTATCGGTGTACTCAGGAGAAATTGCCAAACACATTTTAGGATCCATTTTATCCTGTTACCCATGTGAAAATGAAAAAAATTGAGGCTAAAAGAATTTTTTTGTGAAAAAAAAGTACTTTTTCATTTTTACGGATCAATTTGTGAAGCCCCCGGGGGTTCAAAGTTCTCACTATGCATCTAGATAAGTTCCTTGGGGCGTCTAGTTTCCAAAATGGGGTCACGTGTGGGGGAGCTCCAATTTTTAGGCACACGGGGGCTCTCCAAACGTGACATGGTGTCCGCTAAAGAGTGGAGCCAATTTTTCATTCAAAAAGTCAAATGGCGCTCCTTCCCTTCCAAGCCCTGCCGTGCGCCCAAACAGTGGTTTACCCCCACATATGAGGTATCAGCGTACTCAGGACAAATTGGACAACAACTTTCGTGGTTCAGTTTCTCCTTGTACCATTGGGAAAATAAAAAAAATGTTGCTAAAAGATAATTTTTGTGACTAAAAAGTTAAATGTTCATTTTTTCCTTCCATGTTGCTTCTGCTGCTGTGAAGCACCTGAAGGGTTAAAAAACTTCTTGAATGTGGTTTTGAGCACCTTGAGGGGTGCATTTTTTAGAATGGTGTCACTTTTGGGTATTTTCAGCCATATAGACCCCTCAAACTGACTTCAAATGTGAGGTGGTCCCTAAAAAAAATGGTTTTGTAAATTTCGTTGTAAAAATGAGAAATCGCTGGTCAAATTTTAACTCTTATAACTTCCTAGCAAAAAAAAATTTTGTTTCCAAAATTGTGCTGGTGTAAAGTAGACATGTGGGAAATGTTATTTATTAACTATTTTGTGTCACATAACTCTCTGGTTTAACAGAATAAAAATTCAAAATGTGAAAATTGCGAAATTTTCAAAATTTTCGCCAAATTTCCGTTTTTATCACAAATAAACGCAGAATTTATTGACCTAAATTTACCACTAACATGAAGCCCAATATGTCACGAAAAAACAATCTCAGAACCGCTAGGATCCGTTGAAGCGTTCCTGAGTTATTACCTCATAAAGGGACACTGGTCAGAATTGCAAAAAACGGCCAGGTCATTAAGGTCAAAATAGGCTGGGTCATGAAGGGGTTAAGTTCCCACATGGCGACACACAGAGGGAATGCTTATTGTTTCATAGTGAAGTATTGCAAGAGGCCCATGTCAACAGCATGCATGAGGACTAATGGCCGCATGGGGCTCTAATAGGCAGCCTGCCTAGATAGTGAGGTTCTACCTCCACTAAAAAAGCAGTGGTGGTTGGTTTAAACTGCCAGTAGAGCTGATGGTGTGAAATTATAGGTCTACATATTAACTCATGTCTGGGCCCTTAGATTTTTAGATATTTTGATCCCCTTTGGCAACTTCAATCTTTCATCCAACTACATCTGACATTTTATTCATGGTATGGTAGGTAGTAAACTACAGTACATAGCCCTATATTCATTTTATTGTTTGTTTTTTGTTTGTTTTTTATGCAGAATCACTGTTTTCTTTGGTCCCAACGGTCCATTGAAACGTTCAAGGACAGAACCCTAATCTTCAGCCTTATAAGTAGCACAGCCCTGTTTTGAGGTATACATTTTCTATCCACATCCTCTACTATTTTAAAGCACCATTCCATTTTTTTTATTTATTTCAGCTCTGGAATCGTGCTACTAACATAAAATCCCTGCATCTAATATTATACTCACCACCTGCTCTGGTCTCACAGCGCCATCTTTAGATTGCATTTCTGGCTGACCGGAAGTCAGGGGTAACTATCACAAACTCTCAATGCAAGTTTATGAGAGCCAGAACGAGTGTCCCAAAGTGCCTTAGGACTATGGGCGTTAACCAGGTCTCTAGAACTAAGGGCGCACTATCTATCTCTATTTACCGGATAACTCCTGAAGGTAGAGATGAAGAGTTCACGTTCTTTGCTATACTCCTATATCAATCCTAATCTGTTCTCACTCTGTGAGGTGGGAAACTGTAGTGTAAAGGATAACAGTAACCAGACAAACAAGAGAAGACGGACAGGGATATATGAAAGTAACAATCATACAAAAAGACTCACCAAAAACAGAGTGGAACACAGGGGAGTAAAAGAAAGGAGATACCAAATAGGAGAGGATGAGGATGCGCACACAAACAAAACTCCAAGTAACATCTCCTGAAAAAAATCTCCAAATGCCTAGTCCAACCACGAACAACACCTAAAATTCCAAACCAGATAGCAAGAACTAAAATTGGCAATCTCTAAGTGGCAGAGGCGAGCATATATAGCAAAGGGGAGTGGCCAACACTGAACAGCCGAGTCAATCCAGGTAGGAAAGCTCCAACTGAGCAGATTAACCCTTGCACTGCCAGCAAGGAAAAAACCTGTACTGTTTAACAAGATGATGAAATACTTCTAACCAGCGCAGGAGCTCCTGAAGCCAGATGCTGTGATCTTCCAGCCCCTCTCTGTCACTGTATCTCTGTGACAACAAGGCTCTCATAGACTTGCATCGAAAAGTGACCTCCGCTTCGATCTAACAAACACTGGAGCGATCCGGCAGGTCACAATCTGCTGGAGACCAACTGGAGTGGTGCGAGTAACAGCAGAAGACAGTGGATGGTAAGTATAAAACTAAGTTCATGAGCCTTACATTAATAGCACCACACCAGCGCTGCAATAGAAAAAAAAACACTAGAGTGGTGCTTTAACCTAGCTGAAGAAAACTGGGATGAAAAATGTATACAAGGAATAACCCCTTAAACATGGTGCCCAAAATCAGCAAGGACCGAAAGTCAATATTCAGAAGAGACAGAGAAGGTAGATTATTACATTTCCCCAACAGTTAGAAATCTCACCAGGAATATTAGCTGTTACAATTGAATCTGACTTGTTGCTCTGGTTTTATTCATCACTTCCAGATTCTATGTATTAAATAGCCTATGTAGCAATAATGAATGCACATCTGCTGAAAATAAACAACATGGGGAAACCAAGCCAAGTAGCTATCACATAACATTGCTGTAAATGTCATTTGGCTTGTTTATCAAGTACAATGAAAACTGCAATGAGAGGAAAGGTCATTGGAAACGGTTTTATTAGCATCTGAAACAAAAGGAGCTAAAGGCACAGAGCACACCTACAAAATGAACTGCATACAGTTAGGGCCAGAAATATTTGGACAGTGACACAATCTTCGCGAGTTGGGCTCTGCATGCCACCACATTGGATTTGAAATGAAACCTCTACAACAGAATTCAAGTGCAGATTGTAACATTTAATTTGAAGGGTTGAACAAAAATATCTGATAGAAAATGTAGGAATTGTACACATTTCTTTACAAACACTCCACATTTTAGGAGGTCAAAAGTAATTGGACAAATAAACATAACCCAAACAAAATATTTTTATTTTCAATATTTTGTTGCAAATCCTTTGGAGGCAATCACTGCCTTAAGTCTGGAACCCATGGACATCACCAAATGCTGGGTTTCCTCCTTCTTAATGCTTTGCCAGGCCTTTACAGCCGCAGCCTTCAGGTCTTGCTTGTTTGTGGGTCTTTCTGTCTTAAGTCTGGATTTGAGCAAGTGAAATGCATGCTCAATTGGGTTTAGATCTGGAGATTGACTTGGCCATTGCAGAATGTTCCACTTTTTGGCACTCATGAACTCCTGGGTAGCTTTGGCTGTATGCTTGGGGTCATTGTCCATCTGTACTATGAAGCGCCGTCCAATCAACTTTGCAGCATTTGGCTGAATCTGGGCTGAAAGTATATCCCGGTACACTTCAGAATTCATCCGGCTACTCTTGTCTGCTCTTATGTCATCAATAAACACAAGTGACCCAGTGCCATTGAAAGCCATGCATGCCCATGCCATCACGTTGCCTCCACCATGTTACAGAGGATGTGGTGTGCCTTGGATCATGTGCTGTTCCCTTTCTTCTCCAAACTTTTTTCTTCCCATCATTCTGGTACAGGTTGATCTTTGTCTCATCTGTCCATAGAATACTTTTCCAGAACTGAGCTGGCTTCTTGAGGTGTTTTTCTGCAAATTTAACTCTGGCCTGTCTATTTTTGGTATTGATGAATGGTTTGCATCTAGATGTGAACCCTTTGTATTTACTGTCATGGAGTCTTCTCTTTACTGTTGACTTAGAGACAGATACACCTACTTCACTGAGAGTGTTCTGGACTTCAGTTGATGTTGTGAACGGGTTCTTCTTCACCAAATTAAGTATGCGGCGATCATCCACCACTGTTGTCATCCGTGGACGCCCAGGCCTTTTTGAGTTCCCAAGCTCACCAGTCAATTCCTTTTTTCTCAGAATGTACCCAACTGTTGATTTTGCTACTCCAAGCATGTCTGCTATCTCTCTGATGGATTTTTTCTTTTTTTTCAGCCTCAGGATGTTCTGCTTCACCTCAATTGAGAGTTCCTTTGACCGCATGTTGTCTGCTCACAGCAACAGCTTCCAAATGCAAAACCACACACCTGGAATCCACCCCTGACCTTTTAACTACTTCATTGATTACAGGTTAACGAGGGAGACGCCTTCAGAGTTAATTGCAGCCCTTAGAGTCCATTGTCCAATTACTTTTGGTCCCTTGAAAAAGAGGACGCTATGCATTACAGAGCTATGATCCCTAAACCCTTTCTCCGATTTGGATGTGGAAACTATCATATTGCAGCTGGGAGTGTGCACTTTCAGCCCATATTACATATATAATTGTATTTCTGAACATGTTTTTGTAAACAGCTAAAATAACAAAACTTGTGTCACTGTCCAAATATTTCTGGCCCTAACTGTATGTGCCAGATCTGCAGCACTTACATTAACAGAACGTGAATTTGGCCTTCAAGTTTATAAATAGAAGTAATAGAATACCTGAGACTTTCTGAATTCCTCTTTTCTACATGTTCCTCATGTTTCCCTATATTTAAAAGGAATGTGTAGTAAGAAAACTGACTATTGACTAAATCAGGTTTTTATATTACAGAGATATTTTCAAGTTATTAAATTGTTTTAGGTAGACAGCATGCAAATAAGCACATTTGCAATTGATAAACTTGTTCTATCTTTTATCATTCTCCTGCTGTGAGAGCTTTTATTATTCATTGGGTTCAGCTGGTTTCCATAGAGTCAACCACCAGTGCCTGCCCAGACCCTGGCCAAGAGTGTGCAGTAGTTACTTTCCAGGAGAGAAGGTAACATACCAGCCACCTCTCTCCAGCCCTTTGATTTCTATCAGCAATTAGCTGCTCACCTCCCTCACAGCTCCTGAAAAGCTGCTGTTATCAATCTTTCAGAGCAGGTCTCGCAGTCACAACTCTCACTGTCCTTCCGGAGCCGTATGCTTGTTCAAATGCCCTATTATATCTGTGTAAATACATTGATAATAGTGTAGACTCACATAAAACCATTGATAGCTAAATGTGTTAAAGCAGAACTTGTGCTGAGCTTTAGGCTATGTTCACATGTTGCGTTTTTGCAGAGTTTTTCAGGATCAGGTTTTTCAGTGGGGAAAAAAGTATTTAGTCAGCTACCAATTGTGCAATTTCTCCTACTTAAAAAGGTGAGAGGCCTGTAATTGACATCATAGGTAGACCACAACTATGAAAGTCAAGATGAGAAAACAAATCCAGAAAATCACATTATCTGATTTGGTAAGATTTATTTTTCAAATTATGGAGGAAAATAAGTATTTGGTCATTAACAAAAGTTCATCTCAATATTTTGTTACATATCCTTTGTTTGAGGTCAAACGTTTTCTGTAAGTTTTCACAAGGTTGGCTCACACTGTTGGTGGTATGTTGGCCCATTCCTCCATGCAGATCTCCTCTAGAGCAGTGTTGTTTTGGGCCTGTTGCTGGGCAGCATGGACTTTCAAGTCCCTCCAAAGGTTTTCTATGGGGATGAGATCTGGAGACTGGGGCCAATCCAGGACCTTCATATGCTTCTTATGAATCCACTCCTTCATTGCCCTGGTGGTGTGCTTGGGATCATTATCATGCTGAAAGACCCATCCACGTTTCATCTTCAATGCCCTTGCTGATGGAAGGAGGTTTGCACTCAAATCTCACAATGCATGGCCCTATTCATTCTTTCATGTACACGGATCAGTCATCCTGGTCCCTTTGCAGAGAAGCAGCCTCAAAGCATGATGTTGCCACCTCCATGCTTCACAGTAGGTATGGTGTTCTTTGGATGCCACTCAGCCCTCAGTCTCCTCCAAACATGATGAGTTTTGTTTCTACCAAACAGTTCTACTTTGGTTTCATCAGACCATATGACATTCTCCCAATACTCTTCTGGATAATCCAAATGCTCTCTAGCAAACTTCAGACGGGCCCGAACATGTACTGGCTTAAGCAGGGGGACACGTGTGGCACTGCAGGATCTGAGTCCCTGGCAGTATAGTGTGTTACTGATGGTATCCTTTGTTACGGTGGTCCCAGCTCTATGCAGGTTATTCATTAGGTCCCCCTTGTGGTTCTGTGATTTTTTGCTCACCGTTTTTGTGATCATTTTGACCCCACGGGGTGAGATCTTACGTGGAGCCCCAGATCGAGGGAGATTATCAGTGGTCTTGTGACATACAAGACCGCTCTCACAGTTGATTTAATCACACCAAGCTGCTTGCCTATTGCAGATTCAGTCTTTCCAGCCTGGTGCAGAGCTACAATGTTGTTTCTGGTGTCATTTGACAGCTCTTTAGTCTTCACCATAGTGGAGTTTGGAGTGTGACTGTTTGAGGTTGTGGACAGGTGTCTTTTATATTGATAACAAATTCAAACAGGTGCCATTACTACAGGCAATGAGTGGAGGACAGAGGAGCCTCATAAAGAAGAAGTTACAAGTCTGTGAAAGCAAGAAATCTTGCATGTTTTTAGGTGACCAAATACTTATTTTCCTCCATAATTTGCAAAATAAATCTTGACAAATCAGACAAGGTAATTTTCTGGATTTGTTTTCTCATTTTGACTCTCATAGTTGTGGTCTACCTATGACGTCAATTGTAGGCCTCTCTCATCGTTTTAAGTGGGAGAACTTGCATAATTGGTGGTTGACTAAATACTTTTTTTCCCCACTGTATGTGAAAACAAACATTTTCTTCAAAAAGGGCAATTTGATCAAATTATTTAGTAGAAAAAGATTTTTTGGTCTGAAAAAATAGTGGCTATTCTGAACAAAAAAGTTCACAGGAGTTCATGAAAAAATACAGAATTTCAAATGAACCAGCACGGGAGTTGAATTCCTTGGAAATAGTTTACCTAAAGGTACCGTCACATTAAGCGACGCTGCAGCGATATAGACAACGAGCCGATCGCTGCAGCGTCGCTGTTTAGGTTGCTAGGAGACGTCAAACACCGGCAACAGCTGAACGATGCAGGAGCGATCCAGTGACGTACTTATCGTTCTCGCTGGTTGTTAGCTCCATGAAAAAACATTGCTGGCATCGTTGCTTTTGCTGTCAAACATGACAAATCACGCCGACCTGACGACCAAATAAAGTTCCGGACTTCTAGCTCCCTCCGGCCAGCGATGTCACAGCAGGATCCTGATCGCTGCTGCGTGTCAAACACAACAAGATCGCTATCCAGGACACTGCAACGTCACGGATCGCTGTCGTTCTCATTGGAAATTTGCTCAGTGTGAAGGTACCTTAAGACACTAGTAGAGAAGTGAGTTTGTAGGACACTGTTTACTTTACCAGTTCAGTCAGCCCTTGAGTTGGTCAGGTATTGTTTAATTTCACACCTTAGGTCAACCAATGTTTATTTTACACATATCACTAATTTAATTAACCTGTACTAATCCAAACTGCACTTCTCATGTGAGGAGACCAAGACATTATAGCTTAAACTTGGGAAAATCACTAAAATATTGTGTTTCACAAACCACTGTATGCCCTTCTTTTCACTAAAATGCAGCAAAACCTGATAGCTGAGTTTTTTGCTGCATTTTTGCATTTACTCATTGCTTTCTTTGCAGCAATTTTCCAGTTCAGTTAAGGTACCTTCACACATAACGATTTCGTTAACGATATCGTTGCAACGTCACGCTTTTTGTGACATAGCAACGATCCCGCTAACGATCTCGTTATGTGTGACAGCGACCAACGATCAGGCCCCTGCTGGAGATCGTTGGTTGTTGGAGAATGATCAGGACCTTTTTTTGGACGCTGATCACCCGCTGTCATCGCTGGATCGGCGTGTGTGATGCCGATCCAGCGATGTGTTCACTTGTAACCAGGGTACATATTGGGTTACTAAGCGCAGGGCCGCGCTTAGTAACCCAATATTTACCCTTGTTACCATTGTAAAAGTAAAAAAAAACAAACAGTACATACTCACATTCCGATGTCTGTCACGTCCCCCGCCATCAGCTTCCCTGCACTGACTGTCAGCGCTGGGCCGGCCGTAAAGCAAAGCACAGCGGTGATGTCACCGCTGTGCTCTGCTTTACGGCCGGCGCTGACACAGTCAGTGCGGGAAGCTGACGGCGGGGGACATGACAGACATCGGAATGTGAGTATGTAAGTGTTTTTTTTACTTTTACAATGGTAACCAGGGTAAATATCGGGTTACTAAGCCCGGCCCTGCACTTAGTAACCCGATGTTTACCCTGGTTACC
Organism: Ranitomeya imitator; assembly: GCF_032444005.1. NCBI lineage: Eukaryota > Metazoa > Chordata > Amphibia > Anura > Dendrobatidae > Ranitomeya > Ranitomeya imitator. The sequence continues at coordinate 94,395,384 of NC_091286.1, forward strand.
CAGGGACTTCGGCATCGTTTCGACGATGCCGAAGTCTTTCCCCTGATCGTTGGTCGCTGGAGAGAGCTGTCTGTGTGACAGCTCCCCAGCGACCACACAACGACTTACCAACGATCACGGCCAGGTCGTATCGCTGGTTGTGATCGTTGGTAAGTCGTTTAGTGTAACGGTACTTTTAGGAAAAAAAAGCAATGTACAATATGTGCATAAGATGAAATCTCATAGCTTTTGCTGGCATTGTAAAATGCAGCTTAAAATATGCATAAAAGATGCAGGGGAAAAATGCAAAAGTGTGAACATATCCTTATAGTTCTGCGAATACTAAAGTTCTGCTATTTAACAGAGCTGTCACTAAAGCAGGAGCACTGACCCTGCTAGAAACCAGAAAGCGAAAGAGAATAATAAGAACATAAAAGAATAACCCTTTAAATGCAATGATTGAAAAATGTTTTTCTATGGTACAATCTTTATTAAAATTACAAATCTGGCACATTTTCACATTAACCACTTTTTAAGACTTTAAATACCAGTTCTTATAGGAAATCCACTTGTATACTTGTAGACTCAGACCTTATAATTTATATTCAAACATCTAATGAGCATGTGCAAAGGTCATTGTGAAGGGAAGTGGACAGGATCAGCTTTAACATTACCTATTGTGATTGGTGGATCCTGTGTTATCAGCTATGTGTAGAGGCGTTACCAATAATTGTCCTGCCTTTGATGACAAGGAGCCTATTGAAAACTCTTCCTGAAAGGATAAGAAGCATGAGGCCAAAAAAGCCCCAGCGATCAATATGAAAATTACAAGATTACTCATTTTGGTTTTCAATAAAGATAGTAATATGATTTAATTCAAATGCAGTCATGGCTAAAAGTGTTAGCACCCTTAAAATTGTTTCAGAAAATGAAATATTTCTCCCAGAAAATTATTGCAATTACGCGTTTTTTTATATACATGTTTATTTGTGTGTATTGGGACAACACAAAGAACAGGCAAATTGGACATAATGTCACACAAGACCACAAAAATGGGCAGGACAAAATTATTGGCACCATCAACATAATATTTGATTACTCAGCCTTTGGAATAAATAACTGCAATATATCACTTCCTATAATCAACAAGCTTCTTACACAACTCAACTGGAATTTTGGATCACTCTTCTTTTGCAAACTATTCCAGGTCTCTCATATTTGAAGGATGCTTTCTCCCAACAGCAATTTTAAAATTTCTCCTCAAGTGTTGAATAGGATTTAGATTCAGACTCTTTGCTGACCACTTCATAACTCTCCAGCCTTTGTTTCCATCCATTTCTGGATGCTTCTTGAAGTATGTTTGGGGTCATTGTCCTGCTGGAAGATCCAGGACCTAGGATGCAAACCCAGCTTTCTGACACGGGGCACTACATTGTGACCCAAAATCCTTTGGTATTCATCAGATTTCATGATTCTTTGTACACAGTCAAGGCACCCAGTGCCAGAGGCAGAAAAACAACCCCCAAAACATCTCTGAACCTCCATCACATTTGACTGTAGGTACTGTGTTCTTTTCTTTGGAGGCCTCATTCGGTTATCGGTAAACAGTAGAATGATGTTCTTTACCAAACACCTGTCACGAAGGTGTTGGGATTTTGGGCGCTAACCAGGTCCTTAGAACTGAAGGCGCCCTGGTCTATCTCTGTCCCTCAGATTACTGCTGAAGGTGGAGAGCTTGGTTGTCATGCCTTGCAGTGCTCCTATATCTACCCTGATCTGGCCCATTCCCCACCCAGAGTAGATGGAAGCTGAAGTGTATAGGATCGCACTAACCATATAAACAAGGGGAGATGGACAGGGATAAATGAAAATACTAACCATACCAAATAGTCACACCAAACAACAGAATGGGACACGGGAGTTAAAGGAAGGAGAAACCAAATAAAAGAGGATAAGGATGTGCACACAGACAAAATTCCAAGGAACAATCTCAATCTCAAAAACCTATTATTATAACCCAGCGCAGGCCTTTAGAGGAGAGAAAATGAGATTCCAAACAACCCTTTAATAATTTCCCCCTTTATCCAAATACCTATTATCTCAGTGTCCATGCAGCTGAATGACATTAGATTCCTCTTGGTAAATTGTAGGAAATGTTTTGATATAGGATAAAGGTGCCCATACACTTTAGATAGCTGTCATCCAGAAGCTTGTTTGCCTTGCAACTACAGTATTTATCTCACCTCTCATACTCTGCAGGCTATTCATATGTTTTCAATAGGGATAGCAAAGTAAGTAAGCGACTGCTGACAACTGGAGAAACAAAGCAACTTATATCCAAGGAGAACAAGAGAGTCGGTGTTTGAATTAAAACTGGTTGACCCTTTGCCCACTTTATTGCCAAATCTGAAAAACTTTTTCTCTTCAATCAGCTTACGTCAATTTCTAAGCCCCATTCACATTAAATTCTTCCGATTTCTGCAGTACCGACCTTATAACTGGTATAGGACTTTCCAGCTTTCCTCTAACAGATGCTACCCAGGTGAAGAACGAAGTGGCTTTCAAACACTCAATATTTTTGTTCTTATACAGAAGTGTTTGATAATGGCTAAAGGCCCATGTACATAGTCTGTGTAGCGCCAGTGTCTCTCCCTGCAGTCACTCTCTCTCTGCACAGACGCAAGCTTATTCACCGGTGCTGCCCCCTTCCTGCTCCTTCTGGGTATTTCTACCTGGGGTGCGTTCACTGCGCACAGGTCCCCGGGCACTGTGCCTAGGGTGCACGCACACTTCCCCTTTCTTAAAGGGGCCGCGCGTGTTCTCCAAAAGTGTCCCTAGCCAATAGCTGGAGAACGTTTACTATTTAAAGCACCTCTCCAACATGGAGGTGCCTGTGCAATGTTGTGAGTTTGTTTGCTTACACTCTTGTAAGTTCTCAGGTTCCTGTATTCATATACCAGTACACTGGACCTGTAAGTGCTCATCTCAACATCAGCTAGTCTCACTGTACCTGCCAGTTCTCATCTCACCATCAGCAGGACCAGATGCACCTGCCAGTGCTCATCTCAATGTCAGCCAGTCCCGCTGAACCTGCCAGTTCTCATCTCAACATCTTCTCGTCCAGTTGTACCTACCAGTGCTCATCTCAATTGCAGCCGGTCATGCAGCAACTGCCAGTGCTCATCTCAAGGTCAGCTAGTCCAGCTTCACCCGCCAGTGCTCATCTTAACGTCACATGGTCTAGCTGCACCAGCCATTGCTCATCTCAACGTCATCCGGTCCTGTTGCACCAGCCTGTGCTCATCTCAACATCAGCCAGTCCCATTGCATCTGCCAGCGCTCATCTCAACGTCACTCAGTCCAGTTGCACCTGCCAGTGCTCATCTCAATGTCAGCTGGTCCAGCTGCACCTGCCAGCATTTATCTCAACATCAGCCGCTCCCGTTGCACCTGCCAGTGCTCATCTCAATGTCAGACGATCCTGCTGCATCTGCCAGTGCCCATTGTAACGTTAGCCGGTCCCGCTGCACCTGCCAGGCTCATTTCTACATCACCTGGTCCAGTTACACTTGCCAGTGCTCATCTCTCCGTCAGCTGGTCATGTCTGCATCTGTGGTACCTGTCATCTTACTTCTCCTGCCTGCATCTGTTGGACATTCCCTCGGGCTGCCCCAGCTACCCATTCCTAGTGGGTCAGCTGCCCGTAAACAGGTTATGGGATGCAGTGACAGACAGATGCAGCGCAAAGGTTAACACAAAATTTAATTTTTAAAATAACTACTCCCCTCAGGTAGAACACACAACAGGGATAACAGGTCAGCAGAACACGGAATCAGGAGCAAAGAAAAAATGGGTGTGGAGAAAAAAAAGAGAAAAAAGAAAAAAAATAGTGCCAAGGGAGAAAATAAAGGAAAACAAAAATAATTTCTTCAACTACCGTCAACTTCAGGAAACCGGTTCGTTACAGGGATTTCATTGGCGTCAAAACTGTGACACATAGATGTCCGTTATGATCCTCAGAATAATGACGTCTCTGATCCTGGTGATGGTGTTAATCCTTCGGGATCTGGAGTATTTCACTTAACATTGACGTACTGTATATCCTCCTGACAGCGGTGGAGATTCCGCCGAGTACGGTCGGTGTGCAATCGATAGAGATGTGATGAGCCTCGTATCTCATAATTTATCTTCCCCTCAGCATACCGAGATCTCGTGTCACCTGTCTCTGTTGTCGCGGAAGAAATCTCTTCAAAGTTGATATCTAATTTCCCCCGTCTAAGCGTGTGAGCGCTTACGTCCTGTCTCTGGGATGTTTTCCTCACAGTACACGATGTCGGCAGAATCCCGGTACGTTGTGTTCGGTAGTCTCTATCTAAAGGCATGCGCACCGCCCCCCTATCCCTGTCAGTTTGGCACCTCGATGTAATGGGAGCCACCTCAATCCAGTGAGCTTTTTGTCCCCATTCTGTCGGCACAACCTCTCCTCAACCTGATGCGTGTCCTTCTTTTTTACCATAAAACCAAGCTCTGCCCCTTTTTCTCCTCAACCGTGCGCTCTGACTTCCTGGTCTCTCGCGGGCTTCAGCCCTATTAGCTTGCCCGTGCTCCCTTCTTCCCTGTATAACCTGTGTGACAGTCCCGTTGGTTCCGGACCCTTCACGGAAAAGATCCGCCTGGTTCGGGTCTTCTCCTTACATGCCATCTACTCAATGTCAGTCCTGGAGAAGCCCCTGGACCACCTCCCTTGTCTCTTCTCGGATCTCAGTGTCATACGCTACTGTGTACCCATGGTCAGATTGGGTGAGGCTCCTAGTCACACCCCCTCCAGGTCTTCCTTGGGCTTTGGCACAGTGGTTCCAACACAGCACGTTATAGTCTGATCAGTCTGGGTGAGAGATTGCCCTACGGTTTTCACTCCTCTTTTAATAATCACATCTAGAATTTTTTATTGTCTCAAAAATCAGTAAATATTTTATATAAATGTACCTCACTAGTGATGAGTGAGTGTGCTCGTTACTCGAGTTTTCCGAGCATGCTCGGGTGATCTCCGAGTATCTTGGGCATGCTCATAGATTATGTTTGTGTCTCCGCAGCTGCATGATTTGTGGCTGTTAGACAACCTGAACACATGCAGGGATTGCCTGTTTGTTAGGGAATCCCCACTTGTATTCTGGCTGTCTAGCAGCCACAGGGGATTCGCTGGTTTCAGACCGTAGACCGGAGGGTATGTATAAGTTATACATACAACCGGCCAGTGGGTGCAGCCTCGCTCCATACACTTGTATTTCTATGTATAATATGGAATAATACCATATGTGCCATTAGATGTATAACATGGAAATGTGAAGAGGCTTATCGGCAGTATAAATGAAGAACGAAGGAAAATAACCTAATTTGCAGCCTATTTGCTCAAAGATACATGCTTTATTAATACAAAATATAAAAAATAATTAAAAATATATATTGTAAGGTAAGGGTGGAAACAAATACACAGGGACTAAGAAGAGGACGCAATACAATGGGAACTGAAGGAGGTTATATTATAATAAAAAATCACAGCAGCACAAGATAAATTAAAGTTTGATATAAATATGAATCTACCGGTTTTAATACCACCATATCATTGTATTAAATGGACAATATGGATCCTCAAAGGAAAAACATGAAAGGTGAATTGAAAGGAATAGGGATAAAGTGATCATAGGATAAAGTAGGTAATAAGATGCATGTGCAAATATTATATCCTAAATTGGGTGTAAACAATAGACCTATAATATAAAACCAATCTCATTGAGTATCATTGATAAGATTAGAAAAAGACTCATCATCCACTAAAGTACCATGTGAGGAAAGGGTTAATTACCTGTGAGGAGCAGTGACAATGAGGATCCAGCTGTTGTCCCAAGGATGCGTCCTGTCATGATTCCAATGGCAGGGAATCACAAAAGGACAAGCACCAACGAGCTCTAGGGTGATGGAACCTGAGCTGACCGCGACCCTAAACCTGAACACACAAATAACAATAGCCGGGGAACGTGCCTACGTTGATCCTAGACGTCTCGCACCAGCCGAAGATCTAACTTCCCCTATTAGAAGAAACACAGACCTCTCTTGCCTCCAGATAAATACCCCACAGAAATAGCAGCCCCCCACATATAACGGTGAAATGAGAGGAAGGCACATACACAGTATGAAAACAGATTCAGCAAAATGAGGCCCGCTAAAACTAGATAGCAGAGGATACAAAAGTAAACTGCGCGGTCAGCAAAAAACCCTTCAAAAAACCATCCTGTAATTACTTGAACTCATGTTCCAACTCATGGAACATGAGGAGCAATTACAGCCCACTAGAGCAACCAGCAGCAAAGAAACAATTACATGCAAGCTGGACAAGACAAAAATAAAGCAAAACGTGGAACAAGAAAATCAAAAACTTAGCTTGTGCAGAAGATTACTGAAGCCAGAAGCTGAGGTAACAAAACACTCTGATAACCTTGATAGCCGGCGGGGAAATGACAAGAAAGCCCGGTTAAATAGGAAACTCCCAAATCCTAATAGAACAGGTGGACACCAGAGACAGCAGAACACAAATCACCCAGTACCATCAGTAACCACCAGAGGGAGCCCAAAAACAGAACTCACAACAGTACCCCCCCCTTGAGGATGGGTCACCGAACCCTCACGAGAACCACCAGGGCGACCAGGATGAGCCCTATGAAAAGCGCGGACCAAATCATCAGCATGAACATCAGAGGCAACCACCCAAGAATTATCCTCCTGACCATAACCCTTCCACTTGACCAAATACTGGAGTTTCCGTCTGGAAACACGAGAATCCAAGATCTTCTCCACAACATACTCCAATTCTCCCTCCACCAGCACCGGAGCAGGAGGCTCAAGCGAAGGAACAACAGGTACCTCATACCTCCGCAACAACGACCGATGGAACACATTATGAATAGCAAACGATGCCGGGAGATCCAAACGAAACGACACAGGGTTAAGAATTTCCAAGATCCTATAAGGACCGATGAACCGAGGCTTGAACTTAGGAGAAGAGACCTTCATAGGAACAAAACGAGAAGACAGCCACACCAAGTCCCCAACACGAAGTCGAGGACCCACGCGGCGACGGCGATTAGCAAACTGCTGAGCCTTCTCCTGGGACAACCTCAAATTGTCCACCACATGACTCCAAATCCGATGCAACCCATCCACCACCATGTCCACTCCAGGACAATCAGAAGGCTCCACCTGATCAGAGGAAAAACGAGGATGAAACCCCGAATTACAAAAGAAAGGAGAAACCAAGGTAGCAGAACTAGCCCGATTATTAAGGTCAAACTCGGCCAGCGGCAAAAAGGTAACCCAGTCATCCTGATCAGCAGAAACAAAACACCTCAAATAAGTTTCCAAGGTCTGATTAGTTCGCTCCGTCTGGCCATTCGTCTGAGGGTGGAATGCAGACGAAAAGGACAAATCAATGCCCATCTTAGCACAGAACGTCCGCCAAAATCTAGACACAAACTGGGATCCCCTGTCAGAAACGATGTTCTCCGGAATCCCATGCAAACGAACCACGTTCTGGAAAAACAGAGGGACCAACTCAGAGGAGGAAGGCAACTTAGGCAAGGGTACAAGATGAACCATTTTAGAAAAGCGGTCACACACAACCCAGATGACGGACATTTTTTGAGAGACAGGGAGATCCGAAATAAAGTCCATGGAAATGTGCGTCCAAGGCCTCTTCGGGATAGGCAAAGGTGACAACAATCCACTGGCTCGAGAACAGCAAGGCTTAGCCCGAGCACAAACCTCACAAGACTGCACAAAAGAACGCACATCCCTCGACAAGGAAGGCCACCAAAAAGACCTGGCCACCAAGTCTCTAGTACCAAATATTCCAGGATGACCTGCCAACGCAGAAGAATGGACCTCGGAGATGACTCTACTGGTCCAACTATCCGGAACAAACAGTCTCTCAGGCGGACAACGATCAGGTTTACCCGCCTGAAACTCCTGCAAAGCACGTCGCAAGTCTGGGAAGACGGCTGACAAAATCACCCCATCCCTAAGGATACCAGTGGGCTCAGAATTTCCAGGGGAGTCAGGCACAAAACTCCTAGAAAGAGCATCCGCCTTCACATTCTTTGAACCTGGCAGGTATGAAACCACAAAATTGAAACGAGAGAAAAACAGTGACCAACGAGCCTGTCTAGGATTCAGATGCCTGGTAGACTCAAGGTAAATCAGATTTTTGTGATCAGTCAAGACCACCACACGATGTCTAGCACCCTCCAGCCAATGACGCCACTCCTCAAATGCCCACTTCATGGCCAAAAGTTCCCGATTACCCACATCATAATTCCGCTCAGCGGGTGAAAATTTTCTAGAAAAGAACGCACATGGCTTCATCACCGAGCAATCGGAGCTTCTCTGTGACAAAACCGCCCCCGCTCCAATCTCGGAAGCATCAACCTCAACTTGGAAAGGAAGCGAAACATCAGGCTGACGCAACACAGGAGCAGAAGAAAACCGGCGTTTAAGTTCCTGAAAGGCCTCCACAGCCGCAGGAGACCAATCAGCAACATCAGCACCCTTCTTAGTCAAATCCGTCAAAGGCTTCACAACACTAGAAAAATTAGTTATAAAACGACGATAGAAATTAGCAAAGCCCAAGAACTTCTGCAGACTCTTAAGAGATGCAGGCTGCGTCCAGTCACAAATAGCCCGAACCTTGACGGGATCCATCTCAATAGTAGAAGGGGAAAAAATATACCCCAAGAAAGAAATCTTCTGGACTCCAAAGAGACACTTTGAGCCCTTTACAAACAAGGAATTAGCCCGCAGGACCTGAAACACCTTCCTGACCTGCTGAACATGAGACTCCCAGTCATCAGAAAAAAACAAAATATCATCCAAATACACAATCATAAATTTATCCAGATATTCACGGAAAATATCGTGCATAAAGGACTGGAAGACTGAAGGAGCATTAGAAAGTCCAAAAGGCATTACCAAATACTCAAAATGGCCCTCAGGCGTATTAAATGCGGTTTTCCACTCATCACCCTTCTTTATTCGTATAAGATTATACGCACCCCGTAGATCAATCTTAGTGAACCATTTAGCCCCCTTAATGCGAGCAAACAAATCAGTCAACAAAGGCAAAGGATACTGATATTTTACGGTAATCTTATTCAAAAGACGATAATCTATACAAGGCCTCAAGGACCCATCTTTTTTGGCCACGAAAAAAAAACCTGCTCCCAATGGGGACGAAGATGGACGGATATGTCCCTTTTCCAAGGACTCCTTAACATAATCCCGCATAGCAGTATGCTCTGGCACTGACAGATTGAACAAACGACCTTTAGGAAATTTACTACCAGGAATTGAATCAATAGCACAATCGCAATCCCTGTGAGGAGGAAGCAAACTGAGCTTAGGCTCCTCAAAAACATCCCGATAATCAGACAAAAATACAGGAACCTCAGAAGGAGTAGATGAAGCGATAGAAATCGGAGGTGCATCATCATGAACCCCCTGACATCCCCAGCTTAACACAGACATTGTTTTCCAGTCAAGGACTGGATTATGAGTTTGTAACCATGGCAGACCAAGTACTAGAACATCATGTAAATTATACAATACCAGGAAGCGAATCACCTCCTGATGAACGGGAGTCATACGCATGGTCACTTGTGTCCAGTACTGAGGTTTATTCATAGCTAAAGGTGTAGAGTCAATTCCCTTCAAAGGAATAGGGACTTCCAGAGGCTCAAGACTAAACCCACATCGCTTGGCAAATGACCAATCCATAAGACTCAGGGCAGCGCCTGAATCTACATAGGCATCGACGGAAATGGATGATAATGAGCAAATCAGAGTCACAGACAGAATGAACTTAGACTGTAACGTACTAATGGCAACAGACTTATCAACCTTTTTTGTGCGTTTAGAGCATGCTGATATAACATGAGCTGAATCACCACAATAAAAGCACAACCCATTTTTCCGCCTATAGTTTTGCCGTTCACTTCTAGACTGAACTCTATCACATTGCATTGTCTCAAGTGCCTGTTCAGAAGACACCGCCAAATGGTGCACAGGTTTGCGCTCCCGTAAACGCCGATCAATCTGAATAGCCTTAGTCATAGACTCATTCAGACCCGTAGGCGCAGGGAACCCCACCATAACATCTTTAATGGCCTCAGAAAGGCCATCTCTGAACTTTGCAGCCAGGGCGCACTCATTCCACTGAGTAAGCACTGACCATTTCCGAAATTTTTGACAATATATTTCTGCTTCATCTTGCCCCTGAGAGAGAGCTAATAAAGCTTTTTCAGCCTGAATCTCCTGGTTAGGTTCCTCATAGAGCAAACCCAATGAGAGAAAAAACGCATCCACATTAAGCAACGCAGGATCCCCTGGTGCCAATGCAAATGCCCAATTTTGAGGGTCACCCCGCAGGAAAGATATAATAATCTTAACCTGCTGAGCAGGGTCTCCAGAAGAGCGAGATTTCAAAGAAAGGAACAGCTTGCAATTGTTCCTAAAATTCAGAAAACTAGCTCTATCTCCAGCAAAGAACTCTGGAATAGGAATTCTAGGTTCAGACATAGGAGCATGTACAACAAAATCCTGTATATTTTGAACCTTAGCAGCAAGATTATTCAAGCTGGAAGCTAAACTCTGGACGTCCATGATAAACAGATAAGGTCAGAGCCATTCAAGGATTAAGAGGAGGAAAAAAAAAAAAAAAATCAGCCAGGCTGCAATTAAGGCTAGGCAGCAACCTCAGAGGAGAGAAAAAAAAAAAAACTTCCTCAGACTACTTTTCCTCCTACTTCAGCCCAAACATTTTGGCCGGCTATACTGTCATGATTCCAATGGCAGGGAATCACAAAAGGACAAGCACCAACGAGCTCTAGGGTGATGGAACCTGAGCTGACCGCGACCCTAAACCTGAACACACAAATAACAATAGCCGGGGAACGTGCCTACGTTGATCCTAGACGTCTCGCACCAGCCGAAGATCTAACTTCCCCTATTAGAAGAAACACAGACCTCTCTTGCCTCCAGAGAAATACCCCACAGAAATAGCAGCCCCCCACATATAATGACGGTGAAATGAGAGGAAGGCACATACACAGTATGAAAACAGATTCAGCAAAATGAGGCCCGCTAAAACTAGATAGCAGAGGATACAAAAGTAAACTGCGCGGTCAGCAAAAAACCCTTCAAAAAACCATCCTGTAATTACTTGAACTCATGTTCCAACTCATGGAACATGAGGAGCAATTACAGCCCACTAGAGCAACCAGCAGCAAAGAAACAATTACATGCAAGCTGGACAAGACAAAAATAAAGCAAAACGTGGAACAAGAAAATCAAAAACTTAGCTTGTGCAGAAGATTACTGAAGCCAGAAGCTGAGGTAACAAAACACTCTGATAACCTTGATAGCCGGCGGGGAAATGACAAGAAAGCCCGGTTAAATAGGAAACTCCCAAATCCTAATAGAACAGGTGGACACCAGAGACAGCAGAACACAAATCACCCAGTACCATCAGTAACCACCAGAGTGAGCCCAAAAACAGAACTCACAACAGCGTCCACCCCGACACGCGTTTCGACGTTTGTCTTCGTCAGGGGATCAATGTTCAGAAACTTTCCCATGCTACAGAGTTTATATCCGATCAGGCGGGGAGGCTGCGCAAGGCAGCTTTTCATTCATTCCTCCGTGGTTTACAGCCCGGCCGATAGCATTAGCACCGCTCTGAGTTGTAAACTATTTGACCCATTGAGATGGATTGCAGCGTGGGACTTGAGTGTACGGCGGACAGGTATGGGATATTGTTGTTTTTTTATTTTGGATTTTTCTTTATAGAAGAAGGAGGGCTTTGCTTGGATTGAGAGTGCAATACAGATGTTAAACCTGTGTGTGTCATTATTTCATTAAAAGGCTTTATTCTTAATGTGTGTGTGTATTTTTAACCCTTTCATACTATTGGATTAATAATGGATAGGTGTCTTATTGACACATCTCCATTATTAACAAGGCTTAATGTCACCTTACAACAGCAATAATAACCCCTTATTACCCCATATGCCACCGCCACAGGGCAATGGGAAGAGAGCGGCTAAGAGCTGGAATAGTCGCATTTTACAGATGCGTCTTTTCTGGGGTGGCTGGGGCAGATTTTTTTTTTAGCCGGGGTGCGAATAACCATGGTCCCTCTCTAGGCTATTAATTTCTGCCCTCAGTCACTGGCTTTCCCATTCGGGCGGTGAAAATTGCGTGGGAGCCCACACCAGTTTTTTCCGTGAATTAACCCTTTAATTTAAGGCCGGCGTCACACTGGTGAGTTTTACGGACGTATGAGCGCAGAAAATACAACCGTAAAATACGCATAACACACGGCCCAATGATTCTCTATGGCCCAGCTCCTATCAGCCGTATTTAACGGATCTGTATTATACGGTCTTCTACGGCCGTAGAAAATCGCAGCATGCTGCGTTTGTCACCGTATTGCGCAAAAAAATCACCAATGAAAGTCTATGGGGGCGAGAAAAATATGGATTACACACGGACCAGCAGTGTGACTTGCGAGAAATACGCAGCGGTGTTAGAGAGAAAAGCTGGCAATTGAGTGCGGTGTACAGTAAAATCACACTGACAGCTTACAATAGAATAGGTAGAATAAATGTGTACACATAGAATAGGTATATATATATATATGTCATTGAGACACATGTATGTATATATATTAATATTTCATACAGCGCTAGATAGCTTTAAAGCCGGTAATTCAATTGCCGGCTTTTGCTATCTCCTTCCTAAACCCGACATGATATGAGACATGGTTTACATACAGTAAACCATCTCATATCACCATTTTTTTGCATATTCCACACTACTAATGTTAGTAGTGTGTATGTGCAAAATTTGGGCTCTCTAGCTATTAAATTAAAGGGTTAAATCGCGGAAAAAATTGGCGTGGGCTCCCGCGCAATTTTCTCCGCCAGAGTAGTAAAGCCAGTGACTGAGGGCAGATATTAATAGCCTGGAGAGGGTCCATGGTTATTGGGCTTCCCCTGAACTCGAGGCTGGGAAAATATTCTGATAAGTTCCCACGCTCGAGTTCATATGAGGACAACAAGCAAAGGGCGCATCACCGCGAATGAAGGTAACTACAGGTCATTGACCTACTTTCCATTCATTCTCTGGGGTTTTACAGGCAGGAGAACAGCTGCATTATAGCAGAGCTCCTGCCTGTAAAATAATTCAACCCCTTCAGATGGATTTACATCGTGGGACATGACAGATCATCGGAACGTATGAGATATTGTTGTTTTTTTATTTTTCCATTGTTACAGAGCAAGGGTCTTCAGGTGGATTAAGAGTCTAATAAAATATTACAACAACCTGTGTCTTTATTTCATTAAAATACTTTGTAATAATGTGTGTGTGTTTTTTAACCATTTCATACAATTGGATTAATAATGGATAGTAGGGTTGAGCGAAACGGGTCGAACATTTTCAAAAGTCGCCGACTTTTGGCTAAGTCGGGGTTTCATGAAACCTGATCCGACCCCTGTGCGGGGTCGGCCATGCGGTACGCGACTTTCGCGCCAAAGTCGCGTTTCAATGACGCGAAAAGCGCCATTTCTCAGCCAATGAAGGTAAACGCAGAGTGTGGGCAGCGTGATGACATAGGTCCTGGTCCCCACCATCTTTGAGAAGGGCATTGCAGTGATTGGCTTGCTGTCTGCGACGTCACAGGGGCTATAAAGAGGCGTTCCCGCCGACCGCCATCTTACTGCTGCTGATCTGAGCTTAGGGAGAGGTTGCTGCCGCTTTGTCAGAAGCAGGGATAGCGTTAGGCAGGGTCCATTAACCACAAAACCGCTTGTGCTGCAGCGATTTGCACTGTCCAACACCACCCTCGGTGTGCAGGGACAGTGGAAGTTTTTTTTTTTTTTTTCCCCCTCAGCGCTGTAGCTCATTGGGCTGCCCTAGAAGGCTCCCTGATAGCTGCATTGCTGTGTGTACGCCGCTGTGCAAACCAACTGCTTTTTTCAAAGCACAAATCCTCTTGTTCCTTCCTTTCTGCACAGCTATCTTTTTTGTTTGTCCACACTTTTTATTTGATTTGTGCATCAGTCCACTCCTTATTGCTGCCTGCCATACCTGGCTGAGATTACTGCAGGCAGGGAGATAGTAATTGTAGGACATTCCCTGTTTTTTTTTTTTTTTGGTGGGAGATTAAGATTGGCAATTTGGCATTTCTGCTAGAGTGCCATCCCTGTGTGTGCCATCTCTCTCACATAGTGGGCCATAGAAAGCCTTTTCATTTTTCTGTATTTTTTTTTGTGGGGTGTATAAATTCTCCCTGATAAAAATACAGTGGGAGATTAATATTAGCCTTTGGGCTTGTGTGCCAGTCCTGAGTGTGCCATCTCTCTCACAAATAGTGGGCCATAGAAAGCCTATTTTATTTTTTTTTGGGTTTTATAAATTCTCCCTGAAAAAAAGGGAGATTAATATTGGCCTCTGGGCTTGTGTGCCAGTCCTGAGCGTGCCATCTGTGCCAGCCCTGAGCGTGCCATCTCTCTCACAAATAGTGGGCCATAGAAAGCCTATTTAATTTTTTTTTTGGTTTTATAAATTCTCCCTGAAAAAAAGGGAGATTAATATTGGCCTCTGGGCTTGTGTGCCAGTTGTGAGCGTGCCATCTGTGCCAGTCCTGAGCGTGCCATCTCTCTCACAAATAGTGGGCCATAGAAAGCCTATTTAATTTTTTTTTTGGTTTTATAAATTTTCCCTGAAAAAAGGGAGATTAATATTGGCCTCTGGGCTTGTGTGCCAGTTGTGAGCGTGCCATCTGTGCCAGCCCTGAGCGTGCCATCTCTCTCACAAATAGTGGGCCATAGAAAGCCTATTTAATTTTTTTTTTTGGTTTTATAAATTCTCCCTGAAAAAAAGGGAGATTAATATTGGCCTCTGGGGTTGTGTGCCAGTTGTGAGCGTGCCATCTGTGCCAGTCCTGAGCGTGCCATCTCTCTCACAAATAGTGGGCCATAGAAAGCCTATTTAATTTTTTTTTTGGTTTTATAAATTTTCCCTGAAAAAAGGGAGATTAATATTGGCCTCTGGGCTTGTGTGCCAGTTGTGAGCGTGCCATCTGTGCCAGTTGTGAGCGTGCCATCTCTCTCACAAATAGTCGGCCATAGAAAGCCTATTTAATTTTTTTTTTGGTTTTATAAATTTTCCCTGAAAAAAGGGAGATTAATATTGGCCTCTGGGCTTGTGTGCCAGTTGTGAGCGTGCCATCTGTGCCAGTCCTGAGCGTGCCATCTCTCTCACAAATAGTGGGCCATAGAAAGCCTATTTAATTTTTTTTTTGGTTTTATAAATTCTCCCTGAAAAAAAGGGAGATTAATATTGGCCTCTGGGCTTGTGTGCCAGTTGTGAGCGTGCCATCTGTGCCAGTCCTGAGCGTGCCATCTCTCTCACAAATAGTGGGCCATAGAAAGCCTATTTAAATATTTTTTTGGTTTTATAAATTCTCCCAGAAAAAAAGGGAGATTAATATTGGCCTCTGGGCTTCTGTGCCAGTCCTGAGCGTGCCATCTGTGCCAGTCCTGAGCGTCCCATCTCTCTCACAAATAGTGGGCCATAGAAAGCCTATTTTTTTTTTTTGGGGGGTTTTAGAAATTCTCCCTGAAAAAAAAAGGGAGATTAATATTGCCCTTTGGGCTTGTGTGCCAGTACTAAGCGTGCCATCTCTCTCTCTCTCTCTCTCTCTCTCAGTCAGTGGGCCATAGAACGCCTATTTTTGGTTTTATTTGTTTTCTAAATTCTCCCTGAAAAAATCATTTTATTTTATTTGGTTTCTAAATTCTTCCTGATAAAATCATATTTTTTTTATTATTTTTTTTTCTAAAGTCTCCCTGAAAAAAACAAAACAAAAAAAAAAACAAACAAAAAAAACAGTGGGGGATTAATATTGGCCTTTCTGCTTGTGTGCCAGTCTTGACTCCTGTGTGCGTCATCTCTCACTCAGTGGGCCATAGAACGCCTATTTTTTGTTTTATTAGTTTTATAAATTCTCCCTGAAAAAATCATTTTATTTTATTTGGTTTCTAAATTCTTCCTGATAAAATCATATTTTTTTTATTATTTTTTTTTCTAAAGTCTCCCTGAAAAAAAAAAAAAAAAAACAGTGGGAGATTAATATTGGCCTTTCTGCTTGTGTGCCAGTCTTGACTCCTGTGTGCGTCATCTCTCAGTCAGTGGGCCATAGAACGCCTATTTTTGGTTTTATTTGTTTTATAAATTCTTCCTGAAAAAATCATTTTATTTTATTTGGTTTCTAAATTCTTCCTGATAAAATCATATTTTTTTTATTATTTTTTTTTCTAAAGTCTCCCTGAAAAAAAAAAAAAAACAACAACCAAAAAAAACAGTGGGAGATTAATATTGGCCTTTCTGCTTGTGTGCCAGTCTTGACTCCTGGGTGTGCCATCTCTCTCTCTCTCTCTCTCTCTCTCTCTCTCTCCAATTGTGGTCCATAGAAAGCCTATATTTTTTTTCCTTGATTTGGGTTCCAAAATCTACCAGAGAAAATAACTACATCAATCATTGGTAGAAAAATATTGGCCTCTGGGCTTGTGTGCCACTCCTGACTCCTGTGTGCGTCATCTCTCAGTCAGTGGGCCATAGAACGCCTATTTTTGTTTTTATTTGTTTTATAAATTCTCCCTGAAAAAATCATTTTATTTTATTTGGTTTCTAAATTCTTCCTGATAAAATCATATTTTTTTTATTATTTTTTTTTCTAAAGTCTCCCTGAAAAAAAAAAAAAAAAAAAAACAAACCCCCCCAAAAAATGGGAGATTAATATTGGCCTTTCTGCTTGTGTGCCAGTCTTGACTCCTGGGTGTGCCATCTCTCTCTCTCTCTCTCTCTCTCTCTCTCTCCAATTGTGGTCCATAGAAAGCCTATTTTTTTTTTCCTTGATTTGGGTTCCAAAATCTACCAGAGAAAATAACTCCATCAATCATTGGTAGAAAAATATTGGCCTCTGGGCTTGTGTGCCACTCCTGATTCCTGTGTGCGTCATCTCTCACTCAGTGGCCCATAGAAAGCATATAGTTTGTTACATTTGTTTTCTAAATTCTCCCTGCAAAAATCTATTTTTTTTTTTTTTTTGGGGTTTCTAAAGTGTTCCTGAAAAAAATAAAAATAAAAAAAAAATAATAGTGTGACATTAATATTAACATTTGTGCTTCAGTGACAGTCCTGCGTGTGGGGCATCTCTCTAATTTGCAGCCACCAAAAACAGAGTGTGTAACATTGGGCCTGATTTTCGCTGTGGTCTCACCAACCTGTAAAGGGGTAGCTAAATCATACTGAAGTTATAGCTCACCGTGTAAGTTGTGTGACTGCAACAAATAACGTTAGTTTGGTTACGTTTTTAAAACAATGAGGAAGTCTAGTGGAAGAGGTCGTGGCCGGGGGCGTTCATTGTCAGCTGGTAATGAGGGTAGTGGTAGTGGTGGAGCATCAGGTGGTCGTGGGGAAAAAAATATTGCACCTAAGTCTGGAGCTGTGGAGCCAGGTTCGTCGTCCGGCTACACAAGGCCTCGAACGCTCCCTTTTCTGGGATTAGGAAAACCGCTTTTAAAGCCGGAGCAGCAAGAGCAAGTTTTGGCTTATCTTGCTGACTCAGCCTCTAGCTCTTTTGCCTCCTCTCGTGAAACTGGTAAAAGTAAAAGCAGCGCGTCGTTAGTGGATGTTCACGGTCAGGGACAAGTCACTTCCTTGTCCTCTTCAGCAAAAACAACAACAGAGAAGAATGCAGCAGGCGACACAACGGGTTACTCCATGGAGCTCTTTACACATACCGTCCCTGGCTTAGAAAGTGAAGCAGTTAACAGTCCATGCCCATTACAAGTTGAATCTGACATGGAGTGCACTGACGCACAGCCACAGCCAGACTACTATGCTGGTCCTTTGACTCAGACCACAACATTGCCCTCGCAGGGTGCTGATCAAGAATCAGACCCTGATGAGACTATGTTGCCCCATCACGAACGCTATACCACCAAACGACACGGTGACACAGACGGTACAAGAAGAGTTATTAGATGACCCAGTTCTTGACCCCGATTGGCAGCCATTGGGGGAACAGGGTGCAGGCGGCAGCAGTTCTGAAGCAGAGGAGGAGGAGGGGCCGCAGCAGGCATCAACATCGCCACAGGTTCCATCTGCCGGGCCCGTATCTTGCCCAAAACGCGTGGCAAAGCCAAAACCTGGTGGAGGACAGCGTGGCCATCCGGTTAAAGCTCAGTCTGCAATGCCTGAAAAGGTATCCGATGCTAGAAAGAGTGCAGTCTGGCATTTTTTTAAACAACATCCAATTGATCAGCGCAAAGTCATCTGTCAAAAATGTTCTACTTCCTTAAGCAGAGGTCAGAATCTGAAAAGTCTCAATACTAGTTGCATGCATAGACATTTAACCACCATGCATTTGAAAGCTTGGACTAACTACCAAACGTCCCTTAAGGTTGTTGCACCCTCGGCCAATGAAGCTAGTCATCAACGCAACATCCCTTCCGGCAGTGTAGGACCACCATTTAGCGCACCACCTGCTGTATCTGTGCAGGTATCTTTGCCAGGCCAAAGCAGTCAGGGTCAGGGAATCACCAGTTTCGTAGTAGGAAACACTGCATCTAGGGCACCGGCGGCAACAATACCATCTCCCACCGTCTCTCAGTCTGCCATGTACACCGGCACCCCCGCTAGTTCCACGATCTCCAGCTCTCCAGTCCAGCTCACCCTACATGAGACTATGGTTAGAAAAAGGAAATACTTAGCCTCGCATCCGCGTACACAGGGTTTGAACGCCCACATAGCTAGACTAATCTCGTTAGAGATGATGCCCTACCGGTTAGTTGAAAGCGAAGCTTTCAAAGACCTGATGGACTACGCTGTACCACGCTACGAGCTACCCAGTCGACACTTTTTTTCCAGAAAAGCCATCCCAGCCCTCCACCAGCATGTTAAAGAGCGCATCGTCCATGCACTCAGGCAATCTGTGAGCACAAAGGTGCACCTGACAACAGATGCATGGACCAGTAGGCATGGCCAGGGACGTTACGTGTCCATCACGGCACACTGGGTAAATGTGGTGGATTCAGGGTCCACAGGGGACAGCAAGTTTGGGACAGTTCTGCCTAGCCCACGGTCTAGTAAACAGTTGTCTGTAGCCGTTCGCACCCCCTCCTCCTCCTCCTCCTCCTCGTCCTCCTGCAGAAGCAAGAGCTCGTCCACAGACCGCAGTCGCACAAACACTCCATCCGCACCTGCCACTGTTGCACACCAGGTCTCCCATTATGGGGCAGCTACTGGCAAACGTCAGCAGGCTGTATTGGCTATGAAGTGTTTGGGCGACAATAGACACACCGCGGAAGTTCTGTCCGAGTTCTTGCAGCAAGAAACGCAGTCGTGGCTGGGCACTGTAGATCTTGAGGCAGGCAAGGTAGTGAGTGATAACGGAAGGAATTTCATGGCTGCCATCTCCCTTTCCCAACTGAAACACATTCCTTGCCTGGCTCACACCTTAAACCTGGTGGTGCAGTGCTTCCTGAAAAGTTATCCGGGGTTATCCGACCTGCTCCTCAAAGTGCGTGGACTTTGCGCACATATCCGCCGTTCGCCTGTACACTCCAGCCGTATGCAGACCTATCAGCGTTCTTTGAACCTTCCCCAGCATCGCCTAATCATAGACGTTGCAACAAGGTGGAACTCAACACTGCACATGCTTCAGAGACTGTGCGAACAGAGGCGGGCTGTTATGTTTTTGTGGGAGGATACACATACACGGGCAGGCAGTAGGATGGCAGACATGGAGTTGTCAGGTGTGCAGTGGTCGAAGATTCAAGACATGTGTCAAGTCCTTCAGTGTTTTGAGGAATGCACACGGCTGGTTAGTGCAGACAACGCCATAATAAGCATGAGCATCCCCCTAATGCGTCTGCTGATGCAAAGTTTGACGCACATAAAGGATCAGGCGTCTGCACCAGAGGAAGAGGAAAGCCTTGATGACAGTCAGCGATTGTCTGGTCAGGGCAGTGTACATGACGAGGTACCGGGCGAAGAGGAGGTGGAGGATGAGGAGGATGATGGGGATGAGTATATTTTTAATGAGGAAGCTTTCCCAGGGGCACGGGAAATTGGTGGCGTGGCAAGGCCGGGTTCTGGTTTTTTGAGGGACACAAGTGACGTAGATTTGCCTGCAACTGCCCCTCAACCAAGCACAACCACAGATTTGACAACGGGAACTTTGGCCCACATGGCGGATTATGCCTTGCGTATCCTCAAAAGGGACACACGCATTACAAAAATGATGAACGATGACGATTACTGGTTGGCCTGCCTCCTTGATCCTCGCTATAAAGGCAAATTGCAAAATATTATGCCACATGAGAACTTGGAACTAATATTAGCAACAAAACAATCAACTCTTGTTGACCGTTTGCTTCTGGCATTCCCTGCACACAGCGCCCGTGATCGTTCTCACACGAGCTCCAGGGGCCAGCAGACCAGAGGTGTTAGAGGGGCAGAAATCAGAAGTGGCGTTGGCCAGAGGGGTTTTCTGACCAGGTTGTGGAGTGATTTTTCTATGACCGCAGACAGGACAGGTACTGCAGCATCAATTCAAAGTGACAGGAGACAACATTTGTCCAGTATGGTTACAAACTATTTTTCATCCCTTATCGACGTTCTCCCTCAACCGTCATTCCCATTTGATTACTGGGCATCCAAATTAGACACCTGGCCAGAATTGGCAGAATATGCATTGCAGGAGCTTGCTTGCCCGGCAGCTAGTGTCCTATCAGAAAGAGTATTCAGTGCTGCAGGTTCAATACTAACAGAAAAAAGGACTCGTCTGGCTACCCAAAATGTAGATGATCTAACCTTCATTAAAATGAACCACAACTGGATTTCAAAATCTTTTGCCCCACCCTGCCCGGCTGACACCTAGCTTTCCTATGAAAAGGTCTTGCCTGTGGACTATTCTGAATGACTTTTCCAATCTCGTAATTTTCTTCACCTGATTGTCCAGCATACGACATGTTTCCACCTCACGAAATGGCCAAACTCCCCACACGGGGCCGTGCTATCGCCACTTTGCGCTTGGACCCTTGAGAGTGCTGTTTGTCTGAAGAGGTGGGTGTGGCCGCTTTTGGTCGACGGCACTGCCACTGGGTCCCTCATAGTACAATAAAGTGTCTCTGGCGGTGGTGGTGCGCACCCAACGTCAGACACACCGTTGTAATATGAGGGGCCCTGTGCCTGTACCGCCGGCCACAAGACAGTTCCCCCCCCCAGCTCAAACAGTGCTCTACCACTAGCAAAATTATCTCTCACAGCTTCACCAATGTGTAGTCTAGGCGCTGACATCCTTCAATGCCTGGCACTGACAATACCATTGTTTTGACATTTTTGTTATGTTAGGCCTTCGAAGCCTGTCTGCGGTCCCTTCTTTCTACAACTACTACACTGACCAGGCCACTGCTGGCCGTGTTACCCTGGAACCAATTTAAAAGTGCCTACAGTCAGCCCAATTTTGTTATGTTAGGCCTTCGAAGACTGTCTGCCGTCACTCCTTCCACTAGACTTCCACTGACCATACACTGCTGCCCATGTACCCCTGGAACCAATTTAAAAGTGCCTACAGCCAGCCCAATTTTGTTATGTTAGGCCTTCGAAGCCTGTCTGCGGTCACTCCTTCCACTAGACTTCCACTGACCAGACCACTGCTGCCCGTGTACCCCTGCAACCAATTTAAAAGTGCCTACAGCCAGCCCAAGTTTGTTATGTTAGGCCTTCGAAACCTGTCTGCGGTCACTCCTTCCACTAGACTTCCACTGACCAGACCACTGCTGCCCGTGTACCCCTGGAACCAATTTAAAAGTGCCTACAGCCAGCCCAAGTTTGTTATGTTAGGCCTTCGAAGCCTGTCTGCGGTCACTCCTTCCACTAGACTTCCACAGACCAGACCACTGCTGCCCGTGTACCCCTGGAACCAATTTAAAAGTGCCTACAGCCAGCCCAAGTTTGTTATGTTAGGCCTTGGAAGCCTGTCTGCAGTCACTCCTTCCACTAAACTTCCACTGACCAGACCACTGCTGCCCGTGTACCCCTGGAACCAATTTAAAAGTGCCTACAGCCAGCCCAAGTTTGTTATGTTAGGCCTTCGAAGCCTGTCTGCGGTCACTCCTTCCACTAGACTTCCACAGACCAGACCACTGCTGCCCGTGTACCCCTGGAACCAATTTAAAAGTGCCTACAGCCAGCCCAAGTTTGTTATGTTAGGCCTTCGAAGCCTGTCTGCGGTCACTCCTTCCACTAGACTTCCACAGACCAGACCACTGCTGCCCGTGTACCCCTGGAACCAATTTAAAAGTGCCTACAGCCAACCCAAGTTTGTTATGTTAGGCCTTGGAAGCCTGTCTGCGGTCACTCCTTCCACTAGACTTCCACTGACCAGACCACTGCTGCCCGTGTACCCCTGGAACCAATTTAAAAGTGCCTACAGCCAGCCCAAGTTTGTTATGTTAGGCCTTGGAAGCCTGTCTGCGGTCACTCCTTCCACTAGACTTCCACTGACCATACACTGCTGCCCATGTACCCCTGGAACAAATTTAAAAGTGCCTACAGCCAGCCCAAGTTTGTTATGTTAGGCCTTCGAAGCCTGTCTGCGTCCCGTTCTTTCAACTACAACTACACTGACCAGGCCACTGATGGCCGTGTTCCCCTGGAACCAATTTTAACTTGCCTACAGCCAGCCCTATGTTATTATGTTAGGCCTTCGAAGCCTGTCTGCGTCCCGTTCTTTCAACTACAACTACACTGACCAGGCCACTGATGGCCGTGTTCCCCTGGAACCAATTTTAACTTGCCTACAGCCAGCCCTATGTTATTATGTTAGGCCTTCGAAGCCTGTCTGCGTCCCGTTCTTTCAACTACAACTACACTGACCAGGCCACTGATGGCCGTGTTCCCCTGGAACCAATTTTAACTTGCCTACAGCCAGCCCAATGTTAGGCCTTTGATGCCTGTCTGCCGTCACTCCTTCCACTAGGCCTCCACTGACCTGTCTATTGCTGCCCGTGTACCCCTTGAACCAACATCATTAAATATAAAAAAAATTAATTTGATTATAAAAAATAAGATCGTGTTGAGATCTCAAATGCAGACATTTTAACAATCAAAACAAACACACAACAAATATCTGGAACTGTACTACAAAGGTCCAACAGCTACAATTTCTTTCTCCTGCAAGAAGTTAACTGAAAGTTTTTTGGAGTTGTTAACACAGATATGGCATCCACCGAGTGTTGTCCTGTCGCGTCTCCTTTAAATTATTTCCAATAAGATGTTAAACTATTAATTTAATAAAATCAATAATTAAAAAAATAATTGAGTAAGTCAAAAGCACATTGCAAATAAACATTAATTACAAATCAAGAAGCATGGCGCGTCCGAGGGTGAGTAGATACCGAATAAGAATATAATCACCCTCGGACGCGCAATGCTTATTTACAACAGCCTTCCTTCCTAAGAATCAGCCCTTCCGTGGTGTAGAGAGAGGTTGTGTTACACTCCAAGGTGTTCCCCAGGTTGCCTTTCCTGAGCTTCGATCTTCCGGCTCTCGTTTAGTAGCTGTTGGAAACTACGCTGCATTAGGCCTACTAATTGTGTATGGGTGAAACAGTGGCGCATCTGCGGTCCCTCCTTCCACTAGGCCTCCACTGACCTGTCTACTGCGGCCCGTGTACCCCTTGAACCAACCTAATAAAATATTTAAAAAATTAATTTGATTATAAAAAATAAGATCGTGTTGAGATCTCAAATGCAGACATTTTAACAATCAAAACAAACACACAACAAATATCTGGAACTGTACTACAAAGGTCCAACAGCTACAATTTCTTTCTCCTGCAAGAAGTTAACTGAAAGTTTTTTGGAGTTGTTAACACAGATATGGCATCCACCGAGTGTTGTCCTGTCGCGTCTCCTTTTAATTATTTCCAATAAGATGTTAAACTATTAATTTAATAAAATCAATAATTAAAAAAATAATTGAGTAAGTCAAAAGCACATTGCAAATAAACATTAATTACAAATCAAGAAGCATGGCGCGTCCGAGGGTGAGTAGATACCGAATAAGAATATAATCACCCTCGGACGCGCAATGCTTATTTACAACAGCCTTCCTTCCTAAGAATCAGCCCTTTCGTGGTGTAGAGAGAGGTTGTGTTACACTCCAAGGTGTTCCCCGGGTTGCCTTTCATGAGCTTCGATCTTCCGGCTCTCGTTTAGTAGTTGGTGGAAACTACGCTGCATTAGGCCTACAAATTTGGTATGGGGTGTAGAGACAGGTTGTGTTACACTCCAAGGTTTTCACCAGGTTGCCTTTCCTGAGCTTCTATCTTCAGGCTCTCATTAAATTGTGGTTAAATGGAACAACTGCATTTGGCGTACTAGTTGGTTTGGGGCCTACTATCGGTGTCTGCCGCTCCTTGCTGTTCTCCTGGTTTCCTGTCCTGAAATTCCATTTTCAGCCTCTCGTTAAGTAGTTGTTAATGTTAAACTGCATTTGGCCTACTAGTTGGGTTGGGGCCTACTATCGGTGTCTGCCACTCCTTGCTGTTCTCCTCCACTGAACAAAGCTGTGCCGCCTGTTTACTACGGTTGCCAATTTTGAACTGCATTTCGACTACTTACTGATTTGGCCCTACTCTCTGTGTCAGCCTCTCATTCCAGTTGTCCTCCACTGCAATACCCCCTGGTTATTCCTGTGTTACCAATTTTGAACTGCATTTAGCCCACTTTCTTCTTTGGGCCTATATCTGTGTTTCCACTTCATCGTGCCCATTGCCCAGCCAGTGATAGATGAGTCTGCTGGTACATTGACCCATAACGCAACATTCCCCGTGCACGCTACACAACAACATTGTGACCCTGCTGAAAGTCAGGTTGCTCTTCCCGCATACCATACCACCTTACACGGGGACAAAGAGGAAGGTGCAGATGAAAGTGCAGGTTCCTTCATCAGGTGGGGGGAGGAATACTAGTTGGCGACGTCACTGGCACAGGGCCTCTCATAGTACGCAAAAGTGTTGCTGCCGGTGGGAGGCGCCCCCGCCGTGCAAACACACCGCTGTACTTTGAGGGGCCCTGTGCCAGTGCCAATGCCAACGAGTGGGCCCCCCCTGCTTGCTCAGGTTCACAGCACTTGCAAAGTTGAAATACTTACCTCTCCCTGCTCCACTGCCGTGACGTGGTCCAGATTTCCTGGGCCCACTAATTACTTGAACCAGCCCTACCCCCCACAACTTTAGCCAAATGACCCCCAATTTCAAATGCCTTCCAATTATTATAAGGTAAATTACGCTTGACAAGCTTCATTAAGAAGAATGGATGGTTTTGACATTAAAATGGGCACTCTAGGTGTTTTCCTGGCCCCCACTCACTGCCGACTATGCTGCCCCATTGACTTGCATTGGGTTTCGTGTTTCGGTCGATCCCGACTTTACGTCATAATCGGCCGATTTCACTCAACCCGACTTTGGACATAGTCGGGTTTCGCAAAACCCGGCTCGACTCTAAAAAGGTCAAGGTCGCTCAACTCTAATGGATAGGTGTCATAATTGACGCCTCTCCATTATTAATCTGGCTTAACCCCTTTCTGCCATTAGACGTACTATTCCGTCCATGTGGGGTGGGCTTTACTTCCCAAGGACGGAATAGTACGTCATAGGCGATCGGCCGCGCTCACGGGGGGAGCGCGGCCGATCGCAGCTGGGTGTCAGCTGCTTATCGCAGCTGACATCTGGCACTATGTGCCAGGAGCGGTCACGGACCGCCCCCGGCACATTAACCCCCGGCACACCGCGATCAAACATGATCGCGATGTGCCGGCGCTGCAGGGAAGCATCGCGCAGGGAGGGGGTTCCCTGCGGGCTTCCCTGAGACCCCCCAGCAATGCGATGTGATCGCGTTGCTCCGGGGGTCTCCTACCTTCCCCCCTGCAGCAAGTCCCAGATCCAAGATGGCCGCGGATCCGGGTCCTGCAGGGAGGGAGGTGGCTTACCAAGTGCCTGCTCAGAGCAGGCACTTGGTAACGCTGCAGCACTCTGAGACAGATCGGTGATCTGTCAGAGTGCTGTGCAAACTGGCAGATCACCGATCTGTATTGTCCCCCCCCTGGGACAAAGTAAAAAAGTTCAAAAAATTTTTTACAAGTGTGTAAAAAAAAAAAAAAACCTAAATAATGAAAAAAAAAAAAATATTATTCCCATAAATACATTTCTTAATCTAAATAAAAAAAAACAATAAAAGTACACATATTTAGTATCGCCGCGTCCGTAACGACCCGACCTATAAAACTGTCCCACTAGTTAACCCCTTCAGTAAACACCGTAAGAAAAATCAACGCTTTATTATCATACTGCCGTACAAAAAGTGGAATAACACGCGATCAAAAAAACAGATATAAATAACCATGGTACCGCTGAAAGCGTCATCTTGTTCTTCAAAAAACGAGCCACCATACAGTAATATCAGCAAAAAAATAAAAAAGTTATAGTCCTCAGAATAAAGCGATGCAAAAATAATTATTTTTTCTATAAAATAGTTTTTATCGTATAAAAGCGCCAAAACATAAAAAAATGATATAAATGACATGTCGCTGTAATCGTACTGACCCGAAGAATAAAACTGCTTTATCAATTTTACCAAACGCGGAACGGTATAAACGCCTCCCCCAAAAGAAATTCATGAATAGCTGGTTTTTGGTAATTCTGCCTCACAAAAATCAGAATAAAAAGCGATCAAAAAATGTCACGTGCCCAAAAATGTTACCAATAAAAACGTCAACTCGTCCCGCAAAAAACAAGACCTCACATGACTCTGTGGACTCAAATATGGAAAAATTATAGCTCTCAAAATGTGGTAACGCAAAAAATATTTTTTGCAATAAAAAGCGTCTTTCAGTGTGTGACGGCTGCCAATCATAAAAATCCGCTAAAAAAAGCTATAAATAGTAAATAAAACCCCCCTTCATCACCCCCTTAGTTAGGGAAAAATAAAAAAATTAAAAAAATGTATTTATTTCCATTTTCCCGTTAGGGCTAGGGCTAGTGTTAGGGCTAGGGTTAGGGCTAGAGTTAGGGTTAGGGCTAGGGTTAGGGCTAGGGTTATGGCTAGGGTTAGGGCTAGGGTTAGGGCTAGGGTTAGGGTTAGGGTTAGGGCTAGGGTTAGGGCTAGGGTTAGGGCTAGAGTTATGGTTAGGGCTAGGGTTAGGGCTAGAGTTATGGTTAGGGTTAGGGCTAGGGTTAAGGCTACAGTTAGGGTTAAGGCTACAGTTAGGGTTAAGGCTACAGTTAGGGTTAAGGCTACAGTTAGGGTTGGGGCTAAAGTTAGGGTTAGGGTTTGGATTACATTTACGGTTGGGAATAGGGTTGGGATTAGGGTTAGGGGTGTGTCTGGGTTAGAGGTGTGGTTAGGGTTACCGTTGGAATTAGGGTTAGGGGTGTGTTTGGATTAGCGTTTCAGTTATAATTGGGGGGTTTCCACTGTTTAGACACAACAGGGGCTCTCCAAACGCGACATGGCGTCCGATCTCAATTCCAGCCAATTCTGCGTTGAAAAAGTAAAACAGTGCTCCTTCCCTTCCGAGCTCTCCCGTGTGCCCAAACAGGAGTTTACCCCAACATATGGGGTATCAGCGTACTCAGGACAAATTGGACAACAACTTTTGGGGTCCAATTTCTCCTGTTACCCTTGGGAAAATACAAAACTGGGGGCTAAAAAATAATTTTTGTGGGAAAAAAAAAGATTTTTTATTTTCACGGCTCTGCGTTATAAACTGTAGTGAAACACAGTTTCACAGAAACACAAAGTTCTCACAACACATCTAGATAAGTTTGTGGGGGGTCTAGTTTCCAATATGGGGTCACTTGTGGGGGGTTTCTACTGTTTAGGTACATTAGGGGCTCTGCAAACGCAATGTGACGCCTGCAGACCATTCCATCTAAGTCTGTATTCCAAATGGCGCTCCTTCCCTTCCAAGCCCTCCCATGCGCCCAAACGGTGGTCCCCCCCACATATGGGGTATCAGCACACTCAGGACAAATTGCAAAACAACTTTAGGGGTGGAATTTCTCCTGTTACCCTCGGGAAAATACAAAACTGGGGGCTAAAAAATAATTTTTGTGGGAAAAAATTTTTGTTTTATTTTTACGGCTCTGCATTATAAACTTCTGTGAAGCTCTTGGTGGGTCAAAGTGCTCACCACACATCTAGATAAGTTCCTTAAGGGGTCTACTTTCTAAAATGGTGTCACTTGTGGGGGGTTTCAATGTTTAGGCACATCAGTGGCTCTCCAAACGCAACATGGCGTCCCATCTCAATTCCAGTCAATTTTGCATTTAAAAGTCAAATGGCGCTCCTTCGCTTCCAAGCTCTGTCATGCGCCCAAACAGTGGTTTACCTCCACCTCCTGTAACCCTTGGTAAAATAAAACAAATTGGAGCTGAAGTAAATTTTTTGTGAAAAAAAGTAAAATGTTAATTTTTATTTAAACATTCCAAAAATTCCTGTGAAACACCTGAAGGGTTAATAAACTTCTTGAATATGGTTTTGAGAACCTTGAGGGGTGCAGTTTTTAGAATGGTGTCAGACTTGGGTATTTTCTATCATATAGACCCCTCAAAATGACTTCAAATGAGATGTGGTCCCTAAAATAAAATGGTGTTGTAAAAATGAGAAATTGCTGGTCAATTTTAACCCTTATAACTCCCTAACAAAAAAAAATTTTGGTTCCAAAATTGTGCTGATGTAAAGTAGACATGTGGGAAATGTTACTTATTAAGTATTTTGTGTGACATATCTCTGTGATTTAATTGCATAAAAATTCAAATTTGGAAAATTGTGAAATTTTCAAAATTTTCGCCATATTTCTGTTTTTTTCACAAATAAACGCAGGTAATATCAAAGAAATTTTACCACTATCATGAAGTACAATATGTCACGAGAAAACAATGTCAGAATCACCGGGATCCGTTGAAGCGTTCCAGAGTTATAACCTCATAAAGGGACAGTGGTCAGAATTGTAAAAATTGGCCCGGTCCATAACGTGCAAACCACCCTTGGGGGTAAAGGGGTTAATGTCACCTTACAATAGCAAGGTGACATTAACCCTTCATTACCCCATATCCCACCGCTACACGGGAATGGGAAGAGAGTGGCCAAGTGCCAGAATAGGCGCATCTTCCAGATGTGCCTTTTCTGGGGTGGCTGGGGGTAGATGTTTTTAGCCAGGAGGGGCCAATAACCATGGACCCTCTCCAGGCTATTAATATCTGCCCTCAGTCACTGGCTTTACTACTCTGGCGGAGAAAATTGCGCGGGAGCCCACACCAATTTTTTCCGCGATTTAACCCTTTAATTTAATAGCTAGAGCGCCCAAATTTTGCACATACACACTACTAACATTAGTAGTGCGGAATATGCAAAAAAAATGGTGATATGAGATGGTTTACTGTATGTAAACCATGTCTCATATCATGTCGGGTTTAGGAAGGAGATAGCAAAAGCCGGCAATTGAATTACCGGCTTTAAAGCTATCTCGCGCTGGATGCAGTATTAATATGTATACATATATGTGTCTACTGACATATATATACATATTAGATTGTGGCCCGATTCTAACGCATCGGGTATTCTAGAATATGCATGTCCCCGTAGTATATGGACAATGATGATTCCAGAATTCGCGGCAGACTGTGCCCGTCGCTGATTGATCGAGGCAACCTTTATGACATCATCGTCGCCATGGCAACCATTATGACATCATCGTCGCTGTGCCCGTTGCTGATTGGTCGAGGCCTGGCGGCCTCGACCAATCAGAGACGCGGGATTTCCAGGACAGACAGACAGAAAGACAGACAGACAGACGGAAAAACCCTTAGACAATTATATATATAGATATATATATCTATATATATATATATAGACAGTATATATGTTTTTATGATTATTTGAGACCATGGATCCATTGTATAGCCGTATGTCGGTTTTGCCAGCCTGCGAGAAAAACACGCAGTACGGATGCCATACGGATTACATACGGAGGATGCGATGCGCAAAATACGCTGACACACCCTGCCTACGGAGGAGCTACGGACCACTATTTTGGGGACTTTTCTGCGTATTACGGTCGTAAATTACGGACCGTATTGTCTTACGCCGAGTGTGACGCCGGCCTAGCACCTACAGGTCCAAAATTTTATACACACACACACACTACTAACATTATTAGTGAGGGACATATAAAAAACTAACAGATATGAAACTGTATGTAAACCATGTGTCATATCCTGTCGGCTTCTGCAATAATTGTACAGAAGCCGACAATTGAATTATCAGCTATTAAGCTACCTAACTCTCTATGAAATATATAAATCAATATACAATGCCTACAAGTAGTATTCAACCCCCTGCAGATTTAGCAGGTTTAATAAGATGCAAATAAGTTAGAGCCTTCAAACTTCAAACAAGAGCAGGATTTATTAACAGATGCATAAATCTTACAAACCAAAAAGTTTTGTTGCTCATTTAAATTTTTATAAATTTTAAACATAAAAGTGTGGGTCAATTATTATTCAACCCCTAGGTTTAATATTTTGTGGAATAACCTTTGTTTGCAATTACAGCTAATAATCGTCTTTTATAAGACCTGATCAGGCCGGCACAGGTCTCTGGAGTTATCTTGGCCCACTCCTCCATGCAGATCTTCTCCAAGTTATCTAGGTTCTTTGGGTGTCTCATGTGGACTTTAATCTTGAGCTCCTTTCACAAGTTTTCAATTGGGTTAAAGTCAGGAGACTGACTAGGCCACTGCAACACCTTGATTTTTTTGCCTCTTGAACCAGGCCTTGGTTTTCTTGGCTGTGTGCTTTGGGTCGTTGTCTTGTTGGAAGATGAAATGACGACCCATCTTAAGATCCTTGATGGAGGAGTGGAGGTTCTTGGCCAAAATCTCCAGGTAGGCCGTGCTATCCATCTTCCCATGGATGCGGACCAGATGGCCAGGCCCCTTGGCTGAGAAACAGCCCCACAGCATGATGCTGCCACCACCATGCTTGACTGTAGGGATGGTATTCTTGGGGTCGTATGCAGTGCCATCCAGTCTCCAAACGTCACGTGTGTGGTTGGCACCAAAGATCTCGATCTTGGTCTCATCAGACCAGAGAAGCTTAAACCAGTTAGTCTCAGAGTCCTCCAAGTGATCATGAGCAAACTGTAGACGAGCCTTGACATGACGCTTTGAAAGTAAAGGTACCTTACGGGCTCGTCTGGAACGGAGACCATTGCGGTGGAGTACGTTACTTATGGTAATGACTGAAACCAATGTCCTCACTGCCATGAGATCTTCCCGGAGCTCCTTCCTTGTTGTCCTTGGGTTAGCCTTGACTCTTCAGACAAGCCTGGCCTCGGCACGGGAGGAAACTTTCAAAGGCTGTCCAGGCCGTGGAAGGCTAACAGTAGTTCCATAAGCCTTCCACTTCCTGATGATGCTCCCAACAGTGGAGACAGGTAGGCCCAACTCCTTGGAAAGGGTTTTGTACCCCTTGCCAGCCTTGTGACCCTCCACGATCTTGTCTCTGATGGCCTTGGAATGCTCCTTTGTCTTTCCCATGTTGACCATGTATGAGTGCTGTTCACAAGTTTGGGGAGGGTCTTAAATAGTCAGAAAAGGCTGGAAAAAGAGATAATTAATCCAAACATGTGAAGCTCATTGTTCTTTGTGCCTGAACTACTTCTTAATACTTTAGGGGAACCAAACAGAATTATGGTGGGTTGAGGGGTTGAATAATAAATGACCCTCTGAAAAGACTTTTCACAATTTAAAAAAAAAATAAACAAAGAAATAACATTCTTTTTTGCTGCAGTGCATTTCACACTTCCAGGCTGATCTACAGTCCAAATGTCACAATGCCAAGTTAATTCCAAATGTGTAAACCTGCTAAATCTGCAGCAGGTTGAATACTACTTGTAGGCACTGTGTATATATATATATATATATATATATATATATATATATATATATATATGATAAAAAAAGGGAAACAGCACAAAAAATTGAAAAAAGTGGACTTTATTGCCACGCCTTTTGGGCAATAAAGTCCACTTTTTTTCATTTGGTTGTCCTTTTTTTATCTTTACTTCTAAGAGCCATTTGAACAGTGGTTGGGGAAGCTTTTCACATTATCAAGGTAATATCTGATGCTGTTCCAATTTTTTTACTATATGTATATATATATATATATATATATATATATATATATGTGTGTGTCTCACTGACATATATATACACTGCTCGAAAAAATAAAGGGAGCACTAAAGTTCCACATCCTTGATATCACTGAATGAAATATTCCAGTTGTAAATCTTTTATTCATTACATAGCGGAATGTGTTGAGAACAATAAAACCTAAAAAGTATCGACCTACATCCCAACTAATATCCCACAGAGGTCTGGAGTTGGAATGATGCTCAAAATTAAAGTGGAAAATTAAGTTACAGGCTTATCTAACTTCAGTGGAAATGCCTCAAGACAAGGAAATTATGCTCAGTAGTGTGTGTGGCCTCCATGTGCCTGTATGACCTCCCTACAATGCCTGGGCATGCTCCTGATGAGGCGGTGGATGGTCTCCTGAGGGATCTCCTCACAGCCTAAAGCATCCGCCAACTCCTGGACAGTCTGTGGTGCAACATGACGTTGGTG
Source organism: Ranitomeya imitator (assembly GCF_032444005.1). NCBI lineage: Eukaryota > Metazoa > Chordata > Amphibia > Anura > Dendrobatidae > Ranitomeya > Ranitomeya imitator. The sequence continues at coordinate 94,428,238 of NC_091286.1, forward strand.
GATGGTGCGAGACATGATGTCCCAGATGTGTTCAATTGGATTCAGGTTTGGGGAACGGGCGGGCCAGTCCATAGCTTCAATGCCTTCATCTTGCAGGAACTGCTGACACATTCCAGCCACATGAGATCTGGCATTGTCCTGCATTAGGAGGAACCCAGGGCCAACCGAATTAGCATATGGTCTCACAAGGGGTCTGAGGATCTCATCTTGGTACCTAATGGCAGTCAGGCTACCTCTGGCGAGCACATGGAGGGCTGTGCGGCCCCCCAAAGAAATGCCACTCCACACCATTATTGGCCCACTGCCAAACTGGTCATGTTGAAGGATGTTGCAGGCAGCAGATGGCTCTCCATGGCATCTCCAGACTCTGTCATGTCTGTCACATGTGCTCAGTGTGAACCTGCTTTCATCTGTGAAGAGCACAGGGCACCAGTGGCGAATTTGCCCATCCTGGTGTTCTGTGGCAAATGCCAAGCGTCCTGCATGGTGTTGGGCTGTGACCACAACCCCCATCTGTGGACATCGAGCACTCAGACCATCCTCAGGGAGTCAGTTTCTAAACGTTTGTGCAGACAAATGCACATTTGTGGCCTGCTGGAGGTCATTTTACAGGGCTCTGGCAGTGCTCCTCCTGTTCCTCCTTGCACAAAGTCTGAGGTAGTGGTCCTGCTGCTGGGTTGTTGCCCTCCTATGGCCCCCTCCATGTCTCCTGGTGTACTGGCCTGTCTCCTGGTAGCACCTCCAGCCTCTGGACACTACGCTGACAGACAAAGCAAACGTTCTTGCCACAGCTCGCATTGATGTGCCATCCTGGATGAGCTATACTACCTGAGCCACTTGTGTGGGTTGTAGAGTCTATCTCATGCTACCACGAGTGTGAAAGCACAACCAACATTCAAAAGTGACCAAAACATCAACCAGAAAGCATTAGTACTGAGATGTGGTCTGTGGTCCCCACCTGCAGAACCACTCCTTTATTGAGTGTGTCTTGATAATTGCCAATAATTTCCATCTTCCATTTGCACAACAGCATGTGAAATTGATTGTCAAACAGTGTTGCTTCCTAAGTGGACAGTTTGTTTTCAAAGAAGCTTGATTTACTTGGAGTTAAATTCTGCTGTTTAAGTGTTCCCTTTATTTTTTTTTAGCAGTGTATACATATATATACCTATACTATGTGTAGACATTTATTTGATCTATTCTATTTTAACCTGTCAGTGTGATTTTACATTACACCACACTGAATTCCTGGCTTTTCTATAGAACACCAGTGCATATTTCTCACAAGTCACATTGATGGTCCGTGTGGTGTGAGAGTTTTTCTCGCACGCATAGACTTTCATTGGTGAGTCTCGGACCATATACAGTGCAAATCGCAGCATGCTGCGATTTTACTCGCACGTATAATACGGCCGAGAAAAAAACTGATGATGTAAGCTGCCCCATAAATTAACATTGGTCCGAGTTCTATGCTATTTATTTTGTTCATAGCACTCGTCTGTATTCCTCTCTAGTGTGACTCCGACCTAACTCGTACATACCATCCAGTCCCAGGTCTGAAACCGGTGAATCCCAGAAGTTGGAACAGGGAGGAGGAAAAATAAACAACAAAAAGAAAAACTTCATGTTCCATATCTCCTGCCTCTTCACTTTAGACCAGTACTTCTGGCTATGTTCAGACCTCGGAGGTTACTGTGTATTATAAAGTCGCAATATTTATGTAGACATTATAGAGCTGTAGGCACTGCACTACTGAGGTAGCCCTGTAACACGGCATTACAAAGTGTTTTCCATTATTTTATACTTTTAGAATAAAACCTTTATTTCTCCAGTGACTGCATGGACCTGTAATACGGCCATGTGCATGAGCCTTAAAATAGCCAAATCGATATTAGGTCTCATTGAGTAACTTTTCCATTCACCACTTTATACAAGGCAACTTATTCCCTACAATCATGAATTTCTACTGGTATATTTCTTTTACAGACAGCCTGCAATGTGATCATGGCAACTATCACATATTAGCACTGAGAGAGGAAACCCTTCATAGAAAGTCACATCACATCTGGTAGATTAGATAATGGGTTTGGTTCAAAACATCCATTGGTTTCCAAACACACATCCTTCCTCTATACTGAAAGGAAACGAATGCAAAGATCGTTTCTGCCTGGATTGCTGAGCTAAACGACAAGCTGAGAGAAATGGAAAATAAAGAAAATGGGTCCAAATCAGAATAAAACAGCAACAACCCAGCAGGAAACGCCACCTTCTATGCTCAGCATCAGGCAGAATAATAGGATGTGACTTGATAAATTGACTTCCCTAATGAGCTAACAAGTGAGACTTGACCCTTCCATATTAGGTCAGACAACTGTTCTTAATTAATCTTTGGATGCTGAATCCAGAAATGATCTCAGTTTTTCTCTATCACGTCAAGTTTTTGAACTATAGGATTTTTGTCTTCTCAAAACTATGTAAACTACTGTACCTAAAAAGTGTTGTTGTTTTTTTAAATAGTACAAATATGAAGAAAAAAATGAAATATATAAGAAATAGGCATGACAAAGTTGTGACTACTCTTACAAGTTGCCATGTAGCTCTATATGAGTCGAATTGTAATCAGATAACAAGTCTTATTACAGATATCAGTGCAATTGTGCTTCTCTGGCAGGTAAGTTGTGGAGGAAAAACTTGACGTGCTAGAAAAAAACTGACTACATTTTTGGAATCAGCATGCCAATTTTAGTATAAATCAGCTCAAAAACCTAACTCAACAGAAAATGTTTTTCAAATTGTTCCCCTGTGTTATATATCCGTGATGTTATAACTGTTGATGCACTGAACTAATTCCTGTTAATTGAATAAAATGTTCTACTTATTCACAGTTAATAAGGGGGGTTTCTCAAAACTAACATTTATCACCTATCTACTGTATAAGTAATACACGTATGGATGGGATTACAAATCGAGAATATAATGTTTAATTTCAATGACCCAGGGAAACTGAACAATTACTGAGAAATTTCCCTACAAATTACAGCTGAACACGGGAGGTTCCAGCAAGAGGATTTTCAGCTTATTATCCAAGGACCCTTCTAATAGAAAACATACTTTAAGGGTATGTGCACAGGTTGAGTATTTGGATGCAGGAATTTCTGCACCATTTCTGAATATCTTGTCATTTTTGGCAGGAAAAAGGCAGCTTACAATACACACATTTGTTAGGCATATTTGCATGCATTTCTGGACAGCAATGAATGGTATAGAGATAAATAACAGATAGACAGATACAGTTAGGGCCAGAAATATTTGGACAGTGACACAATTTTCGCGAGTTGGGCTCTGCATGCCACCACATTGGATTTGAAATGAAACCTCTACAACAGAATTCAAGTGCAGATTGTAACGTTTAATTTGAAGGGTTGAACAAAAATATCTGATAGAAAATGTAGGAATTGTACACATTTCTTTACAAACACTCCACATTTTAGGAGGTCAAAAGTAATTGGACAAATAAACATAACCCAAACAAAATATTTTTATTTTCAATATTTTGTTGCAAATCCTTTGGAGGCAATCACTGCCTTAAGTCTGGAACCCATGGACATCACCAAACGCTGGGTTTCCTCCTTCTTAATGCTTTGCCAGGCCTTTACAGCCGCAGCCTTCAGGTCTTGCTTGTTTGTGGGTCTTTCTGTCTTAAGTCTGGATTTGAGCAAGTGAAATGCATGCTCAATTGGGTTTAGATCTGGAGATTGACTTGGCCATTGCAGAATGTTCCACTTTTTGGCACTCATGAACTCCTGGGTAGCTTTGGCTGTATGCTTGGGGTCATTGTCCATCTGTACTATGAAGCGCCGTCCAATCAACTTTGCAGCATTTGGCTGAATCTGGGCTGAAAGTATATCCCGGTACACTTCAGAATTCATCCGGCTACTCTTGTCTGCTCTTATGTCATCAATAAACACAAGTGACCCAGTGCCATTGAAAGCCATGCATGCCCATGCCATCACGTTGCCTCCACCATGTTACAGAGGATGTGGTGTGCCTTGGATCATGTGCTGTTCCCTTTCTTCTCCAAACTTTTTTCTTCCCATCATTCTGGTACAGGTTGATCTTTGTCTCATCTGTCCATAGAATACTTTTCCAGAACTGAGCTGGCTTCTTGAGGTGAGGCAAGTCTCATCATCATATGACAGTGACTCAGCACAGTGCACACAGTGAGTCACTGTCTCACTGACACAGTGCAGTGGCACCCCCGGCCGTGACCCACCCACCCAGCCGCCCGCCTGCTGCCCCTGTCAGAAGACTGGTTTGTTTGTATGTGTTGCCGCCGCCGGCGCGAGTGCCGGGCCCGTGCGGCCGGCCGCCGTGCCCCTGCCGTGCCGTCACTCTCGATCACTGAGGACACTGCCCATGCCGTGCCGGGAGCCCCCCCGGACCCGGTGGGCAGAGAGAGGGGGCCCGCATCGGGCCCCGTCTCATCTGATCACCGGGCCCCTAGCGGCGTTGCCTGCGTCGGTTAGTTTCCTATTGCCGTGCGGGCGCGCCCGCACGGCAATAGTTAACGTCGGCCGCAGGCGCAGCGCACACGTCGCCGGCGTCTGACGTCATTGTCAGTCGCCGGCGAGTGCGCGCTGCTGGAGGGGAGGGAGCTCACCGCCTGGATCGTTGGTAAGGTGAGGACTGGAGAATTTTTTTTTTTTTAATAATCTGAGTGGAGATATAATAAATATAACGGTGGAGAAGTCGGGAGTGGGGGTGATGGGGGTGTGTGATTGGGGGGGGTGATGGGGGTGTGTGATTGGGGGGGGGGGTGGCAGGTGCAGAATGCTGGGAGCAGGAGGACACAGTCTGGGACTGGGGCAGTCTGATATCTGGACACACTGGGTCTGGGGGGGCAATGATGCTGGAGGAGGAGGGGACACAGTCGGGACTGGGGGGGCCTCAAATGATTGCTATTTCTGGACACTGGGGCCTGGTGGGGGGCAATGCAGGAGACACTGGGGGGGGGGGAATGCTGGAGGACACAGTCTGGGGACTGGCTGAGCTGTGGGCAGATGATTGCTGGACATACTGGTCACGGTGCAATGATGCTGGAGGAGGAGGACACAGTCGGGACTGGGGCCTGGGGCCTCAAATGATTGCATTGCTATTGCTGGACACACTGGGGGGGGGGCAATGCAGGAGACACTGGGGGGGAAATGCTGAAGGACACAGTCTGGGGACTGGCTGGGCAGATGATTGCTGGACATACTGGTGCAATGATGCTGGAGGAGGAGGACACAGTCGGGACTGGGGGCCTCAAATGATTGCATTGCTATTGCTGGACACTGGGGGGGGGCAATGCAGGAGACACTGGGGGGGAAATGCTGGAGGACACAGTCTGGGGACTGGCTGGGCAGATGATTGCTGGACATACTGGGGCAATGCTGGAGGAGGACACAGTCTGGGGCAGATGATTGCTGGAGACACTGACTGGGGCAATGCTGGAGCCTGAGGACACAGTCTGGCTGGGGCAGATGATTGCTGGACATACTGGGGCATATTGCTGGACAGGACACACTGGGGGCAATGCTGGACATACTGGGGCAGATTGCTGGATACACTGTGTGGAGGTAATATGCTGGACACACTGGGGGTAATATGCTGGCCACACTGGGGCAGATTGTTGAACATACTGTCATGGGACAGGATGGAGACAGATGGGGCAGGATGGGTAAATCATATGGGGCAGGATGGATACTCATGAGTGCAGGATGCGAGAATATATTGCAGGAGCCAGGAATGAGATAAACGGGGCCAGGGTGGGAAATATTATTTCCGTAGGGGCTAATTAAGGGATATTATTACTGCAGTGATGTATTTATTTTATTTTTTGCGTATACTTTTTTTAAATGGGGGGGCGGTCCTGTTACTGTGCAGAGTGACACTATATTGCCTTTTTTTCTTCATGTGGTGTAATGTTGAAATTGTGAAAATTTAAGTAATGTGTTCTGCAAGCGGAGCTCGAGATAACTGTGTTATTTCCTGCAGAAACAACAAACAAGCCCTGGCTGGAATAAATGATGGCAGTCTGTGCTTCATGACAGATGAAGGACTTCACCGCTAGAGACGTCACTGGTGAGTCAGTGTTATCTATACACTGACACTATACACTGTAAACCAGGGGTGTCAAACTGCATTCGTCGAGGGCCTCAGCTCAGACCGTGCGTGTTTTCAAGATTTCCTTTGCGTTACACAAGGCGCTGGGATCATTCTGTGCAGGTGATTAAATTATCACCTGTGCAATACAAGGAAATCCTGAAAACATGACCTGTTTGCGGCCCTCGAGGAATGCAGTTTGACACCCCTGCTGTAAACCATATACAGAGCTCCTGTGTATAATGTCGCCAGTGATCGCTGTATAACCTCTACACAGACACTGCATACCAATTACAGATCTCCTGTGAATACTGGCAGTTATGGTGACAGTATTTTGTTTTTTTATTTATTTATTACTGTCAGGATTGTAGTATTCAGTCACTATGTGGTGGTAATATGTGGTCTGGAAATGGTGTTGTGGTATTTGTCCCTTGTATGTGCTATTTGGTCACCAAGTGGTGGTAATATGTGCTCTTGACATGGTGTAGCGGTATTTGTTCCTTGTATGTGATATTATTCGGTCACTGGTGGTAATATGTGGTCTGGCATTTGTTCCTTGTGTGTGATATAATTTGATCACTGTGGTTGTAATATGGTGTCTGGTCATGGTGCGGTGCTATTTGTTCCTTGTATGTGATATTATTCGATCACTGGGGTTGTAATTTGTGGTCTGGTCATGGTGCGGTGCTATTTGTTCCTTGTATGTGATATTATTGGTCAAAATATACCTAAATTGTATTGCAGATTTTAACAAATATTAAATAGGTTACAGTAGAGTAGGACCCGGCCATTTTTCTGGAATAATCTGGCTCGGGTATGTTACATGACCCCCGTCACATGACCCCCGGGCCCCGTCACATGACCCCCGTCACATGACCCCCGTCACATGATCCGGGGGGCCCACAGTGTCTGAACAGCCCGGGGCCCTGGCTACCCTTAATCCACCCCTGATTACAGAGCTATGATTCCTAAACCCTTTCTCCGATTTGGATGTGGAAACTATCATATTGCAGCTGGGAGTGTGCACTTTCAGCCCATATTATATATATAATTGTATTTCTGAACATGTTTTTGTAAACAGCTAAAATAACAAAACTTGTATCACTGTCCAAATATTTCTGGCCCTAACTGTATATAGACATTCAGACAGACATATAGACAGACATAAACACAGACGACAGACATATAATTGCACAACCCCGGACATGTAATAAAATTGCACTCTGTGGGGCTTACAGTACAGCTTTTATCATCAATAAATGAAGAAAAAAAATGATGTGGGGTCCCCCCATTTTTTGTAACCAGCAAAGGTAAAGTTGAGAGCTGATATTATCAGGCTGGGAAAGTCCATACCATCCCTCAGCCACCCCAGAAGTGGCGCAACACATCAGATTTGCTTTTCTTTGGCTCTTTTTGTGCCCTGATGTGGTGGAAATCAGAGTAATGGAGTTTGAGGTTTATGTCAGCAGTGAATTGTCCAAAAATACAGCAGACATCAAGCCCTTGTGCTAGTAATGAAGAGGTGTCTACCAGACACCCCCATTACTAGTCCAGTAAAAAAGACAAACAGACACACACAAATATTTTATTGAAATTAACACTCCCAAACGGTCTCTCGTTCACCAATTTATTAATAAAAATGTTCCCATATAGTAACATAGTAACATAGTTATTAAGGTTGAAGGAAGACTTTAAGTTCATCTAGTTCAACCCATAGCTTAACCTAACATGTTGATCCAGAGGAAGGCAAAAAAAACCACGTGGCAAAGAGTAAGCTACGTCTTTGTCCTGAAAATCTAACGTAGAGCAGAAAAACTAGCGAAGTCCAGTGAATCCGACCTAGTCCAGAGCACAGAGTGACCAGGAATGCCTGTGTCACAATGTGATGGTCTGAAGTACAGTAAGTGAGATGGACCTGAAACTGTCCTTGGAGCTGGCGCTTGTTGTGAATTCCGCTCTTGGAATTTCGCTCCCTCGGGTGGTTGTAAGTGGCACTTTTGTGAGTTCTGCTCTTGGGCTCCCTCTTGTGGTTTCAAGTGGTATGGCTGCTCCTTGGATTTAGCTGTCAGCAGCTGCTTCTACTGATTGTCTTTTCTGCTCGGCTATTTATGCCTGGCTCTTTCTTTCAGCCAGTGCCACTTGTAAATGGTTCCTGGTTGGACTCACATCTCTTTGGATTTCCCTGTTATCCTGACCAGTTCAGCAAAGCTAAGTTCTTGCTTGCTCTTTTCTGTCCACAGATTGTGGACTTATCCGTTCTGTGCTTTCTATGTTTGTCCAGCTTATCAGTATGAATTATCTCTGTGTTGCTGGAAGCTCTGGGAAGCAGATTTACCCTCCACACCTTTAGTCAGGTGTGGAGATTTTTGTAATCTCTGCGTGGATTTTTGTAGTGTTTTATACTGACCGCACAGTATTCCATCCTGTCCTATCTATCTAGCTAGACTGGCCTCCTGTGCTCATCCTGGTTTCATTCTGTGTATGTTTTTTCCCTCTCCACTCACAGTCATTATTTGTGGGGGGCTAATCTATCCTTTGGGGATTTTCTCTGAGGCAAGATAGTTTTCCTGTTTCTATCTTTAGGGGTAGTTAGCTCTTAGGCTGTGACGAGGTGCCTAGGGAGAGTTAGGAGCATCCCACGGCTACTTCTAGTGTTGTGTTGAGCTTAGGGACTGCGGTCAGTACAGGTACCACTTCCTTCAGAGCTCGTTCCATGTTGCTCCTAAACCACCAGATCATAAAAGGGGCCCTCGCTAAGCCTGTCCCAGGGCCAGGGTACTCTTAAAGGTAGAGAGGCCTGGGTCTCCAACTATACTATACCCCTGAATGCAAAATTAACTAAATCCTCCCCCACCCAGGGAGGTATGGGACTGATGAGAAATGAGAGCACAAACCAGAACAGATAGGGGAAATAGACTGGGATGAAAGGAAACTGCAATCATACAAAAATGCTCATGAATAGTGTTGAGTGAGACTTTCTGATATTTGCAAGTATCGGTATCGGATGGTATCGGCCGATACCGACAAAATATCGGATCTCGCCGATACCGAGTTCCGATACCAATACAAGTCAATGGGACACAAATATCGGAATGTATCCTGCATGGTTCCCAGGGTCTGAAGGAGAGGAAACTCTCCTTCAGGCCCTGGGATCCATATTAATGTAAAAAATAAAGAATAAAAATAAAAACTATGGCTATACTCACCCCTCCGAAGAATCCTGGCTGTCACCGCTGCAAGCGTCCGCCTCCGTCCTTAAGAATGCTGTGAGTGAAGGACCTTCGATTACGTCGCGATCAGGTGACCAGTCACCTGACCGCTCACGTGACCGCTCACCTGACCGCGACGTCATCGAAGGTCCTTCACTCAGAGCATTCTTAAGGATGGAGGCGGACGCTAGCAGCGGTGACAGCCAGGGTTCTTCGGAGGGGTGAGTATAGCCATATTTTTTATTCTTTATTTTTTACATTAATATGGATCCCAGGGCCTAAAGGAGAGTTTCCTCTCCTCCAGATCCTTGGAATCATACGCACCGCACACTCCGATACCGATTTCCGATATCACAAAAATATCGGATCTCGGTATCGGAATTCCGATACAGCAAATATCGGCTGATACCCAATACTTGCAGTATCGGAATGCTCAACACTACTCATGAAACAACAAAGAGGAAAACAAGGAAACTGTAGGAGTGACCAACCAAATGGGAGAAGATAAGGAAATACACACCAAAACCACACAGATAACTCCTAGAGTAAATACCAAGTTATTGTCACAAATAAGGACTACTCCTTCGCCACCAAACTGGGTAGTTGTAAGTTATCACCAGCAGGGAACAGAGGTGGCAGTGAAGTTTAAATAGAAGGCCCTGCAGAGTGATAGAATAGGCCAAAAGCAAATGGAAAACACCTTCTCTAAGAAAGGAGTAGACAAAAGGCAAAGGGAAATCAGCACCCGGACAGCGACAGGAACTCCAGTGACTCAGCGGATAGAGACGCCTGCAGACAACCACAAGATTGCGGGATCGAATTCTCTCAGTGGCAGTGTGGCGGCGTATGGTTACCATTTACCAGTTGTTTACAGTAGGCTCACCTGATGAAGTGGTTCTTCTAATCCCCAGGTCCAGGTGGGCACACTGACCCAGCGTGTTGGTGTGACAAGCAGGAAGGCATGGAGGAAGAGGACATGGTACATACAGGAGTCTCAGGAGCAGCAGGATGGATGAAGTGGAACCCAACAAGGATGAAAGCAGATAATGCACAGTATGCACAGAGGATGAGACACCTCAAACATAGAGATCTGTAAAGTCAATCCCAAGACACAAATGTTTTTGTCAATGGCCATAAATAGGTCTAGAGAGATGATATCATTGATTCATGCTGGGCGACCGGCAAAACCTGACGTGGAGCACAATCAAAGTTAGTGGACACAGGAGAATGGAGCAAAGCCCGGCATCATGAATCCTGGTGAAATTGTGAAAGATCACATCTGGCTTGACTAATGCCGTTCATAGTTTTCGGATCCATTAGTAGGGAATACCTAAAACTTCTCTATTTGTTTGCCATAATCCTGAAGGTGTATTCATCAAAATTACATTCCTTAGTGAGCAAGTGGTTGAAGTTATATTTCCAGACACACAAACCTTGTTTGAAAAATTTGGCGCAAAACATTGGAGGAGAGTCCAAAGCTCTCATCTGTCACTATAACAGAAGTGACTGGTAGTACTTAAGATTCAGGCAGTTGTTAAAGAAGCACTCCCATCAAATAAAAAATGTTTATCCTCTTAAAGGGAACCAGTCACCAGGTTTCTTCCATATGAGATACGACCACCACCTTTCAGCCCTCATATACAGCATTCTTGGTATGCTGTATACAGGGCTGCCACTAGGAATTTCAGGGCCCCATACTGACAAAATTTTTGTGCCACCTTGAGATTCCGCCCAGGCTCCACCCATGCTCCGCCTCCACCCTCAAACATCTCACAATCCAACCACCTTGAGATCATGTGAGCGGAGCAGCAGAATGTTGCAAAGAATACGCCTAAGGTAACTAATTTATCACAGCACACCTTCTCTCCAATAGAACTGTCTCCTCTTTCTAAAGGCCTGACATTCTCACCAAGCATGTGTTTGGATAGTTATCCTTATTGCCAGTGGTGTCCCAATTTGAATATTAGGGATAATTATACCCAAATACAGTAGATTTGACCTACAATTTAATGTCCTCCCGTTATTGGATCTAGTCAAGCATAAATTTGCGGTGTGGAGTAAATAGTGCAGCGCCCCAGAGACCTGGTCGTTGCAGTAATGTCGCTCTGCCGCTAAGGAGGGTGATGTTATGTCTGATTACACTAAAGGAGTTCATCTGACCAGGTATCACAAGCACACATTACACTTCACACTCTGGCCACTAGGGGGAGCAAAAGGCACTATTTACTAGGTAACTCCTCACACTGGTAAAACTAGGGGTCGGATAGGAAGTTGGGAGAGAAAGTAGCCTGGGTGAGCTCCAGGGAAGACCTGTCAGAGGTGGGTTCCTGACAGGGGCCTAGCAGAAAGGACTGATTGTTACAGAGCCGCGCCTGCACTACCTTGCGGCGGCATCTTAGAAGGGACACGAAGAGAAGGATAATGAGGAGCAGTGAGAAACGGGATCAGAGTACAAAGGAGATAGAGCCAGTAGGAGTCTTGCCCCGAGAATGGCAACATCCTACTGAAGCGCGTAGCCGGTGGCCGGAGCACCGAGGAAGTAACAGACTCTACGCATTACTTCAAACAGCGGCAGGACAGTTAACTACAGGTTGGCTGTCTAACTTAAATCACCTGAACGGACATAGGAGGCAATCGTGGGAGAGGGGCATCGCTAGGGTCCCAGAATAACTCCAGGCCTACCTGTCATACGGGTGCATCCTAGCCATATCATACTGGGGACGGAGAGAAAAGAGAGGACAGATACGACAGTTGTGAGGACTATCCCGTGGTGCTCAGCAGGGAAGGACTACAACACACAGGCGCTAGAAGGTAGACACTTATTTCCACCTGCAAAGGGAACTCTGGATGTGCCTTCGGACCGGCCGGTCTCAGCCAGCCCTGTTAGCAGTGCTCTGGATTGCGGATCCCGAAACCTTCAGTAAAAAGGTAAAGAAACTGCAATCCTGTGTCCTTGTTATTCCTCGCGGTCTGCACTACGCACTATCACCTTTTATTGGACGCCCCTTAGCAGGGTCACGGACCGGGTCTAGCCACCGTGACAACCCCAGACCAAGTTCCCCGCGGCCCTGTGTCTGGGGGTGCTCCAACTACCTTAGTCTGTTTCTGGTCGCATAAATCTGATCAAGATGATATTACTTCCGAAGCTCAATTATTCCCTTCAGCACAGTGCAGTTCCTGTTCCCAGATCCTTTTTTTCAAATCTCAATTCGTTAATCTCATCCTTTATATGGGGGAAAGCCAGGCCTAAACTTAAATTATCTACTTTACATAGATCCAAGCAAATGGGAGGTGTGGCGTTACCTGACTTTTTCCTGTATTATTTGGCCGGAGAACTTAGGGTCCTGAGTAAGTGGATGCCTGGGGGTCATTTACCAAACTCGGAGAGTCATCTGGCCCACGCTGCGAAGCTTGATTGCCCATTAGGTTTTTTAGAAATTGATAGATCCAACACCTCTAAATTATTACCGCTTTTCCGCTTAGCGAGATTGGTTTGGGAGCAGGTGAAAAGGGCCATTAATTTTGAAGGTATTATAGCCGAAATGCCATTATGGAATAATATGTACTTCCCGGAGCTACTGAACCACCCATCTACTCAGCTACTCAATTCTGGACCTCATGTGGTGTTGTTTTCATTAATAATTTGTATGAGCAGGGTGTCTTAATGTTTTTCGAACAGTTACAGACTAAGTATGATATCCCAAGGCCCCAATTCTGTCGTTATCTGCAACTCAGATCAGCAATACAATCGTACATGCTCAGAGTAAATGCTGTGCTAATGATATCATCCCTTCCATTAATAGAGATCCTTAAATTACAGGGGCTCCGGGGTCTTATATCCACATTGTACACTCATATGCTATCCGTAAGTGCGGACTCGGAAGTATTGCTGGATAAGGAAAAATGGAAACTCCTAGTTCCTGATCTTCAAGATGAGGACTGGGAGACAATTCTTCGCAAGGCAAGATTGCCTTGTGCAGGCATGTACTACGGAGGACAGAGAATGAACTTCAATCCAATATTGCAGCCATCATGCAGCCGGCGGGTAAGGAAATGGTGAATCAAACACCCGAAAACCCCACCCCTATGGCTGAAGATTGTTCCCTCCAAATTCAGGTGACAGAGTCCCTTTAACCCCATCACGACTATTTAAAACTGGTTGGACTAACTCTTCAGAATGTCAGAGATGCCATATAGGGGAAGCAGATTTTTTACATATGGTCTGGGGATGTCCAGTTATTCAATCCTTTTGGATTGAGGTGACATCGTTACTAACCTCCCTTGTACATATCCCCGTTACTTTGAACCCATTAATATGTCGGGGTGCTGGAAGAAGAGACGTAGGGGCACCATGTTCAAATTTTTTTAGGAGAAACGCTTTTTCTGGCAAGGAAAATAATAGCTTTGCGCTGGATGGGAAACAATCACCCATCCCTTAGGGCCTGGATTGATCTGGTGAATTCAGTTATACCTTATGAACGCACATTATACCAGAATAGGGGTTGTATGGGAAAATTTGATAAGATCTGGGATATATGGAACTCATCATACCTCGCCATGTCATCACGGGACAGATAGCCTTGCCTCATTATAATAAATGGTAGAATTCTACGCTGGTTTGCGCCTCATTTCAACATTTAAACACAATTCAGATGGAATTGGTTTTGGCAGTAAGACAGTTTTAGAGTTTTATTACCGGTCCGTGGATATACTGTATTACTTTAAGTTTTCTGAGACTGGGTCTGTGTACCAAGATATGTGCTGATATGACTTGTGCTAAACATTTGTACTGGCTTGGTTGCAAGCAACATGTATGTCTTATTGTTCTTTGTTCTTTTGATGTTTAATAAACTAATTAAAAAAAAAAAAGCATGTGTTTGGATCATTTCACAGCTCTAAAAGATCTTCAGATTTTTGTCAAAGCTCTGGTATTGAATAAATAGTTTCATAACTAACAAAAACAAAAGAACTGCCCAATGCCAGAAGAGCAAGCAGTGTTACAAATGTTGGAAGAATTGGCAATTGAACACAAAAAAAACCTTGTGTAGGTAAGATCTCTACAGCAATCTGCCAAAATACTAAAAAGTTTCCTCCATTGTCGCTATATCCAAACGTGGAAATATTTGTTCAGCTAGTTACTAATGAGTTTGATAAGATACTTAGCAACATCTACAGTTGAGAAAAAAGTATTTAGTCAGCCACCAATTGTGCAAGTTCTCCCTCTTAAAAAGATGAGAGAGGCCTGTAATTGGTATCATAGGTAGACCACAACTATGAGAGTCAAAATTGTGAAAACAAATCCAGAAAATCACCTCGTCTGATTTGTCAAGATTTATTTTTCAAATTATGGTGGAAAATAAGTATTTGGTCATTAACAAAAGTTCATCTTAATATTTTGTCACATATCCTTTGTTGGCAATAATAGAGGTCAAACGTTTTCTGTAAGTCTTCACAAGCTTGGCACACACTGTTAGTGGTATGTTGGCCCATTCCTCCATGCAGATCTCCTCTAGAGCAGTGGTTTTGGGCCTGTCGCTGGGCAACACGGGCTTTCAACTCTCTCCAAAGGTTTTGTATGGGGTTGAGATCTGGAGACTGGCTAGGCCACACCAGGACCTTCATATGCTTCTTACAAAGCCACTCCTTCGTTGCCCTAGCGGTATGCTTGGGATCATTATCATGCTGAAAGACCCATCCACGTTTCTTCTTCAATGCTCTTGCTTATGGAAGGAGGTTTGCACTCAAAAGCTCACTATACATTGCCCCATTCATTCTTTCACAAATCAGTCGTCATGGTCCTTTTGCAGAGAAACAGCCCCAAATCATGATGTTGCCACCCCCATGCTTCACAGTAGGTATGGTGTTCTTTGGATACAACTCACCATTCTGTCTCCTACAAACACAACGAGTTTTGATTCTACCAAACAGTTCTACTTTGGTTTCATCAGGCCATATGACATTCTCCCAATACTCTTCTGGATAATCCAAATGCTCTCTAACAAACTTTAGATGGGCCTGGATATGTACTGGCTTAAGCAGGGGGACACATCTGGTACTGCAGGATCTGAGTCCCTGGCGGCTTAGTGTGTTGGTGGGAGAAGACGTTATCAGAGATTTGTAATGAATTGTGAGGTGGCGGAGGATGCTCAGCACCTGATAGCGTCTTCTCCCACCCCCAAATTCATTATGATGCTATCAAGTACTTACAATGAATGGGGGGACACAGGACAGTTACTAAGGCTATGTGCACACGTCCAGGATTTGCAGTAGAGAATTCTGCTGCATAACGTAATTTGTTGGCAGGAAGAACGCTGGGAAAAATTAATTTTTTTGCAACGTTTTTTCCATGCTTTTGTTGTGTATTTTACCCCACTCATTAGTACGAGTGGAATAGGCTACAAAAATTTACATTATGCAGATTTTAAGCTGCTGCAAATCTTCAAGGAAAAAATATGCTATGTGTGTATGAGACTTCAGGAATGTCGTTCACTTTTCTTGTACCGTAAAACTTTGCACATTTTACGTGTGCACATAGCCTTACAGTTAATTAGGGGGAGTCACAGACTGAAGAATTTATATTACTGGGTGGCGGAGATTATAGTTAATGGAAGAAACAGTACTGCTTATCACTTTATATTTTTAATGGTGGGGTACATATCTGTATTCAAGGGGGAGACAAATGAATGCATACAATGAATGTCATCTTGGCAAGATGAGTCCTGGCTCGGAGATGTCGACATGAAGGTCTGACCAGATGGAGAAGAAACAGCAGAAAACATCTCTAATTAGATGAATCATCAGCGGCAAGTCCCTGGATGTAAATGTTTTTCTGTATCATTTCTGTGTAATAATGTTATCTGTAAAATCCCTTATTCTACATTCTCACATTTGTGTGAAATGTCCGTGTGTTTCCAGGTTTTTTTTTTATCAGACTGCACACGGAAGTTTTATAGGTCCATTCACACATCTGTGAAAATCATGGATCTGAGAATGAGATGCATGAGGGTCAGAGAATGTCCTGTTCTGATTTTGACCTTGAGGATTAGAACAGGACATGCTCAATGCATCTTTTTCAATGTGTCTTTTTCAAGTGAAAAAAAATATTGAAATTGTTTTTTTCATTTGTAAAAATTATAGTCCAGCGTTAAAACGCGTTGTAGAAATAAAAAACATTTAACTCATCTTGGTCCCAAGGATTCTTTATTACAGCAATGCTGCCTGATGTTATTACTCCAAAAGAAACATAAAAAGACAGATTAATGTTTACAAATGCACACAGGAACAAAGAGCTTAATTTTTGGAGACATGTCCTGTGGTCGGATTAAACTAAAATTGAACGTTTTGGGTATAATGACCATTGTTACGTTTGGAGCTAAAAGGGAGAAGCTTGGAAGCCTAAGAACACCATCCCCACTGAGAAACACGGGGGTGGCAGCATCATGTTGTGGGGTTGTTTTGCTGCAGGAGGGACTGGTGCACTTCACAAAATAGATGGCATCATGAGAATAGAAGATTATGTGGCAATACTGAAGCAACACCTCAAGACATCAGCCAGGAAGTTAAAGCTTGGGAGGAAATGGGTCTTCCAAATTGACAATGACCGGAAGCATACTGCCAAAATGGTGACATAGTGGTTTAAGGATAACAAAGTCAAAGTTTTGGAGTGGCCTTCACAAAGCCCCGATCTCAATCCTATTGAAACTTTATGGGCAAAGTTGAAAAGGCAGGTGCGAGCAAGGTGATCTACAAACTTGGATCATTTACACCAGTTTTATCCAGAGGAATGGGCCCAAATTCCGACCGATTATTGTGAGAAGCTTATGGAAGGATATCCCAAACGTTTGACCCAAGTCATTTAGTTTAAGGGCAATGGTACCAAATTTTAATGAAATGTATGCAAACATTTGACTTTGCAAGCAAGTAATAAAAATGCCCTAAAACATTCTCTCTCTCTCATTATTCTGGTATTTGGCAAATATTAATAATTATGGTAATCCTAATTGACCTAAAATGGGAAAGGTTTATACTGATTTCAAGTCAGATATTGAGAAAACCATGCATATGTGTCTTTTTATATAGTGTACTGTAGTGCAGCGGGGTTGGTGCAGTGTGACAGATAGGCAGGGTCCACAGGAAAGTTCACAGCAAACGCGTTTAATGTCCAAGCAACTCACACAATGGACACACAACTCACACGGTATCCTCCGGATCGCAGCCAGGGCATCTCAACAGTCCGTATACGAGACTGGTTGCCAAGGGCAACAACACCACCGTGTCATGCTGTGAGGTGCCAGACGTTCACTGCTCTTGGCTCTGTGTTACCTCACATAGGCTGGACACTGCAGAGCCACCTGCTCTGCCACTTCCAAATAAACCCCGACACACCCAACCATTTGCTGCAGGTTTTGTAAAAATGGAATCTGTGGCCATGGGTCAAATTGTAAGACCCGGACCGAAGGGAGGGAACTGCCCCACTACCAACCTGTAGTTCACTCCAAAAATAAAAGCCCTTAACGGGTTTTCCTGAGCATTTCCTTGGTCAAATTGCTTGACCAGGACCACACTTAATTTTTGCACTCCAGCAGGATTAACCCCTTAAGCCCCAAGGGTGGTTTGCACGTTAATGACCGGGCCAATTTTTACAATTCTGACCACTGTCCCTTTATGAGGTTATAACTCTGGAACGCTTCAACGGATACCGGTGATTCTGACACTGTTTTCTCGTGGCATATTGTTCTTCATGATAGTGGTAACATTTCTTTGACATTACCTGCGTTTATTTGTGAAAAAAAAACAGAAATTTGACGAAAATTTCACAATTTTACATGTTTAAATTTTTTATGCCCTTAAATCACAGAGATATGTCACACAAAATACTTAATAAGTAACATTTGCCACATGTCTACTTTACATCAGCACAATTTTGGAAACATGTAACAGTGCTGTGTGTATAGTACCGTGTGTAGCAGGTAACAGTGCTGTGTGTATAGTGCTGTGTGTAGCAGGTAACAGTGCTGTGTGTATAGTGCTGTAGGTATAGTGCCGTGTGTATAATGCTGTATGTATAGTGCTGTGTGTAATAATAATAATAATCTTTATTTTTATATAGCGCTAACATATTCCGCAGCGCTTTACAGTTTGCACACATTATCATCACTGTCCCCAGTCGGGCTCACAATCTAAATTCCCTATCAGTATGTCTTTGGAATGTGGGAGGAAACCGGAGTGCCCGGAGGAAACCCACGCAAACACGGAGAGAACATACAAACTCTTTGCAGATGTTGTCCTTGGTGGGGTTTGAACCCAGGACTGCAAAGCTGCTGTGCTAACCACTGCGCCACCGTGCCACCCTATGTATAGCGCTGTGTGTAGCAGGTAATAACAGTGCTGTGTGTATAATGCTGTATGTATAGTGCAGAGCTGTGTGTGTAGCAGGTAACAGTGCCGTGTGTATAGTGCTGTATGTATAGTGCTGTATGTATAGTGCTATGTGTAGCAGGTAACAGTGCCGTGTGTAAAATGCTGTATGTATAGTGCCGTGTGTATAGTGCGGTGTGTAGCAGGTAACAGTGCTGTGTGTATAGTGCTGTATGTATAGTGCAGAGCTGTGTGTGTAGCAGGTAACAGTGTCGTGTGTATAGTGCTGTATGTATAGTGCTGTGTGTAGCAGGTAACAGTGCCGTGTGTATAGTGCTGTATGTATAGTGCCGTGTGTATAGTGCGGTGTGTAGCAGGTAACAGTGCTGTGTGTATAGTGCTGTATGTATAGTGCAGAGCTGTGTGTGTAGCAGGTAACAGTGCCGTGTGTGTATAGTGCTGTATGTATAGTGCTGTGTGTAGCAGGTAACAGTGCCGTGTGTATAGTGCCGTGTGTATAGTGCGGTGTGTAGCAGGTAACAGTGCTGTATGTATAGTGCTGTATGTATAATGCCGTGTGTATAGTGCGGTGTGTGCTGTGTGTATAGTGCTGTATGTATGTATAGTGCCGTGTGTATAGTGCTGTGTGTAGCAGGTAACAGTGCCGTGTGTATAGTGCTGTATGTAAAGTGCCGTGTGTATAGTGCTGTGTGTAGCAGGTAACAGTGCCGTGTGTATAGTGCTGTGTGTATAGTGCCGTGTGTATAGTGCGGTGTGTAGCAGGTAACAGTGCTGTATGTATAGTGCTGTATGTATAATGCCGTGTGTATAGTGTGGTATGTGCTGTGTGTATAGTGCTGTATGTATGTATGTATAGTGCTGTGTGTATAGTGCTGTGTGTAGCAGGTAACAGTGCCGTGTGTATAGTGCTGTATGTATAGTGCCGTGTGTATAGTGCTGTGTGTAGCATGTAACAGTGCTGTGTGTATAGTGCTGTATGTATGTATAGTGCCGTATGTATAGTGCCGTGTGTAGTGCTGTGTGTATAGTGCCGTGTGTATAGTGCTGTATGTATAGTGCTGTGTGTAGCATGTAACAGTGCTGTGTGTATAGTGCTGTCTGTATGTATAGTGCCGTATGTATAGTGCCGTGTGTAGTGCTGTGTGTATAGTGCCGTGTGTATAGTGCTGTATGTATAGTGCTGTGTGTAGCATGTAACAGTGCCATGTGTATAGTGCTGTATGTAGGTATAGTGCCATGTGTATTGTGCCGTGTGTAGTGCTGTGTGTATAGTGCTGTATGTATAGTGCTGTGTGTAGCATGTAACAGTGCCGTGTGTATAGTGCTGTATGTAGGTATAGTGCCGTATGTATAGTGCCGTGTGTAGTGCTGTGTGTATAGTGCCGTGTGTATAGTGCTGTATGTATAGTGCTGTGTGTAGCATGTAACAGTGCCATGTGTATAGTGCTGTATGTAGGTATAGTGCCGTGTGTATAGTGCTGTATGTATAGTGCTGTGTGTAGCATGTAACAGTGCCGTGTGTATAGTGCTGTATGTAGGTATAGTGCCGTATGTATAGTGCCGTGTGTAGTGCTGTGTGTATAGTGCCGTGTGTATAGTGCTGTATGCATAGTGCCGTGTGTATAGTGCTGTATGTAGGTATAGTGCCGTGTGTATAGTGCTGTATGTATAGTGCCGTGTGTATAGTGCTGTGTGTAGCAGGTAACAGTGCCGTGTGTATAGTGCTGTATGTATAGTGCTGTGTGTAGCATGTAACAGTGCCGTGTGTATAGTGCTGTATGTAGGTATAGTGCCGTGTGTATAGTGCTGTATGTATAGTGCCGTGTGTATAGTGCTGTGTGTAGCAGGTAACAGTGCCGTGTGTATAGTGCCGTGTGTATAGTGCGGTGTGTAGCAGGTAACAGTGCTGTATGTATAGTGCTGTATGTATAATGCCGTGTGTATAGTGCGGTATGTGCTGTGTGTATAGTGCTGTATGTATGTATAGTGCTGTGTGTATAGTGCTGTGTGTAGCAGGTAACAGTGCCGTGTGTATAGTGCTGTATGTATAGTGCCGTGTGTATAGTGCTGTGTGTAGCATGTAACAGTGCTGTGTGTATAGTGCTGTATGTATGTATAGTGCCGTATGTATAGTGCCGTGTGTAGTGCTGTGTGTATAGTGCCGTGTGTATAGTGCTGTATGTATAGTGCTGTGTGTAGCATGTAACAGTGCTGTGTGTATAGTGCTGTATGTATGTATAGTGCTGTATGTATAGTGCCGTGTGTATAGTGCTGTATGTATAGTGCTGTGTGTAGCATGTAACAGTGCCATGTGTATAGTGCTGTATGTAGGTATAGTGCCATGTGTATAGTGCCGTGTGTAGTGCTGTGTGTATAGTGCCGTGTGTATAGTGCTGTATGTATAGTGCTGTGTGTAGCATGTAACAGTGCCGTGTGTATAGTGCTGTATGTAGGTATAGTGCCGTATGTATAGTGCCGTGTGTAGTGCTGTGTGTATAGTGCCGTGTGTATAGTGCTGTGTGTAGCATGTAACAGTGCCATGTGTATAGTGCTGTATGTAGGTATAGTGCCATGTGTATAGTGCCGTGTGTAGTGCTGTGTGTATAGTGCCGTGTGTATAGTGCTGTATGTATAGTGCTGTGTGTAGCATGTAACAGTGCCGTGTGTATAGTGCTGTATGTAGGTATAGTGCCGTATGTATAGTGCCGTGTGTAGTGCTGTGTGTATAGTGCCGTGTGTATAGTGCTGTATGTATAGTGCTGTGTGTAGCATGTAACAGTGCCGTGTGTATAGTGCTGTATGTAGGTATAGTGCCGTGTGTATAGTGCTGTGTGCAGCATGTAACAGTAAAAAAAAAAGGAATGTCCAGCTTCACCGAGTCCGTAAAAAAGCGTTTTCTTTATTCACAAACTTTAAACATGGAGGATACAGACTTCAGCACAACCATATGGGTAAGAATCTCAACGCGTTTCTGGAGACTAGGCTCATGATTAAGGGAGCCTAGTCTCCAGAAACGTGTTGAGATTCTTACCCATATGGTTGTGTTGAAGTCTGTATCCTCCATGTTTAAAGTTTGTGAATAAAGAAAACGCTATTTTACGGACTCGGTGAAGCTGGACATTCCTTTTTTTTTTTTTGGATTTTGTACGCCTGGACACAGCGGGTCCGTGCTCCCGAGGTTTGGTTGTTGAATCACGGGTGAGCTGGTTTATGTTCCTTCTTACAAAGCATGTAACAGTGCCGTGTGTATAATGCTGTATGTATAGTGCCGTGTGTATAGTGCTGTGTGTAGCCTGTAACAGTGCCGTGTGTATAGTGCTGTATGTATGTAGAGTGCCGTGTGTCGGTGAAGCCCAGTCCTTGTCATGTGTCCTCAGTACATTTTTGTCATCTACTCCTCCGGGTCGCCTACAGTAGCAGCACAGCCTGGCTCCGCCCACACACACGTGCTGGTCACGTGGTGATGACGTCACGGCAGGTCCTGTCTCCTACTCGGCAGCTGTCTGCGCCCTCCCTCCGCTGTCTGACGTTGGCGCTGGTCAGTTCCGTGTTTACACCCCGGGAAGGAGACAGGAAAGAGCAGGCAGAGAGCCGGGAGCCGCGGCGGCAGGAGGAGGCGAGCGTCCCGAGCACAGCGGCAGCGTCCGTCCTCCAGAGCAGTCCGGGGCGCAGGACATGCGGCGGCCGCTGGTGTAGCGCCCCATAGATTACACCGAGCACATCGGCAGCTCCCTCACACACAGCGGCATGTTCTCCCGCAAAAGTCATGGAGACCTCAAGAAATCTACACAGAAAGTTCTGGACCCAAAGAAGGACGTTCCCACCCGGCTGAAGCACCTGCGGGCGGTGCTGGGTGAGTGTCCCCGGCCACGGTGGCCATTGTTATCGTGGGCTGATCGCACAGTCAGTGGTGTCTGGTGTGCCCCCTGCCGGCCGGGCCGTGCACTGCACAGGTGCTGTGGTGTCACTTGGTTGTCATGGATTTAACCCCTTAGCGACGTTCCACTTGTTGAGAAGTAAACAATGCACCTCACCCCCGTCTGCTGCCCCCTGACTGTCTGCCCCTGCCAGTGATGAGCTGCCACTGTCCACCCACTGACGGCGCTTACTGTCCCCCAGCAGCGGGCAGCGTGTACGGACAGCGCCCTGAGCGGCCCTCCCTGTGGCCCCGGGGCTGACTGCACAGAGGTCTCCCCATGTGTGGAGGCTGCGGTCACTCTTCACCTCACTGGTGATCAGTGGTTGGAGGAGACACATGGCTGTTACTAGCAGAGTACCCCCTCCGGGGCGGCATGGGACACCCATGTAGGACTAATGGCACCTGTGCCACCATCTGACCATAGTGTCCTATCTCTCAGGCACATTCCATGGGAGATCAGTGCCCGCCAGATGTGGGAGCTGCACCCCTCTCCTGAAGAATGAGACCCCTTAACGCCGCTGATAAGCGACATACGTTCTGGAGGTTACAGGGTTAATCTGAAGTGCTATTAGTTTTAGATTAGAATTCCTAGTGACTGATCCTGGGGGTAACAGGCGGGGGCTGATGGCTCGTCACATCTGTAGCCAGTGTATTGTGTACATGTCACACGCTGTGCGCAGACTATGGGGTGTGGGCTGTGCCACATGTGATGGTGTGTGCCCGGGATTGGGCCTGCTCTGACCATCGCAGCCATACATCAGCTATGGCCTCCATTACTAAACCAGTCCCAATATTGGGCTCCGTCATTTCTGATGCCACGACGATGGCTGCAGACTTCTCTTCTGTTGCCACAACACGAAGGGCAGGACGGGAATAGGATGACCGCAATCTGTGGATCTGCTGCTATCTGAGCCTTCACTGTGATTAATGAGGTCCTGGCGATCAGTCCTCCAGCCGTGGTACATCCTGGGTGTCCTCCATGGAGAGTCATGTGATTGAGAGACCTCCATGTTGCCCCCCCCCCCCACAGTGTGTATCAAACCCTACGTCTCCGTATACCCTGCAGTCACATCTGTATGTTCAGGCCGTGTTACTTCCTTGAGGTTGAGCAAATGGTAACTGTAAAAACTGAATGAAATGTTGAAGTGT
Organism: Ranitomeya imitator; assembly: GCF_032444005.1. Taxonomy (NCBI): domain Eukaryota; kingdom Metazoa; phylum Chordata; class Amphibia; order Anura; family Dendrobatidae; genus Ranitomeya; species Ranitomeya imitator. The sequence goes on from NC_091286.1 coordinate 94,452,037, forward strand.
GGACGCTGGTCCAAATACATCGCTGCGGCAGAGGGTGAAGCACTATGTGACGTGCTGCTCTTATCTCCCAGCCTGCACATTGCTTCTCTAGACTGGAGCTCTCTGCTCGTCTCTAGGGCTCTGGTCACACTGCGTTGGGCTCAGTCTGCCAGCAGTGGCTCTTGCGTTTCTTATGTGGCTGTTTACATGAATGGCTGCCACAAAAATGCCCCATACAAAATGTAAATGTCTGTCTCACCCATTACCTCATCCTTACAGCAGAAATGTATCCAGTCCCCCAACTGTGCAGTTGTAACTGGGCTGTGGAGTCGGTATAAAATGGACTGACTGACAATATATAATACATTGGATACTGTGCAGGATGTGATGTCAATGTTTCCATAATAATTTGGGAAAGTTATTAAATGTCCTATAAATGTCTGTACTGTTCCTGATCTAAGGATCTCGTCTGTTAGTGGAGATGAATCTGTGCTGCACTTTATGTACATGCTCAGTAGTGACCAGTGCTGGGGAGTCGTGGATGAGATGAATCTGTGCTGCACTTTATGTACATGCTCAGTAGTGACCAGTGCTGGGGAGTCGTGGATGAGATAAATCTGTGCTGCACTTTATGTACATGCTCAGTAGTGACCAGGGCTGGGGAGTTGTAGATGAGATGAATCTGTGCTGCACTTTATATACATGCTCAGTAGTGACCAGTGCTGGGGAGTCGTAGCTGAGATGAATCTGTGCTGCACTTTATGTACATGCTCAGTAGTGACCAGTGCTGGGGAGTAGTAGATGAGATGAATCTGTGCTGCACTTTATGTACATGCTCAGTAGTGACCAGTGCTGGGGAGTTGTAGAGGAGATGAATCTGTGCTGCACTTTATGTACATGTCAGTAGTGACCAGTGCTGGGGAGTCGTAGATGAGATGAATCTGTGCTGCACTTTATGTACATGCTCAGTAGTGACCAGTGCTGGGGAGTCGTAGATGAGATGAATCTGTGCTGCACTTTATGTACATGCTCAGTAGTGACCAGTGCTGGGGAGTTGTAGAGGAGATGAATCTGTGCTGCACTTTATGTACATGCTCAGTAGTGACCAGTGCTGTGGTGTCGTAGATGAGATGAATCTGTGCTGCACTTTATGTACATGCTCAGTAGTGACCAGTGCTGTGGAGTCGTAGATGAGATGAATCTGTGCTGCACTTTATGTACATGCTCAGTAGTGACCAGTGCTGGGGAGTTGTAGAGGAGATGAATCTGTGCTGCACTTTATGTACATGCTCAGTAGTGACCAGGGCTGTGGAGTCAGTCAGGGATATTGAGGAGTCCGAGGTTTGGCTGACACTCAACAGTCCTGGCTGTGACATCATGTGAGCTGTGTAATGAGTGTTATTGCATAGGACTGCACCTCCCACAATGCAGGGCGCCAAAGCTCTCATTTAGGCTACAGTGTGCATTTGTTCTAGGGGTTGTCCAATTTTCAAGACACACATATATATTTTTTATTATTATAAAGTATATGATTTGAAAAATCCAAACCCCTTAAATGGATGTGTTTTGGAGTAAAAATTATTTTTGTGGTTTTATTTAAAATGTTACCCTGTTTGCCTTCTGTAGCCTCTCTATTGCTGGTTGCAGATGAATGAACTGAAAATCTGCTTATGACTCTTTTATCTGTCTTTTTCGGAGTTCCTCTCAACTGATCTGACAACAGATCAAATCAAGGTAGAATGTGTCCTGAAACAAAGTCAGTCTGTGTACTCGGAGCGGTGACTGAGACCGGATTCTGGCGGGAGAATAAGGATCATTTTCTCTCTGCTGTATTTGGCTGCGTGCAGGCACCGGACAGCATCATAACGCTGGTAAGCTGCAGAGTAACCCCTATCTGCAGGTTAACAGCGTTATTCCTGGTGACAGGTTCCCTTTTAACTTGTTTTTTTTCCCCATGGGCTTCAGATAGATCCATAGTGATCTATATCCTCTGTATGTGCCGGTTGTGTGTATTCCAGGGTTACAGGGGGTCGCCTGCTTGTCATCAGTTATCAATACTAGATTCACTCGAGATGCATCAAGAGTGCAAAAAAACAACAATGGCATTGTTGCTTCTTATTTCCATCACTACCACAAACTGAGGCTGAGAAATCATGTAGTGCTCTGCTCATGTCCATTACTAAGAAGCTGCTTCTTGAAAGTCGCCACTGGCTTTTCGGTGCATTAATGGAAATTAGTTTGGGGAAGTTTTTAACTATAAGGCCGGGGTCACACTGGCAACTTAAACGGACGAGTGCAATGCGATAAAAAATTGCATTGCGCTCGGACCAATGTTACACTATGGGGCAGCTCCCAGCAGCCGATTTTTTTTTTTTTTTTTTTTTTTTGTCAGTAGTTTCCCTCGGTCCGAGACAATCTCAGCATGCTGCGATTGTCACGGACACTCGGCTGACTCTCGGCTCACTCGCATCCATATAAGCCTATGGGTATGAGTGAGACAACGCACATCACTCGAATATCATCCGAGTGGTGTGCGCTAAACGCAGACCCCGGCAATGGAGGAGATGGAGAAATTAGTTTCTCCGCCTCCTGCGCAGCTGTGCTCCGATCCGCTCTCTGCGAGAGGCTCGGAGCACAGACGCATGACACTCGGCTCCTGCTCACAGCAGAGCAGGAGCCGAGGGTCATTAGCATATGCTCTCGCATCGGATGCAATACGCTAGTGTGACGCCGGCCTAAGGTCTAATGCGGCCATCACTCCGGTAAATAAAACTCAATGCCCCCTGGGCAGAAGTCACAAGAAGTGGACCCCCTTATCACATTATATAAGGAGGCGCTCGCCTTACCTTCATTCCCAGCCTTATTCTATCTGCCATGCTCTTTTTGTTCTTCTATGAAGTTATTTATGCAGTTATGCAAATCTAGTGACTGTTCTCCACCAATCTGCAAACCAAAGTGATCAGCAGATTGCACTGTGTGACTGCGTACAGACAATCTATTCTGTATGATGCCCAACATATATACAGTTGTGTGAAAGTGTTTGCCCCCTTCCTGATTTCCTATTCTTTTGCGTGTTTGTAACACTTAATGTTTCAGATCACCAAACAAATGTAAATATTAGACAAATATAACACAGGTAAACAAAAAATTTAGTTTATAAATGAAGGCCTTTATTATTAAAGGGACACTGTCACCTGAATTTGGAGGGAACAATCTTCAGCCATGGAGGCGGGGTTTTGGGGTTTTTGATTCACCCTTTCCTTACCCGCTGGCAGCGTGCTGGCTGCAATATTGGATTGAAGTTCATTCTCTGTCCTCCGTAGTACATGCCTGCACAAGGCAAGATTGCACCTAGTGCAGGCGTGTACTATGGAGGACAGAGCATGAACTTCAATCCAATATTGCAGCCAGCACGCTGCCAGCGGGTAAGGAAAGGGTGAATCAAAAACCCCAAAACCCCGCCTCCATGGCTGAAGATTGTTCCCTCCAAATTCAGGTGACAGTGTCCCTTTAAGGGAAAAATAGATTCAAACCTACAAGGCCCTGTGTGAAAAAGTGATTTCCACCCCCATATACCCCCGTAAAACATTAATTGTGGTTTATCACATCTTTGGGAAGCTGAGTTTAAATTCCCCAGCCACACGCAGGCCTGATTACTGCCACACCTGTTCTCAATCAAGAAATCACTTAAATAGGACGTGCCTGACAAAGTGAAGTAGACCAAAAGTTCCTCAAAAGCTAGACATCATGCCGCGATTCAAAGAAATTCTGGAACAAAGGAGAAACAAAGTAATTAGATCTATCAGTCTGGAAAAGGTTATAAAGCAATTTCTAAATCTGTGGGACCAAGATCATGTTTTCACACAGGGCCATGTAGGTTTGGATTTATTTTTTCCATAATTGTAACCTTCATTTAAATATTGCATTTTGTATACGTGTTATCTTCGTCTAATATTTCTTTGGTGAACTGAAACATTTAAGTGTGAGGCCGGCGTCACACTCAGCGTATAAAAATACGGCCCGTAATTTACGCAGAAAAGTCCCCAAAATTGTGGTCCGTATCTCATCCGTAGGCAGGGTGTGTCAGCGTATTTTGCGCATGGCATCCTCCGTATGTAATCTTTTTCACAGGCTTGCAAAACCGACATACGGACATACAATGGATCCATGTTCTCAAAAAATCAAAATCGTATATGAACTCGAGCCTGGGAACTTTTCAGAATATTTTCCCATGCTCGATCGAGTTCATATGAGGACATCCAGCAGAGGGCGCCTCACCGCAACTGAAGGTAACTACAGGTCATTGACCTTCTGGGTTGGCTGGGGGCAGATGTTTTTACCCGGGGGGGGGGCAATAACCATGGACCCTCTCCAGGCTATTAATATCTATTAATATCTGCCCTCAGTCACTGGCTTTACCATTCTGGCGGAGAAAATTGCGCGGGAGCCCACGCCAATTTTTTCCGCGATTTAACCCTTTAAATTAACAGCGCCCAAATTTTGCACATACACACTACTAACATTAGTAGTGTGGAATATGCAAAAAAAAAAGGGATATGAGATGGTTTACTGTATGTAAACCATGTCTCATATCATGTCGGGTTTGGGAAGGAGATAGCAAAAGCCGGCAATTGAATTACCAGCTTTTAAACTAATTATGATGTGCACACGTGTCCTGTAGATTATACCCACTGATATCTCTATAAGATGGCTCCAGTGTCTGTCCCATAGACGTAGCTCTTTAAAATCTTGCTAGTAGTAGGCATATATCTTCATCCACAGAATAGAAATATATTTACAACTGCTGAGGGTTCGTCTGCTAAGATCTTGATAACTTGGCTCCCAACGTGTGAGTGGAGCAGTTGTGAGCATGTGCAGCCAGCACTCCATTTACTGTCTATGGGACTCCCAGAGATTGTCACGTGCGGTGTTCCCCAGTCTCATAGACAGTATATTCAGCAGTGGTCATCTATATATACTGCTGCACCATTCACGCAAGGGACTCGGACCCCCATCCTCTGGAGCAGTGATAAATGTAATTAATGGGGGTACCCTTTTCTTAAGAGATGATGCTAGAATTCTTAAAAAAAAAAAAAAAAATCTCCTTTCTTGTCCATTTGCTGTGTTTGGTATCGCACTATAGTCCCATTCACTCACTTCATGCTACGTCTATGGTAGATATCTCCCCTCTCCTTTATCTATGCCGAGCCCCAAGTCTCAGTGTAAGCTGTGTATTGGTTGGCACAGCCTGTACATCAGAACAATGGATTCTACAGTCAGAAAGCAAACACGTGGTTATTCTAGAGCAGGGGTCGGGAACCTATGGCTCGCGAGCCAGATATGGCTCTTTTGATGGCCGTATCTGGCTCGCAGACAGGGGGCCCGGGGCCGGCAAGTCAGACGCCCCTGGTCACCGCACTATGTCCGCCTCCTGCTCCCGCACACTTCCGTCACTTACTTCCAGGGGCGGATTATCAGAGGGTCAATATGGGCGGTAGCCCAGGGCCCAGTGGTCTGGGGGGGCCCTGGGCTACCGCAGATTAACCCTCTGATAATCATTTGTGAATGCCGGCCCGTGCCGGCCGCCGCCGCCGGCGTTTATGTGCCCCCCGGACCCGGTGGGCGGAGAGAGGGGGCCGCATCGGGCCCCTTCTCATCTGCTCACCGGGCCCCTTGCAGCGCTGCGGCGGTTTCCTATTGATGTGCGGGCGCGCGCCCGCACATCAATAGTTAACAACAACAGCCGCCAGCCAATTGGAGGCTGGCGGCTGATGTCGGCCGCAGCGCACACGTCGCCGGCGTCTGACGTCATTGTCAGTCGCCGGCGAGTGTGCGCTGCTGCAGGGAGCTCGCCGCCTGGAGCGCGGACAGGTGAGGAGACTGCTTGTTTTTTTTTTTTTTTTTTTGGATCAGTTATCGGTGGACACACTGGGGGAGTGGGGGGCAATGCTCGAGGACACACTGGGGGGCAATGCTGGAGACACTGGGGCAGATTGGAGGACACACTGGGGGCAATGATGGAGACAGTGAGGCAGATTGGAGGACACACTGGGGGGGCAATGCTGGAGGACACAGTGGGGCAGATTGCTGGAGACAGTGGGGCAGATTGCTGGAGACAGTGGGGCAGATTGCTGGAGACAGTGAGGCAGATTGGAGGACACACTGGGGGGGGCAATGCTGGAGACACTGGGGCAGATTGGAGGACACACTGGGGGCAGTGCTGGAGACAGTGGGGCAGATTGGAGGACACACTGGGGGGCAAAGCTGGAAACACTGGGGCAGATTGGAGGACACACTGGGGGCAATGATGGAGACAGTGAGGCAGATTGGAGGACACACTGGGGGGGCAATGCTGGAGGACACAGTGGGGCAGATTGCTGGAGACAGTGGGGCAGATTGCTGGAGACAGTGAGGCAGATTGGAGGACACACTGGGGGGGGGGGCAATGCTGGAGACACTGGGGCAGATTGGAGGACACACTGGGGGCAGTGCTGGAGACAGTGGGGCAGACTGGAGGACACACTGGGGGGCAAAGCTGGAAACACTGGGGCAGATTGGAGGACACACTGGGGGCAATGCTGGAGACAGTGGGGCAGATTGCTGGAGGACACACTGGGGGGCAATGCTGGGGGACACACTGGGGGCAATGCTGGAGACAGTGGGGCAGATTGCTGGAGACAGTGGGGCAGATTGCTGGAGACAGTGGGGCAGATTGCTGGAGACAGTGGGGCAGATTGCTGGAGACAGTGGGGCAGATTGCTGGAGACAGTGGGGCAGATTGCTGGAGACAGTGGGGCAGATTGCTGGAGACAGTGGGGCAGATTGCTGGAGACAGTGGGGCAGATTGCTGGAGACAGTGGGGCAGATTGCTGGAGACAGTGGGGCAGATTGCTGGAGACAGTGGGGCAGATTGCTGGAGACAGTGGGGCAGATTGCTGGAGACAGTGGGGCAGATTGGAGGACACACTAAGGGCAATGCTGGAGACACTGGGGCAGATTGGAGGACACACTGGGGGCAATGCTGGAGACAGTGAGGCAGATTGGAGGACACACTGGGGGCAATGCTGGAGACAGTGGGGCAGATTGGAGGACACACTGGGGGCAGATTGCTGGAGACACTGGGGGCAGATTGCTGGAGACACTGGGGGCAGATTGCTGGAGACACTGGGGGCAGATTGCTGGAGACACTGGGGGCAGATTGCTGGAGACACTGGGGGCAGATTGCTGGAGACACTGGGGCAGATTGCTGGAGACACTGGGGCAGATTGCTGGAGACACTGGGGCAGATTGCTGGAGACACTGGGGCAGATTGCTGGATACACTGGGGCAATGCTGGAGACACTGGGGCAATGCTGGAGACACTGGGCCAGATTGCTGGACACACTGGGGCAGATTGCTGGACACACTGTCTGGGGGTAATATGCTGGACATACTGGGGCAGATTGCTGGACACACTGGGGGTAATATGCTGGACACACTGGGGGTAATATGCTGGACACACTGGGGGTAATATGCTGGACACACTGGGGGCAGGACTGGAGGCATGGGCAGAATGTAGACATGGGGCATGATTGGAGACATGGGGCAGGATGGATACAATAATAAAATAGACAATTGACATAACTGACAATGCGTTGTGTGACATGTCCAACATTCCAGCTTCTTTCTTCTGCGAATGCCTCAAAGCTGGCATTCTCTCAACATCAGGTGGGAAGAATGCCAGCTTCCAGTCATGCGCAGGAAAAAGAAGAAGCCAGACTGCTGGACTGATGTCATGCATCGCAAGCTCACAATGTAAGTTATTTATTTAATTTTTTACTGCTAATTACCATTGTTTCAGTCCAGTTGTGGCTTTATACAGCAGGGAGGAGCATTCCTTGCTGTACTAAGTGAACATTGGAGCGATTGATCTGTCAATGGCCCTTTAAACATATTGTACGGCTCTCGCGGAATTATATTTCAAAATATGTGGCGTTTACGGCTCTCTTAGCCAAAAAGGTTCCTGACCCCTGTTCTAGAGTGTGGGGTTCAGGTCACACCTGTTGTCTCTCTGTACAGGTGTTGGCTTAAGAAAACATCAGTACAACTTCATATTAGTCCTCATACAGATGTTCGTGGTTTTTTCCCTTCTAGACAAACCAGGCTGCTTTATATTGATGTGCAGGATCCTACATCATCCTTTTTTCTCGCATGTAAAAAATCCAAGTTTGTTTTACCCACTGACGACATTCGCATAGTTGTCATCCGTGTGCTAGCCGCTTTTATCATGGACCAATTCTCATGAATGGGTGAGTTTGATTCTCAAATAGGACCTTTTTTGACGGGGAAAATCAATTCTCATCCACCCCTATCACCAGAAAAAGGTCTTATGAAAAGCCGCATAGACTCTAGTGGGTAGATGATCTAGTAGGGGTTTCGGCTCTCTGGTAGCAGCTTGGATACATGGAGGGTGTTTATATCAAAACGGAATAAAGAAGATCAACCAGTTTCACCAACATGGTATTACAGGAACCTCTCAGGCTGCAGTACAGAGCGTCCACCACCTCTATCTTTCCCCAGCCCAAGTACACTCCTACTACCTGAGCTAGACAAGGTGCATATTTTTTTTTTCTAGGCCAGTGAGACCTGGACTGGCATATGGGAGCGACCTTTCCCACCCAGGCTCTTTTGGTCGCTCCTAAATCCCAGACTCAAAATTCAGTCACAATACAAACCATCTCAATAACACATATCTGCCATCCAGGACTTTACCTCCTGCTTTCTTACAAAGGTTTGTGATAATGCCTCGGTTATCGTGTCCAACAATAAAGCGGTTGTTTAATCAAAGACTGATGACTTTCCCAGCCCCACCGTCACTTTAAACCAATAAACCGGAATTACAGGAATCAGACACCTGCCAGTTGCTAAAACGAAGCTGTAGCAGTGCTAGAAATGCACAGAGTCCCTGCAGTCTCTTAGGAGGCCGAATGGGCGAGAATGCATGTCACATGACCGCTATTCCCGTCACCGGAAAATGTTCACAGTTCACAATACATGCGATGCGAGGGTTCACAAGTATAGAGTGACTGCAGACTTGTAGTTTAACACCAAACAACCCCTTTAAATATTGATCCTCTAAATGCAATGCTGTAACAGAGGGCTAACGGGTGCAGGCCGCACTGTATATGTGGATAACCTGGTGACAGGTCCCCTTTAATGACAAATCGGGGGAAGGGGGTACATGGCCATATGGACCTTATGATTGGATGTTCTGTATGAGGTTGTTTGTATTGAGTCTATGGGTATATCATTCTTGATTATTTATTGTACTTTTTTTTTTAAAGCTATTCAGAATATAGATCTAGAGTCAGAAGTGTTATTGACATTAATATACTCCGGTCTTGAAGTGCTTCTTATTGAAGTAATTTCCGTGAACATTGTCATTCATTATACTTATTGCATCATTTGTTTAATTCGAACGGTTGCTATTATTTGTTGCGTTATTGTGTTAAAGTACAAAATTTAAAGCCTTTAAGAAAATATAGATGGGTTATTTTTATGACACCCCTTTAGTTGTGTCCACTGAGAATAACTTTTTCATATGAAAACAAACTTAAAGGGGTTGTCCCATGAATAAAGTACATTTTAATTAATCGATCTTGTATAAAATTGTAGTATTCCAATATTTTATTATTTAAGAACAGTAAAAAGCATATGGACCAATGGCCTGATTTAAATTTGTAATAACAAATGATAAATAACTTTGAATAATACGGATGATAGTTAGATGCAAATGAAAGTGTCCCCAAACACAGTGTGATACCCCACAGTGAATTCCTCCACACGCACAGTATGATGACCCCTCTTTCAAACCTCCCCTGACAAAGAATTGTGACCCCATCACAGTATGACTCTCCAACTATAACCAGTATGATTCTCCAACTATAATCCCCACACAGTCCTCCATACAGTATAATGCCCACAAAAGTGTTACATACAGTGTAAAGGGCCCCACATAGTCCTCCATACAGTATAATGGGGTCCTGCATTGCCTTCCATACAGTATAATGGCCCCACGTAGTGCTTCATCCAGTATTAATGGCCCTAAGTATTGCTCTATACAGTGTAAATGACCGCACATAGAGCTCCATGCAGTATAATGGGTCCCACTTGGTGCTCCGTGCAGTGTGATGGGGGCCCCCCGCGCGGTGCTCCGTGCAGTATAATGGGTACCATAATGAGCCATTATACACTATCGACATACAGAATACCAATATACGGTAGTTAAGGTGCAATGCCCGATGTTGTGGGCCAAATGTAGTCGGGGGAACCCGCCTTGTGTTGCGGCCTTAATATACTCACCTAGTGGGACACAGTTTGACCTATATGGTGTAGACCTACCCAAATGCAAAATCCAGAAGCCCATGGCAATAAATGACTCGAGGGAATTGGTTTTAGCCCCAGTAATACATTTTGCGTGTGCTATTCGGTTAGACTCGTGTTATCTTGTGTTGGCGCATCTCTCATTTTAGGCCCAGGATTGTAGGGTGTAATGAGCTGGTTTATACTTGGTTGTATTTTCCATTATTTATTGGATTATTTTTAGCAAATGGCAGGTTATTCAAGGTTAATCAATAAAGTCTTAAAATACTTCCCCAGCTCTCTACGTGGCTGGTAGACGGACACATCACGTTCTCAGTAATGTGCCGGTCCATTGTCTGAACCCACTGTGCTAATGAATAAGTAATAAGAAAATGTCTCTCCAGATGACTTCTCTCCTGCACATCCTGATGCCCTTACACTCGGAGACATTACCACGGAAAGTTATTGGGACAGCGCTGGTCACATGTATGTACCTCCTCGCTGCTTAGCACATCTAGAGGTCCTGTCCCTGGTCATAGATGCCATTTTTACCTCCGTTCCTGGGATCTGGCTGTCTCTTCCCTTTATGTAAATCTATTCCTTTAACCTTAGGCTTTATTCAGACATCTGTGTAACACGGTCCGAGCATGGAGCACAGCGCGTGGACTGGTACAGGTCTTCTGACCGGAGTGTGACAGCCTGATGCATTTCTATGAAGCGTTATGCTCTGGTTCGGAGACCCACACCCAGTCCAGCATTGAGGTCTGTGCTTGGACTGTGTTGCGCTAACGTCTGAATAAGCCCTTAAAGGGAACCTGTGAATTTGATCATAGTGCCTGATGTGCCAGCAGGAGCTGATCAGTGATATGTATGATTATGGGAAAAGTTTCAATAAAGGTTGCGTTTTGGTCATTGTGTAACAATAAAAGAATGTTCTCCAGAGATTTTCTTGATCTCTTGGGGGACAAATTATGTAAAAAGAAAAATATTTGGTAGCTATATGTAGACATATTCATGTATAGAAAGATAGCTATAGATAGATCTACCATATGTTCTCCTTTTTTACATAATATATTGATTTTGGGAATATGAAATAAATAGAAAATTTGTTTAAAAATACAGCAAATGTAACCTAAACATAATTTAAACTTCTTCTTCTTATTTTTTTTAATATCTATTTTGAAATCTCTTATCAGTCTGGCCACTCAGCTGACCACTCAGTATATTTTAACTTTAAATGCTCCCGCATTCCAAAGAAAATATAGTTGTGACATCCGGCTACCAAAACCGCAGACAATGACGCCCATTACAGTTTCTTTTTATCAATACTGCTCCAGGTGATTGTCAGGTCTCTCCCAAAGCAAATAAACTAGATCAGTGCAGGGAAAAATTAGAGCGGAACATAACTTGGCTGCTGCAAGTCTGCATTCAGGCTCTGATCCATGCTGCCTGTAGTTTCTGCAGCATGAAGCTGGTGATGGGTTTCCTTTTACTGTTACTGTATGCTCTCTCTGTTCTGTACGGATCTGTAATTACCTGCCGGTATCCTACCTGTGATAGTAATGAAATTACCTCTATATGCAATAGATAACACAGGGTCCATCATTCATTATAAGTGATCATCACAGCTCTCCTCCTCCTCCTTGTTGCGCAATGACCTCAGCACAGATCACAGAGCATGCCTAGAAAGCTCTTCTGTAGAAGTCACTGGGTCAGAGCCTGTCTATTTCTGATCTCTCTAGATGCAGTTAATAGCCACTCGAGCAGGATGGCTGCTCCCATACTAGTGACAAGAAAGTAGAATTAATAATCATACAAGCAGAAAATAAAAGCAAATTAGAAAAAAATTGTCAAATTGTTTTTTTTTTTTTTATTGCTAAGCATATAATGGGAATCTGTCAGTAGGATCAACCCTCCTATGGGAATCCAGGTCATATAGAGTTGAATAAACTGACACCTTGATGTCTGTGATCCGATCTCTTATTCCAGAGAAATCCACATTTTTCTTACATGTAAATGAATTGGTAAGATCTATGGACTGGTCACTGATCTACATGAGAATCTGCCTCCAGAGATTATTATAGATGATAGGAGGAGTTACCAGTGTGAGACATGTAGATCAGGAGTGCAGGCTGTCGGTCATTACATGTCTCACACTGGTAACTCTTCCCTGTCATCTATAATAATCTCTGGAGGCAGATTCTCAGGAGATCAGTGACCGGCCCTTAGATCTTACTGCTCATTTACATATTAATAAATTCTTGTATTTATCTGGAATAAGACATTGGATCGCAGATGTCAAAGTATCATTTTATTCTGCTTTTTGTGACCTTCATGCCCATAACCTGCTTGAGGGTTGATCCTACTGGCAGATTTCCTTTTTTTATATTTTCTCTAAAACCCCACCTCTTTTTTGAAAAAACCCATAGCGGTTCTTCTGACAGGTTCCCGTTAATGTCTATAAGGGTGCACCTAGTGCAGACATGGAGATTAATAGCGTTTGAGGGTCACACATTGTTCTCCGCATTCATGCGAGTGTATAACTCTACAATCGGAGACGTCCTCGCCCAGCGATTGTTACAGTATGACATGATCTGAAGGCGGCTGTCTCCATTCTTCGTCAGTCTTGAGATTGCACTGTCATAACTCATTATGGCAGCGAGAGACTGAGATGTAAGGAGAGATGAGGTGCAAACACTGTGATAAGCAGAATCAGACCCGAGCAGCCCCGGGCATGGCATTCTCTCCTAAAAACACAAAGCTTTCTCATATAATATCAATGCTCCTAAGAGGACCATTGTCAAGTGAGGGTATTGTAACTTGAGACCATGTTTGGTGCCAAGGAAAGGAAGAAAGCCGAAAACTAATACATGTGAGGCAACTCATATATTTAGATACAGAATCTCAGGAACCAATATCATACTAGTAGTTAATAAGACCACTTCATAGAACTACTATAAGTAATAATATGTGATGCTTCTTGCTAATCATCAAAACACAAAATTGAAGCATGGAATCGCATCAAAAAGAAGTAAAATAGAAATACACTTTATTTTTCATTTGTAAAAAATACACAGCAACTGTGCAAATTTATATTACAGTCAAAAGTACATATAACACAACCAGAGCAGATTGAATCAGGAGCAAAGGTGCACCCACTAAAATGTGCAGCACCTTAAGGTACCTTCACACATAACGATATCGTTAACGATATCGTTGCTTTTTGTGACGTAGCAACGATATCGTTAATAAAATCGTTATGTGTGACAGCGACCAACGATCAGGCCCCTGCTGGGAGATCGTTGGTCGCTGAACAAAGTCCAGAACTTTATTTCGTCGCTGGATCTCCCGTGGACATCGCTGGATCGGCGTGTGTGACACCGATCCAGCGATGTCTTCACTGGTAACCAGGGTAAACATCGGGTAACTAAGCGCAGGGCCGCGCTTAGTAACCCGATGTTTACCCTGGTTACCAGCGTAAAAGTAAAAAAACAAAAACACTACATACTTACCTACCGCTGTCTGTCACCGGCGCTGTGCTCTGCACTCCTCCTGCACTGGCTGTGAGCGTCGGTCAGCCGGAAAGCAGAGCGGTGACGTCACCGCTCTGCTTTCCGGCCGCTGTGCTCACAGCCAGTACAGGAGGAGTGCAGAGAAGCAGAGCGCCGGGGACAGACAGCAGAAGGTAAGTATGTAGTGTTTTTTTTTTTTTTTAACTTTTACGCTGGTAACCAGGGTAAACATCGGGTTACTAAGCGCGGCCCTGCGCTTAGTAACCCGATGTTTACCCTGGTTACCCGGGGACTTCAGGATCGTTGGTCGCTGGAGGGCTGTCTGTGTGACAGCTCTCCAGCGACCAAACAGCGACGCTGCAGCGATCCGGATCGTTGTCGGTATCGCTGCAGCGTCGCTTAATGTGAAGGGGCCTTTAGGGTCCAGGCTCAATAGATAACCAGTGAGTAGAAAACTAAAGTGCCAGTGCATAAATAAACATCGTGGTTGTCAAGTATATACCAGTATTATCAACCTAGTCTCCGGTCAATCAAAAAACATCTGAAGAGCCTCTACAAGTACACAGAACAGTGTTCCCATCAGGTCATCTTACCCATGTTCCTGTCCAAGTGCATACACACGCGCCCCAACGTGCGTTTCGCCCTCGGCTTCCTCACTGGTTTTTCTACTCATTGGTTATCTATTGAGTCTGGACAAATGTAAAATAAAGTGTATTTCTATTTTACTTCTTTTTGATGTGATTCCATGCTTCAATTTTGTGTTTTGGTGAACCCTTATATTTAGCAGTCAGAAATAATGGCTGAAAGCTGTGTATCCCTACTAGTGATGGGCGAGCACTAAAATGCTCGGGTCGAGCATATTGGAATACTTGGGTACTCGGCCAGAACAACGAGCCCAATGTAAGTCTATAGGAGACCCGAGTATTTTTACCGTGGTCCCCCCGGGGGTCCTTTTAAGGTCTAAAAACATCCGAAAATGATGGAAACCTGCTCAAATGACACAGGGACATCATGGGGATCGCCCCTGGAAGCATTCCTGACTCCTAGGTCACAGCTGTAAGCAATGTTGTCAGAGTTTCACACCATTTTTACAGGTGCACACAATAACGAAACCAAAATGGATTTTACTGTGAAATATGTTAAGGTACTGTACATCCTTTCCAGGGTAATGACTTATATAAAAGGCAAAATTATTAACCCCAGACCAAAATGTTCATCCACCACTTAGGCTTAGTTCAGATGCAGCGTTTTTGAAGCGTTTTTCAACTTCAACATTGCTTTCAACCACTACAAATGCATTCACTGGGAAATGTCATTGTAACATTTAACACCCCTAGCTGGCCATGTGGTGTGTGACACATAAGCAGACCCATCTTGTTTCATTTATGAAGGAGGGACTCTTAAATTCACAGCCTATTTTTAGAGGGGCATCAGGCGGCATTAATATTCTTAAAGGGCCATTATTAAACAGTGGGTCTCCTATGCTGTTATTGCCTATGCAGTGAGTGGCTGGGCTGCAAAAAATTATGACACACTCCAATAGCCCTTTCAAGAGACGTACAGGAGGGCCTCCTGAAAAAATGTTGCGTTGAATGCAAGGCCAGCCCTGCCCCAAAGTTATATGCACCCCAAGAATCCTTTGAACCCAGGTACTGGATGGCCACAGGAAAACTCACTTCATATTCATTTTGTACTCCATACTGTTATCGTATGTGTTGACTGCAAGGCCTGCCCTGCTACCAAGTCATATGCACCCCAATAAGCCATTGAACCCAGGTACTGGATGGCCACCAGAATACCCGCTTAACATTCTTCAGTTGGTCCTGCCATACTGTTCCCTTATTCATTGAATGCAAGGGCCGCCTTGACCCAAATTTGCACGCACCCCAATCCCCATTAGAAGAAACATGGAGGAGGGCCTCATTAAAAAAACTGTCCCATTACAAAGGAGGGGGTCTCCTAGACTCGTAATGCCCATACACTAAGTGTGTGGGCTGACAAACATTTGCCCATGGGGGTACATTTTTTTTATTTTTTTTTTATGGGGATCATAGACACCCTTGTCAAAAAATAGACTGGCTGTAGCAGCATAGAACACGTTCAACCCCGGTGATCTAGTGGCGGTGGATGATGAGACGTGGAGGAAGACCTCATTAAAAAATAGGCCCAATTTAATGGAGAGGGTCTCCTAGGCTTGTAATGCCCTTACACTAAGTGTATGGGCTGACAAACATTTCCCCCTGGGGGAGTAAAAATTTTTTTTGTTTCAAATTAGTAACGAACATCATAAAAACACCCTTGCACAAAAATTGAGTGACTTTTGCATCACGGAATACGTTCACCCTGGTGTTATAGTGGTTGTGGATGATAAGGATGAGGATAAGAAGGATGATAACACCAAACAGACCAAATTGGGAAGAGTATACCCATGAGTGGTCGTGAAGAGGTGCGTAAGAATACATCTCCACAAAAAATACAATGTATTTGAGGTTATGTTTCGCTGTTTTCATTCGGTGGTGTACAGAAGTCTTGCACAATCCAGCCCTTGTTCATGTTTTATAAGAGTCAGCCTTCCAGCATTTTCAGTTGACAGGCGGATGCGCTTATCAGTTAAAATTCCCCCAGCGGAACTAAAAACCCGCTCTGATTGAACGCTAGCAGCAGAGCAGGCCAGGACCTCCAAGGCGTAGAGAGCCTGGACCTCCAAGGCGTAGAGAGCCAGTTCATGCCATGCGTTCAGCTTGGATACCCATAATTAAAAGGCACAGAGGACGTTTGTACGATTAGCAAGGTTCTCCCTCACCATCTTCCCAAACATTGCACTTCTTGTGACAGCACTCCTTGCCTCTGTGCCGGCGCGAGGGGAGGGTCTGAGAAAACTGTCCCAGAACTTTGCCATTGTTCCCCTGCCTGTGCTGGATTGTACTTGTCTCTCTCACCTGTACTCCTTGGTTGTACAACCGACTCTGACGTCTGCTGCCAGCGTTGTCAGATGGGAATTTTTTTAGTAACTCCGCTACAAGGGCCCTCTGGTACTGCAACATTTTAGTACAGCTGTCTGCCTCTGGAAGAAGAGATTGAAAGTTCTCCTTGTAACGTGGGTCTAGAAGTGTCACCAACAGTAATGCGTGTCACCGAAAATTTTAATAATGCGAGAGTCATGGGAAACGCAGCGCAACATAAAGTCAGCCATGCGTACCAGACTGCTAACAGGAAAGACTTCCATGTCCTCACCAACAGGACGACTGACCATGCTGTCGTCGTCCTCCTCCTCCTCCTCCTCTCTGTCCTTAGGCCATCCATGCTGAACAGACTGTATGACAGCGGTGCTTGTAGTACCGTCTATAGCGCATGATAGTAGCTCCTGTTCTTCCTCCTCCTCTTCCTCTACCAGTCCACGTTGGGACGACATGAGGCTGGGCTGTGTGTAATCACCCTGTATGGTTCCTTGCTCCATGTCCTCGTGCTACGCCTGCTATGCATCCTCTTTAATTGTGAGCAGAGAGGTTTTCAGAATGCAAAGAAGCGGGATGGTGATGCTAATTATGGCGTCATCGCCGCTCACCCTCTTGGTTCAGTCCTCAAGGTTTTGGAGGATGGTACATATGTCTGACATCCATGTCCACTCCTGAGGTCTTATGTGTGCAGTCTGAACTGAATATCGACGGCCTTGTTGATGTTGGTAAACTGCCCTCTTCTGCTCACAAATCCTTTCCAACATATGCAGTGTAGAGTTCCAATGCGTGGTGACATCACACACCATTGCCGGAAGCTGCAAACACTGCTGAAGCACGGCAAGGGTGGCTGAAGCTGTAGCTGACTGTCTAAAATGGGCAGACAGGCAGCGTACTTTCACTATCAGATCCTGCAGCTCCGGTTATCTTTTGAGAAACGTTGAACGACGAGGTTAAGCACATGGGCCAGGCAAGGTACGTGTATGAGTTCACCTTGCCTCAGAGTCGCCACCAGGTTCTGGCCATTGTCACACACGACCATGCCTGGTTGTAGGTTCAGCGGTGTCGGCCAGAAATCTGACTACTCTTTCAGCGCTGTCCACAACTCTTCAGCATTGTGCGGTTTGTCACCAAAGCAGATTAGCTTCAGCACAGCCTGTTGCTCCTTGGCTGAGGCAATGCTTCCAGCTTCTGACTGATGTGCTCATTGCTCATGCACAGGTAATGTTGTGGGACACATGCTGGTGTAATGCCGGTACAGCACACCGTGAGAAATAATGGCTACTGGGGACAAAGTACCTTGGGACGGCCGCCGCCATCAGGTTGCGGAAAGCTTCCATCTCAACGAGCCTAAAAGGCAACATTTCGAGCACAAGCAGACGAGAAATGTGAGAATTTAGTACTGTGGCCTGTGGGGCGTTGGCTGCGTATTTCCGCTTGCATTTCAATGACTGGGGTATAGATAACTGAAGGCTGCACTGGGACAAGGACGTGGACTGGCTTGATGATGGTGATAGTTGACTGTGGGCAACAACAGGTGCAGGGCACGAGGCATCTTCGCATGCACCGTGGACTGGGGATTGGCTTGGACGCAAAACAGTGGAAGGAGCAGTGGTGTTACCTGCAGACAGTGTTCCTGGAGCATGGGGTTCGGCTCGCAAAGTCAGGTGCTTTGCTGCCATGTGCCTGATCATGCTGGTGGTGGTCAGGCTGGTAGTTTTACTACTCCTGCTGATGCGGGCATGGCAGTTGCTGCAAATGACCTGTTTGGGGCTATCGTCAGTCTTTAAAAAATAACCAGACTCGGGAAGATCTAACAGTTGGAATGGCAACTTCCGTCATGTTCGTGTTATGGGGAACGGATGCACGCCTTCTGTCTGCGGCAACCACACTGCTTCTTCCTGCCTGTTGGGGTGGTATGCCTCCTTCCCCATGTGTGCTGCGGTCCTCGCTCTGCTTGTCCTCCTGCCAGGTTGGGTCAGTTCCTATGTCATCCACCATCTAGTCTTCCACATCCGCACCTTGCTCCTCCTCCTGACTTTCTGGCAATTGTGTCTCATCATCGTCCACCTCTTCTGACACTTTTCATCCATCGCCTTCGTGTGACCGGGGCTGTTCAAAGCTTTGGGCAGCTCTACATGAGATCTCATCTGTCCCCACTTCAAGTTGACCGGCTGAGAGTTCAGAATCTTGAAATGGAAAACTGAACAGCTCTTCAGAGTGTCCAAGTGTGGGATCAGTTGTCTCAGGGCACTCGGCATGGTGGGAGGAATGAGGATGAGGGTGAGTAATATGCGGTCCAGATTCACGGCTACTCAGACTTGACCATGTGGAAGACGTGGTGGTGGTGGCGGCCAAGTGACTGAAAGCATTATCTGCTATCCAACCAACAACCGTTTCACACTGCTCTGGCTTCAATAGTGATGTGCTGCGGTCCCCTAGAAACTGGGACAGGAAGGTCGAGCGAGAAGATATGGGGCTTTGTTGTGGCCCACTTTCAGCTTGGCCACGGCCTCCTCCTCTGCATGCACCATTAGCATCACTGCCACTTCCCCGTTCCTTGCCCCTTGCCTTGCCCATTTTAAATGGACTATTAAAATATTTTAAAAGTTCAATCCAAAAGCATTAATTTTGAGAACACTTTTATATGTGATCAGTGTGCTGAAAAAACAGCTTTTAATTCAGGGGAATGTTGGTAATTTTTTTTACTTTGTTTCTAACAAATTTTATTAATAAATAGGGTAAGACACACCAAAACCAGTTCAAAGGAGCACTCAAATGCAACATTTTTTAAACCACAGATAGCGGAGGCGTCTGACAGAGAAACCACAATGTTCAATATGTGGCCTGGATTTTTGTAAATTTTTTTAAACCACAAATTATTGTATAGAACAAGGGTAGCAGACAGAAAAAAATGGAATCTATGCCTGAAAAGCAAGTATTTGGACACCACAGATAGACTGGGCGTCTGACCGAGATAATAGACTGTTTCAATATGTGGCCTGGATTTTTTTTTTAAACATTTTTAACTACAAATTACTGTATAGAACAAGGATAGCAGACAGACAAAAGAAAAAAGGAATCTATGCCTGAAAAGCAAGTATTTGGAGACCACAGATAAACTGGGCGTCTGATGGAGATAACAGACTGATCAAAATGTGGCCTTGACTTTTTTGGGACCACTAAAATTGTGGATTCTGACCCTATCTCAGCAGCAGCTCTCCCTGCACTAGCTGAGTCCGGAGCGGAATGCGGCCAGCAGGGCGGCGCCAGGTCTCTTATAGACCTGATGACGCTGTGCGGCCAGCCAATCACTGCACGACCACAACAAAGATGGCTGCGGCATTACAGTGCATGGCAGACAATCCCTGTATGTTCATTGACACTCTAAAAAGCGCCAAAATTAAAAGGAGGAGACCCGAGCTCCCGCCGAATAATCCTGGAAATGCTTGGTGCTCGCCGAGCACAGTGATACTCGGGCGAGCACGTTCGCTCATCACTAATCCCTACCTATGTATAGGACAAGAGTTTGTTCAGGATCCTGTACAATACACTGTGTATCTGAAAATTACGTGAGGGAGCCGATCAGCCATGGGTAAGGCCACATTCAGACTTGTATGAATTCAGACTGTGAGGGCTGGGTCTCCTGACTTGACCTCCTGAGGTTGCTGAGTTGGGGTCAGGACACCCTTGGTTGGGTCTGGTCATCTTGGGGTACTTTCACACTAGCGTTTTTTGTAAATCCATCACAATGCGTCGTTTTGCAGAAAAAAAGCATCCTGCAAAAGTGCTTGCAGGATGCGTTTTTTCCCCATAGACTTCTATTGGCGACGCATTTGCGACGGATTTGCACACTTCGCATCCGTCTTGCGACGGATGCGTCGTGCTTTGGCGGACCGTCGGGGAAAAAAAACCCTATATGTAACGTTTTTTTCTCCCGACGGACCGCTTTTTCCGACCGCGCATGCGCGGCCGGAACTCCGCCCCCACCTCCCCGCACCTTACAATGGGGCAGCGGATGCGCCGGAAAAAGGCATCCGCTGCACCCATTGTGCAAAGCGTTAAACGCTAGCGTCGGAATCTCTCCCCGACGCATTGCGACGGGGAGATTCCGACGCTAGTGTGAAAGAAGCCTTAGTCTGACCTTGTTTTTCTGACCTCTGAGTTCCTGCCTAAAGACCGGGGAAGAAAATGTATAACCACACTGTATTGTTATGGGCGCTATGCGCGTGCACTTCACTAGGGCTCGCACTCGTCAGGTTTTTCTGTACATTGCTTTCCATTATTTTAACTGATGGCTTATGGCCTCATCACAGTCGGAGTGGCTTTTCATATGTCCTTTTTTTTTTTTACTCCCACCATTAGCAGATCCCTTTCCCCCCCCCCCCCCCCAAAGAAAAAAAAAATGGGATGCTGTGTTGAGGATCAGGCTTACCATTGCAGGTCAAAGACTACATGGAAAAAACAGCACATGGTTGTTCTAGTTGTGCTGTCCGTATCAATGCATGCGGGATTGTCCAATTTTCATCCAGAAATAAGCAATGTTTCATCCGCATTATTTGTATGTGATATATATGTCTTTCTGTGTCATACATCCGTATGTGCAATTTTTTTTTTCTTCCGTATGACAGCCATTTTTACATGAGCAATTTATTAAATAACAAAAGGCCAAATACAAGTTCCTATGTTAATATTGTAACATATCCATGAATTTGCACAACATGCAAATTGTAACCTGTATTTGATATTTTTTTTTTGTGTCCCATACACTTTTCAAAGCAATAATACTGATCGCGGTTGTGCATGCAGCGATTTATTTTATATAACAATGCGCAGACCATGTGTAAAATGTAAACAGTCTGTTCGTTACCTGTCTTGCATGTGATCAGCGCACGGACGAGCCCTAGAGGGGAGGAGAAGCGAACACAGACCACTGGAAGACCATTACTGACCACTTGGATCTGCTTGGATCTGCTGACCTTGATAGGTGCTGCCTGCGGCATTGCACGTTGAATGTGATGTCGAAACCTGAGGCAATACTGTACTTGGATTCCTTAAAATAATGCATGAAAAATCCCTGTGAAGGATTGTTTCCTGAGGCTTTTGTGCACACGTCAGGATTTCTTGCAGAAATTTCCTGAACAAAACCGGACATTTTCTGCAAGAAATCCGCATGCGTTTTTCTCGCGTTTTCTGTGCGTTTTTTCCGGAGCTTCCCAATGCATTAAATAGCGACAAAAGCGCGAAAAATCCACAAAATTAATGAACATGCTGCGTTTTTTACCGCGATGCGTTTTTTTCGCGGAAAAAAATGCATCATGTGTATGCATTTTTGAAGCATTTTTCCTGCGGAAAACGGCCGAAAAAAGCGAAAAAACAAAAAATCCTGAACGTGTTCACATAGCCTTAAAGAGAAGCCCTGAGCTGTTGTGTCCCAGCCCCTGAGGGACCCCCAATCTAGACCATTGACTACCATGGATTGGTACCTCTCCAGCTTGTGCTGCTTACATGCACAGTCCATGTGTACATTGCAATGGGGTGGAGGGCGTTTACAAAATATCGCCCACTCAGTGACTGCTGCCGGCTACTACACACCAGCTTGTGTCCATAACAGGAGCTGATCGGCAGCAAGTGGCAGCCGTCACTAACCTGTGTGCCGCTCCATACAGCCCCCTGATAACGGCTGATTGGTGGGCTGCCGGGGATCGTCATCTGTAGCAAAGCTGTGAAAACCCCTTTAAGCTTTGTTTACTTCAAACTGGAAAACCCTGTTTGAGAAGAGCTTTATTTTGTATATTGTTTAAAGGGGTTTTCTAATCATTCTAGTGATGGTATCAATTTTTGGTCTGCTTGTTCTTCCTTGGTAATAAAGCAGCTTCATCATTAGTGAAGTATGTTCATAGAGCTGCAGCTCAAAAAATGGAGAACAGACAAATGCTCCATTGTCCTCCGGATGAGACTGGTGCCAGAGCTGAGCACCATCTATTTTATTATATGGCATATCACAGCATTATGATGTGAATCATTGACCCTTTCCCTTTAAGTACTCTGCTCCAATTGCTCGGAGTCCATTGTCTTGCTCAATAGGTTTCTGGCCTATAGGAAATCCTTCGCTGCAGTGATCACACATGCTTCCTTCCTATTATTAATTGCTCAGTCTTCATTTGTTTTATTCGATTATTTTAATTGAATATGGACTGTTCAGCCGACGGCCAAGTATGATCCGGTTATCCCTCTGCCGGAGATTGTTTATTCTATGTTGGAAGGTAATAGACTGTATTCTTTCCCACGGAGAAGATAATATTCTGTAGCACAAATTACACTTACCGTATATACTCGAGTATAAGCCGACCCGAGTATAAGCCGACCCCTCTAATTTTGCCACAAAAACCTGGGAAAACTTATTGACTCGAGTATAAGCCTAGGGTGGAAAATGCAGCAGCTACCGGTGAATTTCAAAAATAAAAATAGATGCTCCATACTGTTCATTATGGCCCCATAGCTGTGCCATATAGTGCCCTGCACCGTTCATTATTTCCCCATAGATGTACCATAGAAAGCTATGCCATATAGTGCTCTGCACCGTTCATTATTGCACCATAGCTGTGCCATATAGTGCTCTGCACCGTTCATTATTGCACCATAGCTGTGCCATATAGTCCTCTGCACCGTTCATTATTGCCCCATAGCTGTGCCATATAGTGCTCTGCACCGTTCATTATTTCCCCATAGATGTACCATAGAAAGCTGTGCCATATAGAGCTCTGCACCGTTCATTATTGCCCCATAGCTGCCATATAGTGCTCTGTGCCGTTCATTATTGCCCTATAGCTGCCATATAATGCTCTGCGCCGTTCATTATTGCCCCATAGCTGTGCCATATAGTGCTCTGCGCCGTTCATTATTGCCCCATAGCTGCCCGTATAGTGCTCTGCGCCGTTCATTATTGCCCCATAGCTGCCATATAGTGCTCTGCACCGTTCATTGTTGCCCCATAGCTGTGCCATATAGTGCTCTGCGCTGTTCATTATTGCCCCATAGCTGTGCCATATAAAGCTTTGCCATTGCTGCTGCAATTAAAAAAAAAAATGCCATACTCACCTCTCTTGCTTGCAGCTCCCAGCGTCTCGTCCTGGCGTCTCTCCGCACTGACTGATCAGGCAGAGGGCGCCGCGCACACTATATGCGTCATCGCGCCCTCTGACCTGCACAGTCAGAGCAAGGGGAAGCGAAGACAGAGCGGCGCCCGGCGTGTGGAACGCGGACAGGTGAATATTACATACTTACCTGCTCCCGGCGTCCCGCTCCCTCTGCCCGTCACACGGTCTTCGGTGCCGCAGCCTCTTCCTCTATCAGCGGACACCGGCACCGCTGATTAGAGAAATGAATATGCGGCTCCACCCCTATGGGAGGTGGAGCCGCATATTCATTTCTCTAATCAGCGGTCCAACGTGACCGCTGAACAGGGGAAGAGCTGCTGCACCGAAGACCGTGGGACGGGCAGAGGGAGCGTCAGGACCGCCGGGACTAGGTGAGTATGCCTCAGCGCCCTCTCCCCCTCACCCGCCGACCGTGACTCGAGTATAAGCCGAGAGGGGCACTTTCAGCCCAAAAATTTGGGGCTGAAAATCTCGGCTTATACTCGAGTATATATGGTAAGTGGGTCCAAAAATGTATCCGGCTGATAGCACACATGGCAGAGGCCCTGGGGCATGTCATAGAAATACTTTGTAATATGATGGCCAATGGTACTCAACCCAAAGGAAAACCCTGTATACCTCACTGTGACATTGGATGTATCCGGGGGAGCAGTACTCTGTTGTTTCTTATTTTGGCGCAGTACAACTCTAAGGTTCACATTTGACCAGTTTAGATCATCGCCATGATGTGCGACCCTAAGACAACCTATTAGGTTGAATTCTTGAGCTATCCTTTATTTATTGACACTTTATTAGCAGAATGAGCTCCCTTTTCCATTTTGTAAAGTAAAAGCATTCTTGATGGTTAATGGAGTTTTCTATGCTCAAGTCATTCTGTGGGCACCACATAGTCCCTCCATACAATGCTGTAGGCACCACATAGTCCTCCGTACAATGCTGTGGGCACCACATATTCCTCCGTACAATGCTGTGGGCACCACATAGTCCTCCGTACAATGCTGTGGGCACCACATAGTCCTCCGTACAATGCTGTGGGCACCACATAGTCCTCCTTGCAATACTGTGGGCACTACATAGTCCTCCGTACAATACTGTGGGCACCACATAGTCCTCCGTACAATACTGTGGGCACCACATAGTCCTCCATACAGTAATACGTACACCACACAGTCCTCCATGCAGTATTCTAGTCATGATTAAGGGAGCCTAGTCCCCAGAAACGCGTTGAGATTTTTATCTATATGGTTGTGCTGAAGTCTGTATCCTCCATGTTTAAAGTTTGTGAATAAAGAAAACGCTTTTTTACGGACTCGGTGAAGCTGGACATTCCTTTCTTTTTTTGGATCTTGTACGCCTGGACACAGCGGGTCCGTGCTCCCGAGGTTTGGTTGTTGAATCACGGGTGAGCTGGTTTATGTTCCTTCTTACAAAGTATTGTGGGCACCACACAGTCCCCCATGCAGTATTGTGGGCACCACACAGTCCCCCATGCAGTATTGTGGGCACCACACAGTCCCCCATGCAGTATTGTGGGCACCACACAGTCCCCCATGCAGTATTGTGGGCACCACACAGTCCCCCATGCAGTATTGTGGGCACCACACAGTCCCCCATGCAGTATTTTGGGAGGTTCCCCATATTGTTCCTTACAGTATACTGGACCCCATATATTGCTCCATACAAAAAAAAGGAAAATCTACTGCTCACGTCTCCTCAGCGTCTTCTGATTCTTTGCAGTGCTCAGCGCAGAGGGTGCGCTATAGTGACGTCATCGCGATTTCTGCCCGGAGACGTCACAGAGTCAGAAGATGCTGAAGACACTGGAACTGCGGGGAATGAGGAGAGGTGAGTATTTTGAGGGGGATGTGTTCCCCCTTATTCATAGGCCAATGCGTGCTGGTGTCCCTGACGGCGAGTGGCAGGGACTTGCCTGGGAGCGCCAGATGGTGTGAGAACAAGAGGATTGCTGCTGTCTTCCAGAAAGTGGCCATTGATGGAGGATGAGTGTCTTGGCATCACATAAGTAACTTCCATTAATGATACTGTGCCTGCGCTCATTTTCCACCAAGTATTGGGACAAGCCTGATGTCCAGGGGTCTGTCATTTGCCTAGTGTGATGGGGAAGTTCTTGGTACTGTCGACCATATATCAGTAGCCAGGACTGGACCAAAAAAGACCTTGTTTACAAAGGGGCATAAGATAAGCCAGAACTTGTAATGTCTGTAAGCTGGCTAAATTCTCCATATCCAATGCTTTATATAAATGTACATAAAGCAGCCCACTCGTTAGGTATTGGCTGTATAAGAGAATAAATGGGTTCTGTAGACTATGGGATATTAGTGAGATGGTGTCAATATTGACTCATTAACACAAGTTTCCTTCTAAGATGTCTACGTTCCTTGTACAAACAGGCGTTTCAGACTAATATCAAATTCTTTGTAAATGCGTGCTCCTTGCCAGTTAGAGAAGGCTGTGATGGGGAAATGCATAGCCGCATATTCCTGCTGTCAGAACGGCAGCGGCATCTTCTGGAGTTCAACTTCACCTAAGGGTACCGTCCCACAGTGGCATTTTGATCGCTACGACGGCACGATTCGTGACGTTCCAGCAATATACTTACGATCTCGCTGTGTCTGACACACTCCTGCGATCAGGGACCCCGCTGAGAATCGTACGTCGTAGCAGATCGTTTGAAACTTTCTTTCGTCGTCAAGTGTCCCGCTGTGGCGGCATGATCGCATGGTGTAACAAAGGTGTGCACGATATTGTATACGATGCGCGCATAGTAACCAACAGCTTCTACATCGCACATACGTCATGAAATTATCGCTCCAGCGTCGTGCATTGCGAAGTGTGACCGCAGTCTACGACGCTGGAGCGATAATGGAGCGATGCTGGAGCGTCACGGATCGTGCTGTCGTAGCGACCAAAGTGCCACTGTGAGACGGTACCCTAAGCGTCACAAACGGTCATTTATAGATTTGTTTTTTCCTATTTATGTAGATCTAAATGATTCCTTTTGTCTTACTGTTGCATTCATACTAGTGACACAAGAGTTTCTAACCATAACTACTACATGTGGTCCAGCAGATGGGAAGTGATGTCCAGTAATACGTAGAGCAGGAATGGCAATTGTCCAGTCATTCTAAGATAATATAGGACCATAGAAGTACCATACAATAGAACAGAGCGCTGTGCAGCAGTAATGGAGCAGAAGACATAGAGGCCACCAGTAGCCATCAGGTCACAAGTAGATTGGGGGATACTTGGGGCCAGGTGGTCCCTGCAGAAGATGGTGATCTTTGTGACATGTTGTAGCAATATTCTGGGCATTTGGGGTGCTAATATACAGTTGATGTCCCAGGTGTAAATAAGCTCAGGTTCAAGCCAGTAAAACTCATATTAATCCATAAAGTTCAGGTCAACACACTTTTGTAGTTTTTTCCTGATCTACTTTGTACATGAGACAGACTCTGCGATAGCAAACAAAAACCAAGGGAATTCAGCACATCCATGATATACTTAAAAAGAATCCATTTTATTGCTAATCCATGGAAACAGAAAAAGACAGAGTTGCCATTAAAATAAATTGCGTTTCTGGCACCAAACCCCCCTGAATCATAGAGAACACAAACCCAACTGAGAAACCCGTTAGTGTCCGCATCATGTTGTAGGGGTGCCCATGCATTTCACAAAATATATGGCACTAAGAGGAAGAAAAATTGTGTAGAAATATTGAAACGGCATCTCAAGTCTTCAGTCAAGACAATAAAGGTTCTGGGGACAAATGAGTCTTCTAAAAGGACAATGACCCTAAGCATACTTCCAAACTTGTGGCAAAAATGGCAACAAAGTAGGTGATGGAGTGGGTCTACCTCATTCCCATAGAAAACGCATGGGCTGGAGTGAAAAAGCGTGTGTGAGCAAGGAGGTCTACAAAGCCGAACGCAGTTCCAGCAACATATTGTGAGAAGTGTTGGGAAGGCTGTCCAAGCAAGTGAGCCAAGTCATGCCACCATATACTAACCACGTGTGCGATAACTTCTGATCCACCGGAAATGTGAAGAAAGAAGTCACTGTCTCTCGTGCTCCGACGTTCACATTCTTAAGCTATAGTACGGATAATAACTGACCTAAGAGAGAGTGTGGGATTAAATATCAGGAATGTGGGGAAAAAAACCCTGCGTTCTGATGAATGTTGCTATGGTGTATGCACATTTATGACGTAAAGTGTACTTATTGTATATAAGGCAGGTAAAGGACGTGACCTGGACGCCAGATGATCATTGTATCACCACAATGGAAAGCCAATGATTGTTGTGGTGGCAGCATCTCACTTTTATAGAATTCTTTTCCTTATCTTGTTGAGGAATGTTTGTGTGTGTGTGTGTGCATAATTTTATATTATTATTATTATTGGTATGTGTGTGTGTATATATAATATTATTGGTGTGTATATATAATGTATATTATTATTGGTGTGTGTGTGTATAATGCATATTATTGGTGTGTGTATAATGCATATTACGGTATTATTGGTGTGTGTATAATGCATATTATTATTGGTGTGTGTATAATGTGTATTATTGGTGTGTGTATAATGTATATTATTATTGGGGTGTGTGTGTATAATGTATATTATTATTGGTGTGTGTGTATAATGTATATTATTATTGGTGTGTGTATAATGCATATTATTATTGGTGTGTGTATAATGTGTATTATTGGTGTGTGTGTATAATGTATATTATTATTGGTGTGTGTATAATGCATATTATTATTGGTGTGTGTATAATGCGTATTATTGGTGTGTGTATAATGTGTATTATTGGTGTGTGTATAATGTGTATTATTATTGGTGTGTGTATAATGTATATTATTATTGGTGTGTGTATAATGCATATTATTATTGGTGTGTGTATAATGCGTATTATTGGTGTGTGTATAATGTGTATTATTGGTGTGTGTATAATGCATATTATTATTGGTGTGTGTATAATGCGTATTATTGGTGTGTGTGTGTATAATGTGTATTATTGGTGTGTGTATAATGTATATTATTATTGGTGTGTGTATAATGCATATTATTGGTGTGTGTATAATGCATATTATTATTGGTGTGTGTATAATGCATATTATTATTGGTGTGTGTATAATGCATATTATTATTGGTGTGTGTATAATGTGTATTATTGGTGTGTGTGTGTATAATGTGTATTATTGGTGTGTGTGTATAATGTATATTATTATTGGTGTGTGTGTATAATGTATATTATTATTGGTGTGTGTATAATGCATATTATTATTGGTGTGTGTATAACGCATATTATTATTGGTGTGTGTATAACGCATATTATTATTGGTGTGTGTATAATGTGTATTATTGGTGTGTGTGTATAATGCATATTATTATTGGTGTGTGTATAACGCATATTATTATTGGTGTGTGTATAATGCATATTATTATTGGTGTGTGTGTATAATGTATATTATTATTGGTGTGTGTATAACGCATATTATTATTGGTGTGTGTATAACGCATATTATTATTGGTGTGTGTATAATGCATATTATTATTAATGAAAATGATTGATTCCGCGCTTCAGGATGGACCACTAAACAGACGTATTGGCAGAGTGCAAGGAAACTGCCTGCTACCAATTGTAAATTATAAATATGCCCAATTAAATGTAGTGCGCGTGCAATATAGACATACAGTACACGCCAGCATGGCACTCAATGGTGTCCTGCACCAGTACCAATCTGACTCACCAGGTTCCCAGGGTGTTGTAGATGCGCAGGGTTCTGCATGTATGGACGGCTGTCAGGTTTCCTGATGGCGGTCCTGTCAGGTGGGGATTGGGCAATGGAATCAGGGTGAAGAAGGACTGTGATCCTTCGAAACGCATCTGATACCTTTTGGCCCCAGCAGCACCTCGTAGCTCTTGTGATGTCACACGCTGAGCGCTTTCGTCGGCCATTTTTCGTCTCTGTATCCAGGGATGGCCTGGCCGGGGAATTCTCAGGCTCTACGCCGACTCACCGCCACGCCGTCTCGCTGCGGTCAGCCCCATTCCATTGCCCAATCCCTGCCTGACAGGACCGCCATCAGGAAACCTGACAGCTGTCCATATATCCAGAATTGGTACTGGTGCAGGACACCATTGAGTGCCGTGCTGGCGTGTACTGTATGTCTATATTGCACGCACACTACATTTAATTGGGCATATTTATAATTTACAATTGGTAGCAGGCAGTTTCCTTGCACTCTGCCAATACGTCTGTTGTTTAGTGGTCCATCCTGAAGCGCAGCATCAATCCTTTTCATTATTATTACTTTTGTGTCAGCCCTGGCACCTGGCTGTTTGATTCCAGCTGCTAAGGATAGTACTCACATAAGAAAGCGCTGGTGTTTTTCTATCTAGCATATTATTATTGGTGTGTGTGTATAATGTATATTATTATTGGTGAGTGTGTGTGTATAATGTATATTATTGGTGTGTGTATAATGTATATTATTATTGGTGGGTGTGTGTATAATGTATATTATTATTGGTGGGTGTGTGTATAATGTATATTATTATTGGTGGGTGTGTGTATAATGTATATTATTATTGGTGTGTGTATAATGTATATTATTATTGATGGGTGTGTGTATAATGTATATTATTATTGGTGGGTGGGTGTATAATGCATATTATTATTGGTGAGTGTGTGTGTATAATGTATATTATTATTGGTGTGTGTATAATGTATATTATTATTGGTGTGTGTATAATGTATATTATTATTGGTGTGTGTATAATGTATATTATTATTGGTGTGTGTGTATAATGTATATTATTATTGGTGTGTGTGTGTATAATGTATATTATTATTGGTGTGTGTGTGTATAATGTATATTATTATTGGTGTGTGTATAATGTATATTATTATTGGTGTGTGTGTGTGTATAATGTATATTATTATTGGTGTGTGTGTGTATAATGTATATTATTATTGGTGTGTGTGTGTATAATGTATATTATTATTGGTGTGTGTGTGTATAATGTATATTATTATTGGTGTGTGTATAATGTATATTATTATTGGTGTGTGTGTGTGTATAATGTATATTATTATTGGTGTGTGTGTATAATGTATATTATTATTGGTGTGTGTGTGTGTATAATGTATATTATTATTGGTGTGTATAATGTATATTATTATTGGTGGGTGTGTGTATAATGCATATTATTATTGGTGAGTGTGTGTGTATAATATATATTATTATTGGGGTGTGTGTGTGTGTATAATGCATATTATGATTGGTGTGTGTGTGTATAATGTATATTATTATTGGTGTGTGTGTATAATGCATACTATTATTGGTGTGTGTATAATGTATATTATTATTGGTGTGTGTGTGTATAATGTATATTATTGGTGTGTGTGTGTGTATAATATATATTATTATTGGTGTGTGTGTGTGTGTGTGTATAATGCATATTATGATTGGTGTGTGTGTGTGTATAATGTATATTATTATTGGTGTGTGTATAATGTATATTATTATTGGTGGGTGTGTGTATAATGTATATTATTGGTGTGTGTGTGTATAATATATATTATTATTGGTGTGTGTGTGTATAATGCATATTATGATTGGTGTGTGTGTGTGTATAATGTATATTATTATTGGTGTGTGTGTATAATGTATATTATTATTGGTGTGTGTGTATAATGCATACTATTATTGGGGTGTGTGTGTGTGTGTGTGTGTGTATAATGCATTATTGGTGTGTGTGTGTATAATGTATATTATTATTGGTGTGTGTGTGTATAATGTATAGTATTACTGGTGTGTGTATAATGTATATTATTATTATTGGTGTGTGTGTATATACAATGCATATTATGATTGTTTTGTATGTGTGTTGAGTTCTGTGCAGTGCTGTGCACACATTGTCCGGTGTGTGGACTTTTTCCCTCGGCAGATGCTATAGTAAAGGTCAGCTGTATGAAAATAACTCAAGCCTCCTGTTTTGTAAAGGAAGAAAATAAATGTGATTTAAAGCATCTCCCCTCTGCCATGCTGTACCCGCTGGGCTGAATGCCCCGCTGTGTGCTCACTGTAATGGCACCCAGTGGGACATCGAGTACTCTGGGAATTACTGTGGTTAGTGCGGCAATTACGTGGAAGAGTTCGGTGTGTACAAAGTCAGTCGTTATAAATTGTTCTGTGCAGATAAAATTCACTTAAGTGACACAAAAAGAAAAGCCAATAGTTGGTGACTGCGGGGTGTAAGAAATCCTTGGATTCAGGCTTTTCTCTTTGTGTTTCTGTTGGGTGAGGTTCTCACCTGCTTGCTGTGTCCCCCGGATACTGCCAGTATCGGGGCATCGAGGTTGTGGAGCTGCCGATGGTCTTCCTGCAGTTAGATTCCATTACATTATCGGTTTCTGTCACTGAGCTCATTATCCTAAGCATGGGGGCAGACTTCTGTCTGTCCGCCTATGGCTTGTACCCCCTTCCTACCCCTTTCATGCTGTCCTGTGTCTGATGAAGACGTGCGAAGGCTTCAATGCTTCCGTCTTTGTTGACGTCATTGCTTCTGATGCAGCTGCCTGTAGGACCAATCCCATTCTTGTTGACTCCTGAATTAACATTTTTAGGCTCTATAGATGGGGTTTTGGAAAACTAAAATATCCAATCATGCAAAGTATAATTCCAACATATTCTGATCTATTCTGGCCAAGAAAATGGCATTAGCCTTCTATAGGATTTGGCAAGTTGATCAAAGTACTACGGTATTTGTTGAACTGTTCTTTTTAATTCTTAATTTGTGAGACTGGTCTACTGCAAAGGGAAAAGAATCATCTGATCTCTCAGTCTCAGGTTTTTACTTTCTAGTCCCCATTTTTTTTTTAATTCGTTTTATTAATTTCAGAATAAATCATACAATACACACATTTGCATTCATATCCATTATTATCAGGTGTAACATGAAGTACAGATAATTGCAGTGTGTCGCCACATCTAAATATTGCAAGAATAACAAATGGTGTATGTCAATCACTAGTATCTTACAAAACTCCTATAAAGCAGATAGCTTGAGTTTAGGTCTAGTCTTTCCCCCATATAAAGGACGTTGTTAAGGAGTTTAGAGTCGCAAATAAGGACCTAGGTATTGGCACGGCACTATGTTGAAAGCAGTAGCTTACCGTAGTTTGGGGAGTAATATCATTTTTATTAGGTTAATACGACCAGCAAACGAGAGCGGGAGTTTTTCCCAGGTTACAAATTTAGATTTGACCAAATCCAATAGTGGGTAAATATTAAGTTGTAGATCCAATTGACTATGTTGGGACATGTGGATACCTAGATATTTAACGTTAGAGACGATAGGCAACGACGAGCGAGTTTCAAGACCTGACATTGGGGTATGAGAAAGAGGCATCAAAGCAGATTTATCCCAGTTTATATAAAGACCAGAGAATTTACTAAATTTATCTATAATCGCTATTACTTGCTTCAGCGTTTCCTCTGTTTTATCCATGAATATCACCATATCATCAGCATAAAGACCAATGATGTTCACTCGATTCGCGATATTTATTCCCTTAATATCAGTGGAGGACCTTATACGTATTGCTAAAGCCTCTATCGCCAGGGCAAACAGATCCGGGGATAGAGGACATCCCTGGCGAGTTCCCCTGTGTAAGGAAAAAGGTTCAGAAATAGAATTATTCACAATCATATGTGCCTTGGGTTTCGTATATAATATGCCTATCCCTCTCAGAAATGTATCCCCAAAACCATATTTCCGCAGACATGCAAAGAGGAAGGGCCATTCAAGGGAATCAAAAGCCTTGGCCGCGTCTAGCGATGCCAGTGCCCAGTTATTATCTGGTTCTAAAGAGATATATTGAATGACTGACTGAACCCGCCTAATATTGATGGAAGTACTTTTACCAGGCATAAAACCAGTTTGGTCCGGGTGTATAAGGTCCAGTATGATTGTATTCAGCCTAGTAGCCAGAATTTTAGTAAAGATTTTATAATCTACGTTTACTAGAGATATGGGTCGATATGATCCACAGTCCAAAGGGTCTTTCCCCTCTTTCCTGAGCACAATAATATTTGCATCATAAAATGTTTCGGGCATAGACCCTCCCTCCTATATTCCCCTGAGTACCTTCAATAAAAGTGGTGCCAGCTTATCCCAATATTTCCTATATAGCTCAATGGGAAACCCATCAGGTCCAGGGGCCTTCCCAGTAGCCATATCCGCTATAGCATGTTCTACTTCCTCCAAAGTAAACTCGGCATCCATAAAGGCCCCCTGGGTTGGGTTCAATGAGGGGAACCTTATATCTGATAAATAATCTAAACATTCAGTAACATCAAGACCGCTACTAGATTCATATAATGATTTATAGTAATCATGAAAACACCGAAGTATTTCATCAGTAAAATATGCTAATGAGCCATCAAGTGTACGAATCTGCAGTATTATGTTGGCGCACTAAGAAAACCAGGAGTGTGCTGGCCTGATTCCCCAGTTCAAAGTAGGATTGACGGGTGAAAAATAATTTGTGTTTCGACTTAACGTCTGCATGCTGAGCATACAACCTCTGGGAAGTAAGCCATTCAACCCTGTTACCGCTAGTTTGATTAGCTATATATGCAGCCCTCGCTGCTCTATCTCATCATCCTCCATCGCCGTTATCCTTTTAATATAGGAAATTGTAGAGGACAAACACCCCCTTAAGTATGCCTTAAGCATATCCCAAAATAGACCAAGATTTTGGGGTTCCGGATGGGTTGAAATGAAACTGTTTAACTGATCTACCGTCCTATCACTAGAATCTATTAATTTCAACCAGAAGGGATTCAATTTCCAGGATATATTATTATTAGTAGATTGACCATATTTAAGTTTAAGAATAACCGGACTGTGATCCGAAATCCCCCTATTGCCATGTTCAATG
The DNA here is from genome assembly GCF_032444005.1 of Ranitomeya imitator. Lineage (NCBI taxonomy): Eukaryota > Metazoa > Chordata > Amphibia > Anura > Dendrobatidae > Ranitomeya > Ranitomeya imitator. The sequence continues at coordinate 94,486,957 of NC_091286.1, forward strand.
CCATCCACCCACAATGCCAGTCCACTAGATCCAAATATATAGTCTATATGAGATAAAGATCGCTTAGTAGATGAGTGGCAAGTATACCCCCTAGCCACAGGGTGACTCATTCTCCATAGGTCCAGCCATCCGTTACCACCCATAAACAGCGCCAATTGGGAAGGGGGCTGAGGCATAGGCTCCCCAGATATTGTGTCGTCCAGTCGTAATCTATCCAGGGAATTATCCATGACTAAATTAAAATCACCCATACAGATAACATTAGCATCAGGATAGTTTAAGGAGAAACCCATTGGTATACGAAGAACCGATGTGTTAGCAAGGGGAGTGTTATAGAAACATAATATCACATATTCACGCGAATTAATAAATGCATGCACAAAAACAAAGCGACCCTCAGGATCTCGCCGTGCCTTCCTGGCCTCCCATCTAACGTCCCTGTGTATTAACAGAGAGACCCCTCTTGAGTAGCTGGTATGAAATGCATGAAGAGACCACTGTACCCACGGCTTTTGTAGACATCGAACCGCATCTCTAGTCAATGTGTCTCCACTAGTGCTACAACATGAGGGTGGTAACGTTTAATCTGCGAAAATACCTTGATCATCTTCTGGGGAGTCTTAATGCCCTGTATATTCCAGGTCATGCATATAATCTCAGACCCCATGTTTACACGTGAAAGAATAATGTGCATTATTATTCGGGCAAGGTTCAGAGACATCACACAGAGCATAAAGATAGTATTGGCGGCCGTACACATCAAACATTCAAAACTGGTATAAAAAACCAAACCAAACAAAACTCGAAAAATGGAGGAGTATGATCCTATACTCCTGCAGTCAGATAGAAAAGGGGATACCCTCACTGAATTCAGCTTCCGGTATTGTTGATAACCTCAGCACCCACATAGAGTTCTCCGTTTATATTGCCATTTGACAAAGAACACAGATTAGGAGTCTTTCACAGTAGACACCCTGTGAGACCGCACCCATTTGGCTACCTCCGCCGGGTCTGTAAAGAATAAAGAGGAACCATCATGGACAATACAGAGTCGAACTGGATAGAGCATGGAATAGATAATATTCTTATCACTAAGTTGTTTCTTGATGTCCATGAACCGCGCCCACTGTTGCTGGAGCTCCATGGAGAAATCCGAGAAGATCGATATGGTAGCATTGTTGAATTTAATAGGGCCCTTCTGCCGCGCCAGACGAAGAATAGCATCTCTGTCCCTACAATTGAGGAGACGTGCTAGGAAAGGTCGAGGCGAAGTTCCAGGGGGAAGAGGTCTCGTTGGGACCCTTTGGGCTCTCTCCACCGCGAATGTTGAGGAGAATCCATCCCCCAGAGATGACTTAAGCCAGTCTTCCAGAAATTGTTCGGGTTGCTGGCCCTCGGAGCGCTCCGGCAGACCGATAATTCGAATATTATTGCGGCGTAGTCTGTTCTCCAAATTGCCTGCCTTTTTATTTCCAGGCGTTTACTTACAGAGCCAGCGGCTTTTGTCAGTTTAGCCTCCATAGGGGTAATGGTATCCTCTATATGAGACACTCTTGTTTCAACCTCCGAAATAAGCCCTCTCATAGCTTGCATATCATGCCGCAGACAACCCATTTCAGTATGCACATCCTCTATTTTTTCCGTAAGAGATGATCTAGTTCACGGGATATATAGTTACATAGTTATTAAGGTTGAAGGAAGACTATAAGGCCATGTTCACACTTTGCGGTTTTTACCGCGGATCCGCGGCGATTTTGACGCTGCGGGTCCGCAGCAGTTTCCTTAGCGTTTACATTAACATGTAAACCCTATGGAAACCGCAAACCGCTGTGCACATGCTGCGGGAAAAACCGTGCAGAAACGCAGCGGTTTAAAACCGCAGCATGTCACTTCTTTGTGCAGAATCGCAGCGATTCTGCACCCATAGAAATGCATTGAATCGCTTACTTCCCGCATGGGGCTGTGCCCACGTTGCGGGAAGTAAGCGGATAATGTGCGGGTGGTACCCGGGGTGGAAGAGAGGAGACTCTCCTCCAGGCCCTGGGAAGCATAAATAGTGTAAAAAAAAAAAGAATTAAAATAAAAAATGATGTTATACTCACCTCTCAGCGCTGCCCGCGGCCATCCGGTCTTCGGTTTGCTGTGCGAGCAGGACCTGTGGTGACGTCGCGGTCACATGACCGTGACTTGATGACGCCGCGGTCACATGACCGTGACGTCACGAAGGTCCTTCTCGGCACAGCATCTTTGGAACCGGACCGCCGGGTGCAGCGCCCAGGAGATCCGGACATCAGAGGGGGTGAGTATATCATTATTTTTATTATTTTTATCATTACTATTGATGCTGCATATTGCTGCATATGCAGCATCAATAGTACAGGAGTAATCCCGCAGCAGAAACCGCGGAACAAACCGCGATAAATCTGCAGGGATAACCGCAGCGGTTTTGCCCTGCAGATTTATCAATTCCGCTGCTGGATAAACCTGCAGAGCACACCGCAAAGTGTGAACATGGCCTAAGTCCATCTAGTTCAACCCATAGCCTAACCTGACATGCCCTAATGTGTTGATCCAGAGGAAGGCAAAAAACCCCATGTGGCAAAGAGTAAGCTCCACATTGGGGAAAAAAATTCCTTCCCGACTCCACATACGGCAATCAGACTAGTTCCCTGGATCAACGCCCTATCAAGGAATCTAGTATATATACCCTGTAAGTAATGAATCACTCATTACAGCATCATACGGCAGCGAGTTCCATAGTCTCACTGCTCTTACAGTAAAGAATCCACGTCTGTTATTATGCTTAACCCCTTAATGACCGCCAATACGTCTTTTAACTGACCTGAGATATAAGAGAATAGCCTCCCCATACAGGTGACAATCCAGCATCTGTCAGTTGTACACTATAGCTGACAACTTGCTGTACCAGCCACAATCAGTGTTTGCACCATCTAAATCTATTTAACCCCTTAGATGCTGCTGTCAATAGTGACTACATCATTATAAATGGTTAACAGAGCGTGGGGGCTTCTTCTTTGTCCCAATTGGTGCCCTCATATCTATCATGATTTTGTTGTCCTGATGTTTGCCATGGCAATTCATGGCCAAATAGCGGCCTTAGAGTCTGACGGCTGTTGTAACCTGTTCAGAAGTTAGAGGCATTTAGGTGGTAAAAATACACATTTTCATTTCTGTCATACCACTTTGCATTAATTCCTGTAAAGCACCTGAAGGGTTAATAAACTACCTGACCGCAGTTTTTGATATGTCAGGGGGTGCTGTTTTTAAAATGGTATCACGTTTGTGGGTTTCCCAATGTATGGGACCCCTAAAGTCACTTCAAACATGGATAAGTCCCTAAAAAAATAAATTTTGTAAATTTCTTTGAAAAAATGAAAAATTGCTGCTACATTTTTAAACCTCCTAAACTGCTAACAAAATAAAATAATATTTTACAAATGGTGCTGATGTAAAGCAGACATGTGGGAAATGTTATTTATTAATGGTTTGCTGTGGTATGACCATCTGGATTAAAAGGGATAATCATTCAAATTTAGAAAATTGCTAATTTTTTAACATTTTTCTCAAATTTTTGATATTTTTTTATAAATAAACACAAAAAATGTTGAACAAAATTTACCATTATCATAAAGTATAATGTGTCACGAAAAAACAATCTCAAAATCACTGGGATTTGTTGAAGCGTTGCAGAGTTATTACCACATAAAGTGACACTGGTCAGATTTCAAAAATTTGGCTCTGTCACTAAGGGGTTAAACCTTTTTTTCCTCCAAACGCAGACGATGCCCCCTTGTCCCGGGTTCAGGTCTATGATTAAAAAGATCATCAGAAAGGTCTTTGTGCTGTCCCCTCATATATTTATACATTAACATAAGATCACCCCTTATAGCCTGCATTAATTGCCCGGATGCCTGTTTAAGAGTCAGTTCGTCTTGTTCTCCCTCCTCATTACCATCAGAAAGACGATTTTTGCGCTGGGCCTGTGCAGGGTTATTTCTGAGTGCGTATATTGTCAGGGGGATCATCCCTGGCATACTTCCTTAGTTTGTCAGCAGCCCCTGCTCCCTTGGGATGATGCATGGCAGACAGCAAAAGGGACTTCACAAAGTGATTGCAGTTATATTTGTATATAATCCGCTCCCCAATCTCGGGCACTGCAGAGTTAGATACAGGATTATATCCCAAAGAGACCACTAGACGGGCAGCTGAGATATTGAGAGTTATAAAGGCAGCAGCTTTAATGTTCACCTGGGCTCTATATATCAGAGCAGGTCTCCAGTCTCCACAGGGGGGAACAGCAGGGAGGGGGTTAATCCCTCTAAAGTTATGGCGCTGGCAGAAGAAATGTCTATCTGATAGGGGGGCGCAGGGCCCAATCTTCCAGAGCACACACTGCACCACCCCCTTATTATCTCAGGTTATCTGCTCACCTCCTGAGCAGCACCGCAAATATGGCAAGGAGCGCCGCTTCCCTTACTGTTAGGGCGCGTGCTGTAGTAATGGCCGCTGCCCCCGCAGGCACCTCCATTCACTTCAGGTTTCCCGACTCCTGCACGCCGGTGTCCCACAGCGCTCACCGCTAAGGTTCAGAGAGGGCCGATTCCAAGAAGGAGGAAGCTTTGCACCAATAGAAGCCGGCGCCGCGTCCTGTCTCGTCGGAGCGTGCCCACAGAAAATGGCTGCCGCTGCACGTGGAGTCCTCCGCCCGTCCAGGCCACTACAGCTCCCGACGTCCCAGGTCCTCACAGCAGCCGTCCGGAGGGTCCACAAGGCTCCCAGGCTTATGGGATTCTAGTCCCCATTTTCATATGGTGGCCAAAGCAGTGCTGTGTTAGTGGCCCGGCAATATCACCGTGCATGCAGAGCAGAAAACAACCCTCTAGGGTAGGCATCAGCCGCACTAGGGGTTCACTCCTGGAATTTGACAATTATTTTCAACTATCTCAAACTTTAAGGGATTGATTTATCACATATGCATATGATAGAAGAAAAATGTATGATTGCTGGGGTCTGGCTACTGAGACCTCCACTAATCCGGAGAACGGGATTCCAGAGCCTCTTTGTGACTAGAGCGGAAGTGATCATGTGTGACCACAACTCCTATAGACATGCACATGATCACTACCACTGCAATCACACGGGACTTGGGGACCCCTGCTCTTGGTATGATTGGAGGTCTTAGTAGTGAGAGTCCTGTGATCATCTATCCCAGTGTTCTCTATCTCCAGTCCTCACGGCACACAATGGATCGTGTTTTCAGGATTTCCTTAGTATGGCACAGGTGATGGAATATCAAGGCATCAGATATTGTCACAGGTTCTCTCACCTGTCCACACATGATTAGTATGGAGAACACTGATCTAACCTGTGGATATGCGATATGTGTAAAGGTGTGTTTTAAAATAAAAAGATATGTCACTTAAAAGTGCAATTCAATTGATAAAGGTGCTTCAATCTCTAGTTATCATTGTTTGTCCCGGCAACTCAACTTCTGCCTATTTTGACACTGGATACAGCTTCATGAATCAATATGAGACCCGGGGGCTTACTGACTGTTTCAGTAGCCAGCCTCTCTCTACTTATGCATTGGCCATGACAGAGTAGGCTCTGCTATTGAAATGAGCCAGTCAGCCAGCCCCCTTAACACATAACATTAAGTGACAAGTTGTAAGCGGAAATTGCGGCATCAATGCTGATATATGGGGACCAGGGCATCTTTTCTTATAAACAGTTGTATTCCGGATTAGTATATCTTCCTGTTTTGTTTGTTGTTTTTTTTTAAAGCTAGATACCCTTTAACTGTTCCACTTTACATCGCTGCTACATATTAATTCTTAAGGTTTATGTAAGGCCAATGGTTAATAGAAGGATCTGCTAATTTTTAAAGGGGTTGTTTCATGATGGCAACCCCTATCCATATGCCCTCTTAGCCATCCCCCACTTTGAAGTAGCACATAGACCAGTTCTGCTAGTAATGTCTATCAGCAGAGCAGTAGTAGCCATGAGACACCCCAGTAAGGTCTGAGCTTCCACTGCTGCTGAGCTCTTCTGTCACTAGGGAATATTTAGAGAGTTAGGGAGCACCACAACTGGGCGACTACCATAATTATGATGAACATATAAAGGGGTGCAGCTCAATGCATAGCAAAAACATCATGGAAAAACAACAAGAGAAAGAAAGCTATGCAAATAGGGCGCACGCCCAAAAAAATACAAACTGAATAGCAAAAAATACAAAAATAATTTATTAAAGAAAGAAACAAATGCACAAAAATAAAAACATATAAAATACAACAACCACACTACTGGTCCCAAGATATTCATATATAAACAGCCCAAATATAAATGATATTAAACGACAGCAATAAAGACATGCCACAATTGGATTGTTATACCATAGAAGAATATGCATGAATATATATACATACCTTTCCCAAAACAATATATGGGAAAGGCCTATAATATGGAAAAATAAGAACCGCCTGATGCTTATATAGGTAAAATATGACTCAATATTTCAAATGGCCACAATATAACAATATCTATACAAATATAAACATATATGAGCATAAAGAGTCTGGGCGTCCCCAGACAACCTTGCAATAAATAAAGTGCCCTAATATAGAGAAAGAGACTAATACCATCAATGGGGCCCCAATAAGCGCATAAGAGAATAATATATATATCAAAAAAAAATTATATATATATATATATATATATATATATATATATATATATATATATATATATATATTTTTTTTTTTTTTTTTTTATGAGATATTAGCTAAGTAAAGAGATGCGACAAGCAAAGCATCCAGGTGGGGAAATAAACCCACTCAGGTATAGAGAAGGCGTCCATAAAAATGGAAGTATGTGGCACAATGATGTAAAAAGATACAGGGGTTAAAGGTAAATACCCAGAGTAGGTCATCCAGTATGTGGCATGGGTCGTCGGCAGTCAGTAGTCCCCTGAAGCTGCGTCTAGCAGCGATACGCGTGGGGCTCCCCCCACACTCTCTGTATCCCGGGTTCGCCCTTTTCCACCTTTGACTACTGACTGCCGCCGGGCCTCTCTGACCTTTCCGGCGCCTGCGCACTGCAGTACTTTGTTCTGCCCTCAACAGGGCAGATAAAGTACGCCTGCGCCGGAGCCGTGGCTGAAGATCAGAAGAGGACGTCTTGTAATGAAGATGGGAGGCGCCGCAGCTGACCAGAGACGCCCATCCGACCGGACCAGCAGCAGGACCGCCCCTGGGTGAGTATAATCTAACGTCTTTTTCTCCTCTTTCAGGTAACATCGGGGGCTTATCTACAGCATTACAGAATGCTGTAGATAAGCCCCTGATACCGGTGGGCTTACCTCACCCGCGATTTTCAGGGTGACAGGTTCCCTTTAAGATGGCTATGGATCATGGAGGGAGGAGGTGAATGTGCCGAGAGCAGTAACAGGGAAAAGAAGAGAGGGGATGCCCCAAGATACTCTAAAGATAGGATGATAATAAAAGCTTATCCATTCTTTTTAAAATTAACCTATCACGTCCAGAAAACCTTTTTACTTGCAGATGTAGGGTTAATATACAGATAAATAGTGTTAAAAATTGCTTCCAGTCATCTGTGTGGTGCAGGGGACAGCTAGTCACTTTTTAGTATTGGGGTGAGGGCTGTGATTACTCCCCCAGCACATTGATAGCCTGCTCTGCACACACACTCACACTACACACACGCACACTGCACACTGCACACACTCTGCAGAGCACGAGGGGGAGATCACAGCGGCCCTTAGCGTGTAGTGAGACTGATAACTGGAACAGCTCCCTGCACCGCTGGAAGTGAGTAGGTGCAGAGAGAATATGCCTTGATTTTCTCTCTGCAGCTGCTGCTCCAGTAATCTGGATATAAACAGGATTTAAACGATATTTACTTGCAGCTTGACCCTGTGTCTGTGGTTTACCTTTTCTATAGATGACAGGTTGTCCTTAAGTAATTTTCTACTAATGGTGCTCAGAGGAGACTTTATCTTGAGGTATGGGAGCTTGTGGTTACTTTTTGATTGTGAAGCTATATTTTTAGGATAGCTACCTATGAGTATCATTACCATTATTGGCATACCCACAGGTATGACATAAATGCCATGTAGCCGAGGGTCCTGCGTCTAATCTGCTAACACCATTCACAAATTTTTGGCTACCCCTTTGTTAAAGTTCCAGAATGCTGTAGGAAAAAAAATCAGCAAATGTGGGTCCGGATTCTGTCTTCTTGGTACGTTCTGGCCCTTTTGGATATTACTCAAGGCTCTGAAGTTGTAAAATGTTTGCTACTTTTGCAGTTTTGATGCCGCCAGAATAGGCAGAGTGGAGGAAGGACGGGGACGTGATGTAGTTTCATGACAATCTGTGGTGTGACTTATGTCAGGATCTTACTGTGGTCCCAGACTGGAGTAGGACCACCACTGTTAAGATATGCTTGATTCATTAAGAGGTGGGCGCCTGACACCCTCATCAAGACCAGTGTGGACATCGCCAGGCTCCATGAATTGTCTAACATAGGGATACCTGAGTAGTCCTATCCTGTGCCTGTTAGAGCCGGTCGCCGGCCATGTTGGCAGTAGGGGGAGGGGGTTCTTAGTAAAGTATTACTGCATTTTGAAATAATTTTCTATTAAAATTCCTATAACTGTAGTAATAGCCATGCAGCACTTCACATTAATTAGACTCTTGTTTTTGTCGTCTGACATGTACTATATGTAACCACTTCAGCTTGTCCATTGTAAGTCCTGGAGTGATTCATCCTCTTTTTCTTGTATTTTGTAAACCGCTCCTACAGCCAAGATTGTTTCCGGACACGCTGAGAACCTATTACTTCACATTTCTGTTTCCTTCCATGCTATGTGGGTTGCACAGTTTTACCATTTTCACATGTCCGCTCTGTTGGCACGTTATTCACCTCGGGCCGCCATGGTGGCCTGGGAAACTGTGTTACCGCTTTGGTTTGTGTCCATCAGACTCATGGGCCAATGTAGATACCTTGTAATGGCATGGAGACCGTCCTCGGCTGAGCTTACGCCATGCGGGGTCTATACACCATATGTCAGAGGGTCCCTAGAGACGAGCTAACACTTAGTTCCAACGGCATCGGTGCCCTACATATAATGTGTGTGCCAGGAAGAGCCCCCGCGTGTACATTATATGTCACCGAGGGGCATCCTTTTGCCCTCTGTTAATGTTATATGCACCCGGGGGCTAAAAATGGCCGCACCTGTGAACCTCACAATCATCTTCTATACAAGAGGAATTATAAAGCTTTATGTGGCCCCCGCAAGGCTAATAGGGGTCAAGAGTGAGGGGCTCTCCTCTATTGGGAAACATACGGTACTTTTTAAAGGGTCGATTTAGTGGTTGTTAAATGTATACAATCCAGCTGTAAATTTTGATTTTGCAATAATCAGTCTTTTTTTTTTCCCACCCTCAGATATTCAGGAGAGGAGTGAATTGAAGCAATTCTTTGAAGACCACTATTCTCAGATTTATTTTATCTTCTATGAAAATTTCATTACACTGGAAAGTAGCTTAAAGCTAAAAGGTATGCCTTGTTCTGCCCTGTATGCTCAGGTGTTGTGCCCGATCTGTACATTATCTGTCCCCATCACTAAAGCGTCACTGCGCCGCGCATCCCGTCACTGCGCCGCGCATCCCGTCACTGCGCCGCGCATCCCGTCACTGCGCCGCGCATCCCGTCACTGCGCCGCGCATCCCGTCACTGCGCCGCGCATCCCGTCACTGCGCCGCGCATCCCGTCACTGCGCCGCGCATCCCGTCACTGCGCCGCGCATCCCGTCACTGCGCCGCGCATCCCGTCACTGCGCCGCGCATCCCGTCACTGCGCCGCGCATCCCGTCACTGCGCCGCGCATCCCGTCACTGCGCCGCGCATCCCGTCACTGCGCCGCGCATCCCGTCACTGCGCCGCGCATCCCGTCACTGCGCCGCGCATCCCGTCACTGCGCCGCGCATCCCGTCACTGCGCCGCCTCTAGCTTGGAGTTAACCTCAAAAATCAGTTTACCTCTCTTTGCTCTATATGCTCTTATTACATGCCACTGTCACTGCATAGTATATAGAATTTGATTCTGTGTCTTTATGTAACTATTTAAATGCTGCCAGGACCCATTAGTCTGGATCGGCGTTTGATCAATGGTTCAGTGTTAATCACAGATTGTACACTGATGCCATCCGTGTCCTATCAGTGATTTTCACGGTCCTGAAACTTCCATGGGTGATTTTGATCTGTGACTGATCAAAAACGGACATGCCACAGTGATTATTTTCGTGAAATAAAAAATACAGATATAAGAACAGTCCTCCAGATGATAATGGGTACATGTTCTATCTGTAACAACCAGAAAACTCCTACACTATGCAGGGATGTCTGAATGGAGATTTATACTGAAATTATTGAGAGAAGACCATGGCTTGAATACTACCCAGGCACTGGGGTTGAGGCTCCTTCAGGCTTTTACCTTTCCGCATTGGTTTTGTTAACAAGTCTCTCAATATTTACATTATAGGGATCGACCTGTCAATCAAGCCTAGTTGGGTGGGAAATAGCACGCGGATGCCACCCGGCAGACTGTTCTCTGTGTGCATGGACTTTTTTTTTCTTCACTAATTCTTCTAGCTAGATATTCTACCAGGCGCTGCAGAGTTTAAGTAAATTAAGTTTTCTGTAATGACCAAAAGGCCTGAATTTCTGTTTTCTTGTCTGTGAAGCTAGCACAATTAGCAATGTCCTAATGTGCACAGAGTCCTACACAAATCAGTCCTGCCTGTTAGTGATAGGCTGCTTCTTTTGATGAAGTTAGTATATTAATTACTGCACTAGTTTTAATCCTTGATGGGAATAGTAGTACATGCATTCCTCTGTATAATGCTGCACAGCATGCGAATTAGTATTGAAGAGTCATATGGGAGGTGGCGATGGCCTGAAGAGTCTTATGGGAGATGGCCATAGCCTGAAGAGGCTTATGGGAGGCGGCCATAGCCTGAATAGTCTTATGGGAGGTGGCCATAGCCTGAAGAGTCTTATGGGAGGCGGCCATAGCCTGAAGAGTCTTATGGGAGGCGGCCATAGCCTGAAGAGTCTTATGGGAGGCGGCCATAGCTTGATGAGTGTTATGGGAGGCGGCCATAGCCTGAAGAGTCTTATGGGAGGCGGCCGTAGCCTGACGAGTCTTATGGGAGGCGGCTGTAGCCTGACGAGTCTTATGGGAGGCGGCCGTAGCCTGAAGAGTCTTATGGGAGGCGGCCGTAGCCTGACGAGTCTGTTCCCTAAACAAGTCATGCCTGGCCTGATCAATGTGATGTCATTACAAGCTGCCTCTTGTGGAAAGTTAATGAAGCCTGTAGAGTGTCCCTAAGGACCAGGCTGCATTACTCCTCAGGATAGCGGCACCTTCCAGATGAGGTGCAGGACTCACAATGTTGTAAGTTCTTTACATTTTGAAGATTGGGCAAGTCCTACAATAAGGTTACTACCATCCAGTATAACAGTATGGTGGAGGTTTTGGAGAATAAAACGAGTTGCCTTTAAGTAATTCTTAACTTGCGCTTCTTATCCTTTGTGCATCCTTTTACAGCTGGCATTCTTCTTGCTCTTCACCACTGTATTTTATGTTTTTTTCACATCTTTCAATTATTTAAAATGTAAAAGTATTAATGGAAATGCACATTGGCTCTTGTGGCATTGTACTCTGATACTGCACTCCTGTGGTAAACTCTATACTAAACTAGTTTGTGTTTTTACTTCTATGATCTGTACAAAGAAGGAATAAGTACCCCCATCACCAGTAACAATCAGCGACTCCTGCCCATGTGTCTATCATCTGTCCCTTATCTTTTCATTATAAATATGTGTTGTGTAGAAACGTCCATATGTTTTGTGAAATATAAGAATTTTTTTTCTTCCAGGGAATAAATCTCAAAGGGAGGAGCTGGACTCCATCCTATTTCTTTTTGAAGTAAGTATTTTTCTTTCGATGATATGCACGATCTTTAGTTGGTGCCGTAAGCGTTATTGGCCAATATTTTTATATCGCGTGATGTTGTAATGCAAACTAATTAGATTAATCATTCGTTATTTCCTCAGAGGAGTTCTTCCTTTTCTTGACCATCCCTGTGATAGATGGTTAGACAATCAGATGATGAATTTGGGTCCAGCTTCTAAATCCTGTTAGGCTGAACGGGTATCGCAATGGTAGTTTTTACTCCCCACACATTTGCTCTTCTTTGGATTTTTCAGGGGGTATGCCGTGTTATATGATGGTCATTCACTGCGGGTATCGGCTATGATCTGTAGCCTAGTCTGGGCTTTCATTAGGACCCAAATCAGTCATCTGTCATGAACAACTGTTTAACTAAAGGACCCAGCAAGGACATCCAGCACACCAGATCGACTGTTCTTTTGTATGTGTGTTTTGAGCTGGCGTTTCTCACCCTTCATTCATTGTCTAAATTGGATTTGAAGGACATCTGGAAGGGTCATGTAAAAAAAACAAAAAACCCCAAACCCTCTCGACCCGGAGATATGGAGCTTATCTGCATTTTAATAATGTTCTAAAGCCATGCCACACAGAGAGCCTGGCCATCAGGACAGTAACGTTATCCCTCCCGTCAGCCTCCAGCTTTCAGTCACACAGTTGTGGCCGGCTCGACTTCAGTCACTGCTCGGTACATGCAATCCCTGTGCTGACTGCTGGGAGGAAGGGACTTAATTTCTTCTGTGTAGTCGGCCTTTCAGTCCAGCGGTCTCAGAACACTATTACCCTTCAGATAAACACTACAGGTCAATAACGTTTTTTGACATAATAGGTCGCCTTCAAGCTATCCTTACATTTATCTTCAGGAGCACACTGCTCCCCTGCCTCCTGGCTTCCTGTGTGCCAGGTGGCGGCGGTGTGCTTTTGACCGATTGTTGTTCCGCAGGTCTGACGCTGTATTTTCCAATGTTTCCATCTGAGACAACTTTGCCTATGCAGCATCAGAGCCTTGCAGGTCACTAGAGCCGGCCGGATCCAGTGATTTGGTGAGCATTACAGTAGTGCTTACAAGTTCTCTTGGAAAGAGCTTGTAGCTGCTGCAGTGGTGGTTGGTCTTGTAGGCTGTGAGCGGTGCGCAAAAGAAATAAAAAATCCCTCTGCTCTTGAGTTTTTACAAGCTCTTTGCAATTTCACCCACTAAAGAACTTAAGAATAATGCTTTAAAGTGCGTATCCAGGACTACTTTATTTTTTTTTACTATGGACCTAAGAACCTTCAGGCATGTACGGTAATTGCCAACTACCTTCCTGTTCTATGATGCGCCGGCCAAGAGCGGTAACAGACCAATCCTTCCGGCGATTCTGCGGCTTCCACTGACATCACACTGACAGAGCAGCTGGTTCTCTTACGCTCTGCTAGGTTGAAGGAGCGTGGCTGTCGATGTCCTGCTGATTGACAGCCTTCTCCCCTAACTGCAGCATGACGCCGCTTTCATGCACTGTCAACAGAGCAGACCGGGTGTGTAAGCGTTTCTCTGACGGGGAGCAGCAGAGTCGCCGGTAAAAGTGGTCTGAGCGAGCGCCGGGTGTGACAGGCAGGTGATAAGCAACTACCTGTCTGTTAGATCTTAGGCCAATAGAAGCAAAATAGTCCCGGAAAATCCTTTTTAGGACTGTTGCACATCTAGATGACAGGTTTGATTGATCCATTTGATTGAGCACAATGTCTGCTGGGCACAGTACCTCGGTGATTGTACTACCTGTGTGTAGTTCTATCTCCGTACCTGCTGTCCGATCACAGGAGTGATGCACTCGCTCCACGTTGGGCTATGTTCACATCCCGCTTAGCCATTCATTAAACCTATAAGCCAGGACGCGCGTTACGCTGAGGCCTCTGATGGATACCATGCAGTGAAGTCCACCAGAGGATGACAGTGTGTCTTCCCACCATCCTGACAAACCCGCATCAGTTATGCCAGTGGGTAAAGTCATATCAGTAGAATGAACGTCCCTGTAAATAGGGCTGCTGTGGACGCCCAAGTTACAGTGAAAAATAATAACAAAGCTCCACATGCCCATAGGTCAAAAGGAACAAATGATGACTTTTTTTGTTTGAGTTGTAACTAAACATTTTAATAATTTAAAAAAAATCATAAATCCCCTCCCCAAAATCACCTTTTACGCTATATGTGCCTAAGAAAAAAAAAAACTAATGCTATAATTATAGATTGCTCAAAAATTCATATGTATTCTCCAAGTAGTGCTTAAATATAAAATAACTTTCTCCTGTCTAGGATAAAGCCTTATACAGCCATGTCCGTGAAAAATCTGCTGAAATGTGACAACCCCCCCCACCCCCCCAAAATAAATAAATAAAACTGGCCAGTCAATAAATCATTCTCGCCTGGTCATTAAGGGGGTTAAAGGTGCAAAGTAGCCTGTTAATTAAGAAGACAACGTTCTAGTAAATCAGCATTGATTATCAGTTATAAGTAATGATGACCTGGAGCTTTCATGGTTACAAACAGGATTAGAAATCTAGAGAATTGGGTTAATTACCTGGTAATTCGAGTCCCTCGTCTGAGGCCTCTGCGTCCCTGAAGGGCTGAGCCGTGTAATTGTCATAGTACTGATTAAATTCTGCCAACCCAGAAGAGAGCTCGCCCTGTGTAACCTGCATTTTCCTAAAATAATGTGAAACCGAGCGATGTCCTGCTTCCCCTCCAGTATGAGCCTCAGTATAGTGGGGCTGCTCTGCAGCTCTCAGCGAATATTAAAGGGGCTGTTCAAGAAAAGCTGTACATAGGCAGCAAAGCATCTAATCTATCACTGCGCTCTAGCATCTCGTTCCCAACACTTCTCCCTTCACTTCTATTTCTCCTGGGTAGACGCCTCGACTTATGTACAGTCCTAAGGAACGCTGCAGCAAATCACTAGCCTCAGCAGTAAATGGCACAAGACTGCTGCCGCCAGTCTTTAGCTGCAGCGGTCACCTGGGGTATGCAGGCTGTGACGTCTGCAGCCAAAGTGTAGAGAGTTTGGCAAAGAGTAATATGGGGCGTACTGTATCTTGTTTTGATAGATTACATCATGGCTGCCTGTGTGCAGTTTCTTCATTATATCTTCATTTTATTTTATATATTGCATTTTACGTTTGATTTGTGGAGGTTACCTTATTTTCACACCTAAGTATATATATATATATATATATTTTCCTATATCTCATTTTAATTGTGTTTCGTTGCTATTCTTTTTATTAGAAAATTTTACAACTACTACCTGAAAGGATTTTCTATCGCTGGCAGTACCATAGCATAGGTAAGAATCATGTTGACGATGATCATAATTTTGTATGCTTTTTTTTTTTTTTTTTTTAAATACTGAATTATTTCCACTGTAATTTCTAAAATGATTTTAGTTGGATATAAAATAGTTTATAAAATGTTCATCGTTATATTCTGAATAAAATACCCATTTCAGTTCAGCAAAATATTTCATTCTTTCATCATGGAAACACATTTTTCGCTGATTAAACAATTTATGCTGCCATAAGGATCATTTTGCCTCCATGATCTTAAATCGGGACAGTTCGTCATCTGTGAAAACGCCAGAGGAGGGCTTTCATGGATGCACACATTAATTATATTAAAGGGATTGTTCAGGACTTTTATATCCTTAAAATCAGGGCTGTGGAGTCGGTAAGCCAAACCTCCGACTCAGACTCCTCAATTTCCATGACTCCGACTCCACAGCCCTGCTTAAAGTAGGTCATCAATATGTTATCGGTGCCCCACCGCCGATCACCTGTTCCCAGTGTCTGTACAGCCAGGTGTGCTCAGTTCTGGAGATCTGCAGATAGGCCGCAGCCGGGTACTGCACAATGCCCCGTATTGATTCGAATAGGGCAGTACCCACCAGTGGCTGCTATGCAGCTCACACCGCTCCAGAGCTGGGCACATCTGGCCGCCGCTGGTACTGGAAGCAGCTAATTGGTGGGGGTGCTTGGTGTCGATCCCCACTGATCAGATATTAATGACCTATCTTAAAGATTTGCCATAGCTAGAAATTTTTTTTTTTTTGCAAAACAATTGCACTTTTTTGCTTTTAATACATTGTGACAAATTGGAGGAGATTAACTCGTAGACTTGCCTTTGTAACTCACAGACCATATCATAAAAAAATAAGTCTGTGTATGTGTAGATAGATATATAATCTAGTACTATGCAGAAGTTTTAGGCAGTGGTGTGGAAGAACTGCTGCAAATTAAAAGTGCTTTTAAAAATAGTTAATTGTTTATTTTTAATAATTAACAAAATGCCTGGCTTTGTCATTTTAAAAAGTCTCCTAAGACACTTTCACATTCCCCCGTGACGGCCTATTCATATCATTGCTCATGTCTTCTCCAGACCAATCTCCAGCTAACTTGGCTTACAAGACAAAAGCTGGATTTCTCGCTGAAGAGGATAGACCGCCATTCCAGCATTCATTGGCTTTTTGCCCACACCAATGGTAGCTTTTGAGAGCAGTGATATGATGTCCTTTCTGGCTTGCAGCCCAATGCCGGGAAAATGCCTTCTGATGGTGTGTGTAGCCGTTGTTTGATGCCTTAGCCTTGCTATGTGATGTCTAATTACATTTGCAGCGGATAATGGATCAGTCGTGGAACCAGGGGTATGGCAATTTCTGTGGACTGTCCCTGGAGCCGTTTTTCAACTCGACAACACCAGGCCACGTGTTTCTTGTGCTACTGCGAGCAGCCAGCATGGCCTATGGCCTGCAGCATCATCAGACTTGTCACCCATCGAGCACATCTAGGACATCATTAGTCAGCAATTGCAAAGACAGCTGCCAGCAGCAGATTTTGATGATTTGCGGAAGCACCTTCAGCATAGCAGAACATTTCTTAGACAACCATTAATAACTAGATTGATAGCAGCCAAGGCATTTAAGTGAAATGATTTCTGAAAGTGGCGCTGATACTGAATAAATTGAAAACATTTTGTTTTTACTTTATCATTTGTATGTTATCTCTATTCATTTTGTTATTTCTAGCCCAGAAGACGCCAAACTAACGAGTTAACTTCCTCCACGTTGTCATAATATCTAAAAAAAACAAAAAAAAAAAAAAAAAAAAAACTAGAAAAATGTAATATAATGTTTACATGAAAAATATTTGAAATCAGAAAAATATGGGATATATAGAGAGATCCCCTGTTTTTTGGAGTAGAAGACGCTCCTTATTATAAAACACACCCAAGGGTTAGACATCCTAAAATCACATTTCCTACTAATTAAAACTTCCCTGGTGGTGTAAAGAGGGGACAATGCAAGC
The DNA here is from genome assembly GCF_032444005.1 of Ranitomeya imitator. Classification (NCBI taxonomy): domain Eukaryota; kingdom Metazoa; phylum Chordata; class Amphibia; order Anura; family Dendrobatidae; genus Ranitomeya; species Ranitomeya imitator. The sequence continues at coordinate 94,504,338 of NC_091286.1, forward strand.
ACCACACCTCAAATTAACTCCAGGCCTTTTATCTGCTTAATTGAGAATAACATAGCGAAGGGATTGCCCACACCTGTCCATGAAATAGCCTTGGAGTCAATTGTCCAATTACTTCTGGTCCCTTTAAAAACAGGGTGGCACATGTTACAGGAGCTGAAACCCCTAAACCCTTCATCCAATTTTAATGTGGATACCCTCAAATGAAAGCTGAAAAGTCTGAACTTCAACTGCATCTGAATTGTTTTGTTTAAAATTCATTGTGGTAATGTCTATAACCAAAATTAGAAAAATGTTGTCTCAGTCCAAATATATATGGACCTAACTGTATGTAGTTCTCAGTCCTGACCCAGTCTATTGATAGTGTAAGGGAGAACTTGCTGATAGTTGGCAGTGTGATCAATGGGTCCACACTGATTCTGAGAGTGAATTCTTGCAAAGCTGAATGGAGCTGAGGTCAAGCATGTGCAGCTCCACTACAGTGGCATGTAAAAGTTTGGGCACCCCTGGTCAAAATTACTGTTATTTTGAACAGTTAAGATGGTTGAAGATGAAATGATCTCTAAAAGGCCTAAAGTTAAAGATGACTGATTGTCTGTGTGTGTGTGTGTGTATATATATATATATATAGATATAGATATAGATATATATATATATATATATTGAGATATATATATATATATATATATATATATATATATATATATATTGATAGAGAGAGAGAGAGATATCTCTCTCTTATATATATATATATAATCTATCTATCTATCTAAGGACAAAAATGGAACAGCACAATTCTCACCGGTGGGTGCCCGGCCTCCTGGGTCAAGTGGTCCACTATCCCCAAATGTATACAAACAGGCAAAGGAAGGCAGCACTCCAAATGTCATAAAGTGAAAAGTAGTGAGGTTTATTCAGCCCACATCCTCATGCAGCGACGTTTCGGCTCACACTGAGCCTTTTTCAAGCCCTTCAGTGTGAGCCGAAACGTCGCTGCATGAGGATGTGGGCTGAATAAACCTCACTACTTTTCACTTTATGACATTTGGAGTGCTGCCTTCCTTTGCCTGTTTGTATCTATCTATCTATCTATATATATATATCCAACATATTCCAGAGCGCTTTACATACAGATTAACAGCATACATAATAGTGTATATATATATATATATATATATATATATATATATATATATATATATATATATATATATATATATACGGTGAAGTCGTCCTGTCCCCTTTGCAGAATAGCACTCCCAAAGTATGATGTTTCCCCCACCATGTCACACGGTTGGGACGGTGTTCTTGCGGTTGTTCCCTCCTTCTCACTCCAAACATGACGAGTGGAGTTGATACCAAAAAGTTTTATTTTTGTCTGGACTTGACAATCTCTGGTAATCCTATACAGAATGAATGGAGCACAGGTCCAAGTACTCAACCTCTGCTCTGTTCCGGTTCCTATAGGGCTATGTTCACATGTGGAGCTTTTAGCAGCATTTTGTTTCTGCAGAAAAGAAGATGCATTTTCCACTACCCTCAAATATCTCAGAAATCTCATGCACTCAGCTTTTTTTTTTTACTGAAATTGAGAACGGCAACCTTTATGGAAAATCTGCAGCATGTCCATTCTTATTAGCATTTTTCCACCAATACAAAGTGCAAAAAGGCAACTTAACATCCGTGCTTCATTTTTGCAGCATTTTTTGCTGCGGTTTTGGTGAATAAAACAAAGTTTATTACTGTAGATAAATTGCATATGTAATCTTAAAGATAAAGACAGCAAACATACAGCTATTTGCCTTTTTCATATGCAGCATTTTTACTTTCTAAGAATAAGTTTTGGTTGCAGAAAAAAAGCTGCAAAAACTCTGTGACCCCTTACTGAGCCCCATTCTCTGGATCGTTGGGGGTCCTCACGCTATCCCCAGTCCTATGTGATCGGTGATAACAACCCCTATAAGTTATGTGATCTGCCTTTTGGTAGATCATTAATGTAATAAACTCTGTTGCAAGTTGGATAGAAATAACGATCAGCACGGCGGCTACATCTCGGTGTCCTCTACTTTTGCTGAGCGTGCATCTGTGGAAAGAATGGCTGGAAATGGAAGGTCAGGGAAATGGGAAGACACCAACATCAGTGCTGACTTACTGAAAGTTTCTTCCTTCCTTTGTGCGTTCTTTCATTATCATTCCAGGACAAAACCTTTAGTTCTTGTCACCATGTTTTAGTGAATAAATATTTCATGACTTTAGGATTCTGAAATCCCCGTTTGTTTTCCCGATCCACCCTCTCGTGTTCCCTTAGGACGTCAATTTTCATTGGTATAGCAGTCTTTCCACGTTTATTATATATGTACATCAGATATTGTTTTGTATTTTGGGTTGTGAACATTTTCTTTGTCTTTATAGGTTCAGTTTTAAAGAAACTTTTACACACTGGAAACTCTGTAAAGGTGAGTGCTCTCCAGAATGTTGTGAATAATAATAGTAGTAATAATAATAATAATAATAATACTTCCCTAGGGGTCAATGCTCACGTGCTTACCGTGATGTAAAAAAAACCGCACATTTTTTTTACACATTGTTTTTACTGCCTTGATGCAGAAATGGCGCAGAACTTTCTGCATAGAATACTTACAATACTGCATACAATAACAGACTGGAAAATCTCCGGTTTTCTCCTGTTTAACCCCTTAGCGACCGCCGATACGCCTTTTAACGGCGGCCGCTAAGGGTACTTAAACCACAGCGCCGAACGGCGCTGTGGAAAAAGTCCATAGCGCCCCCCAGAGGCCGATTTTCTCCGGGGTCTCGGCTGCCGAGGGTAGCCGAGACCCCAGAGAACATGATTCGGGTAGGGGTAGGGGTAGGGTTAGGGTTAGGGGTAGGGTTAGGGCTAGGGTTGGGGCTAAATTTAGGGTTAGGGTTGGGGCTAAATTTAGGGTTAGGGTTGGGGCTAAACTTAGGGTTAGGCTTCTTTCACACTTACGTCGGTACGGGGCCGTCGCAATGCGTCGGCCCGACATACCGACGCATGTTGTGAAAATTGTGCACAACATGGGCAGCAGCTGTAGTTTTTCAACGCATCCGCTGCCCAATCTATGTCCTGGGGAGGAGGGGGCGGAGTTACGGCCACGCATGCGCGGTCAGAAATGGCGGATGCGACGTACAAAAAAACGTTTCATTGAACGTTTTTTTGTGCCGACGCTCCGCCAAAACACAAGTGATCCAGTGCACGACGGACGCGACGTGTGGCCATCCGTCACGATCCGTCGGCAATACAAGTCTATGGGCAAAAAACGCATCCTGCGGGCACATTTGCAGGATCCGTTTCTTGTCCAAAACGACGGATTGCGACGGAATGCCAAACGACGCTAGTGTGAAAGTAGCCTTAGGGCTAGGGTTAGGGTTGGGGCTAAAGTTAGGGCTAGGGTTGGGGCTAAAGTTAGGGTTAGAGCTGGGATTAGGGTTAGGGTTTGGATTAGGGTTGGTATTAGGGTTAGGGTTGGCATTAGGGTTACGCTTGGGATTAGGGTTAAGGTTAGGGTTGTGATTAGGGGTGTATTGGGATTAGGGTTAGGTTTGAGGTTAGGGTTGAGATTAGGATTAGGGGTGTGTTGGATTTAGGGTTTTGATTAGGGTTATGGTTAGGGTTGACATTAGGGTTGTTTTGGGGTAAGGGTTGTGATTATGGTTAGGGTTAGTGATTAGGATTATGGATCAGGTTGGGATTAGGGTTAGGGGTGTGTTGGGGTTAGGGTTGGAGCTAGAATTGGGGGGTTTCCACTGTTTAGGTACATCAGGGGGTCTCCAAACACGACAGCCAATTTTGCGCTCAAAAAGTCAAATGGTGCTCCCTCCCTTCTGAGCTCTGCCGTGCGCCCAAACAGTGGGTTACCCCCACATATGGGGCATCAGCGTACTCGGGATAAATTGGACAACAACTTCTGGGGTCCAATTTCTCTTGTTACCCTTGTGAAAACAAAAACTTGGGGGCTACAAAATCTTTTTTGTGAAAAAAAAAATATTTTTTATTTTCACGACTCTGCATTCTAAACTTCTGTGAAGCACTTGGGCATTCAAAGTTCTCACCACACATCTAGATAAGTTCCTTGGGGGGTCTAGTTTCCAAAATGGGGTCACTTGTGGAGGGTTTCTACTGGTTAGGTACATCAGGGGCTCTGCAAACGCAACATAATACCCGCAGATCATTCTATCAAAGTCTGCATTCCAAAACGGCGCTCCTTCCTTCCGAGCTCTGCCGTGCGCCCAAACAGTAGTTTACCCCCACATATGGGGTACCAGCATACTCAGGACAAATTGGACAACAACTATTGCAGTCCAATTTCTCTTGTTACCCTTGTGAAAATAAAAACTTGGGGGCTAAAAAATCTTTTTTGTGGAAAAATTTTTTTTTTTTATTTTCACGGCTCTGCATTATAAACTTCTGTGAAGCACTTGGGCATTCAAGGTTCTCACCACACATCTAGATAAGTTCCATGGGGGGTCTAGTTTCCAAAATGGGGTCACTTGTGGGGGATTTCTACTGTTTAGGCACATCAGGGGCTCTCCAAACGCGACATGGCGTCCGATCTCAATTCCAGCCAATTCAACATTGAAAAAGTAAAACGGCGCTCCTTCACTTCCAAGCTTTGCGGTGCGCCCAAACAGTGGTTTACCCTCACATATGGGGTATCGACGTATTCAGGAAAAATCGCACAACAACTTTTGTGGTCTAATTTCTCCTGTTACCCTTGTGAAAATAAGAATTTGTGGGCGAAAAGATCATTTTTGTGTAAACAAAAGCGATTTTTTATTTTCACGGCTCTACGTTATAAACTTCTGTGAAGCACTTGGGGGTTCAAAGTGCTCACCACACATCTAGATAAGTTCCTTAAGGGGTCTAGTTTCCAAAATGGTGTCACTTGTGGGGAGTTTCCACTGTTTAGGTACATCAGGGGCTCTCTAAACGTGACATGGCGTCCGATCTCAATTCCAGCCAATTGTGCATTGAAAAAGTCAAACGGCGCTCCTTCACTTCTAAGTTCTGCGGTGCGCCCTAACAGTGGTTTACCCCCACATATGGGGTATTGGCGTATTCAGGAGAAATTGCATAACAAAATTTATGGTTACATTTCTGTTTTTACACTTGTGAAAATAAAAAAAATGGTTCTGAATTAAGATGTTTGCAAAAAAAAGTTAAATGTTCATTTTTTCCTTCCACATTGTTTCAGTTCCTGTGAAGCACGTAAAGGGTTAATAAACTTCTTGAATGTGGTTTTGAGAACCTTGAGGGGTGTAGTTTTTAGAATGGTGTCACACTTCATTATTTTCTATCATATAGACCCCTCAAAATGACTTCAAATGTGATGTGGTCCCTAAAAAAAAATGGTGTTGTAAAAATGAGAAATTGCTGGTCAACTTTTAACCCTTATAACTCCCTAACAAAAAAAAATTTTGTTTCCAAAATTGTGCTGATGTAAAGTAGACATGTGGGAAATGTTATTTATTAACTATTTTTCGTGACATATCTCTCTGATTTAAGGGCATAAAAATACAAAGTTTGAAAATTGCAAAATTTTAAAAATTTTCGCCATATTTCCGTTTTTTTCATAAATGATCGCAAGTAATATCGAAGAAATGTTACCACTAACATGAAGTACAATATGTCACGAAAAAACAATCTCAGAATCAGCGGGATCCGTTGAAGCGTTCCAGAGTTATAACCTCATAAAGTGATAGTGGTCAGAATTGCAAAAATTGGCCTGGTCATTAAGTACCAAATTGGCTCTGTCACTAAGGGGTTAAAGGGCGGCTCCTGTATTGGGAAGTGAGCGATGCTGAGCAGGTCTCAGACGGGGTCCTGCCACAGCGTGTATATGATCGGCAGGTGTCAGGCACTTGGCCTAAAATACTTACGCAAGCACACATCATAAAAAAGGAGAGCAGCACACAGCCAAGTCATATACAACTGAGAACAATCTTTATTAAGTGCCATTATACTGACCAAACAAGAAAAACCTCCATATTAAGGGCATCTAAAAATAAACATGAATTTACAGGAAGAGCGAAACCGTCTGTGTCCCAGCAAACCATCCTATGTCTTATCTTTATGGCAGTACCCGGCAATATGTGCCAAAATAGGTGAGTAAGACACAGCAGAGCCTGGAATATAGTACCTGCCAAGGAACCCAGTAATGGCAGCACCGAACCGTGCAGGAAGAACATGCTAATGCATAAAACATTTAAAGGGAATCTGTCATCAGGTTTTTGCTACCTAACTTGAGAGCATCATGTAGGGACAGATACCCTGATTCCAGTGGCTTGTTGCTTACCAATTTGCTTGCAGTAGCTTTTATAAAACACCGTTTTATCACCAGAAGATTATCCCTAGAGGACTAGTAAACCTACTGCCATGTAGTCCTCCATATTCATGAGCTCTGTAGAATCCTGCCACCTCCTCTGATTGGTAGCCTTCTGCCTATGCACAGGGAACTGCCTATGCACAGGGAACTGCCTATCAGAGGTGTGGGTGGGGTTAAACAAGCATTCCGCGATCTGCAGCAGAAAAATTGATTTTCTCAAAGCTGCAGCAAGCAGCCCAGTAAGTGATACATTGCTGAAATCAGGGTCACTGCCCCTACATTATGCTCTCAGATTACATAGCAAAAACCTGCTGACAGGTTCCTTTTAAGTAAAAGCACATGTTAATAGGATAAGTGCAAATATATAGCCAGGTATAAGGGTAGCAGTCTAAGGCTATGTGCACACGTGCAGGAATTTTCGTGTGTTTTTCGCGTTTTTTTCCTATAAAACCGCGAAAAAAATGCATACATTATGCATCCTTTTATTAGAATGCATTCCGCATTTTTTGTGCACATGTTAAGTTTTTTTCTGCAGCGGAATCGCATTCCGGAAAAAACGCAGCATGTTCTTTGTTTGTGTGGAATCGTGGGGATTCCACACACATAGAAATGCATTGATTCGCTTACCTTCCACATGTGGCTATGCCCACCATGCGGGAATTAAGTGGATCATGTGCGGTTGGTACCCAGGGTGGAGAAGAGGAGACTCTCCTCCAGGCCCTGGGAACCATATAATTGTAAAAAAAAAAAAAAAGAATTAAAATAAAAAATCGTGATATTCTGACCTTCCGGCGCCCCTGGCAGCCTTCCTGCTTCTTGCGATGGTTCCGTTCCCAGTAATGCTTTGCGGCAATGACATAGCGGTCTCACGACATGGCTACGTCATCTGGGGTCATTGCCGCTAGGCATTATTGGGAACGCGAGCATCGCGTCACAAGTGTGCCCAACCTGTCAATCAGTTTTCCAAGCGATGCTACAGATCGCTTGGAAAACGCTAGCATTCTGCAAGCTAATTACGCTTGTAAAAAGCTAGTGTTTAGCGGGAAAACGCATGCGTATTCCGCATGCGTTTTTCCTGCGGCAGGGAGTTCCAGAATTGCCGTGGAAATTTCCGCTGCAATTCTGGACGTGTGCACATAGCCTAAAAGTAAACCCCAGGATGGTATGCTCTGAAATTCCATGTTTATTGTCATTCACATAACTTCATCCAGGTCCCTGATTTTATTACTGGGTATCCTATTCCAGGTTTTGCCGTGTCTTTTCTTCATCTATATTGGCACATGATTGCTGGGGGGTTTTCTTTATAAGATATAGGGCCTAATTCCTTAAAGCTTTCATTACAGAATTCTCACATAAAGCTTTGAAAAGTTACAAAATTTCGGCGCAACTTGGAAATTCTCCTAAATTTTGCAACTACTGTCATCTTCACGCCATTTTCTTGCAGCTACTCTGATACGTGCAGGGCTGTGATGGGGTCTGGCAGCCACTCGTCAATTTGATGGGGCTGGAGTAGGGTCTATGGCGTGGCCCACACAGACTTGCGCACCACTCGTCCGCCGCTTCTTCATGAATCAGGAGCATCTGATGCCAGCACCCAACCCCCCCACACCAAGATTGGCATGAACATAGGGCAAGACCTGGTGACACACGCTATGTGTCTGTTTTTAGATATTTTTCACTTTTATGGAGGTTTCTTCTGTGGTTTCTATTAGTGCATCTAATAGATGGTTATATTCTGCATATTACTTGGTTGTGCGCTGTGTTCGATATGAGGTGTTCTTGCTTTCTCTAATAAGTATAGATTGGTCGCTCATAAGTGGGCTCCACAGACTTGGTTTTGCGGTGCCCACTTCCTTTGGATTACGACACGTCGTGCATTTGTCCAATTGATTAGAATAAGGCACGCACACATCCCACAGGCACCTACGTCATCAGCCTCGCCGAGATAATATTTAGTATTTCGCAGTCTTCCGATTTATGTTTCTATGAATAATGACCAGCAGCCACTGAATTAGCAGCAGTAGAGCTGAGTAAGTCATTTGGCACTACTAGTCTGTGTTTTCCTATGGTTTTACATAGGACTAAAGTTAAAGGGAACCTGTCACCCCCAAAATCGAAGATGAGCTAAGCCCACCAGCATCAGAGGCTTATCTACAGCATTCTGTAATGCTGTAGATAAGCCCCTGATGTATCCTGAAAGATGAGAAAAAGAGGTTAGATTATACTCACCTGGGCGGGCGGTCCAATCCCATGGGCGTCACGGTCCGGGGTCTCCCATCTTCTTAGGATGACTTCTTCTTGTCTTCACGCTGCGGCTCCTGTTGAGGGCAGAGCAAAGTACTGCAGAGTACTGGGCCTCTCTGACCTTTCCCGGCGCCTGTGCACTGCAGTACTTTGCTCTGCCCTCAACAGGACAGACAAAGTACGCCTGCGCCAGAGCCGCAGCGTGAAAAAAAAGAAGAGGATGTCATCGTAAGATGATGTGAGGCACCGTACCGAACCCCGACTCCAATCGGATCGGACCGCCCCTGGGTGAGTATAATCTAACCACTTTTTCTCATCTTTCAGGAAACATTGTAGATAAGCCCCTGATGCCGGTGGGCTTAGCTCACCTTCGATTTTGGGGGTGACAGGTTCCCTTTAAATCTACATAATTTCACATTGACCAATTCGCTCTGCACGCTGTCCCTTTTCTGACAATGTTCTGCCTCAGTCTGTTGAACCAAACAAACCATGCTGCACTTCTCATCCTCCTCGTGTCTGACTGCAGCGCTAACATCACGATGACTATGCGCAGCCAATCCGAGAAAACAGTGGCTCCCCCACTGTCCGCACCGCAGCCGTACACGAGGAGCAGTGGTGGAGAGTCTGCGCTGGAGCCAGGGACGGAGCATTGTCTGGAAGGGCATAGCCCCCTTATCCGCCCGGCCGTGCTGCCATTCTCCGCTGCTTTATCTGTACGCTGGGGTCAGCATTCACACTCCTTGCTGTTTATCCTGGTAGAACACGTCAGTGGCACCTGTCAGCCACCACCTTGCAGCTATCGTCGCCCTTCCCCTCTTGGCTGTGATGTCACCTCTAGAAAATGTCAGTGTAGTTTCACTGCCGGCCGCCTCCCTTCCTCCGACCAGAGAAGTCGCTGAGTACCTCCCGCATCCTAGAGGAGCACTTCTCTGAGAATGTATATATGCAGGAACCTGTGAAGAAAGCCTTGAGGAGCTGCTGTACTACTTTCCTCCTCAAGGCGATGGCGTAGAGAATTTTCAGTGACTTATTTTGCGTTTGTGCAGGTTGTAAAATCTTAGGCTCAGGTCTTATCTGCATCATGGCCTCTATAAATACCGGAGACCCTAACAGCGGTCCATCCCATGGCTGGCAGTGGATGGCCAGCTATAGACTTTAGTTGCTAGTTTTCCTATTAAAAATGATGCAATCTGTAGCAGAAATTCTGAAGGCAGATGTGACGGTGTCTGTGTCACCATCATGGCCATAAATATTATGGTAAAGATAATGATGGAGATCAGGAAGAGGAGTCTGTGCCCCGCTCACCCTGAATATAAATGGTATTTCAGCTTCGCCCCAGTGCTTCGCCCCAGCAGAAGACGCCACGTACCAATATGACACCAAGGGAAGCGCTGATCCGATGGCGCCATTTATTTATTCCAACCTTCACCCCCTGTCTGCAGCACGGCACCCTAGTCCAAACCTGTGCCCAGACCCGTCCATCATTAACCTCCGACAACCCAGCACATGGTAAGGAGGACTGGCAAATGCACGTTGTTGTACAGGGCTGGTCACGTGTCCCTCCATCGATGGCCATGTTGGCACTGAAGCGCCATTCTGCAGACCAGGGAGGTGATCGGAATAAACAGTGCGGCAGTATATGAGTGATGAAACCGGGGCCGATCTTCACATATTATATTTATAAGTAGCAGCCACCTGAGCGCACAAGCTGGTGGCCTGGTTTCCCCTCTGCATGCTGCCATCTCGCGGTGCCCCCTGCCGTCTTGCATGTCTGGCTTCTGGCATCACTTGGCACAGGCAGCCTTTTTACATGTAAATGTCTTTTATCCTTAGATACGATGTGAAGGAATGCGGCTGTTTCTTCTCTGGCTTCAAGCTCTGCAGACAAACTGTGGCGAGGAGCAGGCACTAATATTTGCATGTCTTGTCCCCGGCTTTCCTGTGGTCATGTCATCTCGAGGTCCTTGCACACTGGATACCCTGATAAGCCCTGCTTATAACTTACCTGATGGTTAGTGACTGCTCTCACCGGCTCCTTGTACGCCGGACACTCTGCGTTAGTGACCTGTTCTGTGCGGTGGTAGCGGAGGTGATAATTGTGTTATGCTTCTATGTCGGCATCTTCTCCGAGAGCTAAAATCAGGGTTAATCTCATTACAGGGATAACTGGAGAGAGCCCTGAGGATCTTATGACTTTCCATAGACAGGGATGAGTTGCTGAATTCATTATTAGTGTCTTACAGGAATTGTTCAGTATGATCCTGTGAGTTTGGGTATTTTCAGCCAAAATAGGGCAGGAGGCGCTTACATATAAGAGCTCGTTTCAGCACCTTTACTATCCGATTAGCCACTGGGAAGGGATTACCTGCACATTTGCAAAGCATTTAACAAAAAAAACAAACTATGAACTTGATGTTTTTAACCCCTTCAAGTCGCAGCCCTTTTTCGTTTTTGCATTTTCTTGTTTTTCACTTCCCAGAGCCACAACTTTTTTATTTTTCCGTCAATATGGCCATGTGAGGGCTTATTTTTTGCGGGACGAGTTGTACTTTTGAACAACACCATTGGTTTTACCATGTCTTTTACTAGAAAACGGGAAAAAAATTCCAAGTGCGGTGAAATTGCAAAAAAAGTGCAATCCCACACTTGTTTTTCGATTGGCTTTTTTGCTAGGTTCATTAAATGCTAAAACTAACCTGCCATTGTGATTCTCTAGGTCGTTATGAGTTCATAGACACCTAACATGTCTAGGTTATTTTTTATCCAAGTAGTGAAAAAAAATTCAAAACTTTGCTTTAAAAAAAAAAAAAAAAAAAAGTGCCCCATAGCGTCTCCATTTTTTGTGATCTGGAGTCGGTTGAGGGCTTATTTTTTTGCGTGCCGAGCTGACGTTTTTAATGATACGATTTCGGTGCAGATACGTTCTTTTGATCGCCCGTTATTGCATTTTAATGCAATGTCGCGGCGACCAAAAAACGTAATTCTGGCATTTCAGATTTTTTTCTCGCTACGCTGTCTAGCGATCAGGTTAATGCTTTTTTTTGTTGATAGATCAGGCGATTCTGAACGCGGCGATACCAAATACGTGTAGGTTTGGTTTTTTTTTAATTGTTTTATTTAGAATGGGGTAAAAGGGGGGCGATTTAAACTTTTATATTTTTTATATTTTTTTCATATTTTTAAAAACATTTTTTTTTTATTTGTGCCATGCTTCAATAGCCTCCATGGGAGGCTAGAAGCTGGCATAGCCTGATCGGCTCTGCTACATAGCAGCGATCATAAGATCGCTGCTATGTAGCTGAAATGCAGGTGTGCTGTGAGCCCACAAGGGGGCGCTCACAGCAGGCCGGCATCAGTAACCATAGAGGTCTCAAGGACCTCTATGGTTACCATCCTGATGCATCGCCAACCCCCAATCATGTGACGGGGTCGGCAATGACATAATTTCCGGCCGCCCGGCCGGAAGCGCCGGTTAAATGCCGCTGTCTGCGTTTGACAGCGGCATTTAACAGGTTAATAGCGGCGGGTGAATAGTGATTTCACCCGCCGCTTTTGCGCGCACATGTCAGCTGTACAAAACAGCTGACATGTCGCGACTTTGATGTGGGCTCACCGCCGGAGCCCACATCAAAGGGGGTGACACGGCATGCGCAGTAATAGTACGGCGCATGTCGTGAAAGGGTTAATTATGATTAAAGGGGTTGTCTAACCCCCCATGGCTTGCAATAATAAGCTATGCGACTGTTTAAGCCAGGTGCCACCATCGACCGGTAGTCTCTTTACATGTCTTGGCCATTTTTCTTCTAGTGATGTGTTTGACACAGGACAGCATCTCAACCGCTAAGCCAGCACCCTTCTCTGTCGCAGTGTATCACTGAAAAAGGGGACTGGCTTAACAGTCAGACAACCCTTTAGCACACACCATTGGTCACGTAACAAAACGCTGTCCTGTGTTTGGCACAAACCGAAAGAAGAATTCTTGGGGTTCCAGCTTGTTTGTAACGGTATGTGCACACGTTGCGGATTTTGCATGCGTTGTACAGTACCATGTAAACCTATGGAAAACCAAATCTGCAGTGCACATGCTGCGGAAAAGCTTCTGTTTATTTTCCACAGCATGTCAATTTTTTGTGTGGATTCTGCAGCATTTTACACCTGTTCCATTATAGGTATCCGCAGGTGTAAAAACGCAGGCGAAATCCGCACAAAATCTGCAGGTAATCCGCGGGGAATCTGCAATGTGTGCACATACCCTAAAGCAGGGGTGTCAAACTGCATTCCTCAAGGGCTGCAAACAGGTCATGTTTTCAGGATTTCCTTGTACTGCACAGGTGATAATTTAATCACCTACACATATAATGATTACAGCACCTTGTACAAAGCTAAAGAAATCTTGAAAACGCGCATGGTTTGCAGGCCTCGAGGAATGCAGTTCGACACCCCTGCCCTAAAGGTCAAGACACCTTTCATACATCAAGTTTCATGGCTTAATAATTTATACAGATTTTATATAAACTCGGATTGGGATCACTTCTACCGCACACCAGAACAAGATATTCAGCAGTGTTCAAGGAATTGGGACCCAGATGCAAGGCAGAATGGTTCCTGTCTGAATTATTAGTGCATCAGGGAAAAGATTTTCTCAGAACTCACAGCCAAAACTAACAGACAGTTCTCTATCTTCCTCCTTCTCGACATGTCCTCTGCCTTCGATACAGTCGACCACTGCCTACTGCTACAGATTCTTTCTTCCCTTGGCACCAAAGACCTTGCCCTGTCCTGGATTGCCTCATACCTTTCCGACCGCACATTTAGCATTTCCCACTCCCACACTACCTCGTTATCCCGCCTTCTCTCTGTTGGGAGTCCCTCAAGGCTCTGTCCTAGGGCCTCTACTTTTCTCCATCTATACCCTTGGCCTAGGACAACTCCTAAAATCCCATGGCTTCCAGTACCACCTGTATGCCAACGACACTCCGATCTACCTCTCTGGCCCAGATGTCACCTCTCTGCTGTCCATAATCCCGGAGTGTCTATCAGCCATATCCTCCTTCTTCACCCCTTGCTTCCTAAAACTAAATGTAGACAAAACCGAACTCATCATCTTTCCGTATCTCACGTATCCCCCCCTACCTGATCTGTCCATTATGGTAAACGGCATCACACTCTCTCCTGCACCTGAAATCCGCTGCCTCGGGGTAACTCATCTCAGCCCTGTCCTTCAAACCGCACATCCAAACTCTTGCCACCACCTGTTGCCTCCAACTCAAAAATGTTGCCAGAATCCATCCCTTCCTCAGCCCATAATCTACTGAAACTCTTATGCATGCCCTCATCATCTCCCACCTCGATTACTGCAACACCCTCCTCTGTGGCCTCCCCGCTAACTCTTGCACTTCTCCAGTCTGTCCTCAACTCTGCTTCCCGGCTAATCCACCTCTCCTCGATACTCCCGTTTCTCCCCTCTGAAAATCTTTCCACTGGCTCCCAATTCCCCAACGAATCCAGTTCAAACTACTAACACTGATCTACAAAGCCATCCACAACCTGTCCCCTCCCTATATCTCTGAACTAATCCTCCCAAGTCCTCCTACTCTCCTCCACACTTATTCACTCCTCACACAACCGCCTCCAAGATTTCTCCAGAAATTTCTTCCTGTAACACTGCTTGGAGAAGTTGTCTTCCAGAAACTGGCAGTAGGTCTGGGAGTTGAACTTCACTCCATCCTCAACCTGAAAAGGTTCCACAAGTTCATCTATGATGAAAGCAGCCCATACCAGTACCCCACCTCCACCTTGCTGACATCCGAGTCGAGGTGGAGCTCTCTGCCCTTTACTGATCCAGCCTCTGGCCCATCCATCTGGTCCATCAAGAGTCACTCTCATTTCATCAGTCCATAAAACCTTTGAAAAGTCAGTCTTAAGATATTTCTTGGCCCAGTCTTGACGTTTTATCTTATGTTTCTTGTTAAAAGGTGGTTGTTTTTCAGCCTTCCTTACCTTGGCCATGTCCCTGAGTATCGCACACCTTGTGCTTTTTGTTACTCCAGTAACTTTGCAGCTCTGAAATATGGCAAAAATGGTGGCAAATCGAATCTTGGCAGCTTCACGCTTGATTTTCCTCAATTCATAGGCAGTTATGTTGCGCCTTTTTTGCCCAACACGCTTCTTGCAACACTGTTGGCTATTTGCCATGAAACGCTTGATTGTTCGGTGATCACGCTTCAAAAGTTTGGCAATTTCAAGACTGCTGCATCCTTCTGCAAGACATCTCACAATTTTGGACTTTTCAGAGCCCGTCAAATCTTTCTTCTGACCCATTTTGCCAAAGGAAACGAAGTTGCCTAATAATTAAGCACACCTTAGGCTATGTGCACATGTTGCAGATTGGGGTGCAGAATTTTCCACACAAAATCTGCATCTCCTGGCAGAAAATGCAGGCGCAGATTTGCCGCGGATTTTATTCGTTTTTGTTGTGGAATTGATGCGGATTTTCTGCGTTTTTTACCCCTGCTGATTTCTATAATGGAAGGGGTCAGAAACGCTGCAGTTCTGCACAAAAGAAGTAGCATGCTACTTCTTTTGATCCGCAGCTGTTTTCATGTGGATTTTTCCGCACCATTAGCTCAGCATTTTTTTCTTTCTATTGATTTACATTGTGCTGTAAATCACTTTGTGGAACTGCAGCGTTTCTGCGCGGAAAAATCCGCTGCGGATCCGCACTAAGCCTACTTTCACACTTGCGGCAGTACGGGGCCGTCGCAAACCGTCGGCCCGACGGACAGTGTGTTAAATGTAGCACAATGTGTGCAGCGGATGCAGTTTTACAACGCATTCGCTGCCCATTGCGATGAGCGGGGAGGAGGGGGCGGAGTTTCAGCCGCGCATGCACGGTCGAAAATGGCAGCCACGACGCACAAAAAAAGTTACATTGGACGTTTTTTGTGCGTCGTGTCCGCCAAAAACATGACGCATCCGTCGCACGACGGATGCGACGTGTGGCCATGCGTCGCAACGCGTCGCTGATGCAAGTCAATGGAGAAAAAACGCATCCTGTGGGTAACTTTGCAGGATGCGTTTTTTTCTCCAAAATGACGCATTGCGACGTACGCCAAATGAAGCTAGTGTGAAAGTAGCCTAATTCCGCATCATGTGCACACATAGGGTTTTGATGCCATTTAGAGATGCCCATCACCTGATTTACTTAATTGGTAGTTGGCTCTCAAGCCTGAACAGCTTGGAGTAGGACAACATTTATAAAAAGTATCGTGATCAAAATACAACTTCAGGGCTTTGTAAAAGTTTAGTTTTCATCCAGCTTTCTTAATTTGATAGACGAGGATATTTAAGCTTTTTGTATATTAATTTTTTTTCTGAAGCTTATGTATGTGGTCAGTATCAGTATATAGGTCACTATGCATTAAAAATATTTATGTAGTATAAGGTAAATGGCCTCCAGCTGTATATCAGAATGTACACAAGTCGAGAATAATAATAAGTGTACAATAATACCATGTATGATTACACTGCTCTTATTACTTTAGGTAAAGTCTCTCCTGAGGAAATTACGCCTCTTGTACCTGTAGTTTCTGGTGAAAAAAACCCTGACGATCCGAGCTGCTTTTTCTTACAGATGTTGTTGAAGTACATGGTAGTACAGGTAAGCATGCGGATTGCTGGTTTCAGGCTTATGGGTAGTTGTACATCCCTATTAAAGATGTTGTCCAGGACTTGTATATTACTGATCTGTCCATAGGAAAGGACCCACCCCCACCCCGATCCCCACCCCGACCCTTACCCCGATCAGCTATTTGTAGCAGCTCAAATCCCCCCCAGATGTACGCAGGATAGGAGCGATACTACTCCGTGCAGTCTAGTGGCCACCCCCTGGTACTACAGCTTAGCTCCTGTTCACTTCAATAGGTATTTTGATATTTTACACCATGGGAACAATATTACTTTTTTGTCCCTTTCTCTACTTTTATAGGCTGCAAGCTTGTCTTGGAGAAATAAGGAGAACCAAGACACGGGCTTCAAGTTTTTATTTAACTTATTTAGAAAGTATTACCTGACTCACTTGTTTCCATCATTTACTAAGTTAACAAACCTTTACAAGCCTGTACTTGGTAAGTACAGCAGATTTGTCTGCAGTGTGTGTGTGTTACCCATGTACATTTATAAGACATATGTTTCATTTCTGTATACTGACTGGTGGCTGATTAAATATTCCTAAATGTCAGATGAACAAAAAAGGTCACTTATGTCAGTCGTTCAGTGCAGGTCACCTGTGACGGTCTTACAGTGCAGGTCATAACATGGCCTTTTTCTGCGAAACAATGCACTCTGTTTGGACTAGGCACAGAAAGTGTCTAAGGCCTCTTTCACACATCCTGATATTTCCGGTACTTGGAAAAACAGTATTGGGGCTATCCGTGTCCATGTGTAATATCCGTGTGTATCATCAGTGTGACACTTACCGGTATCTGGGGAAAAGCAGTACAGTTAGCGTTGTTCCCAAGCGCTGAATGCAACTCTCATCATCATTGTCGCCTGGTCTCTTTGTGGCCTCGCAACCAGTCGCCACTGATGAGAGTTGCAGACAGCACCCACCGTCTGTGTATCACATATTAAATAAAGAAAGAAAAAAAATAACTTGGTGTCCCCCTTAATTTTCCTAACCAGCTGAGGGAAAGCAGACAGCTGGGGCTTGTGGTAATATTCTGGGAAGGGGGTAATAGCCATAAAGTTTTCCAGCCTATTTATAACACCTTATTGCCATTTTCTTAGCCTTTACTGATTATTAGGGGGACCCCAAAAAAATATGACTTGGAGTTTTCCCCCATTATTACCAATCAGCAACTGCTAAACAGACAGACAGAAATGGCACATCCATTTGATGCCCCAATTTTGGCGCTTCGCCTCAGCTCTTCCCACTTGCCCTGGTGCATTGGCAAGTAGGGAAATAGTTTTGGGGTTGTCAGCTGTTTAATGTCCGCTGACATCAAGTCCAGGGGTTATTAATGGAGAGGTGTCTATCAGACACCCACATTACTAATCATATTAATTAATTAAATTAATAAAAAGACACACACGCAGAGCAAAGTCTTTTAAATTGAAAAAAGCACCCCCGACCCTCTTTTACCCATTTATTAATCTAAAAATAAAACTCAAAGTAGTCCTCACCTGTCCATAATGAGGAGGTCCCACGACGATCCCCAACTCTGGTACATTCGGATGGTGTGGGGAGCGGTGATATCAGTAATGTGACCGCTCACCATGCCAACCGGAACACACTGTGTTTAGCGTGAGAACGCGGCTGCAGTGATGAGGGTTGACGTCATTAAGGTTGCTGCAGGTCACAGGCAGCGGTTCTCACGGTAACCTCTGTCTGAGCCGACCTATGAACGTGGTAACCTTTTTGACGTCACTGCTCGCAGCTTGAGAAATTTCTCATGCTGCAAGCAGTGACGTCAGTAAGATTGCCACAGTTCATAGGCCGGCTCACACAGCACTGACCGCGAGAACCGCTGCCTATGACCTGCTGCAACCTTAATTACGTCACCATTCATCACTGCATCCGCGTTATCATGCTAATGTCGGGACCCCCACATAACTTTTTTTTTTTTTTGTGGGTCCTCCCTTTAATGATAACCAGTAAAGGCTAAGCAAACAGCTGTGAGCTGTTAATAGGCTGGGGAAATGTATGGCTATTGACCCCTTCCCAGAATATTAACAGCCCCCAGCTGTCTGCTTTCCCTCGGTTGATTATAACCAGGCAAAAATTATGAGAGCTGGATTCAGCACCCGGTGCCTGGGAACAGCACTAACTGTACTGCTTTTCCCAGGCATGTCACACTGATGTGCACACTGATGACATACTTATAACGTGTGCAGGGGACATATTGCGGACCGTGCTGCCGTAAAAAAAAACAAATATGCCAACTTGTTTTGCACACGGTCCATGGAAATACACTGACATGTGGACAGAACCATAGATTTGAATGGGTCTACGTGTGTAAGAACCACTCTACACAGATGATGTCTGAGTTGTATCTGTGTGCTCTCCATTTTTTTTTTATGAACTACCGTATTTTTCTGACCATAAGATGCACTTTTTTTCCTCCAAATTTGAGAGGAAAGTGTTGGTGCGTCTTATGGTAGAGATGTAATGTGGGGAGGGGGCAACAGCGAGTGGGATTGCACTGGGAGGCAGGAGGCAGAAAAATGTCCCTGCCAGGCTTCAGGAATCAGCAGTGGGGAAACCACATGGTCCTGATCATTAAAGTGCAGTGAATATTCACTAGCTGCTTCCCTGCCCACCTGTCAGCTGAGCAGTGAGTTGGGAGCAGCAAATGAATACTCCTTCACAGGGACACGCATGGTTTCCCCAGCGCTGGATTCCTGCAGCAGCTGGGGAGTTCTGTGTCTGGTGGAGGAGGGGGCAGGAGCAGAGACCAGGGGAGACAAGATCGCTGCATACCTGCCTGCCAGGCCTGTGCTGGATGCTGAGTGCTCCAGCACAAAGACCTGTGTGATGTCATGAAGAGGGCGGGCTGGAGCATCACATGGCAGCACAGAGCCCTCCCTCTTCTGATGTCATCACAGGTCCTGCAGACACCACACTACAATCTGCAAGCTTACTCCTGTGCTGTGGAGAGGCAATAAGAGTGAGCGCTCTGTGGTGTCATGGGATGGGATGCTCCAGCATTTTACCTCACCATAGTGTGGCTGGCTGCCACAATTAAAAGGTTAGTCACTACAACACACAATAAAGCACTCTGCCACTTCTGTGGTGATCTAGAACTCCCAGCATGCCATAGGTTCTGCAGAGTTATAGTTCTCCCAATGGGATCTCAAAGCAGCACTCCAGTGTTATTTTTCAGTGCTGGAGTGGTGCTTTAAATATAAGCCCTGTGCCCGCCACTCTTATACTCACCCTCTAGCGTCTTCATATAGGACTTTACAGACACCACAATGTCCCGCACCACCATCTTCTACCCGCAGCTCCCAACATAATAACATACTATTATATATAATAACAACACATATAATAGTATGTTTATGTTATTAAATATTTTACCACCTTTTTTGCTTCAAATATTTTTTTCCCTATTTTCCACCTCTAAAACCTGGATGCGTCTTATAGTCCGAAAAATACGGTAGCTTCTATGAAAATCTTGGGAACCTCCATTAGTTTTTTTTTTTTTTTTGCATGTAACACACAACGCACGGATGGTAAAATCTGACACTCATACAAGAAATGGATGAAATATGGATCCAAACAGTAACCTAAGAAATCCAACTTTTTTTCTGGTGACATCCAGGCTGTCTTCATACATGTTATATTGGTGCCGTCTTCCATTGAAACATTAATGTTTATCTGATACATAAACATATACAGCTGCAAATGTGCCGCACTATACGGGCTTTTCTTATCTCATAAAGCAAAGGTCATCTTCAGTCTGTTCTGACTTTGTCTTTCATTAACGCAGTGTAAATATATAGACATGGATATTTCTAGCCACTCGACGGAAGTCTATTCACGTGCTCGGCTTAAAACAATATACTTACTGTTTGCCGATCTCAGCGAAAGCTTGTAAAGTGACCTGGCTTAATGATACTGTGAGATTAACAGTTTCTCTGTGTTTCAGATATTCCGGATGTCAGACCAAAGCCTGTGTATGTCACCGTAACCCGAAATAATGAAAACCTTTATAGCACAAAAATCCCTTACATGGCAGCTAGAGTCGTGTTTATCAAGTGGCTTGTCACCTTCTTCCTGGAAAAGAAATATGTAGCACCTTCTCAAAGCACTAAGAATGGAGGCGAGGTTCTACCCAAGCTGATTCAGGTAGTCGCTGGCCTTCCTTAGTTACACAGGTCTCATTAAAATGAAATCCCATTTTTAAAGGGATTTTTTTCATTCAGCCTACAATTCGGAAAAAGGGGTCGAAGCTAGTGAGGCAAAGATGCCATTGTTAATGACAATCTGTCAGCAGGATTTCACCCCAGAAACCATATGCGCATGGAGCTCTCCAAAGTGGCCAAGTACAGTCATTTGCCAGGTCTCCATATAAGAACTATCTCATACATTACATGGTGGATCTAAAGCCTCTGTCACTCCATTCCCCACCCAGCGCCGCCACCTCCTGTTTGACCGACTGCTCCTTTGCTTGGAGTCACACAGCACATAGGCTGTCAGTCAAGGAGAAGGAATCCGCGCTGGGCGGGAAATATGGCTTCAGATCTTCAACCTCAAATTCAAATGCAGCTTAGTGCAGAGGAACGGACTGACCAAGTAAAGGTATTACTGGACTTGTATATGAAGGAGCTTTGGGGTGTATTTGGGGTGTGAAATCCTGCTGACGGATTCCCTTTAATGAGGTATCCATAGAAAGAGAAAGCTGAGCTGTTAATCAGGGGTTTTAGTCAGTATAGGCGCAACCAGACATTTTACTGCTGTGAAGTCCATATGGTGGAGAAGGGGTCTCAGAAATAGCAGAGATGGTAACTTTGTAGCTTGACATTTGCGACATTCTTGTGGTAGGTTAATGTGTGGGCAGGGGCCAGTGGCAGAATGCATCCGCCAGAGGAGACACTTCGGACCTCTGTTAGGTGGCCAGACTGCGCCCCTTCCCCCCGCCAGCTGCGCCCGGGGCACATGCCCCCCCAGATACGCCTCTGCACTCAGACTCTGAACCAGTGTGCAGTAGTTACATTCTAGGAGGAAATTTATCACCTGACATCCCACACACCTTTCTCCAGCCCATCGATTTCTACTGTGGCATGTAAAAGTTTGGGCACCTCTGGTCCAAATTACTGTAAGTGTGTGAACAGTTAAGCAAATAGAAGATTACGGTAAATGATCACTAAAAGGGCTAAAGTTAAACCTGACACATTTCCTTTGTATTTTAGGCAGACTATATATATAGTATATATATATTAACTATTTTCTGTATTTTTTAAAATTTGAAAAAAGGAAAATGGGCCAGTGCAGATGGTTGGGCACCCCAAGAGATTTGTGTGCTCTGTAAACTTTGACCAATGTGTCAGACCTTAATTAACCTGTTAAGGTCATGGCTTGTTCAGTATCATCGTTAGGAAAGGCCAGGTGATGCCAATTCCCCAGTTTTATATAAACCAAACCTCCTCCAACCTTGAGCCAAAAAGCTGCAGCCATGGGTTCTTCTAAGCAGCTGCCTAGCACTCTGAAAATGGTGGAGGTCCTCAAAGGAGGAAAAGGCTATAAGAAGATGGCAAAGCATTTTCAAGTTGCCCCTTCCTCAGTTTAAAATGTAAATATGAAATGGCAGTTAATAGGAACAGGGGAGATCAAGATAAGGTCAGGAAGACCAAACAAAATTTCAGTGAGAGCTGCTCGTAGGATTGCTAGAGAGGCAAATCCGAACCCCGCGTGACTGCAAAAGCCTTTCAGAAAGATTTAGCAGACTCTGGAGTTGTGGTACATTGTTCCCCTGTTCAGAGACATTGCACAAATATGCCCTTCGTGTGAGAGTCTTCAGAAAAAAAATCTCTCCTGCATTCTCACCATAACATTCGGTGTCAGAAGTATACAAAAGAACATCTAAACAAGCCTGAAGCATTTTGGAAACATAACACCATCTGTGAAAAAGCTGAAGTTGAGAAGAGGATGGCTACTACAAATGGATATTGATGCTAAACACACATCACAATCCACAATAGACTATCTCAAAAGGTGCAGTCTGAAGGTTTACAATGGCCCTCACAGTCCCCTGATCTGAACATCATTGAAAATCTGTGGCTAGACGTCAAAATAGCAGTGCATGCAAGATGACCCAGGAATCTCACAGAACTGGAAACTTTTTCCAAGGAAGAATGGCTGATAATCCCTCATACAAGAATTGAAAAACTCTTGGCTGACTACAAAAGCGTTTACAAGCTGTGATACTTGCAAAAAGGGGGTCTTCCTTTAACTTTAGGCCTTTTACAGATCATTTCATCTTCAACTTGCTTAACTGTTCACAACAACAGTAATTTTGACCAGGGTGCCCACATTTTTACATGCCCCTGTATATAGCCCTTATCTACTTGCCGCCTCCTGCTACCTCTCAGGTCCTTACAAGCTGCTCTTACTAGTCCGTGTAATCACAAGGGAAAAAAACAAGGATAAAAAACAAACCATCGTCCTATCTTATAAAGCTGTGGTCAGCATGCAGTATGGCTCGCAGATCTTGTTTTATGGGTTTCCTTAGTAATAGGTGCTCTTACATGATGTAATGTGTTATTTGCAGTTGTATTGTGTTACAGTGTGAAAGTGTGATGCAATCCCATCTCATATGTCCTTTTAGACAGTATCTGTGATTAATGTGAACCAAGAAAAGAACACTGAAGTCGAGCCCACTGGATCTCAGGAACAGGAGAAGAACCACTCGAACAGCAGCACGTTGTCAGACCGGAGACTCAGCAACTCCAGCCTGTGCAGCATAGAGGAGGATCAGAAGCCGGTGTACGACATGGTGCAAAGGATCTTCCTGTCCACACGCGGCTATGTCAACTTCATCAATGAGGTCTTCAGACAGGTGCGTCATCCCGCCTGGGTCCATACACTCTCCAACGGGATTGTTCCTTCCAGGGAGTTGTGCAGATTGTGTTCATATACTCTACATTCCTCAGCCCTGTCCACATCTCTTCATAGTGAAAACTACATACAGAAACTTAGACATTTGAGCAAGCATTACTTGCCTGTCTCTGTGACTCCAATAGAAGTGAATGGAGAGTGCTGCTCACATGCTTGGCTCTGCTCCATTCATTCTCCATCTGGGTGCAGTGGCCAGAGCTGGAAATGCCACAAATGTCTGACTTGTGAAGCCCTTTCCCCTTCTCTTGTACTACGGTGTATCTCCCCCCTGCCCTGGCCTCCAGGATGACCGCTCTCAGGCCTCAATCAGACATCTGGGTTTTTTCACTTTCACAAAAAAAAGTTAGAAGTGTCATCAGTATTTTGGGTCAAAGTCTCACCGGTCTCGGGTGTAATGTTGATGGTAAAAAGCGACACGTGTTTTTCACATGTGGATTAATAAATTGCAGAGTTTCTCCCATCCTTTACAATGGTGATCACGGCCAGGGCATGAACTGTACACTGATGCATCCGAGTGCTGGCTGTGATTGTCATGGACCCATAGAATGGTATTCATACTTTTCATCCAACCTACTGGGACAAAACACCTGGTCCTCAAAAACATGGATGTCAGAGAAGCCCCATAGGCTATCTGTGAAAACTATGGCTAGCACACTTATGTGAATGGCCATCTGAGTGAGACCATGTTCACGGCTACGCTCTGCGTCCAGCTAGGGGGTGTGTGGGCTGCGCCAAATCGGGGTCCGCTGTCATCCTGAGTGCTAACCCATTTCTGTTCTCTGACATCAACCAAATACTGAGATCGTAAAAGTGATAAGGAATCGAAACATTGATATTAGGAAGTTGTGTAATGTACATGCATTTTGGTTATTTTATTGGAGACTTGTTGATGCCTTGAAGCCTTGTGTTGTGTTGCAAAGGTCATTTGCAGTTATGTATAATTTATTATGGCTTCTTTGGTATTTGGGGATTTTACAGGAAAGTTAGATAGTAGTGAAATACTTTTTTTTTTCATTTCTAAGTAGTTTTGTGCCACCTAATGGTTAAGAGTGGAATTTCACGTGCACGTTACAATGATCACATCTAACCTTTTGTGTCTGCTTTGTGCTTAAATGGGTATTCCATGCGTTCATGTAGTTATTTTATAACATATGGGAGAGTAAAAAAAATAAAAATAAAATAACAACTTGTCCATCACTGCTCAAGTGCGGCACCATCTCTTCTGCCCTTTACCAGGGGGCAGCCGTAGAGTCTGAGTATAGTTCATTGTGTCATGGAAAACCCATTTAATAATAATTT
The DNA here is from genome assembly GCF_032444005.1 of Ranitomeya imitator. NCBI lineage: Eukaryota > Metazoa > Chordata > Amphibia > Anura > Dendrobatidae > Ranitomeya > Ranitomeya imitator. The sequence goes on from NC_091286.1 coordinate 94,528,866, forward strand.
CTTATCCAGTTTTCTGCATATCTTTTACAATGCCAGTTTGATGACAGCACTGCTGTTGTTCATTATACCTCTAGTGAATAGTACGGGGGGCTTCTATAAGCTGCAGCCTGGCGTAGCATAATGCATGTCAATGCTGGAGGGGTATTAAAGGGCATATTCCAGAAACACACAAAGAAAGCTAATTCTAGTCAACACTTTAATCAATAGATCTTTGAATAATAATAATAATAAGTTCCACAATTGGATGTGTTAAAATAAAATGTTCTTTTCCCAAAATAATCTTCTAAGTGTGCCCCTGCTGTGTACTGTGTGATGTCTTGTCTGATCATATCATTGGGATTGGAGCTCCGCATCCTCCTCCTGAATCCATTCATGGTCTATGGCAGTGCCACGTGCTCTGCTTCTCCAGCAGTGCCATAGACAAGGAGAGTAGTGAGGGTTGAACATCTGCGCCTCTGCTCTGTTCTAGATTGGGGCTTCAGTAATTATCATGGGATCCCTGGGTGTCTCCGCAGTCGGACCCCAATGATCTGCACGTTATCTCCTATCATATGAGAAGGGATTATTTTTTATTAATTTTTTTAAAATAACCCTTTATCTTTTTAGTACAAATACCATACTATTTATTCTTTATTTAGCCAAAGTATCACAGTATTTTATTAGTGTGTGTTTCGTTTGTGTTTTTAGGCGTTCCTGTTACCTGCATGTGATGTCTCTGCCACAAGGAAGGTTGTGAAAGTCTACAGGAAATGGATCTTGCAGGAGAAGCCTATTTTTATGGAGGAGCCTTCAAACCCATCGAGTGACCACGTGAATTTGCCTGTTTTTGAATCATCTGTAACAGAGACTGATAGCAAACAGGTATGGAAATGTATAGAGGCCGGTCACTGTGCAGTATAGTTCACCCTATGGGGGTATTCCAGGATTAGAGAAACATGGCTGCTTTCTTCTATGAGCAGCGCCCCACGCTGGCCACATGTATAGTATGGCAGCTCGGCTCCAAACACTTTCATGAAGATGAACCACAGTACCCACGGTCTAGTGCTGTTTTTTTGGCTAAAATTTCCACCCAGCAATTATTTTGTTAAGCACAAAGCAAGACAAGGCACCACTGCTCCATCCTTAAAGGCAGAGAATCCGATTGCAAATGGTCCTTCGCTATCTACCAGACTTGTCCTTGCATCAGGAATTCATAGACGTCCTTGTAGACAGAATTGTCTTTCCTCCTTATTTCTAAGGAGCCTTTTAAAAAAAATATTGCCGGCAGATTAAAATAGAATATATTCTAAAATCCAGCATAGGATTAGATCAGTTCATGACATTGATAGAAAAGTATATAAACCTGACATGGATAGGTAAAAAATCACAGTGTAAAATGTTAGTACACCCACCACCTGAAATCAGAGGTAATCTGTACCCAGCATGCTGCTGGTGGTCTTGAGAGTTGTATATTAGTAATATCCAACCCGCGGCTCCCCAGCCCTTGCCACTCCAGGCATGTTGGGAGTTGTAGTCTCGCACAGATTGGAGACCCCCTGTCCTCCATTATGCTATGGTTCAGCGCTGGAGACTAGGGCTGGACGATCAGTCTTACTCCGTAGCTGATCGGGGATAGTGTTGGTCACTGGGTTGCATCTAATGATTGCCAATTTGGATGTGTCACTTGTAAATAAAATCTGATCCTGTTGGTTTGGTGACAAGTGACCTGCAGCTCCCCCCTAGTGTCGCCATGTAGGCCCAGCCTTTATGGAGGGTCCCCGTACTGTGCACACAGCAGAGGTTACTAGATGTCCCACTACACAGCATATTACACCACGGAGGGACGCCTCCGCTTACTCCGGCTTCCAGAACGTCACATTCCTATCCACATTATCCAACCCATAATTCTAGGAATCGCAGCTTGTCTATTGGGTTTGGCTGTTATGACAGTGTTAGTAATTTGTGCTGACGTTTGTTACAGGTCTCGGCAGAGCAGAGCGGTGGACACAAGCGCTCGTCCAGCTGGGGGAGGACGTACTCTTTCACCAGTGCTGTGAACCGAGGTTGTGTGTGCGAGGATGAGAACATGGACGTCAAAGCGGGGGATCAGGCGGCTTTACAGGTAACTTCACAATGTGAGGGCGCAGAACACGGCAGACAAAGGTGGATTATTGTGTCATGGAAAAGCACTTTGTTTCACGGTTTCTCAATTGTTCAAGATCTCATCTGCAGTCATGGAATGAAAACATTAATTGAATTCCGTCTAGAAGCTTTAAGTGTTTGTTTCCATATGTCGTATTACTTGCTGAATTTCCATAGTGCAAAAATTACAGTAAAATCTAAAGGGGTAAAACTGCAGATTTTACAAACCTCTCCCCCTATGCATTGCAATGGTGGAAATCTGCTGCAGAAGGCGATTCTGTGCATTTGGAATCTTCAGTGCAGGACAATTACCGCAGCGGATTGTTGTGGGTATAAGATTTAGGAAGATCTGTCAGTCCTGGTACACTTTCCACAGCTGGAAATCTGCTGCATTTACCATTCATGGGAGCATATCCTAAAGCATGCTGCTACAGGTGCAGAGCAGGGCTTTAGTGTATGGATGAGGTATTAAAAATTGTTCACGTTTCATCTAGAAAAGTGGGACAGTTTTCTCCCTTGTCATCCGTGTGCAGTCCAATGTTTACTTTTTACAGCCACAGCTTTTAATAATTCAAAAGACAATTTACAGTCTCCTATGTTTCAGAGTTGTAATGTATCCCTAAAAGACGGATACTATACTGTAGCTCCATATGGTAGTTGATTATTTTTCTTTTTTGCTTTAGCACATCCATAGACTTAAATGGGTGAGTTTCATCCAATTTACAAAATAAATTTGTGCATGAAAAAATAAACTCATCTGCATTTCACCATTGAATAATATTGGTCCGAAAGCTATCTTTTTTTTTATATTTTCTTTCCATATAACATACATCTCTCAGGCCAAAAAATGCGGTTGAGTGAACGAGCCCCGAAGAGCGAGAGCACAGTACTCTATAACAACAAGCCTCATACCTGTGTAACTGTAGATTCAGGACCGGTCTTTAGTAGTGATGAGCGAATATACTCGTTACTCGAGATTTCCCGAGCACGCTCAGGGGTATTTTTTTAGTGCTCGGAGATTTATTTTTCATCGCCTCAGCTGGATGATTTACAGCTATTAGCCAGCTTGACTAGATGTGGGGATTCCCTAGCAACTAGGGAATCCCCACATGTACTTATGCTGGCTAATAGATGTAAATCATTCAGCTGCGGCGAGGAAAACTAAAACTCCGAGCACTAAAAAATACTCGGAGGACCCCCGAGCGTGCTCGGGAAATCTCGAGTAATGAGTATATTCGCTCATCACTAGTCTTTAGCAATGCACAATTTTTGCATGTGAAAATCTTTAGTGTTTCTCCACATTCAGTAGCGTCATGGATGTTCTGTACCAGTTATGTGCACAAAATCTGCAGGGTGTTTATAGTACCACAGCGTAAAGTCACCTGAGGTGTGGCTTTTAAATCCTCAGTATGTCAATGTATGTCATGGATTTATACCATGGATTTTCTCCTGCGCAATGGATTTCTGCAATGAAAAAAAAAACAAACAAAAAACCAGGAAGTCAAATGCAACAAATTAACCCCGTGTGAACGCAACCTGTACAGGTATACGGTACATGTAAAAAGGTTACAGATATATATATATATATATATATATATATATGTATGTATATGTGTGTGTGTATATATATATATATATATATATATATATATATATATATATATATATATATATATATATATATATATATATATATATATATATATATATATATATATATATATATATTCTTGTTTTTAACCTGGATAAATATGTACAGTATTTTAATTTTATTTCCATTTTTGCATTTATTTGTTTCTGTTTACCCCCAAAAGAAGGCACCCCCCCCCCCCAAAAAAAAAAAAAAAAAAATTGCACGTATCAGACCCTAAGCAATAGAGTTGGCAAGTGAATGGGTTCTCACATTCAAATCTGCATTGCTGTCAGGTCTCCCTGCATTCAACAGCGGTTGGCTCCCCTTGCTGGATGGAAGTAGTATTACTCGTGCGGAGTTGGCAAGAGTGGAGTGATACTGGGACCGTGTGTGTGTGAGCGAGTGGAGTGATACTGGGAGTAGAGGTGGGCAGACCTCCGGATGTTAGGGTCTGGCAGGTTTGGCCGAACAGTTAAAAAATAAATAAATTGGGGTACTGTAACAGTACCCGGACCCAATTTACTTCAATGGGGGGTACAGACAATCAAGTGCATGACAGCGCGCAAACACTGCTTCTGATTGTCAGTAAAATCATTACCGCTGGTCAGACATCCGTGGTTCCCATGCTGTCAAATGACAGCGTGAGCCTGCTGCTATGATCGGAGGTTAAAAGTTTACCTTCGGTCACTGTCATCGGTTGATGTGACTAGTAATCCCTTCAGCCTACGCCTGCTGCCGCTAATAACAGTGAGAGCAGACGGCAACTGATGGGAGTTTTCATCAACTGGTGCCTGCGCTCTAAATAAGTTAAAAAAAAAAATACTGTGTGGGTTTCCCTGTATTTTTGATAACCAGGCAATACTCACAGCTGCGGGCTGCAACTCTCAGCTGTCAGCTTTATCAAAACTGTTCTCAAGAATAGAGGGGTCCCCATGCCGTATTTTTTAATTATTTAAATAAATAATTAAAAAAAAAAAAAAAAAACTTTTTGGGTCCCCCCCCATTTTTGACAACCAGCCAAGCTAAAGCAGATATCCGGGGGGCTGGTATTCTCAGTCTGGTAAGGGGACATGGTTATTGACCCTTCCAACCTAAAAATAGCAGCCCACAACTGCCCAGAAAAGGCACATCTATTAGATTCGCCAATTCTGGCGCTTTGCCTGGCTCTTCCCATTGCCCTGTGGCGGTGGCAAGTGGGGATAATATTTGTGGGATTGATGTCACCTTTGTATTGTTCGATGACATCAAGTCCATGGCTTAGTAATGGACAGGTGTCTATAAGATGCATATCCATTACTAATCCTGTAGTTATATTATAAATAAACACACAGTAAGTGTAAAGTTTTTTTTTTTATTTGAAATGAAAAACACACTTCTACTTTTTTATTTAAAAATAACACACAGTTATACTCACCTGATGCCCAATTCCACTGAAGCCAACATCTCCTGTAAAAATACAAACACAAAACAACCATATCCCTCACTTGTCCGACTTTCTGTCCCATGCCGTAATCCATGTCGGTGAATAAACAGTTTTAAACCTGGATGATGCCAGGCTGAAAACCACTGAGGAATGATCTTTTGCCAGAACAGCTCAGTGACATCTCGCAGAGTGAGAAATGTCTCACAAGTGAACTCCTCGCTGCATGTGAGACTTTTTCCCATTGTGCTAGTGGTGGTAGTTGCGAGCATCGCCACATGATACATGTAAACGCTGCTGTCAGAGCTTGACTGCGGCATTTAAATGGTTAACAGCAGCAAATAGAGCTTAGCTCCGTCCACTTCTAGTAGACACAGATGTGGTGGTGTAACACGGCCGGCATCCACTGTTTTTGCCAAGAGATCTGCTCCAGAGCCCTCTGGAATCATTGCAATCATGTACAAATATGTGATTTTAGGGGTTAATTTTTTTATGTTTAAGCTAAGATTTCCTTTCAGTACTGTTTTACCGGTATCCTGTTAGGTAACCTGTCTTACCACATATCCAGGGTGTGAGGAAACACATTTGTATTGTCCGTGGTGAAGCTACCGGCCAGTAACCACAAGCAGATGTAATGTGGGGGAAGTGGGAGAGAGACGTTAAGTTGTAATGTAATACCGCTATTATACAAGGTCTTATAACCTGCAATCCTAAACCTTATTTCTGCTCAGGTGTTCTTGACCAACTCCGCCAATGTGTTCCTGCTGGAGCCGTGTCCGGAGGTTCCTACGCTGCTGGAGGAGCAAGTGGAGGCCTGCAAATCTGTGCTAAGCATCTATAGGCGGATGATCATGGATCTTGTGATGGATAAAAGGACATGGTAAATTACCAGCATCGCGGCGTGTTCAGTAGCATCGTGATAAGTAGGCCAGGAATTGAAAGTTTTCTCACGCAGACATCATCCATGCAATCTTTTTCCCATAGTTGAGTTGTGGGCAATGTACGATGTACTAACCAGCACGCCAGAAACACTAAGGGGCTAATTCATCATTTGCAATTTATTTGAAGAGACATTTTCTTTAATGACCTGTGCTCTTTGTTACCATTTCTTCAAAATGGCACATTCGAAATGATGAATTTTGCCCAAATTAAAAATTCTTTTTTACCTAATTCGTGCGTTTTTTTTTTTTTAAGAGTAAAAAGTCTCTCAATCCCTTAAATTGTCACACGTAAGGTATGTTTCCACGGTCAGTATTGGCAGCGCTTTGGATGTAGCACATGTACGCTCCGTCTAAAGCGCTGCTGGCTTTTGTACGCGCTGTGATTCCGCATGTGTTCATTGAACCATGCGGAATCATTGCATCCAATACATAGGACGGTGATAGTTTCCTATCTCCACGACAGCACCCATTACGAGAGAGGGGATCCGCCCACCATCAGGACAGGAACCTACAGCTTAAAAAGGGCGGTTCCCCTCGCCTCTCCAGTTTTGGGTTCCTGTCTTGCACGGGAGCCTGCAGGTTGAAAACTCATCCAGGTCCATCAGCCTCTGTGCCATCTCTGCGTGAATAGCAGAGACGGGGGCACTGGAAGCAGCATCGGGGGTGTACTGCTCGCAGATCCCCCCTCAACTGGGCATAAGGATGTCGTGATCCCAGGGGCCGGGGAATGCCGCCCTGGGTCGCGTGAGCGCGGCGCTGCTCAGGCGCTCATCTCGGGAAGATAAAGCGCTCGTGAACCGGAAGTAGTTGCAGTACTTCCGGGGGAGGCCGGGAGGAGGCGCGCGGCATTTCTTAAAACAGAGCCGTAGCAGATGAGCAGTGTGCGGCTAGATGTCCTCTGTGGGGGAAGCAGATCACCGTCAGGTGGAAGTGCCCGAGCAGCACAGAAAGAGTGGTAGTAGCCGTTCAAGAAGCAGCAGCAGTGTGGTATGGGGGCGGCAGAGTTCGAACACCCCAGCGTCACGAGGCAATTCACCTCCTCCGGAACCGGTACTCCTTTGGTCAGCCTTTGGTGAGTGTGTGATCTACACCTGGTAGCTGATTTGTTCTGTTTCTTGTGCTTTGTTATAGGTTAAAAAAACAACAAAAACCAAACACAAGCAGTGTGCATTATGCACAGTACCCTTCTCAGACAGCTATGTTAAAAAGCTGTGTCAGGTGTGTATTTGCCGTACTTTAGAGGAAGAAGTTCCCCTCCGTACATTGGACTTAAGAGCAGTTATCAGGGAAGAAATCAAATGTTCCCTTAAAAGCAGACCACATGAAAAACCTAGTATGGGCTTATCGTCTGATTCCAGCCTATCTCTACAGGAGGGTGAATGTTCAGGCTCTTCATCACCATCCTCCTGCGACGAGGAGGGAAGACCATGCTTCTCTGTAGAAAATATGGATGCGTTAGTAAAGTCGGTTCCCACGACCATGGGAGTCGCAGATAATAAGGAACCTAGATCCACCCAAGATATTATGTTTGCAGGGTTATGCCAGAAAAATCGCAAATCCTTCCCGGTGGTAGACACAGTTAAAGATCTTGTTAGGCGTGAATGGGATAAACAGGATAAGGGGTTTTTACCATCATCCGCAAAAAGGAGATACCCCTTTGATGATGAACTTTTGTCTGAGTAGGTAAAAGTCCCTAAAGTGGACGCAGCTGTGGCTTCCACATTAAAGTCAGCCACTCTACCACTGGAAGATGTAGGCCTTCTTAAAGACCCATCTGACAGAAAAGCAGACATGTTCTTAAAGAAGGTTTGGGAATCATTATCTGGAGCATTTAAGCCTGCAGTTGCCAGTACTTGTACTGCCAGATCTATTATGGTCTGGGTAAGTCAGCTGGAGGACCAGCTTAAAGCTAAGGTTCCTAGAGATAAACTGCTAGACTCTCTATCTCAAATCCGTGAAGAGGTAGCGTACTTGGCGGATGCATCGGTAGACTCTTTGAAGTTGGCAGCCAGATCGGCAGGTCATTCGAATGCTGCCCGGCGAGCTCTCTGGCTTAAAACCTGGAAAGGTGATGCTCAAGCTAGAGCAAAATTGTGTACTATTCCATGCAGGGGCGAGTACCTATTTGGCCCTGTGCTGGATGATATCCTTGCGAAGGCAGAGGATAGGAAAAAAGGATTTCCTAAGGTATTTAATCCTACTTTCAGAAATGCCTTCAGAAGACGAATGCCTTTCTGGAGGTCTCATTCAGATCGAGATTGGGAACCGAAGGAGCAAAAGAAAAAAGGTGCATACTTCGGGGGCTCTTCATCATCAAGACGCATGCGCAACTATAGATGAAACTGATCTCCCAGTGGGTGGTAGATTAAAATATTTTAACCAATGGGCCAAGATAAGGCTGGGTTCCCATTGCGTTATGGGACCGCGTTTAGGCTACGTTCACACTAGCGTTCGGCTAGTGTGTGTCGCGCTAGCGTCGGGCGACGCAGCGGCGACGCACGCGTCATGCGCCCCTATGTTTAACATGGGGGACGCATGCGTTTTTGCTTGTTGCGTTTTCCGACACGTGCGTCTTTTTTGACGCTAGCGTCGGACCAAGAAAACGCAACAAGTTGCATTTTTCTTGCGTCCGATTTTCGTCAAAAAACGACGCACGCGTCGAAAAACGCAGCGTTTTGTTTTTCGGTGCGTTGTGCGTCGCGTCGCCGACGCAGCAGCGCACAACGCTAGTGTGAACGTAGCCTAAACGGACAGCGTTGCACGGCGAAATTAACGCCGTGCAACGCGTCCGTTAACGCGCCCATTGAAGGCAATGGGAACGCGCTTCACTAGCGCGTGCCATGTTCGGCACGCGCTAGCGACGCGCCGGTGATTCCTGGCGCGCCGCGGATGCTGCTTGCAGCGTCCGAGGCGCGCCCGCGGTCCGTTCCCCGCTCTCGCAGATCGGGGATCTGCGAGAGCGGGGACGTTACCGCGACCCCGACCGCAGCCCCATAGAAAACATTGCGTTAGCGCAATCCGCTAGCGCTAAACGGATTGCACTAACGCAATGTGACCCTAGCCTAACATCCAGTAGCTGGATGTTATGTATAGTTACATCAGGGTTGAAATTGGAATTTTGGAAAATACCTCCAACTCATTATGTATTAACTACTCTTAATTCTTCGGACCAATAGCAGGCCCTAGAAATAGAAATTCAGCAGTTAAGGAAAAAGCAAGTTATTGTAGAAGTTCCAAAGGTTCAGGAAAGGGAGGGGTTTTACTCTCCTCTATTTTTGATTTCCAAGCCTGATGGATCCTTTAGGATTTATTTAAATACATTTTTACAATATCGTGCCTTTAAGATGGAGTTCATTAGGTCGACAACTAAGCTTCTATTTCCCAGGTGTTACATGTCTGTGCTGGATCTAAAAGATGCATACTACCATCTACCCATTTACAAGGATCACCAGCAGTTCCTCAGGATGGCAGTGCAGCTAAACGATCAGGTTAGGCATTTTCAGTTTGCGACAATGCCTTTTGGCCTGTCCATGGCCCCGAGGGTATTTACTAAGATAATTGCGGAAGTAATGCCCCATGTCAGAGAAAAGGATACCCTCATTGTACCCTACTTGGACGATTTCCTGATAGTTGGAAATTCGTTTATCCAATGTAAGGCCCGCTTAAACTGTATAATATCATCTCTGCAGGACCTTGGTTGGTTGATCATCCTAAAGAAATCAAAACTAGAACCCTCAACGTGTCAAGTTTTCATCGGTATTCTTCTAAAATCGGAGGATCAGTCATGTTTTCTGCCAGAAGACAAAAAACAAAGGATTATTCACAAAATCAGGGCAGTGAGAAAAAATCCAGATCTAACATTAAGAGACGCAATGTCCCTCCTGGGGTCATTGACATCATGTTTACCAGCTGTTCAATGGGCTCAATCCCATACTCGTGTACTGCAATCCGAGATCCTCGAGGCAGAAAGAAAACTTCAAAGTCGCCTAAATGGGAAACTCAGGCTATCGACTGCTACTCTCTACGACCTAAAGTGGTGGCTGGACATGTACCATTTGTCAAAGTGGGTTCAATGGGGAACAACGTAGTCACGACAGATGCCAGCCCATTTGGTTGGGGAGCTCACATGGGGGACGTTCTGGCCCAAGGGCGGTGGTCAGTCCTAGAATCCCAAAGTTCTTCAAACTTGAAAGAACTCGCAGCAGTCAGATTTGCGCTCCTTCACTTGCTACCGTCCCTGCGGGGTTCACATGTACAGGTGCAAACTGACAATATGACAGTAGTTGCCTACCTCAACCATCAAGTGGGTCAAGATCACAATCTCTAATGTCCACCACTGCAGAGATACTCACTTTAGCAGAAGCTCACTTCCTTTCCCTTTCAGTAGTTCACATAAAAGGGGAGCTCAATGTGGAAGCAGACTATCTCAGCCGACATTGCCTATGCCAGGGGGAATGGCTGTGGACCGGCAAATATTCAAACAAATAGTCAGGCTCTAGGGATTACCAGTTATAGATCTGTTTGCTACAAGGAGAAACAGGCAGGTCAGGAAGTTTGCATCGCTTCAGGTGACAGACCATGCATAGTAGACTCCCTTCAAGTCCGTTGGGATTTCCCCCTAGCATATGCATTTCCCCCAATGTGCTTGATTCCTCTAGTTCTCGGGAAGATCAGGGAGGAGAAGGCGAGAGTAATTCTAATTGCCCCCTTCTGGCCCAGGAGACCATGGTTTTCTCTACTCAGAGCGATGTCAGTAACCGATCCTTGGGTGTTACCTGTGAGTCCGGGGCTCCTTTCTCAAGGTCCATTTCGTCATCCCAATATGGAGGGTCTTCATTTGACGGCGTGGAATTTGAGAGGGAGTTAAAACTGAGAGGATTTTCAGAAGCCTTAATATCTACTTTATTAAATAGCCAAAAGGAGGTTACAACTAAAATTTATTCTAAGGTCTGGAAAAAATTTCTTGCATTTCATCAGCATCCCCTAACAGACCATGTTCCATTTCCGGCTATTCTGGAATTCTTGCAGAAAGGCCGGGAATTGGGGTTGGCAGTCAATACTCTTAGGGTTCAAATGTCAGCTTTAGGAGCCCTATAAAACAGCAATGTGGCGGGAAATAGATGGATTTCTAGGTTTATTAAAGCTACTGAGCGTAGTAACCCAGTTCATATTGCTAGATTGCCACCATAGGATCTAAACTTAGTGTTAGATGCGTTAACACATTAGATTCTGCCTCAATTAAGATTCTAACCCTAAAGACAGCTCTTTTGTTAGCCTTAACTTCTGCTAGACTGGTTAGTGATATCCAAGAGTTATCAGTGGATCCTTCCTATCTAATCGTCTTTCAGGATAAAATTGTTTTGAGACCAGACCCAGCATACTTACCAAAGGTAGCTTCTAGGTTTCATAGGAGCCAGGAGATATATTTACCATCCTTTTACAATAATCCAGTTGCAGCAGAAGAGCAGAAATGTCATACTCTAGCCCTTTCACGACATGCGACGTACATGTACTGCGCATGCCGTGAATCCCCCTTTGATGTGGGCTCCGGCGGTGAGCCCGCATCAAAGTCGCGACATGTCAGCTGTTTTGTACAGCTGACATGTGCGCACAATAGCGGCGGGTGAAATCGCTATTCACCCGCCGCTACTAACCTGTTAAATGCCGCTGTCAAACACAGACAGCGGCATTTAACTACCGCATCCGGCCGGGCGGCCGGAAATGACGTCATCACCGACCCCTGTCACATGATCGGGGGTCGGCGATGCATCAGGAAGGTAACCATAGAGGTCCTTGAGACCTCTATGGTTACTGATGCAGGCCTGCTGTGAGCGCCCCCCTGTGGTCGGCGCTCACAGCACACCTGCATTTCAGCTACATAGCAGCAATCTGATGATCGCTGCTATGTAGCAGAGCCGATCAGGCTATGCCAGCTTCTAGCCTCCCATGGAGGCTATTGAAGCATGGCACAAGTAAAAAAAAAAAAATGTTTTTAAAAATATGAAAAAAATATAAAAGTTTAAATCACCCCCCTTTCGCCCCATCCTAAATAAAACAATAAAAAAAAATCAAACATACACATATTTGGTATCGCCGCGTTCATATACATATACTTCACTAGTAGTGGAATTCACCGATTTGTTAATCGCCATGTGCGTTTACCCCTATGGTTTTTAAATTGATTATTATTGGCCGCCCCCCAGTTCTGTGAGTAAATCTGCTGTAACTTTGCTTTTCCTGTGTCATATGGTCATTACCAATCAAATTGAAACCTGTATGTCGGTGGTGCGGCTCCTGGCTGCCCGTCAGCCCCATTCCTCCTACGCCAAGGCTTGTAATGCTGATGATTGGTTTTGCCTATAAGCTAGAGATGCTGCCCAGAGAAACTTAACTCTATATGAAATCTTAGTTTTGTGGGTTTTTGAACAAGGAACACTTTAGATGTTCTTGCTTCTCGATTTTGTGTTGGAGCACTCCCAGAAATATTCGATGGTCAACTAGTCATGCCAAAAAAATGGCTTTTTCAGCAAACATTTATCGAACTAGACCATTTACAATACATAGAAATAGATTGATGGTTGAACAACCGCCTGGCAAATGATCATACACGTTTCTACTGTCATACATATTGACCATACGTTTTCAGTTTCATCAGACAAAAGATGCTTGATTAGTCTGTGAACGTTCTTCCCTGCAAAGATTATTTGTGCACTAGAGACTATGGGATAAAAATCTTGAACATTGATCTTCTGGGTTGAACAGTTTTAGAATAATACATAGGCCATCTTAATAGAGGATGGACCTGTGTAATGTGACACTGCTAAGCTCAGCTGCACTCCCTCCTTCCACACACTGACTCATGGAGGAGGATAGACCAGGAGATCAGAGCCATTCTACATCTCACAAGCTGAGAAGCATGTTATGAGCTGCAGTGGGGGTCTGTTCTTTTCTTGAGTGTTGCTGCCTGCTTATCATTTGTCACCATAGAGGGAGAAGACGTGCATGCCACCAGTGAAAGTGTCTGGTTTAATCCAGTTGAACTTGACTCTTTTTGTTTTGTTTTTTTGTTTTTTGTCATCGGGTGCAAAATACTTTGTGTTCTTATCTTTGCAACGAAGAGGTGAAATAAAAAAAAAAAAATGCAGCCACTATTACATTGTGTGTCTAGTTTAACATAAAAATTTGGTGAAATGACAAAAATAAAAATCATGGCACATTTTCTTTGTCATGGCTGCTAGATCACTAGGTGTCCTAATTTGATAAGCCGCATTATTGGTACATGGCGATCTTGTTTGTAGTGATAGGACCTAGTTTTCGGAGTTTGTGCCATTACTACCCTTTTTGCAATTGTCAGGCCTGGTAGTTAATCATTGGTGAATACACAACTGTGTTGTTTCCTCTGTTCTGTAACTTGGGCATATCTGTGTTATCCACAGTCTAATTAGAGCAGTTACGTTTCGCCATGAACCGTTCAGTTATTGGCAGGTTACAGATCCTTCTGCGTTTTCTTCTAATGTTATTTAATTCTGCTGATGGCGGAGGAGGACGTGCCACGTTTTTGGAATTAGACCGTTCTCATCAAAAGGACATGTTAGAAATCCGCAGAGCAATAAAGCTATTTACCACCTAGCCATGCCAAGTTATCAGGCTTTTATACGCTTCCAAGATGTGGCTTTTTGCAGATACTAAATGGTATCCCTGAGCCAATTCTACAGACCGAAAATCTAACATTTTCCTATCTGGGTTCTTTTTTATTATTATTTTGTTCACATATTCCAGTATGCAGCCAATTTTCTTCAGACCATTTTTTTTGAGACTCCTAAAAATGTAATTAAACTTTTCTCTTTCAATAGATGTACTCTTACCATGTGCAATGCTTTCAGATTGTGTAGTCCTCCCATGTAGAGCGAGCTCTGGATCTGTAGTATTTACATGAACAGATTGAATCCGGGAGGGGAAAGTAGATTTGTCCCCTTTTTTATGACATATTTAGTATTAAAGATTTGTGTTTGTGGCTTTTCAGTATTTCCCTTCCATTTTTACATTCCACAGGGAGCAGATGTTACAGATCTTACTACGAATAACAGAAGCCGTAGTTCAGAAACCAAAGGATCCCTCAAAAAAGGATTTGTTCTCTCAGGATCTTGCTGGGGTCTTATTCCGGGTGAGTTCTACAATTTGCATTGTGGTTACTGCATGAGCTGCACTCTTTAACAATTGTGTAAGTGAACGTGCTCCGATAAGGTGCTAACCATCTCATGATTCCCCATGCAAGTGGGTGGTCAGGTCACCATAAATGCGATTTGCATACTTGCGGTTACATGCTGACTCGCATGGAGCATACAAGGGAATCTTGACTGTGTGCTTTGTAGACCAGCGCCATTCAGCAGTCTTCAGTCATGGAGTGACTGCACAATTTTCTTCTTTAACTAGACAACCCCTTTAAGTATCCTGTAGTATTAGGTCTATAAAATACCCGTGTCTCCATTAGCTATGTCCGTCTTTCATTCGCACGGTTCTATCTAATTAAGGTGTGTTTGTTTGTTTTTTTAGTACTGTCCCAATAACAACCTTTTTCTTGTCTTAGACACTCATTGTAGCGTGGATCAGAGCCAATCTGAGTGTTTTTATTTCTCGGGAACTTTGGGATGAGCTGCTGAGCGTTCTGTCCTCCCTCACCGACTGGGAAGAGCTCATCAGTGAGTGGTCCAAGATCATGGACTCCCTCACCGCGGTGCTAGCACGGACCGTGTATGGACTGGACATGACCAGCTTACCCTTAGATAAACTGAGTGAGCAGAAGGAGAAGAAACAGAGGGGAAAGGGTAAGTCATGTAGGATGGACCATAGAAAATTATTACCGCCAAAGTCAGGACCTTTTCACTACATTTTTTATTTTAAACTATGAAACTCACTATAAAGGGGATGAAACCATGATTAAGATTGCAGAGATTTGGCCTCCTGAAGTTTAGGGCTCCTAATATGCTAATTTCCCCTTATACAATGAGCTGAAAACAGACTCTTCTCTTGGGCATTTGTGTTCTCTATGACGCTGCCCAATCATAAAAAACAGTGTCAATGAGGTGAAATAGAAAGCCAGTGCCCACAGAGAGTGTCAAAGAAGGCATTTTTAGTGTGATTTGGTAAGACTTGATGACGCTAAGAACTCCTCACTCTCGTCACTTAGTGAAAATACTGCACTGAGAGGAGGAGCGCTATCGTGTAGGAGCACTACAGCCTTGAAGATCATGGCCGCAGCTGGACCTACTGCAGGTATCTGGGAGTAAGGAGATTGATGGTATTCCCCCATTACCTGTAGCAGGTCCAATATGCTCATCACGGCTCTGGCGATGCCACATTGCAGCTTTTCTCCTCTCCTGGAGCAGTAGTCACAGGTGGGAAGTTCTCAACATGGTTAAGTGAGATACATCAAATCTCACCAGGTCACCCTGAGAGTGCTTGTTCTGACCTCTGCAGGCATTTGCTTTTTTATTTCCTTGTGTCATGCTGCCTTTTTATATTTGGGCAGCATCTTAGAGGTGGAAAAGTGCATTTTCCCAGAAAATAAAATGTTACCGTTGAGACGAGCTTTGGACTGTAAATGGAGCAGTTGAACCTATGGCCAGGGTACCTGGTATAATGTAACTATATTATTAATTTGAGATGTTTCAATTTTTTGTATTTTGGATGGGGGATGAACAACACCTTTAAACTTCAAGATGTAAATATCTCATTGATATATTAGTGTTCGCCTATACAGCTGACAAAATAGTGACACCTAATGGCTATTTAGCAAAATTCAATTTTATGGTGAATGATCGTATCAGCATGGCCTACAAGTCTCCTTACACCGACTTGGCAATCTCCACAAGGAGATACTTTATCCTTAGACTTCCCTGTCAGAGCTTCTCACCCAGCTAAGCAAGCTATAATAATAATGTTTATTGCTATACCACCAACATATTCCCCAGTACTTTACATTGCACATACAATAAAGACAAAGCAGAGTAAACACATAGTTTTAACAGATACCTCGAGAAGTGGGTCCTGCTCACAAGATTACAATTGAATCTGTTCACCTGCTTTGCGCTGCTAAGCACGTGTTTGCAAATGAAGTTTTTGGTTTGATGGCTTAGGCCGGGGTCACACTTCCGAGTTCATTGCGAGAAACTCTCTCATCAATACCCGGCCCTGCCCCCGGCACTCAGGACTGGAGTTTGCGGTTGCATGTATTTCTATTCATCACGTTTCGGTCCTGAGTGCCGGTGGCAGTGCTGGGACTTGATGCGAGAGACTCGCACAAGTTTTTCGCTTTGAACTCACAAGTGTGACCCCGGCCTTATCCTAAATCGTGACGAAGCCCTTTAAAGGTCGATAGTGAGTTTTAGGATTGCTACTTCCAGTAGGAAGCACTAGACCTCCTATCTTCGTCCTGTCTGAAGAGACTATTTGCACACACAGATGATTAGAATATTGTATTTTAGCTCATTTCTAAAAGGTCAGGAGTTCTGTGCTTCTTGCATTAGGTTACTCCAACAAGACCTTTTCATGGTCTTCCGTATACTTGTCGTAGGTTGCTTCGCTGATCCTCAGAAGGGGGCTGCCGTTGGCAGGTCTTTCTCTTTGAGTTGGAGAAATCATCCCGATGCTCATGAGCCAATGAGATTCCGCAGTGCTACTACCTCAGGGGCTCCCGGTGTGGAGAAGGCGAGGAACATGGTGCGGCAAAAAGCCACAGGTAATTATTAAAAAGTTATTAGATGTAAATTGGATGCGCCTTATTTGTGTACTCTCTTATTTTTTTATTGTACTTTTTTTTTCGTTGCCTTTTCTGGCAATTTTTCAAAATAGCTTAGTAAACGGGATAGTGCCATGTGGGGTCAGACAGACTCACAATCATTTACACCAGAAATTTTCATACATTGTAGTGCAAATATATTCCATTGATATTTTGGTACACACAAAAGAGATAGATATCGCCTTTGGTGGAGTGATTTCCCAACATTCCTCCATCTCCGATCTGCCGTGCTTGGCTTCTGTACCACTGCAGACAATCATTGACCACCCTCTCACACACACACACACACACACACACACACACACACACACACACACACACACACACACACACACACACACACACACACACACACACACTCCATCTTTCCTATCGTTGCTTAGTGGTCAGATTTTCATATGCCTTCATCTTCCATGGTTTTGTTTGACTTTACACCTCAAAACATCACCCTGAAGACTCCACTATGAAGACAAGCACTTAATCCCTCATTGTTTCCTAACGAGTTCACGTTTGGTCTCCTCGGTTCTGGTACTGAACTCTTATAGAGTTCCTATGTTGGATGTTACAGTTTTGGATCTCTTGGGTGATGGTCATTATTTGACGCTTTTTCTTATTCCCTCTACTCTTCTCTAAAGCCAAGAGAAGTCAGTCAATCAGCAACTGTGTTCATCTCTATGAGGCTTTGCCAGCTGCTAAAAGCGTCCCACATCTCCTCCACACTGTGAGCTCTCTCTTACCTGGTATCTCTTATGCTTCTTGCTCTCAGAAACTTTCAGGTACTGTATCTATCTCTCCGTTCTTCATTTTCCCTGCTCTGCCGTGTTAGGTTTTCCATATTCTTTTACTTTCCAGTCTAACGTTATCTTTCCTTCTCTCCAATCTGGACTGATTTAGATGCTTGCAGCTCCTTGTTTTCTCGTTGTCTTCATTAAAGTCTTCTATAATTTACTACTCGAATTAGTAATAAACTATATGAAATTATTATGGAATATTAATAACAGATATATGCAATTTCTAATGTAAAGTTTTAAAGGGTTTGGTTGTCAGCTTGACAAAAACGATAATCCTGGATCTAGGTTTGATTAATGTACACGGTGGTGTTTGCTTCAGATCCGATGTTATTTCTTACTGTGAGGGCATATAATAACATGGAGGTGACAGGCATCCAGTAATAACATCTGCCGGCCCTTGCACCAGTATTTGGTGTCTGCAGGGGCTCCCAGCAGTGATCAGGGGGGCTCCTGTACAAGCAGGATGAAGGCACAGTTTACAGGTTTGGAGGGAATAACGGTGACATTTAAAGCAATCGGTTCAGCAGTGAGGATGATTTTACCATTGAAGCTAGAGATATCACTGTGTAGGTCCTAGCACAAGAATAGAAATTGAAATGAAACCAGGTCCAAATTGGCTTTAGAGTGTGGAGGTGGACACTCACCATAGTCCAAGTGCATCCACGTGCCCCCAATGCTCTTCCAGGATCTTTGCATGAGGCTATAAAGCTTGATTAGATTTCTCAGTGCTGACATTTCGTATTATTACAAAGTAGTTCTCAATTTTATTGTTGTACAAAGACCTATACAGCCACTTCACTAGTTTGTCGTCAAGTCGTCATGACATAATGTCTTTTAAACAATATTCATAATATACAATACTATTTAAGTTTACCTTTTTTTGTTTTGTTTTTAAAATACTCATTAGAAGTGGATGAAATGCATCAGCCACAGGAAGCCGGCTATGAATCTGGAGGGGTTGGCTGTCAGGAGCCCCCGGAGCTTACCCGCTGTAGCAGTACCTCTGATATAGCCGAGCAGTCATGTCCTGACTCCCTACAAGGTGAGCTGTCAGCCATCCTGCATCGCTACTTTGGATGGTCCACATTGACTTTTCAACCCCCAGAGCAGGCAGTTCTCCTCTAATGAAAATGTTATTCAGTATCTGAACGCTTTTGTTACTGCTATGTGGTTAGCACTGTGGTCTTGTAGCACTGGGTCCAAAGTTAGAAACCAACCAAAGAATCGCCAACACGGAGTTTAGTTTTCTTTGCAGTGTTTGCATTCTGATACTTTTATACAGCATTGCATATATTATTAATAAAGTTATTGGATTAAGGTGCACATCTAACTTCTCACCCTCTGAGACTTGTCTGACTGTGTATATACTAATTCCTTTATATTACAGAGCAAACAAACGATAACACTAATGAATGTTCACTGGACTCCGTCACTGCACAAGACCAAGAAGCCACCGATGGACTGGTGAAGGATGCTGATCGGCCAATGGTAAATGCTTCTGCGCAAGGCTCGATTGTAGGCTTCTCCATATACAGTAACACTCCTTTGATGTTAACATTACCATATAGTCCAGAAATTCTGGACGGTATATACGGTATATATAATATAAAAAAAACCTCCCTCTCACCTTTGTTGTCCTTTCTCATTCTCGGGTCCTCTACCAGAGGCCTGGGAGTTTGAGGGTTCTGCGCAGGATCTTAGCTGTTCCCAGCTCTGCACTTTTCTGGACAGAGAGCTCAGATGTTGCTCCTGGGATCTGTTGTAGCCATTCTTCCAACTTAGGGGTCACTGCTCCAAGTGCTCCTATCACCACTGGAATCACTGTTGCCTTCACCTTCCACATCTTCTCTAGTTCTCCTCCGATGCCCTGGTATTTCTCTAGCTTCTCATATTCCTTCTTTCTGTTGTTGCTGTCACTTGGCACTGCCACATCTATTATCATTGCTGTTTTCTGATCCTTGTCCACTATCACAATGTCAGGTTGGTAACCAGACACCTGCTTATCCATCTGTATCTTGAAGTCCCATGGGATTTTAGCCCTTTCATTCTCCACCACTTTCTCTGGGGTCTCCCACTTGTACTTAGGGGGACTTAGCCCATATGCTGTGCAGATGTTCCTGTATACAGTCTGTGCTACTTGGTTGGGGCATTCGGTATGCGCTGTTTCCTGCTTGCATTTTGCATCCTGCCACTATGTGTTGGACGGTTTCTGAGGTTTCTTTGCATAGTCTGCACTAGGGTTGAGCGACCTTTACTTTTATAGGATCGGGTCGGGTTTCACGAAACCCAACTTTTTCAAAAGTCGGGTCGAGTGAAATCGGCCGATCCTATAAAAAAGTCGGGGTCGGCCGAAACTCGAAACCCAATGCAGTGCATTGGGTTTCCATGGTTCCCAGGGTCTGAAGGAGCGGAAACTCTCCTTCAGGCCCTGCGATCCATATTTTAGTGTAAAATAAAGAATTAAAATAAAAAATATCGCAATACTTACCCTCTGACGCGCCCTGGTACTAACCGGGAACCTCCCTTCCTTAGAATCAGCCTTCCAGGACCTTGCGGTGACGTCGCGGCTTGTGATTGGCCGCGCGGCCGCCCATGTGACCGCTCGCGCGACCTATTAGGTATATACTCACCCTCGGACGCGCCCTGCTTCTTTCCGGCAGCCTTCCTTCCTAAGAATCAGCCCTTCCAGGACCTTCGGTGACGTCGCGGCTTGTGATTGGTCGCGCGAGCGGTCACATGGGCGGCCGCGCGACCAATCACAAGCCGCGACGTCACCGCAAGGTCTTGGAAGGCTGATTCTAAGGAAGGAAGGTTTCCGGTTAGTACCAGGGCGCGTCAGAGGGTAAGTATGGCGATATTTTTTATTTTACACTTAAATCTGAATTCCGATACCAATTCCCGATATCTTAAACATATCGGGAATCGGTATCGGAATTCCGATTCTAGATTCAAAAGATCGCCGACTTCATGGCCGACCCCACACAGGGGTCGGGTCGGGTTTCATGAAACCCGACCTTGCCAAAAGTCGGCGACTTTTGAAAATTTTCGACCCGTTTCGCTCAACCCTAGTCTGCACCTTGGGTCTTGTCTTGTGTGGTAGATTCCTGCTTCTATGGATCTGGAACTTAGTTCTTGCGCTTCTGCCGCTATGATTAGTTCCACTGGTCAAAAGTTTGGTCACACCAGTTCATGCAATGGTTTTCCTTATTGTTCTTGTAAATTGTACTTTGTAGATTCAGACTGAAGGCAATAAAACCACCTAAGGGACACACATGCAAACAAAAAATAAAGAAATACAGGAGAAACAAACCATGATGTGTTAATCCCTAGATTTTTAAAAGTACCTCCTTTTCTGATGTCATTTTTACACCTCCTCATTCTCTCAAGCAGCTCCATTAGGTAGTCTTCTTGAGTGGCTTTCCAACAGTCTTTAAAGAGAGCTTCTCAGCATGCTTTTGTAATATAAAGACATGGATGTAATGGCGCTGATTAAATTGATACCTATGATGGCAGACAGTGTCTCATATGTGATGTGTACACAGGAGGCTCGGTGTCTCCTATGTGATGTCTTACATGGCTGTAATTCAGATTAAATTGATACTTTTGATGAAGAAATCCTCATTGTTTTTCTTCTTTAATCAACGTTTGAAGTTTTTTGCTATCCAGATTTCGGTGCACAGGGTCCGGGCTGTGCACTGGATCTCCTCATGCCTTTCTGTGATTCCCCAGCCCCTTTTCCTGCCTTCGGCCTTTGAATGAGAGGTCACCGCTGAGATTTCAAACAGAGGAGGCAGGTTATTCATGGCAGGAGAACACCCAGTGCACAGTTCGGCCCCTGTGCACAGAAATATAATTAGCAGAAAACTTTACATGGTGATTAAAGAAGAACAACAAAGCGAATTTCTTCACCAAAGGTATCAGTTTTGCCTGCATTACAGCCATGTCTTTACTTCACATTATAAAATTGTGCTGACAGGCAGTCTTCAAGAAGTTTCTAGAGATGCTGAGCACTTTTTGGCTGCTTAGCCTTCACTCTGTGGTCCCACACATCCCAAACCATCTCATTTGAGTTGAAGTTGGGTGATTGTGGAGGCAATGTCATCTGACACACCACCCCATCCCTCTCCTCATTGGTCACATAGCTCTTATATGGCCTCTAGGTGTGCTTTAGGTCGTTGTCCTGTTGCAACAAAAATGATGGTCCCTCTAAGTGCAACATTCGGGATGGCTTGTTGTTGCAGAATGCTGGGCTAGTCATGCAGGGTGTGTGCACCTCCAACAACAATGATGTTTTATACTTCATAATTCTGTTCTATTATTGCATTCTGTAAGAGAATGATATAGAGGATGAGGCTGCATCATATACATTACACCAAGACTCCTGCACTGTATACATCACATAGGCGACACTGAAACTGCTGTGTGTGCATACAGGATACACGGAGACTTTGCAGTTATCTCATTGGATATACTGAGTCTCCTGTATAAACCTCATATAGGATACCATGAGAATGTTGTATACGTCCTATAAGGCACACTGAGACTGCTGTATACATATTATAGGATACACGAAGACTGCTGTGTATATATATCACATAGGATATACTGAGACTGCTGTGCCAATCACATGGGATACACTGAGACTGCTGTGTAAATCACATAGGATACACTGAGACTGCTGTGTAAATCACATAGGATACACTGAGACTGCTGTGTAAATCACATAGGATACACTGAGACTGCTGTGTAAATCACATAGGATACACTGAGACTGCTGTGTAAATCACATAGGATACACTGAGACTGCTGTGTAAATCACATAGGATACACAGACTGCTGTGTAAATCACATAGGATACACTGAGACTGCTGTGTAAATCACATGGGATACACTGAGACTGCTGTGTAAATCACATAGGATACACTGAGACTGCTGTGTAAATCACATAGGATACACTGAGACTGCTGTATAAATCACATAGGATACACTGAGACTGCTGTATATACATTTCATGAGACACTGAAACCACTGTATATACATTACGTAGGATAAACAGAATGCTGTATATTCATCATGTAGGAGACACTGAGACTGCTATATATACATTGCATAGGAGATGCAGCGATTTTTTTTTTTACACTGAGACTGCTGTGTAAATCACTTGGGATACATTGAAACTGCTGTATATACATCACATGAGACTGAAACTACTGTATATACATCACATAGGATAAACAGAATGCTGTATATTCATCATGTAGGAGACACTGAGACTGCTGTGCAAATCACATGGGATACACTGAGACTGCTGTGTAAATCACAGGATACACTGAAACTGCTGTGTAAATCACATAGGATACACTGAGACTGCTGTGTAAGTCACATGGGATACACTGAGACTGTTGTGTAAGTCACATGGGATACACTGAGACTGCTGTGTAAATCACATGGGATACACTGAAACTGCTGTATATACATCACATGAGACACTGAAACTACTGTATATACATCACGTAGGATAAACAGAATGCTGTATATTCATCATGTAGGAGACACGGAGACTGCTATATATACATTGCATAGGAGATGCAGCGATTTTTTTTTTTTGATTTTTTTTATTTTTTTTAAATACATCAGGGAATAGTTGCTCAATGTTACTGAGCTATCCCTGGCAGCCATTTCATAGGAGCAAGAGCAATGGTGAGACTCTGGCAGCTGCACTATGTTGGAAAAAATACAGGATTGCTTGTCTATGGAATTAATATTCTCCTTTGAGGCAATAAAGGCAATTTGCTATGCAAAAAATCACAGCATAAAGTACAGAATAAAATGATTGCTTTGTTTTATGAGCTTGTCTCCTTTTTCGCAGATAATGATTCGGAGGAGCAGCAGTCCGGCAGAGTTGGAGTGGCACAGTGATTCTCTGCATTCAAATGGACGTCGTTCTGATCACGAGAGAGGTATTAACCAGATCTTATGTTCATTCTTTAGGATTTATGCTCTCGAGAAGGCTCCATAGGTGACATCTGTGATCAAGTTTTCAGTGATTTCCAAAATGTCATCAATAAAGAAGTCACTTTTTTGTGATTGATCGGCTATATCTATATAATAATGTAAGAAAAGGCCACTGATTTGCAGTTTTGTCTGCTCAATTATCTTTTGATTGGCAAAGTTCTTTCATTCTGGAAACCAGTGGTGGTCCAAGATCAAAGACCTCAGCCTTGTCCCATTCTCACATGTATATATCACAGAGCAAAATATAATTTCCAGTTAACCTCCAAAGGTAATGTTTCCTGTTACCTTGCATTGTGAAAAATGTTTAGTACTTGTCACCAATTTGTTAATGGAAAAAATGTACAACTCCTGGCAAAAATTATGGAATCACCGGCCTTGGAGGATGTTCATTCAGTTGTTTAATTTTGTAGAAAAAAGCAGATCAGACATGGCACAAAACTAAAGTCATTTCAAGTGTCAACTTTCTGGCTTTAAGAAACACTAAAAGAAATAAAGGACAAAAAATGTGGTAGTCAGTAATGGTTACTTTTTTTTAACCAAGCATAGGGAAAAATTATGGAATCACTCAATTCTGAGGAAAAAAATTATGGAATCACCCTGTAAATTTTCATGCCCAAAACTAACACCTGCATCAAATTAGATCTGCTCGTTACTCTGCATCTAAAAAGGAGTGATCACACCTTGGAGAGCTGTTACACCAAGTGGACTGACATGAATCTTGGCTCCAACACGAGAGATGTCAATTGAAACAAAGGAGAGGATTATCAAACTCTTAAAAGAGGGTAAATCATCACGCAATTTTGCAAAAGATGTTGGTTGTTCACAGTCAGCTGTGTCTAAAATCTGGAGCAAATACAAACAACATGGGAAGGTTGTTAAAAGTCAAACATTCTGGTAGACCAAGGAAGACATCAAAGCGTTAAGACCGGAAACTTAAAGCAGTATGTCTCCAAAACAGGAAATGCACAACAAAACAAATGAGGAACGAATGGGAGAAAACTGGAGTCAATGTATGTGACCGAACTGTAAGAAACCGCCTATAGGAAGTGGGATTTACATACAGAAAAGCTAAACGAAAGCCATCATTAACACCTAAACAGAAAAAAACAAGGTTACAATGGGCTAAGGAAAAGCAATCGTGGCCTGTGGATGACTGGATGAAAGTCAGATTTAGTGATGAATCGCAAATCTGCATTGGGCAAGGTGATGATGCTGGAACTTTTGTTTGGTGCCGTTCCAATGAGATTTATAAAGATGACTGCCTGAAGAGACCATGCAAATTTCCACAGTCATTGATGATATGGGACTGCATATCAGGTAAAGGCACTGGGGAGATGGCTGTCAATACATCTTCAATAGATGCACAAGTTTATGTTGTTATTTTGGACATTTTTCTTATCCCATCAATTGAAAGGATGTTTGGGGTTGATGAAATCATTTTTCAAGATGATATTGCATCCTGCTATAGAGCAAAAACTGTGAAAACATTCCTTGAAAAAAGACACATAAGGTCAATGTGATGGCCTGCAAATAGTCCGGATCTCAGTCCAATTGAAAATCTTTGGTGGAAGTTGAAGAAAATGGTCCATGACAAGGCTCCAACCTGCAAAGCTGATCTGGCAACAGCAATCAGAGAAAGTTGGAGCCAGATTGATGAAGAGTACTGTTGGACACTCATTAAATCCATGTCTCAGAGCCTGCAGGCTGTTATAAAAGCCAGAGGTGGTGCAACAAAATACTAGTGATGTTTTGGAGTGTTTTTTTTTGTTTTTCATGATTCCATAATTTTTTCCTCAGAATTGAGTGATTCCAGAATTTTTCCCCTATGTTTGGTTAAAAAAAGAGTAACCATTACTGACTACCACATTTTTTGTTCTTGATTTATTTTAGTATTTCTTAAAGCCAGAAAGTTGCCATTTGAAATTACTTTAGTTTTGTGCCATGTCTGTGATCTGCTTTTTTTCTACAAAATTAAACAACTAAATGAACATCCTCCAAGGCCGGTGATTCCATAATTTTTGCCAGGGGTTGTATTTCTATTAAGAGTAACAGAGGGATAATACAACAAAGAGGGTATAATTCATGGACTACTAAGATGGGCATCTGTTACTGTCATCTGAGCTCTCATAGTCCACTTCTTTCTAGTAACCAGAGTCCAGCAGAATTTACTTTTCAGTCTGGGCAGGCAATAAAGCTTCTATTTATTGAGTGTTACAAGCTAAGAAAAGCAGTGTATTTCCAAAGTTAATTACCTTTTTATGTAAGATAAAGGGTTTTCTCAGTAATGGAATTAGTTCCTAAAAGCCTCGTACCTCCGCACCAGTGACTGTTTGCAGAAGCCATTACCCAAGGGTGAACCTAACAGTGGCATGTGGGTACTGTGATACCTCCCGTGAGAGAATCAGTAGAAAAAATTTAGTGCACTGCAAATATACTGTTTGGGGTCTTGCGTAACCGTACCATGAATGGGGAATTGGGAAAACCTCTTTTTAAACTTAAAATTAATTTGCTTCCTTCTTGGATATAAGAGCCTAGCAGACGGGGTAGAACGGACGCCTTGTATCCTCATGCACAGGTGTCACCATAGAGTGGCTGCACCCGTGTGCTGCACTGTTGATATATAAGCATATACAAGGTGCCCAGATTGTTTTCTGAGGATCTGGTATACCAGAGTCCGCTATGCAATATATTTGCAGGATATTTTGTGCTCATTTTACTATGGAATTGCACTTAAAGGGAACCTGTTAGCACATTTTGACATATGAAAGTAATTGTATGGTTGCATTGGCGCTTGTCCTCAAATAAAAATTATATTTTTTGGGTAGCTCAGTTGTTCCAGTCATGAGAAATCTAGAGTTGAATCTACATGCAAATCCGGTTGGGCTTGTCCAGCACTCCAAAGTGCACTGACACGCCCCAGTGCACTTACAAGCTTATTTGCATATGACAATCCCACCAGATTTCTCATGACTGGCACATTGGATCTGTACACAAAACATGTCATTTATATTGGGGAACAAGCCACTATACAACCGTATCATTAGTTGAATATGTAGAAATGTGCTGACATCTTCCATTTTAAGGAGCTGAATTTTCCTTTGAGAATTGATGACTAATTGTAAACCTTACTGCAGGTGAAAGTGTCAGCAGTGATGTGATGAATGGCTACAGTCGGGAAACGGAGTATCTAATGCCATGGCAGAACTGTGAGGACGAGCCCGAGATCACAACACCGACTGATGTGAATATCGACCATGATGCCCGGCGGTGGCTGCAGCTCACACCCACCGATCCTGCCGCTCCTCTCACAGGTTTTTTTTTTTTTTTTTCCGCTCGAAAGGTCGTGTTTTATTACACAATTAGGCTATGTGCCCACGTTGCAGAAATGCTGCGGAAATGTCCGCAGTATTTCTGCAACTCCCTGCCGCAGGTAAAACGCATGTGGAATTCAAATGCGTTTTCCCGCAAAACACAAGCGTTTTTAGCTTGCAGAATGCTAGCGTTTTCCAAGCGATTTGAAGCATCGCTTGAAAAAGTGATTGACAGGTTGGTTACACTTGTCAAGCATAGTGCTTGACAAGTGCGACCAACTTTTTACTATTGATGCTGCCTTTGCAGCATCAATAGTAAAGGATAAAATGTTAAATAAATAAATAAAAAATAATATGGTTATTCTCACCTTCCGACGGCTCCCAATCTCCTCAGCGGCGCTCCTGGTACGTTCCGTTCCCAGGGATGCTTTGCGTGAAGGACCTTTGTGACGTCACGACATCGTAGTCACGCGACCATCTCAGGTGCATCCCTGGGAACGAAAGCTGCCGCGTGCACCGCTGAGGAGATTGGGAGCCGTCGGAAGGTGAGTATATCCCTATTTTATTTTAATTCTTTTTTTTTTACTGGAATATTGTACCCAGGGCCTGAAGGAGAGTCTCCTCTAAACCCTGGGTACCATCCGCACATGAAGCTCTCTTTACGCATGGCGGGCATAGCGATTCTGCAGAAATAATGAACATGCTGCAGATTTTACAGCTATGCGATTCCGCAGTGGGATAATCCGCAGCATGGGCACAGCAACTGCGGAATCCCATAGGATTGCATGGGAATGCGTTTTTTAAGCGTTTCCGCTGTGGCAAAAAATGCAGCAGAAATGCATAAAAAAAAGCAAAGTGGGCACAGAGCCTTACAGTCTTCACCTGCACTGGAGGATGTGTGAGCTCGGGACGCATTCCGTCATCTCCGCTGGATTACGCTTTCTGTGCGATGTCTCTCATATTGCCCTTTAAAGCTTGTAAGCGATGATGTAACGTGCCACAGGTCAGCGCTGCTTGGTTGGCAGACAAATTATAAATGGGAAAGTGTGAAAGATTGTATCCCATCTTCCTGCAGGTCAGTCACTGTATTGTTCTGCCGCTCGGCTGTGCGGCCCATTCTAGTGTATTGTATTGTGGCTCTTCTGGGAAGAAATATAGTGATCTTGTACATCTCAAACCCTTTCTTGCCTAAACTTCCAGGTCTCCTCCTCAGTCATATTCTGCTTGTTACCCACCGTCTAATATAAAGGATTGTGCCTTCCTTTGCTGTTATTCTTCCAAATCCAGATACATATAGTTTTGTGAAGTAGGACATCTACCAACAAGCCATAAAATCAATTTTCACGCCTGTTAAAGGGTTATTCCAATAAGATCAATTTATGATCTGTCCAAAACATAGATGAAAACTACTAAATTGCTGGAGGTCTGACTGCTGTGACCTCCACCAGTCACTTCTGTTCTCCATTTTCCTGTAACGGCAGTCATGGACACACACGGCCGCTGTGTTCTCTCTCTATGGAGCTGCCTGAGAAAGTTGAATGCTAGACTTGGCTATGTTCCTCAGTCCCAATAAAAATGAATGGTGCTGTGGTGTGCATGCTTGTCTGCTGCTGCACTCAAACAAGAGGCCGAGATGGTTAGATGCCCACCGATCCAGTCGTTATTATCTAACCTGTGGCTACTAGATAGATCCAACCACTTCGGTCACCATTTGAAAGACCTGTTATAATGAATTTTCCTAAGTAAATATGAAGTTTTACTGGCGTTACAGAGAACCGATCAGTGCAATTTTGTAAAGTAAAGGCATGGCTGTAATGGTGCTGTAACACAGATTAGATTGATACCATTGGTGAAGAAATCCGCTTTGTGGTTCTTCTTTAATTCCCATTTGAAGTTTTCTGCTAATTAGATTTGAGTGCACAGGGGCCGGACTGTGCACTGGGTCTTCTCCTCCCTATCTGTGATTTTCCAACCCTACGCCTGCCTCCAGTTTCTGAATGACCGGTCACTACTGAGATTTTATATAGAAGAGGAAGGTCATTCACAGACCCGAGGCAGGCGGCGGGTCAAGAAATCACAGTGAGAAGACCGAACGCACAGTCCAGCCCCTGTGCACCAAAATATAATTAGCAGAAAACTTCAAATGGCTATTAACCCCTTATTGACCAGGCCAATTTTTTTAACAATTTGACCATTTTCACTTTATGTAGCAATCGCTCTGGAATTCAACATGTCTCAGAAGAGTGTTGTGTTTTTGTTTGTTTTCTTTCATGGACAGAATTTACATGGAAGAAAATCGCAGCATGCTCTAGTTTCTTTTGAATGTCGGTTGAGACTCGTCTGTTAAAATCTATTGGTGTGCAAAGAAAACAAAATAAAAAAAAAAACATCCATTACACATCATTTGTATGGCATCTGCTTTTTTACAGATACATTGCAGTTCTCAAAAGAGCCTTTTGTCTTGTAAATATTAATATTAAAGATGGGCGAACCTGAACAGTAAAGTTTGTCATCCGTACCGAGGAAGTCCGTGTTACTGTTCGGGTTTGGCTGCCTGAACTCAGGGTGTTTGTCACGCTGTCATGTGCATGACAGCATGGAAAACATCGCTTCTGATCGGTGGAGAAATCATCCCTGCCGGTCAGAGCAGCGGTTCCCACGCTGTCAAAAGACAGCATGAGCGCTCATCTGTGATCAGAGGTATAAAGTTTACCTCCGGTAACTGAGGTCAGCTGATGGGACTACTGCTCCCATCATCCGACGCCTGCTGCCGCTAATAACAGCAAGAGCAGGAGCTGCTGATGGGAGTATTCATTAGCCGGCTCCTGTGCTGTAAACAATAATAATAAAAAAAAATGGCTTGGGTTCCCCTCTATTATTGATAACCAGCCAGGCAAAACTCACGGTTGGGGGCTTCAACCCTCAGTTGTCAGCTTCAAGAAGGCTGGTTATCAAGAATAAAGGGGTCACCACATCCTATTTTTTAATTATTAAAATAAATCATTTAAAATGGCATCCCCGCCATTTTTGGCAACCAGCCTTGTTAAAGCAAACAGTTGGGGGGTTGGTATTCTCAGGCTGGTAAGGGGCCATGAATATTGCCCCTCCTACTCATCCTAAAAATAGCT
This sequence comes from Ranitomeya imitator, assembly GCF_032444005.1. Lineage (NCBI taxonomy): Eukaryota > Metazoa > Chordata > Amphibia > Anura > Dendrobatidae > Ranitomeya > Ranitomeya imitator. The sequence goes on from NC_091286.1 coordinate 94,559,024, forward strand.
GCTCAGAGAAGGCATATCTATTAGAGCCGGCAAGGCGCCAGAATTGGCGCATCTAAAATATGTGCCTTTTCTGGGCAGATGCGGGCTGCTATTTGTAGCCTGGGGGGACAATATTCATGGCCCCTTACCAGTCTGAGAATACCAGCCCCCAGCTGTCTGCTTTAGCATCGCTGCTTGTCAAAAATGGGGGGGAGACCCACCGGGGGGGAGACCCACCCCCACTCCATTTTTTTACCCCCCCCACTCTATTTTTTTAAATTAATTAAATAATACGGTGTGGGGACCCCTCTATTCTTGATAACCAGCCTTGCTAAAGCAGACAGCTGTGGGCTGGTATTCTTAGCCTGGAAAGGGGCCATGGATATTGCCCCCCCCCTTCCCTTTCCCAGCCTAAAAATAGCAGCCGCAGCTGCCCAGAAAAGGCACATCTATTAGGTGCGCCAATTCTTCAGCAGCTCCTGCTCTCGCTGTTATTAGCGGCAGCAGGCGGCAGATGATGGGAGCTTTAGTCCCATCAGCTGACTCTAGTGACTGGAGGTAAACTTTATACCTCCGATCACAGCTGAGCGCTCACCCTGTCTTTTGACAGCATGGGAACTGTGGCTGTCTGATCTGTGGGGATGATTTTACCGCCGGTCAGAAGCGGTGTTTGCTGTACTGCCATGCACATGCCAGCGTGGCAAACACTGGATGTTCGGAACTCCATTGAATGGGGTCTGGGTTTGGGTACTGTTCTGGTACCCGAACCTGAACTTTTTGTAACTGTTCGGCTGAACCCACCAGACACGTACATCCAGATGTCTGCCCTTCTCTAGTTAATATCTGCCCTTGTAAAAAAAACAACAAAAAAAACCGATGCCATACGGATTGCAAACTGGATGAAAATCGTCCTTTTTTTTCTAGATTATGAAAATCTGGCCATTGTTGAACCCAGCCTAACAGAAGCAGACATGCATCAGAACCCCTAAACCGGCTCTTTTGTGTAAGAATTTGCTGTGAGGGCTGGCCGGGCGCATGCGCAAGGAAAACTTAGACGTGCCCCAAAGTTAAACCAAGTATTGTATTGTAGACGTCTTGGCGATCACATCCCCTCCGATAATAAAGTGATGGCATATCCTAGCTACCTGCCGTCACTTTGTGGGACGGGAGCAGCTCTTTAAATTATACAGTTACATGGAAACTTAAGGAGCTTTTACTGACAGTAGGAAAATGTTCTATGCTGTTTTCCTGATCCTCCTCAGAAAGTGAATGACCTGGTCTTGTACTGCGTTAGTTTGTCACATCATGTACAGCACGTGCCTCGTAAATCCTGCTTCACTTTAAGCGTAATAAGAAAAAAGGAAAAGTAAATGGCACAAAGGCTGTTTTGTGTCCAACTCTCCCAGCTGCCTGCGCCCGGGCTGTGAAGGTGTACAGTGCAGGCGCTTTGTCCAAAGTCACGACTTTCCTCCTTACGGAGCCTGCAGCTGCCGGCAGGTGTTCCCACATCCACCATCCACGGATCCGGGTTTAACCCATGAAGTGACACTGCTGACATAGACGCTGTTATCTCTCCTTAATGTTTGCTGCCCAGCGTCTTGTATTCCTGTAACCTGCAGGATGAATGGCGGCTGTATTTATCAGCATTGTGGATATTCATACGTTTCCTTGTATGCAATAGATCGGAGCCGAGCCCCTTAGATACGCCGTTTAATTTACCCTAAGCAGCTGCTGCTCCACGTCGCTCATTAAAAGGAAAGTGTAAGGTAGAAGAGACAGGTGCTAGGAGGCTGCAAAGCGTCGGTCAATAGGAAGCCTTCCATTGTCATGCTCTTGGCACTGCTCTATAGCATTTAAGATACCACTTATCTTATTCATTCTGGCAGCGGCAAATGCAAAGCTGGGACTTTCTCCCACATGTAGGAGCATCTACACATTCATGGCTCCTTTTTGTTTCACCTCATTGTTGGAGAAGACCCCAAACTCCTCTATGGTCTGAGAGGATTTGTTTGGAGCCTCGGCTCCTGAAATGATGTTTCCAGAGAGGCTCAAATCTTACACATTCAGCTGGCAAATAGTCTCTGTGGCAAACGGCCGCAGCGCTCCGCTATTGTCCCACAAACAATGTCTGATCTGTACCGCGACTCTTACTGAGCTTTGGTGGTGTCTAGTGTTTTCAGCCAAGTATTCCAAGATTTCTGGTCAATACAGCACTTACCACATTTTACAGAATGCTAGACGTACTTTTAGAAGATGCCCTTGTTTTGAAAAGTTTGTGTGGCTCATAATTCAAGGATAGTTGTGAGCTACATATCCTTATGAGTTTTAACCTTTGTTCACATTAAGGTTTTTATTTTGAGCGGATCTTCTACAAATCCTCCTCAAAAACGTCTTGAATAATGTCTGCAAACCTGTTACTTTTCCTTTTTATATTGGAGATCCATGTTGAGGAGGTTGTTTTTTTTTGTTTGCTTTCTTTTAGCATTTTTTTTTCTTAACCTTGAAAAGGTATTCAAAATTACCTGCTGAAAAAAAAACAAGGTGGATGCCACTTCTTTGAAAGGCTTCTTGCTGGAATCTGCCCCCTAACTAGGCAATGTACAATCAAAAGGCTGCAGGGGGAAAAAAAACTGTTTCAAAACATTTTAAAAACTTTTCAGGAAAAATAAAATCTCCTCCCGAAAGGAGCGTTTCCTGAAGCAGTTTCAGCTTGAAAAACTTGTCTGATTTGTCCACCACAAAAAATAACGGGAACATGTGAACAACACTATGTACAGTAAATCCAAGTAATTCACACTTCTGTGAAATCAACCGGTCCAAATATAAAGCAACACTGATTCTGAATCAATTTCTCCTGCTGTTGTGCAAATGGGACAGATGACAGGTAGAAATAATAGGGAATTAGCAAGCCAACCCCTATAAAGGAGTGGTTCTGCAGGGGGTGACCACAGACCATTTTTTTGTTCTCATCCTTTTTAGCTATTGTTTTGGTCACTTTTGCATTCTGTCATTGCTCTCTCCCTAGAGGTTCAGTAGCATGATACGGTATCTACAACCTACTGAAGTTGCTCAGGTAGTGCAGCTCATCCAGGATGGCACATCAATGCGAGCTGTGGCAAGAAGAGTAGCAGTGTCTGACAGCACAGTGTTCTGAGCATGGAGCAGATACCAGAAGACTGGCCAGTACACCAGGAGACGTGGAGGGGGCCATAGGAGGGCAGCAAGACCGCTACCTTCTCCTTTGTGCACGGATAAATCCATGTGTCTGCTCAAACTCAGAAACAGACTCCATGAGGATGGCATGAGGGCCTGACGTCCTCAAGTGGGTGTTTGTGCTTACAGCCCAACACCTTGCAGGGCGATTGGCATTTGCCAGAGAACATCAAGATTAGGAGATTCGACATTGGCACCCTGTGCTCTAAATGGATGAGAGCAGGTTCACACTGACAACATGTGACAGAGTCTGGAGACGCCATGGAGAACGTTCTGCTGCCTGCAAAATCCTCCAGCATGACCAGATTGGCAGTGGGTCAGTAATGTTGTGGGGTGGCATTTCTTTCGAAGGCTGCAGAGCCCTCCATGTGCTTGCCAGAGGTACCCTGACTGCCATTAGGTACCGAAATGAGAGCGGAAATGGAAAATGTCCAGTTCCTTTGAAGGGTTAAAGAGCCTTGCCATATGACAGCAGATAAAAAAAACAAAAAAAACGAAATTGTCTGCAAAATGAAAATCCCTCCATTTTGCAGACAACGATACTGGGTTCTTGCACCTTGTCTGTTGGAAGTGGCAGACTGGTCAGCTCCTGAGCCTGCTTCATATTAATGTCCTACCACAAAAATGGATGTAGTAGGTCGTTAGCCAGTTAGAGAAGACATCACTTCTCAGCAAAACACTAGTGACTGCACACGAAATTAGAAGACTTTTTTTTTTTTTTAAACATTAATTTCGCCAGAGTAAGCACAAAATCTGGTGGAATTCTCTTTTGGAGATGTGAGCAAATTGCACACAGTATCTGGCCAGTAAATGGAGTCTCATGCTCAGATACTACATAATCTGCACAGTTTTGTTGTATTTTTCTTAATTGCTGTTCTATAGAAAATATTGAGAAAATCTGTTCATCTATTTTTCTCATAAATTTGCTGAAAGGGAAGTACAAACCTTGTGAAATAATTAACCAGTCCATCCCAGTTTGTTGCGAATCACCTCACCTTCCGGCTGTCTCAGATCTTTACTTGATGTAAAATATTGTTGTTTAGGAGCAATGTAATAGGATGTTCTTATGTATTATCTAGCCTAGATAAATGAGGAGGATACAGCTGCTTCTAATCTACTTTGAGAAGGCATTGCTGCATCTAAATGGTTTATCTGAATCTCACTCCATACACACAGAGGCCACAAACTGAGGAGCCATGACAGGTTTTACCTTTGGTTTCTTGCTGCTTCCTCTTCTCCTGACACTCTGTAATAAGCAGACATTGTACATTGCTTCATATATTGCTACATTATGTAGGATTCCCTTACATGTACACACAGTCCCCCCACACAGTGAGATCTTCCAGCTCAGAGGCATGAAGTCTCACAGAGCTATCAACATAGTGAGACAGTGGAGAGCCGGACTGTAGCATCTTTGTCCCAAAGGTCCAGCTTTCATTTTTCTAACTCAATGAAGACATTTGTTTACGAACTATAGTTTGAGAAAGTTTTATGTTTTGGTCTCATTTTACCTAATAAAGTTTCCCTGGAAGTCATAGGTCCTCTTTAATGACCACTGGAGCTCAGATCTCTGTACCCCCACAGGTCCCGAAAATGATGAGGCTTTAGCACTGCCTCCCCGATAATTAGATGTTACTGTATCCTGGCAATATGCAATCGCTTACTGAGATGGCACTGCCGCTTTGAATGGTGATTTTGTTTACCTACAGCCACTTCTAGGAGGCCCTCACTACCTATAGATGTATACAACTATTACTGACCTCGGTGAGTGACTCCTAGTGGAAAGAAGGGAAACATTTTAGACTAGGTTCATGGTAGAATTATCAGGCACTGTAATAGAACAGGAAAATGGATTGAATCCCTGATGAACACTTTGACTATAATAGGGTCCCTTTGGTTTTCGTTATGTGTCAGTCATTTTAATGGTGGCTCCAACACAGCTGTGAACCTGGCATCACATGCAGTGTTCAGGGGGTCTTCATGTCGGTGGAAAGCTTGCAGTAAATGCTGTACACACGAGTGCAGTGAATGTCCTCATCCTGACGACCGGCCTTCTAAGCTGGGATTTCCTAAGAGCGGATGTTTGCACAGTGGTAATAATAAACTTGTACTTTTGTCTTCATATTTATGTGTTTCTTGAAGAAACGCCGGGCAGGTGTAAAGTTTATAGAAGGGTACATAGTGCTTGTAAGGTATTTTGGGCGCGTGCTATACACCTGACACTTACCATTATGGCTCGGCTTTCCTTCCAGACAGCAGTGAGTGTCTTACTGGGGACTGCAGCATCATCGCTGGCGGGAACCTCGCGGGCTGGCATCCGGACTCCGCAGCTGTTTTGTGGAGAAGAATCTTGGGAATACTCGGAGATGTGAACAATATCCAGTCCTCCAAAATCCATGCCAAGGTGTTTGGCTACCTCTATGAGTTGTGGTACAAGCTGGCTAAGGTAGGACTCCGCTGCACCCGGGCAGTATGGAATGGGGAATCTGCATCGGAAAAGCAATGTGATTGAATTACTGTCCTTAATTAGCGCTCTGATGGTAAATAAGGCGGGCTTTAGGATAATAAGCCACTGAAATGCTTAATGTGACGGCACAATTACCTTTTTCGGAGAATATTTTAATAGCTGCGACCTATTTTAAAATTGACTCTGGAACCATATCGTGTTTAGCCGGCCCTCAGAATTTAGAGCCTCTAAATATTCTCACCATTGACTCTGGGGCGTGCGCTTTGCCAGAAATACTACTCCAGGCGGGGGGGGGAAGAGGAGTAGGCCCCTATGTGTGTAGTAAAGTGGCAATGAAATTCCGCCATTACACGAGACCTAAATTAGTTTAGGCAGGATTTCCATTTAAAGAAGTTCTTTAGTTCTCTAAAATAAATGTCCTTATCTGTACAAGGCCGTAAGGAAAAATCCTATGTCCTTTGGAAAGGACTGTTTATACTTAACTTATAGAGAAGTATACTTTTTGTCAATTACCTACTGTATTAAAAAAACATTACAACATGTTTTTAAAGGGGTATTCTCAAGTTATCCATAGATTACATTTTTTTTCTCTTTGCTGGTTGGAAACTGCACTGTGAAATGTGAACAGCAGGTGGCAGTACTGTATCACGCCCTGGCCCGGGAAGGGTGAAAACTTTCTATACAGAAAAAAATCTCTAGATTTTGATTTCTATTTTTTCCTCCAGATCAGAGACAATCTATCTATCAGTCTGGACAATCAGTCTTCCCCTTCACCTCCCATTTTGATCCCACCACTTAGGATGTTTGCCTCCTGGCTGTTTAAGGTGAGAAGTGTTTTATTTTAAGATATTTTTGCGTTTCGCTATCAGGAATGTAAAAAGATTAGATGTAATCATAAAATGTATATTATTGTATTCTTTTGGGGTTTGACAACCTAGAAAAGGTAATTCTCGTATTTCGTAAAAACATTTTTATTGCATCTATTGTACAGGTAAAATTAATTTTGCATTTTCACAAACTGAACTTGATCCCGCGGCTGCCTGTCTGTCCGCTGTTCCACAGCTGCCCCACATGCAGGGATCGCCTAACATACAGAGGCTCGCTGCCTGTGTTGAGGCTGGTGAACAGAGGAGAGACATGCAGGGGTGGGGTCTCGCATACATTTTTCAAACACGCCAAAGTCACTCGGCACACGAGCATGCTCAGATAACACCTTATCCAAGCACGCTTGCTCATCCCTTATAACCACTGATCTACAAAGCTGCAAATAATTTTTAGGAACATATACATGACCATAAAAAATCTGTTTATTCAGCAAATCAATCACATGCATATTTTATCAATAGACAATGCCTCTTTATGTTCATCTTTATGTTCCTAAAAATAAATTACATGTTTCAGATAGTGCTGGATATCCCTTTTATGTCCAGATATACCAAACCTGCAGAAGAGCCTGATTTTGCTGCCCTTATTCCCAGCAAGTTCAAACTGCTTTTGGTGCAAATACCAGTCTAATATGTTCAGGAACGGTCTTAACGCTTATGCTCCACTGGCATCCACTCTTCAGAGTGAGCATCTACTCTATATCATTCTGCCAGCACTACAGGTGCTGGAACCCTTAGTTCCCAGCATGCATTGCACCTGCTGTAGTCCAAAGACTTGTTTTGTTATGGAGTGAAAGCTCATCTGTTATGCCTGTATGCAGACTGATAGACAGGAGAGTAGGAGCAGAGACAGAGGCCCATCCCCACTCCCTATCCTCTATCTGTGCCTCAGTAACCATTTACATTGGGGTAATTTACTGTAATCTCTCTATGGAAATAAAAGAAACAACTTGATTTCCAAACAGGCAACTACGCTGCCGAATGAGTACAAGGAGGGCAAACTGCAGGCGTACAAGCTGATCTGTGGCATGATGACAAGACGCCAAGATGTCCTACCCAACTCTGATGTTCTGGTTCATTTTTACCTTGTCCTGCATAATGGCCTCAATCATGAAGATCAGGTAGGTGTCGTAGGCATCATTTCACGCCGAGCCGCTGCTGTATTTTGATTTAATATTTGATTTCCAGGAGGAATTGAAATTTCATTCAGGAATGCAAGTATTTATTAAAACAGACTTGTCAGAAGGACCAAGGGGTCCTGGAAATATGTGGATGATTATCAAAGCGGTATCAGAAAATTCCTGGCTGAGCACTATTTTAGCACTAGCCCAAAGACTTTTTTTTGAGCGGTATCTCCTGCCTACATCGGCCATAATGATTTTCAAACCATAAGTGTTTTTTTGCATTTCCAAAGCTTGGTTTGGCCAATATCGAGAGAAATGCACAAGTCTTCAGACAGCCTAAAGGTGCCCATACACCGAGTAAAGTTGGCCAAACCCAGCAATTTCAGCAGGACCCCGCTGACTTTCATATATGTATGGGGGCCTCCTCTCTAAAGTTGATGTTGGGGAAAGTAGGATCAGACCTTTTGGGTTGTAGCATGTCCGATCCTTTGTTCTTGGAGAGGTAAGCCGCCATCAGTAGTGTCAGCGGCTTCCTCCCCTCTCCCCGTTGAAGTTACATGCCTGCTAGGCCAATCTCCGTGTAAGGGGAGGTCAGGAGGACCACTACTGACGGGATATGGGCACGTTAAGCTTATGCCGGGCACAATATCACATGAAATCGAGCTTTTATTATGACTATTAGTACACAAAGATAATTATAAAGATGGTATGGCCACCATAGTGAACAGGTTAAATACGTGTTTTCCTACCAGAACATAATAAGCCTTTCACAACTAGTCACTGAAGTAGCACAGTGTCAAACTCCTTGTCTCCAAGTCATCTAACACAAAAAATACATGAAGGAGCCCTTTATTGCTAATGCAGGTCAGGATAACCTGTGCTAGTGATAATGTGGTCTCCTGTTCAGAGTCCAAGAGACAACAAGAAGTCTTAGCTTCCATGAGTAACGGTGCTCTTCTGCATACAGCGCCAGGGACTTGCTGGACTCAGGAAGGCTTTACCTCTGTTTTCCTGCAGTACGGGGGTGTACGAAAGCTGTAAGGAAAACGTGCAATAGTTACGTTTAACCATTTTAATGACCAGACCTTTTAAAGGGTTTTCCCCAAAATCGCAAATTATCACCCATCCATATGATAGAGGTAAATTCGGTTGAGACCATTTTCAGCCTCAAGAATGGGGGTCTGCAGAGCTCCATTTTGAATTAAGTAAAAGTGCACATACTCTGCCTCCGCTGCGTTCATTGTCCGACATTGCCGTAATTAGCCCAGCGCTGAAATCTGCTTCTCCGCCAATCTCAATGAGTAGAGCGGAGGCCGAGCATGCACAGCTCAGAGGTCCTGCTATGCCGAGCATGCACACCTCAGAGGTCCTGCTATGCCGAGCATGCACACCTCAGAGATCCTGCAGTGCCGAGCATGCACACCTCAGAGGTCCTGCTGTGCCAAGCATGAACCCCTCAGCGGTCTTGCTGTGTTGAGCATGCATACCTCAAAAGTCCTGTTGTGTTGGACATGCACATCTCAGAGGTCTTTCTGTGTTGAGCATTCACACCTCCGAGGTCCTGCTGTGTTGAGAATGCAGACCTCAGAGGTCCTGCTGTGCCGAGCATGCACACCTCAGAGGTCCTGATATGCCCAGCATGAACCCCTCAGCAGTCTTGCTGTGTTGAGCATGCATACCTCAGCGGTCCTGCTATGTTGAGCATGCACATCTCAGAGGTCCTGCTGTGTTGAGCATGCACACCTCAGAGGTCCTGCTGTGTTGAGCATGCACACCTCAGAGGTCCTGCTGTGCCGAGCATGCACACCTCAGAGGTCCTGCTGTGCCGCCCATGCACACCTAAAATACATAAAATGTTTATTCCTGTAATTGACATTCATGGATGCAATTGGATGCAAGTGTGAACAGTATCTAAATAGGATAGTATGGCGTTCTTGGGACCATGCATGATGTTACCCGCTAGAATGTATATTTTTTTAATTTTTTCCATCACTTGACCTGGATGGTTTTAGTTGATGCTGCTAAATCCGAGAAAAGGGAAACTTTCCAACAATCATTTTGTATTCAGTAAGAATTTTAATCAGATGTTTATAATGAAACGCACGTGGCCCACATGCAGGCGGGCCCGAGGGATACACTGCCAACATGCAGATGGGCCCCAGAGAGGCACAGCCCACAAATGGGGAGCCCGAAGGAGACACAGACTGTATGCGGGCCCAAGGAAGGTGCTGCCTACATGCAGGCGGGCCCGAGGGATACACTGCCAACATGCAGATGAGCCCCAGAGTGGCACAGCCCACAAATGGGGAGCCCGAAGGAGATAAACTGCGTTCCCGAGGGAGGCGCTGCCAACATGCGGTCAGGTCCGAAGGAGGCGCGCACTGTGTTACCGAATACTTTGACCCTGAAGGATAGCAAATGCCCTTGTCTTTTGGGATACAGCACTGATTCCTGTATAAACAGATCACATTTGGGCTTTTTCCTGTGGCCTCACAAGCCCTCTGTGTCATTTTGTGAGCTTTTATTTTTGGATATGGCAATTTGAAAAAATTCAGATGCAATGTAAGAGTAATTTTTGGAGCAAAATCTAATAGCTGAAAAGATGCTAAGATTTTTTTGATTTCGGCAGAATCCCTTGGATCCGTCACTTTCCATTACATGTAGAATGGTAAATGCGCAGCCCTACAATTTCAGCTTATGTTGCCAGCCGCTTTCATAATGATCACTTTTAACACAGAAACCAATATGCTGATTATTTTAAGAGCAGAGAAAATGTAATAGTCATGTCCGGATTTAATAGTGTGCTTTGGAAATGGGTGTATGAAGTGCAGGTATGCTTGCTGTGAAAAGTATTGCTCAGACGAATTGGGGAAAAGTGTGAAACCTGCTATCTGCTCTGTTACTATAAGGGGTCTTCTGCTTCCTAGCCTTTTCCTTTACGATTAGACAAACTTTTGGAGATTTTCCCTTACACATTATATAAGAGGATAACTGCTCAAGGAGCGCCTCTCAGATTTTGTGGACGGACTATGTCACTAGAAATAAGTTTTACCACCAGTCATGATTCAGTCCCCCTCAGACTCATTTTAAAGAAGACCTGTTATTTCTCAAATTTTTTTGCGTTAAATACCTTATTAAAAAAAATCCCTGAACTCTCCTGATTCTGTCGCTCTTTTTCCATCTTGCACTGCATTTCTTCATTGTAGAGATATTCACGTTTGTTGCTTTTTAATATGTGAATTCTCTGCTTGTAATGCAACTTTGAGTCTTCTCTGAAGGTGTGCGCCTTCACCCTTCCCTCCAATAACCGCTCAGCAGCTGATCTAGCATTCTCTGATACTGCTGAGCGGCCATTGAGAGCCCCTGGGAGGAGTAAAGGCCTGCACCCCAAGAGAAAACCATGAAGAAATTCCAAGTTGCGCTACAAGCAGAGATTTCACATAGTGCTCTCCAAAAGCAATACGTGTTAATATATTTATGCAATGGATAAAACACAAAATGGAAAAAAGCGGCAGAATCAGGGGAGTGGACTTTTTTTTTTTTTGCAAGGTATTTAATGCAATTATTTTTAAAAAGTGATAAGTTCTCTGTAAAGGGAACCCATCGTCTACAACATATGCTATCTACGCTGATATTGCAGGTAAATTTAGTTTGAAATTGTGTCCAGCACAGTAACTAAAAAAGTGACTACAGGGAGAAAATTAAGCTTTATTCTCCCTGCAGCTTTTTGCTTCCTATCATCAGGGCGGTGCAGGAGCTGTTACTATACCATGAGAGCACTGTGATCCCTCTCCAACACAGGGACAACCTGCCCTGCAGCATGTGTCTGCACAGCAAGCTATCAGTCACGGAGCAGGGGAGTGATCACAGTGCCGAAACTAATAGCTCCCTGAGATGGCTCACCACCCAGGTCATCTGGGGGAAAGTCTGCACACCCCGATACCTTTTATGAGGTCCTCCTTCATGTGACCTCTAGGCTGGATCCACACGTATGGCGGACGGAGTACAGACCGCCATGCCCAGTCACTTGACAACCTCATAGATGCCTCTGAGGCTGTCGAGTTCATGTCGGGAGACGTGTTTCTGGTCTATGAATCATGGATGTGTGAATGCAAAATGTTTTCTCCTTTACAATCAAAAATGATTATCTTGCTGGCAATTATTGATTTTTTGTACTATGTAGATCTTATTAAAGAAGAAATACTGTATGAATGAAATCTGAAGATCCGAAAAACTTTGCTAATGATCAGATGACTGGAGGATGCCACACGATGGCGCTGTTGGCTATGGTTTTCCTACCCAATTTTTTGTGTGTTTTTTTTAGATTTTGCCTGATTCAGGATGTTAATAAACAAAAGATAAAAACAATCATTTCATTGCATTGTAAGGAGACATACAGATGGTCCACAGAGATAAACATTCACTAATGAAGTACATTTCTAACCAGCTTTCTAATTGTTTTTTTGCCATAATGTACAATTCCTTTCCTAGTACTGCAAGTCTTCTTGATGACATTGGCATGAATCACCAGCGTTCCTCGGGTCTCTAGAACGAGTGTCCTGACCTTTTTAATCTGAACTTTTATCGATGTTCTCAGGTCTCCATCCTGTGCCTGCTCACAATTCGGCTTCTAGCTGCCGATTAAACAAAATGTTCAGGTGAAGATCAGAGTCCGGCCGCTGACGGCTGAAATATTGGGGCAGTTTGCCGAGAGTAGGGTGTAAGCAGGTTCTAAACTATTCTGCTAACTTATCAGTTTAGACTTTCACTAGAAAGTATTGGACAGATGAAAATTAAGATATGTTAAAGGATAAGACAATTTTGGGCTCCGCTAACCGAAATAATGATTCTTGATCCAATATATAAGGAAGCGTTTTTTCTTCCACAACGCGTTTCCACACTGATCTGGCATGGAAGCTTGTTGTAGAATATGTATTCTTGGAAGAAGGATTATCATTACGGTTCATGCAGCGCCAAACCGTGAATTGTCTTTTCCTTCAATCACCTTGGTGGAGGTCATCCCTGACCCACGGGGCCCACACTCGGCAAAACGCTGTGGAATTTGTTTGTATGATGCAGGTAGAAATGTGCAGTGCGTTCTTGAACCAGCAAAGTGGAAAATCTAATCTACACGCTATGTAATAAAAGCGGAAATTGACAATCAATGTGAATAATAAATATGCAGCATGTCCTTTTATGTTGTAGGTTTTTACGCAGATTTCGCCCTTTGTAATGAATAGGGTAAAACGTGTGGCAAAATACACGACATCTCCACGTGTAAGTCTGTTGTCGATTTTTTTCTGTTTATTTGTGGCCTAAGCCATGTTGGATATGTTTCCGCTCAGTGTACGGCCCATGTGGACTTACTGTGGCGTCCAAAGATATGTAAAGACTTGTGGATGAAGGTGAGATTTGCAGACCTAGTCAGAAATATGGACTAAACATTGATGGTGTAAAATGAATCTGTCTCTGTAGAACCCTTGAGACAGACTAATGAGCTGGCCACATATGACCTTCCCTCCGTGAGACATTTCGGCCATTCAGTGTTTCAAAGTTGGCAGCCCAAGACTAAAGGTACCTTCACACTAAACGACGCTGCAGCGATCCAGACAACGATCCGGATCGCTGCAGCGTCGCTGTTTGGTTACGATGCCGGTAACCAGGGTAAACATCGGGTTACTAAGCGCAGGGCCGTGCTTAGTAACCCGATGTTTACCCTGGTTACCATCCTAAAAGTAAGAAAAACAAACGCTTCATACTCACCTTCCCGCTGTCTGTCCTCGGCGCTGTGCTTCTCTGTACTGGCTGTCACCGCTCTGCTTTCCGGCCGCTCTGCTCACAGTGAGTGCAGGAAAGCACAGCACCGGAGGACAGACAGGTTATTTCTCTCACCGGTCTTAGTGAGTGGTCGTGGTGGAGTCAGATGCTCCTGGTTCTTGAAGGAGCATCTCATCTTTGTTGTGTTCCTCTGTAGGGAGCACCACAGCTCGAGATGATTTAGACCAGCTGTGGTGTCATAGCCCCGTCCTGCCCCAGCTCCGTCCATGTTGAAAATTCGAAAAGTGATTGCGTTTTTGCGCAACTCCCAGTTGCGTTAACATTTTTCAATTTTTCAAAGCAGTTTACGCCTGAATTCTGGCAAAATTACCTTTATGAATTGGGACTTTAAAACTTTGCAGTCTACAAATGAGACAAATTTATGTCAGCGGTTTGTGCCGAATGAAGAATTTGGCATATCTTAAGAAACCTTTGAAAAACTTGGCACCACCTCTCGGCTTAGTTTGCTCCTATTAATGTGTGCGCTTTTCCACAAAAGTTGCTCCCTCGTTTCCAAATGCACAGCCTTTTTGAGCAAGGCAAAAACTGTGGTTTACAGATATAATAGTGAATGAAGTAGACGCTGTTGAGGAGCAATTACAGATTTGCCCCATTGTGCTTTCCGGACTTGTGCCGATAGTGCCATGATGTGCAAGTTATGCAGCTCCACAGAGGTTACGGTGGAATCCTTCAAGAATCCACTTTGTAAAACCTTGAAAGACGACACTGGAAGAATGTCCCGTGAGCAGATGGTGATGGTCCCAGTAAAGAGCTATTAGGTTTTCGCCTGCATGTCATGAGTGTGCTTCAATATGGTGGAGGAGTAAGGTGATAGGCAACCCTTTCCTCATTTACATAGTGCGCTTTGTAGCGAAGAGGTTAGCGGGGGCATGTTTACTGCGACTGGGTCATTAGCAGCAGATGCTGCCGAATATCATTTCATGTGTTTGCCTGGATTTCTTTACAAATATCTTTTAATAAAACATTTTGAAGAGAACCTGTCTCCAGTTAAAAATTGGACAGTTTTTTCAGATTTTGCTTTTGTTATTCTCACCGCTCCCCTGACTATTAAGTTTTCTGTTTTTTTATGTTTTTTTAATTCACCATACAGTACCAAAGATTTGTGTCTTAAGTGCTATTTTTTTATGGTCTTTACCCATTGATAAAAACTATATAAATTCGCACTTAATAAAAAGACCCATGTCTGTGGAACCATATGGTGGGTTTAAAAAATAAATAATATTACAATGGGGGCGATTCATCAAGACGGTTGATACTCATGCTGGTCTTGATGGGGGTGAGCGTTGTGGAGCAGACGCTCCTGATTCATTAAGAGGCAAACACCTCTTAATGAATTGGGTGTGGGGCATAGTGGCGTGCGCCTCACCCCAAATCCTGCTCAAGACCCTGCTGGAGTAAGATTTGTGGCATTGCGAACCTCGCTGCTCTTCATGAATTTGAGTGCTTGTCAACAAGCCCCAGCTCCACCAAAAGTGGTCACTTTTGAGCTGCTGACAAGTGCTCTTTAAAAAGGAGTGTAAAACATAGGTTGCATAAAGCAAAAGGGTTTTTTTCTTTTGCTTTAAAGGGAACCTGTCAGCAGGATTGTGCACAGTAACCTACAGGCAATGTCAGGTCGGCGCCATTAGACTGATTAATGTGATATCTAGGTGATTAAATCAGTCTTGTGGTTGTTGTTTTATCTTTATTTTCAGCTTTGAGTTAATGATATGTAAACTAGGGGGCAGGTCAGTGAGGGGTCAGTGACCTGTCAGCAGTCTGCATTATAATAATAATAATAATAATAATAATAATAATAATAATCATGAATATCTATTCAGAGCACCACATGAAGACCCCCACAGGCCGCACCCGTGCACGCCATATAATTAGCAAAAAGCTGAAAATAAAGATTAAACAACAACTACAAGGCGGATTTCATCAACCAAGGTATCATATTAATCAGTATAACGGCGCCGACCTGACGCTGTCTGTAGGTTACTGTGCACAATCCTGCTGACAGGTTCCCTTTATAATAATATAATTCGCCTCACAGTTACCTGGCTGCTCATGGTCTCCGGCTTAGTTGTCCTGACAAGCAAAGTGCCCATGTTAAAGGGGGGAATTAGACTTCTTATCTGGTAAATCATTGTCTGCAAGTGATCAGATTTCGAGTACGTGTATGGCTAGTGTGAAGTATCATAGTTGTCATTTTCACTTCTTCATGGCTCCCCTATGACAGATCCTCCACATATGCTATGGAGCAAATGAAGAGCAGCTGTCCGAAGCTTTACATTCGTAAATCTGCGAAAGATTGAATTTTTACGTTAAATACTAGTAATACAAATCTTTACAAAAGGAAAGGTCCCCACTGCGAAAACATAGAATTATGATATTGCCACCCACTAAATCTGGTTACTTGGGTTCGAAACGCCGACCGCTCTTTGGCTGCAAGATTTCGTGTGAACCTACGCTGCTGTATTCTTCAGTTGGCCGGGCTTTCTCAGTGTGTTTGTGCATGTGTCGTCATGTCTACATTAAGTTTATGTGAAACACGTAAAAATTATATTCTTTAATAGAGCACTAGAAATAAAAAAGAACTCCAGTATAAAACCACACTGCAATGGTTGACACTGTGTCTGTGTGTTTAGAGTCCGATATAAAAGTGACTTTTATGTTTCAGCCTTATTTATTTATTTTTTTTTTACAAAGTTAAAATATCACCTTCATCTGAATGAGACCTAAATTGTATGTTAGTGAAGCATCTGACGTATTCTTCAGACATGGCGTTCTTTCACTGTAGCCAACAGACAGAAGTGTCATCCTTATAGCCCTCGATGCCTCAGTCCTGTAAAGTCCTTTTCCATCTATAAAGCCACAATATTTGTCCACTTTTGTGTCACCCCATTATGAGCCTGTTCCATGTTTGATTTAATCCATTTCTCCTTCTCTTTGCAATTATATTATTTCCATGCTATTGGCGAGATATTGGCACTTCTTATTATATCATTATTATATTCCCAATATAATTTTTCTAGGATTATATCCTATAGCTTCCAGGTAAAAAGAAAAAAAAAAATCCTAAATACCAACAATTGTATAGATCGTCTTTTAATAAACATCCCTTCAAAGTAACAAATTGTACTTGGAATTTTGGAATTACAAAATGTAATTTCTTGAAATCATGATTAGTGTTGTTTAAGGGGATAGTATAAGAACCCCATGTGAATGAAACTTTGGTCGATCATACGCACATCCCCTCCAACTATCTTAAAGGGGGAAAAGCTGAGCGCAGCACTACCCCATGCGCGTGCGCGACCACTGCCCCATGCGCGTGCGCGACCGCTGCCCCATGCGCGTGCGCGACCGCTGCCCCATGCGCGTGCGCGACCGCTGCCCCATGCGCGTGCGCGACCGCTGCCCCATGCGCGTGCGCGACCGCTGCCCCATGCGCGTGCGCGACCGCTGCCCCATGCGCGTGCGCGACCGCTGCCCCATGCGCGTGCGCGACCGCTGCCCCATGCGCGTGCGCGACCGCTGCCCCATGCGCGTGCGCGGTCGCTGCCCCATGCGCGTGCGCGGTCGCTGCCCCATGGGCGTGCGCGACCGCTGCCCCATGGGCGTGCGCGACCACTGCCCCATTCCTTAGATTAATATGTTACACCCACGTTCATCCCATAAGTAATGTTGTATGAATCTATAGTACAAGACTTTACTCGGTGATGTAGGAAATTGTTATGATCTGTAATAATTGTCCACAAGTTGCCAATATTATGTCCTTTTACCCTAAAGTAAAGATTCTATGAATGTTTGCTAAATACCTTTTCCATAATTCTAATTACAAAAGGAACAATCTGTGAAGCTTCTGAGAAACAGATTAAGGACGTATTTGGTTACACTGCAGTAATCATTTTTCCCCTTTGGCAAAAATGTCAAGTTAAAAATAGTCCCGTTGTTGCATATTTATTTTCCTTTGACCTTTCACTCTCCAGATTTTATTAGTATGTACACCTTCGATTATCTTGTGTGCGAATGTTGCAGATTTTAAAAGTCCGTGCAATAATTGCTGCGTTTTCTCCACGGAGGTCTCTTTACTCCTCACCGGTCTTCAATGGCATCTTACAGCTGTGACAGGAGATTGTACGGGGTTAACTCTGTTATCATCCACCCTGTTAATCATCTTAAGCTGGCACACCTAGGGTCCTTTTTTCCATTTCTGCCACGGCAGAATTTTCATTTTAGATTGGAAATGGTTCATAATGGCTGCAGTTTTCCCCCCTCCTCTTTAATACCTTTCCATAACAACACAAGCACTAAATTATAGCTGTGCAATTATGTAAACAATGGAAATGCTTGCAGAACGCACCCTACCTTCTTCGTACCATTTCATTCCATGTAATTGCCGAAAGCTTTGGAGCCAATAATAAGCAAAATTATTTTACACATTTATCGCTCTAAAGGTCAATTATGAAAGTGCTGCAGAAACAACGTCGCTCCAAATGAGTAAACCAATTTCTATTGCCGCCACCATATGTTTCCTCCTCATTGGCGGTGTTTTCCCAAGCGCTGTGTACATACAGTAGCATTCAATTAAGGTGATTCATTTACTAGGCAGTACGCCTGTCAGAGCAGTTTGTGTTTAAAGATCTGCACTTTGCTTTCTGGAAAGGAACACATCTGTTTGCGTGACGTGATTTCAGTCCAATGTGCGCCCCCCGTCCTTTACGAGCCCGCTGATAAACGACTCATGTACTTAGTATTTAAATTCTTAGAGAACCATTAAAAGCTGTTTTCAATTCCGCGCAGGCTAATTGACGCTGGCTACCTGTAGAATGGGAATTTTATTTAGTTTTTTTAATTTTTCGGTCTACAATTCAGTTATTTAAGATTTGGTATGCATTAGAATATGTCTTTTGAGCTGAATTCATTTCTTCTAGATTGAAGCATAGCCCATTTAATACACTGTGCGCCGAATTATTAGGCAAGTTGTATTTTAGAGGATTATTTTTATTATTGATCAACAACTATGTTCTCAATCAACCCAAAAGACTCATAAATATCAAAGCTTAACCCCTTTCTGCCATTAAACGTACTATTCCGTCCATGTGGGGTGGGCTTTACTTCCCAAGGACGGAATAATACGTCATAGCCGATCGGCCGCGCTCACGGGGGGAGCGCGGCCGGGTGTCAGCTGCTTATCGCAGCTGACATACGGCACTATGTGCCAGGAGCGGTCACGGACCGCCCCCGACATATTAACCCCCGGCACACCGCGATCAAACATGATCGCGATGTGCCGGCGGTGCAGGGAAGCATCGCGCAGGGAGGGGGCTCCCTGCGGGCTTCCCTGAGACCCCCGCAGCAACGCGATGTGATCGTGTTGCTCCGGGGGTCTCCTACCTCCCTCCCTGCATCAAGTCCCGGATCCAATATGGCCGCGGATCCGGGTCCTGCAGGGAGGGAGGTGGCTTACCAAGTGCCTGCTCAGAGCAGGCACTTGGTAACGCTGCAGCTCTCTGAGACAGATCGGTGATCTGTCAGAGTGCTGTGCAAACTGGCAGATCACCGATCTGTATTGTCCCCCCCTGGGACAAAGTAAAAAAGTAAAAAAAAATTTTTTTACAAGTGTGTAAAAAAAAAAAAAAAAAAAAATCCTAAATAATGAAAAAAAAAAAAAAAATATTATTCCCATAAATACATTTCTTTATCTAAATAAAAAAAAAAAACAATAAAAGTACACATATTTAGTATTGCCGCGTCCGTAACGACCCGACTTATAAAACTGGCCCACTAGTTAACCCCTTCAGTAAACACCGTAAGAAAAAAATATATATATAAATAACCAGGGTACCGCTGAAAGCGTCATCTTGTCCCGCAAAAAATGAGCCGCCATACAGCAACATCAGCAAAAAAATTAAAAAGTTATAGTCCTCAGAATAAAGCGATGCAAAAATAATTATTTTTTCTATAAAATAGTTTTTATCGTATAAAAGCGCCAAAACATAAAAAAATGATATAAATGAGGTGTCGCTGTAATCGTACTGACCCGAAGAATAAAACGGCTTTATCAATTTTACCAAACGCGGAACGGTATAAACGCCTCCCCCAAAAGAAATTCATGAATAGCTGGTTTTTGGTAATTCTGCCTCACAAAAATCGGAATAAAAGGCGATCAAAAAAGTCACGTGCCCGAAAGTGTTACCAATAAAAACGTCAACTCGTCCCGCAAAAAACAAGACCTCACATGACTCTGTGGACTCAAATATGGAAAAATTATAGCTCTCAAAATGTGGTAACGCAAAAAATATTTTTTGCAATAGAAAGCGTCTTTCAGTGAGTGACGGCTGCCAATCATAAAAATCCGCTAAAAAATCTGCTATAAAAGTAAATCAAACCCCCCTTCATTACCCCCTTAGTTAGGGAAAAGTAAAAAAAATTTAAAAAATGTATTTATTTCCATTTTCCCATTAGGGTTAGGGTTAGGGCTAGGGCTAGGGTTAGGGTTAGGGCTAGGGTTAGGGCTAGGGTTAGGGCTGAGGTTAGGGCTAGGGTTAGGGTTAGGGCTAGGGCTAGGGTTAGGGCTAGGGTTAGGGCTAGGGTTAGGGTTAGGGCTAGGGTTAGGGCTAGGGTTAGGGCTAGGGTTAGGGCTAGGGCTAGGGTTATGGTTAGGGCTAGGGTTAAGGCTACAGTTAGGGTTAAGGCTACAGTTAGGGTTAAGGCTACAGTTAGGGTTAAGGCTACAGTTAGGGTTAAGGCTACAGTTAGGGTTAAGGCTACAGTTAGGGTTAAGGCTACAGTTAGGGTTAAGGCTACAGTTAGGGTTAAGGCTACAGTTAGGGTTGGGGCTAAAGTTAGGGTTGGGGTTTGGATTACATTTGCGGTTGGGAATAGGGTTGGGATTAGGGTTAGGGGTGTGTCAGGGTTAGAGGTGTGGTTAGGGTTACCGTTGGAATTAGAGTTAGGGGTGTGTTTGGATTAGGGTTTCAGTTATAATTGGGGGGTTTCCACTGTTTAGACACATCAGGGGCTCTCCAAACGCAACATGGCGTCCGATCTCAATTCCAGCCAATTCTGCGTTGAAAAAGTAAAACAGTGCTCCTTCCCTTCCGAGCTCTCCCGTGTGCCCAAACAGGAGTTTACCCCAATATATGGGGTATCAGCGTACTCAGGACAAATAGGACAACAACTTTTAGGGTCCAAGTTCTCCTGTTACCCTTGGGAAAATACAAAACTGGGGGCTAAAAGATAAGTTTTGTGGGGAAAATTTTTTTTTTTAATTTTCACGGCTCTGCGTTATAAACTGTAGTGAAATACGTGTGGGCTCAAAGTTCTCACAACACATCTAGATAAGTTCATGGGGGGGTCTAGTTTCCAATATGGGGTCACTTGTTGGGGGTTTCTACTGCTTAGGTACATCAGGAGCTCTGCAAACGCAATGTGACGCCTGCAGACCATTCCATCTAAGTCTGCATTCCAAATGGCGCTCCTTCCCTTCCGAGCCCTCCCATGCGCCCAAACGGTGGTTCCCCTCCACATATGGGGTATCAGCGCACTCAGGACAAATTGCACAACAAATTTTGGGGTCCAATTTCTCCTGTTCCCCTCGGGAAAATACAAAACTGGGGGCTAAAAAATATTTGTGGGAAAAAAAATTTGTTTTATTTTTACGGCTCTGCATTATAAACTTCTGTGAAGCTCTTGGTGGCTCA
Source organism: Ranitomeya imitator (assembly GCF_032444005.1). Lineage (NCBI taxonomy): Eukaryota > Metazoa > Chordata > Amphibia > Anura > Dendrobatidae > Ranitomeya > Ranitomeya imitator. Next base: position 94,580,217 of record NC_091286.1, read on the forward strand.
AAGTGCTCACAACACATCTAGATAAGTTCCTTAGGGGGTCTACTTTCCAAAATGGTGTCACTTGTGGGGGGTTTCAATGTTTAGGCACATCAGTGGCTCTCCAAACGCAACATGGCGTCTCATCTCAATTCCTGTGAATTTTGCATTGAAAAGTCAAACGGCGCTCCTTCCCTTCCGAGCTCTCCCATGCGCCCCAACAGTGGTTTACCCCCACATATGGGGTATCAGCGTACTGAGGACAAATTGTACAACAACTTTTTGGTTCCAATTTCTTCTCTTACCATTGGGAAAATAAAAAATTGGGGGCGAAAAGATAATTTTTGTTACAAAAAATATTTTTTATTTTTACGGTTCTGCATTATAAACTTCTGTGAAGCACTTGGTGGGTCAAAGTGCTCACCACACCTCTAGATAAGTTCCTTAGGGGGTCTACTTTCCAAAATGGTGTCACTTGTGGGGGGTTTCAATGTTTAGGCACATCAGTGGCTCTCCAAACGCAACATGGCGTCCCATCTCAATTCCAGTCAATTTTGCATTAAAAAGTCAAATGGCGCTCCTTCGCTTCCAAGCTCTGTCATGCGCCCAAACAGTGGTTTACCTCCACTTATGTGGTATCAGCGTACTCAGGACAAATTGTACAACAAGGTTTGGGGTCCATTTTCTCCTGTAACTCTTGGCAAAATAAAACAAATTGGAGCTGAAGTAAATTTTTTGTGAAAAAAAGTAAAATGTTAATTTTTATTTAAACATTCCAAAAATTCCTGTGAAACACCTGAAGGGTTAATAAACTTCTTGAATGTGGTTTTGAGAACCTTGAGGGGTGCAGTTTTTAGAATGGTGTCACACTTGGGTATTTTCTATCATATAGACCCCTCAAAATGACTTCAAATGAGATGTGGCCCCTAAAATAAAATGGTGTTGTAAAAATGAGAAATTGCTGGTCAACTTTTAACCCTTATAACTCCCTAACAAAAAAAAATTTTGGTTCCAAAATTGTGCTGATGTAAAGTAGACATGTGGGAAATGTTACTTATTAAGTATTTTGTGTGACATATCTCTGTGATTTAATTGCATAAAAATTCAAAGTTGGAAAATTGCAAAATTTTCAAAATTTTCGCCATATTTCCGTTTTTTTCACAAATAATCGCAAGTAATATCAAAGAAATTTTACCACTATCATGAAGTACAATATGTCACGAGAAAACAATGTCAGAATCACCGGGATCTGTTGAAGCGTTCCAGAGTTATAACCTCATAAAGGGACAGTGGTCAGAATTGTAAAAATTGGCCCGGTCCATAACGTGCAAACCACCCTTGGGGGTAAAGGGGTTAATATTTTTGGAAGTTGTAGTGGTTTTTTTTTTTTTATTTGGCTATCTTAGGAGGATATCTGTTTGTGCAGGTAACTATTACTGTGCAAAATTATTAGGCAACTTAATAAAAACCAAATATATTCCCATCTCACTTGTTTATTTTCACCACGTAAACCAATATAACTGCACAAAATTTAGAAATAAACATTTCTGACATGAAAAAACAAAACTCCAAATAATTAGTGACCAATATAGCCACCTTTCTTTACGATGACACTCAACAGCCTTCCATCCATAGATTCTGTCAGTTGCTTGATCTGTTTACGACCAACATTGCGTGCAGCAGCTACCACAGCCTCCCAGACACTGTTCCAAGAGGTGGACTGTTTTCCCTCCCTGTAGATCTCACATTTTGAGGGACCACAGGTTCTCTATGTGGTTTAGATCAGGTGAACAATGGGGCTATGTCATTATTTTTTCTTCTTTGAGACCTTTACTGGCCAGCCACGCTGTGGAGTAGTTGGAGGCATGTGATGGAGCATTGTCCTGCATGAAAATCATGTTTTTCTTAAACGATACCGACTTCTTCCTGTACCACTGCTTGGAGAAGTTGTCTTCCAGAAACTGGCAGTAGGTCTGGGAGTTGAGCTTCACTCCATCCTCAACCCGAAAAGGTCCCACAAGTTCATCTTTGATGATACCAGCCCATACCAGTACCCCACCTCCACGTTGCTGGCATCTGAGTCGGAGTGGAGCTCTCTGCCCTTTACTGATCCAACTTCTGGCCCATCAAGAGTCAATCTCAATTCCTCAGTCCATAAAACCTTTGAAAAGTCAGTCTTAAGATATTTCTTGGCCCAGTCTTGACTTTTTATCTTATGTTTCTTGTTCAAAGGTGGTCGTTTTTCAGCCTTCCTTACTTTTCCTCAATTCGTGGGCAGTTATTTTTCGCCTTTTTTGTCCAACATGCTTCTTGCGACCCTGTTGGCTATTTGCCATGAAACGCTTGATTGTTCGGTGATCACGCTTCAAAAGTTTGGCAATTTGAAGACTGCTGCATCCCTCTGCAAGACATCTCACAATTTTGGCTTTTCAGAGGCCGTCAACTCTCTCTTCTGATGCATTTTGCCAAAGGAAATGAAGTTGCCTAATAAATAAGCACACCTTATATAGGGTTTTGATGTCATTAAACACCGCTCCTCATTACAGAGATGCACATCATCTGATTTACTTAATTGGTAGTTGGCTCTCAAGCCTTGAACAGCTTGGAGTAGGACAACATGTATAAAAAGTTTCATGTGATCAAAATACAACTTGCCTAATAATTCTGCACACATTGTATGCTTCTATACCAAAAATAAGTTGTGCCACATTTCTCTTTTAGAATGGGATCCAATGATTAGGAGAATTAATTCTACAAAATGACTTTAGCATTGATGCTCATCCACCACATTGCAACGAGACAGTTGTGACGAGTCCGACAGCATCATTTTTCTATAAGGTCACTATTGTTGTAATGACCTCATGATGCACTACTTCATTGACCTAAAATCTTTACATCTCGCCTTGTTGGGGTGTTACAGTTGTGAGGGCTCTGTCATAATAAATTGATACTAAAGAAGTTGTCTGCTACATGGACAACCCCTTCTCATATGCCACACTTGGCCTCTATAAAATAAAAAAGCTTCCCTCTCATGCCAGCACCGTTCCAGTGGTGTCGGCACTCGCGTTCCCTGGGCTCTCGTTCAGTTGTGATATCACGTGACCCTATCGCCCAATCAGAGCTGGTGTCACTGCCCCCGCCTTCGGATAAATCAAACATCAAAAGGAAGTCAGGGCTGCAGCTGCTCTCCCACTTCCTCTTGATGTTCAATTTGTCTGAAGGCGGAGACAGTGACACCAGCTCTGATTGGGCGCCAGGCTCACACGTCGTCATAACCGCAAATAGCCCCGAGAACGCGAGTGCAAACAACGCTGGAACATTTATTTATTTATTTTATTTATTTTAACGCCGCCAAATATTTAGATCAGGAAAGGGTTGTCCTAGTAGTGGACAACCCTATTATATCATAATATTGATATTAGACCATTGTAGTTTATATAATGAGTGTAAGTAAAGGCTTGTCAGAAAACCATTTCAGCAAGAGACCGGCAATGGAATAGGCACCTAATGGTATCCATTGAAAGACCTCTTTGTTTAAGGCCTTCTTGGCCAACTTTTTTGCTGAAAAACAGACTAAAAGAAACTTGGATAAAAAGGAAGGGGTGATCAGATCCCTGCGTGCTCCGATTCTTCAAGTTGCTTTATGTGGGTTATATGGACTGGTTTTCAAGTAGTTCTTTTTTTTCTTTCACCAATTTGTGTGACAGAAATGTGTTTTGCCTTTGTGATTTTAGAGTGTACGATAGCTATCAAACTTTCCTATGTGCTGAAGAACTTCTTACCAGGGCTGTGGAGTCAGTGAGCCAAACCTCCGACTCCAACTCTTCAATTTCCATGACATCGACTCCACGACTCCGACTCATACCAGGGCTGTGGAGTCGGTAAGCCAAACCTCCGACTCCTCAATGTCCATGTCACCCACTCCGACTCCACAGCCTTGCTTCTTACTGTACATTATTTGGGGGATAAATGCCTCCACCCAATCCATTCAAAAGAGAAAGGATCAAATAGTTTTTCTAGGAATAGTTTGTGGTTGGGATTTGCATCTTGAGCTTTCTTTCCCTAGTGATCTGCAATGGATGAATTGACTTTGAGGATCAGTTAACACATTGATGAATATAGCAAAGTCCTCATATTTCCCATTTTTAAATGCCATATGGGGGATACCATGGTGGAAGTTTGGATTTCCAGCAAAGGTTTTTGGGTAGGGAGATGATCTACAGTAATGTTTTTACATGTCCTAATTTTGTTCCAGTCCTGCCATTACATCGGCAGAGGGTTCTCCTTCTACTTGGTGCTATGCCTCTTCGACCCACTGGCAGAGGCCTCTAACTCAGCTACGATAGCACTGCTCCTGTGCACTGATGAGAGGCAAACGCCTGAGAACATGCATCTGCAAATCTAGTTACTGGTTTGGCTTCTTAACCAAAGTCATGTGGCAAGGATCGTTAAAAGGTCGATATTGATTTTTAAGATTGCTACCTCCAGTAAGAGGCACTAGAATTATTGTCCTTCTTCATTCTGAAGAGGCTGTTTGCATATTTAAAGGGTAAACTTCTGCTCCTTTTCTTCCAGGCTTCAGACAGTTGAGACCAGTGGTCGTGCTGCTGGTCTAAACTGTGATCTTTGATGCTGGTAGCGGAGGTCACTTGTGCAGCATCATAGTAACACAGGGACAGTGCAGCTGGTTGGATCGAGCAAATCGCTTCCAAGCGTATGCTCATTTCCTAGGAAACCGGCCACTCTCATAGACTTCTGAAGTGACCAATAACCTAGGCAACAAGTTGTAAACTATAGAATTAAAAATTCCTCCATTCTTCAGGACAGAGATAATTTTTAATAAGAGGGGTACATTGCAAAGTTGGTTGTTTTTCCAATGTTAACCATTTAAGAAGATGAGACCACACTTCTAAGGTTTTAGAGCAGGCAGAATGTCACTGGTGTTAAGACCTCACCATTGTAATGCCATGACATAACAATAGGACACGTCATTGATTCTTTAACCTCTTTCTGGTCTAATTATATGTGAGGAGGTCACAGTTGTTGGGTGGAGGGTTGAAAAAAGGTCAGATCAATAAATGAATGTGAACCATTTCATGATCTTAACCGCAGTGTGTGTGAAATTAAAAAACATACTATGTCCACAATATTCTCAATAATAGGTCCTGTTCAGATGATAGATTTTATATTGGAGCCTTGTAATTTTTGCTTCATTACTCCTGCTTAAAATAATAGATTCAGTAAAACCTGGGGGACCTTCAATTAGTCAGGACACACTGCATTTATGGCCACATCGGCATAAGAGGGATCCACTATAGGGATCCATTGTTTGTTTTTTTAAGTACCGTATGCTTGTTTTTTTTGTTTTTTTTTTCTTTCTCGGTGGCTTTCTGTATAGGAAATCACAATCTGCTCTACTTTCCTTTGCTGTTAAACAATGATATACAGATGCAAACCAGGCAGACGGAGCATGAAGAACACAAATTTGAGCACATTTCAGTGAGTGATGACCTTATTCAGACGTCTGTGAGTCACATTTGTGTTCTATCCATGTGTCTGATAGATCCTGTACCCATTAAAGTCTTTCGGACTGTTACCATGTCCATGTTTTTTTTTGCTGGTAGAGTGATCGGCAAAACATCACAGGGACTGGTCCATTTCTGATCCAAGTGATTCTCTGATCAAAATTGCCCACACAAGTCTATGGGTCCATGAAAATTGATGTTTGTGCGATCTGTGATTTTTGATTGCAATCTATAGCAGAAGCTCCATAATTTGCTTATGTTTTTTTTTTCATCAGTGAAAGGTACGGATGGTAAAAACTGACTTATTGGCAAAATACTGATGAAAATTGAATGAAAAGCGCTGATGATATTCATGCCGGTTTCTGCTTGCGTACGTAAAAAATTACCTTCATCCAAATGAGACCTAAATTATATGTTAGTGAAGCGTCTGACATATTCTTCAGACATGGCGTTCTTTCACTGTAAAGTCCTTTTCTATAGATAAAGCCCCAATATTTGTCCGCTTTCGTGTCACCCCATTATGATCCTGTTTGATTTATGTTGTCTTTTTCGCCTTCTCTTTGCAATTCTGTGTAATTCTATTATTTCGATACTGTTGGGGAGATAATGGCATTTTTCATTATATCATTATTATATTCCCGATATAATTATTCTTGGATTATATTCTATAGCTTCCAGGTTAAAAAATAAATAAAAAACCTAAATACCTACGATTGTATAGATTGTCTTTCAATAAACATTCCTTCAAAGTGACAAATTGTACTTGGGCTTTCTTGGAATTTTGGATTCACAAAATGTAATTTCTTATCATAATATGAGTTGTTTGGGAAGTAAGTACATACAATGATCTGTGTTCTGTTTGGTGTTTGTGTGGAGCCAAATCATATGTCAGAAAAAATTAACCCTTTGAAGAGGACCAGTGGTATTCTTTTTTGTTTCTTCCATCATTTGTCTAAGCTTTCCATTATATTTAATACCTTTATAATAATCTTATTTATATTGTGCCAACATGTTCCTCAGCACTTTACAATTCAGAGAAATCATGTACAAACAATATCAGACATTACACAGTAATATATATATATAGGTCATCAGTTCTTCAAGAGCTTACAGTCTACAAGCTATTGTTGGTTGCATGAAAGGTAAAAAGTTCTTGTATTTGTATGGCCTATCTCAGGGGTGAGCAACCTTTTTTTTTTTTCTCTTTTCTTTTCTGCCAAGGACCATTTTGGATTTTTATAACCTCATTCAGGGGCCGTACAAAATGATCAAATTAAAAATTACCACGCTATATTTGGTCACACCTCTAATTAAATCGCCCTTAATGTAATGTCTGTAGCTGCATCTCTTTGGTGCCGCTATGATGCTAGGTGGTAGTGATGATGTTGCTTACTCATAACTTCTTTTCCAGTTTTGTGTCGATCTGCCGCGCAATCAACTTTGTGATTACATTTTGTAAAGAACTCACAGCAGTAAGTTGTTTCGAACACATAAATATTTCTGTACATGTCTCTTAACAGTGCGAAACTAATCATTGTTCACATAACGTTTATATAACTCAATCAGTGAGGGGGCTGCTATATACATCACATATTAGACACCAAGACTGCTGTGTACATCACATAGGAAACAGACTGCTGTATACACATTGCATAGGAGACACTGAAAATGCTGTAAATACATCACATATATGAGACTGATGTATATACATTACATAGGATACACAGCGACTGCTGTATGCATATGATATTGGATACATTGAGACTGCTGTATACGCTTCATATAGGAAACACTGAGACTGCTGTATATGCATTACAAAGGAGACGCTGAGAATGCTGTATACACATCACATAGCAAACTGCTGTTTAGACATCTCGTAGGCCTGAACGCACCAAGAAGCTCCTGGCCAGTGCTGCATGTGACATGGCGTTTATTATGCTCACACGCTCTCTACAGAAACATTGAAGTACACAGCAGGAAAGACTGGGCCAGCTGCCCGAGCACTGCGGCCCACCGTTATCTGCCCAAGGACTGGATCTAATTACATTGCAGGCCTCAAACTGATGTTGCCCACCCCTGATCTAGCCAGTAAATAAGGTAATACGTGTAAAGCTGCAGGAAGTGATCACTAGCTTGTGTGTGTGTGTACAGATATGGAGTGTGTGTGTGTAGTGTGTGTGTGTGTACAGATATGGAGTGTGTGTGTGTACAGATATGGAGTGTGTGTGTACAGATATGGAGTGTGTGTGTACAGATATGGAGTGTGTGTGTGTACAGATATGGAGTGTGTGTGTGTACAGATATGGAATGTGTGTGTACTGATATGGAGTGTGTGTGTGTACAGATGTGCAGTGCGTGCGCGCGAACGCATGTGTACAGATGTGCAGTGCGTGCGCGTGAGCGCATGTGTACATATGTACAGTGTGCGCGACCGCATGTGTACAGATGTGCTGTGCGCGCGTATGTGTACAGATATGCAGTGTGTGTTCGCGTATGTGTACATATATAGAGTGTGCGTGTGTATACAGAATGCAGTGTGTGTATATACAGATATGGAGTGTACGCGTGTATGTGCACAGATATGGAGTGTGTCTGCGTGTGTATACAGATATGGAGAGTGTGTGTGTATACAGATATGGAGTGTGTAAAACAGATGAAACAATGAACAAAGTTCTGAGAGGGGATGTAGGAATGGGGCATCTGGAAAAATGTAGATTGGTGAGTTGATGATCTAGACACATTTAAAACTGTGTACAATGGTCTGCACCACCACAGACTATCAGGTATTTTTCAGAGATCTGGTGCAGCACAATAAAGGTCTAGCATAATCGCCTGATTTATGTAAGACACAGTAGAAAATATTCTGTAGGATTTGTCTGCATAGAAAAGCGTAGCTGTTTTTGTTTTTCTAAATAATTATATAAAAAATAAAGTTGAGGCAATAAATGCCAGCCTTTGCCTCAGGCAGATGAGTGGAGTTCTCGGAATACATTTGACTGGTCAATAGGTGAACAGAGCCTTTCACCTTTATTTTATGGGTAGTATAGGTTTATGGCTATTAAAATCAGACCATGATTAAAGGGTTATCCTCATGAGCACCCCTCTGCCTCCTGGCTACCTGCTCACCACGGGCATTGTGCTCCTAAAGGACTGACCAATTGGGCCACTGGCATTTTCTCACCACTGGCCCGTATCCTGCGCTCTCTGATGCCTCTGCAGTATTGGTGGAAGTTGGGTATCCGATGCCCTCTGATTCCAGGCATCGCTCGCAAGCCCTATAACAAAAGCTTCCACGAGCCCGCTCTTTGCCTAGGAGACCGGTCACTGCAGGTATATTGCAGAGGTGGTGGCTGCTGGTAGCATAGAGAATGAGCAATAAACTATAGAATTAACAATTCCTCTGTTTTGGAGAACAATCTACTATATAATTGTCTAAGGGTCACTTCCGTCTGTCTGGCAAAACAGCAACGACCAATCAGCGACGGGCACAGTCCGCAAGAAAATGGCCGCTCCTTCCTCCCCGCAGTCAGTGCCCGGCGTCCGCATACTACCCTCCGGTCGGCGCTCACACAGTGTGAAAAGCAGCGTTGACCGCGGTGTAACACACTCGGTTAACGCTGCTATTAACCCTGTGTGACCAACTTTTTACTATTCATGCTGCCTATGGGCTGCGCAATATACTACGTGGGCTGCGCAATATACTACGTGGGCTGGGCAATGTACAACGTGGGCTGCGCAATGTACAACGTGGGCTGCGCAATGTACAACGTGGGCTGCGCAATGTACAACGTGGGCTGCGCAATGTACAACGTGGGCTGCGCAATGTACAACGTGGGCTGCGCAATGTACAACGTGGGCTGCGCAATGTACAACGTGGGCTGCGCAATGTACAACGTGGGCTGCGCAATGTACAACGTGGGCTGCGCAATGTACAACGTGGGCTGCGCAATGTACAACGTGGGCTGCGCAATGTACAACGTGGGCTGCGCAATGTACAACGTTGGCTGCGCAATGTACAACGTGGGCTGCGCAATGTACAACGTGGGCTGCGCAATGTACAACGTGGGCTGCGCAATGTACAACGTGGGCTGCGCAATGTGCTGCGCAATGTACTGTGTGGGCTGTGCTATACACTACGCATACATATTCTAGAATACCCGATGCCAAGTCGTCTTGCTTTTACAAGCAGTTTGTACTTTTACCTACTTATGGTTGACTAGATGGTAGCCCGATTCTAACGCATCTTGTATTTTAGAATATGTATGCGTAGTGTATAGCACATCCCACGCAGTACATTGCGCAGCCCTCGCAGTACATTGCGCAGCCCACGCAGTACATTGCGCAGCCCACGCAGTACATTGGCAACATGAATTGTAAAAAGTTGGTCACACAGGGTTAATAGCAGCAATAACCGAGTGCATTACACCACGGTCAACGCTGCTATTAACCCTGTGTGAGTGCTGACCAGAGGGGAGTATGCGGGCGCCGGGCACTGACTGCAGGGAGGAAGGAGCGGCCATTTTCTTCCGGACTGTGCCCGTCGCTGATTGGTCGTGGTTATTTTGCCACGACCAATCAGCGACTTGGATTTCCATGACAGACAGAGGCCGCGACCAATTAATATCCGTGACAGACAGACAGACGGAAGTGACCCTTAGACAATTATATAGTATATGAGAAAACCCCCTTTAAAGGTAATTTTGACATTAATTTAGTTTTGTTGTATCCAATAACCCATTTGAGTTACTTTTAATATCCCTGTACTGCCTATGTTTTTCTTTTGTGTAGGGAATAGCAGAGAAAAGGTCTGGTTGTGCTCTATTTTATTATTATGCATGTTTTCTTGTATTGGATAGATGCCAATGTGCCTTTTGGGCGCGTTAGATTTTCCTAGATTGGTTCTAATGCACCATTTTTATTTCCAAGTGCAACAGATGGATGTGAAGCCGACCCAGCATAGCTGTTTGCGTTATTAATCTTCAGATATGCTACATTCTGTCACCTCTCGGAGCCAGGTTTCGTCTCCCCCTTTTATTGTAGCATATGTCAACAGAAATGTGCTCCCATCTGCTGCTGTATAGGTTTCTGCCTGAAATCCGCAGACAAGGGCTCCGCACAATGCCGAGCTGTGTCAGTAATTACAGGTGTGTTGTGGGGAACCCTCCGCTTTAATCAGCCCCTTAATTATGGGAAAGGTGGGCCTTTTGTTCCTGCACGGAGCGCCTCGGCACACTTTTTATGAGGCCCGGCATCCATCTGCTCACTCTCAGAGTGTTTACTCTGACTGATATTGACATAAAAATGTATCAAAGGAAGTGATTAAAAGCAGTTTACACATTAACCTGAAAGGAGCATTAGAGCTGCGTTTGTCCGGTGGAAGCACAATCTGTTGAGATGTCAGGAATAAGATGCTGCATTATATTTCTGCACATTTGTTGTAATGGTGGGAGTTGTATATAACAAACCTTTGACCGTTCTTAAAGAAAAATGTAGCTCATGTATAAATTCAGCCGTAGCTGTGATTGTATGTGGGGGAACAAAGGTTAATGAGGCCCGATGGCTGCAAATGTCACAAGGTGCCACCCGATAATCTGTTCTACAGCAAAGACCTAGTGGTGTCCTGATTCCTAGAAACACAAACATGTTCCCATGTGTTTACTACTATATTGGGAAGATTTTACTACTTCTAGCAGAACAGAGTTCAGTAAGTGCTTTGGTTTTTCGTGTTAAGCTCTGTTCATGCCTACATTGTGTCTTTGCTTTATCATCTTGACATTTACCACTGGTGCCAGACTGGTATCGTTGACTTAGTTGTGTCCTTTTGGGCTCCATTGTGGTTTCTCCACTTTTGATGAGATATATAAATTACTGTTCTTTACGTCAAATTAGATAAAGCAATTTAAACTTTTATGGCTCCCCAATCTGAAGATTGTGGTACTGTGTGCTGGTTCAGGTCCTTTGAGGGAACCGGTCATCTGCTTCATGTTGTCCAAGTCGTGGGTGGCATGAATCGGAACCTGGCTGGGCTATTGCAGCCCAGAATAGGTTTTATTTTTAAAAGCTCTTGCGTTTCAGAGAAAATGTTTTTTAGATCGTTCCTGCTCTTCTGCAGGTGAATAGCAGGTCTCACTGATTGACCGCTCTCTGTCGTGTGTACATCACCTGCAACAGCGGCTTGATCAGCCCGGCTCTGATTGGTGCAGCCCGGCTCTGATTGGTGCAGCCCGGCTCTGATTGGTGCAGCCCGGCTCTGATTGGTGCAGCCTGGCTCTGATTGGTGCAGCCCGGCTCTGATTGGTGCAGCCCGGCTCTGATTGGTGCAGCCCGGCTCTGATTTGGGCGGCCCGGCTCTGATTTGGGCGGCCCGGCTCTGATTTGGGCAGCCCACAGTCTGGGCAGCAATAATCAGACAGGTTCTCTTTAATTCCCACAGAGCAAGACTGACATCTACCAAAGAGTTGGAGCTGCACGTTAGACGTAGAATCCCATTTTAGGAGTGTGATAGATTGCATCGCGTGGGTATTAACATGTGGTAATGTTTCGGATATATTTGCTCAGGCAGGAGCAGAGCAATCTGGACACATGAAGAAATTGGACATCATACTCCTTCAGATATGAACTCCGTGATCAGGATATAGGAGTGAACCCCAGGGATTTCTTCATGCATACCTGATCGTTCCTCTCTTAGGCTTCTTTCACACTTCCGTCGGTACGGCGCCGTCGCTAAGTGTCGGCGCGATGTACTGACGGACGTCGGGGTTTTCTTTGCACAACGTGGGCAGCGGACGCAGTGTTTCAACGCGTCCGCTGCTCAAAGTAAAGTCCCAGGGAGGAGGGGGTGGAGTTCCGGCCGGGCATGCACACTTTAAAATGCTGGACACGACGTACGAAAAAACGTTCCCTTGAACGTTTTTTTCGCTACGACGGTCCGCCAAATACCGACGCATCCAGTGCACGACGTATGGAACGTGTGTCCATACGTCGCAATGCGTCTGTAATAGAAGTCTATGAAAAAAACGCATCCTGCGGGCAACTTTGCAGGATGCGTTTTTTTCACAGAACGACGCATTGCGACGGTCACAAAAAGATGTAAGTGTGAAAAGTAGCCTTAGCTGAAGAAGGATTGTGTAGCCTCCATCATAGTGGAAACCAGATTATGCAAACCCGTATTGCAATGGTAAATCAGAGAGGGGGCTTGTCACCGCCGGTACTCTCTGTAAACTTATCAGCTAGTCGTAGAGGGGAGACTGTGCTCTTATAAAAATCATCCCGTAGTGAAGGTCTCTCCTATACGGGTATTCTTAAAATGATCGTTATCTATTATGCGAATAAGTGTGACCTGTGCACCCTGAACCATAGAGAAGCAGCGAGTGAGCGGCTGCAGCAGACGAGGTGCGCATAGCGCCCCCTATTTGTACAAAGTGGTTAATTTTATGCGTAACAATATCTGAGAACCCCCGCTGTCAGATTTTTATCATCTATCCTATCTAAAACAAATTCCTTTATGCAAAGAGAAGGAAACTTCATTGAAGGGAATTTGTCACCCCCAATACTCAAGATAAAGTATCAGTCATATAATGGGCTTCAGTCATGCTGGTACCCCTCTGATCATGAGGACAGGTGTCTAAGGCCTCTTTCACACTTCCATTTTTTACAATCAGTCACAATCCATCAAAATATTGAAAAGACGGATCCTGTGCTGTTTGTAAAAAAACTGATGCACTGGATCCGTTTTTCTGATGGACCCGTCGAAGCAGGTGCTGCCTGAGTTTAAAGGAACAAAATTCTAGAGAGAGAAAGATACATACATACATACATACATACATACATACATACATATCCTGCCAGGCATGCTCAATTTCAAAACACGGAGTCCGTCGCTGGATTCCTGCTATTGACAGTCATAACTTTTGAACAACATATCTGCGTATTTGAGTGCTGATGGACCCCCTCTCTGCTCCAGTACTTGTATCTTAAGGAAGATTTTCCATCCATAAGATTTTCAGGAAAGCAGCCCTGCAATCCCTGCAAGAATTGTCATGTCGGCCATATTGTGTAAAGTGATGTGAGGTGCATTTAAGGGGAACCTGCAAAATAAGTAACAAGACACTAGGTCTGTCTAGACAAATCTGTCTTTGGGGGGGTTAGCAGTTTTGACACTGATCTAGTAACCCAGATGCTGAATGCCACATGTCACTGCTGTGGACTCGCTGAGTAATCGGAACGTTGGAGATAAATTGCAATTTGAAGCGAATGTGGTACCTTCCATAGGATTTATTGGTTTTCCCTTCTGTTTGCAGGAAATCGTGAACACAATCATAAAGCACTGCTCGTCCAGCTTCTTCTTCCTCGGCCTGCCTGGGTACACAATGCTGGTGGGAGACTTCATCACAGCTGCGGCCCGGGTTCTCAGTACGGACATGTTGGAGGTAAGTATGACAATGCTCATTCTGCTCTCTGGAGAGAGCCCAGTCGCTAACAAGGTTCAGATTTCTCCACTCTAACAGGTGTGGACTCATTAGTGCAATGTGAAACTGGTCTCTGGAGAAAAGCTACCAGGGCAGCCGACGTGTGAAATTGTAGGATAGGATGACACACTGGTGCTGCGGAGGTGTTTCATCAAAGAGCCGAAGTTTAACAAATCATATCCTCACTAATATTGTGGCACGAACTGCCGAGACACTGCTTTCACGGCCTCATTAGCTTTGCTCAATAAAGGTGATTGGAAATGCCAATGTGGAGGAGGAAGCTGCGGAGCTGTGCCAGCGACATGTCTGCTCTGTCCAGGTGAACGGGAGACTTTTATATGCTGCAGTCAATAGCAAAATACCATTACTCTTTATTTCTTGCTCTGTGCAGTTATTTTTGCACAAAAAGATGATCTCGAATGGCGGAAGGGTCTCACAAGCAAGTGTTTAATTCCCTGCTGCGGTGCCGCGTTCATACAATATCAATTTCCATTCAGATCAGCAGACCACCACATAATGCATGAATATGCAGGGTCTTCTAATGGAGAAAATACGCTTTGCAGCCACTGAGTTGAGACCCCCAAATTATTCTGAATTTCGCAGTTTATTGCACGAATGTTTGTTTTCTAAACCAGGCAAGCCCTTTAAAGTGAACCATGAGCATCATGAATTGGGGGCTGGCAGCACAATTGCAGCAAGATATATTTTTCTCTGAAACTTTCTGGCGCTTTGGAGTAAATATTCTTTGAAGGTCCGGGCGGGGAGAGTAGACAGAGAATAGTCTATTCCGGTGCATGGTTGTAATTGTGCTGCCAGGCACTGACTCGTGCTGTCCGCAGTTTGGGCAGCATGAATCAGCGGACAGAATTCCTTTAAACATAATTCTTTCAAATTACTATGATGATGGCAGGTGAAATTTGTGACACTGTTCTCCTTTATCAATTTCTTTGATGCTATTTTGTCTCATATTACAATTAAAACTGAGAAATACACTACGGTTCCAAAGTTGAGGGTCACCCAGACATTTTTGTGTTTTCCATGAAAACTCATACTTTTATTAATCAAATGAGTTGCCAAATGAATTGAAAATCTAGCCCAGACATTGACAAGGTTCGGAAAAAAGATGATAATTTTCTCCTTCGTACGTTGCTTTTGTCAAAGAATGCTCCCTTTGCAGCAATTACAGCATTGTAGACCTTTGGCATTCTAGCAGTTAATTTACTGAGGTAATCTGGAGAAATTTCACCCCATGCTTCCAGAAGCCGCTCCCACATGTTGGTTTGGCTTGATGGGCACTTTTTGCACCATACGGTCAAGCTGCTCCCACAACAGCTCAATTGAGGAGTTGAGATCTGGTGACTGTGCTGGCCACTCCATTACAGATAGAATACCAGCTGCCTGCTTCTTCCCTAAATAGTTCTTGCATAATTTGGAGGTGTGCTTTGGGTTATTGTCCTGTTGTAGAATGAAATAGGCTCTAATCAAGCTCTGTCCACAGGGCATGGCATTGCAAAATGGAGTGATAGCTTTCCTTATTCAATATCCCTTTTACCCTGTACAAATCTCCCACTTTACCAGCACCAAAGCAACCCCAGACCATCACATTACCTCCACCATGCTTGACAGAAGGTGTCAGATACTATTCCAGCATCTTTTCAGTTGTTCTGCGTCTCACAAATGTTCTTCTGTGTGATCCAAACACCTCAGACTTGGATTTGTCTGTCTATAACACTTTTTTCCAATCTTCCTCTGTCCAATGTCTGTGTTCTTTTGCCCATATTAACCTTTTCCTTTTATTAGCCAGTCTCAGATATGGCTTTTTCTTTGCCACTCTGCGCTGAAGGCCAGCATCCCGGAGTCACCTCTTCACTATAGACATTGACACTGGCATTTTGCGTGCACTATTTAATGAAGCTGCCAGTTGAGGACCTGTGAGGCGTCGATTTCTCAAACTACAGACTGTAATGTACTTGTCTTGTTGCTCACTTTTGCAGTTGGGCCTCCCACTTCTCTTTCTACTCTGGATATAGCCTGTTTGTGCTCTCCTCTACACTTTTGTAGGAAATCTTCAGTTTCTTCTCAATTTCTCACATGGAATAGCCTTAATTTCTAAGAAGAAGAATAGACTGGCGAGTTTCACATGAAAGTTCTTTTTTTTTGTGGCCATTTTGAGAGTTTAATGGAACTAACAAATGTAATATTCCAGATTCTCAACTAGCTCAAAGGAATGTCAGGTCTATAGGTTCTCTAATCTAATCTGCCAAACTGTTTTCAGCTGTGCTAACATACTTGCACAAGGGTTTTCAAGGGTATTCTAACCATCCATTAGCCCTCCTACACAGTTAGCAAACACAAAGCACCATAACAACACTGGAGTGATGGTGGTTGGAAATGGGCCTCTATACACCTATGAAGATATTGCATTACAAACCAGACGTTTTCAGCTAGTATATTCATTTACCACATTAACAATGTATAGAGTGTATTTCTGAATCATTTAATGTTAGCTTCATTGGAAAAAAATTGTGCTTTTCTTTAAAAAAATAAGGACATTTCGAAGTGATCCTAAACTTTGGAACGGTAGTGAATGTGTATTACAAGCTCATCCATGTCTTTCCTTCTCATCACTGCCCTGCATATGGCTGTGAGACAACTGACTGCAGCAGAAGCCTCCCCCTTCTCTCGGGCTGTAGTAGAATGAAAGATTGCTAAGCCTCGCCGCTTTTGCATCAGCCATCACCCAAAGATAGAACTGATTGGCCAAATATTACCCCATTTATTCTTTCTTTTAAACTGCTTCAGGCTACTCACACAGTAAGGCCGGAGTCACACACAGCGAGATACGGCCGAGTCTCGCTGGTTAAAACCAATCTCTGGCACCGGCACTCTGGAGCAGAGCGTCCGGCTCCATGTATTGCTATGCGGCCGCACGCTCCGCTCTGGAGTGCCGGTGCCAAAGCTTGGTTTTAACCAGCGAGACTCGCCCATATCTCGCTGTGTGTGATCCCGGCCTTAGATAGACAAAACCTTGGAAAATTGTACGGTGAGCGCCCCTAGCTGTCACCAATCCACAATGGCTTGTGTCAGTGGGGCAAATGCAGATTTGTTAGAAATTTGCAAATATTGATTTTTATTTGCTTCTGGCCATTAAAATGCTATTGAAATCTCATAGAAACATTTTTTTTTAAACCTTTTTGTGTCATTAGGACAGAGGCTCATGCAGCGATATCGTGGCATATTCTTCCCTTACTGATATTTTACAACACTTGCCTGCAAATAGTCTATCTGAGGGAATGTTTCTCCACAGGACGGGCCGCTCTGTGGCATATTCACTGTCATCTTGTAGCAATTTGTAAGAGAATAGCGAGTGTACAACAAAATGACCCGAAAATAGAGCTGAAACCACTGCAACATTCTTGAGTTTCTCCGTTCATTATAGTTCATCAGTCTGGCAGCATCTCTATACGGCGCTATTTTTAGTTGCCCTTTAAACTTTTGTACGCTTTTCTGTCCCTCCGTATTCCTGACGGAAGAGTAGGCGAATAACATGATGTAATCAGCTGCGGGGACTGCGGTGGGGGATCTATATGGGGGAAAAAAACCTTGCAGACCAAGGAAAGGTTAACTGTGTCTCGTGGGAAGAATAATTCCCATCATAAGTACTACTTGTAATCAACCACTGTCATCTCAGGCACTTGCCCATTCTACCACACTGCAGAAATAATTATTAGGAAAATGGCTAACCGGAAATAAAATCACATCGGAGGAGGCTGATTGGAAGTGAATCCATCTTCTCCGGGAGGTTAACTACATATGTGCGCTGTCAGATGCTGCCATCCGAACACCGTCCTTCTGTCACTCATGTGCCGAGACTCCTGGCAAATTGTGTGGGCAGCGTTAACACCTTTTCATTGATTAAGAATGATATAAACAGCTCAATGTTTTTATTTAAAGGGTGAATTATGTTCGCAAGGGATTTTGTGCATTCGCGGGTATTAAGCGTTCCATTGGGAAAACTGATGGGTGATGAAAAATAAAATAAATAAAATCACTGAGCAATTGTAATACCAGATTGTCAGAATAGCTGTAGGGCCCAATGTAATATTCGGTTTCCTATCATGAGATGAAGACATAAAACGATTTCTACCAAATTTGAAGAGTTACCACCTTTCTTGGCACAGGAAGTTTTTTCAAAATCAAATCCCCACAAAGCAATGTGCAGTTATTTTCTGGCAGTCCGATAAATAATGAATGGAGATGATGTATAGATACACACGTCCGGCAACGCTCTGTGAAGGCACTTTGTCAGCATCGGTGGGGTTAATAATAGTGGGGAAAAAGATAACATTAATTCTGTGGGTAGGTAATGTTTCTGACTGGATACAAACTTTACACTGAGATTTGGAAAGCCACAAAATATGATGCATTTTAGGGCTATTTGGGGAATTTTTACTATTTTGCGCAGTGATTGTACATTATTTTCACCTTGTACCTCTGTAAATTTGTGGGCTCCCAGATGTTCTCTTCCTTCATCTACTGTACAGTATATGCAAATTGCCTCTTCTGAGAAAAAGAGGACTTAAACTCTATAGCGTCACCTGTTGGAAGTAGCGATCCTACAAGTCACAATCAACCCTTTAATGAGTCGTGCAATATGACTTGGGATAAAAGCCAAATCAATATCTCAATTCGCAGACAGTGTTTCGGGCTGTTAGCCCTCATCCGTGCGAAGCATGACAACTACCGTATATACTCGAGTATAAGCTGACCTGAGTATAAGCCGACCCCCCCTAATTTTGCCACAAAAAACTGGGAAAACTTAATGACTCGAGTATAAGCCTAGGGTGGGAAATGCAGCAGCTACTGGTAAATTTCAAAAATAAAAATAGATACCAATAAAAGTAAAATTAATTGAGACATCAGTAGGTTAAGTGTTTTTGAATATCCATATTGAATCAGGAGCCCCATATAATGCTCCATAAAGTTTATGATGGCCCCATAAGATGCTCCATATTAAAATATGCCCCATATAATCCTGCATAAAGGTTAATAATGGCCCCATAAGATGCTCCATAGACATATTTGCCCAATATAATGCTGCACAAATGTTGATTATGGCCCCATAAGATGCTCCATAAAGATATTTGCCCCATATAGTGCTGCACAAACGTTATGGCCCCATACAGACACTTGCCCCATATAGTGCTGCACAAACGTTATGGCCCCATACCGACACTTGCCCCATATAGTGCTGCACAAACATTATGGCCCCATACAGACACTTGCCCCATATAGTGCTGCACAAACATTATGGCCCCATACCGACACTTGCCCCATATAGTGCTGCACAAACGTTATGGCCCCATATAGTGCTGCACAAACGTTATGGCCCCATAAAGTGCTGCACAAACGTTATGGCCCCATACAGACACTTGCCTTATATAGTCCTGCACAAACATTATGGCCCCATACAGACACTTGCCCCATATAGTGTTGCACAAACGTTATGGCCCCATAGATGCCCCATACAAACACTTGCCCCATTTGCTGTTGCTGCGATAAAAAATAAAAATCACATACTCACCTCTCCGTCGCTCAGGCTCCCGGCACTTTCAATAGTCACCTGCTCCTCGTTCCGGCATCGTTCCATCTTCAGCGTCTTCTGCACTGTTGTTCAGGCAGAGGGCGTGTACTAACCATGTCACTGCGCCCTCGGACCTGAGCGTCACTGCAGAAGACGCTGAAGACGAAGTGGCGCCGGAACGAGGAGCAGGTGAATATCGCGCTGCGCTCCCCTCCCCGTTATACTCAGCTGCTCCTGGCTCTGTGCAGTCCCTGCTTCCCCGGCGCTGCAGCTTCTTCCTGTACTGAGCAGTCACAGTTACCGCTCATTACAGTAATGAATATGCGGCTCCACCTCTATGGGAGGTGGAGCCACATATTCATTACTGTAATGAGCAGTACTATGTTACCGCTCAGTACAGAAAGAAGCTGGGGCGCCAGGGACCTGCAGGGACCGCACCGGGAGCAGGTGACTATAATTAGACAGCCCCCGCTCCCCCTCCCCTGCCGACCCCTGGGTATGACTAGAGTATAAGCCGAGAGGGAGACTTTCAGCCCAAAAAAGTGGGCTGAAAATCTCAGCTTATACTCGAGTATATACGGTAATTTGGCTAGATGAGAGGCTCTGGACTGGGGTCTAGGGGTTAAAGTTTCTCCTTGTGGAGAGTGACATACCAAACATCTACATACAGTGCCTTGCGAAAGTATTTGGCTCTCTGGAACTTTTCAACCTTTTCCCACATATCATGCTTCAAACATGAAGATACCAAATGTAAATTTTTGGTGAAGAATTAACAACAAGTGGTACACAATTGTGAAGTTGAATTAAATTTATTAGTTATTTTAAATTTTTGTGGAAATTCAAAAACTGAAAAGTGGGGCGTGCAATATTATTCGGCCTCTTTACTTTCAGTGCAGCAAACTCACTCCAGAAGTTCATTGTGGATCTCTGAATGATCCAATGTTGTCCTAAATGCCTAATGATGATTAATATAATCCACCTGTGTGTAATCAAGTCTCCGTATAAATGCACCTGCTCTGTGATAGTCTCAGGGTTCTGTTTGAAGCACAGAGAGACCAAGGAACACAACAGGCAGGTCTGTGATACTGTTGTGGAGAAGTTTAATAATAATAATAATTTTTATTTATATAGCGCCAACATATTCCGCAGCACTTTACAATTAAGCGGGGACATGTACAGACAATAAATTCAGTACAAGTTAAGACAATTTAAACAGTGACATTAGGGGTGAGGTCCCAGTTCGCAAGCTTACAATCTACAAGGAAATGGGGGGACACAATAGGTGAAAAGTGCTTGTTATTTCAGGTCTGGCAATTATAATAAATAGGGATTTAAGTTTAAAGGCAGATTTGGATACAAAATGATTTCCAAAACTTTAAACATCCGAAGGAGCACTGTGCAAGCGATCATATTAAAATGGAAGGAGCATCATACCACTGCAAATCTACCAAGACCCGGCCGTCCCTTTAAACTTTCAGACAAGGAGAAGACTGATCTGAGATGCAGCCAAGAGGCCCATGATCAATCTGGATGAACTGCAGAGATCTACAGCTGAGGTGGGACAGTCTGTCCATAGGACAACAATCAGTCGTACACTGCACAAATCTGGCCTGTTGAAAAGTTCTAGGGAGCCGAATACTTTCGCAAGGCACCGTACATCTACATACATCTACTGAAAAGAGTCTCGAGAGGAAGTAGGGAAGCACGGCATACATCATATTTGGCCTGCTCGCTTGTTGTACGTTTAACCTCCCTTTAGCAGGAATATCTTTCATAATCGGCTTTCAATTTTAGGAAACGTTAGAGCACTTCATGCTTCCCTCTGCTGATAAGCTTTTTGGAGATGGAAATTTTATTCTCCCGCAGGACTTGGCACCTGACCACACTGCCAAAAGTACAAATACCTGGTTTAAAAACAACAGCATCACTTTGCTTGATTGGCCAACAAACTCGCCAAACCTTAACCTCATAGAGAATCTATGTGGTATTGTCAAGCGGAAGATGTGATACCAGACCCAACAATGCAGACAAGCTGAAGGCTGCTAACAAAGCAACCTGGGCTTCCATAACACCTCAGCAGTGCCACAGGCTCATCGCCTCCATGCCACACCGCATTGATGCAGTAATTGATGCAAAAGGAGCCCTGACCAAGTATTGAGTTCATTTACTGCGCATACATTTCAGTAGAACAACATTTCGGATTTTAAAATCATTTTTCAAGCTGGTGTAATAATGTATTCTAATTTACTGAGATAATGACTTTTGGGTTTTCATTGGCTGTAAGCCATAATCATCAACATTAACAGAAATGAACACTTGAAATAGATCACTCTGTTAGAAATGACTCTATATAATATGAGTTTCACTTATTGTATTGAAGAACTGAAAGAAATTAACTTTTTGATATTTTAATTTTGTGAGACGCACCTGTAGTTCAGTTGGGTATTTATTATGTGCTGTTTTCCTGTGCTTTAAAATGACATTATTTTATATTCTCTCTTAGATAGATCACTAATAATCCCTATACAAAAGCTTTTATTGCATTTATTACCAACCTGCTGTCTCTCCTAGGCGCCACGTCTGGAGGCACAGATCATTTTGGGTTCCCTTGTTTGCTACCCGAACATTTATAAGGACCTTCTGTTGCTGGAATCGACCAGTGACATCATCATAGACAACAAAGACATTAAGGTAAGAATCACCATTACATTTACTGTCCTAATAATTGCAAATCATCATGAGTAAGGGTGCGGAGTCCCCCAGAAACGTGTCAATGTTTCTATCTATTGACTCATGATGCAGATGGAGATGTTAATATTGAAGATTTTATACAATTGAGCAGGCGTTCTTTTGCCACATTCTGATCATCCTCGTCGGTCACAGCAATGTTCATTCTGTGCTCTGGATGGACTAGGCAACTTCACGCCCACCACAACTCTTTTTTTTTTTTTGTTGTTTTTTTTTAACTTTTCCTGTTTTATTTTCTATTAATTGCAAAGGTCAAAGAAATTGACTTTTTTGTAAATGTAATTAATGTATTTTTACATTTTGTACATGTGCCATGAGAGATTCGTAAAAATAGCATGACCCATACAATTGCTAAAAAGACATTGTGCCATACAAGCGATAAAGCAGCAGGTATAGTAAAATCCATTGCTAGGATCAGCGAGGTATTGGCTTATCAGCTGGGTGTCATGTAGGGTAGTACTGTAAAGGTACCTTCACACATAACGATATCGTTGCTATTTGTGACGTAGCAACGATATCGTTAATGAAATCGTTATGTGTGACAGCGACCAACGATCAGGCCCCTGCTGGGAGATCGTTGGTCGCTGAATAAAGTTCAGAACTTTATTTCGTCGCTGGATCTCCTGCTGACATCGCTGGATCGGCGTGTGTGACACCGATCCAGCGATGTCTTCACTGGTAACCAGGGTAAACATCGGGTAACTAAGCGCAGGGCCGCGCTTAGTAACCCGATGTTTACCCTGGTTACCATGCTAAAAGTAAAAAAAAACAAACACTACATACTTACCTACAGCCGTCTGTCCTCCAGCGCTGTGCTCTGCTCTCCTCCTGTACTGGCTGTGAGCCGGAAAGCAGAGTGGTGACGTCACCGCTCTGCTTTCCGGCTCCCAGACAGTACAGGAGGAGAGCAGAGAAGCAGAGCACAGCGCTGGAGGACAGACGGCTGTAGGTAAGTATGTAGTGTTTGTTTTTTTTTACTTTTAGCATGGTAACCAGGGTAAACATCGGGTTACTAAGCGCGGCCCTGCGCTTAGTTACCCGATGTTTACCCTGGTTACCGGGGACCTCGGGATCGTTGGTCGCTGGAGAGCGGTCTGTGTGACAGCTCTCCAGCGACCAAACAGCGACGCTGCAGCGATCCGGATCGTTGTCGGTATCGCTGCAGCGTCGCTTAATGTGAAGGGGCCTTAAGGGCTCAAGAAATTGGTGCAAAAGAAAGGTTTTCACCATGACTTGTCCTTAGATAAACCAGATCAGATCAAACAGTAGTACCATCCGGGGTGTGCACCTTCAGACATCACATTCTTGTTGTTAAAAGATATAATGGGCATAACAAGTACACACACCCCTGCTAAAATATCATGGTTTTTGTCATGTAACATTTCATACCGAGAAGAAGCATTTCAGAACTTTTTCCACCTTTGTCTAGTTGGGCCATTCCAAAACTTTGGTAGTCTTCTGGAGCAGCAGTTATTTTCTTGATTGGGAGGTGAGCTTAGGGTGGTTGTCCTCCTGAAAGGTGAAATTTCTCTTCATCTTCAGCTTTTTAGTGGAGGCCTAAAGGTTTTTTTTTTTTTTTTTTGCAAAATTTGTATTTGGAATCCTTCACAATTCCCTCCACTTTGACTAAAGTCCCAGTTCCAACTTCCAAAAAACATCCCCAAAGCATCACCAGGCATCATTGTGGATATGGTGTTCTTTTAGTGATAAACAGCGTTTGCTTTGCACCAAACATATTTTGGAATTTTGATGAAATAAATCAACCTGGATGTAGACTGTGACTTTGAGGCTATGTTCACACGCTGCGGATTTTGCTGCGGATCCGCAGTGTTTCCGCAGCTGCGGTTCCGCAGCAGGTTCCCATGCATTTACATTACAATGTAAACCTATGGGAAACGCAATCCGCTATGCCCATGCTGCAGAAAAAAAAGCGCTGAAACGCAGCGGTTTACATTCCCCAGCATGTCAATTCTTTGTGTGGATTCCGCAGCAGCTTTATACCTGCTCCGCAATAGGAATCCGCAGGTGTAAAACCGCAGAGGAATCTGCACAAAATCCACTATAAATCCGCAGTAATTCCGCAGGTAAAATGCAGTGCCTTTTACCTGCGGTTTTCACAAATCCGCTGCGGAAAAATCCGCAGACCTCAAGAATACGTTTGCATATACCCTTACAAAACACAGCTTGGCTTGGATGTTTTACTTTTGTAAGAAAATGCTTCCATCTTGCAATGGGCGAAACACGTCGAGGCAGTCCAATATAGGGTTTATGGACTGTATAATCATGCTCCATCATCTATGCTAGCCTCTCAATAATTATAAGGGGCAATGTGTGCGCTTGGGGGGAGGTGTGTTAAATGAATGGATGAGAATATATTTCACCTCTCCATAGATCAGTCATCCTCCAGTCTAATAGGAGCTGCTATTTAAGCAGTTAATTATTGAGTAACTTATTAGATAGAATAGACCCTAGGTAATACTGGTGAATTTAGACTGGTGTTACTAAATTGTGCCACAGTATCTAAAGGAAGAGTAGTTTTGGAGAGAATATACGTAGTCCCAGTATACTAGATACTTTATTGATGAACAATCCAATCTATGTGATGGGGCAATGTGCAATAGACTAACTCCTAAATGAGTAATACAGGTTATACCTCTATGGGGCTCTGTATCAAATCCTCAAAAACTCTTTGATACAGTCATATGTAGGTAGGATGTGATTTTCTAGTGAGTATCTCCCTGTAGGATTTGTAATCGGGCTGTTTCATTGCCACCTAAAGACACTTAGTTGTCTACTAGTATCCACAATATGACCCTGATATGTATCTATTAGGGCATAGTGGATAGACTGCAAATGAGCACGGTGGATACGGTGAAATAATTTTCATAAGAAATTACAGGATAACATTTTAATACTATTCTAGTCCACCACAGTCAGTGAATTCACCCTACCCCACATGCCAGACATGTGAAAAATACTGAAGATTTTTGTCACATGCAGTACGCAAACAGTACTTGACAGAAATCCCTGCAGCTCCTTCATTGTTGCTGTAGGTTTCTTGGCAGCATCACAGGACATTTTTCTTCCTGTGATTTTATCAATTTTTGAGGGACGTCAAGTTCTAGGTAATGTCACTTTTGTGCCTAATTTAAGCCACTTCCAGATGAGTCTTCACAGTGTTTCATAGTAGATCTCATGCCTTTTGTACCTTTCTCCTGGCTGTTGACTTTCAACAATGACATCCCTTTGCTATGTTGTAAGCTATTTACAGACCATTGGCTTTTACTGTACAATGCAACTAATGTCGAGAAAATCCTACTATAGCAGCCAAACTTTATGTGGGGTTAATCAGAATCACTGTAAATGTGGACACAGGTGTGTATTAACTACAATATAACATGCGTCTACTTGTGACTGGCTAATTCTGAACTCCACCACATCCACAGTTATAACCGTGTTCACACCAATGCAAACATATTACTATAGTTTTATTTTGATTTCCCCCCTCAAAATGACTTCAGTTTATTTCTCAGTGGATTTGTACAGATTGCGGAAGATGCTAAAGATGGAAAACGTTTTCTAACATAGCCTTTCTTAAAAATCTGTCATTTTAGTGCAGCAGACTGTCTAAATATCTGACCGTCTGAGTGATATGCAGAAAGTTTACAAATCTTAGAGCTCCTTTTCCTGCTTCTCTCCTCCCTTTCTCTTGTTTCTTCCCTCCCTGCTACAACAAATAACCGCAGGGAGAGGAGTGGATTGTAAAGATTTCTGTAAAGTGTAGAGCTGAGAAACCATCTACAGTCTTAGGGAGGACTGAGAAATCCAGCTGTAGATGATGAGGAAAGTGCAGGATAGAAGCTGTGCTGAAATCTACTAATGAAGACGGCAGCACCCTGCTGATTTATAAACCTCATATTCAACCTATATTACCGGGAGAGACACTCGTACAAGTGAAAAATCTGAAATTCTGATCAGATTGTGAACTGTATATCTGGGAGGGAATAAAGATTTCATACTGAAACTTTGGGCAATATTATTATCTAAAGGTAACAACGACCATTGTAAAAACAGATAGAAAAAAATCATGTTCGAAGGTGTCCATAGTGTTAAATAACTTTTAGTTACGTTCCAGTAATAGTGATTGTTTGATTCCCACTGAATGGCATCATCTATGCACTGGTAATTTCATATTTGCTGCTCCTCCTGATACCTCCCCGTTTTGTATTAATCCGTTTTGTTTTCCTGGAGTCTCCAGACAGGCGGGCTGCACATATGAGATTACCTGTACTTCGGTACCACTTTTTTCAATTTAGTGGTAACTAAGGTCCTGATGATGTGAGTGTAATAAATACATATAGCTCCAGACAGGTGACGGATTTTGACTTCTTTCCCTATTTTGTGGCTCGGACAATACCCATAATATTACTGATGTTTGTGTTCTGTTTAGCGTTTTCTGGTTGACATTTTGCTGAAGAATGCCAGGGAGGAGCTGAACGAGGCATCCAGGTAAATTATACAAGCTCACATTGATACTGAGACTTTTCCTAATCTGACTTTCTCTAGGTTTTCTGCTGATCTGAGAGACACTGGGTGCATTCCCATGTTTTTTAAATTAGATTTTTCACCCAAAATGTAAAAGTAGACTTATTAGTCAATCTTAAATCACAGTGAAGGTCAAAGGTGGCAATGTTTTGTAGCCCTATAGGTTGTAAACTGTAAATTAGGGCCCCCATGCACAATAGATGGCTCTGCCGACTCCTTCATTGCTGAGCACTCCTGTGTTCTCTGAGAGCCACTGCCAAACTTCTGGTGGTTGTGTATATCACATAGACCAAAGGCAGACATGTCAGATCCTGCTCTCCACTGACCTCACCAGTCGGGGGAGTCTGGGGGCCCCATACACATGACACTGTTTGCCAAACCCCCCAATATAGGCCTGCGGTCAGCTGACGTTAGTCTGAGTATGGGGGCTTGTAGGCTCTGGTCTCACACATAAGCCCCTGTATAGGCCTACCACTCCAAGGTGCCCACCCTCCTAATGTGCCCCTCTGCATAGGGAAGTGAAGAGTGGAACAAACTGTACTGATGCATACTAGCTGTTATTCTAATGGATGTGATATTTGGGACACGTTCGGTACGTAAGACGATGGATACGTTTGTCTTTGAACGTCGGGGACTTTTTTTAGTGCACACGCCAGTCGTCATATTATTGATTGAGCACGCTGATAGATGATCGAATATTTAAAACTGCGCTAAATACCCTGTATGTATACATGTCAGTACAGTCTGTAGATCCTGCTTGTTTTTGCTATAAGTCTCATTTAAAAAATATCCTTATCGACCAAGAACACTGGCTTCTTACCTTGTACTGTCCTATTGGTAATGATATTTTTTTGTGTGAAGGTGCATTGCAATCTGTTGTCTTGGGATCTGGATCTGTGAAGAGCTGGCAGAGAATACCAATCATCCGAAGGTCATCGATGCAATTAACGTTATTGGAGTAACGCTAAAGGTAATGCACTGTGCTCTTCTAAGGATACAACAGAATATATCTATATACATAATTGTCTAAGGGTCACTTCCGTCTGTCTGTCTGTCCTTCTGTCACGGTTATTCGTTCACTGATTGGTCTCGGCAGCTGCCTGTCATGGCTGCCGCGACCAATCAGTGACGGGCACAGTCCGATTAGTCCCTCCCCTACTCCCCTGCACTCACTGCCCGGCGCCCGCTCCGTAATCCCCTCCACTCATCGCTCACACATGGTTAATGGCAGCGGTAACGGGCCGCGGTGTAACGCGCTCCGTTACCGCTGCTATTAACCCTGTGTGTCCCCAACTATTTACTATTGATGCTGCCTATGCAGCATCAATAGTAAAAATAGGTCATGTTAAAAATAATAATAGGTCATGTTAAAACCTGCTATACTCACCCTTTGCCGCTCCTCGCCACACTCCCGGGACCACTCCATTGCAAGCGGCAGCTTCCGCTCCCAGGGCTGGTGTGCGACAAGGACCTGCCATGACGTCATGGTCATGTGACCGCGACGTCATCATAGGTCCTGCTCTCACACCAGCCCTGGGACCACCGGAAGCTGCCGCTTGCAATGGAGCGGTCCCGGGAGTGTGGTGAGGAGCGGCGGATGGTGAGTATAGCAGGACTTCCAACGGGCCTTCGGAAGGTGAGAATATGTTTTTTTATTTTTTTTAAGTCTCTATACTACGTGGCTCTGTGCTGGGCAATATACTACGTGCCTGGGCAATATACTATGTGGCTCTGCTATATACTATGTGGCTCTGCTATATACTATGTGGCTGGGCAATATACTACGTGACTGGGAAATATAGTATGTGACTGGGCAATATACTACGTGACTGGGCAATATACTACGTGACTGGGCAATATACTACGTGACTGGGCAATATACTACGTGACTGGGCAATATACTACGTGGCTGGGCAATATACTACGTGGCTGGGCAATATACTACGTCACTGGGCAATATACTACGTCACTGGGCAATATACTACGTGACTGGGAAATATAGTACGTGACTGGGCAATATACTACGTGACTGGGCAATATACTACGTGACTGGGCAATATACTACGTGACTGGGCAATATACTACGTGACTGGGCAATATACTACGTGACTGGGCAATATACTACGTGACTGGGCAATATACTACGTGACTGGGCAATATACTATGTGGCTCTGCTATATACTACGTGGCTCTGCTATATACTACGTGACTGGGCAATATACTACGTGGCTGGCCAATATACTACGTGGCTGGGCAATATACTACGTGGCTGGGCAATATACTACGTGGCTGGGCAATATACTACGTGGACATGCATACTCTAGAATACCCGATGCGCTAGAATCGGGCCACCATCTAGTGTGTATATATATATATATATATATATATATATATATATATATATATATATATATATATTTATATATATTTATATATATATATATTTATATATATTACTAGTAGCAGCTAAAAGACCATGCCTTATGTACAGGGTGATGGGAGCATTCAAATGAACGCCAGTTCCTGACCATTGCCCATGTACACATGCTGACGAACAAGAGAACACCCATTTATATGCTGATTGGGCTGTTTATACGTACACTTGTTGTCTGTGGAATATCCATCCATGTGATCAGGGGATGTGCAGGCAATAATATGCATGGTGCATGGGGTCAGAAGAGTTGTATTCACCCCTCAACGCTCCATGACCTGCCATTACTAGAGAGTTTGTCAGATTCAATTCCTCTCAAATGACTTTGTCCATCTCTAATTAGGATAGGTCACCAATGGCAGAACAGTTGGGTACTGGTATCTCCACTGGTCAGTTGTTTTCCAGTCTGTCGGCATTGACCGGAACTAAACCGCATGGCTGCAGCCCCGCTCCTGTCCACCTCAATAGATGCTGGTGGGCACTGCACAAGGCTGTGCCATTCGTTGCCGTTCACTATTTGCATCCTGGTTCCACCGCAGATACAACCAGCAGACTGATGTTGGTGCTCTCAGTCAGACCCCAACCAATCTGATATTGATGACAGCCTGCAGAGAAAAGTCAGCAATATCCTAATTTTGGGAAACACCCTCAATATGTGTTTTTTGTGTGCAACTACTTGAGTTCAGGGAGGGAGACTCAGAATTCATCTAGTATTCTGTGCGTACACTGATCTCACAGAACATCCGTTTCTCAGCGTTTTTTTTCCTTGTGTACACAGGCACCTGCTGGTCATTAGTAGATGAGGCTGGAGGAGAGATACAATCTCAGTAACCATTGAGAGAATATATAACCGTATGATTATTCACTATATGGAGAATAGTATTGGGGGACAGCATTTAATCACTGAATTTAAGTTTTTCATTCAGTTCCATTACCACAGGTGTATACATCCGGCCCCTCGCCCTGCAGTCTGCCTCTGATAACGTCTGTGACATAATGGGTCATCCTAAAGAGCGCACTGATACCCGCGTGGTCCTGTAATAGGACATCAGCAGTGTAACTAGTCCTTTCAGGACATTTCTTCCATCCTAAATATTCCACCATCTGCTGAGTGGTATAATTGAGAAGTGGAATCGTTTAGGAACCTCAGGAAGTCAGCCATGATATGGGGACTACGTAGAATTACAGAGCGAGGTCGCCGAGTATTCCTGTAGGCAGGGCTGTGGAGTGGGTAAGCCAAACCTTCGACAACTCAATGTCCCAGACTCCGACCCCACAGCCGTGGACACAACTGAGCATGTAGATAAAGTGCAGCACAGATTCATCTCATCTACGACTCCCCAGCCCTGGTCACTACTGAGCATGTACATAAAGTGCACCACAGATTCATGTCATCTACGACTCCACAGCACTGGTCACTACTGAGCATGTACATAAAGTGCAGCACAGATTCATCTCATCTACGACTCCCCAGCACTGGTCACTACTGAGCATGTACATAAAGTGCAGCACAGATTCATCTCATCTACGACTCCCCAGCACTGGTCACTACTGAGCATCTACATAAAGTGCAGCACAGATTCATCTCAACTAACAACCAAGATCCTTAGATCAGGAAAAGAACAGACATTTATAGGACATTTCATAACTTTTCCAAATTATTATGGATCCTTTACAGCATATACAGCATTGTAGTACTGCACCCAAGTTATTATATATTGTCCGAGTTGGTCCATTTTTTACCAACTTCCAACACCACCAAAATGGACACCGACTCTAACTCCA
Source organism: Ranitomeya imitator (assembly GCF_032444005.1). Taxonomy (NCBI): domain Eukaryota; kingdom Metazoa; phylum Chordata; class Amphibia; order Anura; family Dendrobatidae; genus Ranitomeya; species Ranitomeya imitator. The sequence goes on from NC_091286.1 coordinate 94,611,279, forward strand.
CCTTTCTGTAATTTTACCATGTCTCTACAATATATAAAGAGCAAACAGGAGGAAAAAGAACATGATCTTATGTTAACACCCACAACACAAAAAAAATATATAGATAGATATAGTGTTGTTAGTGCCTACATGAGGTCATGTTTTGTTTTGTTTTTTTGCTTGTTTGTTTTTTTTATATATCGTAGATTTATGGTGAAATGCCTTTGCCTTCTCTAGTAGTAAATATGTATGTAATCCTTTGAGTCCATGTAGTTTGTGTATACAGTGGTCTCCGCACATCCTGGAGGTCTGTCTGCATTATATCTGACAGCTGCGTTATGCAGGAGACACATCCCATCTTTCCCGTCTTGCTCCTTCTAGGTGTCTTGTGCATCTGTCACTGTTTGGTATTCTAGCATAGCACTGTTCTGCATTCTAGGAGCGCAGGTATTCGTCTGACTGTAAGCTTGCTGACCGATGACCGATTCCAATCTGCAGACCTGTGAATGCTGCTCTGGCCCAGAATATAATGGGCAAAACAACAATAAACAACTAATATTTTAAGTGGGAATACTCATACCCCCTCTTTTTAAGTTTTAAACTAATATGATTTTTACTTAGGTTAATGGTTACCTTTATTTAACCCTCCGTCAGGGGCAATATGTTTCATAACGAGTTTAGGGGCATTGCACCTGTCCGGCACAGGCTAGAAAATTGGCTATATTTTCCTTTTTTTAAAATTTCAATGCTCTAAAAGTGACCAGTTACCTTAATAGGAATGTAATAAATGAGAATACACATAATCAGGTGTAAAAAATAATGTTTAAAAACCAGAAAAGTAATATGTTTCTATGTCTTGAGCATCCTCCTCACTCTCTCCATCTTGATCTGTATCAGACACATCTGGACATTCTTCCACATCATCTTCTGAATCAAGGTCACTTTCTTCCCCTAAATCTTCTAGCTGTAAGGGGTCTGTCACATCATCAAGCAGTATATTTTGCACTTGCTCAACATGAAGGGCATTGGACAAGTCAAATATTCTCCTTGCCATTTCATAAGAAAAGCAGAAGCAAGAGAGAGAATGTGTTAGGGCGCAATGTGCCTGAGAAGCACACTCTTATTTCTAACAAAACCTTCTATGACAAATCCACAAATTTAGCACTAGCTATTCATAAAACAAGCTAAAAAACAACTGGGATGAATAAAACAGCAAATACTAATCGTCAAAGGTGTGACGCATTCAAGGTACTGGGAGGATGGTGTTTCCCAGACAAACCACTGAAAATAGAGAAATGAAACTAAGTGAGCTGCGCCTGTCAGATCAGTGCCCCTGACGGAGGGTTAATAAATCTGCTATAGGTATTCCTTCCTTTATTTTAGACACCCTAATATGCAGTTTGCTCGAAGTTTCAGATTTTTTTTTTCTTGTGGAGTGTCTCTTCAAGTAATATAGGCTGCAAAATTGTGACTTTTTAAAAAGGTGATTTAAAGGGAACCTGTCAGTCGATTTACTGCTGCCCAAACTTTGGGAAGCATGTATCGGAGACTGTTTTCTCAATTACAGCCAGACATTTTTTTTTCTTAAATACCGTACTTCTGTGTTTCAGATAAAACACAAATTAAAGATTTGGCTACAGACCATAGGCAAAGATGAGACCAGTCCAGCGCGGCCCCTGCCGGCCTCTGCCCACATCGCTCCAGGAGATTGACAGGTCTTTCCCATGTGTGTACATCAGGAGAGACCTGTCAATCGACTAGAGCAGATCAGGGAGAAGCCAGCAGGGGCAGCTTTGTTTCCTCTGAAACACCAGAGCTATCGTGCAGCCTGGATCCCATTAATGCTCCTGAGGTTTCGGCAGCAGGATTTGACAGACGGGTTCCCTTTATCTTTGCAATTATGAAGCAAATTAAAAATAAAATCTTTCCAAAGATGTGCACGTCTATGAAAGTATTATTAGATCTTCAACTCTGAACTTGAAAGGGGTTTTACCAAGATTTTAAATCCATTTTGCGTAAAGATTTTGGAAAAGTAAGCTTTTTTTAATGCAATTCATTTTCAGAAACACCTCATTTTTCTATGGCAGACTTATCTATATGGTCTGAATGGTTGTCTGCTTTTGTGCTGCCTACAGTTAAAGGGAACATGTCACCCCCAAAATCGAAGGTGAGCTAAGCCCACCAGCATCAGGGGCTTATCTACAGCATTCTGTAATGCTGTAGATAAGCCCCCGATGTATCCTGAAAGATAAGAAAAAGAGGTTAGATTATACTCACCTGGGTGGGCGGTCCGATGGGCGTCGCGGTCTGGTCCGGGGCCTCCCATCTTCTTACGATGACGTCCTCTTCTTGTCTTCATGCTGCAACTCCGGCGCAGGCGTACTTGTCTGGCCTGTTGAGGGCAGAGCAAAGTACTGCAGTGCGCAGGTGCTGGGCCTCTGACCTTTCCCGGCGCCTGCGCACTGCAGTACTTAGCTCTGCCCTCAACAGGGCAGACAAAGTACACCTGCGCCGGAGCCGCAGCGTGAAGACAAGAAGAGGACATCTTAAGAAGATGGGAGGCACTGGGACCGCAGCGGAACCGCCCCTGGGTGAGTATGCTAAAACCTCTTTTTCTCATCTTTCAGGATACATCGGGAGCTTATCTACATAATTACAGAATGCTGTAGATAAGCCCCTGATGCTGGTGGACTTAGCTCACCTTCGGGGTGGAGGTGACAGATTCCCTTTAAGTTGTTCCAGTAACTGACTTCAGCTCTGGTCGGACATGGGCAGAGGCTTTCTGTAGTAAAGGCATACGTGTGCAGAGACCAGGGAGCGCACACAACTGTGTAGCATTCATGACACTGCGCCGAGGACAAATGGGCACATTCATATGAAGGAGATGGATAGCGTTGTTGTATTCAGCCGCCTGCCTGTAGTATGGCCGAGAACGCACAGTGACTGTGTAACCCCTGGCCCGTACCTCGCAACCAGACGGCTACATAGAGGCGTCTGACCTGGGCATGTGCAGTACAGGCCGGTGGCCGCATACATAGTCACCGTGCGTTCTCAGCCATATAACAGTGCTGTCTGCCTCCTTCATAGGATCGGGATGATTTACTCTCTGAATATTGCCATGAACACAACTCAACATAACCCGTTTACTACAGAACACCTCTGCACATGCTCGACCACCGCAGAAGTCCGATACTGGATGACAACTTGTTAGTAACAATTAATACAGTGCGTGATCTGCTCATGGAGGTGAACCTGCAATGCAAATAGTAGGCATTTTTGAATATAAATGACATTTGAAAATATTGTTCTTCCAAAATCTCTTCCTCAGAATGTATTTATTATCGGGATATAATCCCCTTTAATCTAGTCTCCTCTAGAGTCGGAGCTGCAGTATCTTTTTGCCATGTACCATTCTCATTCCTGTTAGCACTTATCTTTCATTGTTAAATGTGTCAGATGAGTGTAGGTTGTAAAATATCGTAATCATTTTTATAATGACTTTGGAAGCCTGCTGTAGTCTGGACTTCTCCGCTTCAAATTAAAGGACACTTTGTTTTTCACTAGTATTAGAGTATGTTCTAGTGATCGGAGGCTGCGGTTTATGCTTGTCACTTGCCATCTTTTTTTCTTTTCTTTTTTGTTCTTTCTACCATAACAAATAGATAACATCAGCTTTGTGGAGCTGTCATACTCTCCTGTTAGCATTCCCTGCTGCTTTCTAGCTCTGTTGGTCTTCAGCACCATGGACAGCTCCGGTTATATTGTCCAATGCCAGTTGTGTACAGCGCAAGCATCTGTGACCTGTCTTCTTGCTGTGTATTTGTATGGAGTAAAGGGGGGAGGGGGAGTATAAACTAGAAATATAATGGCTGTATATTTGTATTTTACTATAGATTACTAATGTAATACCCCGCTGTGACCAGTGGGGTACCGCAGGGGTCAGTATTGGGACCTGTTCTCTTCAACATATTCATTAATGATCTGGTAGAAGGTTTACACAGTAAAATATCGATATTTGCAGATGATACAAAACTATGTAAAGCAGTTAATACAAGAGAAGATAGTATTCTGCTACAGATGGATCTGGATAAGTTGGAAACTTGGGCTGAAAGGTGGCAGATGAGGTTTAACAATGATAAATGTAAGGTTATACACATGGGAAGAGGGAATCAATATCACCATTACACACTGAACGGGAAACCACTGGGTAAATCTGACAGGGAGAAGGACTTGGGGATCCTAGTTAATGATAAACTTACCTGGAGCAGCCAGTGCCAGGCAGCAGCTGCCAAGGCAAACAGGATCATGGGGTGCATTAAAAGAGGTCTGGATACACATGATGAGAGCATTATACTGCCTCTGTACAAATCCCTAGTTAGACCGCACATGGAGTACTGTGTCCAGTTTTGGGCACCGGTGCTCAGGAAGGATATAATGGAACTAGGGAGAGTACAAAGGAGGGCAACAAAATTAATAAAGGGGATGGGAGAACTACAATACCCAGATAGATTAGCGAAATTAGGATTATTTAGTCTAGAAAAAAGACGACTGAGGGGCGATCTAATAACCATGTATAAGTATATAAGGGGACAATACAAATATCTCGCTGAGGATCTGTTTATACCAAGGAAGGTGACGGGCACAAGGGGGCATTCTTTGCGTCTGGAGGAGAGAAGGTTTTTCCACCAACATAGAAGAGGATTCTTTACTGTTAGGGCAGTGAGAATCTGGAATTGCTTGCCTGAGGAGGTGGTGATGGCGAACTCAGTCGAGGGGTTCAAGAGAGGCCTGGATGTCTTCCTGGAGCAGAACAATATTGTATCATACAATTATTAGGTTCTGTAGAAGGACGTAGATCTGGGGATTTATTATGATGGAATATAGGCTGAACTGGATGGACAAATGTCTTTTTTCGGCCTTACTAACTATGTTACTATGTTACTATGTTAATGTGTTAATCTGTCCATATGTAATTCACTGATAAATGGACCTTACATTCTTATTACTGGAGCTATACCTCTTTTACTCTATGGAGGATAGTAAAAAGCTGATGGCTGTTGAGAGCATGATTTGCTTAGGGTAGTTGTGAATAGTGAAAGCTGATGGCTGTTGGGAGCACTGCTTACTTAGGGTAGTTGTGAATAGTGAAAGCTGATGGCTGTTGGGAGCACGATTTAGTTAGGGTAGTTGTGAATAGTGAAAGCTGATGGCTGGTGAGCACTATTTACTTAGGGTAGTTGTAAGTAGTGAAAGCTGATGGCTAATGGGGAGCATGATTTAGTTAGGGTAGTTGTGAACCGTAAAAGCTGATGGCTGTTGGGAGCTCTAGTTACTTAGGGTAGTTGTGAATAGTGAAAGGTGATGGCTGTTGGGAGCACGATTTAGTGAGGGTAGTTGTGAATAGTGAAATCTGATGGCTATTGGGAGCACTGCTTACTTAGGGTAGTTGTGAATAGTGAAAGCTGATGGCTGTTGGGAGCACTGTTTACTTAGGGTAGTTGTGAATAGTGAATGCTGATTGCTATTGGGAGCACGATTTACTTGGGGTAGTTGTGAATAGTGAAAGCTGATGGCTGTTGGGAGCACGATTTACTTGGGGTAGTTGTGAATAGTGAAAGCTGATGGCTGTTGCGAGCACTATTTACTTAGGGTAGTTGTGAATAGTGAAAACTGATGGCTGTTCGGAGCACTATTTACTTAGGGAAACTTTCTCAGTTTTTTAATCCAATCCATTTTACGATCTTCACATTTTATTTAATGATTTTACTTTCTCTACAGTTTTCCAACAAAACCGTTGCCCAGGTGGCCTGTGATGAGCTTCAACTTCTAGTTTCCTATTGGCGAGAACTTCAGAACTCCGATTTGCCTTTGTGTAGAAAGATCACAGAGGTGGGTTATTTCTGTATATTCGGTAATGGAGAAGTGCATGTCTCCATTGTGTAAAACATTATGCAGTTTCCTGATCTACTTTGTGCATTAATTCCCTAACTTGCTGTCCTCACATTCTAATGATTATTTCTTTTCAAAGACTAAAATGCTTAGTTATGAGACAAAGCTCCAATGACTGTAATGTATTGAGCTCTGTGTGATCATTATATAACTAGGACGGATATTCATCAAGTGGATGAAAGTGGGTTAATGGATACCTACGGAGATCTTGAGGATCACGGAGAATTGATACAAAACGAATATTAGAAAATTACATACTGAATATGTTTTATATACTGAAATCAGAATGTCTCTTTTACTGTGAGGCTGTGATTGCATTTCATCTGTCGGCAAAAGCCAGTGTGCCCAGAGACTTCAATAGCCAAAACTATTCCTCAAGAGTGCCCTTTTGGTCATACCTTTTGGCCGGTGTTCTTTTCTTTTTTTTTTATTTCTCCACTTGCCTAATCTGAACTAATTTCAAGTTCCTGAGTGTCTTTTTTTACAGGACCCCGCTCAAGCCTGCCTGGGCATAACAATCCCAACAGTAGTTATAGGCACAGTCGTAGTCGACTGAATTGCTGTCCTATTACCCCAACATCAGGGCTAATCTTTTGTGAAATGTACAAGGGAAATTAGTGGATATTATCTGCGCTGCTGAACAAATAAAAATCCAGACGTACTGATGCAAAGGAATTGTGGCTTTATTCAATGCGTTTTGAAGTCTCTGTATGACTTCTTCCTCAGAAATGCCACACCCGTATATCTACAGAATGGGAGGAATAGAGCTAATCAACAGCATGTGTAAAAGATTTGGGTATACTAAAAGAGCACAGACTGCACATGAGTCAACAGTGCGATGCAGCAGCAAAAAAGGCAAACACAGTTCTGGGATGTATTAAAAGAAGCATAGAGTCTAGGTCGCGTGAAATAATTCCTCTCTATTGCTCCTTGGTCAGACCTCATCTGCAATACTGTGTCCAGTTCTGAGCACCACATTAAAAAGACATTAAAAAACTAGAGCACGTTCAGAGAAGAGCTACCAGGATGTTGAGCGGACTGCAAACTATGTCCTACGAGGAAAGGTTACAGAATCTGTGAATATTTAGCTTGTAAAAAAGAAGGCTAAGAGGAGACTTAATAGCTGTCAACAAATATCTGAAGGACTGTCCCAGTGTAGAGGGATCATCCTTATTCTCATTGGAAAGGGAGAAGATACAGATTGGATATTACAAAAAGCTTTTTGACAGTGAGGGTGATCAATGAGAGGAACAGGCTGCCAGGAGAGGTGCTGAGTTCTCCTTCAATAGAAGTCTTCAAACAGAGGCTGGACAGAGATCTGTCTGAGACGGTTTAGTGACTCCCGCTTTGAGCAGGGGTTGGACACAATGACCCTTGAGGTCCCTTCCAACTCTAATATTCTATGATTTTATGAAATATGCAAGGAAAAAATCTCACTCACTTTGCTGGTAGTGTTAAAAGCTGTTTTTTTCCACAGGAAAAAGCTCAGCAAATGAGCAAACCCTAAGACCAGTCACAAAGTGTTACGTGAAGGTTTAACCATTTAAATACAGGCTGCACTGTGTAATATATTGTTTGCTTAAGTAGTCACATGTCAAATGTTTCCATTGTTACAGTAAGTTTCATTTGTCAGCAATGTGTTTTCCAATTTCTCTTGTAGATTTTGGTAGCAACTATTTCATTCCTTCTGCCAAGTGCGGAGAACTCGTCAGTGGAAGCAGATAAAAAGGTGAATGTCTCCCTGTAGCAATGTCTGGCATGGCTGTATTCATTACGGTGATACATATTCTGAGTCCTGCCATTGTTTGCCGAGGGTAGAAAGGGGAATAACAGTTCCTGATGTGTAAACTGTTTATTAGGTAATGGTTCACCATAGCATGAACTTTTCCACATACATACTTGATTATCTGTATTTTAGTTTTTCTGTAAAAGTGTAGCGTAATCAGGTGATATTGGATAAATGCATGTAAGCCATTTCTGATACTTCTGCTACATTTCTGGAAAGAAATCAGTAAAAAATCTAAATTCCTGTTTTATGTCTAGTTTAAAGCAAATGCAACCTTTCAAAGTGAAATTGGGGTGTCTAGACTTGAACTTTTTACTTTTAAGGAATTGAAAATTTGTGTGTAGCAGAAAATTCTGCAAGGGGCGGACGTTTTTGAATGGATAGAAGGCAATAAACTGTTACATTGCGATTAATAGGATTCTGATTCCGGTTTTAGGTGTTCTTAAGGCAAAGGTGGATGCTTGGATTAAGTTACATTTATCTCTGGTGGGCAGGGTTAATCTCATTAAAATGATTTTGATGCTGAAAACTCTATACGTTCTTCACAATGCGCCAGTTTGGATACCGCGTGGGAAATTTAGGCAGATTAATTCCCTGTTCAGGAATCTGGTGTGGGGAGACATTATCCACGTATCAGACTGGAGACGCTTCAGTGACCCAAGGAAGATGGTGGCTTGGCTCTGCCCAGAGTCAGCATTTAAAGGGCTGGGCGCATGAGGGGTCGCCCAGTGCGGTACAGCAATTGATGGAAAAGGTGACAAAAAGGAGGCCAGTAATAGTGTCTGGAGGATGGTTCCCTGGGGGCATTGGGGAAATTGTATCCAACTATATTTTTGATATGTAAGCTGTGGGGTAGATTGAAACAAATTTGTGGGATTACGGGTCTGACCAGGTTCTCGCCGCTATGGCATAATAATAATTTACCGGAGCTTGTGGCACTAGGGGTACTACTAGAGTGGCAGGCCAAGGGAATTCAATATGTGTATCAGATAATTGAGCAGCGAGAGCTGAAATCCTTTTCCCGATTGCAGGTGGAGTTTGGTCTCGGGCCCTCGGGGGAATATCAGTATTTGCAGATGAGACACGCATTTAGAGCTCAAAATAGGGATAATTGTATTCGAATCCAAGGAGATATAGTGTTGGAATATGTGTGTGGCGAAGGGACTACGAGGGGGGTTATCTCCACCCTCTATAAAGAATTACCTCATACATACCTTTTGGAATTTCCGATAAATGCGAGAGCGAAGTGGGAGATGGATCTGGGCCCACTGGAGAATGAAACTTGGGAATGGGTGTTGGATTGGGTTCCACGGCTGTCACTAAGCGAACCGTGTAGGCTGCCACAGCTCTATATAATACACAGAGTTTACAAATCTCCGGAAGTATTGTACAAAGCAGGTTTGCGTGCTGATTCTGAGTGCCCGAGGTGTAAGACTACAAATGCTGGTATATTTCATATGAGGTGGACATGTCCGAGACTGGCTGCTTTTTGGTTGGTGGTTTTGAGTCGTGTGGAAGGAGCGTATAGATGCACGGTGCTAAGGGATCCGATGGTGTGTTTGCTGGGTTATGTAGATGGGATTGGATAACAGCCTGAAGATAGCAATTGCCAGATTGTTGTATATGGCCTGAAAGGTAATAGCACGAAATTGGATTAAGGATGAACCGCCCACAAGAAGAGAAAAAAGGATTTATAAGAAATGGGGGAAATAGAAATGTTCAATAAACTGTGGTCTTCGTGGCTTGAAATGGGATAGAGGTTAGATATAGGGGACGGGAGAGTCAAGGGCCTGACTCGGTGAGAACAAAATATGGTGTATGCGGTCCTAAATGGGATAATATCCGTTCAGTATTATTGATGGTCGTGTTATTAAAAGAGGTGGGCTGTCTTATTGGGATGGGGAGGGATAAGTTGGGAATGCTGGGGTTTGGTTATGGGGAAAATTTTGTATTGAAAACAAGATTATAATATGTAAAATGCATTGGTATTCTTAATAAAAATCTATTTGAGTAAAAAAAAAAAAAAAAAATTGTGATATAAATGAAGTAGAACACATTTTCAATAGGGTTTATTTGAAAATGCTGACCAGCTCCGCTTCTTTATGTATCTCCATACACGGCAGACTGCAAATGAGTTACCGTAATAGGAAATCCATCAGTGAAGTATTCTGAAGAATTTTGTAATTCTTATTTTTTTTCCTGGAGTCGTCTAAGTTGGTTAAAACTGTATGTATCTGCTTAGAATAACTATGGCTGTAGTGGTATTCTGGGACCAGCGAATTATTAGGATGGATAACCGGTATCGGATCGTTGGGGTGTTTCCCTACTGCTTCATAGTGGAGGCGGTATAGGTGCCGCTCTGAAGTCCTCTCGATGTTGTTTGGCTTCGGTTTAGCCGGATGTTAATAGAAAGTTGTTTTCCTATACGACACATCAGATGAAAGCAGTCCGCTGCGGCTCGTGAATACAGAGGACTCCGCAGCATTGACTCCAGTGCTGCTCTTGATAATCTGATAAAAGCCTTTGCGGAAAACAAGCAGGCACTAGAATCAGGAGCTCAGGCACTACATTATGTTCTGTTGTGAATTGCTTATGTTCATTTCATGAAGGTGATATTTATAGGGCACAAATACTTTTTCACAGCATAGTGCAAAAAATGTAGGTTTTATGCAGCTTTTTTTGTAAGGGTGCAGACTTTGAGATGCCGGGCGCACTGCATCTGTCACTGACTATTGTCCACCCTTGCTGGCTCATGACAATGGAATATGTTAGTTAGGGTAGTCAAGCTGATAAATCTGGGCACAATGAATTCCGTTACATTGCAGTTGTTTTATTAGCTTTTGTCACCTGAGTAGGCCGATGTTGGTGTTATTGTTTTTTTTTATTTTTTTAAGTAAAGGCTTGTATTTAGATTGTGAAACCCATTTAGCCTCCCTGAGATGATTATTCTGTTTTGCAGTTTATAGTGTCCTTGTTGCTTTGCCTCTTGGACTGGTGCATGGCTCTTCCCCTCCAGACATTACTCGAGCCTATATCTACATCTCCCCTTGAAGACCCAAATACAGCAAAACCTTCTCTCCTCGACTACATTTACAGGGTATGTATATCCGAGGCTGTGATGTTCTGTTCCCCGCTCCATGATTACAGCCAGAGGCGCTACACAGTGGGGTCACTCTGCGCTCCACTCTTTATGAGGGTCAAATGGAGGTTTGTGTCATTTCTATGATTTGTGTATTACGGTGTAACATAAAAACTGCTGAGCTGTTGTGACTCTAAAAATGTTTGCAATGTGGACAATTTCATTTTTAAAGTTCCTTTTATAGCTTATCAATAAAGTAACGATATTTCATATAGTAAAATTTTGTACATAAATTACGGAACAGCAATGTCTCTTAAGGCCCAACTTTCTTTCCCCCATTTTAACTTGGGTTTGTGTTGGTTTTATTGTAGGATCATTACAGACAAGATGAGATCAGTGTGATTTATTTATTCTCCTGCATTTTTATATATTATAGATTTTTTTAATAGTGGGGATTTTTCCTTTTTTGTTGGACAGCCATGCTGCTCTATATACTCCTTTCCTGGCGTGCGTGTGTGTATGTATGTGTATATATATATATATATATATATATATATATATATATATATATATATATATATATATATAAAATCATCATGATTACTCGCTAATCCCGCCCCTGCACAGTAGCTCCACCCCCCACCACATCACCACACACACTCCCACCCCCACCCCATTACCACACATAATCCCGTCCCCCCCACATTACCACACGATGCTCTGTCCTCACACATTACCACGCGAGGCTCCGTCCTCACACATTGCCACACGAGGCTCCGTCCCAACACATTACCACACGAGGCTCCGTCCCACCACATTACCACACGAGGCTCCGTCCCACCACATTACCACACGATTCTCCGTCCCCACACATTACCACACGAGGCTCCGTCCCCACACATTACCACACGAGGCTCCGTCCCCCCACATTACCACACGAGTCTCCGCCCCCCCACATTACCACACGCAGCACTTCCTTTCTATGTAATTCAACCACTTCAGCCAAGGTAAACGTACATTTAATTGCATAATCACCAGCAGCGCTAATTAGATATCAATGAGCGTGCCGAGCGTTAGCTGGCTGGAAACAGCTAGTGTATATATATATATATATATACAGTGGGGCAAAAAAGTATTTAGTCAGTCAGCAATAGTGCAAGTTCCACCACTTAAAAAGATGAGAGGCGTCTGTAATTTACATCATAGGTAAACCTCAACTATGGGAGACAACCTGAGAAAAAAAAAAAAAACAGAAAATCACATTGTCTGTTTTTTAAACATTTTATTTGCATATTATGGTGGAAAATAAGTATTTGGTCAGAAACAAAATTTCATCTCAATACTTTGTAATATATCCTTTGTTGGCAATGACAGAGGTCAAACGTTTTCTGTAAGTCTTCACAAGGTTGCCACACACTGTTGTTGGTATGTTGGCCCATTCCTCCATGCAGATCTCCTCTAGAGCAGTGATGTTTTTGGCTTTTCGCTTGGCAACACGGACTTTCAACTCCCTCCAAAGGTTTTCTATAGGGTTGAGATCTGGAGACTGGCTAGGCCACTCCAGGACCTTGAAATGCTTCTTACGAAGCCACTCCTTCGTTGCCCTGGCGGTGTGCTTTGGATCATTGTCATGTTGAAAGACCCAGCCACGTTTCATCTTCAATGCCCTTGCTGATGGAAGGAGGTTTGCACTCAAAATCTCACGATACATGGCCCCATTCATTCTTTCATGTACCCGGATCAGTCGTCCTGGCCCCTTTGCAGAGAAACAGCCCGAAAGCATGATGTTTCCACCACCATGCTTTACAGTAGGTATGGTGTTTGATGGATGCAACTCAGTATTCTTTTTCCTCCAAACACGACAAGTTGTGTTTCTACCAAACAGTTCCAGTTTGGTTTCATCAGACCATAGGACATTCTCCCCAAACTCCTCTGGATCATCCAAATGCTCTCTAGCAAACTTCAGACGGGCCCGGACATGTACTGGCTTAAGCAGTGGGACACGTCTGGCACTGCAGGATCTGAGTCCATGGTGGCGTAGTGTGTTACTTAAGGTATGCCTTGTTACATTGGTCCCAGCTCTCTGCAGTTCATTCACTAGGTCCCCCCGCGTGGTTCTGGGATTTTTGCTCACCGTTCTTGTGATCATTCTGACCCCACGGGTTGGGATTTTGCGTGGAGCCCCAGATCGAGGGAGATTATCAGTGGTCTTGTATGTCTTCCATTTTCTTATTATTGCACCCACTGTTGATTTCTTCACTCCAAGCTGGTTGGCTATTGCAGATTCAGTCTTCCCAGCCTGGTGCAGGGCTACAATTTTGTTTCTGGTGTCCTTTGCCAGCTCTTTGGTCTTCACCATAGTGGAGTTTGGAGTCCGACTGTTTGAGGGTGTGCACAGGTGTCTTTTTATACTGATAACAAGTTTAAACAGGTGCCATTACTACAGGTAATGAGTGGAGGAAAGAGGAGACTCTTAAAGAAGAAGTTACAGGTCTGTGAGAGCCAGAAATCTTGATTGTTTGTTTCTGACCAAATACTTATTTTCCACCATAATATGCAAAAAAAAATGATAAAAAAAACAGACAATGTGATTTTCTGTTTTTTTTTTTCTCAGTTTGTCTCCCATAGTTGAGGTCTACCTATGATGTAAATTACAGACGCCTCTCATCTTTTTAAGTGGTGGAACTTGCACTATTGCTGGCTGACTAAATACTTTTTTGCCCCACTGTATGTATGTATATATATATATATATATATATATATATATATATATATATATATATATATATATATATATATATATATATATATATATATATATATATATATATATATATAATTGTCTAAGGGTTTTTCCGTCTGTCTGTCTGTCTGTCTGTCCTGGAAATCCCTGCTCTCTGGTCGAGGCCTGGCGGCCTCGACCAATCAGAGACCGGCACAGCATCGACGTAGAAATCCCGCGTCTCTGATTGGTCGAGGCCGCCAGGCCTCGACCAATCAGCAACGGGCACAGCGACGATGATGTCATAATGGTTGTCATGGCGACGATGATGTCATAAAGGTTGCCTCGACCAATCAGCAACGGGCACAATCTGCCGCGAATTCTGGAATCATCATTGTCCATATTCTACGGGGACATGCATATTCTAGAATACCCGATGCGTTAGAATCGGGCCACAATCTAGTCTATATATATAATTGTCTAAGGGTTTTTCCGTCTGTCTGTCTGTCCTGGAAATCCCGGCTCTCTGATTGGTCGAGGCCGCCAGGCCTCGACCAATCAGAGACCAGCACAGCATTGACGTAGAAATCCCGCGTCTCTGATTGGTCGAGGCCGCCAGGCCTCGACCAATCAGCAACAGGCACAGCGACGATGATGTCATAAAGGACGTAGAAATCCCGCGTCTGATGGCGGCCTCGACCAATCAGCAACGGGCACAGCGACGATGATGTCATAAAGGATGTAGACATCTCACGTTTCTGATTCAGCGACGGGCACAGTATCGACGTAGATGTCATAATGGTTGCCATGGCGACGATGATGTCATAAAGGTTGCCTCGACCAATCAGCGACGGGCACAGTTATATATATATATATATATATATATATATATATATATATATATATATATATATATATATAATCTCACTATGACATACATGTATGCCGGTCCGTCGCCATTCTATGCTGCAGGTGACCTGTCATTGACAGATGCTTATAGAAAAGACTATAAAATGTCATTGAAAGCTCTTTCCGGTAAATGACTAAAACAAAATACATTTACAAAATATCTGCTTTCAGTTGTGTGTTTTCTCTGCTAGGTCTTTTGCTTCTCTTATGAAATTGCACATTTTATGTTGCAATCTGGTGCACAATTCAAAGGCTAGATAGCTGTTAGACTTTCTGGTCAATCACATTTTTAATTCCATAGTAATGTAAATGATTTATGAATTGTTGGGTTTTGTAATTTTCTTCTGATCCTTACATTTGAAGGTTCTGCACTGTTGTGTGTGTGGCTCTAACACCTACACTCAGCAAAGCCAGTATATCCTGAGCCTGGCCGACCTCTCCTCCATGGAATATGATCCATTTCTATCACTAAAGAACGTGAAGAATTCCGAGCCTGCTCCTTCTTTCTTCTCCTCTGACTTCAACAACCTCCTGACAGTGGCAGAAGGTAAGCGACGGTGCGGTGATTGTAAATGTCACCGATGAGACCATTCCCTCCTGCATGAAAACAAACACATAAATAACCACGCTCCGCTTTCTCTGAAAAGAGAATACATTCAGTACGAGCCCCCCTCCAACTAAATTCACAGAACTGGATTTAGAAGTAATTACAGTGAATGCTGATGGGTTTGTAAAAGAAATTTAACATAATGAAGAAGTTAGACTATAATTGAGTGCATTTATGTATTCCGGCAACAGATGCTGAAGTGAACGCTGTTTTGCTGTGTTCGGAGCTGTAGTTTGCAGCGTATTAGAACGAAGTAACGTTTATGTGACGTGCTGATAAAATGTCATCTTTCTTCCGTAATCAAATTTTGGAGTAATTTTGCACATTCAAAGCAAACTTATTGGGATTAGTATTTTTAATCGGCTTTATGTTCACATTTGCCATCATTTATTAACCCCTTTCATTCAGTAGGGTAGAGCACTTAAAGAGAACCTGTCAGCAAGATTTTGCTAAGAAAACTACAGATACTGTCAGGTTGGCACTGCTACACTGATTAAAATGATACCTGGGGTGAAGAAATCTGTCTTGTGGTTCTTGTGTAATCAGTCAGTGTTAGAAGTTTTTAGTTAATGACATGTCTGTGCTCCGTGGCGGGACTGTGGACAGAGTTTGATCTTCCTGCTCTAAGCCAGAGAAACTAAGGAAAGATATGCCCACAGGCCACCCTGAAGCACAAACATGTTCCTCATCATAGAGGTCTCTTAGTTTCTCTGGCTTAGATCAGGAAGATAAGACTCTGCCTGCAGTCCCGCCCCAGAGCATGGGCATATCATTAGCTGACACTGATTACACAAGAACCACAAGGCTGATTTCTTCACCCCAGGTATCATTTTAATCCGTTTAACACTGCCAACCTGACAGTGTCTGTAGTGTACTTAAAACAATACTTCTGATCGGTTCACTTTAAAGAAGTTGTCTCATGCTTTTTCTTCAGGAGCACACTGCCCACCACTCCTCCCCAGCCTCTCGTCGTCCTGCCTGCCAGGGGCGTGAAGCACTCCTAATGTATGACAGTTTAGACTAATGGCATAGTTGAGTCGCTGTCCCAATCTGTGCGCTTTCTGATGCTGCAAGCAGAGGCATGGCAAGTTTTGGAGCTGCTCTGGGAAACTCGATTTCAAAATGCTTGCAATGGCTGCATTCATTGCCTAGGAAACCAGCCACCTTTGCTAGACTGCAACGATGGCCAGTAACAGGCAGCAAGTAGAAAATTATAACATTAAAAATCACTCCAAAAGGATTTTTAATTGCGAAGATACTTGGTTTTATAAGCACTTTACATTTTTTAGCATTTTAGTAAGATGAGACAAGGAATGTATCTTTAAAAAAAAATACATACTAGTTAAGTCAGTTTCTTAGTATTTTTTTTCTAGTTTTTTTGTAGCTTGATTGTCAGCTTTGCTGTGTAGATTGGGACAGAGTTAGCAGAGCAGAGGAAATAACAATAGATGATAACTTTACTGCTAGAGGTCTAATAAGGGAGAACAGTAATGCACAGTATGCACACTGTGCGCCATCGCTTCTTGAAGACTGCAACCTCTGCCAATTTAAGAGGTTATCCGGCAACTTAATATTTATTAAAAAATATGCTAAAACTATGATATTAGTAATCTTGACCTCATCGTTTCCATGCCACTTCCTTTCCATTGCTTTTTGGGGTTTCCTTTTTTTGTTCTGCTTTGTCCAGACAACACTACGTGTGACTGCTACATTGGCAGTGATGCTTTGGTGTTCACTGTTTTGCAGCAATCGCATTTATACCCAGATGTAGTGGAAATTGCAAAGGTGAGGATTTATTTTCTTTACTTAAAAAAAAATAAATAAATAAGTGGCCGACTGCCTCTTTAATTCTCGTTCATATCCACTTCCATAAAGCAAGTACCCTGTTTCACGGACTGTCCAGAAAATAAAGGAAGGAAGTCGGTTTCCATAAAAAATATATATTTCTCTTCTACATGCTTTTATTTAACTAATGGAACTAAGATTAAATACTTGTTATGCTCTGTAATATTTACCTTGTTTTTCCATATTTTAGAAAAGAAGAGGCGGAATATGGAGCTCATTCCTCTAACTGCGCGTATGGTCATGACCCAACTTGTCAACCATCTTGGACACTATCCTCTAAGCGGGGGCCCAGCTATTTTACATAGTCTGATTAGTGAGAACCAGGATAACCCATTTGTGGAAGCAACTGAGCTTTCAAATGATGTATTCCGAAGCCCTAATTTGCAACTTTTTGTATTTAACGATAGTGCTCTTATTTCTTACCTGCAAATCCCTCCAGCAAATTCCATTGGGAGAGACCAGGCCCCTGGGGTGCCCGGCGATGTGCGCATAATTGTTCGAGATATCTCAGGGAAATACTCTTGGGATGGTGGGATCATGTATGGTCCATTAGAATGCCCCACAGACACTCCGAAACAAGGAAATCTACAAAATGGACAATGGGATTGTAGTGATCCAAGTTTGACGCAGTCAGATACATATGACGGAGATGATTTTGATGCCCTCGATTTATTACTAGAAAAGCTTGGCAGCACGAGTCCAGAGTGCTTACAACATCCGGAGCGAAGGCTGAATGAGCCGGCTTTACCTCCTGTTGGAATGAGCCAAGAACAAGAAGCGGAAATCATACAGGCAATCACAAGACAAAGTGCCAGTGAGGCTGAGCACATAGAGAGATGTAATTGTGACCCTAGTGTGAAGGTTTCATTCCAGGAGGAGCCCAGCACTGCTGAGCCACAAGCACCTTTTTATTTCTGTAGACTGTTGTTGAACGACCTAGGGATGAACTCCTGGGAGAAACGGTACGTTTAAGGCCCCTTTAAATTTATTGATTGAGTGTATTCCAAAAAGTTGCCCAAAAGTTTCCATTTTCATGAAAGTGGACTTCAAATTCACTAAAATGGCAAAAACAGAGCAGGTACTCGTCTTCCTAAAGTCCCAGCTGCCCACCGTTGCATAACCGAGTGTTCTTTGGCTCAAGCGTTGACATCACCCGCATGGTGGACATCATCATCGTGGCCCATTTCTGAGCTCAGGGCCGTGCCGAGGTAGAATGCATGAGCCGCAGAGTGAGTGATTGGCTTCAGTGGTGTTGCACGCTGCTGATGTAACATCATCGTGGCTCCAAAAACACTGAGATCTGAGCCATAGGGGAGACCTGCTACTGGACCTTGGGAGGTGGAGTACCTGCTGTGTTTGCTAGTGTAGAGCATCTGCTTTCCTGGGGGAAAAAATCTTTAAAGTTAGTCTGTGAGGAGTTTGGGGCTAGTAAAGTAACGAGAGTCCCAGATTGTGGACTAAAACACAAGTGCCAAATTTTTGCCTGCAGGTAGAGCAGGCATTACTAAGGAAACAAACTTTGGTCCATTATGGAAATGAGCTGGCAAGTGCTGTAAGGGCGGTCCAAATCCAGTAAGCGCTCCAGCTCTTCACTGTAAGCTTTAGCCTTTAGGCTTGATGGACATCGCCACCATTCTGGCTTGTCACCGACTTCGATATCCCGCTGCATTACTGGTGCACGTGCTTGGGGTTCCAGTGTCCTTCATATAGCAAAAGAGTGGTGCCAACGATGAGGCATTGGGCAGGGTTTACTGCAGAGAGCCACTTGTCAAGATTATAACTGCCCTTTGAGCACTTTGCAGCTCATTTGCATAAAAGATTAGAAGATCGTTTTCTTAGCAATACAAGCTCTGTGTGGAGCTTTGGCCACTACCTAGTGCTGTTTATGGTTTTAATAGCCATAAATCTCCATTTTAAGACACAATTTTATTAACGGAACACTTTTTTGACTAAACTGATATTCTATGCCATTCCTAGTGCCAGACTTAGAGGCTTGTATGTCATAGGGATGCTCTCTTTCCTGGGATATAAGTATTAGGACTAATGGGGACCCTGGTAGGTGATACATGCTGCCCGCGTTTTGGACAGCGTGTATCACGTGTCAGGTCCCTTTTAAGTATTAGGGGCTTATCTCCATTCAGTTATATGGTACATGTAGAGATTACTGTTGATAATGGAAATAATATCGGAATTATAAAAGTGAATTCTTGGTCATTTAGGGCATATCCACAGGTTATGCCATAAATGTCTGATATATGCAGGACCACGTATGAGGCCATGTTTGAGATAAGTGGCCGCTCAGTTTAGTAACTTTTTTGGGGAGTTACAAAAATAGTGAGTCGACGTACTTGCTCATGTGCAGTCTTCAAAGATGTTACCCTCAAAAATACCGTTATGTAGAAAAACCTAATTAAAGTCAGTAAGGCCCATGACGTTTAATCAAAAACTGTATCCATCACACTGCTCACGACCCTGATAGGAACAGAAGTCATGACACTGGTGTAGAGTGTAACCATATGGTTTTAAGAATCAGCATATTATATCATGTCCTGGTCATCGCAACCAAAATGATGGTGCGAGAGTGCGCGCCTATATAATTCTGCGTTTCTGTTCTAATGATTGAAAATGTAATGCCCCAGGTCACATCTTATCTGCTGGTTTTATTTTACAACAAATTACTCGCTGCAGTTCTTCATTTTACTAGCCCATAAATATTGATTTTTTTTATATTCTTTATAGTATGTAATTTAACTAATGTCTTTATGCAGGAAAAATTTCCACTTGCTAAAGAAAAATTCCAAGTTATTACGAGAGCTTAAGAATCTGGACTCCAGGCAGTGGTAAGGCCCTCATTCTCTTTCTGATTAGATTTGTGCAATTTGTAAAAAAAAAAAAAAAAAAAAATGTAAGGGCGTTTAAGCCGAACCCACATTATTAATTTTCATATGTCATTTTGCGGCTCAAGAACGATTGTCCCGTCCCTGCCTGTGATAGTCATATCTCTAACCAAATGGAAAATAGAAAAAAAACAACCAACACTAAAAAAAATAAAGAGCGGGTAAACTGCCCAGCAGCAGTGAGCATCGAACATTTAGTAAAAGGTGAACCATTGTGTGCGTTGTGCTTGCATTGTTCACCTTTTATGAGCTGGTCCTGAAGGACAGTCCTCCAGCTTCTGAGGCACCTTGGTGTTTAGACTTCTCTGCTACTTTTGACTTACACAGAAATGGGTCATCAAGAAATTGTCGAAATGCAGTAGCCAAAGTAACAAATAAGTAGAGCAATAACTCAGCCGGAAGCTTATAGAGAACATCAAAGGGAACAAGTTTTCATTCAATCCGTACTGCGAAATAAAAGTGCTTCCACCCGAAATCCAGGCGACAGACCTTGTCTGTAAGGGTTACTCCAGCTCTCTCCCGCCGCGTATGTCAACAGGCTCCCTGAGAGGACATTCATGTAGCAGTAATTCTCTGCTATCCATACATTTATTATTGTAAATGTAAGTCTTTTGTTGTCGGACCTGGTGATTCAGGAAAAGTTCCCCCACCAGCTGCTGAGCACCAAGCTCCAGTGGTTCATCCACCGCAGCAGGAGGAATAGTCTGTAGACATTAAATAGAAATCATTTTGCGCCAAACAGACTGTTAGGAGAAGTCATGCTGAACGCGAGGAAACCTCAAGCTCTGGTCTAAGTTATTAAATAGACAGAAATCTTCATGAAGGAGGAAATAGAGTTGACACTTTGTGCAAATGCAATGGAGATCTGATAGAGAAGTCTACGTTAAACGCTGATTCTGCAGATGGTTTTTTACCCCTCTATTTTCTGTTCTTATTGCTGGAGCGTTGGTTGTGCATTTTTATTATTTCCTTTTTTTTTATTAAATGAATTTTTACTTGAACTTCAGTAAATTGTTGCCATTCTCGATTTGACAGTTACACACTACATATAGTGTTCATAGTTCCTTCCCATGGTTTCCCTAAGAAATAATGTGCACTGAATAATATTGTCCCCATGTCCATATTTGTGAGATGGTTTACTGCCACTAAAGCACAACTCCAGTGTTTCGTTTATTTTTCCAGTGCTGGAATAGTGCTTCTAATATAATGTCCCTGCCCACTGTCATATACTTCCCCGCCGGTGTCTTTCCCGTTTTTTTCGGCACTGCTCCTTTCTCAGGGCACCATCTTGTGAGCATTGCTTCTGATTGGCCGGAAGTCAGAAGTTGCGGCACATACTCTCAATGCAAGTTTATGAAGAACGAGGTCAGAACGAGGTTCTCATAGACTCTTATGGAATTCCGACCTCCAGCTTGCTGCAGCAAATACTGGAGCGATCCAACAGGCCACAAACTGCTGGAGCGGCGGTGATAGAAGGTGAGTATGAGAGTAGGGGCACGGACCTTACATTAGAAGCAACACTTCAGCAGTAAAATATAAAAAAAATGCTGTGATGGCACTTTTAACCCCTTCATGACCCAGCCTATTTTGACCTCAATGACCTGGCCGTTTTTTGCAATACTGACCAGTGTCCCTTTATGAGGTAATAACTCGGGAACGCTTCAACGGATCCTAACGGTTCTAAGATTGTTTTTTCGTGACATATTGGGCTTCATGTTAGTGGTAAATTTAGGTCAATAATTTTTGCGTTTATTTGTGAAAAAAATGGAAACTTGGCTAAAATTTTGAAAATTTCACAATTTTCGAATTTTGAATTTTTATTCTGTTAAACCAGAGAGTTATGTGACACAAAATAGTTAATAAATAACATTTCCCACATGTCTACTTTACATCAGCACAATTTTGGAAACAACATTTTTTTTGCCAGGAAGTTATAAGGGTTAAAATTTGACCAGCGATTTCTCATTTTTACAACGAAATTTACAAAACCATTTTTTTTAGGGACCACCTCACATTTGAAGTCAGTTTGAGGGGTCTATATGGCTGAAAATACTCAAAAGTGACACTATTCTAAAAACTGCACCCATCAAGGTGCTCAAAACCACATTCAAGAAGTTTATTAACCCTTCAGGTACTTCACAGCAGCAGAAGCAACATGGAAGGAAAAAATGAACATTTAACTTTTTAGTCACAAAAATGATCTTTTAGCAACAATTTTTTTTTATTTTCCCAAGAGTAAAAAAAGAAACTAGACCCCAAAAGTTATTGTACAATTTGTCCTGAGTACGCCGATACCCCATATATGGGGGAGAACTACTGTTTGGGCGCACGACAGGGCTTGGGAGGGAAGGAGCGCCATTTGACTTTTTCAATGAAAAATTGGCTCCAATCATTCTTTTAGCCTCAATTTGTTAATTTCCACATGAGCAACAGGATAAAATGGATCCTAAAATGTGTTGGGCAATTTCTCCTAAGTACACCGATACCTCATATGTGGTCACAAACCACTGTTTGTGCACACGGCAAGGCTCGGAAGGGAAGGAGCGCCATTTGACTTTTGAATGAAAAATTAGCTCCAATCGTTAGCGGACACCATGTCGCGTTTGGAGAGCCCCTGTATGCCTAAACATTAGAGCTCCCCCACATGTGACCCCATTTTGGAAACTAGACCCCCCAAGGAACTTATCTAGATGCATAGTGAGCACTTTAAACCCCCAGGTGCTTCACAAATTGATCCGTAAAAATGAAAAAGTACTTTTTTTCCACAAAAAATTTATTTTGGCCTCAATTTGTTCATTTCCACATGGGCAACAGGATAAAATGGATCCTAAAATGTATTGGGCAATTTCTCCTGAGTACAGTGAGTGATACCTCACATGTGGGGGTAAACCACTTTTTGGGCACACGGCAGGGCTTGGAAGGGAAGGAGCGCCATTTGACTTTTTGAATGAAAAATTAGCTCCAATCTTTAGCTGACACCATATCGCGTTTGGAGAGCGCCTGTGTGCCTAAACATTTGAGCTCCCCCACATGTGACCCCATTTTGGAAACTAGACCTCCCATGGAACTAACCTAGATGTGCGGTGTGTTGTGAATTCTGTGGCAGAGCTCCCTCCTGTGGTCACAAGTGGTACTTCGGCTGATTCTCTCTGAGCTTCCGTTGGTGGAGGAAAGTGGTACTGCGGCTTCTGAGTTTCCTTCCTCAGGTGATGTGGTGAAGTCGTTAGGTGCTGCTCTATTTAACTCCACCTAGTGCTTTGATCCTGGCTTCCAGGCAGTGTTCTAGTATTGGACTTGCTTCCTCCTGGATCGTTCGTGTGGCCTGCTGCTCTGCATAGCTAAGTTCCGCTTTTGTTATTTTTGTTTGCTGTTTTTTCTGTCCAGCTTGCTTATTTGGTTTTTTCTTGCTTGCTGGAAGCTCTGGGACGCAGAGGGTGTACCTCCGTGCCGTTAGTCGATACGGAGGGTCTTTTTGCCCCCTTTGCGTGGTTGTTTGTAGGGTTTTGTGTTGACCGCAAAGTTACCTTTCCTATCCTCGCTCTGTTCAGAAAGTCGGGCCTCACTTTGCTAAATCTATTTCATCTCTACGTTTGTCTTTTCATCTTACTCACAGTCATTATATGTGGGCTGCCTTTTCCTTTGGGGTATTTCTCTGAGGCAAGGTAGGCTTATTTTCTATCTTCAGGCTAGCTAGTTTCTCAGGCTGTGCCGAGTTGCATAGGGAGCGTTAGGCGCAATCCACGGCTGCCTTTAGTGTGGTTGGAGAGGATTAGGGATTGCGGTCAGCAGAGTTCCCACGTCTCAGAGCTCGTTCTATGTTTTTGGGTTATTGTCAGGTCACTGTATGTGCTCTGACTTCTATGTCCATTGTGGTACTGAATTACCTAATCATAACAGCGGTGACCACTTTAAACCCCCAAGTGCTTCACAGAAGTTTTTAACGCAGAGCCGTGAAAATAAAAAATAATTTTTCTTTCCTCAAAATGATGTTTTAGCAAGCAATTTTTTATTTTCACAAGGTTAACAGGAGAAATTGGACCCCAAAAGTTGTTGTCCAGTTTGTCCTGAGTACGCTGATACCCCATATGTGGGGGTAAACTACTGATTGGGCACACGTCGGGGCTCGGAACGGAAGTAGTGGCGTTTTGAAATGCAGACTTTGATGGAATGGTCTGCGGGCGTCACGTTGCATTTGCAGAGCCCCTGATGTGTCTAATCCGTAAAACCCCCCCACAAGTAACCCTATTTTGGAAACTAGACCCCCAAAGGAACTTATCTAGATATGTGGTGAGCACTTTGAACCCCCAAGTGCTTCACAGAAGTTTATAACGCAGAGCCGTGAGAATAAAAAAATAATTTTTCTTTCCTCAAAAATGATGTTTTAGCAAGCAGTTTTTTATTTTCCCAAGAGTAGCAGGAGAAATTGGACCCCAATAGTTGTTGCCCAGTTTGTCCCGAGTATGCTGGTACCCCATATGTGGGGGTAAACCACTGTTTTGGCGCATGTCGGGGCTCGGAAGGGAGGGAGCGCCATTTGACTTTTTGAACGCAAGATTGGCTGGAATCCATGGTGGCGCCATGTTGCGTTTGGAGACCCCTAATGTGCCTAAACAGTGGAAACCCTTCAATTCTAACTCCAACACTAACCCCAACACACCCCTAACCCTAATCTCAACTCTAGCCATAACCCTAATCACAACCCTAACCCCAAAACACCCCTAATCACAGCCCTAACCTTAACACACCCCTAACCCTAATCCCAACCCTAAACATAATCCTAACCCTAATCCAAACCCTAACCCCAACACACCCCTAACCCCAACACACCCCTAACCATAACCCTAACCACAAGCCTAATCTTAACCCTATTTCCTAGCCCTAATTCCAACCCTAACCCTAAGGCTATGTGCCCACGTTGCGGATTCGTGTGAGATTTTTCCGCACCATTTTTGAAAAATCCGCGGGTAAAAGGCACTGCGTTTTACCTGCGGATTTACCGTGGATTTCCAGTGTTTTTTGTGCAGATTTCACCTGTGGATTCCTATTGAGGAACAGGTGTAAAACGCTGCGGAATCCGCACAAAGAATTGACATGCTGCGGAAAATACAACACAGCGTTCCCGCGCGGTATTTTCCGCACCATGGGCACAGCGGGTTTGATTTTCCATAGGTTTACATGGAACTGTAAAGCTGATGGAAAACGGCTACGAATCCGCAGCGGCCAATCCGCTGCGGATCCGCAGCCAAATCCTCACCGTGTACACATAGCCTAATTCTAAGGGTATGTGCACACGATGCGGAAAACGCTGCGGATCCACAGCGTTTCCACCGCTGCGGGTCCGCAGCAGTTTCCCATGAGTTTACAAAAAATGCTGCGCAC
Organism: Ranitomeya imitator; assembly: GCF_032444005.1. Classification (NCBI taxonomy): domain Eukaryota; kingdom Metazoa; phylum Chordata; class Amphibia; order Anura; family Dendrobatidae; genus Ranitomeya; species Ranitomeya imitator. Next base: position 94,636,431 of record NC_091286.1, read on the forward strand.
ATGCTGCGGAAAAAACTGCGCAGAAACGCAGCGGTTTACATTCCGCACATTTCACTTTTTTCTGCGGATTCCGCAGCGGTTTTACAACTGCTCCAATAGAAAACCGCAGTGAAATCCGCTGAAAAACCGCGATAAATCCGCAGCAGTTTTGCACTGCTGATTTATAAAAACCGCTGCGGAAAAATCCGCAGAGGACCAAAATACGTGTGCACATTCCCTAACCCTAACCCTAGTTCTAACTGTAGTGGGAAAAAAAAAATGTTTTCTTTATTTTATTATTGTTCCTACCTATGGGGGTGATAAAGGGGGTTTCATTTAACTTTGATCACTGTCAGTGTTTCCAGCCATGGCCGATTATATTGCAGCATCGGCCATGGCTGGATTGTAATATTTCACCAGTTTTTTAGGTGAAATATTACAAATCGCTCTGATTGGCAGTTTCACTTTCAACAGCCAATCAGAGCGATCGTAGCCGGGGGGGGGGGGGGAGGCTAAAGTACCACTCCCCCTGTCCCTGCAGATCGGGTGAAATTGGAGTTAACCCTTTCACCCGATCTGCAGGGACACGATCTTTCCATGACGCCACATAGGCGCCGACTTTCATGACGCATACGTGGCGTCATGGGTTGGGAAGGGGTTAAATGTTATTTCGAAAAAGGGAACCAATTATGTAAGAATCGTTGCAAAAGCCTCCCAGAGTGCTGATAGTGTAAAGAGTCTCTCATCAGGATTTTATACGCCGGGGTAATGGCAGGCGCTATAATGCTGAGTAAATCCTTACCTTTCTTGCAGAAATCCTTTTTGCTATTAGAGAAATCCATAGTTGGGTGTTAGAGTTGCAAGTGCTCTGGGTTTGGACATTGCACTTGCAGCTCTCCTGCGCTCTATCCCTATTTTCTGCTTCCTGTCGCTGACAGGTCACTGAGACAGGGGTCACTAATACAGGGGTGAGCTATCCATCAGAGACGGGATATAAAGGAGAGGGCAGCAGAGCTGCAAGTGCAATGTCCAAACCCACTGCACTTACAACTCATTATCATACAGATTCAACTCTGGATTTCTCTAAAACTGCAAAAAGGATTTCTACAAGAAAGGTAATTATTTACTCAGCATTAATGCTCCTTTACATACTTAGTTTGGGGTATAATATCCTTTTGACGGGTTGTTGTTTCACCGAAAACATGTAGGAAAGCATAGCCTTACTGCCCTAATCCCCAGTAAAAAACACTTTTGGTGCTCATACCAATCTAAGATTTCTATGAGTTTTTCTGCTCGATGATTCGCCATCCATTGTTTTTGAGTGATCATTTTCTCTCTGAGCATTCTGCCAGTACTATAGATGTTGGAACTTTCTTTCCCTTACTTGAGCGTGCTACTGTCCAATAGTTACCCCACGTCCTGTAATCTCTTGGCAGCTTTGCTTCTAGAGACAAACTACACTTAACAGGCAGTGGGTAGCAGGTTAAACAGGAGGGAAACATCGAATGGTTGGCCTTTGAAGTTATTTTTTGGGGGGGTTAGAGGGTAAGGCAACTTAGATAATATTTAGTGGCTTGCTGAAAACCTCTTGCAAACTCAGTTACGTTTCTTGCGACTCTATCAGATGTAGGAGGATAGATAATATCAAAAGTGCCCGTGCCCTGAGTTGACAGATAAGGAGGTGTAGGTCGCCTTTACTGGCGTTGGGGTGGACTTATTACCCGCGGTTTTAGCTTTGGTCCGTCATTGTACTGATGGGAATTCTGCTACCTTGTGCATGATATTACACATAGGGTGAGTGCAGAGTATAAGGCCATGTTCACACAGTGCGTTTTTTACTGCGGAACCGCAGCGGTATTGCCGCTGCGGTTCCGCAGCCGTTTTCCATGCAGGGTACATAACAATGTAACCCTATGGAAAACAGTCACTGCTGTGCACATGATCCGGAATTTCGTGTAAAAAGCCGCGCAGAATAGCTGCGGCAAAAAAGAAGGAGCATGTCAATTCTTTTTCCTGAACCGCAGCGGTTCTGCACCCATAGACCTCCATTGTGAGGTCAAAATCGCAGTAAAACCCGCAGATCAAAAATATATCTGCGGGTTTTACTGCGATTTGATGTGCAGAACCGCTGCAGCAGGAAGTGCGGGGGAGCGGGCGGAAGTGCGTGGGCGGAGTGTGGCTGCCCCCCCGTGCTCCGATCCCGCCCCCCGTGCTCCGATGCCCCCCCGTGCTCCGATGCCCCCCCCCCAGTGCTCCGATGCCCCCCCCCCCCGTGCCCTAATCTCCCCCCCTTATACTTACCCGGCGTCCCGGTGTCCGTCCGGCCGTCTTCTCCCTGGGCGCCGCCATCTTGCAAAATGGCGGGCGCATGCGCAGTGCGCCCGCCGAATCTGCCGGCCGGCAGATTCGCTCCAAAGTGCATTTTGATCACTGAGATATAACCTATCTCAGTGATCAAAATAAAAAAAATAGTAAATGACACCCCCCCCCACTTTGTCACCCCCATTGGTAGGGACAATAAAAAAATTAAGATTTTTTTTTTTTTTTTTTCCCCACTAAGGTTAGAATAGGGGTAGGGGTAGGGTTAGGGGTAGGGTTAGGGGTAGGGTTAGGGGTAGGGTTAGGGTTAGGGTTAGGGGTAGGGTTAGGGGTAGGGTTAGGGTATTTTCAGCCATTTTAGCCCTAAAAAGCTTCCCAGGAAACACACAGTCTCTGCATAGAAAACTGCATAAAAAAAGGATCAAAAAACGCCTCAAAAAACGCATCAAAAAACGCATCAAAAACGCATCAAAAAAGGACCAAAAAAAGGACCTGCGTTTTCTGCCAAGAGCTGCAGTTTTTAAAAAAACTGTCCTGAAAAAAAAAGGATGGAAATCCTGAACGTGTGAACATACCCTTAGAACGGTCTTCAATCTGCGTTTATGGGATGACTGAATAGGTGACCCCGCAGGATACTATAAGGTATCGGCTATTACAACGTTTTACGTGTTTTCTATTTTCGGTCGGTATTGGTGGCTGTTTTTTAGCATCTTGGCCTTTGCGGCTCTTCGATGACATAGTGATTAGCTATTAAGTGGATCTGCATTTTCATCCCCTTCAATATTTAGATGTTGTAGTAGGCGCTGATATTTCTGGGATTCCCTCCAATGGCCGCCTGGCTGCAGACCGCTCGCTGCTAACAGGCCAGGCATCCCATGCTGTCCTCTCATGGAAGGCGATTGCCGTTTAGGAAAGAACACGTCTCCATTGTGCACCCTGAAGATAAGATGCACCATCGTGTAATATTCCCACTCCGGAATGGAGCAGATCCGCCTAGAATCCCTCATCTCATCTATGTAATAAGAAGGAATTACCCCTTTCATTTTTTTTTTCCGTTTTTTTTTTTTTTTTACTGTCGACACCAAAAGAACATTAGGACGTGTGAATGAGTTAACGCCACTCGGCTCGTTCTCCATTGTGATTGGCTCTACACTTTCCATTTTCAGCTTTTCCTCAAAGGATGCATTGATTATTCCTAGCCCACGCCAGGATCATCATGCACTATTCATGACAGTCGTGTGCCAAGGGAGATAGATTTCCTTTTGTGTTCACCAGCTGAAAAACAGCCCCTTCAATAAGGACTTTGCCAGGGTAGGGAAACTTTTCATATCTGGCCTTTATTTCATTTTCACAGCTGACTGCGAGCCGTGCGCTTCAGGATGCAGTTAAGCAAACTTTTCTTTTTTTTTTTTTCATGTGCGGTTAATTGGTCCTCTTAGACTTTTAATGGCTTGGCGTGCTTTCAACCCTTGCTGCATGCTCGCTGCCGCGCATCAGTCATCAATCACAGCCTTATCGGCAAATCTGGGTTCAAATTGAATCATTTCAATGAATAAGTAAGTAGTAATATGGGACTGGGGCTTTTCAGTCCTGCTAAGCTATATCCTGCAGACGTATTGTGTCACGGACATGTGTGATTTATGCTCCTCACAATGCCCAGTTTAGGGAGTACTTACTGCAGTGGATGGAGCGAGCAGCAGGGTCACATCCAAGACTGGGCGATAAAACAGCAGATGGTCCAAACAGCCCATTTACTGCCGATGACATAAATCCACGAAATACCTAAATGAATCATTAGGACCATATGTAATTCTTAAGTCACTCACTAGTAAGGATATGTTTCTAGATATATTTTTCTGCATTTCAGTCCATCATGGAAAGGCAAAAAAAACCACTTGAGACCGTGCATGATTTGGAGAGCTGCACTTGTTTTCTGAGTCTCTAACTACTAATCCATCCTTTTTTTTACATTGTTTTCCCTTTTGCAGTTCTCAGAAAGTTTTAACGAACTTTTACTTGATCCTGAAAATTAAAAAAAAAAGATACAGGAGTGAGAGTTTGGTGTCCTTGGGTAGGTGCCGGTGTTACAGACCCAGGTAGTCCTCCGATTGGACCATTATTTGTCAGATTGCCATCTCAGCACTGAGTGAGGCCCGTCCTCAGAAGTGTCCTCGGCCACCCCTAAGGGAATAAAGCCCTGGGAAATTAGAACAAAAGTGACATTTGAAAAAATGATTTTGGAAGGTTGGGGAAAAGAAATGAAAGATGGCTTGTGGAGGCCACAAAGATGTAATAGCAGACATTAAAGGGGTATTCCCATCTCGGACAGTAAAGAGTGCGTGCTTTTAGAAGGAAAAAAATTGTTTAAATCAGGTTTTTATGTTAATTAAAATAGTTTTTAGTTGTGATATCAATGTATCGAAAACAGTTTACACACTGACCCTGAGGCCTAATATTGGATTATTAGACTCCTGCTAAACACATGGACAATGACAAAAGTGACTGACGCAGACCCTACTGAATGGTAATGAAGTATTTATTGAGCATGCTGCAATCTGGGGAAATGCTGTTGTGAAGCGAGGGGGAGCAGGTGATCTGTAACATCACCTATTGTGAAACGTGGATCCTGGGTTGTCTACTGTACATTAAGATGTTACCTGCTGTTGTAATCCTGCCTCTGATGATAGTGCGACTGCTGAAAAGTCCTAGAGGCCAGTTTGTAATGACATCTGATTTGTTATTTTATGTAATGATTGGAAACTGAAGAAAGTGTTTATCTTTTTTTTTCTTTTTGACATACATACACACACACACACACACACACACACACACACACACACCCACACACACCCACCCACACACACACACACACACACACACACCCCCACACACACACACACACACACACACACACACACACACACACACACACACACCCACACACTTTTAATCCAAAAACCTTGTTTAAACAAGATGTCAGAGTATCTCTGATAGATGGCCTGTGTGAATAGCCACCATGTAATGGTGCAGCAGCTTGCTGAAGTTCTTACCCAAAACTTTGTGTTCTCTGAAGTTATGTGGGGTCAACTTGGAGTGATCAGCTGATCTCGCTGATTGCAGGACATTGAAGACGTCATCTTTTTTTAATGGGAAATGTGGCACAAAATATTTTTACAGGACATTTAGCAATTAAATTAAATTGATTTTGGATTTTGATATCAGATAATTTAACAAAAACAGTTTGAATGTGAAGTCCTGTGAACCCAACCTTACAGCACAAATAAGTCCTTAAGGAGTAACTCTTGTTTTAATTTTTATTTCACAAATTAATAGTACACATAAAAATAGGAAAAATTGTTATATATCTTATCAGACAAGTTTGCTTTTTTCCACTCTCAATTCACAGTTAAAATCTGTAATTTCAGTATTCAGTGAAGACGGCTATTCCCATTACCGAGATAGGAGATGACGGTTGGTGCTCATAATATTCTATGGGGAAGGAGAAGCTAGAGGCCAAAACAGACATTCTGCTGCTGAAACCACAGTTACCGTTCTCAATTGAGCTTTATCAACACCAGCTCTCATCTTTAGGGATGAGCGGACCCGAGGAGGTTTGAGTTCTGGCACCCAACTTGAACTTTACTGCAAAGTTTGGTTTTGATACCAGAACTGTAACTGAAGCTGAACCAGAACCTGAACCCCATTGAAAACAATGGGGACCCGAACTTTTGAGCTGGAAAATTCTTGCTCTCTCTCCTCCTGTACTTCCCTGGAACGCCGAACATTGCAACGGACTTCCAGGAGAACTCATTGTTCAGCGTTTAGCCCCGGACACTAACTGTCTGGTACAAATCCTGAACTTTTACCTTCGGGTTCACTCATCTCTACCCATCTCCTATCTCCGTAATGGGAAAATATGTGTTCAGTGAAGGCAGATTTTACCTGTGAATTAAAGGGAATCTGTCACCCCAAAAATCGTATATAAGCTAAGGCCACCGGATCAGGGGCTTATCTACAGCATTCTGGAATGCTGTAGATAAGACCCTGATGTATCCGGAAAGGTAAGAAAAACAGGTTATATTATAATCACCTAGGGGCGGTCCCCGCTGCGTTGCGGTCTGGTCCGGGGCCTCCCATCTTCTTACGATGACGTCCTCTTCTTGTCTTCACGCTGCGGCTCCGGCGCTGGCGTACTTTGTCCTGTTGAGGGCAGAGCAAAGTACTGCAGTGCGCAGGTGCTTGGCCTCTCTGACCTTTCCCGGCGCCTGCACACTGCATTACATTGAGGGCAGACAAAGTACGTCTGCACCGGAGCCGCAGAGTGAAGTCAAGAAGAGGACGTCCTCCTATGAAGATGGGAGGCACTGGGCCGTGACGCCCATTGGACCACACCGGGACCGCCCCTGGGTGAGCATAATCTAACCTCTTTTTCTCATCTTTTAGGTTACATCGGGGGCTTATCTTCAGCATTACAGAATGCTGTAGATAAGCCCCTGATGCCGGTGGCCTTAGCTCATATACGATTTTTGGGGTGACAGGTTCCCTTTAAGAATTCTGAGAATGAAAGATCAGCTCAGGAGGAGAAGAACGTGGATTTCTCTAATAAGATATGTTACAAAGTTGCTTACGTTCACAAGTACTATTGATTTTTGTAGAAAAAATTTAAACAACGGTCACTTTAATATTCATATTTCTTGATTATTTCGTAAGATAACTTTGTGTTCAGTGATGGTACATGGAAACATTAGTATCGGCTGCTTTCTCTTCTTATTGCACTTTAAATACCATTGTAGAGACTATTACAGCGGAAAACACCAATGATTAATACTGTTCTTGTAACGTGTCTGAAGGCGGTGATGTCCCCGGAGATGATTACATTATTGGTAAATCAATTTGGTGCCACATCACATCTGTCCTAGATATAGGAATAATTGTATTACTCCAGTGTTACTAATACGCACCGTCGTATCTAAAGAACGCTCTTCTACAGCACCAGTGTGTGACAGAATGGAAATTGTGTATCCTCTCCTGGAATTCTTTCTATGTAAAGTATCAAATATGTTAATTGTACACTATTTCGCACTATACAAACAGTTCCAGTGATTTTTTTGTTACTTTTCTGACATGTCTTAGTACATTGTCACTGCAGCGTTCAGTGTAATCAGCATTACGTTTGCATGTATATCATGGCTGGCATGACTTTTCCTTTGGATTCTCCCTTTTTCCTCTATTGTAGTTATGGGTGTTTTCTATATGGAGTGTGAGTAGAGTAATGAAATTCGATAGTAAGCTTCACTGGGCTGAGGGACTGATAAAATGGATGATTGTGGCCATTACACGTGACAGGTGGGAAATCATACCTGAGTTTTAGAAGCTTTGGGAATTTTTTAAAGTATAGATGTGAAGCCTCTTTCTTTTTTTTTTTTTCTTTTTTGCGCTTCCACCCCCTGAATGTACATGTTAAAACCTGAGCTGAGCCTGGGGTGCCACATATATTCAGGGAGTCTTGGAGATCGCCCCCTTTTTTTCTGAAGCTCCATAGACATTTCATTAGAGCTGGCAAGTATCTGACATTGTAATGATCATGATTATTTAGGATGGGATTGTTAGGTTTCCAGAATCTCGAACGCTAAACACAGAAGTCTTCCCGGACAAATGACACTGGTACATATCCGCAGAACTGAGCTAGATTCCGTCTGATCCAAAGACGCTGCATATAAAAGTGACTGAGCTGAGGCTTTGTGTATTTGTTTCAATGACATATCAATATTCAACAGTATCTATAATAAGGTGTTAGTAATATTTTTCCGATGTTGTATTTAACAGTAAACCTGGAGGACACGATGGCGCAAATGGCGGACACGACGCACAAAAAATGTTACATGGAACATTTTTATGTTCCGACGGTCCGCCACAACACGACGCAACCGTCGCACGACGGTTCCGACGTGTGGCAATGCGTCGCTAATGTTAGTCTATGGGGAAAAAACGCACCCTGCAGACAACTTTGTAGAATGCATTTTTTCTCCAAAACGACGCATTGCGACGTGCGTCGTACGACGCTAGTGTGAAAGTAGCCTTAGCCGACAGAAAAAAATAATGAAAATGAGGAGTCCTCAGTGGGTTGTAACTTGTTCTTTTAGCCATTGAAAAACATCATCCACTGAGGATTCCTCAATTTTTGCATTAGCAATGTAATTCACATCATAAATGGTTGTTAAAATACTCCTTCAAATTGCCACTCTTTGAAATCTGTCCAGATCCATGTTCACATTATACATTCCTGTTGCTTTATTTGCCTTGATTTGTTAGAAATCGCAATTAAAAAAAAGCATAATATTTAGAGCAGTTTTTTTGAAAACCGCAAAAACGAAGCATTTTTAAAGCTTTTTTATTTTTGCAGAGTTTTGACAAAAAAATGCAATTTGGATGTATCGTGTGAACGTACCGTAATAGCTTTTATTAGTTGCAGCCGGGATGAGGCAGGAGCTCCATTGGAGAGCCTTGTGTACACGGACAGGGGGCTCGGGAGTAGATGCACATTGTGCGGAGTAGTCCTCCCTCCTGGAGGTACAGCCTGTAGGCCACACGCGGGTGCAGAATAGGGGCGAGCTGAAACCCAGAACATGGTGCATTGTTAGAGATCTGGTTTTTTTCTCTGTTCTGTTCCTGAATGGTTTATAGTGTGAGAAATGCCAGTGTGCCCGATGTCTTCCATAGCGCTCGCAGCAGCTATCCACAACTATCCAAACAAACAAACAAAATAAATGCTGAAGGTAAGTATTTCTAGTATTATAAAGGAACCTGTCACCAAGAAAATGCAGTCTAATCTACGGGCTGTATGTTATAGAGCGGGGGGAGCGGAGTGGGTTAATATTCCTGTGTTTTCATCATTTAATCCTCTGTTTTTTCTGGGGGTTTTCAGGCCAGTGGGCCGTCCAATCAGTGACTGACAGCGATCTCTATGCACAATTATACTAAGGAAGCTGTCAGTCACTGATGGCTCCACCCACTGGACTGAAAACCCCAGAAAGAGCAGAGGGTTAAATGCTGAAAGCACGGATTATACGGCATCTATTCCCACAGTACTATGTATCAGTCTGCTCTTCTCCCCCTGCTCTATAACATCCTGCCTGCAGATTGCACTGCACTTTCCTGGTGACAGGTGCTTTATTTCACCGCTGGCGTGCTCTCTATAATCCATGTTCCCTCGCCCCGGTAATATACTTACCGGCCGTCGTCTTTTGCTCCTCCTGGCACCACTGTGGTCGTGACCCCCCATCTTGTGACTGCAGCTCCTGACTGACCGGAAGTCAGAGGTAACGATTAGTGATGAGCGACCATGTGCGGGAGTTATCCGAGTGACTCTGGCGTGCTCTAATGATACGTTTGAGTCCCTGCGGCTGTAGACAGATGCGACATGTGCCTGTTTGTTAGGCGAATCCTGCATGTGTTGTGGCTGTCCTAACATATTATTGGGGCACGCTGAAGATAGTCGGATATCTTCTCAGAGCCTGTTCGCCCATCACTGGTAACACTCCCAAGCTCTGTGTAACTCTAGTACTGCCACATTCTGGCTTTCATAGACTTACATGTAGATGTGACCTGTGGCTCGCCAAGCAAGCACTGGAGCGATGCAGCAGCTCAGAAACCGCAGAAGAGCATCGGAGCGGCGCCCTTAAAAGAAGATGGCGGCAGCTGGTAAACATATGACTAGAGTCAGGGAATGTGTATTAGTGGCACCAGTCCAGCGTTGGAGTGGTGCTTTAATATTGGTCTATCCTTACATCCATGAACTCCTTACTCTTATCAACCAGTTTTCTGAAGGGACCTCGCTGCCCCCAAATGGCCATTGTCCCCTTCATTATTTCCCAGGCACATCAGTTCTTTAACCCTTTAGTGACTGCTCCTTTTTTGCCTAAATGACCAAACCCCATTTTTTTTCAGTTCTGACGTTTTACGGGGTGATAACTTTGGAATGCTTCAACATATCCCAGTGATTCTCAGATTGTTTTTTTTTTTTGTTTTTTTTTCAGGACACATTGCATTTTATGTGCTGTAAATTTAGGTCAATATGTTTTGCTTTTCCTTTATTAAAATGTCTGAAGTTGAACATTTAGCAATTTTAAAACTGGCAATGCCTACATCTTTAAACCAGGCGTAGCACACAAAATAGTAAATAACATGTCTTATGTCTCCTGAACATATGGCGCATTGATCACATTTTATTCCATTTTCTGTGTGCCAGTATGATAAAAAAAAAGCTACATTTTTGCCTTTTTTTTTTTTTATTTATTTTTTTATATATTTTTTTTACATTAACAACTTTTATTTATTTATTTATTTACTCAGTCCTATATGCAATTTGAATGTTTTATTTAATTGTTGGTCTCATACACTGGTACTCATATGCTTCAGTACATGAAAGCTGTCTGTTTCACACTGACACAACCTATTAGACCCTGGTTATGGCAGAGCCTAATGTCATGCCACCCTGATGTCATTACATTGGGAGTGCTAGTCATTTATTTGTCAGCGCAGTAAAAAAAAAAAAAAAAAGCTGCAGCATAAGGCCTCTTAATGATTTGCTGTAAAATAGGTATATTGGCAGTCATTAAATAGTTAAAGCGACCCTCCACCCTAATATAGAATAGTGACTGCACATCCACTGTTCAGTCCCCATTCTGGGTGCTCTCCATTTACCTCCCATTGTCTTTTTGGTTGAGACCTTCATTCCTTTCCTCCCTTCTCCAAGATGTCCACTGTAGTGGTGTAGGGAGCAGTGACAATCCTGAACCGTGCCTCCACAGCATAGGAGAGGCAGGGAGGCATGGTGTAGACGTACCTCTGCGCTCCGGCTCCTCGGGTCACTGCAGTGGTCATGCTTGATTCAGGAGGACTGGAAAGTCTTGGCAGATCCAAAAAGCAGCAGGAGGCCTGCAGAAGGCAATAAGTAAGGTGACCATACTTGGCAAGGTAGAGCGTCTCTTCCAGTAGCAGCTGTGCTTGGTGTTACAGCTTTCTCACATTCAGTTAAATGGGTCTAAGCTGCAATACTACGCACAGCCACTGCTAAAATGATGGCGCTGTTTTGTATGAAGCACTGTACACAATAAAGGGGTGTTTCTATCTTTGATGATCATTGATCTAATCGTAAGGTCCTATACTAAGGATAGGCAAAACTGCTTTAAATTTAAGGATCAAGTCAATAGTCGGCCTATTTGTGCTGTGAGAGTACATCCTGTAGAAACCTATGGATATCACTGCAGACAACTGACTGCTTAGGGGTTTTTGTTATTGAGGAACACCCCATGGTGGTCCCCACACTCCTCAAACATCTTTACCCACCACAGTTCCTGCTACACTTGCATTTACACTGTGGTATACACCTTCATGGCTTCCTGTCATGTTCCATTCTGTAGGAAGAGCAGCTTTTTTTTCTTTTTTTTTGTAGCCTTTTCTTTTGAAAAACAGAAACATCATTGCCTCTTTTTTCACCTTTGTCAACTCACCTTTTAGCTTAGATAATAAATAGAAAATCAATGATTTCTTGTGCTCGTTTCGTTTTATGTCGTTTTATAGATATGAATGGAACATTATGAATAAAATCCGATACATGATCATCTCTTCCAGCAAATTATTTCTCATAGGCACATGTGATCCTAAGGCCCCCAAAGCCCTTAGGCTCAGAGTTGTTAAGTAGACATGTTGATTAATTCTGGAAGGGGAGAAATTAAATTAGGTAAGGAGAATCCCAGTGATAATTTAATTGGAAGGCTATTGAGGTAGGCAAATACCAGCGATTTATAGATTTACATTGGCTAAATGAAAAAACTAAGCCGTGGAGCAATTATTGAATGAGTCTCTTGGCTGCGCTCATTACAACCATTCCGCTCTCTATATATGTCTGTTTGTCTTCTTTTCTCTGTATTTATTGCAGTAGGTGAGTGTAGAAGTAGATACTTTACTGACTTGTTCCTTCGGACTCTGAGGAAAATTACCCTCTTACAATGGTTTGTGCCCAAAATATTGAATATAGTGTACCAATTATCAGATACCAATTGCGGTTTCCTGGTGGGGTATGGCAAGCACCGTCAGTCTGTGGATGACTTACATTGTTCGGTCAGCGGCACTAATGACATGGCATCAATAGATGGCTGCCAGGGTGGGTGCAATAGAGCAGGATTCATTGCATTCACTTAACTCTAGTGAATAAGACCAGTGCATGAAACCCAACTGGCTTCCTGGCCAATGCAAGGTCATTAGCACTGCTCACCTCCTAATTCGGAAGTGGTCGGCACCAGGGGACCACAGTAGCTCGTCATAGCAGTCACATTATCACCGAGTGCCTTGTATCTCAACGATGCCTGATGGATACATATAAGCCTGCGAGGGCTTCTTTACTTACACTGGGATCTCTTTACATTAAGATTACCCAATTTTTTCTGGTCCAATAGCCACAGGTCACACTGAACCAGGGTCTGGAATAAAACCTGAAAACGTATTGGCATTTTAAGACATTTATGGAATATCAAAAGTGTCTGTTGTGAATTTTTGATATGTCCTGGTTTCTCTTCTAGGACTCCCACCTATTCAAATATTCCATATACTCTGTATGTGTGCAGTTTGAGTTGAATAAGACTAGTGCCTGAAACCCAGCGGGCATCCTGGCCAATGCATAGCCATTAGCACTGCTCACCTCCTAGCCAAGTGTTTTACACCTGCACTCCTGCATGGTCACATTTCCACCTTATCTGCTCCTTTTTTGAATGCCTCAGAGAGGTCATTTTCTGCCGATTTTTGCACGTTCAAGACATGACGAGATTCTGCTTGATTATTCCTTACCCGCGCTTCTCTTCTCCCTGGCACCGGATAAACATGTGAGCAACTGCTCGACATAGACTTGCATGTCTGTGAAAAATGCTTGGGGCAGCATGTGCCCCAGGTGTACAGTTTAAGTTTTATCATCAGAGCAAGATGACCCCTCCATCCACATCCAGACCTTTGTACTGTTTGTGTTTTAATTCCTTGCTCTCTAAATGTAAACTTAGTCAACCTGTCAACCCCAAAAACGAAGATGAGCTAAGCCCACCGGCATCAGGGCCTTATCAACAGCATTCTGTAATGCCCCCGATGTATCCTGAAAGATGAGAAAAAGAGGTTATATTATACTCCCCTGGGGGGGGGGGGGGCGGTCCGGTCCGATGGGTGTCGCGGTCCGGTCCGGGGCCTCCCATCTTCTTACGATGACGTCCTCTTCTTGTCTTCACGCCCCGGCTCAGGCGCAGGCGTACTTTGTCTCCCTGTTGAGGACAGAGCAAAGTACTGCAGTGCGCAGGTGCTGGGCCTCTCTGACCTTTCCTGGCGTCTGCGCACTGCAGTACTTATGGACTTATGGAGGATGTATCTGATACAGGAAATGCTAGCACCTGTGACATAATGAAGACCATAGCATGTATTACTAAGAGGGACAAACCACATGACTCTAGCTTGAAACTAGAAACCTGTTGTAATATCCCTGCATATCAGCAATTCTGAAAATGAATGAAAGAATGAAAATTGCTGCTTAATATGGCCACTTCCTTTGCAAGTAACCAAATGAAATCCAGGATTTTACAACAATTTAGGCTTTGGTGTTCAAATTCAGTCACCACAAAAATCAAAATGGAATTTTCTCTGCATTTGCCTAATTTTTCTTTTGAGTTTTTTTTTTTTAATTCTTTGTGTCCCAAATGGATACGGAGGGGTCACTATTATGAAGTTGCCATTGAGTGTATTTATATACATAAGGATTAAAAATATATACGGTATTTCAAGAACCATCACAGTGGTATCAGTAGTAAAAAAAATTATATAGTGGATATTAGGGTTGAGCGACCTTGACTTTTTTAGGGTCGAGCCGGGTTTCGCGAAACCCGACTATCTCAAAAGTCGAGTGAAATCGGCCGATTATGGCGAAAAGTCGAGGATCGACCGAAACCCAATGCAAAGCCAACGGGAATTTTTTTTTTTTTTTCTCTCTCTCTCTCTCTCTCTCTCCTCCGTCCCTGAACTGCTCTCTCTCCCTCCCTCCCTCTCTCTCTCCCTCTCTCTCTCTCTCCCTCTCTCTCTCTCTCTCTCTCTCCTCCGTCCCTGAACTGAAAAGCTGGTGTTACACAGTGCAAATCGCTACAGCGCACAAGCGACAACATGGCGATAGGCGTCCACGCCCCTAAGACCTATGTCATCACTCTGCCCACGCCCCTTCATTGGCTGAAAAAAATGGCGCCAAGCGCGTCATACGAAACGCGACTTTGGCGCGAAAGTCGCGTACCGCATGGCCGACCCCACACAGGGATCGGGTCGGGTTTCATGAAACCCGACTTTGCCAAAAGTCGGCGACTTTTGAAAATGAACGATCCGTTTCGCTCAACCCTAGTGGATATGAAAAGTCTACACACCCTATTTAGCACGCCCCCTGAAGAAATGTGGACGAAACGCGCGTCGGGGTGAAGGGACACGGCACCAGCCCTACACATTGTAAGTATAATGGGGATTGTGTAGCCTACATATCTATATTAAAAAAGCTCCAAATTTGTAGTGGCATATGAGGATTATCGGCACTTTAGCATGAGAAACTATGGATATTGCCAGGTCATGCACATCGGTATTTGTTAGTTGTTAAATACTCCTCTATTGTGGCCAGGTCACATTTTTGTCTTCTATATTAATATGTATAGACTATTCCCAGCAACTTTTATAATTTTGTTAGTAGTGTGTTTAAAGAGGCTTGTAGCCCATTGTGTCCCTCACATCTAAGGTTATTTTGCTCAAAGTGTTCTTGTAATTTATTTATTATTTTGGTGTTTTAAAAAAATTTACGGTAATAAAATATGATTTTATGATAGTTTTGGAATTGTGCATTTCTGTTTCATTTCCTTTTGGATAGTACAGTGTATCAGACAGATTTTGATATTATGTGTAGCACGTTATGATTGTTGGAACATTTATTGATGAATAAACCCTAGTTAAAATGTAAGATCTTTCACAATTAAAAAAAATAAATAAATAAAAATTCATACCAACAAGAATAATTTCAGAACTTTTTTCCTTTTTGATGTCCCTCACAATCTGTGCAATTCAATTGAAAAATAAACTGAAATATTTTCTTGTGTAAAAATGAAAATAAAGAACGAAAATAAAGTGGATGCATAAATATGCACATCCTTAAACTAAATAGTTTGAGTTTATGACCACATTGAGTGTTTTTGGGCAGGAGTGTATCAGATCATTGTCTATTGTTTTTAATTGTTTGCAACAAACGTTATAGTAAAGTATTTAAACTATGTATTCAATAATTAAGAACAAAAAGTTCATAATTGCATATTATATGAAGTGTGTTTTCTTTACCAGCCGTGAGACTCACAAGATCGCTGTGTTTTACATAGCTGAAGGACAGGAGGATAAGTGCTCCATACTCTCCAACAGCGGGGGAAGCAAGGCCTATGAAGATTTTGTAGCAGGGCTCGGGTGGGAGGTAATTGTGCATTATTATCAATTATCGGTGTTTGATTTTATAAACATTTTAAGAAAAGATTTATTATGTTTAAGTGCACTAAATTGAATTGCATATATGTTGTATATATACAGTATTTAATTTTTTTTTTCATTCAGTATATATGGAGAACATTTCTACTTCTGTTACGCATATATGCTAAAACATGGCCCTTAAATAGTCCAAAGGAAAACCTGCTGACAGGTGCCATTTAAATAACAACAGTCTGGTTACCTGCTACTACAAGATAACTATATGCATCCCACCTAATAAAGGGGTTCTCCGGGGAGATGAAAAAAAATGTTGTACTACTGTCCCTGCCCTGATAAACTATAAAGATATAATCCCCATTGCACTTTAATTACCGTATATACTCGAGTATAAGCTGACCCGAATATAAGCCCAGGCACCTACTTTTGCCACAGAAACTGGGTAAGCTTATTGACTCGAAGTATAGGCCGGGTATGCATTGTCTCCTCATCCCTGTCCTGCTATGCATGGTTCCCCCTTCCCTGTTCTGGTATGAATGCCTCCCCCTTCCCTGTCCTAGTATGAATGCCTCCCCATCGCTGTCTGCATGCCTCCCCCGTACCGTACCTGTATGCATGCCTCCCCCGTCCCTGCCTCTGTATGCATGCCTCCCCGTTACGTCCCTTATGCATGCCTCCTTATCCCCTATCCCTGTGTGCATGTTTCCTATTTAAAAAGATCCTCACCTACCTGCTGGCACTGCATGTCATTCCGGCGCCTGCCTGCAGCTCTTCCTGTGCTCAACGGTCACGTGGTACAGCTCATTAAGGTAATGAATATGCGCTCCATGCCTATGGGAGTGGAGACACGTCCATATTCATCACCTTAATGAGCGGTACCAAGTGACCGCTGAGCACAGGAAGAGCTGCAGCTGCCAGAGGCCGGAATGAGATACAGTGCCCCCGACTCACCGAGGGCGTGCAGGTTGGTGAGTATGATGTGTGCGCCAGCTCCTGGCACCTACTGCTCCGTCGCCTTTGCCCGCCTGCTTCCTGGACCGTGACTCGTGCATAAACCGAGGGGCGTTTTCAGCACAAAGAAATGGGCTGAAAAACTCGGCTTATACACAAGTATATACGGTATCTTTATAACTCTTGTAATACCCTGTGACAGAAGTTGCTCCTCACTGTTCCCCCCCCCTGTCTGGGTAATTACATCGCACACCAGTGTTCAGCTCCCCCATGTGAGTAACAGAGAGCCTGAAAAGAGGGGGTGTGGCCAAGACTCCTGTTCTCTGTAGGCTAGGTTCACATTTTCGGTTGAGTCCACAGCATATCGTCCTCAAATGCATGATAACACTGCGTTTTTTTTATCCTCATCAGCTTACGCATGATGGCAAAAAAACGCAGCGTTTGCATGCTTTTGATAGGAGGGCGTGTCTCAATGGGCATGTCTAAATCAGTTCCTGGACATGTGCAGTCAGAAGTACGCAAGCGCATCCAACGCATGCGTACACAAGACATGCGTAATAATGCGTTCCCATAGACAGTAATGCTTTTTTTAATGCATTCATGCGCATGCCTGCGCATATTTGATGGAAATTTGCCGCCTCAAAAATTCCAACATGGTGCGTTAGCCGCACACTGTGAAAAAACGCATGCTTAAGCAAACATGGGTAAACGCATGCACCTGCGACTACAATGTTAAAGATAGGAAATCAAAATGCATGCGGATGTATGGGTCAGAAACGCTGCGGACACAACCGCAAATGTGAAACCAGCCTAAGCTATTATCAGGAGACTGGCTGATGACAACGGGGAGCTGCATACTGATGTACTCTCCCAGACGGACGGGTGAGCAGTGAAGAGCAGGTGATGTCACACCAGCCCTCTGATAATGGCGCCCTGTCTGCTGTCCAGGGTGAGGGGATGTGGCCTACTTCCTGGTAGTAGCCCTGCAGTGAAGAAGACATTATCAAGGGACTGGCTGCTGCTACTAAAAGCTGAGCGGCAGGCCACGCCTTCCTTACCTGCACCCTCACCTCGGACTGCAGACAGGGAGTCATTCAGTGTGCTGGTGTGACATCAGCTGCTGTTCACTGCTCACCCGTCCATCTGGAACATTGCTTCAGTGTACAGCTCTGATAATAGCTGATTCTATGCAGAGAACGGGTTGTGGCCACACCCCCTTTTCTCAGGCTGGCTCATTCACAACGGGGAGCTGCACACTGGTATGTGATGTAATGTCAAAGACGGGAGGGGGAGCAGTGAGGAGCAGCTTCTGTCACACTAAATTACAAGGGATATAAAAATTAAAGAGCACTGGGAATCTCATCTTAATAGTTTGAGGGCAGGGACAGTATAAACATTTTTTTTATCTCCACAGAGTACCCCTTTAATAAATTTATTATTTGTTGGCTCCTAAACTCCCTCTAGTCGTGGCTGTAGCTAGGAGGAGTTGTAGGTGTTGACCAGCATTTTTTTTTTTTTTTTTTTTTTTTGGGGGGGGGGGGGATTGTTTTAAAGTAATGGAGGCATTCCTATCTGCTGTGAACTCTTAGGCTATGTGCACACGTTGCAGAATTGCCACGGGAAATACGCATGCAGAATTGGCATGCATATTCCCGCTAAACACTAACATTTTGCAAGCGTAATTCGCTTGGAAAACGCTAGCATTCTGCAAGCTATCTGTAGCATCGTTGGGATAACTGATTGACAGTCTGGTCACACTTGTCAAACATAGTGTTTTCTTTTTCTATATATATATATATATATATATATATATATATATACATATACATATATATATATATATATATATATATATATATATATATATATATACATACACATATATATATATATATATATATATATATACATATATATATACATACATATATATATATATATATATATATATATATATATATATATATACACACACACATATATATATATATATATATATATATATATATATATATATATATATATATATATATATATATATATATAAATTTGTGTAAGGGGTACCTCCGTCTGTTTGTCTGTCTGCAACTTCCGTAACGGAAATCCCGCATCGCTGATGGGTCAATCAGCGACAGGCTTAGTCTGGCCGCGAATTGGCCCCTCCCTACTCCCCTCCAGTCAGCGCCAGTGTGTCGCCCCATCTTGGACCAACTTTTTACTATTGATGCTGACTATGCAGCATCAATAGTAAAAAGATATAATGTTAAAAAAAATAAAAAATCATGCTATTCTCACCATCCGTCGCCTCCGCAGCTTTCCCGCTCCTTGCGATGCGGCAAGCAGCTTCCGTTCCAAGAGATGCATTGCGAAATTACCCAGATGACTTAGCGGTCTCGCGAGACCGCTAAGTCATCCGGGTAATTTCACAATGCATCACTGGGAACGGAAGATGGCGGCAGCACCGCGCGCATCGGCACAGCTTCGCTGGACGCCGGAGGCGGAGTATATAACTATTTTTTATTTTATTTTTTTTAACAGGGATATGGTGCCCACACTGCTATATACTGCGTGGGCTGTGTTATATACTGCGTGGGCTGTGTTATATACTGTGTGGGCTGTGTTATATACTGCGTGGACTGTGTTATATACTGCGTGGGCTGTGTTATATACTGCGTGGGCTGTGCTATATATTGCGTGGGCTGTGTTATATATTGCGTGGGCTGTGTTATATATTGCGTGGGCTGTGTTATAAACTGCGTGGGCTGTGTTATATACTGCGTGGGCTGTGTTATATACTGCGTGGGCTGTGTTATATACTGCGTGGGCTGTGTTATATACTGCGTGGGCTGTGTTATATACTGCGTGGGCTGTGTTATATACTGCGTGGGCTGTGTTATATACTGCGTGGGCTGTGTTATATACTGCGTGGGCTGTGTTATATACTGCGTGGGCTGTGTTATATACTGCGTGGGCTGTGTTATATACTGCGTGGGCTGTGTTATATACTGCGTGGGCTGTGTTATATACTGCGTGGGCTGTGTTATATACTGCGTGGGCTGTGTTATATACTGCGTGGGCTGTGTTATATACTGCGTGGGCTGTGTTATATACTGCGTGGGCTGTGGTTTATACTGCGTGGGTTGTGCTATATATTACGTGGGCTGTTATATACTGCGTGGGCAGTGTCACTTATTAGGCTTTCTGCTGTCTATTCTACACAATGAGTGTTTTTTGTGTCAGCAGGAGATTCACTACAGGGCTACAGCTCCAATGTTTCTGGTCCAGCTATGTCCCCACCACCAACGAGCAGCTTAGGCTTGTTTCACACTTCCGTCGGTACGGGGCCGTCGCTAAGCGTTGGCACAACGTACCAACGGACGTTGTGAAAATTCTGCACAACGTGGGCAGCGGATGCAGTTTTTCAATGCATCTGCTGCCCATTCTAAAGTCCCGGGGAGGAGGGGGCGGAGTTCTGGGCGCGCATGCACGGTAGGAAATGCAGGATGCGACGTACAAAAAAAGTTCCCTTGAACGTTTTTCTGTGACGACGGTCCGCCAAAACACAACGCATCCAGTGCACGACGGACGTGACATATGGCCATACGTTGCGATCCGTCTGCAATACAAGTGTATGGGGAAAAAAAACGCATCCTGCATGCACATTTGCAGGATGCGTTTTTTTTCCCAAAAACAACGCATTGCGATGGAGGCCAAACGACGCACGTGTGAAAGTAGCCTTAGGCTGTGTGTACACGATGCAGCTTTAGTGCAGATTTAGTGCAGATGTGCAGCGTTTCTTTCCGCGCAGAGACGCTGCAGAACCGCACTGTGATTTACAGTACAATGTAAATCAATGTGAAAAAAAAAAGCTGTGCGCATGGTGCAGAAAAATCCACGCAGAAACGCAGATTTAAAAGAAGTGCATGTCTCTTCTTTTGTGCAGTTCTGCAGCGTTTCTGCACCCCTCCATGATAAAAATCCGCAGTGGTGAAATCTGCACAAAAACTGCACAAAATCCGCAACAGAAACGCACAAAAACTGCAGAAAATCTGCACCTGCAGATTCTGCCAGGAGATGCAGATTTAGTGCAGAAAATTCTGCACCACATTTCCTATGTGTGCACATAGCC
Organism: Ranitomeya imitator; assembly: GCF_032444005.1. Classification (NCBI taxonomy): domain Eukaryota; kingdom Metazoa; phylum Chordata; class Amphibia; order Anura; family Dendrobatidae; genus Ranitomeya; species Ranitomeya imitator. Next base: position 94,657,333 of record NC_091286.1, read on the forward strand.
TTACTGTCAATATACAATGTACGGTACACAGAAAGCTGCTAATTGGTGTGTGTGGGGTTAGTTTTCAGAGCCATGCTAGATGTAAAGACTCTGATTGTATCACAACTGCTGCACCCAGTAAAGTAAGTGACTCATTGCTGAAATCAGGATCGCTTTTCTTACATTATGCTGCACTCAGATAAGGTAGAAAAACCTGGTTACAGATTCCCTTTGATGGATAAAAAACATAGCTTGAACCTTTGTGAAATGTATTAGTAAATTAATAAGCACTTACCATATTTTTCGGTCTATAACATGCACCTAGGTTTTAGAGGAGTAAAATAGAAAATTTTAAAAAATGAAGCAAAAATGTGGCCTTGAAGCACTGTTATGAAGGGGATATCTGTTGCTAACACTGCTATAAAAGTAATGTTCCCCAATTTTGTACTAATATCCCAAATCCTGGTATATGTCCCCATCCTGGTATACATGCCCCCCCCCCCATCCTGATATATATGCCCACATCTAGGTATATATGATGACCATCCTGGAATATATGGGCCCCCATCCTGGTATATACCCACCATCCTGTATTTATGGTCCCACCCTGGTATATATGGGCCCATCCTGGTATACGTGGCCTCCTCATCCCCATCCTGGTATACATGGCCTCCTCATCCCCATCCTGGTATACATGGCCCCCTCATCCCCATACTGGTATACCTGGCCCCCTCATCCCCATCCTGGTATACATGACCTCCTCATCCCCATCCTGGTAGACGTGGCCTCCTCATCCCCATCCTGGTATACATGGCCTCCTCATCCCCATCCTGGTATACATGGCCCCCTCTTCCCCATCCTGGTATATATGGTCCCCATCATGCTGCACACATTAAAAAAATAAACAATTCTACTTGCCTTCCCTCCACTCCCTCGCAGCGTCCTGTGCTGATGCCAGCAGCTGATTTCAGTGTGTAAGCAGCGCATGATGTCACTGCCATGCGCTCCCACCCGCCAAGGTCAGCTGCTGGAATATTCACTGCTCTCCATTCCTGGGACTATGGGAGTGGAGAGAAGTGAATATTCATCTTTTTTAATAGCAGGCACACTGTTGGCACGGCTGGGTGATCACGCATGCTCACTATTAAAGAGAATTAATATTCTCCACTCCCATAGTCCTGTCCATCTCTTGGCGCCGACTTCAGTTCATAGAGATGGGACGGAGTATGGGCGTGGGTTGTAGTGGATATTGATTTTCCTTAACAGCAGGCATACGCTTTCACTGCATCCGCCGCCCGTGACCCACTCCGCAACAACCGCTCCCCCCACCCCCCATCCGAACTAAGGTATATTTAGACTTTAAGACGTGTCTTACACCCCCCCACCCCCCCTCCCACTTTCCTTACAAAATTTTGAAGGCAAAAAGTGTCTTATAGTCAGAAAAATACGGTAAGTAGAATGAAAAATATGATAGGTACACTTGCTGCCATTTTGACATTTGTACTGCTATACTTTACACATCCCCATTGTAGCAGCTGATTTGAGCCCCCCTTAGGCTGTGTGCACACGATGCAGATTTGGTGCAGAAAAATCTGCTGGAGTTCTGCACTAAATCTGCATCTCCTGGCAGAATCTGCAGGTGCGTTTTTTATGCGTTTTTGGTGCGTTTTTTATGCGTTTTTGATGCGTTTTTTATGCGTTTTTTGAGCACAAATCTGCACAAAAAACGCATGAAAAACGCATCAAAAACGCACCTGCAGATTTCTATTATGGAGGGGTGCAGAAACGCTGCAGAACTGCACAAAAGAAGTGACAGGCACTTCTTTGAAAACTGCAGCGTTTCTGCGCAGATTTTTCTGCACCATGTGCACAGCTTTTTTTTTTTCCCATTGATTTACATTGTACTGTGATCACAGTGCAGTTCTGCAGCGTTTCTGCTGCAGAAAAATCTGCAGCAGTTCTGCACTAAATCTGCATCGTGTGCACATACCCTTAATTATCAACAGTGCCACTGTAATCCATTAAAATTCATAAATATGTGTGCTCTTCTAACTAAAAGCAAAGGCATATATAACACAATATGTGGATATGTAACCCCATTTTATTTCTATTTCAGGTTGACCTTTCTACTCACTGTGGGTTTATGGGTGGTCTGCAGAGAAACGGAAGCACTGGACAAACTGCACCTTATTACGCTACCTCTACTGTTGAAGTAATCTTTCATGTCTCTACACGCATGTTGTCTGATTCAGATGATTCACTGACCAAAAAGGTGACTGTAAATAACATGGATAAACATAACATATTCGTAAAGGAGCACTGAACCTACAAATGATTGATTAAATGAAACAAGAAATCTAGCTCCCTCGCTGGTTCTTGGTCTGCAACATTTCCTGTATAGTCCTGGAACCATCAGTCATAGAAATCCTGTAGAGTACACAGGAGGTTAATTCTTGGCTGATCGGCTCCATCTTCTGCTGGAGGCCGGCTGAAACCGAGCGCTCAATATAAAAGTCATTCTAAGTTTAGAGTTTTGTTTGATTTGATAGTTGACTTTTTCCACCAAGACTTGTCTTGGTCCATATCCTGTGACTTAGTAGGCCCGTCATATGAGTTTTAGTGTCATCCAAATGATTTCTAAACTTATCCATTACTCTGTTTAGAACCTTTTTTAATCATTTGTTGGTTTGACCTTTATTATATTTGTACACCGAGTTGACGCTATGATTGTAATGTAGGCTCTGTCCTGATCATACAGTACATACAATATGTGTATATATATATATATATATATAATATTGTGTGTGCGTGCGCATGTGCAAATAATGGGCAAAAGAAAAATCTAAATGACTTCAATATTTGGTGTGACCATTCTTTACCTTCAAAATTTCATCTCGGTACACTTGCACAGCTTTTGTAGTATCTGCCTAGATTTCTTAGCCTTGCAGTTGTGGGGATGCATTTCAGCAAATAGAGTTGGCATTTGATCAAGATTAATGGTGTCCACAATGCTGAGAAAGTTAAGTAGACACTTATCCATCATGTAATACAATCAGGGAGGCGTCTGACCAGCAAACATACAGCCCATGTATTTAAGAACAATTTTCACAATAAGGAAGAACAAGAAGTCCTAGAAGTGCAGAGCCCTGATCGCAACATCATCCGATCTGTCTGGGATTACATGATGAGACAGAGGAGATCTGTGGTTAGTTCTCCAAGATGTCGGAAACAACCTCCTTGCCAAGTTCTTTCAAAACCGTGTGCTAGTGCACCTAGAAGAATTGATGCTATTTTGAAGGCGCAGGGAGGCCACACCAAGTATTTATCTATTTTGGTAACTGATAATAAACTATTAGCATGTCTGTTTTTAAGCATTCTTACTGCAAAATTTTCGCACCGCTGCTTAAACATTTGCACAGTACTGTATGTGTCCATATGTAATGGATTAAAGTAAATTTTATGTTGGACTCGTGCTTTTCTCCTTATTCAGCGTTAGCCTTGACCATATTAATGCTGTATTCAATAATCTGAATTGTTATCTTTCTCTCTCACTTCTTTTTCCTTTGAGTGAAGTAATAGATCACCTGCATGAATGCCCCTGTAACCTTTGTCAGAAAAGCAAGATTCATCTTGTGTTCTTCAGCTGGAAAGTGTCATGTTCATTGCTGATTGATGAGCTTTGATGAAGCCATGGCTTCTTTCGTTGAGGCAGTTGCCGTTCTCTGAGCATCACACCACACTTGTGGGAATCAAGTGACTTGTAGCTGTGGTGCCTAGATGAATCCAGCCATGCTGAAGTCCACCTCTAAAGACTGCGAGCTAAGGAGTAACTGATGCCTTGGTTTTGGCAGGAAGATTCCCCGCCGAATCGGCCATGACTCAGATGATACCTTTTTCAGCTTCCAAATTTGTGTTCATTAGCAATAAACATTCTTTATCAGGATGTCTCTCGGCTAGAATAAAAAATCAATCACGCTAACAGCTTCTTGCAATCTGTCCTGTTATCCTAACTAAATTGCCGCTAACAGCTCTGAAATGAGTTTTTTTCCCTTCCTGTTGTAGAAGAGGTAGGGTTTATTTGATAGTTGGCCGCATTTGCAGTCAAACCTTTCCCCATGCCGAGACCTAGCCGTAGCCCGATCGTGAACTCTTGCTCCTTTGCTGTAGAAATTTGTTAGCTATTTCGAGATTAGATTTTTAGTCACTAATCTCACTGCTGTAGGGGTTTGTAAAGTGGGGACAGGGCTGTGCTATTGGATTTGTCCAATTCATTTGACTTCAGGACTATAATTGCACTTATGTCTTACCAGCCTTTTATAGCCTGGGGCTGGCCGGCAGCAGAAAAACAAATTGGCAATGATACAGTAAGAGTGAAAGGGAATGAAAGGAGCACATTATTAGTCTCCAGGCATCGCTGATCTGGCAGGAAGTTTCTCGGTTAATTTACAAATAAAACTTAGATTTTAGGATGGGCATACTGTCAGGAAAACAATGGGGTTGTCAGGCTCAAGATACTTTGTGAAAGCAGCAGCCATGACTATTGGAGAGCAGAAATTCTTCAATCAAACAGACACGTTCTTGCTGGAGCCAGCTGGCCATGTAATGCAATTAGTAGGGAATAGAGGTCAGACCATTAGGTGTTTACCATGACCAGTGTCACCAGTGGCGTGCTGCCCGGCTGGCTGCATATTGGGAAGAAGAGTGAAGAGGGGAATTAGCTGGCCTTTTCAGCTACTGAATGAGAGTGGCACATTGACTGTCTCTTCAAGTATTAGAGTGTTTTCCTTAGGCTGGGAAAATGAGCATTTGTTCAGAGGCTTACAGTGGACGCAGGCTGCTGCCAAGGACACCCAGTTCAGACTCAATGAATAGCACTGGCCTTACCGGAGACATGAATAACGTGTGTGTGTTCTGACCTAACATCCTCAGACAGGACAGACTGAAACTTGCCCTCTTGTTCACTTTACTGGTGCACTAAATGTACAAATCAGTCTCTTAGGCACATCCATATTATTTTTTATGAAAGAAAAGTTTTGGGGTCCCATCAGGAGGAACAAAAAGTTTTGTAAACTTTTTATATGCGAAGTAAGTTTACAAGCAATCTTTCTCTTAGTTACAGAAAGTGAAGTTAAAACTAATCTCCAGTGTTACTTATTGAGGCTTATTTGGCTGGGTATTTTTTCCTCAGTTTTCTTACTAGTTTTATTCTCTTTCTACCCTGTAAATTTGCTATCCATTCCCTGATTCTCTGGCCTGTGGGTGTCGATCTTGTGGATATACACAGATTCATCGGTCGAGAGTAAAAACTTAAAAAGCATAAAGAATTGACTAAGGTTCCTTTTATTAGTGGAGAGTTTCACGTTCCTTTAGACTCGTATAGATGTGCCACAGCGCAGCAGAGCTAAAAACCGCAAGTTGTACATCGTGTTTTGAATTATTGGAGCTTAGTGCACACTAGAGGCACACGTAGTGGCATCTGATCCGGCAGTTATACTCCCGTCTGTCCCCAATTACTTGCCAGTGAGTTGGTGTGAATTCAGAATCAGACTACACAATGTTTGTGTGTAGTCTGTTACCATGGAGATGTATTTGTTTTCATAGGAGCCGTGATTGGAAATAAAAGGATATATTTAATCAAGATCATTTGCAAAGTTGCTACCTTCTTTATATTGCGATATTCTAAGATGGTGTAACTACACTTTTCTTGTCTTTTGGTAATGCACGTTGTTTCGCCTTGGCATTATTATAAAAAAAAGTGTTGGTGAAAGTGCATTTAGAAAACATGCAGTTGCAAATAATGAAAATTGTCTCATATAGTTACTGTTATAAACTTAATTTTTTTTTTTTTTTGCAGCTTCGGCATCTTGGAAATGATGAAGTTCACATTGTTTGGTCTGAACATACTAGGAACTACCGAAGGGGCATTATCCCTACAGATTTTGGAGATGTTTTAATTATTATTTACCCAATGAAGAATCGGATGTATTTTATTGAAATAATGAAGAAACCAGAGGTAATTTATTTTTAAAGATAGTAATAATTTCATAGGTTAAGGTTGTTAAAGAAGTACTGTGTACTTACAATTGCTCATTAGGTCTGTGCAATCAGGTGATTAAAAACTGACTAGCTGAATCCTTCTAAGCTCTATGTAGAAACAGCAGGTCAATTTTTCCCTGTATGACTCATGGGTCACTGCAAAAGTTCCTGGCGGTGGGACTGGGGGGTGCAGCTGAGTTAAGATTTGAAGAGAGGAATGATTCATGCAGGGACAAGAGACTTCCTGTTTCTACACAGAGAAAAGAGAATAATGATATGGGTAGAAAGGCAAAAAGAGCAACTGCAAGTACACAGATATATTTACAGTACAGACCAAAAGTTTGGACACACCTTCTCATTTAAAGATTTTTCAGTATTTTCATGACTATGAAAATTGTAAATTCACACTGAAGGCATCAAAACTATGCATTAAACACATGTGGAATTATATACTTAACAAAACGTGTGGAACAACTGAAAATATGTCTTATATTCTAGATTCTTCAAAGTAGCCACCTTTTGCTTTGATGACTGCTTTGCACACTCTTGGCATTCTCTTGATGGTAATCCCCGGAAATGGTCTTCCAACAATCTTGAAGGAGTTCCCAGAGATGCTTAGCACTTGTTGACCCTTTTGCCTTCACTCTGCGGTCCAGCTCACCCCAAACCATCTTGATTGGGTTCTTTTCTGGTGACTGTGGAGGCCAGGTCATCTGGTGTAGCACCCATCACTCTCCTTCTTGGTCAAATAGCCCTTACACTGCCTGGAGGTGTGTTTGGGGTCATTGTCCTGTTGAAAAATAAATGATGGGCCAACTAAACGCAAACCGGATGGAATAGCATGCCGCTGCAAAATACTGTGGTAGCCATGCTGGTTCAGTATGCCTTCAATTTTGAATAAATCCCCAACAGTGTCACCAGCAAAGCACCCCCACACCATCACACCTCCTCCTCCATGCTTCACAGTGGGAACCAGGAATGTAGAGTCCATCTGTTCACCTTTTCTGCGTCGCACAGAGACACGGTGGTTGGAACCAAAGATCTCATATTTGGACTCATCAGACCAAAGCACAGATTTCCACTGGTCTAATGTCCATTCCTTGTGTTCTTTAGCCCAAATAAGTCTCTTCTGCTTGTTGCCTGTTCTTAGCAGTGGTTTCCTAGCAGCTATTTTACCGCGAAGGCCTGCTGCACAAAGTCTCCTCTTAACAGTTGTCGTAGAGATGTGTCTGCTGCTAGAACTCTGTGTGGCATTGACCTGGTCTCTAATCTGAGCTGCTGTTAACCTGCGATTTCTGAGGCTGGTGACTCGGATAAACTTATCCTCAGAAGCAGAGGTGACTCTTGGTCTTCCTTTCCTGGGGCGGTCCTCATGTGAGCCAGTTTCTTTGTAGCACTTGATGGTTTTTGCAACTGCACTTGGGGACACTTTCAAAGTTTTCCCAATTTTTTGGACTGACTGACCTTCATTTCTTAAAGTAATGATGGCCACTCGTTTTTCTCCTTCGCCTCATTGGGGGACACAGACCGTGGGTGTATGCTGCTGCCAATAGGAGGCTGACACTAAGTGATACAAAAAAACTTAGCTCCTCCCCTGCAGTATACACCTTCCTGCTGGCTCTCAGCTAACCAGTTCTTGCTTAGTGTCTGTAGGAGGCACATGGGTCTGTTTCAGACCCCAACGTTTTTATTTTATTGTTTACTTTTCTGTAAATTTTTATTTTTTAATTAACGGAGTGAAGGGGGCGACGGTTCCTTTCAAGGTTCCGATCTCCCCCGAACCATCAACAGGCGAGCACGGCGAGTATACCTCCCTGTACCCTTTCCTGCGACGTGGGAAGCCATGCCTGAGCTCACTTCAGGGGCGACGGTTCCTTTCATGGTCCCGATCTCCCCACACCAGCAGCAGGCGACCACATGGAGTGTCGCCTCCATGTATCCTCTCCTGGAGCCAGGCCTAATGCCGGACAACTGGCCCTGTCCACCCGGACTGAACTCCGTGGCTGTAGAGAGGCCCCTCTCTATGGCGTCCGAGCAGCTCCCACTGTCCCACCACTGTGAAAGCGGATGGCACAAGGAGGCGGACGGTTCCTCTCCACCTCCCTAACAAACGGATGATGGATTGAGATTTATCCCTGCACCGTCCACGCTGCACACAACAGCGCTGAAACCCACATCTGCGGCGGCTCCATGCCGGGACGCGCACCGATGGTGAGTGGATCCATCTTCAGTGGGATATTCACATGCTGACAGGCAACCTCAGCCACTTCCCTGTGGCCCACCTCTCTGAGGTAACGCTCTGGATGGCTGCAAACATTTAGCCCCCGGCTTCGGCCGATTTGTAGGCCGCATCCTGGAAGTCTTGCCTGGAACGACCTACTGGTGACTTCCGCCGGCTACAGAACTTTAGGCCCCGGCTTAGGCCTATTCAACATCGTGTCTGTGGCTCCACCCCCCAAATTGGCGCTTCTCGCTCTCTGCGAGATTTTATCAACTCTGCAGCTCCCGGTGGCCATCTTGGTCCACCCGGCCAGCTCACACTGGGATCACAGTATTTTTGCATTAAAGGGGCACATCGACTCTACATCAGTACCCGGGTAAGGAAGTACCTGGTCTTAAAGGCACATGACCAGTATTTCCTGGTCTTAAAGGCATATGACCAGGATTCCCAGTCTTAAAGGTGCATGACCTGTATTCTCTGGTCTTAAAGGTGCATGACCAGTATTCTCTGGTCTTAAAGATGCATGACCAGTATTCTCTGGTCTTAAAGGTGCATGACCAGTATTCTCTGGTCTTAAAGGTGCATGACCAGCATTCTCTGGTCTTAAAGGTGCATGACCAGTATTCTCTGGTCTTAAAGGTGCATGTCCAGTATTCTCTGGTCTTAAAGGTGCATGACCAGTATTCTCTGGTCTTAAAGGTGCATGACCAGTATTCCCTGGTCTTAAAGGTGCATGACCAGTATTCCCTGGTCTTAAAGGTGCATGACCAGTATTCCCTTGTCTTAAAGGTGCATGACCAGTATTCTCTGGTCTTAAAGGTGCATGACCAGTATTCTCTGGTCTTAAAGGTGCATGACCAGTATTCTCTGGTCTTAAAGGCGCATGACCAGTATTCCCTGGTCTTAAAGGCGCATGACCAGTATTCCCTGGTCTTAAAGGCGCATGACCAGTATTCCCTGGTCTTAAAGGCGTATGACCAGTATTTTTCCTGGTCTTAAAGGCGTATGACCAGTATTTTTCCTGGTCTTAATGGTGCATGACCAGTATTCCCTGGTCTTAAAGGCGCTTAATCAGTCCGAGGAGCCCTCCGCCGCCGACCCCAGCTTTATCCTCTAGTTCCCCTCAGTGGAATTCTTCACTGACCAATCCATGGTTCTCGGACCAAGAGATTGAATCCCTCTGTGTACCCTCTGTGTTTGGAGTGCTCGCAGGACCAATATACATGGTCCCTATCCTACATGGGAGCCGTCGGCTAGCAGGGGCCGCAAGTATTCTAGAAACGTGCAGGCATCTAGAAACATACAGGCATCTAGAAAACGTAAGTTTTTCGTTTTCTGCTCCCTCACCAATGATTTGATGACAACAAGGCTCTGAATATGGATTGGATATTGCCTGAGCTTGCCAGAGCTTCGAGACCAAATTCCCTCGAGCGCATTTGCCATTCAATTCGGATAAGCGATTCACTGGACAAAAGCCTCTACGTGGGATGCCATGCCTGGCCTGTTTTTTTAAGGGCGACGGGTCCTTTAAAGGGCACCGATCTCCCCACACCATCAACAGACGAGCACACGGAGTGTCGTCTCCATGTTTCCTCTTCTGCATCCAGGCCTAACGCCAGACAACCTGTCCTGTCCACCTGGAGACCTGAACTCTGTGGACATATAGAGGCACCCTTTTTGGCGTACGAGCTCCCCCCTCTGCATCACCACTATTAAGTGGATGATGCAAGAGGGCGGACAATTCCTCTCCACTTCCCTGTTAAGAGATTGATGGATCGAGGGTTCCTAATTTTTATCTCTGCACCGTGAAAAGAGGAGATGGCAAGAGACTATGACCTGCTGGATGCAGCCGCACATTCTGCCATGGGGCAGTTTAACCGGGTAGAATCTCCTGTGGTATACCTACCAGTATCCCTACCTGATGGGTCATCAATTAAAAATACCACGGACTGTCAGATAGCAAATCTGGTTCGTTCCGTCTTGCGGCTTCGGGTCCAGCGCTCTATCCTCCCTAGTGGCCGCATGGATAGCTAGAGCAATGGTCTCCTGGCTGGAGACCTTAACTACCTTGATTCACACCAGCAACAACTGGCCAATCAAATCTTTTGAGCGGGAGACTGACAAAGGATTGTATAAGGATTGTCCAGCACAGTCTAGATCTAAGGGATCTTGGTTCCAAACAGGGGAACGAAAGGTAAGATCGACCCTGGACCTCAAACTTCTAACAACCTTTGACATGGTCCTCCTTCTTTGGATGGAGTCCCTCCGCTCAGCCATTACTTCAACAGAAAAAGGTGCAGTTTCCGGCATCCATCGACATTCGGGTTGCTTGCCCTCTACAAAAATTCCTTCGCCTTTCCATTCGTCAACAGCATTTTCAAGTCACAACCTTGTCCTTCGGCCTTGCTTCCGCACCCAGAGTGTTCGCTCGGGTCATGGCGGAAGTCATGTTTCTCTTGCACTCTAGAGGCGTGCTCGTCCTGCCCTGTTTGGTCTGTCTAGCCGCCCTTCCAGGACTACGCTGAGTCGTCTATATCTCTTGCGATACCTTCTCTCCTGGGCTGGCAGCTACACTTAGACAAGTTCTCCTCATTTCCAGCCCAGCAGATATCCTTTTTGAGGATGATCCTGCACACTTCTAGAAGGATGGTAATTCTTCCTCGAGACAAGGTCATGGCCCTTCAACAGGGAGCTCGCGCAAGGAGAGTTCTGAGGACTTGATTACTCACCCCCTCATTTCATTCGATTTGCTAAGAGAGTTCTGAGCAAAAATGGTGACGACAATGGAAACGGTTTCCTTCGCTCCGCTCGTTTTCAGCAAGTCAAACAGACTTTCAGACAATAGTCTCTGAGCTCCTTCTTCATCCAGGGCCTTTCTCCCGGTTCAATGGTTATTAGTAACTACCAATGCCAGTCTTCTTCTCCCCATCATTGTTCTGGAGATCCGAACTGTAGTCTTACAGCAGGTCCACTGCCTTCTGGCGGGTCTCCCTGTCCGAATTCAATTGGATAATGCCACGGCGGTGCCTTACGTCAGTCATCTAGCAGGTACCCACGGTCAGGCGCCATGACCGAGGTACCTCACTTTCTCTGATGGGCCGAAGTCTATTATTCGGTGATCTCGGCAGTATATATCCCAGAAGTAGAACTCTGAACGGCAAACAAATTCAGCCGTCAGGGTTCCGCCTCAAGTCAGTGGGAACTTCACCCCGAAGTCTTCCATCAGATCTGTCCTTACTGGAGCTCTCCAGTTGTAGGTGGGATGACATCCAGACTGAAGGCCAATGTACTCGAGTTCGTGGTTCGGCCTCGAGATCCAAGAGCCATCGTTCTCCATGCTCTGGTTCTGCCGTGGTACCAGTTTCCATAACTCTCCTTCCACTGCTTCCGAAAGCCTTTCGGAAGCAGAAAGGGGCCCCAGTGATCCTCAGAGATCCGCACTGACCACGTCCGTTTTTTTTGTTTGCGGAGCTAGTATCTTCTCGCCTTATCGCAGCACAACCGCAAGTAGGGACTTTCTCCCAGGGAGTTTTTCACACGTAGTTCTTCCCTATCGCATACCGTTAGATCATTGTGACCTTATTATTCCTAGGAGCCTTACAGTAGGCTCCTTTTTCATCCGGGCAGACTTTACTATCAGGGAAAGTCGTCCCGTTCCCCTCTGCGATATTCTCACTCTGACGAGTCTTCGGAGCTAGCTTCTCTGCTCTTTCAGACTTTTTTCCTTTATTACCTTCGAGGCAAGGTTGTCCTCAGGCCACCTCCATCCCTTGTTACCAAGGTGGTACTGTATTACCACTGTTATGAGGGCATAGTTCTTCCCTCATCTCTTTTGGCTCCAGTCCACAAAATGGAATAAGATCCCCCATATGCTGGACGAAGTGAGTGCTCTGAGTAGGTACGTCTTGAGGACGGCGTCCTTCTGAAGGTTGGATGTTTTATTTGGGCTTCCTGACGGTAGAGGAAGGCTTCCTGACATTTTCAGGAAGGGTTTACCTGTTTCATCGACCATGATAACATGGTGAATTCTTTTCACCATCCAGGAGTCCTTCCGTGCTAGATGTCAGCCTATCTCCCTGTCTATCAAGGGTTCTAGGCACCAGGCGTCAGCAAGGCACGCCTGCAAGCTTGCGGATTCGTCCAGTCCGCATGCATTCTTGAAGCACTATAATTCCCACACTTCCACAGATGTGAGTCTGGGCAGGCGGACTCTAAAGGCCGCGGTGGCGCACTTGTAAGTAGCGGTTACACAGGGCCTGATCTGTTGTTGTCCCCACCCAGGGACTGCTTTGGGACGTCCCACGGTCTGTGTCCCCCAATGAGGCGAAGGAGAAATAGGGATTTTTGTGTACTCACCGTAAAATCCTTTTCTCCGAGCCATTCATTGGGGGACACAGCTCCCACCCTGTTATTAGCTTATGATTGTTATATAATATGACATGCTATACGCTCATATATTGTTATTGATCTCCTACTGCTTTTGCACCGAACTGGTTAGCTGAGAGCCAGCAGGAAGGTGTATACTGCAGGGGAGGAGCTAACTTTTTTTGTATCACTTAGTGTCAGCCTCCTATTGGCAGCAGCATACACCCACGGTCTGTGTCCCCCAATAAATGGCTCGGAGAAAAGGATTTTACGGTGAGTACACAAAAATCCCTATTTCTTTACTTAGCAGCTTTTTTTCTTGCCATAATACAAATTCTAACAGTCTATTCAGTAGGACTATCAGCTGTGTATCTACCAGACTTCTGCTCAACAAAACTGATGGTCCCAACCCCATTTATAAGGCAAGAAATCCCACTTACTAAACCTGACAGGGCACACCTGTGAAGTGAAAACCATTCACGGTGACTACCTCTTGAAGCTCATCAAGAGAATGTCAGTAGGACTATCAGCTGTGTATCTACCAGACTTCTGCTCAACAAAACTGATGGAACCAACCCCATTTATAAGGCAAGAAATCCCACTTACTAAACCTGACAGGGCACACCTGTGAAGTGAAAACCATTCCCGGTGACTACCTCTTGAAGCTCATCAAGAGAATGCCAAGAGTGTGCAAAGCAGTCATCAAAGCAAAACGTGGCTACTTTGAAGAACCTAGAATATAAGACATAATTTCAGTTGTTTCACACTTTTTTGTTAAGTATATTTTTCCACATGTGTTAATTCATAGTTTTGATGCCTTCAGTGTGAATGTACAATTTTCATAGTCATGAAAATATAGAAAAATCTTTAAATGAGAAGGTGTCCAAACTTTTGGTCTGTACTGTGTGTGTGTATATATATATATATATATATATATATATATATATATAGTCTTTTATCTCCTATGTCCATGGGGTGCCGTAATCTGATAGTGCCCTGCTACTGCTGCAAAACCAAGATGTTAGCCCCCAGTGCATTCTTTAAACTCATATAACACATGAAATCTGTTTCACATGCATTTCACACTTGCCTATAGCAGCATGTTATGCTACATTACAGTGATTTATTAATGACCTACAAATGCGGTACCTTCCCTTTAAGTCCAGAACAACCCCTTTAACATCACACATTTTTTTGTGGTTCCTGATAAGAAGAGAGAAATGCAGTTCTCCACTTACAAATGGCACTTTCCAAAATTATTTCCAAGATTATTTTGAGACTTCATATGTGATCGAAGAGAGCTAAGCGAGCTTAATCAGACCCTGGAGAAGGGGCCCTATTCTCAGCTTATAACTTCTATGCTTCTGCCCTTATTATTTTAGCAATCATTGGGGGTTCAAGCACCCAGACCTCCACTACTGGACCACTGATCAACACTTCTGTGTGCGTGTCTTGTGTCTTAGAGGAACTTTCTTTGTGCTGTTGAGGGAATGTTGTTCTGGATACTATGGCAAGAAAATGCACATTATCGATCTTCTAAAAGAGGAACTGTTAACAATTAGACTTACCTCCACAAAACATAAGAGTTGTAGCTGTGTGGACTCATAGAGGTAAATGGATGCCTCCTAAATCTAAAGGTACCGTCACACTAAGCGACGCTGCAGCGATACCGACACCGATCCGGATCGCTGCAGCGTCGCTGTTTGGTCGCTGGAGAGCTGTCACACAGACAGCTCTCCAGCGACCAACGATCCCGAGGTCCCCGGTAACCAGGGTAAACATCGGGTTACTAAGCGCAGGGCCGCGCTTAGTAACCCGATGTTTACCCTGGTTACCATCCTAAAAAGTAAAAAAACAAACGCTACATACTTACCTACCGCTGTCTGTCCTCGGCGCTCTGCTTCTCTGGTCTGGCTGTGAGCGCCGGGCAGCCGGAAAGCACAGCGGTGACGTCACCGCTCTGCTTTCCGGCTGACCGACGCTCACAGCCAGAGCAGGAGGAGTGCAGAGCACAGCGCTGGAGGACAGACAGCGGTAGGTAAGTATGTACTGTTTGTTTTTTTACTTTTAGGATGGTAACCAGGGTAAACATCGGGTTACTAAGCGCGGCCCTGCGCTTAGTTACCCGATGTTTACCCTGGTTACCAGCGAAGACATCGCTGAATCGGTGTCACACACGCTGATTCAGCGATGTCTACAGGGAGTCCAGCGACCAAATAAAGTTCTGGACTTTCTTCCCCGACCAGCGACAGCACAGCAGGATCCTGATCGCTGCTGCCTGTCACACTAGACGATATCGCTAGCGAGGACGCTGCAACGTCACGGATCGCTAGCGATATCGTCTAGTGTGACAGTACCTTAAGGCTTGCCTGTTTTTTACCCACGTCCACTGCCAAGCGGCAAAGATATGCCTGTAAATATAAAATAGTTTTCTGCATTCATCTACTTGGAAAACAGTGATCAAAGCCTAGTCTCAAGTGCTAGAAAGCACAGTCAAGGGCTCTGACTGCCGGATAAATGAGGGACTGAGGAATCATTAAAGTACTTTAACATTCTGTTCGATATGATGTTGCAAATGTATCACAATTGGGTGTACCGAATAGTTCCAGAATTAATTAATGCACTGTAATTATTTCTGCAGGAGACACAATTTTCTTTAAAAACATAAACCTAAAACTTTTTTTCTCTTGTAAACAATAAGCCATAAGGGTAAAATCTGAAACCTGTATTGATATGCTGTGATGACAATGTATGTGGTGCGCTGGTGAAATTTGTTGGAATCTCGCCCACTTTGCAGCTGCTTTTTCCATCCATCCATAATCTGACACACAAAGGTTTCCACTGCTTTATTGTATAGATGTCTTCACTCCTTGCTGCTGTTCCTAGGCATGCATGTAAAGCAGTCAGCCATGTCATCATCATGGTACCGATGCTTCTTAGTCGGAATCTCTGTATAGCGGTTTTCACTTTTTCCTCACACATGCTACCATTTCCCTCTGAAGATTACAGTGAGGGTGTGCAAATATTGGGCATTGATCTCTAAGAACAGATCCTCAGAGCTTTCAATCTAACTGCAGCTGTCGGGGAATGCTGGGAATTGTAGTTGTACAACTGCTAGTATGCCAAAGGTAGCTAACGCCCTGGTGTGGGGTATTCTACTTTAAATGCACGGTTGGCTATTTAGTTTATTCCCATATACACTGTTTTTCATATGTTGTGCTTCTAGAGCAGATCAGTAAAGGGAATATGAACTTCAAAGAGGGGAGTCCACCTCTTGGGACCACCTTTCTTAACGCTCAGCTCCAGCTAATAAAGTACTGATTTTGCCCTAGGTAACAGGACCATATAAGTGTTATAGGCAATACTTACTCATTTAAAGGACTACACTTTCCCACTGTGCCTGTGCTAGATTACTGCAAGTGTAAATTGTAGCGTGCTTCAATTTTCTGAAATCTCACACAAACGCTACAGTGAAAACCTGCATTATAAATTGATAGTGCGTGTAACCCACATTGCCATGTCAGAATGGCTGCAAAAACTTTTCCAACCCCTTCGCGACAAAGGATGTTGGGTGCAACTCCTTAGCTGATGCGTTGACGGCCCTATCCGCTGCCACCATCATACTCCCGTGAAGCCTAGCCACAGGTTTGGCTTCATTGGAGATCTTTTTAGCCAACAGCACAAAAAAATTGCCTATTCATGAAGGGGTTAAACAATTTTCTGCCTGACATTAAAATTACTCCAGTTCTAAAATACTCATCATATGATGCCAGGGCATTAAAAAAGTGGATTTCTTTATCATGCAGAATGTATGACTATCACGTCTATAAAATTTACACTGCTCCCCCAGTTCTCTTCTGTATGTAATGCTTTCTGAAGTTTTTAAAGGAAACCTGTCACCAAGTTGTTGTCCCATGTGAGAGCAACTTAATGTAGTGCCAGAGACCCGGATTTCAGCAATGTATTACTTACTGAGCTGCTTATTGTAGTTTTTATAAAATTACTGTTTAATCAGTAGGAGATTATCAGTAGGGGACTATAAGTCTGCTGCCAGGTAGTCCTCCATATTCATGAGTTCTGTAGAACCACGCCCTCAACACTGATTGGCAGAGTGTCCACACAATGCTGCCAATCAGTGGTGTGGGCGGGGTTATACAAATCTTAACCAAATTCCCCATTTTGTCTGATCTAGTCATAATGTTTCCCATTAGTTTCAGATTTCTGGCATTTCATTCCAAATGTACTTTACCAGTAACGGGGAGCAGGTGGAAGGAGTAAGACTACGTGATCAGACTACACAGGGTTAGTTTGTAGTCCTAAAAATTGTAACACGTACGTCTGCATATAAGAGATTTTTTTCCCCCCCAGAGACTGTCACATAAGCTTATAAAGAACATTCTACAGATATCGATAACCTAAATACAGAGCCAATGAGAAAAATAGAAAAGCAGGTTACATAAATAACACTTAGATATCAGCATGTATAATCTGCTTGCAGAGAACTTCCAGTTTAAAAAATTCTAAAATAAAGAAGTATATGCAGGAAAATGGCGAGGGAAAGGTAGTGTGGGTAAGGGAAAATAGAGAAAAAGATGTAGAGGGGAAAAAAGAGGTGGCAATATAAGAACAGTAACCACTCAGGTGCGAGAACAAATGATCTAAGAGGGGACACATCCCTAAGGAAGACCCCCAATTAGGAAGGTGGATTGTTAAATACCAAGGTGTTTAGAACTTAAGTATCATGGATTTTAAGTAATTTTTTACATACATTGTCATGACGCCGCACTGCGCCGCCTCTCCTGCTGCCCTGCCTGCCTTCTCTGCTCGCCGGCATACTTACCTGCTTCGGCCCGCTCCTCCTGCAGGCGCGCGTTCTTCCTTCTCCTCTTCATGACTCACCGCAGCTTCTGGGATTCCGCCGACTGCGCGTGCGCACTACGCACTCCAGCTCCCTCTGCGCACGCGCACTTCCTCTTTTGATATACAGGCGCGCCGCTTCTCCTCTCTTTGACCCTGGAGGACCCTGACCGGGAAGTCCTTCTGCGTCCCATCTATTTAAGGTAACCCTTTCTCTGCCTCCTTGCCTGATTGTCATTTGTGCTACTTATGACCCAGGTCCTCTCTTGTCTCTGCGTGGTCTGTCCTGTGTCTCTGCTCAGTCCGGTTCGAATAGTGTCTCAGTGATTTTCAAGTCTTCCTTGTTTCTCCGTTCTAGTCTGGTCGGTCCTGTGTCTCCTCCGTGTCCTATCCACTTTCTGCCTCTGTCTCGCCCAGCCATCCCTGTGTCTGCGTCATTTTCAGTAATCTTCTTGTCTCGTTTCTTTCCAGTCCATCCAACGTCTTTTCTCGCTCAGTCAGACCTACACTCTCCCTCTCTCTTTTGAACCTCCTATTTCCTGTCCCAAGTGCCAGCTTCTGCGGCAATAGTCTCCCTTGGGCCTGCCCCTAACGAGCCTTGTATTGGGGGTGGTCTACCTGGCTAGCTCATCGTTGGAGGTTTGTTGTCGCGGATCTGGGGGTTCACTCTAGGAGTTCCAAAACCTTACAGTAACATCACATACATGACATCATTTACCAAAGCCATAATGAGAACAATCTGTATTTTTTTTTTCAAAAGTAGTGGAATAAAATCTCTTGCCTTTTAACAAAAATTAAAAAAATGATGGTGTATTTATATATGGAGATGGAAGTTTTGCAGTGATGGAGGAAGATCAATGCAGGGGCAAAGTCTCCCAACCGATCTATGACTAAACATATGAGTCCCTTAACCCTTTCACAGAATATAAAAAGTGTTTAATCAAGACAGTTTGCAAAGGTGACTCATATTAAATATAATTGAGCAATAAAAATGGTTGCAAAGGTAGAAGTACCCCTGTAGGCGGTCTATTATGGGGAAACGCTCTAAAACTGAGCATATTTGTGCTGAGTAGCAACTGGTAACCTGTCACCAGTTGAAAAGATGGCCACTTTTTTCTCCTATTTTAATTTTTCTTCTGTCCCTGATTATTCCCTTTTTTAACCAGCTGATTTAATCACCCATCATATATCTTTATCAACTCCGCTCCTCCCGCGGCTGTTGGCCTCTTACTTTCCACTGTCCCTCTCTGACAGCAGGATTTAAGAAGACCGCCGAAGATCCCTGTCTGCTCAAGACCCATGTGCCTGTCATTACAATACTCCTGTGAATGATGGCTTGTGCCGACGTTCACAGAAGATTGTCATTTCTGCTATACATAGCAGTGCTGAAGCCCTGCCATGTATAGGACAGCATTGCTGCTTCAAGTCTCCAAAGAAGACTATTAAAGTTAAAAGGTAAAAGAAAAAAAGTTTTTAAAGGGAACCTGTCACCCCGTTTATTCAGATTGAGCTATAAATACTGTTAAATAGGGCCTGCGCTGTGCGTTACTATAGTGTATGTAGTGTACCCTGATTCCCCATGTATGCTGAGAAATACATTACCAAAGTCGCCGTTTTCGCCTGTCAATCAGGCTGGTCTGGTCAGGTGGGCGTGTTCACAGCGCTCTTTTCTTCCCCAGCTTTCCGTTGGTGGCGTAGTGGTGTGCGCATGTCCAGAGTTCCGAATTCCCTGCGCCCACGTGAAGACACAGCGCGCGATCTGCGCTGTAATCCCTTGCATCGGTGGGGGCGGCCATCTTCCTGGGGCCGCGCGTGCGCAGATGGAGTGCTCTGCTGCACGGGGCTTCAGGAAAATGGCCGCGGGATGCCGCGCGTGCGCATTAGAGATTGCAAACTCTGCTTTGGGAAAATGGCCGCCGCGATCTCTAATGCGCACGCGCGGCATCCCGCGGCCATTTTCCTGAAGCCCCGTGCAGCAGAGCACTCCATCTGCGCACGCGCGGCCCCAGGAAGATGGCCGCCCCCACCGATGCAAGGGATTACAGCGCAGATCGCGCGCTGTGTCTTCACGTGGGCGCAGGGAATTCGGAACTCTGGACATGCGCACACCACTACGCCACCAACGGAAAGCTGGGGAAGAAAAGAGCGCTGTGAACACGCCCACCTGACCAGACCAGCCTGATTGACAGGCGAAAACGGCGACTTTGGTAATGTATTTCTCAGCATACATGGGGAATCAGGGTACACTACATACACTATAGTAACGCACAGCGCAGGCCCTATTTAACAGTATTTATAGCTCAATCTGAAAAAACGGGGTGACAGGTTCCCTTTAAAAATCTGAAAAAAAAGCACAAAAGTTCAAATCACCCCCTTTGTCCCATTGAAAATAAAACAATTAAAAAAATAATAATAATACACATATTTGGTATTGCCAAACCTGCCAGAGATATGGGCCTTTTTTCTTTTTGGGTATGTGATGCACAGGGTAATAACACAGACAGCCTAAAGACATGCCTTGGATAATTTCTTTGAGCCACTTATTGGCAAACAACATAAAAATTAACACTAAATAAAAGGGCCCATATATTTGGAACTGCATAGTGCATGTAAAAATTTATATATATATATATATATATATATATATATATATATATATATATATATATATATATATATATATATATATATATATATATATATATATATATATATATATATATATATATATTGTGAAGCATGGGAATACTTTCACAGCAAAAAATGGCAATTTTTTGCCCTGATGACAGGTCCTAGGTAGGGAAGCACTACCATCTATATATTTTACTAGCTAATGTATATATATGCATGTAATATTGTGTGAGTGTATTAATATACTCACCTCCTGCTGCACTCTCCAGTGTCCAGTGCTGCTCTGCTCCTCTTCTCAGTGACATCACCCCTCTGCAGACTATCTGAGTCACCTTGCGTTACCTGAAAGTGGTTGTTACAATGTAAGCCTGTGGTGTGCGAGAATGAGATTCTATAGACTTACATTGTAAAGGAGACTTCCGGTTCACATGGAGCGTAGAGTGAGGCGGCTAGTCACAATTGTGGTGACGTCACTGAGAAAAGCAGCAGAACAAATATACAATTTTAATAGAAAAAAAAATCTAGATGGGACTTCTTTAAATACCACTACACTGTGTGCAGAATTATTAGGCAAGTTGTATTTTGATCACATGATACTTTTTAGACATGTCCTACTCCAAGCTGTTCAGGCTTGAGAGCCAACTACCAGTTAAGTAAATCAGGTGATGTGCATCTCTGTAATGAGGAGGGGTGCTGTCTAATGACATCAAAACCCTATATAAGGTGTGCGTAATTATTAGGCATCTTCCTTTCCTTTGACAAAATGGGTCAGAAGAGAGATTTGATGGGCTCTGAAAAGTCCAAAATTGTGAGATATCTTGCAGAGGGATGCAGCAGTCTTGAAATTGCCAAACTTTTGAAGCGTGATCACTGAACAATCAAGCGTTTCATGGCAAATAGCCAACAGGGTCGCAAGAAGCATGTTGGGCAAAAAAGCAAAATAACTGCCCATGAATTGAGGAAAATCAAGCGTGAAGCTGCCAAGATGCCATTTGCCACCAGTTTTGCCATATTTCAGAGCTGCAATGTTACTGGAGTAACAAAAAGCACAAGGTGTGCGATACTCAGGGATATGGCCAAGGTAAGAAAGGCTGAAAAATGACCACCTATGAACAAGAAACATAAGATAAAACGTCAAGACTGGGCAAAGAAATATCTTAGGCTACGTTCAGACTAGCGTTGTGCTAGTGTGCGTCGGGTTGGCGTCGGGCGACGCAGCGGCGACGCACGCGTCATGCGCCCCTATGTTTAACATGGGGGACGCATGCGTTTTTGTTTGTTGCGTTGTGCGACGCATGCATCTTTTTTGCCGCAAGCGTCGGACCAAGAAAACGCAACAAGTTGCATTTTTCTTGCGTCCGATTTTCGGCAAAAAACGACGCACGCGTCGCAAAACGCAGCGTTTTTGCGTGCGTTTTGCCGCGTTTTTGCATGCGTCGTGCGTTGCGTCGCCGACGCAGCGGCGCACAACGCTAGTCTGAACGTAGCCTTAAGACTGACTTTTCAAAGGTTTTATGGACTGATGAAATGAGAGTGACTCTTGATGGACCAGATGGATGGGCCAGAGGCTGGATCAGTAAAGGACAGAGAGCTCCACTCTGACTCAGACGCCAGCAAGGTGGAGGTGGGGGACTGGTATGGGCTGGTATCATCAAAGATGAACTTGTGGGACCTTTTCGGGTTGAGGATGGAGTGAAGCTCAACTCCCAGACCTACTGCCAGTTTCTGGAAGGGTATGTGTCCACGTTCAGGATTGCATCAGGATTTTGTCAGGATTTTATGCAGGTAAAATCCTGATCAAATCTGCACCCGAGGTCACTGGCAGGTCACCTGCATTGTCCTTGCATTGTTTCAGCAATGTAAGGACATGCTGCGTTCTTAAACGACGCGCCGCATGTCCGTTTCCGCGGGTCAGCCGCATGCGTCTTTTAATGCATAGTGGAGATGGGATTTCATGAAATCCCCTCCACTATGCTGTAACATCTGGACGCTGCGTGTTTGACGCAAAAACATGATTTTCATGCAGGACAATGCTCCATCACATGCCTCCAACTACTCCACAGCGTGGATGGCCAGTAAAGGTTTCAAAGAAGAAAAAGTAATGACATGGCCTCCTTGTTCACCTGATCTGAACCCCATAGAGAACCTGTGGTCCCTCATAAAATGTGAGATCTACAGGGAGGGAAAACAGTCCACCTCTTGGAACAGTGTCTGGGAGGCTGTGGTAGCTGCTGCACGCAATGTTGGTCGTAAACAGATCAAGCAACTGACAGAATCTATGGATGGACGGAAGTGTCATCATAAAGAAAGGTGGCTATATTGGTCACTAATTTGGGGGGGTTTTGTTTTTTAATGTCAGAAATGTTTATTTCTAAATTTTGTGCAGTTATGTTGGTTTACCTGGTGAAAATAAACAAGTGAGATTGGAATATTTTTGGTTTTTATGAAGTTGCCTAATAATTCTGCAGAGTAATGGTTACCTGCACAAACAGATATCCTCCTAAGATAGCCAAATCTAAAAGAAAAAAACACTCCAACTTCCAAAAATATTAAGCTTTGATATTTGAGTCTTTTGGGTTGATTGAGAACATAGTTGTTGATCAATAATAAAAATAATCCTCTAAAATACAACTTGCCTAATAATTCTGCACACAGTGTAGTTCCTAAACAATAAAAACATGCGTGACCAGAAAAAGGAAAAAATCTGAACGTCTTTGACGTGTAAATGTCACCCCAATAAGCATAGTGCCTAGTAGGGATAGGAGCTCATGGCTCGGCCCTGCACTTGTAATGGCACTCCTATATTAAAAAGAAGACAAAGCCATTACAAAGCAATAAACTGTATCCAGACATTTCCAGGGCAAGTGCCGCTGACCCTTAGTTCACTAGCTACTGACCCCAGGGTGGATGGAGAAGCTCAGAAGGGAGATGTCTGCTATTTGGCCTCTTTCCTGCTATTTAAATTGTGTTCCCTAATCAAATGATGCCGCGTCTATCATCTTACAGCGCCCCCAGCAGCATTAGGCCATTACATAGCATAATGTTAGTCTTTTGGTTTGCATTCAGACTGGGCCAGTGCGGACTCTGTATGCATTTCTCCATCACACGCAAAGTTATTCTAGATACAAAATTAATGCAGCAGAATTTACATTTATTTTAGTTTGTCGCCTTAAATTCAGAAATCTAACTTCTTTTTTTTTTTCTTCACTTAATTAAGCAACATAATTATCACACACGTAATGCCGCCCTTGCTCAACTAAGCTGCAGAGAAAAAGACAATAGTAAGTCTGTTAGAATGAAAGCATTCCACGCGTCACAGATGTATGAGGGTCTTCTGCACAATGAGGTGAAAAGCTGCCTGCCACGGCGGACAAAGGCTAGCACGCGGGCTGTCCTCTCCGCACATACCGCTAGGGACCCGGTATGGGCTCCCTGGGACACAGATGCCTCCTTATACTGCGGCCAGCCATTGGAGATTCATTCTCAGCCATTTGGTGCAATAATTTACCCATTCCCTAGTGTTTTCACTAGTGTCTTTGACTGTAGACTATAGACTTCTGCACCTCGTTTTCTTTCTATTGTGAGAATTTTTTTAGTTCATAGTCAAAACTATTTCAAAAGTTTTGAACACTTTCAGTCCACGAGCTATTACATATCTATCTATCTATCTATCTATCTATCTATCTATCTATATATATAATGAGCAAACGTGCTCAGATAAGGTGGTATTTGAGCATGCTTGGATTCTAATCGAGTGATTTTGGCATGCTCAAAAAATATGTTTGCGTCCCCGCAGCTGCATGTCTCGCTGCTGTTTGGCATGTACAAATGTGGCAGTACCAATTTTTTTTTTTCTGTTTTATTTTTCGTGGTTAAAAAATGTGGACCTTGAAAATGGCAACAAAAATATTTAAAAAAAAAAAAAAAACTTATTAGTGGATTTTTACAGAACAGGGGATAATGGGTCAGGAATTTGACTCCAGTTGTTTATTTGTTTTTACCACCGATTGCAAAAAAAAAATAAAAAAATTCTGAGACATATAATTTTTTTATTTTTCTGGCAAAGGAGCTGCGTAGGATTTTGTTTTTTTGCGTGGTGGGTTGGCATTTGTATTTGGATTATTTTGGGGTACTTAACTATGTTTTGATTGCTTGATAATGCATTTTTTTTTATAGAGGTGCATCAACAGAAACACGGATTCTGGAATATCTATTTTTTTCATTTTACAGCATTTACTGTATGGGATAATTACGTTTATATTTTTCAGAGATTTGACTTTCACGGAAATGGTGATTCCATATTTGTGTTTTTTTTTATTGTATATTTAAAATGGGAAATTTTTGTAGATTTTAATTTTGTTTTATTTTTTTTAGTCTCCTTGGGGCATTTGATCCTGGGATCCTGATTGCTTGTTTTATACTCTGCAGTACTTCAGTATTGCAATATATAGTGTAAATTCTGGTCTTCTATGGATTACGTGTATTGTGTCTGTAGACAGTGATCAAATCAGGCAGGAATCTTTCATTAGCTATGCCATGAAATGGACTTTATGCACAAGTAGATTATTATTTTTGTTTCGCTTTCTGCCATTTCTGATTTGGGGGGTTAGCCGTTTGGTCCAGAAGCAGTTTAGATAGTTTTCCCAGTCGCTCTGCTGTGTGCATGGGAACACCTGAAGGCATGCAGCTAGCTTTTAAAGTGCTAAATTAATAATTCAAATAGCATGTGTCCCTTCTCTTGCAGTGGTGTTTTACTAAATCCGCACCCCTCTGTATCTGAGCTGGCTCTGGTCAGTTAGGGCTGCTCTGCAGACAAGGGGAACAGATGGTGCAAATCTGGTGTCAGACCTGACCGTTTTCTCCCTGGAGGACCTAAGTGAGCTTATCAAAGTGCAGGAGTGGAGGCAGAGGCTGCTCAGTCTGCCCTGCTGAGCTCTTCAGGATGGGAGGCAGTTGTGATTGGGTCGATCGATATTCAGGCTTTATATACAGTCTTTTTTTTTTTTTTGCACCCCCCTCTCTTTCTCGTCCTCTTCTAATGTTGGATGCTGATTAGATGCATGTCTGCCACTTTTCTGGAACAACTGGCGGAGCTGTATACTGAGTATTTGCTTCGTAGCTTTTAACAAGGCTGTAGCGTTTGTGATTTTTTTTTTTTTTACTGCTTGTACATTCTACATTTCCTCTTTATTATTAATGCCACTCTATTATCTCTTGATGTATGCGTAAAAACAGATTCCCCATTCATCCTGGCAGTGTCGGGAGCAGTTTGTGACCCCTGTCAGATGTCACTAATCGCTGCATTGCCCAGCTCTTGTCTTTCTTCACACAAAAAAAAATAAAGACATTCTTATGAATGACTTGTTTTCTTCCAATTTCTGTCATTTGTGGTTGTTTTATGGCCATTTTGTTTTTAATAATTCAGAAAATACTACTGCTAACATAACAGGATTGAAGATCCGATTGTGACTTTTCTTTTGCTACAAGCCAATTATTCCATCCTAGTTTTCGGCAGTAGCACTCATTTATATGACTTTTCCATTGAATTTATCACTCTAGCACAGACCTGGGCAAAGTGTGGACCGCGGGCCACATCTGGCCCTCTGGCTCTTCCAGTCCGGTACACGGACCGAGACAGAAGGGGCTGGAAAACAGTGGCCCATGGGCCGCACCGTGCCCTCCCACGCCTCCCACTCACTGTCCCCGCCAGTGTCTTATAGTCTGGAGGCAGCTTCCTCTGTAATCTCCTTCTGATCACTGAGAGAACCGCCATCACCTCTGATTGATCTGATCGATGCAGGAGGATGTTACCCGTATGTCTCTAATGCTGCATGAATGCTGCAGTCCTGACTAGCTAAAGGACCCTTCAGGTTATGTGACCCGAACTTCAGAATGTGCTGGTATTTACACATGTAGTGCATGTGTGTGTGCTCATGTAGCAGTGCCGTGTAAACATACAATGCCTTGCAAAAGTATTCACCACCCTTGTTTTTTTCATGTCTTGCGACCTCACAACCTAGAATTTCATTGTTTGTTGTGAGGGTTTGCATCAGGTCATGTAAAGGACATGCCTATAACTGTGAACATTTGGTTTTCTTTTTATTGTGAAGCAAACAACAAATAGGACAAAATAACTGAATACTTCAGTGTGCATAACTATACATCTCCCCTCAAGTCAGTACTTTATAGAGCCTCCTTTTGCAGCAATTACAGATGCAAGTCGCTTTGGATATTTTCTATATGCTTTCCACATCTTGCAAAACTGCTCCAGCTCCTTCGTTAGATGGTTTCCTCTGGTGAACAGCAATCTTCAAGTCTGACCACAGATTCTCGATTGGATTCAGGTCTGGACTTTGAATATGGCCTCTCCATAACATTTACACATTTCCCCTTAAACCACCCAAGTGTTGCTTTAGCAGTATTCCTTGTGTCATTGTCTTATTGGAAGGTGATCCTCATTCCCATTCTCAAATCACTGACAGACTGAAATATCTTTTCCTCAAGAATATCCCTGTATTTCGCACCATCCTTCTCCTCGACTCGGACCATTTTACCTGTCCCTGCTGCTGAAAAACATTCCACAACATGATGCTGCCATCACCATGTTTCACTGTGGGGATGGTGTCCTTGGGGTGAGGAGCTGTATTGGTTTGGCTCCTAACATAGCATTTACCTTGGTGGCTAAAAAGTTTATAATTTTGTACTCATCTGAGCACAGCACCTTCCTCCAGTTTGGAAGTAATTGTATTTGAACTAAATTTGTCTCTCTTCTTTTCTGTTATAATTAATTAATGCTATTATAGTACAATGTGTACTCTTGAGAGTATTCAGTTAAACCATATGTCCTCCTCTGATATTCTGACATCCATTTTTAAGGAGTCTGATAGATGTGCAAGTTCCAACAAGACGACTGTATTTTAACATCCTTAGTACTGTTCTTCAGGAACCTCGAGAGGTCTTGGTCTTTTTTACCATAACATGGATGTTAGATGGCTGCTATAGAGTAGCATTTTAACCCCTTAATGACGGGGCCATATTTTTCAAATGTGTCCACCAGTGTCACTGTATGTGCTAATAAGTGTAGAAAACTTCAACAGATCTCATTGATTTTGACATTTATTTTACGTGATACATTGTAGGTTAATAGTATATTTATATCGATATTTTGTGTTAATTTATAAAAAATATCAAATTTGTCAAAAAATGCCATGCCACAGAAGTCATTACATTACATAACCTTTCCCTCATGTATTCTTTACATTAGCACCATTTTTAAAATATCCTTTTATTTTGCTAGGATACTAGAAGGTTTAAAACTGTAAGAGCAAGTTTTCATTTTTTCAAGAAAAAGTAAAAAAAAAAAAACCTTACTTTTTTTAGTGATCTATTCAGTTTCGAAGTGACTTTGGTGTACCTATGTGTCGTAAAATCCTCAAAAGTGAGACCATTTTAAAACCCACACCACTGAACGTATTCAAAACTGATGTTGGGTAGGTTATTAACCATTCGGATGCTTTTCAGCAATTAATAAAATGTGGCATGACAGGACATCTAAATGTTGCTGACTTCTGAACAGGTTACTATAGCCGTTAGGCCGTTATTTGAATGTGACTTGCCATGGCAAACATCAGGACCACGCAATCATGATCTCAGGGTGCCGATGGTGTTAAAGAGGGAACCCCCACATGCTGTTAACCATTTACATGCTGTAGTCACTATTGACAGCAGTATCTAAGGGGTTAAAAAGCCATGGTTAGTGCCAACACTAATCAAGTCTGATACAGCAAGGTGTCAGCTATAGTGTACAGTCGACAGCCAACGCATTTTCACCAGTTGGGGGATGCTATTGTCTGATAGGTGAGGTCAGTAAAAAGATGCATTGGTGGTCACTAAAGGGTTAAGCTTTGTCATGGATGGAACTTATAGACTTGGTCACTGATGGTTTTGCCCAATTACTGAGTTACTGTATATTTAGGGCCAATGAGTAGAAAACCACCTAAGTAATATATTCTTACTCACCTTGGCCAGGTGCAGAACCCTCGGTGCTCATGAATATTCATTAGGAAATGCACAAGTCCATTTTATATGTAGACAATAGCCCACAAAGTGCAGAATATCTGTGTTGGCATTTTGGTGTCCAATGACGAGTGGTCTGTTTGGTAGAAACCTACACTAAAGATATAACCGTTATGATAAAACTTTTATAGTTGAGCTAATATGTTCGAAATCGGTCACTGAATCTGAATTTGCCATATTCGTGCAATATTGGTACCCTATTCGTGCCGAATTTATGTTTGATGATTGGTTCCGGACATATTCGTTCATTTCTACTCCGATTGACTCCAATGACGTTCGGATGTGTTCGGCAAATATTGCAAATACAATATTCACCGCCGATCATAATCGTAACCGAATTTTGAAAAATGTGCTCAACTCTAATAACTTTGTCTTTCTCCCCATACAAAGATGCCTTTTGGATGTGTGATGTTGTATATTGTGTGTTACCGGTAGAGCACCTTGGTGTGTGTATACATAGCGAATACTATCTGTGAGGCTGCAGAAATGCACACATTGGCACTATGACAGCTTTCCTTTGGAGACAATTGTGCTAAAAATGTTTTTTTAATCAAAATCCTGTGTTTATTTTATAGGTGCCATTTTTCGGTCCCCTTTTTGACGGCGCTATTGTGACAGAGAAGCTGTTGCCAACTCTAGTGTGTGCAACCTGTATCAATGCCAGCCGGGCTGTCAAGTCTCTTATCCCTCTCTACCAGAGCTTGTATCCTTTTTATGTTAGGCATGTGTCATACAGAAGGCCTCCTTTGGACTTGGTAAGTGCATTAATTTCATATTTTGGCAGCGCACAGGTAGCTGCCACGTGGAGATTGACCGTTTACATAAATTGAAATAACAATTGCGTCATCTTGGAAGAATAATCAAAACACAACCATTATCCCTACTGATGTTGCTCCGTCAACAGTACGCCCACCAGTTGACACGATCCATATTGAGTCTTACTAGTGGCATTCAGATAATGTGAATGGATGGTGACATGGGGGGTTGTGTGGACTTGCTATTAAGGGATTTCTTTAATTAAGACAGGAGGACATGTCATTATTAAGCTAGAGTGACGTGCTTGATTCTGGAAAATGTTTAAGAAAAAATATAAACTTTACTGATTTGGGATTACAATGTATTAATAATCTGAAATACATTTTCTCCTAATAGTTTCCATAACTAACAGGAAATACATTTTTCAGCACTGAATTTGCAACACCAAGAAGGAAAAGTCCTAGAATTATGTTAATTGAAATAAATGTTAGTGTTATGGAAATGATAAAAAATGATATAAATGAGGTCCATAATTGTTCTAAGAAATGTTCCTGCCACACTGGATGAGATTAGGCAGGCAAATCATCAAAATCGACTGGTGAAAGCTCCATTTTCAATTGGCAACCAATGATGTACCAAATGTTCATGATGGGAGCCATGGCAGCATGTTTAGGCAATGCAGGATGCAACATGTGGTCTGGTATTGTCATGTTGAAAAACAGCTCCTGGCACACTTTGGAGAACCGACCGTACCTGTAGTTCCATGACTACAGCAATGTAATGCTAACTGTTAGTGTACCAAGAATGAAAAGTAGGAGAGGCTAGCTGCAGTATATTATGCCACCCCACACTGTAATCCTGGAGTAGGACCAGCATGATGTTCCCTCATTTATTGCCCATGTGGTCTCCAGACCCTTCTTTTGGTACAATTGTGATCAAGACAAAAATAGGATTCATCGTTTAAGAGGCTAGCCCTTCTTTACAGTCTCCATTGCTGTCTTGCCCTGCACCATGAGAGCGGTGACATGGTCAGTAGAATACCTGTACCTGGATGTCTAGCTCGTAGGCCAATGTCCTGCAAACACTTCCTGATATTTTGCGTAGACGCTGTTGGTGAATTCCAATTTCACCTGCAATACTGAATGAATCACCATTCTTCTAATATGATCTCTCTGTGCAGAGGTTCCCCTCTGGGGTAAATAACCCTATTTAAGGGACTGTGAACTAAAACATGACTTTTGTTTATTTCAGTTAATATTTAATAAGTCTAATTGTTAAAAATACATTAATATAGAAGAAGCACATTTGTATTTCAGTCTCTGATAGTACCCTATATAGGGACACCTATCCTACCTGTCACTGACATTAAATAGCTAGATTAAATTATTATAGCCTCAGACCCCTGATGACCTCTATCTAAGTGAAACATGTTGGGGAGGCCACGAGCTATTGAACTACTCTAACGGCTTGTTTGGCCTTGTATCCATCACTGTATATACCGTACTTACCCTCATAACTTCATGCCATCTCATGAACTGAAGCCTTCAATAGGATAATTAAATCTAACTTTTTAGCATCACTGGCAAGTAGGACAGGTGTCCCTAAATTGGGCACAATCTCAGACTAAAATACATTAATATAGGACTGCATTTGTATTTTTAATAATTACACTTAGTAATTATTAACTGAAATAAATAAGCTGTGTTTTATTGTACAACCACTTACGGTAAATAAAGTTATTTACTCCTCTGGGTAATTTGTTAAAAAATATTTGTTCATCCCTATAGACTTTGTCTAAAGCTTTTTTTTTTTTTTTTTTTTTTATTTATTGAGGTTCGTCTCTGTGCACCTCTTGCTGTCAGTTCAACCACTGAGACACGCAACATTGAACCTGGATTACATCAATGGCATTGCCATCTTCTATAGTTTACACGGACCGAACTATTTGTAAATCTTTACTGAATAGCGGTCATTTACATAGGCAGACGCAAGAAAACGAGAGCACTAAGCAACTAATACTGAATCGCTCAGTGTACAGGCTGCATGGTTCTTGGTAGTGCCAGTCCTATTTACACAGGACGAAGCACCGACAAGGACAATATCTTTTACGCTGCACGAAAGATCACTACACCCTGCTTGCTCATCGGGTGATTGGCAACTTGTTTACACGGTAAGATAATTAAACAAGCGTTCTTAAAAAAAAAAACTTGTTCACGATGATCTTGCAGCGTAAATTCATGTTCATTATGCAACAAGTTGTGATACCTGGCACATCCAAGAACAGGAGGCATCGCACAGTTATCCCAGGAAACTTGTTCTGAATTTTTACTTTAAAAAAAAAAAAGAAAGAAAAAAGGTTCAATCTGGCTTTTATGTCCCTCCCACATGCCACAGATTGGAGCACGGGTGCTTGAAAATGTGAACATTTGCAGGTCTTGGCGACACCAGTCTATTCCTCGATTTGCATAACCTTACAATGTCTCCTCTTTGTGTTGCAATTTCAATGTCAAGTGTAAAACCTACTTTCAGTTATTTGTAAGTACTACGTACACTTTGGACAACGTGCACACTTGAGCTGAGCTAAAACACTTGGTTAATAAAGCTGAACTTAATACGTCAGTTATTTAATAATAATAATCTTTATTTTTATATAGCGCTAACATATTCTGCAGCGCTTTACGGTTTGCACACATTATCATCGCTGTCCCAGATGGGGCTCACAATCTAAATTCGCTATCAGTATGTTTTTGGAGTGTGGGAGGAAACCGGAGAACCTGGAGGAAACCCACGCAAACACGGGGAGAACATACAGACTCCTTGCAGATGTTGGCCTTTCGTCCGCCATCCACACAGCATTCCGTCACTCATCCACACCCTGGGTTTTCAAGGGCTGCAGGTAACTGGCGCTCTGTTCCTGTTTGGTGGGGTCTGGATTCTGGAACTTTCACCACTTGGTCACTGATCGGTAAAATCTCTGACCAAACATCAGTCTTTGTGCACTCTCATACAGGAGCTGAGTACTTTCCGCTCCTGACCTCCTTACATCTGACGAGTCTTTTGAGCAATTGGTGGGTGACTCTGGACATGGCCACCCAATGATCTGCACATCAGCCCCTATCACTTATGTATTTAAAAGTGTATCCACCTTTTTTTTTATTTTAAGATTTATGGTAGTCACAAGCCTCAGGTGTCAGCTTCTGTGGGATCCCCTGCCCCATCTGCCCCAAGCTCTCCTAAAGTCACCTCTGATTTTACGTCTGTTCTGAAGTAAGTACAATAAATACCAATCTATAAAGTGCAATGGTTGGATAATTTGGTTAATGAAACAATTCAGGCAGGTTACAGTTGGGATGAGCTTCAGAAGAGCGGGGTCCTGACCTGCCCTCAGTCTGATTCTACCTCATGAAAGTTGTGAGGAGCTTCCTCTGAAGAAACTACAAAGACGACAATGGAGTGATGGCTAATTGTGTCTACTAGAGTTTGGGGAATGGGTGTTTCTGAAACAAATCTATCTCCACAAGGACAGTGGAGGCCTGGCAGCCGTTTTTAAGTAAAGACAGCTGAAGTCACTTGTTGGAAAGTCTGCAGACTCTGGATACAGCTGCACTTGTCACAAGCTTTGAGGGAAGTGTAATCAGCTGCAGAGACTAATTTGCATCTCAATTAGAAGCGAGTCATGAGGAAGCACTGAAGTCTGCTGCTGGAAGCTTGCAGAACAAATCTCATCATGCACAAAAGGCCCCAACATTCAATGCTCCAGCCGAGTGGAGGACAATGTACCAGAATTGGTTTCCATGGGGACCAGAAACCTGCTGAGCCATTGAAAAATCTCAGGGGTTTGCACTGTAATCATTTGATCATGATGGCAAATTCCACCAAATACATTTTTTACTGCTAGAAAGGTTTTCCCAAGTAAGTGCCAGTGAAGTTTTTAGTTTATTTTCTTAGTAGACCACTTTTGTTTTTATTTTTTTTCTGCGGAATTTTATAGATTTTGATATCTATACCAACTCTGGAGCCCAAAGGGTATCCCAGCAGGCGATATTCCACCAAACTGGCATGTCTCACCTGTGGAAAGGTGACGAATATTAGTGACAAGAAATACCCCTTTTAATAATTTGCTAATGAAATCCTATTCCTTGGTCATAAAAAAAATCATCTGAAATGTGTGAGACATATTGAGGGATCGTAATGTGTTTTAAGGTGCAGACATCTGGATTTCATGGTCTCTATCCACACCGTAGCGAACTGTCCGCTGGCCTCCTGATGTGAAACTACAGCCTCACATATTCCTATGAGGTGGTAAATTTGGGTTGCGAGACCCAAGGTTTGTCTGTGCATTGTGGATAGTACTTGGACCTTGAAATTTCAGCCATCTGAACCTCGCCTTAGGCTGCATTGTATTACCCAACGTCGTCCCTCTGCCTGACTTTGGCTGTTGTCCTTGATGGGATTGGGTGATTCCAATCATTAACTTTGCTTCCCAGCGGATGTCAGTCTTCTTGGATTTTCATATCATGCAATAGCAGCGAAAATTTAATGAAATGTATCCGTGCAATTCTAAAATGCCAATAATATATTTAAGCATTTTTTACAATTAAACGTTTAAACTGTTATGTATTGTAAATGTACTGTATATGTCGTCTCAGTAAGGTTGGTCATACTGTGTTTTTTGCTTTATACCGCAATAATACTTTCAACTTTTTGTTTAGTTATATTGCTTTTCCATCTATAGCGTGAAGATTTAATTCAACTTTTCTTGCCATATCACATATCTAGCTGTACAATTGTGTAAGGAAACGGACTCAAAAACCGTGTTTAGCCAAAATAATTCATTTTAACACCAATAAAAATACAGACTACCCTTAGCTCAAAATCAGACTTGAGCCTCTTGCGAAACAAAAACTTCTTAATTGGTTTCCCATGGAGCAAAATTACTTTTGTTTTTGCTCAAATTAAAGCTACTAAAACTGCCAGAGTCCTAATTTTATACCTCGTCCCAGAAGTTCAAACATTAACATAGCAGAGAGCTTCTTTCCCCCTTTCTCTGTCAGTGGGTGACATTCTTGAGGGAGCTGGGAGAATGTCACATTTCACTAGCCCCTACCTCCCTCTAAAGCCAGAATAGGAGGCAAACTAATAAAGATAGTTAATGATGATAATCTGTCAGCCTGCCCCCTTCTTACTGATCAGATGGGGGAAGCAGGGGATGATTTTGCTCTGTTTTGTGTTGAAACTAAGCCCGAAGTGTAGGGATTGGGTTTAGAATTATCATTTTAGAGAAGCAATCAGAATGAAAGTGTGTTAGTAATTTGTATTAATTTTCATCTGGATAACTCCTATAATATGGAGCTTTAAAGGAGAGCGCTGAACAGTACACAGAAAATGTAATATGCCAACAAGACCGTTCCAAAAATTCTATTCACTTTGTGTGTTTTTTTTCCAGTATAAATATAATCATTGTGGTTTTTTCCTCCTGGATAGTGGTAATTGCTCAGGTGACCTTTTGCTTTTTTTACACTTTCTTGCCATTTCCCCACTACAGCATGCCATGCCCTGAACCTGAACTTGGTTAAGTCACTAGAAGAGGTCATACCTCTTTAGAAAGTTCCTTTAAAGTTCAACATGAAATATTGTCCATTTTGCAGAGCCATTGTCACGTTCCCGTCAGCAGACAGATCTCGGTTGATGGAATAGTATAACTCATATACTGTCTACCATGAAGCGCTCTTCTGGGTTTCATAGAATAGGCAAATGGCCGTAAGGGTCATGCAGAGTTTTAATCATTGCCTTGTACAAAAACTTTACAAAATGCAGCTATTTCACCTGCAGTCATAACCGATTTAATTTATATACTAAAAAATAAATTTTTCTTTGAAACTTTAGAACTTCAAAAATGTCACATTTTAACTTCATAACAAGAAGGTCTGATTATGTTGTAGGTCATGTTTCCGAATCCAAAGTACCGTATATACCCGAGTATAAGGCTACCTTCACACTAGCGTTTTCTGCAATCCATCACAATGCGTCATTTTGCAGAAAAAACGCATCCTGCAAAAGTGCTTGCAGGATGCGTTTTTTCCCCATAGACTTGCATTGACGACGCATTTGCGACGGATTGCCACACGTCGCATCCGTCAAGCGACGGATGCGTTGTGCTTTTGCGGACCGTCGGGAGAAAAAAAACGCTACATGTAACGTTTTTTTCTCCTGACGGACCGCTTTTTCCGACCGCACATGCGTGGCCGGAACTCCGCCCCCACCTCCCCGCACCTTACAATGGGGCAGCGGATGCGCCGGAAAAATGCATCCGCTGCCTCCATTGTGCAATGCAGCAAACGCTAGCGTCGGAATCTCTCCCCGACGCATTGCGACGGGGAGATTCCGACGCTAGTGTGGAAGGAGCCTAAGCTGACCCGAGTATAAGCCGACCCCCCTAATTTTGCAACAAAAAACTGGGAAAACTTAACTTGAGTATAAGCCTAGGGTGGGAAATGCAGCAGCTACCGGTAAATGTCAAAACTAAAAATAGATACCAATAAAAGTAAATTTAATTGAGACATCAGTAGGTTAAGTGTTTTTGAATATCCATATTGAATCAGGAGCCCAATATAATGCTCCATACAGTTGATGATGAGCCCCATAAGATGCTCCATATTAAAATATGCCCCATATAATGCTGCACAAATGCTGATTATGGCCCCATAAGATGCTCCATATTAAAATGTGCCACATATAATGCTCCATACAGTTCATTATGGCCCCATAAGATGCTCCATATACAAATTGCCACATATAATGCTCCATACAGTTCATTATGGCCACATAAGATGCTCCATAAAACAATAGTGAAGTATATCGTGGCACAGCTGTGTCGGTGCTCAAGAGAGGTTTCCCACACCAGTAATCATATAGTAGATAAATAACTTGGCACTCAACTTCGTGGATAGTGATGATAAAGAAAATAAAAATGTATTACTTTGAGTAGCAGTCCAGCAAAATAAACGTTTCAGTCAAACATTAAGACCTTCTTCAGTAAACTGCATAAATATGTGACAGAACATGACAATTACAATGTCGAAAAAGTATTAACAAAAGAGTAAATCTCATAGTCTAGATATGTGATGGGTGGGAAGGAAGGAAAGAGAGGTAGGGAAGAGATTTTTTTACATACCCGACTGCTGGCGTGATGGAGTATATAGGGCACTTATATATGTATGAAGGGTCCTATGATGAAGTTTTGTGGGACCTCAATGGTGGAGGCAAATATCCTAAGATAGTAAAAGGGATATGTGAAGAAATGTGCCATATATATCACTAAATTAGGAGGATATAGGTGTACTAACCGAACAAAAGGATATGTATATTCATCCACAATAATTATGTAGAAATTATTGTGGATGAATATACATATCCTTTTGTTCGGTTAGTACACCTATATGTAAAAAAATCTCTTCCCTACCTCTCTTTCCTTCCTTCCCACCCATCACATATCTAGACTATGAGATTTACTCTTTTGTTAATACTTTTTCGACATTGTAATTGTCATGTTCTGTCACATATTTATGCAGTTTACTGAAGAAGGTCTTAATGTTTGACCGAAACGTTTATTTTGCTGGACTGCTACTCAAAGTAATACATTTTTATTTTCTTTATCATCACTATCCACGAAGTTGAGTGCCAAGTTATTTATCTGCTCCATAAAACAATGTGCCACATATAATGCTCCATACAGTTCATTATGGCCCCATAAGATGCTCCATATAACAATGTGCCACATATAATGCTGCTGCTGCATTAAAAAAAATGACACCTCTTGTCGCTGCCCACTGCTCCTCAGCGTCCCGTCTCTCCGCACTGACTGTTCAGGCAGAGGGTGGCGAGCACACTAATACGTCATCGCGCCCTCTGACCTGAACCGTCACTGCAGTGGATGCGGAAGACGGAGTGGCAGTGGAACGAGGGAAGGGGAATATGAAATACTCACCTGCTCCCAGCGTGGTCCCTGGCAGCTTCTCCCGGACAGATGGTCTCTGGCGCCGGCAACTTCTTCCTCTGTTCGGCGGTTACTGGTACCGCTCATTACAGTAATGAATATGCGGCTCCACCCCTATGGGAGTGTAGTCCATATTCATTACTTTAATGTGCGGTACCGGTGACCGCTGAACAGGGGAAGAAGCTGCCGGAGACCATGGGACACGCAGGGACCGCGCGAGGAGCAGGTGAGTATGTGACCATCATCGCTCCTCCTCACCCGCCAACCATGACTCAAGTATAAGCTGAGAGGGGCACTTTCAGCCCATTTTTTTGGTGAAAATCTCGGCTTATACTCGAGTATATATGGTAATTATCGTATGTCTAGATTTTCAATGTTTCCTTTTTTTAAGTTTTCTTTTCCTTGATTTCTTTTTTTTTTTTTTAATAACTCGTATGTTTTAGGGTATGTGCACATGTCCGGATTTTTTCCTGACAAAATCCTGAGAATTCTGCCAGAAATCCGCGTGCTTTTTTGCGCTGATTTTTTTCTGAATTTTTGCGGATTTTTCTGGAATGTCCATTTTGATAGGAAATCCGCAGAAAATCTGCAAAAAGATAGAGCATGTCCGGATTTTTTGCGGTATGCGTTTTTTTTGCGGCAAAAAACGCTAACATATGCACAAAAAATGCGGAATGCATTATAAATGATAAAATGCATAATGTTAGCGTTTTTTTAGCGGATTTATAGCGTTTTTATGGCGAAATTCCGCAAAAAAAAACGCTAAAAATCCGGACGTGTGCACATACCCTTAATCATGTTATATTATCTATTGAACTATTTTGAGATTTGTTTGAACCTTCTGAGATAGATTTTTATCCTAAAAGGATTAGTCTTCTTAAGTAATAAGTAAAGCTTATTTGTATGCGGTCCATTCTTCATCTTGATTCATTTTCTTTCTTCATGAATGTGTCTATCTAACACCTGTATGTGGATTCATTTGGAAACGATTATGGAAGTCTTAAGGAGAGCCTGACATTGCTTCGCCAATTTATTCACTGTGGCACCTGACAGCTCTCTTCAGTGAGCTGATCATGGTCGAGTGACAGGTTTGTCTGCGGTCGGTCTTTGTTACCTTGCTCAGACGGAAGCACAAGATTTAACCTGCCATCTTGAGCTGTTCCTGTCAGTTATTGTAACCAGTTATCTAAAGACAGACTGGAGTTTTGAGGCATAAGCACTTGCCCAAGCAACACCAATCTTGGCTGTGCCCTGATGAACACTGCGGTAGCTATAATAGGTGGGATAAAAAAAAGCCCTGACCTTCATTTTGAAGTGCAGTTTCCCTGCTGCTGGAGATCGATATTTTAGCTGTCTGTCTCCACTGCTTACCTTCCGTTCTCACAGTGAGAACCTTCTCCAGGCATCAATCGATGGCTCTAATCTGCCCTAGCCTGTTACAGCTCATGCAAGGCAAAGCTTTTTGGTAGCAGTACATGAGATAGTGGAAAAAGTGCTCTTACTTGTAGCACCCTTCAGAAACTTGGGCAAAAATTTCAGATATTCCATATTCTTGCTACGATTTGTCAATTTATTTTCCAGCATATAACAAGCACTGAAAATAAATTATTTTATTTTTTCTACCTGGTCTTATTTCCACTCTAAAATCAATCTTTCAATTAATCTATCACTGCGTTCTTTATTACTGCCAAATAATCATTTTACCAGAGAAAACCCCCTTCAATATGAGAGGGCCCAAACTGGCTCTACACGGTGCACAGGCTGGTTTTGCACGCGGAAGTCGTAGTTTGGTGGACACGTTCCTTGCAACAGACTAGTTGGGTATAGAGGTAGGGGATAACCTTGTGGGACACAGCCCTAATCCTGCCATTTATGTATAAACTGTGGTGCTCAGAAACAGATATTTATAAAGATTAAATTATTATTCAGTGGAAGGAAAAATGAATTTATTTATTTTTTGAGACCTGAAAACATATAAAGATAAATATACACCTATCCTTTTTAGTTTTGTTTGGATGATTCTGTAGATGGGCTCTATCTCCCCTTTTGCCCCGTATGTGAGACACTGTAGGAAACAGGTTTTGAATGTATTAAAATTCAACATGCCAATCCATTCTTTCCATGGGAGTTAAGCAGTTGCCAAAGGCGTGTCTGATAACTGCACATCCCCCTTACTGTAGTGAAATAAAAATGTGAGTTCGGCAGGGTCCAGTGTGTGTTTGATAGTTAGGAGAGGGTATATTCTGGTAAGTCTGTGGCCAGCCAGCTTAACTACCCCCCAATAAATGGGTCTAAAGTTGTCTGAACCTACCACTATCAACAGGATCGGCCTACACCCTAATGTCTTTTGGAACCTTCTGACTCTCCCCTCAAGATGATGTCGGGGGAATGAAGGATTTCACCTTTTGAGTTTGTGGCCAACCTTTGTGTTCAGTCTGGAGAGAACGCACTGTCTGAGTTTGGCAGCAAGTGTCTCATAAAGGAGGAGCTGGGAAGGATAGCTTTCAGTCACTGGACCTTTTTTAGACTTTTAACTTACTAATGTTTTAGGAAACAACACCGTTCACCAGGATGTGATCATTGTGGCTATGTTCACATGTTGTTTTACTGAAGTAACAGGAAGTTGGCCTAAGAAAAACAATGGTCAGTGTGTAAATTGCAAGATTTCAATTTTTTATGTTTAATTCAGATTTAAATAGATAAAAAGACATTATTACCAAAATAAAATAGATAAATAAAGATAACCTGAAAACTTGATTTTCTTATGATGGCTTCCCTTTACCAATCTTTGATCTTTTTAGAGCAAAATACATAGCCCTCTCTGTTTCACATGTATTTGTTTTATAACTGTTCATGTTAGATTTTTTTCTGGAAAACACCTCCATTGTCTCTTCTTTTACCAGTGAATGGGGCCACATATTTGGGCGCACCAATGTGCTCGGGTAAACATTAGATCCTTTGCTGTGCGGATCTATGGGGATGCCGACGGTCTGAGCGCCCTGCTAATCACACATTCTCATTCTAGGGATAGGCCATCATTGTATGCAAGAACTGGTAAGAGGATTTCATTATTATAGAAAATACCGGTTTTATGTATTTTTTTTTTACTTACTCTTTGGCAGATTTTTCCACCCTCATCCCTACTGTTTTATGTATTAATCAAAAAAAGCCTTGCCCTAGGAGAGGAGCCACTCTTTTGTAGTAGTGTTATTATAGAATCTTTCACTCTAGGAATTAGAGAGGAATAACTACCTAACAGATGCCGAGTCTTGCTGTTAGATAGTAGTGTGTTGCGCTGCATGTTGCTTTCCTGCATTATGTCTCTTAATCTCTGATTATTTATATGCAGTGTTTGCAGGCCACCTTTGCACTTAAGGGGTTAATTGAGCAGTCTGCATCTCAAACACTTCATCAGCTTCATTTTCCTTCCACTTAAATATGCCGGATTAACACAGTAACCAGCCGCCACTCAGCGAGCCATAATACACGTATCAGTGAGCTTTTGAGGAGCCATTGCATTTAGGAATATTAAACAGGACTGTTCATTAGCATTTGCTTTAGATGTCATCTCGCATTGCTCACGCAAGTGTAACGCCATCGAAACGTCCACAAATATTGCAGCGTTTTAGGCTAAGCTTTTAGGTTGACGCTGTTGAGTTGATAGGGGCCCTACTAATGGCTGTTGCAACATTTTATTGTTTACTACATCAAGTAGCAGAATTGCCCAACGTTCAGATCAGAGGAGGTGTTTGTCTTGTTTATGTGGTTTCACACCTTTTTTATGCTATATTAGATAGTTGGCGATATATTGTCTTTCCAGCTTGCAAAAAGCAAAATTGGAACACAAGATAATTTTCTTTTAGGGGTTGTGTTGTCAGCTCACTGAATCTCATTAACATTCTAGTTCTGTATTGCCATGGCTTCTTGCTAGCTTACCAGCTGTTCCTGCTGCTAGCTACAATGTCTGATGTGTTCAGATCACTGGGTTCCTCCACTCACCACTGCGAGGAGACAGCCTTTCCATTGGGGATACCCACGTGTCTGCCCTGTCTACAACGGCACCAAATAAAGTAATAGAGCCTCGCATGGCATATGGTGTCTGGATTCATACAAGATGCAAAACTATTCCAGCTCTAATGCACAATGACTCATAGCATTGCTAATTTTTCCAAACAAAAGCCACCTTCCACACCCATGCTTTTAACCCTCCGGCTATGGAGTCTTACAAAGCGTGT
Source organism: Ranitomeya imitator (assembly GCF_032444005.1). NCBI lineage: Eukaryota > Metazoa > Chordata > Amphibia > Anura > Dendrobatidae > Ranitomeya > Ranitomeya imitator. Next base: position 94,698,485 of record NC_091286.1, read on the forward strand.
GGTTATTAAAGAAAAAAATCATCCTAAAAGTTTTTAAGCTGCAAAATCGCAATTCAATGGTCTTTACAGTTTGGAATTTTTAGAGAACTTATAAAATGTCATAGTTAATGTTTAGATAAGTATGTGCAATAATTAAAGTATGTAACTGGAAATTACTATCTTATTTTTGTTCTGCTTTTTTTCCCCAAATGTCTTGTTAGTCACCTCACTTGAAATAATTAAAAAAAAATTAATTCTTTAATGAACCTATACATATTGGGGTCCTAAATTCAGTGGTGTTTCTGCTCAGATTTTTTGGAAAGAAAATCTGCTGCTTACTACACTACAATTATATGGCTGAGATTCTCTGCCATCCCATCCACGAGCTGCAGAGAAAATCCGTAGTGTAACCTAAAGATTTGACATTCGCTCACTGACCATTTTATCCTGTGCGTTTAATTGCAAAAGGAGAAATGTGCAGTAAATCAACAGCAAAATATTGAGGTTTTGGTGCAGATTTGGCTTTTGTGGTGCTGAATATGTATCAGTTTTTACCACATTGCCGAAATCACAAGCTTTTTTTTTTTTTTAGTACAACCTGCTGTAATTTTGCAAAAGAATTTTAGTAGTAGCGCTGCCAATAAAGTTATGCCACGATTAAGAACTGTACATTTCTAGGTTTGAAACGAGTGGGATGTTTTTGCCAGATATCCTGTTTTTACACTTGTGTGTTTTTTTGTATATACTTAAGGGTCCAACAAAGCTTTTTTTTTTTTACTTGGCAAATTTAGAGATTTGCGCTGGACAAGATTTACGTCTTTTTTTTTTTATTTTATTTTTTTTTAAGCAAATAAGGTGGTAAAACATATAATTCCACTTGCCATGTGGCTGTAAGAAGCATCACAAAACCAAAGCAGTTTTTTCTTTCTTTAAATAAAGGAGCAATGAAAAATGACGCAGCTAAACGAGTATTGTTAGACGAGGTGAAAGAAGTTTATTCCAAATGTGTGCACCCGTAGGTGTGGAAGTGGTTGATGTAAAATGGGAGCTTTGTCTCAATCCAAATTGTCCTCTTCCTTGACTGTGGATGCACAATATGGCTCCTTTCCCTTTTTACGATTCAAGTTTATTACCCAAAATGTACTTAACCATTTACATTGAAAGCTTAATCTGTGCATCCCCCAGTGCAAAGGCTGTGTTTTCGTTTTTTTCCTGAATTATAATGCTAATTGACATGTGTTGCCCACTCGGGTCGCACATCTTCAAAGTGATTTCTGGCACTGTTTGTAGGTGCTAAAGTGTGTTGTGGTCATTAGCCTAATGTACACTGCTCAGCTGGGCGGCAGGAATGTTCTAAGGTTTAGAATCTGCTGATTTTTAGTGAATACGCACGCTTAAGGCAGGACTGTGGTAACTGGGACAGTACGAGCTGTTCACCCTAAGGCCTTGTTCACATGTCATTTTTGCTTACATTTTTATGCAAAAAAAGGGACATTAATTGAAAGAAACATTATTTTTTTTATACATTTTTATTTTATGCTCTGTGTGTATTTTCATATGAACATCTATATTTTGAGATGGATGGGGGTCCCGCTGCCTTCACCATGGGCACGGCTTCTTTTCACCTGTCATTCTTTATGTTAAAGTTTAGATGTCCAGCCTCTGTAGTAAAGCTGTCTTTCGAAAGTCTTTATTCTATTTACATGTGTGCCCATACACATTAGATTATAAAGTTGATAAACATTCGCAACATTCACAAAGCCTCTGACACGCGCTTCTTCCGGAGCATGCGCATGTATCAAATGAAGCCATGGATGTATACCCCGCTTCAGTGCCTATGCCCGGGGGACTCAGATTTCCTCTGCAATTGGCGTGACGTTTGGAAAGTATAGGCCATCAATCACACTTCATTGGCCATGATACTTTTTTTTTTTTTTTTTTTTTTACTTGTATAGTGGGACATTTAAATTGAGAACAGCGTGTTGGTGATGGACATTGCATAAGCTATAGGACATTGCGGCAATTTAGTAGGGATTAATGACCCCAATATCTATAATTTGGGTACAGAAAAAAAACATAGAGCATACAGTAGAGCATAAGCTATTCCAACATTTTGATGATAGAAAATTACCAAAAAGCATCAGTCTATTTTTTTTTTTTTTAAACACAAGAGAACATCAAAAAATAAATAATATCGGCTGCTCTTTTATGTCATAGTAACAAAACCGATCAGTCCTGGAATGCAAATACGTTTTTTTTTTTTTACTGAAGAAATAAAAAATAATTGCCAGTTTTGACCTTGAGCGCACAATTCCAAAAGTTTAAACTTTATTCTAATCGCGTAGATTTTAGGCTATGTGCACACGTCCGGAATTGCCACAGAAATTACTACGGCAATTCCAGAACTCCTTGCTGTAGGAAATACGCATATGGAATGGGCATGCATATTCCCGCTAAACACTAACGTTTTGCAAGAGTAATTAGCTTGCAAAATGCTTTTTTCAAGCGTTTTCCAAGCGATCTGTAACATCGCTTGGAAAACTGAATGACAGGTTGGTCACACTTGCCTATGCAGCATCAATAGTAAAAAGATCTAATGTTAAAAATAAAAAAAAAATCAATATTCTCAATATTCTCACCTTCCGACAGCCCTCGATCTCCTCAGCGTTGCACACGGCGGCTTCTGTTTCCAGGGATGCTTTGTGCGAAGGACCTTCGTGACCTTTGTCATCCCAGGTCCTTCGCGCAATCCATCCCTGAGAACGAAAGCCGCCGCGTGCACCGCTGAGAGGCTGGAGGACTATTTTAATTCTTCTTCTTCTTTTTTTTTTTTTTTTTAACAGGGATATGGTGTCCAGTCAGTGGAGGAGAGTCTCCTCTCCTCCACCCTGGGTACCAACCGCACGTGATCTGCTTACTTCCCGCATGGTGGGCATAGCCCCATGCGGAAAGTAAGCGGATCGATGCATTCCTATGTGTGCAGAATCCCCGCGACTCCGCAAAATGAATGAACATGCTGCGTTTTTTTCCGGAATGAGTTTCTGCTCTGGGAAAAAAACACAGCATGTGCACAAAAAATGCAGAATGCATTCTAATAATAGGATGCATGATGTAAGCGTTTTTTAGCGGTTTTATGGCGTTTTTATAGCGAAAAAAACGCGAAAAATCCTGAATGTGTGCACAGTCTAAAGGGTTAAAAATCTGCTATTTTATAGTGTAGACTTAAGATATTTTCAAGTGTCATTTCTTTTTTAGTTGGGCTGATTTTATGTTATGCAGGATACAGTGGAGAAGTGTCAGATATGACGTCCAGTCAATCCGCTTGCCATCAGGTTTTCAATTGTTACTGAAAATGGCAGTTTATTAATAAAAAAAATCACTTAGGCTTCTTTCACACTAGCGTCGGAATCTCCCCGTCTCAATGCGTCGGGGAGAGATTCCGACGCTAGCGTTTGCTGCATTGCACAATGGAGGCCGCGGATGCATTTTTCCGGCGCATCCGCTGCACCATTGTAAGGTGCGGGGAGGTGGGGGCGGAGTTCCGGCTGCGCATGCGTGGTCTGAAAAAGCGGTCCGTCGGGAGAAAAATACGTTACATGTTTGTTTTTTTTTCCTCCCGACGGTCCGCCAAAGCACGACACATTCGTCGCAAGACGGATGCGAAGTGTGCAAATCTGTCGCAAATGCGTCGTCAATAGAAGTGTATGGAGAAAAAACGCATCCTGCAAGCACTTTTGCAGGATGCGTTTTTTCTGCAAAACGACGCATTGTGACGGATTTAAAAAAACGCTAGTGTAAAAGTAGCCTTATTCTTGCCATAAATGTGGTATAATGGAAATTATAATCCGCAGCTAAGGATTTGCAACAATGTTTTTTTTTTTTCACTGATATATAGTACATTTTCTTTTAAGCGGTTTTACAGAATTTAAGAGCAGACATTTCCTCTGTTCGGCATCCGAGGCAACAAAGACGGACTTACAAAGAGAGAAGGTTAAGAGCCTTTTAGTTCTGTATGAGCAAGGGTCTAATTAATGCTATGCAGAAAAAACATCATATTTTTTTGGTTTGAAACCGTCTTATTAACTCAATTTTGTGGATAGCTCAGAAGAAAAAAAAACACTAAGTACCTTGGATTCTCTACCTTTTTATTTCGCTACAGATGAAAAAGAGCCCTCAGTGTCTCATTTTCAATAAGGTATTTTGTAAGTGACAAAAAAAAAAGATTTCTGTTCTACTAATTCTGTATTCACTTGTGTTCAGGCTGTGGTTTCAGCAATTTAAGGATATGCCTACAGCACCCCAACTATTACTTTACAATATCTGCCTACTTCGTAACTATAATAGAGCTTGTGTTTCTATGTATGAGCAATGTGCATGTTAGAATATGAGCAAATCTATGGCTGAAAAGTTAGCCCAACTCACCCATTCAAAATGTATGCTTTAAAGACTAAGACTTCAAGACTTGTTCATTTCAGTTAAGTTGTTCCTATAGTTTTGTTGTTGTAGACTTTATATAACTCTTTCACACTGCTGCCTGTCCTGCTGCTTTTGATGTAGATTCTATAGCAGAATGCTGGTTGTTTTCAGTTTCTCGGTCTCCTCTCTCCTCTGTGTTAGGTATAACAGCCCAAAGATAGTAGTAGTGGTAGTAGTATTACAAAGGAAGATGGCATCCAAGGCAAATGCGAGATCTATTGAAGGCAGCAACATTTTAGACACACAGTACTCGCATCAAGCATCTTCTGCTGAGATATGCAAATTGCCTCTTCTGAGAAAAAGAGGACTTAAACTCTATAGCGCCACCTGTTGGAAGTAGCGATCCTACAAGTCACAATCAACCCTTTAACGAGTCGTGCAATATGACTTAGACACTCAAAGGGAAGGTTTGTAATGATTGCCGCCTGAAATTCAGATAATCAAATAGTGTTATTCTATATTAAACGTGTCCATAGCCTTAAAGAATAAAAATTCATATATTTAAAGAGAACCTGTCTAGTCCCCCATGCCCTCCAACCCAGCAGCATTCACCTTTGTATGATTAAACTCCCTGCCTCACCAGCCTTGTACAACGTAATTCAGTTAAAGCATTTATAATCTCCCTGTTTCCTATGCTTATGAGGGCTTTGACTTGCTGATGGGGTGTTAGTTGCCCCAGACTAATCAGCCCTCTTTTCATGTTATTCCACCCCCTTTGGGCGTGATAACATAATTTGCAACCGGCCTCATCACCAGCTCATGCACATCTAGTGCATGTCAATGCATCCCTGAAGCTGGATGTACACTTCCCGGCTTCAGAGATTCACTGCGCATGAGCGGATTTTCTGAAAATGGCTTCCGGTCATGCGCAGTATGCCTCAGCTCCTATGACTAAGGGTGCCGTGGTGCGCCAGAAACGCGTCAGGCAGAGAGTCTTTCTCTCTTCTTTTTTAAAAACTGTTTTTTAAAATGTTCTAATAAACTTGGAAATTTTACCTACACTGGATGGACCTGCTGGAAATTCCCTTCCTCCTTTCTCACTTCAGCTGAAATCACCAGCAGGTACGGCACCCTCCAGTTATATTCATTTGCAACGGTTCACAAATGCATGTCTCAGCGTGTCAAGCTCCAACTTTTCCCTTTCCCCTCCTCTCTCCCTCGAACCTGAGAATTGTACATATAGCTTCAGAGACTCATTGAAGTTGCACATGCGCTAGACCTGCATGACTTAGCTATGAGACAGACTTGGGCAAAATATGTTATCATGCCCACAGAGGCGTGATAACATGGAAAGACGACTGACTAAAGGTACCGTCACACATAACGATATTGTTAACGATATCGTTGCTTTTTGTGACGTAGCAACGATATCGTTAAGGAAATCGTTATGTGTGACAGCGACCAACGATCAGGCCCCTGCTGGGAGATCGTTGGTCGCTGAGGAAAGTCCAGAACTTTATTTCGTCGCTGGATCTCCTGCTGACATCGCTCCCTCCCCCCTCACCCCCCCCATTGACTAGTCAAAGCCCTCATTAGCATAGGAAATAGCATTGTCTGAATGGTTGATAGCCGTACACAACTTTCAAGGTTCTGGTCACACGGTTTTATGCCTTTCACAAGCGTTCCTTGATTCACCCTATATTACATATTGTACTCTGTAAGCATACAGTGGCATAGGTCGGCCATTAACTTCCCAGGTTAAAAAAAAAAAAGTATACTGGGCAGTATTTTTTTTTCAATCTGTTTTCCTCATATACCTAGCAATGAAAAGATAAACTAATTCCTAATGGCACAGCATATTACAAAAGGACACTGTTGGTATGCGCCGTGTGCATGGGGTCCTATCAGGCTCGGACTGGCCTACAGGAGAACAGATGAATCCCCCGATAGGCCCCTGTGCAGGAGTGAGCCCTCCAGCCTTCTATATGAGCTGTAGTTGGCACAAAAAACTTGTTTCTTTATGTATATACAATGGCAGCAGCTTATCAATCATTTAACAAATTACCTAACCTAATGTTTAAAAGTTTTGTGATAAACGGTAATGCAATATGGGCATGTAGATGAAAAGTGGGCCCTCAGAGCCAATGTTGGGTGGGCCCTTGGAATCCCAGTCCGACACTGGGTCCTATGGATATGCTTGACATGTGCATCGGGAGCTTCTCTGGTGCACAATCTGAAGGTGAAGAAGGGATTGCTGCCAAGTTATTTACCGTTAAGAGGATCTTTGTGTGAACATTAAGATTTTTTTCTAACCTTATACTGAAATTCCATTTTGTGGCTTCACTGCTATGTTATAACTTGTTGCCTAATAAGTCTGCTCATCTTTCAGCGTTTTTTTTTTCTTTTCTCTTTCCGATAGTGATTGATGTTCAACCACTTGTTTTATTGAATCTCATTAAGGTCTGCAAACCTGCATGCCAACTTACAGTAATTAAAGTCCGGATAGCCATTCCATCTGTTCTTCAAGTACTGTTTAATTAATGAACTTTTCAGCATGTTCTTTGCCTTGTAAAAAGCTCTTAGTATTCTCAAGATGTTGAATAGGATTTGCATTCCAGCTTTTTGCTCATTGATTACAAAGAAATTTTGCAGTGGCGTTCATTATGGAATCCCAAAACTCACACTTACATATTAATACTTGAAAAGAGTTGCAAAGAGATTAGGGTTTTATTATTCTAGTGGTTAATTAGAGTTTTTCTCAAAACTAGGTTTGAAAGGAGTATTTTTTTAATTAAGCTACTGTATTTTATTATTGCACTAGTATTTCATGGAATAAAAGCTTTAGTTTTTAGTATCCCTTTTAGCATTGCCAATCCAGTGGTTTAGGTTTTTTAGTGTACTGAATGATTATTGTCCTTGGCTGGAAAAAAGCAAAAACTTTTTCCTTCTTGTTACTGTTGCATTTGATTTTCCTTAGCAACTTCATTGGCTTTGAGCTTCAATTATATTCCATACTTAGCAAGGTTTCTCCAAAAGACAGCCCCCCATATATATGCGTTAGGTATATGGACATCATGAATGGGTAGGCTCAAGACTCCTCACCATAAGCCAGAACGGATAACCTCTCTGTTGGATCGGCTCGTGTTTTGACGGACTTGAATCTTCCTTGTATTACATAAACTCCATTCATCTGAATGGCCACAATGAAATACTACACTTCTTTGTAGTGTCCATAGCGTTCCCTGGTAAAATCAGCTTTTTGCGGAGTACTCTGGAGCAAGACCTTAGGTGGTTACCATGGCCATATTGGTAATGTCGCAACCTATTTAAATGTCACCTACTATCAAAAATAGTAACTTGATTGTGATATTTAATCCCTAGCAGGGTATTCCTGGAATTTAAAGTTGTCCCCTGTCCCCAGGATAGATTGTGACTTAAGGTACTGTCACACTAAGCGACGCTGCAGCGATTCCGACAACGATGTTGATCGCTGCAGCGTCGCTGTTTGGTCGCTGGAGAGCTGTCACACAGACAGCTCTCCAGCGACCAACGATCCTGAAGTCCCCGGGTAAACATCGCGTTACTAAGCGCAGGGCCGCGCTTAGTAACCCGATGTTTACCGTGGTTACCGTTGTAAATGTAAAAAAACAAACACTACATACTTACATTCCCGGTGTCTGGTCATGTCCCTCGCCTTCAGCTTCCCGCACTGACTGAGCGCCGGCCGTAAAGTACAGCGGTGACGTCACAGCTGTGCTGTGCTTTACGGCTGGCCGGCGCTCACCAGTCAGTGCGGGAAGCTGAAGGCGAGGGACCTGACCAGACACCGGAATGTAAGTATGTAGTGTTTGTTTTTTTACATTTACAACGGTAACCAGGGTAAACATCGGGTTACTAAGCGCGGCCCTGCGCTTAGTAACCCGATGTTTACCCTGGTTACCAGTGAAGACTTCGCTGGATCGGTGTCACACACGCAGATTCAGCGATGTCCACGGGAGATCCAGCGGCAAAATAAAGTGCTGGACTTTCCCCAGCGACCAACGATCTCCCAGCAGGGGCATGATCGTTGGTCGCTGTCACACATAACGATTTTGTTAACGATATCGTTGCTATGTCACAAAAAGCAACGATATCGTTATGTGTGACGGTACCTTTACTGATAGCTGGTTGTCTGACTACTGGGAGCCTAGCCTTCCCATAAACTGGACTCTGCAGAGCTCAGTCTTGAATCCCTCAGAGATGCACATCCTATAGATAGGGCTTTCATTTATTGGAATACCCCTTTAGGCGCACCATCAGTAATATCTAGAAGGAGAAATCTAGATGTAACGGAGTCCAGTACGCATGTAATGTGAATATCTTCTACACAGGAGATTCAGGTCTGGATCTAAATCAAGAGTAGCCAAGAAACTATATTCACCCTAATGAACGTCATCTGTTTCCTTGCCAATTTTTGTGACATGATGACATAAATATGAACAAAAAGTACCGTATTTGGCACTCCAAAAAGATGATAAAAAATTAAAAGTATATTCAGGTTTCTTTATTAATTTTGTGTTCAATCAAAAAAGGGGATGTATTGATAATGTTTCGGTCACTATAATGGGGACATTCATCAGATACAGATATTAAAGATAGTACTGAGAAGATGGGTGCAGTCGTTATATGAAGAGTGCTCGGTTTGCCTATAAATATAATAAAGAAACCTGAATATACTTTCTATTTTTCATCTTTTTGAGTGTCAAGTACTTTTTGTAATCTTCATGACAGGCTGGAAGCCTTCTTAAGCACCACTTTTTAACATGTAAGTCTAGATCGCCATAGATCTGGACACTACAATATCTGCCATTAACATCTGTTGTGGTACAAGTCCATGTGCTGTCTGATTTATAAAGGCACAGCACATGGAACCGTAGATTTCATTGATCCGCACACATTGATCCATTGTAAAAACTGATGTGTGTCCGATCTGATGAGACTCAGTACATATTCTATGTTCATCCTTTTAACGGATCAGACTCTCTCATTAAATTCTATTGGGATCCAATCAAAAAGATAAAATATGGAACATAGTCCATTCATGTATCACCAGTTTTTAACTGATCCATTGTTAAAAGTCAATAGATAAAAGAAATTCTCGTAAACACACGGTCTTAAAAAAAAAAAAGACGTGAATAGCACGATAGACTTTAATAAGTACATATTATATTCATGAAAATCAGAGTTCTGAATGGTGCCCAAGGCAGGGTTCAGATGGTCGTCTTTCAGTCAGTGAGCTCTCTGTATACTCCATGGATAGCACACTGATCCAATAATAAACCAATGTACCTCCGTACACCAATGATGATCCGTGTGAAAGAAAAAAAATCCAGCATGCGCTAGTCTGGTCATATTCACAGGCCAGTACATGCCAATAACTGGGTAATCCTGTGCTCGTCCGCTAGGAGGCTGAGCCCACAGAACTTCACCCAGATCCAGTCACATCCACAACTTGTGGACATGACTGGGCCGAGACTTATTACAGCTATTTAACCGGCCTTGGACATACCTTGTCAGCAGGAGAAAAATCTACGTATAAGGACTGGAGAAGCGGTCGGGGTCAGGCATATGTGAAATCATTCGAGCTGTCGCCTGTTGCTTGTTATGTCCATGTGGCATCTGATTCTATACTCGTACTTCAACAGTTTAAAATGTGCGTGATCAAATAATATTTCCTATGTTAATGGCAGTGTGTCTGCACAAATTGGATGCAATGCGGTTGATACATACAGGATCCGATTTTCTTATTGGAGCACCCATAGAATTGTATACGTGAGTGGCATCCAATATTCAGAAGAGTGCACATTGCGATTTCTTATTTTTTTCACACGGACATCCCTATTCATTTGAAGATGGGGTGAATCTTTACTACCTGGGCTGGCACCGGTAGCAGCCAAACTCCTGGCTGGAGGTCTTAATGGACTGTTCTGGACAGCACTTCTTGGGAGGGAGTGATGTGGGGGGGGGAGGGTCATGTAGTCACACCCCCACCAATAATGTATTAATGGCCTATTCTGGACAGCGCTGCTCGGGGGGGGGGGATCTGTGTAGTCGCAACCCCACCAATTAGATATTGATGGCCTATCCTGCTAGCTGCCTTAACTATTTGTTGATCTTGACTGTCTGCTTAGCGTACTGTTAGTATGACATCTGGTCTAGTTGTGATTCTGGGTCATGCTGTTTTGGCTTTCCCCACTCCCTAGCTGTGCAGCTATTGCCTGTAATATTTCATGTGATTAAAGACCATTACATGCACTGCTATTTTACGTTACCTTAAAAGTTAGAGTAAAATCTAGGAGTCATATAAAACCGCCTTTCATCTTACCTTTCCATGTTTCTTGAGAGCCTGCCTAATAATTACATCTTATTATTTGTAGTAGGATCAAATAAAACAAACAGCACCATACGTCTCTATATAGGGTTGATTGCAGCTTTGGTTATTCCAATAATTTCTAATTTGGGATTAATTCGGAAAATACAGTGAGTTACAACTTTTTGAAGCACGATGATCTTTGCAGTTAAAAGGGTTGGCAAAGTTCATTTATTTTTTTTAAAGTTGCAAATACTGTAAATACTACTCATCTTTTCTTTCCTCCGCTGTTCCAGAGCTGATGCTCTGCCACTCTTACCTGACCACAGCAGTAACATGCTATTCTACCGGTGGTTCAGCGTGTCTCTGCTGGTGATATTGGTTGCAGATCAGCCGTGGGTCAGCAGGGGAAGGAGGCAAGTGGTGGCATATTTCTCCCACACATTTACAGTATATATACACTGCTCAAAAAAATAAAGGGAACACTTAAACAACAGAATATAGCTCCAAGTAAATCAAACTTCTGTAAAATCAACTGTCCACTTAGGAAGCAACACTGTTTGACAATCAATTTCACATGCTGTTGTGCAAATGGAATAGACAACAGATGGAAATTATTGGCAGTTATCAATTATTCTGCGGTGGAGACCACATCTTAGTACAAATACTTTCTGGCTGATGTTTTGGTAACTTTTGAATGTTGGTTGTGCTTTCACACTCATGGTAGCATGACATGGACTATACAACCCACACAAGTGGCTCAGGTAGTGCAGTTCATCCAGGATGGCACATCAATGCGAGCTGTGGCAAGAAAGTTTGCTGTATCTGTCAGCATAGTGTCCAGAGGCGCCACCAGGAGACAGGCCAGTACACCAGGAGACGTGGAGGGGGCCGTAGGAGGGCAACAACCCAGCAGAAGGACCGCTACCTCAGCCTTTGTGCAAGGAGGAGCACTGACAGAGCCCTGCAAAATGACCTCCAGCAGGCCACAAATGTGCATGTGTTTGCAAAAACGGTTAGAAACCGACTCCATGAGTATAATCTGAGTGCCGGACGTCCACAGATGGGGGTTTTGCTCACAGCCCAACACCATGCAGGACGCTTGGCATTTGCCACAGAACACCAGGATTGGCAAATTCGCCACTGGCACCCTGTGCTCTTCACAGATGAAAGCAGGTTCACACTGAGCACATGTGACAGACATGACAGAGTCTGGAGATGCCGTTGAGAGCGATCTGCCTGCAACATCCTTCAGCATGACCGGTTTGGCAGTGGGTCAGTAATGGTCTGGGGTGGCATTTCTTTGGAGGGCTGCACAGTCCTCCATGTGCTTGCCAGAGGTAGCCTGACTGCCATTAGGTACCGAGAGAAGATCCTCAGACCCCTTGTGAGACCATATACTGGTGCGGTTGGCCCTGGGTTCTTCTTGATGCAGGACAATGCCAGACCTCATGTGGCTTGAGTATGCCAGCAGTTCCTGCAAGATGAAGGCATTGAAGCTATGGACTAGCCCGCCCGTTCCCCAGACCTGAATCCGATTGAACACATCTGGGACATCATATCTCACCATCCACCAACGTCATGTTGCACCAGGAGTTGGCGGATGCTTTAGTCCAGGTCTGGGAGGAGATCCCTCAGGAGACCATCCGCCGCCTCATCAGGAGCATGCCCAGGCATTGTAGGGAGGTCATACAGGCACTTTGAGGCCACACATACTACTGAGCATCATTTCCTTGTCTTGAGGCATTTCCACTGAAGTTGGATCAGCCTGTAACTTCATTTTCCACTTTGATTTTGAGCATCATTCCATCTCCAGACCTCCGTGGGATATTAGTTGTGATTTACATTGATAATTTTTAGGTTTTATTTTTCTCAACACATTCTACTATCTAATGAATAAAGATTTACAACTGGAATATTTCATTCGGTGATATGTAGGATGTAGGATTTTAGTGTTCCCTTTATTTTTTTGAGCAGTGTATAATATTGCAGTGTATAATATTCATGTAGTCTGGATTGTATTTTCCAACATGCTGAGTAATACAGAATATGTTACTGATCAATACCATTTTTGATCAGCACTTAAAATCGCATGTAAAAATTTAATTTGTAAAGAATATACATTCTATGAAGATAGATTATCGGATCTTATAATGCAGGCTGTATACATTATTAAGAGGATCTTGGACCTGACAAGGCTGGTGTATATACCTTGAAAATCCTAGTCAGAATGGCTGTATAATCCTCTTACCAATATGAGCATTTTATCCATCTGGACTAATAAATTGCTGAATTTATTATCAGGCAAAAAGACTTTTCAAAAAGGATTACCGTATATAGCTAGTCTGACATGGATTTTCAAAGTAAGAAGGCCAGCATCATCAGGTCTAACAGATCTAGTTAATTCATACAGTTTGTTTTATAAAATATGTACCTATAGGAACATGTAATTTTACTTCCCAAAAGTTTTAATATTTTCATGGGCATATTTGTTCAGGCATATTGCCAGAAAAATGAGACGCATAGGAAGAAGCCCTCTATGTTTGTACCCTGGTAATTGGCCATGAATGTCTGTATTGTTTGATAACATGGAGGGAATGCATTGTGCTGAGTGTAACTGCGGAGGGTTAAATCATCAATGCAGTATATCACCGTCCTGTTTATATTGAGGTGGAAATGATGTCCTTGTAACAAATCTTCTCATTTGAGTCAAAATGGATTTTTCACCAATTGCCATTGAGATGAAAGTGGCAGCCATGCAAATGTTCTTCCCGTTCTCGGCGTGCCTTTTGATGTGTTAATGTGCACACTGAATCTTTTCATTTTAGAAAGAGCCGGTCATTGTTTTGACACAGAGAAGTGTCTTCTTCAAATAATCACATTCTGATACCTCCGCAATTAATGCCCCTTGAACATGGGATAATATTATTGGTGGTTAACGGGCAAGGCTGAATTTGCTTTTGATGTGTAGGGGTGACATTTTGTTTGGTAAAGGAGTTTTTGCAGGTGTTCATTTTCACTCACAGTGGAAAGCGGACAGAAAAAGTTTTTAGATAGGGCAGTCAATAGAAGAACCTCATTATGTGCCCCTTCATGTTCAATATCATATCCTTTCCGCTTTAGACTGGTTTCACATGTTTGGCTTTTACGATCGAAGTATGAACCATCATGGCCAGACTGGCCTCGTAGGCATATATAAGGCTGTGGAGTTCAGGTCAGGAGGCGCTCAGCCATTGAGACACCGAGGTCCATGCTCAGACTGTGATTGTCAGATGTCTAAAATCAGCCTAAATTGGCCATCAAAGTGGATATATTACTTTATAGTGAAAATGTATACTTCGCATAGGGAAATATACCATTTAAATTCATAAAAGGGATCGGGCGGCACGGTGGCTCAGTGGATAGCACAGCAGCCTTGCAGCGCTGGGGTCCTGGGTTCGAATCCCACCCAGGACACCATCTGCAAAGAGTTTGTATGTTCTCTCCGTGTTTGCGTGGGTTTCCTCCGGGTACTCCGGTTTCCTCCCACATTCCAAAGACATACTGATAGGGAATCTAGATTGTGAGCCCCATCGGGGACAGTGATGATAATGGGTGCAAAACTGTAAAGCGCTGCGGAATATGTTAGCGCTATATAAAAATAAAGATTATTATTATTATTATCTTCTGTGACTATAATATTAATGGCTAATCCTTAGGGAATCCAACAACTCTGTGGATTGAGCTGTATTGTATCGAGACCTCACTATACATTTCGTACGGACCGTGCTTATGACCCATCACTATAGCAGGCATAGCCTGGATCTATCAAGTGTAAAATAGTGGGACCACAGTCTCGTATCCCCTTCCCTATTCACAAAGGCTGCTGGGAGTTAGACCTCTGAAGATCTTATGTTGATAGGTGATATGGTGTGCAAGTGCGTGTATTTCTGCATGTCGGGCTCAATTGAGTTGGTTTAAGAACTTTGTTTCGTTTTTTGTGTATGTATGGTATAATGGTTCATTTCAACTTTCAGTGCTTGTATCTCAGGGTATGTAGGCTATCTGAAACCCAAAATGCAGAGCCCAATTACTAACCTTCACTGATTTCACTGTGTCGCTATAAAACTACACTTCCCAGGCTTTTTCTTTGTTTTCTAAATCAATATTTTATTGAGAGCTACTCGTAGGTTTGCTAGAGAGGCGAATTAGAACCTCCGCTTGACTGCAAAAGACCTTCAGAAAGATTTAGCAGACTCTGGACTTTTGGTACATTGTTCTACTGTTCAGAGACACCTGCACCAATATATTCATGGAAGAGTCATCATAAGAAAACATCGAAGGTAATGGGAAAAGGGAATGGGTGAGTCAGCTTCCCTTGCATTCTCTGATGCACCTTCTTGTGGATATGATCTCCGCACTGAGCCGCCCTGGTCCAGGACGCATCACCAAGAATAAAGGAAGAAAACAATGTGTCCAGGAATGGTTATTGTTAAGAGAAAACTTCACATTTATTTCTTATATGTAAGAAAGTGAAATGCTGGCGGACCAGCTAGTACCCGAAACAAACCGGCACGTTTCAAATCGAAACGCGTTGGTTTGTTCATGGGTACTAGGTGGTCTGCCAGCATGGCACTTTTTTTCACATATAAGAAATAAACGTGAAGTTTTATCTGAACGAGAATCTTTGCTGGAGAAATTGTTTTCTTTTATCAGAAGAAAACCTCTCCTGCGTATTCACCATAAGCTTCAGAGACAGAAGTATGCAAAAGAACATTTAAACAAGGCCAGATGCATTTTGGAAACAAGTTTTGTGGACTGATGAGGTTAAAATAGAACTCTTTGGCCACAATGCTAAGAGGTATGTGTGGAGTAAAAAGTTCACAGAATTTCAGGAAAAGAACATCTCGCCAACCATTAAGCATGGGGGTGGATCAATCTTGCTTTGGGGTTGGGTTGTAGCCAATGGCACAGGGAACATTTAGTGGGTAGAGGGAAGAATGGATTCGGTGAAATTTCAACAGATTCTTGATACTAATATAACACTCTGTAAAAAAAAAATGCTGAATTTGAAAAGAGGAGACTTGGATACAAATGGATAATGATACTAAACACATGTCAAAATCCACGTTAGTCTACCTCAAAAAGCACAAGCTGGAGGTTTTACAATGGCTCTCACAGTCCCCTGATCTGAACATCATTGAAAATCTGTGTCTGGACCTCAAAATAGCAGTGCATGCAACACAACCCAGGAATCTCACAGAACTGGAATAAGTTTGCAGTGAAGAATGGATGAAAATCCCTCAAACAAGAATTGAAAGACTTGCCTGGCTGCCTAAACTTTTGCATCAGCCTATTTTCCTTTTTTCTAGTTTTTAAAATGTAAACCATGAAAATACATATATATTTTGCCTAAATTACCAAGGAAATGAGTCATGTTTAACTTTAGGCCTTTTAGAGATCATTTCATCTTCAACTTGCTTAACTATTCACAATAACAGTAATTTTGACCAGGGTGCCCAAACTTTTACATGCTACTGTACTTGACTCCTGAAGATAGTTCATAAGCAAACATTTTAATAAAGGGAACCTGACACGTTTAAAAAAAAATACGCTATTAACCTGCATATATGGGATTCGCCCCTTCTCTTCCTCCAGCATTTAGGTTTCCTTTAGAATCATTCTGGCCTGATCTGAGGTATTCTTGTGCAACATTGCTATGGTCTGTCATTTTGACAGCTTGGGAGTCCTAGAAAAGCGAAGTCTGACCATGTGATATTAGCCCTGTAGGAGATAGATAATATGACTAATTTATCTGAGTGTTGGGGTCTCTGATTTAGTATTTATGGCAGCATTGTGGAATTTTGAAAAGGCGGTAGATCCCTGAATAATCGGTGATCTGCACAAGAAGCCGAGGAGGCTGATGGAGGGCGGAGTATGAGAAGAAGACCCTGCCACCACCTCCCAACCTGAAACACATATAAGACGTCATTTTGTGAAAATGTCATAAGGCGAGTATTAAACAACCCGAGTAGATCCCTTCACATCAGGTATATTAATCCGCATCACAGCACCATTATGTCCATGCCTATAATTTACAGGGCTCAACCCTGCTGACGGGTTCTCTTCAAGCTTTTATGAAGTAATATTCCTTTCAATGTCTTATAATCCCATTCTACATTTTTACTTCAGTATTTTGAGTTAGCGCTGTTTATTCACAAGTCATGTTTTATAGAGGAACCTCATTTCTTTGTAATTAGTTATAGTACTAATGATTAAATTACGCATCCCTTTAAAATTGGTGAAATTCTCCTACAGATGGCTAATAACTCATTTGCCCCATCGGAGGTCTATATAGGATCTCTCCACCAGTATATTTTCCCACACATAAGGCTCTATGATTCCCAATGCCGAGAAGCAGGTGCAAGAGCCATTGGTGTCCAGAACTGGAGTTACCCATTTGTATAATCTGGCCTACTTCCAAACCATCTGGGAATCTATTCCTGTAGTGGTTAAATAAGGGGAATTACACTTTTGTAATTAGTTGCTGACCGCTTATCAGAGGGAATGTTAGGTGCTTACCCAAACGGATCTGTACATGTAACTTGGCACTTACAGATAGGATTTATGAGGCGGTCTTGTGAAGACCACTCATCCAGAAGATGTGACAGTTTAGTGATAAATGGCTTTTCTTTTACTTTTTGGTCAAACTCCGTTTTCCGTTTCCAATGATTTAATTAATCTCTTTTCACTTAATAGGTATTTTCCATTGCTATGAAGCTATGTTTTTTACAATCAATATATAAAATGGGCACTACCAATATTACATACAAAACCAGATGCAGGCTTCAGTAAGTTACAATGCAGTCCAGAAACCAACAAAAGAAAACTGATAAACACATTGCAGGTCGCACATCAAAATACAGGAACATTAATGGTTATAAAACCAAAGGAAAAAACTACGCTACTAGAAGAAATCTGTTCATTATTAGCCGTCTGTCAGTAGGATCGTCCCTCCTAAGCGGTCTATATGGGCATGTTGGTCATAGGAAGCTGAATAAAATGATACCTTGATATCTGTGATCTGTTGTCTTATTTCAGAGAAATCCACTTTTTCTTATATGTAAATGAGCTGGTACAACCTATGGGCCGGACTCTGATCTGCATGAGAATTGGCCTCCAGAGATTTATTTTATATGACAGGGGATATTACCAGTGTGCCGTGTGATGGCTGCTATCTGCTCTCACTGCAGAGCTGTGTGCGGTTATAACTGACACATCTGCAAGTTCCTCTTAGCTGCCGCTTAAAGCTCACAGGCAGACGGGGTTGCAAAACAACAAAGCTCAAGAGCTGCAAAAAAATGTGCTTGCTAAACAACAAAGTTCATTTTTACTTTTCTGTGTTAGTAACTTGTCTCACACTGGTAACTCTCCCCTTTTACTTATAATCTCTGGAGGCAGATTCTCAGGAGATCAGTGTCCGGCCCATCTTAACAGCTCATTTATATATGAAAAATGTGGATTTCTCTGGAATAAAACATCAGATTGAAGATATCAAGGTATCATTGTATTCAGCTTCCTATGACCTACATGCTCCTATAGACCGCTTAGGAGGGATGATCCTACTGACATATTCCCTTTAAGATGTTTACTCCAAAATTCTTTGTAGAACACCTTAAAAAAACTACATTTTTGTTCAATAATTTCTTTAGGAGGCCACCGGCACCTGCTGTATGCACTACATGAAGTGGTGTGCGCCTCTTAATGATTCTGCACACTTTATTCCACTACATCCCTTCATTAAGACTGTTCGGTACAACTCCGGTCTTAATTAATCAGCCCCTGAATACATATATAACTATAAATACATTTATAATGATGGCTTGTTCTGATGCACAACATCAGCGTTAGTCCATATTCATATTATACTACTCCAAAAGAGATTCATTCGCAGAAAAAGAAATGTTCACCTCACCTGATGAACTCTCAAGATCTGCACCGATACTGAATCCCAGTTGGAAGGACAATAGAAGACATGTAAAAAAAAACGTAATCTTGTAGAGCATTCAACCTCCAATTTTCTAAGTAAAAAAAAATCCAATAAAAAGATAAGAAAAACACACAAGAAAATACTAACACGTTACAAACCTAGAAATCTGTCCGGTCGGATCCTAATCATGGCAGCCGTACAGTCCTACACTGCTTACAAATCCCAGGCAGATATTACTGCCAGACTTCAGGCATAGCTGAGAAGATCTGTGAGATGGCAGTCTATGTAAGCCTTGCTTAGCCAGAGGATTTATGTAAATTACAGTAGCAGTGTAATATTTGCTGCATTTTCGGAAATTCATGAAACCTGCTACTTGTCTGTAAGGTACTTTCGTGTAAAAGCTTCATTGCTAAACTTTCAGAGGTCAGTGCTTCATGTGAGCCCTTAGCACTACAGTGAGATCATCTTTTATATTCGTATGTAATGTCATGACTCATGAATCAAGTAGTATGAGCCCGAGGTTAGGAAATAAAGATGGCCGGGAAGATGATGAGATGAAGAAGCAGGTGTTCTGCCCATTCGATCTTTGATTTTGTGACTGAAGGGCTACGTTTGGAAAAAAAGCATCGTCCGGGTCTTCATAATCTGCTGTACTCGTGTCACTTATCAGCTTGTGCAAAATTGATTTTGATACATTTTTTTATTTTTTATAAACATTGGATATTTCTTTATCAAGCTCCAGCTGCAATAATCATTCCTAATTTAATAATAATCTTTATTTTTATATAGCGCTAACATATTCCGCAGCGCTTTACAGTTTGCTCACATTATTATCACTGTCCCCATTGGGGCTCACATTCTAAATTCCCCATCATTATGTCTTTGGAATGTGGGAGGAAATCGGAGAACCTGGAGGAAACCCAGGCAAACACGGAGAGAACATACAAGGGCTCTAGCGCTGCAAGGCTGCAGTGTTAACCACTGAGCCACCGTGCTGCCCCTAATTTGATATAAATATTGGGTATATATATATGATGTGGGCATATATCATCTGTACATATATGCTATTAAACCTAAGCTTACAGACAAGTGAGTGTCTAATCTGAGGTCTACATTTAGTTTATGGACATGACTTATTTAGGAAGATAAAGGGACAGATCAGTTTTGGTCTTCCAATACATATATCCGCTACACATGACATCGGTAGAAGTATCATAAAAATCTTCTTATCCTGCCAAATACAGTGCAATGTTTCGACAGTACCAGTATTTATCAAGAAAAACTGGTATTGTCGAAATGTTGCACCGTATTTGAGAGGATAAAAAGATGATTTTTTACTTCACTCAAGTTTGCATGCTTTTCTTCTGTTCTACTGATGATTTATCCACGTGAGCTCCTTGGAGATTGGGACGCTGCATCTGTGTGGGTGTGATGACCTGGTTCCTAGAGTGCTGCGGTTAACTTTCTGCTTTTGCCATGTACATGACAGTCAAGAAATGCCAGGTATTAAAGGGAATCAGTCAGCAGGTTTTTGCTATATAATATGACAGCAGCAAGATTTGGAGGATGAGACCCTGATTCTGGTGATGTGTCACTTACCTGGCAATGTCATGGTTAATCTGTCTGCATGAATATCCCTTATAAATAAAACAAAACCTTCCGAACATTTCTGCAGATGTTTGGGCTTAACCAATCCTGACAGCTCGCAGTAATTGCTATTCCGTATGATTCCTGTCAACCAGTTCATCCAGAACATTTTTCAATTTGCTCTGGAGAAATTGAAGGCTGGATGAACAACAAATGTGTCATGTATAGACAATATGAACATTATCACGCTAATGTGCTTCCGACGATACACAACCATGGAGACATGGCTAAGTCAACCAGAGCTGGCCATGCCACTTTAAGCATCTCCAAACATGCAAGCCAGTTTTGGTAACTGCAGTAGACGGGAACATGAAGTTCTTTGTACAGTGTAATTATTCATATCAGCATGCAGGCGATGAGAACTGCATACATTAACCTTGTAAGATAACCCATAAAGGGTTAAAGAAGAATATCTCGGAATTGTTTTTCCTTTTACCATTACGTTCATTGGACAGTCTCAATCCATTGCTATTCCTACTCCAGTTCATTGATGGACATTAGTGATGAGCGAGTATACTCGTCGCTCGGGTGGTCTTCGAGTATTTGTTAGTGCTCGGAGATTTAGTTTTTGTTGACGCAGCTGAATGATTTACAGCTCCTAGCCAACCTGAGTACATGTGGGGGTTGCCTGGTTGCTAGGGAATCCTCACATGTATTCAAGCTGTCCATCAGCTGTAAATCATGCAGCTGAGGTGAGGAAAACTAAATCTCCGAACACTCACAAATACTCGGAGATCACCCGTGCGTACTCGGAAAAACCCGAGCAACGTGTATACTCATCACTAATTTACATGTTTGTGAGTTGACTTCTGTGGTGGTGACTTCTCCATGAAATATAATTGGTGAATTCTTTGAGTCTTCTGTTCAAATCTATGGTTTTGCATTTAGAAGTTGATGGTAAAGCTTTCCTTTACAACTTACTTAGACGAACCCCTCACTTTCCCACGCACGCCCCAACCATACTCATGTCGCATGGAGAATGGAGTAAGTTGCTGTGGGCAGCTTATCTCCAGCAAAAAGAAAACGATCCACCATTAAAATCAGTGAAAACCAAATTAGTTGTGTTTAAAAATAAAAGTAAGCTATCCTTTTTTCCCTGATATCGGTCAGCTTAGAAAAATACCCATATACATTAGGAGGGCTTTGGGATCCATGGAAGTCCTGACTGCTGCAGTCAATCATGGGGGCTCAACTGTGGTGATGAAGTTGTCCGCAAGAGACAGTGGAGCCCTGCAGTCACGTGCACAGTACTCATAACGTCAGCAGAACAAAGGCCATGGGTCAATGGGTCTGTAAAGCAGAGTATGGCATTTTTAACTACTTGCCATGCGTGATGTACTTGTGTCACATCGTGTACGGGCATATGGAGGAGGCCAAGGATATGAGCCCGCACCGTACGCTGTAGATACCGGCTGTTTGCTGGCATGTGCTTGAAACAGCAGAGATTGGCGCTCACTTAATCTCCGGTCGCTGATAGTAACCCATTGACAATCTCTGACAGGAATATAAAGCAAACAAAACATTGTATGTAACCCAAAATGGTATCCATAAAACGTCAGATCATCACATGAAAACCAAGCCCTCACATGGGAATAGTGAAGATGTTATTAGTCTCAGAAAATGTGAAAAAAATTTAGGCAAGTTTTGGTAACACAGTAATGGTACTGAAATGAAGAATCACATAGCCAGTTCATGTTTACCGCACAAAAAAAAACCCCAAAAAGTAGTGGCTGGATTAGGGGAGGAAGGGGCATGTGATTCACACTTGCATTTGGGTAGAGTGCGTAGTGCTGCGTACTTCCTCCCTTAAGCTCCGCCTACTTCCACGCTTCTTCCCTTAAGCTCCGCCTACATCCGCATGCGTCCTGCATACCTATCTTTAACATTGGGTACGCAGGGACATGCGTTGTATGTGGATGCATCCGCATGCGTCATTATGACGTGCCCACCGACAGCACAGGAGCGCAACATGTTGCGTTTCCATGCAGTTGGCGGTCACGTCAAAACAAAGCATGCGGACGCATCCACATGCAACACATGTCAATGTGTATCCAATGTTAAAGATGTGTATGCAGGATGCATGCGGAAGTAGGCGGAGCTTAAGGGAAGAAGTACGCAGCCCTACGCACTCTACCCAAACGCAAGTGTGAACCCGACCTAACTCCCATTAGATTTTCCCTATTTTTTGTTGTTGTTTTTTTTTTTTATTAAATACGTTGTATAATAAAATGGATGATGCCACTTAAAACTACACTTTGTTCTGTAAAAATATAAATGCTCACACTCCTATGCCGAAAGAAAAAAGAAGAGGGCAAAATGAGAATTGTCCGCTGTAGGAAGGGGTTAATCTTGACAAGACAAAACTAAATAACATCTTAAGATTGATTTGACTAGGACACATATATGCCTTATGGAAAACCCCATTTATTTTTTGCAAATAATTTATATTTCTTAAACTGTTGACCCAACCAATGGAGCAGTATGTATCACTTAGTAAGATATGTGAATTTACTATAGAGAAACACGTTTACATGTATTGATTTGTTGTTTGCTATCCATTTTCTAGACATACTCTGCGTAACGTTTATAAATGTCTTACTCGTTGGCCTTTCGCTTTACTGTTTATACATTTGCATTGAACTTTGTGAAATCTTGTTCTCAATTAGAGTAAATGTAAGCTATGTTGGCATCAGTTGGACCTGTGCCCATGACTCAGCCCCTATTGGTAAATGCAGACACCCAGGGTGTTATTTTTTTATTTTTTTATCAAGTCCTCTAAAAGTGACTAGGTCATAAATATTTCATAAGATTTGTAAAGTTGAAAATAGTCACATCACTATAGATAAGTACTCGGGGCTCAGAACCTCACCACTGCTCTGGTGCGCCGTGTAAATCCAAAGAATAAATAGTCCACCACAATGAATGTATAGTAACATTTTCTCTTACCCCATGACGGCACTAACGAGAGAGGGATCCGCCCTCAGGGACAGGAAACCCACAGGTTAAAAAGGCGGGACCCCTCCTCCACCTCAGTTCGGTTTCCTGTCCCCGACGGGAATCCCACAGCTCACCATCCAGGAGTCCAGGGACCATCGGGCCGAGTTCAGGCAGCGGGGCGCCCTGCCACGGTCACGGGTGGATTCCTCCCTGAGGGCGCGTTCCGGGGTCGGCGGGCCTCGTGGATATGCGCGGAGGGGAGGCAGTGAAGAGGACCGAGCCTGCCTCCCCTTTTCAACGGAGACGACCGGTAATAGGTAGCGGCGGCTACCTGGAGTTTTTTCTCCGCCGGTCCATGAGGCGCACAGGGGGTGGTGACGCCGGTCACCGACAAGCGGCAGGACGCAGGGAGCAGCGGCGGCTGTGGAAGCTCCGTCCCTCCTGTGAGCCGGCAAGTAGTGAGCGCGCGCGCGAGGTCCGGCGATTTACTGCGCAGGCGCGGAAGTCACTTCCGGGGCGCGCAGGGTACCTCTGGGTAAACCGGAAGTTGCCTGGCGCCGCTCTGTCAGCATAAATCCGGAAGAGAAGGGGCATACCGCTGCTCAGAGATTACCACCATGAGTGGAATAGAGCAGTCGGTGGAAGAAATTTCACAGGCCCCTGTGACAAAGAACCCGAAGGAGCGCCATTCTTCGCGGAAACCTACGCAGCGCAGCAGCTCAGGATCCCAGCACAGCAGAGGCTCTGGTGGATCCAGGAGGGAGACGGTGGTTCAAGTGGAGGAGGCGTCCTCAAGACCAGAACCGGTATCTTCCTCATATTAGGAGGGTAAGTGACCTCCGTGAAAGTGTGTATTCTAATAGGGGTTTATTGTTTTCCTAGGGAAAGAAATGCCAGGGAAAAAGTAAACATAGAGTATGCCCGCTTTGTTCAGCAGATTTGCCGGATTCATGGGTTAAAAAACTCTGTGCGTCATGTATTAAAAACACCATTAATGAGGAGTCGCCGAGTTTTACATCCGAATTAAAAGACTTAATTAAAACCCAGGTGGCAGACGCACTAAAAAGCGTAAAAAAACGTAAAAGAAAACGTAAATAAAAAACTCCAGAGTACAGCTCCAACGAGGGAGATAGCACGTGCGAGGATTCAGATAGCTCTACAGCCTCAGCATCCTACTCCGCATCTTCAGAAAGCGGTCGCAACTGTTTCCCAATAGATGAAACGGATGCGCTGGTAAAAATGGTTAGGGCAACAATGGGTCTGGCAGACACTCGTTCCAAAAAATCGGTACAAGATCTTATGTTTAGTGGCCTGGAACAAAAAAAAGTACAGAGTGTTCCCATTAAACGAGAAAATACAAGCCCTAATAAAAAAGGAGTGGAAGAGACCGGACAAAAAAGTGCTGTTAACACCCAAAAGAAAATATCCATTCGATGACCCAGCCTGCGCCTCATGGGGGAAGGCGCCAAAATTAGACGTCGCTATCGCGAAAGCCTCTAAAAAATTCGCCCTGCCTTTTGAGGACATGGGGACCCTCAAGGATCCTATGGATAAGAGGGCCGATGTCTTCTTAAAAGGGTCCTGGGAGGCCGCCAGCGGGGGGCTAAAACCCGGTATTGCTGCTACTTGTACAGCGAGAGCGCTGATGGTCTGGCTGGATCACTTAGAGACTCAATTGAAAAATAAAACCCCGAGAGAGTCTATATTGGACTCCGTGTCGGCGATGAGAGGTGCCACTGCGTATTTAGCAGATGCCTCAATAGACTCAGTTAGGCTGACGGCAAGATCAGCTTCTTTCTCAAATGCGGCTAGGAGAGCATTATGGCTGAAGTGCTGGCCGGGGGATCTGCAAACTAAAGCCAAGTTGTGTTCCATACCGTGTGAAGGTGAATATTTGTTCGGTCCCACCCTAGACGATGTCCTTGAAAAAGCAGTGGATAAAAAGAAAGCCTTTCCAGGATTCCCAAATCAGTCCTACAGGTGGCCCTTTCGAGGGAGGAGGTTCACACAAAGACGACCCCCAAGAAACCAAAAGGAGGGGTGGGAAGATAGAAAATTCAAAAAAGGAGGTTTCATGTTTAACAAACCGGAAAACAAAAAACAGCCACAATGAGGGTGCGCCCCAGGTAGGAGGGAGACTGACTCACTTTCTTCAAACCTGGGAAAAAATTTCTGGAAGTGCCTGGACTTTAAACATCATAAAGACAGGCCTAAGACTAATATTTCACACGATGCCACACAATCAGTTTGTGGTTACACCACAAAGAAAGTCGGAGGTCGAGCAGCTGAGTATCCAGAGGGAAGTTCTCAGTCTTCTGGAGAAGAAAGTCATACAGGAAGTTCCGCAACAGGAAGAAACGAGGGGGTTTTACTCTCCTCTCTTTCTTCGAACAAAGCCGGACGGAACTTTCAGAGTAATAATAAACTTGAAACAACTAAACAAATACCTGGTAATAGAAAAATTCAAAATGGAAACAATAACATCATGTGTCAGATCCCTTATCCCGTCTTGTTTCATGACTGTTATAGACTTAAAAGACGCATACTATCATGTGCCAATACATCCGGAGTTCCGAAAGTACCTCAGAGTGGCAGTGATGATACAAGGGAAACTAAAACATTACCAATACAGAGCTCTTCCGTTTGGTCTAGCCATTGCCCCAAGGGTATTTACAAAATTAATGGCGGAAGTAATGGCCCATATAAGGGAACAAGACATATTGATTGTGCCTTATCTGGACGACCTCCTAGTGATGGGCAGTTCCTCTCTACATTGCAGCCAGCAACTAAGCAGAGTGATGATAGCTCTATCGAAGCTAGGATGGTTTTGAACCTGGAAAAGTCCAGGCTTATCCCGTCTCAAGTGCAGTTGTACTTAGGGATAGTAATAGACTCGACAAAGCAAGAGTGTCGTCTGCCGGAAGAAAAAGTATCCAAAATGATACACTTAGTGAATCATTTGAGTCTCTCTCCCCTGATTACTCTAAGGAAAGCCATGTCCATACTGGGGTCAATGACATCCTGTATCCCAGCGGTCCAGTGGGCTCAGAGCCACTCGAGAGATCTCCAGTGGGAAATATTAGAGGCGGTATCCCATGCAGGAGGAAATTTAGAGAAGCAATTAAAAATATCCTCTCAGACGAAAGCTTCCTTAGCTTGGTGGACGAATCCGTCCAATCTCAGGAAGGGGGTTCCATGGGTGTGGCCGGTCTCTGTAATCCTGACCACAGACGCAAGTCCTTGGGGGTGGGGAGCCCACCTAAACAGGCAAATTGCCCAAGGTCCTTGGTCAGGGGAAGAAAAGGACCTTACTTCAAACATGAAAGAGCTTTTGGCAGTTCAGTACGCTATCAATCATTTCTTAACATCCCTCCGTTCCCATCACGTGAGAGTACTGACGGACAACAGGGTGGTAGTAGCATATGTAAATCATCAGGGAGGGACGAGGTCTCAATCTCTAATGAAAGTAACAAATTCCAATTTTTCTAAATTTTGGTTATAAACATTACCACAATGAATTTTAAACAAAACAATTCAGATGCAGTTGAAGTTCAGACTTTCAGGTTTCATTTGAGGGTATCCACATTAAAATTGGATGAAGGGTTTAGGAGTTTCAGCTCCTTAACATGCGCCTCCCTGTTTTTAAAGGGACCAAAAGTAATTGGACAATTGACTCCAAGGCTATATCATGGACACGTGTGGGCAATCCTTTCGTTATGTCATTCTAAATTAAGCAGATAAAAGGCCTGCAGTTGATTTGAGGTGTGGTGCTTGCATTTGGAAGGTTTTGCTGTGAAGTAAACATACAGTCAAAGGAGCTCTCCATGCAGGTGAAACAAGCCATCCTTAATCATCGAAAACAGAAAAAACCCAACCAAGAAATTGCTACAATATTTGGAGTGGCAAAATCTACAGTTTGGTACATCCTGAGAAAGAAAGAAAGCACTGGTGAACTCATCAATGCAAAAAGACCTGGGCGCCCACGGAAGACAACAATGGTGGATGATCGCAGAATAATCTCCATGGTGAAGAGAAACACCTTCACAACAGCCAATCAAGTGAACAACACTTTCCAGGAGGTCGGCGTATCAATATCCAAATCTACCATAAAGAGAAGACTGCATGAAAGTAAATACAGACAGTTCACTGTACGGTACAAGCCACTCATAAGCATCAAGAATAAAAAGGCTAGACTGGACTTTGCTAAAAAAACATCTAAAAAAGCCAGCACAGTTCTGGAAGAACATTCTTTGGACAGATGAAACCAAGATCAACCTCTACCAGAATGATGGAAAGAGAAAAGTATGGCGAAGGCGTGGTACAGCTCATGATCCAAAGCATACAACATCATCTGTAAAACATGGCGGAGTCAGTGTGATGGCTTGGGCATGCATGACTGCCAGTGGCACTGGGTCACTAGTGTTTATTGATGATGTGACACAGGACAGAAGCAGCCGAATGAATTCTGAGGTATTCAGAGCCATACTGTGTGCTCAGATCCAGCCAAATGCAGCAAAACTGATTGGTCGTCGTTTCATACTACAGATGGACAATGACCCAAAACATAAAGCCAAAGCAACCCAGGAGTTTATTAAAGCAAAGGAGTGGAATATTCTTGAATGGCCAAGTCAGTCACCTGATCTCAACTCAATGAAGCATGCATGTCACTTGTTAAAGACTAAACTTCAGACAGAAAGGCCCAAAAACAAACAGCAACTGAAAACCACCGCAGTGAAGGCCTGGCAGAGCATCAAAAAGGAGGAAACACAGCATCTGGTGACGTCCATGAGTTCAAGACTTCAGGCAGTCATTGCCAACAAAGGGTTTTCAACCAAGTACTACAAATGAACATTTTATTTAAAATTATTGAATCTGTCCAATTACTTTTGGTCCCTTTAAAAACAGGGTGGCACATGTTAAGGAGCTGAAACTCCTAAACCCTTTATCCAGTTTTAATGGGGATACCCTCAAATGAAAGCTGAAAGTCTGAACTTCAACTGCATCTGAATTGTTTTCTTTAAAATTCATTGTGGTAATGTCTATAACCAAAATTAGAAAAAGGGTGTCTCTGTCCAAATATATATGGACCTAACATTATATATATATATATATATATATATATATATATATATATACAATGTGTATAGAGGAGCTTATATAAGTTATATAGTTATGATTTGTTGTGTAAAATAACCAATTAAGTTACAGCAGAAATTCCCTGCAAGGCTCTGTAAACCAACTGAGGTGGAGGAGAGGTCCCGCCTTTTTAACCTGTGGGTTTCCTTTCCCTGAGGGCGGATCCCTCTCTCGTCAGTGCCGTCATGGGATCAGAGAAATACCGTTATCGGTAAGTAACTACAATATTTTCAATCTTTCATTCCAAAATGTTTAAAACAGGGACAGAAAATCCATTAAAAAAATCCATACCACCAACGTGTCTCAGGTGATAAACCTGAGTAAGGGCACTTGATGCCAGAAGCGCATTGGTGGTACGGATTTGATGTACCCATTTTATACAATTTGGAATAAAGCATTGAAGAAATGTTAGTTCAGCTGGATTCTTCTTTCTATGGGATACAGATTTGATCACTGGGATGCCCAACAATTTCCTCACTGAATAGAAAAGCACAGTTGTTCTTCGCCACTTACTCAAATAGATGGCGGAGTGCTATACTTCATGTATCTTCATCAGTGCCATAGACCTAGTGGCAGCTGTTGTGCAGTTTAGCCAAAACTTTTTCCAAGACAATAAGTGCAATAGGCATTTTAAGAAATAAAATATTAAGGAATCGATAGTTTGTATTTTTAAGACTATCCCATAATTGTCAATCTAGTAGATTTGTGAGCAGTATTTTTGCTGTTGGACATTCCACCTTGTTGGTGTAACAAGTGAGAGAAGTGGCCCTATCAAGTGAGAAATTGTAAAGTCCCCAGTGATTCAATTAAGTTTCCATTCCTTGCTACAAAGCAGCAACTGATTAGGAGACTTCTAGAAACACGTACATGTTACCGTCATTATGAATGGGATTAACGGTATAGCCGCACACAGAGGACCGCATTGCTTGGTTACATGCAGCCTTTCCCCGCAAATAATTCCCTTGGTAAAAGCTCTGCTTGTAGAACAAGGCAGCTAATTACATGACGTGGCTATCGGCAGCGCTGATAGAACAGGACACCTACATTGTTACACTGCTCTCAGAAGACCAAGAGATGTTCAGGGATTTGGATTCGACAGGAAACAATAAGTCGAGAGTACACATGCCGTGAGTTTCTAAGAAACGGTTGACATTACTGGGACATATTTTAGGAGCTGTGTAATAAATGTGTCTTACGATTATGTAACAAACTTTCTTGCTATGATGTGCCAAGCCTTCACATGTCTTGTTATGTATTAGACTTTTTAGCAGTTTGTGTTCTTTAGCATTACTGTTGCAACGCTTACAGCGCCAACCTTTCCTGTAATGATGTACAGAGATTGCCACCATTCACGTGTCCCCTGTTTCCCTACACATTATAGGCTATTTCATATGAAGCCAGCCTAAAGGGAATCTGTCACCATGTTTGTACATCATTCTGAGGGTACCATAAAATGGGGACAGAGACCCTGCTTGCATCAGTGAGTCATTTACTAGGCCTTTTGTTGTAGTTTTGATAACACTGCTGTTCTACTAGTTCTCTCAATCATGGACTCCTTCTAGTCATGCCCTTACCATTGATTGTACATAGGCAGAGAGCTGTCAATCAGTCAGTGGTTGAGGCTCATGAATGTGGAGTACTACTTAGTAGGAGCTCATCTTTGAGAAGACTAGCAGATCTGCAGAAGCTGAAATTGTTATTTATCAAGAAGCTCCCTGGAATCAGTGTCTCTGACCCTACTTTATGCTCCTGTCAGATGGGGCAGCACAAATTTGGTGATAGATTTTCTTTTTAACCTACCAGTATGTTTTTTTGTTTTTTTTTTGCAATGTGGGTGCTAAACGAAGTAGAGGGAAGAAATCTCAAACACAGTGAAGATGTATGAATTCTATGTAAATGTTGGTCTTGTGTGTGAATGGACTGGTAGCATATGTGCCACCATTGTGTCCACTTCTTGAGGCCTATGGAACAGTGGTATGTCTGTGTGTCCTCTGTGCCAATAGACTGAGAATTGATCGGCAATCTCGAATCTGTAATATCGTGCCTTCCAAATGGGGGGCATGAGGTCCCTAAACTTGTGATTGGTTGGGACTCAGTGGTTACACCAATAATACTTTTTTAATGTAAAAATAACTTAATCATATTGAAATATGCAGTTAAGCAAATGTCTTGCCAACATGTGGCTTTCCTTAGCACAGGTAGGTGTCAGGAGGTGTCCAATCCCTTGCTCCCTACCATTTGGGCCTTCCTCTCCCATTTTCTATCCTGTCAAATTTCTATGCTGTGTCGTCTGCCAGACATTCCCGGGTCCAAGCGTGTTACTGTAGTGGATCATGTAAAACTTACAGTAATCCCAAGAAGTCATCGAAGTCTTTGCTGAATGACTGACCAATGTAGGGCAATCATATTTTCAGCCTCCTTGGCCCAAGTTTGGTAATTATGGCTGAAGTTTTAGTCAGCAGAGATATCCTTTTTCTATTGTTACTAGAAACCAATATGGAATTATGTCCATGGCTATGTCACTCTAAATACAGCGATGTACAGACAGTCTTTCGAAGTCTCCGAAGACCTCTTGTCCATGTCCATTACTGTGAATTATATGGCACAATGAATATACTACCTTCTTGCTTGATCCGTCATTTAAAAGGTCAGCTCTTCTTGTACTGAATATCCAGTAATTGATTATTGAGTTTCCATTGCCTGGTCCCTGTTATTTCTATTGGATTCTGTGCTGTTGACCCTGGAGTTTTGATTTGAGAGCTACTATGTGAGACCCAGCTGTTCGGCAGCATGCGCTGGTAATGTGGTCATTTGTGTTACAGGCTTGAGAATTTCACTCAGAAAGCACGCACAGCCGTCTTACTTGATAGAGAAAGTGACTTAAGCTTTATAGGAGGCTTTTCAGACAAAATGAGAAAATGGATCACATTCAACCATTGATTGCTCCTAGCTCTGCATCGTCTTTCTACTTCATTTTCTGAGATGCTCAAACTGAATCAAGAATACTTTGTAGTGTTCATGGGTGCTTTAAAGAGCTTTCTTCGAATTCCATATGTATCTTCTTGAGATACCATCACTGTATTTTTTGCATTTTATAAGTAGATAAGACAAATAGGAAAATACTGAATGGTTTTGCATTAGTTTGGCGAGCCAGTTTGTACCATAAGCGTAAGTCTCTGGAGTCATTACTAAAAAACAGGACTTTGCGCACGTGATTATATGGTGGCAGAATTATACTACATCAATAAGTAATCAACAGCAATCATTACAATTATTGGATGATGTAGTTAGATGCAGAATAGACCGTTTGTATACGGTATGATTTGAATAAAGGTTACTTATTACGAAATAGGGCAATCTATACGTTATTTCCTTGTAAGCTTTTCAGGCTGGGGAAGTTAAGTCTAGACATAAGTGCATCAAGAAGTTCAACACAGTCAAATGCAAATGTTTCCATTACTGCCATAGAATTTAATCGGCATTGCAGAAACAGATTCCGTAACTTGGCGTTGACCCGATCGAGGCCATTACAATGTCCTTATGGCCTTCCCTGGGTTGGTATATGTTGTTGTGCCTCTTCATTCTTAGCAAAGCATCCAGTAAGAAAAAGTATAACTTGCTCAAGGGACACAAGAACCACTATACTCCTATACAATGGCATCCATCCGGGACCAACATTGTGAAAACCTTGTGACGTTTACCGAAGATGAACACTGGAAAACAAGGTATGAAAGCGTTCTTGTAGAGAAGTCCAGGTCATGGCCACAACCTCCATCTGCAGACATGAACATTGATTCATTAAGATGATGATTACTACGTCAATCTTAATGATGAGTGCTGGAATAAGATGCGCCACATTCATTAAGAGGCATTCACTTCTTAATGGATTTCCAAGTACGCCAGCCGGGCAGTAGGAAACATTTCTGTTGTAATTTTCTTTGTGGCTTAAGTTAGGATGTATATGTTGGGTGCTCTTAGTCATGCCCTGTCAGAACTTCATCCATTTTTCCAATAGTATGCAGAGCTGGGCGAGCCATGACTTAAAACGGCAAAAGTTGCAAAGTTTTTGTTACACAAGTTTTGCAACCTTTCAAGCAGTTTTACGACAGGGTTCTGGCAAGAACTGCTTGATGAATCGCAGGTCTGTGGAGTCTGAGTCGGAGCCCATTTTGGTGGAGTCGGTGTCATGGAAATTGAGGAGTCGGAGGTTTGGCTTACCGACTCCACAGCCCTGATGAATCGTGATCTTAGTGTTTCATTTCTTTTTCATTTAGGCAGTTATATTATTTGCTAGTCACAAAAGTATTAACAGCATTACTATGATGCAGCTTCATTGTTTTCCTCCCAGAAACAAGGTCGCTGGTGAACTTCCAGTAATTTCAGACCTTTTGAGATGGTCACTAGATCACCCTTTACCTTGAACTTTTAAGTTGCGACGCAATCATACTAATGCAGAAAGCTTACCTTGACTTTTGTGGAACCAAGGTTAACATATTACAAATGATTGTCATTGCTACTCAGA
Organism: Ranitomeya imitator; assembly: GCF_032444005.1. Classification (NCBI taxonomy): domain Eukaryota; kingdom Metazoa; phylum Chordata; class Amphibia; order Anura; family Dendrobatidae; genus Ranitomeya; species Ranitomeya imitator. The sequence goes on from NC_091286.1 coordinate 94,731,440, forward strand.
AAAGAAAAGCATGATGACATTGTATTAGTGGCTTTTCTTTGGGCTTTTAATAAAATACTTTTCTTAATTGCACCATCTAATGGCTAATTATCCTTTGGCAATGTTTATTATGAGTCAATCAGACTTGATGATGTTTCTTTTAATGTCCATATTCAGTGTTTTTGACTTGTCTTTAGATGAATTGAATGAGTGAACACAATGCATTACAGAGAGTTCATGTAAGGTTCACCTCTGTTTTTCTTGTTTTTTCCATTTTTATGGCATTTAAAGAGAAAATTCACATTTTCATAACCAATGAGAAATTCTGAGCTTCTGTGAGCTGCCACTTCTTCATATGACGTCTTATTTTTAAAAACTTTCTAATTTAATAAATGGACTGATTCCTAAATGCTCATCTTGCCTGAATTCATTATCTGTTGACCGTTCGCAAATCACTTGATCGAGTCATCTGGTGCCATGATTATTTGCCATAGTAAATAATGGTAGGGCTATTTAGTTAATTTATTTCCATTAGTATAATAACAGTTTGTCACAGTTTTTCATCAGGAGAGCTGCCGAGACCTCTAAATTACCCTGCCTTCCAGGACGCCAAGATTTGCTGCAATTGCAATCTACATTTAGACATGAGGATTTCTAAGACGTCTACATATCTATCATAATAGCAATGATACACACTTTATAGTATTGATTGCATTTCCACCATAATATTATTGGTGGTGTAAGCATACTGTGGGATCTTCTTAACTTATTCCTCATTCACACATCCATGAGTAATGTACATGTCCTATATGGGATTTTCATAGATAGTATGAAACGGAGAAGATACAGATTAGATGTTAGGAAAAAATTTTGGACGGTGAGCTGCCACGAGAGGTGGTGAGTTCTCCTTCAATGGAAGTCTTCAAATAGAGGCTGGACAGACATCTGTCTGAGATGGTTTAGTGACTCCAGCATTGAGCAGGGGGTTGGACACGACGACCCAGGAGGTCCCTTCCAGCTGTAACATTATATGTGGTTGTTCACATGTCTGTTTGCAGACCGAGTGATCTGTGAGAAATCACAGAGACATGATTATTTTTAATGCATGTCAAGGGTTGAAGTATGTCTGCAGGTCCATAAAAATCACAGATATGCATCTGTGTGCAGTCCATGTGCTGTCTGTGATTAACATTGTAATCGGAGAAAATTTGCATTTTTATTTTTTATCAGTGAAAACTGGCATGCTGACCAAAGATTAATGAAAATCTGATCCAACGCACAGTGATGAAAATCAGAGGTCTTTTACGTACAATAAAAATGACAAACATTGGAATGAGATGACTTAATCAGCCATGGTCGCATATTCCATGATGGTGCGATGATTGTTAGGACATATTTTATTAATGTCCCAGTGTTTGCTAACATATAGTGCCCATAAATTAATATTCTGGCCTCATTCCCTGGCACAGCAGAATGGAGTGGGCAGGATGGCCGTGCCATGGTAAATGTCATCAGCCAGTGCCCATCTGCTCCATGGTGAAGTCTTTACTGTCATCTAATATTAGGAGTCAGCACAGTTTCTGGAAGGCGATCAGATGGGTTGAAGGGGTAGATTAAAGTCAAGGCAATATCCATCACCTTGATTATGGGAGTAGCGGCAATTTTCGGAGAGAAAAAATGTCAGGGCTGAGTTTGGGTACTTAACCCCTGCCATTTTCTGAAATGTGACCCTTTAGTTGAGTCGTCACTTATATTATCTGTCCATATAGAAGTGATTCTTCCCTTGATTACTTTTTATTACCTGAGCAGGGATTTTTTGCTTTTGTAGCATGGTTTGTACTGGATAGTATCCTTGTATATAGCGCATCACCGTTTGTTTTTCACAGGTCGGGCAGACAGATTTCCTGTAGACTTTCTCCATTGTTGCTAGCCAGCAAAATTGCTCCTATATGTACCTGCTGTCTTGTCTGTGAGCCGGAGGAAGAACTAATTAATTACCACATTTTCTGCAGCTGCTGTGATCATTTGTTAGATAGACATGCACTAAGTTCATGTTTTAGGTCCTTCTAAAATAAAAAAAACCCTGTAATCCTAATTAGAGCATGAACTTGAATTTGTCTTATTTAGAAGATGTGTAAACTATTTCACTGAAAAGTCATGCGCTGTCGAGTGTGCACCGTCCAGTCCTAGGCTGTCGGGTGTGCACCGTCCTTCCTAATTTCAAGTTAGTCCTTCTCTTTCTTTCTGTTTTTAGAACCTTTCCATTAACTCCAGTTGATTATTTTATGTCCGTTATTGAGAGATTCTGCAGAATCACAGTACAGTGCACTTTTGTATATTGCTTACTTTATTTCTCCAGTGTTACATCTTTGGCCATTGGGATTAGCTTTGTCAGCCATTCTTTTCCATTTGTAACCACAATTGTATGATTGACGTTTCTGGTGTTTCTGGAAAATCCCCTATATTTTTTTTGAAATTCAAGAGCCTTAATATGAAAGTATAGGATTACAAACCTTCAGGACGTCATGCATATAACCATACAGAAACTTTACTTCTTCAGCCACCAGTTATTGAGCCTTTAAAATTAGTCTTTATCTTGAATTCTGGGAACTTGTCTGTAGCATGAATACATTTCTTGTTGCTAACATTTCCCTGTTCATATTGTGTGTGCGTGATCCCACAATATAAAGCTATGTATACACAGTGACATAAAGGTTTAATAAACTTAGTGTTTTTCCACCCAAAAGAATGTCAATATCCATCCTATAAATACAGCATTATGGGGCATCTTTTTTTCTTATACCTCTGCTGCTGCAGGCTAACAGTGGAATTACAGACTGGCTGGGCATAGAATAACAAGTGCCACCAGTGTCATAACTTGAGTCCAGTGGGCGCCGGTGAAAAATTTGACTTGGGCCCACAACTACATGTTGGTCAGATGTATGGGCTTTTGTAGCGTTCTAGATCCTATAAAGACATGTTTACCCACATGTAGTAATGTCTCCCATCCTGGGCCCCTTCCTGGTATAATGTCCTCCATCCTGGGCACCTTCCCCATTTTGAGTCCCTTCCTGTTATAATGTTCCACATTTTGCCACTCTTGTCCAACAAATTTTTAAAAAAATTCTTATCTTCTTGCCCCCCTCCCACACACACACACACTCTCACGACATGCAGCCTCCTCTTCCATAGCCAGCTCAGAGGGCGGTATCTGAGGATGCATATCCAAGTGAAATAGGTGCTGATATTGGTGCCCCCCTGCTGCATCACTTTGGTTACACCCTCTGCGAACACGGTCGTTGTGCCCTAGTGCAACTCTTTCTTTATGGTGGTCCTCTCTGTCCAGCAGAGGAGTGTCCTAAATGATGGATACTCCTTTTAAAACAGCTATTTGCCCCTTAAGTGCAATGGAAAAAAATACTTTTATTAGCACATATAAATGTTGTATTATGAAGCTAATCATGTCCCACTATCTAAGATTAACTTTAAAAGAAACGTACCTACCAGTGGTGTCAGAGATGTACATAACCTATCTATTTGCAAAAGTTCTCGATAGAACCCTCTGAGAACTGGCTGAATAGTTTTCTTTTTTTTTCCTGCAGCTTTGTATGAAAATCAGTAGACCTTTGTAATTGTTTTTTCACTTTGGTGATCAGAAAAAGCCTCAAAAAGTGATCCTCATATTTCATCCATACCATAGACAACCTCTTCGGCTTACTAAGCCCCTTTACTCTGATGATCATTTTCTCACTGGTGGTTAGTAGTCTGTACTTTATAATCATTCTTTCAATGACTGTAATAGAAATTTGTTCTCACTGTACTGATTTCCTGGAGTGCCTATTATAGATGTGTTTATACACAGCAACCAATCAGATGGCAGAACTACAGAGGGAGGGGAAAAGGGACTAATTATGAGGCTGGGTGAGTGTCTAAGACTTCCACAGACTCCCGGTAGGCATTGTAGCTAAGCTGGAGTCCAGATCCCAGCGCTCTAGGAATGAAGCTGAGCTATATAAGGATAAGGGCATGCCTGCATGAGCTGTAAGACAGACGCTTTCTCTATCCATGGTCCATATAGCTAGATATCACAGTCCAGTGGTTAGGCAAACTAGAAACCGACTGACCTATGTAATAGACCCGCCTGTATAAATTATTGGAATGTCAGCTAATTTATAATCTTCATTAGTTTCCTTTTAGACTCCGGACCTTTGAAATACTGGAGTGCAGCTTTGTTACGGCCCTTTTTCTGCCTCCCGGTGATTGTTTACCTTCTAATGTAGAAAATAATTTGATTCTTTTATTTTTCCGACCCTTGTTGTTGTCTCTGTTTCCGTATCATCGAACAGGTGTATATTAGAATAAATTAGCATTTCGCAATTAATGTCCTTTTTTTTTCCTTCGGTCATCTCTCTCCTGTCATCTTTGTTTTCTGATGTGTTGAAGAATATTCGACGTTCACATGTAAATTATTTTAATAAAATGGGGCCATAGCAATGTGAAAAGTGGAATGTTAATGTTGTGCTCGTCTAGTCTGTCAATTCGGGGAGGAGGGATTCGGAATCGTTTAGTGCTGATACAAAGCTTTTCTGTTTGAAGCCCTCTCTTTCCAGAAGAAACATTTTAATTTACTTTTATTATTGTCTTTGAGACCGAGCACCGTAGAATTCCTTTCACGGCACGCACTGAATGAGCAGCTCAGTCACACAAAAGTTCTCCTTCTTCAAACAGACGTATTCAGGCACACTGCTCCGCTAACCCACATTGATAAATGATGCTGGGGTTTTTTTTTTTATTTAAAAAAAAAAGGCAAAATCTAAGTAGCAGATGCTGGTGAGGATTTAAACAATATTTAGCTTAAGCAGCTTATAAAAGAATCAGTTGTTTTGTATAACTCCATTGCCGTGTGTGGTAAGTGTCCATTCTCTCTATGCCTTTTTTAGAACCTGATCGTGTGATTGGTGTCACGCTATGTTTGCAAATAAAAGTAATAAATGCATTAATATCTGTGGTTTTATCAGGACTCTAATTCAGCACCATGGACAGCTCACTACACTGCAGAGCGTCTTGCCATTAGGTACTGTAGTAAGCTGTGTGGTAGATGAAATTGGTAGATACTGTATATACATTTGAAAAGATAGAATGTGTGTATGTATATTAGTATCTAACAAAAGTGAGTACACCCTTCACATTTTTGTAAATATTTTATCTTTTCATGGGACAACACTGCAGATATGACACTTTGATACAATGTAAAGTAGTCACTGTGCAGCTTGTAGAAAAGTGTATATTTGGTGTGCCCTCCTAAATAACCCAACACACAGCCCCTTCAAGTCGCGGCCCTTTTTCATTTTTGCGTTTTCATTTTTCACTCCCCTCCTTCCCAGAGCCATAACTTTTTTATTTTTCCGTCAATATGGTCATGTGAGGGCTTATTTTTTGCGGGACAAGTTGTACTTTTGAACGACACCATTGGTTTTACCATGTCTTTTACTAGAAAACGGGAAAAAAATTCCAAGTGCGGTGAAATTGCAAAAAAAGTGCAATCCCACACTTGTTTTTTGTTTGGCTTTTTTGCTAGGTTCACTAAATGCTAAAACTAACCTGCCATTATGATTCTCTAGGTCATTACGAGTTCATATTTCAAAAACCTGACCTGCACATCCAAACATAGACTGAGTGTGAACAGGTGCTGAACCCAGAGTCGCCAACTCGCATATAGTTAAGTAAAAAGGGCAGCACACTGCAGCGCCAGAACATGCAAACTTGAAAACATGAAATTTGAACTGCATTACTGCACTAGAAATATGAAAAATGAGAGCTTTTAGCGCATAAAAATGGCCATATTTATGTGTACCTCGTAGCCACTTTACGGCATCTCTCTTATACGAGGTCCTACGCTTGACCTACCTTGCTGAGAATAAACGTCTCCATCTGAATGGGTACATGTGAAACCTCTTCTTGGACTCAAATTCTCTTTCTCTGTGGAGGGGTATTGGACCTACTATAATTAAAACACCTGTGGCTAGGAGGCGGGGAGTGCACGATCAGAAGGCTAAAGAATACATTTCAAAAACCTGACCTGCACATCCAAACATAGACTGAGTGTGAACAGGTGCTGAACCCAGAGTCGCCAACTCGCATATAGTTAAGTAAAAAGGGCAGCACACTGCAGCGCCAAAACATGCAAACTTGAAAACACGAAATTTGAACTGCATTACTGCACTAGAAATATGAAAAATTAGAGCTTTTAGCGCATAAAAATGGCCATATTTATGTGTACCTCGTAGCCACTTTACGGCATCTCTCTTATACGAGGTCCTACGCTTGACCTACCTCGCTGAGAATAAACGTCTCCATCTGAATGGGTACATGTGAAACCTCTTCTTGGACTCAAATTCTCTTTCTCTGTGGAGGGGTACTGGACCTACTATAATTAAAACACCTGTGGCTAGGAGGCGGGGAGTGCAGTAATGCAGTTCAAATTTCGTGTTTTCAAGTTTGCATGTTTTGGCGCTGCAGTGTGCTGCCCTTTTTACTTAACTATATTACGAGTTCATAGACACCTAACAGGACTAGGTTATTTTTTATCTAAGTGGTGAAAAAAAATTCCAAAAAAAAAAAAGTGCCATTTTCCGTTACCCATAGCGTCTCCATTTTTCGTGATCTGGGGTCGGGTGAGGGCTTATTTTTTGCGTGCCGAGCTGATGTTTTTAATGATACCATTTTTGCGCTGATACGTTCTTTTGATCGCCCGTTATTGCATTTTAATGCAATGTCGCGGCGACCAAAAAAACGTAATTCTGGCGTTTCAGATTTTTTTCTCGCTACGCCGTTTAGCGATCAGGTTAATGCTTTTTTTTAATTCATAGATCGGGCGATTCTGAACACGGCGATACCAAATATGTGTATGTTTGATTTTTTTTTTTTTATTGTTTTATTTAGGATGGGGCGAAAGGGGGGTGATTTAAACTTTTATATTTTTAATATTTTTTTCATATTTTTAAAAACATTTTTTTTTACTTGTGCCATGCTTCAATAGCCTCCATGGGAGGCTAGAAGCTGGCATAGCCTGATCGGCTTTGCTACATAGCAGCGATCATCAGATCGCTGCTATGTAGCTGAAATGCAGGTGTGCTGTGAGCGCCGACCACAGGGGGGCGCTCACAGCAGGCCTGCATCAGTAACCATAGAGGTCTCGAGGACCTCTATGGTTACCTTCCTGATGCATCGCCGACCCCCGATCATGTGACGGGGGTCGGCGATGACGTCATATCCGGCCGTGTTTGACAGCGGCATTTAACAGGTTAATAGCGGCGGGTGAATAGCGATTTCACCCGCCGCTATTGCGCGCACATGTCAGCTGTACAAACAACTTTGATGTGGGCTCACCGCCGGAGCCCACATCAAAGGGGGTGACACTGCATGCGCAGTACTAGTACGGCGCATGTCGTGAAGGGGTTAATGTCTAAACCACTGGCAACAAAAGTGAGTACACCCCTAAGTGAAAATGGGCAAATTGTGCTGAATGTATCTATTTTGTGTGGCCACCAGTATTTTCCAGTACAACCTTAACTCTCTTGGGCACTGTTAATGAAAAAGACCTGGGTGTATGGGTGGACGACAAACTAACATTTAGTGGCCAGTGTCAGGCAGCTGCTACAAAGGCAAATAAAATAATGGGATGCATTAAAAGAGGCATAGATGCTCATGAGGAGAACATAATTTTCACTCTATACAAGTCACTAGTTTGACCACACTTAGAATACTGTGCACAGTTCTGGTCTCCGGTGTATAAGAAAGACATAGCTGAACTGGAGCGGGTGCAGAGAAGAGCGACCAAGGTTATTAGAGGACTGGGGGGTCTGCAATACCAAGATAGGTTATTACACTTGGGGCTGTTTAGTTTGGAGAAACGAAGACTAAGGGGTGATCTTTTCACAATGCATAAATATATGAGGGGACAGTACAAAGACCTTTCTGATGATCTTTTTACTCATAAACCTGAGACAGGGACAAGGGGGCATCCTCTGCGGTTGGAGGAAAGAAGGTTTAAGCATAATATCAGACTCGGATTCTTTACTGTAAGAGCAGTGAGACTATGGAACTCTCTGCCGTATGATGATGTAATGAGTGATTCATTACTAAAATTTAAGCGGGGACTGGATTCCTTTCTTGAAAAGTATAATGTTACAGGTTATACATATTAGATACCTTGATAGGGTGTTAATCCAGGGAACTAGTCTGATTACCGTATGTGGAGTCGGGAAGACATTTTTTCCCCAATGTGGAGCTTACTCTTTGCCGCATGGGTTTTGTTTTTTGCCTTCCTCTGGATCAACATGTTAGGGCATGTTAGGTTAGGCTATGGGCTGAACTAGATGGACTTAAAGTCTTCCTTCAACCTTAAATACTATGTATGGAGTTCACTAGCACTTCACAGATTGCCACTGGAATCCTCTTCTAATTGATGACATCACAGAGATGGTGGATGTTAGAGACATTGCGCTTCTCTACCTTACGTTTGAAGATGCCCCATATATGCTCAATAGGGTTTAGGTCTGTAGATATTTCTTTAGCAGTGGCAGTGGTGGTCTTGGAAGTGTGTTTGGGGTCATTATCATTTTGGAATACTACCCTGTGGCCCAGTTTCCCAAGAGAGGGGATCATGCTCTGCTTCAGTATGTCACAGTACATGTTGCCATTCATGGTTCCCTCAATGAACTGTCGCTCCCTACAGCAATCATGCAGCCTCAATCCATGACACTCCCACCACCATGCTTGACTGCAGGCAAGACACACTGGTCTTTGTACTCCTTACCTGGTTGCCGCCACACATGCTTGACACCATCTGGATCAAATAAGTTTATCTTGGTCTCATCAGGCCACAAGATATGGTTCCAGTAATCCTTAGTCTGCTTGTCTTCAGCAAAGTGTTTGCAGGATTTCTTGTGCATCATTTAGAAAAGGCTTCCATCTGGGACGATACACCATTGTTTTTCTTGTGAAATTCTCAATAAGTTTGATGTGTCACATGACCCTCTTCCCATTGAAAAAAATAAAGTTGGATCCAATATGGCCAACTTCAAAATGGCCTCTATGGTCACCACCCATCTTGAAAAGTTTCCCCCTCCCATATACTAATGTGCCACAAACAGGAAGTTGATATCACCAACCATTCCCATTTTATTTAGGTGTATCCATATAAATGGCCCGCCCTGTATATATGGAAGTGTCTATACATATGTGTATGTATGTGTGTGTGTGTATATATATTGCTCAAAAAATAAAGGGAACACTAAAATACCACATTCTAGATATCAGTGAATGAAATATTTCAGTTGCAAATCTTTATTAACTACATAGTGGAATGTGTTGAGGACGATAAAACATAAAAATGATCAATGTAAATCAAAATGAATATCCCATGGAGGTCTGGATTTGGAGTGATACTCAAAATCAAAGTGGAAAATCAAATTACAGGTTGATCCAACTTCAGTGGAAATGCCTCAAGACAAGGAAATTATGTTCTGTTGTGTGTGTGTGTGGCCTCCATATGCCTGTATGACCTCCCTACAACGCCTGGGCATGCTCCTGATGAGGCGGCGAATGGTCTCCTGAGGGATCTCCTCCCAGACCTGGACTAAAGCATCCGCCAACTCCTGGACAGACTGTGGTGCAAAGTGACGTTGGTGGATTGAGCGAGACATGGTGTCCCAGATGTGTTCAATCGGATTCAGGTCTGGGGAACGGGCAGACCAGTCCATAGCTTCAATGCCTTCATCTTGCAGGAACTGCTGACACACTCCAGCCACATGAGATCTGGTATTGTCCTTCATTAGGGGGAACCCAGGGCCAACTGCACCAGCATATGGTCTCACAAGGGGTCTGAGGATCTCATGCTGAAGGATGTTGCAGGCAGCAGATCGCTCTCCGCGGCGTCTCCAGACTCTGTCACATCTGTCACGTGCTCAGTGTAAACCTGCTTTCATCTGTGAAGAGCACAGGGCGCTAATGGCGAATTTGCCAATCCTGGTGTTCTGTGGCACATGCCAAGTGTCCTGCATGGTGTTGGGCTGTGACCACAACCCCCATCTGTGGACGTCGGGCACTCAGACCATCCTCATGCCGTCTGTTTCTAACTGTTTGTGCAGACACATGCACATTTGTGGCCTGTTGGAGGTCATTTTGCAGGGCTCTGGCAGTGCTTCTAATGTTCCTCCTTGCACAAAGGCTGAGGTAGCGGTCCTTCTAATGGGTTGTTGCCCTCCTACGGAACCCTCCACATCTCCTGGTGTGCTGGCCTGTCTCCTGGTAGCGCCTCCAGCCTCTGGACACTACACTGACAGACACAGCAAACCTTCTTGCCACAGCTCACATTGATGTGCCATCCTGGATGAGCTGCACTACCTGAGCCACTTGTGTGGGTTGTAGAGTCCGTCTCATGCTACCACGAGTGTGAAAGCACAACCACCATTCAAAAGTGGCCAAAAGTCAGCCAGAAAGCATTGGTACTGAGATGTGGTCTGTGGTCCCCACCTGCAGAACCACTCCTTTGAGTGTGCCTTGATAATTGCCAATAATTTCCATCTGTTGTTTATTCCATTTGCACAACAGCATGGGAAATTGATTATCAAACAGTGTTGCTTCCTAAGTGGACAGCTTGATTTCACAGAAGTTTGATTTACTTGGAGTTATATTCTGTTATTTAAGTGTTCCCTTTATTTTTTGAGCAGTGTGAGTGTATATATATATATATATATATATATATATATATATATATATATATTACATACATACATACATACATACATACATACATACATACATACATACATGTATGTATTTTGAGATTCAGTTACTACATTATATAAGAGATGAAATAGACAGCAAGTAGGTGGATACTTGGATATGAGGTGGGTAGATGAATGGATACATAGACATGGATAAATGTGAAGTAGGTGGCTACATACAAGGCATATGTACAGAGATGTTCGATACAGATCTCTAGCTTGGCTGGAGTTGGGGGTCCTGTATATTACACAGGGTATTTAATAGGTGATACATCCTCAAACCAACCTTTTGAGCAGAATGCAGAATAAAAAGGTGACAAATGAATAGTAAAAAGATGGCAGGCCCAGAGAGGTCTGTGGCTCAGGTGGCAATCTGACATAAGTTTAGCTGGGCTCTTTCAGTAATTTGTCACGCAGTAGCCTGCTCCTGCTGTTCCAGCACGTGCCAGCTTAGTGTCAGAGTGCTTGCCCGCCAGACGGCCACTCAAGCCTTGTATCCCGCTGTGTACAGGACCAGAGGCTTGCTGTGGCGATGTGCAGCGTGGAGCCCTGGCAACAGCCAAGCTCTGAGCAGAATAAGCATGCTTGTAATGAGCTGTGAATGGCATCATTCCTTCCCCTTAGAAAAGAGTTTGGGCGTGTGTCTTCTCTCCAAACAAGTTTGGAAGCTAATTCATTAACTAGTTCAGCCAGTAATGACCACAGCAGCAGCACTTTGATAATTTGTAGCCACACAAACTGCCCAGACAAGAGGCGGTACGCTGCATTTACCGGTCAGTCAGCTACTTGGCCACTGCGGAAACCATTTAGGCTGCATAGAATCAGGCTTTTATAATATTACCTTTTATGTAACAGAATAGTTTTTCATTTCCTCCAAGCATTTGATGTAACAACCTGACTAAATCATAGTTTGTCTTAAAAAAAAAAAATCAAAGTTGGATACGCTTTAATTTTTTTTTTTGTTTGACTTATTTGAAAATGTAAAACTAAGATTCAGAAAATATAATAATTTCATAGTTATGTAGTATAAAGTGGCTTTTTATACTTGATGTCTAATATACTACTGTGTTTTAATGGAATTTTTTGTATTTGACTGTTCTGTGGTTTGGCTTGTTGTGTTGATTTTTTTTTCCCAGATCGCTATGTAATTTATAATTGCCATCTAAACTCTTCAGTGCATTGTAACTTTTTGTTGTTATTTTGATCTATCCTTGATTTATCCTTAACTTAATCACTCCAGCTACGAGGAAAGGGCTCTATACCTTGAAGCAATAATTCAGAACCACAGAGAGGTGATGACGTTCGAAGACTTTGCTGCTCAAGTGTTCTCTCCGACCCCCAGCTACTCTCTGGTTGGCTTAGGTGAGTGTTACTATCTGTAGAGATTTGTATAGATGATTATTGGACATTATTATTATTCTGTTTTACCCCTAATGGCCAATAGAGCACTTTTGATATACAGGTTCTAATTACAGAGCAACAGAGAATCTGATCAGTATTCATTCTGAAACCAAAACAACTTAGGTTGTCGTCTTTCTGGACGGAGGTCTACCTTATATCCTCCTGTTTTTGCTTTTGAAACAACACATTAGCTGGAGTGCTGAAAATATGAAAAATCAGAAAATACTCTTGTTAATACCATGCAGTAAGAAAAATACATTTATTTGTTAATCTGTTTTATCCAGGAGTATAAAGGTAATATCCACTAGTGAACAAAAATCACACATATAGTGTGAAATATACCACTCTGGCTGCAGGCACCACTACAAGGCTCTGTATACATTCTGCTCTTTAGCTCCCCCCACTGGCGATTGCAGGACCTATAATGTAATCTTTTCTTGTTTTACCAGAAAAAGCCCCTTCGTTTCAGTAATTAGTGAGGATCTTTAATCTATGGCACAACACTTTTTTTTTTTACTTTAAACCTCTTTACCTAGTGAGCTTATTTTTGCTCTCTTTTGCCGATGGTCTACAACTTGTATTAAACACTAAAGAAGGTGCATTGCTAAGGAGAAAAGTCTACATTTCTGCTAGCCTGTCTTCTGGTTTGGATGCCGCACTGAAAGCAGGGGACAGATTGGCCATCACAGTAGAAGTCACTTCTGCTAATGCTAAACAGGGATTATTCTGCCCAGACACCAAGGTCAGGGATTAATGAACAGGAATGCTTGGGTGATGCCCATAGGACAAGTGTAAGGTCTTATTGTTTCTCAAATCGTCTAGAAACAAATGTGAGCGCAATGTTTTATGTGGCATCTTTGGTTTTATAGTTTTCACATTTTAATGGAGCTGTGGGTCATTCTGGTTAAAATTGGGAACTAGCATTATTCCCTGTTTGGCCTCCTGCTGGGTTTAGTAAGTACGTAGCTTTTTCTCTGCTGCTTCTTTGTACATGTTTATGGCCTTGTCTTTATATTGCAGGCTGAGTTATTTGCTGCAGACCTGGTATATGTTCTTTGCGTGTCACTGTATATTATATACAGCTAATATACATTATGGTGGTTAGCACTGCTGCCTTGCAGCGCTGGGGTCCTGGGTTTTAATCCCACCCAGGACAACATCTGCAAAAGAGTTTGTATGTTCTCCCTGTGTTTGTGTGGGTTTCCTCCGGGTTCTCCGGTTTCCTCCCACATTCCAAAGGCATACTGATAGGGAATTTACCGTATATACTCGAGTATAAGCCGACCTCCCTAATTTTGCCACAAAAAACTGGGAAAACTTATTGACTCGAGTATAAGCCTAGGGTGGAAAATGCAGCAGCTACCGGTGAATTTCAAAAATAAAAATAGATGCTCCATACTGTTCATTATTGCCCCATAGCTGCCATATAGTGCTCTGCGCCGTTCATTATTGCCCCATAGCTGTGCCATATAGTGCTCTGCACCGTTCATTATGGCCCCATAGCTGTGCCATATAGTGCTCTGCACCGTTCATTATGGCCCCATAGCTGTGCCATATAGTGCTCTGCACCGTTCATTATTGCCCCATAGCTGTGCCATATAGTGCTCTGCGCCGTTCATTATTGCCCCATAGCTGCCATATAGTGCTCTGCGCCGTTCATTATTGCCCCATAGCTGTGCCATATAAAGCTGTGCCATTGCTGCTGCAATAAAAAAAAAAATGCCATACTCGCCTCTCTTGCTTGCAGCTCCCCAGCGTCTCGTCCCGGCGTCTCTCCGCACTGACTGATCAGGCAGAGGGCGCTGCGCACACTATATGCGTCATCGCGCCCTCTGACCTGAACAGTCAGAGCAAGAGGACGCGAAGACAGAGCGGCGCCCGGCGGGTGGAACGCGGACAGGTGAATATTACATACTTACCTGCTCCCGGCATCCCGCTCCCTCTGCCTGCCACACGGTCTTCGGTGCCGCAGCCTCTTCCTCTATCAGCGGTCACCGTTACCGCTGATTAGAGAAAAGAATATGCGGCTCCACCCCTATGGGAGGTGGAGCCGCATATTCATTTCTCTAATCAGCGTTCCCACGTGACCGCTGAACAGGGGAAGAGCTGCAGCACCGAAGACCGTGGGACGGGCAGAGGGAGCGTCAGGAGCGCCGGGACTAGGTGAGTATGCCTCAGCGCCCTCACCCCCTCACCCGCCGACCGTGACTCGAGTATAAGCCGAGAGGGGCACTTTCAGCCCAAAATTTTGGGCTGAAAATCTTGGCTTATACTCGAGTATATACGGTAGATTGTGAGCCCCATCGGGGACAGCGATGATAACGTGTGCAAACTGTAAAGCGCTGCGGAATATGTTAGAGCTATATAAAAATAAAGATTATTATTATTTATTATATACATTTAAGACTAACGCACATAGACATTTGGATTAGGGCTTCACAAGGCAATACAAATAGGCCAGTGGGACACTTTCTAGTAGGTTAGGTGTAGTTTGCTACATGAAACGGCTTACAATAGTATTATATTCAGGACATGGTTGTATTAGTGCTAAGACCATGTATGAGGATGTAAGAATAATGGCCATCAGCAGGTGGTCGCTTTCTGAACATCCATATCCACTTAGTGCACATTCTATTCCAAAATGTTTCTACAACGGCCTCTGCTCCTCCAGGACGTCTTGGCTGGCAGGATTTACATGTAGTCACCCACAAGAGCTGCAGTCCGGACATTTTAGAATCTATGCACAGATTAGGTGATAAATGTCAGCAGGAAACCCAATAATTGCTAGAATGAGGGTCACAGGCCCCCTTGTTCCACCTCACTATACTGCTATAGTGAGAAGATTCTGCAGAACAGCGACAGGCATTGGAGCAGTGGGCACAACCACGATCATAGTGGAATTCATACTCTTCACTACTGTCTCGTAGTCAGGAGGAACATTTGGCTTTAGTACTCCAGTCTTAGCGGTCAGTAGAGCGCAAGCAATCATTTATCATCCTGCAGTGATGGTGGATAAATGTACAGTATAGGACAACCAATTTTAAATATTTTTTGTAGGGAGTGTCAGCTGATACTACATAAATGATGTGGAGAGCAGTGTAAACATACCACGGGTGATGGTCACGCAAGATGTATTAAAGAATACTCCATGATTTACTGCTCCCAATACCGTGATGTCAGGTGTCTAGGTGGCGGCCATTCTCCTGGGCTCCCTGCTCTTAACTCTCACCAGCCTCTTCTTGCTGCTCTGAGTGATGAAACACTACAGTCGTCCCTCAGATGACACTGCAAATTACAGGGCTACCTCTTGGGCACCTTAAATTAAGATGTTGGAGTCATTAACATTGTGGATCACACTCCTATGCATAACTATCACCCCAGGTATGTTTGCATTGATCTCCAAATCCTTTAGATAAGGTCAAAACATGCGGGGCTAGGGGCCGGTCATGCCGGGCTAGGGGCCGGTCATGCTGGGCTAGGGGCCGGTCAAGCTGGGCTAGGGGCCGGTCATGCTGGGCTAGGGGCCGGTCATGCAGGGCTAGGGGCCGGTCATGCAGGGCTAGGGGCCGGTCATGCAGGGCTAGGGGCCGGTCATGCAGGGCTAGGGGCCGGTTATGCAGGGCTTGGGGCCGCTCATGCAGAGCTAGGGGCCGGACGACTTATTGCTTCAGCGGTTTTCACAGACCCAAAGCTTCCGCACGCTCGTCACATTTAGCGAATGGGCTGGCTACAGTCTGCAGACTATAGATGAAATTCATCAGCACAGATACATGTCCGTCATTAGCCATCTAAAACCCTTCTCTCCCTTCAGTTTAATTAATACCTGCGCTCCTAGACATCTTGCTTTTCTAATCTCCCATTTGGCTCAGTTCATAAATATCCCTGATCAAAACTGAAGTCGTGAAGAAAAGAAATGAAATTCGGCTAAATAAATGGTGCAGAGAATCAGCCATGCGTCACTGTCCAGCATTGCTGGCCTCCGTCCTTGTGCCGTTCTCGAGCTTTGTTCCGAGATAAGAGCTGTGTGCACACACTTGTATTGGCCGCCAGCAGCAGCAGGCAGAAGGCTTTGGAGATAAGCAAGCTGGCAGAAGTAAAGGGCCCGATGCTATTTACATAATCGTCCCCCCGCATCCTGGAGAGGCGTCAAGAAACATTGGGATGGCCTCTATTTATCTTTGTTGAACTGGAATACTAAGCAACATTGGGGAACCGCCGACGTTAAGGCTTTTCATTCGCCCTTATTCTCTTTATTCCCCCCTCTCAATAGTTAATAGAAGTGGGACAGGTGCAAACTATTTTTTGTTCGTGTTTTTTTTTAACTTTCTGCCAAATTTTGAACGACTCCAATTAATAAAAAAAATAAAACTTCCATAATTAGCTGCTGTGTACGTGGCTTGAGATCGATTTTCCCCTACTTATTATTTTCAGCAGGAAATGTTTGTTAGCGGTGCTTTTACATAAACAGCCACAAAGGGTTACAGATGAGAGCATATATTTTATGTGGCCCTCTCTATAAGACATCATAAACCATAAGGATAATCATCATATGTCCATTTACTTAAAGGGCTTGTCTGGTTTCTGGTATTGGCTGTGGCGGCGGTGTCACGTTGACAGCGCTGCAGCCAATCGTTAAGCTCGGCGGCTCTGAGGGGGTGCGTTCTGTCTACATGGACAGAGCCACTGAGCTGGGTTATTAGCTGCCATGATGTTGATGTGATGTCAGCGTCACAGTCAGACGCCTGGAGCAGAGTCAGACTCTGATCTGGACCCAGGGACAGTGAGTAAAGCATTGTTTGTTATTTTAGGACAAACTTATTATTACATACTAGATGGTAGCCCGATTCTAACGCATCGGGTATTCTAGAATATGTATGTAGTTTATTTATGAAGATTTTAGAATAATACATTGAATACACAGGATTCGGCTGGCCGTGACCAATTAGTGAAGCGTGGTTCGAATCCCGCGCCATTTCGCGTCCGGACTGCGCCTGTCGCTGATTGTTTGCGGCCGGCCACGTAGTATATAGCACAGCCACGTTGTATAGCACAGCCACGTAGTATAGCACAGCCATGTAGTACATAGCACAGCCACGTAGTACATAGCACAGCCACGTAGTATATAGCACAGCCCACGGAGTATATAGCACAGCCCACGGAGTATATAGCACAGCCCACGGAGTATATAGCACAGCCCACATAGTATATAGCACAGCCCACATAGTATATAGCACAGCCCATGTAGTATATAGCACAGCCCACGGAGTATATAGCACAGCCCACATAGTATATAGCACAGCCCATGTAGTATATAGCACAGCCCACATAGCATATAACACAGCCCACGTAGTGTATAACACAGCCCACGTAGTGTATAGCACAGCCCACGTAGTGTATAACAGCCCACGTAGTGTATAACAGCCCACGTAGTATATAGCACAGCCCACGTAGTATATAGCACAGCCCACGTAGTATATAGCACAGCCCACCTAGTGTATAGCACAGCCCACGTAGTGTATAGCACAGGCCACATAGTGTGTAACACAGCCCACGTAGTGTATAACAGCCCACGTAGTATATAGCACAGTCCACCTAGTATATAGCACAGCCCACGTAGTATATAGCACAGCCCACCTAGTATATAGCACAGCCCACCTAGTATATTGCACAGCCCACGTAGTATATTGCACAGCCCACGTAGTATATAGCAATGTGGGCATCATATCCCTGTTAAAAAAAAAAAAAAAAAAAAAGAATTAAAATACAAAAAAAGTTATATACTCACCTTCCGTTGGCCCCCGGATCCAGGCGAAGCATTTACCGATGCTCCTCGTGCGCTCCGGTCCCAAGAGTGCATTGCGGTCTCGCGAAATAATGACGTAGCTACTTCATCATCTCGCTAGATCGCCATGCATGGAGCGGTCACCGGAGCGTCGCGAGGAGCGGTAAAGGCCTGTTCTGGATCCGAGGGGCCAACGGACGGTGAGTATATAGCTATTTTTTATTTTTTTTAGCATTAGATCTTTTTACTATTGATGATGCATAGGCAGCATCAATAGTAAAAAGTTGGTCACACAGGGTTAATAGCAGCGTTAACAGAGTGCATTACACCGCGGCATAACGCGGTCTGTTAACGCTGCCATTAACCCTGTGTGAGTGCTTACTGGAGGGGAGTATGGAGCGGGCACTGACTGCGTGGAGTAAGGAGTGGCTATTTTGCCGCCGGACTGTGCCCGTCGCTGATTGGTCGCGGCAAAACAGCCACGACCAATCAGCGACTTGGGATTTCCATAACAGACAGACAGAAAGACGGAAGTAACCCTTAGACAATTATATAGTAGACTAGATTGTGGCCCGATTCTAACGCATCGGGTATTCTAGAATATGCATGTCCCCGTAGTATATGGACAATGATGATTCCAGAATTCGCGGCAGACTGTGCCCGTCACTGATTGGTCGAGGCAACCTTTATGACACCATCGTCGCCATGGCAACCATTATGACATCTACGTCGATACTGTGCCCGTTGCTGAATCAGAAACGCGGGATGTCTACGTCCTTTATGACATCGTCGCTGTGCCCGTCGCTGATTGGTCGAGGCCTGGCAGCCTCGACCAATCAGAGATGCGGGATTTCCAAGATAGACAGACAGAAAGACAGACAGACAGAAAAACCCTTAGGCAATTATATATATAGATTGTTATTTTGTAACAAACTACACCTGGGAGCAAAGATTTTCTGAAAGGGAACAACCCCTTCTATTTCTATTGAAAGTCGGGCCAAGCTCCAGTGCATTAAGAATAGTTTCTTTCACCCTTAGACCATTCCTACATTATACTTTTGATGCATGGAAATTTTTAAAGTTTTTCCATCTCACATTAAAATTATCTGGAGCTCATTGTAAAGGGCTGTCATCAATATCGGATCCTATGGTAGATCAACTCTGGCTGCAATGAATGGATCTGACCTGTAGCACACGAGAGCAGATACTAAACATTGGACAGAGCGCTGGTCTCCGGCTCCATCCGCCTTCTTTTAATATACGGCTGGAAAACTTTCAAAAGTATTATTCAACACTAGTCTGATATTCAATGTAAGTACACCAGTCTCATTAGGTCTTAGAGATTTTCTGCTGTTTGTGTTGTGAAATATGGTGACAGATTGCCTTTAACATAACTTGTAAAAGAACCTGATACTACTGCTTCCTCCTATTTTACAAGATACATTTTGTCTTGTCCAATAAACACTGGTGATGAGCGAATATACTCGTTACTCGAGATTTCCTGAGCACGCTCTGGTGTCCTCTGAGTATTTGTAAGTACTCGGAGATTTAGATTTCCTTGCAGCAGCTGAATGATTTACAGCTATTGGCCAGCTTGATTACATGTGGGGATTCCCTAGCAACCAGGCAACCCCCACATGTACTCAGGCTGGCTAGTAGCTGTAAATTCATTCAGCTGAGGCCATGAAAACTAAATCTCTGAGCACTAAAAAATACTCGTGGAGGACCCCCGAGCGTGTTCGGGATATCTCGAGTAATGAGTATATTCGTATATTCGCTCATCTAGATATATAATTGCTTAAGGGGTACTTCTGTCTGTTTCTAACTTCCGTCTGTCTGTCGTGGAAATCCCGGGTCGCTGATTGGTCGCGACCAATCAGCGACAGGCACAGTCCGGCTGCGAATTGGCCACATAGGGTTTTAGCAGTCCGTTACCCAGAGTGCGTTACACCGCAGCATAACGCGGTGTAACGCAGTCCGTTAACGCTATTAACCCTGTGTGACCAACTTTTTACTATTGATGCTGCCTATGCAGCATCAATAGTAAAAGATCTAATGTTAAAAATAATTAAAAAAATAAAAAATCATTAGATTCTCACTTTCGTGAGACCGCTACATGACCACATGTTATTGCCGCAATGCATTCTTGGGACCGGAGCGTCGCAAGGAGCATCGCTAAACGCCTGGCCTGGATCTGGGGGCCAAAGGAAGGTGAGTATATAACTATTTTTTATTTTAATTCTTGTTTTTTTAACAGGGATATGGTGCCCACATTGCTATATAATACGTGGGCTGTGTTATATACTGTGTGGGCTGTGTTATATACTGCGTGGGCTGTGTTATATACTGCGTGGCCTGTGTGATATACTACGTGGCTGGGCAATATACTACGTGGCTGGGCAATATACTACGTGGCTGTGTTATATACTACGTGGGCTGTGTTATATACTGCGTGGGCTGTGTTATATACTGCGTGGCCTGTGTTATCTACTGTGTGGCCTGTGTTATATACTACCTCGCTGTGCTGTATGCTACGTGGGCTTTGCAATATACTGCGTGGCTAGGCAGTGTACTACGTGGCTGTTATATACTGTGTGGGCTGTTATATACTGCATGGGCTGTTATATATTGCGTGGGCTGTGCTATATACTACGTGGGCTGTGCTATATACTACGTGGGCTGTGCTATATACTACGTGGGCTGTGCTATATACTACGTGGGCTGTGCTATATACTATTCTACAATACCTGATGCGTTAGAATCGGGCCACCATCTAGTCACTACTAAACAGCCATTCATCCCCGCTTGTACTTAAAGTACTTTTTTTTGTAACCTTCATGATATGAAGATTGTTGTAAGTCAGTATTTGTAGCTTTTGGCTTCTTTGCAATGTCACAAACTGGAGTTTCCTTGATGACGGCAGCAGGTCTTCTCCCAGCCACTACCTCACCAGAGCTACCAGGGCTGTCAGAGGCAGCTGCAGAAATGGCTCCTCACCATGGGATGCTGCGATCTCCTTGTGTTGCCATGTGTTGGGCTTTTCATGGATGTAGGGGTTTGTTCTATTCACTTACACACAGTGTTGGTTTCACCTGACTACAGCTCCATCTACCATTGTTTTCACTTCTTATTTTTTAGGCAGCAGGAGCCGAGTTGTCCACATTTTTCCTTTTTTTTTCTCCTTTAAAAACTAGTTTTTATCTCCATTGCATCTTCTTATAAATCTACCACCGATGACTATAAGGGTATGTGCACATGTATTTTTTAGGGCTGCGTATTTTTCCGCAGCGGATTTAAAAAATTTGCATGTAAAAGGCACTGCATTTTACCTGCGGATTTACCGCGTTTTATATGCGGAATTTGTGCGGATTCCACCTGCGGATTTACACCTACGGATTCCTATAGAGGAGCAGGTGTAAACCGCTGCGGAATCCGCACAAAGAATTGACATGCTGCGGAATGTAACCCGCAGCGTATCCGCACGTTTTTTTTCCGCAGCATGGGCACAGCGTATTGCATTTTCCATAGGTTTACATTGTACTGTAAACGCATGGAAAGTTGCTGCGGACCCAGAGCTGCAGATCTGCTGCGGATCCGCAGCAAAATCCGCAACGTGTGCACATAGCCTTAGAAATCCATCTCCGCCTGTAACTCCTCTACTAGCATCTTTCTTGCAGGATGGGAACTTTCTGGATTCATCCACATTACTAAAACATTTCAATCATTTTGCTATATTTTTCGTTGTCGTGTTCTTGTTACTCGGTGCGCAGTGTTGCCTATACTCTTACCATCGTTATTAATCTTTTTAATGTTCCTGAAATACTGATTTTCGCTATGATCACGACCTTTTAACTCTTTCAGCACTGCAATGGATGTTGATCATTGTGCCTAAGACAAGTTGGGGGCATGTTTAGTCTCATAACAGAATAGTTCAAACATGGGGTCACAACAAAAAAAAAAAGGAAAAATGTTTTTTAACTTTGATACTAAAGGCACAATGATCTGCGCCATAATGAATGTACATCTGTTGTAGAGAATTTCTTTCCCTGCGCTGAATACTTTTTGCATGTCAGTGATGCTAATACAGTCGTCCCGGCTAATAAATGCTTGTTGTTTAGGAGCAGCTGATATTTTTTTCCTCCTTTTGTTACTGGTGAATTCCTGTAAGATTTGTTGGAGAAGATGATGTGTATGACCGGCCTCGCAGCCGCTCTCGCAGTACGTTGCCCCCCTAATTCAGCAAGCTGTTTGTGGTCTGAAGTATTTGCTCTTTCTAGGCTGAGTGTTGGTGCTGCCGCACAATGCCCATGATCATTATGTGGAGGGAACTAGATGGAACGTCCAAAGGGTTAATTACATGGGGACCGTCCACCGCTGAGAGGACTGATCTAATCACGGCTGCCTCCATGTACATCTGTTCACTATGAGGTCATTCTGCATGCTAATGATTTGCAAAAAACGAGGAGTAGGGTTGTGCCCAATACTAATAGATATAAACGGACCCTGTACCTGTTACTCTGGGCGCAGATATAGCTAGGACTGACTGCTTTCTCTGCACTTGTATTTTTCATGCGATCATCTAAGGGATTATTATTTCCAGTTTCCTACCGTACCGATTTCTTTTTAATGAATACATCATCGAGGGTCACATATGTTAATTTACGACTACAGCAAAGTCTGTCACTTGTGACAACACAAGCCCATTTCTGATACTATGGACCCTCTAAATCGCAGCCCGAGGCATCTCGCCCCCAGCCACAGGATTGCACTAATTGACTCAATTAGGTATATTTCTGTCACTTTTCAATACACGTTAGATAAAACACGTCCTTAGCTCTATTATAGGACATTAGCATAATTATATGTGTGTATAAACATGTTTGTTGGGTCATATAGTTGACAATTTGCATATCTTTGCCAGTTGACAATCTGTTTTTTTTTGTTTTTTTTTTATTATTTCATATGTCAAGAGGTTAGTAAATGTTGAAGCCCTAATTATTACTAACAGTAATTATGTGGCTCTATATTAATTTTCATGTAATTAACTGAATTATGTTTTCATAAGGAACTGCAGTCACGCTCGCAACAATTATTTTATCGTTCGGTCCTCACATGTGTGATCGAATTAGAAGAAAATTCACCATGGTAATGTATTGTACAAGAGGACTAGGAGAACATTCCCAAAGTATTCCCACCTCTATGTACAGCTCTAGGATCTGCATTCACTTCTACTTATGAATTACCATACGTTGGACTAATTTGATGAGTTGAACAATGAAATTGCCATGCCAACATGGCTACGTTGTGTAAATTTGGGGAACAAGTAGTCTAACTTGTGAATGAGAACATGGGGTTCCAGTATTTAGGGATTATAAAATGCTTAATCAAACTTTAAGGGGACTTTTCACAGTCAACAAATTCTCTTTAAGTCAAGAACTGCAAAAAATAATAAACTATGATTATTCCACTGTTAGTCCACCTGGTGATCCATCCCATTTTATGCAGCAGTCAATTGTGTAGATTGCACGTGGTCACTGCAAAAAAGTAGAACGAGGTTTTCAAGGAGCAGTGGCAGGAAATTAGGAAAGGTAGTGTTTGCTTAGTTACCTCATGGCATTTATTGCCTTTTTAGCACATTTTTTTTTGATCGTGGTAGACCCCTTTTTTATTGTTGAAAAGCGTAGACATTAATAGTGCAATAGAGCCTTGACTACTTTCTCATACATGGAGCCTGACTGCAGGTATGACACCCATTCTGCAAAGTGTGATTAACCTTATGGACTGGAGCAAAGAACCTCTACTGCAAGCCCCCCAACACACCACACTTCAGTAGTGACATGCAGAACCTCCTTATAAAGTATTGGGAAGGGGATAATGTAAAGCCTAGTCTTTAAAGAGGTTATACAGGACTATATTAATTTTTTACCATGGTCCTAAGAACTGACTAACTACCTGCCTGTTCCTCCCAGTGCTGATCTGTGCAAGCACAGGGTGGTCATTGACTTCTGCTGTCTGCGATTCTGCAGCTTCTTTTGACATCACCTTGACAGATCAGTTGCTTCCCTTCCGCTCTGCTCTGTTGACGGGGCGTGACTGCCGACGTCATGCTGATTGACAGCAAGTTGTCAATCAGCATGACGTCGGCAGTCACGCCCATTTACAGAACAGCCTGGAAGAAGAGCTGCTTTGGTGATGTGGAGCAGCCGAATCGCCGGCAGGAGCATTCAGTGAACACTCAGAGCCAGCACAGGATAGCACCTGCCTGTCTTTTGGCTCATCATCAACAAAAAAAAATGTAGTCCTTGATAATCCCTTTAAGTGAAATACATTTTTTTCAGCAGGAGTCCAATGAAATCTAGAAAATTTAAAGAAGATCTTTCTCTGAATTTTTCATGTTGAACAGGATGTAATGTGGCTGCAGAGCAGAATAAAAAGTGTGTGGATTTTTTTTGTTTTTAAAAATGTTTGCCTCTATGTTGCGGAGACGATGGCAATTAAGGTATTTGACCCTTAATGAGTTAAAGGGGGAAAAAAAAAGTTTTATTCCGCTTTGCAAGCCACTATTACATTGCCTGTGTAGTTGAACATGAAAAATTTGCTAAAAGGTCAAATGTAAAATTTTAAATGAAAGTAGAATGTAAGTAAACAAATTAAATTTCCTACAATATACCGTAACTTTATGTTGAGAAGACAGAAAATAGCAGATAAGTGAATACTTGTAAAATATATTTGCCCTATATAATAAATTGTATGGCTTTATAATTATTGTGTTATTGAAGTATTAGGCGAAGTTCACATGACGGTATTTTCGGTATGAGTGCTGCCCATGTAAAAAGTGACAGCACTTGGACAAATGTTGTTGGACTGTTCAGATCCCCATTTTTTACACAGACCGAAAGTCTACATGAAAAAAATTTCAGCACAAACTATATAGCATACGATTTTTACGGAAGCAGTGCAACTCTTCAACATAGGAACCTTTATTTGTTGTAAATTTAATGACTGCTGATGCATAAAAAGGGATAACAGTACAGATGATGAAAAATTGTCCTGTTTTTTTTTTTGGGGGGGATGAAAATGAGATTTTCTTATACACTTGTGTGAACTTTGCCTAGTATTGTGGATTGTACCACAATAATTTAACAGTAAAAGTTAATTGGAAGAATTTTTGGATTTCCACATTTGCGATGACTACAGTCCCCCTTTTATTTTAGTCCACACCGACCCAATGTGAATCGGGCCCTGAAGAAGGCGACTATGGCAGGCGTCTGATCTAATAAAGTGCATCGGTCATTGAAGACTTTCGCATGTATTGATAACAACTATTTCATTGTTGTTTAGCCCTAAAATAGAACTTTGTTGGAGTCCTTATAGCTGAGTAATTGATCTGCAGCATGTATGACTATCCAGGGCTTAACCGTTTAGGGAACAGCAGTTGTGCATCTCCAGTGCGGTCCTGGGTGGAGAGGAGCCCTGCTTAACAGCTGTCATAGCTTGAGGGTGGGCTGGCGTCTGGAGCGGAGGGCAGGGAGGGAGGATGCTGGAGATTAATTATATATCATCATTCTTCCACTTCCAGCATGGCCATGCATTTATTTTATAGTAGTAATTGCTTGTTTTTCATGGTATTGGGTCCATTTACATCATTCAGCGTAAGATGTTTGCAAAATGAGATTTTATTTATTCAAATTTATTATATAATGTAGCAACTTTTCCATATTCCTTTGTTGCAATAGTTAATCTCACTTGCAAAGTGCTGACAAAAAGTATTTTTCTCTTGTACTTTCTCCATAATGAAGTAAGAATTGAATGTGTCCTAGTAAAACAATTCATCTGCTCATCTCTCCAGCCGTCAGCAATATGACTTCTGCTACCCCCAGTCCCAGTGGATCCCTTGTTCAGTGTCAGTTCCCCTTCGCTCTATTGTTACTCGTTCCAGCCCCCTCCCTCTTGCCCTCATTCATTTCTGACCTATTGTGTCCTTTTCCCTTCTAGATATCTTCTCCCCTTCTGTGCCTACATCTGTTCTCCCCCTCCTCACCTTCTCTTTGTCCACCCCAAACATTCCCTTTGCCAAACCTTTCAGGCTGCTTCTTTTTTTTATCATCCATCAAAGGAGGTGCTGGCTTTCCTACAACCGGACACTTTTTTGTCTGCAGAAAACTCTGTTCTTTGCTTCCCGAATAGTGTACTATCGGTATGCTGAATCCCTGCCTTGCTATGCCTATGCCCTGGTCTTTTACGCATTGGTTAGAAGGTCTTCATTGCTTTAACACACTCTTACAAATTATGCAAGACCGGCCAAACGCATTTGATGGCCATTGACAGAACGATGCTTTGGCCAGTCGTTCAGCTGACAGCCGTCTCAGTCGACTCTCCCATACACAGGAACAATTGCTCAGCCTTGTTCCGAAATCTGATGTGTGTGATTGACATCTCTCCTGGCCATAAGTCAGCCGGCGCCCCCATACACATTAGACCATCGCCCAAACCCGGCAATATCGACTGGTTCAGATTCTGTAATGTGTATGGGGGGCTTAATTCAAAGCTGCTTTTCCTAAAGTGCACATCATGGAGAATTCTACCGTGAAATTGTAATCCAACGCTCATGTGACTGCTAATGTATCACATTATCAGAAGTTGGAACATTTTTAAACTTATCAATATATTTGATGGCACGACTGATTTATTCTTTTGCTGACCCTATTGTAACTCTCTGCCACCATCACTATTCTGGAGGACCTGACACCACCAGTGCTACTCCATCAGCTTTGCCCGTGTGAACAGTGCTTTAAGATGGTGGGTGAACATTGTTCTCCAGATTTATTCACAAATCTCAACCATGTATGCTGCTATTTTTCCCAGAAAGAAATGCTGTAAAAACCATGACATGATTGCATGTGGGGGGAAAAAACATGTATGTCCAACTATAAGTTCTTTATAGGATTATTATCTGAACTGTGACTTTGGCTGTCCTATAACATCTGAGATCTGTCATCAAACTATTAGGCAAAAGATTGTGCTATTTGGTTAAGAGAATTGATGGAATAATACACAGGACACTTAGTTTAGGAGTCCAGTATATTCATGAGAGGACGTCTTCCTCATTGACTAATTGTGATTGGCTGCAGCAGTCACATGACATGACATCACCACAAGAAATTAGATCATACAGGGAACAAGTCAAGGGAAACACCGAAGCTTCAGAGACCATGTAGACTGGTTTCTTATTTTTGTTTCTTTTTCAGGAGTTGTGGCAATGTAAATATGGATTTTTTTCCTCTTATCAGTGTACGAATACTAGAAATATGAAATAAACATCCCTAGCCAAATGTGACTAGTACAGAACATTGGTCATCCCTGTGGGTTTGCTTGTAATTATGAAGGATTATGATATTGCGTTCTAGGATGTAAACTAATCCTTTTGACTTGAAAGGAGTGATCTTTTTTCCTGTGCTATAATGCTTAATGAAAAAGGAATAACAGCCAGAAGCCTTCTCCCGGAAATAACAAGGCATCCCTCCACCCCCAGCTCCCCAATCCTGTCCATGTTTCTTGCTATCTCAATGTGTGTAATATTTTATGAGATGCCACTTGTTACATGATAATTAATGTACTAAAAATTCAGCATTGGCTGCAGAATTATACATCAGCATTTCTAGAATGTGCTTTCCCTGGGGGTCCAGTCAGCTACCTGATCTGTCAGAGACCCCCATGATGGTTATGGTCTGGTATTGTCATTGCAGTTACTGTACTATCAATTACATTTCCAGCATTTTATATCATGAAAATAAACAGGTAAGTGTGACTCAAAAACTGAGTTCAATGCCTTTGGCGGAAAGTTGTGGTCCTCGTTTTTGTAATAATCAATAAATGTACACCTCAAAGAATGACTTTTCAGATCGATCCTTACATATTTTTTTCCCACAGCAATTTTGGCACTTGCCAAAGTTCATCTTTTCAAAGGCTTTTGCAGTATTAGCAGCATCTAGCTTTCTTGCTTAGCAATATAAGAAAGTGTTGGACTATTATAAAGGGTTGTAAATTCACGAGTGGCTGCTCAACTGGAGAAATTGACATCCGTTTAATATCAGAAGTAGGTTCTTGAGAGATGACGAGAACTCCTCAATGGCTACTAACACTATGCCTAAAATTCAGCCAATCTGGAGCCAATCACCTGATGCCTTAAAGCGCCTCTGCACCCAGGCACTGAAACGTGACCACATTTGCATTGTATAGTTGCCCTACCTGGTGCCCCATGTTTGTCTCCGCTGTCTCCTCCACTGAGACCAGTTTTCTTGTCTTCCCTTGGCACTAAGAGCAATGGAGAGTCTGAGCCACAGCATAGGAAAGCCAGGGAGTGTGGATGAGAGGGACATGTGCTCCCGCTCCCCAGATCACTACGGAGGCCATCTTGGATGCAGTGGAAGGCACCAGGAAGGATGAGGATACCTGACAACTGTATAGTCCCTTTTCAGTGCCATAGTGGAGAGTCACTTTAATGATTTATCTTCCCTAGTCCGATTGTCTCCCTGATTTGTCTGCTGCTCACTTTTATATCTATCCTGCAATGTGTCCGCTAATAAACAACCCAGCTTATTAGGCTTATGGCGCCTGTCATACTTACTCCTTGTTGTTGTTTTTGTTTTTTTCCCTCTGTTCTTTCCTTTCTTTTAGATTAGAAAATGTCTTAACGGTTATGAATAAGGTAAGACTTGTACAAATAGGAGGCTGCACCGGTAACCCTGGCTTGTTTCACTGTGGCTTTCCTCCTTTACTAATCTGCTCTTATTATGCGGCCTGTAATGGGGGCGCGAAAGACAAAAAAAAAAAATTCCTTTCAATTAAAAGAAAACAAATTCCCAGAGAAGCTTCTCTGAAACAAGTGTTATTGGGAATGAACACCTGACTGTAGTGGCACTGACAATAACTGCACCATTAGTAATTCCCCCTGCCCCTGCATGTCTGAGCTTCAACGGAAAGGCACATTCTTTTTCCTTTTCTCCGGCTTCTGTTTGCTTGGGGCGGAATCTGACACCAGCACCTGCCATACTGGAACATGTCTTTGTTGCTTTGCACTTTTGTTTGAATTGCTGCAGGGGCGCCAATGGGAGTTAAAATCCATTTACTTTTTCTTTTGCCTTCTCTCTCGTTGCCTCTGTAAGCTTAAGAAGCATAGAATCGGATCTGCAGATCCACAGATAAGAATCGGCACGTGCTGTGCTGCTATAGCCCTTTGAGTTAGCTAAACTTAATAAGTACCTTTTTTTTTTCTCCCTTTTTTTTCTTTCCTGGGGGAGGGCAGATTGGGCTTCTGAATGGAACAGCTGGGAGAGGAAAGGCAGACAAAAGAAGAGGAATCATTGAGTGCTATGAACCTAGAGATTGGAGGGGAACAGTGTATGGAGCAGGGAGCAGGCTGGCCACACGCCAGGTGTGACCTTTGCAGGCTCCTTGGCTCTGCTTGTTTGTCTGGGCAATTTACAATTCAGCAGTAGGACTGAAGGATAGTGACAGCGTACTTGTTGTATATAATGAAGGACGCAGAGGAAGCCTGGTCGAAGGCATAATGATCAGAACTAAAGCTGTAACCTCCAGGGAAAGGGGGATCGCTAAATTATTCCTTGGAATGCTAAGAAACAAAAGTGCATACGAAATCGCCTCTCGTATGAGGAGCGATGCATAAAATTGTGTTCCTCACTGCAAGTTATAAGGGAAAAGACTGGAGACGGGCACTTCTATGTCTATTATATGACACTATATACGGTATTAATCAATATCCTCATTTCTTACATAATCGGCACTTGGGTATTAGTTCCGTCCTAATACCCGCCATCAACATTCTCCTTATAAACCTCATCTAGCGTCTCCCTACCCAGCGATCGGCAACATTCGCCTGTACGTGTCATGTCTAGAAGAACAGAGAGGTCCTCTTTATTATAAAGGTCTAGAATCCGCCACAATCATCGATATGTTACCGAAGGAAAGGCGAAGAAATAATTAAATGGCAAAGTACATTCCTTCCATATGTACAAGTAAGGGATTTTACAACCACTGGCTTTTGGGGAATGTGTATTGCACACCTGCTCTTTCATTTATTGCTATTCACCCTTTGCTTTCTACATCTTTTATCCTTTTTTTCCCCCCCTTAGTTTTTGATGTCACTGATGTTTGTTTTATAAATCAATTTTCTACAATTATTGTCCAATCTAAATTTCCATTGATTTCTTTTAGCCGTGGATTCTATTTATTCTATTTAAAAGCCTTCTTGATGTATAAGATATTTAACAGAATTGATGGAAAATGCATCTAATTTTTTTAAATATAGATTTATTTATTTTTTAATAAAATATGTATATTTTTCAGTTTGTTGCGTTCTTTGCACTGATGATTAATACTTCTTTTACTGCCTTGCTGTTAAAACACCCTGTCTGGGATAAAGCGGGTTAATTGGGTTACAGCTTGGTGTGGAAACAGACCTTCAAAGTTTCATTACAAGAAAAAGGCCAAGTAATTAGAGTTCGTGCCAGGCAGCTTGCAAGTGGAATTACAATATTTGTATGAAAGGCTTTATCTTCTGAGGTTATTACTTGCTCGTTGTGCAGCTGCTGTCGCTCTATCAATCAAGATGCTTCAGAAGAAGCTTCAAGGTTGATTGCATAGTTAAGGATTTGCCAGAAGAAAGTTCTGACTGATGGAATGTGCAAAGTTTTCGGGCTAATGGAATGTTGCGAGCGCCTGTAAGCGCCTAGGTGTGGCTGCCTTTACACACGCCGCCGCTCTGTTTGGACTGCGCTGTTCTTTCTATGCACAGGAGCAGGATTGTTCCGTAGCTTGCGTGAATACTGCTTGAGCTTGCCCAATTGGCTGAATTTGTATTAATTTGACCATCTGCCATTCTGTTTAGCTGCAGGAACATATGATACAAAAAGCCGCTCCCTCCCCCCTATCTCCATGCCCTGAGGGAACTGAAAAAAAAAGGATAAAGAATTTTCATTCCTAACCCCAGACTAACAAGCATCTGCATTTTTTCACAGAACAGTTTTCTTTAACTATGAGTGAATTAGATTTTTGTCTTCCCCTCTCCTCCCTTCTGTTCTTGCTGATCTCCGCAAGTTTTTAATTTTATTATCAGTTTTATTTCTTTTTTTTTTTTTTTTTTACTTTATAATACAGCAGCCTATTTATGCTGAAATTCTTTTTCATCTACAATTTCAAACATAATAGAATATCAACCGTGCAAATCCGTACATGTCGTTTCATAGATTTTACTGGAATGTCCGTCCAGGAATACAATAGTTGTCACTAATTTTAGGGTTAGGCTGTTTTATATTTTAGGTTCACAGAAAAATGGAATTGTGCCATATTTATGTTGTTTTACAATGAGAAATAAGCAGATGTATTTGTAACCCTAAAATGCTGACCTGGGTAGGGAGTAAAGGGGTTGTCTAATATGGAAAAAAAAAAAACAATTCTTGGTTCAGGTCCCTTTTGGAGAGAGGGGGTGGGCGGGTTCCTTGACAAAAAGCTGATCACAGCAAGTCATTTCCCCTGCAGCGCTACCACGGGGGAAATGGAGCATTACAGAAATCACATTGAAACGAATGTGCAGTTCCACTAAATGCATGAATGTACCCATCCTTCAGAGCTGCTCTGACTAATAGTGAGTGTTGAACATGGAAGCCTCCGATACCATAAAATCCCCAACTATGTAAAACTGGGCGCTTTAGATCATCACTCTTAGGCCGGCTTCACACTCAGCGTATGAAAATACGGTCCGTATATTACGGCCGTAATACGCTGAAAAGTCCCGAAAATAGTGGTCCGTAGCTCCTCCGTAGGCAGGGTGTTTCAGCGTTTTTTGCGCATATGTAATCCGTATGTCATCCGTACTGCGTGTTTTTATCGCAGGCTTGCAAAACCGACATACGGATATACAAGGGATCCATGTGTTAAAAAAAAAAAATATATATATATATATATATGTCAGTAGACACATATATGTATATATATATTAATATTTCATCCAGCGCGATATAGCAGAAAGCCGGTAATTCAATTACCGGCTTTTGCTTTCTCCTTCCTAAACCCGACATGATATGACATGGTTTACATACAGTAAACCATCTCATATCACCATTTTTTTTTGCATATTCCACACTACTAATGTCAGTAGTGTGTCTATGCAAAATTTGGCCGTTCTAGCTAGTAAATTAAGGGGTTAAATGGCGGAAAAAATTGGCGTGGGCTCCCGCACAATTTTCTCCGCCAGAGTAGTAAAGCCAGTGACTGAGGGCAGATATTAATAGCCTGGAGAGGGTCCATGGTTATTGCCCCCCCCCCCCCCTGGCTAAAAACACCTGCCCCCAGCCACCCCAGAAAAGGCACATCTGGAAGATGCGCCTATTCTGGCACTTGGCCACTCTTCACATTCCCGTGTAGCGGTGGGATATGGGGTAATGAAGGGTTAATGCCACCTTGCTATTGTAAGGTGACATTAAGCCAGATTAATAATGGAGAGGCGTCAATTATGACACCTATCCATTATTAATCCAATAGTAGTAAAGGGTTAAAAAAATACACAAACACAATATTAAACATTATTTTAATGAAATAAAATCAAAGGTTGTTTTAATATTTTATTGAACGCCCAATCCAATCACTGAAGACCCTCGTTCTGTAACAAAAAAAACATAATAAACCAACAATATCCTTACCTTCCGCAGATCTGTAAAGTCCAACGATGTAAATCCATCTGAAGGGGTTAAAATATTTTGCAGCCACGAGCTGTGCTAATGCAACATTGCTCATGTCTGAAAAACCCCGGAGAATGTAGGTAAAGTAGGTAATTGACCTATATTTACCTGCATTTGCGGTGAGGCGCCCTCTGCTGGCTGTTCCTAGATCTTGGGAACTTTCCTAGAAAGCTCCATGGCTCGCGATCATAAGAGGGCGCCCTCTGCTGGTTGTAGAAAGCATTAAGACATCCAGTAATCACAATCAAAATGACTGTAAAAAATATTTATATGTAACTATTAAAATATCAAAATGGAAAAATAAACATGCTAGACCTACCCGTTTCGAGCACTAATACTTGATGACTGCTTTGCACACTCTTGGCATTCTCTTGATGAGCTTCAAGAGGTAGTCACCGGGAATGGTTTTCACTTCACAGGTATGCCCTGTCAGGATTAATAAGTGGGATTTCTTGCCTTATAAATGGGGTTGGGACCATCAATTGTGTTGTGCAGATGTCTGGTAGATACACAGCTGATAGTCCTACTGAATAGACTGTTAAAATTTGTATTGTTGCAAGAAAAAACAGCTAAGTAAAGAAAAACGAGTGGCCATCATTACTTTAAGAAATAAAGGTCAGGCAGTCCGAAAAATTGGGAAAACTTTGAAAGTGTCCCCAAGTGCAGTGGCAAAAACCATCAAGCGCTACAAAGAAACTGGCTCACATGAGGACGGCCCCAGGAAAGGAAGACCAAAAGTCACCTCTGCTTCTGAGGATAGGTTTATCCGAGTCACCAGCCTAAGAAATCGCAGGTTAACAGCAGCTCAGATTAGAGACCAGGTCAATGCCACACAGAGTTCTAGCAGCAGACATATCTCTACAACAACTGTTAAGAGGAGACTTTGTGCAGCAGGCCTTCATGGTAAAATAGCTGCTAGGAAACCACTGCTAAGGACAGGCAACAAGCAGAAGAGACTTGTTTGGGCTAAAGAACACAAGGAATGGACATTAGACCAGTGGAAATCTGTGCTTTGGTCTGATGAGTCCAAATTTGAGATCTGTGGTTCCAACCACCGTGTATTTGTGCGATGCAGAAAAGGTGAACGGATGTACTCTACCATGCCTGGTTCCCACCGTGAAGCATGGAGGAGGTGTGGGGGTGCTTTGCTGGTGACACTGTTGGGGATTTATTCAAAATTGAAGGCATACTCAGCCAGCATGGCTACCACAGCATCTTGCAGCGGCATGCTATTCCATCCGGTTTGCGTTTAGTTGGACCATCATTTATTTTTCAACAGGACAATGACCCCAAACACACCTCCAGGCTGAGTAAGGGCTATTTGACCAAGAAGGAGAGTGATGGGGTGCTACGCCAGATGACCTGGCCTCCACAGTCACCAGACCTGAACCCAATCGAGATGGTTTGGGGTGAGCTGGACCGCAGAGTGAAGGCAAAAGGGCCAACAAGTGCTAAACATCTCTGGGAACTCCTTCAAGATTGTTGGAAGACCATTCCTGGTGACTACCTCTTGAAGCTCATCAAGAGAATGCCAAGAGTGTGCAAAGCAGTCATCAAAGCAAAAGGTGGCTACTTTGAAGAACCTAGAATATAAGACATAATTTCAGTTTTCACACTTTTTTGTTAAGTATATAATTCCACATGTGTTAATTCATAGTTTTGATGCCTTCAGTGTGAATGTACAATTTTTATAGTTATGAAAATACTGAAAAATCTTTAAATTCGAAGGTGTGTCCAAACTTTGGGTCTGTACTGTACGTTTTCAGGTAATGGATTAGTGTAACAGGTTTACCTAGTAGTTGGTGGTTTCTGAGTGATGAGTTTATAGTATTACACGATTCTTGACAGCTACTTATATACTTCTGTTTCCCAATATACAATGCAGTCTATTGTATATGTGGAGCACAATGAGCTTATACCTTTGTGTGTGCCTTGTTTTTCAGATCATTTTAATAAAGTATGTATGGAGTCCTATTCATGAATATTGTTGTTTTTTTAGATCAGAAAATAAGAATTGCATAAGAGGCCAAGGAAGTCCTAGTACAGTGATAAGTGGCCACATTGCGTGGTCAGGTGCCAGCATGTTGGCCTCCAGTAGAATGAGTGACAACAGTCCCATATTGGTGGCTTCAGACACCATTGAGGAAAATCCACATTTGAATAGCCAAAGCCAAGCGGAGTTTTACATTTCAAAGGCATATTGTTTAGAATAATTATATAATTGCACCCAGCTAAATCCCCTCACAATGATCCACTGACCTCTCTTGGTGGTGAACAGAAGGAAGGGAGTGGGCTGAATAGGGACTGTATAAATGTTTAGCTGTTTGGAGCATATAATGCTTTGGCCTCACAATGTCAATCTGGGTGGCAGGTAATGACCTTAGGTTTTCTATATTGGTTGGAACTTTTCTTTTCTGTTGTTGGACTGTATTTAGAGCAGAACTGCACACTGACAGTGTGATCACAGAGAGTGTTTGTAAAGTAGGAGACGAATGGAAAGTGTCTTGGAGCTTATAAGGAAAAAAAGTTGTGTTTCCCTAATGGGAAATTCTAAGTTTTTCGGGATCTACAGACCAGACCTTAGGCCAGCTGTATGGAGCGTCTGTCCCTCAGGAGGACGCATCACACAGACCTCCCATTGAGATGGATGAAAAGATGAAAATCTGTGTACAGAATCCACCACATCGCTACAATATCGTTGGCATGCAGCAATTTTAATAATCTGGAATATGCCCGAAAATTTTGAATTAAAAAAAATCTATCCAGTGATTTTGAATGTATAAATTGAAGTTTTGCAGCGGATCTATGAGAACGTAGCCTTACACACTTTATAATGCACTGGGATTCCCTAATCACAGAGTGGCCATTCGTCTTCTGGAGCACTAAACCATAGGTAACGCTGCAGCCTCAACGCTCTCTATAGTCCCGCCCTGATGACAAGATTGTGAGATTATAGTACCAGCTTTTCTGTAGTCTCCTCCCCTTCTTCGTCCTTATTTCTCTGTCAAAAAATCAGTTTCAAAGTCTTTAAGACAAGAATTAAAGGTGTTGTCCAGGCTTAAGGTTCAAGTCTGCTGTCACTCTGTGACTGCTGACTTGTGAATCCTCACAACACGCAGTGGGCACTGTCAGGATTTGCCAGCATCGGTAACAAGTGAGTACACAACTGTAAGTATGCTATTGGCATACATGCAGGCTAGATGTGCGTGTTATCGCTCGATACTAGTGTATTGAGTGAGTCCAGACACGTCTAGTCAGAAAGTATACAAATCTTATATTTGCGAGAACACCTAGATGAAAAAACTTTACATAAGAGGGCCGAGATTTAAATGATTAAAAATTATAAAGTTTATTCAGATACATTTTAAAAAAATATATATATAAAACAATAATAAAAAAACAGTGACGGTAGGACACTGCAGGTGTACAGGAAAAAGGTGGGTACACCCAGGTAATAGATGGAAAGTACTCAACTAAGTTATGTTACTATAGGACCCCCCTGCATTTGTAAGTTTCAAACAGAATGGTAAAAGCCACATGGTACAAACAATTTATCGTAATAATTATATAGTGTATACAAAACTAGCAACTGCACAGCGAAATTTTAGAGCA
Source organism: Ranitomeya imitator (assembly GCF_032444005.1). NCBI lineage: Eukaryota > Metazoa > Chordata > Amphibia > Anura > Dendrobatidae > Ranitomeya > Ranitomeya imitator. The sequence goes on from NC_091286.1 coordinate 94,767,760, forward strand.
ATAATGAAAGGCAAAGTTGCCATGTAAAAATCCTGTAAGCCCAATGCAGAGTTGCCAGTTATGTAAAACAAGGGGGAAAAATATACAAAGGAGAACAAGCAATTTCTTAGATAATAATAGAGTACATAATAACCGGTAGTTTACCTTTGAAAAATGACAGCTGGGGACCCACCACACCCCGACGCGCGTTTCGCAATGAAATGCTTCGTCCAGGGGTCTTAGCTTATATTTGCGGTCACATGACTGCCCAATCTTCACAGTGTGCACTGTGAGGATTCACAAGTCTGCAGTCTGAGTGACTGTAGACTTCAACCCCAAGCCTGGACAATCCCTTTAAAATTGTTTTCCAGCCCCTAAAATAATGTCAGACGTCTCAAAAGGTTATTAAAAAAAACAATTTTATATGCTAGGGATGAGGAACCCTTGTGACCAAAAGGGCAGGATTGTCACTAAATGTGTGTTGTTGTTTTTTAAATGTTGTTTCCTTGAATAAATCTACTAAACCATTTTTTCACAAGTCTTAGAAATAGAGATCCTTTTATAAGCAATGTAGTCTTTTTATAATGTGTATAATGGTTGCAGTACCCAGACCCCTGTGGGCTACGAAGCTTAGGAGCTCCCGACTCTCCCTCGATAACTTAATAAATCCAATCTACCCTATCCTTTGTTCCTGGTCTCTCCATTGACAGTAACTGTTGGACGAGCTTGTGTTTATGGCTTTAGAGCGACCTAAGCTTCTGGGATTTGGGTTTTGATGCCGATTTCTGAGGCTAAAATTCACCCTTGTGAAACCTGCCTTAGCCCTCTGTATATCACCGCAGCGCTCCTCGATCGTCTGCTATATTATTAATAATGGTAATTACGCAGCACATTCTGCATTTCGGGGTTTGAGCGCTTTTAGATTTGTGCATCTCTTTAGTATTCTCCAGTGCAGCATTTTCCCTGGCATCCACTTCATTATCACTCTCTTCCATTGTGTCGGAGGGGTTAGCGCGGAGATTTTAGCATGTGCAGTTGTTTGTGGCAGTATCTCATGATTTAAAGATGATGCATAAAGAGAGTAAGTGATGAAATTAAATTCCCTCTTCCCGTGCTGCCCAGAGAGACTGTGCGCCAACTGCAAGCAACAACAGTCCTCGATTGCAACAGACATCTCTGAATTCCTCGGTGCATGGTTATAATTGTGCTGGGGAAGATTTGTTACTCGCAGGCCGTAATTTTATTCATTTTCTGTTATGTTTAATAGCTGCTACCTCATCTGCTTCCATTCAGACGAGCTATTTTGTCCTGACCTTCAGTCATCTTCCTCTTCGGGGAATAATTGCTTTATAAGTTGATGTTTACTATATCAGCATGTGAGCTGACGTAAGCCTGGGACCTGCAGTGTGTCCTCCTCCTACTGGTTTATCATTTCTTCAGTTTTGGCACCAAAGCTTGAGATAAACCTGAAACCTTCGTCTCACCCATCATACAACACACGGGCAGAAGCTCTACTTATCCCCAACGCGTTTCATCACCGTTCCTTTTTCAGCACATTACTAGTGGCTGTTTCTCTCCTTCACTAATATTCCTAGAAAGCGCTGAACATTGCTTGAAAGTAGCCTGACAACTTACATATGCGGCTCGGCCCATGGGTGCATGTGTCAGTCACTGGCTGCATGTTTTCAGCAATATATGTTTGATTGAAATGCTTCCGCGTTAAAAGGAAAAACATACTTTAAAAGCCGCTGACGACCGAGCCGTACAGGAGACTAGTCGGACCGGTGGGTCCCCGACATCTTCCCCTCGCTGCCAGTGACTTAAAGGTCACTTTTTATAGACATACACAGGAAGAGACCGGTCGCGCCAGGGCAGCGGGTACAGAGAGGCCAACGGGTACAAGCGCCTCTAACTAGTCCCTACTCGGCTTGGTCCCTGTGTGCATTTAAAGTATATTTTTCTTTGAAATACCGCAGCGTTTTAATGTCAAACATACAGGGGCAAAAACATTCATCCAGAGTCTGATACGTGCTGCCCGTGGATCATGCATCCACTGTCAGGTTCCCTTTAAAGTGGTGGGTCAGGGATTGGGAAAAAAAATGTCTTCCATTCTCCAAAGACTGTGTCTAGTATCGCAACTGTTCTCATTGCTTAATTGCAATACCAGGCATAGCCTATGGGCAAGAGTGGCGCTATTTTTTGGGTGGGAGAACATTGCTGGTAGGACTGAAAAACCCTACCAGCACATTCTCTGTGGGCCTGCCTGGTCATTTTGCAGCATGGTAAAACTACTCATGTTTTATTGTGCATGCAAAAAGAATGCGGACAATCACTGCAGTCATTTACGGCAAAATGGCGGCGCCACTCTGCCTATCTGAAAGTAGCCTGAATGATCGCCATGTTATAGCGCATTTCATCGGGCCACTAAGTGAAGCACAGTTACAGGGTACAGTCCCACATATCAGCGGCCGCCATACGGTGGGCACAGTTTTCACATACATGGTTATTGTGCATTGGGTGAGTGCGGAGAGCTGGGCTACGAGGAAATACTTTGTCATAGGACGCTCTGTTACTGACCCTTTGTGTTCACTATTATACTGTAGATTGTGGTTACGTCTCAGTCCATGTAGTGGATTTCTGGATTGGGTATCCCATATGTTGGTTAACCCTTAAATTGTGGGCACAAGTTATCGGGCCCTGTGTGAAAATTTGTCCAAAAAAATAAAAACACTGGCCTGTAGCAAGCAATCAGATTTTGGCTTCTAACTTTTTCAGAGTAGAGAATGGTGATCAAATTGGTCCCTGCAGGCAACATCTGCTGCTTTGCCCTTGTTTTCATACTGGAGACGGACTTCTGTGGGCCAAGGCTGGAGCTTGTAGACATCTTTTATAGAACATGCACTATTGTTTATAAGGTTTTCTTATGTAATATATTCATTACTTACCAGTAGTCCACGTCATTTTTACTAGTCTTAAAGGGATTGTTCAGTAGGTGTTCTTCCATAAAATATGATCTCTAAGGGTCTTGGGGTAGTAATAGTTAAAAACAGAGGAGCCCTTTAAGAACATTGGTGTAACATTGAGAAGGAACATACTAGGTAGCTGAGTTCTGATGCAGAAACCAAACATCTGCCACTAAATACATCTGGAAGCTTGAGATACTGATACGTAGAAAGTGTCTGGAAGAATGTGCAGAAGCGAAGGTCCCAGCACGTGATCCAACGCTGGATAACATCAGTCACCCTGAAGAAATGCTATCAAATTACCAATTTTTTGTGTAAACCTGTTGAATCGAACATTTTTCTGTTGGGACCTGCTCGTCTTTGTAATGAAGATCTCCACACAGCCATGTAAACCTTCTCTCAATGTTTAATTTCCTTTTATTTTCTAGGTCTCCCTTCGAGTACCAGTTCTGATCTGTCGGTGAGCACAGGACCAGACCCACCAGAACCCACCTCTCCAACACTAACCCGTGCCACCAGAACTAAGGTTTCGGGAAAGCTCCGACGCTCCGCCAGTGCTGTCAGCAAATCTTCCAATTGAAGCACTTTTTTTTTTTTTATACTGAACTCTAGTAAAGAGCTGTTTTTAATCGTAAAAGAAAAAAAATCTATAGAAATCTATGACGTTGCACCTGTGAATATAACTTTTTAAAAAGGACGAGCTGTGCTATTGTTGTATGTGTGCCTGATGGGGCAGGATCCCCCCGGGCAGGTTGGTCGTACGCGACCATTAGGCACGGAGATATGATGTAACTATGATGACGGCAAGAGGATTGTCTGACAAAGCCTAATGATGCAACTGCACCGAAGGCCGAGGGACCACATCTGCCACCGGCAGGAAGCACAACAACACTTTTCGCAAGGCTTTTTAGGTATGAAGGATGTGATTGCCTCACATTGTTACGGCTAGCTGTGTAACACTTTCACTGCTGGGAAGTGGAACAGAGGGCACACTAAACAAGGCTAAGCCACGTATATTTAACCTTCTCGTATACCGGGTTCCTTTAAGAACAGGCTGAAGTATGGATCTGTGGGAACAGGGCCTTAAATATGTGAATTTTCCAGTGGTGTGTATAAAAGAGGGGGAAAAAAAATCTATATTTTTATCTGCAGAGATCTTGACCCAGTGATATTTAGCTTGGTGATATTTAGCTTGGCGCAAAGAAATGGAATTTTAAGGGACAAATCCACCTTGAAAGCATCTTGTGACATCAGAAGATAATCTAGTTGAGGGTCAGACACCCACTAGGTACAAATCCCAAGTCGCCCTTAGGGCTACTGGGAGACGTACGTCATGAATAGCCTCTCTAGAAGATGCTTTTAAGATGGGATTTTCCTTGACGTGCACCACCACCATGGCATCTGCTCTAGGAGATCTCAGATCTGCTCCATTTTCTCTGTTCTCACTGTTGTCTTATTTTGCATGGTTTCCGCACATATTTATACAATTTTTGTTTTTAATGTTTTATTTCATACCTTAATTTCCTAAATGAAGGGGGAAAAAAACAAAAGTTTATTTCCAGTTTTGCTCCAGGCGTACCTTTGTTTTAAGTTCATGTTTAATTGAGCGTATTGTCGTCGTGGCCTTGTACGTTGCTTTCACTTCTGTATATTGGATACTGCTTAATTTTCGTGTGATTTTCTTACATTTTTCGGTCCTCTGAATTAGCGGCTTAGGACGTTGATCGATGTGGTTCAGTTACATTAGTCATATATGAAGTAGATGTCTTTACATGCAGCTGGATGCATATTCGGGCACTTGTGCGTTTTGTGTGTGTCTATGGGATTTTTGCACTAATTTAAGTGATTTTTTTCTGTACTTTATTCAGGTTTGTACCCATTAGTTTGAAGTAAATAGGGACTGTAGATTACACTGAAACGTCGCTCCATGGACTTTAAATGAAGAGCAGAAGCTTTATTTCCACTTTCAGACAGCGATGGCAGAGCATTAAGCAGCATGAATCTCCTGAGGCTAGATCAACAGATGTCTTCACAGTGAGAGAGCCTGCGACTGTAAATCCGGGCCTCGCAGACGCCTCTTGCCACCTTCACTTGCTCATCTCCAGCAGGTCAACTGCAAATTAGTAGTAATTGTGTCATTTGCATATCGGAGGCAGTGTAGCCCCCATGTTTGTGTTGTATAGGTGGAAGAAGGTTATGATTAGCACCTAGCACAGGAGGACAGATTTACCCTAGCAGCAACCTTTCCAATATAATTAAAGGGGTTATCGAGACGTTAAGGTTTTTTTGGCCATAGGACTACAAACTTGCAGGCAGATAGTTGCTGACTCCCATGCCTGTTATGCCCTACGACGATCCCTGCTGGCTCAGAGCGGTTACAGACCGATCCTGCCAGCAATTCTCCTGCTTCTGATGAAGTCATGTTGACAGAGCAGCTCCTTCTCTTTCGCTTTGCTCTGTCGATAGCGTGTCACTACCGATGTCATGCTGATTGAAAGCTGGCTCCACGCTGCCTAACTGCAGGAAACTAGCTCTCAATCAGCATGATGTCAGCAGTGAAGGGCTACCAACAAAGCAAAGCAGGAGAGCAAGAACTGTTCTGTTGATGTGAGGTCTATTTAAGCTGGAGAATCACCGCCTGAACCGGAAGAAATCGTCGTAGGGCAGAACAGGCATGAAGTTAGCAACTACGTGCCCTTAAATGCTTTGCCATATAGGGAAAAATGCCCAAAGTTCTAAATAAAACCCTGTAAGGGGCCATAGACCTGATAATAGTTTGGCTAATTCCACAGAAGCCAATGTAGTAAGTTGTGTAATGAGGACATACTTGGAATCTATACTGCTAATAATTGTCGTTTTTTCTATTTTGGTGTATGTATGTACAGACTAGACAAACTTCTCCATAATTAAAATATATTGGAAAGTTTATCTGATCAGTCATACATATATATGTCATTCCTACCTAATTCTACTTATACCATATACACTATAAGTCAACAGCATTAGGGAAGCCTGTGATCAAACCCAGACCTGCATGCAGTGGCCAGGAGCCCTGCCATTGTAACAGTACCGCCTGGGTGCACTTGTGGAATGGTGTGCCCGATGGCCTCCACACTTCTGTCCACATCCAATGGCCACAGTGTGAAAACCTAACACTAATCCTGAATAGTGGGATATCCTGGTAATCGATTTTACCATCAACTACAAAATTAGGTCAAGGGTGCTGTCCATGGACTGATTTTGCAGCCGAGCCCCATTCTAGTGCAGACTATGGACACATTGCTGTTTTTGGAACAAAAGCAGACATTTATGTAATCTTAGACAATCTTTTTAAAGGGCTATCCCTGTCTTAGACATATTAGACCCTTCTGTAGACTGTACAGGACAGAAGTACACATACACGACCACTCACTGCTGCCGCTTCACCAGCGAGACTGGGAACGGGGATCGTACCCGACCGCTTTTACAACCAGTGTTCTAGGAGATAAGACTTGTGGGGAGCAAAGTGCACTAGCGAAAAGCTTACCCACACCAGTGTCCCAAATTCTCTACCCTAAATATGCACTTGGACGGGAGTATGACGGAGCGTCTTAAGGGTCACACACACCCTTCTTAAAGTCCTGGTTTTCAGGAGGTTTTGGAACAATTGTTCCTTCATCTAAGAGTTTCCCGGATATCATGAGAGACTTGAAGTATGAGATTGGAGAGGTGGGACTGGCATCTATCAGATGTTTTTTGGCTTATCCTGTGGATGGACGGAAATGTATAAGATGGGGATAGCCTCTTAAATATGTAGGCTGGCGACATGGCCTGTTAGCAGTTATCAGCCGCTATGGATATTCATGGGGATGTAATCGCTGGCTGCCATAAATTGATGACGTTTTACCAGGGCTGGAATCATTGTGCCATGTACAGTAGTAGGAACGGGTGTAATGTTTTTAGCTGGCAGAGAGGATTACACTCTGTTCTCTCCGGATTCCTGCTCTTCATCTCGGTGATATTTATTCAGCACTCAGGGTGATGTGAAGGAGAGGATTTAAGCACTTTGGCTGTCAGTTCCTCTGGAATTACAACGGTGATGCCTGTAAATATGAGTCAGTGCAGAATTCAGAATCGCATTCATCTTGCCGATCACCATTAAGTCTGTTTTAGAAGCTGTCAGTCACCCTGTGTTCAGTCCGTACCACCCAGATCTCGCTTGTATGGAACGTGAAATGGAAAAGAAGAAAAAAGTGGACCAGAAAGATTTTCTTTCTTTCCTTCAAATATTGTTTGTCTTGGTCTTTAGACGACTGGGAGTGACCAGGGTTCTTTGTATTCTTGTGGGTTGTGCGTGAACTTGATATTGGGGTTTGTGGCCTTTCTCTGTGTGCGGGGCCACCTTGTCACAGGCCTTTCTCGCACTGGTTGGGGACGTTTTCAGTGTGAACAGTCCGTTCTGGATGTTCTATATTCTTAAATTCTATTAGATGTTGTACATAGGAATATAAATGTATATTACAAATCACGTTCTTTATATTGAGGGTGTGTTAGAAGAAATGCGGGTTCTTTCAATTTTCCCTTTTGGTGCATTAATTGTAATATTTGTAAAACAAAATGAATGCTTGAAAACCCTCAATTTACTGCTGACATATCATTTGTTCCTTTTTAAATATTTCCTGAAATGATTTGTGTTTTTCCTGATTTCAATTGAATTTAATTAAAAGTATTTAAAATTCCTGCTCGGTCTCTTTATGTATGCAGTAGATGTCATTTCCTTTCTGTAGCTTTTACAGCACCATTATTTTACAGCTTTGCATGAAGATTATCATCAGTCCCTATCGCCAATAGGCCTCAAAATAAAATATCCATATCTCGGTCTCGGACACAAGGGTCAATTTCACAGACCGTGGTCAGTGCCGTTCTATGCATAAATCTAAAGTTTATTTTATTTGCTGATCAGATAAATATGCTTTTTTTCCACTTATGAGACCCTTCTACTCTCTCCTGAAAGCAAACCTCATTCCCTTATAAATATATATATATAAAAATCTGTCTTGCTTAAGACTAGATGGACTGCCATTTCACTGATACATCAAAATGCAGCTGCCTATGCCATAGTTCTGTTCCTTTCTAGTAGGTGTTTTATTTCACAAGTATCATATTCTCATATTCCCGGCTACAGTAATGCTGTATAATGTCCTTCACGCTGCTTCTATCCATATGCTACATAGACAGAAGAGCAAGAATGTGTGCACTGTGTATGGGAGACATCATAACAGCTTGTCTTCACCCACTAGCTCAGAAATAACTGAAAAAATTGGAGAGAGCCAGCAGAGAGGAAAACTGATGGAAAGTGCATTATACAAGTCGCGTAATAACCAAAAACTGTTATTCCTCATGTACACACACAAAAAATTATCCTAAAACGATAGGTAGACTTTAAATATCATAGAAAAATATTTTATGATTTTTTTATTTTTTGTTTGCATGTGGACAGGTTGTGACTTGTCATTATGACATGTTGTACAGCCATGTAGATGCATATACAGTGACGAGCAAAAGGTAACAATGCTTATACCGTATTTTCCGGCGTATAAGATGACTTTTAATCCCTGAAAATCGTCTCAAAAGTCGGGGGTCGTCCTATACGCAGGGTACGGCGTGTGCAGGGAGTGATCCTGGATGGTTCCCAGGGTCTGAAGGAGAGGAGACTTTCCTTCAGGCCCTGGGATCCATATTCATGTGAAAAATAAAAAATATGGATATACTCACCCTCTGACGGCCCCGGCTCTCAGCGTTGCAAGCGGCAGCCTCCGTTCCTAAGAATGCATTGAGCGTAGGATCTGCGATGACGTTGCGGTCACGCGACCGGTCATGCGTCCGCGATGTCATCGCAGATCCTACGCTCAATGCAGGAACGGAGGCTGCCGCTTGCAACGCTGAGAGCCAGGGGCCGTCAGAGGGTGAGTATATCCATATTTTTTATTTTTATTCTTTATTTTTTACATGAATATGGATCCCAGGGCCTGAAGGAGAGTCTCCTCTCCTCCAGACCCTGGGAACCATACGCACCGCACACGCCGTATAAGATGACTGGGCGTATAAGATGACCCCCGTCTTATACGGCGGGTATATCCCAAATTCCATATTTTATATGGAAAAATTTGGGGTCGTCTTATACGCCCAGTCGTCTTATACACCAGAAAATACGGTACTTTTGACTTTCAGACTCCATCTCTCACCATCCACTACCGCTTTGACCGTGACGCTACCATTGTTTTATAGACAAATCATCTTGGATGTCTCATACATAAATTTGACTTGCAACTATTTAGCATATGATTAGTTGCAGATTCTTGACATTTTTCCTTTTTGCCTGAATTTTTCGGTGCATGCTCTCAATTAGATTCACGCATGTGTCAACCGAAATCTGATCACAGGTCTCTTCTACACATTCTCAAAGTTTGTGCCTACTGGTCGACTCACTTGTATACAGTTTTTTCATCAACTCTACCCACAAGTGTTTGATTGGGTTAAGGTCAGGGGACTGTGGGGGACAATCCAGCTCCTCTACTTCATTGTCATTGAACCACTTTGTTGCCAAACTCGATGTACAGGTCCTTCTCAAAAAATTAGCATATAGTGTTAAATTTCATTATTTACCATAATGTAATGATTACAATTAAACTTTCATATATTATAGATTCATTATCCACCAACTGAAATTTGTCAGGTCTTTTATTGTTTTAATACTGATGATTTTGGCATACAACTCCTGATAACCCAAAAAACCTGTCTCAATAAATTAGCATATCAAGAAAAGGTTCTCTAAACGACCTATTACCCTAATCTTCTGAATCAACTAATTAATTCTAAACACATGCAAAAGATACCTGAGGCTTTTATAAACTCCCTGCCTGGTTCATTACTCAAAACCCCCATCATGGTAAGACTAGCGACCTGACAGATGTCAAGAAGGCCATCATTGACACCCTCAAGCAAGAGGGTAAGACCCAGAAAGAAATTTCTCAACAAATAGGCTGTTCCCAGAGTGCTGTATCAAGGCACCTCAATGGTAAGTCTGTTGGAAGGAAACAATGTGGCAGAAAACGCTGTACAACGAGAAGAGGAGACCGGACCCTGAGGAAGATTGTGGAGAAGGACCGATTCCAGACCTTGGGGAACCTGAGGAAGCAGTGGACTGAGTCTGGTGTGGAAATATCCAGAGCCACCGTGCACAGGCGTGTGCAGGAAATGGGCTACAGGTGCCGCATTCCCCAGGTAGAGCCACTTTTGAACCATAAACAGCGGCAGAGGCGCCTGACCTGGGCTACAGAGAAGCAGCACTGGACTGTTGCTAAGTGGTCCCAAGTACTTTTTTCTGATGAAAGCAAATTTTGCATGTCATTCGGAAATCAAGGTGCCAGAGTCTGGAGGAAGACTGGGGAGAAGGAAATGCCAAAATGCCTGAAGTCCAGTGTCAAGTACCCACAGTCAGTGATGGTGTGGGGTGCCATGTCAGCTGCTGGTGTTGGTCCACTGTGTTTCATCAAGGGCAGGGTCAATGCAGCTAACTATCAGGAGATTTTGGAGCACTTCATGCTTCCATCGGCTGAAATGCTTTATGGAGGGTGAAGATTTCATTTTTCAGCACGACCTGGCACCTGCTCACAGTGCCAAAACCACTGGTAAATGGTTTACTGACCATGGTATTACTGTGCTCAATTGGCCTGCCAACTCTCCTGACCTGAACCCCATAGAGAATCTGTGGGATATTGTGAAGAGAAAGTTGAGAGACGCAAGACCCAACACTCTGGATGAGCTTAAGGCCGCTATTGAAGCATCCTGGGCCTCCATAACATCTCAGCAGTGTCACAGGCTGATTGCCTCCATGCCACGCCGCATTGAAGCAGTCATTTCTGCCAAAGGATTCCCGACCAAGTATTGAGTGCATAACTGAACATTATTATTTGATGGTTTTTTTGTTTGTTATTAAAAAACACTCTTATTTGATTGGATGGGTGAAATATGCTAATTTATTGAGACAGGTTTTTTGGGTTATCAGGAGTTGTATGCCAAAATCATCAGTATTAAAACAATAAAAGACCTGACAAATTTCAGTTGGTGGATAATGAATCTATAATATATTAAAGTTTAATTGTAATCATTACATTATGGTAAATAATGAAATTTAACACTATATGCTAATTTTTTTGAGAAGGACCTGTATGCTTTGGGTCGCAGTCCTGCTGGAGCACTATGTCATCCTTTTCATACCGATAGTACTCGAGAACATATACACCCTCTGAAAACAATACACTTTATTAAATGTTTTTTGTTTGTTTTTTTTAAAACACCATACCCTATGGCCGGCTTCACACTCGCGAGTTTTACGGACGTAAGAGAGGTGCAGAAAATACGGATTGCACACGGTACAATGCATCTCTATGGCCAAGCTTCTATCTGCCGTATTTTACGGTTCCGTATTATACGGTCTTCTACGGCCGTAGAAAATCGCAGCATGCTGCGTTTGTCACCGTATTGCGCAAAAAAATCGCCAATGAAAGTCTATGGGGGCGAGAAATATACGGATTACACACGGACCAACAGTGTGACTTGCGTAAAATACGCCAGACATCTCCAGACATCGCCAGGTGCAAGGAATTGAGCCAAGCCCTCAATCATGAAACTCAGACATGCTAATTAGCTCAAAAAGCCACACAGACATCCCGGAAGTCTGGTGCTCGCCTCCACAGAGTTCCAAGCAGCATGGCAAACATCATCAATGTTGATATGCTCCTCATCCTGGTCCAAGAAAGGCCTGAAATATGGGACCAGAGGGATCCCAACTACTCCAACCGGGCCAGGAAAGAGGCAGCTTGGAGGGCCATCTGTGGGCTACTATTCCCTGATTATGCCCAACGGCCACGTGCGGAGCAGACAAGTCTATGTAAGTACACTCATGTATTCACAAGATTTAACTTTAAAAGATGCTTTCCCTACATGATTACTTGAGCAATCATTTTTATCTTTATATGTCATTTATGGCCTTATTTGTCATTTTCTAAAGCTGAGGAACATGCCAAAGTGTTTCTGGACATAGTTCATGTTGATCTTGCCCTGCTAAATATTTTCTTGGCCTCATACCCCGTCCAGAGGGTTGTTGTCCCTTGTCTTATTTTTAGATATTTTTGAGCATTATTCTCATTATAGCACAAGTCATTTTCCTTTCCTATCCTAGCATATCTTACCTAATGTATGTTTGCAAGAACAGGGTTCTCTCCCCTCTCTACCAGTCTGATACTGTCAAGTTCTTAACTGTGGGCGATATATAGACCTCTGCATGTAACCCCTTTATCATCTGACTCACCATGGAAATTATTGTGCTATAGCCACTTTTTGCTTTAACAATACAAATATGTCTGACAACTGGACTAAGCTATGTCCAGAATGATATAGAACATTATTTGTGCCCTTGTAATTGCAGTGGATGATGTTATGACAAGATGGCGCAGCATCCGGGACCAATACCGGCGGGAAAGACAGCAGCGGGCTAGGAGTGGGTCAGCAGCCCCACTGAAGAAGAGGAAGTATATATATTACGACCGTCTTTCCTTTTTGGATGCCAGTATGGATCTTAGGCAGTAAGTACAAACCACTCTAGACATTTGTAATGTAACTAAATTTTTATTTTTTTTGTGGATTAGGGTTATGACATTGCAAGTTCCATGTAAGGATGTGTCAATATAGTGCCAACAATAATGTAAACAAGCATAAATTCCAAAAGTGTCCTGGAGGAGAGAGGACCCTGGCCGCCAAGCATCCCAAGATTCAGAGATGTTCAGGCAGTGTTTTGTGGTATGGGTTGTTACTGCATGGTATCTTATTGTTTGAAGAGGTGGTTGTGCCTGGTTTTTGTGTAGCTTGAAATGGTATGCCACATTATGATGTGTCGTGATAGTGTTTGTTACATTTGTGGGGCTCTACAAGACAAATCTTGGATATTCTTGTGTGAATATGAGATAATAGGGGAGTAGAGAAGGAGATGTTGTGTTTTTTGTTTTTTTTTGTTTTATTTTAATATTGCACACCGATGTCTAATTAAACAATGTCAAAATAAAAATTTTATTTTATTGTTTTCTTTACAGAACACAGTCAAACCTCACAGAGAGGGAAACCGGATCAGAATCAGACCCTATCATTGATCCTGTAAGTGTGGAGGAAGAGGTTGCAGGACCATCTGTGGCTGCATCAGGATCCATCATTGAGGACCCATCAGCAGCATCATCACTGCAGGCAGCAGCAAGTGATGAAGATGCTGCACCATCACCCTCAGCAGCACATGTACCAAGGCCTGTGGAACATGGGCACAGCAGCCCTACAGGCCCACTGGTGTCATCCCCACAGGCAGCTGGGCCTTTACGGAGATCCCGGCGAAGGAGAGAGCTTGAAGGCAGAAGAAGTGAAGTTGATGCTGGGGTCCTCAACTATTTGGCCAGGGCAGCCACAGATGATGGCGAGGAGGCCTTTGCCCGCAGCCTTGCCCGATACCTTAGACCCCTTCCCCGTGAGGTGAGGCTACGTGTCAGAGGGTGTATGCAAATCCTGATTGATTTAAGCACCCCTCCAAATAACCCCTATGAGGTTTTTGAATACCTGGAGCGAAGGCAGCTTGGCCAAACAAACCTCTTGCGCCTTCAATTCCCTCAACAGGAGCCAAATCAATCAGGATTTGCTGCACCTACTCCACGTATGCCTCCCCTTCAACCCCTCCCATCCCAAAATCTACAAAGGCCATTAGAGTACCAAATGGCAGGCTTCAACCCCCAATCCCAATATGGCCACTTCTCCAGACACAGTGATGTTGGCTGGTCCCAACCTGGGTTTGGACAACATGGCCATTTTGGGTTTGGGTATGATGCAAGGCAATCTGTACCTCAGCATGATGCCCAGAGCCAAATGGCTTTTGGTCAACACACATCTGGCCAATATGGACAAGGCCAGTATTCTGGGCCGCAAGCCACTGCATCCTCACAGGATGAACTGCCATCGGCCCAACAAAGGCCACCAGACCAGGACCCAGAGCTGCCAACATCTCCCCCACCAACTTACAGGGATCTGTAATTTAGTTTTGTTTTTTGTGTTTTGTTTTGGTAGCTGGCTACCATGTTAATGTTGTGTTTTCAAAACATTTCCACTTTGTTGTGGATCCTTGGTATAAAGCAACCCATAAAAAAGGCTTCTCAAAACCATATGGCAAAAATATGGGGTTAACAACCCAAAAAAAAGGGTTGCAAAGTTAGTAAAAAGTTTACAAAAAAGACAATTGATGTTTGTAGACTAATCATTTTTGCATCACACACATATTCAGAAAACAGAAACATATGGTAATTAAGGAAAAAAACACACACAGTACGTTTTCAGTGGTTGATAATAATATATTACAAAAACATATCTTTAAAATAACAAAAATCACAACTGAGAAACAGCATAATCTTGCCAGGGAGTAGAACCCTGAGGAGAAACAAAATAATTGGTCAAAACATCCCTAACTTTGATACCAGAAAGGGGACGGCGCGGAGGTGGGCCATGTGGTGTTGGACTACTGACACTACGCAACATGTGTTCATCATTACCATCTGAGAAGCAATCATGTATGCGGGTATAGTTGTGCAAAATTACAGATGCTTTGATTACTTCATTGACTGTAGCCTCACTGAGCTGCATGGCAGTCTGTAGGACACGCCATTTGGCCACCAGAATACCAAAGGTGCACTCCACCAGTCTGCGCGCCCTAGAAAGGCGCAAATTAAATATCCTCCGACGGTGGTCCAGGTTGCGCCGGGGATAAGGCCTCATGACGTGTCTGGTGAGTTGGAAGGCCTCATCTCCAACAAAAAAAAAAGGCAGTGCTTCTGCAGTGGAGCCTGGGAGTTGTTGTGGTGGTGGGAGGTCTAACTGGTTTTCACCTAGCCGCCGACCCATTATAGACGAATTGAAGACCCTAGAGTCTCCAGTTCGTCCATAGGCCCCAATATCTACAATTATAAACCTGTAGTTACTGTCAACTACAGCTAACAGAACTACAGAGAAAAACTGCTTATAGTTGTAGAATTGGGAGCCAGAGTTCGGCGGCTTACGTACCCTAATATGTTTCCCATCCACCGCTCCAATGCAGTTTGGGAAGTCACAATTGACCTTGAACCCACTGGCTATTTGGAGCCAATCAGCCTGTTTGGGCTCAGGCATCACAAGGTCCTTAAGTCTATCCCATATTTGGCGACAGGTTAACCGCACAATGCCAGAAATGGTGGAGCGGCCAATCAAAAATTCAAGGTGGAGACCTGCAAAGGACAATCCAGTGGACAGAAATCTGTAAGTGAAACAAACACAATAAATTAGGTTTGTTTCAAGAGTGCACACAAAACATGAATAAGCACAATCATATTTGCATTTGTGGCCTACTAAATTAACACTGAAATGGGAAAAATGGCCTTAAGGGGCTGAAATATAACAGTTACGTCACGTTGTCACATCTGCTTTGGCCTTAATGTACACATATTATGGGTAAAAATTTAAAAAATAAGAAACATTTATAAAAAAGATCATCAACATACAGTATGTGAGGATGGAGAATACATACCGTAACGTGAGGAGAAGACGCTCCTCAGCAGAGATGGCTTTGCGCAGCCTTGTGTCCTGAAATGTTATTCCTGGGCGTAATATCTCCAACAATCTGTCAAAGGTTTGTATAGACATGCGACAGTACAGATAAAACTTGTCTGGATGTTCCCGCAGAGCTGTATATAGCCGATGAAAATGGCCTTTAGTGAGGCGTTTAGTCAGAAGAGGATGCACCCACATTCTTCTGCTCCTCCTTCGCGGATCCACAAACACAGGGTATGGGTGCCCAAACCGACGAGACAATAGCCAGTTAAACAAAACACGCTGCGTTGGGGTGAACTGCAGGTGGTCAGACATGGTCCAAATGTTACAACAACACTCCAACAGTTGCAAAACCACAAAATGACCATATGGGAGTGAGACACATGTTGTAGAGGCCTTAAATAGGGTTGCTGAGGGTAATTTAAATCAATTTCATCCGCAAAAACCGTTATATGTCCATTTTGTCAGGTTGCGTGAAAAATACGCATTACGGTGGGCATACGGATTACATACGCAACATTACATGCGCAAAATACGCGACCACACCTTGCCTACGGAGTTCTTACGGACCACCGTATTTCTAATTTTGGAGCGTATTACGGCCGTAAAATACGGACCGTATTTTTCAACACTGAGTGTGAGGCCGGCCTATGTGGAGTGAAATGGATGATAATCCATGAGGACGATCGTAACGATGAACTACCCGGTATACTTAATAATCCCCATTTTTCCTGCCTAAGCTGATGCTGCCTATCGCAGAGGTTGGCACCCTAGTAGGCACGGATTGGTACCGACCTTTTTAGCCTGTGATCCTCTCATCAGGAATTTACAGCCATCGTGATTATTTTTCATCAACTGAGCCTCCTGATGAACTGAATATACAGGGGAACAAACGCGTTGAGGCAGTTTCTACGAATTATAAATGTCTACATTTATCTACATATTTTCATATGTTTAAAAATATCTATGTATTAGTTTAGGCTGTCGCTCATTCTCTGTTTCGTTCGCTCTTATCGAGCATAATAGGGAGAGTGAGGGAAAGCAGTCGAGGAGTAGAGGCGCTAATCTGTGCCTACTAGGGTGCCAACCTCCGTGTTAGGCAGGAAAAAAATAGGGATTATTACCGTTAGTCTATGATTAGTATTATCAGAAGTTTAGAACTATTATCTGAAATAAAATTTGAGTAATTTGTCATTACAGTGGTCCACATGGATTATAGTCTATTTCACAGGACTATGTGCTGCCGAATGATTATTTTTAAGCAAGCTTAAAAATCATAGCAACTGACTAGTGTTTTGCGTGTTTGTGGGTTGATTAACAGCCTGATAACAGTGCTAGATTATTATTAGATGAGCCTTCCTAGGAACGCTTGCTCACAATAATGTAAATCCAGCATTCACTTCCTGCAATAAAGTCTTGGAAAGCTCTGATACAGACAGTGCCCCTCTTCCTAGCTGAATGCAAATAGGCCAGGTAAGACGGCCGCTGGAAATATCTGGCTTGTCTCAAACGCAGCTCCGTGTGCTAATCACATTTTGGACGGTGCCAGAACTGCCTGCTAGTTCATATATTATTCTTCAGAAAACGATCCAGAATAGTACAAGCAGAAAATTTTTGGGGGGTTCATTTGGAAAAATTTTTATGTGCACTTGTAAATACAGTATGTAAACCAATGACTTCAACTGTAGGTTAATTTTGGTTAGAGTGCTGTCTGTTACGCTCACTGACCAAAAAAATCGGGCATCTGAATGAGGCCTTAGGCTACATTCACACATAGGTGTCTATTTTTTCATGTACTTTTTTACATTTTAACTTCTCTTCGTATGTGTCATCTGTTTTGCACGTTTGTTAAAAAACTAAAGTTGGCAGACTGTCTGAACTTTTTGTTATCCGTTGACTTATTATTTATTGTTATAGTGCCATTTATTCCATGGCGCTTTACATGTGAAAAGGGGTATACATAAATCTATATGCACATGTTGCGGATTTTACTGTGGAATTTTCTGTGCAGATTCTGTATTTCTTGGCAGAAAACGCAGGTCAGAGTCTGCACTTTTTTTGCGGATTTCTTCCTTTTTTTTTTACGCCTGCAGATTTCTATTATGGAATGGATGCAAAAACGCAGCAGATCCGCAAAAAGAATTTACATGGTCCTTTTTTGAATCCGCTGTGTTTTCTGTGTGGATTTTTCCGCACCATTAGCACACCATTTTTTTTTGCCATTGATTTACATTGTACTGTAAATCACTTTCGGATCTGCAGCATTTCTGCGCGGAAAAAAACGCTGCGGATCTGCAGGAAATCTGCAGCGTGTGCACATAGCCTTATAAAAAGACAAGTACAATAATATAGACCAAAACAAGTCAGGTGCAGGTACAGGTGGAGAGAGGACCATGCCCACGATGGCTCACGGTCTGAAAGATCTGTGTTTACCAGATCCCCAGATACATGCTGTGAGTCTCACGTCCCGGAAACATGGATCCATTTGTTAAACTGATGTGTGATGAATCTCTATGGGTTGATGTGCTCTCAAAGGAAAAAACACACATGGACGTCTACAATGAGAACGCCTTACTGAGAACTTTATGAAGAGTGCAACTCCACTACATGCCTGGGCTTCTTTTGGGTTTTTGGAAAGCTGACATTGTATTTTGTCGCAGTATATTATGGTGTCAAACATTTTACCTTCTAAGAGCCACGACTTTACAAATTTGGGGATTGTTTTTGCAGGATGACTTTTTTTCTTTTCGCGGCACCGTTTAATGTACCATATTTAGATTGTGAGCCCCATCGGGGACAGCATAGATAATGTGTGCAACCTGTAAAGCGCTGCGGAATATGTTAGCGCTATATAAAAACCGGTTTTTACGTACCGGTAATAGGATTTTACAGAGTCCACTACAGCACCCCTACGAGAGAGGGGATCCGCCCACCATCTGGACAGGAACCTACAGGATTTAAAGGGGCGGACCCCCTCACCACTCCAGTTTGTGTTTCAGAGTATAAGGGACACCGCCATTAAGTTAGTACATAAACATATACACTTAAACATTAGTAAATACCATCATCTTCTAAAGAGTGATATTTAAAAGCACACTTTCCAAAAGGGTGCAGAAACCAGTGATTAACTATGGGGGGGGGGGGGATGTGCGGGTGCTGTCGTGGACTCTGTAAAATCCTATTACCGGTACGTAAAAACCGGTTTTCCTATCGCCACGACAGCACCCCTACAAGAGATTTTCAAAGATCAATCACCTGGGAGGGACTACAGCACTAAGTACTGTACGGCCAAAAACTAAATTGGCCTTTGATGATAAATCAAGACAGTAATGTCTATAAAAGGTGGAAGGAGATGACCACGTTGCCGCCTTACATATTACGTCTATGGAGACGTCCGCTCTTTCCGCCCAGGATGAGGCCATGGCTCGAGTGGAGTGGACCCTGATGCCATCTGGTGGTGTCTGGCCTTTGGC
Organism: Ranitomeya imitator; assembly: GCF_032444005.1. NCBI lineage: Eukaryota > Metazoa > Chordata > Amphibia > Anura > Dendrobatidae > Ranitomeya > Ranitomeya imitator. The sequence continues at coordinate 94,786,823 of NC_091286.1, forward strand.
AGTATAAGCAAGGTATATGGCATCTCTTATCCATCTGGCGATAGACGCTTTTGTTACACTCGCCCCTTTCCTTGGGTTCTGAAAGCAAACAAACAGAGCCCTACTCTGCCTCCATGGTTCTGTTTTGTGCAGGTACTCTAACAGTGTTCTTCTAACATCTAGCATATGATATTTCTGCTCTTCAGCTGAAACCAGATTGTCACAGATGGATTGGTAAAATTATTTCCTGACTTCTATGAAATTTGGAAGCTACTTTTGGTAGGTATGCTGGATCTGGTTTTAACACTACCCTATCCTGAAAGACTATTAAATAAGAGGGGTCTAACGACAATGCTTGTAAATCACTCACTCTCCTAGCGGAAGTCAGGGCCACTAGGAAGGCTGTTTTTAAAGTTAAATTTTTAATGGAGACAGAATCTAACGGCTCAAAGGGGGATTCTGTTAAAGCGTCTAAAACCAAATTTAAATCCCATGGTGGTAATTTAGGAACATATACTGGGTTACTACATTCGGTGGCCTTAATAAATCTGGATACCAATCTATTTCCCTACACGTCACTGTTATATAATGCCCCCAAAGCTGATACTTGGACTCTAAGGGTATTTACCGCCAAGCCCAATTCTCGGCCTTTCTGTAGGAACTCCAGAATAGCCGGAATTGGAACCTTGCCTGAAAAGGGATGTTGGTAGAAGGCAAGGAACTTTTTCCAAGTTTTAGAACAGATCTTAGTGATAACTGGCTATTTAAAAGGGTAGATATCAGAGCCTCTGAAAACCCCTTTCTCCTCAATAACTCCCTCTCAAATTCCACACCGTCAGATGCAGGGATTCCACCTTGGGGTAACGGAATGGACCCTGAGAAAGAAGCTCCGGACTGACCGGCAATACCCAGGGGTCGGTCACAGACATTGCCGCAGCATGTCACTTCTTTTCTGCGGATTTTCACCTGCTCCAATAGGAAACTGCAGATGAAAATCCGCAGAAGAAACTGCAGTAAAAACCGCGATAAATCCGCAGTAAAAACCGCAACGGGTTTTCACTGCGGATTTTGGAATTCTGCTGCGGAAAAATCCGCAGTGGAATCTGCAAAGTGTGAACATAGCCTGAGTCTTCCGCCTATTTGACCTTGAAGACTCCTCTCTGCATCCAAGACCTGGGCCTGCAATACTCGAGTGTGGAATTGAGCCCACTGGACGGCCGGTATGCAAGATGTTAGGGATCCCAGAAGGGACATAGTGTCTCTCAAAGTCAGATCTGGTTTTTTTGTTACAGTACTGACTTTGTGCACAATCCTCTGCTTCTTCTCTTCCGGAAGGAAACATAGTTGATCTTCCGAACTTAGCAGAATATCCAGTAAAGTCTGAGTCATTGATGGTTCCAATCTTGATTTTTGCATATTGACTAGCCAACCCAAGTCCTGTAAGGAAGATATTACATGCTTTAGGCGACTCCTACACTGAAAAAACGAATTTCCCACTACCAGGAAGTCATCCAAATAGGGTATAATTAATGTATCTTGTTCTCTGACATAGGCCATTACTTCCGCAATGACCTTAGTAAATACCCTTGGTGCCATAGATAGACCAAATGGCATTGCAGTAAACTGAAAGTGTCTGACCTGGTCGTTTAAGCGCACCGCCATTCTGAGGAATTGTTGATGATCCTTGTGAATGGGCAGATGGTAATGCGCATCCTTTAAATCCAGGACTGTCATATAACATCTGGGAAAAAGAAGTTTAGTCGCTGTTTTAATAGATTCCATTTTAAAGGCATGGTATTGTAGATACTTGTTCAATCTCCGTAAATTTATGATGGTTCGGAAGGATCCATCTGGTTTGGAGATCAAAAATAAAGGGGAATAGAACCCTTCCCCCTGCTGATGTTTTGGAACCTCTACTATAACCTCCTTCTGTCTTAACATCTGAACCTCTTTTTCCAGGGCCTTTTGTTGGTCTAAGGAATCAGGGGCAGTCAAAATATAAAAATTAGAAGGTCTTTCCCGGAATTCTAATCTTAAACCCGACTTAACTATACCTAGAACCCAATTGCTCGAAGTTATTCTGGCCCACTGAGCATAGAAGTGCTTTAACCTGCCCCCTACTGGGAGATCTTTATTAACGATAATTTCTTCTGCGTCTTGAGGAAGATGATGAGGCATTAAAGTCCGAACCTTTCTTTTTCGGCTCAGTTGACTCACAGTCTCGGTTTTGGTAAGGTCTTCGGTATGGGAAGCGTCTCCTGAAGGTATTCCTAAAGGTAGGATTGAATACTTTAGGAAAACCCTTTTTCCTATCCTCAGCTTTAGCTATGATGTCATCCAATACCGGGCCAAACACGCACTCACCCCTACACGGAATTGTACACAGTTTAGCTCTTGCCTGAGCATCCCCTTTCCAGGTCTTAAGCCATAGAGCTCGGCAAGCAGCGTTCGAGACACCTGCTGATCTGGCTGCCAGTTTCAGAGAATCCACTGATGCATCCGCCAAATACGCCACACCCTCACGTATTTGCTATAGGGAGTTCAGTATCTTGTCTCTAGGCACTTTGGATTTTAGCTGTTCCTCCAGCTGGGTTATCCAGACCATGACGGATCTAGCTGTACAAGTACTAGAGATCGCCGGTTTGAAAGCTCCAGCCGATGACTCCCACACTTTCTTCAAAAACATATCCGCCTTTCTATCTGACGGATCTTTCAGAAGGCCTACATCCTCCAGAGGCAAGGTACCAGCTTTAGATGTAGAAGCCACCGCCGCGTCCACTTTTGGGACTTTCATCCATTCCGCCAAGTCATTATCGTCAAAGGGATACCTTCTCTTTGCCGATGATGGCAGGAAACCTTTGTCCTGTTAATAAGGGTCTTAACTGTATCCACTACCAGGAATGACTTACGACTCTTCTGGCACAAGCCCGCAACCATTATGTCTTGCGCAGATCTTGGTTCCCTGTTCTCTGCAACGCCCATGGTTGCTCGGACTCCTTTAACTAACATATCCATGTTATCAACCGAAAAACATGGCCTTCCCTCTTCATCTGAGGAGGATGGTGATGAGGAGCGGGAACATTCACCTTCTTGCAGGGACGGGCTGGATCCAGGAGATATGTCCCTGACCGACCTTTCATGGCGGCTGCCTCTAAGGGAATAGCTTATTTCCTCCCTGATGACCGCTCTGAGGTCTGATGAACGAAGGGGAGCTTCCTCTTCTAAGGTCTGACAGATGCAAGCCTGGCAAAGCCTTTTAGTATAACTGTCAGGCATTGGAGTCGTGCATAAAGCACATTGCTTATGTTTAGATTTTGATGTCTTTTTTCCCTAAAACAAAGCACAAAATAACGGACCATATCAGCACCAGGTGTATTGTTAACACTCACCATAAGGCTGATTCTGTGAATACCGGCTTTGGAGGAGAAGAATCCCTCTGTGACGCTGGGGCGCTCGCATGCTGCTGCCCCTGTACCACTCTGCTGCTACTTCTTGAGCGGCCGCTACCGCTCTTGCTGCGCTGCTCCGGTCCATCTCCCTGAGGGTGCTCCGCGTCCCCTACTGAGGACATTTTGCTGCACACTTCATTCCATAGCCGCCGCTCTTTCATATCCGCAGCAGCGCTCCTCCCCTGGCTTACCCCGGAAGTGTTACAACTACTTCCGGGTTCACCAGCGCCGGTGAGAACGCTGAACCGCACGCTCGCACTGCGGACCAGGAAGGCACTGTCCGATCCCTGGAACGCGCTCCACATGGCCAGACGAGGGGGGGTCTGCACGCAGGACACCCCCGACGCTGCTTCCGGGCCCCCGATTCTGCTGTTCCCAAACGGATACATGGTGGACCCGGGTAAGTCCATCCTGCAGGCTCCCGCCGTCCGGACAGGAACCCATAACTGGAGTGGTGAGGGGGACCGCCCCTTTAAATCCTGTAGGTTCCTGTCCAGATGGTGGGCGGATCCCCTCTCTCATAGGGGTGCTGTCGTGGCGATAGGAAACCCCTTCATTAGACCTGCATCTGTTAACCCTTCAGCACCCAGAGATTATGTTGTGGGGGGAGATGAGTGACAAGGGGGCCTTCTCCCTTCATATAACTTCTGAATGTGACCTCTAAGTGTATGTGCACACGTTGCGGATTTTGCTGTGGATCCGCAGCGGTTTTGACGCACAACTTGTGCACGTGGCCGAAAGCTTTGATCAGCCAGTGCAGTGGAAGCCTACCATTACACTGGGCATGTGCCATACACCTTCCACAATAAATATACTGCAGATGGCGCCAAGCTGTTAACAAATTAGTATTTTTAGATGAACATTTTCTGTTATGAGAGGTTTTTTTTAACCCCTTTAACTGAATTGTCACATTCTTTGCCAATTTTGTAACCACAGGAACAAACCGTGGGGTTACTGTTCTTCATGTTAGAAGTTAATGGAGGTTTCTGTGCATTGATCTTACTTTATCTCCTGGCTACACCCACAATCAGGCGATGGGGATCAGCCTTCGTTATTACAATACTGTATTCTACTCCTATGTAGCTGCAATCCTTTTTAACAAGGCTTGTATGTCCAATATCTGGTCTCTTCAGGCGTTGGCTACTTTGCACATCTTGGACACCTGGCTAATTTACCAGGTTGTTTTCCCCAGTGACCCGAAGTGAACACGATGAACACATCACCTCACGTTCACATGGGACCCACAAGCTGCTTGATCTGTCAGCTGTAAATGCTCGATGGACATTTCTAATCATGGTGGAATCTCGTCTTTGTGAAGTTGTCAATTCTTCTAATAGAAATGTATGCAGGTTATAGGTTTGGTAATAATTATCAAGCCCTTAAATATGGTTCCATCTCCAGAAAACCCTTGTCCCTTCCTACCGTGGAGAGGCTTTTTAGTGTGTGAAAAGTAGAAGCATTTGTATAATCTATATCCTGCTCCAATGCCACACAAGTATAGAGCACCATTTACCATCTGTTGCTGGTTTCTGGGAGCCCCATAGTCAGATTTTAGGGAAACTGTCACCTGAAGTAGCTGAATATAGTGTGCACTTTTGACCAGACTAGGACTCTTCAGATTGGGGTACTCATAGGGGCTCGGGCTTTGGGTGTTGGACCAAGGATGTAATCGGACATGAACCAATATCAAACTAGTTGAACGGAAATGTTGGTTTCCCATGGTTCCAAAAGCAAACAGAAAAATCCAGCTCTAAGGCCGGTTTCACACATCAGTGGCTCCGGTACGTGTGGTGACAGTTTCCTCACGTACCGGAGACACTGACACACGTAGACACATTAAAATGACTGTGTCTCTGCACATGTCAGCGTGTTTTCACGGACCGTGTGCAAAACACAGAGACAGGTCAGTGTTCGTGGGAGCACACGGACCCATTAAAGTCAATGGGTTCGTGTAAACACAAACCGCACACGGATGCAGTTCGTGTGCTTTTTTTTAAAACTCATAGGGTTAAAATTGTTTCAAAACACGGACACACGGATGACACACGGATGGCCTACGTGCGCACACGGATAAGTCCGGAACCGTTTCTTCACGTACCGGAAAAATCTGGACTTGTGAGACTGGCCTTAGAGTAGAGCAAGGAGAGTAACAAACATAATAGAACAAAACATTAAAAAGGGGGAAGAAGAGACAAGGTTCTAACCCCACAGTAAGGCCACATTCACATGTTGAATATTCTGTGAGTTTTTTACCTCAGTATTTGTAAGCCAAAGCCAGGAGTGGGTGATAAATACAGAAGAGGTGACGTGTTTCTATTATACTTTTCCTCTGGTGGTTGTTCTCCTCATTTTAGCTTACAAATACTGAGGTAAAATACTGACCAAATACCCAAAGTGTGAACGTGGCCTAATCCAGTAATCTTGATTATACAAACATGTAATCTATTAGTTTATATTAAAAAAAATTGGGGGAAATAAAAATTGTAGGTCCACAGAAAAAATGGTGACTCATAACGTACAATAGGACACGATAAATGTAATTTGCAACCCTGAGATGAAGGCTTCTACCACAACACATGTCGAAGCTGGCGCCAATCGAGAAGGATAGGACAAATAGATGATGGCTCTTGTTTTTGGATTCACATTTTGTTATTTATGCACTACTGTTCTACTATTGCATTAAAGGGAATCTGCCAACAGGCATTTGCTACCTCATCTGAGAGCAGCATGAACTAGGGAAAGAGACCACAATTCCATTGATGTATCACTTAGTTTACAGGTGCAGCATTTGTGACAAGAGTTTTTAGCAGGGCTGAGAAAGCAGCCCACACCAGGCACTGTATGTACATAGTCTACAGACAGTAAGCTGCTTATCCCAGGAGGGGGGGAGTGGTCGGTCCAGCAGGCACATGAGCTGTAGTAGTGATAATCTGCAGGTGATAAAACCTTCATTGCGAGTAAAGACAGCACACAGCATAAGTGACACATCCCTGGATTCAGTTTTTTAACCTCTGCCTCATTCTGTCCTCAGATTATATAATAAAAACCTGCTTACAGATTTTAAGTTCTGCATACATTTTATTATATGTATTATCTCACCCATAGTTGAACATGCTATTAGTATTCAGTAGCTCCTTCATCCAATAAATGTGTTTGTACTATCATTACATTTATCAAGTCCTATCCTGCTGTTGTCACCATTTTTCTGTGGACCTAGAGGTTTTATTTCCTTTTTTTTTTAAAATAAACTAATAAAGTGTACATGTTTTTATAATCACAAATGCCTTATTATTGTGGGTTTAATACCATGTTTCCTCTTCTCCCCCTTTTTGATGCTATGTTATGGGTTACCCATAATGTTGTCCATATTTATGTTCCTCCTTATTCATTATACTTTAAATTGTATATTGTGAGGTGCTGTTGTCCTTATGCATATCTAATCCTGGATGCCAAATTATTATTTTTTTTAATATTGGCACAAAATAATAATGGAAGTTACAATACATGGGGCTAATGACTAGAACATTACCAGGGCTAGAATTCACTGTTGATACATTTCCCCAATGCTCTTCCACCGAGGTGGGCCGCCTTCACCTCTGAGCCCCCGGCAGCTCTAGGGGCCTTTTAATGATTTCTCTCTTTCATTGCACTGCAGAACAGAGATTCTGGGAGTTCCCTTGAAGCGAAGTAATACAGCTCTATTACCTGAACGTAAAACATACTGTCACTTTCTGATGCACCTTCTCATACCATTAGCCCATAGCCTGATCTTGTGGAGCCCAGAAATTGATCTGCTGGGAGTTTATGTACACACTATAAAAAAAAACCTCTGCATCATCCGTGGTCCTGAGATGCAGCCAAAGTGTCCTGCAATCACATTATAAAGCTCAGCGCAGTAATACAAGGCAATAAGACGACCTCCTGTGCATTGTATTTGTGGACTCACAGACACACGATTAGTCTTAAGTATGATACATTAGTCAGATTCAGACGTTTGATCCCCTAAAAGTTCAGTTTAAGAGGTCACCACTATGGATGACCCATCGATGCTTGGATTTCATGTTGTTCGACCGGACTTTACTCCAAAGTTCGATTCGGAGGCTAGAACTCTATCCGAACTTGATCCAGAACCCAAACCCCATAGAAGTCAATGGGGACCCGAACTTTGGTGCTGTAAAACGGTCGTAATAAGGGCTAGGGGGGCTGCCAAAGGAAGCAGAGTCTCCTCTTTCTCTTGGAACTCCAAACAATAAAACAAACTTCCAGGAGAAGTCGAATTGATTATATAAATGACACTCAGACCAAAGTCTGATCCGAGTTTCAGTTTAGTGTGATCTGATTTTTTGGGATGAGAGAATTATAGCACAAGTGAGAAGATAGAAACCAAGTTTTTGCCATCGTCTCCATTCTGTGAGTCTGCAGAAATCGGACTGCACTCAGATGTCTGATAAATTCCACGCACCCATGGGTGCGCATTAGGGTGCCAAGGAAATGCATGGTAAAAATTAAGTAGCAAATTTTTGAAGGTCTTACCTCCTTATTTGTTCCTTTTTGGTCATAGATATTTTAGAATTTTCTTTTTTTAAGATTAGTTATCATTTACTGCAGTGTTCCCCAAGTTCGGTCCTCAAGAGCCACCAACAGGTCGTGTTTTCCGGATTTCGTTAGTATGGCCCAGGTGATGGAATTATTGCCTGTCTAGATGATGGAATTCTCACATGGGCAATCCTGAAAACATGACCCGATGGTGGCTCTTGAGGACCGAACTTGGGGAACACTGATTTACTGGTTGCTCAATGGCACATCGTATTGCAGTTTTAAATGTTTGTTTAGTATTTATCGTCATGCATATCCCGCGTTATGTATGGTATGTTATGCCGTTTACCGATCAGATTAACTGATTTTATATTTTGATAGATTGGGCACTTCTCTATGCGGCGATACCAAGTGTGTGTGTGTGTATACATATATATATATCTATACATACATATATATATATATATATATATATATATATATATATCTTGAGCAAGTGGTAAATCTAAATTTAATGTCAACATATTTTACATGGTGAATCCTTATGCCAAAAGGAACAAATTTGAGTGACAAGACTTACCGATTTGCAAAGTTCATATTTCCTTGGCACCCTAGTGCGCTTGATCTGATTTGTAGAGCCACTCGCACCATGCTGCAATTTTGTTTCTCATGCTGAATAGACATGAGAAAAAAAATAAAAAATAAATAAATCAGCAGTGCACCATCGTATATCATTGGTCCGAGTGCTATGTGATAAAACATCGGAGAGCACTAGTCTGAGATATACACTCGTGTGAGCGACTCCTAAGCCAATCTATGTGTGTGACTACATTATTGTAAAACCAGCACTGATACACATCCCAAAATATTTTAGATGTTCCCTCCATGTCGGATATATCAGGCTGAGATGGATGGAGAAAATCCTGTGTTCTGCCACTCACTTGTCTATACAAGAAAAATGATAAAATGCTGCATATAGGGAGGTACAGTATAGGAATACTTAAAGGGGCTGCACATTACTGGATAACTCTTTGTGAAAGTCCTCCATGTGCTAAATACGTAAAATTCCAAAAATATATCTTTATAATGTGTCGGCCAGCAGAGCGTGCGACCATAGCATAAAGGTTTATCAAATGTGAACTGTACTTTCACTGACTGCAGTGATTCAGCACAAATATGGTCAAAATAATTCTCTAGGTAGGACTAGATTATCCATCCAAATGTGTAATACAGGACATGCCCCAAAAAGGTCACCAGCCAACCAAAATCTACAATTACTCAAGGGTTAACGATTGCTGGCACTTATTGTCCCACTGACTGTAAACCCCCTCAACTCCCCCCCGGTATATATATATATATATATATATATATATATATATATATATATATATATATATATATATATATATATATATATATATATATATATATATATATATATATATATATATATATATATATATATATATATATATAATTTTTTTATTTTTTTTTACTTTCTATGTCCTTATCAGGTAATCCCAAAAACAGATGTCCCCTTACAATTTAATTGATTGTGTAATACCCCCTAAAGATCACAAACCACTTGTAACTTTGTGTCATTGTTATCTATATTATAAGGCTACATCCCCACTTTGAGGTTACAGATTTTCTACACACTTTCAGTATAATGGGTTACTTGCATTTTTTTTTTTTTTTTTTTAACTCACAGTAGGAAGGTAGCCGGTGTTAGATGATTAGAAGATTAATGCGACTAGTAGAATAAACTTCTTAAGTTAATTGTCATTTTAAAGAAAGAAAAAATAATTCTAAAACAAGATCTTATGTTCCAAAAATTAATAATCAAATAAAAAAGATTTTAACAAGTAAATATTACAGTATATAACTACAGATACAAATGTAAAGAATAGTAAAGTGATAAGATGCCGCGATTCTGAAATCTTGTGCTGTCTGATAGAGAATTGATTTCCCTCCTGCTCTTAGATTGTCCTGTTCTGCGATGAGCGGCTCCTTATTCACCATTTTTGGGTAACTACTCGATAGCCTGCGGGGACACAATATATAGTGACATCTCCTGGAGCTGAGCAGAGGGGGGATATATGTGGGATAGAAGAATTATCACAGAATAATGGGGTCTACAGTAGGGGTCTCCCTATGTATCACAGAATAATGGGGTCTACAGTAGGGGTCTCCTTACTGATTACAGAATAACGGGGTCTACAGTAGGGGTCTCCCTATGTATCACAGAATAATGGGGTCTACATTAGGGTCTCCCTATGTATCACAGAATGGGGTCTACATTAGGGTCTCCCTATGTATCACAGAATAATGGGGTCTACTGTAGGGGTCTCGCTATTACATAATAATGGGGTCTACATTAGGGGTCTCCCTATTTATTACACAATAATGAGGTCTACATTAGGGGGGTCTCCCTATTGATCACAGAATAATGGGGGTTTACATTAGGGGTCTCCCAACTGATTACAGAATAATGGGGTCTACATTAGGGGGTCTATGTATCACAGAATAATGGGGTCTACATTAGGGGTCTCCCTATTGATCACAGAATAATGGGGGTTTACAGTAGGGGTCTCCCTACTGATTACAGAATAATGGGGTCTACATTAGCGGGTCTCCCTATTTATCACAGAATAATGGAGTCTACATTAGGGGTCTCCCTGGGCTATTGGGGGGCTACATTCTGTGTGACGAGCCCCCTCTGCTGATTTATGGATCATGTAGAGTAAACACAAGAGTCACAATTTTTTTAACATTTGAATTTGAAAATATTTTTATTTGAATAGCAAATTGTTACACAGTGGAAACAGTTCTATGAAGCTCTCTAGAAACAGCTAGCAGATAAGAAAATAATGTATGTAGAAAAGAGATTGCTTCTAGACATTAAGAGCTATCCGTATAAGAGGGGCTATCTGTATAAGAGGGGCTATCCGCACAAGAGCCGTCTACCCCTTAAAGCACAATGAATGGAAATAGCCATTTGTTTAGGAATGTCGAAAGGCGCAAACCTTCAATGCTTCACTATAGGAGGAAAAGGCAAATAAATAAAAAAACAGGTTACAAATCCGGAATGTTCTACCAAAAAATACTCCAATAAAAGCGTGATCAATCACAGTCACATCTGTCATCACATAAATAAATAAAGGAATAAATAAACATAATCATAAAATTAACATATACATTTGGATAGTAGTGTGAGCGCCGGGCGGTGGCGGTGACCGGCGGTGGTGGTGACCGGCTGGCCTCTACACTGGTGAAGGCGGACAAGGCAGTTTCTCGTTTCTTCTACAAGTTATGAGACAAGGCATTTGTGGCTAAAGACTAAATAAACGTCTCCCCTCCCCCACTACCAGAAAACATCGAGACGGACGGGAGTCGGCGGCATTCGCCAGCCATTATAAAGCTAATCATCAGGTCGGGCACAGGCTGGGAGCGAAAGGCAGAAAACGTGGACTCCGCACAGAAACAGGGACGAGAATTACAGGAGACCGTATCTACGGAGAGTGGGCGAAGCGGGCAGGTAACAGGAGCCCACCGACACGGCAGGAGCTACGCACAGTACACCGGGACGTCTTGTGTCACCCTACAACAGACTACAGAACAGCTAGACTCACAGTCCAGTGCCAGGGCAGGAGGCGCGGGCACCATTACATGGTTGGGGATGGCGGGAGGCAGCACAGCAATAATGTTTCCCCTATTAAGGCTGGAGGTGCAATGCCAACAAGTGGCGAGTCAGTGCAAGGTGCCACTCCGGGGTGGGTGAGGGGACGGCATTGCCTCACTTCTCAGTGGTGGACTCTGGAGAGCATTATTGCTTTCCTACAGGGATGCTGCCTCCCTCAGCAGGTGGGCACAGTCCTCGGTCCAGTCAGCCATGGCGCGCTCGGCCCGGGCAGGTGGCTGGCTGGCTTTAAAGCACAATAACCACAATAATGTGGCACCGCCTCTGGCTGGGGCTTCATTTGGCAGCGAGAGAACAGTCAGTAGAGGTGAAGGGTGGCAGCAGGGAAGGCACAGTTCTCGTCAGTGTGGCAGCAGTCCATCTCCCCCGGGCAGTCCCTTTGGAAGGGCTATGGTGGGCAGACGTGATGCCCTCCTGTGAGCGCCCCCTGGCGGCGCAGTCTTTGGCTCTCAGCAGGCCGGGCGCACGGGCACCTGCAGCAGGATCACCTGCCGGTTCTCGGACGGGTGGCACTTGTTGATGTGCCGGGTGAGGCCGGGCGAGCTGTAGAAGGTGGCCGGGCAGTACTTGCAGGGGAACAGCTGGGAGGAGTGCAGCAGGCGGAGGTGCCGCTCCTGGCTGCTCTTCCCCGGGAAGGTCTCCCCGCACACCGGGCACGGGTGGCACTCGGCGCTGCCGCTCAGGTTGATGGGCCCCGGGCTCTTGGCTCTCCGCTCCTCCGGGTACAGCAGCTCCTCGGCGGTGTGGCACAGCAGATGCTTCCGCAGGTAGGCCTGGCGCCGGAACTTCTTGGCGCACTGCGGGCACTCGTACAGGCCGTCCTCGGAGCCGGACTCGGAGGCGCCGGGGCTCGGGGTGTCGCGGTCACTGAGCGGCTCGTCCTTGGCGGGGGCGCTGGGCACGGCGGGCGGCCGGGGCTTGTGCCAGCGGCGGTGGGAGGCCAGGTTGGCCGGGCAGCTGAACACCTTGTCGCACTCGGGGCAGCGGTACTCCACCCGCACGATGCGGGAACACTTGTGCTGCGCCAGGGAGAACGGGTCGCTGTACTCCTCCTTGCACAGCTGGCAGATGAACTCGCCCAGCGGCTTGTGGCCGGAGCTGCGGGGCGGCTCCACCGGACCCTCCTTGATCTTCAGCCCCAGCACCGGGGACGTGGTCACCTCGTCCTCGAACGTCAGCTTGCGGATGGCTTTGGTCTTCTTGGCGGCGGGCGGCTTGGCGGCCGGGTGGGCGCTCATCTTGCTCGGGGGCTCGGCCGGACGCTTCAGGGGCAGCCCGGAGGAGGCGGAGGAGGCCGGCGGCAGGTTCCCGGAGGAGCTGAGCTTCAGGTCGGTGGGCGCGTACAGCAGCGGCTCCATGGAGGTCACCAGAGCCGGGAAGGACTCTGCGGACACCGGGGAGCCCAGGCTGAAGCTGCGCTCCAGGTAGTCGCGGCTCACCGGCCGGGTCGGGCTGGACAGCGACTGCTGCACGGAGTCGGGGTTCCCGTACTGTCCGGCCGGGGGCTGCCGGGGACTGCAGGGGGGAGCCGGGGCCGCTCGGTCTGGACTGGCCGGGGCCGGAGAGCCTCCTGTTGGCGGACACAGCTCCGGCCGCTGCCCGGACACAGCGGCGATCATCAGCCACTGGCCGCGCTCCTCTTCCTCATCCCGGACCCGGTAGGACACGGGCGGGGACTTTCTGCTCCTCTTCACCAGGAAGCCTTTGGGCATGTCTGCGGGCGGCGGTGCGGGCACTGTCCGAGGTGCTGCTCTGGCCTCGCCGGCTCTGTCCGAGGTGCTGCACGTTCTGTGGATCCTCAGCCCCCGGGCCGCCTCCTCTTTATAACCCGCGATGTTCGGAGCGCACGCCGAGCTGTCACCGCCGCAGCCAATCACAGGCCGGGCCCGGCGGCTGGAGTGCTGCTGGGGGCGGGGCCAGGAGCGAGCGGCAGATGTACCTGAGCCCCGCCCCTCCCCTCCGGCGGCGGCACACGCCCGGCCCCGCCCGACCTCACGCCTCGCTGCATCTCAATAGCCGGACACACGTGCCGGGAGGCGGGGGAGAGGGCGACGGTGACCTCCCATCCCCCACACAGCCCGCACTGCGGCCGGGGCTCACTACTGGCTTCACCCGGCTCCTGAGAGGCCGTGTCCCCAATAGCTTCTGTTACCCGTGTATCATCCCTCCCCCCGGTAACATCCCCGGTGTGCAGGATGATGAAGGAGACATCCCCAGACCTGTCCTCCGCCATTTCCAGCACAGAGGTCCGTTACTCCGGCAAATACGACTTGTTGACATGATTCCTCCTCTCCGCTGTTATCTGTTCCCAGAAATAACATAACACAAAACTACAAAGTCATCTACAAGGAAATCATGGGGGAGAGGCCATCAGCACAGGTCACTGCTCATGGGGGAGAGGCCATCACCACAGGTCACTGCTCATGGGGGAGAGGCCATCACCACAGGTCACTGCTCATGGGGGAGAGGCCATCACCACAGGTCACTGCTCATGGGGGAGAGGCCATCACCACAGGTCACTGCTCATGGGGGAGAGACCATCAGCACAGGTCACTGCTCATGGGGGAGAGGCCATCACCACAGGTCACTGCTCATGGGGGAGAGGCCATCACCACAGGTCACTGCTCATGGGGGAGAGGCCATCACCACAGGTCACTGCTCATGGGGGAGAGGCCATCACCACAGGTCACTGCTCATGGGGGAGAGGCCATCACCACAGGTCACTGCTCATGGGGGAGAGGCCATCACCACAGGTCACTGCTCATGGGGGAGAGGCCATCACCACAGGTCACTGCTCATGGGGGAGAGGCCATCACCACAGGTCACTGCTCATGGGGGAGAGGCCATCACCACAGGTCACTGCTCATGGTGGAGAGGCCATCACCACAGGTCACTGCTCATGGGGGAGAGGCCATCACCACAGGTCACTGCTCATGGGGGAGAGGCCACCACCACAGGTCTGCTCATGGGGGAGAGGCCATCAGCACAGGTCACTGCTCATGGGGGAGAGGCCATCACCACAGGTCACTGCTCATGGGGGAGAGGCCATCAGCACAGGTCACTGCTCATGGGGGAGAGGCCATCACCACAGGTCACTGCTCATGGGGGAGAGGCCATCACCACAGGTCACTGCTCATGGGGGAGAGGACATCACCACAGGTCACTGCTCATGGGGGAGAGGCCATCACCACAGGTCACTGCTCATGGGGGAGAGGCCATCAGCACAGGTCACTGCTCATGGGGGAGAAGCCATCACCACAGGTCACTGCTCATGGGGGAGAGGCCATCACCACAGGTCACTGCTCATGGGGGAGAGGCCATCACCACAGGTCACTGCTCATGGGGGAGAGGCCATCACCACAGGTCACTGCTCATGGGGGAGAGGCCATCACCACAGGTCACTGCTCATGGGGGAGAGGACATCACCACAGGTCACTGCTCATGGGGGAGAGGCCATCACCACAGGTCACTGCTCATGGGGGAGAGGCCATCAGCACAGGTCACTGCTCATGGGGGAGAGGCCATCACCACAGGTCACTGCTCATGGAGGAGAGGCCATCACCACAGGTCACTGCTCATGGGGGAGAGGCCATCACCACAGGTCACTGCTCATGGGGGAGAGGCCACCACCACAGGTCACTGCTCATGGGGGAGAGGCCATCACCACAGGTCACTGCTCATGGGGGAGAGGCCATCACCACAGGTCACTGCTCATGGGGGAGAGGCCATCACCACAGGTCACTGCTCATGGGGGAGAGGACATCACCACAGGTCACTGCTCATGGGGGAGAGGCCATCACCACAGGTCACTGCTCATGGGGGAGAGGCCATCAGCACAGGTCACTGCTCATGGGGGAGAGGCCATCACCACAGGTCACTGCTCATGGGGGAGAGGCCATCACCACAGGTCACTGCTCATGGGGGAGAGGACATCACCACAGGTCACTGCTCATGGGGGAGAGGCCATCACCACAGGTCACTGCTCATGGGGGAGAGGCCATCAGCACAGGTCACTGCTTATGGGGGAGAGGCCATCACCACAGGTCACTGCTCATGGGGGAGAGGCCATCACCACAGGTCACTGCTCATGGGGGAGAGGCCATCACCACAGGTCACTGCTCATGGGGGAGAGGCCATCACCACAGGTCACTGCTCATGGGGGAGAGGCCATCAGCACAGGTCACTGCTCATGGGGGAGAGGCCATCACCACAGGTCACTGCTCATGGGGGAGAGGCCATCAGCACAGGTCACTGCTCATGGGGGAGAGGCCATCACCACAGGTCACTGCTCATGGGGGAGAGGCCATCACCACAGGTCACTGCTCATGGGGGAGAGGCCATCACCACAGGTCACTGCTCATGGGGGAGAGGCCATCACCACAGGTCACTGCTCATGGGGGAGAGGCCATCACCACAGGTCACTGCTCATGGGGGAGAGGCCATCACCACAGGTCACTGCTCATGGGGGAGAGGCCATCACCACAGGTCACTGCTCATGGGGGAGAGGCAATCACCACAGGTTACTGCTCATGGGGGAGAGGACATCACCACAGGTCACTGCTCATGGGGGAGAGGCCATCACCACAGGTCACTGCTCATGGGGGAGAGGCCACCACCACAAGTCTGCTCATGGGGGAGAGGCCATCAGCACAGGTCACTGCTCATGGGGGAGAGGCCATCACCACAGGTCACTGTTCATGGGGGAGAGGCCATCACCACAGGTCACTGCTCATGGGGGAGAGGCCATCACCACAGGTCACTGCTCATGGGGGAGAGGCCATCACCACAGGTCACTGCTCATGGTGGAGAGGCCATCACCACAGGTCACTGCTCATGGGGGAGAGGCCATCACCACAGGTCACTGCTCATGGGGGAGAGGCCACCACCACAGGTCTGCTCATGGGGGAGAGGCCATCAGCACAGGTCACTGCTCATGGGGGAGAGGCCATCACCACAGGTCACTGCTCATGGGGGAGAGGCCATCACCACAGGTCACTGCTCATGGGGGAGA
Organism: Ranitomeya imitator; assembly: GCF_032444005.1. Classification (NCBI taxonomy): domain Eukaryota; kingdom Metazoa; phylum Chordata; class Amphibia; order Anura; family Dendrobatidae; genus Ranitomeya; species Ranitomeya imitator. The sequence goes on from NC_091286.1 coordinate 94,803,498, forward strand.
GGCCACCACCACAGGTCTGCTCATGGGGGAGAGGCCATCAGCACAGGTCACTGCTCATGGGGGAGAGGCCATCACCACAGGTCACTGCTCATGGGGGAGAGGCCATCAGCACAGGTCACTGCTCATGGGGGAGAGGCCATCACCACAGGTCACTGCTCATGGGGGAGAGGCCATCACCACAGGTCACTGCTCATGGGGGAGAGGACATCACCACAGGTCACTGCTCATGGGGGAGAGGCCATCACCACAGGTCACTGCTCATGGGGGAGAGGCCATCAGCACAGGTCACTGCTCATGGGGGAGAGGCCATCACCACAGGTCACTGCTCATGGGGGAGAGGCCATCACCACAGGTCACTGCTCATGGGGGAGAGGCCATCACCACAGGTCACTGCTCATGGGGGAGAGGCCATCACCACAGGTCACTGCTCATGGGGGAGAGGCCATCACCACATGTCACTGCTCATGGGGGAGAGGACATCACCACAGGTCACTGCTCATGGGGGAGAGGCCATCACCACAGGTCACTGCTCATGGGGGAGAGGCCATCAGCACAGGTCACTGCTCATGGGGGAGAGGCCATCACCACAGGTCACTGCTCATGGAGGAGAGGCCATCACCACAGGTCACTGCTCATGGGGGAGAGGCCATCACCACAGGTCACTGCTCATGGGGGAGAGGCCACCACCACAGGTCACTGCTCATGGGGGAGAGGCCATCACCACAGGTCACTGCTCATGGGGGAGAGGCCATCACCACAGGTCACTGCTCATGGGGGAGAGGCCATCACCACAGGTCACTACTCATGGGGGAGAGGACATCACCACAGGTCACTGCTCATGGGGGAGAGGCCATCACCACAGGTCACTGCTCATGGGGGAGAGGCCATCAGCACAGGTCACTGCTCATGGGGGAGAGGCCATCACCACAGGTCACTGCTCATGGGGGAGAGGCCATCACCACAGGTCACTGCTCATGGGGGAGAGGACATCACCACAGGTCACTGCTCATGGGGGAGAGGCCATCACCACAGGTCACTGCTCATGGGGGAGAGGCCATCAGCACAGGTCACTGCTTATGGGGGAGAGGCCATCACCACAGGTCACTGCTCATGGGGGAGAGGCCATCACCACAGGTCACTGCTCATGGGGGAGAGGCCATCACCACAGGTCACTGCTCATGGGGGAGAGGCCATCACCACAGGTCACTGCTCATGGGGGAGAGGCCATCAGCACAGGTCACTGCTCATGGGGGAGAGGCCATCACCACAGGTCACTGCTCATGGGGGAGAGGCCATCAGCACAGGTCACTGCTCATGGGGGAGAGGCCATCACCACAGGTCACTGCTCATGGGGGAGAGGCCATCAGCACAAGTCACTGCTCATGGGGGAGAGGCCATCACCACAGGTCACTGCTCATGGGGGAGAGGCCATCACCACAGGTCACTGCTCATGGGGGAGAGGCCATCACCACAGGTCACTGCTCATGGGGGAGAGGCCATCACCACAGGTCACTGCTCATGGGGGAGAGGCCATCACCACAGGTCACTGCTCATGGGGGAGAGGCAATCACCACAGGTTACTGCTCATGGGGGAGAGGACATCACCACAGGTCACTGCTCATGGGGGAGAGGCCATCACCACAGGTCACTGCTCATGGGGGAGAGGCCACCACCACAAGTCTGCTCATGGGGGAGAGGCCATCACCACAGGTCACTGCTCATGGGGGAGAGGCCACCACCACAGGTCTGCTCATGGGGGAGAGGCCATCAGCACAGGTCACTGCTCATGGGGGAGAGGCCATCACCACAGGTCACTGCTCATGGGGGAGAGGCCATCAGCACAGGTCACTGCTCATGGGGGAGAGGCCATCACCACAGGTCACTGCTCATGGGGGAGAGGCCATCACCACAGGTCACTGCTCATGGGGGAGAGGACATCACCACAGGTCACTGCTCATGGGGGAGAGGCCATCACCACAGGTCACTGCTCATGGGGGAGAGGCCATCAGCACAGGTCACTGCTCATGGGGGAGAAGCCATCACCACAGGTCACTGCTCATGGGGGAGAGGCCATCACCACAGGTCACTGCTCATGGGGGAGAGGCCATCACCACAGGTCACTGCTCATGGGGGAGAGGCCATCACCACAGGTCACTGCTCATGGGGGAGAGGCCATCACCACAGGTCACTGCTCATGGGGGAGAGGACATCACCACAGGTCACTGCTCATGGGGGAGAGGCCATCACCACAGGTCACTGCTCATGGGGGAGAGGCCATCAGCACAGGTCACTGCTCATGGGGGAGAGGCCATCACCACAGGTCACTGCTCATGGAGGAGAGGCCATCACCACAGGTCACTGCTCATGGGGGAGAGGCCATCACCACAGGTCACTGCTCATGGGGGAGAGGCCACCACCACAGGTCACTGCTCATGGGGGAGAGGCCATCACCACAGGTCACTGCTCATGGGGGAGAGGCCATCACCACAGGTCACTGCTCATGGGGGAGAGGCCATCACCACAGGTCACTGCTCATGGGGGAGAGGACATCACCACAGGTCACTGCTCATGGGGGAGAGGCCATCACCACAGGTCACTGCTCATGGGGGAGAGGCCATCAGCACAGGTCACTGCTCATGGGGGAGAGGCCATCACCACAGGTCACTGCTCATGGGGGAGAGGCCATCACCACAGGTCACTGCTCATGGGGGAGAGGACATCACCACAGGTCACTGCTCATGGGGGAGAGGACATCACCACAGGTCACTGCTCATGGGGGAGAGGCCATCAGCACAGGTCACTGCTTATGGGGGAGAGGCCATCACCACAGGTCACTGCTCATGGGGGAGAGGCCATCACCACAGGTCACTGCTCATGGGGGAGAGGCCATCACCACAGGTCACTGCTCATGGGGGAGAGGCCATCACCACAGGTCACTGCTCATGGGGGAGAGGCCATCAGCACAGGTCACTGCTCATGGGGGAGAGGCCATCACCACAGGTCACTGCTCATGGGGGAGAGGCCATCAGCACAGGTCACTGCTCATGGGGGAGAGGCCATCACCACAGGTCACTGCTCATGGGGGAGAGGCCATCACCACAGGTCACTGCTCATGGGGGAGAGGCCATCACCACAGGTCACTGCTCATGGGGGAGAGGCCATCACCACAGGTCACTGCTCATGGGGGAGAGGCCATCACCACAGGTCACTGCTCATGGGGGAGAGGCCATCACCACAGGTCACTGCTCATGGGGGAGAGGCCATCACCACAGGTCACTGCTCATGGGGGAGAGGCAATCACCACAGGTTACTGCTCATGGGGGAGAGGACATCACCACAGGTCACTGCTCATGGGGGAGAGGCCATCACCACAGGTCACTGCTCATGGGGGAGAGGCCACCACCACAAGTCTGCTCATGGGGGAGAGGCCATCAGCACAGGTCACTGCTCATGGGGGAGAGGCCATCACCACAGGTCACTGTTCATGGGGGAGAGGCCATCACCACAGGTCACTGCTCATGGGGGAGAGGCCATCACCACAGGTCACTGCTCATGGGGGAGAGGCCATCACCACAGGTCACTGCTCATGGTGGAGAGGCCATCACCACAGGTCACTGCTCATGGGGGAGAGGCCATCACCACAGGTCACTGCTCATGGGGGAGAGGCCACCACCACAGGTCTGCTCATGGGGGAGAGGCCATCAGCACAGGTCACTGCTCATGGGGGAGAGGCCATCACCACAGGTCACTGCTCATGGGGGAGAGGCCATCACCACAGGTCACTGCTCATGGGGGAGAGGCCACCACCACAGGTCTGCTCATGGGGGAGAGGCCATCAGCACAGGTCACTGCTCATGGGGGAGAGGCCATCACCACAGGTCACTGCTCATGGGGGAGAGGCCATCAGCACAGGTCACTGCTCATGGGGGAGAGGCCATCACCACAGGTCACTGCTCATGGGGGAGAGGCCATCACCACAGGTCACTGCTCATGGGGGAGAGGACATCACCACAGGTCACTGCTCATGGGGGAGAGGCCATCACCACAGGTCACTGCTCATGGGGGAGAGGCCATCAGCACAGGTCACTGCTCATGGGGGAGAGGCCATCACCACAGGTCACTGCTCATGGGGGAGAGGCCATCACCACAGGTCACTGCTCATGGGGGAGAGGCCATCACCACAGGTCACTGCTCATGGGGGAGAGGCCATCACCACAGGTCACTGCTCATGGGGGAGAGGCCATCACCACAGGTCACTGCTCATGGGGGAGAGGACATCACCACAGGTCACTGCTCATGGGGGAGAGGCCATCACCACAGGTCACTGCTCATGGGGGAGAGGCCATCAGCACAGGTCACTGCTCATGGGGGAGAGGCCATCACCACAGGTCACTGCTCATGGAGGAGAGGCCATCACCACAGGTCACTGCTCATGGGGGAGAGGCCATCACCACAGGTCACTGCTCATGGGGGAGAGGCCACCACCACAGGTCACTGCTCATGGGGGAGAGGCCATCACCACAGGTCACTGCTCATGGGGGAGAGGCCATCACCACAGGTCACTGCTCATGGGGGAGAGGCCATCACCACAGGTCACTACTCATGGGGGAGAGGACATCACCACAGGTCACTGCTCATGGGGGAGAGGCCATCACCACAGGTCACTGCTCATGGGGGAGAGGCCATCAGCACAGGTCACTGCTCATGGGGGAGAGGCCATCACCACAGGTCACTGCTCATGGGGGAGAGGCCATCACCACAGGTCACTGCTCATGGGGGAGAGGACATCACCACAGGTCACTGCTCATGGGGGAGAGGCCATCACCACAGGTCACTGCTCATGGGGGAGAGGCCATCAGCACAGGTCACTGCTTATGGGGGAGAGGCCATCACCACAGGTCACTGCTCATGGGGGAGAGGCCATCACCACAGGTCACTGCTCATGGGGGAGAGGCCATCACCACAGGTCACTGCTCATGGGGGAGAGGCCATCACCACAGGTCACTGCTCATGGGGGAGAGGCCATCAGCACAGGTCACTGCTCATGGGGGAGAGGCCATCACCACAGGTCACTGCTCATGGGGGAGAGGCCATCAGCACAGGTCACTGCTCATGGGGGAGAGGCCATCACCACAGGTCACTGCTCATGGGGGAGAGGCCATCAGCACAGGTCACTGCTCATGGGGGAGAGGCCATCACCACAGGTCACTGCTCATGGGGGAGAGGCCATCACCACAGGTCACTGCTCATGGGGGAGAGGCCATCACCACAGGTCACTGCTCATGGGGGAGAGGCCATCACCACAGGTCACTGCTCATGGGGGAGAGGCCATCACCACAGGTCACTGCTCATGGGGGAGAGGCAATCACCACAGGTTACTGCTCATGGGGGAGAGGACATCACCACAGGTCACTGCTCATGGGGGAGAGGCCATCACCACAGGTCACTGCTCATGGGGGAGAGGCCACCACCACAAGTCTGCTCATGGGGGAGAGGCCATCAGCACAGGTCACTGCTCATGGGGGAGAGGCCATCACCACAGGTCACTGTTCATGGGGGAGAGGCCATCACCACAGGTCACTGCTCATGGGGGAGAGGCCATCACCACAGGTCACTGCTCATGGGGGAGAGGCCATCACCACAGGTCACTGCTCATGGTGGAGAGGCCATCACCACAGGTCACTGCTCATGGGGGAGAGGCCATCACCACAGGTCACTGCTCATGGGGGAGAGGCCACCACCACAGGTCTGCTCATGGGGGAGAGGCCATCAGCACAGGTCACTGCTCATGGGGGAGAGGCCATCACCACAGGTCACTGTTCATGGGGGAGAGGCCATCACCACAGGTCACTGCTCATGGGGGAGAGGCCATCACCACAGGTCACTGCTCATGGGGGAGAGGCCATCACCACAGGTCACTGCTCATGGGGGAGAGGCCATCACCACAGGTCAGTGCTCATGGGGGAGAGGCCATCACCACAGGTCACTGCTCATGGGGGAGAGGCCACCACCACAGGTCTGCTCATGGGGGAGAGGCCATCAGCACAGGTCACTGCTCATGGGGGAGAGGCCATCACCACAGGTCACTTCATGGGGGAGAGGCCATCACCACAGGTCACTGCTCATGGGGGAGAGGCCATCACCACAGGTCACTGCTCATGGGGGAGAGGCCATCACCACAGGTCACTGCTCATGGGGGAGAGGCCATCACCACAGGTCACTGCTCATGGGGGAGAGGCCATCACCACAGGTCACTGCTCATGGGGGAGAGGCCATCACCACAGGTCACTGCTCATGAGGAAGAGGCCATCACCACAGGTCACTGCTCATGGGGGAGAGGCCATCACCACAGGTCACTGCTCATGGGGGAGAGGACATCACCACAGGTTACTGCTCATGGGGGAGAGGCCATCACCACAGGTCACTGCTCATGGGGGAGAGGCCATCACCACAGGTTACTGCTCATGGGGGAGAGGACATCACCACAGGTCACTGCTCATGGGGGAGAGGCCATCACCACAGGTCACTGCTCATGGGGAAGAGGCCATCACCACAGGTCACTGCTCATGGGGGAGAGGCCATCACCACAGGTCACTGCTCATGGGGGAGAGGCCATCACCACAGTTTACTGCTCATGGGGGAGAGGCCATCACCACAGGTTATTCATGGGGGAGAGGCCATCACCACTGGTTACTGCTCATGGGGGAGAGGCCATCACCACTGGTCACTGCTCATGGGGGAGAGGCCATCACCACAGGTCACTGCTCATGGGGGAGAGGCCATGACCACAGGTTACTGCTCATGGGGGAGAGGCCATCACCACAGGTCACTGCTCATGGTGGAGAGGCCATCACCACAGGTCACTGCTCATGGGGGAGAGGCCATCACCACAGGTTACTGCTCATGGGGGAGAGGCCATCACCACAGGTCACTGCTCATGGGGGAGAGGCCATCACCACAGGTCACTGCTCATGGGGGAGAGGCCATCACCACAGGTTACTGCTCATGGGGGAGCAGCCATCACCACAGGTCAGTGCTCATGTGGGAAAGGCCAGCATCACAGGTCATGCTCATGGGGGCAAGCCTATCACCACAGGTCACTGCTCATTGGGGAGCGACCATCACCATAGATCACTGATGATGTGGAGAGGCCATCACCACAGGTCACAGATGATGGGGGGAGAGGCCATCCCCACAGGTCACTGCTCATGGAGGAGAGGCCAGCACCACAGGTCATGCTCATGGGAGAGCAGCCATCACCACACATCATTGCTCATTGGGGGAATGGCCATCACCATAGGTCACTGCTCATGGAGGAGAGGCCAGCACCACAGGTCATGCTCATGGGGGCAAGCCTATCACCACAGGTCACTGCTCATGGAAGAGAAGACATCACCACAGGTCACTGCTCATGGGGGAAGAAGCCATTTCCACAAGTCACATCAGCAGATAGAGAAATACTAAATGTTTTTTGATACTTGTCATCTTTTATCACCACCTTCTGCACTACCATACATCTCCTCCATCATCACTTTATATCACCCTACCGTGCTTTCCGCAGCTGATCGAAGACTAACAGCCTGACAGACTAATAATCTGGACTCCTGACCTCCATCCCCAAGACTTCTCTCATGCTGCACCAGTTTCCTAGAATGCACTACCCTGGACCTAGCCCCTACATTTTTAAGCAAGCTTTAAAAACACTTCTATTTAGGGCCCATCACCTCACTTCACTTATCCAACTCTTCTTTGTTCTTCTCTGTTCCCCTCTAGTTTTTCCTCAGAATCTGGACCCTCCTATTCATCTGTCTCCACATCCTCCATGCACCCAATAACTTTTGATAACTGTACTTGGACAGATACTGGCTGATGACCGGATCATGCATCTTTTTATGCAAACCCCTATTTATTATAATGATGGCTGGACCACACTTGACAAGCACGTTCTACCTAATGTATCCCCCTATTTTCTTCTAGATTGTAAGCTTGTGAGCAGGACCCTCACCCCTCCTAACTATCTGGTAATCTGTATGTTTCTCTGCAATGTTTTTATTGTCTGTACATGTCTCCTCTTAAAGGGTATATCCAGGCCTATGCCAAAAGCAAAGAATGCACCTAAGCACTAAGGTATGTTTCCACATTCAGTATTAGCAGCGCTTTGGACGTAGCACATGTCCGCTCTGCCCTAAGAGCTGCCGGCTGTTGTATGTGCGGTGATTCCGTATGTGTTCATTGAACCATGCAAAATCACCACATCCTATACATAGGACGGTGCTATTTATCTTGCGGAGACGTGCAAGAAGGACGCGCCGCATGTGCGTATACACAGGGAAGCCGGAGGCATCCCTCACGCACAGTGGAGATGGGATTTCATAAAATCCCATCTACTATGCTGTAACATTTGGATGCTGCGGCTGTACAGAGAGGAGGCTTCTATTCCAGTCTGCTCTGTCAACGGGGCGGGAGTGCCGGCATTCTGATTGACATCCGGATCCCCACTGCCTAACTGGTGGGAGCCGGCTGTCAATCAAAATGACTTCGGAAGTCCCAGCCCATTGCGTCAGCAGAGGCAGCTGAATCTCCAGCAGGAGCGGTCTGTGTCTGCTCTGTGCACAACAGGCAAGCTTGTTGCAATAACCTGCCTGTTCGTGTTTAGTACATGTTTTGTAAAGTCCCGGATATATTCTTTAATTATAAAGTGCTGTGGAATATATTGGCGCTATTGAAATAACATTATTGTTATTGTACCTCCTTGTTAGACAGTTGGACGTCATAGCTGTAGAACATTTCAGCCACAGATTGGTATTTAGCAGATGTTCTCATCGGGCAGCCCCCCAGTCCCTTACTAGACTCATAGGTTCATGTGAAGAGCAGACGGGGAGTGGTGGGGGGCTTTGGTGGAGAAATAACTGATATTGTTACTGAGTTTCTTGTGGCTCTTAAAATTTCCTTTCTCATGTGAAATACTTAACAAAAAGGCTAAAAACATAATAATAGTTTTCTCAGTGGTGAGTGTATTTTGAGTACTTGTGGCGTTACTGTATTACTCTAAGTATTCACAGTTATTACTGTGCAGGATGTCAGTGTTATTATAACTTATTAGTGATGCAATATTCATCGAAGTCATAAATGTGTGGGGTCGGCTGCTGTGTGTATGGCAGTGTACAGAACCGCGGATGGTGATGGCCCTATGTATTACTGAGTGTTGGACCACTGAGCGGACCCCGCTGCTCGCTCACATTAATGTGCTGTTCTTTCTTCTGTGCTTTTCTTTCACATTTTAATTTGTTTGGGGATTTTTCAGATCAAAAATCCAGAGGCTGGTGAGGACTTATTGCACATGCCACAGATCTGTGCCTCTCCTGCTCCAGTCCTGCCAACGAGACTAGTAAGACTTGTGTACTGGGGATGTTACTACCGTACTTGTATCATACTCCTTATTTATCGGCAGTGGGTATTACCGAGTCATTATAGTGTTAAACGCTATTTACTCTGATGCTTGTTTCTGGGGTCCTCATTGTGAGCAGTACAGAGAGCTAATGGGCAGGCGCTATAAATAAAGCGTGTAGACCCTTGGCCCCTTCACCTCTGGCTATAGGAAATTAACCTCTTGCTATTGAAGAGGGGATTGTGGCCAATCTGTTGTGTTTGGAGACACGTGCCTGGAAGAAGAGGGGGTGGGCAGGGGGGACGCGGCCTCCTCTGACCAACTGTCTCTCCATCGCCACAAACAAAAAGCCATGTATAGCCTGCCCTGGCACAAAGTCACCAGAGGCCGAGCCACCCAGATTGTGGTCATCACATCTCCATCCATCTGAGCCCACACAAAGGAGCCAGCCGCAGGTCTATGGCTTTATTGCAGGACAATTTATCACGTGGGATAGAGATTTGGAATTATGCTAATAACATCCCAATCGGAGATCTCAAATTAATTGATTTACTGTAATATGCAGTAGATTCTTAGAGTTGCCCCTGTGATGATAATTCATCCGACCGTCGGTGCAATAATGATGGTTCAGATGTGAAATCCCCAAGTTCTTCCTGTATAGAAGGGGACAGAGGTTTCATGGCGCTGCATTGTCCTGCGTGCTGGGGCAGATGACGCTGCGTGGAGAGGTATGGTGCTGTACAGTAGCTGCAGGGCTCGACAGCTGACACTACACAAGAGAAGCAGCAGAGCCCAGCAGGGCAGGTGCAGGATGTGGAGAGATTACATACATCTCTGTGCACTGACCAGACCCTGTACCTGGCCCCCCTGTACACTGACCTAACCGTGTACCCAACCCCCATGTACACTGACTAGAGCCTGTTCCTGACCCCTCTGTACACTGACCAGACCTTGTAGCTGGCCCCCCGTACACTGACCAAACTCTGTCCTTGGCCCCCCTGTACACTGACTAGTTCCCCCTGTACACTGACTAGTTCCCCCTGTAGAAATGGCAGTAAAAAGACTGGCACATCCAAACTAGTGTGAATAGGTGCATACCAGGAGTAGCTACCTCCATATGTAATATACAAAAAAAGGTTGCACTCTATCGTGCCAAAACACGTCAAATATGAAATACATGAAATATGAATAGCAAAATGGCTTTTTGAACATTAGGAAAAAAATTTCGAGACGCTCAGCACAGAATTTGGCCAAATAGTGTGAGCCCATCAACCATCGTCAAGGTGGTCTCATTAAACTGATGGGCACCTGACCTCCCTGTCCAAATGTGAACACTTACAGAAGGCTAACGATGGTTGATGGGCCCACACTATTTGGCCAAATTCTGTGCTAAGCATCTCGAAAAATGTTTCCTAATGTTCAAAAAGCCATTTTGCTATTCATATTTCATGTGTTTCATATTTGACGTGTTTTGGCACGATAGAGTGCAACCTTTTTTTGTATAGTTCCCCCTGTACACTGACTAGTTCCTGTTCCTGCCCCCCCCCCCTGTACACTGACCAGACTCTGTCATCGGCCCCCCTGTACACTGACTAGTTCCTGTTCCTGGCCCCACCTGTACACTGACCAGACTCTGTCCTTGGCCCCCCTGTACACTGACTAGTTCCTGTTCCTTCCCCCCCCCCCCCCGTACACTGACCAGACTCTGTCCTTGGCCCCCCTGTACACTGACTAGTTCCTGTTCCTGCCCCCCCCTGTACACTGACCACACTCTGTCCTTGGCCCCCCCGTACACTGGCTAGTTCCTGTTCCTGCCCCCCCCCCCCCCCCCCGTACGCTGACCAGACTCTGTCCTCGGCCCCCTGTACACTGACTAGTTCCTGTTCCTGCCCTCCCCCCCCCCCCCCCCGTACACTGACCAGACTCTGTCCTTGGCTTCCCTGTGCACTGACTAGTTCCTGTTCCTGCCCCCCCCCTGTACACTGACCAAACTCTGTCCTTTGCCCCCCTGTACACTGACTAGATCCTGTTCCTGCCCCCCCTCCCCTGTACACTGACCAGACTCTGTCCTCGGCCCCCATGTACACTGACTAGTTCCTGTTCCAGGCCCCCCCCTGTACACTGACCACACTGACCAGACTCTGTCCTTGGCCCCCCCGTACACTGGCTAGTTCCTGTTTCTGCCCCTCCCCCCTCCCCCCCATACACTGACCAGACTCTGTCCTTGGCCCCCCTGTACACTGACTAGTTCCCGTTCCTGCCCCCCCCCCTACACTGTACACTGAGCAGACTCTGTCCTCGGCCCCCCTGTACACTGACTAGTTCCTGTTCCTGCCCCCCCCTGTACACTGACCAGACTCTGTCCTCGGCCCCCCTGTACACTGACTAGACACAGTTCCTGGCCACCCTGTACACTGACCAGACCCTGTACCCAGCCCTTCTGTACACTGACCAGACCCTGTACCCGGCCCTCTGTACACTGACCAGACCCTGTACCCAGCCACCCTGTACACTGACTAGACACAGTACCTGGCCACCCTGTACACTGACCAGACCCTGTACCCGGCCACCCTGTACACTGACCAGACCCTGTACCCGGCCACCCTGTACACTGACCAGACCCTGTACCCAGCCCTTCTGTACACTGACCAGACCCTGTACCCGGCCCTCTGTACACTGACCAGACCCTGTACCCAGCCACCCTGTACACTGACTAGACACAGTACCTGGCCACCCTGTACACTGACCAGACCCTGTACCTGGCCACCCTGTACACTGACCAGACCCTGTACCCGGCCACCCTGTACACTGACCAGACCCTGTACCCAGCCCTTCTGTACACTGACCAGACCCTGTACCCAGCCACCCTGTACACTGACCAGACCCTGTACATGCCCCCCCTGTACACTGACCAGACCCTGTACCTAGCCCTTCTGTACACTGACCAGACCCTGTACCCGGCCACCCTGTACACTGACCAGACCCTGCACCTAGCCCTTCTGTACACTGACCAGACCCTGTACCCAGCCACCCTGTACTCTGACCAGTCCCTGTACATGGCCCCCCCCTGTACAATAAGCAGACCCTGTACCCAGCCCTTCTGTACACTGACCAGACCCTGTACCCAGCCACCCTGTACACTGACTAGACACAGTACCTGGCCACCCTGTACACTGACCAGACCCTGTACCCGGCCACCCTGTACACTGACCAGACCCTGTACCCAGCCCTTCTGTACACTGACCAGACCTTGTACCCAGCCACCCTGTACTCTGACCAGACCCTGTACATGCCCCCCCCCCCCTGTACAATAACCAGACCCTGTACCCAGCCCTTCTGTACACTGACCAGACCCTGTACCTGGCCCCTGTACACTGACCAGACCCTGTACCCAGCCACCCTGTACGCTGACTAGACACAGTACCTGGCCACCCTGTACACTGACCAGACCCTGTACCCGGCCACCCTGTACACTGACCAGACCCTGTACCTGGCCACCCTGTACACTGACCAGACCCTGTACCCAGCCCTTCTGTACACTGACCAGACCCTGTACCCAGCCACCCTGTACGCTGACTAGACACAGTACCTGGCCACCCTGTACACTGACCAGACCCTGTACCCGGCCACCCTGTACACTGACCAGACCCTGTACCTGGCCACCCTGTACACTGACCAGACCCTGTACCCAGCCCTTCTGTACACTGACCAGACCCTGTACCCAGCCACCCTGTACACTGACCAGACCCTGTACATGCCCCCCTGTACACTGACCAGTCCCTGTACCCGGCCACCCTGTACACTGACCAGACCCTGTACCCAGCCCTTCTGTACACTGACCAGACCTTGTACCCAGCCACCCTGTACTCTGACCAGTCCCTGTACATGGCCCCCCCCTGTACAATAACCAGACCCTGTACCCAGCCCTTCTGTACACTGACCAAACCCTGTACCCAGCCACCATGTACTCTGACCAGACCCTGTACATGTCCCCCCTGTACACTAAGCTCCCTCATCACAACCCTTACTGCAGGTCACTTCTCAGTTCCCACCAGACTGGGTCTTTGTTTTGTCCCATATACTTTCATACACATATAGTCTTATCTTTAAAGGTATGGCCTGCTATAATTTTTTTTTTTATTTGCAGGTCGCCAAGATTGAAGCAAAGTCTAGGGGGCACAAGAACCATCTGGGATCTCCGAGGAAACTTCTTTTTAGTACCTATTTTCTTGCTGTATTGCTTTGTACCTAATGGTCATTCACTGGTTCTCATGATCTTACAGGTACAGCTCTGACTATTTAGAGCTCGCTCATAAAGCGATGATTTTCTCCTACAAGAGAATCCGATCGATTATGGTAATAACTGCTCAGAGTTTGATCTGAGTGTCAGTTTACTGTTATCTGATTCTATTGAAGGTGCAGAGAAGGCAGAGATTGTAATTTCTCCATTGTCTGTGTCTGCGTAAATGAGACTGCACTCGTAACATCCGAGTGCAGTCCGATGTTTTACTAGTACCCATAGATTTGAATGGATGTGTGTCATCCAATTTGCTGAGCCATTTGCAGCATGCTGCGATTTTGTTCTCATACCATATTGGCCTTAGAAAAAAACCGCAGATCTTCACTGCCCCATAGTATAAGGGTATGTTCACACGTTCCTGATTTCCATCCTTTTTATTTCAGGACTGTTTTTTAAAAAACTGCAGCTCTTGGCAGAAAACGCAGGTCCTTTTTTTGGTCCTTTTTTTGTCCTTTTTTGATGCGTTTTTTGATCCTTTTTTTTTATCCTTTTTTTGATCCTTTTTTTTATGCAGTTTTCTATGCAGTTAAAATGGCTGAAAATACCCTAACCCTACCCCTAACCGTACCCCTAACCGTACCCCTAACCCTAACCCTACCCCTAACCCTACCCCTAACCCTAACCCTACCCCTAACCCTACCCCTAACCCTAACCCTAACCCTACCCCTAACCCTATTCTAACCTTAGTGGGAAAAAAAAAAAAATTCTTAATTTTTTTTTATTGTCCCTACCTATGGGGGTGTCATTTACTATTTTTTATTATTTTGATCACTGAGATAGGTTATATCTCAGTGATCAAAATGCACTTTGGAACGAATCTGCCGGCCAGCAGATTCGGCGGGCGCACTGCGCATGCGCCCGCCATTTTGCAAGATGGCGGCGCCCAGGGAGAAGATGGCCGGACGGACACCGGGACGCCGGGTAAGTATAAGGGGGGGAGATTAGGGCACGGGGGGGCATCGGAGCACTGGGGGGGGCATCAAAGCACGGGGCGGTGGGATTGGAGCACGGGGGGGCGGGATCGGAGCACGGGGGGGCAGCCACACTCCGCCCACGCACTTCCGCCCGCTTCCCTGCACTTCCTGCTGCAGCGGTTCGGCACCACAAACCGCAGTAAAACCCGCAGATATTTTTTTCATCTGCGGGTTTTACTGCGGGTTTGACCTCACAATGGAGGTCAATGGGTGCAGAACCGCTGCGGCTCCGAAAAAAGAAGTGACATGGTACTTCTTTTTTCCCGCAGCTATTCAGCGCGGTTTTTTTTTTTTTTTTCCGCATTGTGGGCACAGCAGTTCCTGTTTTCCATAGGGTACAATGTAATGTACCCTGCATGGAAAACAGCTGCGGACCCGCAGCGGGAAAATCGCGGCAATTCCGCATGAAAAAAAGGATCGTGTGAACATGGCCTAACAGTGGTCCGAGTGCTATGCGATAAAACATTGGATAGCGCTCGTGTGAGCGAGCCGGTAGGTAGAGATCAGCCTTCCTGAGCATATGTAAGCTGGATGCTTCATCATTTTGTCCTGCAAATCAATAGTATAGTATAGTATAAAGTTCTTGCCTCAGACTAAAAATTGAGCTATTTATCCTTTTTCAGAATAATTAATAAGAGGTTGTCCGGTACTTTAATATTAGGATAGGTCATCGATACTAGATTGTTGGGGAAACGACTCCTGACTCCCCCGCCAATCAGCTCTCCCCATAGCTAGCGGCAGCCGGATGTGATCAGTGGTGTAGCTGCACAGCTCCATCAGCCGCATAGTGGCCACGGCTAGGTACTGCACCTTTGTGCCTATTGGAATGCATATGGGCGGTTCTGCAGTACATTGTTGTGGCCGCTATGCAGCTGACGGAGCTGTGTAATTCTGCTCCGCAACTGAGAATATACGTCCGGCAGCGAGAACAGCTGATCGGCGTCTCACAGCCATCCATCTGGTATTGATGATCTATGTTAAGGATCAGACATCAGTATAAGAATACCAGATAACACCATTAAGTCTATGTTCACATCTAATTCCATCAAAAAACATGTTACACTTTTTTTTTTTTGTGAAATCAGACACCATGATGAAAACTGAATAGCCACCATTATAGTCCATGAGGTCTGTAAGACGCCATCAGTGTCCGGTATGTGGGTGATGCGGTGCTGCCATTATTTGCCGTTTTCTGTTCCAATAAGTGAAAGCTTGGTGCAAATGTGACCCCGGCCTGAGAATGCGCATGGCAGCGTGTTGGTAGAGCTTCCTGTATTATTATCTGCGCCTACATAATCTGAATAATAGTTTTGCAGTAAAACTACACAAGGCTTTTTTATTACACTTAGTTTTATACCTTTTTTTTTTCTTCCTTCATAAAGAATGAATACAAGAATATTACTGCGACCTTCCAAATTATCCTCGTAAATAGCAGGAAATTCATTTACCCAAGGGTATGTTTAAGTGCGGTGCAGACATCCCAGGCGGAGGATTGCAGGAAGCCCCCGCATCATCTGATGGTTCCTATATATGTCATAGCGCTATTGATTCAGTCTTACACTATGGGAATGCGGCTGCTCTACAATGAAAGCAAAATCAATTTGTTTTTTCCTTTTACAATTTTTATTTCAAAGAGACACCAAATGTACAGTAGAATTTCTGGGCATTGACAGTGATGTTTGTCAGCGGCATCGCAGCTCTGCGCCTATGGGAACCACTATTTTGCGCATCTCCAGAAACCTTTCCATAAGGATGCACTGTGATTGTTTGATACTTTCAGCCGCTTGTTTCCTAGAAGTGACGGCAACAGAAGCATTTGGGGTTTGTCATAAAATGAAAATTAACATCCAGGATCCAGATATGGCGCCAGTGTCCACTGTGGGCGACGTGTGTCAGAGGAAGGTGTAATTCAGGGGCAATATTTCCAGTGATTGTTAGATACACGTGGTGCAATGGAGACTGCTCCCCCTTCAACCTGCTGCCTAGAAGAAAAACCCCAGATAAACACGGACAGGAATGGGATTTTAGATAATGAATGTGATTTCAGACGACAGAAATGGCACATTCTGCTGTTAGTGCTCAGCGGCTCTTCAACTCCTGCAGCTTCTGTGATCAGCTAAATTCCCGGCTATTACATATTATTATGTAAGTTAGTATTTGTGAAATGAGGAGCGAGAAGTGTCTGCACAGCAATTTGACCTGGTTAGATGTAATCTAACTCTCCGATGCCTTTCTCTGAATGCTGCCGCATTATGGTGCCTGTCCCGCTTTTTGTCTGATGATCTATTTTGCAGTCGTAATCAATAGCTCGCTGATGGCTGATTCTCCTTCTGTGCCTTTGTTTTATTTCTGATTGTGTCAGTAGAAGTGTGCGGCATTCAGGGGCTCCATCTCTCTATTGTCACACCGAGCATGAAGAATGGGCTGGCTTGTGTAGTGTTTGACCCCGGAGAAGTTAGCCGTGAGGGCATTGTATCTGGAGGAACTAGTGGCTGTTGCATCTTGGAGATAAAGGAGGACAACCTGGTCACCTTGTGAACGGAGATGTACACTTCGCGCCATTGTTCCACTTCTAGTCACACAAGTGTCGGCGTACACAGAAGCTGGACATCATTCTGCCCCAAAGGGCCACAGACATGGGTCTACGATCTCGTAAAACTTCACAATCATTGTCCAGTGGAAATTTGTGCACAGGGGTGCAAGATCGGCAAAGATTTCTTCTGCACGTATATTTTATGGAGGCCTAAATAAGATAATTTTTCAGCAACATTCTGAAAGAAAACTCACCTATATGCATGTCTTTCAACTTTTAACCACTCTCTATTTTATTTATATATATTTTATAATTTATTTTATTTGTTCTTGTTTTGACAAATTTATCTTCAAGCGTAAAAAGACCCTAAGGCTATGTTCACATAAAGTACCGGTATACTTTCAGTGTTGTTTCTTTTGCTGTTTTTTTTAATAGAAATATGAAGCTGTATTTTACAGTACCATGCAAAAACTATGAGATTTCGGAAATCTTCAGCACTTGCTATTTTTTGTTGTTTGTTTGTTTTCTACCCTATTTGATAAGTGCAGTGTTTTTTTTTTTTTAATCTGCAGCATGTAAAATCTTTCATCATTTTTGCAGGCTATTTTTGCCCATAGAAAGCACAGAAACACTGCAAAACAATACAGTACACCGGCGTCTCTGTGTTTTTCGATGCATTTGTGTAACTAAAACTAATTTTATTAAACCTGTACTGTGCACAAAACACTCTTGTAGTCCACACAAAAAAATCACTACAAAAATCAAACAAAAACTGTGTTTTGAATGCAGATTTCAACTGGTAACAGAGCGAGTTTGGGGTGAGGAATCGCTGTGTGTGAAAATAGCCAAAGACCATAACAGCTCCTCTCGGTCTCTTACCCCTTACTGATATTGTCTACACTGCTGTCCCTCTATAACACTTCTCTTTGTCACTTTGTCTTTTTTTCAAACCAGTTGCTGAATATTACAGTTGATGACCCAATATCATTTGCTTTACTGCTATTTTTTTTATTTTGTTCTTTGTTTTTTTTATCAAGAAGAGCATTTTGGTCTTTTTAGTGGCTCTCTTTGTACAGTTTGGTTTTTAACTACCGTATCTCATGAAAAGTGAATGTTTACTGAAAACGTTTTGCTATTATTTATCTGATAATTTAATTTATGGTCTTATCATGGATCAGAACGTTCCAGATAAGTTTCGATATTATCATTGATTAGTTTAGGAAATGTTAAAATAATTATTTGGATGCTGAAAAAGTGGCAAATCTATTAAAAAAGCACATAGAAGATTCTTTATATCCTTTATTACTATTTCAATGCTTTAATTATTAAATAAAAATATTTATGGCACAAATCAACAAGGATACTGGCCACAGGATTATTATAGGATCTATATTTGTTCCATCTCCTGCCACACGGTATAATGGCTCTAAACTCATAGCTGAACTAGTTATTTGGCATCTTGGGAAGGAATTGGGATCACTTTTAATCTTTATATCACATTTTGCTTATTTTTGGAATTCCAGTGTTGAGTATAATAACATACACAGCCATGGAATAAGTGTGCCACATAGGGAAAACCTCTTCTAGTTTTGTGTTAGTCCATGGCTGCCTTTATATAAGCAGGGGAAGTCATCAATCCCCAAATTGTAGCACTCACTGTTCTTGTTGCCGAGTTGTATTTTCTCTTCCAGTAGCACACACATAATCATACACCGGCACATGGTCATCCCCTGGCACTCTTGCTGAATCCCCCTCCCTCCAGTCTCATTTCTTTCCCTATTCACCTTACTCCCCTCCCCAGACCCCTTTCCTTTGTTCGGGTCATTAGCATAAAGCTGCAATAGATCTCCCGTTTAAATAATTACATTCATAATAGAATGGTATGAACAGGGAAAAGGGAGAAAGGGAAATTAATAGGGAGAGACAGTGGAATAGGGAATGAATATAAAAAAAAAAAGGAACGAGGGCCAAAACTGAAAAGGGGGTAAATACATTAGGAATTTGCTGAACAATACACATTGCAATCTGTTGCCTCCATTCAAACCTTCCAGCAAAACGCAAAGCCAGGCCTTTTGTTAACGTCTCCAGGTTACCAAATGGTTAACACATACTAGTATGGGGAAGATTTTCTTGGAGCGGGATAATAGTGTGACCAATCATCATTACTTTACAAGGGAAATAGATCAGGGCAGTAATTTAGTCTTTGTTCCCATCACAGAGTTTGTTGTTTAATAGAAAACCATTTTCCAGCGGCTCAACGTCTTAGACAAGTGAAAGCGGGTGCAAATTACGAGTAAAAGAGCAGACGAGGGGACACAATGATCTTAGGAAGAATCGAAAGTCACTCGCCACGTCCAGTGGTTTTAAGGAAATGCGGGGAACAATGCCCTGACAATACAAGCCAAGGGAGGTGCGCGGCTGTGACACATTGATTGTGTTTGTGGACAGAACAGGTTGTTGAGTCTTCACAATTTAGATCCTTTACTTGCTCTATGGAAATGGCCACATGCCGTACACAATGGCTGCTGCCCGCACCCCTGGCTTGCTCATTCTTCATGCTTTTGCTGGCTGTTTGTACATTGGTATTATTTTATTTTTCTCCCTTCTAGTACACTATGTTTGCTCAGTGATGTGTGCTCCTAGTGCCGGCTTGTTTAATGTTGGAGGCAGTGGATTTTTCCCCTATTAGCATACAGCTGCAGGTTAGCCCTCCCCACCCCCACCACCTTCCTTCATACTATACACACTCCCTTAAGCCATGTATACTTTATCCAGCTTTATCATCATTCTTCTTTCAGGCAACCGGAGAGAAAATCAACATCTCGTTCCTTACAAATGTCCGGACCCCAACTCTCGAGCTGTGCATTCGTCTCAGGTGCAGCGATTGTCTAACTAATCATGTTGAGTATTTCCCTGGTATCGATATACTGAGATAAAGAAATCAACCCTGGGAAAGAGAGAAATACAACGTATAACTTTTGCTATGTGGCCTAAATCTTCTCGATGCCTAGGAGCCAGGCTCACCTGGCTGGAGTCATTTTCTTTAACATTTACTTTTCCAACAAAACCTTCATGATCCTTAAGTTGATTCCAAAGGTTGGCATGCTCTTTGGACAAATGTCAGCCAAACCCACCGGTTTTGGTCGGACTGACTAGTGTGTTTGGCAGTGTCCTATCTCTCCTTCCAGAATCTTCTCCTGAAGAAGTAAGGATACTTTGAAACACGTAGAGAAAAAAACGCACTGTTACCCTCTCTTGATTGGACTCCAATTTTTGGATATTGCACCAGCATCGCAGATTAATCACAACTTCCATGTGTTCTAACTCTCCTCCCATGACAGAAACAAGAAGGCTCGGGCATTTTTGATTTCCTTCTGTTTTCATGGGAGATGAGGAGCCACCAGAAGAGTTTGGCTGCCGCTTATTGCCCTTTCTCTATTATTAATAATATAATAATATTAATATATTAATATATTAATATCAGTTATACTTCGGCTGTAAATTGATATATGCTATTTGGCTGGCGTGATTGAGGAGTGTGAAACAATTTGTTAACCTTCTGCAGAATTGGCACCTCTCGCTGCTGCTGTCTTCCAGGAGACTCTTGATCAGGGAATCCAGTTTGTAAAACACTATAGAAAAGAAAAGTAATGTATAAATAAAAAAAAACATGTTTTTCTGAAAATATACTTCATTGGCTTCCTTGGAACTTAACCACAGTGTGTGAGAGCCTCATTGGGGACGGTTACTGACGTGAATGATGACAATCTTTGTACATTGCCGGGGAATGTGTTATTGCTATGGGTTAACTGCTTTCCAAACTTGTAAGCGTTTTCCAAATGCATTTTGTGACTTGTGATTTTTAAACTTCAAAAAGCCTGAAAAATTGGTGAAAAAATAGAATTTCAGACATGGCTTCTCCAACTTTCTTTACAATTCCCACATCCTTTATAAATGTAAGCTGTCAATGAGACCGTTCTGTTTCCAATGTTTTTTATTACATACAGGTGCACAAAGTATCACTGCTCTTCTTAATGAGCAAAGTAATAAACCTACCATGATTTTTATACATCTTTTCAGACCAGAGCAGACTGTGCAGCAGTATAGTTGGTGCTTAGGTTTTTGCATTTCTAAATCTGATGTGAAAAATACATTTCTTATTATATCTGTCACTTACCGGTCTACTGATTTCTACTAACAATTCTACGTCCCAAATTTATTAATAATTGTATTTCTATTGTGACATCGTATTCCGCAGCACTTTACAAATCAGTATTTCTGTTTCCAATATTTCTACTGATTTGCAGGAAAAATTATTCTCTCATAGATCTACATCATTATTTTTTTATTATTATTTACTACAAGAATGAAAAGGTTTAGAAACATTCATGAAATGCAAGTCTTTAAGAAAGTCTTAACTAAAACTGTTGCATCTGCATCTCACACAGATCTGGGCATAGAAGGAGGTATAGCCAGTGTAAAAGCTATTGGCGGTGATGTATGTTGTGAAAGATTTATGAAACTTAGCGCATGTATTCAGAACTTTGTCACACCATGTGTCGATAAACTAGCATGGGCACTAGCTAAATAACACTACTTGTTGTGTTTGTTTTCTCATCAATTTATATTTTAGTACTAAAATTGTGCCAACCTATCCTGCAGGTGTCAGTCCATCACAGCCACAGCTATGGAAAATTCTCTCAAATTGTTAATCTGACGTCTCTTTTTTGGTGTCCGCAAGGCTTTTCTCCACTTACACCTTTAACCTGGGACAACATGGCTTCCAGTACCACCTATTTGCTGATGACACTGAAATCTACCTTTCAGATGTCATTTCTCTGATGTCCAGTATCCCAGTCTCTTTCATCTATATCCACCTTCTTCTCATCATACTTTCTAAAACTCAACATCAACAAAACTGAACTTCTCATCATTACTCCATCTCACTCAACCTCTTACCAGTCCTATCCATTACCTTAAATAAGTCCTCACTTTCCTGTCATTCTAGTCCGCTGCCTGGGTGTAACCTTTGACTCTGCTCTGTTATTCAAAACCCTTACCACCTCCTACTGCCTTCAACTCAAAAATATTTCTCAAACCTGCCCTTTCCTCAATTCCGAGTCAAAAACAATGTTAGTACATACACTCATCTCTCACCTCGACTATTGCAACATCCTCTTCTGTCCTCCCACATAACACTTTCACACCTCTCTAATCTATCCTTAACTCTGGTACCCAATTAAGCCACCTGTCCTCTCACTATTCTTCCTCTACCCTCTGCCAATCCCTTCAGTTGCTTACAAAATACTAATGATAACATTCAAGGCCGTCCACAATCTGTCTCTCCCGTACATCTCTGTAATCTCCCAATACCTCCCCACTCGTACTCGAATCCCCAAAATTCTACTCTATTCTTCACACAACCTCGAGACACAAATCATCTACAAGATTTCTCCTTAGCATCCTTCATATTCTGGAACTCACTACCTCTGCTGGGATTGGCGGCACCCTGAAAAATGAACGGCAACAAAAATAAATATGCACTGCTCAAAAAAATAAAGGGAAAACTAAAATCCCACATCCTAGATATCACTGAATGAAATATTCCAGTTGTAAATCTTTATTTTTATATAGTCGAATGTGTTCAGAACAATAAAACCAAAAAATTATCAACGTAAACCACAACTAATATCCCACGGAGGTCTGGAGTTGGAATGATTCTCAAAATCAAAGTGGAAGATGAAGTTGCAGGCTGATCCAACTTCAATGGAAATGCCTCAAGACAAGGAAATGATGCTCAGTAGTGTGTGTGGCCTTCACGTGCCTGTATGATATCCCTACAATGCCTGGGCATGCTCCTGATGAGGCAGCAGATGGTCTCCTTCAATGCCTTCAT
Source organism: Ranitomeya imitator (assembly GCF_032444005.1). NCBI lineage: Eukaryota > Metazoa > Chordata > Amphibia > Anura > Dendrobatidae > Ranitomeya > Ranitomeya imitator. The sequence goes on from NC_091286.1 coordinate 94,826,589, forward strand.
CTTGCAGGAACTGCTGACACACTCCAGCCACATGAAGTCTTGCAATGTCCTGCATTAGGAGGAATCCATGGCCAACTGCACCAGCATATAGTCTCACAAGGGGTCTAAGGATCTCATCTCTACCTACTGGCAGTCAGGCTACCTCTGGCAAGCACATGTAGGGCTGTGCGGCCCTCCAAAGAAATGCCACCCCACACTATTACTGACCCACTGCCAAACCAGTCATGCTGAAGGATGTTGCAGGCAGCCGATCGCTCTCCACGGCATCTCCAGACTCTGTCACGACTGTCACATGTGCTCAGTGTGAACCTGCTTTCATCTGTGAAGAGCACAGGGCGCAAGTGGCGAATTTGCCAATCTTGGTGTTCGGTGGCAAATGCCAAGCATCCTGCATGGTGTTGGGTTGTGAGCACAACCCCTATCTCTGGACTTCGGGCACTAAGACCATCCTCATAGATTCGGTTTCTAACCGTTTGTGCAGACCCATGCACATTTCTGGCCTGCTGGAGATCATTTTGCAGGGCTCTGGCACTGCTCCTGTTCCTCCGTGCACAAAGGCTGAGGTAGCGGTCCTGCTGCTGAGTTGTTGCCCTCCTACGGCCCACTCCACGTCTCCTGGTATACTGGCCTGTCTCCTGGTAGCGCCTCCAGCCTCTGGACACTATGCTGACAGACACAGCAAACCTTGCCACAGCTCACATTGATGTGCCATCCTGGATGAGCTGCACTACCTGAGCCACTTGTGTGGGTTGTAGAGTCCGAGTGTGAAAGCACAACCAACATTCAAAAGTGACCAAAACAGCCAGAAAGCATTGGTACTGAGATGTGGTCTGTGGTTCCCACCTGCAGAACCTCTCCTTTATTGAGTGTGTCTTGATAATTGCCAATAATTTCCATCTGTTGTCTATTCCATTTGCACAGCAGCATGGGAAATTGATTGTGAATCAGTGTTACTTCCTAAGTGGACAGTTTGATTTCCCAGAAGTTTCATTTACTTGGAGTTAAATTCTGTTGTTTAAGTGTTCCCTTTATTTTTTTGAGCAGTACAGGTCCTTCTCAAAAAATTAGCATATAGTGTTAAATTTCATTATTTACCATAATGTAATGATTACAATTAAACTTTCATATATTATAGATTCATTATCCACCAACTGAAATTTGTCAGGTCTTTTATTGTTTTAATACTGATGATTTTGGCATACAACTCCTGATAACCCAAAAAACCTGTCTCAATAAATTAGCATATCAAGAAAAGGTTCTCTAAACGACCTATTACCCTAATCTTCTGAATCAACTAATTAACTCTAAACACATGCAAAAGATACCTGAGGCTTTTATAAACTCCCTGCCTGGTTCATTACTCAAAACCCCCATCATGGGTAAGACTAGCGACCTGACGGATGTCAAGAAGGCCATCATTGACACCCTCAAGCAAGAGGGTAAGACCCAGAAAGAAATTTCTCAACAAATAGGCTGTGCCCAGAGTGCTGTATCAAGGCACCTCAATGGCAAGTCTGTTGGAAGGAAACAATGTGGCAGAAAACGCTGTACAACGAGAAGAGGAGACCAGACCCTGAGGAAGATTGTGGAGAAGGACCGATTCCAGACCTTGGGGAACCTGAGGAAGCAGTGGACTGAGTCTGGTGTGGAAACATCCAGAGCCACCGTGCACAGGCGTGTGCAGGAAATGGGCTACAGGTGCCGCATTCCCCAGGTAAAGCCACTTTTGAGCTACAGAGAAGCAGCACTGGACTGTTGCTAATTGGTCCCAAGTACTTTTTTCTGATGAAAGCAAATTTTGCATGTCATTCGGAAATCAAGGTGCCAGAGTCTGGAGGAAGACTGGGGAGAAGGAAATGCCAAAATGCCTGAAGTCCAGTGTCAAGTACCCACAGTCAGTGATGGTGTGGGGTGCCATGTCAGCTGCTGGTGTTGGTCCACTGTGTTTCATCAAGGGCAGGGTCAATGCAGCTAGCTATCAGGAGATTTTGGAGCACTTCATGCTTCCATCGGCTGAAATGCTTTATGGAGATGAAGATTTCATTTTTCAGCACGACCTGGCACCTGCTCACAGTGCCAAAACCACTGGTAAATGGTTTACTGACCATGGTATTACTGTGCTCAATTGGCCTGCCAACTCTCCTGACCTGAACCCCATAGAGAATCTGTGGGATATTGTGAAGAGAAAGTTGAGAGACGCAAGACCCAACACTCTGGATGAGCTTAAGGCCGCTATTGAAGCATCCTGGGCCTCCATAACATCTCAGCAGTGTCACAGGCTGATTGCCTCCATGCCACGCCGCATTGAAGCAGTCATTTCTGCCAAAGGATTCCCGACCAAGTATTGAGTGCATAACTGAACATTATTATTTGATGTTTTTTTTGTTTGTTATTAAAAAACACTTTTATTTGATTGGATGGGTGAAATATGCTAATTTATTGAGACAGGTTTTTTGGGTTATCAGGAGTTGTATGCCAAAATCATCAGTATTAAAACAATAAAAGACCTGACAAATTTCAGTTGGTGGATAATGAATCTATAATATATGAAAGTTTAATTGTAATCATTACATTATGGTAAATAATGAAATTTAACACTATATGCTAATTTTTTGAGAAGGACCTGTACAAGTCAATTTTGTGCAATCTAGTACTAAGCAATCACCCCTCCATGAATTGGTAGGTTGTGAGTGGTTGTCTTATCAGTATTTTGTACCTGTGTTGCCGCCATCTTTATTACATGGATTTGCTGCATCCTGAGTGCATTAGTTCTGAGTCCTGGGCAGGTAAGCACTGCTGCCTTTTTGCTGTAATAAAATTCTTTCATTAGGGCCAACTTGAGTACTGGATGGATGATATTTTTACTCCATGGCTGAAGTGAATGTTGGAGAAGTCAGTCTCGCTTATTGTAGTGATATTCTCTCGCACGACTGTCCCACTCAGACAGAAATCAGTACTTTGTGTGTCCACCCTGGAGATCAAGTAAGAGGGCAACCACGTTCAAGTCACCACAGAGGGGCCACAAATGTTGGTCATAGTTCAGGCACCTCAGCAGCTGTTTCTTTCATGTGGACTGCATAACCAACTGGAATTGAAGGTAGCGCATTGCCATTATGCAGCAAGACGACTTTTAGTCTTGTTTTGGACTAATCGATGAAGAGCCTCCATTACTCTGGATTATGACTTCTGTTTAGAGCTTCCATTAAACTGCTGATGTTGTTGCATGCCACAAGATCGACCTCCATGAAGAAGTATTGGACAAGATCTTTAACATGGTTGCGGAACAAAAAAATTTGAACATCGCCTGCTAGAGGATTTCCCTACTGTAGCCTGAAACCTAAGAGCTCAACCTTACTCTTGGGCAGGTCCAAATCTCTTACAAGACAGTTCACTTTGTGTTATAAGGTGTGGTTCAGCTAAGTTTGCTGATACAAAGAAGATGCTTCATGACACCAAGCGCCCTCTTCTTCCTCACTTGTTCTTGTGTGTGTCAAACTGGGCATACTGCAGATAAAATATTTGGATACTGTAAAGCCACTTCTTCTTTGAAACTCCTTTTCTAAAGGGGAGGGGGCACCATGCAGAAAAAGCAATTGGTCGTGTGATCAGTTGGCTCTCTCCAGATCATTGGGACTACAAAGGCATAGATTGCCTCTTCCCATGCAACCACTGGGTAAGATGTGGTGCACATCTATTGCAGCATATCTGTGGAGCCCAACTCTTGTCCTGATCTCCTAAAATACAGGTTGTAGGTTTTCCTTATCATGGTAGTCAAGTTTTGCCTTTGTGACACATAAGTAACTTCTCCGCATATGTAAAAAAAACTATCCATTTTGTTAATGCAAGAATGAGGCATATCTGAAAAACAATAAAGAAAATATCAATATGCTAAGAAATTAAAGGGAATCTGTCACCTACTTTTCAATATATAAGCTGCGGCCACCACCTTTAGGGGCTTATCTACAGTATTCTATAATTCTGTAGATAAGCCCCGACATAACCTGAAAGATAAAAACAAGTTAGATTATACTCACCCAGGGGCGGTCCGGTGCGGTCCGCTCTGATGGGCGTCACGGTCCGGGTCCAGCGCCTCCCATCTTCATGCAATGACGTTCTCTTGCTTCCTGTCGCGGCTCCTGCACAGGCATACTTTATCTGCCCTATTGAGGGCAGAGCATAGTACTGCAATGCGCAGGCACTGGGCTTCTCGGACCTTTCCCGCCGCCTGCACACTGTAGTACTTTACGCTGCCCTCAACAGGGCAGATAAAGTACGCCTGCGCAGGAACCGCAACAGGAAGCAAGGAAGACGACGTCATCGCATGAAGATGGGAGGCGCTGGACCTGGACCGCAACCCCCATCAGACCAGACCGCCCCCCCCCGGGTCAGTATAATCTAACCTGTTTTTCTTATCTTTCAGGATACATCGGGGGGCTTATCTACAGCATTACAGAATGCTGTAGATAAGCCCCTGATGGTGGTGGCTGAAGCTTATATACGAAAAAGTAGGTGACAGATTCCCTTTAAGCTAAGAAATCCTAAAACTGTATACCCTACACAGAGAGTATTTATAAAAGTAGGTGATGTCACTGCAATCAGTATTACATCATCGGAGGTGGGTTGACGTTTTTAGATTGGTCGCCCTAAGATGATAGAATGCTGAAGGCTCAATAGACTAAATAGATGATGTAATAGACAAGCTACTAACAATGCAATGCAATAATGAGGATGAAATAATAAAGATGGAATTTTTCTATAAGCATGCATGAAAGGTGTCATATGTAATTACAACCTCCTCTGGATCTTGAAAATTAAAGTCAAATCAGCAAATTTAAGCATCATATTTTAGCAATACAAAATTACCGTAGTTGAGTTCATCAGTTTTCGTCTCTTAACCAATTTTGTCGTAGAACAGTGTTATTTTAGTGGCATAATATGCAAATGGTCTCTTCAGAGAGGAAGAGTGATAAAACTCTAGTGCCACCAACAGGAAGTAGCAATCCTAAAAGTCAAAATCAACCCTTTAATGAGCCTTGCAGACACTGTGTTTCTGGGTTTTAATGAGTTGGATCCTATGTCTTTCAGGGGCTGATTCAACCATTTTCTACCTCAGGTACACATATATATAAATGTATAATGATCAGTAGCGTAGCTATCGGGGGGCAGAGGGGGCCATCGCCCTGGGCCCGGACCACAGAGGGGGCCCACCCGGAGCTACGGTACTGTAACTCTCCCTGCTCTGCCGCCTGCCATGGGGCCCCTGAGCAGGCGGGGGGGCCCTGTGCCAGTAGTGGGCCCCCCTCCCGTCACCACACTGATGAGGGAAGGAGCACTGCGCTCCTCCCATCATCCCCCAGTCAGCGTCTGGCATCACCGACGCTGACAGTGGGCTCGACGTCACAACCCGGCGCCCGCTGTCAAATGAGCGGGAGGTTGGAGCACCGCTGGAACAAGGAGGAAGAGAGGTGAATTTTTTTTTATGGGGCTGACTTATACTTCAGGATCTGCCTATAGGGGGGCTGCGTTAAACTTCAGGATTTGCCTGTAAGGGTGCTGCCTTATACTTCAGGATCTGCATATAGGGGGCCTACGTTATACTTCAGGATCTGCCTATAGGGGGTTGCTTTATACTTCAGGATCTGCCTTTAGGGGTGCTGCCTTATACTTCAGGATTTGCCTATAAGGGTGCTGCCTTATACTTCAGGATCTGCCTATAAGGGTGCTGCCTTATACTTCAGGATCTGCCTATAGGGGTGCTGCCTTATACTTCAGGATCTGCCTTTAGGGGGTGCTGCCTTATGCTTCAGGATCTGCCTATAGGGGGGCTGCCTTATACTGCAGGATCTGCCTATAAGGGGGCTGCCTTATACTTCAGGATCTGCCTATAGGGAGGCTGACTTATACTTCAGGATCTGCCTATAAGGGTGCTGCCTTATACTTCAGGATCTGCCTATAGAGGTGCTGCCTTATACTTCAGGTTCTGCCTATAGGGGTTCTGCCTCATACTTCAGGATCTGCCGATAGGGGGGCTGCCTTATAGTTCAGGATCTGCTTATAGGGGTGCTGCCTTATACTTCAAGATCTGCCTATAGGGGGGCTGCCCTATACTTCAGGATCTGCCTATGTGGGGCTGCCTTATACTTCAGGATCTGCCTATGGGGGGCTGCCTTATACTTCAGGATCTGCCTATATGGGTGCTGCCTTATACTTCAGAATCTGCCTATGGGGTACTGCCTTTTACTACAGGGTCTGCCTATGGGGTGCTGTTGTATACTACAGGGTCTGCCTATGGGGTACTTCCGTTTACTAGAGTCTGCCTATGGGGGGCTGCCTTATATTACAGGGTCTGCCTATATAGGTGCTGCCTTATACTTCAGAATCTGCCTATAGGGTGCTGCTGTATACTATGGGATTTGCCTACGGGGTGCTGCCTATGGGGTGCTGTCTTATACTACAGGGTCTACCTATAGGGGGGCTGTCTTATACTTCAGGATCTGCCTATGGGGGGGCTGCCTTATACTTCAGGATCTGCCGATAGGGGGGACTGCCTTATAGTTCAGGATCTGCTTATAGGGGTGCTGCCTTATACTTCAGGATCTGCCTATAGGGGGGCTGCCCTATATTTCAGGATCTGCCTATGTGGGGCTGCCTTATACTTCAGGATCTGCCTATGGGGGGCTGCCTTATACTTCAGGATCTGCCTATATGGGTGCTGCCTTATACTTCAGAATCTGCCTATGGGATACTGCCTTTTACTACAGGGTCTGCCTATGGGGTGCTGTTGTATACTACAGGGTCTGCCTATGGGGTACTGCCTTTTACTAGTCTGCCTATGGGGGGCTGCCTTATACTACAGGGTCTGTGGAGTGCCCCAAGACACAGGGCCGCGGTGTACTCGGTACCGGTCCTCTCTGTCTCGGTGCTGGGGTCGTCACGGTGGCTGGACCCGGTCCGTGACCCTGCTAAGTGGCGTCCAATGAAAGGGTGATGTAGTTTGTCAAGGCTTCGTGATGCCACCTGTGGTATTCGGTCAGGATGACCGAAGCTGCTAGGGGGTTCCGCTGGGGTGATGGAATGGCAGCTAGATGGTGTACCTTCCCACAGGTGAAGTATATCCCCAGGGCTTCCCAGTAATGTAGGTGGCGATGATGTGAGGCGCAATTAATAACGAGGACACAGGGTTGCAGTCTCTTTACCTTTTACTGAAGACTTCGGGATACGCAATCCAGAGCACTGCTAACAGGGCTGGCTGAGTCCGGCCGGTCCGAATGCACATCCAGAGTTCCCTTTGCAGGTGGAAATCAGTGCCTACCAACTAGCGCCTGTGTGTTGTAGTTCTTCCCTGCTGAGCATTCGGGATAGGCCTCGCAACTTTCGTATCTGTTCTTTCTCTTGCTCTCCGTCCCCCAAGTTATTGTGTGGATAGGACGCACCCGTTTGACGGGAAGGCTCGGAGCTATTCTGGGACCCTAGAGACGCCCCTCTCCAACTTTGCCCCCTATGTCTGCTTAGGTGATGTAAGGTAGACAGCCAACCTAAAATTAACTGTCCTGCCGCTGTTCGAAGTAATGCTTGGAGTCTGTCACTTCCTCGGCGTTCCGGCCATCGGCTACGCGCCTCAGTAGGATGTTGCCGATCTCGGGGCACGACTCCTACTGGATATCTCCTTGTGCTGCGATTTCGTTTCTCACTTCTCCACAATATCTTTCGCTTCGTGTCCTTTCTTAGGATGCTGCCGCAAGGTAGTGCAGGTGCGGCTCCGTAACATTCTGTCCTTTCCGCTAGATACCTGCCAGGAACCCACCTCTGACAGGTCCTCCCTGGAGCTCTCCCAGGCTGCGTTCTGTTCTAATTTCCTATCCGACCCCTAGTTTTACCAGTGTGAGGAGTGGCCTAATACATAGTGCCTTTTGCTCCCCCTAGTGGCCGGAGTGTGAAGTGTAATGTGTGACTGTGATACCTGGTCAGGTGAACTCCTTTAGTGCAATCAGACATAACATCGCTCCCCTTAGCGGCAGAGCGACATTACTGCAATGACCAGGACTCTGCATCTGCCTATATGGGTGCTGCCTTATACTTCAGAATCTGCCTATAGGGTGCTGCCTTATACTACGGGATTTGCCTACGGGGTGCTGCCTATGGGGTGCTTTCTTATACTACAGGGTCTACCTATGGGGTGCTGTGTTATACTACAGGGTCTGCCTATGGGGGTGCTGTCTTGTGCTATAGAGTCTGCCTATGGATGCTGCCTTGTGCTATAGAGTAGGCTTATGGGGAGTGCATTATATTATATGGAGTCCTATGAGGAGTGCATTATACTATATGGAGGCTTATGGGAAGTGCATTATACTATATGGCGAATTATGGGGAGTGCATTATACTATATGTAGGATGATTTGGTGCATTATACGATATGTAGGCTATCTAGTGGGCCATCATACAGTGTGGACATTACAGTGAAGGGGCCATCATACAGTGTTGGAGCCATCAAAGTTTGGAGGGCTACTAAGGGGTCAGTATCCTGTGTGGATGGCACTATACAGTGAGGGGGCATTATACTGTATAGGGGAGCTGTACAGGGGGGCAGACTCGCGACATTATTAAATGTAAAGTGGGCACTTCTTGTTATAGGGGATCTCAGGTTACTGTGATTATCAAAGAGGCACACATGGCAATATTACTTTCTAGGGAGCAAAATGTGGGCACTGTTTTCTAGGGCACTTGCACCCGGCATTACTATATTATAGAGGGGTGCTTTAGCATTTAGAAGGCACAGAGAACCGCACAGCAGGTGCAGTAATAGGGACACACACGGCGGCAGCGAATCAGTATTGGGGTATCAGGTGCAGTAATAGGGACACATACGGCAGCAGCGAATCAGTATTGGGGTATCAGGGGCAGTAATAGGGTCACCTACGGCAGCAGCGAATCAGTATTGGGGTATCAGGGGCAGTAATAGGGTCACATACGGCAGCAGAGGCTCAGTATTGGGGTATCAGCAGGATGAGAAGTTTGTCCAGGTTGGGAATAGATGGTAATGGGGCTGGAATATGAGAAGTGAAATGTGTCTTTGTTGTATTCTCTGCAGACGAGTCGTGGCTGGAAGAAGTTGTCATGTCGGTCTGGGCCAGATGGAAAAGACGGGAAAAGTGAATGATTCCATCAGAGAACATCAGCGGTAAGACATTATTTGCAACTGTGCTGTGATCTCTTATATGTTCTGTAGGACTGGTATCTACCACTGACCATATGGCGGTAATATCCATGTTGGTCGTTATATAGAGATTATCTTCAGTAATAGCGAGGTAATCTGCTGAGGTTCTCCTCCACTAATAGGGTGCGTCACCGAAGTGTAATGAATGTTACCTGGTTAGGGGCCCACTCAGAAGCTTTGCCCCCACATGAACGAAAACCCTAGCTACACCTCTGATAATGATTGTATCATATTAAGGGCGTTCATATTAAGCGGGGATTCGCTGGTTTCTGATCCAGATCCGGAGGGGGGGGGGGTATGTATGAGTTATACATACTCACAGCCAGTTATACATACTCACAGCCTCGCTCTCCAAATATCTGTAATGTATGGAGAGCAAGGACGCACCTACTGATTGGGAGTATGTATAACTCATACATACCCTCTGTTCCCGGTCAGAAACTGGCGAATCCCCATGCACTGTGCTCTGGGGGTATTCATATGTTTGTAGTCACACAGACCACAGTCACACAGATTTAGACCGGACAACCCTTTTAATAAGAACAACTCCGGTCATACCAGGAAAACTAGAAATGTAGATGCTGCAGGTACACTCGTAAGAATGCTGATGTGAGATATATTCAATTCATGACACAGACAGCACCACCATTTTCTACAGCGCACTGGTATCAGCTGTTCGCTCGGTCCCCCCTCTTGTACATATCAAAGGGCAACGAATCAAGAATTCTGGCATAGCAACCTCACAAAAAAGCTTCGGCATGTGTCCAAGGTTGAGGAGCGGCGCTGGAAGAAAACGCACTCTCCGGAAGACTTCACCACATGCAAACAAGCAATTCTTACATGCAAGTTGGCCCTCGTCTCTGCTAAACAGGACTACTTCACAACTTTCATATCTTCTCTATCGTATATCTATAGACAATTATTCAACACTTTTAACTCCCTACATCCATCGATGCCCCTCTGACCGCCCTCATTTCTGCAAGAGTATTTGCCACACATTTAAAAAATCAAATCAAATCAGACAAGTCTTTACTGTTAAACCACCATAACCCCTTTATATAATAAACCAGTGTCCTTCCCCCATAACCTTCCTTCCCACCATCACTGAAGGAAAGCTTGCTCATCTTCTTTCTAAATGACACCTCTTTTCCCTATCCTACCCCATCTTCTCCTCAACCTCACCAACCTGTGTATCCCAGCCCTAACCCATCTCTTCAATTTATCATTATGCATCTCAGGTATTTCTGGGGGGTTTCCGCAAGGTTCAGTTCATCATCTGTGAACTTCTGAGCCAATTCCTTCATGCAATGTTGGTCACGTACCTACAGAAGCAAGTGACAGATTTGTTAAATATTGTAAAACAAACTATACAAGTTTATATAGCTCATAAAAAAACAGAGGATCAGCAACCCAAACAATGGCATAAACCTCTAACCACTTTTGTGCCAAAAATTAATTTTATATTTGTATTTGGTGACTTCCTTTCTGCTTGCTAAATGCAACAATCACACCTACCCCTATCCTAAAGAAACCGTCCTTTGACCCAACCTCTACATCTAGCTATCGCCCCATATCGCTACCCTAGTTTGTTTCCAAACTCCTCGAACAGCATGTGCACATTGAACTTTCCTTCCACCTCTCCTCCAACTCGCTCTTCGACACCCTACAATCTGGCTTCCATCCCCACTACTCCACTGAACCTGCCCTAACCAAAATTAGCAACAACTTCCCTTGGCATCGAAGACTTTGCCTTCTCCTGGATCTCACCGCATATTTAGCATCCCATTCCCATACTATTTCATCCCACCCTATCTCTGTCGGTGTCACTCAAGGATCGGTCCAGGGACCCCTGCTCTTCTTCATATATACCTTTGGCCTGGGACAACTCATAATGTCTCATATCTTCCATTATCATCTATATGTTGATGGTATTCAGATCCTACCTCTCTGGCCCAGCCATCACCTCTCTGCTGTCCAGAATCCTAGAGTAAATATCATCCATATCCTCCTTCTCATCACACTTTCCAAAACTTAATGTGGACAAAGCCAAACTAATCATCTTTCCTCTATCTCACATAACTCCCCCTACCTGATCTATCTATCACTATAAATTACATCATGCTTTCCCCTGTATCGGAAGTCCACTGCCTTGGGCTAACCCTTGACTCTACCTCCTACTGCAATCAACTCAAAATTATTTCCAAAATTTGTCCCTTTCTCAACCCTCAATCTACTAAAATGTTAGTGCATGGCCTCATAATCTCCAGCCTCAACTACTGCAACTAAAGGTACCTTCACACATAACGATATCGTTAACGATATCATTGCTTTTTGTGATGTAGCAACGATATCGTTAAGGAAATCGTTATGTGTGACAGCTCTCCAGCGACCAAACAGCGACGCTGCAGCGATCGACATCGTTGTCGGTTTCGCTGCAGCGTCGCTGAGTGTGAAGGTACCTTAACACTTTCGCCCCTCTCCAGTACATCCCTAACTCTGCTGCCCCATTAATCCACCACTTCCCTCTTACTCCTCTGCCTGTCTGCTCTGCAAATCTCTGCATTGGCTCCCAATTTCCCAATGGATATAGTTTAAACTACTAACACTGACATACAAGGTCACCATACTATGTCTCTTCCATATATCTTCTAACTAATCTCCCAATGTCTTCCCACATGTAATGTCCGGTTCTCACAAGACCTCCTCTCCTCCACAGTCATACGTTCCTCTCCCAGTCACCTTCAAGTATTCTCCTGAGTATTCTCTGGTATTCTGTGCTTCAATAGGTCAGATTGTCTCCAACATTAAGAACCTTCAGATAGAACTTGAAAACCCATCTCTTCAAGACAGTTTACAGCCTGCCATGACCCCACTGTCATCTCACACCACCACCAGACAGAGCTGCTATAACCCCCTAACATACTGTCTCCCATTACCTTGTAGACTTTAATCCCGCGAGGGCAGGATCCTCTTCCCCTCTACACCAGTCTGTCAATGTTATTTTGTTCCTTATAATTGTATTTTGTATGAAAACCCTTTTCACTTGTACAGTACTATCGAATTAATGGTGCTCTAAAGTGAAATAATAATAATGTGGAAATTTTGGTGAAACTCTAAATCCCCTGAATTGTACATTTGTCCCTGGAGAGGTCCCTGATGAGAACTAGCTGACCGTGAATTACTGTATATTGTGGGGTTGTATGAGATTGTGATGAGGAGCACAGGGGAGTTACTGGTAGCCCTCTGTAGATGAATACCGGTCTGCAGCACGCCAGATGCTGCCCGTAAGTGTCGAGTGTTGGCAGTGCTGCCTGTTTATTGATTTTTTTGGTCTCAAGATCTGTATACACTGATGTCTTTCTAGGGTGACAGCAATTGTATCTTCACCAGTCTGTGTAATTATGTTTTTTTCCTTCTGAGTAAAGAAACTCAGATTAGAGACAATCAGCGCTGGGACAATAAGATCTATTAGGAAAGCTGGACACACAACTCAAGTCTGCTGAAGAAACATACAGTATAAGCTGGATAAAAACTTTCCACTAAACCATCATGTTGGCCTCATTTTTAAAGTTTAAGCATTTTTATTCTTTTATGCCCTTGGTTTTGTAGACAGAACCCCTGCTGGTCCATTGTCCACAAAAAGTGCAGGCACTGACCATGGTGATAAGCAGAGACCTTGTTTGATCTCAGGGATCTCAGGACAGACGGAAAATAATCAATATACTGTACTTTAATAGTTACAGAGCATTATGTTAATTCCTACTAATCCGGCAGATGAAAGAATACAAAGAAATCACATGGCAGCAATGTTTTTGCAGCAGTTGGAGCCGCGCCGTCCTCCGACAACCTGGGTGCTACAATTATTGGAATCACATTGGACATCAGTACGGATCAGATAGCCGGTCCGGGGCGAGCCGCAGTGCACCCCTATTAGTTAATACACAGTATATAAACAATTACACTTTGCTACAAGTTGTTTTTTTTTATCTCCAGATGTTTAATGCATAAAGAAAAAAAACATAGGGGACTGTAATGATTATTAAATAGTACAAGAATGAAGGGTTGTGCACCTGTTTTAATAATCACATGCATTAGATTCCTGCATAGATGACTTTACTTGGGGCGTTCCGTTTTCTGATTTGGACACAACATACACCGGTAAGTCAAGAAACAAAAACCCATTAAAGGTACTTTACTGTTTATTTAATAGTATGTTCCCAAAACCGTGGTGAGTAGACAGCGCCTCCCCCTACAGGCCGACATGCAGAATACGTTGTGTAGAGAAAATGCAGAAATAAACTCACTAAGTGCACAAGTAACGGAGACCTATACGATCCCAGGCCTGGCAAACATGGACAAGTGGTTGCTGTTGTAATTAAGATAGTTCAGGATTTTTCTCTCCATGTCATGTTTGTATCCATGTTGTTCCAGTATGCGTCTCAGGTACTTCTGGGGGGTTTCCGCAAGGTTCAGTTCATCATCTGTGACCTTCTGAGCCAATTCCTTCATGGAAGGCTGGTCATATATCTACAGAAGCAAGTGACAGATTCATTAAATGTCGTAAAACAAACTATACAAGTTTATATAGCTCATATAAATCGGAGGATCAGAAAACTAAACAATGGCGTAAACTTCCAATCGCCTTGGTGTCAAAAACTATATTTTCTGAGGACAAGATTATATTATCTCCAAAGTGAAACTACTATAGTCTCTCCCAATGGAAACCAGAAAAGACAGTAGGGTCATTGCATAAAAAAAAACCAAGGCAGCCGTTTACCTTAGAGGCGATCTTAATTTAGATTTCTCATCTACTGACATTACTAGGCGCTTTAACCCTTTATTTAAGGAGCACATCATAGGAAAAATGGGACAATAGCAGGTTAATAGCACTCTGACACTGTGCAGCGCCATCACTGAGAAATCGGCACGATTTCAAGCACCGCTCAGTGTATAGAGAATGGCGGCTGTAACCGCACCCCCAGCACTGGCTGAAGCCGGCCCTAATGCTGAGCTTGCTGTCAGTCAGTGCTGGGGTCTGGTTTCAGCCGCCGCTCTCTATACACTGAGCGGTGACTGAAATTGTGCCGACACCACCTCTGTGACTGAAAGAGAGAGGCTTCCGGGGGAAATAAAGTTTATTACCTCCTGGCAGTGGGGCTCTCAGTGCGGGCGCTGCACGGTGTTGGAGCGCTATTCACCTGCAGGTTTACCACGTATCTGTAAGTTAATTTATTCTACATGACAGGTTCTCCTGAAAGAGTAATTGCCAATATAATTTATTTAATCAATTAATAGTACACATTAAAATAAGTAACTGTCCTGAGGAAGTGGTGTGATCACCACAAAACGCATAGAAATAAAGTCTATTCTCTATTACATCTACGTGGACTTCTCTGGTGCATTATCCCCGTCTGATGACCCATTCTCTTCACCTAGGAAAGGATCTCAGTAATGGAGAAATTTGTCTTCACTGAATACAGATTTTACCAGTGAATTCAGAGTGAAAGAACAAACCTGGAGGAGAAAGAAGCAAATTTATCTCATGAGATATACTGCAACGTTGCGTATTTTGATGTGTACTATTGATTTATTAAATAAAAATTAAACCAGTAGTTACTCTTTAAAATACCCTCTGCCTAAACTGGTTAGATGGACACACTACTGTGCAAGGAAAGTTAAATGAACTGCAACTTGTTTTTCTTTTGTTTGTTTTTTTATGCTCAGTACAATGCCAAGGAGGGAAGATATCAGCAATGAATTTGGAGAAGCAAATATTGCTGTCCATCAATCTGGGAAGCATTATAATGTCATTTATAAACAACTGGGAGACTTTCATTTTACATTGTAAAAGAGTATTCACAAGTTGAAAACATTCAAGACAGTTGGCAACTTGAAGAGTGGACATCTCAGCAAATTCACGCCAAGGTCGGGCTGTGCAATGCAAGGAAGAGCTACAGCTCTGACTCTAAAGGCTGTTAGCATGTTAAGTGTTAAGTTCATGAGAGTACAATTAAGACTAAACAAGTCTGGCGTGTTTGGAAGGATTAACAGGAGAAAGGTCCTTTTTTTTAAAAAAGAACATAGCAGTGAAGTTAGTAAAGTTGAACCTAATAAAAGCATAAGACTTCTGGAACAATATCCATTTGGTAGCTAAAACCAAATGAAGATGTTTGGCTATAATGCCCTTCGCCACACTCGGGGATAACCCAAACAGCATATCAGCACAAATGTCTCATACTATCTGTCAAGCATGGTGGTGGAGGGAGTGATGATTTGGGCTTGTTTTGTAGCCAGAAGACCCAGGCATCTTCCAGTTATTTAGGCAACCTAGAAATCCTCTGTAGTCTGTACCAAATAACAAAGTATTCTAGAATCAAATGTGATACCATCCATACAAAAGCTAGAGATTGGCCGAAACTGGGTCATGCAACAGAAAATTATCCCAAGCACACAGCAAATCTACATCAGAACGGCCGACTGCGCCATTATACAAATTGATTATTTACATTTTCAGAGTGCAGACCTCAACACAAATGAAATGCTGGTGTATGACCTTAAGACCGCTGTGCTTAACTGAATGCCCACAGACCCCAATGAACTTAAGCAACTTTGTAAAGAAGAGTGGGCCAAAATTTCTCCAAAATGTGACACTGACAAAAGTCAGCCTTCTACAAGCTAGGGTGTACTTATTTGTTCTCACACTGCTTCTAGATTTTGGACTAGTTTTTGTTAAATAATGACACGGTGTAAAATTGTCATGTGTTGTTATTCATCTGGATTTACCTAATTTTAATACCTTTCATTATGCCTTGATTTGTAAAATCATAGACTTCCATGAGGGTGTACTTAGTTTTTCTTGTGACTCCATAGATACTTTATATTTGACTATTTTATAGCGGTCACAAGCACCGGGTCTGATCTGTTGGACCTACACCCCACATACGACAACATTCTGTGATTAGACACTGGTGAACACGTGATACCTTCCTTTGCCGCATCTTCACTGAGCTCCTAATGAAAAACTAAGTTTTGGGGTATTTTTCATTGCCAAATTCTGAACACCATAACTTTTTTATTGTTCAATTGAGTTTGCTGACCAAAGTAGATTTCACTGGTAGCATTTTGGGGTAGATATAACTTTTTATTCCATGTTTGGGAAAAGAGATGAACAGTTTTTATGTGTTTCCATGCTTTAGTTCTGCAATAAAAATGAAAGGGATACAACAATGTCTTCATCTTCTTTTCTTCTCTTTCACTGAATAGACACAGAGAATAACTATACCATGAAAACAGGGCTAGTTTTCAGAATTCAGACTTTCTGATGGATCTAACAAAATAGTAAAAGTTTTGGCACTACGTGAAAGGTCTCGGCTAAACTAACAAGAACCAATAAAAACATGAGTGAAAATTAATGCTTGGCCCTCAAGTCACAAAACGCAAGTGTCTAAAAGGCAAAACACTGAAATAATAAGCGTTTAGGACCATGTGGAATATGCCTAATTGGTAGTCAAGCAGAGGATCAGGGAGCATGGAGCAGGATGGAGATGGCGGCGTGCACGCCCGGGGCTATGCTTAACATATCTGTGATAAAACATAAAGGAAGAACCTGTTTGGGGAAGATGGGGAAACAGTGACAGAAAATGGATTAATGTCCACGGGCATTATGGGTTTTGACACAGAACAGAAGGAAATTAGCATTTGGTAGGAAACGGTCCTGGTTTTGAGTTGCAACCATAACCTACGGACAATAAGGGTAACGGCAAGGCTGATGCATCTACTCAAGTTCCAGCAGGCGGACCATGGGTTAAATGTCTAGTACATAAAGAAGCAAGGTTGTCACCGGATCTCCGATATGTGCAATTCATTCTGGGAGATCTCAAAATTCATATTTTTCCAAATGCTACAGAATGGAAAAAAAATGGAACTGGAAGAAAAAAAAAGGCATTAACAAGTACTGGAGTCAGACGGAAAGCGCACGCTAGTAAAAGTGACTAGGGCCTTAAGTATCCGCGGCGAGATGGCTGATTGTAAACTACAGGAATAGACGGGACCGTGCAGTCATCTCTGAGACAGGGACACAAAGTGTTATTCATCTTTGTCCTCAGGATAGCAAATGCTCAGTCCTGCATTACAAATGTAGAGATTTGGGATCACCGTCCCTCTAATAAAGGATGCTTGGCTGCTCTGTAAAAATGACTATGTCTCGAGGGAGGCAGCGAGCTGAACATCCGCATGTACTACCAAGAGGATGGTAATAGCTGGCATCAGACGTGGAGGCAGCTGGTCCAGCATCTTCACAGCAGGAGCTAAATGTGCTTGGTGGCTGCGGCTATCTGAGAGGATTAGCTGTCTGTGTGCACATGGGCACCTTCACTGCCATATTAGCAAATGGGAAGAACCCAATACCTGACCCCTCATGACATCCTGTGCACAGAAGATCCGCACCTTTCTGGCACCAGCCGATAATACCATGTATGTACAGGTCATGGCTTGCCCGAATGACTTAAGGCTCGTATTTCCTAAATAAGAAGTCATGAATAGCGATATGTTACCAAGGATGTCACGACTGCCGATAGCAATAGTGCCGACTGCTCACCGGCCCATGGTCATTTTACTTACAAACTATTTGGAGGGCATTTGTAGCATTGATAGTATCTTTTATATTTTCTCTGACCTGTCACCAGATCAAAAGTGGCCTGATTTTGTTCTTTATTTCTTCACACTGCTCTCCTGAGTCTTTGACTTTTTTTAATCCACCATGCAGTTCTTTCTAGAGACGTGACTATATATATATATATATATATATATATATATATATATATATATAAAAGAAAAAAAATGAAGGCAGCACTCCAATTGTTTCAGGTGGAAGAAAGTGAAAAAACTTTCTTCTGCCCCACTCATCCTGGGCAACGTTTCGGCTCCTCCTGAGCCTTTGTCAAGCTCTTTGTCAAGGCTTGACAAAGGCTCAAGAGGAGGTGAAACGTTGCCCAGGATGAGTGGGGCAGAAGAAAGTTTTTTCACTTTTTTCCACCTGAAACAATTAGAGTGCTGCCTTCATTTTTTTTCTTCTGTTTAGTTTGGCAAGTATTAGACTGTTTGCCTGGAGGCCTGGCACCTGTGAATTACTGTGCTGTTCCTTTTTTACTATATATATATATATATATATATATATATATATATATATATATATATATATATATAAAAATATATATATATATACATACAGTATATATATAGTGCTAATGTATGGCTTTTCCCAGTGTGGTGTGGCTCACAGGACTCTCTCACGCCGCGTCTTTAGGCCGCTCTACAGCATTACCCTATTAGCTCCACCTCTTAGTGAAGACCATAAAAATCAATACTAAATGGTGGAATAAAAAGAACATAATACTCAGGGAATCAGAATTTTATAGGTATAATGGCCACGCATGATGCTCAATACTGTATAATGGCCACAAAGTGCTCCATACTGTATAATGGCTTCACAAAATGTTCCATACTGTATAATGGCCCCACATGATGCTCCATACTGTATAATAGCCACAGTGCTCCATACCGTATAATGGCCACACAGTGCTCCATACTGTATAATGGCCCCACATGATGCTCCATACTGTATAATGGCCACACAGTGCTCCATACTGTATAATGGCTCCACATGAAGCTCCATACTGTATAATGGCCCCACATGATGCTCCATACTGTATAATGGCCACACAGTGCTCCATACTGTATAATGGCCCCACATGATGCTCCATACTGTATAATGGCCACACAGTGCTCCATACTGTATAATGGCCCCACATGATGCTCCATACTGTATAATGGCCCCACATGATGCTCAATACTGTATAATAGCCACACAGTGCTCCATGCCATATAATGGCCATACATGATGCTCCATACTGTATAATGGCCATGCAGTGCTCCATACAGTATAATGGCCACATATGATGCTCCATACTGTATAATGGCCACACAGTGCTCCATACTGTATAATGGCCCTACATGATGCTCCATACTGTATAATGGCCCCACATGATGCTCCATACTGTATAATGGCCACACAGTGCTCCATACTGTATAATGGCCCCACATGATGCTCCATACTGTATAATGGCCACTCAGTGCTCCATACTGTATAATGGCCCCACATGATGTTCCATACTGTATAATGGCCCCACATGATGATCAATACTGTATAATGGTCATACAGTGCTCCATACTGTATAATGGCCACACATGATGCTCAATACTGTATAATGGCCACTCAGTGCTCCATACTGTATAATAGCGCCACATGATGCTCCATACTGTATAATGGCCCCACATGATGCTCAATACTGTATAATGGCCACACAGTGCTCCATACTGTATAATGGCCACACATGATGCTCAATACTGTATGATGGTCACACAGTGCTCCATACTGTATAATGGCCACACATGATGCTCAATACTGTATAATGGCCACACAGTGGTCCATACTGTATAATGGCACCACATGATGCTCCATACTGTATAATGGCCCCACACAATGCCCCATACTATATAATGGCCCCACATGATGCTAAATACTGTATAATGGCCACACAGTGCTCCATACTGTATAATGGCCACACATGATGCTCAATACTGTACAATGGCCACACAGTGCTCCATATTGTATAGTGGCCCCACATGATGCTCCATACTGTATAATGGCCCCACATGATGCAGACTTGTAGGATAAGGCAGGACAATTCTTTTAGGGCCAATTTACATGTGCAAATTTCTGCTAAAAAAATGGAATTGTTTGACTATATACATGTCACTCATTTATTTCACTGTTCACCCAGGCCAATAAAACTGTATGGGAAGAGACGTAACGTTCTCTCCTCAGACAGCATTGATGGTTTTGGCAACATATCCCTGTGGTTACATGGGGCTATCTTCTACCAACAATGATCAGTTAATGGCCTGCATAAATTATACAAACAGCCCACGAAGGAGCGTTTTGCTTGCTTGATTGCCGATTGCCAATTATTTGCACATGTAATTTGGTCTTTACATCCATGTGGGTCCCATGGCTTGTTTTTCCTGTTTTCCTCTGACCACAAAATTGCCACAATGAATAGTTGCATACGTTCTACCTCTGTGCTTCATATATCTGTGTCTTCAGTGCCATAGACTTATTATAACGCAAAGTGTATGTAACTCCTCAGAGCTGCAGCATAGTCCCAACTATGGATCCCACACTGATCTAACAATACAGGGAAATTAGTGATAAGCTGTTTAGACCAGAACAGTCTACCATGACAATTGGAGCAAAAAATGTACATTTCCACTGCTTAACACTATATAATGGCCACACATGATGCTCCATATTGTATAACGGCAACACAGTGCTCCATACTGTATAATGGCCACACATGATGCTCAATACTGTATAATGGCCACAAAGTGCTCCATACTGTATAATGGCTTCACAAGATGCTCCATACTGTATAATGGCCCCACATGATGCTCCATACTGTATAATAGCCACAGTGCTCCATACCGTATAATGGCCACACAGTGCTCCATACTGTATAATGGCCCCACATGATGCTCCATACTGTATAATGGCCACACAGTGCTCCATACTGTATAATGGCCCCACATGATGCTCAATACTGTATAATAGCCACACAGTGCTCCATACCGTATAATGGCCATACATGATGCTCCATACTGTATAATGGCCCTGCAGTGCTCCATACAGTATAATGGCCACACATGATGCTCCATACTGTATAATGGCAACACAGTGCTCCATACTGTATAATGGCCCTACATGATGCTCCATACTGTATAATGGCCCCACATGATGCTCCATACTGTATAATGGCCACACAGTGCTCCATACTGTATAATGGCCCCACATGATGCTCCATACTGTATAATGGCCACTCAGTGCTCCATACTGTATAATGGCCCCACATGATGTTCCATACTGTATAATGGCCCCACATGATGATCAATACTGTATAATGGCCATACAGTGCTCCATACTGTATAATGGCCACACATGATGCTCAATACTGTATAATGGCCACTCAGTGCTCCATACTGTATAATAGCGCCACATGATGCTCCATACTGTATAATGGCCCCACATGATGCTCAATACTGTATAATGACCACACAGTGCTCCATACTGTATAATGGCCACACATGATGCTCAATACTGTATGATGGCCACACAGTGCTCCATACTGTATAATGGCCACACATGATGCTCAATACTGTATAATGGCCACACAGTGCTCCATACTGTATAATGGCACCACATGATGCTCCATACTGTATAATGGCCCCACGTGATGCTCCATACTATATAATGGCCCCGCATGATGCTAAATACTGTATAATGGCCACACAGTGCTCCATACTGTATAATGGCCACACATGATGCTCAATACTGTACAATGTCCACACAGTGCTCCATATTGTATAGTGGCCCCACATGATGCTGCATACAGTATAATGGCCCCACATGATGCTCAATCCTGTATAATGGCCCCACTGCTCCATACTGTATAATGGCCCCACATGATGCTGAGTACAGTATAATGGCCCCACATGATGCTCATACAGTATAATGGGCCCACATGATGCTGCATACTGTATAATGGCCCCACATGATGCTGCATACAGTATAATGGCCCCACATGATGCTCCATACAGTATAATGGGCCCACATGATACTGCATACTGTATAATGGCCCTACATGATGCTTTGTACAGTATAATGGCCCCACATGATGCTGCGTACTGTATAATGGCTCCTCATGATGCTGGGTACAGTATAATGGCCCCACATGATGCTTTGCACAGTATAATGGTCCCACATGATGAGGTGCACTGTATAATGGCTCCACATGATGCTGGGTACAGTATAATGGCCCCAAATGGTGCTGGGTACAGTATAATGGCCCCACATGATGCTAAGTACAATATAATGGATGGCCCCACATGATGCTAAGTACAGTATAATGGCCACACATAGTTACCCCACCCCCATCATTGCCTTCTCCCCAACCCCCATCATTGCCTTCTCCATCACCACACACACACCTACACCTCTCACCGTGCTCCCTTGCAGCAGCCGGCAGCTTTCTCTCCCGTGGCGCTGAATGATGTCATCCAGCCGCGCTGCTGACTGCTCACATCGCTGGAGCTCCGGTACGCCACAGATAAAGACCTCTCCATGTCTCCTGTGCCAGTCAGAGTCAGAGGAGCAATATCTGCTCCGATCTGACACAGCTGGCGATCGCGAAAGCAGTTTAAAGCAGCGGTACATTTGGTTTGAGGCCATGCGAGAAATGGAGGATCCTGGCCGGGACAGAGTCTCAAAATTGGGACTGTCCTGCTGGATCCGGGATGGTTGGAAGTTATGCACATGTGACTCTGCTCTGTACATACACAGCTCTACTCCGTACACCTCGTACACACGCGGCTCTGCTCCATACATCTCATACACACGCGACTCCGCTCCGTACACCCGCGGCTCTGCTCCGTACACATCGTCCACATGCGGCTCCGCTCTGTACACCTCGTACACATGCAGTTCCGCTCCGTACACCTCATACACATGTGGCTCTGCTCCGTGCACCTCGTACATACACAGCTCCAATCCGTACACCTCGTACACACACGGCTCTGCTCTGTACACCTTGTACATACACGGCTCCGATCGTACACCTTGTACACAAACAGCTCCACTCCATACACCTCATACACACGTGGCTCCTCTCCATACACCTCGTACACACACGGCTCTACTACAACCACAGTGTAAACCCCTCCTGACCCCACACATAAACTTACCCTCATCCAGCACCATGACAACCAGCACAGCAGAGTCCTGCATACACGGAGGCCCCTTATCATATGACCCCTGACTCCTTCCCTTCTGTGACCTCATCACAGGTCCTGTGTGCACAGAGCAGCCATCCGGATGTTCTACAAAGAAGAGCTGCAGAGGAAGTTTCCTGACATCTCTTAGCAACCAGTTGGTGAATGAATAATGGATCACAGTCAGTGCAGTGCAGGAAAAGTAAGATCCCAGCCGTGACAGCGGAGCAGACTGTCAAAATCGGGACTGTCCCGCTGGTCCGGGACGGTTGGGAGGTCTGCTGTAATCAGAATGGACATAATGCTAAATGCAGCAGATATGAAACTTTTCTCCGAACTCTGCAGTTATTCCAGAAGTTCAGATGAGTTTGACAGTCAAGAGTCTGGTCTTACTCTTGCATGGAACAGATCCATGCTGACAGTGGAGTAAATATTTGATACACGGCCAATTTTGCAAGTTTTCCCACCCACAAAGAATGAAGAGGTCTGTAATTTTTATCGTAGGTATACTTCAACTGTGAGAGACAGAATCTAAAAATAAAAACCAGATAATCACATTGTATGATTTTTATACAATTTGCATTTGATTCCATGAAATAAGTATTTGATAAAATAGAAACACAGAACTTAATATTTGGTGCAGAAACTTTTGTTTGCAATTACAGAGGTCTGACGTTTCCTGTAGTTCTGGACCAAATTTGCACACACTGCAGCAGGAATTTGGACCCACTCCTCCATACAGATCTTCTCCAGATCTTTCAGGCTTTGGGGATGATGCCGGGCAACATTGAGGTTCAGCTTCCTCCAAAGATTTTCTATTGAGTTCAGGTCTGGAGACTGGCTAGGCCACTCCAGGACCTTGAAATGTTTCTTATAGAGCCACTCCTTAATTGCCCTGCCTGTGTGTTTTCAGTCATTGTCATTCTGGAAGACACAGCCATGACCCATCTTCAGTTCTCTTACTGAGGGAAGCAGGTTGTTGGCCAAAATCTCTCAATACATGGCCACAACCATTCTCCCTTGAATATGATGCAGTCGTTCTGCCCCCTTTGCAGAAAAACACCCCCATAGTAAGTTTTCCCCTCCATGCTTCATGGGTGGGATGGTGTTCTTGGGGTAGTACTCATCCTTCATGTTCCTCCAAACATGGTGAGTGCATTTGATACAAAAAAGTTATATTTTGGTCTCATCTGACCACATGACTATATCCCAAGTCTCCTCTGGATCATCAAGATGGTCAAGGGCAAACTTCAAATGGGCCTAGACATGTGCTGGTGTGAGCAGCGGGACCTTGCATGCCTGCAGGATTTTAATCCATGACGGTGTAGTGTGTTACTAAGGAAATGTTTGAGACTGTGGTCCCAGCTCTCTTCAGGTCATTGAAAAGGTCTTCCCATGTCGTTAAGGGCTGATTCATGACCTTTCTCAGAAACATCCTTACCTCATGAGGTGAGATCTTGCATGGAGCCTCAGACCGAGGAAGAGTGACATTCATCTTGTGTTTTTTTCTATTTTCTAATTACAGTAATTAACTAATTACGCCAATAGCTGTTGCCTTCTCACAAAGATGTTTGCTTCTTGTCCTGTAGCCCATCCCAGGCCTGTGCAGGTCTACAAATTTTGTCCCTGGTGTCCTTAAACAGCTCTTTGGTCTTGGCCATGGTGGAGAGGTGGGAGTGTGATTGATTGTGTGGACGGGTGTCTTTTACACAGATAACGAGTTCAAACAGGTGCAATTAATACAGGTAATGAGCGCAGAGTAAGAGGGCTTCTTAGAGGAAAACTCACAGGTCGATGAAAGCTAGAATTCTTGCTAGTTAATTTGTGCACAAAAAATGCAATTTAATTATGTAAAAATCATACAATGTGATTTTATGTTTTTAGTTTTTACATTCTGTCTCTCACAGTTAAACTGTACCTACGATAAAAATTACAGACCTCTCCATTCTTTGTAGGTGGGAAAACTTGCAAAATCATCAGTATCAAATACTTATTTTCCCCACTGTATGTGAAGCTGGCATACTTTAAAAACACTAATCTGCTTGGCTAAGTCTACAGCCTTCTCTAACACAATGTCATCTCTGCAACAGGTAGCAATGGATTCATCCCTGTAATAAATCATCTGAGTTCACCGAAATCTGCCTGCAATGTCTCCAATTGGCTCTGATGACATATTTTCGTTTTCACACTGGAAAACATTTCAGAAACCTTAATTACTGCTAAAAGCCATACAGCTCTCCACTTAATGATGTTTCCCATTTAGGAATAAGCACATGTAACTCTATACTAATGACCCCTATGTTTTATTGTGAAGAATGGGTGCCAAATTGTTCCATCTGTATTAGATTTTTACCCTTTGTTATTGCTGAACATTTAAAGAACCACTGCCATGAAAAGGAAGATGATAAAAGAGTTTCTTCACATATAAATGTATCTAGAAGCTGTTTTCATAGCTCTCAGTTATTCACATGGTATTAGTATATAGGTCCACCTGTCATGAGGCAGACACACTTTAGAAGCTTTAACAAAGGTGAACTTAGTGGCCACTACAATATCATGCACTGGTTGTACAGTCAGCTGGTTAAGACAGTATAAAGCCCAGAAATTACAGCTCTGGGTGCTGTACGGCGGGGGTGCAGACACTTTATAGGCACCTTGTAGATGTTCTTGTTTTCTTTACAATTGCACTTTCAAATCAAACTCCAGGTGAAATTTGACAATTTGTAAACTGGAGCTACTAGCGTCATTTATTATAGCAGTGACATGTATTCTTTAAATCGGGTCTCTGAAGTGAGATTTTACAAGTGGCTTGGTACAATATAGGTTTTAAACACCACAGGGAAAAAACAAAATGGTTGGAGGTAACTAAGCGGTACAGATGTTGCTAAAATGATGCCATTTCTGTAACATCACTTCCTGCTCTGCTGCTAGTGGCGGACGCTGCACCTCCCAAACTTCCTGCTCTGCCGCTAGTGGCGGACGCTGCACCTCCCAGACTTACTGCTCTGCCGCTAGTGGCGGACGCTGCACCTCCCAGACTTCCTGCTCTGCCGCTAGTGGCGGAAGCTGCACCTCCCAGACTTCCTGCTCTGCCGCTAGTGGCGGATGCTGCACCTCCCAGACTTCCTGCTCTGTTGCTGGTGGCAGACGCTCCACCTTCCAGACTTCCTGCTCTGTTGCTAGTGGTGGAGGCTGCACCTCCCAGACTTCCTGCTCTGCCGCTAGTGGCGGACGCTGCACCTCCCAGACTACATGCTCTGCCACTAGTGGCGGACGCTGCACCTCCCAGACTTCCCGCTCTGCTGCTAGTGGCGGACGCTGCACCTCCCAGACTACATGCTCTGCCGCTAGTGGCGGATGCTGCACCTCCCAGACTACATGCTCTGCCACTAGTGGCGGACGCTGCCCCTCCCAGACTACATGCTCTGCCACTAGTGGCGGACGCTGCACCTCCCAGACTTCCTGCTCTGCCGCTAGTGGCGGACGCTGCACCACCCAGACTACATGCTCTGCCACTAGTGGCGGATGCTGCACCTCCCAGACTTCCCATTCTGCTGCTAGTGGCGGACGCTGCACCTCCCAGACTACATGCTCTGCCGCTAGTGGCGGACGCTGCACCTCCCAGACTTCCTGCTCTGCCGCTAGTGGTGGACGCTGCACCTCCCAGACTTCCTGCTCTGCCGGTAGTGGTGGACGCTGCACCTCCCAGACTTCCTGCTCTGTTGCTAGTGGTGGATGCTGCACCTCCCAGACTTCCTGCTCTGCTGCTAGTGGCGGACACTGCACCTCCCAGACTACATGCTCTGCTGCTAGTGGCGGATGCTGCACCTCCCAGATTTCCTGCTCTGCCGCTAGTGGTGGATGCTGCACCTCCCAGACTTCCTGCTCTGCCACTAGTGGCGGACGCTGCACCTCCCAGACTTCCTGCTCTGTTGCTAGTGGTGGATGCTGCACCTCCCAGACTTCCTGCTCTGCTGCTAGTGGCGGATGCTGCACCTCCCAGACTACATGCTCTGCTGCTAGTGGCGGATGCTGCACCTCCCAGATTTCCTGCTCTGCTGCTAGTGGCAGACACTGCACCTCCCAACTTTCTGCTCTACCGCTAGTGGCTGACGCTGCACCTCCTAGACTACATGCTCTGCCACTAGTGGCGGACGCTGCACCTCCCAGACTTCCTGCTCTGCCGCTAGTGGCAGATGCTGCACCTCCCAGACTACATGCTCTGCCGCTAGTGGCGGACGCTGCACCTCCCAGACTTCCTGATCTGTTGCTAGTGGTGGACGCTGCACCTCCCAGACTTCCTGCTCTGCCGCTAGTGGCGGATGCTGCACCTCCCAGATTTCCTGCTCTGCCGCTAGTGGTGGACGCTGCACCTCCCAGACTTCCTGCTCTGCCGCTAGTGGCGGACGCTGCACCTCCCAGACTTCCTGGTCTGTTGCTAGTGGCGGACGCTGCACCTCCCAGACTACATGCTCTGCTGCTAGTGGTGGACGTTGTACCTTCCAGACTTCCTGCTCCATCGCTATTGGCGGACACTGCACCTCCCAGACTTTCTGCTCTACCGCTAGTGGCAGACGCTGCACCTCCCAACTTTCTGCTCTACCGCTAGTGGCTGACGCTGCACCTCCCAGACTTCATGCTCTGCCGCTAGTGGCAGATGCTGCACCTCCCAGCCTACATGCTCTGCCGCTAGTGGCGGGCGCTGCATCTCCCAGACTTCCTGCTCTGCCGCTAGTGGTGGACGCTGCACCTCCCAGACTTCCTGCTCTGCCGCTAGTGGCGGATGCTGCACATCCCAGACTTCCTGCTCTGTTGCTAGTGGTGGACGCTGCACCTCCTAGACTTCCTGCTCTGCCAGTAGTGGTGGACGCTGCACCTCCCAGACTTCCTGCTCTGTTGCTAGTGGTGGATGCTGCACCTCCCAGACTTCCTGCTCTGCTGCTAGTGGCGGACACTGCACCTTCCAGACTACATGCTCTGCTGCTAGTGGCGGATGCTGCCCCTCCCTGATTTCCTGCTCTGCCGCTAGTGGTGGACGCTGCACCTCCCAGACTTCCTGCTCTGCCGCTAGTGGCAGATGCTGCACCTCCCAAACTTCCTGCTCTGTTGCTAGTGGTGGATGCTGCACCTCCCAGATTTCCTGCTCTGCCGCTCGTGGTGGACGCTGCACCTCCCAGACTTCCTGCTCTGTTGCTAGTGGTGGATGCTGCACCTCCCAGACTTCCTGCTCTGCTGCTAGTGGCGGACGCTGTACCTTCCAGACTTCCTGCTCCATCGCTATTGGCGGACACTGCACCTCCCAGACTTTCTGCTCTACCGCTAGTGGCAGACGCTGCACCTCCCAACTTTCTGCTCTACCGCTTCACCTCCCAGACTTCATGCTCTGCTGCTAGTGGTGAACGCTGCACCTCCCAGACTTCCTGCTCTGCCGCTAGTGGCAGATGCTGCACCTCCCAGCCTACATGCTCTGCCGCTAGTGGCGGGCGCTGCATCTCCCAGACTTCCTGCTCTGCCGCTAGTGGCGGACGCTGCACCTCCCAGACTTCCTGCTCTGCCGCTAGTGGCGGATGCTGCACCTCCCAGACTTCCTGCTCTGTTGCTAGTGGTGGACACTGCACCTCCTAGACTTCCTGCTCTGCCAGTAGTGGTGGACGCTGTACCTCCCAGACTTCCTGCTCTGTTGCTAGTGGTGGATGCTGCACCTCCCAGACTTCCTGCTCTGCTGCTAGTGGCGGACACTGCACCTCCCAGACTACATGCTCTGCTGCTAGTGGCGGATGCTGCCCCTCCCTGATTTCCTGCTCTGCCGCTAGTGGTGGACGCTGCACCTCCCAGACTTCTTGCTCTGCCGCTCGTGGCAGATGATGCACCTCCCAGACTTCCTGCTCTGCCGCTAGTGGCGGATGCTGCACCTCCCAGATTTCCTGCTCTGCCGCTAGTGGTGGATGCTGCACCTCCCAGACTTCCTGCTCTGCCGCTAGTGGCGGACGCTGCACCTCCCAGACTTCCTGCTCTGTTGCTAGTGGTGGATGCTGCACCTCCCAGACTTCCTGCTCTGCTGCTAGTGGCGGACGCTGCACCTCCCAGACTACATGCTCTGCTGCTAGTGGTGGACGTTGTACCTTCCAGACTTCCTGCTCCATCGCTATTGGCGGACACTGCACCTCCCAGACTTTCTGCTCTACCGCTAGTGGCAGACGCTGCACCTCCCAACTTTCTGCTCTACCGCTAGTGGCTGACGCTGCACCTCCCAGACTTCATGCTCTGCTGCTAGTGGTGAACGCTGCACCTCCCAGACTTCCTGCTCTGCCGCTAGTGGCAGATGCTGCACCTCCCAGCCTACATGCTCTGCCGCTAGTGGCGGGCGCTGCCTCTCCCAGACTTCCTGCTCTGCCACTAGTGGCGGACGCTGCACCTCCCAGACTTCCTGCTCTGCCGCTAGTGGCGGATGCTGCACCTCCCAGACTTCCTGCTCTGTTGCTAGTGGTGGATGCTGCACCTCCCAGACTTCCTGCTCTGCTGCTAGTGGCGGACACTGCACCTCCCAGACTACATGCTCTGCTGCTAGTGGCGGATGCTGCCCCTCCCTGATTTCCTGCTCTGCCGCTAGTGGTGGACGCTGCACCTCCCAGACTTCCTGCTCTGCCGCTAGTGGCAGATGCTGCACCTCCCAGACTTCCTGCTCTGTTGCTAGTGGTGGATGCTGCACCTCCCAGACTTCCTGTTCTGCTGCTAGTGGCGGACGCTGCAACTCCCAGACTACATGCTCTGCTGCTAGTGGCGGATGCTGCACCTCCCAGATTTCCTGCTCTGCTGCTAGTGGCGGACGCTGCACCTCCCAACTTTCTGCTCTACCGCTAGTGGCTGACACTGCACCTCCCAGACTTCATGCTCCGCCGCTATTGGCGGACGTTATACCTTCCAGACTTCCTGCTCCATCGCTATTGGCGGACACTGCACCTCCCAGACTTTCTGCTCTACCGCTAGTGGCAGATGCTGCACCTCCCAACTTTCTGCTCTACCGCTAGTGGCAGACGCTGCACCTCCCAGACTTTCTGCTTCACCGCTATTGGCGGACGCTGTACCTTTCAGACTTCCTGCTCCATCACTATTGGTGGACGCTGCACCTCCCAGACTTCCTACTTCGCCACTATTGGCGGATGCTGCACCTTCCAGACTTCCTGCTCTGCCACTATTGGCAGACACTGCACCTCCCAGACTTTTTGCTCCACCTCTTGGCAGAAGCTGCACCTCCCAGACTTCCTGCTCCGCCATTACTGGCGAACGCTGCACCTCTTAGACTGCCTTCTAAGCCACTATTGGCAGATGCTGCACCTACCAGACTTCCTGCTCTGCCACTACTGGCAGACGCTGCACCTTCCAGACATTTTGCTATGCCAGCCTGTGCACATAAGTCTAGTTACAAATGCTGAAGGCAAATAAGAGGCAACAAGAGCAAATGAATGTAGGTGATGAACAGGGCAAAAAAAAAACTATGCGAGATTTCATTTAACAGCTGCAAAATAGGAAGTGATGTTAGAGAAAGGGATGCCTTTTCAGCAACTTCTCCTGTACAGCCCAGTTATATTATTATTTCATATGGTGTGAAAGTGACCCTGTCATACTAATGATGGTATGTGATCTGCGAATGGTATGTAAAAGAGCAAACGGAGTTGATCACACTAATATACATTTTTGAGTGAAATTGCAGTAAAATTAGCATCGTATTCATTGAAATTCCCTGTGTTTGCATGCCTGAGTCCATTGTGCAGTCCTATTCAGTGATTTATAGCAGGGGTCCCCAACTCCAGTCCTCAAGGCCCACCAACAAGTCATGTTTTCAGGATTTCCTTAGTCTTGCCCAGGTAATAATTGCATCACCTGTGCAATGCAAAGGAAATCCTGAAAACATGACCTGTTGGTGGGCCTTGAGGACTGGAGTTGGGGACCTCTGATTTATAGCCTCCCCTCATATGACTGTGCATGCAGCGATAGCTGTCAATCACTGAGTAGATCCACCCACTGGACTCCTAGGTATACAAACACCAGCGATTTCAATGAATAAAATACAAGTGATCCTGAATTTTGTGCAACAATCTAATATATCATTCTGCTTAACTTCTCCTTCTGCATACCATGCTGTCTGTAAATCAGGCTTTCTCACAATGCCTTTTAGTGAATTGGGAATCTTGAAAACTTGTACTTGAGGGTCCACAGTGAATTAATTAATTGTGCTGGTATTGTATGTGCATGGGAATAACACTATCTTTGCCCAACATAAGATTTACCGTATTATTCTGACCATAAGACACACTTTTTTTCCTCCAAATTTGGGAGGAAAGTGTGGGTGCGTCTTATGGTAGGGATGTAGCATGTGGGGAGGGGGGCAGCAGCGAGTGGGATTGCACTGTTATCCCACTTCAGGAGGCAGAAAAATGTCCCCACTGTGGGGAATAAGCTGCTGGGGAAACCATGTGGTCCCGATGATTAAGTGCAGTGAATATTCATTAGCTACTCCCCGCCCACCTATCAGCTGAGAGGTGAGCTGGAGCAGCAAAGGAATACTGCACTTAAGCAGGGACACACATGGATTCCTCAGCGCGGATTCCTGCAGCAGCTGGGGAGATCCCTGTGTCTGGGGGAGAGGAGGCAGCAGCAGCAGGGTCCGGGGGAGAGGAGATCGCTGGTACCTTCCTGGGCTGGAGCTGAGTGCTGTGCAGGAGGACCTGTGATGATGTCAGAAGTGGGCGGGCTGGAGAATCACATGGCAGCACAGAGCCCTCCCTCTTCTTGACATCATCACAGGTCCATCAGACTCCAACACTAGAATCTGCTGGCTTCCATTACCTGTGCTGTGGAAAGGCAACAAGAGGGAGGGCTCTGTGTGCAGTCATGGGATGCTTTTACCTCACCACAGTGTGGCTGGCTGCCACAATTAAGAGGTTAGTCTTTCCAAAACACAATAAAGCACTCTGCCACTCCTTTAGTGAACTATAACTCCCAGCTTGTCATAGGATCTGCAGGACATGCTGGGAGTTATAGTTCTCCCATGGGATTTTAAAGCAGCACTCCAGTGTTATTTTGCAGTGCTGGAGTGGTGCTTTCAATATCAGCCCTGCGCCCCCATTCTTATACTCACCCTCCAGCATCTTCATATAGTACTGTACAGACACCACACTGGTCCCGCAGCTTCCAAAATAATAACATACTATTATATATAATAACACCACATATAACAGTATGTTATTAAATATTTTACCACATTTTTTTGCTTCAAATATTTTTTTCCCTATTTTCCACCTCTAAAACCTGGGTGCGCCTTATAGTCCGGTGCGTCTTATAGTCCGAAAAATACGGTATATCATGCATTATCACCAGTTTTCCCCTCTGCTGAGCACATCTTCTGAAGTTGACTGTGAGCTTGTGGGAGAAGACTAGCTGCTCTGATATCTTCCATACACTGCTCAGCACACAGATGGATTCTTGCTCTTCTTTCCTTAGTGAGCATATAGAAGAAATCAGCAGTAACTTAGAGGAAATTATACAGCAGTACTGAGTGGTGCAGATGTGAATCCAGCTATGGCTATGGGGCGATGTAAAGGACTTATTCGAAAGCTCAGCACAATCTTTCTGTGTCCCCCTAAGCTTGTTTTCGAACTCTGCTCACTCTTCCTTTTTTCATAGAATATAATAGGATACATCACCTTGCTGGCAGTCAGACTTGTCTTGAGCAAGATGAGCTGAGCTGTTTATTTTAGAGAGGAGGACAAGTTTAAGAAGCACAGAGAGGGGAAAAATGGCTCATAAGTGGGGAAATAATCAGAATCTGTTTATTAGATATATTACAATATATCTTATACTCACCTGGAATATTGATTTATGCAGTTTGTTGAACGTACAGATCAGTTCTCTTTTAACAATATACAGATTTATGAAGCATGTACGTTTTTCTGCAGCATTCATCACACACATCCACATTTGTGAGTTTATCCATCTCACAGCAAAGTCTCTATATAATTATATTAGTCTGAAGCTAATACATATTGCTGCAGGCTCACATAATCCAGAACAAAGTGGCCTGTCCTAACGAGCTGTGAAGCACTAGGACAAAGTTACGCCTCTTAGAGAACAGGAGATATTAGTGATTTTTCTTACTTTCTTGGATGCTAGGATTTCGCGCACCTCTTGCTGGAAATCAATAAAGCGATCGTGATAGATGGCCATGCACCACGCTTCCATGAAGTAGCTGTTTTGAAAAGAAGAAGAAATTGAGTTATCCAGTGAACCTTTCATTAACAGCTAATAAAGTATTTACCTGATTTTTTTTCCCTTTTTTTTTTGCTTTCATAATTTACAGCTCAGGGCCCATCAGGATCGTTTGTTCATAAAATGCCTCCCCATAACAGCATGGTCAATCAATTTTTTTAATGGATGTTCCTGATGTACAGCCAGCTCTGGTAATTACATTTAAAGTGGCTTAATTCAGAGCTGTAGCAAGACCCAGTGAAGAATCCTGATTTTATCAGAATTTAAAAGCCTGAAGACCTGTGAGGGACCATGTCTCCATTATCCGGTCTCATTTGAGAAAAGCAGATTGTAGGATTAACTGAACTGGTGCATAAACAAATTAAATTTGTGTAGCCAATGACACAAATGTTGTTCAGCATTAAAGTCTGAGGATTAATACATGACAGAAAAACAGGCCACCGTAGTGCCGCCGAGCCGCAGACGTATTACTACTCTAATTCACAACTTTCTCGTATTGTGCCAGCTATCCGTTATATAAGCATTATAATTCATGTACAAACATGTGTGCTTCCAGGTCTGTAACCACACGTCCTGACGAACGGTCATGCAGACATAATGTGATATATAACTCTCATGGAGGGGCTTCATTGCCACTTTTTGCTCATAACGAGGGGCAGATTTGTTTGTTTTTTCCTGATAATTACTAAGTGATAAATCAGTATTCAGTGTCCTGAAAACAATTCAACTACTATATAATCATAATATATTTACTTATTACAGCGACATCCTTCAAGCCCCGTACATGCAAACCATTAATTAACAGATAAAACTGACTGTATTAGCGGCCATGTCAATATACAAGAGGTCTAATTAGTGCGAGGATAAGTATACAAGCTTCCATAGGGATGTTAGTATGAATAGGAATTAGCAAATTCTCCTGCATCGCTCTCGTCTCTAATAGGGCTCGTTCACACGAGTGGATTTCATGGACGTCTGCTGTCCAAGGTAAAATTGGACAGCGCACCTATAGCAGACCTATAGCAGACCTACAGCACCCCTATAGCGCACCTATAGCACACCTACAGCGCACCTATAGCACACCTACAGCACACCTTTAGCAGACCTAGAGCGCTCCTATAGCAGACCTATAGCCCACTTACAGCATTCCTATAGCGCACCTATATAACACCTATAGCAAACCTACAGCGCACCTATAGCAGAACTACAGTGCACTGTAGCGCACCTACAGCACACCTATAGCAAACCTACAGCGCACCTATAGCAGAACTACAGTGCACTATAGCGCACCTACAGCACACCTATAGCAAACCTACAGCGCGCCTATAGCAGAATTACAGTGCACCTATAGCACACCTATAGCAGACCTACAGCACACATATAGCAGAACTACAGTGCACCTATAGCAAACCTACAGCACACTATAGCACACCCATAGTGCACCTATAGGACACCTACAGCGCACCTATAGCAGACCAACAGCGCACCTATAGCAGAACTACAGTGCACTTAAAGCAGACCTATAGCACACCTACAGTAAACCTATATCACACCTACAGCGCACCTATAGCAGAATTACAGTGCACCTATAGCAGACCTAGAGCACACCTATAGCGTACCTATAGCACACCTATATCAGAACTACAGTACACCTATAGCAGACCTATAGTGCACTTATAGCACACCTACAGCAGACCTACAGTGCACATATAGCAGAACTACAGTGCACATATAGCAGACCTACAGCACACCTACAGTGCACTTATAGCACACCTACAGCGCAAATATAGCAGACCTACAGCGCACCTATAGCAGAATTACAGTGCGCCTATAGCAGACCTACAGCACACCTATAGCGCACCTATAGCTGACATACAGCGCACCTACAGCGCACCTATAGCAGAACTACAGTGCACCTATAGCTAACCTATAGCAGACCTATAGCGCACTTATAGCACACCTATAGCAGACCTACAGCACACATATAGCAGAACTACAGTGCACCTACAGACCTATAGCACACTATAGCACACCTATAGCGCACCTATAGCACACCCACAGCGCACCTATAGCAGACCTACAGCGCACTTATAGCATACCTACAGCGCACCTATAGCAGACCTACACCACACCTACAGCGCACCTATAGCAGACTTACAGCACACCTACAGCGCACCTATAGCAGTCCTACAGTGCACTTATAGCAGACCTACAGCGCACCTATAGCAGACCTACACCACACCTACAGCACACCTATAGCAGACCTACAGTGCACCTACAGGGCACTTATAGCAGACCAACAGCACACCTATAGCAGACCTACAGCACACCTATAGCAGACCTACAGCGCACTTATAGCAGACCTACAGCGCACCTATAGCAGACCTACACCACACCTACAGCGCACCTATAGCAGACCTACAGCACACCTACAGCGCACCTACAGCACACCTACAGTGCACCTACAGCACACCTACAGCGCACCTATAGCACACCTACAGGGCACTTATAGCAGACCTACACCACACCTACAGTGCACCTATAGCACACCTACAGCAGACCTACAGCGCACTTACAGCAGACCTACAGCACACCTATAGCACACCTATAGCACAACTACAGGACACTGACCAATTGTATTCAATAGGGCTATTTAGATTATGTTTTTTCACATGCACTGAGTGTCTGTGTGCAAAAAATCGCAGCGTGCACAATTTTCTTTCGTATTTCAGATGAGACTTGTTTGATGAGGACAACCTCTATTTAGAACGACGCCAGGTCAGTATTAAGGTTGTCGTAGCATTAGAAGTCTTTAGTGATCAGCTGTTGTTGCCAATCTTCAATGCCGTGTATGAAGAGGTCCATGTAAAAAAAGAGCTGCAATTTGTATGTGGCTCTCTGCTTTCATTATTAGAGTGGGTCCTAATAAGATTTTCCGTCATGAGGAATTCCCTTTAATTTAAAAAAAATAATGAATTTCCTGCTCACATTGTATAACTAGGCCACAGTAATAGCATTACTGCATATATACATATAATAAACTAGATGGCAGCCCGATTCTAAAGAATCGGGAGTCTAGAATCCATATATACTTTATTTATTCAAATGTAAGAATAATACAATTAATAAATAATAGTAAGAAAGAACAAAAAATGGCTGCACTTACCAGCTCTTGACAATTCTTGTTATTTAAGAAATTGCTGGGCAATAATGGACAATGTCCTTATGTGGCAAATAATAGAGCAATATACCCAATGTGGCAAAGAAGAGGTTAATAAACGGCAGTCTCTCAGTATAACAGTCAGTGAATAATAGGCAGTATATGGAGAAAACACCAAACAAAAGTTCAAAATTGGTGTGAAAATGTCACTGAACCACTTCACAACTAAATATATATAGTTTTGGTAAATGGTATTATCATTTTTTTGACGAAATTCGGCAGGAGCTTGAAGAGCAACGTCACTGGGCCCGCCTCCACGCAGTAGAAACTTGCTGTGAGGTAAAAATTCAAAAATCACACCAAAATGGCGGGCGGAGTGTGTCACAGTACGGCACGTTTCTGATTGGTCGCTCGCAGCAGGCGGCAACCAATCAGACACTGGACACTGTTGACGTCACTTATCTCCGGACATTAGCTCCGGACATTAGCTCTGGACATTAGCTCCGGACAGGAAGTTGGCACAAATTGCAGGAAGTAGTATTCTAGGCAATTATATATTAGATAATATAAAACCTGGAGATAACAAAACAGGAGAAGAACTTGGGTATTCTTGTTACAAGTAACATAAGCAGCTGTACTCAATGTCAAGTAATATTACCCCTCTATAAATCCCTAGTAAGGCCGCATATTGAACATGATATTTAGTTTTGGGGTCTACAAGGTAAAATGGATATAGGGGAGGTAGAGGAGATTTGTAGTAATCAACAAAATTATTAAATGGGATATGACGTCTCTAAATATAAATACACCTTAAATGTGAATTATGAATAAATATATGTTATGAATACAAAAAAGCTGACATAGGATTTTATTATTCCAAAGACCAAGGAACATTCACCACGTCTGGAGGAAAGGTGTTGTAGACAGCAATACAGAGAAGAGTTCTGTACAGTTACAGTAGTCAGACCTTGGATGCGCTACACCAGTGTTTCCCAAACTCCAGTCCTCGCGGACCCCACGGGTCATGTTTTCAGGATTTCCTTAGTATTGCACAGGTGGTGGAAGTTTCATTAAGCCCTCAGGATTTCTCTCAACACTATGGAAATCCCGAAAACATGACCTGTGGGGTCCGTGAGGACTGGAGTTTGGGAAACACTCCTCTACACCAAGGGTGGGAAACCTTTCTCTCTGCCAAGGGCCATTTTGATATTTACTGTATACCATCCTTCGGGGGGCATACACATCGCACTATACGTCTGGACGCTGGCACTAGTGTCAGGCTGTAATCTTTCATTGCATGAGCTAGGTGCTCATGCTCACAGAGCAAGAAGAAATTAAAGACTCGGCAGCCATCAAAACACAGCTGCAGACCCAAGCACTGCAGTCCCCGGGAATCTACCCAGGGGCGAGAGGAAAGGTCATCATGGGCCATTTACGGCCTGAGGTTCCCCATCGCTGCTCTATACCAACAGGTGAAAATTGCAGATACCGTGACAGCATTGAGAAGGGGCTAGATGCCTATCTAACCACAAATGATGTATTACAAGTAACATAGCACTGAATAATAAATCCAAGAAAGCGTCACCCTATGTAAGAATACCTATTAATATGTACAATAAAATTACATTTGTTTGTTATGAATCCAATTAGATTTAAAAACAGATTTTTTGTTTAGGCTTTTTTTTTTGTTCAAAAAATATCCACTTGTTGCCATCTGCAGATTTTTATAAACATCACTCTAATGTAATATCTAGAATTGTTCCTGCATGTACCCAAAATATCGGTCACTATAACAGGCAGAGATGTTACCACTGTATTGCACTGTATGTGCTGTACGCAGCTCACTATCTCTGAATAAATAACATTTTTTATACTGGACTTTTTTTTAAATTATAAAGTTACCATACTTAATATTTTCCAAAGAGAAAAAAACCTGTTCTTAATGTTTTAAGCTGCAGCCCAATAAAATGATTCTCCGGATTCACACGATAAATGATTCAATTACTCCTAATTAGGTAAATAGAATTAAACTGAACTGTTCTCGGCTTAATATGGTTTCTAGACAGAGATTATCCTGGACAATATATTAGGTGTCCAAATCATATTAAGCTTGTTCTGCAGTCTTCTTTGGGTGTGTGGTGAATTACATGCGCTATTATATATATGGATTATATTTATTCCAGGCTATTTTCAGAAAAAAAAAAATCCCCATAACATGAAAGACAATTTGTACAATTATAACTGTTATAAGTTGCATATTGATTCTTGATTAGATAAATGTTGTCCCTAATGGAAGTCTTTGGGGAAACAAATCATAACCCCGTCAGATATAACTAATGTTTATGTTGACTGTAAAGTTCGGGGTTAGTTCCAGACATCTAGTGTCCGTTGCCGAACTCCGAACACAGACTTTTTCCCGGTAGTCCTTTTTACTGTTCTTGTACGATGCCAAATAAAGTTTGTTGAAAGGCTGCAGTGCAGCCAATCAACAAGCTTTTAGGCTGTGTGCACTTCCGGAGCTAACATAGCATGATTGACGGATGCAAAAAGTGACCCGGCCAGTATAAACACGGGATCCCGGGAACCCTATTTTTAATAACTAGCAAAGGGAAAGCAGTGGATCTTCCCAGCCTATTAATGTCAGCCCCCAGCTGTCTGCTTTGCCTTTGCTGGTTATTAAAAATGAGGGGACCCTAACAAAAATAACTTGGGACCCCCTTATTTTTAATAACCAGCTAAGGCAAAGCAGAAAGCTGCGGTCCATGAATATTGCCCCCTTCCCAGGCTAATAAAACCAGCCCTCAGCCACCCCAGAAATGGAACATCAATTAGATGAGACAATTTTGGCGCTTAGAATTTGCTTTTTCCCATTTCCCTGGTGCAGTGGCAATCGGAATAATGGTTTTGGGGTTAATGTCAGCTGTATAATGTTAGCTGGCATCAAGCCTAGAAATCGAGAGGCGTCTATCAGACACGCCCCATTATTAACACTGTATTTCAAAACAAAAATAAAAAACACGGAAAAAAGTTGTTTTAAATAAAGACTCCCTGACACATTCACATTCACTGGTTCCAACCTGTGGCTATACCAAACACCAAAAAAACCACTGAAAAAAGCTAGTGAGGAGAACTAGGAATACCCTACAAATTATCTACGTTATGGTCTGCCTGTCGGCGGGGGTTGGCGCTCTATGGGATAGCGTTATGGCGCCCCCGCTCCACGTCGGCTTGCCCTGGGGTCCCTAGAAGGCCCTAACCAGACGTTGGGCCCCTCTACCCACACAATCGTGTACTAAAGGACCCCTACGGACTATACATAGACCAAACCTGCGTCTAGGGAATCCTATACCCCACAGCGTGATTTAAAAACAACATAGAGCATATGTAGACAAAGGCATATGGCAGAGAATATCTAATAATTCAGCCCGCTTTTTAATGCTTATATTAGCTTGCGTGGCTTTCTGAAGGTTTAGGTAAACCGTATATACAGAAGGTGCTACTTATTTTTTATGAGATAGTGGCCACTTCCATCAATGTCACCAGATACCACGCTTAGATGTTAACAATCCAAAAGATAGCATCCAAAAACCCAGCGCATGGAGTTAATTAATGGCTCATCAATCTCTGATTTATCCCCTCCGGGATGTCTATCACAAACACCACCGGTTGTACCAGATCATGCATTAGAGTACGATCCATCTCATGCCTTTAAGGTCACAAAAGCGTAGCAATCAAATTCCATCAGGAATATAACCCATTTACATGACGCCACATTAGGTACTCATCGTGGGGTTAAGGTGCCGTCCGCCTTGTCACTGTGTAGAGGCGTTTCGCCCCTCTGGCTCATCAGGAGGCTCGATCTAGTGCCATGTGTCTCGATGGTTGATAATCCTCACCATTAGCACTGTATTGGAGCTCTGGACGGAAAGCACATCCGTGTGCGTAAGCCGCCGAACTCAGGGACCCAATTCTATAATTATAAACAGTTTTTCTCTGTAGTGCTGTTGGCCCTGGTCGACAGCAACTACAGGTTTATAATTGTAGATATTGGGGCCTATGGGAGAACTGGAGACTCTAGAGTCTTCAGTTCTTCCATTATGGGTCGGCGGCTGCGCAACAATGATTTGGATCTCCCACCCCCAAGTCACATACCAGGGGCTAATTTGGATGCGGTGCCTTACATGATGGTAGCTGGTGAGGGGCGTTTCAATTATCAAAGAATGTCATGAGGCCCTATCCATGGAGAGGCCTGGACTACCGGTGGCAAATTTTTAATTTGTGTCTTTCCCAGGCCCGCCATCTGGTAGAGTGTTCCTTCGGCATTCTTACTGCAAAATGGCGGGTACTGCAGTCCGCAATTCAACTGAGTGAAGGCAATGTCAATAGTGTGATAAAAGCATGTGTTCTTCACAACTTTACAAGATACCATGATTGCCCGTCATCTGCTGATGATTAAGTTGATTATGCAAATACTGTCTTGTCTACTACACGTGTTCTTACTTCACGTCGTCAGCCCTCAGGCCTAAAAGTTTGTGATATGTTAACAAATTATTTTGTGTCACCAGAGGGTTCGACGGTCTGGCAAGACAATGCTGTATTGCTTCAATCTTCAGTTATATTCTAACTTAATAACTAGCATAATGTTGCTGTTTGAATTGTGTAGTATGTTTGTCCTTACAAAATAATTATTTTGTTAAGTAGTCACATCATGTATGTAGTCATAACATTACATAACACTCATATTTGTAAAACCATTTTTACTGCTCAAAGCATATATCTAGTAGCCAACAACATATTCACAGCAAACAAGAAAATATAACATGCCAAGGGCACAAATAACATTACACCAAAAACAGCGTAAATGACAGGCAAAAAACTTGTTTCCAAAAATTACAGATTCTGGTAGGTTGGAGGTGGTGATGGTGATGGCGGGTGTCCAGCATGTGCGGAACTTGGCCTAGGTGGATGACCAACCTGACTGTCAACCTGTGGTATGCCAGATATATATGGAGGGTGGTGTTGCAAGGATCTACTCTGTGTCTGAGGTAAAACTTGTTGTTGAGGGCAGAAGTGCAT
The DNA here is from genome assembly GCF_032444005.1 of Ranitomeya imitator. Taxonomy (NCBI): domain Eukaryota; kingdom Metazoa; phylum Chordata; class Amphibia; order Anura; family Dendrobatidae; genus Ranitomeya; species Ranitomeya imitator. The sequence goes on from NC_091286.1 coordinate 94,868,186, forward strand.
TAACTCCTGTGTACTGGATTGTCCCATTTGGTCATACCCCCCAATATGGCCATGTCGAGCAGACACATGTTGGGACCAGCCTCCAAACATGTGTCTGTTCAAGTGGTCAGATTGGGCAGTTGCTGGATAATCATAAATTGGCCTAAGTAGTGTTTGTTGGTTGCTTTGGGCAGGCTGTTGTTGTGGTGCTATACGTGGCGGGGGTGGTGCTGCGATTGGTTGTTTTTTCCTGTGGAAGGTCTTGCACCGCCAGAAGGTTTGTAGATGACATTTGCCAAGTTTCTAGGTAGTTAAACACAGGAGTAGGGTTGTTTGGGGGTGTTGCTGCATCTATGACTATTTGTAGAAAACCTCTGGTTCGCAGCCTGAGCGAGCGCGGAATGGGACGTAAGTAGCGGTCAAGACTGCGGAAGTACGCTTCCTCCCCATCGTCATGGGCAGCCCTGGACAAATAGTTTAACACCCCTGTATCCACTTGCCTCCTGGTGTCACTCCAGGAAGCCACTCTTCTGCGCCGACCACGGTGTGGTCTTGTAGTAGGCTGTGGTGATGTATCCAGAGCCAAGGTTGGACTGCTGCTGTGGGCGCCTTCCTCCACCTCTGGATTGGCCTCCTGTGTGGCAGAAGACGCTGCTGCTGGTTATGCTGGTGGTGGTTGGTTGCTGCTTGTTGGTTGGCCAGATGGTCCAGCCATTTTGGCACCTTCACCAACGGGGTCAATCCCCACCTCGGAGTCAGATGCAGTCTCCCTTTCTGTCAGATTTGACTCTGTTCTGGATTTTAAAAAATTTTTATAAAAAAGTTTTTAAAAACATTGACGTTATAACGTGTTAAAAATTTTGTGACATGCATGCACTTACAGTCTGAGCTCCATCACCGGTGCAAGAAAATTAAGACGCTCAAAATAAAGATATTTTCTTTTTTGGGGGGCTGCATCACCACCAATAGGTACAGGGTTTGCAATCGCACATGGGCCCTGGAGTCTAGGGGGACATAAAAGTCCCTTTGTCCTATATAAAAGGACTATTGCTAGTACATTTAAACAATATTTGTGAAATTTTAACATTAACCTCACTAATAAACACACCACTTATGATGTGTTCATGGTTAGTTTTATCAGGAACCCAATTTTATACACAATTTTGGTAAAGGATGGTACTTACAAATTTCTTGCTGAACATCAAGAGGTCACTCATCAAAATCGGGGAACATGTGGCGACAGATTGCCCTCCATGCTGCGTCTTTACGTGGACGGTCCGCATAATGTGCATCGCGTTGGTCCCATAATTCTGGCCTATCATGGACCAGAGCAATCAGCATCTCCACATTTATATGCCTGGTCATGCTGCTACACAGTACACTCCGTGGAGGCGTGCTTCCTGCTTTTCAATCCAGCGTGGCCAAGAAATTAGCATGCCAAAGCTTCCTGATAATGGATGATTCAACTTCCTGTCACCTGGAGAAGTCTTCCGTATTTCCCGCAATGCACACGCATGGTCCGTGTGTAATCGAATTTTTTCTCGCACCCATAGACTTGCATTGGCGATTCTCAGCTGAGATACGCTGACAATCACAGCATGCTGCAATTTCACTCGGATCCTGCGTACGGCCGAGAAAATATCGGATAATAAAAGCTGCCCCATAGATTAGCACTGGGACGAGCGTTATGCGATTTTTTAGTGCATTGCACTCGTCCATATTACGGTCTAGTGTGACCCCGGCCTTACTAGCAAAAACTGATCCTGGGTGATGATGCAGAGGCCTCTTTATCCATTTATCAAAAGGGTCGACAAAAGGAAGAATCTCCCACCAGAGCAGTGGGCGGAAGTCCTGGCACAATACTGAATGGGGGAGCCATAAAAGGACTACTATGGTTTAGCCTTACAGGACACAAAAAAATATGTAAAATTGAAAACAGAAATTTTGACGCGCTTGGGGGTGACAATGTCTGTTATGGCACAACGGTCCACTGCTGGGCATATCACCATGACAAATCCCCTTGCTCAAAAATGTTTGATCTGCTGAACCTCGTCCAAAAATGGTTGCAGCCCCAGTGCAGATGGTAGAGCGAGTTGTAATGAACCGGTTCGTGCACTCTCTTCTGAACCCGATGTAGACTTGGGTTGCCCAGGGACATCACTGGAATGCCGATGACTTGGTCGGACAGGTCTAAAGGTATTAGGGGGTTGAAGGTTCCTTGAGGAGGACACCCACTCCATACTGGGGGTGCCATCAGGGGGTAGAGGCTAAAAAGGGGGTGAGGCGTCCAAAGTCCAATTGGCGCAATGGAGGTTATGCCAAGGGTCTCGTTGGGGGATGTAATTTGCTGGAGTCATGTCCAGGTCATATAGCTGCCCACTGTTCCCTGACCACCGAGCATATGGACTTTAGCATGGGACACCGGTGTTCATTCTACGCTTATCCGGCCTGCACTGTAGAATGTCCACTCAGCGCGGGGCCCCAAGCTTGTACTGTAAAAAGATAATAGTCTGTAAATAACTGCACTACTAGGCGAGTTTAGTAACTCTCGTGAGGGCCACACTCCCTGTCCAATTGATCACTGGGAAGAAGGTGGGCATCCGCTGCATTCATGGGGATGCTAAAGACTATCCAGTGGCCAGAGTGGTCATTGAGATGGCTCGAGGTACTGAGTCCCATGAGGTCGATGTTGTCCAGAATTTATAGCACCCAATTATCATACGTCAGACTTTTGTTTTATCTTGGGACTTGTGGGGGAGGGGCGGATATCATGATTGCTCGGATAAGAGATGGGTTACAATAATGTAACTGTTACAAACGGTATAGCATAGGAGCTGGGGCCACCACCAGATTTACTTATTCTATAATGAGAGGGAACTTAGTGTACAGAGTTACTAAGGTCAGAAAGGAAATAGTGGAGCAATTGTTGGTACCAGGACCCTATAGACGGAGGTTGTTGGACATGGCCCATTCGTATTTCTTGGGTGGCCACTTGGGTGTTGAGAAAACCCAAGAACGGGTAATGTGAAGGTTTTATTGACCCAGATGTCACTGAGAAATCCTAAGGTATAGGAAGTCCTGTCAAACCTGCCAATTAACTGCTCTCAACTCTCACCTCTTTTTGGCTTGTTTTCTTGAATATTGGAGGATTTTTCCTCTTTTTGTGGTTTTCATGTTAGAGTAGGACTGGCAAACGTAAGGACCCTTGACGCGGGTTGCCAGCTTACATATTATGGCCAGAATATCAACCAATACCTTACATATATTGATATGTTTTTTTTTGCACATTGTATTTTTTTCAGGGTGCAGTTGGGCCCAAATGGTTCTGTACACTGTGGCCTCTGTTCACACAGGATGCATTATAGTTAGCACTGGGCAGCCCGCCATAGGGCGTCATTAATAGGCTGAGGACCAGATGCGCTGCATTCCTTGTGTGAACACGCCACATACAGAGTATATATTTTAGTGCATTGGTGTGCCACACGGCCAATCCCTGATTGAAGGTTGGCTGTTTCATTTGGTATTGCACCTGTGCAGTTGCCATTTTACTTGGGTCTGCTGCACCCTGTCAGTGCAATTGTATTGAGGCATATTTAGACAGGTAAGCATCTCTGCCTGTTTTTGGTTTGTTCACTTCCGATATCCCCTTGTGCCACTATTAATCAAGGAATGGCAAGAAAGGGACCCCATTGAAACTCCATGTTAACTGGTTAAGCCAGAAAGTGAATTTGAAGTCATAATAGCTGGCACATGGTAGAAAGCCCAAAAACAGCAATGTCGGGAATTGATGCAGCAGAACTGGGACCTGTTCTCAGATTTGCCGGCATGTACAGATGTTATAGAACACGAGGTTCATGTGCGGGTGAATTCGAAGCCCTACCAAAATCCAGAGGTCTGCTGAGAACTGATCTCCAAGGAAGTGAAGTGCATGTTGAATTTTGAAGTCATTGAGGAATCTAAGAGCGGGTGGTTTAACCCAGGTGTCCTTGTTTCAAAACCCAATGTGGAGAATGTAGATTCTGTAATGATTATCAGAAACTGAATGAAGTCTCCAAATTTGACTCATATCCGATGCCAAGTGTCGATGAGCTGATCAAGAGACTTGGGCCAACAAGGTACATAACCACCTTGAATCTAACAAAGCGATACTGGCAAATCGCCATGTCACAAGAAGCCAAGGAGAAGGTGGAGTTCTCTTCACCTGACGGTTGCTTCCAATAAGTCCAGATATCTTTCGGACTGCAGGGAGCAGCGGCCGTCTTCCAGGGGGCCATGGACTGGATTCTCACGTAAGAATTAGGCTGCAACATACCTGGATAATATTGTAACCTTCAGCCCAGATTGGAGAAGTCATCAGGGACAAGTTCAGGCAACGTTTGATGCTCTCGGGAAGGCGGAGTTCTCTTGAAATCTAAATAAAATGTGCCATGGGGAAAGAGGAGACCAAATACCTTAGATATACAGTAGGTAAAGGTGAAATCAAACCCCAGGTCAATAAAGTGGACGCAATCCAGAACTGGTCGAAACTTTCAAAAAAAGCTAGATAGGGCATTTTGGGGAATCACAGGGTAATACGGGAGGTTCATTCCAAACTTTGACATGGTGACCGCACCCTTGACCAACATCCTTAAAAGGACAAAGTCATGACGTCACCGCTGTGCTCTGCTTTACGGCCGACCGGCGCTGACACAGTCAGTGCGGGAAGCTGACGGCGCGAGACGTGACAGACACCGGAATGTGAGTATGTAGTGGGTTTTTTTTTACATTTACAATGGTAACCAGGGTAAACATCGGGTTTCTAAGCGCGGCCCTGCGCTTAGTAAACCGATGTTTACCCTGGTTACAAGTGAACACATCGCTTTGTGCCGAACAAGGGCTGTATTTGAGTTTCCGGTGATGTGGTTTATGAGGGCTGAAATAAACCAGCCAGACTTTTAAATAGAAACGATTCCTGCAAAACCTCATATCACTTCTAAGGCTTCTTTTACACTTGCCGTGATTTTTGAGGCCCGTATTGCCATAATTTTCACGGTCTGCCGAAAAAACGGGCAGCAAAAATTTCGAATACTAGGGAAAAAAGTATTGAAAAAAAAAACGGTGTTCCGCAAATACGGTCTTCATGGTGCACCGCAAAAACAATGGAAGCTTGTTTTTGCGGTGCATTGATTTTCAATGGGGGCCATGTCCGTAAGCCGTGAAAAATAACGAGCAGGCTCGATACTTTTTCACGGCTGTCTATACGGCCCTCACAGCCATACGGCATACGGCGCTGCGGCGAATTGTTTGTGGCCCGTTTTTGCGGCCCCATAGAAATGTATTGGGGCCACAAAAACGGGCCGCAAAAACACGGCCAATGTAAAAGAAGCCTAAGTGAGTAGCATTGTTACAATATATAAATATACAGTTAGGTCTAGAAATGTTTGGAGAGTGAATTTTGGCATTTTAACTATTTATCAAAACATATTTAAAGGGAACCTGTCACCCCATAAATCAAAGATGAGCTAAGCCGATCGGCATCAGGGGCTTATCTACAGCATTCTGGAATGCTGTAGATAAGCCCCCGATGTAACCTGAAAAATTAGAAAAAGAGGTTAGATTATACTCACCTAGGGGCGTTCCTGCTGCGGTCCGGTCCGATGGGCGTCACGGTGCGGGTCCAGCGCCTCTTATCTTCATAGGATGACGTCCTCTTCTTGTCTTCATGCTGCGGCTTCGGCCCTGTTGAGGGCAGAGCAAAGTACTGCAGTGCACAGGCGCCGGGCCTCTCTGACCTTTCCCAGCGCCTACGCACTGCAGTACTTTGCTCTGACCTCCGCAGGACAGACAAAGTACACCTGCTCCGGAGCCACAGCGTGAACACAAGAAGAGGACGTCATCGTAAGAAGATGGGAGGACCCGGACCGCGACGCCCATCGGATCGGACCGCCCACCCAAGTGAGTATAATCTAACCTCTTTTTCTCATCTTTTTCTCATCAAATCTTGCCAAATCAGAACAGGTGATTTTCTGGATTTGTTTTCTTATTTTGACTCTCATAGTTGTGGTCTACCTATGATGTCAATTACAGACCTCTCTCATCTTTTTAAATGGGAGTACTTGCACAATTGGTCGCTGACTAAATACTTTTTGTCCCCCACTGTAATTAAAAAACACGTTACTATACGATATTAAAATAAACCAATATATAAGCACAAATACAAGTAATAAAAATATAAATGTACACAAGTATAGATCCTAGAAGAAATTCCTGGGGAGTCTGCGTGGTGGTTTAGTATCACTTGAGGAAGAGGAAAAATAAAGGAACGTGGGTCTCACCTTCTCTATCAGTGTTGGAGGTAAGGAAAGTGGAAGCCTCCTTGGCTGAATACCATAATTGACAGGAGCGGGACATTTGTTCACATTTGGTGTGTGTGTGTGTGCGCGTGTGTGTGGTTGTGTGTGTGTGTGTGTGTGTGTGTGTGTGTGTGTGAGAGAGAGAATGTTTTGGGTAAACATTTTTATTTAGAAGAGAAAACAAAGAAAATAAACTAGAGAGAAAAAGAATAAAATAAAAAGAATATTAAAATTTGGTAACATAAAAAACAAACTAAATGGACGTCACTAAAGAAAAATTACTGAGTGCCTGCAACTATGTGACACTGACCCTGACTATATTCAGTAAAAAATACTGTAGTAGACAACCAATTACTATAGTACATTTTTACTGTCCCTAATTTAGTCCTATCAACAAACCTAAATTATTTTTTTTATTCTGTTTTTCACACAGAAAACAACAACAACCATCGGATGGCAATTAGTGATGTGCATCACTGATCAGCGCTCGATGGCTGTAGGGCACATGCACGGATGTTATTCTTTTTATTTTTTGCTCTGGTATCTGACACTAACCCTGACTATATTCAGTAAAAAATATTGTAGCAGACGCTAATTACTACAGTATATTTTCACAGTCCCTAATCTAGTTCTGTCAACTAATCTAAATTATTATTTTTTGCTTTTTGTCCACTTTACTTTCTGACACTGACTCTGATTTTATTAAGTAGAAATGCTGTTGTAGACTCTCAGGGTCAGATTGGCCTGGTGGTGAACCAGGGAAATGCCCGATGGGCCCGAGAGAGAAGAAGGAGGAAAAAAAACTAACAAAAAAGTTTTTATGGGCACGGGCCCTTTAAAAGCGCAGGAAGGGCTCAATCTGACCCGTCGTGATGCCCAGTGCCAGCGTCACCACCTGGCGCACCCGGTGCCTTGAATGAATGGGGGGGCGACCCGCCGTCAGACACAATGGGACGCTATGAGGCAGTTGAGTAGAAGGAGCAATATATCGGGCCACTATACTGTATGGAGCAAAATATTGGGCCCCTTATATTGTATGGAGCAAAATATGGGACCCATTATAGTGTATGAAGCAATATCTATGGGCCATTATACTGTATGGAGCAATATATTGGACCCATTATCCTGTTTGGAGCAATATATTAGGGCCATTATTCTGTATGGATCAATATATTAGACCCATTATAATGTTTGGAGCAAAATATGAGACATATGATGTGACCAAGATCCATACTAGGAACAAAACGCGTCGCTTGGCCGCCACTGCCTGGTGTGCCTATCCACATGTAAAGAGGACACTGCCGTCTGTCATGTTTTAACTTTTGGAAGAATAAAGAAATAGTTTTAGGAGCTGGAATGCCTACCTTCATATTTTGCTAATCTACGTCTGATCCTGACGGAGTTCCGTGCACCTGGGGCCCCGTGCACCTGGGGCAGTCGGTGAGCTGGCTAGGGTGTCAAGCCCAAATTCTTTTTCTTAAGCAAAATATGAGTGCCCATTAAACTGTATGGATCATTGACCCCATTATACTGTGTAGAGAAATATATGGGCTCCTTATACTGTATGGAGCAATATATGGGGCCACTATACTGTATGGAGCACTGTGTGGGGCCAGTATAATGTATAGAGCACTATGTGGGGCCCATTATACTGTATGGAGCAATATAAGGGGCCCATTATACTGCATGGAGCACTGTGCGGCACCATTATACTGTATGGAGCACTATGTGGGGCCCATTATTGTGTATGGAGTAATATATGGGGCCCATTATACTATATGGAGTAATACATGGGGCCACTATGTGGTGCCCACCATTCTGTTTGGAGGACTATGTGGTGCCCATAATTCTGTTTGCAGGACTATGTGGTGCCCATAACACTGTATGGAGAACTATATGGTTCCCATAATACTGAGGAATATGTGGTGCCCATACTAATGTATGGAGTCCCAGGATGGGGACATTATTGAATAACGGGGACCCGGATAGGGACCTTGTTAAAGTGGACATTGGGGTCCACAATGAGGGCAACATAGGGGCCTAGAATGGGGACATTAAATAAAGGGGCCCAGAATGGGGACAATAAAGGGGACCAGGACTATAGGGGACAATCAGGAGACCTTATTACTGCTGTAATTGAGATTACTTTTGAGGATACTGTCTACCATGGGGGACAAAAGGGAGGTCCTGTTACTGTGAAGGGGGGCACTATGTTGCTTTTTTCTTCATCTGAAGTAGTGTAGAAGTTGGGGGAAAATGTGGAGAATGTGCTCTGGAAGCAATCAGCTATCAATAACTGTGTCTTACTTTCTGCAGAGGCGAGTCCTGGCTGGAAGAAGTGATGGCAGTCTGCACTGGATGAAGAAGAAAAGCGAAGATAAATGACTTCAACTACAGAAGTCACTGGTGAGTCAGTGTGTTACCTGTACACTGACACTATACACTGTATACTATATACAGAACTCCTGTGTATAATATCACCGGTAGTCACTGTATTACCTGTACATCATATATAGAGCTCCTGTGTATAATGCCACCGATGGTCACTGTATTACCTGTACACTACATACAGAGCTCTAGTGTATAATAGCAGTCATGATCACAGTATTACCTATATACTATACACAGGAGCTCTGTATATACTGTAATTTCACTGGTGAGGACTGTATTGCCTGTATACATACAGAGTTCCTGTGTCACTGGTGATCGCTGGATTACCTGTACACTGACACTATATACTGAATACTATATACAGAGCTGTTGTGTGTAATCTTGCTGGTCAGTCACTGTATTACCTGTACACTGACACTATACACTATATACTATGGACAGAGTTCCTGTGTATAATGTCACTGGTGATCACTGCATTATCTGTACACTAAAACTATATACAGAGCTCCTCTGTATAATGTCATCAGTGGTAATATTAGTGGTATTAGAATTGTGCTTTTTATTAATGATCAGTATTGTAGTATTCGATCACTATGTGGTGGTAATATGTTCTTTAGTCATGGTGTCGTGGTATTTAGCCCCTGTATGTGGTATTATTCAGTCACTGTGTGGTGATAATATGCAGTCTGATCACAGTGTGGTGGTATTTGTTCTTTGTATGTGGTATTATTGGTCTTGGTATAGAGGATTGTGTTGTGTATGGAGGTTACTTGTTTTCTCTGATATCAATAAGGGGAAGATTCTTGATTTCCCATAGAGATTAAATACTTGGACGTTTAATCCCTCCTTGTCCTGTGGCTATTACACAGTAGCAAATATGCACTTACAGGGGTTCTACAGTGAAAACAAGTAATCACCTATCCTAGGTCATGTTCACACGTTTGGTATTTGGTCAATATTTTACATCAGTATTTGTATGCCAAAACCAGTAATGGGTGATAAATGCAGAAGTGGTGACATGTTTATATTATACTATTCCTCTGATTGTTCTACTCCTGGTATTACAAATACTTATGTAAAATACTGACCAAATTCTGAACGTGAGAACGTGGCCAAAGGATAAGAGATAATAAGTTATTGATTGGTGGGAGTCCGACTGCTGGGACGTGCACTGATCTGCAGAATGTGCAACTTTTAACTCCATTCGAATAGAGCAGCATGTATGACTTGACCACTGATCCATTCGTTCCTTAAGAGGCTGCACTTGGCTTTTTATGGAAGCTCCCAAAGAGGATGAATGGAGCTGCGGTCAGACAGCTCACCTGCAGCTCCATTTTAAAATGGGGATAAAAGTGTCCTGTCAGGGATAAAAGTTCCCCATTCCTCCGATCGGTGCGGTTTCCAATAGTTGGATTCCACCGATCAACAAGTTATCACCTACCTAACCTGTGGATCAGTGATAATATGTTTTCATCAAAGAACCCTTTAATGCAAACAACCGTAATTGTACATCCCAGTTATGGTGGTGCACAGTAGATGTGCAGGAGCCTCCTGTGTTTTACAGTCAATGCTCTACTATAACAGGAATAATGGCTAACAGGTATTTGCATATAGCTGTACGATGGGCCGCTATAGTCCATTCCTCCTGTGGGCCCCAGACATCCCAGACCGACCCTGTAGACGCTGAGTACAAAGGTATATTTTTACTGTCCCTAATCTAGTCCTATCAACTCATCTAAAAAAAATTTTGGCTTCTTTTTTTCCACTTTACTCACTGACACTAACCCTGACTTTATTCAGTATAAAATACTGTAGTAGAAGCTGATTACAATGGTATTTTTACTGTCCCTAATCTAGTTTAATCAACAAATCTAAACTACTGCATTTTTTATTCAATTATTTTTTCACACAAATAAATGCAATCAGATGCCGATCAGTGATGTGCATCACGAATCAGCACTCAATGGCTGTAGGATGCATACACGAATGTGGTGCAAAAAGGAAATTAAAAAATAGACTGGAAAAAGTTCTGGCCAAAAGCGAATACAGGTGCCAATCAGTGATTTGTGCTACTGATCTGCACTCGGCGGTCGCAGGATGCACGCAAGGAGGTGGTGCAAAGGGGGGAGAGAAAACATAGACAGGAAAAAAGTCCTGGAAAAAAGCGAGCACTGGTGGCGATCAGTGATTTGCATCAATGATCAGCGCTCGGCAGCTGCACAATGCATGAACAAGAGAAACACTGCCAAAAAATGAGTGATAAAGTAGTGATCTGCAGTCAAGTACTGATCAGCACTTGACAGCAGAAAGACGGTAGGGAAGGCGTTAGGGAGAGAGGGAAAAGGCGGGGAAATGGGGGAGAGGGTTTTGGGGTGGATTAGGAAAAATCAGGGATCAGGAATGTTTTCTTACAGGAACAACAGCAATGCCAGCAGAAGTGATGGCATACCACAAGGATCAGCATAGAGCAACAGAAAAGCTCAATGACCACTCTGCAACGTCCCCAAGCTGGAATGAGGAAGTGTAGAGCTGTCATTATGAGTTCAAACCGCATCTCTGCACTCATCTCGGTGTCATCGTCCGATCGCACCAATCAGTGCTGGGCCAGTTGATGCTGGCATTGCTAGGCTCCAGCCTATGATCAGTGCTGTTATAGCACCGATCATAGGCTGGGTATCAGTGTTTCAGGCAATTTCATTTTCAGAATTGAACAGCCAATCATAGTGATCATAGTTGCAAGGAGGCCATGAAACCCACCGTGATGACGAGCCCAGGTGCCCTGCTGTTAGAATCAGCAGGCACCTTAATGCGATCACCGTGACTGCAGTTGTGGTGCCACATTTTAGCCATGATGTACCCAGTACATCCAAGGTTGGGAAGTCATTCACTTCCATGACGTACTGCGTACGCCAAAGTTCAGGAAGGGGTTAAAGAGGTTTATCTCTTAAAGACTTTTCTACTGGGAATGAAAAACTATAAATGACTATTCTTGAGATTTGTAGCAGATGCAAGCATGGCATTTTTTTTTCCTGGAAAAAAACCCTGCTGTCGAATGTTAGCTGTAACTCAACAGGGAAATAATACACTACAAACAGTGAAGGTTATTTTGTTATATGTTTTAACACTTTTAGTGCATTTCTTAAAGTCCATGGTGTTTTTATAAAAAATGCAGAGGATACTGTGACAAGAAAGTAACATAACATCCGATGCGGTTTGAATTCTTGTGACTAACTTGCTTTTTACAAAATCCTTGAGGTTGCATTGTGACCACATTCACTTGTATTGCACTGGGTTGTAGCAACGACACATAGTGAACTTTGGCTGCCCAACAAGTGTCACAGACACCGCCGTGTAGCCCTAGCCTCATTATTACTATATTATTAGATTATTTCAGGCTGCACACAGGCCATTCATTGTCAGTTGTCTACAGGTTTGCACGAGCAGCACACAGGTGTGGTAGGACAGGTGTGCTGTCAATTAGCGTAGCTTCTGTCTAGAAATTAAATGTCATTTGGTGGATGGTCACTGCTTGTTACATCGTGAATAGCGCAAAATAAACAATCATTGCAAGAATTTTATTTTGCTAAACATTTTTCCGGCTGTTCGCTTCACAGATTGGCCAGTTAGAATCCTATCAAAAGGTTCAATCAATGGAAAATGGTTAATAAGTGATACTAAAGCCTCAGACACATATATAAGGCTGGAAACTCGGGTTGGGAGACCCACAGTCAGTCCGGGCATTGCGGAGATGTACCCTTCTAAACTTAGACTAACAAAATATCTGTGGGTGTAAATGGCCAACTCAGGCCAATTTCAGCTCTTTTAAGATCAGTCTGATTGGTCAGAAATCTGTCCATGAACCAATATTAAGAGCTATTAAAAAAGATCCTACGAGTAATCAGATAGCTGTAGTATAAGCAGGGATATAAGTCTATGTTCATACCAGATTTGAAAATAAAATATATGAACTTTGTGCCAGTTGTATAAAGCTCCGGCCTTTTACAGCGAGCACAGCATGCCAAACTGGAAGTTATCAATTCTACTAATATTATAATGTACGGTATTTAAAAAGGTTTTCTCATCACAACAATCTCCCTTCCTATTGCAGCTGCCCTAGTAATCATCTGTGCTACATTTTTTGTATTTGTTTTTCAAATCATCTAAACTTACTATCACATGTACAAGCCCTTCTTAGCTGATCTTTCATTACTGAATTTATACAGCTATTTTCTCACTGTATTTTGGACGGAAATGCACATTTTTATTTTTATTTCAAAAATTACTTGCATGCTAAAAACATATTGGAAACAGAACCTTATCAGCCCAGAAGGACTGCCATTAGTTCCTCGTTAGATATAAGTACGGTCCATTAACTGGATTATATCGGGCCAGAAAACAGCCCCGGTAGCATGGTAAGTTAAAACCGAGAAAAAAGAGGTGTGGATTCACGGATCGAGATAAAAGAGCAGCCCAAGGTAAATGATATATTTATTCGCCTTAAGGGCACACTAGACAATACACTCTATATAAAATGGTTATAGTTATACATACACAATGGTCAGATGTGCAAATACAGGTGAAGTACATACAATATAAGCAGATGATACAAAAGTCGTTATCGGCTTGATGTTCTGTCATTGGATGGTGGCAACCACATGGGAGGTGTGGGGGCCTGCTATTTCCAGTTTCTTCCAACACGCTGCAGGGCGTGACCTCCCTTGGCAGAGAACAAAGGCCCACATTGTAGCACTTGACCCCCAAGTCAGTCACTTCTATCCCCATTCCCCAGGATTGTCTCAATCCAACTTGCTCTGGCAGCTGAAACTCCAACACATATGATGGATCATAAATTTTCTATGGAAGGTCATAGGGAGGTGATTTTGGCACCATGGGAACCGGCTGGGCCCTGGTGACCAAACCTGGCTTCGCTACCTGGCTTCTATTAGCCAATCTGTGTATTTCCCCACTCTGGGGTGCTAGAACAGATCAAGAAGCTGGAAGGTGCTCGGCCCATTCCAGAGATCTCGAAAATCTAACCGATGCATGGCTAGGACACATAATAATTCCAAATTCTCCTTAAACCTTCTTATGAAATTCTCCTCTGACTGGACGAAGCTGGTGTGGCTAGACCACCTGCTGAGCAAGATGTCCTGTTACAGCTACAAATTCTAAAGGAGGATTGTAAGCAGCCATTAAATCCCCCCATATCCTTCACATCAACATATCATTTTATTCAGCTAACTATAACCTACATGCCTATATAGATGGCTTAGGAAGGTTGATCCTACTGATAGATTCCGTTTAAACATTTAAATCTATACATGAAAGGCGCAGCACTGCTATATTTTATTGCTTGCAACATGTAAACTGTGAATCATAGCAGACTTCATGACCTTAAAAAACGCAGCAAAAAGAGTATTATTGGTGATTCAGTCATTTTTTTTACCCGTCATTAAATAAAAGGAAGAAAGATCCTACATAAGCTTTCTTTATAGGACTTAAAAGACACTAGAGAAAATGCATTTACAAAATGATACAAAACAAAAAATGCTAACAAAATTGCTTGCGAAAAATGGTTGAAATTCATGGCAATTTTTACAACTGTGTGAATGAGCTCATAAAGAGGTAAGAGCTGATTGTGAGGCTAAAATGATGGATAAAAGGCTTGTCCCTTTTCAACAAACTTTTTGTCATTTGCCCACTTACCTGTGAAAAAAACAGACTGAGCTTTACTTAAGGTACCGTCACACTCAGCGACGCTGCAGCGATATAGACAACGAGCCGATCGCTGGAGCGTCGCCGTTTAGGGGGCTGTAGAGACGTCAAACACAGCAACTCCAGAACGATGCAGGAGCGATCCTGTGACGTAACGGCGACTCACTTATCGTTCTCGCTGGTTGTTAGCTCCATGTAAAACATTGCTGGCATTGTTGCTTTTGCTGTCAAACATGACGATACACGCCGACCTGACGACGAAATAAAGTTCTGGACTTCTAGTTCCGACCAGCGATGGCACAGCGGGATCCAGATCGCTGCTGCGTGTCAAACACAACGAGATCGCTATACAGGACGCTGCAACGTCACGGATCGTTGTCGTTCTCGTTGTAAAGTTGCTGAGTGTCAAGGTACCTTTACTCTCACTGGAGTCATCACAGTATCTCTGCTGCTGCTCAAGGCTCTGTTGATCGGCTGCAGTGGTGACGTCATGTCGACAGAGACCGGGGCTGAAGTGGAGACACTGAGCTGGACCCATTGAGGGTAAGTAAGGCTAATTTGGGTTTTTACAAATAACTGATCAAAAGATTATTGAGAGGGGAGAAATCCTTTGAAAATATTCCTACATTTATCTTATAACAAAAAAATAGAAACTGTTTTGAATTATTAAAAATAATTATACAACAATGGACTTGGAAATTAAGTGATTTTTTAGGATAACTCGTGAAAATAAACTAAAAGCGACAGGCGTTTAAAAGGCTAGAACAACAAGTTAGGACCTTTCATTCAAGGTAATTGCAAGGCCGATAGACAAAATGAAATCTGACACCTTGTGCTTTGTGAGAGATGCGAGTTTGTGCGGAAGGACCAAATGAGCTGCTGATAAGGCGAACACAGTAACCATGACTTCAGCATGGAGCGGGTTTATATAACATCCAATAAATGACATTTCTGTAAAATGCTCAAATAAAACCTAATGCCTCCTTGCTCGAAATCAAACAAGAATTCCAAAGGGCAGCCGATAAAGTCTAACTTCCATTCGATTAAAGGACGGGCAAGAATAACATTAAATGATTAGAATAAACATGGCAGGCAGAGACAGCTAACAAACTAAATAAAGGGATGCAAGAAGAACAGGTGTCTCTGAGAACAACAACAACGTCATGTCAGATGACACAGGCGAGATTCAGAGCAAGATAAAAAGGATGAAATAGCAGCATGCTCGGGAATGGAAATTACCTATAAACACTGTTTTATAATTTCTTTCTCAAAAACCAGCTAGAAAATACATTATTTCTTTGAAGCAAAGTTGCTGAATAATACACATGTAATACAAAATCATACATTACATGCGGAAATGCATTTGCTACAAACAAAATGGATATTTTCCTATAACATTGTATTATACAATTTTGTTTTTACCCATATAGTAAGAGCAAAATCCCTAATAACAGCATTTACGGCTTAGACCACCTGTGCAACTAATTTTCTTTTACTTCTTTATTTTTCACACTCAACAGCTCCTACGCAGACCTATATGTCTCCATGGTTACAGACTACAAACAACCCCTGTGTAGTCTGATCTTGTAGTCATACTCCATTTATCTTCTACTTCTTGCTTACATACATTCAAGAAATTCCATAAAAGTAAGGTCAGAACAGCCAATCTCTATTAAAGGGAATGGGGTTAATAAATGTCTCTCAACTCCAGTCCTTAAGTACCCCTATCAGGTCTCATTTTTCGGATTTTGCTTTTAATGCATAGATGAACTAATTAGTGTTAACTCCTCAGAAGATGACATTGGTGTTCTCTCTCTAGGATATCCTCAAAATATGACTTGTTGGGAGTATTTGAGGTCTGCAGATGAGAAACACTGATCTAAGGCATTGAATGAATAAGAACATATCAATTAAGGGGTTAAATACATAATTCCCAGGGAGTCTTTTCTCTGTAGGCTCCAGCACTACCGGTTGCAGCAATCCATGCTCCCTATCCATTACACAGGCCCATATAGACCATGACAAATACAGGATTGTTCTCAGTGGTCTGGCAGTTCACACACTACACTCAGGGCAGGAAGGTTAGTCAGTGGTGCTTCTGGTCACAAGCACACGGTTGAGCCTTAAAGGGAACCTGTCATGTAAAAAACGCTATTAACTGCAGATATGGAGTTCATCTGCAGGTTGAAAGCATTTTAAAGATGCCAGATGCCAGCACTGAGAGCCCCACTGCCAGAGAAAATAAATTTGATTCCCTTAGAAACCTCCAGTTTTCAGTCATAGAACCGGGGCAGATACGGCTTCAGTCACCTATTGGTGTTAATAGCCTTTTTTACTTGACAGGTTCCTTTTAATGTCATGGAAAATAAGTACTTAGTATCTAAAATAAAAACATCGAAGACAAAGACTCGTTTTTCTCACACTAATAAAGTAATGGACTCATGGTAGGAAGATAGAGTCCTCTCACTACCAACTGACTATACATAAGTGTGCAAGAGAAAAAAAAATCTCCACACTAAGGGGCTGATTCATCAAAGCTTTTACACCACAAAAATGTCATAAAGGCTTTGAAAAATCACAAAATGTTTACAATCCAATTCTTCACCTACTGCTGATTTGTTCATTCTGCCTCCCAAAGCGCAATAAGGCTCGGCGCATATTTATCCGAGGTTTTCCTGTAAATCTCTGAAATACGTGATTCAGACGGAACCCCAGGCAGAAGATTCGTTATAATAAGGCAGGTGGAGTCACTGTGGACGCTGTCTGGCCTATGATTTGGCGGTGTCCGTATTTTTAGGCGTGCATAAAAGTGCCATCGGCCACAGTTTTGTGTACCTGTGAAGAGAAGGATACTGCTGAAGAGAGGCCAGACGGAGTTAGCCTCATTATAGTGAATGGAGTTCAACCCCTGGGGGTTTCATCTGAATCATATCACTCAGCGTAGAGCGCAGGACAAATGTGATCCCAAATGTTATGTAACATGTTTCTAACAAAAGCTTCAAAACAATCCACAAAAATAGCAAGTCCACACTCAGAACTGTCATCCGTCAATTGAAATATAGCGGCTTCCACTGTTCTGATCCGGTGACCTTGGAGCAGCATGAAAACTTTCACTGGAGTAGGTGGTAACTATACTGACCGCAAATCCTGATCTTAACACCGCAACTAGAAGTAGCCGTGGGGTGTACCTAACAAGCCCTAGACACCTCGTCACAGCCGGAGGACTAAATACCCCTAAAGATGGAAATAGGAATACTACCTTGCCTCAGAGCAGAACCCCAAAGGATAGGCAGCCCCCCACAAATATTGGCTGTGAGTAGGAGAGGAAAGACACACACAGTCAGAAAACAGGATTTAGCACAAGAGGCCACTCTAGCTAAAATAGGAAAGGATAGGACAGAGTTCTGTGCGGTCAGCATTAAAACCCTTCCAAAAATATCCACAGCAGATTATACAAAAAATTCCTCCATCTAACTAAAGACGTGGAACGTATATCTGCAACTCCAGAAACTACTAAACTCAGAGCAGGAATACAATCAAAAAACAAGCACACACTTCACAAGGAACATTGACTACTGGCAAGGGCTAAAGGATCCTGCCCACTTAAATATCCCAGTCAGAATTGTAATCATCCGATACACCTGGCCAGGTCTGTGACTCAGAGACAACTGCATTCCCACCTACAACCACTGGAGGGAACCCAAGAGCAGAATTCACAACAGTACCCCCCTTGAGGAGGGGTCACCGAACCCTCACCAGTGCCCCCAGGACGATGAGGACGAGCCAGATGAAAGGCACGGACCAAATCAGCAGCATGGAGATCAGAGGCAAAAACCCAAGAATTATCCTCCTGGCCATAACCCTTCCATTTGACCAGGTACTGGAGCTTCCACCTCGAAAAATGGGAATCCAAAATCTTCTCAACAACATATTCCAACTCCCCATCAACCAACACAGGGGCCGGAGGATCAACAGAGGGAACAATGGGCTCCACATATTTCCGCAACAAAGATCTATGGAAGACATTATGGATAGCAAAAGAGGCCGGAAGCGCCAGTCGAAAAGACACCGGATTAATAATCTCAGAAATCCTATAAGGACCAATAAACCGAGGCTTAAACTTAGGAGAAGAAACCTTCATAGGAACATGACGGGAAGACAACCAGACCAGATCCCCAACCCGAAGCCGGGAACCAACACACCGATGACGATTAGCAAAACGTTGAGCCTCCTCTTGAGACAACACCAACTTGTCCACCACATGAGCCCAAATCTGCTGCAACCTGTCCACCACAAAATCCACACCAGGACAGTCAGAAGGCTCAACCTGCCCAGAAGAAAAACGAGGATGAAAACCAAAAGAAAGGCGAAACCAAGGTAGCAGAACTAGCCCAATTATTAAGGGCAAACTCGGCCAATGGCAAGAAGTCCACCCAATCATCCTGATCAGCAGACACAAAGCATCTCAAATAAGTCTCCAAGGTCTGATTAGTTCGCTCGGTCTGGCCATTTGTCTGAGGATGAAACGCAGAAGAAAAAGACAAATCAATGCCCAGCCTAGCACAAAAGGCCCACCAAAACCTAGAAACAAACTGGGAACCTCTGTCGGACACAATATTCTCCGGAATACCATGCAAACGAACCACATGCTGAAAGAACAACGGAACCAAATCTGAAGAGGAAGGCAATTTAGGTAAGGGCACCAAATGAACCATCTTAGAGAACCGGTCACAAACAACCCAGATAACAGACATCTTCTGGGAGACCGGAAGATCACAAATAAAATCCATCGAAATATGCATCCAGGGCCTCTCAGGGACTGGCAATGGCAAAAGCAACCCACTAGCATGGGAACAACAAGGCTTGGCCCGTGCACAAGTCCCACAGGACTGCACAAAAGAACGCACATCACGTGAGAATGAAGGCCACCAAAAGGACCTACCAACCAAATCTCTGGTACCAAAAATGCCAGGATGACCGGCCAACACAGAACAGTGAACCTCAGAAATCACTCTACTAGTCCATGTGTCAGGAACAAACAATTTCCCCACAGGACAGCGGTCAGGTTTGTCAGCCTGAAATTCCTGAAGAACCCGTCGTAAATCAGGGGAAATGGCAGAAAGGACCACCCCCTCTTTCAGAATACCGACTGGCTCTAAGACCTCAGGAGAATCAGGCAAAAAACTCCTAGAGAGGGCATCAGCCTTAATATTCTTAGAACCCGGAAGGTACGAGACCACAAAATCAAAACGGGAAAAAAACAAGGACCATCGAGCCTGTCTAGGATTCAGCCGTTTAGCAGACTCGAGGTAAATCAAATTCTTATGATTGGTCAAGACCACAATACGGTGCTTAGCTCCCTCAAGCCAATGTCGCCACTCCTCAAACGCCCACTTCATAGCCAACAACTCCCGATTGCCGACATCATAATTGCGTTCAGCAGGCGAAAACTTACAGGAAAAGAAGGCACACGGTTTCATTAAGGAACCAACAGGATCCCTCTGAGACAAAACGCCCCCTGCCCCAATCTCAGAAGCGTCAACCTCAACCTGAAACGGAAGAGAAACATCCGGTTGGCGCAACACTGGAGCAGACGTAAATCCACGTTTAAGCTCCTGAAAGGCAGAGACAGCCGCAGAGGACCAATTCGCCACATCAGCGCCTTTCTTCGTCAAATCGGTCAAGGGTTTAACCACGCTGGAAAAATTAGCAATGAAACGGCGATAAAAATTTGCAAAACCCCCAAATTTCTGAAGGCTCTTCACAGATGTGGGCTGAATCCAATCATGAATGGCCTGAACCTTAACCGGATCCATCTCTATAGACGAAGGAGAAAAAATGAAGCCCAAAAAAGAGACTTTCTGCACCCCAAAGAGACACTTAGACCCTTTCACAAACAGGGCATTGTCATGAAGGATCTGAAATACCATCCTGACCTGTTGCATATGAGACTCCCAATCATCGGAAAAAATCAAAATATCGTCCAAATATACAATCAAGAATTTATCAAGATAAGTCCGGAAGATATCATGCATGAAGGACTGAAAAACAGATGGAGCATTAGAGAGTCCGAATGGCATCACAAGGGATTCAAAATGGCCTTCGGGCGTATTAAACGCAGTTTTCCATTCATCACCCTGCTTAATACGAACAAGATTATATGCCCCCTGAAGGTCAATCTTCGTAAACCAACTAGCTCCCTTAATCCTAGCAAACAAATCGGAAAGCAAAGGTAATGGGTATTGAAACTTGACCGTGATTTTATTCAAGAGGCGATAATCTATACAGGGTCTCAAGGAACCATCTTTTTTAGCAACAAAAAAGAACCCCGCTCCCAACGGTGAAGAAGATGGCCGAATATGCCCTTTCTCCAAAGACTCCTTAATATAGCTCCGCATGGCGGTATGTTCAGGCACAGATAGATTAAAAAGTCGACCCTTAGGAAACTTACAGCCTGGAATCAAGTCAATAGCACAATCGCAGTCCCTGTGCGGTGGAAGGAAACTGGACTTGGGCTCATCGAATACATCCTGAAAATCAGACAAAAACTCTGGAATTTCAGAAGGTGAAGAAGAGGAGATTGACATCAAAGGAACATCATTATGAACCCCCTGACAACCCCAACTAGTCACAGACATGGACTTCCAGTCCAACACAGGATTATGTACCTGCAACCATGGAAAACCCAGCACGATAGCATCATGCAAGTTATGCAACACCAGGAATCGACAATCTTCCTGATGGGCTGGCGCCATGCGCATGGTCACCTGTGTCCAAAACTGGGGCTTATTTTTAGACCGGAAGGCGTGGGAAACCCCACTATAACATCTTTAACGGATGCAGAAAGCCCCCTTCTGAAAATTGCCTCCAAAGCATCATTATTCCATTTAGTCAACACAGACCATTTTCTGAATTTCTGACAATACAATTCTACCGCCTCTTGACCCTGAGACAGGGCCAACAAGGTTTTCTCAGCTTGATCCACAGAATTAGGTTCATCATATAATAGTTCTAAAGCCTGAAAAAAGGAGTCAATATTAAGCAAAGCCGGATTCCCAGATTCCAGGGAAAACGCCCAATCCTGCGGGTCGACACGCAGCAGGGAGATCACGATTTTTACCTGCTGAATGGAATCACCAGAGGATCGAGGTCTCAGGTCAAAAAACAGTTTACAGTTGTTTTTAAAACTCAAAAATTTAGACCTGTCATCAGAAAACAAATCAGGAATAGGAATCTTCGGTTCTAAAGCAGGAGTTTGAACAATATAATCAGAAATACCTTGCACCCTATCAGCAAGCTGGTCTACACGAGAAACTAATTCCTGAACATTCATGCTTGCACCAGGCTCCTCAGGCACCCAGAGATAAAGAGGGAGGAGAAGACAAAACAGACTGGAGAAAAAAAAATGGCTCAAGAGCTTCCTTCCCTTCTTCTAAGATGCATTTAACTCATTGTTGGCCAGTAGTACTGTTATGATCCGGTGACCTAGGAGCTGCATGAGAACTTTCACTGGAGAAAGTGGCCACTGTACTGACCGCAATCCTGAACTTAATACCGCAACTAGAAGTAGCCGTGGATTGTACCCAACACACCTAGACACCTCGTCACAGCCGAAGAACTAAATACCCCTAAAGATGGAAATAGGAATACTATCTTGCCTCAGAGAAAATCCCCAAAGGATAGACAGCCCCCCACAAATATTGGCGGTGAGTCGGAGAGGAAAAAACATACACAGGCAGAAAAACAGGATTAGCACAGGAGGCCACTCTAGCTAGATAGGACAGGATAGGACAGAGTTCTGTGCGGTCAGTATAAAAACCCTTCAAAACATCCACAGCAGAATATACAAAAACTTCCTACATCTTTACTAAAAGATGTAGGAGCGTAAATCTGCAACTCCAGTAAATCCTACAATCAGAGCAGGAATAAAACTGAAACAAGCACACTGGTAGTGTGCCACAGAAACAAAAACCAAACACTTATCTTTGCTGAAATAGGCAGCGAGCAGGAGAAGCCAGAAAGTGATCCAACACTTCACAAGGAACATTGACCACTGGCAAGGGCTAAAGGATCCTGCCCACTTAAATATCCCAGTCAGAATTGTAATCATCCGATACACCTGGCCAGGTCTGTGACTCAGAGACAACTGCATTCCCACCTACAACCACTAGAGGGAACACAAGAGCAGAATTCACAACAGTATTGGTCATTACAACGTACTGTTCACTACAACGAACTGGTCACTACAACAGCAGTTTGCAATTTTCACTCAGCAACATCCACTACTGATTGTTTCTGGAAAACACCCATGGAGTCAAAATCGTCACTACACCTATGACATGGCACCCTCAAATCAGTTCAGCTAAATCTGAACCCCAATATTGCGCTTCTTCTCTTCTGAGCTGTGCACTGTGCCTCAAAAGTAGTTTTAGACCACATATGGGGTATTGGCGTACTCAGGAGAAATTGCCAACAAATTTTTGGGTCAATTTTCTCCTGCATTAAAGAAATCACAAAAATTGTATAAAAAAGGTGGACAAACATGCACTACGCCAGTCTTGATGAATTGTGCCTTGGTGTTTTCCTCATAGTTGGAGTTTTTATCTTAGCAGTAAAGAATTAAAAAGCTATTAATACTATAAATCTAACATGACTTGTTTGCAAAAAATTAGGTGACCTATTTAGGGCCAGAAAAAAATATGCTTCAATATGAGTCAGCTGTCTTAAATATGCTTATCTTTAGGCTCTGTACTATGGTTTCCATTTTTGCAGGATCTACAGTGGATCCATGATAAACTATTTTGTAATAACTCTTGACTAATAATGGCAGCTATTATGTGTCTACCAGATTTCCTTTTTGTGTCTGGGATAGTAGAGCACAATACACTCTTCTGGGCTTCAGAGAGAAAGAGAAACCAATACTTGTGAACAGATTATTGTTCTGGATCAACTTCATCTTTGCAAACTATAATTAACACTTACACTCTCCAGTAGAGTACTGGGCCTATTTTTCAATCGTCAAGTTGAAAAACATAATTAATTGTAATATAACTCAAACTTTTACGTGTTAACAACTGCTGCAATTAAACCTGTACTCTATGGAGATGCATGACGCACACCTGAAATAACCGAAATATCTTAAGTAGAATATTCTTTTTGACTCTTATCTTGCAGCAATCATCATATAGGAACATTCAGAACATTAGTTTTGCAGTGTGGTTTTGTAATGTCTTCCTCTTTGATTAGAGTCATTTTTATTGCATTATGTTATCTTGGAAATGTCTGCTATTTGTTACCTCCCAAGTTGCTCTGCTATGTGTTCTCCCGTTGATGGACCTTAATACTCCCTGGAGTAGCTTTTGGGCACATTTTCATTATACATCTCTTCATAAGAGATCATTTATGTGCAACCCTTAGTCAAGAGATTTTGCCTCCTGTAATCTTAGCACTAGAGATGTTTAGGGCATTTATTTTAAAATAGCATTTCGGCATAGAATAATGTGCAATGATGTACAAATTACAGTCTTTGACCTTTAAAGAAGTTTTACAAAACATTAATGATGTCGCGGCTTTTTCTTTGTGTCTGTCGTCCATATGTTCAAAGGTCTGGCTTTGTAAAAAAAAAATGTTACCTCAAAAACTAAAAATGACTATGAATAAAGAGAAGAAAAGATGCGGCACTCACCCTTTTCTGCTTGTGGAATCGTGCTCTTTATTGGACCGACATGGACGACGACCGTTTCGCGCAAAATGTGCTTCGACGGGTCCTGGACCCGTCGAAGCGCATTTTGCACGAAACGGCCGTCGTCCACCTTTCATCCCCGCACCCTCCTGTATGCCTGATGTATTACATGGACATGTAACAACGTTTTAATGTCGGTCCAATAAAGAGCACGGTTCCACAAGCAAAAAGGGTGAGTTCCGCATCTTTTCTTCTCCTTATTCAATGTACATTCAGCCATATGCTCTAATTGCTGAGCACCTCAGACCCTGGGATTTCGTGCAGGCTGTCAACCGGACTTCCGTGGATCCAAGTCCTGAAAGTGTACTCCTCTGGTGCCTTTCATTTCAAACTCTTTTTTCTTTTGTTTGTACACTAAAAATTACTATATTGACATGTTCATGGCTTCATATTACTCCCATCATATATAAATATCATGTAAAAATGGAAGTTCTATCTACCATATATTTATTTTTTCACTATCTGCACAAAATATTTCATTTTTATACAGGTAAAAGTGAAGTTTTCCCAATTAGCAGAAATTATCCCCAACTTGGGTTTCTTATTGCTGGTTACCAGTCTCTGACATAGACCAGGATAATTTTTTTCTACTTCTCCATTTAGACGTATGCAAAGTAAGTGTTCTCAAATGCACAGTCCATTTCTACCTTCACCCTCAGCATCTTGATGGGAGTTAGAGCCAAGCATTCACTTAGCAATTCAAGAACACTTCTTTTTCAGGTTTTTGGTGGATTTATTGGTGTGTTTGTGGTCCACTTTCAGCTGAGCTCCAGTCTTCTTGGAGATGGCATCAAACTATACTCAAGCACCATCAGGTACAATGAAGAAGTCATAGTGGGTGTTTTAATGCTGAGGTGCCAAAAGCTCTGAGGTACAAAGCAGCACCAAGCCATAACTTTTCTTACACCAACCTTTCAATAGGTAGTAGATGCTTCTTGTGAAGTTCTAGGCAAAATCTTTTTCAAAATTTGTAAGAGATGCTATCTTAGAGTATCACAATGAAAATCCCTGCATAACCTAGCATCAACACTGATTACTCCACTTCATATGAAGAAAAAAAAGATTGTATTCACCGTTCTTTTCTGTCTTCTCTTATTTATGACTTCATAATAAAATAAAGCAGCATTTTTTTTATTTGCAGTGTAGGGGACTGGCGCTCAGCGGCAACAGTGATTCCAGTCCCACACGTTTCTACGGCACCTTAGCAATTGATGTTTAACAAAATAAACATAAGATCATGCACATGAGCAGAAGAAATAAAATGTAGAATATGTACTTGATAACACAACACTGGGTAAAAAATGTAATTAAAAAAGACTTGGGGATATTAGTGACCAGTGTCAGGCAGCTGCTGCCAAGCCAACTAAAATCATGGGATGCACTAAAAGAGACGTAGATGCTCATGGCAAGAACATAATGTTTTCTCTATACATATCACCATTTTAGACTACTGGGTACAATTGTGGACTCCAGTATACAAAAATGACATAGCTGAATTAGACCAGGTGCAGAGAAGAGCCACAAAGGTTAATAAGGAAATGGGGGAAATGGTGGCTTGTAGGACACGAAAAAAAATCAAAATTGGGGTTATTCACATTGGGCAGAGGAAATAAAATATATTATACACTAAACTGTAAATCACTGGGTAAAACGGTCACTGAAAAAGATTTGGATGTATGGGTGGACGGCAAAATCAACGTTTGTGACCCATGCCAGGCAGCTGCTGCCAATGCAAATAAAATCATAGGATGCATTAACCCCTTCACGACCTTGGAGTTTTCCATTTTCTGCGTTTCTGTTTTTTGCTCCCCTTCTTCCCAGAGCCATAACGTCTTTGTTTTTCGGTCAGTATGGCCGTGTGAGAGCTTGTTTTTGCGGAAAGAGTTGTACTTTTGAAAAACACCATTGATTTTACCATATCATGTACTGGAAAAAGGGAAAAAATTCAAAGTGCGGTGCAATTGGCAAAAAAAGTGAAATTCCACAATTGTGTTTTTTTTTTACCATGTTCACTAAATGCTACAACTGATCTGCCATTATGATCTACAGGTCATTACGAGTTCACAGATACCAAACATGTATAGGTTCTTTTTTATTTAATTGGTGAAAAAAGGCGCCATTTTCCCGAGACCCGTGCTGACTCCATTTTGGGGGATTTGGGCTGGAGCCCACATGGAATGCAGGGACATGACCTATGACGTATATATACATCATAGGTCGTAAAGGGGTTAAAAAGAGCATACCTATATGATCATGACAAGAACATAATTTTGCCTCTAGTCACTAGTGCAGCCACATTTAGAATATATAAATTACTGCATTATTGCACTTTATTTGTCAACAAGGGACAATGCTAACTGAAGGTCAGGGGTGTAAATAGAACAACTTTTCTGTCTGTAGGGCATGATTCTATCTACCTGCACCAGGTCTGATACACTTCATTCCCAATTAGGGTAGTGAAAAATAAGAGCGATATGGAAAAGCCGTTAGTGAGGTGGGCAGGTTTTCATGAGTTGTCCAGGACTGACATATTGATGACTTATCCATCCATAGGATAGGTCATCAATATGGGCCCTGGTGAGGGGCCGACACACAGCACCCCTCATCGATCCACTCTGTCAGTGGACAGAACTAAGCGATGAACAGGGTGAATGAAATTCTCTCATTCAAGTCATTTGCATGGGATATTATTCGCAGTACTCAACAGTGGCCGATAAGCAATGTGTAGGGGCTGCTGAATTCCACCTACTATATTGCATAGTTCCAGCCGCTTCCAGATTGAATTTTAGATGAGTGTGAAGGTGTTGGTTATGAAATCTCCACAATCGCAGCCCTGGGCAACCCCCCTTTGAATAATTGCAGAACTTTCACTCTACAATCAATAACCTTCACCTATAGAAAACTAATCAGTGATAGCGGAAAACCACAAATGAAAGTTACGGTACTTGTTTTCATAATGTCCTTCTACAGAGCGTAGGTTTGAGGGCCATGCTGAATGTATAACGTATGACAGAACCTTGCCCTTCTTAGAGTAAATCCTTTCTTTTTACTGCTGACATAATATACTCAGCTTATTAAATGATATGACTTTTATTGCCATTTACAAATCCCAAAGCCAAATGCTGCTTAAATCTTGTATCTAATGGTGTCATCCTAATGCCTTGATCTTGTGATTAATACTCGCTGTTTAATTTATATTCCATGGATCAGAGAAGGATAATTCAGCTTTCTTTAGATATTATTCAAGGTTACACAGTATGAACAATACAGGAGAAGGAAGTCTGATTTTCTCGGTAACGTCTTGGTAGCTGTTATGGTAATTCTGACCTCTTTATGGTGTATGGCTTTTTTCAGCACATTTTGAATACTTTAAATAAGCCAAGAAGACTTAATGGTTATTAAAAAAGCATTATTATTACAAAATCTAATTTGGGATTTGAGGATAACATCAGCAGCTTGTAAAGTCTCAGGCAGTGCTTTTAAAAGACCACTAGCAGAGAGGATATAGCCAAGAATTACATTGACATATTTGCCATATGTTCCACTGTTTTCCTGGACTACAATTAAATGTATTGGGATAATACAGGAAGGGGGAGAAAGGTGGTAAAATGCTCTTTTCTGATATTATTAGACCTATTGGACAAAGGAGCAGAATACAGATTGACAAATATAAAAAAGTATTCATCAAATTGAAATCACTACTCCTGACACTGGTTATGGCTTCATGTGTCATTGCACCTGTTGAATCTTAGTCTTAATGGGCTTTTTTTCTATTAACTGATATATGATGAGAGGGGAACTCTGTAATCAGCTAAATTTAATACCGTACTGGAGATACCAAGGTCTGATGTAAGAAGAGACTGCTTACACTGTTGTCCACCCTGTCATACTGATCTGATTCTACTGAAGATTCCAGTGAAAATGAGGTAAGAAGAGACTGCTCACACTGCTGTCCTCCCTGTGTATCTGGTGTAATATTTGAGATACCAGGGGTGCAGAAGTAAGAAGAGGCCTTTCACACTTCTGTGCACCCTGTCATTCCAATCTAATACTACTGAAGATCCCAGAGACGATGAAGACGAGGCTGCTCACATTGATGTACACCCTATTAATCTGATCTAATACTTTATACACCAGGGGTGCTGAAGTAAGAAGAGACTGCTCACACTACTGTCCTCCCTGACCATCTGATCTAATACTGGAGATATCACGATTCCTGAGGTAAAAGGAAGATGATCACACTGCTATCCACACCGTCTTTCTGATCTAATAGCGGATATAACCAAGGTTGCTTAGGTAAGAAGAGACTGCTCACAATACTGTCCTCCCTGCCTATCTGTTCTAATACTGGAGATAACACTGGTGCGTAGGTAAAAAGATGATTGCAGTGCTGTCCACACTGTCTTTCTTATTTAATACTAGAGATACCAGGGGTGCAGATGAAACAGGCGGCTGCTTACACTGCTGCCCACTCTATCTAACTGATCTAACACTGGAGATACTGGAGGTGCTGAGGTAAGAAGAGACTGCTCACACTGCTCTCCCCTTGTCCATCTCATCTAATACTTGAGATACCACTGGTGCAGAGGTAAAAGGAAGATGACCACACTGGTGTCCACACTGTCTTTCTCATCTAAAACTAGAGATACCAGGGGCGCTGAAATAACAAGAGGCTGCTCACACCGCTATCCAACCTGTCTATCTGAGCTAATAGTAGAGATACCAGGGGTGCTGATATAACAAGAGGCTGCTCACACTACTGTCCACCCTGCCTGTCTGATCTAATAGTGGAGATACCAGGGGTGCTGAGGTAAGAAGAGGCTGCTCACACTGTTGTCAGCTCTGTCTATCTGATCTAATACTGAAGACAGCAGGGTTGTCATGATCCCAATGGCAGGGGATCACAAAAATGACAAGCACAGATACAAACAAGCTCTAGGGCGATGGAACCTGAGCTGACCGCGACCCTAAACCTAACACACAAATAAAAGTAGCCGGGGAACGTGCCTACGATGATCCTAGACGTCTCGCTCCAGCCGAAGATCTAACTTCCCCTATCAGAAGAAACACAGACCTCTCTTGCCTCCAGAGAAATACCCCACAGCAAATAGCAGCCCCCCACATATAATGACGGTGAAATGAGAGGAAAGCACATACGTAGTATGAAAACAGTTTCAGCAAAATGAGGCCCGCTAAAGCTAGATAGCAGAGGATACAAAAGTGAACTGCGCGGTCAGCGAAAAACCCTTCAAAAAACCATCCTGAAATTACTTGAACTCATGTGCCAACTCATGGTACATGAAAAGCAATTTCAGCCCACTAGAGCAGAGGTCCCCAACTCCAGTCCTCAAGGCCCACCAACATGTCATGTTTTCAGGATTTCCTTAGTCTTGCCCAGGTAATAATTGCATCACCTGTGCAATGCAAAGGAAATCCTGAAAACATGACCTGTTGGTGGGCCTTGAGGACTGGAGTTGGGGACCTCTGCACTAGAGCAACCAGCAGCAGAGAATCACATATCTGCAGGCTGGACTAAAAACCAAATTAAGCAAAACACAAAACAGGAAAATCCAAACTTAGCTTGTCCAGAAGGTTCTAGGAGCAGGGAGCAGAGGTAACAAGACACACTGGATACATTGATAACCGGCGAGGAAATGCCAGCAAAGCCAGGTTAAATAGGAAACTCCCATATGCTGATGGAACAGGTGGAACCCAGAAACCCAGGAAAGACAAGTCCCCCAGTACCATCAGCAACCACCAGAGGGAGCCCAAAAACAGAACTCACAACAGTACCCCCCCCTTGAGGAGGGGTCACCGAACCCTCACGAGAACCACCAGGGCGACCAGGATGAGCCCTATGAAAAGCGCGAACCAAATCATCAGCATGAACATCCGAGGCAACCACCCAAGAATTATCCTCCTGACCATAACCCTTCCACTTGACCAAATACTGGAGTTTCCGTCTGGAAACACGAGAATCCAAGATCTTCTCCACAACATACTCCAATTCTCCCTCCACCAGCACTGGAGCAGGAGGCTCAAGCGAAGGAACAACAGGTACCTCATACTTCCGCAACAACGACCGATGGAACACATTATGAATAGCAAACGATGCCGGGAGATCCAAACGAAACGACACAGGGTTAAGAATTTCCAAGATCCTATAGGGACCGATGAACCGAGGCTTGAACTTAGGAGAAGAGACCTTCATAGGAACAAAACGAGAAGACAACCACACCAAGTCACCAACAAGAAGTCGAGGACCCACGCGGCGACGGCGATTAGCAAACTGCTGAGCCTTCTCCTGGGACAACTTCAAATTGTCCACCACATGACTCCAAATCCGATGCAACCTATCCACCACCATGTCCACTCCAGGACAATCAGAAGGTTCCACCTGACCAGAGGAAAAACGAGGATGAAACCCCGAATTACAAAAGAAAGGAGAAACCAAGGTAGCAGAACTAGCCCGATTATTAAGGGCAAACTCGGCCAGCGGCAAAAAGGTAACCCAGTCATCCTGATCAGCAGAAACAAAACACCTTAAATAAGTTTCCAAGGTCTGATTAGTTCGTTCAGTCTGGCCATTCGTCTGAGGATGGAATGCAGACGAAAAGGACAAATCAATGCCCATCTTAGCACAGAACGTCCGCCAAAATCTAGACACAAACTGGGATCCCCTGTCAGAAACGATGTTCTCAGGAATCCCATGCAAACGAACCACATTCTAAAAAAACAGAGGGACCAACTCAGAGGAGGAAGGCAACTTAGGCAAGGGTACCAGATGAACCATTTTAGAAAAGCGATCACACACAACCCAGATGACGGACATTTTTTGAGAGACAGGGAGATCCGAAATAAAGTCCATGGAAATGTGCGTCCAAGGCCTCTTCGGGATAGGCAAAGGTGACAACAATCCACTGGCCCGAGAACAGCAAGGCTTAGCCCGAGCGCAAACCTCACAAGACTGCACAAAAGAACGCACATCCCTCGACAAGGAAGGCCACCAAAAAGACCTGGCCACCAAGTCTCTAGTACCAAATATTCCAGGATGACCTGCCAACGCAGAAGAATGGACCTCGGAGATGACTCTACTGGTCCAATTATCCGGAACAAACAGTCTCTCAGGCGGACAACGATCAGGTTTACCCGCCTGAAACTCCTGCAAAGCACGTCGCAAGTCTGGGGAGACAGCAGACAAAATCACCCCATCCCTAAGGATACCAGAGGGCTCAGAATTTCCAAGGGAGTCAGGCACAAAACTCCTAGAAAGAGCATCCGCCTTCACATTCTTTGAACCTGGCAGGTATGAAACCACAAAATTGAAACGAGAGAAAAACAGTGACCAACGAGCCTGTCTAGGATTCAGACGCCTGGCAGACTCAAGGTAAATCAAATTTTTGTGATCAGTCAAGACCACCACACGATGTCTAGCACCCTCTAGCCAATGACGCCACTCCTCAAATGCCCACTTCATGGCCAAAAGTTCCCGATTACCAACATCATAATTCCGCTCAGCCGGCAAAAACTTTCTAGAAAAAAACGCGCATGGCTTCATCACTGAGCCATCGGAGCTTCTCTGTGACAAAACCGCCCCCGCTCCAATCTCGGAAGCATCAACCTCAACCTGAAAAGGGAGCGAAACATCTGGCTGACGCAACACAGGAGCAGAAGAAAACCGGCGCTTAAGTTCCTGAAAGGCCTCCACAGCCGCAGGAGACCAATTAGCAACATCAGCACCCTTCTTAGTCAAATCCGTCAAAGGCTTAACAACACTAGAAAAATTAGTTATAAAACGACGATAGAAATTAGCAAAGCCCAAGAACTTCTGTAGACTCTTAAGAGATGTAGGCTGCGTCCAGTCACAAATAGCCTGAACCTTGACGGGATCCATCTCAATAGTAGAAGGGGAAAAAATATACCCCAAGAAAGAAATCTTCTGGACTCCAAAGAGACACTTTGAGCCTTTTACAAACAAGGAATTGGCCCGCAGGACCTGAAACACCTTCCTGACCTGCTGAACATGAGACTCCCAGTCATCAGAAAAAAACAAAATATCATCCAAATACACAATCATAAATTTATCCAGATATTCACGGAAAATATCGTGCATAAAGGACTGGAAGACTGAAGGAGCATTAGAAAGTCCAAAAGGCATTACCAAATACTCAAAATGGCCCTCAGGCGTATTAAATGCGGTTTTCCACTCATCACCTTGCTTTATTCGTATAAGATTATACGCACCCCGAAGATCAATCTTAGTGAACCATTTAGCCCCCTTAATGCGAGCAAACAAATCAGTCAACAATGGCAAAGGATACTGATATTTTACGGTAATCTTATTCAAAAGACGATAATCTATACAAGGCCTCAAGGAACCATCTTTCTTGGCCACGAAAAAAAAACCTGCTCCCAAAGGGGACAAAGATGGACGGATATGTCCCTTTTCCAAGGACTCCTTAACATAATCCCGCATAGCAGTATGCTCTGGCACTGACAGATTGAACAAACGACCTTTAGGAAATTTACTGCCCGGAATTAAATTTATAGCACAATCGCAATCCCTGTGAGGAGGAAGCGAACTGAGCTTAGGCTCCTCAAAAACATCCCGATAGTCAGACAAAAACACAGGAATCTCAGAAGGAGTAGATGAAGCGATAGAAATCGGAGGTGCATCATCATGAACCCCCTGACAACCCCAGCTTAACACAGACACTGATTTCCAGTCAAGGACTGGATTATGAGTTTGTAACCATGGCAGACCAAGTACTAGAACATCATGCAAATTATACAGTACCAGGAAGCGAATCACCTCCTGATGAACGGGAGTCATACGCATGGTCACTTGTGTCCAGTACTGAGGTTTATTCATAGCCAAAGGTGTAGAGTCAATTCCCTTCAAAGGAATAGGGACTTCCAGAGGCTCCAGACTAAACCCACAGCGATTGGCAAATGACCAATCCATAAGACTCAGGGCAGCGCCTGAATCCACATAGGCATCGACGGAAATGGATGATAATGAACAAATCAGAGTCACAGACAGAATGAACTTAGACTGTAAAGTACTAATGGCAACAGACTTATCAACCTTTTTTGTGCGTTTAGAGCATGCTGATATAACATGAGCTGAATCACCACAATAAAAGCACAACCCTTTTTTCCGCCTATACTTTTGCCGTTCACTTCTGGACTGAATTCTATCACATTGCATTATCTCAGGTGACGGTTCAGACGACACCGCCAAATGATGCACAGGTTTGCGCTCCCGTAAACGCCGATCAATCTGAACAGCCATAGTCATAGACTCATTCAGACCAGCAGGCGCAGGGAACCCCACCATAACATCTTTAATGGCCTCAGAAAGGCCATCTCTAAACTTTGCAGCCAGAGCGCACTCATTCCACTGAGTAAGTACCGACCACTTCCGAAATTTTTGACAATAAATTTCTGCTTCATCTTGCCCCTGAGAGAGGGCCAACAAAGCTTTTTCAGCCTGAATCTCTTGGTTAGGTTCCTCATAGAGCAAACCCAATGCCAGAAAAAACGCATCCGCATTAAGCAACGCAGGGTCCCCTGGTGCCAATGCAAATGCCCAATCCTGAGGGTCACCCCGCAGGAAAGATATAATTATCTTGACTTGCTGAGCAGGGTCTCCAGAGGAGCGAGATTTCAAAGAAAGAAACAACTTGCAATTGTTCCTAAAATTCAGAAAACGAGATCTATCTCCAGAAAAAAACTCTGGGACAGGAATTCTAGGTTCAGACATAGGAGCATGTACAACAAAATCCTGTATATCTTGAACCTTAGCGGCAAGATTATTCAGGCTGGAAGCCAAACTCTGGACGTCCATGATAAACAGCTGAGATCAGAGCCATTCAAAGATTAAGAGGAGGAGGAAGTAGCCAGGCTGCAATAAGGATAGGCAGCAAACTCTGAGGGAAAGGGGAAAAAAAAAAAAAAAAACTTCCTCAGACTACTTATCCTCCTACTTCAGCCAATACAATTAACACTTTGTGGGCCGGTTATACTGTCATGATCCCAATGGCAGGGGATCACAAAAATGACAAGCACAGATACAAACAAGCTCTAGGGCGATGGAACCTGAGCTGACCGCGACCCTAAACCTAACACACAAATAAAAGTAGCCGGGGAACGTGCCTACGATGATCCTAGACGTCTCGCTCCAGCCGAAGATCTAACTTCCCCTATCAGAAGAAACACAGACCTCTCTTGCCTCCAGAGAAATACCCCACAGCAAATAGCAGCCCCCCACATATAATGACGGTGAAATGAGAGGAAAGCACATACGTAGTATGAAAACAGTTTCAGCAAAATGAGGCCCGCTAAAGCTAGATAGCAGAGGATACAAAAGTGAACTGCGCGGTCAGCGAAAAACCCTTCAAAAAACCATCCTTAAATTACTTGAACTCATGTGCCAACTCATGGTACATGAAAAGCAATTTCAGCCCACTAGAGCAACCAGCAGCAGAGAATCACATATCTGCAGGCTGGACTAAAAACCAAATTAAGCAAAACACAAAACAGGAAAATCCAAACTTAGCTTGTCCAGAAGGTTCTAGGAGCAGGGAGCAGAGGTAACAAGACACACTGGATACATTGATAACCGGCGAGGAAATGCCAGCAAAGCCAGGTTAAATAGGAAACTCCCATATGCTGATGGAACAGGTGGAACCCAGAAACCCAGGAAAGACAAGTCACCCAGTACCATCAGCAACCACCAGAGGGAGCCCAAAAACAGAACTCACAACACAGGGTGCTGAAGTAAAAATAGGCTGCTCACACTGGTACCAACCCTGTCTATCTTATCTCTATACTGAAGACATCAGGATGCTGAGGTAAGAAGAAACTGGATATTCTAGAGGAAATGAGGTAATAAAAGGCTGCTCCCACTACTGAACTTTCTTGTCCATCTGATCTACTATTGGAGATACCATTGGTGCTGAGGTAAGAAGAGGCTGTTAATACTGCTGTCCACCCAGTCTTTCTGATCTAATACTTGAGATGCCAAGGGTGCAGAGGTAATAAGAGGCTTTCATACTGCTTTCCACTATGTCTTTCTGATCTAATACTTGAGATGCCAAGGGTGCTGAGGTAAAAAAAGGCTGTTAATACTGCTCCCGCCTGTCTTTCTGATCTAATACTCGAGTTACCAGGGATGCTGAGGTAATAAGAGGATGTTGCACTGAAGCCCACCATGTCTTTCTGAATGTTGAGCACCTGTTGTGACCTGGAGCTAGCTTCATAGTATGTGGTATAAGTTATCTCCAGGTTACAGCAGCCAGGGTTATTGCTGCACGAGCTCACAGACACTTGTCCTATTAACATTCTAGGATAGGTTTCTATCAGTGTATTATAGTGATTATCTCCTAAACAAAATAATTGTGATTTCTTAATTAAATATATTCAGAATTTTACTTACAATGGCATTCCTGAATAACCACTCTAAACAATAGTAGTATTTTGAAAGTTTGACCTTCCTCTAAGTGGATATGTCAGCAGATATCTAACGACCCTACAAAGAGAAGCATTCTTTACCTCTGTGGTGTAGACGCTCTCTAAGACCACGTTCACACTTTCAGTATTTGGTCAGTGTTTCAAATCAGTACTTGTAAGTCAAAACCAAGAGTGGAACGATGAGAGGAAAAGTATAATAGAAACACGTCACCACTTCTGCATTTTTTTCACCCACTCCTGGTTTTGGCTGACAGATACTGATGTAAAATACTGACCAAATAATGAATGTGTGAACGTGGCCTAAGGCTCAAGCTACATAGAAAGTGCTAAAAAGCATCTAACCGGGTTGTCTTTACGTAGACGTTGGCAGAATTTTACTGGAACATGCCATCAATATCAGATCAGTCTGATCACTGAATGTGCAAACATGTATCAAAGAGGGCAAACGCACCCTGTAATCACTGTCTAAAAAAATGAAGAACTAACT
Organism: Ranitomeya imitator; assembly: GCF_032444005.1. Classification (NCBI taxonomy): domain Eukaryota; kingdom Metazoa; phylum Chordata; class Amphibia; order Anura; family Dendrobatidae; genus Ranitomeya; species Ranitomeya imitator. Next base: position 94,904,307 of record NC_091286.1, read on the forward strand.
GGAGAACACTTGTAAAACAAATATATAAATTATGTTTGTATTTTGTTATTGTTGGTAATAATAATAATAATAATAATAATAATAATATATTAGCCTTACATGATCAAAGTTCCCTCTACTAAAAATCAATGAACTTATTAATGATCATCTAAAAAACTGGATGTAAACATCTTCCAAATCCTTATTTTCAAAAAGGTCCCACTCATTTATTTCTACCTTAGCAAATTAGCCGTGAATTCTGCTCTCTCTTCTGCAACATCGAAAGGAAATGAAACAGAAAACCTCCCGAAAATTACCTTAAGTTGTCAAGCGATTTTTATTGATTTGGTTCTCAGAGATGGAATTAGTAGTTTGAAGTGTGGCTGCCATTTAATTCCAGGACAAAAGAAACATGCTAGATCTCTTGTTTGCCTTCCTATATTTCTCTGCTATTCTGCTGCTGGCCTGATAAAAAGCTCACCTATTTACCTCTAATTAGACTGCGCAGTGCACAGAGCTGCATTAGTCCCACTCAGCCGCTCAGTCAATACTGTAGCTGTTCCCATTTCCCAGTCTTTTGCAGGGAAAAAAAAATTATTAAAAGGGGTTGAACAATAAGAACAAAATGATACAGCTTTTATGTAATTGTGAACCTATTTATCCCTGTACATTCCAGAAGCAGCAAGGTTTTTTTTTCCCCCGATGTACTTTTCACGACTCATTACATATGCATCACGTATCCCACATTTAGCATAATCTGATTGGTAATTATTATTGTGTAAAATCTCTTTGTTAAACATAGTCATATCTCTTACCCGATCCTCCGGGAAAAAAAACCCCTTCACTTATTATACAGGATCTCCGCTCATTCTTCTGTCCTAATGTCTCTATTACCTATTATTGGTTTGGCATTTATTATAATTATCTCATTATACATGCAATTTCATCTTGGCATCTCATTAAAATTGCAATAATTATTTAATCACTTTTAGCCTGATGCAAACAATGGCCCATATAAATTGGGTCTAAGTGAAAAGGCCAGTGGGGTTAAAGCATTAGCAGTGCCGATGCTTGTCTGTAAATGGGAGCCATCGTGCGCTGCCTGCGCTGCCTGCCTAGGTGAGCGCCAGTAAGATTATGAGCAGTTAATGCGAGCACAAGTGGCACGGATTGAAGAGTACAGATAGGCCCATTTCATATCCGAATCCTGACTCAATTATTTCCCTTGAATACAGGCTTCATTCTTTTGCTAGACAATGTTCTTTTCAATACAACCGAAATGTTATTTTCTGCTACAATTATCTATTTTGCTATATGATTACAAATGGAAGCTAATGAATATCGCATAGTATAGAAATGATGGTTGTGGCAAAACTAAATAGCTTGATGTACTTTGGATACGAGCAATATCATCACTCGTCTGATGTTATGAAGTTCTGTCTAACAAAGGACAAGACATCAAAAAGCAAAATGCAATGGAAAGAAAAGTAGACCATGCATTCATATTTACAAAAAAAAAAAACTTGTCTCCAACAAACAACCATTATTTGCTCCAGTTTGGCATATTTGGGTAACCAGGGTAAAACCAAGTGTGGCCCTTGGTGATAGAGAGCCACAGGCACCCAACAAGAAAAATGGATGCAATGTCACAGTACTTCCTTCTACTGCAAGGAAAATGAACAATGCGGTTCTTGCCAACTACTTACTTCCAAGAACGTGAGGAAGCAAGTAATATAGAGCTCTTGGCATTACAGGGAACCTGTCACGTGAAAAATGCTATTAGCCTGCAGATAGGGGGTTATTCTGCAGTTTAATAGCATTCTGAACAGGCCCAATGCCCACTTGTAAAGCCCTGCTACCTAGAGTAAATTAACTTTATTCCCCATTTAACCCCATATCTGCAGGTTATTAGCATTTTTTCACATGACAGATTCCCTTTAAAGGGGTTCTGTTACAACTCTGTTGTCAGGTGTCACAGGACCAGGGGCTCTTTCCCTGTCCCTAGCACTAGGGATGCCTTAGCTTGCCCTGTTCCCCAGATTACTTCTGATGGTGACTACGCCGGGGTCACGTACCTTGCCTTAGCTCCTGAATTCACCCTCAGTCTGTACCCTTCCCTCCCCCATCCAGAGAAGAGGGGAGTAGTAGTGTACCGTAATACACCGACCAGACTAACAAGGTAATAGAAACAGGGATAAAGGAAATTACCAAACATACAAATATGCTCACACATACAACTGGGGAGTGCAGGATGGTATTAAACCAAAGTAGAAGAAGAAAGGGAATTATCACACACTCAAAACCTAGCAACAGTTACAGATAAATCCACCAAATGCCTTCTCCAATAACCACCAACAACCTCCAGCCATGCAGCAAAAGCTGCACTGACAATGAGTGCTAGCCAGGATCCAGTTTATATAACAGACGGGAGTAGCTAACAGTGCACAGCTGAGAGCCTTAATGCAGGAAAGCTTCCAGGAGCTCTCAACTGAGCAGAATAACCCCAGCACTGCTAAAAGAAACTTGAAGGTGAAGGGCTTCTAATCAGTGCAGGAGTAGGAGAAATCAGATGCTGCGGTCTTCTGGTTCCTCTAAGTCGCGGTAAACCTGTAACAGGTTGTGATCGTCCGCTTGTATCAGCAATACTGGGGAATCATGACAGCGTGCGGGCTGAACACTGTCACAATTCAGTAGTCTGCATTCACATTGAGTGCATGCTTACTTGTGTCAAAACCCCTTTACTCTCCTGGCTCCAGCCAATTTTTGTTTTTACATTTTGCATTTTTCCTTCCCCTTTTTTCCAAGAGCCGTAACTTTTTTCTGGTGGACAAAGTCGAACGAGGGCTTGTTCTTTGCTGGACACCACCCATTTTTCTATACCATATACTGAAAAAAGGGAAAAAAATTCAAGTGGGATAAAATTTTACTATGTTTAGGGGGTTTTACTTTTACAATTTTGCCATTTGGGGGGGGGGGGTCACTTATTTTACCATATTCATACATTATTTTCTAACATTTTCTTTAGGTGGCCAAGGGAGAATTATATGAAAAATGGATGTGGCTGGGGGTTGTGGAATAAATTTCTGCAATAGAGTGTCGCATGATCTGTCCCTTGCTTTTTTCTTGGAAAGTTTTGAGGTATAGGAAGGTCACTAGCCTTCTTCTTCTCCAAAATGGCCTCCACAGAGACATGGGAAGCACTATAGGAAGTCTGAGCTATGCCTCCACAGCAGAACGGACATAATGCCACTGCCATCAGGGCTGGTCCATTCCACACCAATGGGAAAACAAGGAAGGTGTGGTTCAGAATTGTTCACAGCGCTCCTTGTGACTTTACAGTGGCCATTTATAATAGGAGAATGGCTGCCATTAGAGGGTGGCAGCAAGTGCACAATGATGGGCACAAGGTATCCAGGACCATACATGGGACATGTATAGTGACATTTAGGTTCAGGGCTGGAGGGTTGCTTTAACAAATGGAGGAGCAGAATCAGCAGCCACCCTTGGCTTTGGGGAACACGATGGCCTGCAGCACTGCTAAACTTTCTTTTTTGTCCTTTCTAAACTGTAATTTTAATGGATATCTTCTATCATAACGCAATTTCACCAATATGCATGACAGCTACAGAACTCATAAAAATAATTAGATACTACATGCTCATCGAACTCTCTACATATTGGAATTATTCTGTTTTCTTTTATGTGCAAAGTTCAACGCACCACTGAATATTTAATAGAAGAATATTATAAAGGGAGCAAGGTCTTTGTTCTGCCACAACCTGAACCATAAGTACATATTTCAGAACAAATGACAAATGAGATCATCAGTGTATTTTACAGAGAGAATCAATCAGCTTTCCACCTACACACTTTAATATGCAATGAAGACCATTTAGCATGAGTCAAGTAATTGGCGCATCTTCCAGTCACCATGAATATATAGATGAGGGTATAAGTTCTGTATCATCGTTACTATATCTTTTTTTTTTCCTTTTTTGGCCATTAGGATTTAAAAAGAAACCTAAGATAAAAACAAAATGAGCAAATACCGTGCAGTAAATAAATAAATAAATAAATAGCACTAGTGCATGAAAATAATATAGGGTACTTGTCAAATGATGTAATTAAGGGTGCGGCCTCCCTTTTCTCTGAGCTGGACATTACATTCATATAGCTTAGCTCCCCATGGCTGGGTGTCGATTAGCCGTTTGTCAGTCCTGCTCGCCCTTATTCACATTACATCACTTGACATATGGTAAGGTTATAATATTAGAGGTTAGGACTGTCCCGAATTGGGTCATCTTGACGCAGCAGGATGGCTTTTATGGGTTTTTTTAATCAAAATTATGTTAACTAAGTACCCCTTGTTATTTTCATTGCACTATTGCTATTTAGGAGGTAGGGAGAGAGAGCACATAAAATGCCATTTTTGTTTAGAAATTATCATTTATCAGTTTATGTAAATTACCTCCTCCAGGCAATGGGCAGGATGCTGCCCGAAAGATAGCGCTGCCTTCACATTTCATCATAATATCTCCCATCAGCATCACGATGTCCCTGTGACATTGGCCGTTCTATGGGCACTGGCATCAAGTGCCTTCGGCGCAGGTATTCAAAAAGCTGATTAAACACACACTGGAGAACATTGGGTACAGTACCTGCGCTGGACGCACTTAACTGTGACCATAAAATGGTGGAGGACTGTGGTAGAAAAAAGAGAACAGGAATGCACACGTATGTTACGTCCTCTCAAGTGGCTGATGTCAAAGGGACAGAGAGTGGCTGAAGGGCAGTGAGATATGGGGAGATGAAGTGCAAACACAGCATTCTCTTCCAGGCAGCATCCTCCCATAGCCTGCAAGAGGGAATTTACAGTTATGCTCAAAAGTTTACTTACCCTGGCAGAACTTTTGCTTTCTTGGCCTTTTTTCAGAGAATATGAATGATAACCCCAAAACTTTTTCTCCACTCATGGTTAGTGGTTGGGTGAAGCCATTTATTGTCAAACTACTGTGTTTTCTCTTTTTAAATCATAATGACAACCCAAAACATCCAAATGACCCTTATCAAAAGTTCACATACCCTGGTGATTTTGGCCTGATAACATGCACAGAAGTTGACACAAATGGGTTTGAATGGCTGCTAAAGGTAACATCCTCACCTGTGACATGTTTGCTTGTAATCAGTGTGTGTGCATAAAAGCTGAATGAGTATCTGGGATCCAGACAGACTCTTGCATCCTTCATCCAGCCACTGACGTTTCTGCATTGTGAGTCATGGGGAAAGCATAAGAATTGTCAACGAATCTACGGGAAAAGGTAGTTGAACTGTATAAAACAAGAAAGGGATACAAAAAGATATCCAAGGAATTAATAATGCCAATTAGCAGCGTTCAAACTGCGATTAACAATTGGAAAATCAGGGGCTCTGTAAAAACAAAACCACGGTCAGGTAGACCAACAAAAATGTTGTCCACAACTGCCAGGAAAATTGTTCTGGATGCAAAAAAAACCCCCCACAAATGACATCAGCTGAAATACTGAAAGCTAGCGGTGTGGCTGTTTCAAGATGCACAATAAGGAGGCACTTGAAGAAAAATTGGCTGCATGGTCGAGTCGCCAAAAGAAAGCTATTACTGCGCAAATGCCACAAAGTATCTCACCTACAATATGCAAAACAGCACAGAGACAAGCCTTAAAACTTCTGGAACAAGGTAATTTGGAGTAATGAGACCAAAATTGAACTTTTTGGCCACAACCATAAAGGTTACATTTGGAGAGGTCAACAAGGCCTATGATGAAAGGAACACCATTCCTACTGTAAAGCATGGAGGTGGATCGCTGATGTTTTGGGCATTGTGAGCTACAAAGGCACAGGAAACTTGGTCAAAGTTGAGGGAAAGATGAATGCAGAACGTTATCGGCAAATGCTGGAGGCAAATTTGCACTCATCAGCCTTGAAGATGTTCCAACATGACAACAATCCAAAACACAAGGCCAAGTAGACCTGTCATTGGCTATATTGGCTATAGCAGAACAAAGTAAAGGTTCTGGAGTGGCAATCTCAGTCTCCTGACCTCAATATAATTGAGCCACTATGGAGAGATCTCAAGCGTGCATTTCATGCTAGACAGCCCAGGAATTTACATGAACTGGAGGCTGTTTGCCAGGAAGAGTGGACAGCTTTACCATCTGAGAAAATAAAGAACATAATCCACAACTACCACAAAGACTTCAAGCTGTCATTGATGTTAGAGGGGGCAATACACGGTATTAAGAAATGGGGTATGTGAACTTTTGATCAGGGTAATTTGATGTTTTGGGTTGTTATTATGATTTCAAAAGAGAAAACACAATAGTTTGACAATAAATGGCTTCACCAAACCACTAACTATGAGTGGAGACAAAGTTTTGGAGTGATCATTCACATTCTCTGTAAAGAGGCCAAGAAAGCAAAAATTCTGCCTGGGTATGTAAACTTTTGAGCACAACTGTAGATAACTGATAAAAGATAATTTCGCAACAAAAATACATCTGATATGGGTACAGGTAGGACTTGTCACAAGTGTGCCATGTCCTCCTGTGAGATCTGGGGTTAGAAGATCACTACTTATTGTGAACTGTAGATCTTCCATTTAGCCTGTGTGTTTGTGTCCCACATTAAATGGATTTGGTTTCCTTTGGTGCTGAAGAGGTTAATGACCTTTTCTATGCAGGTGAGAAACTTGCTGCTACTTCTGATCTAGTCATTACCTCTCCCTATGAAACCTGGGCATACTTCTTCTGCCTTGCTAGTGAAAGCTTTGCTTCCTAGCTCCTTGGACATGCCGTGCTGAATAGAAGTTTTATTGTTGCTACTGGAGATTGTTGCGTGCTGTTTTGGGGTATATGCTTTCCTCACTGTCTCATTTGGTTGCTACATTCCTATCCTTCCCTATAAACCTCTTTACCTTTGGTGAGTGTTTGTATGTTTGTTGCTTTCTGTTATTCCTGTTTTGTCTTTGTGTCTTTTTTTGCCATATGTTTCTGTCTCAGGCCTGATGGAGATGGGAAACAGATCAGGGTTTAACAGGAGCATAGTAAGGTCGGAGACTCGGGCCTCTCTGGCTTCAAAAGTACCCCCAGGAAATGAATAGTTAGGGTCCCAGTTCCAGGGACAATTTGAGGCCCCCCTTCCTTACCTAAGACCATCACATTGTGACAGGACTTTTTTCAACAGTCTATAACCTGTATGCCCATATTAATAGTTTAGATAAGTTAAATACGGTGACAGATTCCCTTTAAGACCCTGGCAACACCCTTGGTTTGCACATGTACAGGTACATTCTACAAAATATTCTTGAACACTCAGATACAGAGTGACATCGGAGGAATATTTATATAGTGTCTAACTAAGCACACTTAGATTCCTCCGGCTCCAGCAGCATCTCATGTAATCCTATACAGACATGGAGTGAGAATTACAGTGTATGTACATGAATCTGAATGTTCCATATTACAGCCGACAAAGAGATGAAGTAGAAAGATCTTTACATAACTGTAGAATATCTTTTGATCACAGGACATAGATACAAGGCTCACCTCATTTTTTTTAATATAAATGTACATATATTTGTTGGGATAACTACTTTTCGTTACTATAAAAATGTACTATATCATTGCCTTCCATTATGCACGTATGAACAATGGACAGGCATTTCATGAAACCCCACTCCTAGATAAATTCTTGCTTTCTATAATACATATTGTATCGGCTTTTCCATCTGAAGTGCTGCCCTCTCCATTCATACCCATTTCTAACGGTATAAGAGCTAATGTCTACTGAAACATATATCACAAAGTGTTCATCCCTATACGAGAGCACTACAGTGTAGAATGACAGCAGAACAATGTCACCTATTTATTAATAATATTTCATATGAACATCTCCGGCGCTCCTTTTATCTTTCTTCTCCCGTTCATGGTAGTGTTTGTTTCAAAATGCTTTGAAGCATTACTGCTTCCCAGAAGGTCAGCGTGCTTGACTGCCAAGAGAGACGAGTACATGAGTAGCTGGGTAATGCATGTTATCACGTCTAGCTATTGACTTGTAAGTAGCACTTACAATCCTTGTCCTAGGGAGGTTCGGGATGATGACACTGGTGACCACAAAAGAGAGTCATGGACAAAAAACCTCCTTTCATTTTTTCAGTTCTTTGTTAAAGATTTCTTAGAAACATGAAATGATTTCAAAGTGTTTTCTTCTGCCTTATGCCACTTAGCTCCAGACTCTATTTTAGTTGATAAAGCCTTTCCTGGCCCAACATGGTTCTCTATGCGTCTATGAAGCTTTAAGGAGAGCGTTCATGTGCACCATTAGGAAGCTTCATTCGTGTCCTCATAGTTTAGGTATACATCATTCTCAGTTCACCACCTTCATATGGACAATGTGTCTGCGAAATGTAAATGGAGCAATGCCAGGTCTCCAAACAAAGAGAAGGTCTCGACACGCCTTTTCTTGTGGCACTTTTTGACCTATTAGTTCGGTTTCTATATTGAGAGTCAATGATAGCAGCAAAATGTGATACCCTGGAGTATTTGATAAAGGTTACAAATCTGTGAAAAGGGATTTTTCCTGCTTATAGGATAGTCTCAGCTTTTAGTTGGAAGGGTTCCCCAATTAAGATAGCATAGTGGCTCAGTGGTTAGCACTGTTGATTTGCAGCACTGGGGTCCTGGATTAAAACATCAAGGACAACATCTACAAGGAGCTGGTATGCTCTCCCCGTGTTTGCGTGGGTTTCCTTCGGGTTCTCCGCTTTTCCACCCACACTGCAAAGACATACTGATAGGAAATTTAGATTGTGATCCCCAGTGGGGACAGTGATGATAATGTCTACAAAGCGCTGTGGAATTACCGTAATGGCACTGTATAAGTGAGTAAAATAAATAATACAAATATACAATCCTATGATTAATAGATGTCTCAGTTAGTTGTGGGGACTTGTGGGACTAATCTTTGAGGAGCGCTGGTAGCAGGTGTTTCATTTCCCTGCAGTAACACCATAGAGCAAATGAAGCCTTACATTGTCCATCAACACCTTGGCAATGGACGCAGAACATACATGGTGTCCATCACTATATGGAGAAGGCTCAGGAGCTTACCCAGATACTTAGGCCTCATACTCACAGGCGAAAAACTCGGATGAGTCTCGCACATCAATACCCGGCACTGCACCCGACACTCAGGAATGGAGCGTGCGGCTGCATGTATTGCTATGCGGCTGCATGCTCTGTTCGTGAGTGCCGGGTGCAGTGCCGGGTACAGACATGCGAGACTCATCCGAGTTTCTCGCATGTGAGTATGAACCCTTAAAGTGAGAGTGCTGCCTGTATTACACAACCAGCACTTATGATCAATCAATGTTGTGAAATCCATGTCTAATTGCATTAGTTTGACCTCCTAAATGCCACTTTTAAGCAAGACAGCACCATTTAAAAGTCTTCCAACATGGCGGCCATCACTCCAGAGCCCTTCAGGCCCCCACTCACCCATGCAATGTGATTGCTGGGAGCTGATAAAATACCATGGCAGTCAGAGGCCTACCAAAGTCCTTTATTGTGTTACTCCTATGAAGCTTTGACTGCATGTGGACTTTTTCGTGGACCAATAATTATACAGAGGGAAACTCTGCACTATTGTACTGTATAGTACAGGCAATCAAGTGGTAGCAGGGTCAAATCCCCTACAGGGACTAACAAAAAGTGTAAAAAAAAAACCATAATGCTATTCAATAAAACATTGGATAGCACTCGTCTGATGTATACGCAGGTGTGAGGGAGCCCTTAGCTTGAAATATATGACCTAGTGTGTAATATATCAGCTACCACAGATATCATGTTAAGGATTCTGCATCTGCGCATTAATACTACAAAGTGGCTAGAACTTAAAGAGTTCGAAGTAACACATAGTAAGGTCGGGGTCACAATGCCTTTTAATGATATGGGGCAGTGCACATCAGAGATTATTTTCTCAAGCCGTTTTAGCATAAGTGAACAATTGCGCCATGTTGAAATTTGGCAGCGAGACTCGGCTCACTCGCACAGATACAAGTCTATGGGTGTAGGTGAAACATCGGACTGCATTTGAATGTCATCCCAATGCAGTGTGATATATACCGAGACAGGCAATGGAAGCGATGGAGGAATTACTTTCTCTCTATCTGCGATGTTCTCATGCGAGAGGATGGGACAACAGAGCACTAACACTTGGCTCACGCTCGCAGCAGAGCTGGAGCCAATATCATTCTATATTGCATCTGATGCGCTCACATTGGATGCTATACGTTAGTGTGACACCAGCCTTAAAGGCATTCTTCCATCAAGACTTGAAGGAGTCCAGGAATGAAAACGTTCCTGAATGCAGAGATGCTATTGCTTTTCTCCGCAGCGCACTGGGTGCTTTTATCCATGATGAACTGAAGACCAAATGGAAAGTAAAATGATTTCGAAAAGTCATTTTTGTTTAGCTCGAACAACAAATCAATGCAGCTAAAGAAACTTTTCATAGAAGCTGGAATTGTTTGTTTTCAGTGAAGAAAATATGGGTACTCAAAGTAGCAGAGAAAATGTGTTAGTCTTTTATTGTGAATCGTCCGACTACCAGTAGCAATGCAATGTACTCAAGGAAATAGCTCAATATTATCTGATTATCTGGTTGGTTCCCCAAGAAAGCTGAATGAATGCCACCCACTGGATGCTTTATAGCAGGGGTCCCCAACTCCAGTCCTCAAGGCCCACCAACATGTCATGTTTTCAGGATTTCCTTAGTCTTGCCCAGGTAATAATTGCATCACCTGTGCAATGCAAAGGAAATCCTGAAAACATGACCTGTTGGTGGGCCTTGAGGACTGGAGTTGGGGACCCCTGCTTTATAGGAACAGATTCCTAAATTATCATCAAAGCCTAAAACAGACTAAAAAAAAAGACTCTTCAGGTTTCATTCCGGTTTCCAGTTTTTGTTATGAAGACGAAGACTATCACTGTACACCATGTTATTGTTGCCGTTTCTCTGCTTTTCAAACAATGTATTGACTTTCCAACCGGTCATGTGAAGCATGTACAGCCGCAAGTTCCCTCAAAAATTGGAAATCTCTTCTAGCCATAAAAATTAATAGCAGCAACAATATCTTTAAAAAGTTGGGGCAGGGCCATGTCCACTATTGTGCAGCCTCCCGATTCTTGTTGCAACAGTCTGTAAATGTCTGAGAAATGAGGAGAATTGCTGGAATTTTGGCAGAGGACTATTGTTCCATTCCTGTGTTTGAATTGTCTTGCTGAAATATGTATGGTCTTCCTTGAAATAGACATTGACTAGATAGAAGCACATTTTGTTCTAAAACCTTTATAAAATGCTCATCATTGTGCCTTTCAAAATGTGTAAGTTGCCTATGCCACTGGGACTTACTGTATTTTTCAGACTATAAGACGCACTTTTTTCCTCCAAAAATGTGTAGGAAAATGCATTTTATAGTCCGGATGTACCTGCTCTGGCTGTGGATGGGGGGATCGGCAGCGGCAAAGCAGCGGGTCAGAGGAGGCAGGAGCCGGCAGCTGCGGCTAATTCATGTGCCCTCTGCTAAAGAGAAATGAATATTCACTGCTCTCCTTGCCCAAGGGAGTGAAGAGCAGTGAATATTAATTTCTCTTTAATAGCGGACATGCTGTTAGCCACAGTCGCTGGCTTCCTGTAGCTGCCGGGCTTTCATGTGTGCCCGTAACTTAAAGGAATGAATATTCACTGCCCTCCACTTCCATAGGCATGGAGAGCAGTGAATATTCATTGATCTTTAACAGCAGGAACAGGAGCAGCAACCATGGGCTCCTGCAGCTGCCAGGTGATCACTTGTGCCCACTATTAAAGAGAATGAATATTCACTGCTCTCAGTGAATATTCAATCCCTTTAGTAGTGGGCACATGTGAATGCCCGGCAGCTGCAGGAAGCCGGCGGATGCGGCTAACACTGTGCCCGCTATTAAAGATCAGTGAATATTCACTGCTCCACACGCCCATAGTCCCAGCGTGGAGAGCAGTGAGTATTTTGGTAGCTATCCTCTGCTTGTAGACAGGGCATGACGTCACTGCCAAGTCTATAGGGCAACCCCTTTAATCCTTTTAAAGGTCCAGTATCTTGAAAGCAGAAATATGTCACACATATTTCTACATACTGCTGAGTACTATTCCATTTATTCTCAAATTTGCTATTGTGCCACACTACTTCTTGTATAGCTTTTTATCCCCAAACGAAGTAAGCATGCAAAAAGTGCATTGTGTGAGGGTGGCTATCTGGTTCCATAGGCAATGTGAGTGCCCTTGTTCTCTCAAATTTTACAAGTTGTATGTCTTTTCCGTTTTTTCTTTTTACACAATCATGTACATTTTAATTATATGAATAAAGACTATGTTTGTTTTCATATTATGAGTTCTGTATATATCTGACTATGGTGTTTGGCTAGACTATAAGCATCTGTTTACAAAGGTAACAATAGTGTAGTATGGTTAAGTATCTTACTTGTAGAGGTCGAGAATGAGCCCTTCTTTAAATCGAGAGCACAGATTATTTAGAAGTCGTTCATGCTGTCCATATAGGCATATGAAATTGGATGCAGGAAAAGGCTTCAGAGATAAACAAGTTACAGCTTCCACCATGCTGTACTGATTGATGTGGAGCCGGAAATAATCTCCATTAAGTGCTTTGCCAGTTATCATTTCTTGTCCCTAAAATATCATTGTAAAAGGTATTTAATAAGATGATGAATAAGGCTGAAGCGATAAAGGTAGGTAAAACCAAACAATTCTATGCACATCTTGCAAATTTAGTTTCACACTATTGAACTTGGTTCATAATTAAATTGGGTCTTTTACTAGATTTCACAATACAAACTGCATACATTATTAAGTAATTATCATAGATTTGATGAGGCTAGTTTACTTTCTTTGAAAATTTATGTCCGACCGACTGTATAATCCTGATCTTAAGACAAGTCGTCTTGGTCCAGCTAGATGTGCACTTATAAAATAATAATTTTAATTCAATTCAAAAAGGGTCATAAAATCATTCTGACATGGATTTTAAAGTACCATATATACTCAAGTATAAGCCGACCCAAGTATAAGCCGAGGCACCTAATTTTACCACAAAAAACTGGGAAAACTTATTGACTCGAGTATAAACCGTGTAGGCATTGTCCCCTCATTCCTATCTTGTTCTGCATGGCTCCTCATCCCTATCATTGTATGAATGGCTCTTCACCCCTATCCTTGTATGCATGGCTCTTCACCTCTATCCTTGTGTGCATGGCTCCTCATCCCTATCATTGTATGCCTGGCTCTTCATTCCTATCCCTGTAGGCGTGGCTCTTCATCCCTATCCTGGTATGCATAGCTCCTCATCCCTATCCATGTATGCATGGTTCTTCATTCCTATCGCTGTATGCATGGCTCTTCATCCCTATCCTTGTATGCATGACCTTCTCATCCCTGTCCTGGTACGCATGTCTCCTCATCTCTATCCTGTTCTGCATGGCCTCCTCATCCCTATCCTTGTATGCATGGCTCCTCATCCCTATCCTTGTATGCATGGCTCCTCATCCCTATCCTGGTCTGCATGGCTCCTCATCCCTATCCTTGTATGCATGGCTCCTCATCCTTATCCTTGTATGCATGGCTCCTCATCCCTATCCTGGTCTGCATGGCTCCTCATCCCACAAAAAAATGTGTTGAAAAACTCGGCTTATATGTGAGTGCATACGGTAAGTACATTAGTTTCATTAAGTCTAAAAGACCTAGTTAACAGTATATACTGTTTGTGTTGTGAAATATTATGACAGATCAGCTTTAAAGGGACTCTGTCAGCACAGAATGACTTTAAACCAAGTACAGTGCTTGGTGCTTCACGGTGAGGCCAATCATTTAACTGCACCTTCCCACCTGCTTGTTTTCCATTTATGTTGACCCTTCTCTGGCTCTATAAAGACAGATCTGATTTTTTGGTTTCCTATTGGTGAGGAGCGAACATGCTGGGATAAGGTGTTATCCGACCATGCTCGTGTGATAGCCGAGTGACTTTGGTGTGCTCGAATAATATATTAGAGTCCTCAAGGCTGCAAAGCTGGTGGCTTTATGACAGTCACAACACACGCGGGGATTACCTAACAAACAGACAATTGCTGCATGTGTTGTGGCTGTAGAGTAGCTGTGAGACATGCCGGGCGGGAGAACTCAAACATATTATTTAAGCACACCGAAGACACTCAGTTGGCACACAAGCATTACTATTTCCTATAAAAAATTCTAATTATGCAGATTCTATCCCAATATATACACAGGGTGATTATAAAAGATTCATTGGGATTCATAGAGGTATATTTCAAAATATATTACATGCACAATAATGAACATAAACTCCAAATTCAGGACATAATGTTAAAAAATGTTCTATGTGTCCTCCTTTTGTCACACGACAAACATCAATGTGTGAATCCAGTTTGACTCAAACAGCATGTCCCTGTCGATGGCCATTAAAGTGGCGGTCATACGGTCCCGGACCTCATCCAGTGTTGCTGTCAATAGCGGCACTTAAACAATATCTCTGACATACCCCCAAAGGAAGAAGCAGCACACAGTCAGATTGGGAGACTTGGGGGACTATTCTCTTGCATAGTCGCCATTTTGGGATCTGCTGCTGCCCTGCCACCAGGTGAGTCAGAAGCAAATCTGTACACGCAACGTACAAACTTAGAGATGTGACCCTTCGATACGATATTATTACTAACAGGTGATATATGTTTGCAGTAATATGAATGCAAAACCCAGTGAATCTACAATATAATTGTCTAAGGCTCACTAACGTCTTTCTGTCTGTCTGTCTGTCTGTCATGGAAATGCCAAGTCGCCGAATGGTCGCGGTCAAACGGCCAGGGTTAATGGCAGCGTTAACGGACCGCTTTATGCCGCGGTGTAACGCACTCCGTTAACAGTGCTATTAACCCTGTGTGACCAACTTTTTACTATTGATGCTGTCTATGCAGCATCAATAGTAAAAAGATCTAATGTTAAAAATAATAAAAAAATTTAAAAAATCAATATTTACTCACCTTCTGTCAGCCCCTGGATCCAGCCCAGGCCTTTCCCGCTCCTCGCAATGCTCCGGTCCATGCATTGCGGTCTCGGGAGATGATGACACTACATCTCTGTGCTATATACTACGTGGCTGTGCAATATACTACGTGGCTGTGGAATAATTATGTGGCTGGGCAATATACTACGTGTCTGTGCTATATACTACGTGTTTGTGCTGTATACTACGTGTCTGGGCAATATACTACGTGGCTGGGCAATATACTATGTGGCTGGGCAATATACTACGTGCCTGTGCTATTTACTACGTGGGCTGTGCTATATACTACGTGGCTGGGCAATATACTACGTGTCTGTGCTATTTACTATGTGGGCTGTGGTATATACTACGTGGCTGGGCAATATACTACGTGGCTGTGCTATATACTACGTGACTGTGTTATATACTAAGTGGGCTGTGTTATATACTACGTGGCTGTGTTATATACTACATGGGCTGTGTTATATGCTACGTGGGCTATGTTATATACTACGTGGGCTGTGTTCTACGCTACGTGGGCTGTGTTATATTTCTCTGCTGTATCTGTGCATCATGAATCGTGGTATGTGTTAAAGAGGGGGGCCCACTGAGACTCTTTCGCTCGGGGCCCTCAAAAACCTGGAGCCGACCCTGGCTTCACTGATTGGTCACGCCCAGCTGCAAACAATCAGCGACAGTTGCAGTCCGCCCGCGAATTGGCGCGGAACTTGAACCACGCTTCGCTAATTGGTCGCGGCCGGCCGAATCCTTTGTATAAATTGCATTATTGTGAAAGCTTCATAAATAAACTACATACATATTCTAGAATACCCGATGCGTTAGAATCGGGCCACCATCCAGTCTTTTATAATCACCCTGTATATATATATATATATATATATATATATATGTGTGTATATATATATATATATATATATATATATATATACACATATATATATACATATGCTGAACACATGCACACTGTATGTCACACTGTTTTACTTACATAACTTGGCTGTGCCATCTGAGCTTCTAGAGGAGATGGAATTGCAGGTTTTGTGACATGTAAATAGTAATAGCCACCAGGAATAAGACCACCTGATAAGGCAGAAAAGCAACATAGTCTATCATTATAAAATTATAGGTCAATTTATTTATTTTTTATCTTTCCTTGCATATACTGGGCATGATTTACAAAAGCTAAGTTTTAGAAAATGCAAAGTTTTAGAAAGTTTTTTAAATTCTTCTAATGCTGGTTAGAGTGTATCTTTTGATCATTTGGCACCTGGCTAATTTTGGTCCACAAAGACCATGTAACTTTGGTGCATGAAATAATGATTTAGGAGTCGGACACACCTCATTCCTGATAGGCCATGCCCCTTGATGCACATGTTGAAAAACCATGCCTAACATGTCAACATGTCTACAATGCTCAGTATAAATTGGCACAAATTATGTCACATTTGAACCCCAGTGTTTCCATCACTGTCTATGAATTTACATTTAGATCATTGTCCTACAGAGGTCACTGTCTATGAAAGTCAGTAATAATCCTAAAACAAAATACAGTTTGATGTGGCACTTAAACTTACCGCCCAGCGCTGCCTCCTCCTGCTTGACTAACGGCTCCTTTGCCTAAAGTCACACAGCAGTCAGCCAACCAGGAGAAGATAGTGCTGGGCAGGGAATAGAGCTGGAGTGACACAAGCTTCAGATCTTTATCTTTAGCCTCATTTTTATATCAAATGCTGATTTTTCATCAATAGACGAATGGACGCTTTTCTTTTTGCGCCTTCTTGTATGCATTGAGGTTTTTCTTCAAGATAGCGCACAGGGTTCTTGAATTGTCCGCAAAATGAAAAATGTTCTTTATTTTTGCCTCCAACCTTTTTTGCTACTTTTTTAGAGACAAAAGTCACAAGAAGAAATGTTGTAAATAAATGTCAGATGTACATAAAAATTCCTCTAGGGTGAAGACTGGACTACACTTGAGCAAACATTTTACAACTGTTTATAAAGTCATAATTGAAGAATTAGTCAACAACACATGAAAACCCTGTCCACAATGATGGGCATTAAAAAAAAAGCAAACAGGCGAACATGTATAAAATAGACTTTAAGAAACTCAAATTAAAATAAGGAAGAATAAAGTGCAAATGAAAAACAGATGAAAAACACCCAAAACTAGACATAAAAGGCTGAAATGTAATAATGAATAGGTCCCCATGTACTCCAAGTGGTATCATTCTCAAAATGTCCACCAAGCCCAGATTTGCCCCTTGTTTAGACCTGTCACTTGGAATTGTGCATGGTGATCCAAGGCTTGTATTATTCTGCTTAGTCATGAAACCTGTTTTATGACGCTCCTGCTGAACAGTTCTTGTTTTTGGGGTAATTTGGAAATTTGTAGTAAGTGATGTAACAGAGGACAGGTGATTTTTACTTTTCCACAAATTTCGGCATTACACAGGTCTGCAAAAAAAAATTTTTCTAGAGCGGTTTTGGTTATTCCACGTAATCTTTATGTTTTTAAGTGCGCTGAATCCGAAAATGACCTCTGTTTTGTCATAGGACATCACGTTTTCTGACAATTTAAGTAACTATGTTAAATAAGACAATACCTCAAAATAAATGAAAATAGACTCATAAAATTAATTTTTTATTACAAATGTTTCATGAAAATCATTTTTTAACTGCAATGAGCTCACTAACGCACACTAAAATCGATTCTTCTTCCCTGTGAGGCTTCTCTTGGTACATTTACGCTTGTGAGTAGCATCTGGAATGTCTCTCTGAAGCGTCCAACAGCAGTCTGCCATCATTGTAATGCTCCATCTTCCCTGGCATCTTCTTTCCATCTCTTTAATGTCCTGGTGGAATCGTTCACCTTGCTCTTCACTCACAACTCCCAAATTTTCAGGAAAGTTGTCAAGGTGGGAATGGAGGAAATGCACTTTCAAACTCATCAGGCAACCTAAAGCTTGAAATGCTTTCAGCATTCGTCCGACGATTTTTTTGTAGTCAGGGTCTTTGCTATTGCCTAAAAATTTCTCTACGACCTCTTTAAATGCAAACCACCCTTCTTTTTGAGGATGTGTCATGGTATTGATAAACTCTTAATCAGCTATAATCCTTCTAATGTCTGGTCCTTCTAATGCCTGGAAACTTGGTGACCAAGTATTTGAAGCATTCTCCATCTTTTGGAAGTGATTTTACGAATTGCTTCATCAATCCCAATTTTATGTGGAGAGGTGATAGAAGAACTTTATGGGGAGGAACCAAAGTTTCTTGGAGGACATTTTTTTCACCAACTGTGAGCACCCTCGGCTGCCAATTCTTCTTGGTCCAGTGATTTTGTCGGTCTTGACTGTCCCATAGACACAGAAAACAAGGGTATTTGGTATACCCAGCTTGTTGCCCGAGCAGCATGCACAAGACTTTCAAATCCCCGCACACTTGCCAATCGTGGTCTTTATATTTAAGTTTACGAAGAACCAATTCAAAGTTCTCGTAGGTTTCATTGAGGTGTACAGAATGACCTACAGGGATGGAATCATAAAAACCACCCTTGTGGAGTAAAACTGCTTTGAGACTTCTTTTTTAAGAATCTATAAAAAGACGCCATTGTGCTGAATCATATTGGATTTTGAATTGACCCATCAAACCTTCGACATCGATGCAATAAACCAACTTATCTTCCTGGGCAAAGTAAGGAACATACTCATTTTCACGATGTCTGAACCATGAAAAAGACACTCCTGGCAACAAAAAATTCTTGCTTTTGAGCCTTGATCCAAGTAACTCAGTGGCATCTTTGGGAAGATTCAAGTCTCTTACCAAATCATTCATCTCCTCCTGGGAAAACAATTTTGGTCTTGTATCAGCTTCAAAGTCAGAACTTGATTCATCATCTGGTTCAGGTATGACTCCACCTTCATCGGAACTAGTTATCTCTTCCAAGGTAGCAGGGGCCTTGGGTACTGGTATATCTGTGCCATGGAGGATGGGCCGAATTGCTGAGTGAATATTGGGGTATGAAATAGAATGCTTCCATTTTGAATTATACCCTTTCACATCGCACGAACAAAAGTAACAATCGTCACTAAGGTTCTTTTGCTCTCACCATACCATAGGAATCCCATAATGGAAAGCTTTTTTCTTAACCTTGAACCAATTTCGGAGGTCCTCAACACACCGTTTACACATTTATGAAGCGCCCAAGCTTTATCTTGATCTCCAAGCTTTAGTCCGAAATAAGCGAAGTATACTTTTTTCACAAAGTTTGTAATATTCAGCTGTTGCTTCAACACTGTATATTCACCACAAATGTAACAGAAACTGTCAGGCGAATTAATACACTTCCGCTGAGCCATAATGCTAATTTGGGGAAACACGGTTGAATATCACGAGCTAACACAAACTGAGATGAAAAGGTGTGAACAGGCGAGAACCAAGATAAAACAATTGAATCAAGCCCGAGAATGTCAGAGCCTGCTCGTTCAGCTTGCAACATGCTGATGCTGGTTTCATTAGCTCACTCTGAAAGTTCTTTTCTTTGAAAGTTATATTTTTTTGGCATTGTATATCTTCAATGCATTGATGTGAATTAATTAATAGTAATTTTGACTTTCAAAACCCTAAGATAAAAAAAATACCAAAAATTGAGAAAAATATACTAAATTTGAAGATATTTTTGCATTTTGTGGCAAATCCTGACGTCCAGGATTTTTTTCAATATTTTTTTCGTTTTCAGCACACCAAAATACATGGAAATTAGATGAAAATAATCAAACAGCTTTTTATTCGCAGCATTTCGGAGAGTTGTCCATATTCCATTGGCCATTTACATAGTTCTCTTCAAGATAATCCAGAACGTCATTGCAATAAGGCTCAATGAAATATCTAGAAACTAACCTTGCATTTTAGGTCCTTTATAGATTGGGATAAGTCTGTTACATTCTGGTGATGGTTCGAGTGTCGGGTCAAAAAGAGGAAGCATGGCAGCAGCCAGCTGAACGCCTATCTCCTTGGCACTGAAATAGCTGTGAGACCACTCATTAGCATAATATCTATTGGAGTACTTGGTCAGCGGTCCAGCTGCTCTTATAGAAGAATCATTGGTGTGAAACATAGTATCAATAACCAGCTTTCCATCATATATCAAGCAGGCACTGTTAACTGCCTTAAAGGCATCGTAGTCTACTTTCTTCTTCCAAAAACTGAAAAATGCCTAAAAGACAAAATAATATATAAGCAAAACAGATATATACAGTACATCATTACCTCTGGTAAAAACAATGCTGATAGACACTCATGCCACCCCTCTTATGAATCACAATTTTGGAGCATTTTACGATGTTCCTCTCTTACTCCTCCTAATGAAGTGTCTGCAAATTGAGATTCTGGTTTGGCTTTTATCCTAAGTCATGTGACAAGGCTCGTTAAAGGGTCGACATTGACCGTTAGAATTGCTACTTCCAATAGGTGGCACTAGAGTTCTAGTCCTCTTCCTCTCTGAAGAGACAATTTGCATATTTCCCAGAGGAGCATTGCGGCTTTAAGTCTCCTCACCTCAACATGCTTAACATGTCACTCTCCGCAAGGATAAACGATACTTCTTGGATCCCGGTCAGATGCCTCGCAATCAGCCAAACCAGATCTCCACTTTGCACTGACGAGGGGCAGTACCCCGAAATATAGTGTCTGCAAATTGAGATTCTGGTTTGGCTTTTATCCTAAGTCATGTGACAAGGCTCGTTAGGATTGCTACTTCCAATAGGTGGCACTAGAGTTCTAGTTCTCTTCCTCTCTGAAGAGACAATTTGCATATCCTCCTAATGAACAAATTTACAATTGGGGGGTTACCATTCTCCATGTCATAGGCATGTCTCCGTACACAGTCCGATACTATCCACTCTGATTGGCCATATGATGAGATACAGTGGGGAAAAAAGTATTTATTCAGCCACCAATTGTGCAAGTTCTCCCACTTAAAAAGATGAGGAAGGTCTGTAATTGACATCATAGGTAGACCAGAACTATGAGAGTCAAAATGAGAAAACAAATCCAGAAAATCACCTCGTCTGATTGTGTACATATACACAATATATAAGGTATCTCCCAAAAGTGAGTACACCCCTCACGTTTTTTTAGACATTTTAATATATCTTTTTATGGGACAACAATGAAGATATGAAATTTGATACAATGTAAAGTAGTCAGTGTCTTTACTTACTTAGTCATGGAGTTCACTAGGGCTTCACAAGTTGCCACTGGAATCCTCTTCCAGAGCAGCATATTTATAGTCCTTTGCAGTTGCTTGTTAACTATTATCCCTCATATCGTGCTGCCAATGGTACACAAGCTCATCTTTGATCAGGATTAGCTCTGACTACCTCATTGGTGGTGTTCACTCAGACTATATACAGATCACTATATATACCCAGGGCCTATGCTTCTTACTAGGGATTTGTCCTTGTTTTACTGTTGTTGTTATTACTGTTCTAATGGTGCTTTTACCAATAGTACTTAAAAAATGTAATAAAGTTTTTGATACATTTTATATATTGTATAGTACTCTATTCTTTTGGTTTTCAATACAGTACAGGAGTTTGCAATTATCATCCATTGAAACAACATGGGGGATTATAAATACTCATTGTGTAAAATATGCTCCCAACCAAGTGGCATGAATTAAATCGCTGTGAGTTTATTCTTATTGCCAATGTGATGTAGTGTGCGGTAGTGTATTGTCTGGGCACTGACAGGCTGATCCTTTAACCTCTGCAGCAATGCAGGCAGAAATCACACGTCTATTTTGAAAAAGCAACCTTTGGATATGATGCTGAGCACATGTCCTCAACTTCTTTGGTCGACCATGGTGAGGCCAGTTCCGAGTGGAACATGTTGTGTTAACCCCTTTCTGAAATTGGGCGCAATAGTACGCGCAAGTCGGAATCCCTCCCTTTGATGTGGGCTCCGGCGTTGAGCCCACATCTTTCCCGGCACATGTCAGCTGTTTTGAACAGCTGACATGTGCCTCTAACAGTTGTGGGTTCAATTGCCCGATCTATTAATATAAAAAAATAATTAACCCGATCGCTAAATGGTGTGACGAGATAAAAAATTCAAAACGTCAGAATTACGCTTTTTTTGTTCGCCGCAACATTGCAATAAAATGCAATAACAGGCAATTAAAAAATCGTATGTGCACCAAAATGGTATCAATAAAAACATCAGCTCAGCTTGCAAAAAAAATAAGCCCTCACCCAACCCGAGATAACGAAAAAGGGAGACTACAGGTCTCGGAAAATGGTGCCATTTTTTTTAACCAAAGTTTGGAATTTTTTTTTCGCCATTTAAAAAAGAACCTAGACATGTTTGGTGTCTATGAACTCATAATGACCTGGAGAATCATAATGGCAGGTCAGTTTTAGCATTTAATGAATATGTTAAAAAAAAACAATGTGGAATTGCACTTTTTTTGCAATTTCACCGCACTTGGAATTTTTTTCCCGTTTTCCAATACATGTTAAACCCAATGGTGTTGATAAAAAAAACAACTTGCCCCGCAGAAAACAAGTCCTCACATGGCCATTTTGACAGAAAAATAAAAAAAAGTTATGGCTCTGGGAAGAATGGGAACAAAAAACAAAATGAAGGGGTTAAACCACTATATGGTCTTGGCCACCGTGCTACAGTTCAGTGTCAGGGTGTTGGCGAACTTCTTATAGCCTAGGGCCTCGGACATCTTCATGTAGAGATACAATTCTTTTTTTCACTTCCTCGGAGAGTTCTTTACCTTGAGGTGCCATGTTGAACTTCCAGTGACCAGCGTGAGACAGTGTGAGAGCGATAGCACCAAAATGGAACACACCTGCTGCCCCTTCACAGACCTTGTAACACTAATGCGCCACGTGACACGGGAGAGGGAATATAGTTAATTGCACACAATTTGACCATTTTCACTTAGGGGTGTACTCAATTTTGACAGCAGTTTAGACATTAATGGCTGTGTGTTGAGTTATTTAGAGGGCACGCCAAGTCTACACTGTTATACAAGCTGTATACTGACTATTTTACATTGTAACATTGTATCAAAGTGTCATGTCTTCACTGTCGTCCCATGAAAAGATACAATAAAATGTTTACAAAAATGTGAAGGGTGTACTCACTTTTGTGAGACTCTGTATAAATATAAATATATATATATATATATATAAAAGAAACACATTTCTCCAAGTTTCTCCTTACAAAACAGGATGTGCTCTTTGTACTCACAATGCAGGATAGTTTCAGTGGTTTTGAATCGGTGGTAAATGACGCACAACATATAGGATCTGGGTCAGCGCCATCATTCCATTGCGCCAGTTTACTGTTGTAGTAGGTAGTCACGCCAGCTGCCGATAAGCCTTTATGCACAGCTTCCTCTATGGCATAATTGTTAAAGCAAGTGACATTTGATGTAAGTGGAGGCTGTACAAAATGAATTCGAGAGCCACACACTCCCAATGACATGAGAGTAGCAACTGTGGTGTAACTATCAAGTGTGTTCCCATGCACAATCACATTTCCTAAAATAAAAAGAAATAAGGAAAAAACAAAAAGAAATATGTTACATAGAAAAATAAGAGCGTATTGGTGTAAGAGATTTTAGATGATACAGATTTGCTCCCTCTGACCCGATTATTTAAGTGATGCTAGAGGAGAAGAGCGTTGCCTAGCAACTCTAAACTCGAAAATTTACAGAGGAATCCGAACAAAACATCCCGCAAAAGTAGAGTGTGCTTAGCTCAGATGAATAGCATTTGGCAATTTCAAAACTAATAAGAACTATCCTGCTTAAAAAGAACATAGATTTCCATGGATTGTGCAGAAGAAAAGAACATTTTAATAGATTTGCTTGCATCTCTTTATGAGGACAATAAAACAAGTGTATAGTGATTACAATGTGGAGCAGAAAATGCACCTTAAATTATTGCTTATGTGCCCTGCATAATTATGTCACTTAGTTCAGATATGTTGCTTCTATTATTTTCATCTGGTAAAAAATATGTAGTTGGTAAATACCAGACAAAATAAAGGACATGAAATGAGTTGTCATCTTGTTCTGAACACTGCATAAATGGCTATTTGATTTACGATGTCAAAATTCATCTACAATTACCGAAAATGTACAAAAATGGCGTTTGCTCAAAATGATGCATACCCAAAATTGTAAACACAACCAAAAAATCACATTAGATTTCTGTCAAATCTTCTTTTTTATTTTATGAACATCATGAGTGTTACAGTACTCTACGTGGATATCTGGCAACTCTTAGGATAAATTCACACAGTGCTTTTTTGCAATGTTTATTTTTTTCCACATGAAAAATGCAAAGTATTGGCATGAAAAATGCTGTGTACATTAAGTGCGTTTTTTCATGCAGTTATTTTCCTAATCTAAACTGTGCATGAATAAGCATTAGAACTACAATCCTACTTCACCAACAAAAGGAAACGGAGACATAAAAGCAAGGGAGGCTGGAGCACCTGGGTCAGGAGATAGAGAAGGCGTAGCTGGGCTGCTAGGGACTTTTCAGTGAGGTAGGGTTGTAGATCTAATGAGGACTCATGCAGGGAAAAGAGACTTCATGTTACTACATAAAACTTAGAAGGATTTAACTCGTCTGTATTAATCATGTGATGCCAATAGTGGAGACGAATAGGTTAATGTTGTGCTGCCTGGATAAAGGAGTCTTTGAAGCCGGAGACTAATGTAGATAGATGCATTTTTTGTCAACGCGTTTGAAATTTTCACAATTATTCTTCAGGACAAAGCAATCTAATCATTGTTAAACAGAAGAATTATCTGGGTAGAAAGGCAAAATAAGCAATTGTAAGGACACACTGCCGTATAATATGATGACTGCAATACATTAAAAGGGTAAAAATGTTGATGGGAGATTCTATAAAGTATGCAGGTTTGGGAAAAACAAACATTTTCTACTACCAATCTCTGGGGGTGAATTCGCACACCGCAGATTTTGTTGCAAATATTTCTACAACTAAAAATCAGTCACATTCATCTGAATGTAGTTGTTTCAGGTGTATAAGGCAACTGCAGAACTTTCTGCAACAGAAGCTGCACAGCTTTACAGAAAAGTCGTTCTCCTGCAAAAATCTGCATTAATTTAATTAACTAAAATAATTAATGTATCAAGTGGCGTAACTTGAAACTCATGGGCCCCAATGCGAAAGCTCCAACAGGGCCCCCAAATATTTAAAATCTTTAATAGCAATAGTCTTTTTATATAGGCCAAAGGGAATTTTAGGGCCCCCCATGCTCCAGGGCCCAGGTGCAATTGCAACCCCTGCACTTGTTGTAGCTACGCCCCTGCATGTATCACCTATCATACTATTCTGACACAAAGCCACAACTGCATCATAACTGCCTAGTCTGGCCTTACGCTAGATGTTGTACCAGTGCCAAGAAATGTAGTATTACATGATTAATTTATCACTTTTGTCACACATACACTGACGTCTGATGTCCCAGGCATAGTTGTGGCTTACAGAGATGAACATTATAACCAGAGATGAGCACAAATATTTAGAGAACTCTGATCCGGCATCCACATCGGTACTCCGTGCCGCCATACCAGTCCTGTGAATTTTCTTGGCCAGCTCTTGAATGTCGGCATCCAGGGCGACTCTAGCGTTTACAAGGCTTTTGCGACGGGTCAAGTGCCAGCCAATGAAGTTCGCAGGTCCCAGGTCATAGGACTGCCAATGAGTACCGCCAAGGATGCCAGACCAGGGCCCTGTGAATTTATTTGCTCTACTCTAATTATGACAAGTGAGAATATTTTCGTTATACGATACTTCTCATATCTTTTTTTCCTTTTTTTTTCCCAGAGGAGCACAGGATTCTGTAGGATACTCTACTTAGGGAGAAATTACAAATTAGAGACCACACAGATGAATAAATACTATAATTAATGCTACATACACAGTATAATTAAGCAGCTGTGAAATGAGTGCTAAATGCGAGCTAATATTATAATAAGTGGTACATATTTAGGAGAGAGCTTTCCTTCGAATATTGGCAGCTTTCCTGACAGCTGAAGACAAAAAGATTATCAACATTTTTAATCTCAACATCTAGATAAAAATTACAGGTGTCACAAAGCATACTAGAGAATGGATTAATAAAAAGACTTTTTACTACAGCCAGCAATCTACTTCCTAAACAGTTAGGCAATGTGGAAGCGCCTAATTAGAATTTAATGCAATAATGTAAAACTTTCACTTTTTAAATAAATTAAATGGGGATTATTGCAATTTAACACTAATAAATATTCAGTATTTACAAGGAACATTAATTATGTAAATAAATGAAACAATCTTATTAGTCCATCATTTGTATAACTAATGTAAAGTGAAACATTGGAGATTATTTAAAATTACAGATGAGATTATTTACTAACATTCGATCTTGTAAAAGACAGGAGTGAAACTAGATTTTGTACTAGTGTTCAGAAATGTTCTACAATCTTTTGTGACCATCTATATATATAATTGTCTAAGGGGTACTTCCGTCTGTCTTTAACGGAAATCTCGCATCGCCGATTTGTCGCTGCCGCCAGGCCGCGACCAATCAGCGACGGGCTCAGTCCGGCCGAGAATTAGTCCCTGCCCTACTTCAGTCCAGTCAGTGCCCGGCGCCCGCTTCATACCCCCCTCCAGTCAGCGCTGACACAGGGTTAATGGCAGCGTTAACGGACCGCGTTATGCCGCGGGTAACGCACTCCGTTAACGCTGCTATTAACCCTGTGTGACCAACTTTTTACAATTGATGCTGCCTATGCAGCATCAATAGTAAAAATATCTAATGTTAAAAATAATAATAAAAAAAAAACCTGCTATTCTCACCTTCCGTAGACCGACGATGCGCTCGCGCCTGCTGCCAGCTTCCGTTCCCAGAGATGCATTGCGAAATTACCCAGAAGACTTAGCGGTCTGGCGAGACCGCTAAATCATCTGGGTAATTTCGCAATGCATTCGCTGGACACCAGCGGGTGAGTATATAACTATTTTTTATTTTAATTATTTTTTTAACAGGGATATGGTGCCCACACTGCTATATACTACATGGCTGCTATATACTACATGGCCAGTGTTATATACTGCGTGGGCTGTTATATACTGCGTGGGCTGTGTTATATACTATGTGGGCTGTGTTATATACTGCGTGGGCTGTGCTATATATTACATGGGCTGTGTTATATACTGCTTGGCTGCTATATACTACGTGGGCAGTGTTATATACTACGTGGGCAGTGTTATATACTGCGTGGTCACTGTTATATACTCCGTGGCCTGTATTATATACTGCGTGGCCTGTGTTATATATTGCGTGGGCTGTGTTATATACTGCGTGGGCTGTGCTATATACTACGTGGCCTGTGCTATATACTATGTGGCTGCTATATACATACATACATATACATATATAATAAGTGGGATGTGTTATATACTGCGTGGTTGCTATATACTACGTGGGAAGTGTTATATACTGCATGGTCACTGTTATATACTCCGTGGCCTGTATTATATACTGCGTGGCCTGTGTTATATATTGCGTGGGCTGTGTTATATACTGCGTGGGCTGTGCTATATACTACGTGGCCTGTGCTATATACTATGTGGCTGCTATATACATACATACATACTGTACATATTCTAGAGTACCCGATGCATTAGAATCGGGCCACCATCTAGTATGTTATAGAAACATGATGAACTGAAACATCCAAAAAATAAGTGGATATTCACATGGAGAGAATTAATTGCAGATGTTTTGCCATCTGAATATTAGTCCCATATGTATTAATAAGGTTGTTTCTTCTGCACGAGCAAGGATGTATGCAAAATAAAATTTACATGAAAATGGACAATCACTTAAATTGAACCAAAAAAAATGCTGCATTTAGTACACCCTAAAGGTATGTAAACATGAAGGCCCTAGAAGGTATGTTGGAGATAGAAATTCCTGATTCATTAAGAGACACATGCCTCTTAAAGAATGAGGAGTATTTAACCAGTGGCGTGTGCCATGCCACAAATCTTACTCCAGTCTTTGACTGGAGTAAGATTTCTGGCATAAGGAACAGCACAGCGCATCACGCATCACGTCCCCGCCATGCCCCCTTCAAGCCAAAGATCTGGGCTTATGTAAATGTTAAAATTTGTGAACATTTTTAGCAAAAATTTTGTGATTTTTGAAAGCAATTTACAGTTGCCAGAGTTCTGGCAAAATTGCTTTGATGAATTGGGGCCAAAGTCTATTTCAGATGGATTTTGAGCCAAAAACTGTCAAACAAGTTTTACAAAAAATGCTCAAAGGGTTAAACATATACATTGCTACATAACAATGACTTGCCAAGCCTATGTTCAGGCTTTTGAGTATCTTTGATAAATTTCAGGTTTTCAAAGATGCCAAGTGACTTAAAGAAATGAGATGGCCATTCATCAGGAATCCAATGAAAGTCAATGGGAGTGTTCAAAAGATGCAAAAACCAGAAGTAGTTTCTTCATTATTATTATTTGACGTTAAAAAAAAAAAAAGACTGGAAAAGGGCAGTAAAAAGTGCCCCAAAACCATCGGAAAAAAAGCTAAGAAAAACCTGCCTGTAACCAAAAAAACATCAAAAAGCTCTCAGGAATCGAAATGATACAAAAGATACTTCAGGCAAAAAAAGGCCCTGTTTTCGGAAGTGTTTTCTTTTTTTAAAAACCATATAGGTTTGCATCTAAAAAAGACGTTACGTGCACATACCCTAATGCTAGGTTCACGGAAAGTTTTGTGGAGATGGAAAAATCTGATGAGTTCTTTTTTTTAAAATTATCCTCTCTAGGAAACACTTTGTTTTTCTTTTACATTTTTTTGTCTGAAGCGTTTTAAACAGGTTTTGAGAGGGCTTTTTAAGTGTTTTCCCCCCTGACTATGTTTTACAGCTGTTTGACTTGACAAAGGGTCTTGTCTGGAGCAGATTCGACAAGAAATCCTCCCTCAGGCTATGTGCACAAGGAGTCTTTTTGCAGAGTTTATGGGGCAGAAACTGAGAAGAACAAGGCCAAGTCGACCTGTCATTGGCTATAGCAGAACAAAGTGAAGGTTCTGGAGTGGCCATCTCAGTCTCCTGACCTCCATATCATTGAGCCACTCTGGGGAGATCTCAAGCGCACAGTTCATGCTAGACAGCCCATGAATTTACAGGAACTGGAGGCTTTTTGCCAAGAAGAGTGGGCAGCTTTACCATCTGATAAAATGAAGAACCTCATCCACAACTACCACAAAAGACTTCAAGCTGTCATTAATGTTAGAGGAGGCAATACACGGTATAAAGAAATGGGGTATGTGAACTTTTGATCAGGGTCATTTGGATGTTTTGAGCTGTCATTATGATTTAAAAAGGGAAAACACAACAGTCTGACAATAAATGGCTGCACGCAAACACTAACCATGAGTGGAGAAAAAGTTTTGGTGTTATCATTCATATTCTCTGAAAAAAGGCCAAGAAAGCAAAAATTCAGCCGGGGTATGTAAACTTTTGAGCACAACTGTATAGTAAAAAGAGGAGGAGACACCTGCCAAAACTATGGCAAAACTGTCAGTGGAGCCACTTCAAGGAAAAAAAAAAAGACACCATCTTTTTCCTGAAGTGGCTTTGTGAAGAAAACTCCATTTAAAAGACACTGTGTGCACACACCCAGTTTCTGCTCCAAATCCTCCTAAAAAAAAGTCCGGACAGCCTGAAATACATTTTTTCTTTGGCAAGATTTTCACAGCCTCGCAGGAAAAAAAAATCTGTCATTATTACTGCCATTTTTTAAAATAATAAACATAAATCAACAAATAACACTATAACACAAACATATTTGGTGTCCCTGTAATCGTAACAGCCTATACAATACAGCGATCAGATTATTTATCGTGATTAATAAATGGCGTAAAAAAGTATGATTGATATCTTTTCTCCTTTGAACACTAAATGCTGCGTTGTTTTTTATTGCTATTTTTATAGAGGTATAAATAAATAATTAGATCCGAGACACATATATAAGTCCTCAGACGGACAGAACAACACTCCAAAACTCCAAAATAGTATAGAACATCCGAAAAAAGGAGTCACGAAACTGCCACTTCAAATATATAAAAGTAACACCATTTATTAATAATCATTAAAAAAGCTCAATAAACATACACAAATATATCATCAATAGGGTAATTATTGTGAATCACGGATAAGGTAACAGAACCAACAGTCACAACAAAAACTACGGCTTGTGGTCACAGGTTCACTAAAAGCACATGTGTAATGAATAATATTCTATGACTAGTCCAGCTTTGGACCCGTAAACACATACAAATCTAAATCAACGTATAGGACTGGACCTCACCCATGTCAGCCGAGTTGTGTAGGTGTCCGCACCACACGACGAAATAACAATCTTCCCTGATTATTCTATGTTTGCTGCATTTTTTCATGCTTTTTCCCCCTTATTTGATGTGCTTTTGTTGCAGATCTGAGGCAGCACTTTGAAGGCCTCATTCACACATTCATATTTGGTGAGTTTTTTACATCAGTATTTGTAGGTCAAAACTAGGAGGAAAAGTATAATAGAAACACGTCACCTCTTCGGTATTTATCACCCATTCCTGGTTTCCGCTAACAAATACTGAGGTTAAAAACTGACCAAATACTGAACGTGTGAACATGCCTTAATGCCTTTTTAATAGTACAGAAAAGCTTTGATTCTGCACTTAAAAATGCAATCGCGTTTTTTAATATACGCTTTTGTCAAGCTCTACCCTGAAGCTTATAGAGATAAAATACACAGCACAGTCTAGTAGCGTATTTTGAGGGTAGTTTTGGTGAAATCACATCCATAGGTCCCAACTAGAGATGAGTACGACGCAGAGATGATGTCATACCAGCCCTAGCTACAAAGAGAGAGACGCTTTGGGGATGCCGGAAGATAAGGAATTCGTGGGCCTCACGTTCAGACACCAGGTACTTCTGACCTGGATGCCGTATTAGAAACCCGTGAATCAATCCACTCATCTCTTGTCCCAATCTTCCCGGATACAGCGGACAGTTCT
Source organism: Ranitomeya imitator (assembly GCF_032444005.1). Taxonomy (NCBI): domain Eukaryota; kingdom Metazoa; phylum Chordata; class Amphibia; order Anura; family Dendrobatidae; genus Ranitomeya; species Ranitomeya imitator. The sequence goes on from NC_091286.1 coordinate 94,935,575, forward strand.
GGATTTGGGTCTAGGCCCTACAGTCTCGGGTATCTGCTGAATGTCCCTCACTGCCACAGAACACTCTGACATCTCCAGCTGGGGGAGAAAGAAATGGTAAATGGGCGGGGTGTGAGTGTGCCGCTGTAAACTATGTGCACCACACTGTTTGTCCCTCCTTCTATTCTGGAAAAGTTGGGAGGTACATCCATAACGTCAGCGATAATGATTCTGTAGTCCAGACCAGTGCAGCAGAGACAGATATTCCCATTTCAGCCTTTCATGGAAGAACACCTTAATGAGGGAATCACACTCACCGTTTTTATGTCAAATTTACTTTTGATCCATAAGTTAAAAAGTAACCATAGTTTGAATTTGTATTTCATCAATCAATAGTACACATGAAAATAAGCAACTTTGTAAAATATCTTATCAGAGAAATCTGCTTCTTTCTCCAACAAGACTGATCAGTCGTTATCAAAAGTCTCAATTTTCGGGTAAAATCTGTATTCAGTGACGACAGACTTTTTCATTACTGAGATAGGACAAGGCAGTTGCTACTGTTTCTAGCAGGGGAAAAAAGTAGATTTCTCTGATCAACTTTGTAATATATTTTATTTTCACATGTACCATAAAAATTAAAGCGACAGTTAGACCCGCAGTGCAGTGAAGAAGTACAAGTCCTTTCATTCCATTACCATCCACCTCTGGCTTTGGCTGAAAAAATTGTACCAAAAATGTCCACAAGAACAGTAAGTGTGATTCCAGCCTAAAGAACCCAGATGGCTAAAAATTAGGAACATCGTGGAGAATAAAGGCTGGAGGGCTGAATAGAAGGAAGACGTAAAGAAAAAGTGACTACGAGGTAAAGCGAGCAAAGAAAAAAAAAGACTGAGAAAAATAAAAACGTAGAGAGATATGTGAGGTGTAATAATACGTAAAATGAGGAAAGTAAGATGGCCAGGACATGAATAGAGGATAACAAATATGGGGTTGAGAAGCCGAGCATCTGAGAGCACCAAGAAGAAAGCAATGAATGGTGAACAGAGAGAAGGCAGATAAACGCTAATGGCAGCGGTGTATAGTCTAATAATGCAAAGAGTTAAATAACCACATAGTAGTATGTAGACAAAACTTTCTGATCAGTGTATGCAAACCATGTTTCAAAAGGCTTTTATGCCAAAGCCAAGTAAAATATTTGTCCATTAATTAAGAATGTTCGAGTGGGTTGATTATGATAAGCCTATATGGAAAGTGTCCTGGTACGTGGGACGAATCCAGAGAATATACATTCATTACCATCAGTCATGTCAGGAATGTGACCCATTATTACACGACGAGTCTCAAACTCATTAAAAAACAGCACAAGGTGAGTTCTATGTACTGATATCCTGGAGGTAAGATTATATACTTTCACTCCGTTTTCTGCTCAGTATGTTTCATCAGTATTTTAGAGCCAAAACTGGCAGTGAATACAAAGTTCAACCTTTCCATTATACACTGTGTTCCAAATTATTATGCAAATAATATTTCCTCATATTCTCTCTAAATTACCTATCTGAATTGCAGTCATTGTTATTTTCCAGTCATCTACTATTCTAGTATAATTGCAATGTTTTGGAACAAACTGCCTATGAAAACAGTATCTTTTAAAAAAAATAAACACTCAAAATGCATATTCCAAATTATTACGCACAGCAGAGTTTTCAACCTTTTTTTTATTTGTGAACAAAAAAATGGTCAATTGTTAAGTTATAAGCATTATCAGCTTATTACAAAATGAAATCAAACAGTTTTCAAGTGAAAACTTTATTCTAGGTGATGTTACATTTGCAATTGTTCATTTACATTTACATTCTACTTGTTCGAAAGAAGCCTCTGAACTCTCTCGTCCATTGAATTTGTCAGTTTTTGGATGGTTTCTGCTTCAATTGTTTTGCATGTGGACAGAATACCCTCCCAGAGCTGTTGCTTCGATGTGAACTGCCTCCCGCCATCATAGACACTTCTTTTGATGATGCTCCAGAGGTTCTCAATGGGGTTGAGGTCAGGGGAAGATGGTGGCCACACCATAAGTTTGTCCTCTTTTATGCCCATAGCATCCATCTGGACCATCGAGCTTTGCACAGCACTCATCGGTGAACAAAACAGTTTGGAAGTCAGTCTTCATGTATCGTTTGGCCCACTGGAGCCATTTCTGCTTGTGTGCAGTGGATAGAGGTGGTCGACAGGATGGCTTATGCACAGCTACAAACCTCTGAAGGGCCCTGCATCTTGTTGTTCTGGGGACGTTGGAGGCACCAGCAGCTTCAAAAACTTGTCTGCTGCTATGACAAGGCATTTTTGCAGCTGCTCTTTTAACCTTATGCAATTGCCTGTTGGAAAGAGTCCTCAATTTTTCCTTATCAGCACGCACACGTGTGTGCTGGGAATCAGTTACATACTTCTTGATTGTGCGATGATCACGATGAAGTGTCTTGGCAATGTTGATTGTAGTCATGCCTTGACCTAAATACTCCACAATTTGTTGCTTCTCAGCAGCCGACACATCTTTTTTCTTTCCCACTTTGGCTAAAAATGTAGGCTGCTTAATAATGTGGAACAGCCTTCTTAAGTAGTCTTGCCTTTATTTGGACACACCTACCAAACTAATTTGCACGGGTATCTGCAATTGCTTTCAGTGATATAAAGAGCCCTGACACACATCACCATCAATGAGTTTAAATGACAAACAAAAAAATTCTAACCTTATCACTCCTAAACTCTTTATGCATAATAATTTGGAACACAGTGTATGTTTCTTTTAGCTTACGAGTATTGATGCAAAATAATGATCAAAAGTGGCCCAAAAAATTACACTTTGCAAATTCACATTAATTAAATACAGTTTTCCATTTTAGGAAAACCTATGTCCCCAGGAAAAATGGGAGCGATTCATCAATACCAGGGATTTTGTAAGGGCGCATGGTCGCGTCAGATGCTACTGATTCATAAATAGCTTCGCCTTGCCAGAAATCTTCAACCAGTTATTGGCTAGAGTAAGATTTGTGACATAGGTCTCCGCCTTCGGACAAACTGAACATGAAGCGGAAATCCAGGCTACAGCTGATCTTGGACTTCCTCTTCATGTTCATTTCGACAGGAGGCGGAGACAGTGATGCCAGCGCTGACTGACACCAGGAATCACTTATTATTCCACTGCATCACAGCTTCAAGTCCCAACACCGCTGGAACGGAGATGGTACGGGAGGTAAGTATAGGTTTATTTTCCCGGGGGCTAACATTTAGTTTAAGGAGGGGTTATCCTAGTAGCATTAACCCCTGAAGCACTAGACAAGAACTTCCATATAGACCATGACTCATTACAGGTGCTTTTTATGTTGCTGTAGGTATTTTTTGCTGCACATACATTTGAGTTAGCTGCCATTCGAAAGTTTATTCAGCGGACAGTCATCTCCCCCAACAGGACCCATATGAGAGCTTTGCTAAGTGTTCATGTGTTTTCAAAATGGAGATAGGAGGAAGACGCTATCAGACAGTTGAAATTCCAACCAAAATCAGTGGGTTGGGATGACTTTCATCTACTTTGTATGGGGCCCTTTAGGTTTTTCAGGTACAAGTGCCCAAGTATGACCTCAATAACTACAGTAACAGCCCTGGTCCTAGGTGCGGATGAGAAGAGGGCCGAGTACTGAGTCTTGTAGTACATCAAGAGAAGATGAAAAACAAATTGGATAGGAGTGGGAGACACTAAATCCCATAACAAAAGAGGAGATCCAACAGAGCAAGAGGTTAGAAACCTGCTAAGGAGAAAATCTGTTAGACAGAAGTGCTTAGCTATAAGCCTCACGTTACACTGCAAACATAATGCCATTGCACCAAAAGGAAAGTGATCAATACTATTTCATAAAATGAGCTTTACTTTATTGTTTGAGAAAGATAGTTGTTTGTGTTGGGTCTTCGGAGAGATAGGTCACTCACTCCACTAGAGCCGATGGGCTTTCTTCCTCTTACATTACTGTACTGATTTATGGAGGTAATGACCATCACACTATCAGAGGATTACTTGACAAAGAGCAAAGAAATATTCCAACAACAAAAAGGTTAAAGAAATAAAAAAAAGAAATTTACAGTCCCGGTGTCCGCTGCTATCTGGCCGTCTACGCTTGAGGCTCCCCAAATCTTATCCGCTACATTTACTTCCTCAATAACAGGAGAGCTGTCCGATTTCCTACTATAATTTTAATAGATTGTTATATTATACAAGATGGTGGCCAGATTCTAACGCATTGGGTATTCTAGAATATGCATGTCCACGTAGTATATTGCCCAGTCACGTAGTATATTGCCCAGCGACGTAGTATATTGCCCAGTGACGTAGTATATTGCCCAGCCACGTAGTATATTGCCCAGCCACGTAGTATATTGCCCAGTTACAAAGTATATTGCCCAGTACATAGTATATTGCCCAGTTACGTAGTATATTGCCCAGTCACGTAGTATATTGCCCAGCCACGTAGTATATTGCCCAGTTACGTAGTATATTGCCCATTTACGTAGTATATTGCCCAGTCACGTAGTATACAGCACAGAGCCACGTAGTATACTGCACAGCCACGTAGTATATTGCCCAGCCAGTTAGTATATTGCCCAGCCACGTAGTATACAGCACAGAGCGACGTAGTATATTGTCCAGCCACGTAGTATACAGCACAGAGCCACGTAGTATATTGCACAGCGAGGTAGTATATTGTCCAGCCACGTAGTATATTGCACAGCGACGTAGTATATTGCCCAGCCTTGTAGTATACAGCACAGAGCCACGTAGGATATTGCCCAGTGACGCACTATATTACCGAGCCACGTATGTCACAGGTTAAAAATATAAAAAATAAACATACTCACCTAACGATCTGAGGGCCCCTTGTAGTTGAATATACTCACCATTCTGGTCACTGCTCCTCAGCGTCCTGTCTCTCGGCCTCCTGGGATCCAACGGCGCTGTGCAGATGGGCGTGCGGCTGCTGCCATCTTGCGTTCTCAGGATGCTTTGCGAAATTACCAATATGACTTAGTGGTCTCGCGAGACCACTAGGTCTTATGGGTAATTTCGCAAAGCATCGCTGGGAAAGGAAGATGGCGGCAGGCACAAGCGGCTCAGCGGACAACGGAGGGTGAGTATAGCAGGTTTTTTGTTTTTGTACTATTTTTAAAATTACTTTCTTTTACTATTGATGCCGCATAGGCAGCATCAATAGTAAATGGTTGGGAACACACAGGGTTAATAGCGGCGGTAACGGAATGCGTTACCGCCGGCATTAACCCTGTGTTAGCGGTGACCGGAGGGGAGTATGGAGTGGACGCCGGGGACACTGACTGTGGGGAGTAAGCAGCGGAGCGCCGGGGACACTGACTGCGGGGAGCAGAGCGCCGGGGACACTGACTGCGGGGAGCGGAGCGCCGGGGACACTGACTGCAGGGAGCGGAGAGCTCGGGATACTGACTGCGGGGAGCGGAGCGCCAGGGACACTGACTACGGGGAGCGGAGCGCCGGGGATACTGACTGCGGGGAGCGGAGCGCCGGGGACACTAACTGCCGGGAGCGGGCGCCGGCCACTGATTGCGGGGAGTATAGAGCGGCAATTTCTTCCGGACTGTGGCCGTCGCTGATTGGTCGTGGCTGTTTTGCGGCGACCAATCAGCGACTTGGATTTCCATGATAGACAGAGGCCACGACCAATGAATATCCGTGACAGAAGGACAGACAGACGGAAGTACCCCTTAGACAATTATGTATATAGATAAATTTAGTTGGCTGTTTTATAATGATATTCCTCCACCCTGTCCACATCTTAGTGTAGCTATCACATCTGGATCCCATCTTGCATTGTGGAACTTGTAAATTCTGGAGGGTGTACAGAAAATACACAAATAGTGCACCGAAATTTGTGGGTATATACACAGGGGTAATACATTTATTAATTAGTTTAGGTAGTACAGGCTGTGTGTTGTATTTGGAACAACCAGCACTTTTCTCATACAGCTCCTATAAGGGGTATTCCATGGTATAAAAAGTATCACCTATACACTGGATATGCTATGAGTGTAATATTGGTGTGAGTACCACTGCTGGGGGGCACTCTGATCAGCAAAATAGAGAATTGATGTCCTTCATGCTCCCCTGACCATAAGACCGCAGGCAAGAGGTGTTGAATGAAGAAGTCGGTCACGCAAGACCCCTGCTGCTCTACGTAAAGAGGCTTTAAAACTTATTGGCCCTGCATTCACTTCCACACTTATGCTGCTCCTCTGCACTGGCTTTTATTTCCACCATCGGTTTCCTGGCATGAACAATGCCTTGTTATAGTTGCAGCCACTTAATAGTCCTTGATTGAAAGCAGCCTTCACAAGCTGGTCGGATAGGACTTTCCTGACTACAGGGGTCTATACAGAATAAGTTTTAAAGCAGAGGAAAAGTCTATGGAAAAGAAGAAGATGTTGAAATGGCAGGGTGCATCTGGAACCAGATGCTCTATTCAGCGTCTATTGGTCATGGTCTTGTGGTAAGAAGAACACAGGGCACAAAAGTCTCTCATTCTGGAGATCAGTGGTGGTGCAGAGAAATACCACTTAATGCTTCATTCAGATGTCTGTGATTTTTATTGTATTTACACACATGGATCGTTATTCATCTTTTGGATCCGAGTTTTATTAGTGTTTGGTTAATGTGTCAGGTTCTACCATCAGTGTTTCATCAATGATTTTCACATATGAAAAAGATCAAAACTTCAAATCTTCTCCTATTCGTTAGGCTAAGTTCCTATGAGCATATAATTGAATCATCAAGAAAAAATGGACAATTTTTCATCTATACTGTCATCCATATGGAATCCATTTTTATACATCAGCAGCTATTAAAATTTTCAAGACCAAATACAGCTTCCTATGTTAAAGAATTGCAATACACATGTAAAAATTGGAGATTCGTATGGGATATGAATTTTTTTGAGCACCCATTGACTTGAATAGATGAGTCTAATCTAAATTTTTGGTTCCGTCTGAAAAAAACAGTCATCTGAACAGCCCAATTGAATAACTCAGGCCCAGGTGTTGCCAATTTTTTTTATGTGTACCGAAAATATGGTTGTGTAAATGTCGCCTTATAATGTTAATAACGGACAGCAAATGGATTGCACACGGATTCCATCGGTGTACTGCCTAAGATTTTCAAAGACCCTGGACTTATATGGGTAATTTTGACTGAAAAAACACAGATAAGTGAACAGCACCAAAGACTTTAACTTGTAAATTCCAGAAAAAACAAGTATGAAATTCACGGATATCTATATGAGGCCAAAGGACAACAATCATTCTTTTTTTGGAGTGTACTATATTATATATTGTCTGGCTGGACCCCTTTGGTGTAGAAATAAGCCATCTTGTACCCTTTCAGCGATAAATTAGACAGAAGCTCAATTATTTAAATGAGATAAAAGGCTGAAAATCCTAATTACGCAGGTGACAAAAAAAGCAATTTGAAGTAAACAATAAATACAAAATGACTGTTTGTCCCTTATTAGTATAACTGACTCCAAGCCAAAAAATACATTATAAAAATGATTTTAAATACTTTGGAAATGATTCTTAAATTAGACATCTTTTCCCTACCAGAGCTTTTTAGCGCTCATAATAATACATATTTTTCACATAATTGCAAAGCACACTTGTTAATCAAATTATTCCTTAATTAGTTACGGTAGTTAATGAGTTTAGCCATACATTGTTTTCAGAACTTTCAATTTTTGTACAGTAATTATATATAATTAAACAGAAACCAGCCTTCCTTTCCTTTTACTATTTTTCTTTTTCTACTCCCCTTCCCCCTTTAAAAAAAAAAAACATGAAAAAATAACATGCTTTGAATGAAGCATAAAACAAGGCATTACAAATGAAACATTTTGTCACAATTAATTAGATGCTAATTATACACTGAAGATGCAAAAAAGAATGGTCTTCACTGGAGATGTAGTGAAGAACACAACAGACAAGAGTTCTTTATTACCTTTTTGGTTTACCACATTGTCTTTCAGATGGTTCATCGCTTTTAAGCAGTCTTCATTATCATTTAGAGTCAATAAATTTGAAGGAATTTTCCCCGTATATATCTGTTTGGAGCAGTCTGGAACGTCTTGGTTAGTTATAAGCTTGCTAATATCAACTCCACTGGGGCATGGAACCTATATACAAGTATAAAAAAAAAGAATAAATGACATATACGTATACAGTCATAGCCAAAAGTTTTGAGACTGGCACAAATTTAGGTTTTCACATAATTTACAGTGTTATTGTTTTTAGATCTTTCAGTATGGGCAAAATTATGGGTAGGGCAAAGAAGGATATTTGCCTTGGGTACCGCCAGCATGGGGGCATTGTCGGGCCTCCTAATGCAGAGTGCCATCTCTCCGGGAGTGGGATTTGCTCATTCTCCAAGCCTGTTGTCAAACAGACTACTAGCTCAGAGAACACGAGTAAACAAAAGAAAGGACAGGATGATAATTTGGTCAAATGATACACAAGATATAAAATGTATTAAAAAGTCAATTAACAACTGGTGGGGGAAAGGGACATACAAAAAAAAGTTACACAAAGTACTGTAAAAGATGAGAGCGCATTAATCTGGGCAGCAGAAAATATACAACGTTCTCCCGTGTAGAATATACTATTTCAATCTGTATATCACATTTGGCAAAAAGTATCAACATGGGGCAAATCACGGCCATGAAAACCTTTTATAGCTGCAGCAGGACCTTCCTAGAGGACCAATGGGAGTTGCTACAGTACCTGAGCAACTTCAGGACTTTCCTAGAGGACCAATGGTAGCTGTTGCAGTACCTGAGCATGTGACCCCTGACCTCCAATGAGAGGTCTTACCTTGGGCATGCTCAGAGGGGGAAAAGCAGGATTTAGTCCCAGAGACGTCTGCTCGCCGCTGACCAGTACTGGCTTAAATGGCTGAGCCTGGAAAGGCAGCAGTAACCATCCGCACAGTATCAGGCTGAGTCAGACACTGGGACCGACGTCCCAGCTGACCAGGCTCCACTGCGGCTGGAGAAGAATGGGAGACCGCAGTGGAGATGGCCTGAGATTCCCCTGTGCAGAGGCGGGAACTCGACCCCTAACACACGCAGTGGGCGAAAACGGGGACAGATGCAAATCACCGCGAAGAGATGCCGAGAGCTGGCAGGGGCAGCACACACACGTGTGTGCAGGCAGGGGGTGCCACAACCGGAGCACGACTGCCTACATATAGGACAGCATTATGCACAAATAAAGGGACATCACAGGTGTTGATAATTATAGGCATCTGCATATGATGGTTGACCCATAGGAGAACAATGTACAATATCTGTCCATATCAATATCCAGAAGGATGTATTTTTTTTAAAAAAGATTAATGCACTCCCATCCTTTGGGATGTGTGACCATTGCGTGACTTTTTTTTGTATATTCCTTTCCCCAACCAGTTGTTAATTGATTTTTAATAATAAAGTTTATATCTTGTGTATCATTTGACCAGTTTATTATCACATCCTTTCTTTTGTTTATTCATGCAGTATGATGATAGGTCTATACCAGTCCTTTATATATACACACATGGTCACCTGACCGCTCACGTGACCGCGACGTCATCGAAGGTCCTTCACTCACTGCATTCTTAGGAACGGAGGCAGACGCTTGCAGCGCTGAGAGCCAGGGTCCGTCGGAGGGGTGAGTATATCAATATTTTGATGAAAAAGGAGCCCTGACCAGGTATTGAGTGCATTTACTGAACATACATTTCAGTAGACCAACAGTTCGGATTTTAAAATCATTTTTCAAGCTGGTGTAATAATGTATTCTAACTTACTGAGATAATGACTTTTGGGTTTTCATTGGCTGTACCCATAATAATCAATAGAAATAGAAATTAAAACACTTGAAATCGATCACTCTGTTTATAATGACTCTATATAATGTATGATTTTCACCTTTTGTATTGAAGAAGAGATATAAATTAACTTTTTGTTGATATTCTAATTTTGTGAGAAGCACCTGTATAACACAATCTCCCATGCCTTTCCCTGTCTCATATATTTTGCTCATTTATTGACTTATCACTAAGGAAAAGACAGCATAAACGTCCTGATAGAAAAGCTAGGGAGTTGGGTACATGACACGTGGGCTCAGATATTGAAAACAAAGATAAACACTTTCCTATACTATTAGATATTAGAAATAATAAGGAGCCTGATGTAGGTTGTTATACTATTCATTGTTTTCCAAAAAACAATTTGTCAAAATCATTTTTGTGGATGAATAAACTAATAAAACTAGTAAGGCAGTTGATCTATAATGCACCCAAGTATAACACAATAAAAATGTATCTATGCAAGATTGTAAAGGAAGCACAGGAAGACGGGGAAGATAATGCAGACAGCTTTGTGTTGCCGGTACATGGAGTCTACATTACGTCTTATTGCAGTAACGGTTGGGACATCTAATGTGCGACATGCGGATACAGAGCTTGCATTCATAGCTATGCATTAAGCCAACTTAGGAGCAACATAACAAAAGCTGGAGCAAAAACAACAATCCTGAGATACACTGGTAGCGCTGTGACTGTACATGTTGTTATGCAATTATTTATGTTATATTATGCGAAAAACATGCTTGCTGTTCCTTCTTCACAAAAGTCCAGATGTCTCCAAGCAGTAAAAGCCTAATGCAAACAATCATAATGGGTCAATAAGCTTGATATGTGCTATCAAAAACAATGTTTAAGCAACTTTGGTTGCTAGCAAACCATATCAGTGTTTATTCAATCTGCCACACCAGGTAAATCTATCTTTTTTTTCATTTATAGACTAATGTTATTTTCCTTGTGGTGGTGAATTTCATTTGTCTGTCCAAACATCCAGCTTCACCAAGGCTAATCGGCAGGTGAAAAAGAGGGATCAAGCCCTTCAAAGATGATAGCTATTTTCCTTAGGCCTCCTTTACGCATCCTAGTGATTCGGATGCTTGAAAAAAACAGTAATGGTGAGATCCGTGGTCCGTGTCCGTGTGCCATCCATAGGAATGTATGTGATATTAATGTGACATTCGTGTGTCCGTGGGCAGTCTGTATCCGTATGTCAGTGTGACACGTATGGAATGAAATGCAGAACAGAAATGAAAGAGTGTTATGTATTAAAGATATTCGAAGATAGAGATAGATAGTGATGAGGAACTAGATACAGTGGAGAAAATAAGTATATGATACACTGCAGATTTTGAAGGTTTTCCCACCTATAAAGACTGGAGAGGTCTGTACTTTTATCCTAGGTACACTTCAAATGTGAGAGACAGAATCTAAAGCTAAAAAACTGAAAATCAAATTGTATGATTTGTAAATAATAGTAATAATATGTGTTTGATCACCTAGCAAGAGTTCGGTCTCTCATAAACCTATTAGATTTCTTTAAGAAGCCCTACTACACTACTCTGCACTAATTACCTGCCCTAATTGCACCTGTTTGAACTCGTTATCTGTATAAAAGACATCTGTCCACAAAAAGGGACAAAATTGTTCACCTGCACAAAGCTGGGATGGGCTACAGGACAATAGACAGCAACTTGGTGAGAAAGCAACAACTGTTGGCGAAATTATTAGAAAATGGAAGAAACACAAGATAACTGTCAATCTTCCTCGATCTGGGGCTGCACGCAAGATCTCACCTCATGGGGTAAGGATGATTCTGAGAAATGTCATGCATAAGCCTAGAACTACATGGGAGCACATGTCCAGGCCCTTTTAAAGTTTGTCAATGACCATCTGGATGACCCAGAGTAGGCACGGGAGAAGGGCATATGGTCAGATGAAACCAAATTAGAACTTTTTGGTATCAACTCTATTCGCTGTGTTTGGAGGAAGAAGAAGGATGAGTACAACCCCAAAAACACCTCCCCAATCATGAAGCATGGTGGGAGAAACATGATACTTTGGGAGTGCTTTTCTGCAAAGGGAACAGGGCGACTGAACCGTATTGAAGGGAGAATAGATGCGGTCATGTATCCTGAGATTTTGCCCAACAACCTCCTTCCCTCAGTAAGACCACAGAAGATGGGTCATGGCTGGGTCTTCCAACATGACAATGACCAGAAACAAACAGCCAGGGACACTAAGGAGTGGCTCCGTAAGCTGCATTTCAAGGTCCTGGAGTGGCCTAGCCAGTCTCCAGACCTGAACCCAATAGAAAATCTTTGAAGGGAGCTGAAACTCATTATTGCTCAGCGACAGCCCCGAAACCTGAAAGATCTGGAGAAGATTTTTATGGCGGAATGGGACAAAATCCCTGCTGCAGAGTGTGCAAACTTGGTCAAGAACTACAGGAAACGTCTGACTTCTGTAATTGCAAACAAAGGTTTCGGCACAAAATATTAAGTTCTGTTTTTGTATTGTATTAAATACTTTTTTCATGCAATAAAATGCAAAATAATTAAGCAAGAGTCATACAATGTGATTTTCCGGATTTCTTTAACCCCTTTTCCCCCAAGGGTGGTTTGCACGTTATGGACCGGGCCAATTTTTACAATTCTGACCACTGTCCCTTTATGAGGTTATAACTCAGGAACGTTTCAACGGATCCCGGTGATTCTGACATTGTTTTCTCGTGACATATTGTACTTCATGATAGTGGTAAAATTTCTTTGATATTACCTGCGTTTATTTGTGAAAAAAACGGAAACATGGCTAAAATTTTGAAAATTTTGCAATTTTCCAACTTTGAATTTTTATGCAATTAAATCACAGAGATATGTCACACAAAATACTTAATAAATAACATTTCCCACGTGTCTACTTTACATCAGCACAATTTTGGAACCAAATTTTTTTTTTGTTAGGGAGTTATAAGGGTTAAAAGTTGACCAGCAATTTCTCATTTTTACAACACCATTTTATTTTAGGGACCACATCTCATTTGAAGTCATTTTGAGGGGTCTATATGATAGAAAATACCCAAGTGTGACACCATTCTAAAAGCTGCACCCCTCAAGGTTCTCAAAACCACATTCAAGAAGTTTATTAACCCTTCAGGTGTTTCACAGGAATTTTTGGAATGTTTAAATAAAAATTAACATTTAACTTTTTTTCACAAAAAAATTACTTCAGCTCCAATTTGTTTTATTTTGCCAAGAGTTACAGGAGAAAATGGACCCCAAACCTTGTTGTACAATTTGTCCTGAGTACGCCGATACCCCATAAGTGGAGGTAAACCACTGTTTGGGCGTATGACAGAGCTTGGAAGTGAAGGAGCGCCATTTGACTTTTTAATGCAAAATTGACTGGAATTGAGATGGGACGCCATGTTGCGTTCGGAGAGCCACTGATGTGCCTAAACATTGAAACCCCCCACAAGTGACACCATTTTGGAAAGTAGACCCCCTAAGGAACTTATCTAGAGGTGTGGTGAGCACTTTGACCCACCAAGTGCTTCACAGAAGTTTATAATGCAGAACCGTAAAAATAAAAAATCTTTTTTTTTTCACAAAAATTATCTTTTCGCCCCCAATTTTTTATTTTCCCAATGGTAAGAGAAGAAATTGGACCACAAAAGTTGTTGCACAATTTGTCCTGAGTACTCTGATACCACATATGTGGGGGTAAACCACTGTTTGGGCGCATGGGAGAGCTCGGAAGGGAAGGAGCGCCGTTTGACCTTTCAATGCAAAATTGACAGGAATTGAGATGGGACGCCATGTTGCGTTTGGAGAGCCACTGATGTGCCTAAACATTGAAACCCCCCACAAGTGACACCATTTTGGAAAGTAGACCCCCTAAGGAACTTATCTAGATGTGTGGTGAGCACTTTGACCCACCAAGAGCTTCACAGAAGTTTATAATGCAGAGCCGTAAAAATAAAACAAACATTTTTTCCCACAAATATTATTTTTTAGCCCCCAGTTTTGTATTTTCCCAAGGGTAACAGGAGAAATTGGACCCCAAAATTTGTTGTCCAATTTGTCCTGAGTGCGCTGATACCCCATATGTGGGGGGAACCACCGTTTGGGCGCATGGGAAGGCTCGGAAGGGAAGGAGCGCCATTTGAAATACAGACTTAGATGGAATGGTCTGCAGGCGTCACATTGAGTTTGCAGAGCCCCTAATGTACCTAAACTGTAGAAACCCCCCACAAGTGACCCCATATTGGAAACTAGACCCCCAAAGAAACTTATCTAGATGTGTTGTGAGAACTTTGAGCCCCCAAGTGTTTCACTACAGTTTATAACGCAGAGCCGTGAAAATTAAAAAATCTTTTTTTTCCCACAAAACTTATTTTTTAGCCCCCAGTTTTGTATTTTCCCAAGGGTAACAGGAGAAATTGGACCCCAAAAGTTGTTGTCCAATTTGTCCTGAGTACGCTGATACCCCATATGTTGGGGTGAACTTCTGTTTGGGCACACGGGAGAGCTCGGAAGGGAAGGAGCACTGTTTTACTTTTTCAACGCAGAATTGGCTGGAATTGAGTTCGGACGCCATGTCGCGTTTGGAGAGCCCCTGATGTGTCTAAACAGTGGAAACCCCCCAATTATAACTGAAACCCTAACCCAAACACACCCCTAACCCTAATTCCAACGGTAACCCTAACCACACCTCTAACCCAGACACACCCCTAATCCTAATCCCAACCGCAAATGTAATCCAAACCCTAACCCTAACTGTAGCCCCAACCCTAAATGTAGCCTTAACCCTAACTGTAGCCTTAACCCTAACTGTAGCCTTAACCCTAAATGTAGCCTTAACCCTAGCCCTAACCCTAGCCCTAACCCTAGCCCTAACCCTAGCCCTAACCCTAGCCCTAACCCTAAACCTAGCCCTAAGCCTAGCCCTAACCCTAACCCTACCCCTAACCCTAACCCTAGCCCTAACCCTAGCCCTAACCCTAACCCTAGCCCTAACCGTAGCCCTAACCCTAATGGGAAAATGGAAATAAATACATTTTTTAAATTTTTTTTATTTTTCCCTAACTAAGGGGGTAATGAAGGGGGGTTTGATTTACTTTTATAGCGGGTTTTTTAGCGGATTTTTATGATTGGCAGCCGTCACTCACTGAAAGACGCTTTTTATTGCAAAAAATATTTTTTGCGTTACCACATTTTGAGAGCTATAATTTTTCCATATTTGAGTCCACAGAGTCATGTGAGGTCTTGTTTTTTGCGGGACGAGTTGACGTTTTTATTGGTAACACTTTCAGGCACGTGACATTTTTTGATCGCTTTTTATTCCGATTTTTGTGAGGCAGAATTAGCAAAAACCAGCTATTCATGAATTTCTTTTGGGGGAGGCGTTTATACCGTTCCGCGTTTAGTAAAATTGATAAAGCAGTTTTATTCTTCGGGTCAGTACGATTACAGCGACACCTCATTTATATCATTTTTTTTATGTTTTGGCGCTTTTATACGATAAAAACTATTTTATAGAAAAAATAATTATTTTTGCATCGCTTTATTCTGAGGACTATAACTTTTTTATTTTTTTGCTGATGATGCTGTATGGCGGCTCATTTTTTGCGGGACAAGATGACGCTTTCAGCGGTACCATGGTTATGTATATCTGTCTTTTTGATCGCGTGTTATTCCACTTTTTGTTCGGCGGTATGATAATAAAGCGTTGTTTTTTGCCTCGTTTTTTTTTTTTTTCTTACGGTGTTTACTGAAGGGGTTAACTAGTGGGCCAGTTTTATAGGTCGGGTCGTTACGGACGCGGCGATACTAAATATGTGTACTTTTATTGTTTTGTTTTTTTTTATTTAGATAAAGAAATGTATTTATGGGAATAATATTTTTTTTTTTTTTTTTCATTATTTAGGATTTTTTTTTCCACACTTGTAAAATTTTTTTTTTACTTTTTTACTTTGTCCCAGGTGGGGACAATACAGATCGGTGATCTGCCAGTTTGCATAGCACTCTGACAGATCACCGATCTGTCAAATAGCACTGCAGCGTAACCAAGTGCCTGCTCTGAGCAGGCACTTGGTAAGCCACCTCCCTCCCTGCAGGACCCGGATCCGCGGCCATCTTGGATCCGGGACTTTCTGCAGGGAGGAGGTGAGAGACCCCCGGAGCAACGCGATCACATTGCGTTGCTGCGGGGGTCTCAGGGAAGCCCGCAGGGAGCCCCCTCCCTGCGGGAAGCTTCCCTGCACCGCCAGCACATCGCGATCATGTTTGATCGCGGTGTGCCGGGGGTTAATGTGCCGGGGGCGGTCCGTGACCGCTCCTGGCACATAGTGCCGGATGTCAGCTGCGATAAGCAGCTGACACCCGGCCGCGATCGGCAGCGCTCCCCCCGTGAGCGCGGCCGATCGCCTATGACGTACTATTCCGTCCGTGGGAAGTAAAGCCCACCCCACATGGACGGAATAGTACGTCTGATGGCAGAAAGGGGTTAAAGACTCTGTCTCTCACAATTGAAGTGAACCTACAATAAAAATTACACACCTCTCCATTCTTTGTAGGTGGGAAAATTTGCAAAATCTGCAATGTATCAAATACTTAATTTACACACGATAGATAGATAGATAGATAGATAGATAGATAGATAGATAGATAGAAAAAAATGGATAGAAATACAGTGTGTCAGTGTGATATATGATCAGTGCTTTACGTGGTTATTTTTCTATATTTGTATTTATTAACCCCTTCATGACCTTGGGATTTTTCATTTTTCCGTGTTCGTTTTTCACTCCTCTCCTTCCCAGAGCCATAACTTTTTTATTTTTCCGTCAATTTGGCCATGTGAGGGCTTATTTTTTGCGGGACGAGTTGTACTTTTGAACGACATCATTGGTTTTAGCATGTCGTGTACTAGAAAACGGGAAAAAAATTCCAAGTGCGGTGAAATTGCAAAAAAAGTGCAATCCCACACTTGTTTTTTGTTTGGCTTTTTTGCTAGGTTCACTAAATGCTAAAACTGACCTGCCTTTATGATTCTCCAGGTCAGTACGAGTTCATAGACACCTAACATGACTAGGTTATTTTTTATCTAAGTGGTGAAAAAAAATTCCAAACTTTGCTAAAAATAAATAATTAAAAATTGCGCCATTTTCCGATACCCGTAGCGTCTCCATTTTTCGTGATCTGGGGTCGGTTGAGGGCTTATTTTTTGCGTGCCGAGATGACGTTTTTAATGATAGCATTTTGGTGCTGATACGTTCTTTTGATCGCCCGTTATTGCATTTTAATGCAATGTCGCGGCGACCAAAAAAACGTAATTCTGGCGTTTCGCATTTTTTCTCGCTACGCCGTTTAGTGATCAGGTTAATGCTTTTTTTTAATTGATAGATCGGGCGATTCTGAGCGCGGCGATACCAAATATGTGTAGATTTTTTATTTTTTTTTATTCATTTATTTTGATTGGGGCGAAAGGGGGGTGATTTAAACTTTTATAATTTTTTTATTTTTTTCACATTTTTTTTAACTTTTTTTTTTTTTACTTTTGCCATGCTTCAATAGCTTCCATGGGAGGCTAGAAGCAGGCATAACGCGATCGGCTCTGCTACATAGCAGCGATCATCAGATCGCTGCTATGTAGCAGAATTGCAGGTGTGCTGTGAGCGCCGACCACAAGGTGGCGCTCACAGCTGCCGAGGATCAGTAACCATAGAGGTCTCAAGGACCTCTATGGTTACTATTCTGAAGCATCGCCGACCCCCGATCATGTGACGGGGGTCGGCGATGACGTCATTTCCGGCCGCCCGGCCGGAAGCGGTAGTTAAATGCCGCTGTCTGCGATTGACAGCGGCATTTAACTAGTTAATAGGTGCGGGCAGATCGCGATTCTGCCCGTGCCTATTACGGGCACATGTCAGCTGTTCAAAACAGCTGACATGTCCCGGCTTTGGTGCGGGCTCACCTCGGAGCCCTGCATCAAAGCAAGGGATCTGACCTCAGACGTACTATCCCGTCCGAGGTCAGATAGGGGTTAAATAAAGAAATACATTAAAAAATGGTGTGGGTCCCTCTTAATTTTATTAACCAGCTGAGGGAAAACAGACAGCTGGCGGCTATTGTTATTAGTCCGAGAAGAGGCCAATATCTATAAAGGTTCCCAGCCTATATATCAGCACACACCTGTCTGAGTAGCCTTTACTGGTTAAGAAATAGGGTGACCTGCAGTAACCTTACTAATGAAACTGCTCACACTGTGAGAAATTTATCACGCTGTGAGCAATGACGTCAGTTAGGTCATCGCAGTACACAAGATGGCTCATACAGAGGTTCCCGTAAAAACCGTTGTCTGTGACCAGCGGTAACCTTAATTACATCACTGCAGCCACATTCTCACACTACTGTCAGTGTGTTCTGGCAGCAATACTGAGCAATACTGAGAGGTCACATTACTGATGCCACCGCTCAGTACAGCATTCGTATGTAGCAGAGTTGGGGATCATGGTGGATTTTACGATGGACCACTTTAGATTATTTTTGGCTTGTATGGCAATAAATGACTAAAAGAGGGTCGGGGAGTGATATTTCCAATTAAAGGACTTTTTTCTGTGTGCGTGGTTATTACTTTTGACTAAGGGGTTAGTAATGGGAGTGTAATATAGGCGCCTTTCCATTCTTAACCCCTGGGCTTGATGCCAGCCGACATTACAAAGCTAAAATCAACCCCAAAACCATTACCCCACTTGCCAACACACCAAGGCAAGCAGAAAGAGCCGAGGCTAAATGCCAGAATTGACGCATCCATTAGATGCGATATTTCTGGGGAAGCTGAGGGCGTTATTAGTCTGGGACAGGGCCAATATCCATGACCCCTTCCCAAGCCTATTAAGATCAGCCCTCGGCTGTCTGTGTAGCCTTATTGATTATTAAAAAATAGGGGGTACCCCACATCATTATTTTTTGGGGTCCCTCTTTTCAATAACCAGTAGAGGCTATGCAGACAGCTGTGAACTGATATTAATAGGCTAGGAACCTTTATGGATATTGTCCCCTTCCCAGAATAATAACACCAGCTCCCAGATGTCTGCTTTCCCTTAGCTGGTTAATAAAATTAAAGGGAACCCCACGCCATTTAATTTATTCTATGCACACGATTCACAGAGGCTGGTGCTGACTAGTGATCGGCGAACCCGAACAGTAAAGTTTGGCATCTGTACCGAACACCTACTGTTCGGGTATGGACACTGAACACGTACTTCACCAGGAAGTCTGTGTTATTGTTCGGTTTCAGCTGCCCGAACACCGGGTGTTTGTCATGTTGTCATGTGCATGACAACAGGGCCAAACATCACTTCTGATCGGCAGTGAAATCATCCCCGCCGGTCAGAGAGCCGCAGTTCCCATGCTGTCAAAAGATAGCATGAGCGCTCAGCTGTGATCGGAGGTATAAAGTTTACCTCCGGTCACTGGTGTCAGCTGATGGGACTACTATTGTTTTGTACAATCCCTTTTTGTTAGATGGGTTGTGCAATGTGGAAAGGAGCATTACACATTTCTGATTGATACCAATGCACTGTCCACATTATTTGTGGACATAAGAGGGTTTCCAAGAATGCAATAATTTTTGTATTTGTGCTTCTCTCTAGCTTTGGGAATACAGTGTATTTGATTTCACCCATAGGATCATAGATTAATGCAGAATTTCCAAGAACACAACATTATGGCATGTTCCACTGCATACCGAATTTTGGCGAAGTTTTCACCTAAAAGTAATCCTATTTGGGATAATGTGACAACTAATAGGTGCACCAAATTGCAGTATATGAAATTCTTAAGAAAGTGCAATGTAAAGCCATATAAACACTGTGTATAAAACTTGTGCGCACAACTTTGTCATGAGGCTTTACACACTGAATCAAGTTAACAAGTTGGAAATGTTATGTAAAAGGAAATAATTAACAATTACCAGGTCTTCCTTTCTAGAGACAAACATTAAAACTACTTAGGTCAAACGTAAAATATATACCAGTGCCTCTCACTAACAACCATGTGCTAGTTATAATACTGTTGTTGTCTAAATTATCTCAGGGGTCTTTGTCTTCCCCTCGACCACAAAAACAGGCTGTAATTTCTACACCCCCTATGGCTGTGCCCCTACTCCTCTACATATACTGAGATTTTTTCATCATGGCTGCGGCACTCTTTACCAGTCCTAATACCGTGCCTTTCTGTAAGAGAAATTGCCTGACTTTATGTATTATTTAATCATTTCTTTCTGGAATCTTTTTTATTAGGATTTGAACATTTTTTTGGCATAATAAAGACTCCAACAGGACGTTTTAAAATTCTATAGAGGCCCTAAACACTTAAAGGTTGCCAATTTTGGCGATACTACCATCTAATCTGTGAAGACCTGAAACACCTAAAGGTTGCCAACTTCGGCAATAATACCATCTAATCTATAAAGACCTCAACCACCTAAAGGTTGCCAATTTTGGTGATAGTACCATCTAATCTATAAAGACCCCAAACACCTAAAGGTTGCCAATTTCGGTGATAGCACCATCTAATCTATAAAGGACCAAATACCTAAAGGTTGCCAATTTGGATGAAAATACCATCTAATCTATAAAGACCCCAAAAGCCTCAAGTCTGCCAATTTCGGTGGTACCACCATCTAATGTGCATGCGGGCCTCCCAATGCTCAATGCTGACAAATCTAAACACTAGAATCATTCCGTTCCTTCACTAGATTAGAAACCTGAACTTCCCTCTCCACATTAAGACTTTCTTCCCTCTCCACATTAAGACTTTCTTCCTTCTCCTCACTGAGAGGATTCATCCGAGAACCATGTAAGGTATGTATGGCTTCTCATGGTGCAAAATTTAAATAAACTACCGGTACATGTAAATTCACCCAAATAGTCATAAGTATATGTTAACAGGTAAACAGCACATCCCAAGCCATTCTAAACATAGCACAATACTTGGCACCAGACAATGAGTTGGCATCCACTCACTACAAGCTATAATGCAAAATGTGACAGGCTAAGTCTTATTACAAACAAATGTTTAAAAATGAAAAACATTTTCAGATTAACACAGTTCTTTACCAGAATCAAATAGAATCGCTTACCTGGTACTGCTGCCCGGTGCAAAGAATTAGATGGTCATACGGTACTTTTCTATCATTGGAAACAATCACAAACTTGGCAGCTCTGTCTATGCCAGTCATTTTACCAACCACAACATTAACCCAGGATCGAAGTGACATCAGCGCATAATCTTTATCATTATAACAGTGGCTGGGAAAAGAAAAAAAACCTGTAAGTGACATTTTAGCAGCTGACAGCAGGCTTTAATTAGACATCTGGTGGGTTGGTGGAGATCCTATAGTGGTTTTAGTCTGCTATCTTGCAGTGAGCTTTCCAAAAGCCTATAGCGAGAGATTAGAATTCAGCACTCTGTTGAATAGCCGACATCCAGGAACCAAAACAGTACTTTACAGCAGCGGCCAATTCCTCAACAGTGGAGGCAGCCAGTATTGGATCTAATACCTTCTGGTTCTTTTGGGTTTTTACTGAGACGATAACAAAGCTGTTTCTATGATACAAATAATGAAACTTGCCAAGATACATAGAAGAGCAGAATATGTTTATTGCACGCCTACTGCAAACGCCAACAGACCCAGCAGCTTGGCACTGTGCAGCGTAATCTCCCATTGTAAGGATGCCCTGCACCCCTCTGTCATCAATGCCCGATCAGTGTCATTAGGGAATGGATTTGTAGGTTCCCCAAGGATAAGTTAAGATGAGTTCTCTGATGAGTTCTCTTTCAAAAACAAGTTATCTACTGGAAACCGCTTCATGAAATTCTCCTAACATAGGATATGTGCACAAAGGCAGATTCCGTGTGTTCAGCCTGAGGTTTTTGTTAGGAGATTTTGAGCGGATACTTTCCAAAATCCTCCTCGAAAACTGGGTTTGCCAAAATAATAAATTAAAGTTGAGTTTAAGCTCCAAAAACTCCTAAAAAAAATTACTGTGAACACACCCTTAGAGTACAGTCATGGCCAAAAGTATTGACACCCCTGCAACTCTGTCAGATAATACTCATTTTCTTCCTGAAAATTATTGCAAACACAAATTCTTTCTTATTATTATCTTCATTTAATTTGTCTTAAATGAAAAAACACAAAAAGAATTGTCCCAAAGCCAAATTAGATATAATTCCACACCAAACATAAAAAAGGGGGTGGACAAAAGTATTGGCACTGTTTGAAAAATCATGTGATGCTTCTCTAATTTGTGTAATTAACAGCACCTGTAACTTACCTGTGGCACCTAACAGATGTTGGCAATAACTAAATCACACTTGCAGCCAGTTGACATTGATTAAAGTTGATTCAACCTCTGTCCTGTGTCCTTGTGTGTACCACATTGAGCATGGAGAAAAGAAAGAAGACCAAACAACTGTCTGAGGACTTGAGAAACCAAATTGTGAGGAAGCATGAGCAATCTCAAGGCTACAAGTCCATCTCCAAAGACCTGAATGTTCCTTTGTCTACCATGCGCAGTGTCATCAAGAAGTTTAAAGCCCATGGCACTGTGGCTAACCTCACTAGATGTGGACGGAAAAGAAAAATTGACAAGAGATTTCAACGCAAGATTGTGCGGATGTTGGATAAAGAACCTTGACTAACATCTAAACAAGTTCAAGCAGCCCTGCAGTCCGAGGGTACAACAGTGTCAACCCATACTATCCATCAGCATCTGAATGAAAAGGGACTGTATGGTAGGAGACCCAGGAAGACCCCACTTCTTACCCCGAGACATAAAAAAGCCAGGCTGGAGTTTGCCAAAACTTACCTGAAAAAGCCTAAAACGTTTTGGAAGAATGTTCTCTGGTCAGATGTGACAAAAGTAGAGAGTTTTGGGCAAAGGCATCAACATAGAGTTTACAGGAGAAAAAAAGAGGCATTCAAAGAAAAGAACACGGTCCCTACAGTCAAACATGGCGGAGGTTCCCTGATGTTTTGGGGTTGATTTGCTGCCTCTGGCACTGGACTGCTTGACCGTGTGCATGTCATTATGAAGTCTGAAGACTACCAACAAATTTTGCAGCATAATGTAGGGCCCAGTGTGAGAAAGCTGGGTCTCCCTCAGAGGTCATGGGTCTTCCAGCAGGACAATGACCCAAAACACACTTCAAAAAGCACTAGAAAATGGTTTGAGATAAAGCACTGGAGACTTCTAAGGTGGCCAGCAATGAGTCCAGGCCTGAATCCCATAGAACACCAGTGGAGAAATCTAAAAATGGCAGTTTGGAGAAGGCACCCTTCAAATATCAGGGACCTGGAGCAGTTTGCCAAAGAAGAATGGTCTAAAATTCCAGCAGAGCATTGTAAGAAACTAATTGATGGTTAACAGAAGCGGTTGGTTCCAGTTATTTTGGCTAAAGATTGTGCAACCAAGTATTAGGCTGAGGGTGTAATACTTTTGTCTCGCCCATTTTTGGAGTTTTGTGTGAAATGATCAATGTTTTGCTTTTTGCTTCATTCTCTTTTGTGTTTTTTCATTTAAGACAAATTAAATGAAGATAATAATACCAAATAATTTGTGTTTGCAATCATTTTCAGGAAGAAAATGAGTATTATCTGGCAGAATTGCAGGGGTGTCAATACTTTTGGCCATGACTGTATCTGTATACGGCATCATGTAGATGCCGGCAAAGCTGCCAAGTTTTGCCACGTGACGACGCTTCCATAAAACGCCAAAGGTAATTTTTGCGGTGGCTCTGCTGTGGTGTTTTTTACTCTGCTCTGTTAAGTGTACAGAGTGGGAGCCACACGAAGAACGGGCATGTCACTTCTTTTATCCACTTTATGGTTTTCAAACCCTGAAGTGGTGAAAAGATGTAACATAAGATGGAACATTTGCACACCAATGTTTTTTTGACTGTTTCAGGAAAAGGTAGACTTTTTGCTGAGTTTTTGAGGAGTTTTGAGGCTTTTTAGGAGGATTTTGGAAAGTTTCTGCTCCAAAACTCAGTTAAAAGAGTCACAACTTAAGGGTATGTGGACACTATGTCTATTACACTAAGGCCAAACCCGCTCAGTGCTGAAAGAAGAAGATGCTTCAGGAAATTCATGGAGGATTTTTGTTTTTTTCTACCCATTTTTTGTTATGTCTTCTTTTTACTGTCATTCTCCAGTTGTTTTTTTCATTCGACTGAATAATGAAGAAAGCACTAGTGTTAATTTTAAGCAAAACCGAAGGCAAAACACTGCAAAACTTGTCCAGGAGTCTTCAAGGCTTTCTTTGAGCTTTCCCAATGACTTCTATTACAATGTACACAGTGTCATTCGAGCTAAAATGCTGTTAGAGGTCTGAAGCAGTTAAAAGACATTCAAAAAACTGAACATATACAGTGCCTTGAAAAAATGTTTATACCCTGTGAACTTTTCCACAATTTTTCACGTTACACCTACAAACTTAAATGTATTTTATTTAGCTTTTATGTGATATACCAACACAACTGTAGTTATACTAATTATGTTACTTCTGGAGGCAATTGGCCACTCAGGATTTTATTTAGGGGTATCAGACTACAGAGGGGCTGAATACAAATGCAGATTACAATTGACACATAGCAATTAGTTTTTATGTAGAAATGTATATGCTCATTCTTTTGAGTATTTTCTGATAAAGATATTGTGTTCACATAACAATCCCTATAAATGTGGTCAAAATCAGCTTTTTTTCTCGTAATTTCTTGTATGCAAAAAAAATCTTAAAATATTATTTGTGAGCTGGATCCCATTTTCATCGGTAAGCTGGATCCCATTTTAATCAGTGAGCTGGATCTCATTTTCATCGGTTTTTATCCATAAACACTAATAAGTTTAGTCCCCCCTCTATGAGCAAGAGCATAGAGTGGTTAACCAAATTTCTGTGACAGCTCTAGCGTTATTGGAACAAGAATGGACATTAACATTATATACTATATAATTGTCTAAGGGTCACTTCAGTCTGTCTGTCTGTCTTTTCTGTCTGTCTGTCATGGAAATCCAAGTCGCTGATTGGTCGTGGCAAAACAGCCACGACCAATCAGCGACGGGCACAGTCCGGCAGAAAAATTGCTGCTACTTCCTCCCCGGAGTCAGTGCCCGATCCATAATCCCCTCCAGTCAGCGCTCACACAGGGTTAATGGCAGCGTTGACCGTCGTGCAACGCACTCGATTAACGCTGCTGTTAACCCCGTGTGACCAACTTTTTGCTATTCATGCTGCCTATGCAGCATCAATAGTAAAAAGATCTAATGTTAAAAATAATAAAAAAAAAATAAATAGTTATATACTCACCGTCCGTCGGCCCCCCGGATCAGGAACAGTACTTTCCCGCTCCTTGCGATGCCCCGGTGACCATTCCATGCATTGCGGTCTCACGAGATGATGATGTAGCGGTCTCGCGAGACCACTACGTCATCATCTCGCGAGACCGCAATGCACTCTTCAGACGGGAGCGCGCGAGGAGAGTCGGTAACCGCTTCGATCCGGGGGCCAACGAAGGGTGAGTATATAACTATTTTTTATTTTAATTCTTTTTTTTTTTTAACAGGGATATGGTGCCCACATTGCTATATACTGCGTGGGCTGTGCAATATATTATGTGGGCTGGGCAATATACTACATGGGCTGTGCAATATACTACGTGGGCTGTGCAATATACTGCATGGGCTGCGCAATATACTACGTGGGCTGCGCTATATACTACGCGGGCTGTGCAATGTACTGCGCGGGCTGTGCAATGTACTGCGCGGACTGTGCAATGTACTGCGCGGGCTGTGCTATATACTACGTGGGTTGTGCTATATACTGCGCGGGCTGTGCAATGTACTGCGCGGGCTGTGCAATGTATGGCGCGGGCTGTGCAATGTACTATGCGGGCTGTGCATTGTACTGCGCGGGCTGTGCAATGTACTGCACGGGCTGTGCAATGTACTGCGCGGGCTATGCAATATAGTACGCGGGCTGTACAATATAGTACGCGGGCTGTGCAATGTACTATGCGGGCTGTGCAATGTACTACACGGGCTGTGCAATGTACTGCGTGTACTGTGCAATGTACTGCGCGGGCTGTGCAATGTACTGCGCGGGCTGTGCAATATACTGCGCGGGCTGTGCAATATACTGGGCGGGCTGTGCAATATAGTACGCGGGCTGTGCAATGTACTACTCGGGCTGTGCAATGTACTATGTGGGCTGTGCAATATACTGCGTGGGCTGTGCTATACACTACGTGGCCTGTGTTATACACTACGTGGCCTGTGTTATACACTACGTGGCCTGTGTTGTATACTGTGTGTGTGGTACTGCGCGGGCTGTGCAATATACTATGCGGGCTGTGCAATATACTACGTGGGCTATGCAATATACTACGTGGGCTGTGCAATATACTACGTGGACTGTGCAATATACTGCGTGGGCTGTGCTATATACTCCATGGGCTGTGCTATATACTCCATGGGCTGTGCTATATACTTCGTGGGCTGTGCTATATACTCCGTGGGCTGTGCTATATACTACGTGGCTGTGCTATATACGACGTGGCTGTGCTATTTACTATGTGGGCTGTTATACACTACGTGGCTGTGCTACATACTACGTGGCCGGCCGCGAACAATCAGCGACAGGCTAATTGGTCGCGGCCGGCCGAATCCTGTGTATTCAATGTATTATTCTAAAATCTTCATTAATAAACTACATACATATTCTAGAATACTGGATGCGTTAGAATCGGGCTACCATCTAGTATAACATATGTTGTGAGTTCTGTTTTTGGGCTCCCTCTGGTGGTTACTGATGGTACTGGGTGACTTGTCTTTCCTGGGTCTCTGGGTTCCACCTGTTCCTTCAGGATATGGGAGTTTCCTATTTAACCTGGCTTTGCTGGCTTTTCCTCGCCGGTTATCAATGTATCCAGTGTGTCTTGTTACCTCTGCTCCCTGCTCCTAGAATCTTCTGGTCAAGCTAAGTTTGGATTTTCCTGTTTTGGTGTTTTGCTTTATTTGGTTTTTAGTCCAGCCTGCAGATATGTGATTATTGCTGCTGGTTGCTCTAGTGGGCTGAAATTGCTCCTCATGTACCATGAGTTGGCACATGAGTTCAAGTAATTTCAGGATGGTTTTTTGAAGGGTTTTTCGCTGACCGCGCAGTTCACTTTTGTATCCTCTGCTATCTAGCTTTAGCGGGCCTCATTTTGCTGAAACTGTTTTCATACTGCGTATGTGCTTTCCTCTCATTTCACCGTCATTATATGTGGGGGGCTGCTATTTCTGTGGGGTATTTCTCTGGAGGCAAGAGAGGTCTGTGTTTCTTCTAATAGGGGAAGTTAGATCTTCGGCTGGAGCGAGACGTCTAGGATCATCGTAGGCACGTTCCCCGGCTACTTTTATTTGTGTGTTAGGTTCAGGGTCGCGGTCAGCTCAGGTTCCATCGCCCTAGAGCTTGTTTGTATCTGTGCTTGTCCTTTAGTGATCCCCTGCCATTGGGATCATGACAGTATAACCGGCCCACAAAGTGTTAATTGTATTGGCTGAAGTAGGAGGATAAGTAGTCTGAGGAAGTTTTTTTTTTTTTTCCCTCAGAGTTTGCTGCCTAGCCTTATTGCAGCCTGGCTACTTCCTCCTCCTCTTAATCTTTGAATGGCTCTGATCCCAGCTGTTTATCATGGACGTCCAGAGTTTGGCTTCCAGCCTGAATAACCTTGCCGCTAAGGATCAAAATATACAGGATTTTGTTGTACATGCTCCTATGTCTGAACCTAGAATTCCTGTCCCAGAGTTTTTTTCTGGAGATAGATCTCGTTTTCTGAATTTTAGGAACAATTGCAAGTTGTTTCTTTCTTTGAAATCTCGCTCCTCTGGAGACCCTGCTCAGCAAGTAAAGATTATTATATCTTTCCTGCGGGGTGACCCTCAGGATTGGGCATTTGCATTGGCACCAGGGGACCCTGCGTTGCTTAATGCGGATGCGTTTTTTCTGGCATTGGGTTTGCTCTATGAGGAACCTAACCAAGAGATTCAGGCTGAAAAAGCTTTGTTGGCCCTCTCTCAGGGGCAAGATGAAGCAGAAATTTATTGTCAAAAATTTCGGAAGTGGTCGGTGCTTACTCAGTGGAATGAGTGCGCCCTGGCTGCAAGGTTCAGAGATGGCCTTTCTGAGGCCATTAAAGATGTTATGGTTGGGTTCCCTGCGCCTACTGGTCTGAATGAGTCTATGACTATGGCTATTCAGATTGATCGGCGTTTACGGGAGCGCAAACCTGTGCACCATTTGGCGGTGTCGTCTGAACCGTCACCTGAGATAATGCAATGTGATAAAATTCAGTCCAGAAGTGAACGGCAAAATTATAGGCGGAAAAAAAGGTTGTGCTTTTATTGTGGTGATTCAGCTCATGTTATATCAGCATGCTCTAAACGCACAAAAAAGGTTGATAAGTCTGTTGCCATTAGTACTTTACAGTCTAAGTTCATTCTGTCTGTGACTCTGATTTGTTCATTATCATCCATTTCCGTCGATGCCTATGTGGATTCAGGCGCTGCCCTGAGTCTTATGGATTGGTCATTTGCCAATCGCTGTGGGTTTAGTCTGGAGCCTCTGGAAGTCCCTATTCCTTTGAAGGGAATTGACTCTACACCTTTGGCTATGAATAAACCTCAGTACTGGACACAAGTGACCATGCGTATGACTCCTGTTCATCAGGAGGTGATTCGCTTCCTGGTACTGTATAATTTGCATGATGTCCTAGTGCTTGGTCTGCCATGGTTACAAACTCATAATCCAGTCCTTGACTGGAAATCGATGTCTGTGTTAAGCTGGGGTTGTCAGGGGGTTCATGATGATGCACCTCCGATTTCTATCGCTTCATCTACTCCTTCTGAGATTCCTGTGTTTTTGTCTGACTATCGGGATGTTTTTGAGGAGCCTAAGCTCAGTTCGCTTCCTCCTCACAGGGATTGCGATTGTGCTATAAATTTAATTCCAGGCAGTAAATTTCCTAAAGGTCGTTTGTTCAATCTGTCAGTGCCAGAGCATACTGCTATGCGGGATTATGTTAAGGAGTCCTTGGAAAAGGGACATATCCGTCCATCTTTGTCCCCTTTGGGAGCAGGTTTTTTTTTCGTGGCCAAAAAAGATGGTTCCTTGAGGCCTTGTATAGATTATCGTCTTTTGAATAAGATTACCGTAAAATATCAGTATCCTTTGCCATTGTTGACTGATTTGTTTGCTCGCATTAAGGGGGCTAAATGGTTCACTAAGATTGATCTTCGGGGTGCGTATAATCTTATACGTATAAAGCAAGGTGATGAGTGGAAAACCGCATTTAATATGCCTGAGGGCCATTTTGAGTATTTGGTAATGCCTTTCGGACTTTCTAATGCTCCTTCAGTCTTCCAGTCCTTTATGCACGATATTTTCCGTGAATATCTGGATAAATTTATGATTGTGTATTTGGATGATATTTTGTTTTTTTCTGATGACTGGGAGTCTCATGTTCAGCAGGTCAGGAAGGTGTTTCAGGTCCTGCGGGCCAATTCCTTGTTTGTAAAAGGCTCAAAGTGTCTCTTTGGAGTCCAGAAGATTTCTTTCTTGGGGTATATTTTTTCCCCTTCTACTATTGAGATGGATCCCGTCAAGGTTCAGGCTATTTGTGACTGGACGCAGCCTACATCTCTTAAGAGTCTACAGAAGTTCTTGGGCTTTGCTAATTTCTATCGTCGTTTTATAACTAATTTTTCTAGTGTTGTTAAGCCTTTGACGGATTTGACTAAGAAGGGTGCTGATGTTGCTAATTGGTCTCCTGCGGCTGTGGAGGCCTTTCAGGAACTTAAGCGCCGGTTTTCTTCTGCTCCTGTGTTGCGTCAGCCAGATGTTTCGCTCCCTTTTCAGGTTGAGGTTGATGCTTCCGAGATTGGAGCGGGGGCGGTTTTGTCACAGAGAAGCTCCGATGGCTCAGTGATGTAGCCATGCGCGTTTTTTTCTAGAAAGTTTTCGCCGGCTGAGCGGAATTATGATGTTGGTAATCGGGAACTTTTGGCCATGAAGTGGGCATTTGAGGAGTGGCGTCATTGGCTAGAGGGTGCTAGACATCGTGTGGTGGTCTTGACTGATCACAAAAATTTGATTTACCTTGAGTCTGCCAGGCGTCTGAATCCTAGACAGGCTCGTTGGTCACTGTTTTTCTCTCGTTTCAATTTTGTGGTTTCATACCTGCCAGGTTCAAAGAATGTGAAGGCGGATGCTCTTTCTAGGAGTTTTGTGCCTGACTCCCTTGGAAATTCTGAGCCCTCTGGTATCCTTAGGGATGGGGTGATTTTGTCTGCTGTCTCCCCAGACTTGCGACGTGCTTTGCAGGAGTTTCAGGCGGGTAAACCTGATCGTTGTCCGCCTGAGAGACTGTTTGTTCCGGATAATTGGACCAGTAGAGTCATCTCCGAGGTCCATTCTTCTGCGTTGGCAGGTCATCCTGGAATATTTGGTACAAGAGACTTGGTGGCCAGGTCTTTTTGGTGGCCTTCCTTGTCGAGGGATGTGCGTTCTTTTGTGCAGTCTTGTGAGGTTTGTGCTCGGGCTAAGCCTTGCTGTTCTCGGGCCAGTGGATTGTTGTCACCTTTGCCTATCCCGAAGAGGCCTTGGACGCACATTTCCATGGACTTTATTTCGGATCTCCCTGTCTCTCAAAAAATGTCCGTCATCTGGGTTGTGTGTGATCGCTTTTCTAAAATGGTTCATCTGGTACCCTTGCCTAAGTTACCTTCCTCCTCTGAGTTGGTCCCTCTGTTTTTTCAGAATGTGGTTCGTTTGCATGGGATTCCTGAGAACATCGTTTCTGACAGGGGATCCCAGTTTGTGTCTAGATTTTGGCGGACGTTCTGTGCTAAGATGGGCATTGATTTGTCCTTTTCGTCTGCATTCCATCCTCAGACGAATGGCCAGACTGAACGAACTAATCAGACCTTGGAAACTTATTTAAGGTGTTTTGTTTCTGCTGATCAGGATGACTGGGTTACCTTTTTGCCGCTGGCCGAGTTTGCCCTTAATAATCGGGCTAGTTCTGCTACCTTGGTTTCTCCTTTCTTTTGTAATTCGGGGTTTCATCCTCGTTTTTCCTCTGGTCAGGTGGAACCTTCTGATTGTCCTGGAGTGGACATGGTGGTGGATAGGTTGCATCGGATTTGGAGTCATGTGGTGGACAATTTGAAGTTGTCCCAGGAGAAGGCTCAGCAGTTTGCTAATCGCCGTCGCCGCGTGGGTCCTCGACTTCTTGTTGGGGACTTGGTGTGGTTGTCTTCTCGTTTTGTTCCTATGAAGGTCTCTTCTCCTAAGTTCAAGCCTCGGTTCATCGGTCCCTATAGGATCTTGGAAATTCTTAACCCTGTGTCGTTTCGTTTGGATCTCCCGGCATCGTTTGCTATTCATAATGTATTCCATCGGTCGTTGTTGCGGAAGTATGAGGTACCTGTTGTTCCTTCGCTTGAGCCTCCTGCTCCAGTGCTGGTGGAGGGAGAATTGGAGTATGTTGTGGAGAAGATCTTGGATTCTCGTGTTTCCAGACGGAAACTCCAGTATTTGGTCAAGTGGAAGGGTTATGGTCAGGAGGATAATTCTTGGGTGGTTGCCTCGGATGTTCATGCTGATGATTTGGTTCGCGCTTTTCATAGGGCTCATCCTGGTCGCCCTGGTGGTTCTCGTGAGGGTTCGGTGACCCCTCCTCAAGGGGGGGGTACTGTTGTGAGTTCTGTTTTTGGGCTCCCTCTGGTGGTTACTGATGGTACTGGGTGACTTGTCTTTCCTGGGTCTCTGGGTTCCACCTGTTCCTTCAGGATATGGGAGTTTCCTATTTAACCTGGCTTTGCTGGCTTTTCCTCGCCGGTTATCAATGTATCCAGTGTGTCTTGTTACCTCTGCTCCCTGCTCCTAGAATCTTCTGGTCAAGCTAAGTTTGGATTTTCCTGTTTTGGTGTTTTGCTTTATTTGGTTTTTAGTCCAGCCTGCAGATATGTGATTATTGCTGCTGGTTGCTCTAGTGGGCTGAAATTGCTCCTCATGTACCATGAGTTGGCACATGAGTTCAAGTAATTTCAGGATGGTTTTTTGAAGGGTTTTTCGCTGACCGCGCAGTTCACTTTTGTATCCTCTGCTATCTAGCTTTAGCGGGCCTCATTTTGCTGAAACTGTTTTCATACTGCGTATGTGCTTTCCTCTCATTTCACCGTCATTATATGTGGGGGGCTGCTATTTCTGTGGGGTATTTCTCTGGAGGCAAGAGAGGTCTGTGTTTCTTCTAATAGGGGAAGTTAGATCTTCGGCTGGAGCGAGACGTCTAGGATCATCGTAGGCACGTTCCCCGGCTACTTTTATTTGTGTGTTAGGTTCAGGGTCGCGGTCAGCTCAGGTTCCATCGCCCTAGAGCTTGTTTGTATCTGTGCTTGTCCTTTAGTGATCCCCTGCCATTGGGATCATGACAAACATATACCTATGGATAAGGCTTTGTATGCTCCCCTCCCCCCTACTCCCTGTATTTTAGGGAAAGGGACTGTATTAGGAGGAGGAGCTAGAGGCAGAGCTCCACCCTCCTCCTCCTATCTAAATAGAATATTATCAGCACCAACCGCCATCTCCTATCTCAGTAATGTAATATTCTGTCTTCACTGAACACAGGTTTTACTCAGGAATTGAGAATTTTTATAATGACTGATCAATTTTGACAGAGAAGGAAGCAGATTTCTCTGATACTATACATTACAAAGTTGGTTATTTTCATGTGCAGTATTGATTTATTAAATAAAAATTAAAACAATTATTACTCTTTAACCCCTTCACTAGAGATGAGTGAACCTTTCAAGGTTCGGTTTGGTTCGGATCGGCGAAAGTCCTGTTGTTC
This sequence comes from Ranitomeya imitator, assembly GCF_032444005.1. NCBI lineage: Eukaryota > Metazoa > Chordata > Amphibia > Anura > Dendrobatidae > Ranitomeya > Ranitomeya imitator. Next base: position 94,968,473 of record NC_091286.1, read on the forward strand.
GATGAAGAGCTCAACGAACATACCCAAACCCCATTGACTTTAATGGTAGGTAAAACCAAACACATAGACAACATCTTCAGGGGCAAAATAGCTGCCAAAAAAGCTAAAATTAGGAGAAGACAACAGGAAAAGTAGCATCAATTGACCAATCAATAAAGCTACATATAATTTAAAAAAAAATTGACTTGGGTTCCCTTGTGTTTTTGATGACCAGCCAGGCAAAATTGACAGCTGTGGGCTGCAACCCTCAGCTGTCAGCCTACAAGGATGGTTATCAAGAATAGATGGATACTCAAGCTGTTTTTTAAATTATTTAAATAAATAAATAAAAAAGTGTAGGGTCGCTCCCATTTTTGACAACCAGCCAAGTTAAAGCTGAGAGCTGGGAGCTGGTATTCCCAGGCTGGCAAACAGCCATGGATATTGGCCTTTGCCAGTCTAAAAATAGCAGCCCACAACCGCCTCAGAAAAGGAGCATCTATTAGATGCGCCAATTTTGGCGCTGTGCCCGACTCTTCCCACTTGCCCTGCAGCAGTGGCAAGTGAGGTTCATATTTGTGAGGTTGATGTCACCTTTGTATTGTCCTGTAACATCAAGCCTATGGCTTAGTAATGAAGAGTCGTCTATTAGACACCCATCTATTACTAATCCTATAGTTATATTGTAAATAGACACAGCCAGAATAAAGTCATTTATTGAAAGAATGACACAAACTCCTTTAATGAAACTAAATTAACCCATACACACATCATCGCCCAGACCACAGAAGCCATAGTCTCCTGTAACAGAATTAAAATAATAAACCCCAATATTCCTTTCCTGTCTGCCGACAAGATAATAATCCATTTGTCCCATGATGGGTCTAGCTCTGCTACATCTAGATGAGAGACTGCATTGTTGCATGATGCGACTATGCAGCCTGCCATCCAACAAAGACACTGAGCAGCTTAGTATCTCGCAGCGAACTCCTTTCACCTGACTGATGTCACCGAGCGCCATTACAAATTTTCCCATGGTGTTCACACTGACGTCAGAGAGTTGAACTGAGTTAATTGACTGTGAACTCCCAGGACCTTTCTCACAGAACTGCGAGTGGAAGAACTTTCTCACGCTTGCAGTGACATCAGTCAGGTCATAGGAGTACACCGCGAGACACTGAGAAGCGGCAGCACTCGCTGCTCAGTGTCTCTGCTGGATGGCAGGCAGTAAAGTCGCATCATGCAACAATGCAGGATGCCATCTAGATGTCGCAGAGCTAGACCACTCATTGCACAAATTGATTATTATCTTCTCTACGGACAGGTGATGAATAATGTTATTATTTTAACCCCTTAAGCCCCGAGGGTGGTTTGCACGTTAATGACCGGGCCAAGTTTTATAATTCTGACCACTGTCCCTTTATGAGGTTATAACCCTGGAACGCTTCAACGAATCCCGGTGATTCTCACATTGTTTTCTCATGACATATTGTACTTCATGATAGTGGTAAAATTTCTTTGATATTACCTGCGTTATTTGTGAAAAAAACGGAAATTTGGCGAAAATTTTGAGAATTTCGCAATTTTCCAACTTTGAATTTTTATGTAATTAAAATTACAGAGATATGTCACACAAAATACTTAAAGGGAACCTGTCACCTGAATTTGGCGGGACCAGTTTTGGGTCATATGGGCGGAGTTTTCGGGTGTTTGATTCACCCTTTCCTTACCTGCTGGCTGCATGCTGGCCGAAATATTGGATTGAAGTTTATTCTCTGTCTTCCATAGTACACGCCTGCGCAAGGTAAGATTACTTTGCGCAGGCATGTACTACGGAGGACAGAGAATGAACTTCAATCCAATATTTCGGCCAGCATGCAGCCAGCAGGTAAGGAAAGGGTGAATCAAACACCCGAAAACTCCGCCCATATGACCCAAAACCAGTCCCGCCAAATTCAGGTGACAGGTTCCCTTTAATAAGTAACATTTCCCACATGTCTACTTTACATCAGCACAATTTTGGAAACAATTTTTTTTTGTTGTTAGGGAGTTATAAGGGTTAAAATTTACCAGCAATTTCTCATTTTTACAACACCATTTTTTTAGGGACCACATCTTATTTGAAGTCATTTTGAGGGGTCTATATGATAGAAAATACCCAAGTGTGGCACCATTCTAAAAACTGCACTCCTCAAAGTGCTCAAAACCACATTCAAGAAGTTTATTAACCCTTCAGGTGTTTCACAGGAATTTTTGGAATGTTTAAATAAAAATGAACATTTAACTTTTTTTCACAAAAAATTTACTTCAGCTCCAATTTGTTTCATTTTACCAAGGTAACAGGAGAAAATGGACCCCAAAAGTTGTTGTACAATTTGTCCTGAGTACGCTGATACCCCATATGTGGGGATAAACCATTGTTTATGCGCATAACAGAGCTCTGAAGCGAAGGAGCGCCACTTGACTTTTCAATGCAAAATTGACTGGAATTCAGATGGGACGCCATGTTGCGTTTGGAAAGCCACTGATGTGCCTAAACATTGAAACCCCCCACTAGTGACACCATTTTGGAAAGTAGACCCCCTAAGGAACTTGTCTAGAGGTGTGGTGAGCACTTTGACCCACCAAGCGCTTCACAGAAGTTTATAATGCAAAACCGTAAAAATAAAAAATCATATTTTTTCACAAAAATTATCTTTTCACCCCCAATTTTTTCCCCAAGGGTTAGAGAAGAAATTGGACCCCAAAAGTTGTTGTACAATTTGTCCTGAGTACGCTGATACCCCATATGTGGGGGTAAACCACTGTTTGGGCGCATGGAAGAGCTCGGAAGGGAAGGAGCGCCGTTTGACCTTTTTAATGCAAAATTGACAGGAATTGAGATAGGACGCCGTGTTGTATTTGGAGAGCCACTGATGTGCCTAAACATTGAAACCCCCCACAAGTGACACCATTTTGGAAAGTAGACTCCCTAAGGAACTTATCTAGATGTGTGGTGAGCACTTTGACCCACCAAGGGCTTCACAGAAGTTTATAATGCAGAGCCGTAAAAATAAAACAAAAACTTTTTCCCACAAAAATTATTTTTTAGCCCCCAGTTTTGTATTTTCCCGAGGGTAGCAGGAGAAATTGGACCCCAAAAGTTGTTGTCCAATTTGTCCTGAGTACGCTGATACCCCATATGTGGGGGGGAACCACCGTTTGGGTGCATGGGAAGGCTCAGAAGGGAAGGAGCGTCATTTGGAATGCAGACTTAGATGGAATGGTCTGCAGGAGTCACATTGCATTTGCAGAGCCTCTAATGTACCTAAATAGTAGAAACCCCCCCAAAAGTGACCCCATATTGGAAACTAGACCCCCCAAGGAACTTATCTAGATGTGTTGTGAGAACTTTGAACCCCCAAGTGTTTCACTACAGTTTATAACGCAGAGCCGTGAAAATAAAAAATCTTTTTTTTCCCACAAAAATTATTTTTTAGCCCCCAGTTTTGTATTTTCCCGAGGGTAACAGGAGAAATTGGACCCCAAAAGTTGTTGTCCAATTTGTCCTGAGTACGCTGATACCCCATATGTTGGGGTAAACCCCTGTTTGGGCACACGGGAGAGCTCGGAAGGGAAGGAGCACTGTTTTACTTTTTCAACGCAGAATTGGCTGGAATTGAGATCGAACACCATGTCGCGTTTGGAGAGCCCCTGATGTGCCTAAACAGTGGAAACCCCCCAATTATAACTGAAACCCTAATCCAAACACACCTCTAACCCTAATCCCAACGGTAACCCTAACCACAACTCTAACCCAGACACACCCCTAACCCTAATCCCAACCCTATTCCCAACCGTAAATGTAATCCAAACCCTAACTTTAGTCCCAACCCTAACTGTAGCCTTAACCCTAGCCCCAACCCTAACCCTAGCCCTAGCCCTAACCCTAGCCCTAACCCTAGCCCTAACCCTAGCCCAAGCCCTAACCCTAGCCCTAGCCCTAACCCTAGCCCTAACCCTAACCCCAGCCCTAACCCTAGCCCTAACCCTAGCCCTAACCCTAACCTTAACCCTAATGGGAAAATGGAAAGAAATACATTTTTTTAATTTTTTTTATTTTTCCCTAACTAAGGGTGTGATGAAGTGGGGTTTGATTTACTTTGGTAGCGGGTTTTTTAGCGGATTTTTATGATTGGAGCCGTCACACACTGAAAGACGCTTTTTATTGCAAAAAATATTTTTTGCGTTACCACATTTTGAGAGCTATAATTTTTCCATATTTGAGTCCACAGAGGCATGTGAGATCTTGTTTTTTGCGGGACGAGTTGATGTTTTTATTGGTAACATTTTCGGGCACGTGACATTTTTTGATCGCTTTTTATTCCGATTTTAGTGAGGCAGAATGACCAAAAACCAGCAATTCATGAATTTCTTTTGGGGGAGGCGTTTATACCGTTCCGCGTTTGGTAAAATTGATAAAGCAGTTTTATTCTTCAGGTCAGTACGATTACAGCGATACCTCATTTATATCATTTTTTTATGTTTTGGCGCTTTTATACGATAAAAACTATTTTATAGAAAAAATAGTTATTTTTGCATCGCTTTATTCTGAGGACTATAACTTTTTTATTTTTTCGCTGATGATGCTGTTTGGCAGCTCGTTTTTTGCGGGACAAGATGATGTTTTTAGCCGTACCATGGTTATTTATATCCGTCTTTTTGATCGCCTGTTATTCCACTTTTTGTTTGGCGGTATGAGAATAAAGTGTTGTTTTTTGCCTTGTTTTTTTTTTTTTTTTTTTACGGTGTTCACTGAAGGGGTTAATTAGTGATATAGTTTTATAGGTGGGGTCATTACGGACGCGGCGATACTAAATATGTGTACTTTATTGTTTGTTTTTTTTATTTAGATAAAGAAATGTATTTACAGGAACAATATATTTTTTGGGGGGGCGGATTTTTTTTGGATTTTTTTAATTTTTTTTACACATTGGAATATTTTTTTTACACTATAACATTGCCCCAGGGTGGGGGGGGGCATCATGTTATAGTGTAAGATCGCTGATCTGACACTTTGCTGTGCAGTGTGTCAGATCAGCGATCTGGCTTGCACTTTTCCTGGCTTCACAGTGCCTGCTCTGAGCAGGCGCAGTGAAGCCACCTCCCTGCAGGACCCTGATGCCGTGGCCATCTTGGATCTGGGCCTGCAAGGAGGAGGAGGAGGAGGTAAGAGACCCTCACAGCAACGCGATCGCTGCGGGGGTCTCAGGGAAGCACGCAGGGAGCCCCCTCCCTGCGCGATGCTTCCCTATACCGCCAGCACACCGCGATCATGTTTGATCGCGGTGTGCCGGGGGTTAATGTGCTGGGGGTGGTCCATGACCACTCCTGGCACATAGTGCCGGATGTCAGCTGCGATAGGCAGCTGACACCCGGCCGCGATCGGCCGCGCTCCCCCCGTGAGCGCGGCCGATCGCTATGACGTACTATCCCGTCGGTGGGAATTAAGGCCCACCCCACCTTGACAGGATAGTACGTCATATGAGATTAAGGGGTTAATTCTGTTACAGGAGACATTGGCTTCTGTGGACTGAGCAATGACATAGGTATGTTTAATTTAGATTCCTTAAAGGAGTCTGTGTCATTCTTTTCAATTAAAATACTTTATTCTGGGAGTGTTTTTTTATACAATCTGACTATGGGGTTGGTATTCTAAAGCTGGTAAGGGGCCATGCATATTGGCCACACCCAGCCTAAAAATAGCAGCCAGCAGCCGCCCCAGAAAAGGAGCATCTATTAGATGCCCCAATTCTGTTTCTTTGCCCAGCTATTCCCACTTTCCACTGTGGTGGTGGCGAGTGAGGTTCATATTTGTGGGGTTGGCATCACCATTCTACGTATTGTCCGCTGACATCAAGCCCATCTCTTAGTAACGGATAGTTAAGGTGGTTAAAACCTTCAAGTCTAAGCATTTAACTTACCTGCTTGCGAGAAATGATTGATCCATACTGCTATTACATCCAGGAAGGCCGTGACTTGATATCAAAGTGATATTGTTGAATTTTAGATGTGGGCTAAAAAACAAAACGGAGATATATGTCATGTTATTAAATTGCAATTTAATAAGCAGTTGATATCAACGGTCATATGGTCATTATTATAATTGTTAATATTTTCAGTTACTAATTTATGAAGAAGTGAAAAATTACATACATACACTGATTGATGCTGTGTACCTTTACAGAAGTTATTTGTCCAACATTAAGTGATCAGTGAGGATCCTAGCGCTGAGACCCCACTCATGACAGGAACAGAGATCTCATGTTGTCCATGTGAGTAGGATGGTAGCATGCATGGATTACTGCCACTTCATTACCTAACGGTGCACTACTCATGTATACACACTACCACTGCCATAGACCAATATAAGAACATAGAGTAGTGATCAATCCTGCCTACTACAGCTCCATTCACATGGGGAACACAGTACTTCTGCTCACATGTTCGTAGAAGGATCCAGCGTTTGGACATTTACATTTACCAACCATCTGTACATAGCGGTGCAAAGTACACAATGAATGGAGGTGAAGAGGTCAGCTCCACTCAGTGAGAGCTTAAAAGAACTACATGTCAACTGAATAACCTGCTTAAAGAGGTAGTCTCACATTCAATACTCAGGAACACATTACTCATCTGCCTCTCAGTTTGCTGGGGAGTGGAACTCTGTTGATGATTGACAGTTTGGAGAAGCATCATCTTGGCACCGCTGGCCCAAACTGTGCGCTCTCTCCCATGCTGCAAGCAGAGGCAGCTTTGCCTCTGGAGCGTTGGAAGAGAGCAGGGGTATTGAAGCTGGTCAGATCAAGGCAGTTTCAGAGCATCGCTTACAAGCTATATAGAAGAGAGATTGTAAGCGCTTAGCTCTACACATAGACCAGCCGCTGCTGATAGACTGCAGAGAAGGCTGGAAACCTAGGCATGAGCAGTAACAAAAAAAATAAAAATCACTCCTGTCTTAAGGACAGTATACAATATATTTCTATAGATAGAGCTTTGTATGCTTCTTCCCCCGTTAATCCCTGTAGTCTACAAATATCTGAAGGGATGTCACAGTGTAGAGTTATCATCCTTATTCTGATTTGCACATGGAAACATGAGAAGCAATGGAATAAAACTGAAAGGGACAAGATACAGATTAGATATTACAATAAACTGTTTGACAGTGAGGGTGATCAATGAGTGGAATAGGCTGCCATGATTGAAGTCTTCAAACAGAGGTTGGACAGACATCTGTCTGAGATGGTTTAGTTACCATAATCCTGCATTGAGCAGGGGGTTGGACACGATGACCATTGAGTTCCCTTCCAACTCTAACATTCTATGATTCTATAGGAAAGGAACTTTATTCCATCATGTTTCGAGGCTCAATAGTCTATAAAATTTCTATGACAATAAAAATGGTTGTCCAAGATTACAAAAACAAGGCTGCATTCTTTCAAAAGAGGTACTTTGCAAAGCTGCCTCTTTAATAATCAGAAAAGGTTAGGCTTCTGGGTACCAACTGTTCCCAATAACAAGGACTGCAACACTGGTAAAGAACAGCAGGTACGTCATATGTCTTCTCTGCATAGAGCTGTAGTGTTGTGTAGGAACTGCAACTCAGCATAACGAAGATTAAAAGCTAGGCACGTCATATGTATTCTCAGCATAGAGCTGCTCTCCATGTAATGTTGTGTAGGAACTGCAACTCAGCATTACGAAGATTATAAGCTATGTATTCTTAGTTCAGGATTTTAGGGGGTGTTTTTGATCAGACCTTCATCCATCTGTAAGTTATCGTGTATTGTGATCACATGCCATAACTTCTGATACAAAGAAAATCATTTTGAGATTTTCGTTTTATAAACTGGAAGAGATCTTTAGTCAATCCCAGGTGAAGTTGGGTTGTAACTGTAGGAGGTGCAGAGGTTACAGCAGGATCATGGTTCCTGGAAAGGCCCAAAGACCCATCTTCTACACCACAAGAGATAACACAAGTAAGAGGTATACAATAGTCGGAGGGCCTAGTGTTGTGAATTCTGTGGCAGAGCTCCCTCCTGTGGTCACAAGTGGTACTTTGGCTGATTCTCTCTGGGAGCTTCCGTTTGTGGAGGAAAGTGGTACTGCGGCTTCTGAGTTTCCTCCCTCAGGTGATCTGGTGAGGTCGTTAGGTGCTTCTCTACTTAACTCCACCTAATGCTTTGATCCTGGCTTCCTGTCAATGTTCCAGTGTTGGACTTGTTTTTCCCTGGATCATTCCTGTGGCCTGCTGCTCTGTATAGCTAAGTTCTTCTTTGCTATTTGTTTGCTATTTTTTCTGTCCAGCTTGTCTAATTGTTTTGCTGGAAGCTCTGGGACGCAAAGGGTGTACCTCCGTGCCGTTAGTTCGGTACGGAGGGTCTTTTTGCCCCCTTTGCGTGGTTTTCTTTAGGGTTTTGTGTAGACCGCAAAGTTATCTTTCCTATCCTCGCTCTGTTAAGAAAGTCGGGCCTCACTTTGCTGAATCTATTTCATCCCTACGTTTGTCTTTTCATCTTAACTCACAGTCATTATATGTGGGGGGCTGCCTTTTCCTTTGGGGTATTTCTCTGAGGCAAGGTAGGCTTATTTTCTATCTTCAGGCTAGTTAGTTTCTCAGGCTGTGCCGAGTTGCATAGGCAGAGTTAGGCGCAATCCACGGCTGCCTCTAGTGTTGTTTGGAGAGGATTAGGGATTGCGGTCTGCAGAGTTCCCACGTCTCAGAGCTCGTTCTATTATTTTGGGTTATTGTCAGATCACTGTATGTGCTCTGACCTCCATGTCCATTGTGATACTGAATTGCCTATCACAACAGCCTAGTACAGATGTGAACGGAGGCGATGCAGCTTCACTTCATGCCTCTGGCTGGAGACTTTGACACATTCAAGAAAGCACTGAATACATAGCAGAACAGGACTGCGTCATACAGCTCTTTACTTTAATATGTGCCCCTTGAGATTTCCTTAATATCATAAAACATGGTTTATTTATAGATTTTTTTCATTATATTATTGCCCCCTCAACTGTGAAATTAACAGCAAAATAGAAGATTGCTCTGAGCCATGGACATAGACAGACCCTGTGCAACAAAGCATTAGACTTTCAACATTATCTTTATAAACGAGGATCACTAACCCTGGGGATTACAATGTTTTATGTGCCAAACTTGTTATTTCCCTTTATTTAACTTCACAGCATGATTGTCAACTTTTTAAAAACAATTTTAGGAATTTAAGATGTGGCACAATAATAGTTTTATATCAGATACAAGACATTCCCCCAACAATGTCTGACTGAGTGCCCCCTTCAACACCACAGACCAAGGTTCTACACCAGGAGAGCACAACCTGCTACTTGGGGGCCACAAGTAGATTCAATGCTTTTCTTTGTGAACCTCAGCTATCTGGTCCCAGATGTCTGGTGGCTGCGCATATGTATTTTCCAGGTTAGGAAGTAGAGGAGTGGCAGGTAGCACCATAGGGATGAGTAACTATTAATGGTGAACTGTGTGGCCATGTCTGTGACCATGTTATAATACATTGAAGGAGTAGATGAAAATAGATGCGGCCATAGATGAGTGCTGCCATAGTAATTTTAGCTTATGGTAGAAGGTAAACAATAGACCGTACTGGAGTTTCCCATAAACTACAATGGAGAAAGAGGAATTTGTTGTCTCGTCCCTTCTGGATTGTGTACAGGACAGAAGAGGACCGCTATCACCCTGAAAGGTGGGGCTCTTAGGCCTCTTTCACACTTCCGTCGGTACGTGTCCGTCGCAATGCGTTGGGCTGACATACCGACGGACATTGTGAATTTTTTGCACGACGTGGGCAGCGGATGCAGTTTTTCGAAGAATCCGCTACCCATTCTGCAGTCCGGGGAGGAGGGGGAGGAGTTTCATCCGCGTATGCAAGACGGATTGCGATGGATTGCAAAAAAACGTAGTGTGAAAGTAGCCTTAGAAACTGAATCAGTACCTATTAGATATTTATGTTCTGATCTTTTATTGCGACGCATTGGGTTAGTTCAATGTGTCCTTCAGATTGACCTAACTAAAAAAGTTTGTGCACACCTATTCTAGATCCATAGAAGACAGCATTTTACTGTGGGTGGGCGAATGAGCTGCCTTTTCTTAGTCATGTAATTTCATGATTTAGCTGGTGGGGAAGGATACACAAGAATATTGTGGGAAGGACTTTCATCATGAGATATGGCTAGGCAGGTGAAGAACAAGGCGGTAAGAACTAGGTGGACTTTTAAAGTAGTTAGGCCTGCTGAGAGGGCTAAAGGGGTACAGCTTTGAGTACAGCACAGTAGACTGCCAAAACCCTTTGGTCACAATCCTATTTTGATGTCTCCTACTGTGTAGTTACTGAAATAAGAGCCAAAAAGCCCCTGATTTTTCTTTTATAAAAGGTGAGTGAAAAAAAACGATGGATTTAGCAATTTCTAATATTTGAAAGATTCAGGGGAAAAAAACAAAAATTTAGGCTTCCAATAGGGATAAGTTTTACTTGGGAAAAGAATATTTAGATTTATCAAGCTATGAGTTATGGAGCTGATCTAGCTCCTTCATCAGGTTTCTCTAATTTGATTAGCCTGATGAAGAAGCTGGACCGGCTACATATTGCATAGCTTAATAAATCTAAATACTCTTAACAATTAAAACTTCTCCCGTGCATCCTTGGCAGCGCTACTGGAAGCCCAAATTTTTGCTTTTTTACTCTGAACTTCTCAATCTGGACTTTTATATGGAGGTTTAGAGGGTCTAGCTGCGGATGTGGAGGATCAATCCTGCAATTATCAGGGTTGTGCCTGAAATTACACAACTTTATCCGTTGATCTGCACAAGGAGAGCTTTCCATTTGTTCCTCCATAACATTTGAAAATCTATTTTTCAACCTCCTTAGTGCAGCCATATAATTAGTCTAATGTTGATGAAAACAGAAGACTACAACTAAAACCTTCATTGGTCAGATTAAATTTAACAACAATCATTTTAGCCAGCCAATAAAACAGTGTCATTGCCAGTTGTATTAATTACTGTCCAATGGTGTCTAGTCCAGGAATTATATTTTGGTGAAAAAACATTCCTAGAACGATTGGTGGGCATTCGCCAAGTGTCACTAAAAATGATCAGCATTTACTAAATGAGGGCTCCTAAGATTAACCTGTGGGTATGATTGTTGTTACACGTTACTAACCATGACCGTTCTTCCCCTATGTGTGGTGTCATATTTTTGTGCTTTGAACCAGAAAGTGGTGTCATCCATTCAATCCAGGGACTCAAAGCCCAGAAATTCCTTTCCAAAAAGAACATGCATATTGCTTAAATCGGAATCACTTGTTTAATAGTGGCGTACCTATTTTATATCTGTTCTGAAAGGCTCTTACAGTGTTTTATTACATTTTACAGCAAATTGTGTTTAATGTACATTTAGTCCTAATACAGAAAAACGCAAAGCCTGGATTACCCAATTAAAATAATTAGCTAATAGAGGATAGGCATATTAGGGAAATGAGTCAAGCATGTCTAATTAATTTTGCAGCTAGAATTAATCACATTTCTTATTTATGTGTTGCTTCGGCAAAAAGGTTGAAGATATGAGCACAATGCCACGAAAACATTTAGCAAGTGCACCTGCATTTTTGCAGCACTGACTAATTCCAACAGGGATTTTATGTTGCTGTGGATACAAAAAAAGAGATCTGCTTAACAGACTCTTCTACCGCATGGAAGGCATTAGGGTATCTAGGGAAATAAGTAAAAATGTTGCTGAATTTCATAGCATGGAGCATCTGAAGGGGATGTACATAGCATAAGAGCTAAATGCCGGAATCCTTGAAATACTAAGAGTCATAGATGCGCTCTGCTTTTAATAAAATAGGTTGTGTTTGTAGCGTTTCCCCACCATTATTAACTGTTAAAGGGATTTACTCATGAACACAACCATTTCCATATGCTTGATTAGTTCATATGACTGTCATGTTGGAGGCCTCTCCATCTGCCAAAATAGAGACACATGCACATAGAGCGCCTCCATATCTGGCAGGACGAGACCGGTATTACATGGTCAACTCTTCATTTCAATAGACAGCTTGTAATAACACTATTCCTTTGCAGCAAAAAGAGATGCACATTATATGAAAACTACAGTTAGGTCCATATATATTTGGACAGAGACAATATTTTTCTAATTTTGGTTATAGTCCTTACCACAATAAATTTTAAGCAAAACAATTCAGATGCAGTTGAAGTTCAGACTTTCAGCTTTCATTTGAGGGTATCCACATTAAAATTGGATGAAGGGTTTAGAAGTTTCAGCTCCTTAACATGTGCCACCCTGTTTTTAAAGGGGCCAAAAGTAATTGGACAGATTCAATAATTTTAAATAAAATGTTCATTTTTAGTACTTGGTTGAAAACCATTTGTTGGCAATAACTGCCTGAAGTCTTGAACTCATGGACATCACCAGACGCTGTGTTTCCTCCTTTTTGATGCTCTGCCAGGCCTTCACTGCGGTGGTTTTCAGTTGCTGTTTGTTTGTGAGCCTTTCTGTCTGAAGTTTAGTCTTTAACAAGTGAAATGCATGCTCAATTGGGTTGAGATCAGGTGACTGACTTGGCCATTCAAGAATATTCCACTTCTTTGCTTTAATAAACTCCTGGGTTGCTTTGGCTTTATGTTTTGGGTCATTGGTCGTCATTTCATACTACAGATGGACAATCAGTTTGGCTGCATTTGGCTGGATCTGAGCACATAGTATGTCTCTGAATACCTCAGAATTCATTCGGCTGCTTCTGTCCTGTGTCACATCATCAATAAACACCAGTGACCCAGTGCCACTGGCAGCCATGCATGCCCAAGCCATCACACTGCCTCCACTGTGTTGTATAGATGATGTGGTATGCTTTGGATCATGAGCTGTACCACGCCTTTGCCATACTTTTCTCTTTCCATCATTCTGGTAGAGGTTGATCTTGGTTTCATCTGTCCAAAGAATGTTCTTCCAGAACTGTGCTGGCTTTTTTAGATTCTTTTTTAGCATAGTCCAGTCTAGCCTTTTTATTCTTGATACTTATGAGTGGCTTGCACCGTGCAGTGAACCCTGTGTATTTACTTTTATGCAGTCTTCTCTTTATGGTAGATTTGCATATTGATATGCCTACCTCCTGGAAAGTGTTGTTCACTTGACTGGCTGTTCTGAAGGGATTTCTCTTCACCATGGAGATTATTCTGCAATCATCCACCACTGTTATCTTCCGTGGGCGCCCAGGTCATTTTGCATTGATGAGTTCACCAGCGCTTTCTTTCTTTCTCATGATGTACCAAATTGTAGATTTTGCCACTCCTAATATTGTAGCAATTTCTCGGATGGTTTTTTTCTTTTTTAGCAGCTTAAGGATGGCTTGTTTCACCTGCATGGAGAGCTCCTTTGAGTGCATGTTTACTTCACAGCAAAACCTTCCAAATGCAAGCACCACACCTCAAATCAACTTGAGGCCTTTTATCTGCTTAATTGAGAATGATATAACGAAGGGATTGCCCACACCTGTCCATGAAATAGCCTTGGAGTCAATTGTCCAATTACTTTTGGTCCCTTTAAAAACATGGTGGCACATGTTAAGGAGCTGAAACTCCTAAACCCTTCATCCAATTTTAATGTGGATACCCTCAAATGAAAGCTGAAAGTCTGAATTTCAACTGCATCTGAATTGTTTTGTTTAAAATTCATTGTGGTAATGTCTATAACCAAAATTACAAAAATGTTGTCTCTGTCCAAATATATATGGACCTAACTGTATATCTCCCCCGCTAGCTGATCATAGGAGTTATTGAATCATGAAGCATGGTGCTCAGCTGATGGCAGGACTCAAGTCAATTTAAAAAAAATTAATTGTCCTCATGATACAACCCTGCAAATCAGCCCTGGGCAAAGTACCACCTTCCACCCAGTGTCTCCCTTTCACCGGTGTCTGTATCCTCGGTATACTGATACCGATAAAAACAAAGATGGAACAGGGAGCTGTCGGTTCCGTTTGCCATCTTTGAGCCTGTGCGTCTGATGCTGCCTCAGTACACAGCGCAGATCAGAGCTGTGGGGGGTTAGGTGAGTAACTTTATTTTTTATCATTGACAGTACATTGTGGGAAACTGTGGAGACATAATATGGTGCAATAGGGCTATGTGGGAACATTTTACTGTACAAGGGTGCTATGTGGGGAAATAATACAGCGCAAGGGGGCTGTGTGGGGATCTTTGGGCATACTGTGTAGGGTGGCTTTGTGGGGACATTATACTGTGTAGAGGTCTTTGTGGCAATATTTTACTGTGTAGAGAGGGTGTGTGGGGACAACATGCTGTGTGGGGGACTCAGCGGTTACATACTGTGTCAGGGGATATTATACTGTTTGAGGGGCTGAGTTGTGACTTACTACTGTGTGGGTACCTCATACTGTTAGAGGGGCTGTGTGGGGACATCATACTACGCAGGAAGCTCTGTGGAGACACCATCCTGTGTGTGGGGACGGTGGGACATCATGTTACGTTGGGAACGGTTGATCAAGGTACAATGGCTGAATAACAGGAGTAGTATGTATATAAACTGTATAAAAAGCAGTGAATTATATGGTGTTGATTTGCTGCTACAAGTAATACAGCATACTATATATGTAATTGTCTAAGGGTCTGTTTGTCTGTAACCGAAATCCCGCGTCGCTGATTGTTCGCGCCCGGCCAGCCTCGACCAATCAGCATTCATAAATAAACTACATACATATACTAGAACGAGAATAATATGAAGGACAGTCTGTGAGGGAGAGAATAACATGGAGGACAGTCTGTGAGGGAGAGAATAACATGTAGGACAGTGTGTGAGGGAGATAATAACATGGAGGACAGTGTGTGAGGGAGAGAATAACATGGAGGACAGTCTGTGAGGGAGAGAATAACATGGAGGACAGTCTATGAGGGAGAGAATAACATGGAGGACAGTCTGAGGGAGAAAATAACATGGAGGACAGTGTGAGGGAGAGAATAACATGGAGGACAGTCTGTGAGGCAGAGAATAACATAGAGGACAGTCTGTGAGGGAGAGAATAACATGGAGGACAGTGTGTGAGGGAGACAATAACATGGAGGACAGTCTGAGAGGGAGAAAATAGCATGGAGGACAGTCTATGAGGGAGAGAATAACATGGAGAACAGTGCGTGTTTGAGAGAATAACATGGAGGACAGTCTGTGAGGGAGAGAATAACATGGAGGACAGTGTGAGGAAGAGAATAACATGGAGGACAGTCTGTGAGGAAGAGAATAACATGGAGGACAGTCTGTGAGGGAGAGAATAACATGGAGGACAGTCTGTGAGGGAGAAAATAACATGGAGTACAGTGTGTGTTTGAGAGAATAACATGGAGGACAGTCTGTGAGGGAGAGAATAACATGGAGGACAGTCTGTGAGGGAGAAAATAACATGGAGGACAGTGTGTGTTTGAGAGAATAACATGGAGGACAGTCTGTGAGGGAGAAAATAACATGGAGGACAGTCTATGAGGGAGAGAATAACATGGAGGACAGTGCATGTTTGAGAGAATAACATGGAGGACAGTCTGTGAGGGAGAGAATAACATGGAGGACAGTGTGAGGAAGAGAATTACATGGAGGACAGTCTGTGAAGAAGAGAATAACATGGAGGACAGTCTGTGAGGGAGAGAATAACATGGAGGACAATCTGTGAGGGAGAAAATAACATGGAGGACAGTGTGTGTTTGAGATAATAACATGGAGGACAGTCTGTGAGGGAGAGAATAACATGGAGGACAGTCTATGAGGGAGAGAATAACATGGAGGACAGTCTGTGAGAGAATAACATGGAGGACAGTCTGTGAGGGAGAGAATAACATGGAGGACAGTCTGTGAGGGAGAGAATAACATGGAGGACAGTCTGTGAGGGAGAGAATATCATGGAGGACAGTGTGTGAGGGAGAAAATAACATGGAGGACAGTGTGTGAAGGAGAGAATAACATGGATGACAGTCTGTGAGGGAGAGAATAACATGGAGGACAGTCTGTAAGGGAGAGAATAACATGGAGGATAGTCTGTGAGGGAGAGAATAACATGGAGGACAGTCTGTGAGGGCGAGAATAACATGAAGGACAGTCTGTGAGGGAGAGCATAACATGGAGGACAGTGTGTGTGGGAGAGAATGCCATGGAGGACAGTGTGTGAGGGAGAAAATAACATAGAGGACAGTGTGTGAGGGAGAAAATAACATGGAGGACAGTCTGTGAGGGAGAGAATAACATGGAGGACAGTCTGTGAGGGAGAGAATAACATGGAGGACAGTCTGTGAGGGAGAGAATAACATGAAGGACAGTCTGTGAGGGAGAGAATAAGATAGAGGACAGTCTGTGAGGGAGAGAATAACATGTAGGACACTGTGTGAGGGAGAGAATAACATGGAGGACAGTGTGTGTTTGAGAGAATAACATGGAGGACAGTCTGTGAGGGAGAGAATAACATGGAGGACAGTCTGTGAGGGAGAGAATAACATGGAGGACAGTCTGTGAGGGAGAGAATAACACGGAGGACAGTCTGTGAGGGAGAGAATAACATGAAGGACAGTCTGTGAGGGAGAGAATAAGATAGAGGACAGTCTGTGAGGGAGATAACATGGAGGACAGTCTGTGAGGGAGAAAATAACATGGAGGACAGTGTGTGTTTGAGAGAATAACATGGAGGACAGTCTGTGAGGGAGAGAATAACATGGAGGACAGTCTATGAGGGAGAGAATAACATGGAGGGCAGTGTGTGAGGGAGAGAATAACATGGAGGACAGTGTGTGAGGGAGAAAATAACATGGAGGACAGTGTGTGAGGGAGAAAATAACATAGAGGACAGTCTGTGAGGGAGAGAAAAACATGGAGGACAGTCTGTGAGGGAGAGAATAACATGGAGGACAGTCTATGAGGGAGAGAATAACATGGAGGTCAGTCTGTGAGGGCGAGAATAACATGAAGGACAGTCTGTGAGGGAGAGAATAACATGGAGGACAGTGCATGTTTGAGAGAATAACATGGAGGACAGTCTGTGAGGGAGAGAATAACATGGAGGACAGTGTGAGGAAGAGAATTACATGGAGGACAGTCTGTGAAGAAGAGAATAACATGGAGGACAGTCTGTGAGGGAGAGAATAACATGGAGGACAATCTGTGAGGGAGAAAATAACATGGAGGACAGTGTGTGTTTGAGATAATAACATGGAGGACAGTCTGTGAGGGAGAGAATAACATGGAGGACAGTCTGTGAGGGAGAGAATAACATGGAGGACAGTCTGTGAGAGAATAACATGGAGGACAGTCTGTGAGGGAGAGAATAACATGGAGGACAGTCTGTGAGGGAGAGAATAACATGGAGGACAGTCTGTGAGGGAGAGAATATCATGGAGGACAGTGTGTGAGGGAGAAAATAACATGGAGGACAGTGTGTGAGGGAGAGAATAACATGGATGACAGTCTGTGAGGGAGAGAATAACATGGAGGACAGTCTGTAAGGGAGAGAATAACATGGAGGACAGTCTGTGAGGGCGAGAATAACATGAAGGACAGTCTGTGAGGGAGAGCATAACATGGAGGACAGTGTGTGTGGGAGAGAATGCCATGGAGGACAGTGTGTGAGGGAGAAAATAACATAGAGGACAGTGTGTGAGGGAGAAAATAACATGGAGGACAGTCTGTGAGGGAGAGAATAACATGGAGGACAGTCTGTGAGGGAGAGAATAACATGGAGGACAGTCTGTGAGGGAGAGAATAACATGAAGGACAGTCTGTGAGGGAGAGAATAAGATAGAGGACAGTCTGTGAGGGAGAGAATAACATGTAGGACACTGTGTGAGGGAGAGAATAACATGGAGGACAGTGTGTGTTTGAGAGAATAACATGGAGGACAGTCTGTGAGGGAGAGAATAACATGGAGGACAGTCTGTGAGGGAGAGAATAACATGGAGGACAGTCTGTGAGGGAGAGAATAACACGGAGGACAGTCTGTGAGGGAGAGAATAACATGAAGGACAGTCTGTGAGGGAGAGAATAAGATAGAGGACAGTCTGTGAGGGAGATAACATGGAGGACAGTCTGTGAGGGAGAAAATAACATGGAGGACAGTGTGTGTTTGAGAGAATAACATGGAGGACAGTCTGTGAGGGAGAGAATAACATGGAGGACAGTCTATGAGGGAGAGAATAACATGGAGGGCAGTGTGTGAGGGAGAGAATAACATGGAGGACAGTGTGTGAGGGAGAAAATAACATGGAGGACAGTGTGTGAGGGAGAAAATAACATAGAGGACAGTCTGTGAGGGAGAGAAAAACATGGAGGACAGTCTGTGAGGGAGAGAATAACATGGAGGACAGTCTATGAAGGAGAGAATAACATGGAGGTCAGTCTGTGAGGGCGAGAATAACATGAAGGACAGTCTGTGAGGGAGAGAATAACATGGAGGACAGTGTGAGGGAGAGAATAACATGGAGGACATTGTGTGAGGGAGAGAATAACATGAAGAACAGTCTGTGAGGGAGAGAATAACATGAAGGACAGTGTGTGAGGGAGAGAATAACATGGCGGACAGTGTGTGAGGGAGAGAATAACATGGAGGACAGTGTGTGAGGGCGAGAATAACATGGAAAACAGTCGGGAGAGAATAACATGGAGGACAGTCTGTGAGGGCGAGAATAACACGTAGGACAGTCTGTGAGGGCGAGAATAACATGGAGAACAGTCTTTGAGGGAGAGAATAACATGAAGGACAGTCTGTGAGGGAGAGAATAACATGGAGAACAGTCTGTGAGGAAGAGAATAACATGGAGAACAGTCTGTGAGGGAGAGAATAACATGAAGGTCAGTCTGTGAGGACGAGAATAACATGGACAGTCTTTGAGGGAGAGAATAACATGGACAGTCTGTGAGGGAGAGAATAACATGGAGGACAGTGTGTGAGGGAGAGAATAACATGAAGGACAGTCTGTGAGGGAGAGAATAACATGGAGGACAGTGTGAGGGAGAGAATAACATGGAGAACAGTCTGTGACGGAGAGAATAACATGGAGGACAGTCTGTGAGGGAGAGAATAACATGGAGGACAGTCTGTGAGGGAGAGAATAACATGAAGGACAGTCTGTGAGGGGGAGAATAACATGGAGGACAGTCTGTGAGGGAGAGAATAACATGGAGGACAGTCTGAGAAGGAGAGAATAACATGGAGGACAGTCTGTGAGGGAGAGAATAACATGGATGACAGTCTGTGAAGGAAAGAATAACATGGAGGACAGTCTGTGAGGGAGAGAACAACATGGAGGACAGTGTGTAAGGGAGAGAATAAAAATTTTCCCCGTTTTAAGTTTATCATATGGTAAAATAAATGGTGTCTTTGAAAAGTATAAGTCATCCATCCTGTAGAAAACAAGCTGTCATACAGCAATAGATGACTAATAAAGTTTTGACTCTTAAAATAAAGACAGGAGAAAAACCATGTCAGTGTGTCCAATGGGTTAAAACATAAATGTAAGCACCAATGTTTATATGAATACTAGATGGTGGTCCGATTCTAACGCATCGGGTATCTACTATATAATCGTCTAATTCTGTCTGTTTGTAGCGGAAATCCCGCATCGCAGATTGGTCTCGCCAGCTGCCCGCGAACAATCCGCGACAGGCGCAGTCCGGCCGCGAATTGGCACGAGATTTGAACCACGCTTCGCTGATTGGTCGCACCAGGCTGCCTTCGACCAATCAGCGACAGGTGCAGTACGGCCGCGAATTGGCGCGGGATTTGAACCACGCTTCGCTGATTGGTCGTGCCCAGCCGGCCGTGACCAATCATTGATATTGGCGCGGGATTTAAACACTGCTTCACTGATAACGTATATATTTTACCCGGAAAATCCTGTGTATTCATTGCATTATTTTAAACTCTTCATAAATAAAGTACATACATATTCTAGAATATCCGATGCGTTAGAGTCGGGGCACCATCTAGTTAAAGTAATAATAGTAATAGTAAGTACAGTAATAATACCGTACATATTACAATAAGCCCTATCGTAACATATATTAGAAGTAGCAGTTAGTCAACAGACGTAATTCTGCTCAGCATTAAGTGTTAAAAATTAATATGAAACAATAATTATGAGCAGAATTAAATGTCCTATTCCTTTGGCCCTCTACAACAGTCACAGTCTCTCCATACTTGTTGCAAATTATTAAAACAATTAAAAGGTTTTTCTAATAAGAAGTCAAGAAAAACAAGAAAAAAATAACTTCCATTCAAACATTAAATGCTTATTTCTATCTCAAAGTGAGGCTCATAACTGCATTCGGGGTGATTCATCCCCTATTGATCATGGGAAGTGGTCACGGCTCTTGATTAGAGCTACACTAAGCTTCAATCTCATCCAATCACATAATTATGGCAGATCTTAGCAAAAACCACACAGAACAAGCCATGTGCAGTCTTAATACAAAATGCCATGGTTTCACGGAGTTTCACCTATGTTTGCTGCATTTAATCCATGTGCAGTTTTTGGCATGTATGGTTCAGGTCTATGTGTCAAAAATAATGACACAACTGTAACATTCCTGGAAAAGGTGCTGCAATTACTGACCTTAGTGGGCATTTCCTATGATGCCAATTCCTCTCTACTCAATGCTTTAGTCTTTGAGTAGTATCTAGAGCTATAGACAAGGAAGAATGCACGAGAGGAAATAAGCAGAGTATTAGAGCTGTGCTAATTCATGAAGATACTGTAGTTAAAAAATTTACATAGCCTTTGTAAACTATATACACCTTCACACAAAAATTTTTATTGTTCATTTACATTTGTGTAAAACCAGGTTCACTGATGAGCCTTTTCAAGAAAGGCTGAAAAATTTAATAAGCAGCAAATTGAAAAATTGACAGCAAAACTGATCGTTTTAACAACCACTATCTGATAAAAGCCATTTGTGAAGGTGAAAAAAATCTTTTAAGCAACTTCGTAAATAGTGCTTATTAAAAAAATGTTCCGTTATTTGCTGCTAAAGATTTTTGTAAGCCCTTTACATATACCTGAGCCTCAAATAACACAAATCCATTAAAGCACCACCTGCACCTGAAGGTTCACTCTGCTCCTCCCTCCATTCACTCAGTGTTAGAGATAGCAGGAGGGAGAGGTAGATAAAGAGGAAAACATATGTAGAGGAATTAAGTATAGTATTAGAGCTGTACTGATACTTGAGCAGAAAGCTGGATATGGATACACACAGAGCTCAAATAAATCCAGCCTATATTACTGGGAAAAACACTCCGACAAGAGAAAATTTTAAAACTTGTATCAGAAGAAATAAAGATTGCAGAATGAAACTTAGTGCAATTTTATTATCTATGGGTAACCACTAACATATGTAAAATTATTTTCTCCATGTTAAAGGTGTCCATAGCATTAAAAGCAGTCTGTGTCGTGTGTCATACGTGCTGGCATCACAGCAGCCCCTGGGACAGAGCCTTAAAGGGACACTGTCACCTGAATTTGGAGGGAACAATCTTCAGCCATAGAGGCGAAGTTTTCGAGAGTTTGATTCACCCTTTCCTTACCCGCTGGCTGCATGCTGGCTGCAATATTGGACTGAAGTTCATTCTCTGTCCTCCATAGTACATGCCTGCACAAGGCAAGATTGCACCTTGTGCAGGCATGTACTACGGAGGACAGAGAATGAACTTCAATCCAATATTGCAGCATGCAGCTAGCGGGTAAGGAAAGGGTGAATCAAAAACCCCAAAACCCCGCCTCCATGGCTGAAGATTGTTCCCTCCAAATTCAGGTGACAGTGTCCCTTTAATCGAAGCCTGTATTTAACAGTGTAGAAAATGTTACCTGCAGCATAGGAGACACTATCATAGTTGATCCCAATCATAACAGCATATTAATAGTATTATATCCGTGAACTACTCGTAATTTACTTCCTTTACAAAGTAGCTACAAATGGAAACTTTAGCAAAGTCTATGTTTTATAAGAATTACAAATACACAAAAATGTGCACATTGTAAAACTGATTATTTCTACATGTTCTGTCCATGAAACAATGCTAGGTACCATGCTGGGAATGATTACTTTCATGTGCGGTAATGCAATCAGACTAGTCCCCGCCATTTAGTACCAATGCAATCAGACCAAAGCCAATCATCCGTTGTGCTTTATTTTATGCAGTGTTGATCAATACAAAGCAAGAAAATTCATCTACTTAACATAGCAGTGTAGATAAAAGCAAGCAAATTAGTTGATGAATTCACGTCCTAAATAACCAATGTACTTTTTTCCATGATAATAAAACCGCTGCCATAAAGTAGACAAATACAGATGGCGGTGGAAAACTCATAGAGCACTGTAAAAGATAAATGACCCCAGAGTCACATCACATGCTCACCAAAATAATGTCATATAGCAAACTCCAAGCAATAGTATTTGCGGAAAATGCAAAAGTGTGCTGTTTAGGCTTTTTTTTTTAAGGGAAGCGAGGGAAGGGGGGCCGAATATTTAGATTGATGGATTGCAGCTTTTAAAGGGGTGCACCATGAAGGACATTTTTCACCTATCCTCAAGACCCATTTTAAGTGTTTAGTCACCGGGCTGAGATCCCACTGATCACTTTTTTTGTCAGCCCCAAACATATTAAATGAGAGCAGGACACATGCGTAGGCATCCTACAGTGAATGAGATAGCATGGGGGGGGGGCTCAGGTCTCCTGTATTATAAATCAGTGGAGGGTCTCCCGAGTAAGTAGACATTTATCATCTATTCTGTGGATCAAAAAAAAAAAATTGTGGTCAACTTGTTTAAGTTGACCAAAAGCAAAATCTGCACAGAGTTTGTATTCCCACTGGGTTTGAGTGGGTTTCCTCCAGGTTTTCTGGCTCCTCACAAAGTCCAACAAAATTACTTATGGTTTACTTAGCATTAGAGATGAGCGGTGTTCAAGTCGAACTGTTCGCCAATTTCAAATTTGAGCTGTTTTGGGCGGTGTTCGAGTCGTTCGTCGAACTCGAACAATTTGCTTAAAATTCGGCTGTTCGAGTTTCTGTTCGATAACTGTTCATTCACCAAAAGCCTAACTTGATTTGCACATTAAAACTGTTTATCATTGTTAATAGACTGTTTCAGTGTATAGTGAGCGGGGGGGAGGGGGTGGGGGGGGGGCGGGGAATAGATCTGTGCTGAAATAATGCCGAACTCCATTTTTTTTTTCATTCCTGCATTCACAGTGGGGCGGTGCAGTCTCTCAGCCTATCAGCAGTGCACACACACACAGCAATGTGCATTTGATGCACACAAGCAAGGGCATGCGTCATTGGCTGTGTATGTCATGTCCTTGCCCTATAAGAACCAGCCATTTTCCCCGTCGCCACCATCTCCTCACTGCTGCAGCTTAGTGTTAGATGGCACCGCTGCTGCTGTGGGCGCTAGATAGTCAAAGAGCGAATTTTCTGAGAGATAGGTTTAGGGAGTCGGGAGGAGTCGGGACTAGTTGTAATATCAGCCCTTTTCAGGGTAGGTTACAGCAGTTCATAGCTCTTTTTGCCAGACAGGTCTGTGCCAGTGCTGTGCAAGTGTTTGTCACAGCATTTAGTGTAATCTAGCTCAGCCAATCCTTTTGGGCTAGTAGCATTGTCTGGTAGTCATCTGAGTAGCCCGCCTGAGCTACTCAGCAGAGAACACCACCCATGAAGCAAGCTACACCGCCTGTTTATCTAAGTACTATTTGTTAACGGCATCTAGCCCAGGAAATCCTTTTGGGCCTAGTAGAATTTTGTGCTACTCAGCAGAGTACCCCACCCATGAAGCAAGCCACACCGCCTGTTTATCTAATTACTAATTTTTAACTGCATCTAGCCCAGGAAAT
Organism: Ranitomeya imitator; assembly: GCF_032444005.1. Lineage (NCBI taxonomy): Eukaryota > Metazoa > Chordata > Amphibia > Anura > Dendrobatidae > Ranitomeya > Ranitomeya imitator. The sequence goes on from NC_091286.1 coordinate 94,992,422, forward strand.
TCTTTTGGGCCTAGTAGTAATTTCTGATACTCAGCAGAGTACCCCACCCATGAAGCAAGCTACACCGCCTTCTTCCTTTCTCAATCTAACCCCTCGGCTCTGGGGTGTCCACTCTCTCTCCAGCTCTCTCCTTCTCACAGGTGGCCTACCGCGTGTATTCAAACTGTGGCAAAACTTTTGGGCCCAGGCATAAGAAGTCGTTGAGGTAATGGATAATATGTGCCCCTTTAGAAACGTCCATGACGACCCATTCGAGGAAGCAACTAAACGCCTCAAATAGTGAGCAGGATATGGAGCACCCCATGGGCAAACAGCGATCTATGTAGTATGCTCCTTCACAGAAGCAGCCCAATGGGAGGACACTATTCGGAGGCACAGGTAGTAACCGGAACGCCCCCTCAATGTCTGTTTTGGCCATTAGGGTGCCCCTTCCCAACTTCTTGACCCGCATGATTGCCTCGTCAAAGGAGGTACAGTACATAGTACTGTACTTGGTTCTGCGTCGATGTTGTCGTTTACTGACCTGCCCCTTGGATATGACAAATGGTGGATTAGTCTGAATGTACTGGGTTCCTTTTTTGGCACAACTCCCAACGGGGGTACCATTACGTCTTCTAAGGAAAGTGTTCTGAATGGACCCGTCGCCATTCTACCTAAAGATATTTTTTTTTTTTTTAATTTTGTCATGACGTCTGGGTGTTGGTAGGGTGATTTTAGATTTTTACTCCAGCCTTTCTTGATTTTAGAAGAGCATGACATGCCTATATCTGTGTCTCCTCCTCCTTTTACTCCTCCACCTCTTTTCTTTTCGCATGACTATATGTAGTTGTGACATTTCCATGTGTTTGTCGTGTCTTCTGAGCAGTTTGTCAGCTTTTGGACACCTTTTAAGGTGTTTTCTATGTGTTTTCCATGTGTCTGTATGTGTTTGTGTTTCCCTGCCATTGGTTTCAATGGGGTTCTATGGTGTTCGTCGAACACGTCCGAATTCGACAAACCGAACCGAACTCGAACACTAGGGGGGTGGCTCAACACTACTTAGCATCTTGGAAAATGAGCTCCTGTGTAAGTCTGAGAAGGAGGGATGAACATGCCCCATGTTGCTGATCGGTAGTGGGCCCACCCATTGGGACCAATGTCAAGAACGGGGATCTTCAAAGCCCCACAGAGAGATGGTACTATGGTACTACCGCAAAAAGACGAAAACTACTGTGGCTTGGAAATCTCCAGCAGTCCCATAGAGAATGAATGAAGCAGTGGTGTTCGTGCCCAGCCACCACTCTATTCAGATGGGGCTCTGCATAGCACCAGTTGTGGCATCAGTGGGGGTCCCAGCAGTCAGACCTGCATCGAACAGTCAGTTATCACATATTCGATGGACAGGTGATAACTTCTAAAGATGGGATAACTATTTATTATATTCAACTAGAATAAACCTTTGATGCAGAAGAAACACTGAGCAATTCCAGGCACCTGGACCCTAGTGCTGTTAGAACCTCTGAATGTCATACTGTCCTGAAAATGCAGTGATGTCACTGCTAAAAAATAATTCTGTCACAGGGCCTGCATAATACAGATAATTGTGTGCCACTACAGGGATAATAATTACACTAGTGTAACCTGAGCCATAAACCTATTGATGTCACAGCTAAAGGTAAAGACTAGGCTGAAGTAACAGTAATAGTCACAGTGATGTCACAGTGCCGTGATGATTCACACAGTGATGTCACTAAATGTCAATAAAGTCAGTGATGTCACAATACATGGGTAATATACACTGACAAGTCATTAATAGAGATTGTTGCACACATCTAGCAATGATAAATAAATATAGGCTATAATAATAAATAATAATAATAATGCACACTGTCATGTCATAGAACATAGATATGTTAAAGGACCGAAATAATAGTAAATGTGATATTGATATCAAGACTAAAGGTGAATTTTTCATTAGCCAACAATGTGGCAATAAATGACCATAAATATTCACTGATCGGTGGTTGTTTAAATGCCCGTTTACGTGGACATCGAAATGTTGTGGCTGGACAAAACCTTTCATAAACAATTCTAATATATTTACAGTAATTTTACAAATATATGAATCACTCTAATAAATCAATGGAACCTTTCCAAATTTGGTAATAAATAATGTTCCTTTTGGAAACAGAAATGTTTTGCTAATAGACCTGGCATACAAATATTCTCACATGTGTAATTTATAGTCTTTTTCTATCACCTTAACATGACTCAAAACGGCTTTAAGGAGGTTAGTACGAAGCTAAGATGCTGTGCCATCAGGGTAATTTTGCTTTGGAATAGGTTCAATCCAGAGAAACTCGGATAGTTGTTGAAAACACTTTTCATTTACTCAGTCACTGATTTTATTCTCCTTGATTCTCATTTCATGAAAAGAACACTATACATTAAACATCTCTAAGGATACAGTAATTAAAAAAGTTCTTATAAGGAAATGAATGGTACTTCTTCAGTATAAGTACATGAGTTTATTGACCTCTACTGCGGGGAAAATCAATGTGATTCTGTCAATGTAATAAAGGGCATAACTAATGAGAGATGACACTGAAGAGTATTAGCAATGTAATGATACCTACAATATAAAAAACTCTCTAAAATTCTTAGCTGAGATCATTTTAGAACAGTGCGAATCAGCGCATCTGCATGGCTATATGGATATAAAAAGTCTACATATTCTTGTTATAATATCATGACAAGAAGAATTATTTCAGAACTTTTTCCACCTTTAGGTCACCCATAATCTGTACAAATCCATTGAGTAGCAAACTGAAATCTTTTTGGGTGGAAAAATATGCACACCCTTAAACTAATACTTTGCTGAAGGTTCTTTTTAATTTATGACACCATTCAGGTTTTTGGGGGCAGGATTCTATCAGCATGGCACATCTAGAATTAGCAATATTTTCCCACTCTTCAATAGAACTCCAATCTGTCAGATTACGAGGGCATCTCCTGTATACAGGTAAATTCACAGATTTTCAATTATATTCGGGTCTTGGCTCTGGATGGACAAACCCCAAACTTTGATCTTCTTCTCGAGAAGCCATTCTTTTGTTGATTTGGAGTTAAGCATAGGGTCGTTGTCATGCTAAATGGTGAAATTTCTCATTATATTCAACTTTTTAGCAAAGACATGATGGTTTTGATGCAAAATTGACTGATATTGGGAACTGATCGTAATTCCCTCTATCGTGACTAAAGCCCCAGTTCTAGATGCCAAAAAAACAGCCCCAGGAGGCAAGGCTGTAGTGGGAGGGAGAGAGTAGTAGCCAGAACCCATCATGAGTCAGGAGGTTTGTCTTAGACCACCACCAGCTCCTTGTAGACACTGTAGCTAAATTGTAGTCACAGATCAAAGGAGTTGAACAAAAACACCCTGTGAAACGTTTGAAATTGCAAATATTTTTCTATAAAACCTCGCCATTTCAGGGTCCCAACTGGACAAATTAACTTTGCCATAAATAAAACTTTCATTTTTGATAATTTGCTGGGAATCCTTTGACGGCAACGACTGCCTGAAATCTGGAAGCCATGGATGTCACCAAACGCTGGGTTTCCTCCTTTGTGATACTTTGCCAGGTCTTTACTGCAGGTGACTTCAGTTGTTGCTTGTTTGTTGGTCTTTCTGCCTTAAATTTTGTCTTAAGGTACCTTCACATTGAACAACTTTCCAACGAGAACGACAACGATCCGTGACGTTGCAGCGTCCTGGATAGCGATCTCGTTGTGTTTGACACGCAGCAGCGATCAGGATCCTGCTGTGATATCGCTGGTCGTTGCTGAAAGTCCGGAACTTTATTTGGTCGTCAGGTCGACGTGATTCGTCATGTTTGACAGCAAAAGCAACGATGCTTGCAATGTTTTTTCATGGAGAAACAACCAGCGAGAACGATAAATACGTCACTGGATCGCTCCTGCATCGTTCTGCTGTTGCCGGTGTTTGATGTCTCCTAGCGACCTAAACAGTGACGCTGCAGCGATCGGCTCGTTGTCTATATCGCTGCAGCGTCGCTTAATGTGACAGTACCTTAAAGCATGTGAAAATCTGCTCAATGGGATTGAGATCTGGTAATTCACTCAGCCATTGCAGAATAATCCACTTATTTGCCTTGAAAAACTGCTGGGTAGGTTTCACAGTATGTTTTCAGTCATTGTCCATCTGTACTGTGAAATGCCATCCAATAAACCTTGCTGGATTTGGTTGAATCTGAGCACAAAGTATCACCATGTAAACATTCATCTGCCTACTTTTGTTTTCAGGCACATCATCAACAAAATGTTAACACAGTGTCAAAAAAAAAAAAATTTCCGCAAAAAAACGTCTATACAACAACTTAGATGCACACTCCCACAAGTGTGAAGTAGAAGAAGATGATAAATGCAAGGTATATACATAAAACATAATACATTTTATTAAATATTATAAAAGGTGAATAAAATACAGAATCAAGCTACTGGAACCACAAAAAGAAGACCACAATAGCAGAAGGACACATGGTAAGTGCCAATGAAGCAATGCACCAAAGGTATTACATAAATGCTGAAAAAATTAATTGGAGCTATTAAAAAAATGAATATCAGATGGTGTATACCACATAAAATGCAAATGCATATAACAAGCATCAAATTGATGAAGTACAGCCTGACTGAAAGATTAATCTTCTGGTTCAAAAATAATGTGAAAAGGACATGTCCACTATATATGAAAAGTGCATAGTGCAAATGTGCAAGCAGCATATTGGAATAAATTATAAACAAAGGGGGCATACAAAAGTTAGTGCCAGTGGCTGTTACATCCATAGTAAGTATCGCTGTAAACATAGGTCAGGACTAGGCTTGAGCGAAACGGATCGGACAAATTCAAAAGTCGCCGACTTTTGGCAAAGTCGGGTTTCATGAAACCCGACCCGATCCTACTGTGGGATCGGCCATGCGGTCGGTGATCTTCGCGCCAAAGTCGCGTTTCGTATGACGCGTATGGCGCCATTTTTTCAGCCAATGATGGAGCGTGGGCAGAGTGATGACATAGGTCTTAGGGGCGTGGACACCTATCGCCTTCTTCTCGCTTGTGCGCTGTAGCGATTTGCAATGTGTAACACCAGATTTTCTGTTCAGGGACGGAGGAGAGAAAGAGAGAGAGAGAGAGAGAAAAAGGATAGATTTCCCATTGACTTTGCATTGGGTTTCGTGTTTCGGTCGATCCCTGACTTTTCGCCATAATCGGCCGATTTCACTCGACTCGACTTTTGAGATAGTCGGGTTTCGCTAAACCCGACTCGACCCTAAAAAAGTAAAAGTCGCTCAACCCTAGTCAGGACAATAGATTCAATAGCTCAAAGGAAAACATACCTAAAGATGCTCAGCATGGAGGTCCCAAAGACAGAGTGTTCTCACCCCAAACATCATCAATAAACACTATTGATAAAGTGCCAATGGAAGCCATGCATGCTCATGCCAGAACACTGCCTCCACCATGTTTTACAGAGGACGTGGTGTGCTTTGGATCATGATTCATGAGCCCTTCCAAACCTTCTCCATACTTTCTTCTTCTAATATTTCTGGAACAAGTTGATCTTACTTTCATCTGTTCAAGTAATGCTTTTTCAGAACTGGGTGGATTCTTTAGTTTTTTAGATTTTTTTTGGCAAAGTCTATTCTAGCTTTTCTATTTTGAAGGATAAGTTTGCACCTTGTGGTGAACCCTCTGTATTTGCTCTCATGAAGTCTTCGCTTTATGGTAGACGTAGAAACTCAAAGACCTAGTTCCTGGAGAGCATTCTTCTCTTGGGTGGATGTTATGAAGGGGTTTTTCTTCATCACGGAAAAGGATTCTGCAATCATCAACCACTGTTGTCTTCTGTGGACGTCCTGGCATTTTTCAGTTTCCAAGCTCACCAGTGCGCTTTTGTTTTGTTTTTTCAGAATGTTTCAAACTATTGATTTGGCCACTCCTAACATTTCTGCGATCTCTCTGATGGTTCTCTTCTTTTTTAAGCCCATTGATGGTCTGTTTCTCTTCTATTGAGAGCTCCTTTGACTGCATGTTGTCGGTTCACAGCAACATCTTCCAAATGAAAATGCCACACCTGTAATCAGCCTCAGACTTTTTTACCTGCCTAAATGACGATGGATTAAGAGGGAATAGCCCATGCAGCCCATTAAAAAGCTTTTGAGATAATTGTTAAATTACTTTTGGTCCCTTAAAAAAGAGGCAGTATATATACAGCTCTGGCAAAAATTAAGAGACCACCACATCAAAACCCTGTCATGGGCAGCCCAATCTCCAGACCTGAACTCCATTGAAAACCTCTGGAGTGCAATCAAGAGGATGATGGATAGTCACAAGCCATCAAACAAGCAAGAGCTGCTTACATTTTTGCACCAGAAGCAGTGTGAAAGACTGGTGGAAAGCATGCCAAGACACATGAAAGCTGGGATTAAAAATCATGGTTATTTCACAAAATATTGATTTCTGAACTCTTCCTGAGTTAAAACATTAGTAATGTTGTTTCTAAATGATTATGAACTTGTTTTCTTTGCATTATTTGAGGTCTGAAAGCACTGTTTGTTTGTTTTTAATTTTAACCATTTTTCTTTGTCAGAAAAAAAATACAAAATTTATTGCTTGGAAATTCGGAGACATTTGGTCAGAAGCTTATAGACTAAAAGAACAACTTACATTTTACTCAAAAATATACCTATAAAGAGAAAAATCAGACAAACTGAACATTTTGCAGTGGTCCCTTAATTTTTGCCAGAGCTATATATATATATATATATATATATATATATATATATATATATATATATATATATATATATACATTGTCCAGAAAAATGAAGGCAGCACTCCAATAGAAAAAATAAGGGTGATGTATTAGCCCATGTGCGACGTTTCAGTCCAACCTTTCTCAAGCTTGAGAAAGGTTCACACCTTGGACTGAAATGTCGCACATGGGCCAATATATCACCCTTATTTTTTCTATTGGAGTGCTGCCTTCATTTTTCTGGACAATAGCATGAGGTTTGGAATATACCTGGAAGGATTTTTTGCACCCTTTGTCTTCTTTGCACCCTTTGTCTTTTTTTTTGGTGCTGCTTTTTGTTTCTTTATATATATATATATATATATATATATATATATATATATATATATATATATATATATATATAAATATATATAGTCACAGCCGAAAGTATTGGCACCCTTGAAATTGTTTCAGAAAATGAAAACTGAAAATGAAGTATTTCTCCCACTAAATTATTGCAATCACACACGCTTCACATGCTTTGCTGTACACGTTTGGGACAACACAAAAAAAAGAAAAAAAAAGGCAAATTGGATATCATTTCACAAAAAAAATGGGCAAGACAAAATTGTTAGCACCTTTCCAAAATTATGGGTAAACAACTTTGTTTCAAGAATGTGATGCTCGCTGAAACTCACCTGTGGCAAGTAACAGGAGTGGGCAATATGAAAAATCACACCTGACACCAATAAAAAGGGGAGAACTTGACTCAATCTTTGCATTGTGTTTCTGTGTGTGCCACACTAAACATTGAGAACAGAAAGAGGAGAAGACAAAGGTTACAAGTCCATCTGCAGAGATCTTGATGTTTATTTGTCCACAATGCGCAACATAATCAAGAAGTTTACAATCCATGGCACTGTGGCTTATCTCCCTGGACATGGACGGCACAGAAGAATCGGTGAAAGGCTGCAACGCAGGATAGTCTGGATGGCAGATAAGTCTAAAGAAATTCAAGCAGTCTTGCAGGCTCAGGGTGCATCAGTGTCAGCAAGAACTATCCATTGACATTTGAATGTAATGCTGTGGTAGGAGACTCAGGATAAAAAATCTAGACTGCAGTTTCTCAAAATGTACATAAGCCTAAATCCTTTTGGGAAAGCACCTTGTGGACAGATGAGACCAAGGTAGAGCTTTTTGGTAAAACACATAATTCTACAGTTTACCAACAACTGAATGAGGCCTACAAAGAAAAGAACATAGTACCTACAGTCAAATATGGTGGAAGTTCAAAGATGTGTTGGAGTTGTTTTGCTTGTGTGCAAGGCAGTATGAAATCTGAAGATTACCAATGGATTTTGCATTGCAATGTAGTGAAGGAATATAAACCAGCTCATCAGTGATGCATAAGCTGAGTTTCGGGAGCACGGACCCGCTGTGTCCAGGCGTGTAGAATCCAAAAGAAGAAAATGTCCAGCTTCACTGAATCCGTGAAAAAAAGTTTTCTTTATTCACAAACTTAAACATGGAGGATACAAACTTCAGTACAAACCATATGGATAAGAATCTCAACGCGTTTCTGGAGACTAAGCTCCCTTAATCATAACCAAGGGAGCTTAGTTTGTATCCTCCATGTTTAAGTTTGTGAATAAAGAAAACTTTTTTTCACGGATTCGGTGAAGCTGGACATTTTCTTCTTTTGGGTCGCAAAGTAGTGCCCAGTGTCAGAAAGCTGGGTTTGCGTCCTAGACCATAGATCTTCCAGCAGGACAGTAACCCCAAACTTACTACAAGAAGCAACCAGCAAAAGAAGAGTGGTACAGAATTCCAACTGAGAGTCATAATAACTTATTGATGGTTATAGGAAGTGAATGATTGCAGTTATTTATTCCATAGGGTGTGCAACCAAATATTAAGTTGAGCATGCCTACAATTTTGTACTGCCCATCTTTGGTGTTGTGTGTGAAATTATGTCCAATTTACCTTTTTTCTCTGTTTTTTTGTGTTGTTCCAATATACACATAGGAACTAAACATGTAAGAGAGAATAACACAATGACGCTCACAAAGTGCTGGTTTAATGAAGCTGCTGTTAGTGAGGCAGGCTCTGTGTGCGAGCCTGTCAGAAGAGTGGATATAGGTGATAACAGAATACACTACCACACTACTAGAGAAAAATGTACATAGTAAGGTTTGAAGTGACACTAGAAAAAATAGAAGCAGAGTTAAAAATTAGGTTATACATATGGAGAGTTCACATATGGACAATAAGCTGGTGAATCAGCAAAAGAAATGGGTGTATTCAGTATAGAGATGCCGTGCTGTAGTACACCAAATGGCTATAGATGTCTGATGTCTCCGCCGATTACTAGAAAGTAACATGTGCCTAAAATGGATAACATTTCTAGGATTCAAGGAAATAAATTGCCCGAGGTGTCCCCCAATCAGTCCCCGGGAAACTGCTTAAGTACGGTTCCCCTCAGTACGTGTAGCAAAGTTTGTTTTAGTGACGGATGTAAGGGTACTTAATGATAACAGCTCCCAATTCGGTGTTGTGCTTCATTCAAGGTCCTGATAGAGATAAGTCCATTGCGAGAGTTCCCTCCGTGGATAACCCTCTCCTGTGTCTATCAGGAGATGTTGAGATGGCGGCATGCTCAGGCCGGAAGCACTGCTGCTAGACTATGGCACGAGTGGGGGACATGTAAGAAGTGACGTCACTGGCAGGAATGCTAAGGGACCTCGGCGCAGCCACAAACCGACGCGTTTTGAAGGAGACGCTGTCCTTATTCCTCATTGTGCGGACCACCCAGGTAAATCAGATTTAAATAGCCTTGCTCATTAGGATTGTCCTATATTGCCAGATGAGAGTATTTGGGGGGACCAATATAGCCCCATAAGAAAGATACAGAGAAAAGGTTCTGCAGAATAGCAAAGTGGCAAAAGTGTGCCAGTAAAAGAATGATAAAAATCATATTATTTATTTGAATTCTTAAAATATAATCAAATGGATTCTACCTAGGACACAATAAATACAATACAGTTCTTCCTTGTCCCAAGCGTCAATAAAAACATGATAGGTTACTATAAAAAACTATGATTTTTTAAATTATTTATGTTTGGGTTTTTCTTGTTTTGTATCTTTTTGTATGTTTTTCGTATGATTATTTTTTATTTTAATTGGGATCACTACAAGAAAATAATGGGGGTGTAGGGAGGGGAGATTGGAAGGAAAGGGGACTGTTTGAATACCACAAAAATGGATGCCAGTACAAGACTGATTGTACCCTTTACTTATGTTGACTACGTGTTCTTTTGTTCCTTTCGATAGCCGTCTTTCTGTACGGCCTAAGCAGATTTTATTGCACGGACATTGGATCATGTATATGACCACAGCCGTATAAAATGAAATGGCTTCTGTTATAGTGAAAGTGGTTTGGAGGGTTTCCCTAATTTTAGTGTGGATACAACAGGAACATTTTCCACATGGGATAAAGCCTGTGTTTGATGGTAAGAAATGCAAATCCGTCCTCGACTGTGTTTTTAGAATTCCTAACTTTACTGTTGGTGCTGTAAGGTTGCCTATAGTTTGGGCTTTGCTATAGACAAACCTTGGGCAACTGTTTCACGATTGGCCAATATTGATGAAAAATGTTTTTAAATACCATATGATTAGTATGATACTGAATGATAATAGGTAATTGGCTGATTTGCTGAGAAATACTTAGTGGTTCGTTTATCTGTTTCTCCTTATGAAACAAGCTATATCTTCGGATGGATTGGACTTCTTGTATGGATTTCTCCAAAAGTGGTTCATTGTAAACTTTACCTATGAATTGTTGTTTAACGTATTCTGTCTCTAAGGTTTAATGATCATATTAGTACAGTTCCAACGAATACTTGTAAACTGACTCTTTTAGATGTTTGTGAACCAGACAGGCAAGTGACTACTGGTAATGTGTGTGAAGCTATAGGAGTCTCCATGTTTATGGTAACATTTCGTGACAAGACGATTCTGTTCTACATAAATGGTTAGATCTAGAAAATTTAAACTTAATTTGTTAGTGGTAGGGGTAAGTTCTAGGCCAAAATCATTCTGGTTTAGTTCTGCTATGAATGAATTGAGATCAATTTGTGACCCTTCCAAGATGAATGGAATATCATCAATGAATCGACGCCAAAGAATGAATCCATTTCACAGTTGCCTTCTGTCAAAAATGAAAGATTCTTCTCTCTTACCCACATACAGTATAAATTTGCGTAACTCATAGCAAATCTAGTCCCCGTAGCAGTTCACCATGTTCGTAGGTAAAACTGCTGATTGTATACAAAATAATTGTGTGAGGATAAATTGGATGCTGTCCAAGATAAAGTGAATTTGGGTTTCTGCAAGTGCTTGACAGTCATAAAAAATGGCCTGCAGCCTCACAAACTTTCTGTTGGTCAATTACTGTGTACAGAGACTTGATGTCAAGGGTTTCCAGAATATAACTGCTCTTCCATTCTATTGGTTCCAAAATTTGTAGTGTATGTCTCGTATCTTAAGTAAGCGGGTAAATGTAGGACACATTTTTGTACGTGAGTGTCCACGCATTTGCAAAGATTAGCTTTTAGGCAGTTGATACCAGAGATGATGGGTCTTCCTGGGGGACGTGGTGCTCTTGTGAAGTTTCGAAATATGGTAAAAGACTGCCGTGCTTGGAGTCTTGTTTAGTATGAATTGATATTCCTTCTAATTCAGGATCCCCTAGGATTTTCCCTTTCTTGTAAGTACACAGTTCTTTAATGTATCTTACGTAAGGGTCACAATTTAACTTTTTATGTTGTTTTATATGTTATAGAGTTGCCAAAGAGACAGTGTGACTCCTCTTTGTTCATGGCCTTATTCAAAATAGCACCCCCTTTGTCGGTTGGACGAACAATTAGATTACGATTTTCTTGTAGATGGATAATCCCCCTCCTTATCTTTTTTAGTGAGGTTTTGTGGTATGTATTTAAGGTTTATAGACATTTTATCCATTTTGAGCACGTTACTTTCTAACAATTGTTGGAGACATCTATAGTCACTTGAATTAAACATGTGTATAACAAAATAAGTGTAATTGCAATAATTCTCCTGGAAAAATACTTAATTTTCTGGAACAATTTCAAGGCTACATATATTTATTATATTAAACAGCTGTAATTCCTATACCCTTGCTCAATTTAGTATGTGAATACCCTCAAAAGCCGTGAGTCTGCACTTTAAGCCCATATCGATTATATACCATATTGTTCGCACTATAAGACGCACCAGACCATAAGATGCACCACAAATTTTGGGGTGGAAAATAGGGGAAAAAAATGTTATTACATAGGGGTCCATCTTATAATACGAGTTTAAGGTATCTTACCTGGGACTGGCAGCGGTGGAGCGGGATCACAGGAGGCATGGTCCCTTACTCAGGAAGCCGGCGGCAGAAGTGGGGCAATGCTGCGGTCCCTGGGTGGGAGGAAGTATCTCAGCGCTGCAGTGCTGCGGCCCCAATGTGGGTGGAGAGGCAAATCAGAGTGCATTGCGTGGAGCAGGATCCCATCCCCAGGAAGCCAGCAGCGGCAAAAGTGTGGCTATGCTGCAGAGTCAATGTTGGCAGTGAGCAGAGTGGAGTGCATCAATGTTTTCCCGGCAGCCATTTCCTGAAGTCGTGGGCCGCTGGAGGCTGAAGCCCAAGGCCTCAGGAAAATGACTGCCTCCATCATCACATGCGCAGATTGAGATCTCGGCTGGGCTGGATCCCAGTCTGCACATGCACCACCTTCAGCGACCCATGGCATCAGGAAAATGGCCACCGGGAAAGCATTGATGCACTCCGCTCTGCTCATCACCGACACCAGGCCCGCAGCATTGCCACACTTCTGCCAACGGCTTCCTGCTCCACCACCGCCGAAACCCCCGATAAGCCTGTATTCGGACTATAAGACGCAACCCCCATTTTCCTTCCAAATTATTTTGGGAAAAAGTGCATCTTATAGTCCAAAAAATACAGTAACTGTGTCTTGCATATGTTTTGGTAAACAGCTAAAATAACAAAACTTCTGACACTGTCCAAATATTTCTGAACCTAACTGTATATCTCATAATATTGCAATTTTCAGAAATTCTTCCATATTTCTTTTTTTTTAGTTGCACTGTTCAAAGCTTTGATATGTAGGATCAGTGCTCCATTAAGGCAATCTCCCAAATGCACCGTTCAGTTGCTATGAATAATACAAGGAAAGAGACCTTTTAATATTTGTCATCTGTTACTTTCCCACAGACACTGGGATTGAGTCACAACCATGGGGGTTAGTAGGATAATACATGACTCATTGTTAGTGAAATTAGAATGACGTAGTACTGTATTTTACATTTTGTTATTCTGTAATTTAACAGTTATTTAAAAAAATAAATCCCAATAAAATGATACGGTACGGTCATCTAACATACATTATTCGGAATCCCATACTAGCACGAAGATAACACTAAAACCCCTAATTACAGACAAGTAACACTCCATCGGCATTGAGTCATTGACTCATCGGCCATGAATAATATGGCTAAAGGTCATATCCATTTGACAGGTGAAACTACAGAGAACACTACTCCCATACAGGGAACAGTATAAACAGTTCTGTTCGGTGCTAATGTTTGTCTGAATATTTCCATATCAATATAATGTAATAAATGTAATACACAAGCATATATTTCTGAACTGCAGGAGCTACCATAACTACGCAGAACTATAACCCTTACCAAAATCCCGAATACATAGCCTATCCTGATCTAAAGGTATATTAGTGCTAAAATTCTACATCCTCTTTCCAAATGAGTTGTCTGAGATTAGAATATGTTATACATGAATATAAGCAACTTCGTGAGAAATCTTGGATAGAAGGACATTTTCCTTTGAAACACGTAAGTTTCTCTGGCTGCCTCGGCATTCCGTAGTCTCCTTAGGTGAGGTCACATGCCAACTCCATGTGGGTCTAGCACCGCTCTACCGGCCGAAGCGATCTACACATCAGGACAACAGCTCGAGTGAAGAAAGGGCGGACACTCCTGCAATTCAGCTTGTCTTAATAGCTTTCAGCCTGACAAGCAATTGTGAACTTTTACCAAGTAATATCCTCAAATCTAGGTAACCCTTTAGCGATTTATTGAAGGACATGGCACCACTGCCCCGTCATTGTTTTTATTCATAGCGAGACATTATCTTATTATTACTATTCATTTTTATAGCACCATTTATTCCATGGTGCTTTACATGTGAAAAAAGGGGCATACATAGACAAGTACAATCAACATGAGCAATACAATGCACACACAAGTACAGAAGGAGAGAGGATCCTGCCTGTTAGGGCTCACAGTCTACAGGGGATGGATGAGAATACACTAGGAGAGGGTAGAGCTGGTTGTGCGGCGGTTCAGTAGACTGAGGATCACTGCAGGTTGTCGGCTTGTCGGAAGAGGTGAGTCGTCAGGTTCCTTTTGAAAGTTTCCGTGGTAGGCAAAAGTCTGATGTGTTGTGGTAGAGAGTTCCAGCGTATGGGGGAAGTGCGAGAGAAGTCTTGTATGCGGTTGTGGGAAGAAGAGATAAGTGGGGAGTAGAGAAGGAGAAGAGGATCGAAGGTTGCATATAGGTAAGTACCGGGCGACCATGTCACAGATGTATGGAGGAGACAGGTTGTGGATGGCTTTGTATGTCATAGTTAGGGCTTTAAACTGGAGGCTCTGGACAATAAGAAGCCAGTGAAGGGCTTGGCAGAGATGAGAGGCTGGGGAATAAAGGGGAGACAGGAGGATTAGTCGGGTAGCAGAGTTTAGGATTGGAGTGGTGCAAGATTGCTAGAGGGGAGGGCAAAGAGTAGGAGGCTGCATCGCCTACGATTTTGTATTGCAATACAGGCCCTTTCACCATTACTGTTCTTCATGTGCACATTTCCTATTTTTCTATATTAAAAATTGATTTCGACAGAATTACGGTTGTGTCACAATTGTTCTATATAATATGCGCATTCATCTTTGCCGATATCAGTCTTCATTTCTGTTTGCAGCCGGTATTGTTGGATTATATCTATGCTATTACACAGGCTGCATCTTTTATTACACATTTTTATGAAGTACATTTTGATCAACCACTCTGAACAGATCCCACACTAGAGCTATGTTCTTTTGAAATGTCTCTTGGTTTTGACCTATTTTCTGATACTTGAATTTATCCCTGCCCCTCATTAACCCCTTTTCTCTGGCAGCATTGCCACCTTCCTTATCACGGTAGTTCCTACATATCTCTTGTAATACACTGCGAGAAGGTCACTGGTAAAATACTGGAGGGAGATAGGTGTCATTGAGGATGTTAGCCTTAGTGATATGAACCCAGAAGTATGCTCCAGCATGTTATGTGCTGAAAGGGGTTAATCGGCCATAATAGGGCTGGGTTTTGGTGAACATCTAAAGAGTGGATGGGAGGCTGTTCATCATATCCCAACCCCAGGGTGTGGTCCAGAAGGTAAATGTGAAGCCTTTGGACTCATACAGTGTGTCTGGAGATGAGATCTCCAGAGCTGTGCTCATGTTAAAGAGAGTTGAGTGAGCAGCCAAGTGAGCTGATCTACCACAGATGGTGCTGGAAGTGTGAGCAACTTCTCAAGGAAGTAAGTGTGACGGCTGTGGACAAACTGCATGTCTTGGGTGAAGGCGGTTTCAGGATTAAAAGCAGACAAGATTCTTTACTGTAAGAGCAGTGAGACTATGGAACTCTCTGCTGTATGATGTTATACTGAGTGATTCATTACTTAAATTTAAGAGGGGACTGGATGCCTTTCTTGAAAAGTATAATGTTACAGGATATATATACTAGATTCCTTGTTAGGGTGTTGATCCAGGGAACTAGTCTGATTGAAATGTGGAGTTGGGAAGGAATTTTTTTCCCCAATGTGGAGCTCACTCTTTGCCACATGGGGTTTTTTTGCCTTCATCTGGATCAACATGTTAGGTGTTATGATCTGGTGGTTTAGGAACAACATGAGACAAGCTCTGAAGGAGGTGGTATCTGTACTGACCGCAGACCCTGAACCTAGCAGCGCAACTAGAAATAGCCATGGGGGGTACCTGACGCTCCCTAGACCCCTCGGCACAGCCTAAGATCTAACTTCCCCTAAAGATGGAAACAGGAAACCTATCTTGCCTCAGAGAAAATCCCCAAAGGAAAGATAGCCCCCCACAAATATTGACGGTGAGAGGAGGGGAAAATAACATACGCAGAGATGAAATCAGATTTTAGCACAGGAGGCCAGTCTAGTTTGATAGACAGGACAGAAAAGGATACTGTGCGGTCAGTATAAAAACTACAAAACAATCCACACAGAGTTTACAAAATCTCCACACCTGACTAAAGGTGTGGAGGGTAAATCTGCTTCCCAGAGCTTCCAGCTAACAGAAAAAATCCATAATGACAAGCTGGACAAAAATAGAATGCACAGAACAATAAGTCCACAACATGTGGACTGAAATGCGCAAAGCCAGAACTTATCTTAGCAGAACTGGTCAGGAAACCAGGAGAATCCAAGCAGAGATGTGAATCCAGCCTGAAAACATTGACAAGTGGCATAGGCTGAAGACTAGAGCCAGGTTAAATAGCAGAGCCAGGAGAGACGATTAGTGAAAGCAGCTGCTAAAGCTAAATCCAAGGAGCAGCAGTTCCACTCAAAACCACCAGAGGGAGCCCAAGGGCAGAATTCACAAAAGTGCCATTTACAACCACCGGTGGGAGCCCAAGAACGGAATTCACAACAGTTAGGGCATGTTAGATTAGGCTGTGGGTTGAACTAGATGGACTTAAAGTCTTCCTTCAACCTTAAAAACTATAAAAAACTATAAGATGGAGGAGATGTTAAAACAGCTAACTGGTTAATCTACTGGGAAGCAGCAATGGCAGCAGCAATGGCAACAGGAACAGAAGCAGCGGCAACATGAACAATTCCAGCAGCAGCAGTTGACGCTCGTGATAGGAGTGACTGTTCCTCCCCCAAGTCCAGGCGATGAGTCATACTTCTGGAGGGCTGTAAGGCGTGCCATGTAAAAGATGACCCCAGGTAATGATGTTGAGGCATTTTAACTGTTTTTGAAAGGGTAGCAGACCGGGAGAAGCGCAGAAGTACAGTATGCCAAATTGAAAACTGAAATATTGGAACACTCAGGAGTTACTGGGTCAGAGCACAAAGGCTTTCCCACTGGGTATATTGTGGTGACCAACCCCCTAGCTCCCAAATGTTTGACCTTCTACATCTTGTACAGAAGTGGTTGCAGCCAGAATCCTCCACCCAAGCCCAGATGGTTGAGCGCTTTGTTGTGGACAGATTTATTCACTCTCTTCCTAAGCCAGTGCAGATTGCTTTGCCCAGGGAGACCCCCAGAATGCCTATGACTTGATTGGTCTAGTGGAAAGGTACCAGGTGGTCGAAAAGTCCTTAAGGAAACTGAGCTTTGTCGCATCCCCGTACTGGGGTATCCAAGAAGAGCCTGACTCCCAAAAGAAGGGTAATAGAAAAAACTTGGCGAAGTCCAAGGAAGCAAGGAGCCGCTGAGGGGTTAATATATTTTAGGTGTCACGGTCCTGGCCACCCGGAAAGCTTGTGGGCATCTGCTGTATTCACATGGACACAAAGGACTACCCTGTTGCTAGTGACCATAAAAATGAACTGTGGCACTGAGTCCCATGAGGTCGGAGTAGTTAAAGACCTGCTACAACCAGTTATAATAGGTGAGGACTTTAGCTTATTCTGGGACTGAAAAGCAGCGGCGCCAAGTTACTCAAATAAAAGCAGGTTTGACCATAAAGAGTCCCCATCGCATTCAAAGGCAAATTAGTTCCCCCTGTGTATCCTTTTAGGCAACAAAAACGAGACAGCGACCCATGAGGCTGACATTCCTGACTTGAGGTTTCTGGGGAGAATTTTTAGACTGCTCAAATGAAGTACCTTACATTACAAGGGGTGTTTGATAATGTTACTGTTCTAAATTGGGTTGCTCAAGAGCCAGGGGCCGATACCAGGTTTCCATACTTTGCAGTAAATGAGGACTTGCTGTGCCAGGTTAGTAAATTGAGGGGGAGGTAATAAAGCAACTGTTAATACCAGGGCCCTATAGGCATAGGGTTTTAGTCCTGGCCCATTCTCATGTCTTGGGTGGGCATCTATGCGTAGACAAAACTCAAGAGTCCTTCAGAGGTTCTACTAGCCTGGATGTCACCAAGGAATTCTTACCTATTGCTGGTCATATCTCACCTGCCAGCTAACTGCTCCAGTCTCTCACTTCCATAGTCCTCTAGTGCCATTACCCATTACAGAGGTCAAAATTGACCGCATTGCCATGGATCTTGTAGGACACCTAGCTAAGTCCACCAATATATCCTGGTGGTCATGGACTAAGCAACATGGTATCCGGAGGCGGTATCACCTAGAAACTTCTCAGCCAGAAGTATAGCCCGAGAGCTAGTCTATATTTTTTTTCCTGGATGGGCCTGCCAAAGGAGATCCTGATGAACCAAGGAACTACGTTCATGTCTAAAGTGATGAGGGAGTTGTGTAACGTCCTCCAGATTACGCAACTCAGGACATTGGTGTTCCATCTGCAGACAGATGGCCTGGTGGAAAAGTTCAACAAAACCCTGAAGTCAATGCTCAAGAAGGTCATGGAGAAGGAAAGCGAAGACTAGGATTGCCTACTCCCGCATCTGATGATTTCCATTAGGGAAGTTTCACAGGCCTCTACAGGGTTTTCTCCATTTGAGCTGTTTTACGGCCGCCACCCTCGAGGACTTCTGGATATTACAAAGTAGACCTGGGATTACACCCCACCGGAACATCATCGAGCATGTGGACCAGATGCAGGAAAGGATTGCGAAGGTGATGCTTATTGTGAGAGAGAGCCCCCTTCAGGCACAAGAGGTCCAGGCAATAGTCTACAATCGGTCGGCAAGGCTGAGACAGTTTAGCTCTGGAGATCGGATGTCAGTGCAGATTCCCACTGTCTAAAGTACATTTCTGGCCAAGGGGCAGGGGCTATACGAAGTGGTCGAAGAGCTGGGCATCGTCAACTACAAGGTCCACTAGCCAAGGAGAAGAAAACCCTACCAGGTGTACCACATCAACGTGCTTATTCCGTGGTGAGACAGGAAACGGCGGAAGCTATGTGCCTGGTGGCCAATCCCGAACTCTACTAAAGGGCACAAAGATGTCGATGTCCAAGTGGTCTTCTGAAGCAGAGATGGCAGTCCAAGGGTTGAAGCTCGCCCTGTGTAAACAGCTGGTATTGGTCTCACCTGACTTCAATAAGGAGATTGTGGTCCTGAGAGAAACTTCAGAGGTCGGGATGGGAGCATTGTTGGTCCAGGAAATATATGGTGAGGAATGAATCATCCAATGCTATACCTCAGTAGAAAACTCTCCTCCTGGAAAGAATTATGTTATAGTGGAAAAAAAATACTTGGCCATCAAATGGGCAATTGACACTCTGAGGTACTACCTGCTAGGCCGAAAGTTAAAACAAGTGTCAGACCATGCGCCCATGAGATGGATGAGTGGAAAAAGGGGAAGAATGCCCGAGTGACTGTGGTTTCTAGCGCTCCAGGACTTCAGCTTCCATGTGGAGCATAAGCCCGGGAAATGACACTAACACCAACACCCTGTCAAGGCTTTCCTGTCTAGTAACTGATGGTAACAAAACTCCCAGCTTTGGGCAAAGGGGGGAGGAGGCCACTGGTAAGATACTGGAGAGGAGATATGTGTCACTGAGGATGTTAGCCTTAGTGATATGAACCCCAAAGTATGCTCCAGCATGTTATGTGCTGAGAGGGGTTAATTGGCCATAAAAGGGCTTGGTTTTGGTGAACAGCAGAAAAGTGGGTGGGAGGCCATTCACCAAATCTCCACCCAAGTGTATGGTCCAGAAGATAAATGTGAAACCTTTGAACTCATACAGTGTTCGTTGTGTTTGGAGAAGAGATCTCCAGATCTGTGCTCATGTTAAAGAGAGCTAAACCTTTTTATCTGAGCAGGTACACCCCGCAGCCACACAGAGTGTACTGTGCACTATTTTGATTTTCCCATTATGCCAGAAAGGCAGTGTATGTTTTACTTAATTTTGGACTAGTTTGTGCAGCATGTAGTTTAAGAAATCAGTGGAAAACTTAAACATAAAGCGTTCCTGTGACTATCTCTTTGAGCAGCTGAGTGAGCTGATAAACCACAATATCTTTTCAGAGAAATCTGCTTCTCCCTCTGCCTGGACTGATCTTTCATTCCCAATTCACAGGTTATATCTCGTATTAATTAATTTCCTATTAATGAGATGGGAAATGACAGTTGGTGGTTTTAAAATAATATGGAGAAGGGAGGGTGGAGATAGAGGCAGACATGGGCATTCTGCTGCAAGTTTTCCTGAAACAACAGTTACAGTTCTCCATAGAACATTATGAGCACCAACTGTCAATTTTTAGCTCAGTAATTGGAAAATCTGTCTTCACTGAATACAGATTTTACTTGTGAAATGAGAATATTAAGAATGAATGATCAGTCCTAGAGTAGAAAGTAGCGGGTTGCTCTCATATAAGTGTCAGATATATTACAAAGTTTCTTATTTACACAAGTACTATTGATTGGGAAATAAAAGAAGTTAAAATGACGGTTATTCTTTAAGACAGAGAGAATGTGAATGACATCAGTACCGGTTGTAAGCAATACAAAACAGAAGCAATACTAGTAAAGAAAGATAATAAGGAGAGAGCTCTTCTTATAAACCAAACAGTAGGAAGACATGGATTTACAGTATGCCTGGATGCTTACATACGCTGAGATCAATAAGAAGAGGTTTAACTAATGTAAAATTGTTATGTCATTGATGGCATCAATCACCATTAACAACAGAGAGAATTCCTCCAATCAATCCTCACAAATAATGTGCGTTCATTCACGTGTCAAAAGACGCCAATAACTTCAGAGTGATGAGAGATTAATGGCACGGCAGAACAAATGCTGAACCGCAACAATGTCATCTTCTCTCCAGCTTCCTTCACTGCAACAATATAATTCACACTACAGGGAATAGCTCATTCTTATCAGCGGGCAACAAGGCGACAGATAGTGTGGCAAAATAAAAGACCCAAAAAAGAATTTATTACAGGTAAAATCTGTGATCAGAAAGTGAGCGCTAACTAATTAGTCCACTAATTAGTGACAGGCAGTGTTGGAAGGCTCAGATATCCTCGGACTAATGTAAAGATAAAATGCCTAATTAAACCGCAAGTGTCCGGTTAGTGAATGCCAGGAAGGACAGATGTGCAGGATATTGGGTATTGTGCCGCCAGATAACAGAAGTTATCACAACACTGTCAATATGTCGGCTCTGCTTGCAGCTGATCTGTAGATATTCCATGCAGATCTTTAGTTTACATTACTGAAAGTGAGACTGTCATGTATATGTTACTTATGCAGGAGACAAAAAAAAGCAAAACAAACAAAAAAAGAATTGCCGCGGTAGTACTATAAAGGGATGTTGATTGCACACCCTAGCTGATTTGTAGGTTAAATGGAGGGTGCTAAGGTTCTTCTAGAACATACCCCTATGCTCCTAAATTCATGTATGAAGTAAAGTAAATGTCACCCATACAATGTATTGGACGCTGTGAATCCACACGGGGCAGTGAACACATGTGGATTCAACTGCATTCAATAGCCGGCGGCACTTTGGATGCAGCGAACATGAACTGCGTCCAAAGCGCTGTCAATTCCTGATCATCTGCACATACTCTAAAAGAGTCGGCCAAGCAATACAAGAGACTTTAGACAAGGATATATTGTCGCTGATAAGAATTTCCAGCAAGGCGACTCTTTGAGGAGTATGTTCCTAAAAAAGTTTTTGGAATAGTAAAAGGCAAAGGCATGGTTCTTGAGGTAGTATTCCCTAATAGAAGGCCTCTGGACATCCTATGTGTTGCTGGAGGGATAGTACGGAGGCCACACCATACCACCAATATAACAAGTGGCGTTTCCAAATTCATCACAAAATGCCACTTGTACTGATTACAGCAGTCTCACAATTGTTCACTCCTCCCTTCATGACAACTGTCCAAAAAATATGAAAACATGACGCATAGTCACATATCAGCTTCTGGCATAATTTATGAGGAATCTTAGCCCATTCTTCATGGGAAGTGGCCTCCATAAAGATAAATGAACCAAAAAAAGGTAATAAGCCAGCTCACCATAGACGCAGGTGCACGGAACTCCGATGCAGGAAATCGAATGTAGTCCAAAGGAAAAAAAAAGGGGTTGAGTTCCAGCTCCGTAAAATGCAAAAGTTTAATGAAGTCCAACAATAAAAATGAGACACATAGCTATGCTCCCTCCGGTGAACATCTCAATGTGAGGAGCAAATGGCGACGCGTTTCGATGCGATGATCTTTTTCAAAGCCATATCTGAATCTGTTTGAGCTTCTCCTATATACTGGGAGCCACCAATCAAATTCAATTAATAAATCACATGACATTTCATAGGATCCTAATAAAAACATTGTAAATCTATACAGATACATATTAAAATATTCACTTTATATTTAACAGTAATGTAGCATAGTTCCCCCATTGTTGCTCCCTACATACACTTTTACCCAGTGTTTAATAATATTGGACCGGTGTTACTTCCAATCAAGTGAGGACGCTTATTCACTTTATATAGCAGTATGGCCACGGATCTGTCTAGAGACAGGTTGCGAAAAGCTGCACAGGTGTTTGCCATTCAACAGATGGACCAAATGGAAAACAAAGTTCTCAACGATAATCTCAATAAACTAGAGACTTTAATGATACAAGAAACAAAAGTGTGGTGGGATCAGACCACCTTAAATAATTATGTGGCTAAAGAGATGATACCTAGGGGGTTGCGTATTAAAAAACTACCCACAACCAGTTATTCTGAACAGTTTTGTGATGAATGGAATTCCATCCTAAGTAATTGTTCCTGCAACCTCATGAAATTAATTATCAAATATGAGGAAAAGAAATTACAAAGTATTCAACAGGAAATGGATGAAATGAACCTAATGCTGGCAGAATATAAAACAGACCCACATTATGATCAATCTATGGTCAAAATCAAAGAGAAGGTGGCAGCACTGGAAGATCTAATTATGGAACGTAAAAAAAGAAAATTCACTAGAGATTCCAGTGATTACCAAGCCAATGTGGTCTATGAATGGGGCAAATGGACAGATGCCAGTGGAACTCCCAGGTCCATACTCAAACAAAGTCAGTCTCACCAAAAGCGCAGCAACTTTAGAAAAAAAAACAAATCACATGTTTATTTTACGTCCTCAGATCCAGATTCATCTGATAATCAGAGTAATGCATCGGACATCTCTTCCAACGAAAAAAGGATGGCTACCCCAAAATACAATCACCGCCAGCCAAAAAACGCAGGAGGCGGGGGGGTAGAAAGCACAAACGACAGAGGAATGACAACACGCAACAAGAAGCTGTACAAGAAGTAAATAGCTATACAAATGTACTAAATTTATCAACTAGACCCCTTACTGCTGATCAGACCCAGGTATTATCCCTGGGTTTAAATTTTGTGCCAGATCAAAATTTTGATCTATTTACAGCCATCATGGACATAAACAAATTTATTAGAAATTTGACCATTAAAAAACATTTTTTGGGAGATGATTTGGAAGACGCAAGCCAACAGATGGAGAATGTTATTCCTAATGGTACAATGAATGAATTTTCAGACATGGATTTTAAGGATCAGACGACATTGGTTATGCTACAGGATCTCAATTCTGAGGGGACATCTGACTTTGAAAGAGTGAATTTCTCTCAAGCCTTTGAGACTAAGAACCCATACTACTATCCAGTGCAAGACAGATCTGAATGTATGGACCGATTTCAAGAGAGTGTAGAAAAAGAACTCAGACAATTGTATAATGAAAACAAAAATAACACTGGTAGGAGACAGAACAACATATCAAAGAGATACAAGAATGCACTGAAAGAATTGAAAGATATGACAGACATTACCATCAAAATGTCTGATAAAGGGGGAGTAGTAGTAGTGCTAAATACATCTGATTATTATAACAAAATGAAAGAGTTATTGTCAGACTCTAATACATATGAAAAATTGAAATCTAATCCATCCAGTGTAATTATAAAGAAAAGGGATCTGATTATAAAGGAGGGACAGAATTTGGGAGTACTAACCAAGAAACAAATAGAATATATAATGGTGGAAAATCCAATTCTCCCCATTATATATGGGGTACCCAAAATTCACAAAAAAGAGGGGATCCCTCCTATGCGACCAATAGTGTCAGGAATAGGTTCATGCAATGAGAAACTATGCCAGTGGGTAGATTCTTGTCTTCAACCATTGGTAAAGCGTACTCCTGGTTATATACAAGATTCCAAGGAAGTACTTAGAATCATGGATGGTAAAGTATGGCAGGCTAATTATTCATGGGTGTCGTGTGATGTTATTTCCCTCTACACATGCATTCCTCACAGGCTGGCACTAGAAGCCACACAATATCATCTTATCAAATTTAGCAATTTTTCCATGGATCTAATTAATTATCTGTTGACTGTGATTCAATTTTTATTGTCCAATAATTTCTTTCTGTTTGATGGCCAATTTTATTTACAGAAAATGGGAGTGGCCATGGGTGCCAAGTACTCACCCTCCCTGGCTAACCTGGTTATGTCATTCTGGGAAATGGAATGCGTTTTTTCGGTGGGGAATCCCTATGTGGATGATATACTGTGGTATGGCAGATACATAGATGACACCCTCATCATATGGAGGGGGGATGTGTCTGCCATACCACAGTTTGTGGATTATCTCAATAGTAATCAATACAATATCAGGTTTACATATAGGACTGATCGAATCGGGATATCTTTTTTGGATTTGGATCTCAGGGGATCTGATGGTCAGATTATCACCACTAAAACCCACCACAAACCAGTTAGTGGCAATACCATTTTGCATGCACAAAGTAGCCACAGCAAACATACCATCAAGGCTATACCGGTGGGAGAGTTCATCAGAATTAAAAGGAATTGCTCATTGGCAGAGGATCTTCAGGGGGAATTCAAACAAATTGAAAGCAAACTAAAAAATCGTAAATATCCGAACTGGGTAATTAATAGAGCTAAAAAAATAGTCGAAAAAAAAGATCGCAAAGATCTAATTACAGCAGTGAGGAAAACAGATTCTAATCAGGAGAAAAAACCATATATATGTTTTCAGTTTAGTCCTCAGTACAATGAAATTAAAAACATTGTTCATAAACATTTGCCCGTATTGTATGAGGACCACCAATTAAATGACATTTTAAAATCTGGTGTAAATATAGTTTCTAGAAGGGCTCCAACTATAGGAAGCCAAATATCCCCCAGCCTATTTCAACCACATATAATGGAAAGGAAAAAAACATGGTTGGACTATTCAGGTTTTTTCAGGTGTGGTGCAAACAATTGTAATACATGCAAATATGCCGTAGTAACTAAAACTTTTCAAAATGTGGAAGGTACAATTAAATTTAACATCAAACAGTACATAAATTGTAATTCCACAAATTTGGTATATAAAATTGATTGCAACAAATGTAATATGTCATATATTGGCTGTACATCTAGGAAATTAAAAACCCGTATTAGGGAGCATTTATATGACATCAATAATACAACGAGTAATAATAGGAATATATCAGCTGCCTCTAGACACTTTGTAGTTTGCCATGCACGCAGTATTGCCAGTTTTCAGGTCCAGGCTATAGAGCAGGTAAATATGCCCCGGAGAGGTGGGGATATGAGAAGACGTCTCCTTACCAGAGAGGCGTACTGGATCTTTCATCTAAATACTAGACATCCGAAGGGATTAAATAAACGCACAGAAACTATGCTACATTACTGTTAAATATAAAGTGAATATTTTAATATGTATCTGTATAGATTTACAATGTTTTTATTAGGATCCTATGAAATGTCATGTGATTTATTAATTGAATTTGATTGGTGGCTCCCAGTATATAGGAGAAGCTCAAACAGATTCAGATATGGCTTTGAAAAAGATCATCGCATCGAAACGCGTCGCCATTTGCTCCTCACATTGAGATGTTCACCGGAGGGAGCATAGCTATGTGTCTCATTTTTATTGTTGGAAGTGGCCTCCATACCATTCCTCCAACAAGCACATAGGACGTTTCTAGGTCTTCTATTGGGGCAATGCTACCACAGGACCAGAATTTTTCCTTTGCCTACCAAAAACATTTTTTCAGGAATGTACTTCTCATGCATTATTGGGAATTCTCAACTCGGACCATGCATCCTTCTATAGTCTCTTATGCTGCTTGGGTTAGTCTTTTAGGCCTGATGAGTTAAAACCTGAAATGTTGCTATACCACTGTCACGCTACTATTACTTTATGTCATTCAATTGAAATGGTGTGATTTTATGGATATGAGAAGCAACTAATAAAACCATTTCAGCATATTTTTGCCTAATGGTGTGCTGTTCCTCCAGAATCGCTGTAATTGTCGAGATCCAGCCCAAGATATCATGCGTTAAAGTGAGTACTGAAGGGCTGTAACTCATACTCCCCTCCAGGGCTGGGAGGAGGGGTAGCCATGGTAGGCACCTGCCTATGGTGCTACCTCCTGCCTACTCGAGAGGAGCGCACTTTGAAAAAAAAATTGCTTAATGTCGCTCAACATCTACACCACTCACCCCTCTCTCTGCCTGCGCTCTGGCCGTCGCTCTCTTCCCGCACTCAATTGTATTCGCAAATACAATTGATGTGCTGCCGCCCAGAACAGGAGCAGAGGAGCTGTGATCAGCTCCTTGCTCTGCTGGGATCTCCAGTAAGATACAGGTCACTTTCTGCCTGCACCTTGTTGGAGAAGGCGCACACAGTGGATGTTGGATGGTGCGGTGGACTGATGTCATTGTGCAATCCAGCGTCCACTGCTGCACTTCACAGAAGAGGAGACAGTGGAATCGGAGCCTGGATTATGTACGAGTTTTTATTTTTTAATTCTTATATTACAGTATAGGGGGGCATAAAATAAGGGGCAATGCGGAATAGGGGGAGAGGGAAATGAGGTAAGGGGCTGTGATATGGAGGGAGAATAAAATGAGGTGAGGGGCCGTGCTGATGGAGGGGAATAAAATGCGATGAGGGGCTGTGCTGATGAAGGAATAAAATGAGGGGCTGTGCTGATGGAGGAATAAACTGAGGGGCTCTGCAGATGAGGGAAAGGGGAGAATAAAATGAAGGGCTGTGCATAAACTGGGGGTCTGTGCTGATGGGAATAAACTGAGGGGCTGTGCAGAAGAGGGGGAATACAATGAGGGGCTGAGCAGAGGAGGGGAAATAAAAGATAAGGGAATAAGCTGAGGGGCTGTGCAGAGGGGATAACATGAGGGGCTGTGCAGATGGGGGGAATAAACTGAAGGGTTGTACAGAGGGGGGGATTAAGATGAGGGGCTCTGAAAGGGGGCCTAAAATTTGGGCTGTGCAGGGGGCCATGAAATAAGGGGATGTGCGTTTGGGCAATGAAATGAGGGGCTGTGAAGGGGGGACAGCAAAGTATATGAGGAGCTCTGTTGACCATACTGTATATGAGGCTGTGGAGGCCATTATACTGGGGACTGTGGTGACCATACTGGATAAGGAGCTGTGGTGAATATCATACTGTTTGGGATGTTGTTTGTGGGCCATAATACTGTATGGAGTGTTGTGGGGACCAGCATATTATATATGGGGGCTGTTTTGGACATCATACTATTCATAGGGGGTCTGTGGTGGATATCATACTATATATGGGGGCTTTGGGGGTGACCATACTATATATTGGGGGTTTGTTGTGGATATCATACTGTATGGGCAGCTGTGGTGACCATCATACTGCATAGGTGGACAGTGTGAAGAGTGGTCACAGTTTGAAAAGGGCAGCGTGGTGGGCAGCATGAGGGCATAGTGTGAAAAGGGGCACAAAATTTAATATGGTGAGGGGACAGCGTGAAATGGAGGCACAATATGGAGAAGGGTTAGTATGGTGGGGGGACAGTTTTTAGATATAGAAAGTGTAATGGAAAGAGAGAGGGGACAGCCATGGTATAGGCCGTGGTTAATTATAGCGGATGGTGTGGCGTTTATAGTTGATAATGGTAGACACAGTGTGAAGACCATATACCATAGGAGGCTTATTTAGGTAATAATATGAACAGATATTTTTATGCAGAGGGCATTTTAATAACACTCTTATTTTAAAGAACACTGTGTCGTGTCGGGATGTGTTGCAAAAGACCGGAAAAGAGAGAGGTCTGCAGAGAACAGCTGTGGATGTGAAAAGTCAACGTGGCATCTAGACAAGATGGAGATGAAAAGTAAGAAACAACTCCAGAGAAGATGTGATTTATAAGGTACATGGATGTAAATGTTTATTTGTGATAGTGACTAATTCTCATCGTTACTGTGGTGCCTGTATGGTCCGCAGTCTGATGGCTGTTAACAACAACTCCCTCTATCTTCTTACCATTGTTGAGGACATACTGGGAGTTGTAGGGTTGTAGGTTCATGCAACACAATTGTTTATGGGCTGATTTGATATTACAATTGATTGTTGTACTAATCTTGCTTCTTGTATTCAAATACTCTTGGTTCTGGTCATGTATTCATGTACTTATGTTGGTTCTGGTGACGTAGTCATGTACTGATGGAGGTTTTGGTGAGGTATTAATTTTCTGATGGTGGTTTTGGCGACGTAGTCAAGTACTGATGGTGGGTCTGTTGAAGTATTCATGTACTGATGGTGGATTTAGTGATGCATTCATGTAATAATGGTGGTTCTAGTGATGTATTTATATGCTGGTGATGTTTCTTGTGCCACATGTACTATTGATGGCTCTGATGCTCTAATTATCTACTGATGATGATTTTGGCTTTGCATTAATGTACTGAGGATGGTTCTGATGATGAATATATCACCAGAGTCATCATCACTACATTAATACAGCACCAGAGCAACCATCACTACATGAATATGTAGCCAGAACTGGAATACATCAAAAGAACCACTAACAGTTTTGTGCAAGCTTAACTTGTCATATGACGGACGCAAAAACCATTATCCGTATCCCTTTGTTTATAATGGAGGTCTGTTTATTTTCCATTACAGTATTTGCCAAATGCTGGACACTTTAATTGAAACCAAACGGCCCCAATTGTAGTAATGCTTTATTAGTTTCTACAACTATCCTTGGGTTCTACATTTAACATATATCAGGGATGAATATAGCAATTATTTCCCCTGTAATGGGTAAATGGTCCACAATGATTGAATCTATCTAACTCAGAAATTGAACTCCCTGTTAAGTCACATACCTAAAGTACACCAGTTTTTTTTACATTTAATTAAAAAAAATAGTGAAAAAGGTAATTCTAGTGGAAGTCGTCATTAGAGTTTGCTACCTAACTCAGAGAGGAAGGGGGGATATGCATAAGAAATACGGTTACCTTAAGGCCCCTTCACATTAAGCGACGCTGCAGCGATACCGACAACGATCCGGATCGCTGCAGCGTCGCTGTTTGGTCGCTGGAGAGCTGTCACACAGACCGCTCTCCAGCGACCAACGATGCCGGTAACCAGGGTAAACATCGGGTAACTAAGCGCAGGGCCGCGCTTAGTAACCCGATGTTTACCCTGGTTACCTTCCTAAAAGTAAAATAAACAAACAGTACATACTTACCTACAGCCGTCTGTCCTCCAGCGCTGTGCTCTGCACTCCTCCTGTACTGTCTGTGTGAGCACAGCGGCCGGAAAGCAGAGCGGTGACGTCACCGCTCAGCTTTCCGGCTGACCGACGCTCACAGCCAGTACAGGAGGAGTGCAGAGCACAGCGCTGGAGGACAGACAGCGGTAGGTAAGTATGTAGTGTTTGTTTTTTTTTACTTTTAGGATGGTAACCAGGGTAAACATCGGGTTACTAAGCGCGGCCCTGCGCTTAGTTACCCGATGTTTACCCTGGTTACCAGTGAAGACATCGCTGGATCGGTGTCACACACGCCGATCCAGTGATGTCAGCAGGAGTCCAGTGACGAAATAAAGTTCTGGACTTTATTCAGCGACCAACGATCTCCCAGCAGGGGCCTGATCGTTGGTCGCTGTCACACATAACGATTTCATTAACGATATCGTTGCTACGTCACAAAAAGCAACGATATCGTTAACAATGTCGTTATGTGTGAAGGTACCTTTAGTCTGAGCCATTCCTTTGATTTTGGGTGGGGGCTCCATTGGCTTCATCCGCTTAGGGCACAAAAATACTTTGTCCCAGCCTTGCTCCCATCTCTCACTTTAAGAGCACTGTGAGACGGCCATATAAATCGGACCTAGATCAGAACGTAGTGCACGGACTGGCTGGCAGCTCTCCTGACCCGAGCGTGACAACTTCAAAAAAATACATGAAGCTGTTGTGCTTGGGTCAGGAGAGCGCCGGTCAGTCAATGCACTAAGTTCCAATCTCAGTCCATTTTGTATGGCTGTCTGACTGCGCCCTATCCCATGATATCTCAAGCTTGGTCATGACTACTGTGACTCCTTTAATCTCAGCTTCAAAAAGAGCCTTGGATCGCTTCTGTAGCTGCTATCAAGGCTGAGAAACAGCCTTCCAAAATCAAATTGATAAAAATGATGAGTGTTTTTAATTTACAAACATAGTAAAACATAAATAAAACAATATAAATGTAGTATCTCATTAATCATACTGACACACAAATAAAGCTAATATGTCACTTATGCTAATGGTGAAAAAAGTAACCCCTAATATGGGGGAAAATAGCAATAAATAGCACACTAGCTTCTTAAAGATATTTTTGGGGGTCAAAATAGCAGCTACAAACCTTCGTAAATGCCTTGATGGATATAGTTTCCAAAATAGGGTCACTTCTGGGGGTTTCCTCTGAACTAATACCTCAGGGGCTCTGAAAATATAGCGACAACAACTATTCCAGAAAAATTTGTACTCCAAAAGCCAAATGGAGCTCCTTTCTTGCTGTGCTATGCTGTGTGCCCAAATAGTTCAGAATTAACAAATTTAGGGCACTTGGCAGAAATTAGGCAACAAATTGTGGGGTGTTTTTTCTCCATATTAATCCTTGTGAAAATGACACTTTTAGCCACTGGTATCATTTTTTATGCAATTGTTATAAAAAAAATCACTTTAATACAAAATTGCATGAAGGTGCCTGTGTGGTGAGAGTCATTTTGACAATGTGCCAGGTATTGTCAGTATCTAGTCCTGGAATCTGTTTCTCTTGCCCTTAAGGTACCGTCACACTTTAGCGACGCTGCAGCGATACCGACAACGATCCGGATCGCTGCAGCGTCGCTGTTTGGTCGCTGGAGAGCTGTCACACAGACCGCTCTCCAGCGACCAACGATCCCGAGGTCCCCGGTAACCAGGGTAAACATCGGGTAACTAAGCGCAGGGCCGCGCTTAGTAACCCGATGTTTACCCTGGTTATCAGCGTAAAAAAACAAACAGTACATACTTACATTCAGATGTCTGTCCCTTGCCGTCTGCTCCTGCACTGACTGCTGGCCGTAAAGTGAAAGCAGAGCACAGCCACAGCGGTGAGTCACCGCTGTGTGACTCACCGCTGTGCTGTGCTTTCACTTTACGGCCAGCAGTCAGTGCAGGAGCAGACGGCAAGGGACAGACAGCTGAATGTAAGTATGTACTGTTTGTTTTTTTTTACGCTGGTAACCAGGGTAAACATCGGGCTACTAAGCGCGGCCCTGCGCTTAGTTATCCGATGTTTACCCTGGTTACCAGTGAAGACATCGCTGAATCGGCGTCACACACGCCGATTCAGCGATGTCAGCGGGACCTCAACGATCAAAAAATGGCCCAGGCCATTCCGACACGACCAGCGATCTCACAGCAGGGGCCTGATCGCTGGTACGTGTCACACATAGCGAGATCGCTACTGAGATCGCTGTTGCGTCACAAAACTTGTGACTCAGCAGCGATCTCGCTAGCGATCTCGCTATGTGAGACGGGGGCTTTAGACTTGCCCTTAGTTAACATGGATCTTGATGTTTCACGTCGGCCATCTTGCTTCCTGCCAAAGTTGTATATAAAGCCAGCACCTGCTCTGTTTCATTGCTTGTGTATTATGTTTTGGACCTTGTTCCTCTGCAGTCCCAAGCCTGGACTTACTATCCCTGTTGGTCCTTTCCTAACGGCGGAGTCCTCTGCCAACCTGCACGTCTGGATCCCTGCCTGCTGACCAAGTGATTGCTGGACACCTGACTTCAGAAACCTCTGACTGACCACACCTGCGGTGAAGTAAGAACTCCAGCCAGCTAGTGTGTACCTCTGCTCTGCAAGAGACTGTGTCTTGTGCACTCATTGCTCAGTGACTTTGCATGCTGTGTCGCAGAGTATCAGCTCTGCTATTACTGTTTATCAGATTGGCTGAACGTTTATCTGGACTTATGTGCTATATTGCATTCAGATCACAAATACAAATCTGCTTGTTCAAACCAATGTGTCTGCAGTCTCTTTGACCTAGCCACTGGTGTCCAGTTGTATCCACTAGTATCGTGACAGGATACACAAGCCTGAAAAATGGATGCCGCTGGGTCAGAGACTTTAGAGGTGCGTGTTAAGAAGCTAAATAATATCACTGCCACTGTACACGCTGAAGTGCAGACATGGAAGAGCAGAATGGAAGGCCTAGAGGGGCAGACTAAATATGATATACAAGTGCTCAGTCAGACCCTTCAGGAATTGCGTGGTCGAGTTGCGGCTCTGGAGGCACAACCTCAGGCTTCTGTTCCTGCCATCCCCAAACTACCGCCATTTAGGTTTGGTGGTGACCGAGACAAATACCGTGGGTTTCTGAACCAGTGTCGTTTATACTTTGCTGCACATATCACACAGTTTCCTACAGACCGATCCAAAGTATTGACTATTATCATGTTGCTGACTAACAAGGCTCTTGCCTGGGCAAACCCTGTGATAGAATCGCAGGATGCATGTCTGAATGACTTCAATATGTTTATCGCCGCCATGGGGCAGATGTTTGACAATCCGAACCGTGGTCTTACAGCGGAGACGGCCCTGCTGAATTTGCGTCAGGGTAAACGCCCAGTGACTGAGTATGCTATGGACTTTAGAAGGTGGGCTCAGGATACCACCTGGAATAGTGCAGCAAAGTACTCAATATTTAAGAAGGGGTTGTCCAGTTCTATCAAGGACGAGCTTGCACGTGCGGAGGCTCCCACTGCTCTAGGAGATTTCATCAATCACTGTATTCGACTAGACGCTCGCATCTCCGAACGAAAACTAGAAAGGTGGACTGAGATGAACCGCAGCAATAAATCGCTTCTTCCTTTTCTTCCTAAGGAGATTCCAGACTCGAGTCCTCAAGAGTCCGCAGCCGAGCCGATGCAGGTAAATTCCCTACGAAGTCGAGTAAGTGACGAACGGAAGGAATTTCGTTTCAAGGAGAATTTATGTTTTTACTGCGGGAAGTCAGGACATTTTATTATCAACTGCCCCAGTCGTTCTCGCAGGAAAACCGCAGCCGTGGTAGAATGCGACTTCTCTGAATCATACTCTGTGACTTCCGAATTAGGGCCACCCGAAATTGCAGCAACTGTTCCGGATTATGACTTTTCAGATATGAACTCTGTAACCTCCGAAACGGTATTACCCATTAATGCTGTTATTCTATCTTCTGCAGTTTCATACCCTGTCAATAAAAAAAAAGACTCACATTGTTACCTCCCTATCAAGATCTGGATTGACTCCCATTGGGTGAACAGTTCCGCCATGATAGACTCTGGGGCCAGCGGTAACTTCATGGACACTTCTTTTGCTAAGAAATATGGAATCCGATCACAGAGAAGAGTATCTTCAATTTTGAGGGAGACTGTGGATGGATCTCCTTTGACCTCGGGCCCAGTAGACCAGCAGACTGAATCACTGAAGGTCCTCATGGGAGATGATCACAAAGAGAAATTGCCCTTCCTTCTGATTTCCTCTCCACAGTTCCCTATTATCTTGGGTTTACCCTGGTTGCAGGCTCAAAATCCCATCATTGACTGGGAGACAAAGAGATTGCGCTTCCCAGCTAAGGAGGTAACTTCTGGGAATTCGATTGATCCATCTCCGGGCGACCCATCATCGGACCTAAGTTTACCGACAGTTTATAAAGAATTTTCGGATGTATGCGAT
Organism: Ranitomeya imitator; assembly: GCF_032444005.1. Taxonomy (NCBI): domain Eukaryota; kingdom Metazoa; phylum Chordata; class Amphibia; order Anura; family Dendrobatidae; genus Ranitomeya; species Ranitomeya imitator. The sequence goes on from NC_091286.1 coordinate 95,026,539, forward strand.
AAAAAGAATGCAGACAAATTGCCGCCACACCGCTCTTATGACTGCCCAATCGAGCTTCTGCCTGCTGCTACCATTCCTTTTGGAAATATTTATCCATTGTCCGGTCCTGAGCTCAAGACTCTCAAGGAATATATCGACGAGAACCTGTCTAAGGGGTTCATATGCCCCTCATCCTCTCCAGCCGGTGCACCCATCTTTTTCGTTAAAAAGAAGGATGGATCTCTCAGACCCTGTGTTGATTACCGGGAAATTAACAAGGTGATCATCAAGAACCGCTACCCCCTGCCATTAATTCCGGAGCTTCTCGAGAGAGTTCGGCAGGCCAAGGTCTTTTCAAAATTGGACTTACGCGGGGCATACAATCTAGTCCGTATAAGACCTGGAGACGAATGGAAAACAGCATTTAGGTCTCGATATGGACACTTTGAGTATTTAGTCATGCCATTTAGACTTTGCAATGCCCCAGCAACCTTCCAACACCTAGTAAATGATATTTTTAGAGACATTCTTGATCTTTTTGTCGTAATCTATTTGGATGACATTCTGATTTTTTTCTAGCTCCATGAAGGAACATCAGCAACATGTCAAAACTGTCTTGCAGCGTTTGAGGGAACACCATCTGTACATCAAGCTGGGGAAGTGCGAATTTCACAAGTCGGAGATCCAATTCTTAGGTTATGTAATTTCTCCACAGGGTCTGAGTATGGATAACAGCAAGATCAAGGCGATTCAGTGGCCAATCCCCAAGAACGTTAAGGAAGTTCAACGTTTCATTGGATTTGCTAACTTCTACAGACGTTTCATCAAGAACTTCTCTGACATCGTCTCGCCCATCACTCGGTTGACACAGAAGAGGACAACATTTATTTGGTCCCCTCAAGCCCAAGAAGCATTCTCTCGGCTCAAGACCAAGTTCACGTCAGCACCAGTACTGATCCATCCTGACCCAGAACTCACCTTCATTATTGAAGTAGATGCATCAAACTATGCCGTCGGGACTATACTGTCCCAAAGAACAGGTGAGAAGAATTTACTTCATCCTTGTGCTTTTCTTTCCAAGCGACTGTCTCCTGCCGAAAAGAACTATGATGTAGGAAATAAAGAATTACTGGCTATCATCGCCGCCTTCAAGGAGTGGAGACATCTTCTGCATGGAGCTTCACAGCCGATCGTTGTCCTCACGGATCACCGCAACCTTGAGTTCATCAGGTCAGCAAGATGCCTGACCCCACGGCAGGCCTGTTGGAGTCTTTTCCTTAACCAATTCAATTTTACAATCTCTTATAGACCAGGTTCTCGCAATGGAAAAGCAGATGCTCTATCCCGGATGTACTCTACTGACACTGTTCCAGATGCTCCACCTAAGACCATACTTTCTGATTGCAATTTTGTAGGTGTCATTCTTAACCAAGATTTGTTGCAGGTCATCAAAGAAGCTTACAATTCTGATCTTTTCCTGTCTCAGCCATCTGATGAGGTAAGCCTTCTTTTTAGGAATGGAGTTTGGACCCGGGAACGGCGCCTCTACATTCCTGAAGCCGTGAGGTTAAGAGTGTTGAAAATGGTTCATGACTCTAAGGTTGCAGAGCACAGAGGAATTCAGAAGACTCAAGAATTCTTATCTCGCTTCTTCTGGTGGCCAGGTTTTCGGAAGGATGTTCAGAAGTATGTTTCATCTTGTGAGGTATGTGCCAAATTCAAGGTCCCACGTGCCTCCCCTACTGGTTTGTTACAGCCTTTGCCGGTGCCGTCTTGCCCATGGGCATCCATTTCTATGGACTTTATTGTAGAACTGCCCCTTTCCGAGGGAAAGAGTACAATTTTGGTGGTGGTCGATCGCTTGACCAAGGCTGCCCATTTCATCCCTTGTTCCGGTTTACCCTCTGCGAAGGACACTGCTGATCTAATTATCCAGGACATCTTTCGTCTGCACGGGGTTCTGGATGAAGTTGTTTCGGACCGTGGAGTTCAATTTACTTCAAAGTTTTGGAGAAGCTTTTGTTCGGCATTAGGCATAGAAGTTAACTTATCTTCTGCTTTCCACCCACAGTCCAATGGGCAGACAGAACGTACCAATCAAACGCTGGAGCAATACCTTCGCTGCTACGTTTGCCATTTGCAAGATGATTGGGTAAGGCTACTCCCATTGGCTGAATTTTCTTATAACAACTCTCAGAGTGCCTCCACCAAGCAGTCTCCATTCTACGCTAACCTGGGATATCACCGTAGCATTCTTCCCAGATTACCGGTAGATACATCTTTACCAGCAGTTGCCGACAGGATCTCTTCACTTCTACAGAACCTTGAACTTCTGAAAGAGACTTTGGGTTCCGCACAAGATAGGTACAAGAATGCAGCTGACAGATTTCGCAAACCAACACCAATATTTAAGGTAGGAGATTTAGTCTGGTTATCTACAAAGAATTTAAAGATGAAGATCCCTTCTCCTAAATTGGGACAGAAGTACATCGGTCCTAATAGGATCAGTGGTCTGGTAGGTGCTGTTGCTTGTCGCTTAAAACTCCCAAGAACAATGAAGATACATCCTGTCTTTCATACTTCCCTACTAAAGGCTGTAGTACCAAATCCTTTTCCAGGATGTTCATCTCCTCCTCCCGATCCCGTTCTTGTGGATGGTCAAGAGCCGTTCATCGTTGAGAGGATTCTGGATTCAAGAATCTACAGAAATCGATTGGAGTATCTGATTAAATGGCAAGGCTATTCTTCAGAGGAGAATTCCTGGGAACCTGTGAACAATATTAACGCCTCCTGACTGATTGAGCAGTTCCATCAAAGGTACCCTGGCAAACCTGGTTTTGGGTCGTCCGGAGGCCGTTCTTGAGGTGGGAGTAATGTCAGTATCTAGTCCTGGAATCTGTTTCTCTTGCCCTTAGACTTGCCCTTAGTTAACATGGATCTTGATGTTTCACGTCGGCCATCTTGCTTCCTGCCAAAGTTGTATATAAAGCCAGCACCTGCTCTGTTTCATTGCTTGTGTATTATGTTTTGGACCTTGTTCCTCTGCAGTCCCAAGCCTGGACTTACTATCCCTGTTGGTCCTTTCCTAACGGCGGAGTCCTCTGCCAACCTGCACGTCTGGATCCCTGCCTGCTGACCAAGTGATTGCTGGACACCTGACTTCAGAAACCTCTGACCACACCTGCGGTGAAGTAAGAACTCCAGCCAGCTTGTGTGTTCCTCTGCTCTGCAAGAGACTGTGTCAGTGCTGGACATTCTTGTGCACTCATTGCTCAGTGACTTTGCATGCTGTGTCGCAGAGTATCAGCTCTGCTATTACTGTTTATCAGATTGACTGAACATTTATCTGGACTTACATGCTATATTGCATTCAGATCACAAATACAATTCTGCTTGTTCAAACCAATGTGTCTGCAGTCTCTTTGACCTAGCCACTGGTGTCCAGTTGTATCCACTAGTATCGTGACAGGTATCTTCTTTCAGAAATTGTATACATGTGTGGACAAAATTGTTGTTTCCCTTATGTTAAAGTAAGAGACAACTAAAAAGGTCACTGAAATAACTTGAAACTGACAAAAGTAATTTTCAATTTACTGAATATCAAGTAATGAAAATCAGACATTGCTTTTGAATTGTGGTTCCACATAAAAATGTTAAAAAGCAAACTAAATGGCCTGGACAAAACTGATAGATCTTAATGTAATATTTTGTTACATAATCTTTTGAGGCAATCACTGCAAACAAACAATTTCTGTAACTCGCAATAAAACTTCTGTTCCTGTTCACAGGTATTTTGTCCCACCACTCATGAGCAGACTGCTCAGCTCTATCAGATGTGAAGGCGCCTTCTCTAGACTGCAGGTTTCAGTTCCTTCCACAGATGTTCAATAGGATTTAGATCAGGGCGCACAGAAGCCATTTCAGAGTAGTCTAATGCTTTGCTCTTAGCCATTCTTGAATGTTTTTAGCTGTGTTTTTTAAGACCTGCGACTCCGACCAAGCTTCTGACTGGGCAGCACATTTCTCTCCAGAACGTCTTGATAGTCTTGAGATTTCATTATCCTGCACAAATTCAAGACACCCTGTGCCAAGGCCCAAAGCAGGCCCAAAATATAATCGAGACTCCTCTATGTTTCACAGTAGGCACAATGATCTTTTCTTTTCTATGCCTCATTTTTGTGTCTGTGAACATAGAGCTAATGTGACTTGCCAAAAAGCACCAGTTTGGTCTCCTCTGTTCAAAGTACATTCTGTCAGACTCTTTATGGCTTGTCAATAAACATTTTGGCAAATTCCAGCCTCGCATTTTATGATTTCTTTCAAGTGGTTTCCTCTTTGGTCATCTTCAATGAAGTGAACTTTGGCCAAGACAGTGATGGATGGTGTGATCTCACACAGAGGTACCTTGACCTTGGAGTTTACCTCTAATCTCTTTGAAAGTTATTCTGGATTCTTGGATTCTTTAGTTACAATACTTATTATCCATCTCTTCAAATTGTCATTCATTTTCCTCTTGCTGCCACATCCAGCGTCTACAATTCCATAGACTTTAAGCTTCTGAACGTTATGTACAATTGTAGTAACAAGAATATCAAGTTCTTTGTAGATGGTCTTATAGCCTTTATCTTTAACATGTCTGTCTATAATTTAATTTTTTATCTCCTGAGACTATTCTCTCCTTAGCTTCCTTTGGTCCATGTTCAGTGTGGTACACACTATGATAGCAGACAGGACAGTTACTACTTTCACACTAATTAGGCAGACTGATTACAAGATGATTAGACATCTGTAATGCTAATGAAAGGAAACATCTTAAGGTACCGTCACATTAGCGACGCTGCAGCGATCTAGACAACGATCCCGATCGCTGCAGCGTCGCTGTGTGGTCGCTGGAGAGCTGTCACACAGACAGCTCTCCAGCGACCAACAATGCCGAAGTCCCCTGGTAACCAGGGTAAGCATCAGGTTACTAAGCGCAGGGCCGCGCTTAGTAACCCGATGTTTACCCTGGTTACCAGGGTAAACGTCAAAAAAAACAAACACTACATACTTACATTCCGATGTCTGTCACCCGGCGCACTGCTTCTCTGCACTGACTGTGAGCGCCAGCCAGAAAGCACAGCGGTGAAGTCACCGCTGTGCTCTGCTTTCCGGCCGGCGCTTACACAGTGCAGAGAAGCACAGCGCCAGGGGACAGACACCGGAATGTAAGTATGTAGTGTTTGGTTTTTTTTTTTACGTTTACGCTGGTAACCAGGGTAAACATCGGGTTACTAAGCGCGGCCCTGCGCTTAGTAACCCGATGTTTACCCTGGTTACCAGTGAAGACATCGCTGAATCGGCGTCACACACGCCGATTCAGCGATGTCTGCGGGAGTCCAGCAACGAAATAAAGTTCTGGACTTTCTGCTCCGACCAACGATGGCACTGCAGGATCCAGATCGCTGCTGCCTGTCAAACTCAACGATATCGCTATCCAGGACGCTGCAACGTCACGGATCGCTAGCGATATCATTCAGTGAGAAGGTACCTTTAGTTTAACATGCTCCTATGGTTAAATTATTTTCTATCTTTTCTTGTGACACTAACATTTTTGTCCACGTCATTTTCGTTAGCTTTTTTTTTTTAAATTTCAGTTGAACCACAATTCAAAAGTAATGTCTGATTTGCATTAGTTGATATTCAGTCAAATTAAACTACATTTGTCAGTTTCAAGTTATTTCAGTGACTATTGTGGATTTGTCTTACTTTAACAGAAGTGAACCAACAACTTTACAATTTGTGTAGGTATGTGGGTTTAATATCAACTTTTTATTTTGTAAATTAGATTGTATTAGTTCACATCAAAAGTGTGAAAATTGTCCTGGAAAACAAAAGCGTAAAATGTAGAAAAACTCTAGCAGTGAAAGGAGTAATCAAATACGCCTATTAGAGTGTACCCTTGATGTGGCCAACAGCCTCAGTGCACCATTACACCCAATGATTTTGCATGCCCCCACCTCCCTCACTGATGATTGACGACACTAACTTGCCTAAAATTTTCTGTAGATGGTGCTGACTCCAGATAAGCCAGCACTGTCAATCACTAGTGGGAGAGGTGGGGACATGGAAAACCAGTTGGTGGATTGCTGCACTCCTCTTATCCAATCCAAGGGTACATCAAGAACTCTAGTTAGTATGTTTAAGTATACTTAAAAGGGTTTTCCCATGAACAAAAGCTCATTTTATTCACTAGATATTGGAATAAAAGTAAGATCCACAATTGGATGTAATTAAACAAAATGTTCCTGTGCCGAGATAATCTTATAAATGTGCCCCTGCTGTATACTGTGTAATGGCTGTGTCTTGATATGCAGGAACATGGTCTGATCACATCTTCTGGGCAGTGGAGGACACAAAAGAGAGAACAAATATAGCACAGCATGAGATCGCAGCTGATTCTTTCTTTGAAGTAACACATTGCTTAAAAACAGGCAGTAAAATGTTTTGCCTCACAAAAACAATCAGCTGTTATCCCATACTGTCCTGTCTGTATACTCTCTTTTTTTTCCTCCTCTGTACAGGAGCTGTGGTATGATCACACCATATGGTCAGACACAGCCATTACACAGTACACAGCAGGGGCACATTTAGAAGATTATCTCAGCACAGGAACATTTTATTTAATCACATCCAATTGTGCAAATTACTATTATTCCAATATCTAGTGAATTAAATGATCTTTTGTTTGTGGGAAAACCTCTTTAGGCTGTTTAGATCAGAAGCACAGATTAGAGCATTAAAGATGCATTTTTTTATACAAGCTATATCTCATACACGGCTGGGTAACAACAATCCTGTGGATCGGTAATAAGTTGATAAGATATGAATAACCCAAAACACACAAAAAAAGTCGGAATTACATTTAGCTTCTATCCATTTCACCACCTTTGGAATGTTTTTCCTGTTTTCAAATACATCGTAGGATGAAATAATTAGTGTAATTGAAAACTACAATGCGTCACATAAAAAATGAGCCCTCGCCGCTATGTTGATGAGAAAATAAAAGTCATTTCTCTCGGGAAAGGAGAGGAGAAAAAAAAAGCACAAAAGCAAAAAAAAAAGGTGATGAATGGGTTAAGCAATTATCAAGAAGCAGTAACACTCCATATAATAACGACTTGAACAATTAACGTCAGAGATATACTTTTCTGTATGAACTTGTCCATGAGAAAGGATATTATTATATTATTCATCACTGAGTGTTCCTTTCCTTTGCTCTTGTCATTTTGACAGCCATTTCTCTTGGCCCATGCAGTAAAGAATCCTGTTATTAATATCCTATCATCTAATAAAACAAAGGTGGGAACATGTAACGGATGCGATATGCTAATGACCCTCGGCTCCTGCTCTGCTGCGAGTGCGAGTGGATCAGAGCACAGCCATCTCCTCCATTGCCGGGGTCAGCGTATATCGCACATCACTTGGATGAAACCCAAACGATGTGCGCTGTGTCACTCGCACCCATAGACTTATATGGGTGCGAGTAAGCTGAGACTCGGAAGTGCCGGTGACAATTGCAGCATGCTGCGATTTCACTCGCATGTTGAAAACGGCCGAGAATAAAAACCGGTGATGTGAGCTGCCCCATAGATGAATACTGGTCCAAGTGCTATGAGATGTTTTATCGCATAGCACTCGTCCTTATTCATCGCCAGTGTGACCCCGGCCTTAACTGCAGCCTCACCTCATGGTGACAACCACATAACCAGTGCATTCCTGTAAAATTAAAGTGCAACATGATAAAAATTATTAATAATTAAACTACTTTATAATTTTTATCAAAGATGTGAGATCGCAGTGGATACGATACTGAAATGTTTGCTCTGAAACATCCCCTTTGACTGTGAACTATTCAGATGTTTTACACTTAGAGTATATACAGCTCTGGCAAAAATGAAGAGACCACTACAATATTTTCAGTTTGCCTGATTTTTCTCTTTATACAGAGGCGTAGCTAGAGCTTTTGCCGCCCGGGGCTGTTCCCGAGTTTGGCGCCCCCCCCCCTCCAGCTCAATACACACAAAGGTTACCAAAAATGGTCTTCCTGTTTTGTAGAACTTAAACTGGGCCTAATGGTGTCACCCCCACATGCCACACCTGTGACTTAATACCACCACACCATGACCAGGCCACATAGTGACCGAATAATACTACATACAAGGGACAAATACCACCGCACCATTTCCAGACCACATATTACCACCACATAGTGACTGAATACTACAATACTGATCAGTAATTAAAAAAAAAAACACAATACTATCACCATAAGTGCCAGTATTCACAGGAGATCTGTACTTAGTATGCAGTGTCTGTGTAGAGGTAATACAGAGATCACTGGTGACATTATACACAGGACCTCTATATAGTATACAGTGTATAGTGTCAGTGTATAGGTAACACTGACTCACCAGTGACGTCTCTAGGTGAAGTCCTTCATCTTTTATCCAGCACAGACCGCCATCATTCCTTCCAGCCAGGACTCGTTTCTGCAGGAAATAACACAGTTATCTCGAGCTCCGCTTGCAGAACACATTACTTAATTTTTCACAACTTCTACATTACACCACATGAAGAAAAAAAGGTGATATAGTGTCACTCTGCACAGTAACAGGACCGCCCCCCCATTTAAAACAGTATACTCAAAAAATAAAATAAATACATCACTGCAGTAACAATATCCCTTAATTATCCCCTATGGTAATAATATTCCCCACCCTGGCCCCGTTTATCTCATTCCTGGCTCCAGCCATATGTTGTCGTATCCTGCCCTCATGAGTATCCATTCTACCCCATATGATCTCCCCATCCTGCCCCACCAGCCTCCATCGTATCCGTCCTGCCCCATGATCCAATCCTGCCCCGTGTCTCCAATCATGCCCCGTATCTACATTCTGCCCATGCCTCAAGTCCTGCCCCCAGTGTGTCCAGCATATTACCCCCATGTTGTCCAGCAATCTGCCCCAGTGTGTCCAGCATATTACCCCCATGTTGTCCAGCAATCTGCCCCAGTGTGTCCAACATATTACCCCCATGTTGTCCAGCAATCTGCCCCAGTGTGTCCAGCATATTACCCCCAGTGTGTCCAGCAATCTGCCCCAGTATGTCCAGCATATTACCCCCAGTGTGTCCAGCAATCTGCCCTCAGTGTGTCCAGCAATCTGCCCCAGTGTCCAGCCTTTCCCCAGTGTGTCCAGCAGTCTGCCCCAGTGTGTCCAGCATATTACCCCCAGTGTCCAGCATTGCCCCAGTGTGTCCAGTATATTACCCCCAGTGTGTCCAGCAATCTGCCCCAGTGTCCAGCATTGCCCCAGTGTGTCCAGAAGTCTGCCCCAGGGTCTCCAGCATTGCCTCAATGTGTCCAGAAATCTGCCCCAGGGTCTCCAGTATTGCCCCAGTGTGTCCAGCAATCTGCCCCAGGGTCTCCAGTATTGCCCCAGTGTGTCCAGCATTCTGCCCCATAGTCTCCTGTACTGCCCCAGTGTGTCCAGCATTCTGCCCCATGGTCTCCTGTATTGCCCCAGTGTGTCCAGCATTCTGCCCCATGGTCTCCAGTATTGCCCCGGTGTGTCCAGCAATCTGCCCCATGGTCTCCAGTATTGCCCCAGTGTGTCCAGCATTCTGCCCCATGGTCTCCAGTATTGCCCCAGTGTGTCCAGCAATCTGCCCCATGGTCTCCTGTATTGCCCCAGTGTGTCCAGCAATCTGCCCCATGGTCTCCTGTATTGCCCCAGTGTGTCCAGCAATCTGCCCCATAGTCTCCTGTATTGCCCCAGTGTGTCCAGCAATCTGCCCCACGGTCTCCTGTATTGCCCCAGTGTGTCCAGCAATCTGCCCCACGGTCTCCAGTATTGCCCCAGTGTGTCCAGCAATCTGCCCCACGGTCTCCTGTATTGCCCCAGTGTGTCCAGCATTCTGCCCCATGGTCTCCAGTATTGCCCCGGTGTGTCCAGCAATCTGCCCCATGGTCTCCAGTATTGCCCCAGTGTGTCCAGCATTCTGCCCCATGGTCTCCAGTATTGCCCCAGTGTGTCCAGCAATCTGCCCCATGGTCTCCTGTATTGCCCCAGTGTGTCCAACAATCTGCCCCATGGTCTCCAGTATTGCCCCAGTGTGTCCAGCAATCTGCCCCATGGTCTCCAGTATTGCCCCGGTGTGTCCAGCAATCTGCCCCATGGTCTCCAGTATTGCCCCAGTGTGTCCAGCATTCTGCCCCATGGTCTCCAGTATTGCCCCAGTGTGTCCAGCAATCTGCCCCATGGTCTCCTGTATTGCCCCAGTGTGTCCAGCAATCTGCCCCATGGTCTCCTGTATTGCCCCAGTGTGTCCAGCAATCTGCCCCATAGTCTCCTGTATTGCCCCAGTGTGTCCAGCAATCTGCCCCACGGTCTCCTGTATTGCCCCAGTGTGTCCAGCAATCTGCCCCACGGTCTCCAGTATTGCCCCAGTGTGTCCAGCATTCTGCCCCACGGTCTCCAGTATTGCCCCAGTGTGTCCAGCAATCTGCCCCATGGTCTCCTGTATTGCCCCAGTGTGTCCAGCAATCTGCCCCATGGTCTCCTGTATTGCCCCAGTGTGTCCAGCAATCTGCCCCATGGTCTCCTGTATTGCCCCAGTGTGTCCAGCAATCTGCCCCATAGTCTCCTGTATTGCCCCAGTGTGTCCAGCAATCTGCCCCATGGTCTCCTGTATTGCCCCAGTGTGTCCAGCAATCTGCCCCATGGTCTCCTGTATTGCCCCAGTGTGTCCAGCAATCTGCCCCATGGTCTCCTGTATTGCCCCAGTGTGTCCAGCAATCTGCCCCACGGTCTCCAGTATTGCCCCAGTGTGTCCAGCATTCTGCCCCATGGTCTCCAGTATTGTCCCAGTGTGTCCAGCAATCTGCCCCATGGTCTCCTGTATTGCCCCAGTGTGTCCAGCAATCTGCCCCATGGTCTCCTGTATTGCCCCAGTGTGTCCAGCAATCTGCCCCATAGTCTCCTGTATTGCCCCAGTGTGTCCAGCAATCTGCCCCATGGTCTCCTGTATTGCCCCAGTGTGTCCAGCAATCTGCCCCACGGTCTCCAGTATTGCCCCAGTGTGTCCAGCAATCTGCCCCATGGTCTCCTGTATTGCCCCAGTGTGTCCAGCATTCTGCCCCATGGTCTCCAGCATTGCCCCAGCCCCAGACAGTCAGAAATAAAGAAAAAAAAAAAAAAGTAAAATCCTCACCTCTCCCGTTCCCAGCGCAGGTCCGGTGCAGTCAGCGTCTCTCCGGCTCTGCGACGCTCAGGACAGAGAGGCAGAGCGGCGCGCACAGTACTGACGTCATCGCGCCCTCTGCTCTGAGACGTCGCAGAGTCAGAGGAGGCTGCAGCTGCCGGCGCCGCAGGAACCAGGAGAGGTGAGTATAGAGCGGGGGGCGGGGGCGGGGGCGGGACCCGGGGGTGGGGGGAGCTGGCCCTGGTCGTGGCGGCGGACGGCGCCGCCCGAAGATTTAAAGGGGCGTCTTTTTTTTTTTTTTTTTTTTATCTTCTTCTGCAGCGCCGGCCGCCCCCAGCATTGTGCCGCCCGGGGCGGACCGCCCCCTCCGCACCCCCCTTCCTACGCCACTGTCTTTATAGGTATATTTTTGAGTAAAATGTAAATTGTTCTTTTATTCTATAAACTACTGACAACATGTCTCCGAAGTTCCAAGCAATACATTTTGTATTTATTTTGTCAAAATGAGAAAGGGTCAAAATAACAAAAAATGCATTGCTTGCAGACCTCAAATAAGGCAAAAAAACAAGTTCATAATAATTTTGAAACAACGATACTAATGATTTTACTCCGGAAGAGTTCAGAAATCAATATTTTGTGGAATAACCATTAATTTTTAATCACAGCTTTCATGCGTCTTGGCATGCTTTCCACCAGTCTTTCACACTGCTTTTGGGTGACCTTATGCCACTCCTGGTACAAAAATGTAAGCAGTTCTTCTTCGTTTGATGGCTTGTGGCTGGGCTGGCCATGACAGGGATTTAATGTGGTGGTCATTCATCCACACCTTGATTGACCTAGCTGTGTGGCATGGCGCATTGTCCTGCTGGAAAAACCAGTCCTCAGAGTTGGGGAACATCGCCTGAGCAGAAGGAATCAACTGTTTTTCCAGGATAACCTTGTATGCGGCTTGATTCATACATCTTTTTCAAAGATTAACCTGCCCAGTTCCTGCCTTGCTGAAGCATCCCTAGATTATCAATAACCCTCCACCAAATTTCACAGTGGGTGCAAGACACTGTGGCTTGTACGCCTCTCCAGGTCTCCGTCTAACCATTAGACGACCAGGTGTTGGGCAAAGCTGAAAATTAGACTCATCAGAGAAGATAACCTTACTCCAGCCCTCTATGGTCCAATCCTTATGGTCTTTGGCAAACTTCAGCCTGGCTCTCTTTTGCTTTTCATTGATGAAAGGCTTTTTTCTAGCTTTACATGACTTGAGTCCTGCCTCTAGGAGCCTATTACGAACTCTTCTTGCACTTCACCCCAGCTGCCATTTGCCATTCCTTTTGCAGGTCACTTGGTCATCCTGTGGTTGCTGAGTGACATTCGAATAAGATGATGGTCATCCTGGTCAGTGAAGAGTCGTTTTTGCCCTCTGCTGGTCTGTAGCTTTGTTGTCCCTAATGTCTGCTGCTTGACCTTGTTGTAATGGGCTGCTGTCTTAGAAATTTTAAGAATGAAGGCAACATGACGCTCACTGTGTCCCTCTGCTAGTAAAACCAGAATTCAGCCATTCTTTTCCTCAATCAAGACTTTTCTTTTCAACTCCTTTGGCATGGTTACACGTTATTTTTTTCATTCCTATTACTTTTGGGATATTACTAGCACTTGTTCTACCATCCAGCTTGTCCTATTGCAAGAGGATTGTGAACACAACAACAGTGTTTTTTATACTTTCCTTTGTTCAATAAGCTTTGGTTCAGATGATCACCTAATCAGAAGCACACTAAGTAGAATGAGGTGTACTCTGGTTGGAATTCAACTGACTCTGGAATGGAATGGCTATCAGACATGTAGAAAAGCTGATCTTTATAAAACTGAACAATGGTCTCTTAATTTTTGCCAGAGCTGTATAAATAAATAAATAATCTTTATTTTTATATAGCGCTAACATATTCCGCAGCGCTTTACAGTTTGCACACATTATCATCGCTGTCCCCATTGGGGCTCACAATCTACCGTAAATTCCCTATCAGTATGTCTTTGGAATGTGGGAGGAAACCAGAGAACACAGAGGAAACCCACGCAAACATTGAGAGAACATACAAACTCCTTGCAGATGTTGTCCTGGGTGGGATGGGAACCCAGGACTCCAGCGCTGCAAGGCTGCAGTGCTAACCACTGTCCCACCGTGCTGCCCTGTATATCATGGAAATAATGTATATAATACATGTTAACTTTGTGGAGACATTTACATAATTATCTGCATATTTTCAAAAATATGCAGTCTATGAGTAACACATTCTAGTGGAGTGTCAATAACATACTGTATAAGGAATAATAGAGCGAGATCAGCTGTTATGGAAGCGGAAGGTACCTGTAATGTTGACCTTACATGTTATTGACACTCTACTAGAGATACTTTTTGCACACATGCACTTGCACTTTTGTTATATACTCTTGGCAGTATGCAGATGCTTTATAGGTGAATTGATGTACCGTGTATCACTTACGTTTTTATGAGATCTTGACTCTGCATCTTCTGTTATAAAGATTTTAAGATAGCAGTGGATTTGAATGCAACATTGACAAAAGAATTTCTTTGCACACTGTTAGAGCTATGATTATACCCACTTTGTATGGCTGGCCCACTACTGCTGTCTCTGTCAGACATTCCCCACATTCTGAGACACGCTGTTAATTTATGTGTATGTATTTTAAATCATTTTTCTAAATAAAATATTGAGATTTTAATCTAATTGTCACGTGTGTCTCTACCTTCACAAGTGTGAATTGCTGGTGGTGGCATGGTTGATTAAATGCTGTTCTAGTGACATTGGCTATCTTTTATGATATCACAATATAGGATGTACGCAGAAAGCTGCCAATCAGTGGTGTGGACGGGGTTATACAGAGCTCAGCAATCAGAGCACTGCTAGATCTGCAGCAGAGAAAACAGGGATCGTATCCAAATGACAACATGCAGCTCAGCAAGTGACACATCACTTGAATCATGGTCTCTGCCCCTACATCATGTTGCTCCCAGATTACATAGGAGAAACCTGGTGACAGATTCCTCTTAATTTAAGTATATGAACGCCTTGTTCTGAATCTCTTAGATTTACACTGAGACAGTGACTTCTGGTCCACATAGAAACATTGTGTGGAGTAGGATGGTCACAGCTCCGATCATATGGTATAGGACACGACCGTAGCGGTGCTACAAATGGCAGTAGACAGCGACCAGTAAATATTTTAATGCACATACTGAACTTATTTTTCTAATAGCTAACAAATAATGAAATTAACCAAAAACAAAACAAGGGAGTAGGAATTTAAAGGGGTTTTCCAAGACTTAACAATTGATAAACCAGGTATAGGCTAGGTCATCATTATGAGATGGGTGGAGGTCTGACACCGAGCACCTCCACAGCTCATCTTAAATCTGATCTGGCACTGAAGAGAGAAGAACACTGCCCAAAACATTCTCAGTGGTCACTGTCGAGTACGTTGCGTTATCTTCCCTTCAGTGGCCATCACTGCTGTGTCCTGCCCCATACACTGCTTTTATCCGGCTTCTGTCAGAGCAGATTTCTGCTGATCAATCTCACATTATAGATTATCAATTGTTAAAGGGGTTGTCCACTACTCAGACACCCTCTTCTCAATCTGTATATTTTCCCACAGTTAGATAATAATACTAGTACTCACCTCTGGTGCTTGTGCCATTCCAGCAGTGTTGACACTGACTCTCCCGGGGATAGTGTGACATTTTTATGTCAGGCGATCCCTGCAGCCAATCGGCGCTGATTTCATTCTCTGCGCCTTAGGACAAATAACATACATCTGGAGGAATTCAGAGATGCGGCGGCTCTCTCACGTCCTCCTGATGTAAAGTATCTGATTTGTCTGAAGGTGGGCAGAGTGATGTGGCCACTGATTGGCAGCAGGGATTGCATCACATTATGTCACGTGATCACCGGGAGAGCCAGTGCCAACACTTCTGGAATGGTGCCGTCACCAGAGGTGAATATAGGTGTTATTTTATTAGCGGGAAACATAGATATTGAGAAGGGGTTATCCGATTAGTGGGAAGGGGTTATCCGATTAAAGTCCACCTTTAATAATGAGGTGACAGTTTTAACAGCAGGATCCAAAAGGCTAATGTCTACGTACCATGATAAAGTCACTCTTTCAAAAATGGAAAACTAGGAAAAATAATATATAATTATGGAGTAGACTTTTAACTGATGCGAAAACCATTTTTTTTATAAAATATATCAGTGATGGAAAGTTTCCTTTATTAATGTCAGCAAATTTCTTTGTGGCTTAATCATACTGATCTATAAGAATATTATATGGACCCAGTAAAAGCACAATGCCATGGCAAAGACAATGATCAAATGTTCAAGGGAGACTAATATTTAAATGTATCTGTCAAAGAGACATGGGCTCATTTCAACGATATCAGCAGACTGCAGTGCAAATAATCCCCTGTGCATATGAATAGTAAATCAGATTCCATAATCCACAGACAGGCACGTCACTTTATTACATTTCTGTTCTGGGTTTATGTAATTTCCCTTATCTCTATAGTATTTACATTACATTTCTCCATCTCTTTGAAACTTTCTTTCAGTATCGGATGGATTAAAAAGATATTTTCAATCATGGATTACAAAGGATATTTACCCTTATCAAGAAGCAATTACATTACTTCCACCTGTATACAAAGGGAAGGATTAAAACCCACTGCTAAAGTGAAGCCCAGACAAGATACCGCAGAGTCAAAAGGATTTGAGCGGTTGTTAAGAACATCACTCCAATTAGCCGAGGTCATTTCAGAATTGTGGAGTATGAAATGTCACATACAAAATGGATTTCAGAGATGGCTTTCCTTGCCACACAATACATTGTGCCTACATGTCTGATTAGGGCTCTTATGTGCTGGTATGCAACAAGGAACAAGAGGCTGGAATAGTAGGTACAATGTACTGCCACTAATAAAATAGAATGACAACATTTAAGAAATTTAAAAGGAATCTCTCATTTTGCCTCCTAATCTGAGTGCACAATAATGTTGAGAGATAGAGACCTGATTCCAGCGATGAATCACTTTCTGGGCTGCTTGCTATAGTTTTGATAATCTCCTGTTGATAAAAGAGGACTAGTAAACCTGTTGCCAAGTAATCCTCTGTATTATGAGCTCTGTATAACCCCGCCCCCACCACTGATTGGCAGCATTCTACCTATAATGTTAAAACACAGAAATACTATAAATATAGGACGGTATTTGTTTATATACCTATGCACCCCGCCATCAGGGACATATACCAACTCTAGTACTCTGTGTAAGACGGTGACTACTACCACCAAGTGAAGAGAAGCACCCAATCACTCTCTATACTGACAAACAGAAAGTACCCAACCAGGATTAATATTAAAATATATCTTCATTATATCATAATTGGTGACAATACATAAGAGAGAATTTATAAAAAATCACATAAAATCAATAAGTCTGTGCGTAACACAGGACATCTACATATAGTAGAATACCGGCAAACCCATTATTGCACAATGTGTCCCAACCAGAAAACTGTGTAAAAAAAATCATGCATTGATATACAAATAGCCACTCTCATTAAACCATGTAATAAAAACCATAATATATATAGAAAAACTCCACAGTGAATAATATAAAGTGCCAAGTGCTAGGAGATCCTAATTGCATCCAGAAGGTGCAATGTGCAAACTTCCACTCTGAATGAGCTGAGCCTGTGCGAAGATAAAACATGTGCAAAAAACTAGCTGGGACCAATACAAGTTAAATAGTGGTATATACCTTTGGGGTAGCCGGGTCCTGTGGTAACGCACCCCGACGCGCGTTTCGGACAAATTCCTTCGTCAGGGGGTGTTTGATCTAGGTCCGAAGGGATGTTTTATAGTGTGCGTCCTCCTATCCCTGTCGCCCCCAGTGTGTGTCCGGCGCGTGCGCGGTCAGGAGGACCCAGAAGCCTGAGGCCCTGCCCCACGTGACCGGACGTACGGGACTGAGTACCCGACGTTGCCTAGGACACTGGGACGCAGCAAACACAGACCTCGGATCACAGACCACACATGCGCACCACTCAGAGCGCAGTATAGGAGGAATTATCGGTAAAAAATGCTAAAACTATAATCTGTAATATTATAGATACCTGAATATCCTATTAGATGCCCATTATGAACTATATTTCAAGGGATCACATCACATAGTCACTGTCAGTGTCCCTCACCTATGTGTACATAAATCAAGATGCCCTCAGACAATAATCGCCTGCATCCAGGACATCTTATACATGTCTAAAAGTTATACAGGATTCCCCCATATTTAAATTATCCTGGAGCCCTAATAGACAACCCGGGAGTCTAAGATACGACCATATGGCTAACCGTCCGGGACTAAATACCCGCCGTTACCATAGACACTAAGATATGGCATATATAGACCTCATAGCGCAAGCTGCACATGCACACCACCCGGAGCTCAACATAAAAACAACCATTAGTACACATCTTAACAAAATAATGAACTCTAGCTATAGTTTGTAACATGATAAAGCTAATATACACACAGATAAAGCTAATATAATGTCCTGGCCACCCAGATTAACAGTCTATTCATTACAGTCATACTATTAGGCAGGTTGTCCGGCACCTTTGTAAGTACACCCCCTAAGTACCGACACCCTATTTTCCCACTAGCAACATTCTATTGGCAAAAAGTACAAAACACCGGAGCTCGCAATCATTTTTTATGAGCCTTTACACTCAAATCCAACTTTTTAGTGGCCCTGCATATTTATGTAACTAAACTTTTAAAAATGTTGTGATATGTTAAGGTTTCCATAAAGCACTGTTGATTAGTGGGGTCCAGGCCTCCATCCGTGGGTCAAACCACTGGGCAGAAGTGCTCAGCTAAAGTTTGAGCATGCACACAGTGGTGTACGGATCTACAGACTTTCCATTCAGCCTATACTCAGAATGAGCACACCCATTACCTAGCGTTCACCAACAGATCATGTTTTCAGGGTTACCTTAGTATAGCACAGGTGATACGTCTACCACCTAATCAATACTAAACAAATTCTGAAAACGTGCACAGCTGATAGCCCTTTGGGGACTGGAGTTGGGGGACACCGAGTTAAATGCTCCTGCTCTATGGTTTTAGTGATTGTTGGGGTCTCAGGACTTACAGTGCTTCTAAGGGGCTACAGCATATCAGAACATTTTTCAAAGTTTGGTTACACTTTTACATGTACTTGAAGGAGTTGTCACTAAGTTGAGGTGTATATTTCAAAAACCTGACCTGCACATCCAAACATAGACTGAGTGTGAACAGGTGCTGAACCCAGAGTCGCCAACTCGTATATAGTTAAGTAAATAGGGCAGCACACTGCAGCGCCAAAACATGCAAACTTGAAAACACGAAATTTGAACTGCATTACTGCACTAGAAATATGAAAAATGAGAGCTTTTAGCGCATAAAAATGGCCAATTTTATGTGTACCTCGTAGCCACTTTACGGCATCTCTCTTATACGAGGTCCTACGCTTGACCTACCTCGCTGAGAATAAACGTCTCCATCTGAATGGGTACATGTGAAACCTCTTCTTGGACTCAAATTCTCTCTCTCTGTGGAGGGGTATTAGACCTACTATAATTAAAACACCTGAAGCTAGGAGGCGGGGAGTGCACGATCAGAAGGCTAGAGAATACATTTCAAAAACCTGACCTGCACATCCAAACATAGACTGAGTGTGAACAGGTGCTGAACCCAGAGTCGCCAACTCGTATATAGTTAAGTAAATAGGGCAGCACACTGCAGCGCCAAAACATGCAAACTTGAAAACACGAAATTTGAACTGCATTACTGCACTAGAAATATGAAAAATGAGAGCTTTTAGCGCATAAAAATGGCCAATTTTATGTGTACCTCGTAGCCACTTTACGGCATCTCTCTTATACGAGGTCCTACGCTTGACCTACCTCGCTGAGAATAAACGTCTCCATCTGAATGGGTACATGTGAAACCTCTTCTTGGACTCAAATTCTCTCTCTCTGTGGAGGGGTATTAGACCTACTATAATTAAAACACCTGAAGCTAGGAGGCGGGGAGTGCACGATCAGAAGGCTAGAGAATACATTTCAAAAACCTGACCTGCACATCCAAACATAGACTGAGTGTGAACAGGTGCTGAACCCAGAGTCGCCAACTCGTATATAGTTAAGTAAATAGGGCAGCACACTGCAGCGCCAAAACATGCAAACTTGAAAACACGAAATTTGAACTGCATTACTGCACTAGAAATATGAAAAATGAGAGCTTTTAGCGCATAAAAATGGCCAATTTTATGTGTACCTCGTAGCCACTTTACGGCATCTCTCTTATACGAGGTCCTACGCTTGACCTACCTCGCTGAGAATAAACGTCTCCATCTGAATGGGTACATGTGAAACCTCTTCTTGGACTCAAATTCTCTCTCTCTGTGGAGGGGTATTAGACCTACTATAATTAAAACACCTGAAGCTAGGAGGCGGGGAGTGCACGATCAGAAGGCTAGAGAATACATTTCAAAAACCTGACCTGCACATCCAAACATAGACTGAGTGTGAACAGGTGCTGAACCCAGAGTCGCCAACTCGTATATAGTTAAGTAAATAGGGCAGCACACTGCAGCGCCAAAACATGCAAACTTGAAAACACGAAATTTGAACTGCATTACTGCACTAGAAATATGAAAAATGAGAGCTTTTAGCGCATAAAAATGGCCAATTTTATGTGTACCTCGTAGCCACTTTACGGCATCTCTCTTATACGAGGTCCTACGCTTGACCTACCTCGCTGAGAATAAACGTCTCCATCTGAATGGGTACATGTGAAACCTCTTCTTGGACTCAAATTCTCTCTCTCTGTGGAGGGGTATTAGACCTACTATAATTAAAACACCTGAAGCTAGGAGGCGGGGAGTGCACGATCAGAAGGCTAGAGAATACATTTCAAAAACCTGACCTGCACATCCAAACATAGACTGAGTGTGAACAGGTGCTGAACCCAGAGTCGCCAACTCGTATATAGTTAAGTAAATAGGGCAGCACACTGCAGCGCCAAAACATGCAAACTTGAAAACACGAAATTTGAACTGCATTACTGCACTAGAAATATGAAAAATGAGAGCTTTTAGCGCATAAAAATGGCCAATTTTATGTGTACCTCGTAGCCACTTTACGGCATCTCTCTTATACGAGGTCCTACGCTTGACCTACCTCGCTGAGAATAAACGTCTCCATCTGAATGGGTACATGTGAAACCTCTTCTTGGACTCAAATTCTCTCTCTCTGTGGAGGGGTATTAGACCTACTATAATTAAAACACCTGAAGCTAGGAGGCGGGGAGTGCACGATCAGAAGGCTAGAGAATACATTTCAAAAACCTGACCTGCACATCCAAACATAGACTGAGTGTGAACAGGTGCTGAACCCAGAGTCGCCAACTCGTATATAGTTAAGTAAATAGGGCAGCACACTGCAGCGCCAAAACATGCAAACTTGAAAACACGAAATTTGAACTGCATTACTGCACTAGAAATATGAAAAATGAGAGCTTTTAGCGCATAAAAATGGCCAATTTTATGTGTACCTCGTAGCCACTTTACGGCATCTCTCTTATACGAGGTCCTACGCTTGACCTACCTCGCTGAGAATAAACGTCTCCATCTGAATGGGTACATGTGAAACCTCTTCTTGGACTCAAATTCTCTCTCTCTGTGGAGGGGTATTAGACCTACTATAATTAAAACACCTGAAGCTAGGAGGCGGGGAGTGCACGATCAGAAGGCTAGAGAATACATTTCAAAAACCTGACCTGCACATCCAAACATAGACTGAGTGTGAACAGGTGCTGAACCCAGAGTCGCCAACTCGTATATAGTTAAGTAAATAGGGCAGCACACTGCAGCGCCAAAACATGCAAACTTGAAAACACGAAATTTGAACTGCATTACTGCACTAGAAATATGAAAAATGAGAGCTTTTAGCGCATAAAAATGGCCAATTTTATGTGTACCTCGTAGCCACTTTACGGCATCTCTCTTATACGAGGTCCTACGCTTGACCTACCTCGCTGAGAATAAACGTCTCCATCTGAATGGGTACATGTGAAACCTCTTCTTGGACTCAAATTCTCTCTCTCTGTGGAGGGGTATTAGACCTACTATAATTAAAACACCTGAAGCTAGGAGGCGGGGAGTGCACGATCAGAAGGCTAGAGAATACATTTCAAAAACCTGACCTGCACATCCAAACATAGACTGAGTGTGAACAGGTGCTGAACCCAGAGTCGCCAACTCGTATATAGTTAAGTAAATAGGGCAGCACACTGCAGCGCCAAAACATGCAAACTTGAAAACACGAAATTTGAACTGCATTACTGCACTAGAAATATGAAAAATGAGAGCTTTTAGCGCATAAAAATGGCCAATTTTATGTGTACCTCGTAGCCACTTTACGGCATCTCTCTTATACGAGGTCCTACGCTTGACCTACCTCGCTGAGAATAAACGTCTCCATCTGAATGGGTACATGTGAAACCTCTTCTTGGACTCAAATTCTCTCTCTCTGTGGAGGGGTATTAGACCTACTATAATTAAAACACCTGAAGCTAGGAGGCGGGGAGTGCACGATCAGAAGGCTAGAGAATACATTTCAAAAACCTGACCTGCACATCCAAACATAGACTGAGTGTGAACAGGTGCTGAACCCAGAGTCGCCAACTCGTATATAGTTAAGTAAATAGGGCAGCACACTGCAGCGCCAAAACATGCAAACTTGAAAACACGAAATTTGAACTGCATTACTGCACTAGAAATATGAAAAATGAGAGCTTTTAGCGCATAAAAATGGCCAATTTTATGTGTACCTCGTAGCCACTTTACGGCATCTCTCTTATACGAGGTCCTACGCTTGACCTACCTCGCTGAGAATAAACGTCTCCATCTGAATGGGTACATGTGAAACCTCTTCTTGGACTCAAATTCTCTCTCTCTGTGGAGGGGTATTAGACCTACTATAATTAAAACACCTGAAGCTAGGAGGCGGGGAGTGCACGATCAGAAGGCTAGAGAATACATTTCAAAAACCTGACCTGCACATCCAAACATAGACTGAGTGTGAACAGGTGCTGAACCCAGAGTCGCCAACTCGTATATAGTTAAGTAAATAGGGCAGCACACTGCAGCGCCAAAACATGCAAACTTGAAAACACGAAATTTGAACTGCATTACTGCACTAGAAATATGAAAAATGAGAGCTTTTAGCGCATAAAAATGGCCAATTTTATGTGTACCTCGTAGCCACTTTACGGCATCTCTCTTATACGAGGTCCTACGCTTGACCTACCTCGCTGAGAATAAACGTCTCCATCTGAATGGGTACATGTGAAACCTCTTCTTGGACTCAAATTCTCTCTCTCTGTGGAGGGGTATTAGACCTACTATAATTAAAACACCTGAAGCTAGGAGGCGGGGAGTGCACGATCAGAAGGCTAGAGAATACATTTCAAAAACCTGACCTGCACATCCAAACATAGACTGAGTGTGAACAGGTGCTGAACCCAGAGTCGCCAACTCGTATATAGTTAAGTAAATAGGGCAGCACACTGCAGCGCCAAAACATGCAAACTTGAAAACACGAAATTTGAACTGCATTACTGCACTAGAAATATGAAAAATGAGAGCTTTTAGCGCATAAAAATGGCCAATTTTATGTGTACCTCGTAGCCACTTTACGGCATCTCTCTTATACGAGGTCCTACGCTTGACCTACCTCGCTGAGAATAAACGTCTCCATCTGAATGGGTACATGTGAAACCTCTTCTTGGACTCAAATTCTCTCTCTCTGTGGAGGGGTATTAGACCTACTATAATTAAAACACCTGAAGCTAGGAGGCGGGGAGTGCACGATCAGAAGGCTAGAGAATACATTTCAAAAACCTGACCTGCACATCCAAACATAGACTGAGTGTGAACAGGTGCTGAACCCAGAGTCGCCAACTCGTATATAGTTAAGTAAATAGGGCAGCACACTGCAGCGCCAAAACATGCAAACTTGAAAACACGAAATTTGAACTGCATTACTGCACTAGAAATATGAAAAATGAGAGCTTTTAGCGCATAAAAATGGCCAATTTTATGTGTACCTCGTAGCCACTTTACGGCATCTCTCTTATACGAGGTCCTACGCTTGACCTACCTCGCTGAGAATAAACGTCTCCATCTGAATGGGTACATGTGAAACCTCTTCTTGGACTCAAATTCTCTCTCTCTGTGGAGGGGTATTAGACCTACTATAATTAAAACACCTGAAGCTAGGAGGCGGGGAGTGCACGATCAGAAGGCTAGAGAATACATTTCAAAAACCTGACCTGCACATCCAAACATAGACTGAGTGTGAACAGGTGCTGAACCCAGAGTCGCCAACTCGTATATAGTTAAGTAAATAGGGCAGCACACTGCAGCGCCAAAACATGCAAACTTGAAAACACGAAATTTGAACTGCATTACTGCACTAGAAATATGAAAAATGAGAGCTTTTAGCGCATAAAAATGGCCAATTTTATGTGTACCTCGTAGCCACTTTACGGCATCTCTCTTATACGAGGTCCTACGCTTGACCTACCTCGCTGAGAATAAACGTCTCCATCTGAATGGGTACATGTGAAACCTCTTCTTGGACTCAAATTCTCTCTCTCTGTGGAGGGGTATTAGACCTACTATAATTAAAACACCTGAAGCTAGGAGGCGGGGAGTGCACGATCAGAAGGCTAGAGAATACATTTCAAAAACCTGACCTGCACATCCAAACATAGACTGAGTGTGAACAGGTGCTGAACCCAGAGTCGCCAACTCGTATATAGTTAAGTAAATAGGGCAGCACACTGCAGCGCCAAAACATGCAAACTTGAAAACACGAAATTTGAACTGCATTACTGCACTAGAAATATGAAAAATGAGAGCTTTTAGCGCATAAAAATGGCCAATTTTATGTGTACCTCGTAGCCACTTTACGGCATCTCTCTTATACGAGGTCCTACGCTTGACCTACCTCGCTGAGAATAAACGTCTCCATCTGAATGGGTACATGTGAAACCTCTTCTTGGACTCAAATTCTCTCTCTCTGTGGAGGGGTATTAGACCTACTATAATTAAAACACCTGAAGCTAGGAGGCGGGGAGTGCACGATCAGAAGGCTAGAGAATACATTTCAAAAACCTGACCTGCACATCCAAACATAGACTGAGTGTGAACAGGTGCTGAACCCAGAGTCGCCAACTCGTATATAGTTAAGTAAATAGGGCAGCACACTGCAGCGCCAAAACATGCAAACTTGAAAACACGAAATTTGAACTGCATTACTGCACTAGAAATATGAAAAATGAGAGCTTTTAGCGCATAAAAATGGCCAATTTTATGTGTACCTCGTAGCCACTTTACGGCATCTCTCTTATACGAGGTCCTACGCTTGACCTACCTCGCTGAGAATAAACGTCTCCATCTGAATGGGTACATGTGAAACCTCTTCTTGGACTCAAATTCTCTCTCTCTGTGGAGGGGTATTAGACCTACTATAATTAAAACACCTGAAGCTAGGAGGCGGGGAGTGCACGATCAGAAGGCTAGAGAATACATTTCAAAAACCTGACCTGCACATCCAAACATAGACTGAGTGTGAACAGGTGCTGAACCCAGAGTCGCCAACTCGTATATAGTTAAGTAAATAGGGCAGCACACTGCAGCGCCAAAACATGCAAACTTGAAAACACGAAATTTGAACTGCATTACTGCACTAGAAATATGAAAAATGAGAGCTTTTAGCGCATAAAAATGGCCAATTTTATGTGTACCTCGTAGCCACTTTACGGCATCTCTCTTATACGAGGTCCTACGCTTGACCTACCTCGCTGAGAATAAACGTCTCCATCTGAATGGGTACATGTGAAACCTCTTCTTGGACTCAAATTCTCTCTCTCTGTGGAGGGGTATTAGACCTACTATAATTAAAACACCTGAAGCTAGGAGGCGGGGAGTGCACGATCAGAAGGCTAGAGAATACATTTCAAAAACCTGACCTGCACATCCAAACATAGACTGAGTGTGAACAGGTGCTGAACCCAGAGTCGCCAACTCGTATATAGTTAAGTAAATAGGGCAGCACACTGCAGCGCCAAAACATGCAAACTTGAAAACACGAAATTTGAACTGCATTACTGCACTAGAAATATGAAAAATGAGAGCTTTTAGCGCATAAAAATGGCCAATTTTATGTGTACCTCGTAGCCACTTTACGGCATCTCTCTTATACGAGGTCCTACGCTTGACCTACCTCGCTGAGAATAAACGTCTCCATCTGAATGGGTACATGTGAAACCTCTTCTTGGACTCAAATTCTCTCTCTCTGTGGAGGGGTATTAGACCTACTATAATTAAAATGGGTTTCACATGTACCCATTCAGATGGAGACGTTTATTCTCAGCGAGGTAGGTCAAGCGTAGGACCTCGTATAAGAGAGATGCCGTAAAGTGGCTACGAGGTACACATAAAATTGGCCATTTTTATGCGCTAAAAGCTCTCATTTTTCATATTTCTAGTGCAGTAATGCAGTTCAAATTTCGTGTTTTCAAGTTTGCATGTTTTGGCGCTGCAGTGTGCTGCCCTATTTACTTAACTATATACGAGTTGGCGACTCTGGGTTCAGCACCTGTTCACACTCAGTCTATGTTTGGATGTGCAGGTCAGGTTTTTGAAATGTATTCTCTAGCCTTCTGATCGTGCACTCCCCGCCTCCTAGCTTCAGGTGTTTTAATTATAGTAGGTCTAATACCCCTCCACAGAGAGAGAGAATTTGAGTCCAAGAAGAGGTTTCACATGTACCCATTCAGATGGAGACGTTTATTCTCAGCGAGGTAGGTCAAGCGTAGGACCTCGTATAAGAGAGATGCCGTAAAGTGGCTACGAGGTACACATAAAATTGGCCATTTTTATGCGCTAAAAGCTCTCATTTTTCATATTTCTAGTGCAGTAATGCAGTTCAAATTTCGTGTTTTCAAGTTTGCATGTTTTGGCGCTGCAGTGTGCTGCCCTATTTACTTAACTAAGTTGAGGTGTAGAGAAAGTATTTCTACTGGTGTACATACACATTTCTATGTAACAGACATTGTACATTTTCTTTTACAGATGTGAAACCCCTTGGCGACATCTGTAGTACAGGTCCTTCTCAAAAAATTAGCATATAGTGTTACATTTCATTATTTACCATAATGTAATGATTACAATTAAACTTTCATATATTATAGATTCATTATCCACCAACTGAAATTTGTCAAGTCTTTTATTGTTTTAATACTGATGATTTTGGCATACAACTCCTGATAACCCAAAAAACCTGTCTCAATAAATTAGCATATTTCACCCATCCAATCAAATAAAAGTGTTTTTTAATAACAAACAAAAAAACCAACAAATAATAATGTTCAGTTATGCACTCAATACTTGGTCGGGAATCCTTTGGCAGAAATGACTGCTTCAATGCGGCGTGGCATGGAGGCAATCAGCCTGTGACACTGCTGAGATGTTATGGAGGCCCAGGATGCTTCAATAGCGGCCTTAAGCTCATCCAGAGTGTTGGGTCTTGCATCTCTCAACTTTCTCTTCACAATATCCCACAGATTCTCTATGGGGTTCAGGTCAGGAGAGTTGGCAGGCCAATTGAGCACAGTAATACCATGGTCAGTAAACCATTTACCAGTGGTTTTGGCACTGTGAGCAGGTGCCAGGTCGTGCTGAAAAATGAAATCTTCATCTCCATAAAGCATTTCAGCCGATGGAAGCATGAAGTGCTCCAAAATCTCCTGATAGCTAGCTGCATTGACCCTGCCCTTGATGAAACACAGTGGACCAACACCAGCAGCTGACATGGCACCCCACACCATCACTGACTGTGGGTACTTGACACTGGACTTCAGGCATTTTGGCATTTCCTTCTCCCCAGTCTTCCTCCAGACTCTGGCACCTTGATTTCCGAATGACATGCAAAATTTGCTTTCATCAGAAAAAAGTACTTGGGACCACTTAGCAACAGTCCAGTGCTGCTTCTCTGTAGCTCAAAAGTGGCTTTACCTGGGGAATGCGGCACCTGTAGCCCATTTCCTGCACACGCCTGTGCACGGTGGCTCTGGATGTTTCCACACCAGACTCAGTCCACTGATTCCTCAGGTTCCCCAAGGTCTGGAATCGGTCCTTCTCCACAATCTTCCTCAGGGTCCGGTCTCCTCTTCTCGTTGTACAGCGTTTTCTGCCACATTGTTTCCTTCCAACAGACTTACCATTGAGGTGCCTTGATACAGCACTCTGGGAACAGCCTATTTGTTGAGAAATTTCTTTCTGGGTCTTACCCTCTTGCTTGAGGGTGTCAATGATGGCCTTCTTGACATCTGTCAGGTCGCTAGTCTTACCCATGATGGGGGTTTTGAGTAATGAACCAGGCAGGGAGTTTATAAAAGCCTCAGGTATCTTTTGCATGTGTTTAGAGTTAATTAGTTGATTCAGAAGATTAGGGTAATAGGTCGTTTAGAGAACCTTTTCTTGATATGCTAATTTATTGAGACAGGTTTTTTGGGTTATCAGGAGTTGTATGCCAAAATCATCAGTATTAAAACAATAAAAGACCTGACAAATTTCAGTTGGTGGATAATGAATCTATAATATATGAAAGTTTAATTGTAATCATTACATTATGGTAAATAATGAAATTTAACACTATATGCTAATTTTTTGAGAAGGACCTGTATATGTACAGCACATGAGCACACTAACCGTGTGAGGCGGGCTCAGGAGGCGAACCCGCTCTAGCACATGTGTGGCTGCACTGTATAGCTGACACTCGGGAGTAATTGCTCCAATAGTTTAACCTTAGTTATGGCAGAAAATTGGGATAGTGGCATTAACGAGGATAGGAACGTGAACAATGCTGGTCTTATAGGTACGCTGGTCAAAGAAAGTTGAATAAAATGATACCTTCACATCTTATTCCAGACTCAGAGTAATCCTCATTTTTTAAAATATGTAAATGAGCTTTAAAAATCTATGGGCCCGGACAAAGATCTCACTGAGAATCCACCCCCAGAGATTATTTTAACTGAGAGGGGTCATTACCAGTGTGAGACATGTAGATCAGGAGAGCAGGCTGTCAGTCGTTACATGTCTCACACTGGTAACTCTCCCTTTTCTATGAAGCTTATCAATCCGTTTTCCTATTTGCCGTGTGGCACTCCCTATATACTGCAATGAACACTGATCACTAATTGATGTCGATGTTGTTCTGTAGTTAATGAACAATTTCATGCAATATTGTAGTCGTGCAGGTGTTTATTCCCACAATTGTATTTTTAATTACAGAGATTCAGAGACCACAATTTGGCACACACTTTTATAATTTCCTATATTGTTTAACCATGTACCAGGTAACGCCTTGTTCTCTACAATGTTTTTCTCTACTTTTGGGTGAGAGGAGGTTTTGTAGGGATTGCTCTTCACACATGGAGTAGCAGCAGTTGCAGATAAATGTCACTTCTTGGTCTAGACATTAGGCTGCTACTGGCTGACAGCTATAGAACCCACTCTGCTATTTCACATGCATACTTGGTTGAGTGGGCTTGTATTTTTTATGGAGAATAAAGGCTAATGTTTCTCCTTACTGAGAGTGATATACCTGACATGCCAGAGAAAGGAGAATTATAGGCTGTACAATGCCCTTATGGGAAATTAAATATGCAAAATTGTCTCCTCAGAGATGAAGAGGACTTGAACTGTAGTGCCACCTATTGGATGTAGCAATCCTAAAAAACAATTTGGCCCTTTTAATGAGCCTTGCCACATGACTTAGGATAAAAGCCACACTAGAATTTCAATTTGCTGACACGTGTTTCGGGGTGTTGACCCTCCTCAGTGCATAGCATGAGACGTGATTTGGGTTGTTTTGTGGAGAGAAGCAGAATAACCCACTTATGGGTTCCTCTGGCAAAGCGCCTTATGACTTTCAGGAACAAAGAATCGGGCATTTTGAAATAATAAGAGAGACAAATAACATAAAAATTATATAAATAATGTAACAATAGTTAAGAGCCAAGCACCAAATCAGTGATTGCTTCCAATTTTAAAAGGGGTTGTGCCCTTTCTGAAAACTATGGCTATAAGCTGCAGTAACAAAACAAACTGAGGATTACTGATCCTCCACGGGTCGATTGCCGATTGTCCACCACTGCTCCCTGGTCTGCTGTTTACATGCAGTGTTGACGTCACGTCAGCAGAACTGCAGCTATTCAGTGACCTCTGACAAGGTCAGAGCTGCTGAGCTCAGTGATTGTCTGCAGTGCTGTTGATGTGATTTCAGCACTGTAGACAAACAACAGCGACTGGGACAGAGGCGGAGAGTGAGCGCTAGACTCTGGCTGGCACGATAAGTGATAAACCATTTGTTTTGCTATAATTACTGCAGCCTATAGCCCATAGTTTTCTAAAAGGAGGCAGCCCTTTTAAGAATGCAGTGATGAACCTACCTATACTAAACTGCTACCTACATTTTAAAAAAAGCTCATGCCATAATTAATATGACATTTAAACTTGGTTGAAAAGCTTTTCCACATGCTATCATTAATCAGTTAGATAACTAGTAAAACTATCACCATACAGAGAAAACCATTTAACTGTACCTGCACCTTCAGGAGACTTTTTTGAACATGCGGTTGCATGTAAAGAATAAAACTATTCCTAGCTATTACATGACTTTCCTGCATTTTTTATCAGTAATTCCCTGTGCTCCTTCTGCTTTTATCTCCGTTTCCCCCCCTCCCATCTCCATAGAGTTTTATAAGCAGCAAGTGTTATTTTATCCTTCATTGCAGATTTGTAGACAGATTTGAGAAAATTGGGCTTTATCTCTAATAGACAGGTTTCAAAGTTTCTTAGAACGATACAATTATGAAAAAATAAAAATGAAGTTACTATTCTGGTGAATGTTTAGAGACTCAAACATAATAAATTACAGTGACATAATACTATAGAATATGTATTTTTATTTACTTTGTTATTTGAAAAAGTCCCTAAACAAAGTAAGACATGGGACCACAGGTCCTGACACACGCTTCACTTGCTAGATTTTCTATTGAAGCGCGATTATCCTTAGGATTCTTCTTACAGTATATATTTACATTACTATGCTAATAAAAATGAGCGAAGAAGGAATCTTACCAAAACACAAGTGTTTCAAGGAAAGATATGCCAACATCTGATGCCCCCACTACCACAATATGAGCATTGATGGTTATTTTGGGCTCCAAAGTAAGCTTCCGATTAATGTGGTACAATGCATAAGGTGACTGTAGAAAAAAAAAAAGAACATTAGATTAAATTCTTAGACAACTACATATAATATATATATACACAATGGTATATATATATATATATACAGTGGGGCAAAAAAGTATTTAGTCAGTCAGCAATAGTGCAAGTTCCACCACTTAAAAAGATGAGAGGCGTCTGTAATTTACATCATAGGTAGACCTCAACTATGGGAGACAAACTGAGAAAAAAAAATCCAGAAAATCACATTGTCTGTTTTTTTATCATTTTTTTTGCATTTTATGGTGGAAAATAAGTATTTGGTCAGAAACAAACAATCAAGATTTCTGGCACTCACAGACCTGTAACTTCTTCTTTAAGAGTCTCCTCTTTCCTCCACTCATTACCTGTAGTAATGGCACCTGTTTAAACTTGTTATCAGTATAAAAAGACACCTGTGCACACCCTCAAACAGTCTGACTCCAAACTCCACTATGGTGAAGACCAAAGAGCTGTCAAAGGACACCAGAAACAAAATTGTAGCCCTGCACCAGGCTGGGAAGACTGAATCTGCAATAGCCAACCAGCTTGGAGTGAAGAAATCAACAGTGGGAGCAATAATTAGAAAATGGAAGACATACAAGACCACTGATAATCTCCCTCGATCTGGGGCTCCACGCAAAATCCCACCCCGTGGGGTCAGAATGATCACAAGAACGGTGAGCAAAAATCCCAGAACCACGCGGGGAGACCTAGTGAATGAACTGCAGAGAGCTGGGACCAATGTAACAAGGCCTACCATAAGTAACACACTACGCCACCATGGACTCAGATCCTGCAGTGCCAGACGTGTCCCACTGCTTAAGCCAGTACATGTCCGGGCCCGTCTGAAGTTTGCTAGACAGCATTTGGATGATCCAGAGGAGTTTTGGGAGAATGTCCTATGGTCTGATGAAACCAAACTGGAACTGTTTGGTAGAAACACAACTTGTCGTGTTTGGAGGAAAAAGAATACTGAGTTGCATCCATCAAACACCATACCTACTGTAAAGCATGGTGGTGGAAACATCATGCTTTGGGGCTGTTTCTCTGCAAAGGGGCCAGGACGACTGATCCGGGTACATGAAGGAATGAATGGGGCCATGTATCGTGAGATTTTGAGTGCAAACCTCCTTCCATCAGCAAGGGCATTGAAGATGAAACGTGGCTGGGTCTTTCAACATGACAATGATCCAAAGCACACCGCCAGGGCAACGAAGGAGTGGCTTCGTAAGAAGCATTTCAAGGTCCTGGAGTGGCCTAGCCAGTCTCCAGATCTCAACCCTATAGAAAACCTTTGGAGGGAGTTGAAAGTCCGTGTTGCCAAGCGAAAAGCCAAAAACATCACTGCTCTAGAGGAGATCTGCATGGAGGAATGGGCCAACATACCAACAACAGTGTGTGGCAACCTTGTGAAGACTTACAGAAAACGTTTGACCTCTGTCATTGCCAACAAAGGATATATTACAAAGTATTGAGATGAAATTTTCTTTCTGACCAAATACTTATTTTCCACCATAATATGCAAATAAAATGTTAAAAAAACAGACAATGTGATTTTCTGGATTTTTTTTTCTCAGTTTGTCTCCCATAGTTGAGGTCTAGCTATGATGTAAATTACAGACGCCTCTCATCTTTTTAAGTGGTGGAACTTGCACTATTGCTGACTGACTAAATAATTTTTTGCCCCACTGTATATGTATATATATATATATATATATATATATATATATATATATATATATATACACAGTTGTGTTTGCCCCTTCCCGATTTCCAATTCTTTTGCATGTTTGTCACACTTAAATGTTTCAGATCACTTAACAAATTTAAATATTAGACAAAGATAACACAAGTAAACGAAAAATACAGTTTATAAATAAAGGTATTTATTATTAAATGAAAAATAAATCCAAATCTTCAGTGCCCTACATGAAAAAGTGATTGCCCCTCCCCCATAAAACTTAAATTAATTGTGGTTAATCACATCTTTGGGAAGCAGAGTTTAAATTCCCTAGCCACATGCAGGGCTGATTACTGACACACCCATTCTCAATCAAGAGATCACTTAAATAGGACCTGCCTGACAAAGTGAAGTAGAACGAAAGATCCGCAAAAGCTAGACATCATGCCGCGATCCAAAGAAATTCTGGAACAAAGTAACGGAGATCCATCAGTCTGGAACAGTTTATAAAGTAATTTCTCAAAATTTGGGACTCCAGCAAATCACAGTGACAACCATTATCCACAAATGTCGAAAATATGGAACAGTGTTAAACCTTCCCAGGAGTGGCCGACTGACAACAATTACCCCAAGAGCGCAGCAATGACTCATCCAAGAGGTCAATAAAGAGGTCAATAAAGACACAAAATTTCCATCTCCAACAAGCTTGTCGGCAGAGGGAAGCATGACGTGCTCTAAAATTTCATGGTAGACGGCTGCACTGACTTTAGTCTCCATAAAACACAGTGGACCTACACCAGCAGATGACATGGCTCCCAAAACTATCATTGATTGTGGATACTTCACACTAGACCGTGGAAATCAAAGTCCCAGAATCTGGAGGAAGAGTGGAGAGGCCACAATCCAAGCTGCTTGAGGTCTAGTGTGAAGTTTCCACAATCAGTGATGATTTGGGGAGCAATGTCATCTGCTGGTGTAGGTACACTGTGCTTTATTAAGACCAAAGCCAGCGCAGCCGTCTACCAGGAAATTTTAGAACACTTCATGCTTCCGTCTGCAGACAAGCTTTTTAGAGATGGAAATTTCTTTCTTCAGAAGGACTTGGCATCTGTCCACTCTGCCAAAAGTACCAATACTTGTTATAAAAACAACAGTATCACTGTGCTTGATTGGCTAGCAAACTCGCCTGACCTTAGCCCCAAGAGGAAGATGAGAGACACCAGACCCAACAATGTAGATGAACTGAAGGCTGCTTTCAAGGCAACCTGGGCTTCCATAGCACCTCAGCAGTGCCACAGGCTGATCGCCTCCATGCCACGCCACATTTATGCAGTAATTGATGCAAAATGAACCCTGAACAACATTTTTGATTTTAAATTTTTTTTTCAAGCTGATGTTATAAAGTATTCTAACTTACTGAGATAATGATGTTTAAGTTTTCATTGGCTGTAAGGCATAATCATCAACATTAACAGAAATAAACACTTCTAATAGATCACTTTGTTTGTAATGACTCTATACAATATATGAGTTTCACTTTTTGTATTGAAGAACTGAAATAAATTAACTCTTTTATGATATTCTAATTTTGTGAGATGCACCTGTATATTGTAGGCAATGATCAAGCAGTGCATTATTTTTATTTTTCATTATTCGTCTCTTAGGCTTTTTTGGCTACTATTTGCACATAAACCTATACAAATAACATTGGCACAGGGTAAGTATGCCAATTAGCACATAAAGATAGAAGAAAACCTCTGGGCATTCAGAGTAGAATTTCAATATTTGCAGATGACACTAAACTCTGCAGGGTAATCAATACAGAGGAGGACAATTTTATATTACAGGATGATTTATGTAAACTAGAAGCTTGGGCTGATAAATGGCAAATGAGCTTTAATGGGGATAAATGTAAGGTCATGCACTTGGGTAGAAGTAATAAGATGTATAATTATGTGCTTAATTCTAAAACTCTGGGCAAAACCGTCAATGAAAAAGACCTGGGTGTATGGGTGGATGACAAACTCATATTCAGTGGCCAGTGTCAGGCAGCTGCTACAAAGGCAAATAAAATAATGGGATGCATTAAAAGAGGCATAGATGCTCATGAGGAGAACATAATTTTACCTCTATACAAGTCACTTGTTCGACCACACTTAAAATACTGTGCACAGTTCTGGTCTCCGGTGTATAAGACATAGCTGAACTAGAGCGGGTGCAGAGAAGAGCGACCAAGGTTATTAGAGGACTGGGGGGTCTGCAATACCAAGATAGGTTATTACACTTGGGGCTATTTAGTTTGGAAAAATGAAGACTAAGGGGTGATCTTATTTTAATGTATAAATATATGAGGGGACAGTACAAAGACCTTTCTGATGATCTTTTTAATCATAGACCTGAGACAGGGACAAGGGGGCATCCTCTGCGTTTGGAGGAAAAAAGGTTTAAGCATAATAACAGACGCGGATTCTTTACTGTAAGAGCAGTGAGACTATGGAACTCTCTGCCGTATGATGTTGTAATGAGTGATTCATTACTTAAATTTAAGAGGGGACTGGATTCCTTTCTGGAAAAGTATAATGTTGCAGGGTATATACACTAGATTCCTTGATAGGGCGTTGATCCAGGGAACTAGTCTGATTGCCGTATGTGGAGTCGGGAAGGAATTTTTTTCCCCAATGTGGAGCTTACTCTTTGCCACATGGGTTTTTTTTGCCTTCCTCTGGATCAACATGTTAGGGCATGTTAGGTTAGGCTATGGGTTGAACTAGATGGACTTATAGTCTTCCTTCAACCTTAATAACTATGTAACTATGTAGATTCTTCAAGGTGCGAAACACGAGTTGGGTGCAGTTCTTTCATTGACTGGCGAGTCTCCTTCATGCCATTGTACACACTTACATCTCTCACTTATTTATACTTTTCCTACTTCATGATACTTCACTTTGACATATCGTGTCTGTTTATTATTAATGCTATCTTATGCTAACGCATCCCTCTATAATAGTGGGATTACATTTTGCTGTACCATTATATTTACCTCTGGTACCTACTAAACTATATTTACAGTATCTTATGGAGTATACTGTTGCCCTGCACTTATTCTTTATAGGTTTTTCTACTATTTTCACATACATCAAGAAATGGGGGCAATGTTTTATTTATACTGGTGAATTATTGGAATGCTGCTTCAATCTCTTCCGCAGAGCAACGTATGCCACATTCATTAGCCAGACAAGTGGTGGTCGGATCTGCCTTTGTTTTTTTTAGCAACAATTGTAATAAGAAAAGTGGCAGACAAAATATTGTGTCTTTCAACATTTATTATGCCAGAAAATTGGGATAAATACTCTGAAAAAAAAAAATAATTCCAAAGAAGCTAATTAAGTTTTTACAATAACATGCAAGTGATTTCAAAATGGAAAACTACTATGATATTTATTAAAAAAAAAAAAAAGAACCAAAATGATTTAATGGAAAATCCTATTTGACAAATGCCATTTTAGAAACTGGTTGGCACAATCAATTTGCACTTCAAACACTTCATACAAATAAATGATTTAGTAAAATTATAATACATTGTTGATTTGAAGTATTATGAAATATTTCTAGAACACAATGTTAGAAAGGTTTTAAAAATGTTTTCTTACTACAGCAAAAAAAAAAAGAAAAAAACAGCATAAAAAAATAAACATTATCATCATCAACAAAATGAAAACAAAATTGAAACATGCAAACTAAAATAACTATAAAGATGATCCAACTTTTGCTAATTTATTAATATATCAGATTCCTATATAATCAGATTTCCTTTCTTATTGAGTTTTTACATCTGCACCAAATTTTGGAAATATGAGCCAAATTGTATTGTCTCCTTTTCTCCATTTGAATGAGCACATGTCCTGCTAATCGAAGCTTTGTCCAGAAGAACTCTGACATCCAGTGGCCACACAAGGTACCTTTAAACTGGGTTATATCAAAACAGAATAAGATGTCTTTCAGAATTTACTCAATATTCTTACTGAATAAAAGCTAAAAAAAGTGGATGTTCACATTAGCTAATACATATGGTTCCAAATAAGATGGATTAAAGTAATTGCGCTATTTAACTCCTTAAAGACTTGGTGATTTTATTTTGCACTTCTGATTTCACCTCCAAGATCACATTTTAATTTTTCTGGTAAAATAGTTGCAGTTGTCAATGATGCTATTCGATTTATCATTTATTGTACTGGAAAATGGAAACAAAATTCAAGCCTAGTGAAATTGTGAACAAGATTAGTGGCTTTTTGGCTATTGTATTGATGATCTTTAAAAATGACTCGGAATCATGATTCACGGTTATGACCATATCAAACTTGCATAAATGTTTTTTTCACTTAAGTGGTAAAAAAAAATTCAGAAATAAAAATAAATAAATTAAAATTGGAGGTTTGTGTCATCATTTTCTAAGATCAGTAACATTTTTATTTTTCAGTCAATGGAGCTCCATTAGGGCTTGTTATTGGTATGCCTACCTGTAGTTTCTATTGATACCATACGTTTCGGCCATTGAAAAAAGTGCAATTCTAAAGTTTACATTTGTTACATCATTTACAGATTGGATTAATCAATTCTATATTTTAATGCATTGGATACACAAAACGTTGCAAATTATTATGCTAATTGGACTTAAGTGTCATAAAGATGCAATTTTTTTATCAAATAAACTCATGGAGGGTTTGTGTCTCAGGTCTCTTTGGATCACTGAAATCAATCTCAAACTCCTATGTTAATTAGTTTGCCAGGTGAGGCCAATTAAGAGAAAACTACTTAAGAAGGACGTTCCACATTATTAAGCAGGTCATAGGTTTCAAGCAATATGGGAAAAAAATCTCTCTGCAGCCGAAAAGCATCAAATAGTGCAATGCTTTGAGCAAGGTATGAAAACATTAGATATTTCATTAAAACCTAAATGTGATCATCATTTTGTGAATAGATTTGTGGCTGATACAGTGCACAGATGGGTTTGTGCAGATAAAGGCACAATGAGGAAGGTTTCTGTCAGAAAAATTCTTTGGTTTAACATAGCAGCTGCTAAAATACCATTACAATGCAGTAAACAAGTATTTGAAGCTGTTGGTGCCTCTGAAGTCCCGCAAACCTCAAGGTGTAGGATCCTTCAGAGGCTTGCAGTTGTGCATAAACCTACTATGTGGCCACCCCTAAACAGTGTTCACATGCAGAAATGGCTGCAGTGGGCCCAGACCTACATGAAGACTAATTTTCAAACAGTCTTGTACACTGATGAGTGATGTACAACCCTGGATTGTTTAGATGGATCAAGTAGTGGAGAGTTGGTGGATGGCCACCATGGCCCAACAAGGCTGTCAATGTCAATGTCATGCATTGGGCCTGAATCATGGAGAGACAGCGGGTAGCCCCTTATAGAGTCCCTGAAGGTGAGAAAATGATTTTGACAACGTACATAGAGGTTCTGACAGAGTACTTTCTTCCATGGTACAAAAAAAGCACTGCGCCACCCATAGCAAAATCATCTTCATGCATCATAAAGTACCATCTCATGCTGCAAAGAGTAACTCTGAGTCATTGGTTGTTATGAGCATAAAAGGAGAGAAGCTCTGGTGTGGCCACCATCTTTCCCTGACCTCAACCCTATTGAGATCCTTTGGAGTATCCTCAAGCAAAAGATATATTAGGGTGGGAAGCAGTTCACATCAATACAGCAGCTGGGAGAATTGTTGTGAGTTCTGTTTTTGGGCTCCCTCTGGTGGTTACTGATGGTACTGGGTGACTTGTGTTCTCTGCGGTCTCTGGTGTCCACCTGTTCCATCAGGTTATGGGAGTTTCCTATTTAACCTGCCTTTTTTTGTCATTTCCTCACCGGCTATCAATGTAATCAGCGTATCTTTTTACCTCTGCTCCCTGCGTCTGTTATCTTCAGGACAAGCTAAGTTTTGATTTTCCTGTTCCACGTTTTGCTTAATTTTTGTCTTAGTCCAGCTTGCAGAGATGTGATTCCTTGCTGCTGGTTGCTCTAGTGGGCTGAAATTACTCCTCATGTTCCATGAGTTGGCACATGAGTTCAAGTAATTTCAGGATGGTTTTGTGAAGGGTTTTTCGCTGACCGCGCAGTTCACTTTTGTATCCTCTGCTATCTAGCTTTAGCGGGCCTCATTTTTGCTGATTCTATTTTCATAACTACGTATGTGCTTTCCTCTCATTTCACCGTTATTACATGTGGGGGGCTGCTATTTCTGTGGGGTGTTTCTCTGGAGGCAAGTGAGGTCTGTGTTTCTTCTTATAGGGGAAGTTAATCCTTCGGCTGGCGCGAGACGTCTAGGAATCATCGTAGGCACGTTCCCCGGCTACTGCTAGTTGTGTGTTTAGGTTCAGGATCGCGGTCAGCTCAGGTTCCATCACCCTAGAGCTTGTTTTGTTTTTGTGCTTGTCCTTTTGTGATCCCCTGCCATTGGGATCATGACAGTATAGCCGGCCTGAAAAAATTGGTCATCGTTTTGGCTGAAGTAGGAGGAAAAGTAGTCTGAGGAAGTTTTTTTTTTTTCCTCCTCAGTGTTTGCTGCCTAGCCTTAATTGAAGCTTGACTGCTTCTTTCCTCCTCTTAATCCTTGAATGGCTCTGACCTCAGCTGTTTATCATGGACGTCCAGAGTTTGGCTTCCAGCCTGAATAATCTTGCTGCTAAGGTTCAAAATATACAAGATTTTGTTGTACATACGCCTATGTCTGAACCTAGAATTCCTGTCCCAGAGTTTTTTTCTGGAGATAGAGCTAGTTTTCTGAATTTTAGGAACAATTGCAAGTTGTTTCTTTCCTTGAAATCTCGCTCCTCTGGAGACCCTGCTCAGCAGGTCAAGATTGTTATATCTTTCCTGCGGGGTGACCCTCAGAATTGGGCATTTGCATTGGCACCAGGGGATCCTGCGTTGCTCAATGTGGATGCGTTTTTTCTGGCATTGGGTTTGCTCTATGAGGAACCTAACCTAGAGATTCAGGCTGAAAAAGCTTTATTGGCTCTCTCTCAGGGGCAAGATGAAGCAGAAATATATTGTCAGAAATTTCGGAAGTGGTCGGTGCTTACTCAGTGGAATGAGTGCGTTCTGGCTGCAAAATTCAGAGATGGCCTTTCTGAGGCCATTAAAGATGTTATGGTGGGGTTCCCAGTGCCTACAGGTCTGAATGAGTCCATAACTATGGCTATTCAGATTGATCGGCGTTTACGGGAGCGCAAACCTGTGCACCATTTGGCGGTGTCTTCTGAACAGGCACCTGAGATAATGCAATGTGATAGAATTCAGTCCAGAAGTGAACGGCAAAATTATAGGCGGAAAAATGGATTGTGTTTTTATTGTGGTGATTCAGCTCATGTTATATCAGCATGCTCTAAACGCACAAAAAAGGTTGATAAGTCTGTTGCCATTGGTACTTTACAGTCTAAGTTCATTCTGTCTGTGACGCTGATTTGTTCATTATCATCCATTTCCGTCGATGCCTATGTAGATTCAGGCGCTGCCCTGAGTCTTATGGATTCGTCATTTGCCAATCGCTGTGGGTTTAGTCTGGAGCCTCTGGAAGTTCCTATTCCTTTGAAAGGAATTGACTCTACACCTTTGGCTATGAATAAACCTCAGTACTGGACACAAGTGACCATGCGTATGACTCCCGTTCATCAGGAGGTGATTCGCTTCCTGGTACTGTATAATTTACATGATGTCTTAGTGCTTGGTCTGCCATGGTTACAAACTCATAACCCAGTCCTGGACTGGAAAACAATGTCTGTGTTAAGCTGGGGATGTCAGGGGGTTCATGATGATGCATCTCCGATTTCTATCGCTTCATCTACTCCTTCTGAGGTTCCGGTATTTTTGTCTGATTATCGGGAGGTTTTTAAGGAGCCTAAGCTCAGTTCGCTTCCTCCTCACAGGGATTGCGATTGTGCTATAGATTTGATTCCCGGCAGTAAATTCCCTAAAGGTCGTTTGTTCAATCTGTCAGTGCCAGAGCATACTGCTATGCGGAATTATGTTAAGGAGTCCTTGGAAAAGGGACATATCCGTCCATCTTCGTCCCCTTTGGGAGCAGGTTTTTTTTTTTGTGGCCAAAAAAGATGGTTCCTTGAGGCCTTGCATAGATTATCGTCTTTTGAATAAGATTACAGTCAAATATCCTTTGCCATTGT
This sequence comes from Ranitomeya imitator, assembly GCF_032444005.1. Lineage (NCBI taxonomy): Eukaryota > Metazoa > Chordata > Amphibia > Anura > Dendrobatidae > Ranitomeya > Ranitomeya imitator. Next base: position 95,067,099 of record NC_091286.1, read on the forward strand.
TGACTGATTTGTTCGCTCGCATTAAGGGGGCTAAATGGTTCACTAAGATTGATCTTCGGGGTGCGTATAATCTTGTGCGGATAAGGCGTGATGAGTGGAAAACCGCATTTAATACGCCTGAGGGCCATTTCGAGTATTTGGTGATGCCTTTTGGACTTTCTAATGCTCCTTCTGTCTTCCAGTCTTTTATGCACGATATTTTCTGTGAATATCTGGATAAATTTATTATCGTGTATTTGGATGATGTTTTGTTTTTTTCTGATGACTGGGAGTCTCATGTTCTGCAGGTGTTTCAGGTCCTACGGGCCAATTCTTTGTTTGTAAAGGGTTCTAAATGTCTCTTTGGAGTCCAGAAGATTTCTTTTTTTGGGGGGTATATTTTTTCCCCTTCTACTATTGAGATGGATCCCGTCAAGGTTCAGGCTATTTGTGACTGGACGCAGCCTACATCTCTTAAGAGTCTACAGAAGTTCTTGGGCTTTGCTAATTTTTATCGTCGCTTCATAACTAATTTTTCTAGTGTTGTTAAGCCTTTGACGGATTTGACTAAAAAGGGTGCTGATGTTACTGATTGGTCTCCTGCGGCTGTGGAGGCCTTTCAGGAACTTAAGCGCCGGTTTTCTTCTGCTCCTGTGTTGCGCCAGCCAGATACGTCGCTTACTTTTCAGGTTGAGGTCGATGCTTCCGAGATCGGAGCGGGGGCGGTTTTGTCACAGAGAAGCTCCGATGGCTCAGTGATGAAGCCATGTGCATTCTTTTCTAGAAAATTTTCGCCCGCTGAACGGAATTATGATGTTGGTAATCGGGAGCTTTTGGCCATGAAGTGGGCATTTGAGGAGTGGCGTCATTGGCTTGAGGGTGCTAGACATCATGTGGTGGTCTTGACTGATCACAAAAATCTGATGTACCTTGAGTCTGCCAAGCGTCTGAATCCTAGACAGGCTCGTTGGTAACTGTTTCTCCCGTTTCAATTTTGTGGTTTCATACCTGCCAGGTTCAAAGAATGTGAAGGCGGATGCTCTTTCTAGGAGTTTTGTGCCTGACTCCCCTGGAAATTCTGAGGCCACTGGTATCCTTAGGGATGGGGTGATTTTGTCGGCTGTCTCCCCAGACTTGCGACGTGCTTTGCAGGAGTTTCAGGTGGATAAACCTGATCGTTGTCCGCCGGAAAGACTGTTTGTTCCGGATAATTGGACCAGTAGAGTCATCTCCGAGGTCCATTCTTCTGTGTTGGCAGGTCATCCTGGAATATTTGGTACTAGAGACTTGGTGGCCAGGTCTTTTTGGTGGCCTTCCTTGTCGAGGGATGTGCGTTCTTTCGTGCAGTCTTGTGGAGTTTGCGCTCGGGCTAAGCCTTGCTGTTCTCGGGCCAGTGGATTGTTGTTACCTTTGCCTATCCCGAAGAGGCCTTGGACGCACATTTCCATGGACTTTATTTCGGATCTCCCTGTCTCTCAAAAAATGTCCGTTATATGGGTTGTGTGTGACCGCTTTTCTAAGATCGTTCATCTGGTACCCTTGCCTAAGTTACCTTCCTCCTCGGAGTTGGTCCCTCTGTTTTTTCAAAACGTGGTCCGTCTGCATGGCATTCCGGAGAACATCGTTTCTGACAGGGGATCCCAGTTTGTGTCTAGATTTTGGCGGACGTTCTGTGCTAAGATGGGCATTGATTTGTCCTTTTCGTCTGCATTCCATCCTCAGACGAATGGCCAGACGGAACGAACTAATCAGACTTTAGAAACTTATTTAAGGTGTTTTGTTTCTGCTGATCAAGATGACTGGGTTTCCTTTTTGCCGCTTGCCGAGTTTGCCCTTAATAATCGGGCTAGTTCTGCTACCTTGATGTCTCCTTTCTTTTGTAATTCGGGGTTTCATCCTCGTTTTTCCTCTGGTCAGGTGGAGCCTTCTGATTGTCCTGGAGTGGACATGGTGGTGGATAGGTTGCATCGGATTTGGAGTCATGTGGTGGACAATTTGAAGTTGTCCCAGGAGAGGGCTCAGCAGTTTGCTAATCGCCGTCGCCGCGTGGGTCCTCGACTTCTTGTTGGGGACTTGGTGTGGTTGTCTTCTCGTTTTGTTCCTATGAAGGTCTCTTCTCCTAAGTTCAAGCCTCGGTTCATCGGTCCCTATAGGATCTTGGAAATTCTTAACCCTGTCTCGTTTCGTTTGGATCTCCCGGCATCGTTTGCTATTCATAATGTGTTCCATCGGTCGTTGTTGCGGAAGTATGAGGTACCTGTCGTTCCTTCGCTTGAGCCTCCTGCTCCGATGCTGGTGGAGGGTGAATTGGAGTATGTTGTGGAGAAGATCTTGGATTCTCGTGTTTCCAGACGGAAACTCCAGTATTTGGTCAAGTGGAAGGGTTATGGTCAGGAGGATAATTCTTGGGTGATTGCCTCTGATGTTCATGCTGCCGATTTGGTCCGTGCTTTTCATAGGGCTCATCCTGGTCGCCCTGGTGGTTCTCGTGAGGGTTCGGTGACCCCTCCTCAAGGGGGGGGTACTGTTGTGAGTTCTGTTTTTGGGTTCCCTCTGGTGGTTACTGATGGTACTGGGTGACTTGTGTTCTCTGCGGTCTCTGGTGTCCACCTGTTCCATCAGGTTATGGGAGTTTCCTATTTAACCTGCCTTTTTTTGTCATTTCCTCACCGGCTATCAATGTAATCAGCGTGTCTTTTTACCTCTGCTCCCTGCGTCTGTTATCTTCAGGACAAGCTAAGTTTTGATTTTCCTGTTCCACGTTTTGCTTAATTTTTGTCTTAGTCCAGCTTGCAGAGATGTGATTCCTTGCTGCTGGTTGCTCTAGTGGGCTGAAATTACTCCTCATGTTCCATGAGTTGGCACATGAGTTCAAGTAATTTCAGGATGGTTTTGTGAAGGGTTTTTCGCTGACCGCGCAGTTCACTTTTGTATCCTCTGCTATCTAGCTTTAGCGGGCCTCATTTTTGCTGATTCTATTTTCATAACTACGTATGTGCTTTCCTCTCATTTCACCGTTATTACATGTGGGGGGCTGCTATTTCTGTGGGGTGTTTCTCTGGAGGCAAGTGAGGTCTGTGTTTCTTCTTATAGGGGAAGTTAATCCTTCGGCTGGCGCGAGACGTCTAGGAATCATCGTAGGCACGTTCCCCGGCTACTGCTAGTTGTGTGTTTAGGTTCAGGATCGCGGTCAGCTCAGGTTCCATCACCCTAGAGCTTGTTTTGTTTTTGTGCTTGTCCTTTTGTGATCCCCTGCCATTGGGATCATGACAGAGAATATTCTGGCATCCTGCAAAGAAATTCAAACAGGAACTCTTCTAAAACTCACAAGTTCAATGGAGGCAAGAATTGTGAAGGTTATATCAAAGTAGGGGTCCTTTGTTAACATATACGGTAGCTTAGCCTGTTAAAATGTATTTGATTGAATTACCATTTTCAGTTCTTTGCAACCTATAAAATATTTGGAAACTCTGTTGTGCATAGTAATTTGGAACGGCACATTTTGATTTTTTTTTTAGTTTTGTAAAAAAATACTGTTATTATTGTGAAGGTTGTACAATAAAATGTGATTTACACTTTAATGTTGGGGTCTCAAACATGCCGGCTGTATGCAGCCCCGGAGGGTCCACTGTGTGGCCCTTGGGCCCCTGAGACAATCACGGCCCAGTCCAGGGGCTGCCGACGTCAGCACTTCTCTTCAACTGAATGTGCGTCCTCGGACGCACATTTAATTGAAATGTATTGCGGCGCAGAAACCAGCACTTTGCAGCGCAATGCCAATACCAGCCACCAGCCAATCAGAGGCCAGAAGCTAACGTCGGCGTCTTGGCGTGGCTGCACATGACGCAATTGCTAAGCGCTCCAGTTGTAGAGAAGGAAAAGGGTGCTGGTCACCGAGGGAAAGAGGTCTGGTGTGAATAATTTTGGAGAAAAGGATAGGGACATTACTGTAAGATGGGGACCAGGAATGGGTGGCATTACTAGAAGATGGGAAAAGGATGGGTGAAATTACTATAAGATGGGACCAAGATGGATGACATTACTATAAGATGGGACCAGGATGGAGACATTACTATAACATGGGACCAGGATGGGGACATTGCTATAAGATAGAGACCATTATCACAGGATGGAAAATGTTACCACAGCTTGGGGACAAGAATGGGGGACATTATTACAAACAGGGCTGTGGAGTCAGTAAGCCAGACTTGCTACTTGTAAATTTTCCTGACTCCGACTCCACGACACTGAATCTGCAGCCCTGGCTCATTACTGACCATGTACAGAAAGTGCAGCACAGATTCATGTCAACTAAAAGCTAGATTCTTAGCTCAGGAAAAGAACAGACATTTATAGGACATTTCATAACTTTCCCAAATTGTTATGAAAAAATTTACAGCACATCCTGAATTGAACTACTGTACTCAATTTATTATATATTATTATATAACAGCTGCAATCGGAGCTCGGCTCAAGTCACTGCTGTTAAACACAGATGCCGGCCATGTAATATGACTGGCATCTTCCCAGTATGTAGAGCATCATCCCTTGACGAAGGCAGTGTGCCAAAACGTGCGTTGGGGTAGACGCCATCCAGGAGAGAGAGAGAGATCCATATCACCTTAGTAAGTACCACCACCTTTCCACATTTGGATTAATAATTACATACTCATACTTTGATCTCTTTTCTCTCTCTTATAGTTCCTCTATCGTGCCTTCATAATAATTTTGTCATTTACTGTGAATTCACTGTAACACTTGATTATACGTAGAAATCATCCTTGTTGGATTTTTTTCTCTTTGCACATAGCACTAAGCACTTTACTAATAGGGTATAATCTCTCCATATATTTTGTTACCTATCTTTCATTGATTATTCTTCGTATGCATTTTACTCTTTTGGCAAGTACATTGTGATTGGCACTGTATTTTTGGCCTCATTATAATAATTTTGGCCATTCTTTGTACCTGGATGTGTGGCCTTGTTTTCAATGTTTTGTTTGTACTCATTGATTTGTTACTTCCTAGTTTAACCTGTATTTTACTACCACTGATTGAACGTTATGGTCGACTTTTCTCTTCCTGTTTGCATGCTTCTGTGATATTCAGACTGTCCTCTTTAGGCACAACTGTCCAGCTTCTAAGGGTGCAGGTTTATTATCTGTGGTTATATGATCTTTATCATCACCAATACACACCGGCACCCTGCCTCTGTGAGCACTCCTTCTTTCATGTACATGGATCAGTTGTCCTGGTCCCTTTGCAGAGAAATCGCCCCAAAGCATGATGTTGCTACCCTCATGCTTCACAGTAGGTATGGTGTTCTTTGAATGTAACTCAGCATTCTGTCTCCTCCAAACACGACGAGTTTTGTGTCTACCAAATAGTTCTACTTTGATTTCATCAGACCATATGACATTCTCCCAATACTCTTCTGGATAATCCAAATGCTCTCTAGCAAACTTCAGACGGGCCCGGACATGTACTGGCTTAAGCAGGGAGAAATGTCTGGCACTGCAGGATCTGAGTCCCTGGGGGCGTAGTGTGTTACAGATAGTAGCCTTTTTTACAGTGGTCCCAGCTTTATGCAGGTCATTCACTAGGTCCCCCTGTTGTGGATTCTGTTTTTGGGCTCCCTCTGGTGGTTACAGATGGTACTGGGTGACTTGTGTTTTCTGCGGTCTCTGGTGTCCACCTGTTCTATCAGGATATGGGAGTTTCCTATTTAACCTGGCTTTCTTGTCATTTCCTCGCCGGCTATCAATGTAATCAGTGTGTCTTGTTACCTCTGCTTCCTGCTTCTGTAATTTTCAGGACAAGCTAAGTTTTTGATTTTCCTGTTCCACGTTTTGCTTAATTTTTGTCTTAGTCCAGCTTGCAGATATGTGATTCCTTTTTGCTGGTTGCTCTAGTGGGCTGATATTACTCCTCATGTTCCATGAGTTGGCACATGAGTTCAAGTAATTTCAGGATGGTTTTTTGAAGGGTTTTTCGCTGACCGCGCAGTTCACTTTTGTATCCTCTGCTATCTAGCTTTAGCGGGCCTCATTTTGCTGAATCTGTTTTCATAACTACGTATGTGCTTTCCTCTCATTTCACCGTCATTACATGTGGGGGGCTGCTATTTCTGTGGGGTGTTTCTCTGGAGGCAAGAGAGGTCTGTGTTTCTTCTAATAGGGGAAGTTAGTCCTTCGGCTGGCGCGAGACGTCTAGGAATCATCGTAGGCACGTTCCCCGGGCAACAGCTAGTTGTGTGTTTAGGTTCAGGATCGCGGTCAGCTTAGTTTCCATCACCCTAGAGCTTGTTTTGTTTTTTGTGCTTGTCCTTTTGTGATCCCCTGCCATTGGGATCATGACATCCCCCCGTGTGGTTATGGGATTTTTGCTCACTGTTCTTGTGATTATTTTGACGCTACAGGGTGAAATCTTGCATGGAGCCTCAGATCAAGGGTGATTATCAGTGGTCTTGCATGTCTTCCATTTTTTTTTATTATTGCTCCCACAGTTCATTTCCTCACACCAAAATGCTTGCCTACTGCAGATTCAGTCTTCCCAGCCTGGTGCAGGGCTACAATATTGTTTCTGGTGTCCTTCAACATTTCTTTGGTCTTCACCATAGTGGAGTTTGGAGTGTGACTGTTTGTGGTTGTGGACAGTTGTCTTTTATACTGATAACAAGTTAAAACAGGTGCCATTACTACAGGTACTGAGTGGAGGACAGATGAGCCTCTTAAAGAAGAAGTTGCAGGTCAGTGAGAGACGGAAATCTTGTATGTTTTTAGGTGACCAAATACCGTATTTTCCGGCGTATAAGACGACTTTTTGACCCCAAAAAATTGTCCCAAAAGTCGGGGGTCGTCTTATACTCCAGGTACGGCGTGTGTAGGGAGCGATATCTCCCCCACCTCATTGTAGATTGTAAGCTCTCACGAGCAGGGTCGTCTTATTTTGCTTTAATTATTGTATTGTTAACGTTGTTACTTATGACTTTTGTGTTTGAAACTGTTAAACTGTAAAGCGCTGCGGAATATGTTGGCGCTATACATATATAAATAAAGATTATTATTATTATTATTATCCTGCATTTCGGCGTGTGGTTCCCAGGGTCTGGAGGAGAGGAGACTCTCCTTCAGGCTCTGGGATCCATGTTCATGTAAAAAATAAAGAATAAAAATAAAAACATGGATATACTCACCCTCGGACGGGCCCTGGCTGTCACCGCTGCTAGCGTCTCCCTCCGTTCCTTAGAATGCGGTGAGTGAAGGACCTTCAATGACGTCACGGTCACATGAGCGGTCAGGTTACCGGTCACCTGACCGCTCATGTGACCACGACGTCATCGAAGGTCCTTCACTCACCGTATTCTAAGGAACGGAGGGAGACGCTAGCAACGCTGTGAGCCAGGGCCCGTCCGAGGGTGAGTATATCCATGTTTTTTATTTTTATTCTTTATTTTTTACATGAATATGGATCCCAGGGCCTGAAGAAAAGTCTCCTCTCCTCCAGACCCTGGGAACCACACGCCGTATAAGATGACCCCCCGTCTTATACGGCGGGTATATCTCAAATTCCATATTTTATATGGAAAAGTTGGGGGTCGTCTTATACGCCCAGTCGTCTTATACGCCAGAAAATACGGTACTTATTTTCCACCATAATTTGCTAAATAAATCTTGCCAAATCAGACAGAGTGATTTTCTGGATTTGTTTTCTAATTTTGACTCTCATAGTTGTGGTCTACCTGTGATGTCAATTACAGGCCTCTCTCATCTTTTCAAGTGGGAGAACTTGCACAATTGGTGGCTGACTACATACTTTTTTTCCCCACCGTACTTTATAACTGAAGTCATTTTGGAACAAAACAATAAATACTTGATTATTGTGATCATACCATAGACATCAGTTAAAGATGTTTTGTCCATTCATTCTTATCTCAGATATCCACCATATGCACATGGCTCTATTGGTTATCATGCTGGTGTTAGGGGTTGTATCCCAGTGCCAATTTTTGTCCTAGGAAACAGGTTGTGGCAAAATGAGTGCATTTTTAAATGTTTGTATCTGTCTTGTCTAGATTTTTATTTTATTTTATAAAAATTATTTGAATTGCAACTGACCTTTGGATGGGTTTTCCCCTTTTATTGAATTGATGATATTTGCCATGACTTTACTATTGGTGGCTATCAAAACTATGGGACCACCGATAGAAAAGTAATGGCATATCCTAGAGATACCATTATGTTATAAGATGTGACTACTGCCTTAAAGAAGGTTGAGAATCCTGACAATGAAGATGTTGCAGAGCTAGTTTAGCACTATCTCACCTTTTCTAACTTTTCCCACAAAGCTGGTGGTCAAGAGCGCAGGGAATAGTTAGTAAGTGGAACTAATGCTGTTTTATTCAGTGGATGTCCCAGAGGTCTGACTCCTCTCTAATCAAAGTGATGGCATATTCTAGGGGAATACCTTTTAACCAGCGATTTAATTTTTGCCACCCTAGGTTCAGCCCTATATGACCTTTCCTTACATTTTTTCTTTTAAAGTAAATGAATCTGTTTAACTGACATATTAATTTACTATGTTCACATATACAGCTCTGGCAAAAATTAAGAGACCACTGCAAAATGTTCAGTTTGTCTGATATTGCACTTTATAGGTATATTTTTGAGTAAAATGTTCTTTTATTCTATAAACTTCTGACATGTCTCCGAAGTTCCAAGCAATAAATTTTGTATTTATTTTCTGAAAATGAGAAATGGTCAAAATAACAAAAAAATGCATTGCTTGCAGACTTCAAATAATGCAACAACAAAAAACAAGTTCATAATCATTTAGAAACAGTTCAGAAATCAATATTTTGTGGAATGACCATGATTTAAATCACAGCTTTCATGCGTCTTGACATGCTTACCACCAGCCTTTCACACGTTCTTCTTTGTTTGATGGCTTGTGACTATCCTTCTTCCTCTTGATTACATTCCAGAGGTTTTCAATGAGGTTCAGGTCTGGACATTGGGCTGCCCATGACAGGGATTTGATGTGGTGGTCCTTCATCCACACCTTGACCTAGCTGTGTGGAATGGCACATTGTCCTGCTGGAAAAAAAAAAGGCCTCAGAGTTGGGGAACATTGTCTGAGCAGAAGGAATCAACTGTTTTTCCAGGATATCCTTGAATGCGGCTTGATACGTCCTTTGCAAAGATTAACCTGCCCAATCCCAGCTTTACTGAAGCATCCACAGATCATCACCGATCCTCCACCAAATTTCACAGTGGGTGCAAGACACTGTGGCTTCTACGCCTCTCCAGGTCTCAGTCTAACCATTAGACGACCAGGTGTTGGGCACAGCTGAAAATTAGACTCATCAGAGAATATAACCTTACTCCAGTCCTCTATGGTCCAATCCTTATGGTCTTTGGCAAATTCAGCCTGGCTCTCCTTTGCTTCTCATTGATCAAAGGCTTTTTTCTAGCTTTACATGACTTGAGTCCTGGCTCTAGGAGCCTGTTACGAACTATTATTGGTGTGCACTACACCCCAGCTGCCATTTCCCATTCCTGTTGTAGGTCACTTGATGTCATCCTGTGGTTGCTGAGTTACATTCGAATAAGATGATGGTCATCCTGGTTAGTGGAGAGCCATTTTCGCCCACTGCCGGTCTGTAGCTTCTTTGTCCCCAATGTCTGCTGTTTGACCTTGTTGTAATGAACTGCCGTCTCAGAAATTTTAAGGATGGAGGCAACATGACGCTCACTGTGTACCTCTGCTAGTAAAGCCAGAATTTGAGCCCTTCTTTTCCTCACTCAAGACTTTTCTTTTCAACTCCTTTGGCATGGTTAAAATTTATTTTTTCATTCCTATTACTTTTGGGATATTACTAGCACTTGTTCTGCCATCCAGCTTGTCCTATTGCAAGAGGATTGTGATCACCACAGCAGTGTTTTTTTTATAGGAGAAGGAAGTCTGGGAGCTTCAACGGGATCCACATGCAGCACCAAATGGGAGAGCCAAATCAGAAGACAGGTGGGTGCTCGGAAGGCTGGTGAGCACAGCCAAAGAGGAACAATAGAAAAGGATAGCGGCACACCACAGATGAAAATAGCAAGCCATATTAAAAACATGAAAAGTCTTACGCATTTCAGGTGCATGCAGCACCCTTATTCATAGTCCTATGACTAAAGGTGCTGCATGCATCTGAAACGCATAAGGCTTTTCATGTTTTTAATATGGCTTGCTATGCCTGAATAAAGTTTTTTTCATTTCTTTATGAGTGGTGTGCCGCTATCCTCTCTATTTTTCAGTGTTTTTAATACTTTCCTTCGTTAAATAAGATTTGTTTCAGGTGATCACCTAATCAGAAGCACATTAAGCACCGGTAGAATGAGGTGTACTCTGGTTGGAATTCAACTGACACTGGAATGGAATGGCTGTCAGATATGTAGAGAAGTTGATTTTTATAAAACTGTGCAGTGGTCTCTTAATTTTTGCCAGAGCTGTATAATATACTTGTGCTTTCTCTGCATTTGTAATGATAATCAAACACTAGCCCGTCGCCCTGCTTGTGCCTCCAACAATATAGATATCACTACCGGAGAGAATATCTCATGGCCCTTTCGTAATAAGCATATGAAGAATAATTTATCTCATCGATGTCTGTAAAACATTGTAAGGTCTAAGAGGTTCCTGAATATATTATCCATGGAGGGAGGTCTATGGTTTCCAGCTATGTGTGGCAGCAATTTCCACAGTAACAGTTGGCTCTATGAACCATTAACACTCTCAGGGTCTAAGAAGATAACAGACTCCTATGACATGCGCATAGCAACAGATTTTCTTTCATCTGACCTAGAAACGAGATCCCTGATAAGTACATTGATGTAACAGCAGACATTATACAACTTCACCATGCATTAGTCAGAAAACATATGGAGTACGAGTTATCAATTATGATATGAAGATATCTGCTGGTAATGCTTGACGGGTAATTAAACAAAAAGGTGTAACGTGGAGGTATTTATCAGATGCTGTCTGGGCTTGTTTTCCATGCCATAAGCCCAACGCTATGTCAACTCATCAATATTGCATAAGGCTTGAAGGCTTGAACATATGTGCCACACGGACTGCAGGAAAAACCTACAGACGCCTTTCAGTACAATGTAAATAGCTGTGGGGTCCAAACAGAAGGAAATCAGTAATTGTCAACCGTTGTGTCTGTCCTGCACATGGGTAATTATGAGCAGCACTAATGATCTGTATGAATAGGCCGATCTTCAGTTTAGGGCTCATGCAGATGATCATATAAATCGGTCCAATTTTTCATTAGGATGCACCCTAACCATTGTTATCTAAGAGGGCTGTTCAGATGAAGGATTCTCTCCTTAGCCAACTGTATGTGAACAAAAAAATTAATTGTATGATGCACTTCTTTCTTCTTTGTGTCAGATGAGTCTCCTCCATTTAAAGGTAACGTTACACTAAACGACTTACCAACGATCACGAACAGTGATACGACCTGGCCGTGATCGCTGGTAAGTCGTTGTGTGGTCGCTGGGGAGCTGTCACACAGACAGCTCTCTCCAGCGACCAACGATCAGGGGAAAGACTTCGGCATCGTTGAAACTGTCTTCAACGATGCCGAAGTCCCCGGGTAACCAGGGTAAACATCGGGTTACTAAGCGAAGGGCCGCGCTTAGTAACCCGATATTTACCCTGGTTACCATTGTAAAAGTTAAAAAAAACAAACAGTACATACTCACATTCCGAAGTCTACAGGTGTGTAAATCCCCCCCCCAAAAAAAAACCCGATTCGGTTCCCATATAGAATTTCACAGTGGCATCTGATTTTTATGGATACATTGATACATTTCTGTTATAAACCTAAGAGACTGTATTTTATCATGTGCATTTTTTTAACTCTTTCACCCCAGGCCATTTTCTGTTTTATTGTTTGTTTGTTTTTCCATTTTGTTTTTTGTTCCTCTTTTTCCCAGACCCATAATGTTTTAATTTTTCCATTAATATAGCCATGTGAGGGCTTTTTTTTGCAGGAAGAGTTGTAGTTTTGAAAGACACCATAGGTTTACTATATAATGTACTGGAAAACGTGATAAAAAATTCCAAGTGCGTGAAATTGCAAAAAAGTTCAATTTCACCATTTATTTTTTTTCCATGTTCACTAAATGCTACAACCAACCTGTTATTATGATTCTCCAGGTCATTATGAATTTGCAGATACCAAACATGTCTAGGTTCTTTTTTATTTAAGTGGTGAAAAAAAAAAAATTTTGTAAAAGAAAAAGAAAAGACATTTTATGAAACCCGTAGCGTCTCCATTTTTCCGGGCTGAGTGAGGGCTTATTTTTTGTGCGTTAATCTGTCATTTTTATTGATGCTATTTTGGGGGATACAATGTTTTTATCACCTGTTATTGCAATGTTGCGGCAACCAAAAAAAAGTGTGATTCTGCCGTTTTGAATTTTTTTCTCAATACGCCGTTTAGCTATTGGATTAATTATTTTCATATTTTGAGAGATTGGGCATTTCTGAACGCAGCACAACCAAATATATATATATCGATTTTTTATATAATATTGTTTTATTATGAATGGGGCAAAAGGAGGGTGATTTGAACTTTTATATTTTTAACATTTTTAAAAACTTTTTTTTTTAGTTTTTACTTGCATAGGAGACTTGAAACCGCGATCTTCTGATTGCTTGTGCCAAAAATAGCACGGCTTCAGCCCTGCTATGTGTAGCATCTGCTATGAACGCCAGCCGCGGGGTAGCACTCAATGATCAAATGAGCTGTCATGTGCGGGAAAAGATGCGGGCTCAGAGCCCACATCAAAGGACGAGATACGACGTATAGCGGGGCTACTGTAGATGTCCGAAATCTGGACTGCACATGGATGTCACTCAGATGTAACATGGACATCACATAGATGTCACGAAGATGTAAAAAATGGGCATACACATGACACACAGATGAAAATCGGATGAAGATTAATTGAAAATCGTCTGAGTTTTCTGGATGCAACTCGGATTTGTTTTTATACGCTTGTCTACAGCTGACCTTAGATCCTACAAGATTCAAACACTGAAAGCGCCCATTCAAATACCTTAAAAATGTCGCCAGAGCACTTAAAACACATTAGACTATCGTCAGCCGTAATTGCTGAAATTGACGATGTTCCTGCAGCAGTCTAATGCGTATGGGAACCAGAACAAATGATTAACGGGGAAATAAGGATCTGGCGGGTCCGATTTTGGATTGCCGATCCTTTAGTTCTCTTAGAGATAAGCCAAGTCCAGAGAGGTGAAGCAGTCGCTCTCTCATGGAGAACAAAGAAGCTGTTAGGACTGGCGGAACTCATCAAATAATATTAAAGAATATGAGGTGCGTTCTCAGCCCGGGGTCCACCGTGCAGAGATAGTACCTGCTGCTGAGTAATGGCGGATGGACACTTGCTCACACGTGGGTTAGACCTCACCCAGTGTGAATGGAAGCGAACTCTGTTGCTTCACAGAGTCGCCGTAATTACGCTGCTCCCTGTTAGTAGTCACAGGATGCAGCTGAAAGACACTAGTGGGATCCCTATGAATCACCCCCACTAAACTGGTGATTGAACTTGCTCTGACCCTCGGTGGCTTTTGAGCCCACGCCTGAGGACGCCCTGAGTCAGATGCTGAGTCCAAGTGGGAATTCCCACACTACTCTGAACGGCTGTCAGGAAAGCGCACTGATTGCGCACGGTGCCGTACAGGCGGGCACTGCAAATAGATACTGAAACGTGTGCTTAGTGTGCAGGTAGCACTGTCGGGCGCTAGGTAGCTCCCACTATTTGCGAGCAGTCATCAACACAAGGAATGGGAATGATTAAGGAGCTTTCATCCATCAACAGACATTCATCTACACACACACATATCAAGTCTATACTAGCCCATGGCCGCGCGGCCATGCAAACCTTTTATAACTGTAGCACTCAAGGACCTTCCTAGTGGTCCAATAGGAGCTGCTACAGGACCTGAGCGTGTGACCCCCGACCTCCAATGGAACGTCGTCCTGTGGACATGCTCAGTATGGGAAAAGCAGGACTTAGTCCCTGAAACTCCTGCTCGCTGCTGATCAGTACTCGCTACAAAGGCAGAGCCTGGAAAGGCAGCAGTAACCAAGTGCACAGTATCAGCCTGAGCCAGACGCTGGGACCGACGTCTCTGCTGAGAAGGCTCCACTGTTACTGGAGGAGAATGGGAGACCGCAGCGGACATGGTTCGAGATTCCCCCTGTGCAGCGGTAGCAACTCGACTCCTAACAGAAGCACTCAGCAGAGAAAGCTCCTATATATGGGAGAACCAGCCGAGAAAGCCAAGTCATCTAAGGTTTATAGGTGGCTTAAGCTAGATGTCACTCGGGTTTTGATTGATTTGTCAGAGATACAAGTAAGCCTTCAATTTTTAAAACTTTTTTAATCCCTTGTCTTTCAAAAGCCGTAACTTTTTTATTTGTCTGTCGATGGCCATAATATGGTTACAAAGAGATGCATTTTTCAAAAGAACCACTTTGGAGTACATATAATAGATTAGAATGTTGTTATTATTTGACGGCATTCATAGCGTACTATAAATTGCTTTTTTTAATATTATTTTGGCGTTTTAGTTAAATTACAGCGAGGTTTATTTTAGAAATGTTTACTATTTTTTCACAATAATAACACACAGAAAAAAATAATTTACTACATTCCGAGATAAAGGCCTTTTTAATTTTTCCACTTGCAGAGCTGTGAAAGGGCTTAGTTCATGCAGGATGAGTTTTCTTTGGCACAATTTTGAGGTATATATGACTTTTTGTTTACTTTTTTGTTTACTTTTTATTCCTTTTTATTAATAAATGGGCAAATACTGATTATTACATTGTATTCAACAGTTCACCATGCATGTTAAAGAACATGCCAATTTTATAGTTTGGGTAGTTGCAGACACATTAAATCTAATTACTGTCATGGCCGAAAGTGTTGGCACCCTTGAAATTGTTCCAGAATATGAAGCATTTCTCAAAGAAAATTATTGCAATTACAGATGTTTTCTTATACATACAGTACAGACCAAAAGTTTGGACACACCTCATTTAAAGATTTTTCTGTATTTTCATGACTATGAAAATTGTACATTCACACTGAAGGCATCAAAACTATGAATTAACACATGTGGAATTATATACTTAACAAAAAAGTGTGAAACAGCTGAAATTATGTCTTATAGTCTAGGTTCTTCGAAGTAGTCACCTTTTGCTTTGATGACTGCTTTGCACACTCTTGGCATTCTCTTGATGAGCTTCAAGAGATAGTCTCCGGGAATGGTTTTCACTTCACAGTTGTGCCCTGTCAGGTTTAATAAGTGGGATTTCTTGCCTTATAAATGGGGTTGGGACCATCAGTTGTGATGTGCAGGAGTCTGGTGGATACACAGCTGATGGTCCTACTGAATAGACTGTTTGAATTTGTATTAGGGCAAGAAAAAAGCAGCTAAGTAAAGAAAAACGAGTGGCCATCATTAATTTAAGAAATGAAGGTCAGTCAGTCCGAAAAATTGGGAAAACTTTGAAAGTGTCCCCAAATGCAGTGACAAAAACCATCAAGCGTTCTCTACGCTTAGTGTGGCACACAAAGATACAAAATGCAAAGATTGAGTCAACCGCTTCCTTTTATATCTGGTTTCAGATGTGATGTTTATATTGCCCATACCTGTTGCTTGCTACAGATAAGTTTGAATGAGCATCACATGGGTGAAACAAAGTTGTTTACCTACAATTCTGGAAAGGGATCAACAATTTTGTCCGGACCATTTTGGGGATTTTGTATGAAATTATGACAGATTTGCCTTTTTTCCTCTGTTTTTTTTGTGTTGTTTCAATACACACAATGGAAATTAGCATGTGCATAACAAAACATGTGTATTTGCTATAATTTTCTTGTAGCAATGCCTCATTTTCTGGAACAGTTTCAAAGGCGCCAACATTTTCAGCCATAAGGCAGCACACTGCAGCGCTAGAACATACAAACTTGAAAAACGAAATTTGAACTGCATTACTGCACTAGAAATATGAAAAATGAGAGCTTTTAGCGCATAAAAATGGCCAATTTTATGTGTACCTGGTAGCCCCGTTACGGCATCTCTCTTATACCAGGTCCTAAACTTGCCTTACCTCGCTGAGAATAAACGTCTCCATCTGAATGGGTACATGTGAAAACCTCTTACTAGAGTAAAATTCTCTCTCTCTGTGGAGGGGTATTGGACCTGCTGTAATTAAAACACCTGAAGCTAGGAGGCGGAGTGCACGATCAGAAGGCTAAAGAATACATTTCAAAAACCTGACCGGCACATCCAAACATAGACTCAGTGTGAACAGGTGCTGAACCTAGAGTCGCCAACTCGTATATAGTTAAGTAAATAAGGCAGCACACTGCAGCGCTAGAACATACAAACTTGAAAAACGAAATTTGAACTGCATTACTGCACTAGAAATATGAAAAATGAGAGCTTTTAGCGCATAAAAATGGCCAATTTTATGTGTACCTGGTAGCCCCGTTACGGCATCTCTCTTATACCAGGTCCTAAACTTGCCTTACCTCGCTGAGAATAAACGTCTCCATCTGAATGGGTACATGTGAAAACCTCTTACTAGAGTAAAATTCTCTCTCTCTGTGGAGGGGTATTGGACCTGCTGTAATTAAAACACCTGAAGCTAGGATGCGGAGTGCACGATCAGAAGGCTAAAGAATACATTTCAAAAACCTGACCGGCACATCCAAACATAGACTCAGTGTGAACAGGTGCTGAACCTAGAGTCGCCAACTCGTATATAGTTAAGTAAATAAGGCAGCACACTGCAGCGCTAGAACATACAAACTTGAAAAACGAAATTTGAACTGCATTACTGCACTAGAAATATGAAAAATGAGAGCTTTTAGCGCATAAAAATGGCCAATTTTATGTGTACCTGGTAGCCCCGTTACGGCATCTCTCTTATACCAGGTCCTAAACTTGCCTTACCTCGCTGAGAATAAACGTCTCCATCTGAATGGGTACATGTGAAAACCTCTTACTAGAGTAAAATTCTCTCTCTCTGTGGAGGGGTATTGGACCTGCTGTAATTAAAACACCTGAAGCTAGGAGGCGGAGTGCACGATCAGAAGGCTAAAGAATACATTTCAAAAACCTGACCGGCACATCCAAACATAGACTCAGTGTGAACAGGTGCTGAACCTAGAGTCGCCAACTCGTATATAGTTAAGTAAATAAGGCAGCACACTGCAGCGCTAGAACATACAAACTTGAAAAACGAAATTTGAACTGCATTACTGCACTAGAAATATGAAAAATGAGAGCTTTTAGCGCATAAAAATGGCCAATTTTATGTGTACCTGGTAGCCCCGTTACGGCATCTCTCTTATACCAGGTCCTAAACTTGCCTTACCTCGCTGAGAATAAACGTCTCCATCTGAATGGGTACATGTGAAAACCTCTTACTAGAGTAAAATTCTCTCTCTCTGTGGAGGGGTATTGGACCTACTGTAATTAAAACACCTGAAGCTAGGAGGCGGAGTGCACGATCAGAAGGCTAAAGAATACATTTCAAAAACCTGACCGGCACATCCAAACATAGACTCAGTGTGAACAGGTGCTGAACCTAGAGTCGCCAACTCGTATATAGTTAAGTAAATAAGGCAGCACACTGCAGCGCTAGAACATACAAACTTGAAAAACGAAATTTGAACTGCATTACTGCACTAGAAATATGAAAAATGAGAGCTTTTAGCGCATAAAAATGGCCAATTTTATGTGTACCTGGTAGCCCCGTTACGGCATCTCTCTCAGCGAGGTAAGGCAAGTTTAGAACCTGGTATAAGAGAGATGCCGTAACGGGGCTACCAGGTACACATAAAATTGGCCATTTTTATGCGCTAAAAGCTCTCATTTTTCATATTTCTAGTGCAGTAATGCAGTTCAAATTTCGTTTTTCAAGTTTGTATGTTCTAGCGCTGCAGTGTGCTGCCTTATTTACTTAACTATATACGAGTTGGCGACTCTAGGTTCAGCACCTGTTCACACTGAGTCTATGTTTGGATGTGCCGGTCAGGTTTTTGAAATGTATTCTTTAGCCTTCTGATCGTGCACTCCGCCTCCTAGCTTCAGGTGTTTTAATTACAGCAGGTCCAATACCCCTCCACAGAGAGAGAGAATTTTACTCTAGTAAGAGGTTTTCACATGTACCCATTCAGATGGAGACGTTTATTCTCAGCGAGATAAGGCAAGTTTAGGACCTGGTATAAGAGAGATGCCGTAACGGGGCTACCAGGTACACATAAAATTGGCCATTTTTATGCGCTAAAAGCTCTCATTTTTCATATTTCTAGTGCAGTAATGCAGTTCAAATTTTGTTTTTCAAGTTTGTATGTTCTAGCGCTGCAGTGTGCTGCCTTATTTACTTAACTATATACGAGTTGGCGACTCTAGGTTCAGCACCTGTTCACACTGAGTCTATGTTTGGATGTGCCGGTCAGGTTTTTGAAATGTATTCTTTAGCCTTCTGATCGTGCACTCCGCCTCCTAGCTTCAGGTGTTTTAATTACAGCAGGTCCAATACCCCTCCACAGAGAGAGAGAATTTTACTCTAGTAAGAGGTTTTCACATGTACCCATTCAGATGGAGACGTTTATTCTCAGCGAGGTAAGGCAAGTTTAGGACCTGGTATAAGAGAGATGCCGTAACGGGGCTACCAGGTACACATAAAATTGGCCATTTTTATGCGCTAAAAGCTCTCATTTTTCATATTTCTAGTGCAGTAATGCAGTTCAAATTTCGTTTTTCAAGTTTGTATGTTCTAGCGCTGCAGTGTGCTGCCTTATTTACTTAACTATATACGAGTTGGCGACTCTAGGTTCAGCACCTGTTCACACTGAGTCTATGTTTGGATGTGCCGGTCAGGTTTTTGAAATGTATTCTTTAGCCTTCTGATCGTGCACTCCGCCTCCTAGCTTCAGGTGTTTTAATTACAGCAGGTCCAATACCCCTCCACAGAGAGAGAGAATTTTACTCTAGTAAGAGGTTTTCACATGTACCCATTCAGATGGAGACGTTTATTCTCAGCGAGGTAAGGCAAGTTTAGGACCTGGTATAAGAGAGATGCCGTAACGGGGCTACCAGGTACACATAAAATTGGCCATTTTTATGCGCTAAAAGCTCTCATTTTTCATATTTCTAGTGCAGTAATGCAGTTCAAATTTCGTTTTTCAAGTTTGTATGTTCTAGCGCTGCAGTGTGCTGCCTTATTTACTTAACTATATACGAGTTGGCGACTCTAGGTTCAGCACCTGTTCACACTGAGTCTATGTTTGGATGTGCCGGTCAGGTTTTTGAAATGTATTCTTTAGCCTTCTGATCGTGCACTCCGCATCCTAGCTTCAGGTGTTTTAATTACAGCAGGTCCAATACCCCTCCACAGAGAGAGAGAATTTTACTCTAGTAAGAGGTTTTCACATGTACCCATTCAGATGGAGACGTTTATTCTCAGCGAGGTAAGGCAAGTTTAGGACCTGGTATAAGAGAGATGCCGTAACGGGGCTACCAGGTACACATAAAATTGGCCATTTTTATGCGCTAAAAGCTCTCATTTTTCATATTTCTAGTGCAGTAATGCAGTTCAAATTTCGTTTTTCAAGTTTGTATGTTCTAGCGCTGCAGTGTGCTGCCTTATTTACTTAACTATATACGAGTTGGCGACTCTAGGTTCAGCACCTGTTCACACTGAGTCTATGTTTGGATGTGCCGGTCAGGTTTTTGAAACATTTTCAGCCATGACTGCATGTGCAGTAACATAGCAGATCTAGGGTCACTGGTATGTCCCTGATTGCCACAGCAACCGATCAACACCTTGAAATCAGGTCATGGAAAACCTATGGAGTAATAGCACTTGTATACATCATCTGTCTAGCCACACAGATGCTGTAAAATATAACTAATGTCCACTGCCAAACGTGTGGCTGAGCTCTTGAACTCGACCCATCATAGCGGAATACATGACCGGTAAATCGCATGAACACTGCGATGGAAGAATCACATGCACGAGCGCGTGCATGTTTGTGTAAATATGCATATATACGTACAGTCATGAGAAAAACTAAATACACCCTCTTTAAATTGAGAAAAAGAACAACAACACATGACAAATTATAGAGTCGCAATATCTATTAACAAAAAGTAGGCTAAAGTGAAGCCCGTTGCTGCTAATCAAATGCCCTTGATAAATTGTTCATCACCAAGTGTGCCCACCTCTATAAAAAGAGAAGACTTGCCAGTTTGCTGATCTAGGGTATTCAGGCATATGTTAAGAAAATGCCAAGGAGTAAAGACATCAGCAAGGCCATTTCCAAACAACTTGGAGTCCATCATTATACAATGAGAAAGAGTATTCACATGTCGAAAACAGTTTACAATTTGCCATGGAGTGGTCATCCCAACAGATGAGACCCAAGGTCAGACTTGGCAATACTCAGAGAAAATTAAAAAAAAAAAGGAAGAGCTATAGCTCAAACTCTAAAGGTCTCAATCAGCATGTGAAATGTTTGAGTTCATAACAGTACAAATAGAAAAAGACTGAATAAATATAGCTTGTTTGGAAGGGTTGACAGGAGAAAACCACTTCCATCTGAAAAGAACATGGAAGCATGACTAAAGTTTGAAAGGTTAACCATAAGACTTCTGGAACAATGTGGACAGGTGAGACCAAAAGTAGAGATGTTTGGCTATAATGCTCTGCACTTCATGTGGCCAAAACCAGACACAGCATATCAACACAAACACATAAACTGAAATGTTGTGCATGGTGGTGGAGATGTAATGATTTGGGCTTGTTTTGCATTTACACGGCCTGGGCACCTTGAAGTCATTGATTATTCTATAAGTCCTATATGAGGCCATCTATCCAAAAGCTAAAGCTTTCCTGAAACTGTGTCATGTAACAAAACAATAATTCTCAGCACGCCTCATCAGGATTGCTAAAAAAGAAAAAAATCAGGTTTTGTGATGGCCCAAGGTCCAGACCTCAACATAATCAAAATGCTGTGGCATTAGGTTGATGCTAATGATGGATCTACAAACTATTGATTCATGGATTATACTTCATTTTTTACTCACTGTGTTTGAATTTTTAAATAAATAATGACAATACTAAATAAATAATGATGCAATGTAATTTGTCATGTGCTGTTGTTCATCTGACTGCTTGTTGGATTAAAGGAGCCTTGAATGTAGGTGACATTACAGTCGGCAACCTACCACTGTATTCTGTGCCCCAGCTATTATCTGGAGGAACCTGGAAGCAAGTGTTCAATTTCCCTATAACCACTACAATAGAGAAAACGTTAGATATAAAGCGCTGTATAAGTAATGCACAGACACGCCGCACGTAGATGAGGACCTGAAAAGTAGAACCCGTATATGAACTCACAAAGTCCTACAGGGGGATTTGATAGTGGATTTTATACACCAGAAAAACACTTTGTATAAAAGCATATAAATGCCTGCTTGTTCATGATCCAGAAGCACCAGCTTATGCTACCAGTCAAACATTTTCCTGGTGGTGACCATTTAGATCAGGGGTCTCAAATTTGGCTGGGTACAGAAAAAAATTGACTTTGACGGGCCGCATTCTTTGCAAGACGAGATTCAATTTTTAGTGATACCATATTTTTTCTTTATACATACAATCTGTTAGCATTTTTATGAACATTTTTGTTGTGTATTTTTATTTTATTTTTTTAATACAGTAGCATTTATCGTATGGGTTATGGTACAATTTTAGTTTGGGTCATTACGGATGCAGCAATAACAAATGTTCGTCAGTGTGGCAGAGCTTAAGGGATCCAAATTAGTGATGAGCGAATATACTCGTTACTCGAGATTTCTCGAGCATGTTCAGGGGTCCTCCGAGTATTTTTTAGTGCTTGGAGATTTAGTTTTTAGCGCCGCAGCTGAATGATTTACATCTGTTAGCCAGCATAAGTACATGTGGGGATACCCTAGCAACCAGGCAACCCCCACATGTACTTATGCTGGCTAACAGATGTAAATCATTCAGCTGCGGCGCTAAAAACTAAAACTCCGAGCACTAAAAAATACTCGGAGGACCCCCGAGCGTGCTCGAGAAATCTCGAGTAACGAGTATATTCGCTGATCACTAGTCCAGATGTATTCGCCTGAGTCATAACTAGCGGCTTTTCAAAAAGTCGCAAAACTTATAACAAATATACGCTAGTCCTACTCTGGAGTGATTTAATGCAAGTCCTACATTTTTATGCATGGAATCATTTTACTGATTAAAGAGCTGAATGCTTTTCTAAGATCTAAGATCCATTTAGCTTTTATCAACTTAAACCAGTCAATTCATGGCACAGATCTCCACTGCAAACACATTACATGTAAAGTGCTGGCTGGAGGCGAATTTAGAGTAAAAGTCAGCACGTTTTCTGTGTTTTTCCCATTACATCTCATTTGAGAGCTTGACTATTGCCCAATCTTGGCAGGCAGCAGATGGCATTGTTAGCAGGAATGTCCCCAATGTTTGTCACTTCTGCACATTTGCAAAATTAAAAGGAAGATGACCTACCTTGTCTTGAAAGAAAGATGTCAGCAGCATACAGGTGTTAATGGCATTTGCGGAAAGGCTGAATGATCATTGTGTAGAAAGAACAAAACCGTTTTTTCAGCTGTCTCAGACTAGTTAACAAGTAGCGATCTGAATACAGAAGAAGAAAGGGCTGCATTTCTCCAATAAAGGACAGCACGAGGACTTAATGAGGATAAAATGGAACTGCAAAATAAGTAGATGAGCGCGAGACGTCTCTGATCACAATTAAAAAGGCCGTCAAGCCGCAGCTCAGCAGTTGAAGTATTCTGTTGTGTGTTAAAATGATTGGCACATAGTACTACAATAGAAATGGTTTTTCAGTCTAAGGCAATTCCCTGAAGAGAACCTGTGACCACATCTTCCCAATGAAACAAACATGGTGGGGTGTATACGTGCTCTAGACAGAGCTAAGCGCTACCTCTTATCATTTTACACACTCCTGTGCTAAAAATGAGCCTCAAAAAGCTTGAATAATTGACACAAAACACATACCGGCACTTTGCTTTGAGCGGTGGATTCTTTCATGGATCTTACATTGTCTCGTAGACAACCAAGCTCTTTAGGTCATCCAATAAGATCCCATTGATCTTGACAATAATTGAGGAGACAGGGTCGTAACAATAGTAAAAGCAGGGAATGAATGTAGCCAGCAGGGAACCTTTGTGCACAGTATAGAGTCCTGCATGGCACTACACATGATGATGGTGGGTGTCCAGGCCCTTGGTTGGCTACCGATGCCTGTCTGCTGTGGTTAGGCACCCATGGTTGGCCTGTCATACAGTGCTGCCTGTGGGATCACTGGAGAAGAGTACATGTACTGGGAAGAGAGCGTGTGCTATTGTGGTTTTCTTTATCAGCAGAGGTCAAGAGGTATATTTAAGGCTATGTGCACATGTTGCGGATTTTGATGCGGATCCGCAGCATTTTTAGACTCATGGAATTGCATCAAATCCGCACGTGTAGTACACAACCACTGTAATGTTAGTCAATGGGAAATCCAGAATAAGTGTGCACATGCTGCGGAAAAATCTGTGCACATTTGCAGAGTTTTATTTTCCGCAGCATGTCTTTTTGCGGATCTGCAGCGTTTCTGCACCCATTGACTTCCATTGAGTCAGTCAAATCCGCAGCAAAACCGCAGGTGTAAAAATATTTGCGGTTTTGCTGCGGAGCTGCGTGCGAAAAACGCTGCAGAAAGGCAGGAGGAAGAGTGTGTGGGTGGAGACGATGTGCGTGTCTGTGAGGTGGTGTCTGTGTGTATCTGTGTGTGTCTGAGAGGGTCTGCGTGTATCTGTGTGTGTCTGCGGGGGTCTAAGGGTGTGTGCGTGTGTGCGTGGCTGTGTGTGTGTGTGTGTGTGCGGGTCTGTGTGTAGGCAGGCATCGTCTGATGGGACTACTAGTCCCATCCGGCTATGTCTGCTGTCACGTAGAACAGTGACAGCATTAGCCGATGATGGGACAGTAGTAGTCCCATCATCTGGCTACTGTGCTGAATAGTAAAAAAATAAACACATATACACATACAGTACATAGTCACCAAACAGCTAATCCTCGATGACCTCGATTGCCTGCAAAAAAAAATAAAAAAATAAACCAACAGTATACTCCCTGTTCCAATGTAATCCATTTAACCCCTTTCTGCCATTGGACGTAATATTCCGTCCATGTGGGGTGGGCCTTAATTCCCAAGGACGGAATATTACGTCCAGCGCGATCGGCCGCGCTCACGGGGGGAGCGCCGCCGATCGCGGCCGGGTGTCAGCTGCTTATCGCAGCTGACATCCGGCACTATGTGCCAGGAGCGGTCACGGACCACCCCCGGCACATTAACCCCCGGCACACCGCGATCAAAGATGATCGCGATGTGCCGGCGGTGCAGGGAAGCATCGCGCAGGGAGGGGGCTCCCTGCGGGCTTCCCTGAGACCCCCGCAGCAACGCGATGTGATCGCGTTGCTCCGGGGGTCTCCTACCTCCCTCCCTGCAGTAAGTCCCGGATCCAAAATGGCCGCGGATCCGGGTCCTGCAGGGAGGGAGGTGGCTTACCAAGTGCCTGCTCAGAGCAGGCACTTGGTAACGCTGCACTGCTCTCAGACAGATCGGTGATCTGTCAGAGTGCTGTGCAAACTGGCAGATCACCGATCTGTATTGTCCCCCCCTGGGGCAAAGTAAAAAAGTAAAAAAAAAAATTTCCAAGTGTGTAAAAAAAAAAAAAAAAAAAAAAATCCTAAATAATGAAAAAAAAAAAAAAATATTATTCCCATAAATACATTTCTTTATCTAAATTAAAAAAACAAAACAATAAAAGTACACATATTTAGTATCTCCGCGTCCGTAACGACCCGACCTATAAAACTGGCCCACTAGTTAACCCCTTCAGTAAACACCGTAAGAAAAAAAAAAAAAAAACGAGGCAAAAAACAACGCTTTATTATCATACCGCCAAACATAAAGTGGAATAACACGCGATCAAAAAGACGGATATAAATAACCATGGTACCGCTGAAAGCGTCATCTTGTCCCGCAAAAAACGAGCCACCATACAGCGACAACAGCAAAAAAATAAAAAAGTTATAGTCCTCAGAATAAAGCGATGCAAAAATAATTATTTTTTTCTATAAAATAGTTTTTATCGTATAAAAGCGCCAAAACATAAAAAAATGATACAAATGAGGTGTCGCTGTAATCGTACTGAACCGAAGATTAAAACTGCTTTATCAATTTTACCAAACGCGGAACGGTATAAACGCCTCCCCCAAAAGAAATTCATGAATAGCTGGTTTTTGGTCATTCTGCCTCACAAAAATCGGAATAAAAAGCGATCAAAAAATGTCACGTGCCCGAAAATGTTACCAATAAAAACGTCAACTCGTCCCGCAAAAAACAAGACCTCACATGACTCTGTGGACTCAAATATGGAAAAATTATAGCTCTCAAAATGTGGTAACGCAAAAAATATTTTTTGCAATAAAAAGCGTCTTTCAGTGTGTGACGGCTGCCAATCATAAAAATCCGCTAAAAAACCCGCTATAAAAGTAAATGAAAAAAATGTATTTATTTCCATTTTCCCATTAGGGTTAGGGCTAGGGTTAGGGTTAGGGCTAGGGCTAGGGTTAGGGTTAGGGTTAGGGCTAGGGTTAGGGCTAGGGTTAGGGCTAGGGTTAGGGCTAGGGTTAGGGTTAGGGCTAGGGCTAGGGCTAGGGTTAGGGCTAGGGCTAGGGTTAGGGCTAGGATTAGGGCTAGGGTTAGGGCTAGGGTTAGGGCTAGGGTTAGGGTTAGGGCTAGGGCTAGGGTTAGGGCTAGGGTTAGGGCTAGGGTTAGGGCTAGGGTTAGGGCTAGGGTTAGGGTTGGGACTAGGGTTAGGGTTAGGGTTAGGGCTAGGGTTAGGGTTGGGGCTAGGGTTAGGGCTAGGGTAAGGGCTAGGGTTAGGGTTAAGGCTACAGTTAGGGTTGGGGCTAAAGTTAGGGTTAGGGTTTGGATTACATTTGCGATTGGGATTAGGATTAGGGGTGTGTCTGGGTTAGAGGTGTGGTTAGGGTTACCGTTGGGATTAGGGTTAGGGGTGTGTTTGGATTAGGGTTTCAGTTATAATTGGGGGGTTTCCACTATTTAGGCACATCAGGGGGATCTCCAAACGCGACATGGCGACCGATCTCAATTCCATCCAATTCTGCATTGAAAAAGTAAAACAGTGCTCCTTCCCTTCCGAGCTCTCCCGTGTGCCCAAACAGGAGTTTACCCCAACATATGGGGTATCAGCGTACTCAGGACAAATTGGACAACAACTTTTGGGGTCCAATGTCTCCTGTTACCCTTGGGAAAATACAAAACTTGGGGCTAAAAAATAATTTTTGTGGGAAAAAAAGAGATTTTTTATTTTCACGGCTCTGCGTTATAAACTGTAGTGAAACACTTGGGGGCTCAAAGTTCTCACAACACATTCCATTTAAGTCTGCATTCCAAATGGCGCTCCTTCCCTTCCGAGCCCTCCCATGCGCCCAAACGCTGGTTCACCCCACATATGGGGTATCAACGCACTCAGGACAAATTGGACAACAACTTTTGGGGTCCAATTTCTCCTTTTACCCTCGAGAAAATACAAAACTGGGGGCTAAAAAATAATTTTGAGGGGAAATTTTTTATTTTATTTTCACGGCTCTGCGTTATAAACTGTAGTGAAATACTTGGGGGCTCAAAGTTCTCACAACACATCTAAATAAGTTCCTTGGGGGGTCTAGTTTCCAATATGGGGTCACTTGTGGGGGGTTTCTACTGTTTAGGTACATTAGGGGCTCCGCAAACACAATGTGACGCCTGCAGACCATTCCATCTAAGTCTGTATTCCAAATGGCTCTCCTTCCCTTCCGAGCCCTCCCATGCGCCCAAACGCTGGTTCTCCCCCACATATAGGGTATCAGCGCACTCAGGACAAATTGCACAACAACTTTTGGGGTCCAATTTCTCCTGTTACCCTCAGGAAAATACAAAACTGGGGGCTAAAAAATTATTTTTGTGGGAAAAAAATTTTGTTTTATTTTTACGGCTCTGCATTATAAACTTCTGTGAAGCTCTTATTGGGTCAAAGTGCTCACCACACATCTAGATAAGTTCCTTAGGGGGTCTACTTTTCAAAATGGTGTCACTTGTGGGGGGTTTCAATGTTTAGGTACATCAGTGGCTCTCCAAACGCAACATGGCGTCCAATCTCAATTCCTGTCAATTTTGCATTGAAAGGTCAAACGGCGCTCCTTCCCTTCCGAGCTCTCCCATGCGCCCAAACAATGGTTTACCCCCACATATGGGGTATCAGAGTACTCAGGACAAATTGTGCCACAACTTTTGTGGTCCAATTTCTTCTCTTACCATTGGGAAAATAAAAAATTGGGGGCGAAAAGATAATTTTTGTGAAAAAAAAATGATTTTTTATTTTTACGGTTCTGCATTATAAACTTCTGTGAAGCACTTGGTGGGTCAAAGTGCTCACCACACCTCTAGATAAGTTCCTTAGGGGGTCTACTTTCCAAAATGGTGTCACTTGTGGGGGGTTTCAATGTTTAGGCACATCAGTGGCTCTCCAAACGCAACATGGCGTCTCATCTCAATTCCTGTCAATTTTGCATTGAAAGGTCAAACGGCGCTCCTTCCCTTCCGATCTCTCCCATGCGCCCAAACAATGGTTTACCCCCACATATGGGGTATCAGCGTACTCAGGACAAATTGTGCCACAACTTTTGTGGTCCAATTTCTTCTCTTACCATTGGGAAAATAAAAAATTTGGGGCGAAAAGATAATGTTTGTGAAAAAAAATGATTTTTTTATTTTTACGGTTCTGCATTATTAACTTCTGTGAAGCACTTGGTGGGTCAAAGTGCTCACCACACCTCTAGATAAGTTCCTTAGGGGGTCTACTTTCCAAAATGGTGTCACTTGTGGGGGGTTTCAATGTTTAGGCACATCAGTGGCTCTCCAAACGCAACATGGCGTCCCATCTCAATTCCAGTCAACTTTGCTTTGAAAAGTCAAATGGCGCTCCTTCCCTTCCGAGCTCTGCCATGCGCACAAACTGTGGTTAACCCCCACATATGGGGTATCAGCGTACTCAGGACAAATTGTACAACAACTTTTGGGGTCCATTTTCTCCTGTTACCCTTGGCAAAATAAAACAAATTGGAGCTGAAGTAAATTTTTTGTGAAAAAAAGTTAAATGTTAATTTTTATTTAAACATTCCAAAAATTCCTGTGAAGCACCTGAAGGGTTAATAAACTTCTTGAATGTGGTTTTGAGAACCTTGAGGGGTGCAGTTTTTAGAATGGTGTCACACTTGGGTATTTTCTATCATATAGACCCCTCAAAATGACTTCAAATGAGATGTGATCCCTAAAATAAAATGGTGTTGTAAAAATGAGAAATTGCTGGTCAACTTTTAACCCTTATAACTCCCTAACAAAAAAAAATTTTTGGTTCCAAAATTGTGCTGATGTAAAGTAGACATGTGGGAAATGTTACTTATTAAGTATTTTGTGTGACATATCTCTGTGATTTAATTGCATAAAAATTCAAAGTTGGAAAATTGCGAAATTTTCAAAATTTTCGCCAAATTTCCGTTTTTTTCACAAATAAACGCAGGTAATATCAAAGAAATTTTACCACTATCATGAAGTACAATATGTCACGAGAAAACAATGTCAGAATCACCGGGATCCGTTGAAGCGTTCCAGAGTTATAACCTCATAAAGGGACAGTGGTCAGAATTGTAAAAATTGACCCCGTCCATAACGTGCAAACCACCCTTGGGGGTAAAGGGGTTAATAACGAGTGTCCCACGATGATCTCCCGTGTAGAGATGTCACATCTGGAGATATGACTGTTCTACAGGGCTCCGGTGATACAGTGACCGGAGACAATCCTCCCACATTGCATCACTCCGCCGCCTAGAGGTCACCGGAGTTCGTCCTGTCACATGCGGCACCATTGCACAGCAGTAGTGCACTGCGGAAGTATTATCTCCGGTCAGTGTATCATCGGAGGCCCCTGTAGAGATGTCACTTCTCCCAATGTCACTGTTCTACACGGGAGATCGTTGTGGTAAACTCATTATTAAATGGACTACATCGGAACAAGGGAGTATTTGTGCTGGTTTATTTTATTTTTTTGCAGGAGAACGAGGGCGTTGCATGGATTAGCTGTATAATAAATATGGGAAACTGTGTGGTGTTTTATTTCATTAAAATACTTTATTCTGTCTATGTCTTTATTTAACATGTAACAACTATAGGATTAGTAATGGGTTTCTTATTGACACCTCTCCATTACTAAGCCGGGCTTGATGTCACCTTACAATACAAAGGTGACATCTACCCCACAACTATTACCACACTTGCCACCGCTACAGGGCAAGTGGGAAGAGAGAAGCTAAGTGCCGGAATTGGGGCATCTTAGAGATGCACCATTTCTGGGGCAGCTGAGAGCTGGTGTTTGTAGCCAGGGGTGGCCAATATCCATGGCCCCTTCCTAGGCTATTAATATCAGCCCGTAGCTGTCTGCATAGCTTTTTCTGGTTATTAATTATAGGGGGACCTCACGTCATTTTTTGGTAGCTCCTCTATTTTAATAGCCAGTAAAGGCTAAATATATAGCTGTGAGCTGATATTAACAGCCTGGGAAGATCCATGGGTATTACCCCCCTCCCAGACTATAATCATCTGCCCCCAATTGCTGGCTTTCCCTCTCTTGTTTGGAAAATTGTGCCATTTTTTTTCCATTTTTTTTTTTTAATTAAACAGATATTGCATTTAAGGCCGGGGTCACACTTGCGAGAAACTCGCACAAGTCTCGCACCTCAATACCCGGCACTGCCGCCAGAATTCAGGACTTGCGTGTGGGCCGCATGTATTTCAATGCAGCTGAATGCTCCAGTCTGAGTGCCAGCGGAAGTGCCAGGTACTGAGGTGCGAGACTCGTGCGAGTTTCTCACAAGTGTGACACCGGCCTAATGCAGATTTTGCGTGTGTGTATTTAACTCTTTATGTACCATTTTATTATGTTTATTACTAAACATCGGACTTGGTATTATCTATCTATCTATCTATCTATCTATCTATCTATCTATCTATCTATCTATCTATCTATCTATCCGTGTGTAATCATTATTCTTAAACGGAGTATGTAAAAAAAGAGGTTGGACAAAGAAATGACATCACAATTCTTTATTTTTGTTAAATAATATATCTTTTTTTAGCTTACAAAAACGCATATAAATCCGCATGAAAAACTGCATGAAAATCCGCATCAAAAACGCATTAAAAATGCATCAAAAACAAGTGGATTTTTAACTGCGTTTGCTGCCAAGAGAATAAGGATCTGCACAGAAAATTCCACAGGCAAATCAGCAACGTGTGCACATACCCTAAAGGGAACCTGTCACCAGTTTTGTCATATAACAACTAAATGTATGACCATATTCAGTGCCAGTGCTGCAGTCCTTAAATGCTTATATAACCTCCTGACTCCCCCTATATACCACCCGAAAACCTTATAAGTTCTCCCACGCTGTATGAAAATTGTATCCTTCTGGTCCCATGATGTGGTTTTGGGCCTCTCCATCCCTATCTCGGCTGGAGCTCGTTGTCCACCTTCTTTAATTGAAGTGGATGACGCCTCTGTCATCCACACTGCCAGACGAAAACTTGCGCCAGCGCACAGAAATCGCTGCTCATGCCTGTGCACTATGGTTTGCCCTACTACAGGCGCATGCACACTTACATTTTCGGCTCTGCACGCAGTATTATAAAGCATAAAGAGCAGACATAAGCCACAGTTTCTGGGCGCAGGCGCAAGATTTTGCTCATCAATGTAATGTGGATGACAGAGGCATCATCAATGTCAATTAAAGAAGTAGGACAGTGAGCAGCAGCCGGGGGGGGGGGGGGAGAGATAGAGAGGCACAAAACCACGCCCCTCGGACCGGACTGACCCAATTTCCATACAGAGAGGGAGAACTTAAAAAAGGTTTTTGGGGAGTATACAGGGGGAGTCAGGGGGTTATGTAAGCATTTATGGACTGCAGCACAAGCGCTGAATAAGGTGATAGTTTTAGTTGTTATATGACAAAACTGGTGACAGGCTCCCTTTAAATATACCTCTTGACCTCTGCACTGATAAAGAGAACCACAATACACAAGCTCTCTTCCCAGTATATTATTCTACACAAAAGCCTGAGATTGGGCAAACCGTATTCTGATATAAAACTGCTTTAAGTTTTGCAAAACTTGTAGTTCTGAAAGAAAAAAAAAACAATCTCCATTGGTAAGTGCATTCTCCAAATACTTATTTAATACATCTATCCCATAATGTATGGTGTCCTTGTGGTACTGAAATGGTTAACAGAACCAGCTCTGCTCTAAACAAGTATTATTTTCCATGTCTATCATTGGAGGCTGCAGATTGTGAACTCTGTTGACTCCATAATGACACTGACAGGCCACTTGACCTGATGTCTCCGTGTTCATTGCTCATAAGAAAATTCAAGGTAACTTGTTTAGTTAGCAAAGCGCACAGTGAAAGACATAAAAACTTTAAGCCTTGATCAGCTTTGAAAAGTTTATTTTTGTCTTGTTAGTCATGGTTTCATATCATAAAGGTTCCCAGCAAAAAGAATCGCCATATCGCGACTGCAGGGTATACATGAATTGGCCATTTTATGCACTAAGTATTCTCAAATTTTCCTATTTTCTAGAGCGGTAATGCAATTCATATTTCATGTTTGCATGCTATAGCGCTACAGAGTACTACTTTATTTGTTGGTTATATATGGAGATGGCTCTTCTTAGTAAGCATATGTTCACGTCTGTCTTCTGTTTTGAAATCACGGTCAGTTTTTTGTTATTTGTATACATAGGTTCTCTGACTGAGCACTCCACCCCTCAGACTCTGGCGGTTTTAATCATAACAGGATCCTATCTACCCACATAAATGTAGGCTTCAACCTACAGTAGGTGAAAATTCACATTAGAAAGTTTCCCAGCAACAAGAATCGCCTTATCGCGGCTGCAGGGTATAGATGAATTGGCCATTTTTTGCGCTAAGCATAAGCTATAGCGCTACAGAGTGCCATTTTATTTGTTGTTTTTTATTGTGACATTGCTGACGATTGTGCCATTGTGTTGGAAATAGAGTTGAAGAAGGCTGCACTTATATACTAACCAATTACTGGAAACAAAACCTATGTGGTGTCCTGGAGAACTGGGCACTCACAGATTCAACCAAAAGATATCTCCAACCCCCCAATTTTCTGTAGTTTATACAGCTCTCTGTCACTTACTATTGGACAACAGGCCTGGTATCCATGCTTGGCACAACACTACTTTGCTGGTACCAGTTACAGGTAATCACTGCAAATGACTTAATTGATTTTACAATAATGACACTCCGGCTCTTCAATTTTTTCACCAATGGGGGTAACATGCACAAGCTTCTAATGAACTATAGAGGAAAAGAGAGTGAAGACATATGTATATAAGTTGACAGAATAACTCCAAGGCTAAAATGCTCATCTTCTTAAAGGAGCTTTCCAGTGAAGATCAACAGGATAAGTAATAACTTATGGATTGGTGGGGGTCTGACTGCTGGGACCTGCTCTGATTGCCAGAACAGAGAAATTGTATCTCAAATGGGGCACGTCTATTCTTGTTAGATCAGATCGGCTGTACACATGCCCAACTGACACTCCAGTCATCCCTATTCGGCTGCCGGTCACATGGCCACAAAAGGTCCTGCTTCCTGTTCAACACACATTCCCCTTGAGAAAGCGATGCAGTAGACACGCAAAACGCGCGTCGGGGTCTAACCACACCTGGCCCAGGGTCCACTCTTGCTTTGCCCCTGGTAAGTTATCAAAGCCCTCCTTTTATCCATTACATTCACTTTGATCGCACATTTTTGGGTGTGGTGTTCTTACCATCTTATTGCATACATAAGCACTGGCACTTTACGCAATATGCTGCAATGGTTATATGGGCAACTTGCAATCATGGATTTCCTTGGTTCCTCTGTTTCCGTCCTGCTTTAGTTTTATCATGCGTTATCTTATAAATGGTCACTGTTGTTGCATACTGTTTGGTTATTAATAAAATTATTGACTTTGCTACTATTGACGCCTATTTGCTCCTTCTTCTCCTTCATTTCTTAATTTTGGAGTGGGCTTATTTTGTGTGTTGCATGTGGTCAGGCTTCGTTTCAAGCCCCACTTCTTTGACATTTAATATGTCACTGAGGTTTCTGCATCTACTAACATCCAAAGAACTGCAGGCCTCACTTGCCTGTTAAGGTTAGTGTTCCACAATAAGAAAGACTGGGCAAAAGTGACCTGCATGGGTAACAAAACGAAAACCACTGCTGAGCAACAAGAACATATAGGCTAGTCTCAGTTTTGACAGAAAACATCTGGATGATCACCAAAAGTTTTGGGAAAATACTCTGTGGACTGATGAGACAAAAGTTTAACTTTTTGGAAGGTATCTGTCCCATTACATCTGGCGTAGAACACAGAACTTCTGAAAAGGAACATCATACCAACAGTAAATTATGGTGGAGGTAGTGTGATGGTATGGGGCTGTTTTGCTGCTTCAGGAACTGGAAGACTTGATGTAAATGGAACCATGAATTCTGCAGTCTACAAAGGAATCCTGAAGAAGAATGTCCGGTCATCTGTTCGTGACCTCAAGCTGAAACGTACTTGGGTTATGCAGCAGGACAATGATCCAAAACACCCCAGCAGGTCCACCTCTGAATAGCCTAAGAAAAAGAAAATGATGACTTTGGAGTGGCCTAGTCAAAGTCCTGACCTTAATCCAATTGAGATGCTGTCACCTTAAAAAGGAGGTTCATGCTCAGAAACCCTCCAATGTTGCTGAAGTACAACAATTCTGCAAGGATGAGCAAGTCAAAATTCCTCCAGAGCATTGTAAAGGACACATTGTCAGTTATCGGAAACATTTTATTGCAGTTGTTGCTGCTAAGGGTGGCCCAACCAGTTTTTAGATTTAGGGAGCAATCACTTTTTCACACAGGGCCCCGTAGGACTGGATTTCTTATTCCCTTAATAATAAAAACCTTCCTTTAAAAACTGCATTTTGTGTTTACTTCTGTTATTTTTGCTTAATATTTAAATTTGTTTGGTGATCTGAAACACTTAAGTGTGACAAACATGCAAAAGAATAGGAAATCGGGAATAAATTAGAAGGGCGTGCTTCTCTTTACCGGCACTGAATTCACATCATTTTCGGTCCCAGTAGGGGAACCAGAGGTCGGCTCCCCGCCCGTTATAAAGTAATGGCGCATCCTAGCGTTACGACCATTCTTTATTAGATAGGAAGTCCCCATTAAATGTTATTTTTCACGATGGATATGCTCTTTTGTGCTGTCAGACAGAGCTATGTCTTGTCAGCTTTGATTGCTATAGTGATGAAAGGGATTGAATTTAAGAGGTCAGTTAGTATATAATAGCAGATACATAGGTTTCCTAGCTTTCACAAATAAACCTGAGAAAAACAAACTGTAGGAAAATCCCAACCTTGATAAAGCTGATGAAGTTCTGTATGTACTATAGATCGCATCCTAGAATAACCACATGAGTGGTAGCATGTAACGCGCTCTATGGATTCATAACATCCTTCCTAGGATTGCTGGATACATCTGATGATACATTTAGTCTGCAGAGCCGTCTATTGGTGTTTGTGTCTTCATATATCACTATTTATCAGTAACACAGTAGTCTACTAACATAAAGTAGTGTTTAGCTCTGTTCGAGCCTGCTTCATCCATGTGAAAAAGAAAACAGGAGGACAGAGAAAAAAAATAAGCCGACAAAACAGGTCACTTATTCCAAATGATGATTTCACCTATTCTTCTCTTGTATCAATAATTACATAATTACTATGAGCAGATGGATTGCAGCACACAAGCAGATGGCGGGGAGAGCGGAGAAGTAAACAGGCTGAAAATTGATGATTTCTTTTCCAAACAAGGATTCCATTACTTCAAAAAAAATAATAAATGACTGCAAATATAGTCTGGGATTAGGGGGAACAGACTAGAATACCCCCGGGCTCATCACTTTGCTGATGCCATAATAAAATGAAGCTACCGTGAGCATTTTAACTTACATTGAAATTGCAAACAACATCTTGTTAAAGACAACTGTGTGGGGAATATATAATATCTCATCATGTACAAGAGCAGCTGGCTGATGTAATAATCAGCATTATTAAAATAGAATTCAATGACATTTCTCCATATAGATATGCTGAAAAAGTTATTATTATTATGCTTTGCTTATATAGCGCTATGTTATTCTGTAGAACTTTACAGACATTATCATCACTGTCCCCGATGGGGCTCACAATCTAGATTCCCTATCAGTATGTCTTTTGAGTGTGGGAGGAAACCGGAGAACCTGGAGGAAACCCACGCAAACACAGGGAGAACATACAAACTCCTTGCAGATGTTGTCCTTGGTGGGATCTGACCCAAGGACCCAGTGCTGCAAGGGTGCAGTGCTAATCACTGAGCCACCGTGCCGCTATGTAACTTTGTTAATGTGGGTGCACTTGGAAGCAGATAGTGGCTGGCAGGCAGGTGCAGGAAGGATGGCTTTAAAATCGACACCTAGGACCCCCACAATTAGCCGTTACCAGCTCCATCAGCAGCCGGATATAGTCAGAGTAGGGAGACGAGATGACTTGCTGTACCCGGAGCGGCTACTAAACAGTGTGTAATCCTACAGAAAAAAATTGTACATGAAGAGCCATTTAAAAAAAAAAAAAAAAAAAAGTAGAACTTTATTGTAAATCACAAAAAATGGAGTGGTCGTGTTCCTCTCCAAACACGGATTATGTCCGTCCACTGCTGGAGCTGGTAAGAGATGATCATAGGAGTGTCAAACCTCCAGTAATCTGATATTGTCGATCTATTCTTAGAAAACATCATTAATATCCTAGTTGTGGACAACCCCTTTAAAATAAAATTATGTGTACTAGAAGGCTTCCTATTGTGCATGAACTGGATGATCTGAAAACCTGCAGCCACGTAAGTGTGTGCTGTGGTCAGATATGTAACCCCCACAGCTTAGTTTTTGCTTTAAACCTGCCATCTGTGCCACTAATGTCAAGTAACAGAGAAAATTTTTTTGATTTTAGTGTAAGGCATAAATAGCAATTTAAAATTCATGGAACTCGATCAAGTTACACATCATTTTATAGATATTGTCAAGTTTTGACAATTTCAAGCATAAGGGCAAAAAGTGTGCCTCGAGAAATTGACCTGCACTTCAAAAACATACACTTTAGATGAATGCTGCAATTTTAACAGAACTAGACAATCATCTAATTTGTATGGCGGTGTATACAAATTTCCAACAGCATATGTTAGGGAAAAAAGGGTCAGGCATGTTTGTTTTCAACACGACCGATCTTTTTTTTCTTAGGAGAGCACGCAGCCACTAGAGGTGTGTGCCAGGAGGTTAGGACACGTGCACACTCCTCCAAGGTGATTATGCATGTGTATGAAGAGTGGGGAAGAATAGCTGTTGGCTGATCACTCTTTCAGTTGACAGCGATCTAAAGTGTATACCCAGCGTTAGAAATAAGTGATCATAGAATAGACTTAACAATGAGACTATTGCTTGATTTTCTATTCTTTAGCCATGTTTACTTTCATGTGGCATAAACCATAGATTTTTCTTCTTTACAAAAATTAAAGAATAAATCTAATTGAAAAATGTGTGCAATGCCATCTCTGCTTCAGTGAGTCTCTGGATTTATTTTACGGCTTGAGGTCTAAACAGACCCACAGGCCCCCTGGGAACAGTTACGTCCCAGTACCCACTCAGTGAAGACCGCCAGTACTATGGGCATACACACAGTCAGTACCAATAATATCCTGGTTACACCAAACCTACTTTGTTCAAGTTTCTTGGGATTTCCATTGTATAAAACAAACCTGAAAGAAATCCCTTGGACCCAATCAAAATTAAAGGGGCCTGTTGCTATAAGTTGAGATTAGCTTATAAATGGATCGATTAAAACGGTCATGGCTCTTGTGCGAACGAAGCAATGGAGCTAATCTGAACAGCGCCTATATCAACAAGTCTTCATCAGCGCAATACATACAGAAGGCGTGCCAACTTTGTAAGCACATAGGCATCACTGTATGCTTTTTTTGTTGACACAGTATTAGTACAAAGTAATATGTAAGAAGTATTGGTAAAAGATCGACATATATACGTCAATACAACAGTGGAAACTCAGACAAAAAACAAAATCCACTGCTATGCCAAGCAACAGGAACTCAGACAAGCTCAAGTCCTGTTTATTACTTTTTTGGGGGTTTCTGGAGCTTTTACTAAGGTATAGTTTGGTTACATCGGGTTGTGATATGATCGTTGAATTGAGAGTTCTGTCTACATTCGGGATACATATATTTAAACACTGGGATACAACTCATCCTGTGAGGGTATGAACACCCAGATCTGTATAATTAAGAAGCAACCTATTCATACTAAGACAGCAATTCCATGCCATCTGCCAAACCTTGTAGAGCCTGGCATGGTGCCTGTTGCCTGCTGTAGCTTCTGTCACCCACCTGATCCTTGGAGACCTGCTTTGATGGAGCGTTTATGCCAAGCTTTTCCAGAGGATAGACAATCTGTCGTCTCGGTCGCACGGGAACCATGTAATGAAGGGCAGATGTCAGTGAATGGGCGCAGGGATCCTTAAACTGAAAGACAACCATCTTCATTTTAGTGAGGAGAATGCCAACTCTGGTCCTCGCAGATGTTTAACAAACGCGCAATTCTTAACAGACTTGGCAAATTGAAAGCCGGGGTTAGAGAAAAATAATAACAAATAAACATAGTGCTAGAACCGGGGAAGGAGTTCACATAATACCCACCACTAATGAAGATAATTATGGGAATAATTACATTACCATCTCTGTGGGAATGACAGATAAACAAGTGGCTTGGTTTATGGCATTTTGCTGTACCAGAATTTTTCCCAGGAGCACATTCTCTCACTACCAATCATAAATTAGCTCATCTTACCTCCATCCATTTTCTTTTCTGTTAGTCAAGGATCTTGTGCTCAGAACCCACTAATACTTTAAAAGATGAGAGAGAAGACTCTCTGATTACTTAAAGAAAGGATCCGGCGATGTTCCCACGATCTGGAAGTAGCAGTTCTTTGGACGCAGCGTATTTTCTCTAAGTCCAAAACGCTGCGATCTTTTGATCACAGGTAAATCTGCATGTTTTCACTGAACCGTGCAGAATTACCATATCCAATACATCCTATTGATTACATTTCTGTTGCAGTCCTCAAAGACATGCCGCATGTCAGTGTCCGCTGGTGATCCGCAGGTGCACATGTATACATAGTGGACATGGGATTTCACTATGCTGTAACATCTGGCCGCTGAGGTCTGGCATAAATACGCAGCGTCAAAACCGCAGCAATTCCTGATCATGGGCACGTACCCTTACTGTTCTGCTTTTAGTCCCGATAATTTACTATAACATATACCATCGGCGTCCCTGCATGCCTCCGCTTCTCCCCCACGGAAGGAACGCCTACTAACTCACCACTTTGGCCATCTTGTCATGTCTCTTGCTCCGGTTCCCGAGTCTCAACTGCGGCGAGCGCACTCCAAGTCTAATAGAGAGACAGTGTGTTCAATCTTATATGTCTCCAGCCAACAGCTGGGAGACACTTAGTACTTAAGACACCTCCACCTATAGGGAGGTGCCTGAGCAACAATTGTAGTTAGTCCGCAAGCTGCCAGCTAGTGATCAGATCCCAGTACCAGTTGAGCTAATCTAGTACCAGTACCAGTTCTTCTTTCTTGTTCCTGTCCTGCATGTATAGCACCTGAACCCGAAACCGCTCCGGTGGTACCTGAACCCGAAACTCCTCTAGTCGTGCCAGAACCTGAAAGTGAAATCGCGCCTGAGGAACCAGAACCCTGAAAACACTGGCGGTATCTGTACCCGAAACCCATGCTGTCAGTATTGGTTCAAGTATCCATCCCGTCTGAACAAGTGGCTACATCTATATCCTCTGTATCTAGTCCTGTCTAAGACTCCTAGTCTGTTCTACTGTCCTGACCCTTAGGGGTCAACTGTTGCTGTACCAGTATCTGTTCTGGAGTAGCACCTGGAATCCAGTGAAAAATAAGGTGGGCAGGTAGTTATGCCCCTCCAGGCTCTCCCCGGCCTGTGGCGCTGTGGGTCCACATTCCATAATGCCACAATACTAAACTCGCTTGTCATTACAGTACTGATGCATAAGGTAAATCCCACACTGTTTGCCATGTTGTTTAGCAGGTATCTATTATTTACACTAGCACAGGCACTGTTTGCTGTAAGTTTATTTTTTCTCACTATTTCTCTGGGTTCACTTAATTGATTTTTCTATGACAATAAATATAGGATCTGATTTTCCCAAGAACTGCACTATTCTTGTACATGAATGGGGATGAGCTGTAATACCAGACACAGCTATTGACAACAGTGATTCTGACTCTGGGATAAAAAGGAGGCCTGCTACTCTGATCTTGGACAAAAAATGCAGCACAGCGGAGCAGTAGTTATCACCGTTACATGGAAGCTCCAGTGACCTGATTTCAATCCAACCGAGGACAATGTCTGTATGGAGTCTGTATGTTCTAATAATAACAATGTTTAATTCTACAATGCCGACATATTCCACAGCAGTTTATAATTCAGAGGGGACATGTACAAACAAAATAGGACATTACAGAGTAATACAGAGTAATCACATACAAGATTTCTCTCGCGCCTCACCTACTCTGGAACCCTCTACCCCAACATATCAGACTCTCACCTACCATCGAAACCTTAAAAAAGAACCTGAAAACCCACCTCTTCCGCCAAGCCTACAACCTGCAGTAACCACCAATCGACCAAACCTCTGCACGACCAGCTCTACCCTCGCCTACTGTATCCTCACCCATCCCTTGTAGATTGTGAGCCCTCGTGGGCAGGGTCCTCTCTCCTCCTGTACCAGCTGTGACTTGTACTTGTTTTTATTATGTATACCCCTCCTCACATGTAAAGCGCCATGGAATAAATGGCGCTATAATAATAATAAATAATAATAATACGTACAGAATGTCAACAAATACCAAGAGGAGTGAGGGCCCTGCTTGTAAGACTAAAATCTATTAGGAAATAGGGGTGACACAAAAGGTAAAAAAAATACTTGTAGTGTATATTTATTATAATGACGGTCCAGCCATCAATATAGTGAATAGGGGCATTCAAATAAAGCTGCATGAACCATTCAATAGTCAGAATCTATACAAGCCCAGTTACAAAGTGCTACTGAGTGCATGGAGGTTGAAGAAACAAATAAGAATGACCAGATTCTGAGGAAACGTTAAGAAGGGAAAACAGGAAATAGCTTAGCAATAGATTAGATACAGAAATGTATTTTTAGAGCACGCTTAAAACTGTGGATACCAGGAATTAACCAGATTGTCTGGGGCAGAGCATTTCAGAGAATGGTGCAGAATGTGAGAAGTCTTGAAGTGGGAGGTTCAGATTATAGAGGATGCCAGTCTAAAGTCATACGTGGAACAGAGAGCATCAGTAGCGTGGTAGACAGAGATGAGGGAGGAAATGTAGGGTGGTGTAGAACTGTGAAGATCTATGTGGGTGAGAGATAGTTTATATGTATTCTGTAGTGGAAGGGTAACCTGTGCAATGACTGGCATAGCGTGGAGGCATTGGTGTAGTGGCTGTACAAAAATAACACTCAGGCTGCAGGATTCACAGTAGATTAGAGAGGGGAGAGTTTAGTAACAGGGACACTGTCAAGTAGAGAGCTGCAGTAGTACAGACAAAAATTAATAAGAATGCTAGTGAGAGTTTTTGCAGAGTCAGAGGTAAGAAAAGGGCAAATGTTTGCCATATTTTTGAGGTGCTGGTGACATGAGCAAGTGTGTGAATGGATATAGGGAGTAAAAGAAAGATCTCAGTCAAATATAAACCCAAGAGGGGAGCTAGTAAAATCATATAATGAGCAAAATCGGAAGAAGATCAGGTCCAGTGTATTCCCTTCTACAAGTGTAGAGAGAAAGACATAGAAGATGAGTGGCAGAAGAGGAGTGTGGATTATTAATGGGGAAGTTAAGGTCCCATATGATAAGAGAGGGAATCTCACCGCATAAAAGTGTTGCAAAGTGATTTAAAAAAGTGGTGTGGTTGGCACGGAGGTCGGTAAACTACCATCACTTGCAGGGACAAGGGGTGGAATATGACCTAAGAAGACGGGAATATAAGTGAAGGTACCAGGGAGATTACATGAAAAGCACATTTTAATTAAGGATCTTAAGGTACGAGAAAAATAGACCACAAAACGAGAGAGCTGCAGAGGAGGCGCTATTCAACTGCTGGAACCAGGTTTCAGTGAGAGCAAGAAGATTAAAATAATTTGAAATGAATAAGTCATGAGTATAGGGAAGTTCCAGAAGGCACAATTAAAAGAGACAAGAAAAAACATACAAAAAATAATTATGCAATTAGCAGGATTTCTGTGTGCAGCAAAAAATAGTAAAAATTACTAGTATAAAGAGGGCCTGAGTTAGGGGAGACATCTCCTGCAACTATGAGAACGAGAATAGAGAGAGTGAGCAAATGATTTTGTGATTGGTGAGAGCATATCTCGCATTGTATGGTATTGGTGGATGGATTTGATTGTTTTAAGAATGTGAGAAGAGCACGCGAGCTGTACTTGGGAGAGGGGAGGACTGATTAGAACAGAGTACTCGGAATGTGTGAAGGGACGGAAACACTGCAGAAGCCAGAAAATACATGAAGCAAATATATATGATAAATACATCTGGCAGCACATGTGAACTAGAAACAAGTTTGTTTGAGCATTTTGCATAGGTTACGTGTCTTCTGCCCTGTCTAACCGCTGTGCACTTTGACAAATAAGGCATTTAAAGAAATTTTGCACAAGTGCCTTCCCCTTATCTACATCTCAATTTATAGAGACATTTGTGCTTATATCTAGGTCTAATTTAACTTGTTAAACAATCAACTGACTTGGGACTGGAGGAGGCAATAATTTGCAAATAAATTTGCAGTCCAATTGGACCAAAAAAACTTTCTGATGTTTCAGATAACATATTGTTCTCTATTTGGGATGGCTTCCACAAGGTACTCCGATTTGTTTCCAGACTCAAAAAAAACTCACTGAGAATTTGTTCACACTGAGTTTTTTTTTAGGATCATGTTATCCCCTCTATGACCAGAGGTATTTCGGTTTTTGAGTTTTAATTTTTGCTTCCCTTCTTCCCAGAGCCATAACTTTTTTATTTTTTGGTCAATATGGCCATGTGAGTGCTTGTTTTTTGTGGGACAAGATGTACTTTTTAATGGTACCATTAGTTTTAACATATCGTGTACTGGAAAACGGGAAACAAATTCCAAGTGGAGTGAAATTGCAAAAGAAGTGCAATACCACAGTTTTTTTTTTTTTTTAACAATGTTCACTAAATGCTAAAACTGACCTGCCATTATGATTCTCCAGGTCACTAGATGTTCATAGACACCAAACATGTCTAGGTTTTTTTTTGTTCAGTGGTGAAAAGAAATTCCAAAATTTGATAAAAAAAAAAAATGGCTCCATTTTCCAAGACGTGTAGCGTCTCTATTTTTCGAGATCTGGGGCTGGGTGAGGGCTTATTTTTTGTGCACCAATCTGGCGTTTTTATTGATACCATTTTGGTCTAGATACGATCTTTTTGATCACCAACTATTGCATATTACTGCAATGTAGCAGTGAAAAAAAAATGTAATTCTGATGTTTTAATTGTGTTCTCGTTACGCCGTTTAATGATCAGGTTAATTATTTTTTATATTGATAGATCGGGCAATTCTGAACACGGTGATACCAAATATGCGTATTTTTGATTTTTTTATAGTTTTTTTTTTTAAATGAGGCAAAATGGAGGTGATTTTAACTTTTATATTTTTTTCACATTTTTAAAAACTTTTTTTTTTACTGTTTGCATGCTTCAATGGTTTTCAAAGGAGACTAGAAGCTCCAGTACTTATATCGCCTCTGCTACACATTTTTAAAACTGTGAATTGAATAGACTGCCAGTGTGGAAAAAAAAGTTTTAAAACCACTTAAAAAACCCTTCATGAAAAAAAATGTTTCCAGAAGCAGGGATAAAGAACAGCATTATTCATCGGATTTTTCCTCTTCCAAAAATCTCTGTCTGAACATACCCTAATTGGCATCCTATGCAGGGCATGTACAGGTGCTTCTCACAAAATTTGAATATCATCAAAAAGTTAATTTATTTCAGTTCTTCAATACAAAAAGTGAAACTCATATATTATATAGAGTAATTACAAACAGAGTGATCTATTTCAAGTGTTTATTTCTGTTAATGTTGATTATTATGGCTTACAGCCAATGAAAACCCAAAAGTCATTATCTCAGTAGAATTAGAATAACTAACAAAAACACCTGCAAAGGCTTCCTAAGCATTTAGAAAGGTCCCTTAGTCTGTTTCAGTAGGCTCCACAATCATGGGGAAGACTGCTGACTTGACAGATGTCCAGAAGGCAGTCATTGACACACTCCACAAGGAGAGTAAGCCACAAAAGATAATTGCTAAAGAAGCTGGCTGTTCACAGAGTGCTGTATCCAAGCATATTAATGGAAAGTTGAGTGGAAGGAAAAAGTCTGGTAGAAAAAGGTGCACAAGCAAGCGGGATAACCAGAGCCTTGAAAGGATTGTTAAGAAAAGGCCATTCAATCTATCCATTTGGGGGAGATTCACAAGGAGTGGACTGCTGCTGGAGTCATTGCTTCAAGAGTCAACACACACAGACGTATCCAGGACATGGGCTACAAGTGTCGCATTCCTTGTGTTAAGCCACAACGCCAGAAGCATCTTAGGCTACTTTCACACTAGCGTCGTTTTGAATACGTCGCAATGCGTCGTATAGGGGAAAAAACGCATCCTGCAAAGTTGTCTGCAGGATGTGTTTTTTCCCCATAGACTAACATTAGCGACGCATTGACACACATCACAACAGTCATGCGACGGTTGCGTCGTGTTGTGGCAGACCGTCTTAAGCAAAAAACGTTACATGTAACGTTTTTTGCTGCGTTGAGTTCGCCATTTCCGACCGCGCATGCGTGGCCGGAACTCTGCCCCCACCTCCCCGCAACTCACAATGGGGCAGCAGATGCGCTGGAAAAATGCATCCGTTGCCAACGTTGTGCGGCGCTTGCACAGTATGCGTCGGTACGTCGGGCCGACGCAGCGCGATGGCCCCATATCGACGCTAGTGTGAAAGTAGCCTTACCTGGGCCAAGCAGAAAAAGAACTGGACTGTTGCTCAGTGGTCCAAGGTATTGTTTTCAGATGAAAGTCAATTTTGCATTTAATTTGGGAATCAAGATCCCATAGTCTGGAGGAAGAGTGGAGAGGCCACAATCCAAGCTGCTTGAGGTCTAGTGTGAAGTTTCCACAATCATTCATGGTTTGGGGAGCCATGCCATCTGCTGGTGTAGGTCCACTGTGTTTTATCAAGACCAAAGTCAGCGCAGCCGTCTACCAAGAAATTATAAAGCACTTCATGCTTCCCTCTGCCGACAA
Organism: Ranitomeya imitator; assembly: GCF_032444005.1. Classification (NCBI taxonomy): domain Eukaryota; kingdom Metazoa; phylum Chordata; class Amphibia; order Anura; family Dendrobatidae; genus Ranitomeya; species Ranitomeya imitator. The sequence goes on from NC_091286.1 coordinate 95,111,961, forward strand.
GCGTTTTGGAGATAGAAATTTAATTCTCCAGCGGGACTTGGCACCTGTCCACACTGCCAAAAGTACTAATATCTGGTTTACAAACAAAAGTATCACTGTGCTTGATTGGCCAGCAAACTAGCCTGACCTTAACCGCGAAGAGAATCTATGGGGTACCTGGGCTTCCATAACACCTCAGCAGTGCCACAGGCTGATCACCCCCATGCCACGCTGCATTGATGCAGTAATTGATGCAAAAGGAGCCTCAACCAAGTAGTTCAGTAGGCCAATATTTCGGATTTTAAAATCATTTTTCAATCTGGTTTTATAAAGTATAATTTACTGAGATAATGACTTTTGGGTTTTCATTGGCGGTAAGCCATAATCATCAACATTACCAGAAATAAATACTTGATCACTCTGTTTGTAATGACTCTATATAATATGAGTTTCATTTCACTTTTTGTATTGAAGAACTGAAATTTCCTTATAATCGACCAGTGTAAACAGGCTGTCAGTCTCTTGGTGAATGAATAAAACGTAAATGGTGTTTAAGCTTACAGTCTACATGCACAGAACTACCTGTTCCTGATTGTTCTGTGCACATGGGAAGTGCAGTTAGCCTCTCTAAACAGCCTAATAAAGCACCGCCAATCAGCTTCTATATAGCCAGTGTAAACCCACCTTAAAATAGGGAAAGGGAAAAAAATTATAAAAAATAATTAAATAATACTGTTTCCTGTTGTTATCTGATGGAGATGTTCATGTGTCTGGACAGTAGGAGAGGACTATACATTACTTTATCCTACAAATATCTTCACTCTTTTCAGTAGACTTGACTAAAGCACATTGAAGTTTATCATAATGGTAATACCACATTATAAGAGAAAACCCCAAATTATCTTTTGCACCCTGTAAGGCTAATTCAATGTAGTGATATGTCCGTCCTTATCTTTCCACAAATTTTAACAAAGGGGTTGATCTGCCTTCTGATAAAAGTCTTCAGTCACTGTCAGGAATTACTGGTATTGCCAGTGAGAGTGGGCAGTCATGTGATCGCACGTATATGACTAGCATACTTCCAGCCACATTCAGACTAAATGTGTCTGGCTTCTCTCAATGCGTGTGAATTGAGAGAAGTCAGGCATGTTTAGTTGGCATGTGACCACATGCATGCAAATTGCAAACTTTAACTCACTGGCAATACTGGTGAATTCTGACAGCTTGTGCACCATGTGACTTTACAGCGGGCAACCCCAAATCCAGTCTATTGTGACATGCTAGCAAAAACCGCAAAGTCCTGAAATCCACATATCAACAACTGGATGATCACATATAGCATTACAGGGATTGTCCCCTTTGAGAGAATGTTCTTATATAAACTGCAGTACTCATAATAAAACAGAGTGTTACTTATACCCACTGGGTCCAAAGTTGGCTCTCTGTCACAGTCTCAGTCTCTGTTGTTTATCTGCAGCATTGATGTCACGTTCACAGCGCTGCAGTCAATCAATGAACTCAACATATTGTGCCTTCTATACAAGTAGAGTCACTGAGCTTAGCGACTGGCTGCAGCTCTTGTTGACATGACATCAGTGCTGCAAACAAACAACGGAGACAAGGACAGCGGCGGACACCTGGCAATGGCCCCAGGGAGTGTAAGTAAGATTCAGATAGGTGGCGTTTAGGACTACCACAGCCTATAGAAGGAAGTTTTCTGAAAGAAGACAACCCCTTTAACATCTTCCAAAATGATATCTTCAGATTGTGTTTTTTAAAGTCTTCCTCTCTTGTCAATCATTTTGAGATACAGCAAACCAAAAGGAAGGGTAAGGAAGGGCATAAAAAAAAAATATATATATTAATTTTAAAAATGTAATTTCAAGCTAATCACAGAGAATTATCAGTTTAATTGTGCACAGTAATTTACCTGATTTTTGACATATGGTGGGTACACAGGGTAATATAGAGAGGACTTGTGAGATAAGCGGAGGATCTCTTTCAGGAAATGCCTGCTGTAGTGTTTAAATATAGGATTAAGGGCGTAATGGTGGAGATGTCCGTGCTCATCCCGCTGATGGTGATTGAAGTAGATGAAATCCTCAATGTTGTAGTGTGAACGAATGTACTCAATGTCCTACAAGGTAATAAAGAACAATGTACATGGAATACATATGGTAACTCTACATACAGATAACACATAAACTAAGGTAATCTAGATAACAATCTGTAATAGGCGAGATGCACACATCCCGTCAGCCATAAATCCCACAGAGGTCACAGTATTGATGGATGCTGTGACAAAAATCCACTATATGATCCCACTGTACGAAAAAAATATAAATACTAATTTTTCATGTATGTTTTTGTAGACACTATTAGAAGGGTGCCTGGACACATAGGGGTTTGTACTGTGCTACTACTGTTCTACCTATAAAATGACCGTTATGGATGAAATTAGGCTACACGTTCCCAAGTGAAGGCAGCCAAAAAAAAAAAATCATATTTTGTAAACCAAAGTACAATGGAAAATGATACATTAACCTGAGCAGTAGGCCAAATGCGCACAGCTCCCCAACATGTAGTCATATAGCCTTCCGGTGTCATATCTACAGAGCTATTCTACTTTAGCAATGCCACCAGTGAAGGATACCTCTACCTATGTCGTCTCACTATGTAAGGTGATACTGTAGAGGAGCCTTACACTCAAACTGGAGCCCTACTATGGCCCACAGATCCAAAATACTGTCCAACGCACATAGATTGTAAATTCAGTTACACTCTAATAGTCCATAGTCCTCAGGACAGAATGATTATACAACCACGCAAATTTGTACTAAAAATTGAGGGGTTGTTTTCCTAAAGAAGAGGCTACTATGCAAAGCATATTAGAGATCTGAAGATCTGTATAGAATGGAGTGGTATTGTCTGGATAAAGTACTGATCATCTAAAAGAGGTAGTCCTGCATTATATTTAGTTTGGAGGCAAGTGAACACCAGGAGTATCACTAATTTTAGGCTTACCACCTTGGGTACTGGTGCACATACATTTATTGAATAGAAGATCAACATAAACAATTTACCTCTTCATTTCTGAGGACTGCAATACCAACTAACTGGTCAGCTACTTCAGCAACAAACGCCTGCAGCGGTGTGCCGTCCTGCAAACGGTAATATGGAAAATAAGAGTGACAACCATATCCACCAATGCAGTCTTACAATCTTGTAAATGAATCAGAGTTGTAGGCTGTATTGCAGCTGAGAACAAGAAAGCACCTTCAAAAGCGTCTAAATATGGGATTGAGCAAGGTTGCGAGTTGTTTGTTCTAAAGTGTGTTTTGTCATAAAGGAATAGTCTTAAGTTATTAAATTGCTTTAATTAGTTAGACAACATGGTAGTAAGCAAGTTTGAAATTGAATTGCTTTTTCTATCTAATGTCTTTCTCCTGCTGTGAGAGCTTTTATCTTTCATAGTGTGCAGTTGGTTTTCACACAGCTTAGCCACTAGTGCCTGCCCAGATCCTGGCCAAGAATGCACAGTAGCTACATTCCAGAAGAGAGGTCAACTCCGAATATCCCAGCCACTTCTTTCCAGCTCATTTACCGGTATTTTTATACAGCATTTAGTTGCTCACTTCTCTATCCTTCCCTTTCAGCTCCAGACAAGCTGTTGTTATTGGATCGCCCCGGTGTAGGGCAAGGGGTACTCGGTGCCAGGTCCTTCGGTTCTCAAGGGGGATGTCACGGTGGCTGACCCGGTCCGTGGCCCTCGGGAGGGTCATTAATAAAAGGGAAAGGTCCACCAGTTTTACCCATATGTGAAGAGTGCCCTAATAAATAGGAGCATAGCTTCCCCTGGTGGACTGGAGTATGAAATGTGTTGCATGGTTTGTGATACCTGGTAAAGAGATCTCATTTATTGCCTTCAAACGTAACATCACTCCCCCCTAGAGGAAAATGACATTACTGCAACGACCAGGACCCAGGGGCGCTGCACTATAAATCTTGCAAAATCGTTAGCCCCACAGATTTAAAAGCAGGTCTCCTAATCACAGCTCTCACTTTCCTTAGCCATATGCTTGCTCAAATGCCCAGCATCTCTATGTGTAAATGTAGTGATAATAGTGAAGACTTCAGAAAAAGCACCGATAGCTGAATGTATTATAGCAGAACTTGTGTTGAGCTGTTACTCACCAGAGCTGTCACTCGCGGAGGAGAGTGAGCGTCCTGCGAGAAACCAGGAGTGAAAGACTACAAAGACTGTAGAGGTAACATAAGAATATCCCTGTCCAGTCAGATAAGGAAGGGAAGGATTTTTTCTTATAATATGGGGCAAATAGCAACTGCCTCATGGAGTTTTTGCTTTCCAATAAGTCAAAATGCTTGGTTACAGGTTGAACTTGATGAATTTGTGCCTTCTTTCACCCTTAAAACTATGACTAATATATAATTCTTTGTATTCACATGAACATCAGCCATGTGTGAGTAGTGAGAACATCATGTAAATCTCAGATGATAACTGTACAATTATTTAATTAGGAATGGATACATTCTTAGAAATGTACATTATTTAAATTCTTTCTAACATTGGAGACAAGGTACAACCACACATTCTTTAATCTAAGGGCAGATTCCTATCTAATACCTAAGGTCAGCTGCTAATGTTCAATAACTTAGCTTCTCTTATTCTAAATTTTCAGGGCTGTACAAAAAAAATTATCCATTAAATTAGTTGATTTTTCTTTTCCATAATTGTTACCTTGTTTACATACACCAGAGGAATCTAGAATTTTCGGCTTCGCCAACAAGAATGTGCCCCCTTACGCGGCAAAATTGACTTCGGGTTTACCAATGTGATACATGACAGTAATAACAAGCTTGAGATGAGTTAATCAATTTTTTACAAATTCTGAATGAGTGCACTCACAGCATCCCTTCGTGCTTTATTGTAGAACTCGAGGTCATCCAATATGCTTTCATGGACATGTAGGTTTTCGATTAGGTTTCTAACTGATGGTACATCACTGGACTTTGCTGGCCTTACCTGTAACAAGCTGAAAAAAGGTAAAAAAAAAACTCATGTAAATTATTAGTTTATGACTGCATGAAATCTAATTGGAGATTAAATGTACTTATGCAGTCTATTATGAAGCTGGAGCTACAAGACACACCACGAACAATGCCGAGGCCCACAGGAGCTGTTCTTTCAGGACCATTATTCCCAGGCAGGAAGCAACACTGAGAAGCTTGTGGAAATACAGCTACAATACCATTAGCACATTAATCCCCTGGCTTTTAGTACTTATGCACACAGTCTGGTTTAGATCTCAGAGGGAATGCTGTGTAGCATGGCACTGGGATAATGAAAAATCCACACTTCCCTGCCTTATCAGAAGACAAAGGATGGGTTTCAATAAGATCGAGGATTTTACTACGAGTTTTGTGATGTTATTTCTATGCTTAAACTTTTTTTCGCGTTGCATATTAAAAGAGTCCTTCACAATTTGACAAATATTGATAAAACAATAAATGCATGTAGTCGTGTATATTGTACATAGTGTTAAAAGCTTGTCTCCAAGTTCTGATCGCATGGATGACTGGTGTGAAGTTGATTGTCGATAGAAGCTCCTCCAGATGTGACCTTACAGGTACATAGCTCATTCACTGCTTGTGTGAAGAAATTACCAAAAAAAGTCCCTGTAATAAGCTCTGAAGAACAACTTCATCAATAGTATCGTAAAACTGGTCTTGTTGCTCATAACAATTAATCTGAGGCCAGCTTTCATTTCTCAAAAAGGTTTTGGGGGTTTTAAAGGGAACCTGTGATGTAAAAAAACGCTTTTAACCTACAGATATGGGGTTAATGAGCAGCATTCTGAAACCGTACAGCTGCTGCTCTCAGCAAGCTTTCAGTCATAGAGGACCGGCTTCAGTCATAGAAGAGCTTTCAGTCATAGAGGAGTGGCTTCAGTCACAGTTCAGTACACAGTGAGCAGCAGCTGTCACCACAACCCGGCACTGACTGACAGCCAGCTAAGCAGTGCATCAGTACAGAGTTGGCTGTCAATCACAGGGAAGGGTGAGGAAACAGCAGCCACTGACTATGTACTGAGCGGTTACTGAAGCTAAGCTGACCACACATGTATGACTGAGAGCCTGAGAGCCTGCCAGGAGTGTTGAAGTTCACTTTCTCCTGGCAGTGGGGCTCTTAATGTGGTTGCCGCTGTTTCATAACGATATCAATCTGCATTTTCACATGACAGGATCTCTTTAAATTGATGATTTAGCAATTTATAGGATAGACTGTCAATTTCTGACTTGTTGAGGCCAACCCTAACACCCTCACGATCTGCAAAATGAAGGGGCTGCAGATTGCACTGAATCTCATAACAGAGACAGCTTAGAAATGTTTCCATGCCTTGATCTGTATTTGATTCATAGGGGTAAGAAGGCTGAATCTTCGATATAAACATGAGGCCCAATTCATCAAAACTGGCACTGTTCAGGCCGGTCTTGATGAGGAGATGTGCTGGAGACAGATGCTCCTGATTCATGAAGAGGCAAAGGGAGCGTGATGCACATGACATTGTGCTAGGCCGGCTAATGAAAAGAAGAACCGCGGAAGATCTCCAAGGCCTCATTCAGACATCAGTATTTGGTCAGTATATTACATCAGTGTTTGTAAACCAAGAGCAGAAGTTAAAACCATAATTGAATGATTGACACATGTTCTTTGTTTTCAACAAACTCCTGGTTTTGGCAAATAAATACTGACCAAGAATACTGATGTGTGAATAAAGCCCAAATAAAAGGCAGTTCTCAGGGCTCCCATCCAGCTGCCAAAGAATATTGACGTGGTAGATGGATGAGGTCCTACAAATTGATTTGCACCATCTCTACGTATCCTGTGCATAAGTGATAACTTGTAACTATGAGACAAGCCCTTTAAAACAAGATATTTGTTCTGCACAATTTACTAAATACTTCTGTAGATTGGCACTTACTCTATATAATAATGAAAAAAAAAAAATACAAACGTGAAATACTATAAAGTGTTAAATACAAGCACCCGGCATCTATTATACATATGTATGTGACTGTGGACTAAACATGTATATTTTATCTTCTCCTAGACACCACCAGAAATGTAATGATCAGAAGACATCATATTAATTAAGCTTCAGTGTTCTTATCTGTAGGATCTATGCTCATTAATTAAAGCTTAGTCCCATAGCTCTGATGGATGTCTGGATTCTATTAGCCATTTGATTAACTTCTTTACTATTTTGCATCCACTTTCTGCATACAAATAAAGTATTCAAGCACACTGATGTAAAAATAATGACAAATGTATAATTAACAGGATGGTTTCGTATTGTCGCATACTGAAGATGTTTACTAATAACCGATACACAAAATGGTTAAGGCAATGCGAATTTTCTAAGGTCATTCGTAATTTATTATCCAAGAAGAATACAATTACAATGATATTGAATTAAACACCTCTACAATGGCACATTCATCTTATGCAGGGAGTGAAAACCACTAATGAGACTAATTATCATCTCTAATTATCAGCTTTGTGTGTTGGATTATAATAAGCCTACATCATCCCTATATGAAGATTTGCAGTGAGGATTTACAGTATTTATTTATTGACTTTTCTATCCTTTCCTTACAGAAGAAGGTTCCAAAACAAACATCAAGCCCTTTCTTAGAAGAAGCCTGCTATAGAAATGTCATCCATCTTTACAAAACGTGTAGTTGCGCAACAGTTTGGCCGCTTTTCCCGCTATTACTTCAGCTCTATCGGAGCTTAGCGGAAGCAGCATGGCCTTACATGGCCCAAAAGGTTCAGAATAATTTACTCCACAAAATTTATAGAAGAAATGTACTTGAGTCTATGACTGAAGAACATTTCTGATTTTTGGCAGGCGAAAGATGGGCCAAATGCAGTAAAAAGCCCAGGACTTGAATTAGGCTTGTTACATAAAGAATTCCCCTCAGGAGATCCAGACCACAATTTTATCCAGTTTACAGTGCAGTATAGTGAGTCGGTGATTTAAGAAGTTTCCCCATTTTAGTAAATTATGTGTACCTAGAATATGCCATCAATTAATAATCAGTAGGTGCCAAGAGCCAGTGGCAGTGGTTCCTTCTAGATGTTTTCCTGCACAGTGGTACTCTCAGCTACCTGCTGTGCGGTGTAAAGTTGGGAAGGCTTGATAGAGATTTACGTGCACCATATGCGAAGGGTAAGCCCATGAAATAAACATTTACCACTTTTCCATGGGATAGGTGATTAAGGCATGATAATTGGGGGTGCCAGTGCTGGGACACCTTCCGTTCACCAGGATGGGGCCTCTGAGCCCTTGTTCTTGAGAATTTTTGAAAGAAAGCTGTACCCATTACTTCTTTAAAGTATACAGAACTGACATAGATCGCTAAGGACAATGCTCAGCGGTCTCTGTGAGCTTATAGACAGTGATCGAGGCAGTAATACACATTTGTGACCAATGTTTTTTTCATGGGTCAGTTTTGAAGATGTTTAGGTGGATCATGCATAGACAGTTGACAGGAAATTGATGAAGGGTGGATGACACTTTTAATGAATTCATATTGGCAATGCCATAAATATCACTACACACAAGGAGGACTTTGACGCAACACACAGATGATATCACAACTAAAGGACATCTAAGTCCCCCACATGGGGCTATAATAACACAAGAATGTGATGGGCTACCTGAGAAATTTGATTTGTGCTGCCCTGGTCCCGTGTCAAGTCCTAGTCTTTATCTCTAGCTCACTGCCTACATAAAATCTACATCATGACCAGATCTGAATGAAGAACTCACGACCATGACTATGCAGACATCACACGTGTTAGTTGGACTTTATGAAGCTCCCTCCAATTTCTTCCCATAATATTCATGACAGATTATAAGACTACCTACTTGCATATTTGCTTTTTTTGCTCTACTATAATGTTACATACAAAGTCCAAGGAAAACAAACCAAAATGAGCATAGCGACAGAGTAAATGTGCTTTTACAATTTGCAGGTATTCTCTTGTACTTTGTACAAACAGAGTCTTGGACCCCATTTCTGAGCGAAGTATTTCATCTGTATAGCTTCCCATGAATGGGTGTCTCAGTTGGGGCCCTGTCCGTCTCTGCCTTTATTCACATTAACATCGTTTGACACATGGTAAAGTTTTAATACTAGATACATGTTAGGACCGTTCTGATGGGTACACCTTGTCGTGGGTTTTACGCCTTTTTGATCAAAATAGCGTTAACCAAGTACCCTATGTTAATTACAGGTACTATTACTATTTACCTGACGAAGACCGGCGAAACGCGCGTTGAGGCGGCAGGCTAGGACTTCAGATGGTTTTCTGCATGTAGGTATTTTCTCCTTTTACGTACTTTATTATTCTTGGCATCCCCTGACCTTATACATATGTGTGCACTTTATCCCATCTCTCCCTATCCTGGCACTCCATGCACTTTGCATACTATTTAGGATTGGTGTGCTTCCAGCATAGGTTTTGAATGGGGCCTGGGTGGCTTAATTAGTGTAGCACCTGTATTACTATAGCACTTTAGCTAGCATTTGCACTTTAGAATTTACATTTGGTATTTGCACAATTATACTATATTTTTTTGATTTTGTTATTTCTTTAGTATTAGTGCTATTTTTTTCAGTACATGGTCAGGGTTTGGGCTATTGTTATTTATGCGGACCACCTGTATCTGTCTTTTACCTGCTTGGTAGTGTTTATCTTGCTTTGTTATATTGTATCAATAAATATTTGTTATATACTCCTTTGGGTCTCTTATGTTTGAGTTTTCCCTGGTTGTGTTATGTTATTTACTTGCTGTAGGGTATATGCTCATTTTGTTTTGTTTTTTTTTCCTAGGTTTTGTCTGTAAAATGGCCACAGTTTGAACATGCTCTTACACTTTGCATGTATACCAGCTTATAGTCCAGCTCATTTCTTTGGTTTTGGTGTTGCGCTATAGGCCCCTTCTCAGGAAAGATCTATCTATCTATCTATCTATCTATCTATCTATCATATCTATTCTATTATCGGTCTATTTTATTATCTATTATTTATCATCTATCTATTTATCTGTTAATTCTAAATTAAAACTAAATTCTTCTTTTTCTACCTTGACTAGAACTATAATAAAAAAAGAGTTTAATAAAAAGACGTCATGTTTTTAAATCAGGTCTGAGATTATGACAACTATAGATCCTAGACCACTCTACATAAATGAGGTATAAAACCTATTACAAACACAAAGAAGACATTGTACAAAAGGCTCATTATATCAGAAAAAGTGGACGTACTTGTATATTTGTTCGTAGTATGATTTTTTTTTTTAAATTAGGGCATCCTTTTCATCTTTTTTTTAATACAGCTTGAATAAAAAAGCAGCGGATGGCTGGAGTCAGGCGGTGCGCATTGACATGACAATATATTGTGATCCTATTTGCTCACACGTGCAGGTGTAAAAAAAAAAAAAGACAAGCAGAGATTGCTGAGGTTGATTTTCCACTTACTTGATCAAGCCAGCGCGGTGGAAAATATAAAGCTCCTGAGGCAAAGTGCATGTACTCAGGGGCACCGCTCGCACAAAGCTCTGGAGCAGAGGAAATTCAGGGGTGAGGTGAGGAACCGTGATGATGCAGAAGTCTTTATCCTTGAGCAATGGAACACAAACACATTACTGGAATCCATGCATATCATACAACTGGGAATAAATACTAATTAATTAAAATGTTTCATGCATCAGAGATCCCAGTATTAGCCTGGAATGATTTCATTCACTGGAGATGGTGGAGGCTGGCAGGGGCACCTTATAAATAAACAGCACCATAGCATTACATGAGCGATAATACTTTACCTACATTAATACCGCCTTAGCTTTAATTATACTCATTGTGTTTGTCAAACATTTAGAGTGGAAATTATTTATCGCTGCACCCTGTAAATCTTTCATGTGTTCTAGAAATTTGTCTTGATCCAACTTACTAACTGTATGATCAGTTATGGGGCTGGAGTTGGCACTATAAGGAGGCTCTCCGCTGTGGACAACCTCCATTTGTTCGACAATAAAGTGATAACGATTCTTCCTACTGGTACCCCAAGGATGAGCTGTAATCTGCGGCTGTCGGATGAACGATGCTTCAGCTAATGGCTGACGGCCATCTCGACCACCTCTCCCATACACAAGGAGCGTTTGTTCAGCCGAGTTCCCCGGTGTTCTCCGACGACACATCGGCCGGTGGTTTCTCTCTGGGAGAACAATGCAATTGGCAGTCCGAAATCAGAAGTACACGATTGAAATCTCTTCCCACCATCAGTTGGCTGGCACACGCATAAATATTCGACCGTCGGCCAAACCTGTCGATGCTGGCGGATTCAGCCAATATTAGTTTAATGTGTATGGGGTCTTAAAGCTTCAATTTGATGACCATTTTTATTGAATATGATAAAAATCGGACCTCCTTTTACCAGTGTGTAGGATACAGTATTCGCCAATTTCTCGTCGGTGTGATGGTTTTTACCATCACTTTGTCATCCGTTTTTTCTCAAATGCAAAAAGAAAAATGATTCCTACCTCCCATTAGCCAGTAAAACCAGGGCAGCACTCAGAGGACACAGAGATGGCATAATTGTGCCATCTGTTATTTTCATTTTTAACAGACCCATTGATCTGAACAGGTGAGTTTGATCCGTGACTCAATTAAAAATTATATTTCCTTTTTTTTTTTTTCGGAAACTCGGTCTGTAAAAGAATCCTGATATGTAATCAGACTATAAAAGGTTGGTGTTCTATCCATGAAAAACAAAGATGAAACACATACGTGAAAAATGAACATGGGAATGAGGCCTAAGTATCCTGTTTTTATACAGGACCACCACGGGGGTAATTTAATTTTATTTAATTATCCAATGAAAACAAGTTATTACCTATCCACGGGAGTGTGTCCCATCGCCGGGACCCAGACTGATCGGCAGAACGGGGATTTTTTTCTTTAAATCTCTGATGGGAAACTTTTATCCCCACAACAAAATGACATGACAGGTCGAATGCCTGACTGCTGCTTCATTCTTTCTCTATGGGACTGCCGAATAAAGTCAAGCGCGGCACATGACAGCCTCACAGAGAATGATTGGCGCTGCAGTAAACCGCTCCATTCTAACGGGGATAAAAGTTCCCTGACCTGCCGATTGGTGCGGGTCATAGTGGTTGGAGACCGACGACCGATAAATAAGCTAGCATTTATCCAGTGGATAGGTTTACAAAATACTGGTCCAAATCTGTCTGGGTTGTCCATGTAATGTATGAGAGGGCAGGTCTTCAGGAAAGAAAGATGTTCTTTGTAAGGCTCCTAAAAAGAGATCCCCCCTAATTCCTGCTGACATTGAGATGGGAGAGTTCCGTCCTGAAGCCCGCAGAGTTGTGAATGCAGCTCTAAATGATAGGACAGGCTGCAGCTCAAGATTAGTAGAAGATATAGAAAGAAACATGATGGTAAAGTGGGATTATTATGTGACAAGTGATCTGTAATCATCCTGGAGGACTAATCTATAATACACAGAAGGGTCCTTAACCTAAAATATGTATAATGTTTTATTTCTATAGATTTTTTTCTCAACAAAATTTACTAAAAACCAGAGAAAGGCTGCCGTCACACTAGCAGTATTTGGTCAGTATTTTACATCAGTATTTGGAAGCCAAAACCAGGAGTGGAACAAATAGAGTATATTATATTATAAATATAATAGAAATACTGATGTAAAATACTGACCAAATACTGCTAGTGTGACGGCAGCCAAATACAAAAGAAAAACCAGAAGTGACGTATGGAACACATTTCTTTCATTCTTGCCCCAACACCCTGTTGCCAATGTATTGATATATTTTATACATTTCTAGTAGGAATAACAGAGGAACGGGACAATACAGAGTTACATGAAATAGAATTGCTATAGGAAATGTCAGTGTCTTCTTCAAATGACATCTTAGCAGATAAGAAAAGACCTGCTCAAATTTAAGCTGATGGGGCACACAATGGGAAATGTTGATTTGGGGGTATAACACAAGACTTAAAATGTATTCACATCTCCAAGATGCTATCCCAATATGTAGTGGGTGTAATAATAATATTAGCAAATACCTACAATTAGAAAAGTAGCATAGTTCTTCTGATAAGCTATGTAGCTTACCCAATTTGAACGGCATTGCAGTACTTATTATTTATTTATCAGCTTAGGTATCCATAGTTACAACCATTAACAACTAGCTAGCTGCACACTATATGGTTGTAACCATGGATAACTAAGCTACTACAATTACCTGCACATGGGGTAAGCGACACAACTAATCAGAAGAACTATACTACATTAGCTGTCGCACAACACTATATTAGTGACAGATAAGTCTCATGTCACATGAGACTCACATTAAAGTCTACAGTAAATGTGTCACATGTGACTTGCGACCAGCGACAGAACACCTAAGACATTTGTGACTTGTGTCACCATCACAACGTGTCACCATAGGAAATCATTACATCTAATGCTGAGATTTAATGTCGACACGTAACCCTAGTCAAGTCCTTTGTTACCATATGACAGAAATACCCTAATAATAGAAGAAAAAAAAAAACAAATTTTTCAGAGACTTATTACTGAACAGTGCATCCACACAGCTTATAAGATACAGACACCATCTGTCTCAGGACAGGCTCATCTAATAAAATAGCTAGCCCCAGGCCGACCTCGCAGATACCTATTCACCCAGCGATGAGATGGGATCTCTTGATAATTCATTACCAGATCGTCAGTCTTATTTCTAAAAATCTTATCTAAGGCCGATATAAGGCCTCATTCAGACTTGCGTGTCCATAAAAAAATCACGAGGACAAGTCCAATTCTGATTAGCATCACGGATCCAAAAAACCCATACAAGACTATGGGCCGATGAAAAAAGGTTCAACGCAAATGGATGCCAACAAAGCTTTGTCATTTATTATTTCATACAAGAAAATCATGAACGAAACACTGATGGTAACAACCAGACACAGACCAAACACTGATGGTAACAATCCGACGCAGACCAAACACTGATGGTAACAACCAGACACAGACCAAACACTGATGGTAACAATCCGACGCAGACCAAACACTGATGGTAACAATCAGACGCAGACCAAACACTGATGGTAACAATCCGACGCAGAGCAAACACTGATGGTAACAATCCGACGCAGACCAAACACTGATGGTAACAATCAGACACAGACGAAACACTGATGGTAACAACCAGACACAGACCAAACACTGATGGTAACAACCAGACACAGACCAAACACTGATGGTAACAACCAGACACAGATCAAACACTGATGGTAACAATCAGACACAGACGAAACACTGATGGTAACAACCAGACACAGACCAAACACTGATGGTAACAATCCGACGCAGACCAAACACTTATGGCAACAATCAGACGCAGACCAAACACATGGTAACAATCAGACACAGACCAAACACTAATGGTAACAACCAGACACAGACCAAACACTGATGGTAACAATCTGACGCAGACCAAACACTGATGGTAACAATCAGACGCAGACCAAACACTGATGGTAACAATCCAACGCAGACCAAATACTGATGGTAACAATCAGACGCAGACCAAACACTGATGGTAACAACCAGACACAGACCAAACACTGATGGTAACAACCAGACTCAGACCAAACACTGATGGTAACAATCTGACGCAGACCAAACACTGATGGTAACAATCAGACGCAGGCCAAACACTGATGGTAACAATCCAACGCAGACCAAATACTGATGGTAACAATCAGACGCAGACCAAACACTGATGGTAACAATCAGACACAGACCAAACACTGATGGTAACAACCAGACACAGACCAAACACTGATGGTAACAACCAGACACAGACCAAGCACTGATGGTAAAGGCCCCTTCACATTAAAGGTACCTTCACACATAACGATATTGTTAACGATATCATTGCTATTTGTGACGTAGCAACGATATCGTTAATGAAATCGTTCTGTGTGACAGCGACCAACGATCAGGCCCCTGCTGGGAGATCGTTGGTCGCTGAATAAAGTCCAGAACTTTATTTCGTCGCTGGACTCCCTGGAGACATCGCTGGATCGGCGTGTGTGACACCGATCCAGCGATGTCTTCACTGGTAACCAGGGTAAACATCGGGTAACTAAGCGCAGGGCCGCGCTTAGTAACCCGATGTTTACCCTGGTTACCATGCTAAAAGTAAAAAAAAAAAAACACTAGATACTTACCTAACGCTGTCTGTCCTCCAGCGCTGCGCTCTGCACTCCTCCTGTACTGGCTGTGAGCCGGAAAGCAGAGCGGTGACGTCACCGCTCTGCTTTCCGGCTCCCAGACAGTACAGGAGGAGTGCAGAGAAGCAGAGCACAGCGCTGGAGGACAGACAGCGTTAGGTAAGTATCTAGTGTTTGTTTTTTTTTTACTTTTAGCATGGTAACCAGGGTAAACATCGGGTTACTAAGCGCGGCCCTGCGCTTAGTTACCCGATGTTTACCCTGGTTACCGGCATCGTTGGTCGCTGGAGAGCTGTCTGTGTGACAGCTCTCCAGCGACCAAACAGCGACGCTGCAGCGATCCGGATCGTTGTCGGTATCGCTGCAGCGTCGCTTAATGTGAAGGGGCCTTAAGCGACGCTGCAGCGATACCGACAACGATCCGGATCGCTGCAGCGTCGCTGTTTGGTCGCTGGAGAGCTGTCACACAGACAGCTCTCCAGCGACCAACGATGCCGGTAACCAGGGTAAACATCGGGTTACTAAGCGCAGGGCCGTGCTTAGTAACCCGATGTTTACCCTGGTTACCAGCGTAAAAGTAAAAAAAAACAAACACTACATACTTACCTACCGCTGTCTGTCCCCGGCGCTCAGCTTCTCTGCACTCCTCCTGTACTGGCTGTGAGCACAGCGGCCGGAAAGCAGAGCGGTGATGTCACCGCTCTGCTTTCCGGCTGACCGACGCTCACAGCCAGTACAGGAGGAGTGCAGAGCACAGCGCCGGGGACAGACAGCGGTAGGTAAGTATGTAGTGTTTGTTTTTTTTTTACTTTTACGCTGGTAACCAGGGTAAACATCGGGTTACTAAGCGCGGCCCTGCACTTAGTAACCCGATGTTTACCCTGGTTACCAGTGAAGACATCGCTGGATCGGTGTCACACACGCTGATCCAGCGATGTCAGCGGGAGATCCAGCGACGAAATAAAGTTCTGGACTTTGTTCAGCGACCAACGACATCACAGCAGGGGCCTGATCGTTGGTCGCTGTCACACAGAACGATTTCCTTAACGATATCGTTGCTACGTCACAAAAAGCAACGATATCGTTAACGATATCGTTATGTGTGAAGGTACCTTAACAATCAGACGCAGACCAAACACTGATGGTAACAACCAGACACAGACCAAACACATGGTAACAACCAGACACAGACCAAACACTGATGGTAACAATCAGACGCAGACCAAACACTGATGGTAACAATCAGACGCAGACCAAACGCTGATTATTATTATTATTATACATTTTTATAGCGCCATTTATTCCATGGCGCTTTACATGTGAATACGGGGCAAATATAGACAAATACATTAAACATGAGCAGATAACAAGGCACACGAGTACATAAGGAGGGAGGACCCTGCCCGCGAGGGCTCACAGTCTGTAGGGGGTGGGTGAGGATACACTAGGAGAGGGAAGAGCTGGCTGTGCGGCTGTTCAGTAGGTTGAGGATCACTGCAGGCTGTAGGCTTGTCAGAAGAGATGAGTCTTCAGGTTCTTTTTGAAGGTTTCTATGGTAGGCGCGAGTCTGATGTGTTGGGGTAGAGAGTTCCAGAGTATGGGGGAAGCATGGGAGAAGTCTTGGATGCAGTTATGGGAAGAAGAGATGAGAGGGGAGTAGAGAAGGAGGTCTTGGGAGGATCGGAGGTTGCGTGTAGGTAGGTACCGGGAGACCATGTCACAGATGTATGGAGGAGACAGGTTGTGGATGGCTTTGTATGTCAGTGTGAGGGTTTTGAACTGGAGTCTCTGGGCGATAGGAAGCCAGTGAAGGGCTTGACACAGGGGAGAGGCTGGGGAATAGCGAGGGGACAGGTGGATTAGTCGGGCAGCAGAGTGTAGGATGGATTGGAGTGGTGCCAGAGTGCTAGAGGGGAGTCCAGAGAGTAGGAGGTTGCAGTAGTCGAGGCGGGAGATGATAAGGGCATGCACTAGCGTTTTTGCAGTGTTGCGGTCAAGGAAAGGGCAGATCCGGGAAATATTTTTGAGTTTGAGACGACAGGAGGAGGCAAGGGCTTGGATATGTGGCTTGAAAGAGAGGGCAGAGTCGAGGATCACCCCGAGGCACCGGGCGTGTGGGACTGGGGATAGTGAGCAGCCATTGACATTGATGGATAGGTCTGGTGGAGGGGTAGAGTGAGATGGGGGAAAGATGATGAATTCTGTTTTGTCCATGTTCAGTTGTAGAAAGCGAGCAGAAAAGAAGGCTGAAATGGCAGACAGACAGTGCAGGATTTTGGTAAGCAAGGAGGAGAGGTCAGGTCCGGAGAGGTAGATCTGCGTGTCATCAGCGTAGAGATGGTACTGCAAACCGTGGGATTCTATGAGCTGTCCCAGGCCGAAAGTGTAGATGGAGAAGAGTAGGGGTCCTAGAACAGAGCCTTGAGGAACACCGACTGACAAGGGGCGAAGTGAGGAGGTGGTGTGGGGGAGGGAGACACTGAATGTTCGGTCTGTCAGATATGACGAGATCCAGGAAAGGGCCAAGTCTGTGATGCCAAGGGATGAGAGGATTTGTAGCAAAAGGGAGTGGTCTACAGTGTCAAAGGCAGAAGACAGGTCCAGGAGAAGGAGTACAGAGTAGTGTCGCTTGCTCCTGGCAGTTAGTAGGTCATTGGTGACTTTAGTTAGGGCAGTTTCAGTTAAGTGATGGGAACGGAAGCCTGATTGTAGAGGGAGCAGGAGGAGAAGTGGGAAGACAGTTCAAGATGGACGTGTTGCTCCAGCAATTTGGAGGCATAAGGGAGAAGAGATATTGGGCGATAGCTAGACACAGAGGATGGGTCGAGGGAGGGCTTTTTGAGGATGGGTGTGATCTTGGCATGCTTGAAGGATGAGTGAAAGACACCTGTTGTGAGTGAGAGGTTGAAGAGGTGCGTTAGGGTTGGGATGAAGACCGTGGAAAGGTTAGGGATGAGGTGGGATGGGAGCGGGTCAAACGTGCAGGTGGTGAGGTGTGATCTTTACAGGAGGGTGGAGAGCTGATCTTCTGTCATGGTGGAGAAGCTGGTCTTTGAGGAGCAGGGTTGAGGAGCTAAGAGGGGTAGTGGGCGCTGTGGGCCAAAGCTTTCTCTGATCATATCGATCTTCTGTTTAAAGAAAGAGGCAAAGTCATCAGCAGAAATGAGGGGGGAGGGAGGAGGTGCGGGGGGACGGAGAAGAGAATTGAAAGTGTTGAAAAGCTGTTTAGGGTTGTGGGACAGGGAGGATATGAGGGATGAGAAGTAAGTTTGTTTTGCGGCAGTGAGCGCAGACTTGAAGCGGATGGTAACAATCAGACGCAGACCAAACACTGATGGTAACAACCAAACACAGACCAAACACTGATGGTAACAACCAGACACAGACCAAACACTGATGGTAACAACCAGACGCAGACCAAACACTGATGGTAACAACCAGACGCAGACCAAACACTGATGGTAACAACCAAACACAGACCAAACACTGATGGTAACAACCAGACACAGACCAAACACTGATGGTAACAATCAGACGCAGACCAAACACTGATGGTAACAATCAGACGCAGACCAAACACTGATGGTAACAACCAAACACAGATCAAACACTGATGGTAAAGGTACCTTCACACTAAACGACGCTGCAGCGATCCAGACAACGATCCGGATCGCTGCAGCGTAGCTGTTTGGTCGCTGGATAGCTGTCACACAGACCGCTCTCCAGCGACCAACGATGCCGGTAACCAGGGTAAACATCGGGTTACTAAGCGCAGGGCCGCAATTTTCTCATTACAAGGACTCTATGCAAACATAATTCCCAGTAAATGGCCATTATATGCTATGATAGCATAGATAATGAAGATCTATGTATGTGCACACAATCAGGTTTTTTCGCGTTTTTTTCGATAAAAGCGCAATAAAAACTCATTAAAAACGCATACATTATGCATTCTATCATTTAGAATGCATTCTGCAATTTTGTGCACATGATGCGTTGCGGTAAAAAAAAGCAGCATGTTCATTAATTTTGCGGATTTTCTGTGTTTTTTCCGCTATTCTATGCATCTGGAAAAAGCGCAAGAAAAAACACATCAAAAACGCATAAAAATGCGAAAAAAAGTGAAAAAAAAAACTCGAAAAAAAACACATGTCAGGAAAATTTCTGCCAGAAATCCTGACGTGTGCACATAGCCTTACAACAGACCTGACATACTCCGTCTGATGCAGCATTGTGAACTTTCCCACTTGACCGATCACCGTCTGTGCGCTCTTGTACAGATCTGCGTTTACATAGGGACTAACACTGGCTGCTTCAAGTTTTATTGTTTTCTCAAGAATAAGAGGATTTCTTCTTGTCATTAGTTTCATTTTTTGATGAATTATACTTACAGGAAATAGCTGGAAGACATGACTCAAAAAATCAATGGACCTGTATATTAAGAAGAGAAACAAAAAAATTGTTAGAGAACTCGAAAAAGCTTAAAGTAAAAACTAGGAGGAATTTTGATATGATCGTGGGAGCATTAATATTTCAAAACACAGTGACCGGTAATTCTGTATTTTACTTATATAAAACTACACAACTTGATTATCTCATGTAAAGTGTTTCTTTTTAACTTAACTCCTAATGAACACCGTTACGACTTTTATTGGCATGAGAAATCAGAATAGCATCCCCCAAAGGGTGAAAATGCAGTGGGTGTCAGCTGTACACTATGGCTATGTTCACACTTTGCGGATTTTGCTGCGGATCCGCAGCGGATTTGACCGCTGCGGATCCGCAGCAGTTTCCCATGAGTTACAGTATAGTGAAAACCTATGGGAAACAAAAAACGCTGGGCACATGCTGCGGAAAAAAAACGCGCAGAAACGCAGCGGATTAGATTCCGCGGCATGTCACTTCTTTACTGCGGATTTTCACCTGCTCCAATAGGAAAATGCAGATGAAAATCCGCATAAGAAACCGCATAAGAAACCGCAGTAAAAACCGCGAGAAATCCGCAGTAAAAACCGCGACGGGTTTTCACTGCGGATTTTGGAATTCCGCTGCGGAAAATTCCACAGTGGAATCCGCAAAGTGTGCACATAGCCTATAGCTGACACCCTGCTGCATCGGCCACGATAAGTGTTGGCACAGATCATAGTTGTATATCCCCATAGAAGCTGCGGCATCTAGATGTTAACAGAAGGAGAGGGCTCCCTCTGTAACCCTATCAGCACCCTGAGATCGCGATTGTGTGGTCTTGATGGTCGTCATAGCAATCCAAGGCCAGATTATGGCCTTGGGGTTTGTGAGCTAGAATGGCCTGTTGGGATGTTAACCCCTTCATGACCCAGCCTATTTTGACCTTAATGACCTGGCCGTTTTTTGCAATTCTGACCAGTGTCCCTTTATGAGGTAATAACTCAGGAACGCTTCAACGGATCCTAGCGGTTCTGAGATTGTTTTTTCGTGACATATTGGGCTTCATGTTAGTGGTAAATTTAGGTCAATAAATTCTGCGTTTATTTGTGATAAAAACGGAAATTTGGCGAAAATTTTGAAAATTTCGCAATTTTCACATTTTGAATTTTTATTCTGTTAAACCAGAGAGTTATGTGACACAAAATAGTTAATAAATAACATTTCCCACATGTCTACTTTACACCAGCACAATTTTGGAAACAAAATTTTTTTTTGCTAGGAAGTTATAAGAGTTAAAATTTGACCAGCGATTTCTCATTTTTACAACGAAATTTACAAAACCATTTTTTTAGGGACCACCTCACATTTGAAGTCAGTTTGAGGGGTCTATATGGCTGAAAATACCCAAAAGTGACACCATTCTAAAAAATGCACCCCTCAAGGTGCTCAAAACCACATTCAAGAAGTTTTTTAACCCTTCAGGTGCTTCACAGCAGCAGAAGCAACATGGAAGGAAAAAATGAACATTTAACTTTTTAGTCACAAAAATTATCTTTTAGCAACATTTTTTTTATTTTCCCAATGGTACAAGGAGAAACTGAACCACGAAAGTTGTTGTCCAATTTGTCCTGAGTACGCTGATACCTCATATGTGGGGGTAAACCACTGTTTGGGCGCACGGCAGGGCTTGGAAGGGAAGGAGCGCCATTTGACTTTTTGAATGAAAAATTGGCTCCACTCTTTAGCGGACACCATGTCACGTTTGGAGAGCCCCCGTGTGCCTAAAAATTGGAGCTCCCCCACACGTGACCCCATTTTGGAAACTAGACGCCCCAAGGAACTTATCTAGATGCATAGTGAGAACTTTGAACCCCCGGGGGCTTCACAAATTGATCCGTAAAAATGAAAAAGTACTTTTTTTTCACAAAAAAATTCTTTTAGCCTCAATTTTTTTCATTTTCACATGGGCAACAGGATAAAATGGATCCTAAAATTTGTTGGGCAATTTCTCATGAGTACACCGATACCTCACATGTGGGGGTAAACCACTGTTTGGGCACATGGTAAGGTTCGGAAGGGAAGGAGCGCCATTTGACTTTTTGAATGAAAAATTATCTCCATCGTTAGCGGACACCATGTCGTGTTTGGAGAGCCCCCGTGTGCCTAAACATTGGAGCTCCCCCACAAATGACCCCATTTTGGAAACTAGACCCCCCAAGGAACTTATCTAGATGCATATTGAGCACTTTAAACCCTCAGGTGCTTCACAAATTGATCTGTAAAAATGAAAAAGTACTTTTTTTTTTCACAAAAAAATTATTTTCGCCTCAGTTTTTCATTTTCACATGGGCAATAGGATAAAATGAATCCTAAAATTTGTTGGGCAATTTCTCCCGAGTACGCCGATACCTCATATGTGGGGGTAAACCACTGTTTGGGCACACGGCAGGGCTCGGAAGGGAAGGCGCGCCATTTGACTTTTTGAATGGAAAATTAGCTCCAATTGTTAGCGGACACCATGTCGCGTTTGGAGAGCCCCTGTGTGCCTATGCATTGGAGCTCCCCCACAAGTGACCCCATTTTGGAAACTAGACCCCCCAAGGAACTTATCTAGATGCATATTGAGCACTTTAAACCCCCAGGTGCTTCACAGAAGTTTATAATGCAGAGCCATGAAAATAAAAAATAATTTTTCTTTCCTCAAAAATGATTTTTAGCCTGGAATTTCCTATTTTGCCAAGGGTAATAGGAGAAATTGGACCGCAAATGTTGTTGTCCAGTTTGTCCTGAGTACGCTGATACCCCATATGTGGGGGTAAACCACTGTTTGGGCGCACGGCAGGGCTCGGAAGGGAAGGCACGCCAATTGGCTTTTTAAATGGAAAATTAGCTCCAATCATTAGCGGACACCATGTCACGTTTGGAGAGCCCCTGTGTGCCTAAACATTGGAGATCCCCCACATATGACCCCATTTTGGAAACTAGACCCCCAAAGGAACTAATCTAGATGTGTGGTGAGGACTTTGAACTTCCAAGTGCTTCACAGAAGTTTATAACGCAGAGCCATGAAAATAAAATAAAAATTTTATTTTCTCTAAAATGATTTTTTAGCCTGCAATTTATTATTTTCCCAAGGGTAACAGGAGAAATTTGACCCCAAAAGTTGTTGTACAGTTTCTCCTGAGTACGCTGATACCCCATATGTGGGGGTAAACCACAGTTTGGGCACATGTCGGGGCTCAGAAGGGAAGTAGTGACTTTTGAAATGCAGACTTTGATGGAATGGTCTGCGGGCGTCACGTTGCGTTTGCAGAGCCCCTGGTGTGCCTAAACAGTAGAAACCCCCCACAAGTGACCCCATTTTGGAAACTAGACCCCGAAAGGAACTTATCTAGATGTGAGGTGAGCACTTTGAACCCCCAAGTGCTTCACAGAAGTTTATAGCACAGAGCAGTGAAAATAATAAATACGTTTTCTTTCCTCAAAAATAATTTTTTAGCCCAGAATTTTTTATTTTCCCAAGGGTTACAGGAGAAATTGGACCCCAAAAGTTGTTGTCCAGTTTCTCCTGAGTACGCTGATACCCCATATGTGGGGGTAAACCACTGTTTGGGCACACGTCGGGGCTCAGAAGGGAAGTAGTGACTTTTGAAATGCAGACTTTGATGGAATGGTCTGCGGGCGTCACGTTGCGTTTGCAGAGCCCCTGGTGTGCCTAAACAGTAGAAACCCCCCACAAGTGACCCCATTTTGGAAACTAGACCCCCCCAAGGAACTTATCTAGATATGTGGTGAGCACTTTGAACCCCCAAGTGCTTCACAGACGTTTACAACGCAGAGCCGTGAAAATAAAAAATCATTTTTCTTTCCTCAAAAATGATGTTTTAGCAAGCAATTTTTTATTTTCTCAAGGGTAACAGGAGAAATTGGACCCCAGTAATTGTTGCCCAGTTTGTCCTGAGTACGCTGATACCCCATATGTGGGGGTAAACCACTGTTTGGGCACACGTCGGGGCTCGGAAGGGAAGGAGCACCATTTGACTTTTTGAATAAAAGATTGGCTGGAATCAATGGTGGCGCCATGTTGCGTTTGGAGACCCCCTGATGTGCCTAAACAGTGGAAACCCCTCAATTCTAACGCCAACACACCCCTAACCCTTATCCCAACTGTAGCCGTAACCCTAACCACAACCCTAACCCCAACACACCCCTAACCCTAACCACAACCCTAATTCCAACCCAACCCTAACCCTAAGGCTATGTACCCACGTTGCGGATTCGTGTGAGATTTTTCCGCACCATTTTTGAAAAATCCGCGGGTAAAAGGCACTGCGTTTTACCTGCGGATTTACTGCGGATTTCACCTGCGGATTCCTATTGAGGAATAGGTGTAAAACGCTGCGGAATCCGCACAAAGAATTGACATGCTGCGGAAAATACAACGCAGCGTTTTCGTGCGGTATTTTCCGCACCATGGGCACAGCGGATTTGGTTTTCCATAGGTTTACATGGTACTGTAAACCTGATGGAACACTGCTGCGGATCCGCAGCGGCCAATCCGCTGCGGATCCGCAGCCAAATCCGCACCGTGTGCACATAGCCTAATTCTAAAGGTATGTGCACACGCTGCGGAAAACGCTGCGGATCCGCAGCAGTTTCCCATGAGTTTACATTTCAATGTAAACCTATGGGAAACAAAAATCGCTGTACACATGCTGCGGAAAAACTGCACGGAAACGCAGCGGTTTACATTCCGCAGCATGTCACTTCTTTCTGCGGATTCCACAGCGGTTTTACAACTGCTCCAATAGAAAATCGCAGTTGCAAAACCGCAGTGAAATGCGCAGAAAAACCGCGGTAAATCTGCCATAAATCCGCAGCGGTTTAGCACTGCGGATTTATCAAATCCGCTGCGGAAAAATCCGCAGAGGACCAGAATACGTGTGCACATATCGAAACCCTAACCCTACCCCTACCCCTAACCCTACCCCTAACCCTACCCCTAACCCTACCCCTACCCCTAACCCTACCCCTAACCCTACCCCTACCCCTACCCCTAACCCTACCCCTACCCCTAACCCTACCCCTAACCCTAACCCTAACTCCAACCTTAGTGGAAAAAAAAAAAATTCTTTATTTTATTATTGTCCCTATCTATGGGGGACAAATGGGGGGGGTCATTTACTGTTTTTTTATTTTGACCACTGTGATAGATTATATCACAGTGATCAAAATTCACATTGGAACGAATCTGCCGGCCGGCAGATTCGGCGGGCGCACTGCGCATGCGCCCGCCATTTTGGAACATTGCGGCGCTCGGGGAAGAAGACGGACGGACCCCGCCAGGATCGGTAAGTATAAGGGGGGGAGATCAGGGCACAGGGGGGGGAGATCAGGGCACGGGGGGGCGTCGGAGCACGGGGGGGGAGGGATCGGAGCATGGGGGAGAGTGATCGGTGTGCGGGCGGGTGGATCGGTGTGCAGGGGGGGTGGATCGGTGTGCAGGGGGGGTGGATCGGAGCACGGGGGGGATCGGAGTGCGGGGGGGTTTGATTGGAGCACGGGGGGTGTGATTGGAGCACGGGGGGAGCGGACAGGAGGACGGGGGAGCGGAGCACAGGACGGAGGGGAGCGGGCCACAGATCGGGGGGCTGGGGGGGCGATCGGAGGGGTGGGGTGGGGGCACATTAGTATTTCCAGCCATGGCCGATGATATTGCAGCATCGGCCATGGCTGGATTGTAATATTTCACCATTTTTTTAGGTGAAATATTACAAATCGCTCTGATTGGCAGTTTCACTTTCAACAGCCAATCAGAGCGATCGTAGCCACGGGGGGGTGAAGCCACAATCCCTGGGCTAAACTACCACTCCCCCTGTCCCTGCAGATCGGGTGAAATGGGAGTTAACCCTTTCACCCGATCTGCAGGGACGCGATCTTTCTGTGACACAGCATATGCGTCACAGGTCGGATTGGCACCGACTTTCATGACGCATACGCTGTGTCACAGGTCGGGAAGGGGTTAATAAAACCCCAAAAACAAATCCCAGGGCAAAGGGGGATGTCCCAAAGCAATAACACAAAACTGATTCTGTACAAAGTGCAAGAACAAAGTAGTTGTAAAAGTGAATAAAATATTGCTTTCTTTAAATATGGTTTAAAAATATAAATACAGCTGGAGAAATAAGTATTGAGCACGTCAGCAATTTTCTAAGATGCTATTGACATGAAATTCTCACCAGATGTTGGTAACAACTAGAGCTGAGCGAACCCGAGCAGCAAGGCGAGAAAGCCAAAATCACACAGAGACGGCCCGCACTTTCTGCAGCAGCGCTGACATCTCAGGAAATTTTTCAGGAATCTCAGCACTGCCAAATTCAGCACATGCACCAGGCAAGGAATGTGTGCCAAACCGGCTACGCCCAGGGCTGCTACGAGATTTTGCCCATTATCGCACACCACCAGATTGAGCTGAGGTTCAGCAGCACCAACCAGTCATTGGTCTGTTGTTTGATCCCCATCCACAGCTCCTGTGTGGTGTGGGATTTCACCCCAAAACAGATGAGTTTCAGAACAGACTGCTGTCGTTTTCCCATGGCTGTGCTGAAGTTGGTCCTGCAGGTGTTGCACTGACCAGATAAGAAGCCAGTGGAAAAAAAGGAGTAGGAGGAAGAGGAAACATGGACAGAGAAACATCCAGAATAATCAGTGGAGGTAGGACATGCCCCCAAATGCTTTCCGCCTCAAGCCCAGCCACCATTACACTTACCCAGTGGGAACTTAGGGACATATAATATCCCTGCCCCTGCTTACTGGTCCACATGTCGGTGGTTATGTGGACATTGCCACTGATGGCGTTGCGCACAGGGCTGTGGAGTTGGTAAGCCAAACCTCAAACTCCAACTCCTTAATTTTCGTGACTCTGACTGCACAGCGTTGGCTTTCCCAAATTCTTATGAAAATATTTACAGCACACACTGCATTGAACTACTGAACCCAATTTATTATATATTTTAGGAGTTGGTCCATTTTATACCGACTCCACCAAAATGGACACTGACTCCGACTCCACAACTCAGACTCCACAGCCCTGGTTGCGCAATGCACACCTGATTTTGTCTGCAACATATTCATGCAAGGCAGGGATGACCCGCCAGGAAAAGTAGTGACGGCTGGGAGTCATGTACTGATATAAAACGTATTGTTAACCCTTTATAAATCACTTGTGAGTGGGAGCAAGAGGCAGAAGAGGGAGCATGAGGAGGCTAAGATCTCTCCCGTTTTTTCAGATGTGTACTCCACTGCAGCTCATACTTTGCATTCAGATGTCTCGTCATACAGGTGGTGCTCAGGTTAAGAACATTTATGCCGTGCTTCAGCCTCTGAAGCCAGAGCGTACAAACCACCTGTGTCTTGTCAGGAAGCTTTGGTGAGCTCAGTTCGTTGGCACAGTGGGTAGTAGCAGCAGACATACTGGCTAGGGGCCAGCCTCAGGGCTTTTGCACCCTGCAATGTTATGAACAGGTGACCTTGGAGCAGCATGAAAATTTTCACTTGAGTAGGTGGTAACTATACTGACCGCAAACTCTGATCTTATCACCGCAACTAGAAGTAGCCATGGGGTGTGCCTAACAAAACCTAGACACCTCGACACAGCCGGAGGACTAAATACCCCTATAGATGGAAATAGGAATTTCTACCTTGCCTCAGAGCAGAACCCCAAAGGATAGGCAGCCCCCCACAAATATAGACTGTGAGTAGTAGAGGAAAAGACACACGCAGGCAGGAAACAGGATTAAGCAAATGAGGCACACACTAGCTAAATAGGAAAGGATATGACAGGATACTAAGCGGTCAGTATTAAAAATCCTTCCAAAAATATCCACAGCAGAAAATACAAAAACTCCACCATCTAACTAAAGATGTGGAGCGTATATCTGCATCTCCAGAGAATCCAACAAGACTGAGAAAACACTGACACAGTCTAAGCTGGACAAGAGAAATACAAATGAATGGCACAGAATATAAGCACACTGCATGTGTGCCACAGAAACAAAAACCAGACACTTATCTTTGCTGAATTGGCAGCTAAGCAGGAGAAGCCAGAAAGTGATCCAACACTTCAGAAGAAACATTGACAACTGGAAAGGACTAATGAATCCTGCACACCTAAATATCCCAGTCAGAACTGCAATCAGCAGATACACCTGGCCAGGACTGCGACTCAGAGACAACTGCATTCCCACCTACAACCACTGGAGGGAACCCAAGAGCAGAATTCACAACACTGCACCCTCTTTTGCTGTGCAGCTGAGGCAGTGTGATCACCACCTTTTCCTCCGAACTGCCCTCGTCACTCAGATGGCTTTGACTCCATGTGGTGTCTAGGACCTCATCATTCCCCATTGCACCTCTCAAGTCTGTTCTTAAAGGGAACATGTTACACCCCCCCAGGGCCTATTAAAGTAAAATAGCCACCTTCAGCGGCACTAAGGCTGCATTCTGTGAAAGTGGCTCTTATGTTTATTATCCCTAGGAATGCTGAAATAATTACTTTTATAAATTTCCTGTCATACCTCTATTGAGTCAGGGAGGTACGTTTTCTTCCCTTGACTCAACTGCCTCGCAGCTGTCCATCATCCAGCTCTGTCCTCTGTGTGCCGCCTCTTCTCTTTCTCATGACGTCACCGGCGCCTGCGCTCTGCACTCAGTTCTCGGGTATGCGCCGTGCTCGCTGCCCGTGAACTTACATCAGGTGCCTGCACCTGCATGTAGCGGAGGCCCCAGATCCCAACCCGCAGTGTGTTATGATGTATTCATACTGCAGGGCTGGGAACCTGGCGCATGCTCAGTGGAGCGGGTCGCCATGCTCCATTCAAGATAGTGCTGATGTCTCGCAAGATTTGAGAAGTCTTGCGAGACTTCGCCACTTCTATCGAGGAGCATGGTGACCCGCTCCACTGCACAGGTGCCAGATTCCCAGCCCTGCAGTGTGAATACATCATAACACACTGCGGGGCGGGATCTGGGGCCTCTGCTACATGCAGGCACAGGCACCTGATGTAAGTTCACAGGCAGCACGTATGGCGCATGCCCGAGAACTGATTGCAGAGCGCAGGTGCCGGTGACGTGACGAGAAAGAGAAGAGGTGGCGCACAGAGGACAGAAATGGATTATGGATGGCTGCGAGGCAGTTGAGTCAGGGGTGAAAACATACCCCTGACTCAATAGAGGTATGGTGGGAAATTTATAAAAGTCATTATGTTAGCGTTCCTAGGGATAATAAACATAAAAGCCACCTTCACAGAATGCAGCCTTAGTGCTGCTGAAGGTGGCTATTTTACTTTAATAGGCCTTGGGGAGGGAGGTGACAGGTTCCCTTTAACTCTACTACCCGGCTAACCCACCTCTATCTTTTTGCTACTCCTCTGCTTCTCCCCTCTGCAAATCTCTTCATTGACTCCCAATTCCACAATGTATCAGCTTCAAGCTACTAACACAGACCTACAAAGACGTCCATAATTTGTCTCCCCCATGTATCTCTGAACCAATCTCCCAATATCTCCCATCACATAATCTCCTGTGCTCCCAAGACCTCCTTCTCTCCTCCACAATTGTACATTCCTCATGGAATCGCCAGCAAAACTTCTCCTGAGCATCCCCCATCATCTGGAATTCTGTGCCCCAACATGTCCGATTATCCCCTACATTCGGAACTTTCAAGCGGAACTTGAAAACCCATCTCTTCAGGACAGCTTACAGCCTGCAATGATCCCACTGTCACTTCACCAACACCGAGCCTGCTACAAACCAAGGACCTACTGTCTCATTCCCCCTCATTCTGTAGAATGTAAGGCTTCAAGGATGAAGTTTTAACTCATAAACTATGATCATCACCTTTAAGATCATAAGAATGGGGTTCCTGACACCCATTTATAGCCTCAGAAAAAGTGTTTTATACTGTACTTGTCCCGCACTGCATGTAAATTGTGTGGTTTGGTTCGAGGGGTGTCTCCAGATTGTGATCAGCGCTGCCTCGGTACCTTCAAACGCTGCCTCTTCTGACCACATGTAAGTGGATGATGTCTCTCCATCATACACGTAGTGCTCAAAGTTTGCGCCTGCGCAGTGAAATCCCTGACTTTTCAATAGGCCACAGTGAGGCGAACCTCCGCATCTCTCCGATTCCACCGATCAGGTGCGAGACTTTGAGAACCACGTGGATGACAGAGACACGTCATCCACTTACATGCAGTTAGAAGAGGCGGAGTTCAAAGGGAACAGGGAGTTGTTTAAAAGGACTGAGGCGGCGCTGATCACAATCCGGAAACACCTATAGGATCAGACTGTGCAATTTACATATGGTGAGAATTTCATGTCAATAGCACCTTTAAATATATATTTACTTAGGAAATTGGTGCCGTGTTCAATACTTATTTCACTTGCTGTATACAAACATAATAAAAAAAGGCACAAAACAACATGAAAACTATATGACAACTATAGATATCTCAATACACTATGAGTTGTGATTAATGAATGCATGAATATAAAAAACGTAAAGAACTTAGATAACATTTATCCATCCATCTATCCCAGAAAGGTGTTAATTAGAGCTAAACCTGCCTCCTAGCTCTTCCCCATTTCATTTGAGGCCTAGCTGGGCACATAGAGAAGTCACTAGAACTAGGGATAAACATGTGAAGCAACCTGGTCGTGGTTGCATGACTTTTATACTTTCTGATAAAAAAAAATGTTAAGTAAGTACCTTACATTTTTATGTGTATAGCAATAGTGGCATTCATGTATTTCTTAATCGCAATGTGCTGAAGCACTACTAATCTGAAATAAGGTGTGACTGCAAGTGAAATATAAAATCTAAAGGGAAGGTAGTACTTCCAAAAAAACTAGTGAAGACATTATATTTTCTTTATTCCGTGTCACAGAGTAATATATATGTCCAAATCACCCTGAAGGTTAATAATAAAATCGAAACAATTTTTTTTTTAAATTGACAAGCTGCTTCCACTGATTGTCTTTTCTGCTCGGGTATTTATGCCTGGTTCTTTCCTTCAGCCAGTGCCACTTGTAAATGGTTCCTAAATGGTCCCTGGTTGGATTCACATCTCTTTGGATTTCCCTGTTTTCCTGACTAGTTCAGCAAAGCTAAGTCCTTGCTTGCTCTTTTCTGTACACAGATTGTGGACTTATCCATTCTGTGCATTCAATGTTTGTCCAGCTTATCAGTATGGATTAATTCTGTGTTGCTGGAAGCTCTGGGAAACAGATTTACCCTCCACACCTTTAGTCAGGTGTGGAGATTTTTGTAAACTCTGTGTGGACCTTTTGTAGTGTTTTATACTGACCGCACAGTATTCCATCCTGTCCTTTCTATCAAGCTAGACTGGCCTCCTGTGCTCATCCTGGTTTAACTCTGTGTATGTCTTTTTCCCTCTCCTCTCACAGTCATTATTTGTGGGGGGCTAATCTATCCTTTGGGAATTTTCTCTGAGGCAAGATAGCTTTCCTGTTTCTATCTTTAGGGGTAGTTAGCTCTTAGGCTGTGACGAGGTGCCTAGGGAGAGTTGGGAGCATCCCACGGCTACTTCTAGTGTTGTGTTGAGCTTAGGGACTGCGGTCAGTACAGACACCACTTCCTTCTGAGCTCGTTCCATGTTGCTCCTAAACCACCAGATCATAACAATTTATGGCATGACAACCCCTATAAAGGAGAGGGTTCTGCAAGGGGTGACTACAGACCATGTCTCTGTTCTCATCCTTTTTGGCTGTTGTTTCAGCCACTTTTGCATTTGAAGTGACTTTGGGAGACCTATATGATACAAGTCCTTAAAACAACATTCAAGAAGTTTATTACCCTTCAGGTGCTTCACAGGGATTAATGGAAAGTGGAAGGAAAAAAAAAATGAACATCTTACTTTTTTCCCCAAAATTTTACTATAGCCTCAAACTTTTTATTTTCACAAGGATAACAGGAGAAAATGCACAAAATAATTTGTTGTGCAATTTCTCCTGAGTACACCGATACCCCATATATAGAGGAAAAACTACTGTTTGGGCATAAGGTAGGGCTCGGAAGGGAAGGAGCACTGTTTGAAGTTTTAAACATAAAATTTAGTGGAATCATTGGTGGATGCCAATGTCGTGTTTGGAGAGCCCCTGAAGTGCCTAAACAGTGGAAACCCCCACTGGCGTCTTCTAATTATCGCAGAAAATTTAGCATTCAAAAAGTCAAATGGCGCTCCTTCCCTTCCAAGCCCTGCCGTGCGCCAAAACAGTAGTTTTTCTCCACATTTTGGGTATTGGCATATTCAAGAGAAATTGCACAACAAATTATATGGTGCCATCTCTTCTGGTACCCTTATGAAAATGCTAAATTTGTGGCTCAAAATCATTATTTGGGGAAAAATATGATTTTTTTATTTTCACGGTTCAACGTTATAAACTTCTGGGACACACCTGTAGGTTCAATGTGTTCAATACACATCTAGATAAGTTCCCTGAGGGGTCTAGTTTTCAAAATGGTGTCACTTGTGGGGGGTTTAGGCACATTAGTGGCTATCCAAATGAGACATGGCGTTCGCTAATTATTCCAGAAAATTTTGCATTCAAATAGTCAATTTATTAAAAGTTAAAGGGACGTTCCCACGGACAAAACACATTTTAATCAATAGACCTTGGGATAAAAATAAGTTGCACAATTGGATGTGTTAAGGTACCTTCACACATAACGATATTGTTAACGATATCGTTGCTATTTGTGACGTAGCAACGATATCGTTAATGAAATCGTTATGTGTGACAGCGACCAACGATCAGGCCCCTGCTGGGAGATCGTTGGTCGCTGAATAAAGTCCAGAACTTTATTTCGTCGCTGGACTCCCTGCTGACATCGCTGGATCGGCGTGTGTGACACCGATCCAGCGATGTCTTCACTGGTAACCAGGGTAAACATCGGGTAACTAAGCGCAGGGCCGCGCTTAGTAACCCGATGTTTACCCTGGTTACCATGCTAAAAGTAAAAAAAAACAAACACTAGATACTTACCTACAGCTGTCTGTCCTCCAGCGCTGCGCTCTGCACTCCTCCTGTACTGGCTGTGAGCCGGAAAGCAGAGCGGTGACGTCACCGCTCTGCTTTCCGGCTCCCAGACAGTACAGGAGGAGAGCAGAGAAGCAGAGCGCAGCGCAGGAGAACAGACAGCGGTAGGTAAGTATGTACTGTTTGTTTTTTTTTACTTTT
Source organism: Ranitomeya imitator (assembly GCF_032444005.1). NCBI lineage: Eukaryota > Metazoa > Chordata > Amphibia > Anura > Dendrobatidae > Ranitomeya > Ranitomeya imitator. The sequence goes on from NC_091286.1 coordinate 95,144,982, forward strand.
AGCATGGTAACCAGGGTAAACATCGGGTTACTAAGTGCGGCCCTGCGCTTAGTTACCCGATGTTTACCCTGGTTACCGGCATCGTTGGTCGCTGGAGAGCGGTCTGTGTGACAGCTCTCCAGCGACCAAACAGCGACGCTGCAGTGATCCGGATCGTTGTCGGTATCGCTGCAGCGTCGCTAAATGTGAAGGGGCCTTTAAAAAAAATGTTCCTGTGCTGAGGTAATCTTATAAATGTGCCCCTGCTGTGTACTGTGTAATGACTGTGTCTGACAATACCAGATCTCCTGGGCAAGGGAGGAAGCAAAAGAGGATACAGATTTTTATACCAAGATCTAATGATTAAAATGTATTTTGTTCGTAGGAAAACCCCTTTAACTTTTAATAAATATAAGCTGTAATATGACCGTATACGGTGAACATAGTCATAACTGTGTTACATATTGTACACTTGCCTTGTTTCATGCTTTTCATCAATGCAAAACAGCTGAATGCAGAAGGCAGTGACGTCTCCTTTGTACACAGGGCAGGAGGGCTGCCTCTCTGCATCTGAGCTCCATGTCTCTGGGGTCTTGGAATTTGCACCTCCGATGGCATCATTTGCACTGGATGCTCGGCTCAATGTTCCTATCTGTGGCAATGAGAGGCAGGGGACTGAACTTTCTTTCGTCGAATACATAAAACATCTTGCATCATCGGCCACTACAAACGCTGTAGCGGCCACAAGAGGGCAGCGAGTAAATACGCAAACAAATCCAAGACTTTCACTTATCAATTCAAGAGAGTTCTCAGAGTGACACATAAAAAGATGTAAAAGAGACATAAACACAACACGTAAAAATGTAGTAAAACTTTCACAATTTCAACTCCCTCTACTTTGATATCCATTCACTAAATTTTGCTGTCTTCTACCTCAAATTCCTTGATGATCAGACTGCTAATAAAAATGTTAGTCATATGTATAACAGAAATTCTGCATTTTTATTTAAAAAATATAAAATACAGTTAGGTCCATATATATTTGGACAGAGACAACATTTTTCTAATTTTGGTTATAGACATTACCGCAATGAATTTTAAACAAAACAATTCAGATGCAGTTGAAGTTCAGACTTTCAGCTTTCATTTGAGGGTATCCACATTAAAATTGGATGAAGGGTTTAGGAGTTTCAGCTCCTTAACATGTGCCACCCTGTTTTTAAAGGGACCAAAAGTAATTGGACAATTGACTCCAAGGCTATTTCATGGACAGGTGTGGGCAATCCCTTCGTTATGTCATTCTCAATTAAGCAGATAAAAGGCCTGGAGTTGATTTGAGGTGGGGTGCTTGCATTTGGAAGGTTTTGCTGTGAAGTAAACATGCGGTCAAAGGAGCTCTCCATGCAGGTAAAACAAGCCATCCTTAAGCTGCAAAAACAGAAAAAACCCATCCGAGAAATTGCTACAATATTAGGAGTGGCAAAATCTACAGTTTGGTACATCCTGAGAAAGAAAGCACTGGTGAACTCATCAATGCAAAAAGACCTGGGCGCCCACAGAAGACAACAGCGGTGGATGATCACAGAATAATCTCCATGGTGAAGAGAAACCCCTTCACAACAGCCAACCAAGTGAAAAACACTCGCCAGGAGGTCGGCGTATCAATATCCAAATCTACCATAAAGAGAAGACTGCATGAAAGGAAATACAGAGGGTTCACTGCACGGTGCAAGCCACTCATAAGCATCAAGAATAAAAAGGCTAGACTGGACATTGCTAAAAAAACATCTAAAAAAGCCAGCACAGTTCTGGAAGAACATTCTTTGGACAGATGAAACCAAGATCAACCTCTACCAGAATGATGGAAAGAAAAATTATGGTGAAGGTGTGGTACAGCTCATGATCCAAAGCATATCACATCATCTGTAAAACACGGCGGAGGCAGTGTGATGGCTCGGGCATGCATGGCTGCCATACTGTGTGCTTAGACCCAGCCAAATGCAGCCAAACTGATTGGTCGTCGTTTCATACTACAGATGGACAATAACCCAAAACATAAATCCAAAGCAACTCAGGAGTTTATTAAAGCAAAGAAGTGGAATATTCTTGAATGGCCAAGTCAGTCACCTGATCTCAACCCAATTGAGCAGCATTTCACTTGTTACAGACTAAACTTCAGACAGAAAGGCCCACAAACAAACAGCAACTGAAAACCACCACAGTGAAGGCATGGCAGAGCATCAAAAAGGAGGAAACACAGCGCCTGGTGAGGTCCATGAGTTGAAGACTTCAGGCAGTCATTGCCAACAAAGGGTTTTCAACCAAGTACTAAAAATGAATTTTTTATCTAAAATTAACCCCTTCATGACCCAGCCTATTTTGACCTTAAAGACCTTGCCGTTTTTTGCAATTCTGACCAGTGTCCCTTTATGAGGTAATAACTCAGGAATGCTTCAACGGATCCTAGCGGTTCTGAGATTGTTTTTTCGTGACATATTGGGCTTCATGTTAGTGGTAAATTTAGGTCAATAAATTATGCGTTTATTTGTGATAAAAACGGAAATTTGGCGAAAATTTTGAAAATTTTGCAATTTTCACATTTTTAATTTTTATTCTGTTAAACTAGAGAGTTATGTGACACAAAATAGTTAATAAATAACATTTCCCACATGTTTACTTACATCAGCACAATTTTGGAAACAAAATTTTTTTTTGTTAGGAAGTTATAAGGGTTAAAATTTGACCAGCGATTTCTCATTTTTACAACGAAATTTACAAAACCATTTTTTTAGGGACCACCTCACATTTGAAGTCAGTTTGAGGGGTCTATATGGCTGAAAATACCCAAAAGTGACACCATTCTAAAAACTGCACCCCGCAAGGTACTCAAAACCACATTCCAGAAGTTTATTAACCCTTCAGGTGCTTCACAGCAGCAGAAGCAACATGGAAGGAAAAAATAAACATTTAACTTTTTAGTCACAAAAATTATCTTTTAGCAACAATTTTTTTATTTTCCCAATGGTAAAAGGAGAAACTGAACCACGTAAGTTGTTGTCCAATTTGTCCTGAGTACGATGATACCTCATATGTGGGGGTAAACCACTGTTTGGGCGCACGGCAGGGCTTGGAAGGGAAGGAGCGCCATTTGACTTTTTGAATCAAAAATTAGCTCCACTCTTTAGCGGACACCATGTCACGTTTGGAGAGCCCCCGTGTGCCTAAAAATTGGAGCTCCCCCACAAGTGACCCCATTTTGGAAACTAGACGCCCCAGGGAACTTATCTAGATGCACAGTGAGCACTTTGAACCCCCAGGTGCTTCACAAATTGATCCGTAAAAATGAAAAAGTACTTTTTTTTCACAAAAAAATTCTTTTAGCCTCAATTTTTTCATTTTCACATGGGCAACAGGATAAAATGGATCCTAAAATTTGTTGGGCAATTTCTCGTGAGTACACTGATACCTCATATGTGGGGGTAAACCACTGTTTGGGCACATGATAAGGCTCGGAAGGGAAGGAGCGCCATTTGACTTTTTGAATGAAAAATTATCTCCATCGTTAGCGGACACCATGTCGCGTTTGGAAAGCTCCTGTGTGCCTAAACATTGGCGCTCCCCCACAAGTGACCCCATTTTGGAAACTAGACCCCCCAAGGAACTTATTTAGATGCCTAGTGAGCACTTTAAACCCTCAGGTGCTTCACAAATTGATCTGTAAAAATGAAAAAGTACTTTTTTTTTCACAAAAAAATTCTTTTCGCCTCAATTTTTTCATTATCACATGGGCAATAGGATAAAATGGATCATAAAATTTGTTGGGCAATTTCTCCCGAGTACGGCGATACCTCATATGTGGGGGTAAACCACTGTTTGAGCACTCGGCAGGGCTCGGAAGGGAAGGCGCGCCATTTGACTTTTTGAATGGAAAATTAGCTCCAATTGTTAGCGGACACCATGTCGCGTTTGGAGAGCCCCTGTGTGCCTAAACATTGGAGCTCCCCCACAAGTGACCCCATTTTGGAAACTAGACCCCCCAAGGAACTTATCTAGATGCATATTGAGCACTTTAAACCCCCAGGTGCTTCACAGAAGTTTATAACGCAGAGCCATGAAAATAAAAAATAATTTTTCTTTCCTCAAAAATGATTTTTTAGCCTGGAATTTCCTATTTTGCCAAGGGTAATAGGAGAAATTGGACCCCAAATGTTGTTGTCCAGTTTGTCCTGAGTACGCTGATACCCCATATGTGGGGGTAAACCACTGTTTGGGCGCACGGCAGGGCTCGGAAGGGAAGGCACGTCATTTGGCTTTTTAAATGGAAAATTAGCTCCAATCATTAGTGGACACCATGTGACGTTTGGAGAGCCCCTGTGTGCCTAAACATTGGAGATCCCACAGAAATGACCCCATTTTGGAAACTAGTCCACCAAAGGAACTAATCTAGATGTGTGGTGAGGACTTTGAACCCCCAAGTGCTTCACAGAAGTTTATAACGCAGAGCCATGAAAATTAAAAAAAAAAATTATTTTCTCAAAAATGATCTTTTAGCCTGCAATTTTTTATTTTCCCAAGGGTATCAGGAGAAATTTGACCCCAAAATTTGTTGTCCAGTTTCTCCTGAGTACGCTGATACCCCATATGTGGGGGTAAACCACTGTTTGGGCACATGCTGGGGCTCGGAAGTGAAGTAGTGACGTTTTAAAATGCAGACTTTGATGGAATGCTCTGTGGGCGTCACGTTGCGTTTGCAGAGCCCCTGATGTGGCTTAACAGTAGAAACCCCCCACAAGTGACCCCATTTTGGAAACTAGACCCCGAAAGGAACTTATCTAGATGTGTGGTGAGCACTTTGAACCCCCAAGTGCTTCACAGAAGTTTATAATGCAGAGCCGTGAAAATAATAAATACGTTTTCTTTCCTCAAAAATAATTATTTAGCCCAGAATTTTTTTAATTTTCCCAAGGGTAGCAGGAGAAATTTGACCCCAATATTTGTTGTTCAGTTTCTCCGGAGTACGGTGATACCCCATATGTGGGGGTAAACTACTGTTTGGGCACATGCCGGGGCTCGGAATTGAAGTAGTGACGTTTTGAAATGCAGACTTTGATGGAATGCTCTGCGGGCGTCACGTTGCGTTTGCAGAGCCCCTGATGTGGCTAAACAGTAGAAACCCCCCACAAGTGACCCCATTTTGGAAACTAGACCCCGAATGGAACTTATCTAGATGTATGGTGAGCACTTTGAACCCCCAAGTGCTTCATAGAAGTATATAATGCAGAGCCGTGAAAATAATAAATACGTTTTCTTTCCTCAAAAATAATTATTTAGCCCAGAATTTTTTATTTTCCCAAGGGTTACAGGAGAAATTGGACCCCAAAAGTTGTTGTTCAGTTTCTCCTGAGTACGCTGATACCCCATGTGTGGAGGTAAACCACTGTTTGGGCACACGTCGGGGCTCAGAAGGGAAGTAGTGACTTTTGAAATGCAGACTTTGATGGAATGGTCTGCGGGCGTCACTTTGCGTTTGCAGAGCCCCTGGTGTGCCTAAACAGTAGAAACCCCCCACAAGTGACCCCATTTTAGAAACTAGACCCCCCAAGGAACTTATCTAGATATGTGGTGAGCACTTTGAACCCCCAAGTGCTTCACAGACGTTTACAACGTAGAGCCGTGAAAATAATAAATCATTTTTCTTTCCTCAAAAATGATGTTTTAGCAAGCATTTTTTTATTTTCACAAGGGTAACAGGAGAAATTGGACCCCAGTAATTGTTGCGCAGTTTATCCTGAGTATGCTGGTACCCCATATGTGGGGGTAAACCACTGTTTGGGCACACGTCAGGGCTCGGAATTGAGGGAGCACCATTTGACTTTTTGAATACGAGATTGGCTGGAATCAATGGTGGCGCCATGTTGCGTTTGGAGACCCCTGATGTGCCTAAACAGTGGTAACCCCTCAATTCTACCTCCAACACTAACCCCAACACACCCCTAACCCTAATCCCAACTGTAGCCATAACCCTAATCACAACCCTAACCCCAACACACCCCTAACCACAACCCTAACCCCAACACACCCCTAACCCTAACCACAACCCTAATTCCAACCCTAACCCTAACCACAACCCTAATTCCAACTGTAGCCATAACCCTAATCACAGCCCTAACCCTAACCCCAACACATCCCTAACCCTAATTCCAACTGTAGCCATAACCCTAATCACAGCCCTAACCCTAACCCTAACCCCAACGCACCCCTAACCCTAATCCCAACTGTAGCCATAACCCTAATCACAACCCTAACCACAACACACCCCTAACCACAACCCTAATTCCAACCCTAACCCTAAGGTTATGTGCCCACGTTGCGGATTCGTGTGAGATTTTTCAGCATCATTTTTTTAAAATCCGCAGGTAAAAGGCACTGCGTTTTACCTGCGGATTTTCCGCGGATTTCCAGTGTTTTTTGTGCGGATTTCACCTGCGGATTCCTATTGAGGAACAGGTGTAAAACGCTGCGGAATCCGCACAAAGAATTGACATGCTGCGGAAAATACAACGCAGCGTTTCCGCGCGGTATTTTCCGCACCATGGTCACAGCGGATTTGGTTTCCATATGTTTACATGGTACTGTACACCTGATGGAACACTGCTGCGAATCCGCAGCGGCCAATCCACTGCGGATCCGCAGCCAAATCCGCACCGTGTGCACATGGCCTAATTCTAAAGGTATGTGCACACGCTGCGGAAAACGCTGCGGATCCGCAGCAGTTTCCCATGAGTTTACAGTTCAATGTAAACCTATGGGAAACAAAAATCGCTGCGGAAAAACTGCATGGAAACGCAGCGGTTTACATTCCGCAGCATGTCACTTCTTTGTGCGGATTCCGCAGCGGTTTTACAACTGCTCAAATAGAAAATCGCAGTTGCAAAACCGCAGTGAAATGCGCAGAAAAAACGCGGTAAATCCGACATAAATCCGCAGCGGTTTAGCACTGCGGATTTATCAAATCCGCAGCGGAAAAATCCGCAGAGGACCAGAATACGTGTGCACATACCGAAACCCTAACCCTACCCCTAACCCTACCCCTACCCCTAGCCCTAACCCTAGCCCTAACCCTAGCCCTAACCCTAACCCTACCCCTAACCCTAGCCCTAACCCTACCCCTAACGCTACCCCTACCTCTAACCCTACCCCTAACCCTACCCCTAACCCTAACCCTAGCCCTAACCCTAACCCTACCCCTAAACCTACCCCTAACCCTACCCCTAACCCTACCCCTACCCCTAACCCTACCCCTAACCCTATTCTAACATTAGTGGAAAAAAAAAATTCTTTATTTTTTTTATTGTCCCTACCTATGGGGGTGACAAAGGGGGGGGGGGGGGGGGGGAGTCATTTATTATTTTTTTTATTTTGATCACTGAGATAGATTATATCTCAGTGATCAAAATGCACTTTGGAACGAATCTGCCGGCCGATTCGGCGGGCGCACTGCGCATGCGCCCGCCATTTTGGAAGATGGCGGCGCCCGGGGAGAAGACGGACGGACGGACCCCGGCAGGATCGGTAAGTATGATAGGGTGGGGGGGATCGGAGCATGGGGGGGTGAATCAGAGCGCGGGAGGGGTGGAACGGAGCACGGGGGGGTAGAACGGAGCACGGGGGGGTGGAACGGAGCACGGGGGGTGGAACGGAGCACGGGGGGGTGGAACGGAGCACGGAGGGGGGTGGATCGGAGTGCAGGGGGGGTGATCGGAGCACGGGGGGGTGATTGAAGCACGGGGGGAGCGGACAAGAGCACGGGGGGAGCGGACAAGAGCACGGGGGGAGCGGAGCACAGGACAGAGGGGAGCCGGAGCAGTGTACCGGACAGATCGGGGGGCTGGGGGGGCGATCGGTGGGGTGGGGTGGGGGCACATTAGTATTTCCAGCCATGGCCGATGATATTGCAGCATCGGCCATGGCTGGATTGTAATATTTCACCCGTTATAATAGGTGAAATATTACAAATCGCTCTGATTGGCTGTTGAAAGTGAAACTGCCAATCAGAGCGATCGTAGCCACGAGGGGGTGAAGCCACCCCCCCTGGGCTAAACTACCACTCCCCCTGTCCCTGCAGATCGGGTGAAATGGGAGTTAACCCTTTCACCCGGCCTGCAGGGACGCGATCTTTCCATGACGCCACATAGGCGTCATGGGTCGGATTGGCACCGACTTTCATGACGCCTACGTGGCGTCAAAGGTCGGGAAGGGGTTAATGAATCTGTCCAATTACTTTTGGACCCTTTAAAACCAGGGTGGCACATGTTAAGGAGCTGAAACTCCTAATCCCTTCATCCAATTTTAATGTGGATACCCTCAAATGAAAGCTGAAAGTCTGAACTTCAACTGCATCTGAATTGTTTTGTTTACAATTAATTGTGGTGATGTCAATAACCAAAATTAGAAAAATGTAGTCTCTGTCCAAATATATATGGACCTAACTGTATATAACCTTATTAACTTAAAACTAGATCAATAGGGTTGTATGTACTATGTTCTGGAAATAATACGAGCTGATAATATTAGTAAAGCGGTAACGCCACTAGGACACGTAAACCTACGTGAAAGAATGGACATATTGTTTTGTGTTTATAGAAAGTGAGAGCACACACTGCTTGAAATATTGTAAATTCCATGTCTGAAATGCACGTCATCCATCACTGAGACCGGTCCACCCTCTCGCAGTTCTATTAGCGACTGAAGACCATGAATGTGTTCAAAAGTTGTATTCATTCATTGGGCCAACTTTAATAATATGAATGACGTATAAGCTATCCAATTTCAAAGTCATTCATAGTTGGGGTATATCTTAAGCAGATTTTTTCGCAGGGAGAGATAAGATTCCAGGAGAGCTGAATTTTCTTAGCGAGAGGCCTGTTAGTGTAAGCCCACCCTTACTACTTCTACACTGGGCTACTATGGTGGACATTCATAATCGGGCAGTATAAACAGGCTACCAATCACACAATGATGAGTAGGGTGAAATCTGCAAAAACCTGCAAATAACATATTCAGATATGGATCATCCAGTATTGCCAAGAATTTCCAGCATAATATAACATTCATCCCCAATAATAACCTTTACCTGCAATTCATTCTGATCTTGGACAACATCGGTTTCAGAGTTTATTTGAGACTCCTGATTTCCATCCACCTTGAAAAGACATAATATCCCATACACATTATTAAGATAAGTTTTATGTTTATGTTAGATTATTTACAATATTATTATTTCCATTTACTGACAGCACAAGTTTTATTTCCTGTTGCTTATAGAGGGTCCACAACTTCTGCAACGCTGTGCACCATCAGCAATCAATCATTACTGCCCCTGTTCTAAGGTCGCAATCTAATCTCAGACATAAAAAATGAGCTCCAATATCATAGGAAGTCAATCTCTTCTTTCTGTATTTTCCATAACTTTTTTGGGGAAGTGTGGAAAGAAACTGCGTTTCCAATGAGAAAAGTTTTCTCCAAATGAGTATTTTTTTTTTTTTCATTATTGTGTTAGTAATGGGGGTGTCTGATAGATGCCTCTCCATTACTAACAACAGGGCTTGATGTCAGCTGTGCTTTTGGACAAATCACAGCTGACATAAACCACAGGCCCAATTACCCCGACTGTCACCGCACCAGGGCATCGGGAAGAGCCAAGGCAAGGCGCCAGCTGAGGGCTGGTATTATTAGGCTGGGAAGGCCCCAATAACCAGGGACGTTCCCAGCCCGATAATATCAGCTCTCAGCTGTCTGTTACAAAAAACTGGGTGACCTAAAGGGTTTATTTATTTATTTAATCATAAACAGCTGTCCAATAAGCTGTGCAATTTTATAATATGTCGGGGGGTTGTGAAATTATATTTCTATACATCTGTCTGTCTGTCCATATCTATAACTATTATCTATCTCTATAGCATTCATTGCTGTACGAAAATGCATGCAAAAATGCACAAAAAAACAAGCATATTGTACGCTGCGTTTTTCCTGCCAAGAGATGCAGAAATTTCTGCATCCAAATACTCAACGTGTCATTATCAGTGTCCAGGGACAGACCCTGAACTTTTAGCATACTGTTGTGAATTTCTGCACAGATTTCTAGGGGGAAGTATCCAAGAAGTATCGTTTCTCCTTGCGGAGAGTGACATGATAAGCATGTCGAGGTGAGGAGACTTAAAGCCGCAATGCTCCTCTGGGAAATATGCAAATTGTCTCTTCAGAGAGGAAGAGGACTAGAACTCTAGTGCCACCTTTTGGAAGTAGCAATCCTAACAGTCAATGTCGACTAGGGGGAATTATAAAAGAAAAGCACAATATAGAGAAAACCTGCATCCGAGTTGTAAAAGCAAATTACAAAAAAGCAAGGACACACAATATAAAAAAGAGCGATGTTTACATCCAATGCATAAAATAAAATAACCTTTACTAAATATAATTCTACAAACCAAACAAGACCTAATGAAGTAGTGAAAACAATGATAAAAGTGGGATTTCTGAGCATTTCTGTCCTATGGCTTACCCTCCATCTGTTACCTGTATCACTCGGCTGCTCGGTATTTGGTCATACGGCAGTCATTCATACCTTTTTTTTCTTACACTTAATTTCATATAAAAATGTCTTGTGTATTAGCATGTTATTTCTACACTGTTAACCCCTTCATGACCTTGTGATTTTCCGTTTTTCCGTATTCGTTTTTCGCTCCCCTCCTTCCCAGAGCCATAACTTTTTTATTTTTCCGTCAATATGGTCATATGAGGGCTTATTTTTTGCAAAACAAGTTGTTCTTTTGGCTTCAGCATGTCGTGTACTAGAAAATGGGAAAAAAATTCCAAGTGCGGTGAAATTGCAAAAAAAGTGCAATTCCACACTTGTTTTTTGTTTGGCTTTTTTACTAGGTTCACTTAATGCTAAAACTCACCTTCCATTATGATTCTCCAGGTTATTACGAGTTCATAGACGTCAAACATGTCTAGGTTCTCTTTTATCTAAGTGGTGAAAAAAAATTCCAAACTTTGCTAAAAAAAAAAGAATTGCGCCATTTTCCGATACCCGTAGCGTCTCCATTTTTCATGATCTTGGGTTGGGTGAGGGCTTATTTTTGCGTGCCGAGCTGGCATTTTTAATAATATCATTTTGGTGCAGATACGTTCTTTTGATCGCCTGTTATTGCATTTTAATGCAATGTGGCGGCGACCAAAAAAAACGTGATTCTGGCGTTTCAAATTTTTTTCTCGCTACGCTGTTTAGCGATCAGGTTAATCCTTTTTTTTCCACCACCATGCTTTACAGTAGGTATGGTGTTTGATGGATGCAACTCAGTATTCTTTTTCCTCCAAACACGACAAGTTGTGTTTCTACCAAACAGTTCCAGTTTGGTTTCATCAGACCATAGGACATTCTCCCAAAACTCCTCTGGATCATCCAAATGCTCTCTAGCAAACTTCAGATGGGCCCGGACATGTACTGGCTTAAGCAGTGGGACACGTCTGGCACTGCAGGATCTGAGTCCATGGTGGCGTAGTGTGTTACTTATGGTAGGCCTTGTTACATTGGTCCCAGCTCTCTGCAGTTCATTCACTAGGTCCCCCCGCGTGGTTCTGGGATTTTTTGCTCACCGTTCTTGTGATCAATCTGACCCCACGGGGTGGGATTTTGCGTGGAGCCCCAGATCGAGGGAGATTAGCAGTGGTCTTGTATGTCTTCCATTTTCTAATTATTGCTCCCACTGTTGATTTCTTCACTCCAAGCTGGTTGGCTATTGCAGATTCAGTCTTCCCAGCCTGGTGCAGGGCTACAATTTTGTTTCTGGTGTCCTTTGACAGCTCTTTGGTCTTCACCATAGTGGAGTTTGTAGTCAGACTGTTTGAGGGTGTGCACAGGTGTCTTTTTATACTGATAACAAGTTTAAACAGGTGCCATTACTACAGGTAATGAGTAGAGGAAAGAGGAGACTCTTAAAGAAGAAGTTACAGGTCTGTGAGAGCCAGAAATCTTGATTGTTTGTTTCTGACCAAATACTTATTTTCCACCATAATATGCAAATAAAATGTTAAAAAACAGACAATGTGATTTTCTGGATTTTTTTTTCTCAGTTTGTCTCCCATAGTTGAGGTCTACCTATGATGTAAATTACAGACGCCTCTCATCTTTTTAAGTGGTGGAACTTGCACTATTGCTGACTGACTAAATACTTTTTTGCCCCACTGTATTTATTTGCATTTTGCACTGAGAGATAAGTATTTGATCCCCTACCAACCATTAAAGGGAACCTGTCACCTCAAATTGGCGGGACATTTAAATGAGTTTTTATCGGTCCGATGGACGGTGTTTCATCTTCATTTCTCCACCCCGTCTGTTATGAATAGGTAATTCAGAACCACAATGGACCTTGAAGTTCAGAGCACACAAAGTGACCTGACAATAACCAAAAACACAGGACGAGCTCTGAGACGTGGAAACTCCGCTGACCGCAATCCCCAATCCCATCACACCACACTAGAGGTAGCCGTGGACTGCGCCCAACGCTCCCCATGCAACTCGGCACAGCCCGAGAAACCAGCCAGCCCTGAAGATAGAAAAATAAGCCTACATTGCCTCAGAGAAATTCCCCAAAGGAAAAGGCAGCCCCCCACACACAATGACCGCGAGCCAAGATGAAAACACAAACACAGAGATGAAATAGATCTAGCAAAGTGAGGCCCGACCCACTGAACAGACCGAGGACAGGAAAGATAGCTTTGCGGTCAACACAAAAACCTACAAACAACCACGCAGAGGGGCAAAAAGACCCTCCGCACCGACTAACGGTACGGAGGTGCTCCCTCTGCGTCTCTGAGCTTCCAGCAAGCAAGAAAAACCAATATAGCAAGCTGGACAGAAAAAATAGCAAACAAAAGTAACACCAGCAGAACTTAGCTTATGCTGGGCAAACAGGCCACAGGAACGATCCAGGAGGAAGCAAGACCAATACTAGAACATTGACTGGAGGCCAGGATCAAAGCACTAGGTGGAGTTAAATAGAGCAGCACCTAACGACTTAACCTCATCACCTGAGGAAGGAAACTCAGAAGCCGCAGTACCACTCACATCCACCAACGGAAGCCCACAGACAGAATCAGCCGAAGTACCACTTGTGACCACAGGAGGGAGCTCGACCACAGAATTCACAACACCGGTCCGTCTCTGTTGTCCGCAATATGTTAGTGAATTAGAGTACGTGTGCGCCATAGTTGGCAATGCAATCTTCGGTCGTGCAGTATGCTTTGCCCAACTGCGGGCAAAGCCAAAAAGCATTACTGCGCATGCGCCCGCGCACTATGTCCCGGAAGTATTTCGCTGTGTTGCGTGACATAGTGCGCGGGCGCACAGATCAGATACTGATTTCTTTTCCCAGGGATAGGTCATCAATTTTAAAAAAAAATGGTGGCCAACCCCTTTGATAGATTGTTATATTTTGCATATTATTTGGATGTGTGCTGCTCTCTTTTTCTATACGATGTGTGCTTGCTTTTTTGCACTTTGTAGAATCTGTTGCTTTTCCTGTGTCCGCGCCCACTGGATCACGATTTGCAATACTAATAAAGACAATTTGCAGTACGTGTGTGGATCATTTAAAGAACTTTTGAGATGTCTTCTCTGATCTCTTGAGATCTCTGATGCTGAAGAAAAGATCTTACACAGTGATCACATGAAAGAACAGAAGCCTAAATCACTACTTCCGATATCTTCATTTCTTACACTCTGCAACATACAACGATGATGACAATAACGCAGCAGACACAGATTTCCAAATGAGACCTATTAATTAAAGTGTTATGTACCGTACCTTCTCATCTGTCTCCTGAACACTTATGACGTCTGACAGCAGGGATAATTTGGATCCCGACCTTTGACTCGTTTGTCTGCTTAGCGTTACATCTCCTGGAAGACAGTCATAATGTTTACATCAAACACCGAGAAGCAACTGGTAATGACTTAAGACTAATTAATTAAAGACGTATTATAGGTTTATTTTCGGATATTAATTAAAGTGGCTGTTGTGTTTGAAAAGAGAAGTAGATTGGATTCTGGAAGCCATTAACAACTGCAGATTGCCCGGCTAAGTGCAATCCTGCCACTATAAACAAGGCTAATGATATTTGTGTCTGAGCTAATACACTAGCCCCCTAAAGCTCTCCTAGTATGGCAGACATAGGGCCGGGACTCAGACTTCAGTCTATTGATAGATTTATTTCCAGAAATCATACTATTCCACTCGCATTTATATGTATACGGGTTTCAAAATTACAGGTTTATTTGGATTAAAAAAAAAATAGAGCAGTCAGCAGAGCTAGTAGGTGGACACTAGTGTCTTTCATATCTTGCATACACAGTCATGACATATTCCTTCTCTTCTTTCTCTAAAGCACATAAGGCAAAAGAAGAAGCTGCATGCAATACTTTATACAGCAGTACTGAGCTGTGTGGCTGTGAATCCAGCACTGAAGTGAAGTAAAACAGTTGTTTGTAGCTGCAGCCCCATCTGCCTGTGTCAGCTTGTCTTTCACTGGGCAGATAGCTCCTCAATCTATCCACCTCCATCCTCAATATAATAAAATAGGAGGTGTAACCTGACATATCACCGTGCTAGCAAGCAGGCTGTTTGGCTTTTCCCAAAACAGATTTGAGCTGATTTTCTTTCAGAGGATCAAGACGTGGAGGTGAGGGGAAGAATAGCTCAGAAGTGGAGAAAAAAGTAAATTTGTCTAATAACACGTTACAAAGTTTCTAATATTTACTGCACTACAGGCTTATCACCTTCAAATAAACAACAAATAATGGCATGACAAATCGATTTCTTGACTTCTTTAGTTTTTATTTATAAGTTATCACAACTTTCTATTATGGTATTTTTATAAACTATAGAATCAGACAATTCAGGGACAGGACGGCAAAAAAAAAGTTGCACTGTATGGTCACCCTTCTAAGATCAAATTAAAAAAAGCTAAAGTAAATGAAAACAAGAACAGGTAAGAAAAAAGGTAGATACATAAGGTACATACAACAGATTTTAAAGGGGTTATCTGGGGCTATTTTTTTTTTACTATGGGCAACAATCTAATCAGCAGGTGATTGCTATTGTTGAGGAGAGCCATAAGATCAAATACTTAATTAACCTGAAGACATAAGAGGTTGAGAGAAGTGACCCATAACGTGTATTGTTTAACCTTACTTAAGCTTTCTCAGATCAAAGTGAGACCCTAAATATGGCTGCCATTTCCTGTATCAGCAGACCATGTGCTGATATCCAAGAAAACGCCCACCCTGATGACCTCATGGACCAACCCATAGTGATGCCCACCTTGATGTCCCCATGGAGCAACCCACCCTGATGACCTCATGGATCCGCCCATGGACTTGCTCATTGCCCAATCCACTAACCAATGGAATGCATCCGATCACTCCCATTTTAAAGCTAACCGAGCCCCCCCCTTACAGGGGATATATAAACTTGTGTCCTGACTGAATAAAGCCCCTTGGAGCTGAGCCATAGATTGATCAAGGAGAATTTACATCTGACTGTGTGTGTCATATGTTTATTTCTTTAGTGCGCACCTGATCAATATCCATTAGGCCAGGAGTAGGCAACTAGAGAGTGAACATTTTATTAATTGTTCAACCCAACACTATCTACCTGCCTGATATGCACGGTGCTGATCTCTGCCATCATATAGAGGTCACAGATCACTGGTGTCGGTAATTCAGTGCTGACATGTCAACAGAGCGGCGGCCTATCTGCATAGAGTCAGTGTTCAATCAACATGATGTCAGTAGTTACTCCCCATGACAGAGCAACCAGGAAGAGAAAGAGCTGAACTGTTGACATGGAGCAGCTGGATCGCCAGGAGGAATGGTCGGCGACCACTCTGTGTTGGTGCCGTGTTGAACGGGTGGGTAGTTAGCAACCTCCTGTCTGCGAGTTTTTAGGCGCACAGGAAAATACTAAATAGTCCAAGATAAACCCTTTAAGAATGTAACAAGGGGGTGTAGTATAAAGAGTATGAGTGTTGACTAGGAATCAAAAAGCCTCAAGAGAAACTCATTATTTACAAGAAAGTGAACTTCGCCCCATTTGTGGTTTTCTCGTGGGAATAAGCGTACACAGCAGGTCTCATACTTCTAAATGTAAATCAGAAATCTCTAGAAATATATCAGAAGTGTGAAAAAGGGATTCCGTCAGCAATGTTCTTTAACTTTGATTTTTCCTTACGAATATTTCTCTCAACTAAAAGACACTGACATAAGGGCAAAACTATTGAAGTTCCCAATTAAAGAAACATTTTCGTGTATTTTGAAGCCTGTGAAAAGAGACCTTTGAAAATTCCCATTAGCGGACAGAAAGATTTTCACTTTACGTTGCAATTTCCTACGCCTTGCGTCATATCAACTATCACTCTCAAAATTAAGGATATTTGATGTTCTTTTTCGGTGTCATGCTGAGCAGTGATATTACACATTGCGTTTAGTTATATCGGATTTTACATTGGAAAACACAATAAAAACTAAATGGGTAAAAAAAAAAAAGGCTAAATTCAGTTGTATCTGAATATATATTGCAATATTGGCCTTGGCGGAAACCAAATCTAACCCAGTCATTCTGAAGAAAAAGGAGCAGCTGCTGTAGTTTCCGCTACCCCGTGTATTACGCGGTGTGGACACAGGCAAGCGTACGGATGAGCTTATCAGTCTTCGTGCAGTTTCAGGGCAGCAATAAAAGGACTGAGTGACATGCAAGCTGCCCTATTGTTCCATTTAATAAGACAGGGCACACATTTCGGGAATAAGTCACTCATGTCCTTTATCTCTCCAACCTGCCGTGTACACAGTTGTTCCTATATTGGTAAAGCCATATCAGATGACAGAGGGGCAGCATGGGCACTCACAGCACAATCCATTAGTTTCGGCTTGTCATAGTTGATTACAAGTGTATGGCAATGTTCAGCATAATATCACTAATCAGAAGTGTTGCATCAAAAATGTCTTATTTTCTTTCAGAAGATACAAAGTATTCAGGATTAGATCTACAAGAGCGTAGCGGTAACTGCAGCACCCCAGAAAACACTAATGGTCATATTACAAATTTTGCACTGGGGTTTTTGACAATACGTATAAGGAATAACATTTCTCCTTATGGAGAGTGATAAGCCAGGCCTGGCATGTAAGAGTGAGGAGACTTATTTGCCATGTATGCTCCTCTGGGAAATTAAACATGCAAACTGCCTATTCTGAGAGGAAGAGGAGTAGAACTCTAGTGCCACCTATTGAAAGCAGCAACGCTAAAAGTCAATATCGACCCAAGGCTTGATAAAGGGTGATATGGACTCATAGGATTATTACTTCGAATAGGTGGCACTAGAATTCTAGTCCACTTCCTCTCGGAAGAAGCAATTTGCATACATAATTTCTCAGAAGAGCATACATGGCGAATAAGTCTCCTCACTTTGACATGCCAGGCCTGGCTGGTTACTCAGCACAATGTTACCCCTTAAATTCCAGTCCAGAGCCTCTCACCTAGCTAAATCAGATCTCATGTTTTGTGCTGTTGAGGAGCAATAGCTTGATACACCGTGTCTGCAAACTGAGATTCTGGTTTGGCTTTTATCCTAAGGCATGTGGCAAGGCTCGTTAGAGGGTCAATATTGACTTTTATGATTGCTATTTCCAATGGGTGGCACTAGAGTGCTAGCCCTCTTCCTCTCTGAAGAAGCAATGTGCATAATTAATTTCTCAGAAGAGCATACGTGGCGAATAAGTCTCCTCACTTTGACATGCCAGGCCTGGCTTGTCACTCAACAAAAGGAGAAATGTTACCTCTTAAATTCCAGTCCAGAGCCACTAAACCTAGCCAAGTCAGATCTCAAACTTTGCACTGATGAGAGGCAATAACTGGAAACATTGTGTCTGCAAATTGAGTTTCTGGTTTGGCTTTTATCCTTAGTCATATAGCAAGGCTCGTTAAAGGGTCGATATTGACTTTTAGGATTGCTATTTCCAGTAGGTGGCACTAGAGTTTTATTCTTCTTTCTTTTTGGAGACAATTTGCATGACAATACATATACAAATTTATTTTATATTACAGGGCATAACTGCTGTTAAGGATGGCCATGTACATTAGATGGCTGTCTGAACATAGCTTTGGCTGGTAGTTCTGCCAGCTGCTCCTGTGTTCTCTCTGTCAAACGTGTTCCGTGGTAGCATGCTTTACACTACTTAATCCAACGTTTGATATTGTGCTTGGTGATGTAAGCCTTGTGTGCAGCTGCTCAGCTGTAGAAACCATTGCCATGAAGTTCCTGGTGCACAGTTTTTGCTGCTTATGTTAAATCCAGAAGAGCTTTGGCGGCTCTTTAATTTTACATGGTCTGTCACTTAGTGGCCGAGTTGCTGTGATTCTTACATCTTTGAAGTTTTCAATAATACCACTTACAGTTGATAGTGGAATATTTTGGAAGGAAGCTATTTCATGAACTCACTTGTTTAGAATGACACATTGTTTCTCACATTTGTAATGGCAGACTGTATAGATAGGGGCTGAATTTCATACATCTGGGGCAATGAGACAGAATAAAAAACCTGAATTTTTAAAAGGTTTGTCCCAATACTTTTGTCCATACAGTTTACAGATATTGTTAGGGCTAGCGGAACGCACCAAATAAGAAGAAAGACAGAGTAAGGTGTGTTCGCAGCCCGGGGTCCACCGTGCAGAGATGGAACCTGCTGCCAAGTACTGACGGACTATATGGCGGTACAATATGGATAAACACACATGGGTTAACTTCACCTTGTGTGGAGGAAGCGAACCCTGTTGCATCACAGGGCTGCGGTACAGCACCAAGAGCGCAAGCAAGGAGTCTCAGAACTCAATCCCAAGACACAGGATTTGAGTTCATATAGACCTCTTGCGCTCGACACCGCAACTGGGGTGTCAGAGAGACAGAAATAATAATAATAATAAAGATGCACGAGAGTGCGTGCGGTGCCGCACTGGCGGACGCCACTAACCACCCAGGCTTGGGTCAGGAAAGCGCTGTGAAAGCGCACAGCGCCGCACTGGCGGTCACAGAAATTAGACGCTGTTTTGTGTGTTACGTGCTGATGGCTAAGTCGGGTGCTAGATAGCAATCATCCACCTTACGCGAGCAGTCATACAGGGGAGGGGATAATTAATGAACGACTTTCACACATCAACACACACACGTTTACACTAGCGCATGGCCGTGCGGTCATGCGAACCTTTTATAGCTGCAGCATGTACAGGACCTTCCCAGAAGGACCAATGGGAGGCTGCCACAGAAGTTGAGCACCTTCAGCACCTTCCTGGAGGACCAATGGGATCTGCTGCAGTATCTGAGCATGTGACCCTCGATCTCCAACGGGAGATCTTGCCCTGGGCATGCTCAGAAGGGGAAAAGCAGGACTTAGTCCCAAAAGTATCTGCTCGCTGCTGCCCAGCACTAGCTTCAATGGCAGAAGCTGGAAAAGCAGCAGTAAGCCTATACACAGAGTGAGATTGAGCAAGACGCTGGGACCGACGTCTCCACTGAGCAGACTCCACTGCGGCTGGAGAAGAATGGGAGACCGCAGCGGAGATGGCCCGAGATTCCCCCTGTGCAGAGGAGGGAACTTGACACCTAACATTTATATCCTTATTTATTACAGACAAATCCAGATAATTTAGATTGGAATGTGAATTATTTTAATTTAAATTATGAATCGATTGATCCCCACTTGGCGGAGAGGTTTTCTTATGTAGAAAACATCTGCGATGTTAGATGAAAACAAGCGCACTTCTAAATTCAATAATCACAGATGTAAAAGCTGTTTCGGAAAACAGAAAAGACATTAGGATTTGAAAGAGAAAAAAAACCCCAGCAGGGCCACGAAGCTCAGTGTGTTACCTAGAGGAAAATCTTTTCAATAGTTAGAAATCAGTGTTCTTGAGCGACTAATTCCTGACCCCACATAGAGTAACATCCAAATAACTGTAATTATCTCCTGACACAAATGGCATATCGACAGTATACTTACAATTGATTTTTGACTAATTATTCCTTGTTGTTGTTCAACATGGATTTCTAAGAGGAAAACAATAACTACCTGTGGACAGTGCAAAGATTAAGGAAATGAAGCCGCTGGGTGGGAAAATACACGTGGTGATTATTAGAGACCTGAACTTATAAATGAAAGAACGTCACAGGAGCATAAAACATCCTGTAGATGAGAAACCTGGTGAAGATGAATGAAATCACAACAGCCACCATGCTGCCATCAATGTCGGTAAAGCTTTCACTGCTTCAAATATTTAATTCAAAAATCTGAGTCTTTTTATAGTCTTAGAGCTGAGCTGCAGTACCGCCAAATGGCCACTACACAAAGTAGGGAGCTGTGGGATTTCTGGCCCTCTAGTGGTCATGGGACCTGCTAACATTTGATTGGTGGGGGTACCGACTGTCAGAACCGCACCGATCTGATATTGATAACCTATGGACTTGTGGAGTATTTCGCATCCACTTTCTAAAACAAAACTTGCATTGCAAGCCACAAAGGGAAAGTGTAGAACAATTTTTATTTGCAATAAATGACCAGCGTCCTTACAATACTGTAACTTCTCTTTTTGGAAATTAGACAAATGACTCCAGATGAAGCATAAAATCAAGTGAGTGAGCACATTTTCTGTGGATCTGTTTTAGAGGGAATACACATCAGAATGGGAAAATTAAGAGATCTGGGTGGCATCGAATAAAGAATGGTCATCTGTGCAAGACCAGAATTTCAAAACTGCCAATCTAGTGGGGTTTTCTTTAGCAATGGTGTTGAGTGTATATGAAAATGGTGTGATCAAGCAAAAACATCCAAGGAAAAGGGATACTGTGCGTGCCATGAACCCACTGATAATAAGGATCAGACGAGGATGTCAAAAATTGTTCTGATGAACAGGCTGTACATAATCAGGTAAACTGCAGCCGAATACAATGATGGTATCCAACTAAATAAATAATATAATAACCAACATGTCTGAAGGCACAAGCCATAGTTCCTCAGGTGGGGCTACACAAGCAGGTGACCAGTTTAAGTGTGTTTGCTGAAAAGGTGCAAGCAAAGTGTAAGACAATTAGCGATGCACTTTTTCGGGGGCGGCTGAGAGCTGGTGTTTGTAGCCGGGGGGGAAGCAATATCCATGGCCCCTTCCTAGGTTATTAACATCAGCCCGCAGCTATCTGCATTGCCTTTTCTGGCTATTAATTATAGGGGGACCCCAAGTCGTTTATTTTGGGGGGGTCCCCCTATTTTAATAGCCAGTAAAGGCTAAATATACAGCTGCGGACTGATATTCATAGCCTGGGAAGATCCATGGGTATTAACCCCTACCTAGGCGATAAACATCGGTCCCCAGTCGTTGGCTTTCTCTCTCTGGCGCAGAAAATTGCACGGGAGCCCACGCAATTTTTTTTTCAATTAAACACATATGGCGTTTAAGGCCAGGGTCACACTTGCGAGATACTCGCACCTCACCACCTGGCACTGCCACTGGCACTCGGGATCAGAGTGTGCGGCTGCATGTATTTCTATGCAGCTGAACGCTCCGGTCCGAGTGTCGGCACCAGTGCCAGGTATTGAGGCGAGAGACTCGTGCGAGTTTCTCGCAAGTATGGCCCCGGCCTAATGTAGATTTTGTGTGTGTCTTTATTTAACTCTTGATGTACTATTTTATTATCTTGATTACTAAACATCGGGCTTGGTATTATCTATCTATCTATAGATATATCTAACTATCTATCTAACTATAGATCTATCCATCTATCTATAGATATATCTATCTATAGATCCATCTATCTATAGATATATCTATCTAAATTATAAAAAGAAGTAAACTACCGTATACAGTCTTGATTACCTGCTACTGTAAATACATGTTCACATAAGCCCTATTGTACCATGCATTAGCAGTAGCAGCAAATCAGCATGCTTAATTAAATTATTATAAACTAATAATATGTTGATAATTTTAATATTGAGCAGAATTAATTGCTCACCCCTGCTCTAAATCAACATAGGGGCAGTTTGAACTCTATAGCCTTGGAGTTGCAAGAGGCACTGAAGCTTCCTGGATCCAGTGATGGGGCCAGCTCCAGAGCAGAGCTTTCATGCTCTATAACAATCCCATTAATAATAACAAACAAACCTAGTGGCAAAAGATTCTTAATGAAAGGTATCTGTTTATCAATTTTATTACGATTACACTGTGATGCATTTCAACTCAAGCAATAAATTGCTAATCATAATCACTGTATATATAATTTACACCTAATAATTAAGCCATATCTGTATAGTGAGGTAGCTGGAGATTTCATTCTTGCAGTAGACTGACTACTATACTATGTTGTGGTTGTTTTTATTCTTTTAGGTATAGGGACAAACAAAGAACACAAAACATGCTTCATGCTATAACACAGGGGGTTCTCGGTGGCTAGTTTGCAGCTGTTGGCCTATTGTGCCTGATGGGTAAAGGAACAACTGAGCGAGAAATGGTTGTGCTGAATAGTTTCCATAATTGGCACCCAACATTGTAAATACAAATTGTGTCTAACCCGCTTTCCTGGTGAATGCCACATTATTAACGTGATAGGTTATCATCCATTAACAAAAATGTAATTTTTTCCTCATGCCTGTAGCTACCTTAACAAAATATTACTCTAGTGTGTGTGTTTGTGCACATGTTATATATATATATATATATATATATATATATAGTGGCCCGATTCTATCGGGTATTCTAGAATATGTAGGTAGTATATAGCACAGGCTACATACTATATTGCACAGTGACGTAGTATATAACACAACAGACGTAGTATATAATAGAGCTACGTAGTATGTAACACAGCGTACGTAGTATATAGCAGACCTACGTAGTATATAACACAGCCACGTAGTATATAACATAGCCACGTAGTATACTGCACAGCTACGTAGTGTATTGCACAGGCACGTAGTATATAGCAGAGCCACGTAGTATATAACATAGCCACATCGTATACCGTAGTATATTGCGCTGCCACGTAGTATATAACAGAGCCACGTATATTGCACAGTCGACGTAGTATATAACAGAACCGACACAGCCACATAGTATATTGCACAGCTACGTAGTATATAGCACAGAGCACGTAGTATATTGAACAGCCACATAGTATATTGGGCAGTCACGTAGTATATTGCACAGTCACGTTGTATATTTTCCAGCTACATCGTATATAGCACAGAGATGTAGTATATAACAGAGCCCACGCAGTATGTAACACAGCCCACGTAGTATATAGCAATGTGGGCACTATATGCGTGGTTAAAATAAAAAATAAACATATACTCACCTTCCGAAGACCCCTTGAAGTCCTGGCGCCTGTGTGCGGTGCACGCGGCAGCTTCCGGTCCCAGGATTGGTATGAGCGCAAAACCTGTGATGACGTCGCGGTCACATGACCGTGACCTCATGGCAGGTCCTTCTCGCATAGCATCCTTGGCACCAGAACCTGCCGCTTGCACTGCCGAGGACAGCAGGTGACGTCGGAGGGTGAGAATAACCTTTTTTTATTATTATTATTTGTAACATTAGATCGTTTTACTATTGATGCTGCATACGCAGCATCAATAGTAAAATGTTGGCCAGACAGGGTTAATAGCTGCGTTAAAGGAGTGCATTACACCGCAGTCCGTTAACTCTGGCATTAACCCTGTGTGAGCGCTCAGCGCTGACTGCACGGCAGTAAAGCAGCGGCCATTTCGCTTCCAGACTATGGCCGTCGCTGATTGGTCGTGGGCGTTTTGCCATGACCAATCAGCGACTTGGATTTCCATGACACACAGAGGCCACGACCAATGAATATCTGTGACAGACAGACAGAAAGACAGAGAGATAGACGGAAGTGACCATTAGACAATTATATAGTAGATCTATACATACGGTATATGTGTATGTGTGTGTGCATGTGTGTATTTTGCACATTCATGAATAAACCACTATTTTGTTTTACTATTGTTTTTTTGCATACAACCCATCTGGGGTGCTGCCTACATTTTTGGATTTTAAAATTATGAGAAATGATTTGGATGACAACTTGTGGGTGTGCACTATTGTCAATTGTGGACTTGTGCTGCTTTTTTCTTTCTTCATTTTTTTACAAGCTTTACACGTGCTAATTAAGGCAGTGTTACTGTTTCAAAAGTAGTCTGTGTGTGGGAGGAGGGAAGGACTCTAAGGATGGCTATTCTCTTCCAGAGACTGAGTGTTGGATTTACTGCGGGTAAAATAAGTATTCAAAACGTCAATAATTTTCTAAATGCCAGTGGCCAGTTTATGGTGAAATTATATTCTTTCCAGTTATGAATTATGGCCTCAACCTTGCTTCAGTAGTTTAGAAATTATTTTATAATTGTTTTGCAACAATAAGGTTGCAAAGGTCTTGGGACAGCTCACTAGTTTTACCCCTCCTGAGACGTTTCATATGTAGCAACTTGGTAATGAGACACTTTTTTATAGGCCATCAGTTGAACCAGCTGATAATATTCTTCACAGGATTGCTTTCTAATTACTGATAGATTTCAGCTGGTGTCATGACTTTCCATGGTATTTTGCACCTTTCTTTCTTCATTTGTTCACTACTTTTTCCTTGTATCATTTCTCATTATTACACATAACTTAAATTTATGAACACCTATGGTTTGATTTATTTGCCTGTGTGGATTGGATTGGTTGTTATCGACATCTGATGAGAATTTCATGTCAATAGCACCTTTAGAAGAATATTTACTTAGGAAATTGGTGACGTGCTCAAAACTTATTTCACCTGCTATATAGCTGCTGTACAAACTGTTTTCTGTCTGTTTTGAGCACTTCGGGAGTATATGAAATTAGTAAACCTCATCATGGTGGACCAGAGACATTGCCTGTGTGCACGCTAGCACTATCAAAGAGTTTAGATCCCTACAATATATAGATAGATATAGATTGATAAATAGATAGATAGAGAGGTGAGAGAAAGAGAAATTGCTATAGATATACAGTGAGTGCGGAAAGTATTCAGACCCCTTTAAATTTTTCACTCTGTTTCATTGCAGCCATTTGGTAAATTCAAAAAAGTTAATTTTTTTTCTCATTAATGTACACTCTGTACCCCATCTTGACTGGAAAAAAAAACAGAAATGTAGAAATTTTTGCAAATTTATTAAAAAGAAAAACTGAAATATCACATGGTCATAAGTATTCAGACCCTTTGCTCTGTATTGAGTAGAAACACCCTTTGAGCTAGTACATCCATGAGTCTTCTTGGGAAAACAACTTTTTCACACCTGGATTTGGGGATCCTCTGCCATTCTTCCTTGCAGATCCTCCCTAGTTCCGTCAGGTTGGATGGTGAATGTTGGTGGACAGCCATAGATGCTCAATTGGGTTCAGGTCAGGGCTCTGGCTGGGCCAGTCAAGAATGGTCACAGAGTTGTTCTGAAGCCACTCCTTTGTTATTTTAGTTGTGTGCTTAGGGTCATTGTCTTGTTGGAAGGTGAACCTTCGGCCAAGTCTGAGATCCAGAGCACTCTGGAAGAGGTTTTCATCCATAATATCTCTGTACTTGTCCGCATTCATGTTTCCTTCAATGATAACTAGTCGTCCTATCCCTGCAGGTGAAAAACACCCCCATAGCATGATGCTGCCACCACCATGTTTCACTGTTGGGACTGTATTGGGCAGCTGACGAGCAGTGCCTGTTTTCTCCACACATACTGCTGAGAATTATCATCAAAGAGGTCTATCTTCCTCTCATCAGACCAGAGAATCTTATTTCTTACTAGATTGTGGCCCGATTCTAACGCATCGGGTATTCTAGAATATGCATGTCCCCGTAGTATATGGACAATGATGATTCCAGAATTCGCGGCAGACTGTGCCCGTCGCTGATTGGTCGAGGCAACCTTTATGACATCATCGTCGCCATGGCAACCATTATGACATCTACGTCGATACTGTGACCGTCGCTGATTGGTCGAGGCGAATTCGCGGCAGACTGTGCCCGTCGCTGATTGGTCGAGGCATCGTCGCCATGCTGTGCCCGTCGCTGATTGGTCAAGGCCTGGCGGCTTCGACCAATCAGAGACGCGGGATTTCCAGGACAGACAGACGGAAAAACCCTTAGACAATTATATATATAGATAGTCTGGGAGTCATTCATGTGCTCTTTTAGCAAACTCTATGCGAGCTTTCATAAGTCTTGCACTGAGGAGAGACTTATGTCGGGCCACTCTGTCATAAAGGCCCGACTGGTGGAGGGCTGCAGTGATAGTTGACTTTGTGGAACTTTTTCCCATCTCCCTACTGAATCTCTGGAGCTCAATGACAGTGATCTTGGGGTTCTTCTTAACCTCTCTCACTAAGGCTCTTCTCCCACGATTGCTCAGTTTGGCTAAACGGACAGGTCTAGGAAGACTTCTTGTGGTCCCAAACTTCTTCCATTTAAAGGAAACCTGTCACCCCCCCAGGAGTTTGTAACTACAAGAGCCACCTTATGCAGCAGTAATGCTGCATTCTGACAAGGTGGCTCTTTTAGTTCGGGTCCCTGGCACTGCTGAAAGAATCGTTTTTTAAATTTGTCCCTAATACCGTGAAATTGCCAAGGGGGCAGTTCTTTCCCCCCTAATCCAGACGCCTCCCAGCCGTCACTCTGAGTCTCTGTGTGCCGGGCGCCGCCTCCTCTTCCGTCAGTAGCGTCCCTGGCGCTTGTTTTTTTTTTTCGAGCATGCGCAGTTGTGCTGCCCTTTGAGCTTACAGCGCAGGCGTCAGGGACGCTACTGAAGGAAGAGGAAGCGGCGCCCAGAGGCCACGAGTGACAGCTGGGAGGCTTCTGTATTAGGGGGAAAGACCTGCCCCCTGGCGATTTCACGGTATGAGGGACAAATTTAAAAAACGATTCTTTCAGCAGTGCCAGGGACCCGAACTAAAAGAGCCACCTTGTCAGAATGCAGCATTACTGCTGCACAAGGTGGCTCTTTTAGTTACAAACGCCTGGGGGGGGGGGGGTGACAGGTTCCCTTTAGGGATTATGGAGGCCACTGTGCTGTTAGGAACCTTGAGTACTGCAGAAATTCTTTTGAAACCTTGGCCAGATCTGTGCCTTGCAACAATTCTGTCTCTGAGCTCCTTGGCCAGTTCCTTTGACCTCATGATTCTCATTTGGTCTGACATGCACTGTGGGCTGTGAGGTCTTATATAGACTCAGCAATAAGGTTAACTCCTGCACTGCTGGCACAAAGCAGCCAGGTCAGAATACAGGTGAAGAGCTTCTGTTCACTGTGTGTGAACGAGGCCCAGAGCGCTGCGGTTCTCTGGAACCTCTCTGTCGCGGTAGCCCCGTGACAGGAGCACTGTGCAAGCGATCATATTGACATGGAAGGAGTATCATACCACTGCAAATCTATAAAGACCCAGCTGTCCCTCTAAACTTTCATCTCAAACAAGGAGAAGACATATCAGAGAAGCAGCCAAGGGGCCCATGATCACTCTGGATCAACTGCAGAGAGATACAGCTGAGGTGGGACAGTCTGTCCATAGGACAACAATCAGTCGTACACTGCACAAATCTGGCCTTTTCTCAAAGATATCCATAAAAAGTGTTGTTTAAAGTTTGCAAGAAGCCAACTGGGAGACATATCAAACATGTGGAAGAAGGTGCTCTGGTCAGATTAAACCAAAATCGAACTTTTGGCAACAATGCCAAACGATATGTTTGGCGTGAAGGCACAACAGCTCATCACCCTGAACACACCATCCCCACTGTCAAACATGGTGGTGGCAGCATCATGGTTTGGGCCTGCTTTTCTTCAGCAGGGACAGGGAACATGGTTAAAATTGATGGGAAGATGGATGGAGCCAAGTACAGGACCATTCTTGAAGAAAACCTGTTGGAGTCTGCAAAAGACCTGAGACTGGGACGGAGATTTGTCTTCCAACAAGACAATGATCCCAAACAAAGCAAAATCTACAATGAAATGGTTCACAAATAAATGTATCCAGGTGTTAGAATGGCCAAGTCAAAGTCCAGACCTCAATCCAATCAAGAATCTGTGGAAAGAGCTGAAAACTGCTGTTCACAAACGATCTCCATCAAACCTCACTGAGCTCGAGCTGTTTGCCAAGGAAGAATGGGCAAGAATTTCAGTCTCTCGATGTACAAAACTGATAGAGACATACCCCAAGCGACTTGCAGATGTAATCGCAGCAAAAGGTGGCGCAACAAAGTACTACGGCAAGTTAAAGTTTTTGATTTTCCACCAAAATTTAAAATAACCAATAAATTTTGTTCAACTTCATAATTGTGTTCCACTTGTTGATTCTTCACGAAAAATTTACATTTGGTATCTTTATGTTTAAAGCATGATATGTGGGAGAAGGTTGAAAAGTTCCAGGGAGCCGAAAACTTTCGCAAGATACTGTGTATACACATACATACACACATTTCCATAGGAGCAGAGTTTGATACTTAAGAGGATCTGACTCTTGTTGGCCAGTAGACCACCTCTGGTGGATTCTATTGTTTCTCTGTGTTTTTCAGTTCTTCAAGTGTCCTGAGCTCCTTTGTTATCCCACGCTCCTGCCTATCTCTTGAAACATCTTTTATCTATATTTCAGTCATTGAAAATAAGGTATCCTGTCCTGATTGATCTCTCACCTTGTGTGTTCCAAATAGGGAAAGTTGTCATATTCCATAACTTTATTTTGGCATTTATGGCTGTCCCCAGCCCGCTACCACAGGCGTAATATACAGTATATGTACACAAAATAACAGGTTTTGATCAGCTCTCCATGTATTCCATCACAACCGTCCTGGGGTGCAAAGATATCAATCTAACTGTGGACATTGCATCCATAATCCTCAAAGTGAATAAATGTCCATATACATGGTTTATGGATGCAGTATTCCAGTTTCATTGATGAAAATGTCTGCATGGAATTTGAGAATTCTATGGAGATTTAAAAATAAACACGGAGTCAAGTCCTTGTTTGCATATGGTGATGGACTTCCTTCTTTGCAATAAAAGTGTTTAAATCTATAGCAAATCCGCAACCAAATCCGTAGTAAAAAATGTATGTTACAAATGCGGATTTTGATACGCAGAAGAAAAATCCATAGAAAATCTGATAACTGTGAAGTTACACTAAGGTCGAAATTCATGGAGGGAAAAATGGTAACAAAATTCTCATTGGGGTCTGTTACAAACCCCCAAATATAACAGAAACCATGGAAAGTCTACTTCTAAAGCAGATAGATGAAGCTGCAACCCATAATGAGGTCCTGGTTATGGGGGACTTTAACTACCCGGATATTAACTGGGAAACAGAAACCTGTGAAACCCATAAAGGCAACAGGTTTCTGCTAATAACCAAGAAAAATTATCTTTCACAATTGGTGCAGAATCCAACCAGAGGAGCAGCACTTTTAGACCTAATACTATCTAATAGACCTGACAGAATAACAAATCTGCAGGTGGTCGGGCATCTAGGAAATAGCGAGAACAATATTGTACAGTTTCACCTGTCTTTCACTAGGGGGACTTGTCAGGGAGTCACAAAAACACTGAACTTTAGGAAGGCAAAGTTTGACCAGCTTAGAGATGCCCTTAATCTGGTAGACTGGGACAATATCCTCAGAACTAATAATACAGATAATAAATGGGAAATGTTTAAGAACATCCTAAATAGGCAGTGTAAGCGGTTTATACCTTGTGGGAATAAAAGGACTAGAAATAGGAAAAACCCAATGTGGCTAAACAAAGAAGTAAGACAGGCAATTAACAGTAAAAAGAAAGCATTTGCACTACTAAAGCAGGATGGCACCATTGAAGCTCTAAAAAACTATAGGGAGAAAAATACTTTATCTAAAAAACTAATTAAAGCTGCCAAAAAGGAAACAGAGAAGCACATTGCTAAGGAGAGTAAAACTAATCCCAAACTGTTCTTCAACTATATCAATAGTAAAAGAATAAAAACTGAAAATGTAGGCCCCTTAAAAAATAGTGAGGAAAGAATGGTTGTAGATGACGAGGAAAAAGCTAACAGATTAAACACCTTCTTCTCCACGGTATTCACGGTGGAAAATGAAATGCTAGGTGAAATCCCAAGAAACAATGAAAACCCTATATTAAGGGTCACCAATCTAACCCAAGAAGAGGTGCGAAACCGGCTAAATAAGATTAAAATAGATAAATCTCCGGGTCCGGATGGCATACACCCACGAGTACTAAGAGAACTAAGTAATGTAATAGATAAACCATTATTTCTTATTTTTAGGGACTCTATAGCGACAGGGTCTGTTCCGCAGGATTGGCGCATAGCAAATGTGGTGCCAATATTCAAAAAGGGCTCTAAAAGTGAACCTGGAAATTATAGGCCAGTAAGTCTAACCTCTATTGTTGGTAAAATATTTGAAGGGTTTCTGAGGGATGTTATTCTGGATTATCTCAATGAGAATAACTGTTTAACTCCATATCAGCATGGGTTTATGAGAAATCGCTCCTGTCAAACCAATCTAATCAGTTTTTATGAAGAGGTAAGCTATAGGCTGGACCACGGTGAGTCATTGGACGTGGTATATCTCGATTTTTCCAAAGCGTTTGATACCGTGCCGCACAAGAGGTTGGTACACAAAATGAGAATGCTTGGTCTGGGGGAAATTGTGTGTAAATGGGTTAGTAACTGGCTTAGTGATAGAAAGCAGAGGGTGGTTATAAATGGTATAGTCTCTAACTGGGTCGCTGTGACCAGTGGGGTACCGCAGGGGTCAGTATTGGGACCTGTTCTCTTCAACATATTCATTAATGATCTGGTAGAAGGTTTACACAGTAAAATATCGATATTTGCAGATGATACAAAACTATGTAAAGCAGTTAATACAAGAGAAGATAGTATTCTGCTACAGATGGATCTGGATAAGTTGGAAACTTGGGCTGAAAGGTGGCAGATGAGGTTTAACAATGATAAATGTAAGGTTATACACATGGGAAGAAGGAATCAATGTCACCATTACACACTGAATGGGAAACCACTGGGTAAATCTGACAGGGAGAAGGACTTGGGGATCCTAGTTAATGATAAACTTACCTGGAGCAGCCAGTGCCAGGCAGCAACTGCCAAGGCAAACAGGATCATGGGGTGCATTAAAAGAGGTCTGGATACACATGATGAGAGCATTATACTGCCTCTGTACAAATCCCTAGTTAGACCGCACATGGAGTACTGTGTCCAGTTTTGGGCACCGGTGCTCAGGAAGGATATAATGGAACTAGAGAGAGTACAAAGGAGGGCAACAAAATTAATAAAGGGATGGGAGAACTACAATACCCAGATAGATTAGCGAAATTAGGATTATTTAGTCTAGAAAAAAGACGACTGAGGGGCGATCTAATAACCATGTATAAGTATATAAGGGGACAATACAAATATCTCGCTGAGGATCTGTTTATACCAAGGAAGGTGACGGGCACAAGGGGGCATTCTTTGCGTCTGGAGGAGAGAAGGTTTTTCCACCAACATAGAAGAGGATTCTTTACTGTTAGGGCAGTGAGAATCTGGAATTGCTTGCCTGAGGAGGTGGTGATGGCGAACTCAGTCGAGGGGTTCAAGAGAGGCCTGGATGTCTTCCTGGAGCAGAACAATATTGTATCATACAATTAGGTTCTGTAGAAGGACGTAGATCTGGGGATTTATTATGATGGAATATAGGCTGAACTGGATGGACAAATGTCTTTTTTCGGCCTTACTAACTATGTTACTATGTTACCTGCATGGGGCGAGTTTGAAGCAAATCTGCAGTGAATCTGCTCCAAAATCACAAATTTGCTGCAGATTTCACCCAGTGTACATTTATTATGCTGGTTAACTTCCAAACTAATTCTGTTTTTCACCAGAAATGAATATTTCATTATTAAGGGAACATGGACTCGTAGAGGGTCAATCTGCTGTGGCTCCCAATGATAGAACTGGAGTATCGTCGGCAGAGAATGAAATGAGTTGAGGTTTCCAATGTTTTCCCACAACCTATCACTTCTTGCTACTAATTTCCAGTGAGAAATTTTAGAAGGTTCCTGGCACTGAAAGGAATGGAGAAAGCTGGAAGACGTGGTTGGCAGGATTTATCTAGCACCGATGTTGTGCAGCTGGTGTCTGGTGGAAATGGGTGATTAGACCTGGCATAGACACTGGAGCACTAGTGGTGTGCAGCTGGGCCTGGGTGAAAAGTCCTGGCAACTAGAAGGATACTTTGCATTGGTCCGATGCAAAAAATGGAAGGCAAACTGCAATCTGGTGTTGAAAAGGCAAACAAGACAATCCATGCGCCGCTCCGGAGAGTCGTAGGAGGCTATTGTGCTCAGTTCTTTTGTGAGCTTGTTAGTCGCATAATCCTTGTCCATATCCATAAATTGTAGAGCTACACAATACAACCTATTTGTATCAATACTCAACATCCAGTTGCCAATTTTTACCAATTTTTTTTTCCATTATTATTAAAGGGGACCTGTCACGGCCATCGTGCCCCCAGAACCACCAGCAGTTGTGTCTGCATATATAAATACTTTACCTAACAGTCCCTGTATTACATTATATACATAAACAGATATATAGAAAAATTATTTATAAAGTCCATTTATGATACAGTGAAGGAAATAATTATTTGATCCCTTGCTGATTTTGTAAGTTTGCCCACTGACAAAGACATGAACAGTCTATAATTTTAAGGGTAGGTTAATTTTAAAATTGAGAGATAGAACATCAGAAATAAAATCCAGAAAATCACATTGTATAAATTATATAAATGTATTTGCATTTTGCAGTGAGAAATAAGTATTTGATCCCCTACCAACCATTAAGAGTTCTGGCTCTTACAGACCAGTTAGACGCTCCTGATCAACTTGCTACCTGCATTAAAGACAGCTGTCTTACATAGTCACCTTTATAAAAGACTGCTGTCCACAGACTCAATTAATCAGTCATTCTCTAACCGATACAACATGGGCAAGACCAAAGAGCTTTGTAAGGATGTCAGGGACAAGATCATAGACCTGCACAAAGCTGGAATGGGCTACAAAACTATAAGTAAGACGCTGGGTGTGAAGGAGTCAACTGTTGGTGCAATAGTAAGAAAATGGAAGAAATATAAAATGGCTGTCAATCGACATCGATCTGGGGCACCATGCAAAATCTCACCTCACGGGGTATCCTTGATCATGAAGAAGTTGAGAGATCAGCCTAAAACTACACGGGGGAACTTGTTAATGATCTCAAGGCAGCTGGGACCACAGTCACCAAGAAAACCATTGCTAACACATTACGCCGTAAAGGTTTAACCCCTTAAAGACCGCCGATATGCCTTTTAATGGCGGCAGTTAAGGGTACTTATGCCTCAGCGCAGCTTTTAACGGTACTGAGAAATAAGTGTATAGCGCCCCCAGCGTCGGAATTTCTCTGTGGTCTCGGCTACCGGGTGTAGCCCAGACTCCAGAGAACATGATTTGGGTTGGTTTTTACTGACCCCAGTGTTGCGATCGCTATTATTAACAGAATAACGGCGACCGCAGAAAAAAAAAGTCAGATTTCCCATTTAATTTCTCTCTCCTCTGATGTGATTGCACAGGTACACATGAATTGGCCAATTTATGCGCTAAACTTTCTCAATTTTTCATATTTCATTTTTGATATTTTTGATATTTTTCGTATTTTTAATGCAGTAATGCAATTCAATTTTCATATTTCATAGTTACATGCTATGGCACTACAGTGTGCTGCCTTTTTGTTTGAGAGTATATGAGTTGGTGACTCTAGGATCACCACTAATGATGAGCGAATATACTCGTTACTCGAGATTTCTCGAGCATGCTCGGGGGTCCTCCGAGTAATTTTTAGTGCTCGGAGATTTAGTTTTTCTTGCTGCAGCTGAATGATTTACATCTGTTAGTCAGCATAAGTACATGTGGGGATTCCCTAGCAACCAGGCAACCCCCACATGTACTAATGCTGGCTATCAGATGTAAATCATTTAGCTGCGGCAAGAAAAACAATCTCCGAGCACTAAAAAATACTCGGAGGACCCCCGAGCATGCTCGAGAAATTTCGAGTTGAGTATATTCGTCATTACTAATCAGCACCTGTTCACACTTAGTCTATGCTTGGATGTGACAGTTAGTTTTTTTGAAGTTTGTATTCATTAGCCTTCTGACTGAGCACTCCACCTTTTAGCCACAAGTGTTTTTAATCCTACCAGGACCACTACCCCTCCACAGAGATATAGATTTTAGTCTAACAGAGGATTTATGTTCCCATACAGATGAAGACTTTATTCTAAGTGAGGAAAGGCATTGCTAAGTCGTGGAAACGAGAAATGCCTTATCGTGGCTTCCAGGTACACATGAATTGGCCAATTTATGCGCTAAACTCTCTCAATTTTTCATGTTTCATTTTTGATATTTTTCATATTTCTAATGCAATTTAATTGTCATATTTCATATTTACATGCTATGGCGCTACAGTGTGCTGCCTTTTTGTTTGACAATAATAATAAGGAACAGCATACCCGGTGAGAGTCTAGATTGGGAGAGAAAATTAGAGTATCATCCAGATAAATCATAACAAATCTCCCAATGCAATTAGAGAAAATATAATTCATAAAATTTTGAAAAACAGCAGGTACATTGGATAACCCAAATGGCATGACAAGATTTTCAAATGGACCCTTAGACGATAAGAACGCCGTTATCCACTCATCAACCTTCCAGATGCATCTCAAATTGTAAGGCTCTCTAAGATCCAATTTCAGAAAACTACTTGGCCCTCAGAAGATGACTATATGGGTCAGGGATGAGTGGAAGTGTTTTAGTATTTTTAACCGTGATTTTGTTTAGTTCTCGGAAATTGAGGCAAGGATGGAGGCCACCATTTTTACTTTTTACAAAGATAAATCCGGCAGCTACAGGGGAGGATTTGGGAGAGATCAACTGTATGTCAGAGGGTACTGGCTTCAGAGCCACTGCCGGCAGTAGAGAGCTATATGAAGTTTTCATAAAATGATCTGACACTGCAAATGATATTGTGATGATTTCACACTCTGGCATTCCTTAGCCAGATCCTGCATCATCAAATTCGCCACTTGGTCACTTGGTCACGAAGCGTGTAAACAGGATCCATACTGGCAAAAAAGAAAAATGAATGAGCCAGATGTAATGTGACGCTGAGTCAATTGTGAAGGACAAGCTGTGAGTCAGGATAGTGAAGGAGTTGGAGGTCAAAAGCCAGGATGGTACGTCATAAACAGGGAAGAGACAAAAGGCAAAGTCACGTAACAGTCTGAGGTCAAAAAACCAACCACACTTAACTTAAGTTATGTCAAAAGGTACCGTCACATTTAGCGACGCTGCAGCGATCCAGACAACGATCCCGATCGCTGCAGCATCGCTGTTTGGTCGCTGGAGAGCTGTCAAACAGACAGCTCTCCAGCGACCAACGATGTCGGTCCCCTGGTAACCAGGGTAAACATCGGGTTACTAAGCGCAGGGCCGCGCTTAGTAACCCGATGTTTACCCTGGTTACCAGCGTAAAAGTTAAAAAAACAAACACTACATACTTACCTTCCGCTGTCTGTCCCCCGGAGCTGTGCTTTCCTGCACTGACTGTGAGAGCCAGCCGGAAAGCACAGCGGTGACGTCATCGCTGTGCTCTGCTTTCTGGCTGGCCGGCGCTTGCAGTGCAGAGAAGCAGAGCGCCGGAGGACAGACACCGGAAGGTAAGTATGTAGTGTTTGTTTTTTTTTACTTTTACGCTGGTAACCAGGGTAAACATCGGGTTACTAAGCGCGGCCCTGCGCTTAGTAACCCGATGTTTACCCTGGTTACCAGTGAAGACATCGCTGAATCGGTGTCACACACGCCGATTCAGCGATGTCTGCAGGGAGTCCAGCGACGAAATAAAGTTCTGGACTTTCTGCACCGACCAACGATGGCACAGCAGGATCCAGATCGCTGCTGCCTGTCAAACTGAACGATATCGCTAGCCAGGACGCTGCAACGTCACGGATCGCTAGCGATATTGTTCAGTGTGACGGTACCTTTACAGAGGTCTGAGACTGACAACCCAGCTAAATAGCTGCACAATCACCTGGGACAGGGAACACCTGAAGACAGCTTAGAACCTCCCAGTCTTAGACTGGATGGAGGAGCTGTCAATCAAAATACTGACAGCTCAGCACACCCCTGCAGCAGACTGGATGACTGTGCTGTCAATCAAAGTACTGACAGCTTCAGCATGCCTGTGCACCAGATTGGATGGCTGAGCAGTCAGTCTGCATCCCATACACACTGAGAGGTGGAATCATGACACCTTAAACTTTCCTTCCCATGAAATGTTCTATTATTATACAAAAATAGTAAAATATAAAAATATATACTTACTAGCTGAAGAGCCCGGCGTTGCCTGGGCATAGTAAATATCTGTGGTCAGTTATAGCACCTCACTTCTCTTATTTTCCCATCATGCCTCTCATTTTCCCAATCACATCTTTCATTTTCCCCCTCACATCTCTCATTTTCTCCCTCACACCTCTCATTTTCTCCCTCACTCCTCTCATTCCCCCCTAACACTTGTCATTTCAACCTCACATCTGTCATTTTCTGATCACTCCACTATTTTTCCTCACTCCTCTCATTTTGCACTCACACCTTTTCATTTTCACGTCACACCTCTCATTTTCACCTCATCACCTCAGTATATACATGTTTGTCATCTCCCTTATATATAGTATACATCTGTATGTCATCTCCTGTATATAGTATATACCTGTATGTCATCTCCCCTGTATATAGTATATACCTGCTGTGTGTCATCTCCCCTATATATAGTATATACCTGAATGTCATCTCCTTCTATATATAGTATATACCTGTATGTCATCTCCTCCTGTATATAGTATATACCTGTGTGTCATCTCCCCTGTATATAGTATATATCTGTCTGTCATCTCCTCCTGTATATAGTATATACCTACATGTCATCTTCTATATATAGCATATACCTGTATGTCATCTCCTCCTGTATATAGTATATACCTGTAGGTCATCTGCTCCTGTATATAGTATATACCTGTGTGTCATCTCCTCCTGTATATAGTATATACCTGTATGTCATCTCCTCCTGTATATATATGTACCTGTATGTCATCTCCTCCTCTATATAGTATATACCTGTGTGTCATCTCTCCTGTATATAGTATATATCTGTGTGTCATCTCCTCCTGTATATAGTATATACCTGTGTGTCATCTCCTCCTGTATTAGCCCTCGTTCACACGTTATTTGCTCAGTATTTTTACCTCAGTATTTGTAAGCTAAATTGGCAGCCTGATAAATCCCCAGCCAACAGGAAGCCCTCCCCCTGGCAGTATATATTAGCTCACACATACACATAATAGACAGGTCATGTGACTGACAGCTGCCGTATTTCCTATATGGTACATTTGTTGTAGTTTGTCTGCTTATTAATCAGATTTTTATTTTTGAAGGATAATACCAGACTTGTGTGTGTTTTAGGGCGAGTTTCGTTTGTCAAGTTGTGTGTGTTGAGTTGCGTGTGGCGACATGCATGTAGCGATTTTTGTGAGATGAGTTTTGTGTGGCAACATGCGTGTAGCAACTTTTTGTGTGTCGAGTTGCATGTGACAGGTTAGTGTAGCAAGTTGTGTGCAGCAAGTTTTGCGCATGGCGAGTTTTGCGCGTGGTGAGTTTTATGTGTGGTGCCTTTTGAGTATGTGCAAGTTTTGTGTGAGGCAACTTTTGCATGTGTTGCAACTTTTGTGCATGTGGCAATTTTTCCGCGTGTGCAAGTTTTGCATGTGGCGAGTTTTCCATGAGGTGAGTTTTGCACTTGTGGCGAGCTTTGCAAGAGCCTAGTTTTTGCATGTGGCGAGTTCTGCGCGTGGCGAGTTTTGAGCGGCGACTTTTGTGTTTCGACTTTTATGTGGCGAGGTTGGTGTATTTGTGGTGAAATGTGTGCTGAGGGTAATATGTGTTCAAGCACGTGGTAGTGTGTGGCGCATTTTGTGTGTGTGTTCATATCCCCGTGTGTGGTGAGTATCCCATGTCGGGGCCCCACCTTAGCAACTGTACGGTATATACTCTTTGGCGCCATCGCTCTCATTCTTTAAGTCCCCCTTGTTCACATCTGGCAGCTGTCAATTTGCCTCCTACACTTTTCCTTTCATTTTTTCCCATTATGTAGATAGGGGCAAAATTGTTTGGTGAATTGGAAAGCACGGGGTTAAAATTTCACCTCACAACATAGCCTATGACGCTCTCAGGGTCCAGACGTGTGACTGTGCAAAATTTTGTGGCTGTAGCTGCGACGCCTCCAACACTTTTCCTTTCACTTTTTTCCCCATTATGTAGATAGGGGCAAAATTGTTTGGTGAATTGGAACGCGCGGGGTTAAAATTTTGCCTCACAACATAGCCTATGACGCTCTCAGGGTCCAGACTTGTGACTGTGCAAAATTTTGTGGCTGTAGCTGCGACGGTGCAGATGCCAATCCCGGAGGACATACATATACACACACACACACACACACACACACACACACACACACATTCAGCTCTATATATTAGATTTAGTATCACCGCAAGAACTCTGAGGACCACAGCAGCTGTGAGTGGCTGCAGTGGTCAGGGTGCTAGAAGAGCAAATTATCAGAGAAACATCTAATAATGCGCTATTCTAGTCCAATCACAGGCTGTAGTAGTCCTGTGAAATTCAAATAGAGCAGTCATTTCTTCCAGACCTGTTGCAGACCTCCTGAGAGGGCTGCATTTGATCCACAGGGGCAATGGAAGATGAGCCAACATTTTCTATATTAAGCGCATGCATGCCTTAAAAACATTTTTTTTCTTCTAGATTGGACAACCCATTTAACCTTTATTTTAAAACTGCTGAGTCCAGGAAGGACATGTGACGCTAGTCACAACCCACGGACAACCCGTGAGTCAGTGAAGTCAGACGTTTCGGGGTCAATAGCAAAAGAGCACGTAGTAAACCAAGGGAAAATATGAAGTCATAAGTCAGGTCACATTTCAGGGTCAGAATACCAGAGAAATAGCGGATAAGCAAAGGGGTCAATAACAAACGGGCAGTCAGAACACGGTCCAAAGGTCAGCAGCAGAAGATCAGAACTTCCAGCACAGGCATCAGGCGAACACACACCAGAGAGCATAAGCTTTTGGCTGGCAGTGATCTGAGCCAGACAGCTCAACTAAATAGCAGCGCACTAAAAGAGGGAGCACCTGTGGAAATCTCTGCATCTCCAAGTCTCAGATAGGTCAACCGAGCTGTCAATCAAAGCACCAACAGCTCAGCATGTCCCAGCACAGGATAGGATGACAGAGCTGTCCATCACTGAGTCCCAGACACTCTGTGTGGAGGAATAGTGACAGGACACATGTACATGAAAGGATTGCTCAAAGGTGGATAGATATTTTCAGTTTTACAATATATAATGTTTGTATTTAGATGCATTAAAATGAGCACTCAAAAGCATTTTATGTGCAATTTGGATTATGTATTAAACCGTTTCTCAGAACGGTATTGATGGTCATACCTTTTTCAGAACCTGGATCCTCTGTTTGCAGAACATCATCAGGGTGTGGTTTACACAAACCATGGAAAGACCCCAGATCAAATGAATCTTGCAGAAGCTGGACATTGACCTCAGAACAGACGCTCATGAACCCGACAGCGTAGCCTTTGTCCTGTACAGAGAGACAACATGGCACATAGTCTTAAGGAACATTATGGTCTCAGGATTTCTGTAGCCGAGTTCCGAATATAAAAACCTGGAAAACAACCCACTAAGTCAGCTGCTAAGATATAATGTGTTCATATTATGACATTAATGTGAAGCACACTGTGTCCGGAGTGTATGCCTGTTATCGGTGTGCATCTGGACTTGGAAAGTGTGGCCAACTAAGCTTGCCAATATAAGGGCATCCTGTGAACACCATGTTCTACATGGTATCTATTGTTTCATACTAAGAGTCATTGGCACCGTCCGCAGGTATATTCTGTGCATGGCTTACTTAGGGGAGAATATGATACCTCCTGGAGGCAACAGCTACAGATGCAATAAGTGCCCATAGACGAGTAATACCCAGTACTGGCAGTCAACTATCATTTACCCAAATGACTGCGTTGTGTTGTTCTCCCGCTCGTTCCACTTATACACAGGCGCTGATTAAATTCAGTACATCTACAGATACGGTATGATAGTAAGCGAGGAGGGTACCAGTAAAACTTAACCTTTAATGTATCATAGTAAGAGAGTCATGCTCAGAACCACACATGTGGAAACACCAAAATAAATAATGTACACAAATTCTGTACCATGCCCAACATACATATAAAGTGCCCAAAATGACGACCAGTGCAAGTAAAAAATGGAAATATCTCACCCATATCCTTTGATGAGGATGTCAAAAGCAGGAAATGAGGACTGGAGGACAGGAGAAAATGGTTACCCTAATATCCCCTGTTGTGCCAGATGCGTTGACTCCTGCCCTAATAAGGAATGTACCCAATAGTGAACCTAATTTAAATGAATCACAAAGTCTCTCCCTACGCGTTTCAGCCTCAATAGCGAGGTCTCATCAGAGGAGTATATGCGTTCAGTGGGGAGTTTATGCGTTCAGGGGGTATTTTAGCGTGAACGAAGATAACAAGGTTCCCAAGCAGGGTCATACAGTAGCACCAAAACCTGCAAAAGGCATATCAGATGCCATGTATGGAGTGTCTACCAGCGTCAGGGGGTAGGTACAGGATGCATAATATTCTGTTGGGGCTGTGAGATGTAACCATCCTGATTTCTATGAACAAGGAAAGCACCATGTCCAATGTCTTGGTTCCTATACATGAGCAGTAGAGGACGTTTAACTGAAGCCCTGAGTAAGATAAGCATTTTCTTGGCCCTAAACATAAAGGTTTCCGGTATATTCAAAATCTGAATGAAAGAAATGGCCAATCCCTTTATAAAATGGTGAGGGATAAAAATGGCCAACCCCTTTATAAAAAGGTGAGGAACAAAAATGGCCAACGATCCCAGAATTTCTTGGACGAACAAGGCAGAGGTTTTGTAATCCCAGCCCAAAGTAGGCCATGGGAGAGGTTTACACATCCTGAGACATATTACGTTACAATCAGGGCCGACTCCAACAACATACAATAAATTGGGTACAGTAGTACAATGCAGCATGTGATGTAAATGTTTCCATAATAATTTGGGAAAGTTATGAAATGTCCTCTAAATGTCTGTTCTGTTCCTGATCTAAGGATCTCGGCTTTTAGTTGAGATGAATCTGTGCTGTACTTTATGTACATGCTCAGTAGTGACCAGTGCTGGGGAGTCGTAGATGAGATGAATCTGTGCTGCACTTTATGTACGTGCTCAGTAGTGACCAGTGCTGGGGAGTCGTAGATGAGATGAATCTGTGCTGCACTTTATGTACATGCTCAGTAGTGACCAGTGCTGGGGAGTCGTAGATGACATGAATCTGTGCTGCACTTTATGTACATGCTCAGTAGTGACCAGTGCTGGGGAGTCGTAGATGAGATGAATCTGTGCTGCCCTTTATGTACATGCTCAGTAGTGACCAGTGCTGGGGAGTTGTAGATGAGATGAATCTGTGCTGCACTTTATGTACATGCTCAGTAGTGACCAGTGCTGGGGAGTCGTAGTTGAGATGAATCTGTGCTGCACTTTATGTACATGCTCAGTAGTGACCAGTGCTGGGGAGTTGTAGATGAGATGAATCTGTGCTGCACTTTATGTACATGCCCAGTAGTGACCAGTGTTGTGGGGCCGGAGTCTGGGATATTGAGGAGTCGGAGTCTGAGGTTTGGCTTACCCACTCCACAGCCCTGGTAACAATGATCTAAAACCATCACATGGTATTCACAATAAAAGGAATCTTGGACGGAGCTCAACTCACAGATTAGATTCAAAGGGGAAGATTTAAGATATTGTCTGAAAGAGAAACTGTCTTTGTTGCCCACAGCAACCAGTAACTGGGCAGCTTTCACTTTGAATTCTGTTCTTGAAAAATGAAAGCTGTGCTGTGATTGGTTACAATGGGCCATTTCTCTTTTAGATAGTTTTCTAATTTTGTCCCATCATAAAAATGTCATCTAGAGTGATTGACATTGAAGATCAGGTGCTATTATCAGACAATCTACAACAAGATTGGACCTCCAGTAGTCATCAGATACCACTCCAGGGCAGTCCCTGGGACTGCAGCGGCTGACAGGAGAGTCGGAGACTCAGGTACGGAGTACAGGCAAGCGAGACAAAAGCATGGTCAGACAGTCCGAGGTCAGGGCAGGCAGCACTAAACAAACTCAGAGTCAGGGGTGGAGAGGTCAGACAGAATGGATAAATGAGCGGGGTCAGAAACAGGGAAGAAGAGATAAGAAAACACACTGGCTGAACACTGGAGACGAACAAGAGCCAAAAGTTCAGGCAAAGAATGGAGGGTGCAGGTGATAGGCCGGGGAAGCAGATCTCTGCAGGACAGAATGGATACAGCAGAGCTGGAAGAGAATCACCAGACAGCTCAAAGTGAGGTCAATGCATTTCGAGCTATACTAGTGCCTGAGGAATAAGAGCCAATATAGCTCGGAAAGCATCAACCTTAGCACAATATGTCTTTTTAACTTTTGTTTTTCATGTTTTAATCTTCAAAAAAACGTGAGACTTTAATGAACTTTGTGGTTGCTGGATTTTCCACATTTTTTTCATGGCTCACTTGCTCAAGAAACCGGCCTGAAGCCTCCATGCACCACACCCTCATCCCAGGCATTTCTCAACCCGGTAAGCTAATGATTGCTTCATTGTGTTTTTCTAGCTCCGAGCGATGGTCAGGTACTGCGTGGATCAGTGAGTATGGTGGCTCTTAGGAAGCCTGAGAGTGACAGGTGTAACACACAGGTTGAAAGATAGAGTAAAAACATTGTGAATGTGCCACATGTTCTACCTGACTATCCGCTCAGTTGGGAGGAACAGACCGAAAGGGGAAAATCCAAACCTAACAGAACTTTTTTCCGCTTTCTGTGCTTTGTTCTACATCAGAGCCTGAGCAGAAGCGGAGGCTCTGCTACCCTGTAATATGGCTGATTAACCAATCCATCTACCATATGTAGCCGGAGACGTGCCAGCTTTATACTCGGCAGGGAAAACTGGCATCACGCTTGGCTCAGACGGGCTTGTCTATCCACAGTGCTGGTGAGAACTCGCGCCTGAAACGTCTCTTCTGTCTATTCCAGTTCTGGAGGCTGGTGGCATGGATCTATTATTTATTGTGTTGC
The DNA here is from genome assembly GCF_032444005.1 of Ranitomeya imitator. Lineage (NCBI taxonomy): Eukaryota > Metazoa > Chordata > Amphibia > Anura > Dendrobatidae > Ranitomeya > Ranitomeya imitator. The sequence continues at coordinate 95,188,468 of NC_091286.1, forward strand.
TTTCTACACTAATGACTCATTGTCAGATGCAATTATCTCTATAGCAATATGCATAGCACATATGGGAAGTCACAAGGAAGCCTCCAGTCTTATGGTGAAATACACATAGCAGGAGTAGTGCAATACATGAGGCAATATGGACTTGTGTACCTACACTACAACAGTACTGGGGATTTTCAGAAATGAGTAGAGTCTATGACGGGCATATAGCAGACCAGGAGAACTAAAAGGGTTAAGCACAGCTTAATTCTGGCCTCTGGGACACTTACCAGTCCTGAGAAGCAAGAGTCCGGACTGCTGCGTCCCCTTCAATGTGTTTCCCTGCATAGCAGAACTTCTGGTTACAACTGTGCAGGAGCAGCACTGTGACTCCATTGAAGTGCATATACTATGGAAGTACACGGCACTCCTTGGTTTGGAGCTGTGGTTGCTCAAGTAGGGTTCCAACCCATTTATAAGGAAGCAAGAAACTTGGAACTCAAATTTCAGTGAATAAAACACATTTTTAATGCAACCCGAATAGTTGTTAACGCTGCGGTAATAGTGATCTTCGCTGCAGAGAGATGGCAGATCGCTATCACCGCAGCGCTGCAATCTGGCAGATAATAAGCAGAGTATTACACGGCAATCGGTTCTGATGAAGGTCTAATGTAAGGACCGAAATGTTAGCAACTATTTGGATTGCCATTAAAAATGTGTTTCATTCATTGCAATAGAAGTGCCAAGTGTCTTGCTTACTTATCCATTGAAGTGCATGGGGACGACAGTAGTTACTTGCACAAAAGGGGCCTGAGGAGAGCCACAGAGCAGAGGGGACTAAATCAGAGCCGAGGCCCCATGATCAAGGTTAGTTGGGGTCAAAGAGGTGAGGCTCTCACTGATCATAAAATAATATCCTAGCAATAAATGATAAATATATAACCATTGGGGTTTTGGTTGCTGGAACCCTCACTGATCACAGGTAAGGGGGTCCCTGAGTCCCCTGTACGAATGCAGTCGTAGTGAGCATGTGTGACCACTGCTCCGGTCACAGTCTATAGTAGTGCTGGTTGCACATGCTCACTACTCATTTACATAGGGGATCATGTGTTCGACTGGTTCGGCCGACGATCTAATGTGCATGGGGTCTGACTGATGGTTGATCCTGCACGTTGGTCACACATTTCAGACTGCTGATCGCATTGTTTTCCCATAGATAAGCCATTGGCCAATGTGTCAGCTGGCGGCTATTTCATAGAGTACACAGGAGCGCTCGGCTGAGCAAACACCCCTGTGTAAGGGTGTATGGAAATGTCAGCTGCAATGTAATATGTATGGCCAGCCATACATAACGCAGAGGGCAATCTGATGTTATGACTTGTAACTATTATCAAGGTACAGTTATATGAAAAAATTTGGGCACCCCTATTAATCTTAAGCTTAATGTTTTATAAAAATTGTTTTTTTGCAACAGCTATTTCAGTTTCATATATCTAATAACTGTTGGACACAGTAATGTTTCTGCCTTGAAATGAGGTTTATTGTACTAACAGAAAATGTGCAATCTGCATTCAAACAAAATTTGACAGGTGCATAAGTATAGGCACCCTTATCATTTTCTTGTTTTAAATACTCCTACCTACTTTTTACTGACTTACTAAAGCACTTCTTTGGATTTCTAACCTCATTGAGCTTTGAACTTCATAGCCAGGTGTATGCAATCATGAGAAAAGCTACTTAAAGTGGCCACTTGCAAGTTGTTCTCCTGTTTGAATCTCCTCTGAAGAGTGGCATCATGGGCTCCTCAAAATAACTGTCTAATGATCTGAAAACAAAGATTATTCAACATAGTTGTTCAGGGGAAGGATACAAAAAGCTGTCTCGGAGATTTAACCTGTCAATTTCCACTGTGAGGAACATAGTAAGGAAATGGAAGAACACAGGTACAGTTCTTGTTAAGGCCAGAAGTGGCAGGCCAAGAAAAACATCAGAAAGGCAGAGAAGAAGAATGGTGAGATCAGTCAAGGACAATCTTCAGACCACCTCCAGAGAGCTGCAGCATCAACTTGCTGCAGATGGTGTCGCTGTGCATCGGCCAACTATACAACGCACTTTGCACAAGGAGAAGCTGTATGGGAGAGTGATGCGAAAGAAGCAGTTTCTGCAAGCACGCCACAAACAGAGTCGGCTGAGGTATGCAAAAGCACATTTGGAGAAGCCAAATTTCTTTTTGGAAGAAAGTCCTGTGGACTGATGAAACCAAGATTGAGTTGTTTGGTCATACAAAAAAACGTTATGCATGGCGGCCAAAAAACACAGCATTCCAAGAAAAACACTTGCTACCCACAGTAAAATTTGGTGGAGGTTCCATCATGCTTTGGGGCTGTGTCGCCAATGCCGGCACCGGGAATTATGTTAAAGTTGAGGGACGCATGGATTCCTCTCAGTATCAGCAGATTCTTGCCAATAATATTCATGAATCAGTGACGAAGTTGAAGTTACGCAAGGCATGGATCTTTCAGCAAGACAATGATCCAAAACACCGCTCCAAATCTACTCAGGCATTCATGCAGAGGAACAATTACACTGTTCTGGAATGGCCATCCCAGTCCCCAGACCTGAATATCATTGAACATCTGTGGGATCATTTGAAGAGGGCTGTCCATGCTCGGTGACCATCAAACTTAACTGAACTGGAATTGTTTTGTAAAGAGGAATGGTCAAAAATACCTTCATCCAGGATCCAGGAACTCATTAAAACCTACAGGAAGCGACTAGAGGCTGTTATTTTTGCAAAAGGAGGATCTGCTAAATATTAATGTCACTTTTCTGGTGGGGTGCCCATACTTATGCACCTGTCAAATTTTGTTTGAATGCAGATTGCACATTTTCTGTTAGTACAATAAACCTCATTTCAAGGCAGAAACATTACTGTGTCCAACAGTTATTAGATATATGAAACTGAAATAGCTGCTGCAAAAAAACAATTTTTATAAAACATTAAGCTTAAGATTAATAGGGGTGCCCAAACTTTTTCATATAACTGTATATGGCACTGAAATTACTGGTTCTAAATTATGTAACAATTAAAAAACGAATTGTATTTTTTTTGTTATATGGTTTTTTTTTTATGTGTCACCTATCTACAGCATGGAGTCTGACCGCTGAGACGATTCTGGCTGATCCTAATAGAGGGGTCATAAAGTTCCCTGTGTGAATGTAGCAGTATGACTGATCACTTCTATGACTGATGGGTCTAACAACTCCTCAGTCCAATAGAAATGAATGGAGAGGTGGTCTCGCAACACTGCTTTATTCATGCCATGGACTTTGGGATCCTCACTTATGATATAGGCCAGGGTTCCAGCAGCTGAATGGCTATAGAGCATACAGTACATTTATTACTAATCCCGTGAATAGATGATGAATATACAGTTTTGGCCAAAAGTTTCGAGACTGACACAAATTATGGTTTTCACAGAGTTTGCTGCTTCAGTTTTTATAGTTGCAATTTGCATTAATTCCAAATTGTTAGGCAGAGTCATCAGAAGGTTTGCAAAAGTTGCAAAGTCATTCTTTGCCATGTAAATTGGCTTAATAAAAAAAAAATATTCTAAAAGACAGGCTCAGTTGCTGGGAAGAAAACTTTAGGGCGCCCAAGAAATTCCACCAAGTACCAGGACCATCTCCTAAAGAGGATTCATCTAGGAGATCACTTGAACACCAGCAGAGCTTGCTCAGGAATGGCGGCAGGCAGGTCTAAGGGCTTCTGCATGAACAGTGAGGCAAAGACTTCTGAAGGCCCACCTGGTGTCAAGAAGAAAGCCACTTCGCTATAAAAAAAAACCCATCAAGGGCAAACTGACATTCTGCAGGAAGTAAAGGGATTGGATATGGAGGACTCAGGTAAAGCATTTTTTTGGATAAACTGCCCTTCAGACTGTTAGGAACATCTGAAAGAATGATTGTCTGGAGAAGAAACGGTGAGCGGTACTATGAGTCCCATGTCATCTCAACAGTAAAGCATCCTGAACCATGTATGTGTGGGGCTGTTTTTCCTCCAAGGAAGTGGGCCAACTCCCTGTCATGAATAAAGAATGGGATCTAAACTTCCTCCAAAAGCAACTTCTCCCAACAATCCAGGAGGGTAAAGTGTTAACTAAGTAGCTGGATGAACATAAGGTTAACATGGTGGGTTCATGGCCAGGAACATCGACAGATGTCAATCTCATTGAGAATGTTTGGTCAATTCTCCAAAAGAGGGTGGACAAACATAAACTCAGACATTGTGTCAAACCCCAAGCACTGATCAGACAAGCAAGTGTTGTCATTAATCAGGATTTGGCTCAGAAGCTGATATGCAGCTGCCAGGACGAAGGGCAGAAGTCTTGAAAAATAAGGGTCAACCCTATAAATATTGAGTCTTGGCATAGACTTGATGACTTTGTCAATAAAAGTTTAAAACCTTTTGAAATGCTTATAATTGAACTTCAGAAACCATAGAAACATTAGGCTAAAAGATCGAAAAACACTGAAGGAACAAAAGTTGTGAAATCCAAAATTTGTGTCAATCTCCAAACTTTTGGCGATTTAGTTGGAAAACCCTTAACTCTTCTGCTCCTAGTATTCATTCAACCTTTGGAAAAATAAACAAGCAGAAATGCACAAGAACCATATGGTAGGGAATTGAGGAAAACCATTCCTCATATTGCAGACATATTTAAAAATATGCAGTGTAGTGACAGAAGGATAGTGATAACTATTTGGTTGGATTGATGGATATTTTCTTGTCTATGGTCAGCTTTGGACATCACGCATCCGACCAGAATATGGATAAACTCATGTAGAATAAAACGCACAAACCTCACAAACGACGGCATGGTTGTGCTCATCTTGTGCCATGATAAGTTCTGCCAGGAAATACTCTCCGTATATGGCAGTCAGGGCGTCATTGTGGCGAAGAAAAATTGGCATCAGGTCGTCATGATCTTCTACCCTAAGAAAGCAAAATGGTCATTTTTCAACATGCGAGTCTGCAGATCAGAGTACTGACTACACATTAGGGATATGTATTATACATCTACGTTTATTATTTAATCTACTATATAATTGTCTAAGGGTCACTTCCGTCTGTCTGTCTGTCTGTCACGGTTATTCATTCGCTGATTGGTCTCGCCAGCTGCCTGTCATGGCTGCCGCGACCAATCAGCAACGGGCACAGTCCGGAAGAAAATGGCCACGACTTATTCCCCGCAGTCAGTGCCTGTCGCCCGCATACTCCCCTCCGGTCACCGCTAACACAGGGTTAATGCTGGCGGTAACGGACCGCGTTATGCCGCGGGTAACGCACTCCGTTACCGCCGCTATTAACCCTGTGTGTCCCCAACTTTTTACTATTGATGCTGCCTATGCGGCATCAATAGTAAAAAATGTAATGTTAAAAATAATAAAAAAGAAAAAAAAACTGCTATACTCACCCTCCGTAGTCGCTCGCGCCGGCCGCCATCTTCCGTTGCAGGTTCCGGTGGCAAAGATGGTATGGGAGAAGGACCTGCCATGACGTCACTGTCATGTGACCGCGACGTCATCACAGGCCCTGCGCGCCTGCGCGAGAAGGACCTGCCATGACGTCACGGTCATGTGACCGCAACGTTATCACAGGCCCTGCGCTAGAAAGACCTGCCATGACGTCACGGTCATGTGACCGCGACGTCATCACAGGTCCTGCGCTCATACCAACCCTGGGTTTGGAAGCTGCCGTGGACTACAAGGGGCCCTCGGAAAGGTGAGTATATGTTTATTTTTTATTTTTTAAACTGTGACAAACCTAGCTGGGCAATATACTACGTGACTGGCCAATATACTACGTGGCGCTGTGCTGTATACTACTTCGCTGTGCAATACACTACGTGGCTCGGTGTTGTATACTACGTCACTGGGCAATATACTACGTGACTGGCCAATATACTACATGGCTCTGTGCTGTATACTACGTCGCTGTGCAATATACTACGTGGCTCTGTGCTGTATACTACGTCGCTGTGCAATATACTACGTAACTGGGCAATATACTACGTGGCTCTGTGCTGTATACTACGTCACTGGGCAATATACTACGTGGCTGCGCAATATACTACGTCACTAGGCAATATACTACGTAACTGGGCAATATACGTTGCTGGGCAATATACTACGTGACTGGGCAATATACTACGTGACTGGGCAATATACTACGTGGTTGGGCAATATACTACGTTGCTGGGCAATATACTACGTCACTGGGCAATATACTACGTGGCTGGGCAATATACTACGTGGTTGGGCAATATACTACGTGACTGCAATATACTACATGGCTGGGCAATATACTACGTGGCTGGGCAATATACATGGACATGCATATTCTAGAATACCTGATGCGTTAGAATCGGGCCACCATCTAGTATATTTATATAGCTGAAACACATTCTGCGGCACTGTACAGATACAGTGGGGCAAAAAAGTATTTAGTCAGTCAGCAATAGTGCAAGTTCCACCACTTAAAAAGATGAGAGGCGTCTGTAATTTACATCATAGGTAGACCTCAACTATGGGAGACAAACTGAGAAAAAAAAATCCAGAAAATCACATTGTCTGTTTTTTTAACATTTTATTTGCATATTATGGTGGAAAATAAGTATCTGGTCAGAAACAAACAATCAAGATTTCTGGCTCTCACATACCTGTAACTTCTTCTTTAAGAGTCTCCTCTTTCCTCCACTCATTACCTGTAGTAATGGCACCTGTTTAAACTTGTTATCAGTAAAAAAAGACACCTGTGCACACCCTCAAACAGTCTGACTCCAAACTCCACTATGGTGAAGACCAAAGAGCTGTCAAAGGACACCAGAAACAAAATTGTAGCCCTGCACCAGGCTGGGAAGACTGAATCTGCAATAGCCAACCAGCTTGGAGTGAAGAAATCAACAGTGGGAATTAGAAAATGGAAGACATACAAGACCACTGATAATCTCCCTCGATCTGGGGTCAGAATGATCACAAGAACGGTGAGCAAAAACCCCAGAACCACGCGGGGGGACCTAGTGAATGAACTGCAGAGAGCTGGGACCAATGTAACAAGGCCTACCATAAGTAACACACTACGCCACCATGGACTCAGATCCTGCAGTGCCAGACGTGTCCCACTGCTTAAGCCAGTACATGTCCGGGCCCGTCTGAAGTTTGCTAGAGAGCATTTGGATGAGCCAGAGGAGTTTTGGGAGAATGTCCTATGGTCTGATGAAACCAAACTGGAACTGTTTGGTAGAAACACAACTTGTCGTGTTTGGAGGAAAAAGAATACTGAGTTGCATCCATCAAACACCATACCTACTGTAAAGCATGGTGGTGGAAACATCATGCTTTGGGGCTGTTTCTCTGCAAAGGGGCCAGGACGACTGATCCGGGTACATGAAAGAATGAATGGGGCCATGTATCGTGAGATTTTGAGTGCAAACCTCCTTCCATCAGCAAGGGCATTGAAGATGAAACGTGGCTGGGTCTTTCAACATGACAGTGATCCAAAGCACACCGCCAGGGCAACGAAGGAGTGGCTTCGTAAGAAGCATTTCAAGGTCCTGGAGTGGCCTAGCCAGTTTCCAGATCTCAACCCTATAGAAAACCTTTGGAGGGAGTTGAAAGTCCGTGTTGCCAAGCGAAAAGCCAAAAACATCACTGCTCTAGAGGAGATCTGCATGGAGGAATGGGCCAACATACCAACAACAGTGTGTGGCAACCTTGTGAAGACTTACAGAAAACGTTTGACCTCTGTCATTGCCAACAAAGGATATATTACAAAGTATTGAGATGAAATTTTGTTTCTGACCAAATACTTATTTTCCACCATAATATGCAAATAAAATGTTAAAAAAACAGACAATGTGATTTTCTGGATTTTTTTTTCTCAGTTTGTCTCCCATAGTTGAGGTCTACCTATGATGTAAATTACAGACGCCTCTCATCTTTTTAAGTGGTGGAACTTGCACTATTGCTGACTGACTAAATACTTTTTTGCCCCACTGTATTTCCATCACAGTCTCCATTGAGACTCATAATTTAAATTCCAAATAGACCTATTAGTATATTTATTGGAATGTGGAAAAAACGGAGTATCAGAGGTAACCTACACAAATATATAAAGAGCATAATAACGCCATGCACAGGGTTTTTGGAAAGATTGAAAGGGTATGTGTTTTTTTGTAAGGATTTTATGTGTTTTTTCCTATTCATTGGAATGGACGAAAAAAGTTGCAAAATTGCTGAAAGGATTGACATGCTCAATATTTGAAACTGCTTCAAATTTACAAAAATAAATAAACGACGTGTGCATGAGATTTCAGAAATCTCATTCAATTGCTGGTACATTAAAGGGGTTGTCCACTACTAGGACAACCCCCTTTTTTTTTTGTTTCAATAAGTTTTATTCGATTTTTTAACATTTAACAGATCAAGAAAAACTTTCCCACGCAGGGGAGAACTACATGTTTTAAACATTCAATGAAGGATTCGTAAAGCGATCTAAATTTTTACATATAAAGACAAGACAATAACAAGGGGAAAAAACACTAGGTGAGGGGGGTGTTGCCATTCCACAGCATGGCAATATACTGTAGATAGTGACGTGGTTTTCCACTTAGATGCTATATGTATCTTAGTTGCCATACACAGTAGACTCATCAGTCTATGCGAATTCTTAGAAAATCCGGGGTGCTTAGATCCCAATAAGAATACAATCGGGTCAAGATGAATGACTTTATTGAACACTAGATGGTGGCCCGATTCTAACGCATTGGGTATTCTAGAATATGTATGTCCACGTAGTATATTGCACAGCCCACGTAGTATATTGCCCAGCCACGTAGTATATTGCCCAGCCACGTAGTATATTGCCCAGTGACGTAGTATATTGCACAGCCCGCGTAGTATATTGCACTGCCCGCGTAGTATATTGCACAGCCCGCGTAGTATATTGCACAGCCCGCGTAGTATATTGCCCAGCCCGCGTAGTATATTGCCCAGCCCGTATAGTATATTGCCCAGCCACGTAGTATATTGCCCAGCCACGTAGTATATTGCCCAGCCACGTAGTATATTGCCCAGTGACGTAGTATATTGCCCAGGCACGTAGTATATTGCCCAATTACGTAGTATATTGCCCAGTGATGTAGTATATTGCCCAGTCACATAGTATATTGCCCAGTGACATAGTATACAGCACAGAGCCACGTAGTATATTGCACAGCGACGTAGTATACAGCACAGAGCCACGTAGTATATTGCCCAGGCACGTAGTATATTGCCCAGCTACGTAGTATATTGCCCAGCCACGTATATCACAATAAAAAATAAACATATACTCACCTTCCGAGGGCCCCTTGTAGTTCGGTGACATGACTGACGTCATGGCAGGTCCTTCTCGTGTAGGCACGCAGGACCTGTGATGACGTCGCGGTCACATGACCGTGACATCATGGCAGGTCCTTCTCGCGCAGGCCCTGTGATGACGTCGCGGTCACATGACCATGACATCATAGCAGGTCCTTCTTGTGCAGGGGCGCAGGGCCTGTGATGACGTCGCACTCACATGACCGTGACATCATGGCAGATCCTTCTCCCATACCATCCTTGGTACAAGAACCTGCCGCTTGCATGGAGCGGTCACCGGAGCGTCGCGAAAGGTGAGTATATAATCATTTTTTATTTGTTTTAATTATTTTTATCATTAGATGTTTTTACTATTGACGCTGCATAGGCAGCATCAATAGTAAAAACTTGGTCACACAGGGTTAATAGCGGCGGTAACGGAGTTAGTTAACCGCGGCATAACGCGGTCCGTTACAGCTGACATTAACCCTGTGTGAGCGGTGACTGCGGGGTGTATGGAGCGGGCGCCGGCCGCTGACTGCAGGGGAGGGACTAATTGGACTGTGGCCGTCGCTGATTGGTCGCGGCAGCCATGACAGGCAGCTGGCGAGACCAATCAGCGACTTGGATTCCATGACAGACAGAGGCCGCGACCAATGAATATCCGTGACAGACAGAAGGACAGACAGAAAGACGGAAGTGACCCTTAGACAATTATATAGTAGATTTTTTCATCTATAATTTTTATTTCCTGCCAAAGAGCGGAGACTAATGGGCAGCTCCACCAGATATGCTTCATGTCGCCTGGGATGTTACAACCTCTAAAACACATATCAGATAGATGGGGGTAAATGACATGGAGTTTCGTAGGGACAGGTATGTTCTATGAAGTACTTTAATAGACGATTCCACCAGAGAGATCTGATGGCTACCCCTAGATAAATTATCACAACATCTATGCCACTCTTCTAGCGTCATATCAAGTCCCAACCCCTTCTTGATCAAAATGTTTGGCCCCATAAAATAATAAAGCTTATACTCACCTCCTGTGCCGGCGCCGTTCCTGCAGTGTCAGCACTTCCTCCCCCGAGGCTCTGCTGTCGTGTTGTGACACGGACCCCGACATCCAATCAGCACTGGCGTAACTGTCTCCGCCTTTGAGCAAATCGAACAGGAAGACGAAGTCCGGGCTGCAGCTGATCTCTGACTTCCTCTTCATGGTCAATTCGACAGGAGGAGGGGCTAGTGACGTCAGCGCTGATTGGGCATCGAGGTCACATGTTCCAACACCGCACGAGGCCTGCGGGACTCATGGGAGGCGAGTATAGGTTTTATTATTTTATCCGGCCAAGCAAGTGGTATTTGAAGAAGTTGTGCAAATAGTGGATAACTTCTTTAAGGCTACTTTCACACTAGCGTCGGCACGGGCCCGTCACAGTGCGTCGGGCCGACATACCGACGCATGCTGTAAAGTAAAATCACAACGGGGCAGCAGATGCAGTTTTACACCCCATCCGTTGCCCCATTATAAGGTCCGGGGAGGAGGGGGTGGAGTTCCGGCAGCGCATGCGCGGTCGGAAAAAGCGGACCCGACGGACAAAACAAAGTTGCAAGTAACGTTTTTTGTCCCGACGGACTGCAAAAACACAACGCATCCGTCGCACGACGGATGCGACGTGTGGCAATCCGTCGCAATGCGTCGCTAATTAAAAAACGCATCCTGCAGGCAACTCAACGCATTGTGACGTGCGTCGAACGACGCTAGTGTGAAAGCAGCCTAAGATGCTGTTTTTTTTTTTTTTTGGGGGGGGGGCAAAAATGCAACATGTGAACAAGCCTAAACTCAGGACTACAGTCTTTCCAGGTAAATGTGCTACAGGTAACCACTGATCCACTCTGATGTAGTCTGTATTATTTATTAGGCCGGCGTCACACTGGCGTTTAAAACGACCGAGTGCAATGCGATAAAAAAATCGCATTGCACTCGGACCAATGTTAACATATGGGGCCGCTCCCAGCAGCCGACTTTTTGTCGGCCGTTTTTCTCGGTCCGAGACAATCGCAGCATGCTGCATGCTGCGATTTTCTCGGACCGAGGAAAACTCTCGGCTCCCTCGCACCCATATAAGCCTATGGGGGCTGGTGAGACAGCGCACATCACTCTGATATCATCCGAGTGATGTGCGTTATAAGCGGACCCCAGCAACGGAGGAGATGGAGAAATTCATTTCTCCGCCTCCTCCGCAGCTGTGCTCCGATCCTCCCGGTGCGAGAGAATCGGAGCACAGACGCATGACACTCGGCTCCTGCTCTGCTGCGAGCAGGAGCCGAGTGTCATTAGCATATCGCATCCGATGCTCTCACATCCGATGCAATACGCCAGTGTGATGCCGGCCTTAGCCAGTTATCGGGTATGTGCATTTCACTTTTGCTCAATGCTTCAAGGGCACCATAGGATCACGTCAAACAAAATTTTGGCATTGACATGCCCAACTTTTGGTATCAAGGGGATCCATGGACCACTGAAGACAGAAAATAAAATAAAATACAAATATGCAGTCAGAAGAAAAAGAGAACTGTCTTACAAATTAATACATATCCACTGTGTAAATATTGTTGGAGTTGTAAAAATGGAGTTAGGAAATTATATACAAAAAATGTTATTATTCAAGATCAAATTATTTAAACCAAAAACAAATCACTTTTATGTAAAATGTCCAGATTCTAACTTACTTAGTCTATTTCTAAAAGAAAAATATGCCATTAATATTTCTTATGAGACTTTTATTACATCCATTTGTATTGTCTCATTCTGTAACACTATATCCTTAATATATCGATATTTTTTTTGTTTCCTGGTTTGTAGCGCCCTTATGGTAACACTGATTATTAAAAGAGCTGTAGCGCCCCCATGTGGTTAAAACATTACAAAACATTTTCTGTTGCTTAAGTTTAAAGCGCACTGAATGACTGCGGATAATGTGTCATCTCCAGACGTCGGAGCCTGCATAAAGTGGAATGAGTGACTGGTCCATGCTCTTCCTACGGTAACAATGCGCCATATGTGTTTGCATATTTTTCATGAGATGGAGAATGTGTAGTGAGCTCCAATACAACCTGTCATGTCAACGCACTTAGGTTTATAACCTGATGCCTCCTTTTCTTACCTTTGCAGTGCAAATTTACATGCGGGCAGGCAAAACAGAAGCTGATATTCATTTAAGAGAAATGGTGTTCAGGTCGTCATGATCTTCATCAATGTCAAAAAATAGATCTCCATTGAATAGGCTTGGGTGGGGGTAAGGTCCACCGGAGAGCCAGGTGAAGCCAAGAACTGAGCCAACGTACAGTTTAGTACATTTATTCAAAATGATTGCCAATTCCCAGTGCCGATTTACAAGTCAATAGTAGTTTTATTTGTAAAGTTTAAGAGCTATACACAATTAATGTAAAAGCATTGATGAACTGCACGTCCCAGCAGCCTCTATGTTCGGCCTTACTTTTATAGTGATCTCGAGCCTTCTACTTGGACGGATCTCTCATTTTATGTTCTCTCTCTCTCTCTCTCCCCCCTCAAGCACCATGCCCAGGAACACAAAAAACATGCGCAGTACATAGAGTCGGATCCAGCTAAAAAAACGGATCCGGTGCATCAGTTTGCATCCGTTTTTTCACTATGTACACCGGATCCGTTTTTTAGCAAATTTGCCGGATTGTGCCTGAAACCAAAAACCTGATGTGTGAAAGTAGCCTAAGGGCGAGACAGTCTGTAATGGGCTTTTTCTCCCCAATAAATGACAATTCCACCAACTGAGGCTGAGGAACGTCAGCCCATATTTCTCTCATGGATATGGGGGCTTTAAGCGTGAATATACTGTACACTAATATACTTGTAGGCCCCGATTCATTAAGAATTGTATTATACACCCCAGTCCTAAAGAAGGGGCATGGTGGAGTAATGAAGATGCGTGGTGGAGTAATGAAGGGGGGTGGTGGAGTAACGAAGGGGCGTGTTGGAGTAACGAAGGGGCGTTGTGGAGTAACGAAGGGGCGTGGTGGAGTAATGAAGGGGTGTGGTGGAGTAATGAAGGGGCGTGGTGGAGTAATGAAGGGGCGTGGTAGAGTAATGAAGGGGTGTGGTGGAGTAATGAAGGGGTGTGGTGGAGTAATGAAGGGTTGTGGTAGAGTAATAAAGGGGCGTGGTAGAGTAATGAAGGGGCGTGGTGGAGTAATGAAGGGGCGTGGTGGAGTAATGAAGGGGCGTGGTGGAGTAAGAGGCACCTGATATATTAAGAAGCACACAAATCTTTATGAATCAAGCCCATTTTACTAGTGATGTGTGCCTCGCCACAAATCTTATTCCAGGCAGAGACTGAGGTAAGATTTCTGGTGTAAGGCATGTCACGTCTGCTCATGAACTAAACAGGCAGGTGTTACCATGCCCCATCCTACCCACGCTCTGCCCACTTTGTCAGAACCGACACACATGAAAATGGCAAAAGAAGCCAAAGTTTTGCTCAACTTCACGTTGCGTAAAAAAGGTTGCAACTTTACTAAGTGTTTTCTGGCGTAAACACTTTGCTGTATCGGCCCTGAAAGATTTGGCATTTTCAGCTTTTGGGTGGAGTTCTTCAATACTCTTAAAGTGACCCAGGATGATCATTATTACATGCTCCGTACTATTTGCAATGGTAAATAAAACAAAAAATCTCCTGTGCAGTAAAATATCAGGTACAGTGAACATAAAGCACAATATAAAAGCATAACAGGCCTTCTATTAGGAATTATATGTACAGTACACAGCGTTCGGTGTCTCTGGAGAGGAGAGCTATAGAGCTGTGCTTGTGTTAAAGAGAGCGGAACCTTGTTTTCTTGTTCCCTGAGCAGGCGGATGCCGGCAGCCACACACAAGCGTCCAGTCCTGGACAGTCTGTGGTGCAATGTGACATTGGTGGATGGAGCAAGACATGATGTCTCATATGTGCTTGATTGGATTCAGGCCAGTCCATAGCATCAATTCCTTCATCATGCAGAACTGCTGAGACTCTTCAGCCACATGAGGCCTAGCATTGTCCTGCATCAGAAGGAGCCCAGGGCCAACCGCACCAGCACATGGTCTTACAATAGGTCTGAGGATCTCATCCAGAAACCTAAAGACAGTCAGTGTACCCCTGGCTAGCACATGGAGGGCTGTGCAGCCCTCCAAAGAAATGCCACCCCACACTATTACTGACCCACTGCCAAATCAGTCATGCTAGAAGATGCTGCAGGCAGCGGAACGTTCTCCATGGCATCACCAGAGTCTGTCATGTCTGTCACATCTGCTCAGTGTGAGCCTGCTCTCATCTGTGAAGAGCACAGGGTGCCAATATCAAATCTGCCAATCTTGGTGTTCCCTGGCAAGTGCCAATCGTCCTGCACGGTGTTGGGCTGTAAGCCCAACATACACTTATGGACATCGGACCCTCATACTAACTTCATGGAGCCTGTTTCTGACAGTTTGAGCAGACACATGGATGTTAGTGGCCTGCTTGAGGTCATTTTCCAGGGCTCTGGCACTGCTCCTCCTTCAACAAAGAAGGAGGTAGTGGTCCTGCTGCTGAGTTGTTGCCCTTCTACAGCCCACTCAACGTTTCCTGGTGTACTTGCCTGTTTCCTAGTATCTGCTCCATCCTCTGGACACTGTGCTGACAGACACTGCTACCCTTCTTGCCACAGCTTGCATTGATGTGCCATCCTGGATGAGCTGCACTACCTGAGCAACTTCTATGGGTTGTAGACAGCGCCTTATGATAATGTACAGTACCTCTAGGGCTGAGAGCAATGACAAGATGTAAAAGTGACCAAAACAACAGCCAAAAGGATGAGAACAAATAAATGGTCTGTGGCCATCCCCTGCGGAACCACTCAGTGGCTTGCAACTGTTCACATTTGCTTCATCCTGTTAGGGGGTGCTGGTCTGATTTATTTCCACTAAAACATTGTAGCACAAATTATACATATCAACCAAAGTCTGCAAATAAGGCAAGAAACAAAGAGCAAGTATTTTTTGTAAACACAGGATTTTCTGTAATACTGCATGATAATGATACCTGGCTTTCCGCACGTGAAGTTGGGGACAATGCATGTGTCTGTGACAAACATACACTGAAAACCTCTCAGTAAGCTTTGATCCTGGAACGCTCCTGACAGGTTCAAAGACAGAAGCCAAGGCAGGAGCTGCAAACATTGAAAGTACAAAATCGTATGAAAATTTTGTGAATAAACAAATTACAAATTTTGCTTTTATAACTGTAGGAATTTTCAAACAACCAGCAATTTGTATTCATCATAAGGTAACAATTCTGGAGCACAAATCTACATTTTTAGAACCATCCTCTGTCATTCTTCCTGGACAAGGAGCATAGTAGCATCACAAATGATGCACATATTTTCGGTGGGTATTAAAGAACAAAAGAACAAATACCAAAGAGCTCCAGTACTGTTATTTCAAGGGGAATACAAACATATACTAATAGACACATTATGATATTTCACAGGAGCTTTTTAATATCTTAAAGGGGTTGTCCACTATAGTGGGAACAATTTTTATTCTTTTCTTAAATGCAAGTATTTGGGGCCAAAAATCATTACAAAAAAAGTTACAAGCTCCCATCAGACTGTGGTAATGGGCTGACCTACAGATTCACAGTTCATTTATTCTGCGGCCAGGAGGGGGATGAGTTGTCGTTATCAATCAGACCATTTTCGAAAAATAAATTAATTTTGTTTTCCATTAAGATTTTTGGTCTTTTGTATTGGCTTAAAAACATTGCATGAAAATCTACAACTTAAGCTACATAAAGTCATACTGCATGTGCGAGTCCAGACTCATCACAAAGTACAACAAAAATGCTCCAAAACCGCTACTCATGTCAGGCCATGTGCACACGTTCAGGTTTTTTCACTTTTTTTCGCGTTTTTTCACGCTAAAAACGCTATAAAAACTCATTAAAAACGCATACATTATGCATTCTATCATTTAGAATGCATTCTGCATGTTTTGTGCACATGGATGCGTTTTTTCAGCGAAAAAAACACATCGCGGTAAGAAAATGAGCATGTTCATTATTTTTGTGGATTTTCTGCGTTTTTCCCGCAATTCTATGCATTTGGGAAAAAACGCACAAAAAACGCACCAAAAACGTGTGAAAAACGCGGTAAAAATCGCGGTAAAAACGAATGCGGATTTCTGGCAGAAATGTCCGGTTTTTGTCAGGAAAATTTCTGCAAGAAATCCTGACGTGTGCACATACCCTCACATAGGCAATTGCAGTTTTTGTTGACATTGACATCCAAATGTCACATCTAGAGAATGCTGCACTTTGGAAAGACCAAATAATGTATTGTGGGTAGACAACTTAAAAGGGTTGTTCAGTCTAAAGCTATTAGTCTGCAGTCACTCAATGTGACTGCAGAGTTGTGAATCCTCACATCACATGCACACTTACGAGGATTCTCTGGTGTGGGGAGTGGTGGTCATGTGACCGCAAGTATGTGATATGCATATTCCCCGCCACATTCTAACTAGATGGGAAACAAAATAAAACGCGAAGGAGGATATACGTATATAAGGGCAAAAACTTCAAAATAATAAAAAAAAAACTACAAAGCAACAAAGAAGTGCTGAGCCCAAAGTAAAAATACTAATGTTTATTGATAATGAACAAAGATTAAAAATACCAAATATACACAATGGAGATAAAAGACATGAGTAGCCTACAGTGTGAAACCAAACAGGTGGATATACTACAGCAATTAATCAAAACAAAATATAAAGTGTCCAAATATATAAATATCAATAAATATAATCAAGTGAAAAAAATCTACTATGGACATGAACATGATTAAATGATAAAGTGCTGTTCCAAAAAAAATTGTTTTCCATAATAAAAAAAATAGGGATTTTTGTGTACTCACCGTAAAATCCTTTTCTCCGAGCCATTCATTGGGGGACACAGACCGTGGGTGTATGCTGCTGCCAATAGGAGGCTGACACTAAGTGATACAAAAAAAGTTAGCTCCTCCCCTGCAGTATACACCCTCCTGCTGGCTCTCAGCTAACCAGTTCGGTGCAAAAGCAGTAGGAGATCAATAACAATATATGTCATATTATAAAAAACAAGCATAAGCTAATAATAGGGTGGGAGCTGTGTCCCCCAATGAATGGCTCGGAGAAAGGGATTTTACGGTGAGTACACAAAAATCCCTATTTCTCCTTCGCCTCATTGGGGGACACAGACCGTGGGATGTCCCAAAGCAGTCCCTGGGTGGGGACAACAATAGATCAGGCCCTGTGTAACTTACTACTTACAAGTGCGCCACCGCGGCCTGCAGAGTCCGCCTGCCCAGACTCACATCTGTGGAAGTGTGGGAATTATAGTGCTTCAAGAATGCATGCGGACTGGACGAATCCGCAAGCTTGCAGGCGTGCCTTGCCGACGCCTGGTGCCTAGAACCCTTGATAGACAGGGAGATAGGCTGACATCTAGCACGGAAGGACTCCTGGATGGTGAAAAGAATTCACCATGTTATCATGGTCGATGGAACGGCTAAACCCTTCATGAAAATGTCAGGAAGCCTTCCTCTACCGTCAACCTTCAGAAGGACGCCGTCCTCAAGACGTACCTACTCAGAGCACTCACTTCGTCCAGAATATGGGGGATCTTATTCCATTTTGTGGACTGGAGCCAAAAGAGATGAGGGAAGAACTATGCCCTCATAACAGTGGTAATACAGTACCACCTTGGTAACAAGGGATGGAGATGGCCTGAGGACAACCTTGCCTCGAAGGTAATAAAGGAAAAAAGTCTGAAAGAGCAGAGAAGCTAGCTCCGAAGACTCGTCAGAGTGAGAATATCGCAGAGGAGAACGGGACGACTTTCCCTGATAGTAAAGTCTGCCCGGATGAAAAAGGAGCCTACTGCAAGGCTCCTAGGAATAATAAGGTCCCAATGATCTAACGGTATGCGATAGGGAAGAACTACGTGTGAAAACTCCCTGTGAGAAAGTCCCTACTTGCAGTTGTGCTGCGATAAGGCGAGAAGATACTAGCTCCGCAAACAAAAAACGGACGTGGTCAGTGCGGATCTCTGAGGATCACTGGGGCCCCTTTCTGCTTCCGAAAGGCTTTCGGAAGCAGTGGAAGGGGAGTTATGGAAACTGGTACCACGGCAGAACCAGAGCATGGAGAGCGATGGCTCTTGGATCTCGAGGCCGAACCACGAACTCGAGTACATAGGCCTTCAGTCTGGATGTCATCCCACCTACAACTGGAGAGCTCCAGTAAGGACAGATCTGATGGAAGACTTCGGGGTGAAGTTCCCACTGACTTGAGGCGGAACCCTGACGGCTGAATTTGTTTGCCATTCAGAGTTCTACTTCTGGGATATATACTGCCGAGATCACCGAATAATAGACTTCGGCCCATCAGAGAAAGTGAGGTACCTCGGTCATGGCGCCTGACCGTGGGTACCTGCTAGATGACTGACGTAAAGCACCGCCGTGGCATTATCCAATTGAATTCGGATAGGGAGACCCGCCAGAAGGCAGTGGACCTGCTGTAAGACTACCGTTCGGATCTCCAGAACAATGATGGGGAGAAGAAGACTGGCATTGGTAGTTACTAATAAACATTGAACCGGGAGAAAGGCCCTGGATGAAGAAGGAGCTCAGAGACTATTGTCTGAAAGTCTGTTTGACTTGCTGAAAACGAGCGGAGCGAAGGAAACCGCTTCCATTGTCATCACCATTTTTCCTCAGAACTCTCTTAGCAAATCTAATGAAATGAGGGGGTGAGTAATCAAATCTCAGAACTCTCCTTGCGCGAGCTCCCTGTTAAAGGGCCATGACCTTGTCTCGAGGAAGAATTACCATCCTTCTAGAAGTGTGCAGGATCATCCTCAAAAAGGATATCTGCTGGGCTGGAAATGAGGAGAACTTGTCTAAGTGTAGCTGCCAGCCCAGGAGAGAAGGAATCGCAAAAGATATAGATGACTCAGCGTAGTCATGAAAGGGCGGCTAGACAGACCAAACAGGGCAGGACGAGCACGCCTCTAGAGTGCAAGAGAAACATGACATCCGCCATGACCCGAGCGAACACTCTGGGTGCGGAAGCAAGGCCGAAGGACAAGGTTGTGACTTGAAAATGCTGTTGACGAATGGAAAGGTGAAGGAATTTTTGCAGAGGGCAAGCAACCCGAATGTCGATGGATGCCGGAAACTGCACCTTTTTCTGTTGAAGTAATGGCTGAGCGGAGGAACTCCATCCAAAGAAGGAGGACTGTTGTGAATTCTGTGGCAGAGTTCACTCCTGTGGTCACAAGTGGTACTTCGGCTGATTCTCTCTGGGATCTTCCGTTTGTGGAGGAAAGTGGTACTGCAGCTTCTGAGTTTCCTCCCTCAGGTGATCTGGTGAGCTCGTTAGCTTCTTCTCTACTTAACTCCACCTGATGCTTTGATCCATGCTTCCTGTCAATGTTCCAGTGTAGGACTTGTTTTTTCCCTGGATCATTCCTTTGGCCTGCTGCTCTGCAAAGCTAAGTTTTGCTTATGTTATTTTGTTGCTATTTTTCAGTCCAGCTTGCTTTATTGGTTTTTCTCGCCTGCTGGAAGCTCTGAGACGCAGAGGGACCACCTCCGTACCGTTAGTCGGTGCGGAGGGTCTTTTTGTCCCCTCTGCGTGGTTATTTATAGGTTTTTGTGCTGACCGCAAAGTTATCTTCCCTATCCTCATTCTATTCAGCTAGTCGGGCCTCACTTTGCTAAATCTGTTTCATCTCTATGTTTGTGTTTTCATCTTACTCACAGTCATTATATCTGAGGTGCTTTGTTTCTGCTGATCAGGATGACTGGGTGTCCTTTTTGCCTTTGGCTGAGTTCGCCCTTAATAATCGGGCCAGCTCGGCTACCTTGGTTTCACCGTTTTTCTGCAATTCTGGGTTCCATCCTCGTTTCTCTTCTGGACAGGTTGAGTCTTCGGACTGTCCTGGTGTGGATACTGTGGTGGACAGGTTGCAGCAGATTTGGACTCAGGTAGTGGACAATTTGACCTTGTCCCAGGAGAAGGCTCAACTTTTCGCTAATCGCAGACGCCGTGTGGGTCCCCGACTTCGTGTTGGGGATCTGGTTTGGTTATCTTCTCGTCATATTCCTATGAAGGTTTCCTCTCCTAAGTTTAAACCTCGTTTTATTGGTCCGTATAGGATTTCTGAGGATCTTAATCCTGTGTCTTTTCGTCTGACCCTTCCAGATTCTTTTTCCATACATAACGTATTCCATAGGTCATTGTTGCGGAGATACGTGGCACCTATGGTTCCATCTGTTGAGCCTCCTGCCCCGGTTTTGGTGGAGGGGGAATTGGAGTATATTGTGGAGAAGATTTTGGATTCTCGTGTTTCAAGACGGAAACTCCAGTATCTGGTTAAATGGAAGGGTTATGCTCAGGAAGATAATTCCTGGGTTTTTGCCTCTGATGTCCATGCTCCCGATCTTGTTCGTGCCTTTCATGTGGCTCATCCTGGTCGGCCTGGGGGCTCTGGTGAGGGTTCGGTGACCCCTCCTCAAGGGGGGGTACTGTTGTGAATTCTGTGGCAGAGTTCACTCCTGTGGTCACAAGTGGTACTTCGGCTGATTCTCTCTGGGATCTTCCGTTTGTGGAGGAAAGTGGTACTGCAGCTTCTGAGTTTCCTCCCTCAGGTGATCTGGTGAGCTCGTTAGCTTCTTCTCTACTTAACTTCACCTGATGCTTTGATCCATGCTTCCTGTCAATGTTCCAGTGTAGGACTTGTTTTTTCCCTGGATCATTCCTTTGGCCTGCTGCTCTGCAAAGCTAAGTTTTGCTTATGTTATTTTGTTGCTATTTTTCAGTCCAGCTTGCTTTATTGGTTTTTCTCGCCTGCTGGAAGCTCTGAGACGCAGAGGGACCACCTCCGTACCGTTAGTCGGTGCGGAGGGTCTTTTTGTCCCTTCTGCGTGGTTATTTATAGGTTTTTGTGCTGACCGCA
The DNA here is from genome assembly GCF_032444005.1 of Ranitomeya imitator. Lineage (NCBI taxonomy): Eukaryota > Metazoa > Chordata > Amphibia > Anura > Dendrobatidae > Ranitomeya > Ranitomeya imitator. The sequence continues at coordinate 95,209,893 of NC_091286.1, forward strand.
AAGTTATCTTCCCTATCCTCGTTCTATTCAGCTAGTCGGGCCTCACTTTGCTAAATCTGTTTCATCTCTATGTTTGTGTTTTCATCTTACTCACAGTCATTATATGTGGGGGGCTGCCTTTTCCTTTGGGGAATTTCTCTGAGGCAAGGTAGGCTTATTTTTCTATCTTCAGGACTAGCTAGTTTCTCAGGCTGACGAGGCGCCTAGGTTCTGGTCAGGAGCGCTCCACGGCTACCTTTAGTGTGGTTTGATAGGAGTAGGGATTGCGGTCTGCAGAGTTCCCACGTCTCAGAGCTCGTTCTATTATTTTGGGTTATTGTCAGATCACTGTATGTGCTCTGACCTCCATGTCCATTGTGATTCTGAATTGCCTTTCATAACAGAGGACCATGTGAAAGGTTGTTAGAAGTTTGAGGTCCAGGGTCGATCTTACTTTTCGTTCCCCTGTTTGGAACCAAGATCCCTTAGATCTAGACTGTGCTGGACAATCCTTATACAATCCTTTGTCAGACTCCCGCTCAAAGGATTTGATTGGCCATTTGTTGCTGGTGTGAATCAAGGTAGTTAAGGTCTCCAGCCAGGAGACCATTGCTCTAGCAATCCATGCAGCCGCTAGGGAGGATAGAGCGCTGGACCCGAAGCCGCAAGACGGAACGAACCAGATTTGCTATCTGACAGTCCGTGGTATTTTTAATTGATGACCCATCGGGTAGGGATACTGGTAGGTATACCACAGGAGATTCTACCCGGTTAATCTGCCCCATGGCAGAATGTGCGGCTGCATCCAGCAGGTCATAGTCTCTTGCCATCTCCTCTTTTCACGGTGCAGAGATAAAAATTAGGAACCCTCGATCCATCAACCTCTTAACAGGGAAGTGGAGAGGAATTGTCCGCCTTCTTGCATCATCCGCTAAATAGTGGTGATGCAGAGGGGGGAGCTCGTACGCCAAAAAGGGTGCCTCTATATGTCCACAGAGTTCAGGTCTCCGGGTGGACAGGACAGGTTGTCTGGCGTTAGGCCTGGATGCAGAAGAGGAAACATGGAGACGACAATTGTATGTAATCATACAATTAGGTTCTGTAGAAGGACGTAGATCGGGGGATTTATTATGATGGAATGTAGGCTGAACTGGATGGACAAATGTCTTTTTTCGGCCTTACTAACTATGTTACTATGTTACCATGTTACTCCGTGTGCTCGTCTGTTGATGGTGTGGGGAGATCGGTGCCCTTTAAAGGACCCGTCGCCCTTAAAAAACAGGCCAGGCATGGCATCCCACGTAGAGGCTTATGTCCAGTGAATCACTTATCCGAATTGAATGGCAAATGCTCTCGAGGGAGTTTAGTCTCTGAAGCTCTGGCAAGCTCAGGCAATATCCAATCCATATTCAGAGCCTTGTTGTCATCAAATCATTGGTGAGGGAGCAGGAAACTAAAAACTTCCGTTTTCTAGATGCCTGTATGTTTCTAGACGCCTGCACGTTTCTAGAATACTTGCGGCCCCTGCTAGCCGATGGCTCCCATGTAGGATAGGGACCATGTATATTGGTCTGGTCCTGCGAGCACTCCAAACACAGAGGGTACACAGAGGGATTCAATCTCTTGGTCAGAGAACCATGGATTGGTCAGTGAAGAAGTCCACTGAGGGGAACTAGAGGATAAAGCTGGGGTCGGCGGCGGAGGACTCCTCGGATTGATCAAGCGCCTTTACTGGTCATGCACCTTTAAGACCAGGGAATACTGGTCATGCACCTTTAAGACCAGGGAATACTGGTCATGCACCTTTAAGACCAGGGAATACTGGTCATGCACCTTTAAGACCAGGAAATACTGGTCATACGCCTTTAAGACCAGGGAATACTGGTCACGCACCTTTAAGACCAGAGAATACTGGTCATGCACCTTTAAGACCAGAGAATACTGGTCATGCACCTTTAAGACCAGAGAATACTGGTCATGCACCTTTAAGACCAGAGAATACTGGTCATGCACCTTTAAGACCAGAGAATACTGGTCATGCGCCTTTAAGACCAGGGAATACTGGTCATGCGCCATTAAGACCAGGGAATACTGGTCATGCACCTTTAAGACCAGGGAATACTGGTCATGCGCCTTTAAGACTGGGAATACTGGCCATATGCCTTTAAGACCAGGGAATACTGGTCATGTGCTGTTAAGACCAGGTACTTCCTTACCCGGGTACTGATGTAGAGTCGATGTGCCCCTTTAATGCAAAAAAAAAAAAAAATACTGTCACCCCAGTGTGAGCTGGCCGGGTGGACCAAGATGGCCACCGGGAGCTGCAAAGTTGATAAAATCTTGCAGAGAGCGAGAAGCGCCAATTTGGGGGGCGGAGCCACAGACACGATGTTGAATAGGCCTAAGCCGGGGCCTAAATTTCTGTAGCCGGCGGACGTCACCAGTGGGTCGTTCCAGGCAAGACTTCCAGGATGCGGCCTACAAATCGGCCGAAGCCGGGGACTAAATTTTTGCAGCCATCCAGAGCGTTACCTCAGAGAGGTGGGCCACAGGGAAGTGGCTGAGGCTGCCTGTCAGCATGTGAATATCCCACTGAAGATGGATCCACTCACCATCGGTGCGTGTCCCGGCATGGAGCCGCCGCGGATGAGGGTTTCAGCGCTGTTCTGTGCAGCGTGGACGGTGCAGGGATAAGCCTCAATCCATCATCCGTTTGTTAGGGAGGTGGAGAGGAACCGTCCGCCTCCTTGTGCCATCCGCTTTCACAGTGGTGGGACAGTGGGGGCTGCTCGGACGCCATAGAGAGGGGCCTCTGTACAGCCACGGAGTTCAGTCCGGGTGGACAGGGCCAGTTGTCCGGCATTAGGCCTGGCTCCAGGAGAGGATACATGGAGGCGACACTCCATGTGGTCGCCTGCTGCTGGTGTGGGGAGATCGGGACCACGAAAGGAACCATCGCCCCTGAAGTGAGCTCAGGCATGGCTTCCCACGTCGCAGGAAAGGGTACGGGGAGGTATACTCGCCGTGCTCGCCTGTTGATGATTCGGGGGAGATCAGAACCTTGAAAGCAACCGTCGCCCCCTTCACTCCGTTAATTAAAAAATAAAAATTTACAGAAAAGTAAACAATAAAATAAAAACGTTGGGGTCTGAAACAGACCCGTGTGCCTCCTACAGACACTAAGCAAGAACTGGTTAGCTGAGAGCCAGCAGGAGGGTGTATACTGCAGGGGAGGAGCCGAGAGCCAGCAGGAGGGTGTATACTGTGGGGAGGAGCTGAGAGCCAGCAGGAGGGTGTATACTGCAGGGGAGGAGCGGAGAGCCAGCAGGAGGGTGTATACTGCAGGGGAGGAGCTGAGAGCCAGCAGGAGGGTGTATACAGCAGGGGAGGAGCCGAGAGCCAGCAGGAGGGTGTATACTGCAGGGGAGGAGCCGAGAGCCAGCAGGAGGGTGTATACTGTGGGGAGGAGCTGAGAGCCAGCAGGAGGGTGTATACTGCAGGGGAGGAGCTAACTTTCTTTGTATCACTTAGTGTCAGCCTCCTATTGGCAGCAGCATACACCCACGGTCTATGTCCCCCCAATGAGGCGAAGGAGAAAATATATATATCCACATATACAGTCCCAAAAATTATGCCTAAAAAAAGTAACCAAATATATATAAATACACAATAAACCACCATGAAAAATTAATCCTATAAAAAACTATATCAAATACTAGTGTTACATCAGTTGACCATTAAATATAAGACCAACATCCAAATCCATGGATGGAAAGATAAGGTGCAAGTGCTGTGCATAGAGGGTAAGTCTACTATAGGAAGTGTGGATTAAATCCGCGCTGCCGTAATAATGATGAGGTTTCAGTTGATAGTAGACTTAAAACAGTGGCTTATTATACAACATATGTTGTATGTGGTAATTCCTGAAGAAGGGGCCATAAGAGCCCTGAAACGCGTTGAATAAACCACTGATGGGAAACAGAGCAAAAACGTCCACAACAACATAATTGTGTATAAAAGTATGTATAACGTTTTATTACTTATATAAATATGAGACTGTACCAGTAACAACAAAGCAGAGAATGAAACCCTGTTGAAAAAGCTAGAACGCGAAACGCGCGTCCGGGGGTGCTGAGAAAGGTGGGGATACTTTCCCTGATGATCGCAATGGGTAAGCCTGATCTTTGATAATTTGAGCTCATTCTCTGCCACTTATAAATAATAAAACGTTATACATACTTTTATACACAATTGTGTTGTTGTGGACGTTTTTGCTCCGTTTTTCTGTGTTATCTTCTGTTTGGAGTTGTCCTGGTGATTTGGCGCCCTTTGGGAGCTTTGAGAGAGCTAGGGTTATTTGCTCTCAGCTACAATATACATTAGTGCTTCACGATTGTGTTATTAAATAGATGGGAAACAGTCTAGTCGGAATGTGGCCGGGAGCATGCACATCACATAGGTCACATGACCACCACTCCCCGCATTGAAGAATCCTGTTAGTGCGCATGTGATGTGAAGATTCACAAATCTACAGTCACAGAATATATACGTATATACATATACGAAAAAAGAAAACCAGTGAGTGACTGCAGATTAGTAGCTTTAGACCGGACAATCCCTTTAATATTCTGCTTCCCTGTGTATTTTTTCAAACCAAATAATAGGTGAAAAACATCTAAAAATTACAGATAAACAGGACCAAGAAGCAGATATCCAGCCTTACATGTCAATGAGTGAACTGCTGCTTTTCCTTTCTTTACACAGAAAATTCCAGAAACATATTCAGATAATGAAGTTAATTTTCCACGTACAATATGTAAATGACTGTGTCATCGGGAGTTAAAAAGTTACACTTACATTAATTTAATAAAATAATGGTTGAAACTTACTCAAAGTAACTTTGTGTGGAGTGACGAGACATACAAAATGTAGATCTACAACAGCAGTAAACACGGCTCTGTAAAAAAGACAAAGAAAGAATGAGGACTTCTAAATAAAATAACAATGTAACACGACAATGACTATGTGCAGGAGTTCCAAGCGGCTCTTTGCTACAATACCTCTGTATTTCAGTATTTGTATAGGAGAAAAAATCTATACATATTGTACAATATCCAATTTAGCATGGCATGACATTTATTTGTCACTGATTTATGTACAATCCAACAGCAAAATAATCTGGGTACCGCTATGGGTCCAAAACAGACCCATAATTTTCAATTTGAAGTCAATTTTATTTTATTTTTCTAAATTTGGCTTACAAACAAGTGTCTATAAACCGCCAAGATATAATAAAATATATAATCCTCATGATGCAAAAGTAAGAGACAAATGATCACTAGTCTTATATCTGCGTAGGTCCATGTGGGGAATAATACACAGTATAAAGATTTGTTGAAGGCGCCATCAGTATAATGATGGCATAAACCCAGCATCCTGGCAATCAGCTCATTGTCATTGCACAATTTACAACAATCATCGGATATCTCATATTTACCCTAATAAGTAAAGTTCTAGTAATGTGGCAAGGTTTTGTTCAGTTTTTGTATTAGTATTGGTTCTAATAACCTAAATCATGGCAATTGTGCAGAACTAATAACCATACTATGAGGCAGTCGATTTGGCAATGGATGAGTTAACCTTAAATGGTTGCTCCCATGTCATTCGTAAGTAGATGCCATTTATATAATAATGGTATTGACTATGCTCACATTTTCCAAGAAAACCTTAACAATAAAACATGGTTTAATAAATGATAGGAAGAAGTGCTCTAAATGTGATGCAAAAGCAAACATTGCACCAGATGTTCGTCTCTCAGAGGCTTCGCAATATGCAGGAGCAGAACAATGTGTCCTGTTAAGTGTATACACATGGAGATGACAAAAAAGGTGAATTATGAGGCCGCGATGAGAATTATGAGAAGACATCGAAGAGGCTGGAGTCCTGTGATTCAACAACGCAGAGCTATTCCTCCTGTCTATACACAGACAATGCATGTTTCCAATAATGACGTCCACCGTGACTAAATACTTATCATTTATCAGGGTGATTGAGGATGAAATGACCAGGATGAAATGCAACTTATGATAAGAGGGTGAGTTATAAACATTAGAGGGTTCTGCTTTGCTGCACGGCTTTCCAATGACTGAATATTCTAATTATGCTTAAAAGGAACCGATGCGATGGCTGTCCCTGGTCTAGGTCCGGCGCCTCCTCTCTTCTTGCGATCTCCATCCTTCTTCCCTGCTTAGCGTGGATGATGCGTCCTACATCATCAACACAGTGCTCCCCATCGCTCCCCTGTGCAGGCGTACTGCTCTCTGCCCTGCTGTGGAAACAGCAAAGTACTGGTCTGTGCATGCGCGGGGAAATGCCTAAGAGCGCAGGCGCAAGCGCATTACAGCGCTTTACTCTGCCCTGAGAAGGTGAGATAGGAGTACGCCTGCGCAGGAATGCAATGGGGATCAATGTGTGGTTGACGTAGGACGCATCATATACACAACACAGAGAAGATGGACAACATGGCGAGACGATGGACAGCATGGCAAGATCGATGACGCCAATCAGACCCAGCTGCCCCATAGGCGAGTATAATAAAGGGGTTTTTTTTGCTTGGAGACTTATATACAGCATTCCAGATTGCTGTAAAACAGGGCTGAAAGGTGGTGACCATAGGTTATATGGGAAAAACGAGTGACAGATTCCCTAAGGGGTTGTTCCACAGACAAAGTACATTTTAATGAATAGATCCTGGAATAAAAATAATTTCCACAATTGGAAGAGTTAATAAAGGAATGCTCCTGTTCTAGGCTAATCTTATAAGAGTGTCCCTGCTATGTACTGTGTAATGGCAGTGAAAGCATTACACGGCTGATAACTCCGGACAGCGGCATGCTCGGTACCCCTATGCTATCAGATAGGGATTTATTACATAAAATGTTGGCCTACATTTACCAATAACATAAGTAGAGCTGAGACTGGGCACAAGAGATGCAGATGGCCATAATTGTATAAAAAAGCCATGTGAACCCAACCTCATACATGCAAGCATCTGTCAGCTACATCATGGCCATCAAAAGATGTGGCCGCAGTAATATATTCAAAGGGTTATTGCCATTTTAAAAGTAATGGCTTATTGCTATGATGTTCCATGACCTATTGACCTTTGGAACCCTCACTAATCCTGAGAATGAAGGCGCTGTGCCCCCTTCACAGTTTCTCTCTGCACAGCAGTGCCCTGACCATACACTGTGCATGGACGTGCAGCGCAGCCACATTCACCTTACCGTAAGTCATTCCCTGCACAGCTGTGTGGCTGGGAACACTACACAAGCAATGCAGCATTTTAAAGGGAATCTGTCAACTAAGTCATTCTGCTCGAGCTAACATGCATAAAGTAGGGGCAGAGACCCTGATCCAGCAGTGTGTCTCATACAGGGCTTCTTACTGTAGCTTTTATATAATGACAGTATATCTGCTGCGGCTCTGCTAGTCCTCTCAGTGATAAGCTTCTGCAATGTAGTTTTTCATATTCATGAGCTCTGACCCGTCACTCTCACTGATTAGCATCTTTCTGCCTATCTTATACTGTAGACAGAAAGCGGTCAATCAATGATAAGGTTGGAGTTATACGGAGCCCATTACTGAGCAGACTAACAAATAACACAGTGATATTATCAAAACTACAGCAAGAAGCCAAGCAAGTGACTCAGAGCTGCAATCAGAGTTTCTCTCTTTATTTTATGCTGCATAATAAAAACCTTCAGATTCCATTTAATTTTAAGGATCGGTGGGGTTCCAAAAGTTAAACCCCTGCTATCAATAAATGATGGCATAGCCTACTGATAATTTTAAAAGTTGACAAAATCTCTATAACACATGTATATTGAAGGGATATTCTAAATTTGACTCTTGAGCAGTGCAAAGCAATGCAGCCTTATTACAGTCTCCTCACTTCCTTACTTTTGGGCACTTCTCCATAAGTGACAGCTCCAGAGAATAGCAGAGCTTTAGTATTGTTAGAATAATAATGCTCAGCACAAGTTCTGCTGTAAAATATTCAGCTTTCAGTGGTTTGTTCTGCTGTAAAATATTCAGCTTTCAGTGGTTTGTTCTAAGTCTTCACTGTTATCATTGTATTTACACAGAGATAACAGGGTATTGCAATGAGCTCACAACTGTGTACAGGCAGAGCCAAGAGCTGTGATTAGGAGCCCGGCTCTGAAAACTGGAGGCTTTTAATTTTGCAAGATTTATAACAGCAGCTTGTCAGGAGCTGAGATGGAGATGGAGGGAAGTGAGCAGCTAGCTCTTGCATAAAAATCAATGGACTGGAGAAAGGCGACAAGGATATTAGGCTTTAACCTCTCTCTAGGAATGTAAAAACAGAACACAGTCGGGCAGGCAATGGTGGCCTAGACTCCATTGAAACCAGCTGTACACTATGAAAGATAAAGGCCCTCATTGCAGAGGAATGACAACAAAATAGAAAACGGAAGTCAGTGGCAAACTTGCTTATTCTTCATGCTATCTAAATTATTAAAACAATTTCATAACTTGAGACTATCATTTTAAGTAACTATAACGCCAGTTGAATTGCGACTTTAACTCCTGATCCTGGCATCAATCAGAAGCAGACAACAAATTTTTTCATCCAATAGTACTTTTAGCACATGCGCTGTGTTCGCAGTCAGCCAGGATAATAAAAAAAAACAATTTATAAGCTTAGGGGGAACAACATGAATGTTAGATTGGGGTGCTGTTTCGGGGTTCTATAACAGCTGCTGAAGAAGATTAACAAGAGCTATGAAATCTCATGATCATACAATGGAATCCTCAAGGCAAAGCAAAATATTCTTTTCTATGGGCAGCATAGTGGATTTACCTTAAAGGGAATCTGTCTGCAGGTTTTCGCTTCTTCATCTGAGAGCAGCATAAAGTAGGAAAAGAGAACCTGATTCCATCGATGAGTCCCTTAGTTTACTGGGTGCAGCAGTTGTGATACAATCAGAATCTTTAGATGTAGCATGTAGCAGAGCTGAGAAAGCTAACCCCGCCCACACCTCTGATTAGCAGATTTTTGTGTACACTGTATATTGCTATTCAGTGCTGGGGACGGGGTTGGATTAGGATGGACGTGAGCTGCAGTTCTGTAGTGATGATCTGCTGCTGATCAAACACTCAATGAATTGAAACAACAGCATAAAGCCTAGTAAGTGACACATCGCTGAAATCAGTGTCTCAGCCCCTACCTCATGCTGCTCTCAAGATTAAATAGCAAAAACCTACTGACAGATTCCCTTTAAATATAATTACCGTAGGAATCAATGGAAAAGGTCATCACAAGCGTACCCACTGCTCCACACAATACAATAACTAAATCTGTTGCAAAACATCTACAAATAGATGTTACAATATTTTTACATCCTAATAAATGAGAGTCCCTATTGTGGATGAGGCATCACTGTGTAATATAGGAGCACTACTACACCTAATAACATGATGACTCACGTCGGTAATAAATCACTTGGCTCACCTTATGATCTCTTTGATGCTCTGTACAGAAAATTCTTCTTGTGACACAAACAGATGTAAAAATAAGGTGTTCAATGGCTGAAATATAGAAATCCGTTATCACAGATACGACAGTGGCACTCATTATAGACCAGGAGAATATCCAAAAATGGTGCTATATGAACGTGGTGCACATGTTTGTGCCATTTTCTCCCCCAAATAATATGTCAGTGCCAATTTAGATTAATGTGTCCCTTGTGTCTGGGATTGGACCACTGCGCCCAACGTCTTTTTACTTTTATGAAAACAGGCTTGGCACATTGCCTACTTTTTTTTTTTTTTTTTTTTACATTTGTGACTCTTGATTTGCATTTTACAAAAAATAAGTACATCAACTTCACAGAGAACCAGAACAATTTCCTGTACACCAGAAATTGCACAAAGAATTACATCTCCTCCAACTACAATCGGAGCTAAAGCCTGATCAGATTGTCAGGTTTTAGGCTATGTGCATACGTTCAGGTTTTTTCGCGGTTTTTTTGCGTTTTTTCACGCTAAAAACGCTATAAAAACTCATTAAAAACGCATACATTATGCATTCTATCATTTAGAATGCATTCTGCATGTTCTGTGCACATGGATGCGTTTTTTTCCGCGAAAAAAACGCATCGCGGTAAAAAAATGAGCATGTTCATTATTTTTGCGGATTTTCTGCATTTTTCCCGCAATTCTATGCATTTGGGAAAAAACACACAAAAAACGCACCAAAAACGCGTCAAAAACGCGTGGAAAACGCGGTAAAATCGCAGTAAAAACACATGCGGATTTCTGGCAGAAATGTCCGTTTTTTGTCAGGAAAATTTCTGCAAGAAATCCTGACGTGTGCACATACCCTTAGAATTGGCAGGGTAGAAAAATCTGTAGACACACGACTGGTCAGAACAGCACAGATGACTTCAGGAATGTGGGGGTTGCAAAATGGTCACAATATAAGAATTCTTGTGCTTTACACTGATGAGGGGCAAAGACCCCGAGACACGTGTCTGCATATAGAGTGTCTGGTTTGGCTTCTTATTCTAAGGCAAGGGTTGGTGTTGAATTTTAGGATTATTATCCCCAATAGTAGGCAACTAGTATACTGCTCGATTCTCTCCTTACATTGCTCATATGCTGCCATTATCAGTCAGATTAGTCTCCAACATCTCAGGCGTTGTAAATGTAACCGTCTGACGAAGGACATTCACTCATTCCTCTAATGGCAGCCAAAGTTTTAATGTAGCCATATTTAATTTTAAACAACCATAAAAAATGTTTTATCATTTAGTTTAAAATTTTTTTTGCGTATTTCTTATAGATATCCAATATCATGGAAATTAAAGGGAGGGTCTAGTTTTAGAAGATATGACTGCAATCACTCTATGTGAGTGCAGCTTGCCGAATCGTTGACATTGTGCAAACTTTCATGATTTCCGAGAGTGCGGTCACATCAGGAGTGTATATATGTGATGTGCATAGTTGCGATCACATGCTGACTATTCTCATTTCAGCTAGAAGATCTGGATTAAATAGTCACTATACCAGCAGACAACACTTGATAGATATATACTGTCTTACCCTAGAACAATCACTCCTAAGTGCTGCTGTCAAACTTACTATCTACTGCCTGTTGTAAAGTGTAATCTGTTTTTAGCAGCAGAGATGCTGAGGAAAATTACAGAGAGTGGGACAGGGTCTTTATGCTTCTGTCCTCCGGTTTGTCCAACTACATGCAGTCATAACAGAGCAATGGCAGGGGCAGTGCATGCTGGGAGGAAAGAGAAAGACAGTTCCAGTCTCTATAGTGCTGTCAGAATGCTAAGGAAGAGGAAAGGTCATCTCAGAAAGAATTACTTAGCAGAAGAATTGGCATGTGCTCCCAAACAGTGTTAACGTATTGTGGCAGATGAGTATGAAATAAATCCTTGTTAATATTTGTCCTGGAGTTGGGTACAAGAGAATGGATGGGTCATCAAGGACACTGAGATATACAGTAGTATAACAAGTTTGATCTTTAAGTAATCTTCTTAAAGGGATTATCCACTATTGGACAACCAATAACCCCTTCTTAAAGGCTAACGTGCCAAATGTAAAATAAGAAAAACATACTGGAGTGGTGCTGTTCCAGAGATGTCAGTGCTGTGCCTGCTGGGGTGGATCCGAATGGGCACCGAGGTCCCATCAGACACAACTCCATCTGATAGAACTGTGGAGTCTGCTCATGTGACATCACTGGAACGTCACCTGTGATATGTTTTTTTTAATCTTTCATAGGTCCCTATTTCTTTAAGAAGGGTTTGTCCAGCAGGAAACAAGTCCTTTAAAACTTCTGTGGTCAGCCGAGGAGCATGCATTTCAGATAGACACTATAGACAAATATATTAAAGGGTTTTTTTTCCCACGAACAAAGTTAATTGCAATCAACATTTTAATCAATAGATCTTGGAATAATAATAATTTCCACAATTGGATGTGATTAACAAAAACGTTTCTGTGCTGAGATAATCTTATAAATGTGCCCCTGCTGTGTACTGTGTAATGGCTGTGTCTGACCGTACAGGAACATGGTGTGATCACACCACAGCTCCTGGGCAGGGGAGGAAGCAAAAGAGTATACAGACAGGACGGCACGGGACTGCAGCTGATTCTTTCCGTGAGGTAAAACATTGCTCAAAAACAGGAAGGAAATTTTTTTACTTCAAATAAAGAATCAGCTGTGATCCCGGCTATCCTGTCTGTATACTCTCTATGCTTTCTCCCCTGCCCAGGAGATGTGGTGTGATCACACCATGTTCCTGTACGGTCAGACACGGCCATTACACAGTGCACAGCAGGGACACATGTATAAGATTATCTCAGCACAGGAACATTTTTTTTAATCACATCCAATTGTGGAAATCATTATTATTCCAAGATCTAGTGATTAAACTGTACTTTCTTGGTGGGAAAACCCCTTTCAGGTTTTCACGTCGGTTTTGACGCACTAAATCTTTTTGCTAAATTTTGCAACTTTTTGCAATTTACACCACTTTTGCCACTTTAGGAAAGGGGGTGTCAAAGTGGGCATGGTTAGATTGAAAGATGCCAAATGGATCAAACATCATGTGACACTTAGATAAATATGGCACCAATAATGGCAATGTAGTCACAAGGAAACTTCCCTCAATGTGTTACACAACATTTGGGATTCCCATTCCGCTCTATGATTATACTCACTGTGCATTTCTCAGTCTCCTCATAGTTGCCGTACAACCAATCTTCCCATTCTGCTTGGTCTGAGACGTCCCAGCTTGGATAGTCCAGAAAAGCAGCATGAGCCAAGACATTGTTCTCCTCATCACTGATGGTCACTGCCAAGTTGGACTTTTCACTGAAAACAATATACGTTTTTAATTTATAATATAACAATTTTTATATATAATCCAATGGACTCTGTAACAGCTGCTAACACCATAATGCTGGTAATACCATTATACACACACATTTTGGTACTAAAACGGGAGGTCAAAGTTCCCTACATGAGTCATCACTGCAAAAGTCACTGGCAGGGGGAGGAGAGGAGTAGCAGGGTCAGGAGGTGAAGAGGGGACGATAAATGCAGGGACAAGAGACTTCCTGATTCTACATAGAGCTTAGAAGGATTCAGCTAGTCAGTTTTTGATCATGTGAAGTCATAGACTTCTAGAAGTAGAATTACCTGGGTAGAAAGGCAAAATGAGCAATTGTAAGTACACAGTGCTGTATAATATGATGACTGCAATATCTTAAGAGGATAAAAACTTTGATGGGAGGACTGTTTCTTTAAATATATTTTATTTAGATTTACTTTGATATACCAAAACAAAGTAGCAAATATTTGTGAAGTGTAAAGGAAATTATACATTTTTAAAAAATATTTAAAAAATGTAAATCTTTAAAATATGACGAGCATTGGAACAAAACAAAATCCTCTAAACTGCATGCTCGCAAACGCCAGAAGCCTGACAAACAAGATGGAAGAACTAGAAGCAGAAATATCTACAGGTAACTTTGACATAGTGGGAATAACCGAGACATGGTTAGATGAAAGCTATGACTGGGCAGTTAACTTACAGGGTTACAGTCTGTTTAGAAAGGATCGTAAAAATCGGAGAGGAGGAGGGGTTTGTCTCTATGTAAAGTCTTGTCTAAAGTCCACTTTAAGGGAGGATATTAGCGAAGGGAATGAGGATGTCGAGTCCATATGGGTCGAAATTCATGGAGGGAAAAATGGTAACAAAATTCTCATTGGGGTCTGTTACAAACCCCCAAATATAACAGAAACCATGGAAAGTCTACTTCTAAAGCAGATAGATGAAGCTGCAACCCATAATGAGGTCCTGGTTATGGGGGACTTTAACTACCCGGATATTAACTGGGAAACAGAAACCTGTGAAACCCATAAAGGTAACAGGTTTCTGCTAATAACCAAGAAAAATTATCTTTCACAATTGGTGCAGAATCCAACCAGAGGAGCAGCACTTTTAGACCTAATACTATCTAATAGACCTGACAGAATAACAAATCTGCAGGTGGTCGGGCATCTAGGAAATAGCGACCACAATATTGTGCAGTTTCACCTGTCTTTCACTAGGGGGACTTGTCAGGGAGTCACAAAAACATTGAACTTTAGGAAGGCAAAGTTTGAACAGCTTAGAGATGCCCTTAATCTGGTAGACTGGGACAATATCCTCAGAAATGAGAATACAGATAATAAATGGGAAATGTTTAAGAACATCCTAAATAGGCAGTGTAAGCGGTTTATACCTTGTGGGAATAAAAGGACTAGAAATAGGAAAAACCCAATGTGGCTAAACAAAGAAGTAAGACAGGCAATTAACAGTAAAAAGAAAGCATTTGCACTACTAAAGCAGGATGGCACCATTGAAGCTCTAAAAAACTATAGGGAGAAAAATACTTTATCTAAAAAACTAATTAAAGCTGCCAAAAAGGAAACAGAGAAGCACATTGCTAAGGAGAGTAAAACTAATCCCAAACTGTTCTTCAACTATATCAATAGTAAAAGAATAAAAACTGAAAATGTAGGCCCCTTAAAAAATAGTGAGGAAAGAATGGTTGTAGATGACGAGGAAAAAGCTAACATATTAAACACCTTCTTCTCCACGGTATTCACGGTGGAAAATGAAATGCTAGGTGAAATCCCAAGAAACAATGAAAACCCTATATTAAGGGTCACCAATCTAACCCAAGAAGAGGTGCGAAACCGGCTAAATAAGATTAAAATAGATAAATCTCCGGGTCCGGATGGCATACACCCACGAGTACTAAGAGAACTAAGTAATGTAATAGATAAACCATTATTTCTTATTTTTAGTGACTCTATAGCGACAGGGTCTGTTCCGCAGGACTGGCGCATAGCAAATGTGGTGCCAATATTCAAAAAGGGCTCTAAAAGTGAACCTGGAAATTATAGGCCAGTAAGTCTAACCTCTATTGTTGGTAAAATATTTGAAGGGTTTCTGAGGGATGTTATTCTGGATTATCTCAATGAGAATAACTGTTTAACTCCATATCAGCATGGGTTTATGAGAAATCGCTCCTGTCAAACCAATCTAATCAGTTTTTATGAAGAGGTAAGCTATAGACTGGACCACGGTGAGTCATTGGACGTGGTATATCTCGATTTTTCCAAAGCGTTTGATACCGTGCCGCACAAGAGGTTGGTACACAAAATGAGAATGCTTGGTCTGGGGGAAAATGTGTGTAAATGGGTTAGTAACTGGCTTAGTGATAGAAAGCAGAGGGTGGTTATAAATGGTATAGTCTCTAACTGGGTCGCTGTGACCAGTGGGGTACCGCAGGGGTCAGTATTGGGACCTGTTCTCTTGAACATATTCATTAATGATCTGGTAGAAGGTTTACACAGTAAAATATCGATATTTGCAGATGATACAAAACTATGTAAAGCAGTTAATACAAGAGAAGATAGTATTCTGCTACAGATGGATCTGGATAAGTTGGAAACTTGGGCTGAAAGGTGGCAGATGAGGTTTAACAATGATAAATGTAAGGTTATACACATGGGAAGAGGGAATCAATATCACCATTACACACTGAACGGGAAACCACTGGGTAAATCTGACAGGGAGAAGGACTTGGGGATCCTAGTTAATGATAAACTTACCTGGAGCAGCCAGTGCCAGGCAGCAGCTGCCAAGGCAAACAGGATCATGGGGTGCATTAAAAGAGGTCTGGATACACATGATGAGAGCATTATACTGCCTCTGTACAAATCCCTAGTTAGACCGCACATGGAGTACTGTGTCCAGTTTTGGGCACCGGTGCTCAGGAAGGATATAATGGAACTAGAGAGAGTACAAAGGAGGGCAACAAAATTAATAAAAGGGATGGGAGAACTACAATACCCAGATAGATTAGCGAAATTAGGATTATTTAGTCTAGAAAAAAGACGACTGAGGGGCGATCTAATAACCATGTATAAGTATATAAGGGGACAATACAAATATCTCGCTGAGGATCTGTTTATACCAAGGAAGGTGACGGGCACAAGGGGGCATTCTTTGCGTCTGGAGGAGAGAAGGTTTTTCCACAAACATAGAAGAGGATTCTTTACTGTTAGGGCAGTGAGAATCTGGAATTGCTTGCCTGAGGAGGTGGTGATGGCGAACTCAGTCGAGGGGTTCAAGAGAGGCCTGGATGTCTTCCTGGAGCAGAACAATATTGTATCATACAATTATTAGGTTCTGTAGAAGGACGTAGATCTGGGTATTTATTATGATGGAATATAGGCTGAACTGGATGGACAAATGTCTTTTTTCGGCCTTACTAACTATGTTACTATGTTACTATGTTACTATGTAGTATTCAGCCCCCCTAAGTCAATACTTTGTAGGACTACTTTTAACTGCAATTACTGCTGAAAGTCTTTCGTGCTATGTCTTTACCACTTTTGTACATTTAGAGACTAAATTTTTGCTCATTCTTCTTTGTTAACTAGCTCAGCTCAGAGAGATTGGATGGAGACGTCTGTGAACAGAAATGTTCAAGTCTGTGAAGAAACCAGATTGTACCTTAATATCCCAGACAACCATGTTTTTGCAAACCAAAAGAACTGGCTTTTTATCTGTATATTGGCTTGTGAATTTAAAGGGACACTGTCACCTGAATTTGGAGGGAACAATCTTCAGCCATGGAGGCGGGGTTTTCGGGTGTTTGATTCACCCTTTCCTTACCCGCTGGCTGCATGCTGGCTGCAATATTGGATTGAAGTTAATTCTCTGTCTTCCGTAGTAGTAGTACTACGGAGGACAGAGAATGAACTTCAATCCAATATTGCAGCCAGCGGGTAAGGAAAGGGTGAATCAAAAACACAAAAACCCCGCCTCCATGGCTGAAGATTGTTCCCTCCAAATTCAGGTGACAGTGTCCCTTTAAGTGTTCATGTCTGGAGGGTCAAGAAGACAGACTCGCCCGCTGATATACTAGCTAACATACTGTGTAAGGCCGGCCTCACACTACCGTGTTTTACGGACGTAAGAGAGGTGCTGAAAATACGGATTGCATACGGTACAATGATTCTCTATGCCCTAGCTCCTATCAGCCGTATTTTACTGATCCGTATTATACGGTCTTCTACGGCCGTAGAAAATCACAGCATGCTGCGTTTGTCACCGTATTGCGCAAAAAATACGCCAATGAAAGTCTATGGGGGCCGCACGTGTGCCACACTGATGTGCTACGTGAGCACACGGACACGGATAACTCCGGTACCGGAATTATCTGGATGTGTGAAAGAGGCCTAAAATGGAGTGATCACACCTTGGAGAGCTGTTGCACCAAGTGGACTGACATGAATCATGGCTCCAACACGAGAGATGTCAATTGAAACAAAGGAGAGGATTATTAAACTCTTAAAAGAGGGTAAATCATCACGCAATGTTGCAAAAGATTCTGGTTGTTCACAGTCAGCTGTGTCTAAAATCTGGACCAAATACAAACAACATGGGAAGGTTATTAAAGGCAAACATACTGGTAGACCAAGGAAGACATCAAAGCGTCAAGACCGGAAAATTAAAGCAATATGTCTTCAAAACAGGAAATGCACAACAATACAAATGAGGAACGAATGGGTGGAAACTGGATTCAACGTCTGTGACCGAACTGTATGGCTCTGTGCACACGATGCGGATTTTGCTGCGGATCCGCAGCGTTTCCACAGCTGCGGATCCGCAGCAGTTTCCCATGAGTTTACATTATAATGTAAACCTATGGGAAACAAAAAACGCTGTGCACATGCTGCGGAAAAAACCACGCGGAAAGGCAGCGGTTTACATTCCGCAGCATGTCACTTCTTTCTGCGGATTCCGCAGTGGTTTTACAGCTGCTTCTATAGAAAACCGCAGTTGTAAAACCGCAGTGAAATCCGCAGAAAAACCACGGTAAATCCGCGGTAAATCCACGATAAATCTGTGCAAAAAATGCAGCGTTTTTGCCCTGCAGATTTATCAAATCCGCTGCGGAAAAATCCGCAGTGGACCATTACACGTGTGCACATAGCCAAAGGAAATGGGATTTACATACAGAAAAGCTAAATGGAAGCCATCATTAACACCTAAACAGAGAAAAACAAGGTTACAATGGGCTAAGGAAAAGCAATCGTGGCCTGTGGATGACTGGATGAAAGTCATATTCAGTGATGAATCACGAATCTGCATTGGGCAAGGTGATGATGCTGGAACTTTTGTTTGGTGCAAATTTACATAGTCATTGATGATATGGGGCTACATGTCAGGTAAAGGCACAGGGGAGATGGCTGTCATTACATCTATATACATAATTGTCTAAGGGGTACTTCCGTCTGTCTGTCCTTTTGTCACGGATATTCATTGGTCCTGGCCTCTGTCTATCATGGAAATCCAAGTCGCTGATTGGTCGCCGCAAAACAGCCACGACCAATCAGCGACGGGCACAGTCCAGAAGTAAATGGCCGCTCCATACTCCCCGCAGTCAGTGGCCGGCGCCCGCTCCCCGCAGTCACTGTCCCCGGCGCTCCGCAGTCAGTCCCCGGCGCTCCACTACACGCAGTCAGTGGCCGGCGCACCGCTCCCCGCACTGTGTCCCCGGCGCTCCGCTCCCCGTAGTCAGTGTCCCCGGCGCTCCGCTCCCCGCACTGTGTCCCCAGCGTTCCCCTCCCCGTACTGTGTCCAGGCGCTCCATACTCCCCTCCGGTCACCGCTAACACAGGGTTAATGCCGGCGGTAACGCATTCCGTTACCGCCGCTATTAACCCTGTGTGTCCCCAACCTTTTACTATTAATGCTGCCTATGCGGCATCAATAGTAAAAGAAAGTAACGTTGTCCGCTGAGCCGCTGCCGCCCGCCATCTTCCTTTGCCACCGATGCTTTGCAAAATTACCCATAAGACCTAGCGGTCTCGCGAGACCGCTAAGTCATATGGGTAATTTCGCAAAGCATCCTGGGAACGCAAGATGGCGGCAGCCGCACGCCCATCTGCACAGGATCCCAGCAGGCGGAGAGACGGCACGCAGAGGAGCAGCGACGAGAATGGTGAGTATGTTCCACTACAAGGGGCCCTCGGATCGTTAGGTGAGTATGTTTATTTTTTATTTTTTGAACCTGTGACATACGTGGTTCGGGAATAGAGTACGTCACTGTGCAATATACTACATGGCTCTGTGCTGTATACTACAAAGCTGGGCAATATACTACGTCGCTGTGCCATATACTACGTGGCTGGGCAATATACTATGTGGCTCTGTGCTGTATACTATGTGACTGGGCAATATACTACGTAAATATCCAATATACTACGTGGCTGGGCAATATACTACGTGACTGGGAAATATACTACGTGGCTGGGCAATATACTACGTGACTGGGCAATATACTACGTGACTGGGAAATATACTACGTGACTGGGCAATATACTACGTGGCTGGGCAATATACTACGTGACTGGGAAATATACTACGTGGCTGGGCAATATACTACGTGGCTGGGCAATATACTACGTGACTGGGAAATATACTACGTGGCTGGGCAATATACTACGTGGCTGGGCAATATACTATGTGGCTGGGCAATATACTACGTGGCTGGGCAATATACTATGTGGCTGGGCAATATACTTCGTAGCTGTGCAATATACTATGTGGACATGCATATTCTAGAATACCCGATGCGTTAGAATCGGGCCACCATCTAGTCTACTATATAATTGTCTAAGGGTCACTTTCGTCTGTCTGTCTGTCTTTCTGTCACGGATATTCATTGGTTGCGGCCTCTGTCTGTCATGGAACTCCAAGTCACTGATTGGTCGTGGCAAAACGCCAACGACCATTGCCACGACCAATCAGCAACGGGCGCAGTCCGGCGGCAACATGGCCGCTCCTTCCTCCCCGCAGTCAGTGCCCGCTCCGTACTCCCCTCCAGTCAGCCCTCACACAGGGTTAATGCCAGCGTTACCGGAACACGGTCTAACGCACTCTGGTTACGCAGCTATTAACGCTGTGTGACCAACGTTTTACTATTGATGATGCGTATGCAGCATCAATAGTAAAAAGATCTACTGTTACAAATAATAATAATAAAAAAACATTATTTTCACCCTCCGACGTGTTGTCCTGTCCTCGGCAGTGAAAGCGGCAGGTTCCGGTGCTAAGGATGCTATGCGAGAAGGACCTGCCATGACGTCACGATCATGTGACCGCGACGTCATCACAGGTCCTGCGGTCATACCAAACCTGGGACCGGAAGCTGCCGCGTGCACCGCACACAGGCGACAGGACTACAAGGGCCCTTCAGAAGGTGATTGTATATATGTTTATTTTTTAACCTGTTACATACGTGGCTGGGCAATATACTACGTAGCTGGGCAATATACTACGAGTCTGTGCTGTATACTACATGGCTCTGTGCTGTATACTACGTGGCTGGCCAATAATTTTTTATTTTTTAACCTGTTACATACATGGCTGGGCAATATACTACGTAGCTGGGCAATATACTACGTGACTGGCCAATATACTACGTGTCTGTGCTGTATACTACGTGGCTTTGTGCTGTATACTACGTGGCTCTGTGCTGTATACTACGTGGCTTTGTGCTGTATACTACGTGGCTCTGTGCTGTATACTACGTGGCTTTGTGCTGTATACTACGTGGCTCTGTGCTGTATACTACATGGCTGGGCAATATACTACGTGACTGGGCAATATACTATGTGACTGGGCAATATACTATGTGACTGGGCAATATACTACGTGGCTGGGCAATATACTACGTGGCTGGGCAAATACTACGTCACTGGGCAATATACTACGCGACTGGGCAATATACTACTTGGTGGGCAATATACTACATGGCTGGGCAAATACTATGTCACTGGGCAATATACTACGCGACTGGGCAATATACTACGTGGCTGGGCAATATACTACGTGGCTGGGCAATATACTACGTCACTGGCCAATATACTACGTAGCTGGGCAATATACTACATGGCTGGGCAATATACTACGTGGACATTCATATTCTAGAATACCCGATGGGTTAGAATCGGGCCACCATCTAGTCTTCAATAGATGCACAAGTCTATGTTGTTATTTTGGACACTTTTCTTATCCCATCAATTGAAAGGATGTTTGGGGGTGATGAAATCATTTTTCAAGATGATAATGCATCCTGCCATAAAGCAAAAACTGAAAACATTCCTTGAAAAAAGACACATAAGGTCAATGTGATGGCCTGCAAATAGTCCGATCTCAATCCAATTGAAAATCTTTGGTGGAAGTTGAAGAAAATGGTCCATGACAAGGCTCCAACCTGCAAAGCTGATCTGGCAACAGCAATTAGAGAAAGTTGGAGACAGATTGATGAAGAGTCCTGTGTGACGCTCATTAAGTCCATGCCTCAGAGACTGCAAGCTGTTATAAAAGCCAGAGGTGGTGCAACAAAATACTAGTGATGTTTTGGAGTGGTTTTTTGTTTGTTTGTTTTTCATGATTCCATAATTTTTACTCTATGTTTGGTTATAAAAAGTAACAATTACTGACTAGCACATTTTTT
The DNA here is from genome assembly GCF_032444005.1 of Ranitomeya imitator. Lineage (NCBI taxonomy): Eukaryota > Metazoa > Chordata > Amphibia > Anura > Dendrobatidae > Ranitomeya > Ranitomeya imitator. The sequence continues at coordinate 95,231,508 of NC_091286.1, forward strand.
GTTCTTGATTTCTTTTAGTGTTTCTTAAAGCCAGAAAGTTGATATTTGAAATTACTTTAGTTTTGTGCCATGTCTGGAATCTGCTTTTTATCTACAAAATTAAACAACTGAATGAACATTCTCCAAGGCCGGTGATTCCATAATTTTTGCCAGGGGTTGTAGATGGCGCTTGTCCAGTTTTAGCTTCAGCAAAACCGACTGGAGAGACAATGACCATGAAAAAGGAAAATGAGGAAAAGCTGCCTGAGGGTGTACTTATTTTTGGGTGTACTTACAGGAGATATATAACATTCACATTTCCAAACACTCGCTGAGTGAAGGCCATCTTAAGCTTAGAGATGCCATGGACATCTTGAGACTCGGTCCTCCTGACAGTCACCACTGCAGTTGTGCCACTTTCCGAGGTCAGAATAGTCATTATGGAGGGGATGAAAGCTATAAAATGGAACTGAAAGAACAAAACAGAAGAGACACATGATTAATCAAGAATAAGAAACCAAATGCATGGATCTTAATAGATCACTTCACATAAAGGGATACTTTAGTGATGACATCACGGAGGCAGGAAGTAGCTAACTTTTTGGCTGCAGGGATATCAGAAACTGCCTAGATACATGCCTGTGTGGATAGAAAGGTAAGACACGGGCTGAGATCAAACACATGTGCATTCTACAGTGCTCCCTGCATGGGAGTGGGAAAACCAGCTGATGTGTCGGCATCTGCGGATCTTCTTTGGATTAGCTGGCCGGGATCGACATCACATGTGCGTCATGCTGCAACAATGACATCCTGCCAGGCTGATTAATCGAAAGAAGAGCTGCAGATGGCGACAGGTTAGAAGCTTTACTTCCACTCCTCTCCGGGGCCAATAGAATAAGATAACCTAAAGGGTTATCCATCAGAAGAAAGTATATTCAGATGTGTATAATATATGCAACTTATTATTATACCTGAATATTAAAGGGGTTGTCCCAACATCTTAAAGGGGTTATCCGATACTATTAATATTGATATTCATTTGAATTGGGGAGGATGTATGGCCACTAAGCCATTCATAGAGTTGTGTTGTGCAGCTCTGCAACTGACCACATCCAGCTATTGCTGGCACCAGGAACAGCTGGTCAGCGAGGGAGCCAAGTGTTGCACTCCCACTAATCTGGTACTGATGACATATCTTAAAGGGCTTATCGGGGACTGGTTCCCCTATGAGGCTAAGCACTTACTGGCAGGTAGTTGCTAATTCCATGCCTGTTCTGCAATGGGACACCCCTCCTGGCTTAAAGCCATCACAATCGAATTCTGCCGGCAATTCTCCTGCTTTCTGTGATAACTTGTCGACACAGCAATTCCTTCTCCTCCGCTCTGCTTTGTCAATATGGCATCACTGTCAATGTCATGATGACTGACAGCTAGCTCACAAAGCATACAAAACCTAAGAACTTAAGAACTCTGTGTTATTTAGAGGCACTTTTTCTTTTTACTTATTTAGTTACAGCAGGGTTTTTGCTCATTTTGTTTCTTGTAGGTTTTGTATGTTTTATGGCCAATGTGAACATGCGTCTGTGTGCTGCATATATACCAACTTAAACCAAACTCAGTTTTTATATTGTTTTTTTGACAGCTGGCTCAGCCTAACACAGCAGGGACCTGGCTGTCAATAAAGCAGCACACTGCAGCGCTAAAACATGTAAACATGTAAACATGTTTTAGCGCTGCAGTGTGCTGCCTTATTTATTTAACTATATACGAGTTGGCGACTCTGGGTTCAGCACCTGTTCACACTTAGTCTATGTTTGGATGTGCCGGTCAGGTTTTTGAAATGTATTCTTTAGCCTTCTGATCGTGCACTCCGCCTCCTAGCTTCAGGTGTTTTAATTACAGCAGGTCCAATACCCCTCTACAGAGAGAGAGAATTTTAGTCTAGGAAGAGGTTTTCACATGTACCCATTCAGATGGAGACGTTTATTCTCAGCGAGGTAAGGCAAGATTAGGACCTGGTATAAGAGAGATGCCGTAAAGGGGCTACCAGGCACACATAAAATTGGCCATTTTTATGCGCTAAAAGCTCTCATTTTTCACATCTCTGCATACAGTCATGCAGAGAGACTGTCAATCACTAGTGGTGTAAGGAGGTGAAACACAAGAAGAGTCTGGGGGCGGTTACCTTCTCGGCTCTGTGCCTGGAACCATTAAGCTGTGCTGCAGGTTTCCCCGGGGGCAGACTTAGAGACTGGGACAGGAAGGAAGTGGGCAGAGAGCGGGAAAGGCACAGGCGCAAGGGACAGAGCAGCGTGAGCAGCGGTCTGAGGACAAATACAGGGAGATTGCCCAGAAAGACTGCATCTTGTGAGTACTTGAAAGCGGACTCTGCTGTGACTGGAGAGGGGCGCTTTGAGACCAGTGTAGAGACATTGGCCCGTGCAGAGACTTCGACTCGCTGGTCCCCGCGGTATCAGTACAGAGACTTAACAGTGCAGAGCCCCGGATTCCTGGTACAGAGACTTAACAGTGCAGAGCCCCGGATTCCTGGTACAGAGACTTAACAGTGCAGAGCCCCAGATTCCTGGTACAGAGACTTAACAGTGCAGAGCACCTGATTCCTGGCTGTGCTGTGCTAAAGACTCAGAGCCTGTGCATATCACATTAACTCCCGATACCCCAGGCAGCAGGCTCCTAGAGACTACTCAGCCCACGGACAACAGAGGGACAACAAGTGCCGCTGTTTCTCGGCGCCTACGTTGAAGACGACCCTTCAAGCAAGTCCTCGTCAGACTGATAAGTGTTCTTTTCTCAAGAAATCTTGCTTACTCCTGTTACATTATTTGACTCCCATATTTTTGCACTGTTATATTGCTAGATATTTCCCATTTCTTCCTCCCTGCGCGGAGAACCTGATTCCTGTTATTAAACCCCTCAACTGTTGGTCTGTCTGTTCCGTGGTGACATACTCAGTACATGCTTACTATTACATTTGGCGTAGTCGGCAGGATGTCACATGGTAGCGCGGACAGGGCAGACCAAGCAGCTGGGGAAGTTCCCAGGTCTAGCATTTCCCTGGGAGCCATGTTGAATAATTTGCCAAGGTTCACTGGGAACAATGTAATGCTGTGGAGTTGGACAGAGCGTATCCGGGGAATGATGCGGATGCATCCCATGACACCAGCACTGGAGGCAGAAATTGCATTGATGGCCCTGGAGGGGGAGGCGTGGGATTCTGTCATGCATAGGTCCCCCTGGGAGAGAAATACCCTGGACAAAGTGCTGCGCATACTTGAGGAGACGCATGGGGACCCCACTGACGTAGGGGAACTTCGCATGCGACTGTTTCACCGGGTACAACGGGAGGGGGAGACCGTGACCCAATTCATGAACACCCTACAAGAGCTTCACACTGCTATCAGACAAAAGGACGGTGTAGGGGTTGGGTCAGTTGATGGGGTGCTCAGAGATCAGCTGGTGACGGGACTGCGTGACGCAATGATGAAACAGGCACTGCGAGAGCGCATGCGAGTAAAGCCAGACATGACTTTCTCTGAGGTTGGCAGTGAGGCGCGTGTGCGAGAACAAGAACAGGGAGTGACGGGGCTGGTGGGAAGGGTGCAGAGCGGGGAGGTAACCACCACCGAAGGCAATATCCCTCAGTGGGTGGAGGACCTGAGAATGGAGATTAGACAGGTCCGTGAAGAAATGGTGGCCTCCAGAAGAACTCTGGCAGAAGGGCCCGGCCCTCTGGTGCGAGACAGAGAAGCTGCCCCCCGAAGGGAGGGTGAAACTACCAGGAGGAGAAGCCCTCTTACATGCTACACTTGTGGAGAATCCGGCCACATTGCTCGATGGTGTCCCCGGCGGAGCCGACCATCCCCGCGCCCTCCTTTAAACTAGGTGGCTCTGAGCTTGAGGGGCACCGCTCAGAGCGTGAAGAACAGAGGAGGAGTAGTAAAAGTCCCCACAGCCTTGTTTCCACGTGCCCTCTGGTCTGGGCAGAAATCAATGGAAGAGCAGTGCGGTGCTTGATAGACACCGGCTCACAAGTGACCACCATGCCTGAGAGATATTTCCGCCATCACTTCACAGAGGCTCTACAGCCCGAATGGGGCCCTGTGATCAAACTCATGGCGGCCAACCACTTGCCCATCCTGGTATGGGGTGGTATGAATGAACATAGAGGTCTGTGGAAAAGACCTCGGGAGAAGAGGAGTGGTACTGATGGATGGAGAGGTAGCTAAAGACCATACCGTGACCCTGGGCATGAATGTGTTAAAAGACCTCGGAAGCCTGGTTTTCAACTAGTCCCCGGAACAATTCCTGCAACAAGGGCGCGGCCAAACCCCCCAGAGAAGGGTCTTTCAACAACTGATACGGACCGCCCAGGTCCGGGAAGCACACAGCGACGGAAAGGAACTCGGCAAAGTTGTCGCCCCTGCCTCAGTCAATCGAGTGTTGCCCCCTAGGCAGACAGTGCTTCCCCTGCCTATACGAGCTGGCATCCCACTGGAAGGGGTCGAAGTCCAAATTGAGCCTAGCAGAGCTGACCAGCTGCCGTCAGGAATACTGGTCGCACGGTCCCTGGCTACTGTGTTGGATGGAACTGTCTTGGGGCGCTGCATAAATTTGGGGGGAGACAGATACAACTTTGCCCCCTAGAAGCGAAGTCGCTCAAGTCCTGGGCCTCCCAGATGAGCTGGTCCCCACTGAGGCGGTACAGCTGACAGCAAGGCCAGAAGATCCGTGGCTGGTGACCGTCAAAGCGGAGGCAGCTCCGGACCCCAGATTACTGCAAGAAGGGCGCCAGATACTGGAACGCATGAGGGCGGAGCTCTCAAAACTTACTCCGCAGCAGGTACCTCAGGTGGAAGCCGTATTGGGGAAATTTCAGGATGCGTTCGCCAAAGATGAAGATGACTTTGGACGTACCACGGCCATCACCCACGAGATACCCACCGGGGATGCGGCACCAATCCGGGAAAGGTACTGTCAAATATCCCCACAGATGTACCAGGAGATGAAGGGAATGCTGTCACACATGCTGAAGAAGGGAGTTATACGCGAGAGTCAGAGCCCAGAAATGTCACCCCTTCCGTACCGAGATTGAATACTTGGGGCACGTTGTCACCGCTGAGGGGGTGAGGCCTTCCCAGGAGAAGATCGCTGAGGTACAAGAGTGTCCAACTTCAAAAACTGTGAAAGATGTGCGTGCATTCCTGGGACTCACAGGATACTTCAGACGCTTCGTAAAAGACTTTACCCGCCTTGCTAATCCACTCCAGGAGTTGTTGAGGGGAGTGCCCTCTTGCGCCAAAAACGGGGAACATACAGTGGGGGAAGTGTCAGGAGGAGGCATTGGCTTTGAAGAAGGCTTTGACGGAGGCCCCCGTGCTGGCCTACGCTGACTTCACACAACCATTCATCTTGCACACTGATGGGAGCCTGCACGGCCTCGGGGCTGTACTATCGCAGATGCAGGACGGGAAAGAGCGCTTCATCGCATATGCCAGTCGGTCTTTGCATGACTCGGAAAGGAATCCAGAAAACTACAGTTCATTTAAGCTGGAGTTGTTGGCGCTGGAGTGGGCAATGACTGAGAAGTTCGCGGAAATATCTGGCTGGCTCAGAAGTTCATGTACGCACCGATAACAATCCGTTGGCCCATCTCGAGAATGCCAAGTTAGGTGCCCTAGAACAACGTTGGGTAGCCCGAATGGCCATGTTCCGATACAGAATTATGTATAAAAGAGGAGCTGAGAATGTTCATGTGGATGCCCTCTCCCGATAAAACTATGGCAAACCAACACCCAGCCAGGATGAAGAACTGGAAGATGTGGAGGTACCAGGTTTTGGAGAGACTGCCAGGACGGTGGCAGCGGCGCGGCAAATCGAACAGGAGGAGGCCTGTGTGAATTTGCTGGAGCAGCCCCGCGATGAGTGGGTCCAAGTGCAGCAGGAGGATCCGGAGCTAGCTCAGTTGAGAAGGTGGCTCGTATCTGAACAAATGCCCAATCGGCACAAGAGGAGGTCCTTGTCACCTGAAATACTGAAGATGCTACGCCAGTGGGAGAAGCTCCAGTTGCAGGATGGTATCCTGTACCGGAAGGTATTCCTGCAAACAGAACTCAGTCTTGTATGGCAGACGGTGATTACCTCGTCCTTGATAGACCAGGTGGCTAAGGAAGTGCATGAGAAAGGAGCACACTTTGGGCCAGAAAAAACTTTCTAGTGGTTACAGCGCCTATTTTATCATCTCCACTTAAGGAACATTGTGGAGAAAGTATGTCAGCAATGCAGAAGTTGTGAGCTGGTCAAACCACCAGAACAACAAGCTCCCACAGAGACGGTGAGGTCTTCTGGCCCCATGGACTTACTGGCAATAGATTACTTGACAATTGGACCAGCACACCAAGGCTATGAGCATTGTTTAGTGATGATAGACCACTTTACTAAATTTGCCATAGTGATGCCCAGGCGGGACCAGACTGCTGAGTCTGCTGCTCACGCAATCTGCAAATACTTCATACAGGTGCACGGGTGTCCTAAGCGCATCCATTCTGATCAAGGGGCCTGCTTCCTCGGAAGAGTGATGGAGGAGCTGCACCAGCTGTACAAAATCGATAAGTCCCGGACCACCCCTTATCATCCATAGGGGAATGGGGCTTGTGAAAGATTTAACCGCACTCTGATTCAAATGCTGAGGACCCTGGAAGAGGACCAGAAGGCGAAGTGGACTGAGTCCGTCCCTGAATTGGTGTGGGCGTATAACAATCGGAAACACAGCACCACCGGATTCACCCCCTACTCTTTGTTCTTTGGCCGACCCGGGAAGGGGCTGGCAGAGCTGGCGCTGGAACCCGAGGAGGACTACCCACGGACGGGGGTGTACTCCTTGGTTCAAGAACATCGTCGTCGGCTGCGGCCAATTCAACGTCTAGTGCAGAACCGTCTGCAAGAATTGGAGCATCCCCAGGTGGCTCCTCAAAAGGGGACAGCCCTGTGACCTGGAGACCGACTCTTAGTGAGGGAAAAGCGCCCACACAACAAACTAGAGTACCGGTGGGAGAAAATGCTGTACCAAGTGAAGCGGCGGCTTGGCAACGGGGGTCCCGTTTATGAGGTCCAGCCAGAAACGGAAGAGGAGACTCCCACCCGCACACTGCACAGGAATATGTTGCGTCCATGTTTGTCTCGAGATCCTGAATCAGTCCAATTGGCTCCAGTGCCCCCACCGGCTGCGCCAGTGATCAATGTAGATGTGGAAGACGAGGAAGACTCCCAATCTCTCCCAGGGAACCCAGGAACAGGGCTGGTGCCTGAAACTACCAACGTATCGGAGGAAGCCTCGACTCCTCCCACAGCAGTTGACACCACCACCCCTGCTGATTTGAGACGCTCTGAACGTTCAACGGCTGGTGTACCCCCTGTTCACTACAATCAGGACAAGTTCATCTGGCAGCAGATTGTGCAAGGACTGGAAGATTGCCAACAGGAACTCCTGAAAATCTCGCCCGTGGAATGGCGAGCAGAAAGAGGGTGGGAATGTAAGGAGGTAAAACACAAGAAGAGTCTGGGGGCAGTTACCTTCTCGACTCTGTGCCTGGAACCATTGAGCTGTGCTGCAGGTTCCCCCGGGGCAGACTTAGAGACTGGGACAGGAAGGAAGCGGGCAGAGAGCGGGAAATGCACGGGCGCAAGGAACAGAGAGCTCCCGGTCTGAGGACAAATACAGGGAGATTGCCCAGAAAGACTGCATCTTGTGAGTACTTGAAAGCGGACTCTGCTGTGACTGGAGGGGGCGCTTTGAGACCAGTGTAGAGACATTGGCCCGTGCAGAGACTTCGACCCCCTGGTCCCCGCGGTATCAGTACAGAGACGTAACAGTGCAGAGCACCTGATTCCTGGCTGTGTTGTAAAAGCTAAAGACTCAGAGCCTGTGCATACCACATTAACTCCCGATACCCCAGGCAGCGGGCTCCTAGAGACTACTCAGCCCACGGACAACAGAGGGACAACAAGTGCCGCTGTTTCTCGGCGCCTACGTTGGAGAAGACGACCCTTCAAGCAAGTCCTCATCAGACTGATAAGTGTTCTTTTCTCAAGAAATCTTGCTTACTCCTGTTACATTATTTGACTCCCATATTTTTGCACTGTTATATTGCTGGTTATTTCCCATTTCTTCCTCCCTGCGCGGAGAACCTGATTCCTGTTATTAAACCCCTCAACTTTTGGTCTGTCTGTTCCGTGGTGACATACTCAGTACCTGCATACTATTACAGTGGCACTGCCCACTGGACCCATGCCTACAAACACTAGGGATCTCTATGCATAAAACGCATGTTCTATTGAAACTTTTTCAATAAAAAAGCCGGATTACGTACCGGTAATGCTCTTTTAATGAGTCCACGACAGCACCCCACATGAGAGAGGGATCCGCCCATAGGAACAGGAAACCTACAGAATAAAAGGAGGCGGTCCCCTCTCCTCCTCAGTTTAGTTACAGAGTATAAAAAGGGGAACCGCAAAAGTGTTAGTATTCATTCTTATTCAGTCACATAAATTTCTTAACTCTATACAACCATTATTTGTGACCTTAAAGGAAAGAGCTGTGCATAATTTAGGGAGGGTAATACATGGGTGCTGTCGTGGACTCATTAAAAGAGCATTACCGGTACGTAATCCGGCTTTTTACCCTTCGCCACGACAGCACCCCACATGAGAGATTTTCAGAGAGTCATTATTTGGGTGGGATTACTGTATTAAGAACAGCTCTACCAAAGGTCAGATCAGAAGACGTGGACAGATCAAGTCTATAATGGTTGTAGAAGGTAGAAGGTGTAGACCAAGTTGCAGCCTTACATATTAAATGGATCGGTACATCTGCTTGTTCCGCCCAGGAGGAAGCCATGGCTCGTGTTGAGTGCGCTTTTATACCCACTGGAGGAATCTCGCCTTTTGACGTATAGGCCAAGCAGATAGCCTCTCTGATCCACCGAGATATGGTAGCTCTCGTGACCCCATGTCCTTTCTTGTGGCCCTGAAAGGAGATAAACAGAGCCCTACTCTCCCTCCATGTCTGACACCTTTCTATATAAGTCAGGATGGCTCTTCTGACATCTAAGGTGTGGAACTTATGATGTTCTGGAGTTACAGGTGAATCAAAAAAGGAAGGGAGAAATATTTCTTGTGACCTGTGGTAGGTGGACGCTACCTTAGGGAGGTATGAGGGGTCTGGTTTCAGGACTATCCGATCATGAAATATCAGTAAGAAAGGTGGGTCTACTGATAGGGCCTGGATGTCACTAACCCGTCTAGCTGAGGTTAGGGCTACTAGTAAGGCTACTTTATATGTTAGGATTTTTAAAGGTATTGAATCTAATGGTTCAAATGGAGAGCTTGTTAAGGCCTCTAATACTAGATTTAAATCCCACGGAGGTAGACGGGGAATATGGACCGGTTTACTACGTTCACAAGATTTTATGAATCTGGAGATCCACCTATTAGCTGCTATATTGCATCCATATAGGGCTCCTAATGCCGAGACCTGAACTCTTAAGGTATTTACAGATAGTCCTAACTCTCGGCCTTTTTGCAAGAACTCTAGGATAGGTGTGAGTGGAACTTGCTTAGTGAACGGTACCGTGTAAAAGTCTAAAAATTTATTCCATACCCTACTATATATTAGGGTGGTAGATCTTTTCCTGCTCAATAAGAGGGTGTTTACTAGTTCTGTTGAGAACCCTCTGGAACTTAATAGTTGCCTCTCAAATTCCACGCCGTCAAGTGAAGACCTTTCACTTGCGGGTGGAAAAAGGGGCCTTGGTACAGCAGCTCCTTGTCTGATGGGAGGATCCAAGGATCGCATAGGCACATGGTCTGGAGACAAGAGAACCATGGTCTTTTCGGCCAGAATGGTGCAATGAGGATTACTCTTGCCTGTTCCCTCCTGATCTTTCTGATCACTAGAGGAATCAGAGACATTGGAGGAAAGGCATATGCCAGTCTGAACCGCCAAGGATGGTGGAGAGAGTCCAACATATCTGGGTGATCCCTGGTGTTCAGGGAAGCGAACCTTTGTACTTGCCGGTTGTCTCTTGTGGCAAATAGGTCGATTTGTGGTATCCCCCATGCTTCTGTTATCCTTCTGAATATGGATTTGTTTAAGGTCCATTCTCCTTGACGCAACTCGTTTCTGCTGAGGTAGTCTGCCCTGATGTTCTCTACACCTTTGATGTGCAGGGCTGTTAAGGATGTTAGATGAGCCTCTGCCAGCTGAAAGATGTTTGCAGCTATGGTCATCAGACTTCCTGACTTTGTACCACCCTGACGGTTCAAGTATGCCACTGCGGTGGAATTGTCTGAGTAAATTCTTACATTTGTTCCATGAATCTGCGGAAGAAAATGATATAAGGCACATTCTATTGCTTTTAACTCCTTCCAGTTGGAGGAACATATTAATTCTGTCTGATCCCAAGTATTTTGGGCCAGATTGTCTTCCATATGTGCTCCCCACCCAATAGGGCTGGCGTCGGTGGTAATTATTTTAGACGGGTCTATTATCCATGGCACACCCCGTGATAGGTGGTCCATGTCTAGCCACCAGGATAGCGATTCTAAGACATTACTGGAAAGAGTTATTCTACTTTCTAAATAACCGTCTTTCCCCTGAGCCGACAATACTTTGTACTGCAATTGACGGGTATGGAATTGTGCCCAAGGTACAGCAGGGATACATGATGATAATGACCCCAGTAAGGACATGGCCTTTCTTAGTGTCATGTAGGGTTTGCGTATTGCGTCTGATACCTTTGATTGTATAGTCAACCTCTTTGACTGAGGAAGAAAGCATTTCTGACTTACGGAGTCTAGCTGGATTCCTAGAAATGTCTGAACGGTTTCTGGATTCAGCCGAGATTTTTCGAAGTTGACGATCCAACCTAACTCCTGTAGGGACGAGATCGTATTAGATAAACGAGTTTTACATTGAAGTGCAGAGCTTCCTACCACTAGAAAGTCATCTAGGTAGGGTATTATCAAGGTATCTCGTTGGCGTAGATGAGCCATCACTTCTAGTATCACCTTAGTGAAGACGCGGGGAGCCATAGAAAGCCCAAATGGCATTGCAACATATTGAAAGTGACGAACCTTTCCCTCCAGGGTGACTGCTACCCTTAGGTACTGCTGATGTTCGGCATGTATGGGAAGATGGTAATAGGCGTCCTTTAAGTCTATTCCGGCCATGACACACCTAGGGAATAAGAGTTTTATGGATTCCATTTTGAAGGTATGATTACGCAGGAAAGAATTTAATTTTTTAAGATTTATGATGGTTCTAAATGAACCATCTGGTTTATTAATCAGGAATAAAGGGGAGTAGAACCCTTTCCCTTTTTGATCCTGGGGAACTTCAATCAGGACTTTCTTAGATAGAAGAGATAGGATCTCTATTTCTAGAGCCCTCTGTTGGTCCTGACCTTTTGGAGATGTTATTATGAAGGAATCCCAAGGGATTCGATCAAATTCTAATTTAAGGCCGTATTGCACAATGTCCAGAATCCACTGGCTGGATGTTATCTGTCCCCATTGGGGAAGAAAAAATTTTAATCTGCCGCCTACTTCCTGGTTAGCGGTATTTACGTCTCGGATTATGGGACCCGCTAAAAAAGGCACCTTTTTGCTTTGGGTCCTTCGACTCCCATCGCTCTCTTTGTTCAAGCGGCTTGTTCCTAGTAAAGGGGCGTCTCCTGAAGGCTCTCCTGTAGGATGGAAGATACTGGTTAGGGAAGCCTTTCTTCCTTTCACCTGCTTTATTCAGGAGTTCATCCAGCGTCTTCCCAAAAAGGAACTCACCCTGACAGGGAATCGCACAAAGTTTCGCTTTAGCTTGTGCGTCCCCCTTCCAATTCTTTAGCCAGAGTGCACGCCGGGCTGTGTTGACTAGGCCGGCTGACCTGGCTGCAAGACGTAGCGAGTCCACTGAGGCATCAGCTAGGAATGCTACTGCTTCTTTAATTTGAGGCAATTTCAGCAGGATAGATTCCCTCGAAGTTTTGCCTCTAATCTGTTCCTCCAATTGCTCCGTCCATACTAGTAGAGATCTTGCAGTACAGGTACTAGATATGGCGGGCCTGAACGCCCCCGTATTGACTTCCCATGACCTCTTTAGTAAAGCTTCTGCTTTACGGTCCAGCGGGTCTGTTAGGACCCCTGAATCCTCCACTGGTAGGACCGACTGTTTGGTTGTGGAGGCTACCGCAGCATCAACTTTTGGCACCTTTGACCAGGTGTTTAGGTCTTCATCGCTGAAGGGATAGCGCCTTTTAGAGGATGATGGTAAAAACCCTCTATTCTGCTTGTCCCACTCCTTTTTGACAATATCTTTGATGGTTTGTATGACGGGGAAGGACCTACGTTTCTTCTGTCCTAACCCCGCAAACATTATGTCCTGTGCTGATTTCTTTTCTTTCCCATCTGGGCACCCCATCGTGCTCCTGACAGATTTTATTAAATTGTCCACATTACTGTTGGGAAGACAAAGTCCCCCTTCAGTCTCGGATGAGCTCGGCTGAGATCCCTCTTCGTCTGAAGAAATACATACACCCTCTGACTCCGAACTAACCGGAGACCGGGACCTGCTAGGCTGACGGGTACTGGCGCTACTTGTCTGCGCCAAACCCTGCATCTCTTCTCGGATAATAGCTCTGACATCTGAGGGAGTCATGATATTTTCCTGCCGTAGAGTTTGCATGATACACTCTGCACACAGTTTTTTGGCATAATCATCCGGGAGGGGCTGCGTACATAAAGCACACTCTTTATGCTTAGATTTGTGTGTCCTTTTCTTAGTCTAGAGGAAGGATACAGGAGGAACATATATCAGCATATAGGAAGAGACTCTTTCAAAAACTCACCCAGTGAAGCTGACAGGTACCGGTTCTGGAGGCGGAATTCGTTTGGTGGTAGAACTCTTCTCTGGAGGTCGGCCACCACTCTTTGTGCTGCTCCTCGTGCTTCTCTCCCTGCTGGGAGAGCGCTGTTGCACTGCGGGCAGGTGCGCTTCGTCGGCCGGTGAAGCCATTTCACACACACCGGCCCGACGCTAGCGCTGCATTTTTAAACTTGCCGCCCATTCTCCTGCCTCCCCGGACCAACCCGGAAGTGCTCCCGCGACTTCCGGGTTAGACGCGCCGCTCTCACCACCATGCGGCCGCCAGAGGCTATTAAGCCGGCCGCTGCAGCGCGCGCGTCCTCACAGTGCCGGCCGGACCTACGGTGACCGGACCCGGACCGTGGATGTTTGGCCAGACGAGGGGGGAGGCTGCAAGCAGGGGCTCCCCCGCCGCTGCTTCTGGTACCGCAGCCCCTGCCGTTCCCACAGAAACCGGCGCAGGCGGGTGCATGGCCCAGGGATCCTCTTCATCTGTAGGTAAGCCGGGTCCCTGTAGGAACAGGAAACCTAAACTGAGGAGGAGAGGGGACCGCCTCCTTTTATTCTGTAGGTTTCCTGTTCCTATGGGCGGATCCCTCTCTCATGTGGGGTGCTGTCGTGGCGAAGGGTAAAATGTGTATTAACCCCTTTCTGCCATTGGACGTAATATTCCGTCCATGTGGGGTGGGCCTTAATTCCCAAGGACGGAATATTACGTCCAGCGCGATCGGCCGCGCTCACGGGGGGAGCGCGGCCGATCGCGGCCGGGTGTCAGCTGCTTATCGCAGCTGACATCCGGCACTATGTGCCAGGAGCGGTCATGGACCGCCCCCGACACATTAACCCCCGGCACACCGCAATCAAAGATGATCGCGATGTGCCGGCGGTGCAGGGAAGCATCGCGCAGGGAGGGGGCTCCCTGCGGGCTTCCCTGAGACCCCCGCAACAACGCGATGTGATCGCGTTGCTCCGGGGGTCTTCTACCTTCCTCCCTGCAGCAAGTCCCGGATCCAAGATGGCCGCGGATCCGGGTCCTGCAGGGAGGGAGGTGGCTTACCAAGTGCCTGCTCAGAGCAGGCACTTGGTAACGCTGCAGCACTCTGAGACAGATCGGTGATCTGTCAGAGTGCTGTGCAAACTGGCTGATCACCGATCTGTATTTTCCCCCCCTGGGACAAAGTAAAAAAGTTAAAAAAAAATTTTTTCAAAGTGTGTAAAAAAAAAAAAAAAATCCTAAAAAAAATCCTAAATAATGAAAAAAAAAAAAATATTCTTCCCATAAATACATTTCTTTATCTAAATAAAATTAAAAAAACAATAAAAGTACACATATTTAGTATCGATGCGTCCGTAACAACCCGACCTATAAAGCTGTCCCACTAATTAACCCCTTCAGTAAACACCGTAAGAAAAAAAAAAAAAAAACGAGGCAAAAAACAACGCTTTATTATCGTACCGCCGAACAAAAAGTGGAATAACACGAGATCAAAAAGACGGATATAAATAACCATGGTACCGCAGAAAGCGTCATCTTGTCCCGCAAAAAAGGAGCCACCATACAGCAACATCAGCAAAAAAATAAAAAAGTTATAGTCCACAGAATAAAGCGATGCAAAAATAATTATTTTTTCTATAAAATAGTTTTTATCGTATAAAAGCGCCAAAACATAAAAAAATGATATAAATGAGGTGTCGCTGTAATCGTACTGACCCGAAGAATAAAACTGATTTATCAATTTTACCAAACGCAGAACGGTATAAACGCCTCCCCCAAAAGAAATTCATGAATAGCTGGTTTTTAGTCATTCTGCCTCACAAAAATCGGAATAAAAAGCGATCAAAAAATGTCACGTGCCCGAAAATGTTACCAATAAAAACGTCAACTCGTCCCGCAAAAAACAAGACCTCACATGACTCTGTGGACTCAAATATGGAAAAATTATAGCTCTCAAAATGTGGTAACGCAAAAAATATTTTTTGCAATAAAAAGCGTCTTTCAGTGTGTGACGGCAGCCAATCATAAAAATCCGCTAAAAAACTCGCTATAAAAGTAAATCAAACCCACCTTCATCACCCCCTTAGTTAGGGAAAAATTTAAAAAATGTATTTATTTCCATTTTCCCATTAGGGTTAGGGCTAGGGTTAGGGCTAGGGCTAGGGTTAGGGTTAGTGTTAGGGCTAGGGTTAGGGTTAGGGTTAGGGCTAGGGTTAGGGCTAGGGCTAGGGTTAGGGCTAGGGTTAGGGTTAGGGCTATGGTTAGGGTTGGGGCTAGGGTTGGGGCTAGGGCTAGGGTTGGGGCTAGGGCTAGGGTTAGGGCTAGGGTTGGGGCTAGGGTTAAGGCTACAGTTAGGGTTGGGGCTAAAGTTAGGGTTAAGGTTTGGATTACATTTGCGGTTGGGATTAGGATTAGGGGTGTGTCTGGGTTAGAGGTGTGGTTAGGGTTACCATAGGGATTAGGGTTAGGGGTGTGTTTGGATTAGGGTTTCAGTTATAATTGGGGGGTTTCCACTGTTTAGACACATCAGGGGCTCTCCAAACGCGACATCCATCCAATTCTGCATTGAAAAAGTAAAACAGTGCTCCTTCCCTTCCGAGCTCTCCCGTGTGCCCAAACAGGAGTTTACCCCAACATATGGGGTATCAGCGTACTCAGGACAAATTGGACAACAACTTTTGGGGTCCAATTTCTCCTGTTACCCTTGGGAAAATACAATACTGGGGGCTAAAAAATAATTTTTGTGGGAAAAAAAGAGATTTTTTATTTTCACGGCTCTGCGTTATAAACTGTAGTGAAACACTTGGGAGCTCAAAGTTCTCACAACACATCTAGATAAGTTCCATGGGGGGTCTAGTTTCCAATATGGGGTCACTTGTGGGGGGTTTCTACTGTTTAGGTATATTAGGGGCTCTGCAAACGCAATGTGACGCCTGCAGACCATTCCATCTAAGTCTGCATTCCAAATGGCGCTCCTTCCCTTCCGAGCCCTCCCATGCGCCCAAACGCTGGTTCCCCCCCCACATATGGGGTATCAACGCACTCAGGACAAATTGGACAACAACTTTTGGGGTCCAATTTCTCCTTTTACCCTCGAGAAAATACAAAACTGGGGGTTAAAAAATAATTTTGAGGGGAAATTATTTTTTTTATTTTCACGGCTCTGCGTTATAAACTGTAGTGACATACTTGGGGGTTCAAAGTTCTCACAACACATCTAGATAAGTTCCTTGGGGGGTCTAGTTTCCAATATGGGGTCACTTGTGGGGGGTTTCTACTGTTTAGGTACATTAGGGGCTCTGCAAACACAATGTGACGCCTGCAGACCATTCCATCTAAGTCTGTATTCCAAATGGCCCTCCTTCCCTTCCGAGCCCTCCCATGCGCCCAAACGCTGGTTCTCCCCCACATATGGGGTATCAGCGCACTCAGGACAAATTGCACAACAACTTTTGGGGTCCAATTTCTCCTGTTACCCTCGGGAAAATACAAAACTGGGGGCTAAAAAATTATTTTTGTGGGAAAAAAATTTTGTTTCATTTTTACGGCTCTGCATTATAAACTTCTGTGAAGCTCTTATTGGGTCAAAGTGCTCACCACACATCTAGATAAGTTCCTTAGGGGGTCTGCTTTTCAAAATGGTGTCACTTGTGGGGGGTTTCAATGTTTAGGCACATCAGTGGCTCTCCAAACGCAACATGGCGTCCCATCTCAATTCCTGTCAATTTTGCATTGAAAGGTCAAACGGCGCTCCTTCCCTTCCGAGCTCTCCCATGCACCCAAACAGTGGTTTACCCCCACATATGTGGTATCAGAGTACTCAGGACAAATTGTGCAACAACTTTTGTGGTCCAATTTCTTCTCTTACCATTGGGAAAATAAAAAATTGGGGGCGAAAAGATAATTTTTGTGAAAAAAAAAGATTTTTTATTTTTACGGTTCTGCATTATAAACTTCTGTGAAGCACTTGGTTGGTCAAAGTGCTCACCACACCTCTAGATAAGTTCCTTAGGGGGTCTACTTTCCAAAATGGTGTCACTTGTGGGGGGTTTCAATGTTTAGGCACATCAGTGGCTCTCCAAACGCAACATGGCGTCCCATCTCAATTCCAGTCAATTTTGCATTGAAAAGTCAAATGGCGCTCCTTCCCTTCCAAGCTCTGCCATGCGCCCAAACTGTGGCTAACCCCCACATATGGAGTATCACCGTACTCAGGACAAATTGTACAACAACGTTTGGGGTCCATTTTCTCCTGTAACCCTTGGTAAAATAAAACAAATTGGAGCTGAAGTAAATTTTTTGTGAAAAAAATTTAAATGTTAATTTTTATTTAAGCAATAAATTACTTGGCACTCAGGAAATCTTGTTGCAAGATAAGAAATTAGTTTATTCAGTGCATCCAGTTCCAACTTTTTAAACGTTTTCGGTCTTAACAACAGACCTTCATCAGAAATAGTTTTTATGGGATACTGGAGGACGTAATAAAGTATATGAGGGCAATCAGAGGAGCCAGCGTCAGGTAGGTACCGGGACCAGAAAGCGCCTGAGAGTCTGGAGGAGGAGAGGAGAAAGCGCTGTACGGGGCGAGATGCTCGCAGGGGCAGTAGCGCTGGGTTCTCAGAGGACATCGGCGCCAAGCTGCAGGGGTCGCAGGGTTCCCGGGACTGGTCTTGCAACAAGATTTCCTGAGTGCCAAGTAATTTATTGCTTACATTTGACGGGTTGGATACCTAACTTGAGCACCGCCCAGAAGCCCTGAGTGCCGTGTGTACTATTGCTGTTAATTTTTATTTAAACATTCCAAAAATTCCTGTGAAACACCTGAAGGGTTAATAAACTTCGTGAATGTGGTTTTGAGCACCTTGAGGGGTGCAGTTTTTAGAATGGTGTCACACTTGGGTATTTTCTATTATATAGACCCCTCAAAATGACTTCAAATGAGATGTGGTCCCTAAAATAAAATGGTGTTGTAAAAATGAGAAATTGCTGGTCAACTTTTAACCCTTATAACTCCCTAACAAAAAAAATGTTGGTTCCAAAATTGTGCTGATGTAAAGTAGACATGTGGGAAATGTTACTTATTAAGTATTTTGTGTGACATATCTCTGTGATTTAATTGCATAAAAATTCAAAGTTGGAAAATTGCGAAATTTTCAAAATTTTCGCCAAATTTTCGTTTTTTTCACAAATAAACGCAGGTACTATCAAAGAAATTGTACCACTATCATGAAGTACAATATGTCACGAGAAAACAATGTCAGAATCACTGGGATCCATTGAAGCATTCCAGAGTTATAACCTCATAAAGGGACAGTGGTCAGAATGGTAAAAATTGGCCCGGTCCATAACGTGCAAACCACCCTCGGGGGTAAAGGGGTTAATCTCATCAGCTTTTCCTGCTCTAGAAAATCAAGAGCGCCGCTGGGATTCAACATCCATCCGGATAATATTTACCGTCAGTCAGATTCTGAACCCTAATTATGTGGATGAGGATCTGATGGTATAACGTGACTCCTATTGGCTGGCTGTAATCACGTGACCTGTCCGGGCTGTCACATCAGGGGATATTTCTGTATTATGTATTTTACTCCGTAATTAAAGGGCTTAGGGGCTCCCTTATCAGGAGATCCCCTAATGAGATGTAAAATAAGGATGCCAGATACTCGCCTGGCACCCCGGCGTCATCCAGCGATGTGGGGTCTCTGGGGGTCTATGTGACAGTTCCACGCTATGTCACGTGAGGCCTGCAGCCAATCAGTGGCCATTATTGCGCTCTCGCTTCCCTCGGATGTATGTCGGACAAGCAGCAGACATCAGTGTAGAATTCTATAATTAGGCTACGTTCACACTAGCGTTGTGCGCCGCTGCGTCAGCGACGCGACGCACAACGCACCAAAAAACGCGTGCGTCGTTTTTTGGCGAAAATCGGACGCAAGAAAAATGCAACTTGTTGCGTTTTCTTGGTCCGACGCTAGCGTCAAAAAAGACGCACGTGTCGGAAAACGCAACAAGCAAAAATGCATGCGTCCCCCATGTTAAACATAGGGGCGCATGACGCGTGCGTCGCCGCTGCGTCGCCCGACGCTAGCGCGACGCACACTAGCCGAACGCTAGGTGGCGGATTTCTCTGCGGGATTGTTGCTGGATATACCAGGCGGCGTGCGCTGTGTGTCGGCCCCCGCTGTGCGGTGCGTACTCACCCGCCATTGTCACAGCATTGATGAAGGCCGGGGGACTGGGATATGGCGCAATTGTAAAAAAAAAAAAACATATCTGTAGGCAGCAACCTGTGTAGGAAAGTGCCCCTGCCGGACTCTGCACAGGACACGCCGGGTCACCGCAGGAGGAGTGTAATAACTAGCATGCTCTGATTCCTGCCACTTCATAGTGTCACCATCATACATAACAATGCTGCCAGGGGGTACAACAAGTCCCAGCATCTCCACGGCCGAGCACTACACGTCACCTAGCAGTGGTCTCACCTGTTTACCCGGCTTCTCACACTGGAGACCAAAGCGATGTGGTTCCAGCTTGATACTGGGCAGGACACGCTGTTTGGTTGCTATAGAAACTCAAGGACCTGGCGTCACCAGCCTCTAGTCACTGGTCTCCAAGAACATGGCCGTGCGTGCCAATAAATGGAGGACTGGCGGCCATTTTCTCGGAGACAATAGTATCCAAGCAAGGTTCTTCCATTACAGTAAGGAGAAGGAAGCCGAGGAACACTTCTCCCTCTAGTGTTAGGACGTTCTGACGTCATCACGTTTGGATGTACGTGATGCGTAACGTTCCCGTGTGTTCCTGGAGGTTCCGCACTGAACTGCAGGCACCATGGCTTCCACGGCGGCTGGGAAACAACGGATCCCGAAAGTGGCCAAGGTCTGTAGAGGGAGCGGATGGGGGCAGTAGTGAGGCGAGTCTGCAGCTGTGCCCGGGACAGGGAGAGCTCAGTGCTAGCCACCCCTTGTGTGCCGGAGCCTTGTGCTGTATCCGGTGGCTGTAAGATATAGGATGGCAGGGAGTGGGTTAATGGTGCTCGTCTGTGGAACCGGAACTCCCAGCATGATAAAGCCAAACACCAGGGGGCGCAGTGATTCATGATGACCCCTAGATACCGGCACTGTCGCCATGGCAGCGGCTATGGGGAGAGCTGAGTGGTTTACACTTTACCAGATGGGGTCCGGGAAGTAAGACCCCAGTGATCAGGGGAAAGGGGCTGAAGTGTCGCCCTCCTCTGCGACTACAGACGGCTCACAGGAGAGTCTGGTCAGAGCTGGAGGAGAGCGGCACCAGGGGGGTCTCAGTGCCCGGACCCCTGTCATCCCGTCTGCTGATCTGTCTCTGATGTGTCAGAAGTTTCCTCGCAGCTCCGGGACCATGTAATGTTCGGACCACCCTGTGCTCCAGACTCGGAGTCTTGTGATATTTTCAGTCACTGGTGATTTTTCTGCATCTACACCAGGATCCTGCAGGAAAGTCTCTGCAGCGTCAGTGCGGGACATCACGGGTCCATCAGTACGGGACATCACAGGTCCGTCAGTACGGGACATCACAGGGCCGTCAGTGCGGGACGTCACGGGTCCATCAGTACGGGACATCACGGGTCCGTCAGTGCGGGACGTCACGGGTCCATCAGTACGGGACATCACAGGGCCGTCAGTGCGGGACATCACGGGTCCGTCAGTGCAGGACGTCACGGGTCCATCAGTACGGGACATCACAGGGCCGTCAGTGCGGGACATCACGGGTCCATCAGCGCAGGACGTCACGGGTCCATCAGTACGGGACATCACAGGGCCGTCAGTGCGGGACATCACGGGTCCGTCAGTGCGGGACGTCACGGGTCCATCAGTACGGGACATCACAGGGCCGTCAGTGCGGGACATCACGGGTCCGTCAGTGCAGGACGTCACGGGTCCATCAGTACGGGACATCACAGGGCCGTCAGTGCGGGACATCACGGGGCCGTCAGTGCAGGACATCACGGGTCCATCAGCGCAGGACGTCAGGGGCCCGTCAGCGCAGGACGTCAGGGGCCCGTCAGCGCAGGATGTCACGGGTCCATCAGTGCAGGACGTCACGGGGCCGTCAGGGCAGGACATCACGGGTCCATCAGCGCAGGACGTCAGGGGCCCGTCAGCGCAGGACGTCAGGGGCCCGTCAGCGCAGGACGTCACGGGTCCATCAGCGCAGGACGTCACGGGTCCATCAGCGCAGGACGTCACGGGGCCGTCAGCGCAGGACATCACGGGTCCATCAGCGCAGGACGTCAGGGCTCCGTCAGCGCAGGACGTCAGGGGCCCGTCAGCGCAGGACGTCAGGGGCCCGTCAGCGCAGGACGTCAGGGGCCCGTCAGCGCAGGACGTCAGGGGCCCGTCAGCGCAGGACGTCACGGGGCCGTCTAGCCAGGTCCTTCTGTCATTACGAGAGCCGCTACCAGACTCCTTGTCAGCGGCTGTTCTCACCAAAAGCAATAGGATTGTCAGTCCATAATCGGACATGCCGGATCATTCTCTTCCCTGATTTCATCTGTTCCGGGAGAGTCAGCAGGTCCGCATTCACATCACACTGTCAGCTCAGCCCTTATGGTGGAATTTTATTTCAGATATTTGCTTGTGATCATTGTGTTTGCAGACTGATTTTCCGGCACGAGACAGATTTCAATCAGATCAAATGGGCATTTACACAGCAATTTTGGTCTGATTGGACAGAAGTTGGTCAGATATCTATATGTGTGAGTGTACTGTAAGCCATTTTCATCAGTGCTAGAAAATTTGTAAAATGGTTTTTATTTAGAATGTAAGGCTGGCCATACACATTAGATGGGCGTCAGCCCAATGATGCTGCAGCCAATCGCTCAGCCGACCGTCTCGTAGACGAGCTCTTGGTCGTCTTCTCTGTGAGAAAGCCGCTGACTGCTTCGTATCTCAGGGAGAACAATGAGATCTGAGGTCTGCAATCAGTCAGTCAGCCGGTGCCCCTATACACCTTAAGGTACCGTTACACTAAGCGACGCTGCAGCGATACCGACAACGATGTCGATCGCTGCAGCGTCGCTGTTTGGTCGCTGGAGAGCTGTCACACAGACAGCTCTCCAGCGACCAACGATCCCGAAGTCCCCGGGTAACCAGGGTAAACATCGGGTTACTAAGCGCAGGGCCGCGCTTAGTAACCCGATGTTTACCCTGGTTACCGTTGTAAATGTAAAAAAACAAACACTACATACTTACATTCCCGGTGTCTGGTCATGTCCCTCGCCGTCAGCTTCCCGCACTGACTGAGCGCCGGCCGTAAAGTACAGCGGTTACGGCTGGCCGGCGCTCACCAGTCAGTGCGGGAAGCTGACGGCGGGGGACATGACCAGACACCGGGAATGTAAGTATGTACTGTTTGTTTTTTTACATTTACAACGGTAACCAGGGTAAACATCGGGTTACTAAGCGTGGCCCTGCGCTTAGTAACCCGATATTTACCCTGGTTACCAGTGAAGACATCGCTGGATCGGTGTCACGCACGCCGATCCAGCGTTGTCAGCGGGAGATCCAGCGACGAAATAAAGTGCTGGACTTTCCCCAGCGACCAACGATCTCCCAGCAGGGGCCTGATTGTTGGTCGCTGTCACACACAACGATTTCGTTAACGATATCGTTATGTGTGATGGTACCTTTACACCGTTATTCTGAACCCGGAGATATGGACATTAGTCTAATGTGTGTAGGGGCCTTAAGCTGCTACTTGTAGTCCTTCTGCCAGTCATGTGATAACAATAGTTGCAGCCAGTGTCAGGTGTGTGTATATACACCCTGTATGTGCATCATGCAGTTAACACTTCCATTCTCTTCATAGGTGAAGAATAAAGCCCCGGCTGAAGTGCAGATAACAGCCGAGCAGTTGCTTAGAGAAGCCAAAGAGAGAGAACTTGAGTTACTGCCACCTCCACCCAAGCAGAAGATCACAGATGAAGAGGAACTCAATGACTACAAGTTAAGAAAAAGAAAGGTAAGCGCTGGGTGGTACAGCTTAAAGGGGTTGTCACATGTCCTCCTGTAGGAGCGCGCCAGTTCCCAGCCTCATGCTTGCGATGAGCGAGGCGCCCCACCTGGATTGACAGTTCAGATCTGCAGCGTTGTTACACCGCTGGCACAAGCCGGTCGCTCTACCTCTATAGCATTGGGGCTGACCTGTAGCAGGAGAGATCAGCGCTCTCGAGCTCCATTGGAGAAAGGTTGTGAGCTCTGTGAAGATTTGATTACCAGAGCTGGGCTGTAAGTGGTGACTGGTAACTTAGGCAGCAAGCAATAAACAATAAAATTAAAAATTCTCTCCGGTCTTGAGAACGATTTTCTTGAGAGGATTTTTAATGACAAGTAACTGTGCCATTTTACCTATAAAAGAGCACAGGAATAATCATTTAAGGGGGAATCACTGTTCCAACCATCCATGGAAGCAGAACTTTTCTGAGGGTCTTTTTCCTCCATATGTGCGGCTGATCATAATTTTTCTCTCCTCCGGAGTATTTAGTTTTCTTGATGTTTTAGTTTTAGTCTTTCTCATAAGGTATTTTTTTTTTTAGCTCCCTGCACTGACTTCCACCTGAGCTTGTGCTATATGCTACAGCCAACCCGAGTGCACAGACTAAGATAATCAGGAAGACTTACCAGCTGGCATAACCACTGACCGGGCAGGGATTTCACACTACCTCTATCCTATTAGACGGCATCTTGTGAGACACTATTCTATATACCAGTTTATCATGTAGCTTCTGTTTTAATGTAGGATGTAGAACTTAAATTAGTGAGGTGTGTGGGAACACACTTTACAGTCATATCTGCACATCATCATAATGTATTACTGTCTGCAAGATATTATGCAGCAACTTCGATATTTTTGATTTTTTTTTTTTAAATTTTCAGACCTTTGAAGATAACATAAGGAAAAACAGAACTGTTATTAGTAACTGGATAAAATACGCACAATGGGAGGAAAGTTTAAAAGAGGTTCAAAGGTAAGTACACAGCTTGATGTCATTGGTGAGGGTCCACAAGCCCAGACTTTACTGGATTCCTAAACCGGCACTTCCATTTTCACATGCTATTTCCATTAGATTGTAATAAGGCAGTTTTCCAACCAGGATCATGGTTCCCTGGGATCTGTCACTGTGACATTGATCCTTCCAGAGGTAGGTTCTAAAATTCTGCTTGTCAGGATAGACCTTCATTCAGATTTCCATTTTTTATGTATAAGTTCTGCTCACATTTCAGTTCTTGTATATTTTTTTTTTTTATGGACTGAGTGGTCTGCACCAAAACACGGAGACATGTCTCATTTTGATCCGAGTCGCTAATCAAATTCACCAATGCAAGTCTAGGGGTTTCTGACAACATTGGACTCCATATGTCTGATTTCCATGTTTGATGCGATAAACCCGGGATATCTTCCCATGCACACACAAAAAAAGAAATGATGAAAATGATTTTAGCTTACAACAAAAATCATGAATGAAGCCCAGCACTGACAAGCTGGTTAATGCACTAGAAAAAGCAAGTGCCTAAAAAAGACACCTATTTGGTGGCCTCCCGTCCATAACGGCTCATGCTATAAAACTATTTCATTATGCATCCTACAAAGTGAGCGATTAAAGGAAAAATTCCAAAAAATAATGTTAGTACTGCTGTTTTTGGCCATCCCACCTGAAAAAAAGTGGTGAAAAAGTCATATGTATCCTAAAATGGTACAATAAAATCTGCAGCTTGTTACACCAAACACAATTCTTCGCGCATCTCTGTATACGGAAAATGTAAAAAAGTTATGGCTCTTTGAACATAATGACCAAAAAAATAATAATTTTTTTGTGCAAAAGTAGTAAAACATAAAGAAAATTTGAGTCTCCGTAACCGCCTCAACCCATAGTGTGAAATTATAACATTATTGATCTTGAACATTGAAAGCGGAAAGGAAAATAAAAAATACCAGCGCTTCCACTGTTCATACATCCCTCCTACCAAAAATGGGATACGGAGCGGCAGAAATCATGTGCACCCACATATCTATGCAACAGTGAAGAGGTCATGGGCCTGTCAATATGTTGACCATTATGTTTTATTCTAAAGTAAGTAACTGTAAACTAAGTGTTGTTGTTATCGTCTCCACCTGTAGAATGAAGTTAAAGGGGCTCGGTCAGCTCAGAATGACTGTTCAAGCCGAGCACAGGCAGGTGCATCACGGCAGGCCAATTGCATATATACACCTTCCCACCTACTTGTTTTCCCTCTATCTCCTCCCTTCGGCTCTAGGAACCCAGAGCTGTCAATCAAAGAAGAGGGGAGAGTGGAGATTGTTTCCCTCTAGCAGGTGGGAAGGTGAATTTACATTATTAGCCCCGCGATGAACCCCTGAGCCCAGCCCCGCCATGAACCACCGAGCCCAGCCCCGCCATGAACCACCGAGCCCAGCCTCGCCATGAACCACCGAGCCCAGCCCCGCCATGAACCACCGAGCCCAGCCCCGCCATGAACCACCGAGCCCAGCCTCGCCATGAACCACCGAGCCCAGCCTCGCCATGAACCACCGAGCCCAGCCTCGCCATGAACCACCGAGCCCAGCCCCGCCATGAACCACCGAGCCCAGCCCCGCCATGAACCACCGAGCCCAGCCCCGCCATGAACCACCGAGCCCAGCCCCGCCATGAACCACCGAGCCCAGCCCCGCCATGAACCACCGAGCCCAGCCCCGCCATGAACCACCGAGCCCAGCCCCGCCATGAACCACCGAGCCCAGCCCCGCCATGAACCACCGAGCCCAGCCCCGCCATGAACCACCGAGCCCAGCCCCGCCATGAACCACCGAGCCCAGCCCCGCCATGAACCACCGAGCCCAGCCCCGCCATGAACCACCGAGCCCAGCCCCGCCATGAACCACCAAGCCCTCTGCTTAGTTTGAACAGTCATTCTGTGCTGACAGTCGGGTATCCTGCACCTGTCTTATCTATTAGATTAGGAGACATATATGTGTAGCGTAATCAGTGCAAGGAATTTGGCAGCAAAGATCGCTCCCTCTGTCAGCCCATGGCACCCCTGCAATGTGATCGCTGTATGGTGATTGATGGCCTAACACTGGCCTCAGGGTCTCGTATATAATATACTACAGCCATTAGATTCCCCCAGAGGCGAGGTCTATCAGGCTGCTTATCAATCTGACACTGACAGCCTGGATACTGCCCTGCACTACATCTATGCGGTCAAAGGCTTGCATGTTCAAGTCCCCTCGTGGGACTAAGACCCATATCATATGCCAAAAATGACACGTTTGATACCACACTGTTCATAAAAATCCATACTGAATAAGTATTTATCCTTCATGATGAATGCCACTAATAAAAAAAAAAAGAAATTGCCAATATTGCTGTTTTTATTCATCACAATAAAAGAAGTGTCATAAAAAAGTCATAAATATCCCAAGATGGTACCAGTTGTGCAAAAAACAATCCCTTACAACTCTGTACACATGAAAGTGTAAAAGTTGTAGCTCTCAGAATACGACAACCCAAAAATAAAGTTTTCCTGTGCAAAAGTAATAAAGCATGAATATATATGAATTTATTCATTAGCTTTATTTGCATTGACCCACAGAATATGTCCATTACGCTGCGTGACAGATTATCTGATGGTCCGTCCTCTGCAAATCTCTGTATTAAAATGTGATGCGCCTGATACGTGATCACCAGGGTCGCTACGTTCTCGAATCGTCCAGTTGAACAACCCCTTCCTGGACGTGGGCATTGGATATATAATCGCTCCAGCTCTTAAAGAAGCACTCCCATTAACATTTTTACTGGCTAAGCCTGTGTGAATGTGTGTGTAGTGTAGGTGCATTAATATACTTGCCAATCTCTGTCTTCTCCGGTTTCCAGCGCAGCTCCAGTCCTCTTCTGAGTTGCTTGATGGCTCTTCCCACTCGCTGGCTCACACTGAGGTCCATGGAGTCACGTTTGCTCCAGCTCACACACGGAGCCCAGTGCAAGCCGGCAAGTCAGAATGACCATCATATGTGCCCGAAGTGGAGCGGCACTGGAAACTAGGGAAGGCAGGGATCAGTGGGGAAGTTCCTGCACTTACCCTTGTATAGTAGTGATTCTGACTAGTATTTGGGCCTCCTGCCCTGACTGTTGGTTGTAATACTCGTTTTACCTTTCTCAGTCTGAGGATTTGTTGTTTATGCCTCCATAGATCACGATCTATATACGAACGCGCCTTAGATGTGGATCACAGGAATATCACATTATGGCTCAAGTACGCCGAGATGGAGATGAAGAACCGCCTGGTTAACCATGCTCGTAACATCTGGGATAGGGCCATCACCATCCTTCCCAGAGTCAACCAGTTCTGGTAAGCAATCTACCCGGAGGACCATCGTGCTCAGACAGGTTTTGGCTTGTGACCTCAGTGTACCACATTTCATATTTCGTTATATAAAGGTATAAATACACTTACATGGAGGAGATGTTGGGCAACGTGGCTGGAACAAGGCAAGTGTTTGAGCGCTGGATGGAGTGGCAGCCTGAAGAACAAGCCTGGCATTCCTTCATCAATTTTGAACTTCG
This sequence comes from Ranitomeya imitator, assembly GCF_032444005.1. Classification (NCBI taxonomy): domain Eukaryota; kingdom Metazoa; phylum Chordata; class Amphibia; order Anura; family Dendrobatidae; genus Ranitomeya; species Ranitomeya imitator. Next base: position 95,259,015 of record NC_091286.1, read on the forward strand.
GTACAAGGAGGTGGACAGAGCTCGCTCCATATATGAAAGATATATCCTTTCCAATGCAAAAAACCTTGCTTTCTCCACTGAACCAGTGTACAGCATATCTGGCACTCGGCTGAATAGTATGCTTGGGAAAACTTTTGACCCCACGTTCTTCCAGCCGTATACTGGACATGTTATTTACCCATCTGGCATGCTTAGGGAGCCTTTCTCTTTTTTTTACGTTTTTTTTTTCTGTGCCCAAAAGTCTAAATAATGAAAACCATGTTCGCATTGTCTATCAAAGCTAATTAAAAAAAAATAAAAAAAAACAACACTGGGACCTAAAAGCAAAAAAAAAAAAAAAAATATATATATATATATATATATATATATATATATATATATATATATATATATATATATATATATATATATATATATATAATTTTTTTTTTGTGTGTATATATATATATATATATATATATATATATATATATATATATATATATATATATATATATATATATATATATATATATATATATACATAATTTTTTTTTTTTTTTTTTTTATTTGTATAGCGCTACTAATTCCACAGCAGTTCAGACATCATCACTGTCTTGATTGGGTTCCACACTCTAGATTCCCAATCATTATGTCTTTAAAGCACAGACGGAAACTGGAGAACCCGGAGGAAACCCACACGAACACAGCGGGAACATACAAACTCCTTGCAAATGTTGTCCTTGGTGGGATTTAAACGCAGGACCCCAGTGCAGAAAAAATGGAGCAAAAGCCATAATGAATTTGATGCAAGCATAAAATAGCACTAAAAAAGTGATGGCTCTATGTGTTTCCCTGGTCTGTTTCAATGATAATGTCTAAGCTTATTAGAAATAGAAATAAAAAGTGCTTTATTTAACACAAACCATTCAATTGGCATTAATGCAAAAATATCCATCCGCTGCACTGGCGTTTCTGGACCGGCTGCCTAGGAGAGGAGGTTATTTTATTTATTTTTTTTTTACCCCAACACTGAATTGTGAGTTTGTGTCCTATATTAGTGCTTTATGTGGAACCACCCAACAAAAAAGATCCGACGGAAGAAAAAAATGCAACATTTTAGCATAATCGTTCTTGTCAAAAAAAAATGTTTTCAACTTTTCTAGCAAAAACTATTGAATCTGGGGCTATTGTGTTCTTTGCCTGTTTTCTTCTTTACGTCTGGCTTTTCCTTAACATACGTGCACTCGTCATGGTACACCCTGATGTAAAGAACTGGATCAAGTACGCCCGATTTGAAGAAAAGCACGGTTATATAGCTCATGCAAGGAAGGTTTATGAGCGCGCTGTGGAGTTCTTTGGTGAAGATCACATGGATGAGAATCTGTACGTAGCATTTGCCAAATTTGAGGAAAATCAAAAAGAGGTGAATGTCTGATTTTTCATTATTTTTACATTTGATTTGGACATAACTAGAATTCTGCGCTCTGCGCTAATCTTTTACTATACACCTGTACTGACCTGCGCTAATCTTTTACTATATATCTGTACTGATTTGTTCTGATCTTTTGCTATATACCTGTGCTGATCTGCCCTGATCTTTTACTATGTACCTGTGCTGATCTGCGCTCATCTTTTAATGTATACCTGTTCTGAACTGCGCTGATCTTTTACTATTTACCTGTGCTGATTTGCGCTGATATTTTGCTGTATACCTGTACTGATCTGCGCTGATATTTTGCTGTATACCTGTACTGATCTGCGCTGATATTTTGCTGTATACCTGTACTGATCTGCGCTGATATTTTGCTATATACCTGTTCTGATCTGCGCTGATCTTCTGCTATATCTATATACTGCCTCTGTTCACTACTGAAAGGCTTAGTGGGACTATGTGTATGGAGGCGTCATCACTCAGAAGCTTTGCCTTCAGAAGAGGATATGCGAAGTCTAATGGAGAGCACAATATTTTTTCATAAAAAATCTGTCAGTAAAATATTTTGGTTTGTCTGTGTGCAGCTGAGGGCTCATACACTTCTTTGGAGGCCCGTTTATGACTTGAGATGTGATTGCATGTGTGTGTGTATATATATATATATATATATATATATATATATATATATATATATATATATATATATATATATATATATATATATATTTTGTACATCATGTATAGTGTTTAGACAAACAACATTGTAAGCGTCATACTTGTCCTAATTTGTGACTAAATGTAATATGTCCCTTGTCCACAAGGTGGCAGTATACAGTTTTAAATCATTCACAGTTTTCTTGTAATGCTGCAGGCCAAGTGCATTCTAGAATACCTTATAAGACGACCTTTTAACCCCTGAAAATCTTCTTAAGTCATGGGTCGTCTTATACTCCGGGTGTCCTCTTATAGGGTGTGTGCGGACCAATGTGCATATGGTGGGTGGGGGGGGAGTTGTCCTGATGACGAAGAGAGGGGGCGTCTCACAAGGAAGGTGTAAGTGGAGTATCCCCCTATTACCTCATTGTGGCAGCGATGCTCTCTGTGCCGGGGGGCGGCAGCGGCTCCTCTTTGTGCAGTGTGGGGGCTCTGTGCTGGGGGCGGTGGCTCCTCTTTGTGCAGCGTGGGAGCTCTATGCGGGGGGCGGTGGCTCCTCTTTGTGGAGCGTGGGAGCTCTATGCGGGGGGCAGTGGCGGCTCCTCTTTGTGCAGCGTGGGAGCTCTATGCTGGGGGGCGGCGGCGGCTCCTCTTTGTGCAGTGTGGGGGCTCTGTGCTGGGGGCGGCTCCTTTTTGTGCAGTGTGAAGGCTCTGTGCTGGGGGCAGTGGCGGCTCCTCTTTGTGCAGCGTGGGAGCTCTATGCTGGGGGGCGGCGGCGGCTCCTCTTTGTGCAGCGTGGGAGCTCTATGCTGGGGGGCGGCGGCTCCTCTTTGTGCAGTGTGGGGGCTCTGTCCTGGGGGCGGCGTATATTTGTGCAGCGTGGGAGCTCTATGCTGGGGGGCGGCGGCGGCTCCTCTTTGTGCAGCGTGGGAGCTCTATGCTGGGGGGCGGCGGCTCCTCTTTGTGCAGCGTGGGAGCTCTGTGCTGGGGGCAGTGGCGGCTCCTCTTTGTGCAGCGTGGGAGCTCTATGCTGGGGGGCGGCGGCGGCTCCTCTTTGTGCAGCGTGGGAGCTCTATGCTGGGGGGCGGCGGCTCCTCTTTGTGCAGTGTGGGAGCTCTATGCTGGGGAGTGATGGATCTTTGTGCAGCGTGGGAGCTCTGTGCTGGGGGCAGCGGGGGCTCCTCTTTGTGCAGCGTGGGAGCTCTATGCGGGGGGCAGCGGCGGCTCCTCTTTGTCCAGCGTAGGAGCTCTATGCTGGGGAGCGATGGATCTTTGTGCAGCGTGGGAGCTCTGTGCTGGGGGCAGCGGCGGCTCCTCTTTGTGCAGCGTGGGAGCTCTATGCGGGGGGCAGTGGCGGCTCCTCTTTGTCCAGCGTAGGAGCTCTATGCTGGGCCGCGGCGGCTCCTCTTTGTGCAGCGTGGGAGCTCTATGCGGGGGGCGGCGGCAGCTCCTCTTTGTGCAGCGTGGGAGCTCTATGCTGGGGGGCGGCGGCTCCTCTTTGTGCAGCGTGGGAGCTCTATGCTGGGGGGCGGCGGCGGCTCCTCTTTGTGCAGCGTGGGAGCTCTATGCTGGGGGGCAGCGGCGGCTCCTCTTTGTGCAGCGTGGGAGCTCTGTGCTGGGGGGCGGCGAGTCCTCTTTGTGCAGCGTGGGAGCTCTATGCGGGGGGCGGTGGCTCCTCTTTGTGCAGCGTGGGAGCTCTATGCGGGGGGCGGTGGCTCCTCTTTGTGCAGCGTGGGAGCTCTATGCTGGGCCGCGGCGGCTCCTCTTTGTGCAGTGTGGGAGCTCTATGCGGGGGGCGGCGGCGGCTCCTTTTTGTGTAGCGTGGGGGCTCTATGCGGGGGGTGGCGGCGGCTCCTCTTTGTGCAGCGTGGGAGCTCTATGCGGGGGGCGGCGGCGGCTCCTCTTTGTGCAGCGTGGAAGCTCTGTGCTGGGGGGCAGCGAGTCCTCTTTGTGCAGCGTGGGAGCTCTATGCGGGGGGCGGTGGCTCCTCTTTGTGCAGCGTGGGAGCTCTATGCGGGGGGCGGTGGCTCCTCTTTGTGCAGCGTGGGAGCTCTATGCGGGGGGGCGGTGGCTCCTCTTTGTGCAGCGTGGGAGCTCTATGCTGGGCCGCGGCGGCTCCTCTTTGTGCAGTGTGGGAGCTCTATGCGGGGGGTGGCGGCGGCTCCTCTTTGTGCAGCGTGGGAGCTCTATGCGGGGGGCGGCGGCGGTGGCTCCTCTTTGTGTAGCGTGGGGGCTCTATGCTGGGGAGCGATGGATCTTTGTGTAGCGTGGGGGCTCTGTCCTGGGGGGCAGCGGCGGCTCCTCTTTGTGCAGTGTGGAGGCTCTGTGCTGGGGGGCGGCGTATCTTTGTGCAGTGTGGGGGCTCTGTGCTGGGGGGCGGCTCCTCTTTGTGCAGCGTGGGAGCTCTGTGCTGGGGGGCGGCGTATCTTTGTGCAGTGTGGGGGCTCTGTGCTGGGGGGCGGCTCCTCTTTGTGCAGCGTGGGAGCTCTATGCTGGGGGGCAGCGGCGGCTCCTCTTTGTGCAGCGTGGGGGCTCTATGCTGGGGGGCGGCGGCTCCTCTTTGTGCAGCGTGGGAGCTCTATGCGGGGGGCAGCGGCGGCTCCTCTTTGTGCAGCGTGGGAGCTCTATGCGGGGGGCAGCGGCGGCTCCTCTTTGTGCAGCGTGGGAGCTCTATGCTGGGGGGCAGCGGCGGCTCCTCTTTGTGCAGCGTGGGAGCTCTGTGCTGGGGGCAGTGGCGGCTCCTCTTTGTGCAGTGTGGGAGCTCTATGCGGGGGGCGGCGGCGGCTCCTCTTTGTGCAGCGGGGGGCAGCGGCGGCTCCTCTTTGTGCAGCGTGGGAGCTCTATGCGGGGGGCGGCGGCGGCTCCTCTTTGTGCAGCGTGGGAGCTCTGTGCTGGGGGGCGGCGACTCCTCTTTGTGCAGCGTGGGAGCTCTATGCGGGGGCAGCGGCGGCTCCTCTTTGTGCAGCGTGGGAGCTCTGTGCTGGGGGCAGTGGTGGCTCCTCTTTGTGCAGCGTGGGAGCTCTATGCGGGGGGCGGTGGCTCCTCTTTGTGCAGCGTGGGAGCTCTATGCGGGGGGCGGCGGCGGCTCCTCTTTGTGCAGCGTGGGAGCTCTGTGCTGGGGGGCGGCGAGTCCTCTTTGTGCAGCGTGGGAGCTCTATGTGGGGGGCGGTGGCTCCTCTTTGTGCAGCGTGGGAGCTCTATGCGGGGGGCGGTGGCTCCTCTTTGTGCAGCGTGGGAGCTCTATGCTGGGCCGCGGCGGCTCCTCTTTGTGCAGTGTGGGAGCTCTATGCGGGGGGCGGCGGCGGCTCCTCTTTGTGTAGCGTGGGGGCTCTATGCGGGGGGTGGCGGCGGCTCCTCTTTGTGCAGCGTGGGAGCTCTATGCGGGGGGCGGCGGCGGCTCCTCTTTGTGTAGCGTGGGGGCTCTATGCTGGGGAGCGATGGATCTTTGTGTAGCGTGGGGGCTCTGTGCTAGGGGGCAGCGGCGGCTCCTCTTTGTGCAGTGTGGAGGCTCTGTGCTGGGGGGCGGCGTGTCTTTGTGCAGTGTGGGGGCTCTGTGCTGGGGGGCGGCGTATCTTTGTGCAGTGTGGGGACTCTGTGCTGGGGGGCGGCGGCGGCGTATCTTTGTGCAGCGTGGGGGCTCTGTGCTGGGGGGCGGCGGAGGCTCCTCTTTGTGCAGTGTGGGGGCTCTGTGCTGGGGGCGGCTCCTCTTTGTGCAGTGTGGGGGCTCTGTGCTGGGGGGCGGCGGCAGCGTATCTTTGTGCAGCGTCGGGGCTCCACCAGCATTTCCTCAAAGCCCGGAGGCATCGGCAGCTCCATTGCAGTGATGCTCTGGCCTCCGGGAAAATGGCCGCTGGGGGCGGCGCATGCTCAGATTCAGATCTCGTCCCGAGAGTTGGGGGGTCGTTTTATACGCCGGAAAATACAGTATTTTCTATTCGCCACGACAGCACCCACTAGAGAGAGGGGATCCGCCCCTAGGAACAGGAAACCTACAGAGAGATAAAAGGGGCGGCCCCCCCTCGCTCCTCAGTTGGTTTCCTGTTCCTAGAAGGGAACCCACAGAGAAAACTCTATGGCTAAGAAGAGGAAGGCCTGCCTGGGCTACTGCCTGTACCGACTCTGCTGAGCGACAGGGGTCCCAGAGCAGGTGGACAGTGTCGGGGGAATGTTCCTGCGGGCTCCCCCCTCATCTGGTGCGGCTGACAGGGAAGCCTGAAAGTGCCAACGGTCTCCCTGCTGGGACACCGTTGGGTAAGTGCTAATGAATGCACGGCGCAGTGTGGATACCTGCGGTAATGCCCTCCTAAGTGGAGCTGAGCAGCGGTGCGGCGTCCCTGGGCGGAATCTTCCCTCCGTTCCCTCCAGAGGTAAGAGGCGACATGGTGTGGGAAGCAGCGCTTAGGGCGCTTCCGGTATGCAGCAGACGCGGGCGCATGCGCAGTAGCGTCGACGTCCCATGGAAGGAAGCTTGAACTTCCGGGGTCGCGGTGTCAGAGGACCATTTCCGGGGGAACCGCCATATTGGATTCCCCCATGCGATCCCAGTGTCCGGACGCCGGACTTGTGAGTAAAAAAAAAAAAAAAAATTTAGGAGGGGATGTATGCAGGAGTGGCTACACTATAAAGGTCAGGATTAGAAGTGCAGTCAGTGTGCATTATGTCGTCCCAAGAGGAGGTCCGTGTGCACTCCATGGAAGAGCCACTAGTACCTAGTAGCGAAACCAGGAAAAAGAGCAGTGGACACTCTAAGATAAGTGACTCCACTGATAAATCGGGAAGGAAATCGTCCCGTTCCACATCCCAAACTAAGGCAACCCCGCAGCCGGTAAAATTAATACGCTGGGTGAGTGTACACATAGCTTCACTGAAGCATATATTGATTCCTTTGCTTGTATTATTCTAGGCAAAGAGGACGGGGAAGAGTAAGCACAAACAATGTGCTATATGTACCGAACCCCTGCCTGACTCCTATACCAAGAGTCTATGTCAGGCATGTATAGATAACACCTTACGGCAGGAGGAATCGGTGAAAATGAATGAGATACGGCTCATAATTCGGGAAGAACTTCAGTCGTTAGGGGGCGGTTCTTCCTCGATTAATATCGAGAAAAAGAAAAGAAGAGTATCCTCACCTAGAGCTGACACGTCAGCAGAGAGTGGGGAGGTCGACTCTGATGTCTCTCAACTGTCTGATTCTTCAGGGGAAGAAGACTTTGTTTGCTTTCCAACTGAAGGCATAAACAACTTGGTTAAATCGGTGAGAAATACGATGGGGGTATCTGAGTCAAAAGAACCCCAAACACCACAGGAAATCATGTTTGCTGGTCTTTCCCAACGGAAAGGCCACGTGTTTCCAATAAACCAGGCCATAAAGGACCTCGTTAAGAAGGAATGGGGTAAAGGTCAAAAAGGGTTGGTACCAATACCCTGTAAGAGGCGCTACCCCTTTGATGACGAAGATTTGAGTACATGGACCAAAATACCAAAGGTCGATGCTGCAGTTGCATCTACATCTCGCCGGTTCTCCTTGCCCGTGGAAGATGCAGGTTCCTTATCAGATCCCATGGACCGAAAATCAGATGCGCTCCTTAAAAAATCGTGGGAGGCCTGTGTCACGGCATTCAAACCGGCAATTGCAGCCACATGTACTGGCAGGTCAATGTTAGTCTGGCTGGATCAGCTGGAGCAAAATATTAAAAATGGTGTATCCAGGGAGAAGTTACGAGCATCTATCCCTTTGATCAAAGGTGCGGCTGCCTTTATATCGGATGCCTCTATTGACTCCCTACGACTGGCGGCCAGAACAGCTAATATCTCCAATACGGCTAGGCGGTCTTTATGGCTAAAAAACTGGAAAGGAGATGCCCAATCTAGATCCAAATTATGTGCCATACCCTGTCAGGGTGAGTACCTGTTTGGAACAGTCCTTGACGATATACTCACGAAGGCAGGTGAAAGGAAAAAAGGATTCCCTAATCCCTTTGTTCCATCTTACAGAAGGGCCTTCAGGAAGCCACCATTCGGAAAGAAGGGAGGCTTCAGAGACAGATGGAACAATAAGGATTTTAAACAAAAAGGAAACCTGTTTAATAAACGTCCATTCAAGCCAGCCGACAAATTCCAGTAATTATATTCCTCCAGTGGGTGGAAGATTAAAACAGTTTAGGCAACAATGGGAAGAGATAACAATAAATACTTGGGCCATTAAATTAATATCTTCAGGCCTCACATTAGACTTTATTAGAACTCCACCGGACTCCTTCCTCCTTACCACCTTAAGATCCAGGCCTCAGCAAGAGGCGCTTGAAACAGAGGTTAAAACCCTCCTACGCAAACAAGTCCTAGTGGAAGTCCCATCTTCCCAGATGGGGAGGGGATTTTATTCTCCCTTGTTTCTGATTAGTAAGCCGGATGGCTCTTTCAGAACCATAATTAATTTAAGAAAGCTGAACTCCTTTATAAGGCCTAAAACATTCAAAATGGAATCCATTCGTTCAGCCATAAAGAATCTATTTCCAAACTGTTACATGGTAGTATTGGATCTTAAGGATGCTTACTATCATATTCCTATACATCATTTATTCCAGCAGTTCCTTCGGGTAGCAGTCTGTATAGAGGGACAAATTCGTCATCTACAATATAAGGCGATGCCCTTCGGATTATCCATGGCCCCAAGGGTTTTCACAAAATTGCTATTGGAAGTTATGTCTTTCCTAAGAGTAAAAGATACTTTAGTCATTCCATATCTAGATGACCTATTGATTGTGGGTAAAGACCCCCTACAGTGTGAGCAGAGGTTACGGGAAGTAGTGATTTCCTTACAATCCCTGGGGTGGCTGGTTAATTGGGAAAAATCTAGACTTCAGCCTGTTAAGTGTCAGAAATTCCTGGGGCTCCTTCTAGATTCAGCTGACCAGATTTGTAAGCTGCCTGAGGATAAGAAATTCTCCATAGTTGATAAGGTATCCTTAGCAATAGAAAATCGTAGTATGTCACTCAGACAGAGCATGTCATTACTAGGTTCTCTGACATCGTGTATTCCTGCGGTCCAGTGGGCTCAGGCTCATACTAGGCTTCTACAAAAATTTATATTAGAGGAAGACATCAAGAATAGAGGCTGTCTGGATAGAACAGTTTATCTAACAACGGAAGTATTACACTCCCTTAAGTGGTGGTTAAATCAGAAAAACCTTTCAAGGGGGGTTCTCTGGGTAATTTCCCCCTCTAGTATAGTGACCACAGATGCTGGTCCTAAAGGCTGGGGGGCACATTTTAAGGATCAGTGGGTTCAGGATCTTTGGTCTAGTTCGGAACTGGATAGTTCTTCGAATGTCAAAGAGTTGAGGGCGATATATTATTCCCTACTTCACTTTCTTCCTCAGCTCAGCGGCTCTCACACAAGAGTGTTCTCCGACAACACCACGGCAGTAGCGTACTTAAACCATCAAGGAGGTACGCGGTCGGACAGACTCAGGGAGCTGGCATCAGACATCATGGAATTAGCCGAAGGTCATCTGCTATCACTATCAGCAGTTCACATCAGGGGCACAGACAACTTTCGTGCCGATTTTCTGAGCCGTCACACCCTCCATCAAGGGGAATGGATGCTAAACAGAAAAATTTTCAAAATGATAACAGCGCAATGGGGTATTCCTCAAATAGACTTGTTTGCCACAAGAGCCAACCGACAGGTCAGGGCGTTTGCCTCTCTAAACAGGGAGGACAAGCCGGACATACTCGATGCCCTCCAAGTACCCTGGACTTTCGACCTGGCATATGCTTTTCCTCCATGGAATCTACTACCTTTGGTAATAAGAAAAATAAGGGAAGAAGGAGCAAGAATTCTATTAATAGCCCCATTCTGGCCCAAAAGGCCATGGTTCTCATGGCTGAGGGCGATGTCAGTGTCGGACCCGTGGATTCTGCCTCAATCCAAGCACCTGCTCTCTCAGGGTCCGTTCCTTCATCCTCAGGCAAAGGGCATGAATTTAACTGCATGGAGTTTGAAAGGCAGTTACTAAATCTCAGGGGGTTTTCTAGTGGGTTAATAGATACTCTGATGAAAAGTAGAAAACCCTCAACTACCAGGATTTATGTTAGAATTTGGAGGAAATTCCTTCAATTCCATACTACACAACTTTCCGCTGATATTCCTATATTTCCAATATTGGAATTTCTACAAAAAGGTCTGGAATTAGGTCTTTCAGTAAGCACTCTGAAAGTACAGGTGTCAGCCTTAGGAGCTCTTTTTAATTTTGATGTAGCAGGTAATAAATGGATATCTCGGTTTATATCTGCCTGTGAGAGATCGAGACCAATTAGCATACCTCGGGTCCCTCAGTGGGATCTATCGATAGTCCTAAATGCATTGACTCAATCACCTTTTGAGCCTCTCCATGCAGCCTCACTAAAAAATATTTCTTTAAAAACGGTATTATTAGTGGCATTAGTTTCTGCCAGAAGAGTAAGTGATCTTCATGCTTTATCTATAGATCCTCCCTTTTTTGTGGTAACATCAGATAGGATACTTTTAAAAACAGATCCTTGTTATCTCCCTAAGGTGGCTTCTACCTTTCATAGATCCCAGGAGATCCTGTTACCTACCTTTTATGAGAACCACTCAACTCCAGAAGAAGAAAGACTTCACACCCTAGACGTAAAAAGGACTGTCTTAGCCTATTTAGAGAGAACTAGGGACTGGAGGAAGAGTAGGGCTCTCTTTGTGTCTTTTCAGGGTAAAACCAAGGGTGCCGGAGTCACAAAGAACACATTATCTCGCTGGATCAGAGAGGCAATAATCTTGGCGTATAAGGCTGGAGGGAAAGATCCTCCAATGCATGTGGGAGCGCACTCTACAAGAGCCTTGTCGACTTCCTGGGCAGAAAGGGCGAATGTGCCAATAGACCTTATATGTAAGGCTGCAACTTGGTCTTCACCGAATACCTTCTATAAGCATTATAGATTAGATCTATCCTCTGCTTCTGATCTAACTTTTGGTGTATCGGTCCTTGACTCAGTAAACCCACCCAGTCTATAGTCTCTGCAATTCTCTCTAGTGGGTGCTGTCGTGGCGAATAGAAAATACCGGATTACGTACCGGTAATGCTCTTTTATAGAGCCCACGACAGCACCCGTTCACATCCCTCCCTTTTCTGTATATAGTTGCACATGGTGCTTTTTTGGTGAGGTGTAAATATTAGAAGATATAGTATGAGGTTGTAAATATGTATATATATGTATATACCCGAACCTGTTAACTAAAACCTGGCGGCGGTTCCTCCTATTCTCTGTAAAACAACTGAGGAGCGAGGGGGGCCCGCCCCTTTTATCTCTCTGTAGGTTTTCTGTTCCTAGGGGCGGATCCCCTCTCTCGTGGGTGCTGTCGTGGGCTCTATAAAAGAGCATTACCGGTACGTAATCCGGTATATTCCTACTCTTCGGTTTTAGGGTGTGAAGCCTTATTGAAAAATATTTTGTACTTTTTTATTAACAGCTGTGACTTAAAAATGGCATGAAAATACAAAATCAAAAATATGCCTTTAAGACATATGTTCACTTGTTGCGTTTTTGCAGCTTTTTTTTCTATAGCCAAGACCTATTGGCAGGGAGAAAAAGCTGCAAACGACAAATACATTGTGTTGGCTTTTTTTACTGCTTTTCTTGCTGCGTTTTTCAGGATCCCAAAATTCAACATTGCTTCCACCATACAGCAATGCAACGTGTGAGGCCACCAATGTAAGACATATGTGAAACAGTAAAACTTTTGTGGAGAAAAGGGCAATTTGATCAAATAAGTTAGTGGAAAAAGATTTTTGTGTCTGGAAAAATAATGGCTATTCTGACCCAAAAAGTTCATGGAAAAAAATACACGACTACAAATGTAACAGCGAGGGGAGGTGAATTCATCTGGAATAGTTTACCTAAGACATTGGCAGTATTGTAGAGCGGACGCTGCTTATTTCACACATTGGTCAGGACCATTGAGTTGGTCAGGCATTGTTCAATTTCACACATTGGTCAGGAATTCTTTACTTTTTATCATCAGTATTTTGTGCTTTTGCATGTTTTTTGCAGAATAGAAAAAAAGCGTGTTTGCGTGAGATTGCGGACATCTCATTTTTGCTTTTGCTGGTACTGTAAAATGGAGGGTTTAATTGGCAGAAAAAAGCAGCAAAAAAAAGCCACAAGACGTGAGCATGGCCCTTACCTGTCCTGACTTGTCTATTTTAGTAAATAATTGTATTCTCAACAACATGACGATTCTGGAATCTGTTTTCTTAGGGCTGCATGTTGTGCCGTTCCTCTCTGGAAACGTAACGGATGACTACTGCCGGTCGCCGTTTCTAGGTGGCCGCACTGATAGCACATGGTCAGGATGAGTAGCGACACCCCTCTGACAACGGAATTGATAACACTAAGTTGTCAGGGATAAAGAAATGGCACAATACAGAGTTATAGAAAAATAATTGCTCCAGGAATATTTCATGGGGAACACAAGAATGTAGCAAAACCGAAATCTCAAATGTGACAGGTCCTTTTTATAAGAATAGTTATCATGTGTGGTAAGATAAGCACGTTTTGTACGCCGTATGCATAAGATCTTGTCAGTCATCACAGCGTATTTTGTACGTTGCATTTCTTTATTCCTACTACTGTATAGTAATGCTTCATTGATATAATTTTCCTGTTACTCAGTCGGAGAGGGTCCGCGTTATATACAAATACGCCCTGGACAGAATCCCAAAGCAGCAGGCCCAGGAGCTCTTCAAAACCTACACGATTTTTGAAAAGAAGTACGGTGACCGGCGCGGCATTGAGGATATCATCGTGAATAAGAGGAGGTTTCAGTATGAGGAAGAAGTGAAGGTAGTGGCTCATTTCTTGCAATTTCTCTTTTTTTGCGTCTTTCTTCCATTACCTTGCCTAAGAATATTATTTTTGAATTCTAGGCTAATCCCCATAATTACGATGCCTGGTTTGATTACTTGCGATTGGTGGAAAGTGACACCGATGCCGACACTGTCCGAGAAGTGTATGAACGGGCAATCGCCAATGTTCCCCCCACTAAAGAGAAAAGGCACTGGAAGAGATATATCTACCTGTGGATAAACTATGGCCTGTACGAGGAGCTGGAGGCCAAGGTATAGAGCCGGCCGCCTCCGTCATTGCTCGAGTATTTACGGCATCAGTCCAACCATTTTCTCTGTGATTTACAGGATCCGGAGCGGACCAGACAGGTGTATCAGGCCTGCTTAGAGCTCATACCTCACAAAAAGGTAAAGGAGGGGATTCTGGCCGTTATTGGGGAGGTACAGTGGCATAGAGGGCCGTGCAATGCTCAGGACGTCTTCTATTGCCTGCAAGTCTCCACATACCCCAAACCTGAAGGGTCCCCATAAAATCACATTGTGGCCTGATTGGCGATTTTCAGCTTCCAATTCAAAGGAATTTCACAATTTAATAGTATAAAGACAATATGTGAGAGCGCCTTCCTGTTCACCTCTGGTGTTCATAGTCATCACTTAATGTCCATGTCCTTCTTCTTCTTTTTTTTTTTTTCCTTTTCTTTTTACTATTTTTCTCTTCCAGTTTACTTTTGCAAAAATCTGGTTAATGTACGCCCAGTTTGAAATCAGACAAAAGAATCTTCCATTTGCCCGAAAAGCATTGGTAAGTTTATCTACCTGCATGTCATGGTAATTGCACCCTCGCTTCCTTCTGATTCCCCGATAAAATGATTAACCCCTTCATGTCCTTATAGCGTAATTCTACTTTGTTTGGATGCAGGCAGTGCATACAGCGGGCTCTAGGACGGAGTTTGCAGGTGCAGGCTGAGTTATACAGCCGGCATCTGCATGTAACAGCAGCGACAAGAGTGAGCTCTGATCACTGTTTAGCTGCTGCTGTCAGAGAGCGTGTGGATTGGGATCTATCTGCTCTCTTACGATGCAGTCGCAGGGAGGTTATGGGTTAATATTGCTGTTTTTGCTACTTGTCTCCCAACTACCTCTGCCCCATCTTCTTTAAAGGGGTATTCTCCAGTTCAGAAGATATTCTCTGTCCGTAGGATGGGGAATAATTTTTAGATCACTCGGGTGCTTACCACTGGGACCCCCACCATTCCGAGAAGCACGGTTCTGCATACTGTCGCACCATTCTTTGTAATGTGACTCCTGGAGATAGCCAAGCACTGTGCTGCCCTTAGCTGGTCATCGGCCCTCCCATGCTAATGAATGGGCCAACAGTGAGCATGATCGGCCATTGCTGCATTCACACGCGACTCTGCAGAGCCCTAGTTTTCATGATCAGTTCAGGTCCCAGCGAACAGGAAGTTGTTCCATGGATAGGGGGTAATTTCAAGCTGAGAATATCCCTTTAGTTGACTTTTCTGGCTTTACTGAAGCCAAAGGAGGGAGGAGATAATGTTTGATTAGTAGGTGGAAAAGTGCACTGAACTTGCCCGATCATGCCAAGGGTGCACAGAGTGCCTCATTGGCGTTTTTTAATTAAAAAAACAAAAACATTTCTGGCAAAGGCAGAAGTACATTTGGTATGATTTTTGTTTGGGCTGTGTCCCCTGCAAGGTGCTGTGCGTGGTTTGAACAGTCACTTTGTTGGCCCTTTAATTTCTTTGGCTGAAGAGTAAATATCTAAAAGGCTTGGCCAATGCCAACAGTTATCACCTAATCCCAGGAGAGATAAGTGTTTGACTGCTGGGGGTCAAGCACAGACATAATTGCTATCCCTATTGGGGGAATGTGGGAGGAAACCCACAAACACGGGGAGAAGATACAGACTCCTTGGTGGGATTTGAACCCAGGACTCCAGAGCTGCAAGGCTGCAGTGCTAACCACTGAGCCACCACGTATGAGTGAAATCTGCAGCACAAACGCTGCAAGAACTGACATGCTTCAGACTTGTAGCAGATTTAAATATGCAAGGAAAAAATCTGCATGATTCTTCCGGGATCTCATTCACTTTGATATTAGGAAATCCTTCAGGTTTTGCGACAACTCTGTGCAGGAAAATGATGACGACGCTAATACTAATTGCTGTTTTTAGAAGCAACAGCAAAGCCAAGTATGTCAAAAGTTGCACAGACTGTACAGCAGCAAAATGGTACAAAACTTAATGAAGGCAGTTTAGAAAGTTGCTTAATTTTGTATTTGAGGATCAGTTGTATCCAAAACCTTTAAATATGTGTAATGTTGCTGGTGGTTTCCAATAGCGGCCTACAAGGTAGATGTGGTAAAGAAACGAGGCTGTGTGTTGAATGAGGAAAGCCATGCCGGTATATATAGTGGTAGGCACGGAGGCTTTTCTGATACCAAATAAAGGAACACGAGCCGTAAAATGTATACAGTCTGGTAATTGTAGTGCACGGCTGGAGTGTTGGTAACATGATGCCAGGATACAAAAACCAACAAAAAGCACGTTCTGGCCTGAAGTTACTCAAACTAGGTGTGACCTTTGCAGTTGGTATAACTGACCACTCATTTCATTTATGTAGGGAACTTCTATCGGAAAATGTCCTAAGCACAAACTCTTTAAAGGTTACATCGAGCTGGAGCTGCAACTTCGAGAATTTGACCGATGTAGAAAACTGTACGAGAAGTTCCTGGAATTTGCTCCAGAAAACTGTACCACATGGATTAAGTTTGCAGAACTAGAAACCATCCTCGGAGATACTGAGCGGGCCCGCGCGGTGTATGAATTGGCTATTGGACAACCACGACTCGATATGCCTGAAGTAAGTGACGATTCTTATTACTTTGTATGAAAACTGAAAAAAAGCACTGGAGAAGTCAGATCGCATTATCGTCACAGTACGGGCTCGTCCAGACAAGGGGGTAATCGGTGCTTGTGCTGGCCGTCTGCAAAATGGGGAGCAAACACACAGCCAAGGATCAATGCATGTCAGTGTGGTCGTTCACATGAACCTGTTTACACACGGCCTGCATGTTAAAAAAAAAAAAAATTTGCAGCATGCAGTACTGTGATCCTTATTTCAATGGGTGAGCAAAAAAAC
Source organism: Ranitomeya imitator (assembly GCF_032444005.1). Taxonomy (NCBI): domain Eukaryota; kingdom Metazoa; phylum Chordata; class Amphibia; order Anura; family Dendrobatidae; genus Ranitomeya; species Ranitomeya imitator. Next base: position 95,275,112 of record NC_091286.1, read on the forward strand.
AACAAACAGATTTCATACAGGTTTCTATCCATATATCACACGTTTTTACAGATCCAGTACAATTATTAATATAAGAAACTGTATTTACCATATATTTTTTATTAAATTGTTCTTGTAAAAACTATTCCACATGATTTAAGAAAGACATGCGGATGGCAAATCGTATCTGGATGAAAAACGGATTATTTTGCATATGTTTACGTGAATATTAATGTGCCCGTGTAGCTTCCCAATAACGGGGTTACCCAGGACTATTTTTTTATTGTTTTTTCTTATGGGCCGAAGCACTTACAGGCAGGTAAATACCTACCTGATCTGCCTGACGCTGGTCTCTGCTGACATCACATTGACAGAGCAGCTGCTTCTTGTCCCCTCTGCTCTGTCGACGGGGGCGTCACTGGCGACGTCCTCCTGTTTGACAGCCGGCTCCCCACTGCCTAACTGCGGGTAGCCGGCCGACAATCAGCTTGACGCAAGCAGTCATGTCCCGTCCACAGAGCAACCTGGAAGAGGAAGAGCTGCGTTGCAAGGTTCGATGAAATTATGAAAAAAAAAAAAAGCAATTCTGACATTTGTTTTTTGGGGAATTGTTTTGGAAATAGAAAACGTTAATCCTCAAAATATGTCAACCCCAAAGTTGTGGGTTTTTTTGTTTGTTTTTCAAGAGGAAAAAAAATTCTTGTGCAGAAATTTAAAAAAATATATAAAAGAAATAACATAATGTAGTTATTATACTCCATAAAAATATTGGAAAGCTATTTAAGATTTTGTTGTATTGTTTTTTTGTTGCTGCCTTTTCCCCCCAACAAAAAGTCACATGTATGCAAAAAATGGTACCACCAAAAAGTTTATAATTACCACACTGATCAATCCCTGGCACTTTAATGATCGGCGTGCTCCGCACACATGCTCTGCAGAGCAGGCTGTCAATCAGGGCGCCGGGCAGTGATTATAGCGCACTATGTACCGCCCTATTTACCTGCAAATTAACCCAGTATCTGCTTTCTGCATGTAAATAACATTTCTGGTAGTTCCCAATTTTATTATTATTATTATTATTATTATAGCGCCATTTTATTCCATGGCGCTTTACATGTGAGGAGGGGTATACATAATAAAAACAAGGGCAATAATCTTTAACAATACAAATCATAACTGGTACAGGAGGAGAGAGGACCCTGCCCGCGAGGGCTCACAATCTACAATTTGCTTTTTAATGCCATAAATTGTGGGTTGTTATCAATATCTCGACCTCGTGACCCCCCCACACACACACACACACACACTATACCTGATCCACATTTGTGAGATTGGTAGGTACTCCGAAACAAGAGGAAATATTTTCCCAAAGTTGCAGGGAATATCTTGCTGATCAGAGGTTTGACTGCTGGGACCCCCAGCAGTCCTGACAATTGCCCCATTTTAAATGCAGTTGAGGTCCATATGCTCTGCCTCCGCTCTGTTCATTATCTATGGGACTGCCTGAAAAAGCAATACAGCATTTATTAGTTTTCGGCAGTTTAATAGACAATCAATGGTGCAGAGGCCGAGCAGGTGAACCACCATACAAGATGGGGCTATGTAGAGCCCTATTCATGGAATTCCTGGGGTGCACCAGTAGTTGGACCTCCATCCAAGTTATCCACTAAACCATAATAGTATATAAGATGCAATTTTAGGGAGGTCTCTTTAAGCCCCATTTTGGAAGAGACTAAGAAAAGTCTTTTGATTCACTTTTGCTTAACAATTAAGATTTTAAGCCCCTTTATCTCAATAATCTGACTTGTGGCATGAGCAATGATTTACCATACCTTTAGAGGGGGCTTGAGCCACTTGTAGAAAGGAAAACCTGTACTATTCATGCTGAGAATAATTTGAGATGGGACATATACAGTGTTCTCTATTCACTGCTATAGGAGTTACAGAACTGCCACGCACACTGCCCCAGCTGCTTCTGTATCGCTCATAGAAATAGAAGTGACTGGAGAAAGCCTCATTATTCATTTTTCTACTCTATGGGGGGTCGCCTCAGCAGGGGGATCAGTAGCCACATTTCTATGGAGCTCCGCATCCCAGAAGTGATATCTGCCTGTCTCACCTTCATGGTATATACTGTGGAAATGCCATAAATGTCAGACGGGAATCCGCTTTTAATGGCCAATTTAAAAGCCTAAAATCATGTTTCAAGTGTAGGTCCGAACGCGTGGCACTCCACAAAAGCATGACAATGGTAATTTCTTTTTTAGATTTTTTTTTTTTATTATTATTATTGTGTAACAGTATCTATAATCAGTTCTGTTCTCACTCATGATCTTGCTAATTTCTCGCTGTCAGGTTCTCTGGAAATCTTATATTGACTTTGAAATAGAACAAGAAGAATTTGAGAAGACAAGAAATCTATATAGGCGACTTCTGCAGAGGACACAGCACGTCAAGGTATTCAGTACACAAGGGATATTCAGAGGAGGTGTTTTGTATCAGTATCATTGCCCTTTTAAATCGTTCTTTGCCATGGTCTCCTCGTTCTGAGCCATGGTCTCCCTGTTCTGAGCCATGGTCTCCTCGTTCTGTGTCATGGTCTCCCCGTTCTGAGCCATGGTCTCCCTGTTCTGAGCCATGGTCTCCTCGTTCTGAGCCATGGTCTCCTCGTTGTCTGCCGAGGTCTCCTCGTTCTCTGCCGCTGTCTCCTCGTTCTGAGCCGCGGTCTCCTCGTTCTGAGCCGCGGTCTCCTCGTTCTCTGCCGCGGTCTCCTCGTTCTCTGCCGCGGTCTCCTCGTTCTCTGCCGCGGTCTCCTTGTTGCCTTACGTGTTTTAATGTGTTTCGAGGTAAACCTGAAAAATTCTCATCGTTAACTGGGAATAAGAACAATCCATTTTCCAGCTATTGTATACAATCTGGAGCTCTGTGGTGGAGAAGACAGAAGCAGTTTATTACTGCTTCTGCCTTCTCTTTTTCCAGCTATATAGCTGTCAATGAGTGCTAGCCAGTGGATAGATGCAGCATCAGTGGCAATGCTTCTGTAGGGTCTGGTGCTAACATGGTTGCCGGGTCTCTGCCTGGCGTAGCAGAATAATTAGGTACTAGCAGATATCTGAGATCATGAAAGACAATTTGCATGAAAAATATACATAAGAAACATTTACATAGCAACAAAATATAATAAGTCTCCTTTTTTCATATAAAATGCATTTTATTCCATAAGTATAATGGAAGAACTTATACGTAATAGGTATCTATGTGACCATAACTACCTGGAGAACTCATTAAGCAGTATTTTTGGGGTGAAAATATGAAATCACATTTTTTTTTCTTCCAAATTATTTTTTGTATCAGATATACAGTAATTTATATGTTTTTACCGCAGATCCGCAGCATTTTTGACGCTGCGGATCTGCAACAGTTTCCCATGCGGTTTACAGTACCATGAAAACCTATGTAAAACCAAATCCGCTGTGTACATGCTGCGGAAAAAAACGTGAGGAAACGCAGCATTGTTTTTTCCGCAGCATGTTAATTATTTGTGCGGATCTGCAGAGTTTCTGCACCCATTGACTTGCATTGAGTCGGGCACATCTGCAGCAAAACCGCAGATCTAAAAAAAATCTGCGGTTTAGCTGCGGGTGAAACGCTGCAGATCGGGAGGGGGGAAGTGTGTGGACGGAGACTACAGGCGGGGTGCGGGCGGGGTCTGTGCAGGCCTCTCAGGGGTCTGTGCGGGCTGCCGGGGGGTCTGTGCGGGCTGCCGGGGGGTCTGTGCGGGCTGCCGGGGACTCTGTTTGGGCTGCCGGGGGGTCTGTGCGGGCCTCTCAGGGGTCTGTGTGGGCCTCTTGGGGGGTCTTTGTGTGTGTGTGTGTGTGTGCGCGCGCAGGCATCTTCTGATGCCTGGCATAGCCCGATGGGACTACAAGTCCCATCGGGCTATGCCTGCTACAATGACAGTGATTGACACATTAGCAAATGATGGGACAGTAGTAGTCCCATCATCCAGCTAATGTGTTGAGTGTAAAAAAACACAAGCATATAACATACAACATAACATATAACCTATAGCATACAACATGCAACATATAACAGAACATACAACATATAACATACAATATATAATACAACATAACAGAACATACAACAGAACATACAATATATAACATACAACATATAACAGAACATACAACATATATGTTGTGTTGTGTTATATGTTCTGTTATATGTTGTATGTTCTGTTATATGTTGTATGTTCTGTTATATGTTGTATGTTGTGTTATATGTTGTGTTGTGTTATGTTGTGTTATATGTTGTGTTATAACACAACACAACATATAACATACAACACAACATATAACATGCAAAATATAACAACATATAACAACATATAACAGAACATATAACAGAACATACAACATATAACATACGACAGAACATATAACATATAATAGAAATACATGCAGTGCCGGGTATTGAAGCGAGAGACTTGTGTGAGTTTCTCGCGAGTGTGACCCCGGCCTAACGCAGATTTCGTGTGTGTGTCTTTATTTAAGGCCGGGATCACACAAGCGAGAAACTCGGACGAGTCTTACATCTTAATACCTGGCCTTCCGCCGTCACTCGGGAGTGGAGCGTGCGGCTGCATAGAAATACATGCAGCTGCACGCTCCGCTCCCGAGTGCCGGCGGCAGTGCCGGGTATTAAGATGTAAGACTCGTCCGAGTTTCTCGCTTGTGTGATCCATGTATCGTATCTATCTATCCTATCTATCCATCATTTGTTTATCTATTATCTATCGTATCTATATTATCTATTTATCTATTATCTATCGATATATCTATCTAACGATATATCTACATATAGATAGATATTTTTATAGATAGATGCGATAGATGGATACAATAGATAGATACGATAGATGGATACGATAGATGGATACAATAGATAAATAGATATCGTATCTATCTATCAATATATCTATCTATCGATATAGTCCAGAAAGATGAAGGCAGCACTCCAGTAGAAAAAATAAGAGTATTGTATTGGCCCATGTGCGACGTTTCAGTTTGAGAAAGGTCCACACTTTGGACTGAAACGTCGCACATGGGCCAATAAAATACTCTTATTTTTTCTACTGGAGTGCTGCCTTCATCTTTCTGGACAATAGCATGAGGTTTGGTATATACCTGGAAGGATTTTTTGCACCCTCTGTCTTCTTTTGGTGCTGCTTTTTGTTTTGTTTCTATATATTTATAGTTAGATATATCGGTAGATAATAGATAGATATATCGATAGATGGATACCATAGATAAATACGATAGATCCATAGATAGATACGATAGACAGATACGATAGATATGTATCGTATCTATCTATCTATTGTATCCATTAAAGTGCACGCATCCCCAGCCAGCAATCTCAGAAGGCTCCTTGTAGAAAATAGTAGAAAATAGTAGAAAAAAAAAAAGGGCAAACAGCACAGCAGACTTCCAGGGAAAAAAAAAAAAGGTGATGTTTATTGCCCAAATGGCGTGGCGACGTTTCGGATACAATCCTTTCTCCCGGAGAAAGGATTGTATCCGAAAAGTCGCCACGCCATTTGGGCAATAAACATCACCTTTTTTTTTTCTGGAAGTCTGCTGTGCTGTTTCCCCTTTTTTTTTTTTTTTTCTTTCTACTATCTATCTATCTCTATCTATCTATGTATCTATCTATCTAGCTGTGTGTGTATATTCTTCAATGGAGTATGTAAATGAAGATGTTGGACAAAAAATGACATCACAATTCTTTTTTTTTTTTTTTTGTATATCTTTATTGAGCTTACAAAAACACACACAAAACACACACAGATTCGCATGAAAAATGCAGGTGACCTGCCAGTGACCTCAGGTGCAGATTTGGTGCAGATTTTACCTGTGTCAAATCCTGATGCAATCCTGAACGTGGAAGCATACCCTAAGGCTATGTGCACACGTTGCAGATTGGGGTGCAGAATTTTCCGCACAGAAACCGGATTTGCCGCGGGTTTTGTGCGGTTTTGTTGCGGAATTAATGCAGATTTTGTGCGGATTTTACCACTGCGGATTTCTACGTATAACGGAAGGGTGCAGAAACGCTGCAGTTCCGCACAAAAGAAGGGACATGCACTTCTTTTCAACCTGCAGCGTTTCCATGCGGATTTTTCTGCACAGCTTTTTTTTTTCCTTATTGATTTACATTGTACTGTAAATCACTGTGCGGAACTGCAGCGTTTCTGCGCTGAAAAATCCGCTGCGGATCCGCACAAATTCCGCATGGTGTGCACACAGCGTAAGAGCGTCTCCTACAGCACGTCAGTGAAGACCAAGAAAAAAAAAAGTTATGGCTGCTGAGAAGCAGAGAGAAAAATTAGCAGGCCTGAAAGAGTATTAATGACTGGCCAATTTTAATGGTTTAGGTCATAAACTTAATGTTCTTGTTAACTATTATTATGATTTCTTCATTTTTGGAGTTGCAGTGGGTTATTGGCTGTATATTGCAGCTGGCGCCTGCGGGTGCAGCTCCTGTACCGTCCACTGGGGGCATGTCCCAGCAAGTGAGACAGTCACATCTGTCTGTGCAAAGTGGCTAATATTATTATTAATTAATATAGTGCCATTTATTCCATGGCGCTTTACATGTGAGGAGGGGTATACATAGTAAAAACAGGTACAATAATCATGAACAATACAAGTCACAACTGGTACAGGAGGAGAGAGGACCCTGCCCGCGAGAGCTCACGATTGACAAGATCAGGAGATTTCCAAGAGGCGGCTCTTCTACAAATGTCATGTGCACAGACTCCGGATTCAGTTACCTTGCTAATTTCATCCCTCTTCTGCTTTGTTCTCCAGGTCTGGATAAGCTTCGCACAGTTTGAGTTGACTACTGGAAGCGACGACACTGTGATGAAGTGTAGACAGATCTACGAGGAAGCAAATAAGACGCTGAGGAATTGCGAGGAGAAGGAAGAACGACTGATGTTACTGGAGTCTTGGAGAAGCTACGAACAAGAGTTTGGCGCCGAGTCCACACAGCAGAGAGTGGCCAAGCTCATGCCAGAGCGGGTCAAGAAAAGACGAAAACTCCAGGCAGAGGATGGGGTAAGGCTTACAGCTGTGTGCAGATTGGTTTTGTCCCCCTCTGAGTGCAGACCACCGGAGCCGACGTCACTTCAGTACTGTCGACCGCCGTGACCGTACAATATGACATACCTCTTTGTTACAGGATTTGTACCAAGTTTTAACCCCTGGTGTCATGGACAGTTTTGGCCTTTATGCGATATCTTCTTTTACTTGTGGCATCTTTTATTTTGTCAGCGACATCGTAAGTATGAGGGCTTGGTTTTTAGGGGCTGGGGGTGAATTGTGATTGTCGGTGGCATCATGTTAGGGTACATAGTACTTATTAACAAGCTTTTATTAACTCTTTATTGGACAGAATTTAAGGAAAAACACAATCCTGCCGCTGTCTTTATGCATTTTACATTTTATTGAGTTTGCCGTGTGGCACCAATAAAGTACTGACCGCTGTTCTGGGGATCAGCACGGTTACTACAATAATTTCTGTAGTTTTATTGCTTTTGTGCAATTATTACTCTTTTAAGAATATAATAATTCGTTTTGGTTGGCCATATTCTGAAAGCTATGAGTTTCACAGTTTTCCATCAACAAAGCTATACAAGGGCCATATTGTGGTACATGTGACTTTTTTAATATTACATTATTTAGACAATTAGAGTAAAAAGAACAGCAATCTGTAGTTTTTTTGGGGTTTTTTTTTAAGCAAACCACCCACTTTCTCACCCGTCACCACCTCCAAAAAATATATATATCATATAAATATATATTGTGTTGTTATAGCACTTAAACATTATTTTTCTTTTTAATACTTGCCTCGAATGTGGAGCTGAAGATGTGGTCCTTTTGATCACATTGATAATACACTCTAAAACCTAGCAGGCTCTGATAGGCTGGACAATATGGCAAACCCTGTGGCCTTTGTTGGGACACCCGATTGCCATAGCAATCACTTGGATTTACACAGGATAGGTGACCATTTGCTGATTACACAGGGTCTAATAACACCTGTGAGTCTGCCTGTGATGTCTTCTACTAACATTTGTGATTTTTTTTTTTTTTTCTAGTCTGATGCTGGATGGGAAGAATACTACGACTACATATTCCCAGAAGATGCAGCTAATCAGCCCAATCTTAAACTGCTTGCCATGGCTAAACTTTGGAAGAAGCAGCAGAAAAACGAAGATGAGGAGGATGATGACGACGGACAAGATCCTGACAAAGACATTGATGAGAGCTCCTCCTGACACACGGGAAGCGCTGTCTGACATCATACTACTTTTTGTATTTCCTTGTACATAGCTCAGACCAGATGGATTTGTTATTACACGATCAAAGCCTCTTATGTGAAAATAAACCATTTATAGTTTACATGTTCCTTCCTCCATGGTGAAGTACTCTTTAAGGAAATGTCATAGTTTAAAAAAGGGGTTGTACGCGTGTGTGTGTGTGTGTGTGTGTGTGTGTGTGTGTGTGTGTGTGTGTGTGTATGTATATTTTTATTTATATAGCGCCAACATATTTCGCTGCACTTTACAATTAAGCGGGGACATGTACAGACAATAAATTCAATACAACTTAAGACCATTTAAATAGTGACATTAGGGGTGAGGTCACTGCTCGCAAGCTTACAATCTACAAGGAAATGGGGGGACACAATAGGTGAAAAGTGCTCGTTATTTCAGGTCTGGCAATTAAATAGGGATTTTCATATGAAGCTGCATGATCCGGTCATCAGCCCGTGTGTTTAAGTGCAATAGTCAAGTATCAAGTGCAGTTTTGTGTATGGAGGGTGTGGAGACAGATGGATAGTAGGAGGCAGATTCAGAGTAATATTTGGAAGGAGGGAACAGGGCAAAGTTAGTTGACTGAGTAGTTGATGTGGTAGGCTTGTTTGAAGAGATGGGTTTTCAAAGCGCGCTTGACTAGGTCGGGGCTAGGTATCAGTCTGATCGTCTGGGGAAGTGCATTCCAGAGAGCTGGCGCAGCACGAGAGAAGTCTTGGAGACGGAAGTGTGAAGTTCGGATTATGGGGGATGTTAGTCTTAGGTCATTTGTAGAACAGAGGGCACGTTGTAGGGCGATAGACGGAGATAAGAGAGGAGATATAAGGCGGTGCAGAACTGTGGAGAGCTTTGTGGGTGAGAGAGATGAGTTTATACTGGACCCTGTAGCGAATGGGTAGCCAGTGTAATGACTGGCACAAGATGGAGACATCGGTGAAGCGGTTGGACAGAAATATAACCCTGGCTGCTGCTTTCAAGATGGATTGGAGAGGAGAAAGTTTGGAAAGAGGGAGACCGATCAGAAGAGAGTTGCAGTAGTCCAGACGAGAATGAATAAGAGTGACAGTAAGAGTCTTAGCAGTTTCAAAGGTGAGAAAAGGTCGGATTCTGGAGATGTTTTTAAGATGCAGGTGACAGGAGCGAGTGAGTGATCGGATATAGGGAGTAAAGGAAAGTTCGGTGTCGAATATGACCCCAAGACAGCGAGCATGCTGTTTGGGAGTTATGGTTGAACCCTCCAGGGTAATTTCGATGTTTGGTAGAGTGAGGTTAGTAGAAGGGAGAAACACAAGTAGTTCAGTTTTGGAGAGATTTAGTTTCAGATAGAGGGAGGACATGATGTTAGAGACAGCAGACAGACAATCCTTGGTATTTTGAAATAAAGTGGGGGTGATGTCAGGGGAAGAAGTGTATAATTGGGTATCGTCAGCATAGAGATGGTACTGGAACACAAATCTGCTGATTGTTTGTCCAATAGGGGCAGTGTATAGAGAGAAAAGGAGGGGGCCCAGAACTGAGCCCTGCGGAATCCCGATAGTAAGGGGACGAGGAGAGGAAGAGGAGCCGGCAAAAGATACAGTGAAGGAGCGGTCAGAGAGGTAGGAGGAGAACCTTGAGGCCTATTGAGCGGAGAATAGTGAGAAGGAGCTGGTGATCCACAGTATCAAATGCGGCAGAGAGATCCAGGAGAATCAGCAGAGAGCAATGACCTTTGGATTTAGCTGTTATTAGGTCATTAGAGACTTTAGTGAGGGCAGTTTCAGTGGAGTGTAAAGAGCGGAAACCAGATTGTAAGGGGTCAAGAAGAGAGTTATCCGAGAGATAGCGGATTAGACGAGAGTGGACCAAGCGTTCCAGGAGTTAAGAGATGAAGGAAAGGTTAGAGACAGGTCTGTAGTTAGCAGTGCAGTTCTGGTCCAGGGATGGCTTTTTAATTAAAGGGGTTATGATGGGATGTTTAACTGAGGAGGGAAAGATGCCTGAAGAAAGAGAGAGGTTAAATATTTTAGTCAGGTGAGTGGTGACCACTGGTGAGAGACTGCAGGAGAGGTGAAGGAATGGGGTCACTGTTGCAGGTTGTAGGCCGAGCAGAAGCAAGGAGCTTGGAAACTTCTTCTGAAACAGGTTCAAAGATGTCTAATGAGCTTGAGGTGCGGCAGGGAAGGGGATCCAGGCACTGAGGAGATTGGGCTGAGATATCCTGATGGATGTGGTTGATTTTTTTCTAGGAAATAAGTGGCCAGATCCTCACCACTGAGATTGGAGATGGGGGCCTGTACTTTAGGTTTCAGGAGGGAGTTTAAGGTTTCAAAAAGTCGTTTTGGGTTGTTGGATAGTGAGGTGATGAGGGTGGTGAAGTAGGATTGTTTGGCCAGAGAAACGGCAGAGTTATAGGTTTTGAGCATGAACTTATAGTGGATGAAGTCTTCTGCTAAGAGAGATTTTCTCCACTGCCGCTCTGCACACCTTGAGCAACGCTGAAGAGTGTTTGCATAGTGTGCAAGGGCTGCTGTTGTCTGTGTCGGGTCTTTCTACGTGTAGAAGGTGCTGCTTTAGATCAGTGTTCCCCAACTCCGGTCCTCAAGAGTCACCAACAGGTCATTATTTTCAGGATTTCCTTAAGGTACCTTCACACATAACGATATTGTTAACGATATCGTTGCTTTTTGTGACGTAGCAACGATATCGTTAATAAAATCGTTATGTGTGACAGCGACCAACGATCAGACCCCTGCTGGGAGATCGTTGGTCGCTGAATAAAGTCCAGAACTTTATTTCGTCGCTGGACTCCCTGCTGACATCGCTGGATCGGCGTGTGTGACACCGATCCAGCGAAGTCTTCACTGGTAACCAGGGTAAACATCGGGTAACTAAGCGCAGGGCCGCGCTTAGTAACCCGATGTTTACCCTGGTTACCATCCTAAAAGTAAAAAAAACAAACAGTACATACTTACCTACAGCCGTCTGTCCTCCAGCGCTGTGCTCTGCACTCCTCCTGTACTGTCTGTGAGCGTTGGTCAGCCAGAAAGCAGAGCGGTGACGTCACCGCTCTGCTTTCCGGCCGCTGTGCTCACAGCCAGTACAGGAGGAGTGCAGAGCACAGCGCTGGAGGACAGACGGCTGTAGGTAAGTATGTACTGTTTGTTTTTTTTACTGTTAGGATGGTAACCAGGGTAAACATCGGGTTACTAAGCGCGGCCCTGCGCTTAGTTACCCGATGTTTACCCTGGTTACCGGCATCGTTGGTCGCTGGAGAGCGGTCTGTGTGACAGCTCTCCAGCGACCAAACAGCGACGCTGCAGCGATCCGGATCGTTGTCGGTATCGCTGCAGCGTCGCTTAATGTGAAGGGGCCTTTAGTATTGCACAGGTGATAATTGCATCACCTGGAGATGCAATAATTCCATCACCTGGGCAATACTAAGGAAATCCTGAAAACATGACCTGTTGGTGGCTCTTGAGGACCGGAGTTGGGGAACACTGATCTAGGGCATTCTTCAGTGTAATATTGAAGTGTGTGACAATGCTAAGTCTGGACAGGAGATGGGGGCTAAAGATGTGTGGAGGTTGTCCATAAGCTGCTGGGTATTAATGGTACGTGTATTCCGATAAGTGTGGTAAGTGGGGGTGTCCTGGGTGAGGAGACAATTCTTGACGAAAAAGGAAAGAAGGTTGTGGACCCGAGAGCGGGAGAGAGGAGTTAGTAAAGTCGTGCAGCAATCCGGGACGGGAGAAAACCAGGTCCAGAGTATTCCCGTCCTCTTGCGTAGGAGAATTAGTAAACTGTGAGAGGTTGAATGAAGACGTTAGAGAGAGAAGATGAGAGGCAGATTGGGAGAGGGGATCATTGATGGGGATGTTAAAGTCTCCCATGATGAGGGTGGGGATGTCACAGGATAGAAAGTGAGTAAGCCAGGTGGCAAAGTGGTCTAGAAACAGGCGGGAGGAGCCTGGAGGGTGATAAACAACCACCACCCGCAAGGAGAAGGGCTTAAAGAGTCTGACGGCATGGACTTCAAAGGAAGGAAATGTAAGTGAGGGAACCGGGGGGGATGACCTGGAAAGCACATTGTGATGAAAGGAGTAAACCAACACCTCCACCCTGTCTGTTCTCAGGTCTGGTGGTATGTGAAAATTTCAGCCCACCAAACGAGAGAGCGGCAGCGGTGGTGGTGTCTGAGTGCTGGATCCAGGTTTCTGTAATAGCCAGAAGGTTAAGGGAATTAGAGAGGAAAAGATCGTGAATGTAAGTTAGTTTGTTACACACAGACCATGCATTCCACAGTGGAAAGCAATAGGAGAAGGCATGCACTGAATGTTAATAAGATTAGCAGGGTTTCTATATGTAGCTGGAGAAGAGTAATGTATGCTGGTGGAGGGAGGTCCAGGGTTTGGGGAGATGTCACCTGCAACTAGTAGAAGGAGAAAAAACAGCACGAGCAGGTGGTGGGATGATTTGTATGAACGTTTTGAGTGCTGCATGGCGGTAGTGGCTGGTTTGGAGTGGGTAAGAAATGTCAGTAGAGCCTCAGAGTTATACATGGGAGAAGGGAGGGGTGGATATAGAGAGAGTGCCCAGAATGTGTTAAAGGGCGGGCGAGTTGTGAGAAAGCAGAAGTAAAAACAAATAAGCAGATTGATATGATCAATGCATAATGTAGTATGATTGACCAAGAAGCATGATTGTTTGGAAAACCTATGCACCTTACCTGTCTCCTGCCCTGTCCAACTGCCATTGTATAACTGCCATGCACTTTATACTGTTGCACTTAATAACTGTTGCACACGCGAACCCGCACGCGTCCTATCCCAGCCAGACTAAATATTTATGAAATTAAATGACTGCTAGTTTCCAAATGACCACAATCCGCAATTAACCAATTAGCATAAGGCCAGAGCAGGCATTACTATGCAGGGTAACCAACCAATGCTGAACAAGGCCATAAAACTGGGGGAAAGAGGAAGAAAGAAAAAAAAAATAGCTTTGAACACTTTAAATCAGAAACCAAAAACAGAGGGAAAAAAACAAAAAAAAAGCAACAGTTACACAGGAGTGATGGATTAAAATACCCTGAGCAAAGCTTGCTAGATATGAATCTGTTCACACTTGCAGTCAGCACACAAATGGATGATGGATTAAAATACCTGTGTGAAGAAGAGAAGAGAGGAACATCAGCTTCAATGCCATAGTCTAACTGTCAAGCACTTTATACTGTTGCACTAAATATCTGTTGCACACGCGAACCCGCACGCGTCCTATCCCAGCCAGATATATATATGAGTCAAAATTGGAACGGCATCACGTATTACCGCAGTTGTCGTTCAGCGCTTTCCCAACCAGTGTTCAAATGGCTTCCAATAATAAGCCCACGGAGTATATTGCACAGCCCAATGTGGGCATCATATCCCTGTTAAAAAAAAGAATTAAAATAAACAATAGTTATATACTCACCTTCCGTTGGCCCCCGGATCCAGGAAGCGTTTACCGACGCTCCTCGCACGCTCCGGTCTCAAGAGTGCATTGCTACGTCATCATCTCGCGAGATCGCAATGCATGGCGCTGTCACCGGAGCATCGCGAGGAGGGGCCGACGGACGGTGAGTATATAACGATTTTTTATTTTTTTAATTATTTTTAACATTAGATCTTTTTACTATTGATGCCCCATACGCATACGCTTTCCCTCAGGCTTTCACACTGCTTTTGGGTGACCTTATGCCACTCCTGGTACAAAAATGTAAGCAGTTCTTCTTTGTTTGATGGCTTGTGATTATCCATCATCCTCTTGATTACATTCCAGAGGTTTTCAATGGGGTTCAGGTCTGGAGATTGGGCTGCCCATGACAGTGATTTGATGTGGTGGTCCTTCATCCACACCTTGATTGACCTAGCTGTGTGGCATGGCGCATTGTCCTGCTGGAAAAACCAGTCCTCAGAGTTGGGGAACATTGCGTGAGCAGAAGCAATCAACTGTTTTTCCAGAATAACCTTGTATGCAGCTTGATTCATACGTCCTTCGCAAAGATTAACCTGCCTAATTCCAGCCTTGCTGAAGCATCTCCAGATCAACACCGATCCTCCACCAAATTTCACAGTGGGTGCAAGACACTGTGGCTTGTATGCCTCTCCAGGTCTCCGTCTAATCATTAGACGACCAGGTGTTGATCTGGCCATGCTTCAGCGAGGTTGGAATCTATATAATTGTCTAAGGGGTACTTCCGTCTGTTTGCCTGTCTGCAACTTCCGTAACGGAAATCCCACGTCGCTGATCAGCGACAGGCTTAGTCTGGCCGCGAATTGACCCGTCCCTACTCCTCTCCAGTCAGCGCCAGTGTGTCGCCCCATCCGGGACCAACTTTTTACTATTGATGCTAGCTATGCAGCATCAATAGTAAAAAAATATAATGTTAAAAATACAAAAAAAATAAAAAATCATGCTATTCTCACCTTCAGTCGCCTCCGCAGCTTTCCCACTCCTCGCGATGCGGCCGGCAGCTTCCGTTCCCAGAGATGCATTGCGAAATTACCCAGATGACTTAGCGTTCTCGCGAGACTGCTAAGTCATCTGGGTAATTTCGCAATGCATCACTGGGAACGGAAGCTAGCGGTAGCATCGGCACAGCTTCGCTGGACGCCGCAGGGTAAGTATATAACTACCGTATTTTCTGGTGTATAAGACGACTGGGCATATAAGACGACCCCCAACTTTGCCATATAAAATATGGAATTTGGGATATACCCGCCGTATAAGACAGGGGTCATCTTATACGCCCAATCGTGACCGCTCACGTGACCGCGACGTCATCGAAGGTCCTTCACTCACTGCATTCTTTGGAACGGAGGCAGACGCTTGCAGCGCTGAGAGCCAGGGTCCGTCGGAGGGGTGAGTATATCCATATTTTTTATTTTTCTTTATTTTTTACATGAATATGGATCCCAGGGCTTGTAGGAGAGTCTCCTCTCCTTCAGACCCTGGGAACCATTCAGGATCGCTCCGTGCACCCGTACCCGGCGTATAAGACGACCCCCAACTTTTGGGACAATTTTTAGGGGTTAAAAAGTCATCTTATACGCCGGAAAATGCAGTATTTTTTTTAACAGGGATATGGTGCCCACACTGCTATATACTACGTGGGCTGTGTTATATACTGCGTGGGCAGTGTTATATACAACCCCTGGCAAAAATTATGGAATCACCGGCCTTGGAGGATATTCATTCAGTTGTTTAATTTTGTAGAAAAAAAAGCAGATCACAGACATGGCACAAAATTCAAGTAATTTCAAATGACAACTTTCTGGCTTTAAGAAACACTAAAAGAAATCAAGAACAAAAAATGTGGTAGTCAGTAATGGTTATTTTTTTAACCAAGCATAGGGGAAAAATTTATGGAATCACTCATTTCTGAGGAAAAAATTATGGAATCATGAAAAACAAACAAAAAAAAACACTCCAACACATCACTAGTATTTTGTTGCACCACCTCTGGCTTTTATAACAGCTTGCAGGCTCTGAGGCATGGACTTAATGAGTGTCACACAGGACTCTTCATCAACCTGGCTCCAACTTTCTCTGATTGCTGTTGCCAGATCAGCTTTGCAGGTTGGATCCTTGTCATGGATCATTTTCTTCAACTTCCACCAAAGATTTTCAATTGGATTGAGATCCGGACTATTTGCAGGCCATGACATTGACCTTATGTGTCGTTTTTCAAGGAATGTTTTCACAGTTTTTGCTCTATGGCAGGATGCAATATCATCTTGAAAAATGATTTCATCATCCCCAAACATCATTTCAATTGATGGAATAAGAGAAGTGTCCAAAATATCAACATAAACTTGTGCATTTATTGAACATGTAATGACCGCCATCTCCCCAGTGCCTTTAGCTGACATGCAGTCCCATATCATCAATGACTGTGGAAATTTGCATGTTCTCTTCAGGCTGTTATCTTTATAAATCTCATTGGAACGGCTCCAAACAGAAGTTCCAGCATCACCACCTTGCCCAATGCAGATTCGCGATTCATCACTAAATATGACTTTCATCCACAGTCCACGATTGCTTTTCCTTAGCCCACTGTAACCTTTTTTTTCTGTTTAGGTGTTAATGACGGCTTTCGTTTAGCTTTTCTGCATGTAAATCCCATTTCCTTTAGGCGGTTTCTTACAGTTCGGTCACAGACGTTGACTCCAGTTGCCACACATTCATTCCCATTCCTCATTTGTTTTGTTGTGCATTTCCTGTTTTGGAGACATATTGCTTAAGTTTCCGGACTTGACGCTTTGATGTCTTCCTTGGTCTACCAGTATGTTTGCCTTTAACAACCTTCCCATGTTGTTTGTATTTCGTCCAGATTTTAGACACAGCTGACTGTGAACAACCAACATCTTTTGCAACATTGCATGAAGATTTACCCCCTTTTAAGAGTTTGATAATCCTCTCCTTTGTTACAATTGACAGCTCTCGTGTTGGAGCCATGATCCATGTCAGTCCACTTGGTACAACAGCTCTCCAAGGTGTGATCACTCCTTTTTAGATGCAGAGTAACGAGCAGATCTAATTTGATGCAGGTGTTATTTTTGGGTATGAAAATTTACAGGGTGCTTCCATAATTTTTTTCCTCAGAATTGAGTGATTCCATAATTTTTTCCCTTATGCTTGGTTAAAAAAGTAACCATTACTGACAACCACATTTTTTCTTTTAGTGTTTCTTAAAGCCAGAAAGTTGCCATTTGAAATTACTTTAGTTTTGTGCCATGTCTGTGATCTGCTTTTTTTCTACAAAATTAAACAACTGAATGAACATCCTCCAAGGCCGGTGATTCCATAATATTTGCCAGGGGTTGTACAACGTGGACTGTGCTATATATTACATGGGCTGTATTATATACTGCGTGGGCTGTGCTATATATTACGTGGGCTGTGCTATATTACGTGGGCTGTGTTATATACTACGTGGCTGTGCTATATACTACATGGCTGTCTGTTACGTGGGCTGTGCTATATACCACATGGGCTGTTATATACTGCTTGGGCAGTGTTATATACTGCGTGGGCTGTGTTATATACTACGTGGCTGTGCTATATACTACGTGGCTGTCTGTTACGTGGGTTGTGCGATATACTATGGCTGCTATATACTACGTGGCTGTGCTATATACTATGTGGGCTGTGTTATATACTACGTGGCTGCTATATACTACGTGGCTGTCTGTTACGTGGGCTGTGCTATATACTATGTGGCTGCTATATACTACGTGGTTGTGCTATATACTACGTGACTGTGCTATATAGTACGTGGCTGTGCTATATACTATGTGGCTGTGCTACGTACATACATACATACATATTCTAGAATACCCGATGCGTTAGAATTGGGCCACCATCTAGTTATATATAAATATATAAGAGAGAGAGACATTATATATTAATAAGTAAACTCTTATGTAACAGCAGGAATTATGCCACAAATCTGATTCACTAAGAAGTAAGAATGTGGCTTGTGAAGCTGCAGAGTCAGCACAATTATGGCCGGGAGAGATGGCGTGTGCGTCATAAAGCACTAAAGACAATCTAGTAATGTCAGACCTTTTCTTTAGGGTTTGAAATCGTATCTGGCAACACGTCTGTGGAAAAAATAGGGGTAAAAAGGCAGTGAATCCCAGGGGACTGGCCTAAGCATTTCAAACTACAGTGTGTCCGTAAAGTCATGATGCACTTTTGACCAGTCACTGGAAAGCAACAAAAAACAATAGAAATGTGAAATCTGCTCCAAATAAAAGAAAAACTCCCAGTTTCATACCAGTTCAGTGCAGTTCTTACCACACATGGGCAAGGACGTCTGGTGTAACAGAGTGAATAACGTCTGTGATTCTCTGTTTTAAGTGATTAATGTCGTTGATACGTTCAATGTACACATGTTGCTTAACCCCAAACGTAAAAGTCTAAGGGTGTCAGATCTGGGGATCGTGGTGGCCATGGCTTGACAGAATCCCTGCCTATCGACAGCTGGGGAATGTTCTATCCAGAAACTCACAAACAATGCTGGTGTAGTGTGGAGAGCCGTCCTGTTGAAAGATGACACCTTCTGGAAATTGTGGCACTGCATACAATTCCAACATGCTAAGACACATGTTTGCCGTCACAGACCGCTCCGTGAAAAAAATTGGCCTATTACCTCATCATGCATCAGGCCACACCAGACATTCACTTTAGGCATGTTATGTTCGTACTCAACGTAGGCATGAGGATGTTCAGCAGCCCATATTCGGACGTTATGGCAATGAACATGTCCACAGATATGGAAGATCGCCTCATCGCTAAACACAATCTTCTGCAAAAATCTTACATCATTGTCGATCTCGTGAAGCATATCTGTAGAAAACACTCATCGTTTGGGTCTATCCGCCGGTTTGATAGCGTGCAACAGCCGCAATTTGTACCCCGTAAAACAGAGGTTTCTTTAACACCTTATGAACTGTAGTCTTGCGTCCTCACTTACGGCTATCACTTCAGGCTCCGCCCACAACGGCACCCCCCCTCTCTTCCTGCGCTCCTCACGGTGCTTTCTGGTGGATGTTTTTGGCGGTTATTTTGAAAACAAAGTGCGCACACCGTGTGATGCAATTATGGCGATGTTTTTAAAAGCTCATTAAAGTCTCTGGCGTACAATCTAATAGTCTCTCTTTTAAGTAGTCTCTTAGGCGCACAAGACCCACTTCAAAGGGTCAGTCAATCCTGTTTGTGATGCCAAAATGAGTCGCCCGCCAGGGCCGTGGGGTACTCGGTACCGGGTCTGGTACTTAAAGGGATGTGTCACGGCAGCGGCGACCCGGTCCGTGGCCCTGGGCACCCATGTTAAAGGAAAGGTCTTTAAAGGGGTTGTGGAAATAAGGAATGTTTGTGAGGCCACCTGTAGTATTCGGTCAGTGGGGACCGACGCTGCTTAAAGGGGTCCTCTGGGGTGATGTTATGGTAGCCAGATGGTATACCTTCCCACAGGTGAAGTAGGTCCCCAGGGCTCCCGATGAATAGATGGAGGATGGTGAGTGGTGCAGTAAAGAACGAAGGACACAGTTGTGTAGTCTTTTTACCTGGTTTACTGATGGTAGCAGGCAGCCACAGTCCAGGGCACCAGATCTCAGGTACAGGCAGGGTCCGGCTGGCTTGGAAGTGAGTTCAGAGTCCAGCTTTACCAGGTGGAGTTAAAAGCCTTCCTTCTTGCACTGTGTTGTTATAGTCCCTTACTGCCTATGGCTTTGTAGCAAGGTCTTCTCAGTTATCTGTCCTTTAACGAGGTGGAACACAAACCCGTATGAAGGGTGACTCGAGCCTTTTTACAGGGTCTCTATCACGACCCAGGCTCTATGTGTAACTGTGTCTCCTGGGTGTTAGAGCGAACAGGCGTTATATAATCCAGCTGTCCTGCCAGTTTCTGCTAGGTATCTTAGAGTCCCACATAAGCCACGGTCTTCCGGCTACCGGTGTCTGCACTTTGCCAGGGAGACAGTCTGTTCGCTTCTGTCCTCCCCCCGGTGTCCTCGCCTGTGCTTCACTCTCCGGCACGTTAGCTAAAGGCTGTTTTTCCTTCTGTATCTCGCTATCTAGGAGCTACAGCACTTCAGGCTGTACGGCCCCTCACCCGTCCTTCTGCCTCAGACTGCTGTCTGGCATCAACTGTCTAACTCTTCCTAACTGCCTAGCAACTAACTCCTCCTACCGACCAGAGAGAGCAGCTCACCTGAAGTCGGGTGTAGAGCTCTCCCTTCTGGCCTGGAGTCAGAATGGTGTTGTATGTGCTAATTACCTGTTAAAAGGAATCCTCTATCGCTTCCAAGCGTGACATCACTCTCCCCGTGAGGCAAGCAATGCTACTGTGACAACCAGGACCCTGGGGCGTCACAGTTACTCAGGTGGTCTCCCGTGTATTTGTGACTGCTCTGAGATTGTTTTCCTTGCCGCATGATTTGCGGCTACTAGACAGCATGATTACATGTGGGGATTCCCTAGCAACCAGGCACCCCCCCCTCCCCCACATGTACTCAGACTTGCTAGCAGCTGGAAATCATGCAGCTGCATCAACAAAAACAATCTCTGAGCAGTCACAAATACTCGGAGACCACCCGCGCATGCTCGGGAAAACCCGAGCAACGAGTACACTCGCTCATCACTAGTCATCAGTCATCTAATGTGTATGACAGCCTTTAATTTAAAAGCCACATTGTGGAGTATAGATATACAAAGTTCATTTATATCGCAACTCACCCAAATTAATTGGTCTGTCCTAATTTGTCTATGGTGATAATAATGTTTGCTATCCCTAATATAACTGGGGGCATTTGAACCAGTGGTTAGAATTTCTTACCTAACCAAGCACACGTTTTCAATTAATCTACTGTACCTACGCGCAACATTATGGCCCCGATTCATCATTTGTTTTAGTTTTCTGGAGTCATTTGCTCCTTTTTAGTGGCTTTAATATTTGCGCCTTACTCGGTGAATGTTTTCTGCCACTTTTTAGTTGCCTTTTTGTTTTTCCTTCAACAACTTTTGCTCATCCAGATGTTTCTGATAGATTAATAAAATGAGACAAAAAAAATAAAAAATTCTTGGGTCAGTCCCTCCATCTGGAGTAATGGCATGGAACAGTACTAAATTTGACACTTTTCATAGCATTTGCAACTTTCTGGTGTTTGAAAAGTTGCACAAAATTAAACAGAACATTTTTGTTTTTAATTCATTAAATACATGTACCAGGTTGAAGAATTTGTCAGAATAGTTGTCAGTGAAAACCACAAACCAAAGAAAAATTACATCAATAAATCCCTAATGATGAATTGGGCTCAATTCAAAGAGTTGGGCACCCCAGTCTTAATGATGGGCGTCTATGAGTAAGATGCGCCTAATTTATTAAGAGGCGTACACTGCTTAATGAATAAGGTGCACCTTACCGGAAGTGTTACTCCAGAGACTGGAGTAACACTTCTGATGTAAGTTACTCCAAAACTTTTCAGGCAGACTTTACCACGCCATGTTTTGCCTATTCCTGGCCACTTTGGTAGAGCTGCAATTGAAATTGCAATTAAATTTTTAATACAAAAAAAAAAAATTGCAACAGTTGGTGTTTTATCCCAGTATTCTATCAAAACAAACCACGAGAAATGGAGCCCTATAGGTCTGAATGGTGAAGGAAATATTTATTTGTATCTTTTGGAGATATAGGAATAGGAGACAGGGTTTCATGAGTTCCATGGTGCCG
The DNA here is from genome assembly GCF_032444005.1 of Ranitomeya imitator. NCBI lineage: Eukaryota > Metazoa > Chordata > Amphibia > Anura > Dendrobatidae > Ranitomeya > Ranitomeya imitator. The sequence continues at coordinate 95,296,735 of NC_091286.1, forward strand.
ATTCAAGACCAGGGTTGTTCATGCCAGTCTTGATTAGGAGTCTGATGCTCCGGATTCATGAAGAAGCACACCTCTGTACCTAGCCACAAATCTAACTGCAGTCCCTGGAGCAGGATTGTGATGTTGTGAACGTCGACGACCGTCGTGAATTACAATATTTTTCTTAAATAAGATATCTCCATTATATAGGTTGGAAAGGAAATTCCAGTAACCCTACGACCGGCCATGTTGCCGTACATATTGCTGTAATTTATCATCTAATAGATGCTAACAAAAGGGAGCCCTGGACAGAACGCACCTAACACCGGGTAATTTTGGATTAACGATGCAAAATTTACATACGGACACTAATAACCTAATTGGATGGATAGGGATCTACAACTAGATAGAGGGGTAATAATGGACAGTTACTGTCCAGACAGAATGACTAGATGTCAGTGTTCGGAAGCATGCACACGGCCTTATTCCTGCTCTGTGTGATACTTGTATGTTGTTACGTGGCCAGTTTTTGCCCTTCCAGTCCTGCTGTTCGAGGATTTATTTTTTTTTAAACATCCGCTGTACGGCCCCAGGGATATGGGTAAAAATAAAAAAAAAAATACAGGGGAATAATATAAAAGTAAAAATTTGCCACCTTTGGTAAAACAGTATAAAGCCCCTGTAACACTAATATAAGGAGAGTTTGCACAATAGGCAAATAGATATTATTCTAGCTCCCAACATCTTTGGCAAACAGCTAAGAAATAGCATAACCTACCAGTTTTCACTGCGGCATGAGCGTTGGATTACATATCAGCTATTGATATGAATGGCTGTCTATAATATTAGGATGGCTCGAGGTTCACCACTCTGGCCTGTATAGGTCGTACTGAGGAGTGGACCCCTCGAAATGACGTTACAGTGGTCGGTAAAAATCAGATAATACTGATACACAATATCTCCATCTGGCCCCAGCTGAGCTTTCCGTACAGAAACAGAAAATTTACGATGAATGCTTTGCAATAGATGCCAGTCACAGCCGCACGCGACGTGGTCCTGATCTTGAAGTAGATGTGAGTCCCCGCAGGTGGGATCCGCATCTTTTGGACATTTTTTGGCATAAGCCGTGGATATGCCATACATGTCTCAGCTCGGAATAACCCTTTAATAACCACATTACTAAGTTTAGTCAATCTTCTACAAAGCAGTGGAACAGAGAAAGCTTTGTCCAAACAGGGACAACACACGATTTCAGGGAGTGTTCAGCTCCAACTACTGCTGGATTGTGAGTGCAGCCCTGGATTGGAAAAGTTTATCCTTACATTGAAGTAATGTACAAAAAATATTTTTCAAGCCTCATGGAAAAAAAACAAAACAGAAATGATATTATCAAGAACAGCTGCACATTTTATTCCATACATTCTCATATCAGCTTTTTACAGCATCATGATCTCCTATTATGAAGGAGCAAGTAATACAGCAGACTGAAGCAGTATATACAGAAGGTTCTTGGGCACAGCTACCACCTTATATTAATACTTACACATCCATATAAGAGCAGTAGGTCTAGGGTCTGCCTCCTACTACGGAAGCTGGATTCACAGGTTTAAAGGGATAAATACATCAGTTAATTTCCCCGAATCAGCGCACCTCTTCTCCATTGTCTGTCTGGTACGCTCGGATCAGGATGTGCTGCAGCACCATATAGAAAGCCTATATTTACTTTTTTTTATTATTATTATTATAACCCTGATCCTCCCTTTAAGGCTAAATCGGTCCGATTATGCTAATCACACGGGGCAGAGTTTGATCATAGTGTGATCCCATTTTCTCGCATAAGATGGGAGAAAAGAAACATTTCTCCATATTCTTCACTGGCATCCGAGTGCGGTCCAATTTTTCCCATGGACTCAATGACTTGCATGGCAGAGGGCAATCCAAATATTGGATGCAAATTATGCCTTGGCCAGACTGTGTCCGAAGAAAATAAATTAAAAAAAAAAAATAGACATGTGTGGCCCCATAGAATAACATTGGTTTGAGTGTGATCTGATGCTATGTCGGATCACAATCTGACCAAAAATATGGACATAAATCACACACTGGCTGTTATTGCAACAACGTGTTTTACTCAGGAAAAAAACGACTTTGGAAAAGCTGGCTGGGACTGATGCGTCTTGAATACCTAGTCCAGGAGGCCAGCGCCCAATAACTTCTCTCTAGACTACTGGTCTATACTGACTGGTCTCTACCTGGTTAGTGTTTCAGAATTAGCTTTCCCTAAAATGATGCAATGACTTAGAGTAAGGGTGCAGTAAGACGACCATGTAACTCAGACAACGATTGCATCACAATGCTCGGACTGAGGTTGTATTGGATAATGGGTTGGAGACTGGGGGGGACGGAGGGTTGGTTGTGGGGTAAGGGTCCTGTTTTCGTAAAAATGAAAATGTATTAATAGGTTTTGTATTCGTTATACCTGTCTGGAAAATGTGTCATACTGTGTTACTGCGTGTTATATGCGTTAATAAAAATTATTTAAAAAAAAAAAAAAAACACAATGCTCGGACTGGTTGGAGGCTCTCCTGACCTGAGAGTGACAGCATGTATTTCTGTGCAGCTGTCACGCTCCGGTCAGGAGAGCCACCGGCCAGTCCCAGCACTGCAATGCAATAGTCATCCCTGTTATAACTGAGCCCTAATACCGTACATGTCTGCACTAATGTGGCAGTGTCAGATTCATGGTGCCTGTTCTTTAACCATAGATAAATAAGGATATAGATACCTTTGGTTTTTTTATACCAAAAAGTGTTGTTTTTTTCCTTTTTACTAAAAAGCATTTTTTACAATATGGTCTCATCAAAAAACGTTAGTCGGTTTAGCGTCCATAGCCTCTCTGCACCAAAATACACAGCAGAATGAATAGAAAGGGTTGTCTGCAACCTCCCCATCAGGAGGTGAGCACTGATCAGGTTGTGCCAGGACATTCATGAGAACAGGACGGGTGTTGGATTCCAACTTATGGTGGAATGTCCTTTCAGGGATAGGCAGACACCCCGTCATTAGGGCTTCTCACTGCCCAATGCATTGGTGCGTGTCGCAGTTCCACCCCGTTATGTCCGTCACCTCCCATACTCATTCACCTGATCAGAAAAGCCAGGTGTGATTCAGGCAGATTTAGTATACCACCATAAGAGGTGTTATTAGGACCATGGTAGAGCACCACATACCTAATAGGACTTGAGTTCTGATTGAATATGAGCAGACTTACAGTGAGCGTGTGCATAAGGGAATTTTTGGAGAACATAACATCTCCGGCTATTTCAGGCAGTCTGTGAAGGATGGAAAAAACGGGTCAGACTCGTTTAGCATTGTTCTATATATACAGAATATGCAAACATGATCTTTACTATTGCGCCCAAGAACCCCAGCTAAGGTTATTCAATATCCTCCGGCCTGACCGGGTGCGGTACGGGGATGGTGGACTTTTTCTCTGTGTCTCTGGAAAGTGCCTTTCTCATATCTGCAAAGAAAACACAACACAAGGAAGCATGAACAGGATGGTATAATGTTACCTGCTACGAGGACAAACCTATAGAAATCACACACACGTGTAGAATAAACACATCAGCCTGACCAGAAATACTAAACATTATAATAAAAATAAGCCAGGACATGACAAATTAATGCCATCTTATTTATAGCCCAAGCTGCCTTGGTGGCGGACATGTACAGCACACTTCATGTATGTGGCCTTTACATTCTGAATTGTGACTGTCATTATGTTTCCAGAAGATAAATACAAGAAGTCGTGGCCACTGGATGAGATATTCTGCAAGTCCTGTCATTAACCCCCTTAAGGACAACAAAAAATGTTGGAATATTTTGTTGTATCTTGTCATTCCCGAACTAAAAACTTTTTTTAATCTTTGCATCAATGCAGCAGTATAGGATCTTGTTTTTGACAAGACAAGGTGTAGTTTCTACATGCACCATTATAGACCCATATTTTACTAGAACTCATTTTTATTAATTTAATTTTGGTGGTATATGCCAAAAAAACAACAACAACCCAATACATTGTTCACTTACCTACAAAAGTGTATTTACTTAAAACTCATGTTGTGGTGGTTACAGAGACACCAATAGGTAGGTGTTGTATTATTTTCTATGTTTGTGTGTTATTTTTCATCATGTCACTGGGGCTGGTGATTACAGCTACAAGCTGATCTTTCTCCTTTACCAGTGCCATTATGTCCGACGGCCGCACCTGAGGTTGGGAGTTCAGATGGAAATTACAATTTCCCTGAAGTGCGATCACCTTAAAGGGTCATTCCATCATTGCCTTTTACGGTTCACAGGAGAATCATTGCTTGTAGGTGCCGGTTACCAGAAGCGGGACTACTATAGCAGGTGAGTGTAAGGCTCATAGAAATTAATGGGATTTACGGACACCGCACAGTGCTGCTGGCTACATTGTTTCTGCAATATTGTAATCAGTTTTGGTACCATTTCCATAGCTCCCTTTCATTTATTATAGGGGGAAGGGGGGGGTTCACAAACAGCGCAGGTTGGAGGCACTCGGCTGTTTCCGTAATCCACCACCAGGGGCCGGGACCTGGAAGCAGCGTTTCCCATCTTAGCAGTGAAAGTCAGAGATGGGAATAAATATATGTCGATGTGCTCAGAGGACTGTATATGTTTAATCAATAACGCCATCTTGCTACTCACCATAGGCGTCCTCATCTGGCTCCCCGTTGCTGGCTGAATAGTACTCAATCACGGTCCTGTACACACTATAACCCAGCTGCTTGTACATGTTAACTGCGACCTGATTGGATACTCTAACGAAAAGATCCACAAAGAACCCTCCTTTCCTGAAAATAAGGAAACGGGAATTAGCGCACAGACGAAAACCCACCAAGTAAGGAACACAGAAGAGTCATCACCTTTCAGATATTTCTTCTAGGAGCTCCATGAGTTTAGCAGCCAAACCAAGACGCCGGAATTCAGGGGCTACGGACAGTGCGGTGACGTGGCCATGCCACTCCTCTCTGGCCACCGATCCTTCTGCTTTCCCCATTACTGCAACACAATGAAAAAAGGTTTACATGGGAGAACTCCGTCTTCAGACAGGTAATAATAGCAAATATCAGTGTGGGAAGTGATCGCTTATACAAACGCATATACAGAGGTGCAAAAATACTTCCCTCACTCACATATAGAAGACATTTGCCAGTGCAAGTGGTTGAGATTTAGGTAGAAGAGCAAGTGACCACCACTGTAGGGTTATAGGACCGACAACATGGAAGCCGAGCTCAGTCTAGCCTCATCTCTGTGCCGTGTGAAGAGGGCAGCCATCTCCTCATCACTGGTCTCAGCAAGCAGAATTGTCAAATTCCGGAAAGGACCATAGGGACTAACAGCCATTCTCCCTTTGGAGGGAGGAATATGCGGGAAACAAGTGTCCTAGATAATGGAGCTTGAACACTTGTACAAGGCGGCCTCACTGGGACCTACCAGTGTTTTGCTGCTCTATACTGTGTCTGTAGGCTCATGTATGGAGGAGAGAACAGGCTTGTCCCACTTCTGTCATGAAAGCAATAATCTATAAGCAATGCTCTTTACTCATATGCCTCTGGCCAAAACTGCGAGCTCTCCTCAACAAGCTGAACCTGTCTTTCTGATACCAATGTTCGTCATCCGCGCATTATCATTAAAGGGGGTTTCCATCTAACAAACTACATTTTAATCAAAAGATCTTGGAATAAAAACACATTTCCACAATTGGATATACAAATGAAAGTGTTCCTGTGCTGAGATAATTTTATAAATGTTCCCCTGCTGTGTACTGTGTAATGACTGTGTCTGACCGTACAGGAACATGGTCTGACCACACCACAGCTCCTGGACAGGAGAGGAAGAAAAAAAAAGAGAGGATACAGACATTATCGCGCAGGATCACAGCTGCTGCTTTCTGTGAGGTAAAACATTTCCTTGCCAGTTGTTTTTAAACACGCAGTGAAATGTTTTACCTCACAGAAAGAATCAGCTGTGATCCTGGCTGTCCTGTCTGTATACTCACTTTTGTTTCCTCCTCTGCCCAGGAGCTGTGGTGTGATCATGCCATGTTCCTGTACAGTCAGACACAGCCATTACACGGTGGGGGCACATTTATAAGATTTATCTCAGCACAGGAACATGTTATAATCCCTAATGTGTATGCATGTCATATTGTGTCCCTGACTTTGCTGCGAGCTCCGGATCAGCGCTCCACCAACAGCTGTTTACAAGATAAAGCCTGCAGTCAGTCTCTGACAGTGGGACAAGTGGAGAGAGACACTTCCACAGGTGAAAATGATTTCACCTGTGGAAGTGCTGCTCTCTTCACTTTTCCCACTGTTGCTGAGCCACACCAGCTGGAGCCATGGCACCCACCAGTTTTCCTCCCATGGAATTTCAACCTACAAAGCGTGACAAGCTCTGATACTGTTGTCAATCTCTGACTGCGGGATTAAACATGCGCCGTCCAGAAGCGAGTCATTCCAGAAGAACATCAGCGCCCGTCACGTGGTTGGTCATTAGCAAAATTCTCAATTCTGAAGTAAAATCAGCATTTATTGAAGACACATTCCCATTACTGAGCTAGGAGATGGCAGTTAGTGTTGAAAAGATTCTATGTAGGATAGGAGGGGCAAAAGGGAGGAGCGCTGCCTCTAGCTCCTCCCTTCTACATAGAATTGTATCCATAGCAACTGCCATCTGTCTCAGTAATGGGAAAGTGTCTTCACTGAATACTGATTTTACCACAGAATTGAGAACTTTGATAATGACTGATCAATTTTGGCAGAAAAAGAAGCAGATTTTCCTGATAAGATATATTGCAAAGTTGCTTATTTTCATGTACACAATTAATTTATGGAATAAATATTATGTGATGATTACCCTTCACATTACCCTGTTTGAACAGCTGACATGTGCCCCTAACAGCCGTGGGTGAAATCGCGATCCATCCGAGGCTATTAATCTGTTAAATGCTGCTGTCAATCTCGGACAGCGGCATTGAATGTGCCTGTAGCGTAAGTGCGTCACTAATCTGGCCCATGTCACATGATCGCGGGTCGCCGATGGGTTGGCATGACAACCCGCGTCTGCAGCGGACCTGCATGGTTGTGATTGTTGGATTGCCATGAGCGCTGCCCAGAGGTCGCTCATTGCCTGTGTGTAGCAGAAATGCTCACTTGCTATCTGATCAGCGCCTGTGTGTAGCAGAGGCGATCAGACAACTGCAGCTTCTAGTCTCCCATGGAGACTATTGAAGCATGCAAAAAGTAAAAAAAAAAAAGTTTAAAAAACAAACAAAAAAAAAAAAAAAAACAGGATTTTTGGTTGCTTACCGTAAAATCTGTTTCTTGGAGCCTCCATTGAGGGACACAGGAACCATGGGTGTATGCTGCTGCCACTAGGAGGCTGACACTATGCAAATAAAAAAAGTTAGCTCCTCCTCTGCAGTGTACACCCCACCGACTGGCATTATACTCTTCAGCTAGTGAGAAAGCAGTAGAAGATAATGAGCAAGGTTGAAAAACCATAACCACAAACTTGAGAACTGTAAATGTGATAACAGTCATAGAACATATAACAACAGAAACATTGGGGAGGGAGCTGTGTCCCCCAATGGATGCTCCAAGAAACAGATTTTACGGTAAGCAACCAAAAATCCTGTTTTCTTTATCGCCTCTCATTGGGGGACACAGGAACCATGGGACGTCCCAAAGCAGTCCCTAGGGCGGGAAAACATACTTCCATCAGGTCAGAGGACTCACCACTGCCGCCTGCAAGATCCTTCTGCCTAGGCTGGCATCCGCCGAAGCGTAGGTATGGACCTTGTAAAATTTGGCGAACGTGTGGATGGAAGACCAAGTTGCCGCTTTGCAAAGCTGTAGGGCGGAAGCCCTGTGGTGCACCGCCCAGGAGGCGCCGACCGCCCGGGTAGAGTGAGCCTTAATCCCAGGACGGGGCACTCTGTTCTTGACCCGGTAAGCCTCCAAAATTGCCATTCTAATCCAGCGAGCAATAGTCGCCTTGGAAGCCGGTTGGCCTCTGCGCGTGCCATCAGGAATGACGGAAAAAGAATCTGTCTTCCGGAAAGTGGACGTTCTATCCAGGTAGATCCTCACTACCCTGACGAGGTCCAGCTTGTTCAACGATCGCTCCAGTGGATGAGTCGGAGCTGGACAAAAGGAAGGTAGAACGATGTCCTCGTTGAGGTGGAAGGTGGAAACCACCTTAGGAAGAAAAGAAGGTGGAGGCCGGAAGACCACCTTGTCCTGGTGAATGACCAAAAACGAAGGTCGGCAAGACAGGGACGCCAACTCGGAAACGCGGCGAATAGACGTGATGGCCACAAGAAAGGTCACCTTCCAAGATAGAGGAATCTCCCTAAGAGGCTCAAAGGGGGAAACCCTCAGAACGTCCAGTACCAGGTTTAAATCCCATGCATCCACAGGGGCCCTGTACGGCAGGACAGCGTGGGCTACTCCTTGAAGGAAGGTCTTAACCTGTGGCCGAGAAGCTAAAGTCTTCTGAAAGAGGATGGAAAGCGCAGAGACCTGGCCCTTCAGGGAGCTAAGAGCCAGGCCCGAATCCAGTCCTGCCTGAAGGAAGGCCAAAAGAGAAGGCAGGGAAAAAGACATAGATGGAACGCTTTTGGACTCGCACCAACGGAAGTAAGCCTTCCAGGTACGGTAGTAGATCCTGGAAGACGAATGCTTCCGAGCCTGAATCATGGTGTGAATCACCCGGTCCGAAAGGCCAGACGCTCTTAGAACTGCGGTCTCAACAGCCACGCCGTTAAACTGAGCGACCGAGAATTCGGGTGGCAGATCGGACCCTGAGACAGCAGATCGGGCCTGTCTGGAAGGCGCCAGGGAGCGTCCGCGAGAAGGTTGACAAGCTCCGCGAACCAAGCTCTCCTGGGCCAATCCGGGGCGATCAGGATGACCGGCACCCCTTCCGCTTTGATCTTCTTCAACAGTTTGGGAAGTCGGCGGCCCAGTTGTCCACGCCAGGGATATGCACCGCGGATATCACCGGAACCGTTGCCTCTGCCCAAAGGAGGATCTTGGATACCTCGGCAATGGCCAAGGAGCTCCGGGTCCCCCCCTGATGGTTGACATATGCCACAGCCGTGGCGTTGTCCATCTGGATCCGGACTGGCAGGCCCCTGAGAATCCTTTCCCAGTGGCGGAGGGACAGAAAGATGGCCCGAATTTCGAGGACATTGATTGGCAGAGATGACTCCTGCGACGACCAACGGCCCTGAACAGTCAGGTGGCGAAAAACCGCACCCCAGCCGAGCAGGCTGGCGTCCGTCATCGCCACTTGCCAGTGAACTGGAAGGAAGGACCTGCCCTGGGAGATGAGAGGTGACGTCAGCCACCAGTTGAGAGACCGTTTGACCCGAGAAGAGAGTCGGATCGGCCGATCCAGGGAGAAGACAGACTTGTCCCACTGAGACAGAATGGCTTGCTGAAGGGGTCGCGAATTAAATTGGGCGAAGGGAATCGCTTCCAATGTTGCTACCATCCTCCCCAGAATCTTCATGGCCGATCGGAGGGAGGGAGGCTAAGGACCCTGGAGCAAGCGTATGTCCCGACAAAGAGTGGATCTCTTGTCTTTGGAAAGGAAGACTCTGGTCTGACGAGTATCGAAGAGCATGCCCAGAAAGATGTAGCGCTGAGAAGGAATAAGGCAGGACTTCTTCCGGTTGACCAGCCACCCAAAACGGGCTAAGGTGTCGAGAACGATGGACAGGATTTCGTGAGCCTGTGAAAAGGACGGAGCCTTGATGAGGATGTCGTCGAGGTATGGAAATATGACCAGGCTTCTGACTCAAGATGGCCATGAGCGCCGCCATGATCTTCGTGAACACCCTTGGAGCGGTTGCGAGGTCGAACGGCAGGGCGACGAACTGAAAATGTTTCCGGAGCACTGCAAAGTGCAGGAATCGGTGATGTCCGGGAAATATCGGGACATGGAGGTAGGTGTCCTGGATGTCTATTGAGCACAGAAATTCCTGAGCCTCCATGGAAGCAATTACTGAACGAAGGGATTCCATCCTGATGTGTCTCAGGCGAACTCTCCTGTCCAGCAATTTGAGGTCCAGAATGGGGCGAACCTTGCCGTCTTTTTTCGGTACCACAAAAAGGTTCGAGTAGAAACCCGTGAACCGTTCTTTTTCCGGGACGGGAACAATTACCCCGGCTTTGAGAAGAGAAGCGATGGCTGCGAAGAAACCCGGAACTAGAGCGGGATCTCTTGGAGGACGGGATTCGAAGAAACGATCCCGGGGTCGTGAAACGAACTCTATCTTGTATCCCGAGGATACAACTTCCCTGACCCATGCGTCCTCTACTGCGGAAATCCAGACATCCCTGAAAAAGAGAAGACGGCCGCCCAACCTGGGAGTTGGGCTGGAGTCTTGCTGAGAGTTATGCCGAGGTGGATCTTCCAGTCCTGGGCCTGGAGGATCTACCCTGGGAGTAGCGAGGACGCCAGGACGGAGTGAGCCTAAAGGACACCGCCTTCTTCTCTTGACGTACCTGTGGCCTCTGTTGCTGCTGGGAAAAGGAGTTTGACGCAGCGAAGCAACGAAAAGGCCGAAAGGATCGAAACTGCCGTCTAGGAGGATGGCGACGAGGCTTAGCCTGGGGGAGAAGAACTTGTACCCCCGGTGGCATCCTTAATGATTTGGTCCAGCTGGGAACCAAAGAGACGAGAGCCCTGGAAGGGCAGACTGGTAAGGGACTTTTTGGAAGATAAGTCCGCCTGCCAGGCCTTGAGCCAAACGGTCCGGCAGATGGCATCAGCATTGCTGGAAGCCTGAGCCGCACAAGACGCGGCATCCAGGGAGGTGGAGACCAGGTATTCCCCAGCGTGGGAAATCTGGTTGGCAAGCTCCGCTAGTTGCATGGGAGGCGCCCCGTCCAGGATACCTCGGAGATCTTTGGCCTATTTGGAAATGGATTTAGAAATTCAAGTAGAAGCAAAAGCTGGGCATAGAGCTGCTGCAGCCGCTTCAAACGCTAACTTTGCAAAGGATTCTACAACTCTATCATTAGAGTCCTTGAGAGATGCTCCGCCGGTCAGTGGAAGCACCGTGTTGGTGGACAGCCTGGAAACAGGGGGATCTACCGAGGGAGAGACCGTCCAATTGGCGGTAAGTTCTGGAGAAAAGGGATATAACACACCCAGGCGTTTTCCCCTCTGAAAACGTCTGGTCGGGTTCTCTCTCTCTCTGGACAAGATTTCCTCGAATTCAGGATGAGGAGCAAAAAACTTGGAAGGTGTTGGCCCGTCTAAACGAAACCGCCTGATCTGCAGGTTCCATAGAGGGATCCTTGATGCCACAGGTTTGGTTTATTGCCCCAATGAGATTCTGGACCATATCCCTCATTGTGGCGATTTGGTTAGAATCCAGCTCCGAAATATCCTCTGAGGGCGCATCAGAGAATGCCTCGCCTAACTCAGGGGAGGAGGATTGGGGGGGGACACCGACCGCAGGGGAGGGCCGTGTGGCGAGATGGAGCGAGAAGAGGACTCAGACCGACGTTCCTGTCTGGACCTTTTGTGGCTTATCAAGGTGGGCTCGGGCGGCGGTTCCTGCGATCCGCTGGCCACTGAAGGGGTAACCGATCCAGCACGGACACCAGGGTTTGAGACACCCGTGTTAAATCGGCCACCGATTGTGACAGAGAGGAGGCCCAGCCTGGGATGGGGGTATCACTCTCGGGCGGATCGGCCGGAGGATCCTGGGTGGTGGGAACAATCGGGTTGCTGCAGGACTAGCATAGCGGAGAGGACTGACCTGAGGGAAGTTTGCTGTTACAGGACGAACATGCAAAGTACTTGACTAAGGCAGAAGATGAAGAAGTAGGGGGACGAGAGCGGCCCCCTTTAGAGTTAGACATTTTGAGAGGTCCCTGAAGAAAATGCCAGCGGGTTAGGGGACAGTGGGGCAGAGGGGGGTGTCAGTCTGCAGTGCAGCTACTCACGGACCAGGTCCTGGAAGATGTCCCGCTTGCGGTGGAGAACTCCCTGTATTCTGCGCAGATCGTGTGCTGTGCCCACAGAAGAGTGCGGTGGCGAAGGTGCGGGGCGCGCTGCGTGAGCTCCTGCTACTGAGAAGTGGTGAGCACACACAGACGCTGTCCCTGAAGGGGGCGGAGCCAGACACAGGGGCGCCGGTGAGCAGGGCACAGTATGTCGGGCGGGAGAAAAGCACGCCCAATGAAACAGGAAGTGGGTGGAGCGCGGCACCAGAAGTAGGCCCTGGGAAAAGCCGGGGCCTAAATTAGAAGCCGGTGACCGCCAAAATGTGTGCGGGCGCGAAGGAAAAGGTGCGGGCGCCCCGGCTGACAGGCGCGGCAGCCGCTGCATGTAAAGAGGAGCGCTGGTGCCGGAAGTAGGCCCCGGGAAGAGCCGGGGCCTATATTAAAAGCCGGCAGCCGCAGGAGACGACCTCGGCCGCTGGGAGGGACCGCGGCCGCGAGTCACCTAAAGGGTACGGCCGCCGTGGAAAAAAATCAGCGCGGCTGCCTGTAGGGGGCTGCGCCGCAGAGAGAAGAGAATGCAGCCGCAGAAGGCAGAGCGACTGCCGCCGTGGGGAAGCAGCGCGGCCGGACATCAGAGCCGCCGTGCAAAAGATGGGCCCCGGTTTTTGTCCCTAATTGTCGCCCAGTGCAGAAAAGGTGAGGCCGCAGAAATAGCAGTGCGGCTGCCTGTAAGGCAGGAAAGGTAGGGAATCCACAGAGGCCACCGAAGAAGAACTGATAGGGAGCACCAAAATACTCACCTAACATCCCACGCCGTCGTACTAACCTTAAAAACATGGAAGATATTAGACGTCCGTGGAGCTGGTGACGGACGTCCTCGTCTCCTCCGACCGACAGGCTCTGGTAGGCGAGTGGGTGGGGGACGGGGCCAGGACCGGACTTCTGAGCACGCTTGTGTGCTACGCTCTTGGTCCTGGAGAGGGATCTATGAGGATACGGGGTGGCAGTACACGCCGTACTCATAGTCCGCTTTGTGGGACTACTGGTGTGACTGCTCACCCTGTATCCCTTCCGAAAAACCTGAAAAGAAACAACGCACATTGAGGTAGATAAGAGTCTAATGAAAGACCGGTGTCCACCTCCTACTGACACTAAGCTAAACTGAAGAGTATAATGCCAGTCGGTGGGGTGTACACTGCAGAGGAGGAGCTAACTTTTATTTGCATAGTGTCAGCCTCCTAGTGGCAACAGCATACACCCATGGTTCCTGTGTCCCCCAATGAGAGGCGATAAAGAAAGAAAGAGAAAAAAAAAAAAAAAAAATCACCCCCCTTTCGCCCCATTCAAACTAAAACAATTAAAAAAAAAAATACATATATCTGGTATTGCTGCGTTCAGATCTATCAAGCTATAAAAATAATTAATCTGATCGGTAAAAGGCATAGCGAAACAAAAAGACAAAATGCCAGAATTACATTTTTTGGGTCGCCACAACATTGCATTAAAATACAATCAGGAGCGATAAAAGATCGTATCCACACCAAAATTGTATCATTAAAAACGGTAACACAGTTGTGGCATTGCACTTTTTTGCAATGTCACAGCTCTTGGAATTTTTTTTCCCATTTTCGAGTACACGATATGGTAAAACCAATGGTGTAGCTCAAAAAGTACAACTCATCTTGCAAAAAACATGGTAATATTGACGGAAAAATAAAAAAAATTATGGCTCTGCGAAGAAGTGGAGTGAAAAAGTGGAAACGCACAAACTAAAAAGGGCTGTGGCGTGAAGGGGTTAACACTACACATATCACAGTGGCTGCTATCTTAGAGGAAGGAGGACAGGGACAAGGTCTCTGTCACTGTCGGTGATGAGGTGCAAGGTTACTTTATCGTATTTTTACACCTGCGTTTGTCAGGACCTCAAACTTTTAGAACGGGGTCTTTGGATTTTCATTGTTTTGACACCACAACAAAACTTTATAGAAATGCCAATGAAGCCTCGGACAGTTGAGTGAACCGAGCCCTATGGCTATGCTTTTTTTTTATGTTGTACCCCTGTTAAGTATTATATAAGCGGAAATCTTCTGCCCCTTGGTTTAAGTGCAGATATGAGTGATATAGATTGGCGCTGCCCTGGTGCTGCGTCCAGTCCAGGACTGTGGCAGCCGGTCTTCATATCTGTGCACAGCATCCTCAGTCCTCTGTTTACTAAGCCCCGCGACGTCATAATGTGCCCACGGTGAGGGTGCGGAAGACTGGTGCCACAGAGGTCCGGACTGGACCATGGCCGCATAAAAGTGGTACAATACACACACACAAACTTTGGATAGCGTTGTGTGTGCCGGTCTGATATTCCAGACCCACCCTTGGCAGGAACACTGCAGTGTTTGTATATTGTCAAGTGCTAATATTAAATCACACAGTGACCGCTACTGCGATCGCTTTAGTTTAACATGCGAGATTCCTACATTCTGATTGGCTGGCTATTGTTTTAAATATTGTTTGTACCACAATGACTCTAAGACTAATAGCAGCTTTGATCGAAACGCGTGGGCCCTGCCGCTACTGCCAACGGGATTTTTAAAAATGTTTGAAAGTTTCAGGATTTTGACATCACTCCCAGGGCTGGATGTGCAAGATTCACTATTTAGGCATTTGGTGGAGGTCTGATAACCTGGACCCCACCAATCAAAGCTACTTAATGGATATAACAGATCAAATATTATTTAGGCTAAGTTCACACTGGGTGGTTTTGCTGCGTTTTTTTTATGCCAGTTTTCACATGTGTTTTACAGTACCAACAAGGCCTATGAGATTTCAGAAATCTCATGCACACACATTGGGTTTTTGTCATCAGTATTTTGTGCTTTGCTTGTTTTTTTGGACATAGAACATGTCCCTTCTTTCAGCGTTCTTTACCCATTGACTTGAATGGGTGGTTAAAAAAAAAATGCACCAAAAACGCAGGTATCGTGTTTTGCAGCGGTTTTTATGCCAAAAACTATTTCTATGTAATAGCACTTTTTTTCCCCCCCCAACACTAAACTTTATCAGCAGGCACAAAAGACAAATCCATCATGCCAAAACCACTGCAAAAACACCGCAAGAAAAACAAAGGAAAACATGATTTTTTTCTGCAGCTTCTTTCCTGCAAAGAGATCAGGTTTTGCTGCAGAAAAAAAAAAAAGCTTAAAAAAACGCCCAGTGTGAACTTCCCCTTAAAGTCCAGTTACGCTTGTCATGGCTGTAGGTCACTTGCTTTCACCATAAATAACAATACAGGAGATTACTGTACAATTACTTACTGTAACCCATAAGTTCTCCACCAGGCGCCTCAGCAACAATGAAGTATTCGGGCCAGTGCGCCAGATACTGCAAGTAGAAAGGGATCCCATACTACAGCTCCCGTTAAGGTAACATTAGGTTCCAGGATCTCGCTGCATTGTGATCTCGAGGACAATGCGCTTACACAGAAAAAGAACTTGGAGTGGTTTTAGATTCATCAAAAAGGATACAGTCTCTGTGAGAGGATCCAAATTTCTGTAAAAAAAAAATAAATACGGTAAGTGTTTGCGTGCGCTGAAACACAATAGAACAATCATAAGTACGGTACTAAGCTAAGGATATTATCATTGACATAATAGCAAAATGCATCGCCAGAGTTATGTTAGTAGATGTATCACAATTATATCTTGATATTTTGCACGGTAGTTACTTATAGTTTATAATTCTGCTCTAGGCCGTTTAGTACGGCGGCTGTGCTTATTGATGGGAGCTAGCCCGAGTAGAGCTGCAGTATAAAGCACAGAGGAGGCAGAGAAGCACACAGGATTTGTACTGACCCAGGTAAAGCATAAACAGTTGGGGGTATATGGCAGCAGCACCGAGCGTCTGGACTGTCCCTGTAAATCCAAGTTGTAGCACACAGAACACCATGTCTGTAGTGGTCCCGTCATTCTGTGCAGCATAGCCATGAGGGGTCACTGAGTATAAGGTGCATAGATACATCGGAGCAAAGCCAGCAGACCCTGACAAACTCCGAGACCAAACATCTACATCAGGTCTCTGTGGCGGCCCAGAGATAAGACGAAGAAGTATCAGAAATGGACAAATCTGGCAGCGACTTGTTTCACTCTCTCCAATTAAAACACATGAACGCGCTACCAAGTTGGGTGCAGGAGAGAGAGCAATCAGCTGAATGAGCGCTTGCCAATGGCTACTGAAGGTATACGCTATGATGGCGTCTGTACAGTGCTGAGGAATTAATAATTAATTAGTGAGTAAAATAAAATATACTTGCACTGTAAGGAGTTTTTGGCACATAAACACTGCCCTATATCAGTAACGGCTGCTGTATCCGAATAGAGGGCAAACTGGAGTGTTAGGGTCCGGTTACACCTGTTGATCATGGGCTAAAAAAAGACCATTTGGCCATTTACACAGGCAGGCCGGCCACTAAACAGATCAGTGCACATAAGCTGCCATTGCGCTCAGCAGCGTCGGTCAGGATAATGTGCTGTCAAGAACGATGATCTTTTGTGCAAGCCAAAAGATTACTTCATCCAACAAACAAGTGTTTAGTGAAAAAGCTTCCTAGGAATGCTTGTTTCCCAATAATCGCACGGTATAAATGCTGCTTTACTGCCGACATTACACGTCATCACAGATAGGAGACAGCTAGAGATGAGCACATAGGTCTGTAGGACCCTGGTACACTGCGCTTCTGCTGACATCATGCATGTATACAGATCAGTAGCCCCGGGACGCTGTGGGTAGGAGGAATTCGCAGGGCTCCTTTCTGGCAGCCGATGCTTCACGTGGTTGCTCGACCGGGGTCCGGCTAATCCAGTCACTCATCTTTTGTGAAGGTGACGGCAGAGGCCATCACTGATTCTGAGCACAAGCCTCTGAACAGCTCAGACACAACGGAGCGAGGGCCAGTGGTGCTACTGAGAATGTGGGCGGCTTCCTTCAGCGGTACCACAGGCGACAGCGCAGTAACATGCGACCCAAGCTCCAATACAAAGTGGATCTTCAGTGCCCGGCTCTTAGGATCAGTGGACACCCCTGAGGTCAGGCACCCACCGATCACCTACAATGTTGGGAATAACCCATAAGAGCAACCATGGAAGCGAGGCTGAGAGCGCACCATGCGGGAGCCTCCATCTGCCACTACGGAGGCATGGCTGTCTACGCAAAACAATGGACTCCTCTGTGTAACCTGCAGGGGCCTCCGGAGGTCAGCAGGGCCCACTGTGCGACAGCATCAACGCATCATAGCAGGTGCAGGGTTACCAGCTGTGCTCATGGCCAGACATCCCCTTTAAGGCCTACCTTATGTATGAGCAGTGCTGGTCAGACATCCCCTTTAAGGCCTGCCTTATTTATAAGCAGTGCTGTCAGACATCCCCTTTAAGGCCTGCCTTATTTATAAGCAGTACTGGTCAGACATCCCCTTTAAGGCCTGCCTTATTTACAAGCCGTGCTGGACAGACATCCCCTTTAAGGCCTGCCTTATTTATAAGCAGTGCTGGTCAGACATCCCCTTTAAGGCCTGCCTTATTTACAAGCAGTGCTGGACAGACATCCCCTTTAAGGCCTGCCTTATTTATAAGCAGTGCTGTTCAGACCACCCCTTTAAAGTTTGCCTCAGTGGTACGCAGACATTCCCTACTCTCCATCCCCTCGTCTCACATGTTGTTGAACCGAAAGAGATCGTCACAGGTGAAGGCTCGCAGCGAAGTCATCCTCCCTCTCTAGCAGCGGCAGCAGCACACCGAGAACCACTGGCGGAAGTCGGGCAAACACGAACCGGAAGTGTTCGGGGAAGTGACGTCAGAGAACTGGCAAACTACTCGGCTGTCATGAAGGACGCTGGCAGGGCTGCAGTTGTTATGGGGACGTGATGGCCGTGTATCTGCAGGTGGGCGGGGCTTAGTTGTCTCTGGCCTATCAGCAGTGGCAGGCTGCTTTTCCCACTGGTCTGCAGTTATCAGTGGCTCAGTGCTAGTGATAGTTACTGTATATGAGGCAGTCGTGCTCCGTGACACGGTGTCTGCCGCCCTTCTCACGGTTTATCAGTACCCGGCACTGGGGTCACATTTATAACTATTCCTGTAGATTTAGCATAAACCCAGACTGTACAGGCCAGGCCATGGCATATGTGACAGACCTGTGTATCACATCACCCCACGCCTGACCACAACCGTCCAGTGAGGATAAAATGTGTCACAAGGAATATGGCGCTGCACACACAGCAGGTTCGATGACAATTGGAGGCGGAATTTGTGCTGGTTTGGTTTCGTCTGTCTCCATATAGAGCGCGCTAATGTCCACTGCAGCCGTGACACAGACCTGGCACAGGGGCAATGAGTTAATGGCCGGGAAAGATCAGAAAAAGGGGATGCAGGGGCTTCATAAACAAGGCGACCCCGTACAACATGGCTTCCAATGTATTTATGCTAGAAAATGTAGATATGTAGTGACCCGGCCCCACAGGGCATTATCCTACCAAACACCGAGACAGAGACTCCACTGTGACCACTCGTTCCCTCAGGAAATTCTATTTTTTTTTTGCTTCTGAGGCGTCTGGAATATGATGCATATTATATAATAAAGAGCGAAGGACAGCGGCAATGTCACACAACGTCTCTCCTTGTCTCAAGGACTAACCCTGAACTGGTCACCAATAGCTCCACCATTGTGTGGAGACACCAGTAATATTTTTGATGCATTAAATCCTCCTTCACTATTCTATAAACACGCTGCTGGGGGTGAAGTATTAAATGGAGTCTGTCATCAGATTCATGCTGCTGAACCACGGGAAGCATAAATCAGATCTCACAGACAGTATAAATCAGAACTCACAGACAATATGAATCAGATCACACAGACACTATGAATCAGATCACACAGAGACAATATGAATCAGATCCCACAGACAGTATAAATCAGATCCCACAGACACTATGAATCAGATCACACAGACAATATGAATCAGAACTCACAGACAATATGAATCAGATCACACAGACAGTATAAATCAGAACTCACAGACAATATGAATCAGATCACACAGACAGTATGAATCAGATCCCACAGACAATATGAATCAGATCCCACAGACAATATGAATCAGATCCCACAGACAGTATAAATCAGAACTCACAGACAATATGAATCAGATCACACAGACAGTATAAATCAGATCACACAGACAGTATAAATCAGAACTCACAGACAATATGAATCAGATCACACAGACAGTATGAATCAGATCACACAGACAATATGAATCAGATCACACAGACAGTATAAATCAGAACTCACAGACAATATGAATCAGATCACACAGACAGTATGAATCAGATCACACAGACAATATGAATCAGATCCCACAGACAATATGAATCAGATCCCACAGACAGTATAAATCAGATCACACAGACAGTATAAATCAGAACTCACAGACAATATGAATCAGAACTCACAGACAGTATGAATCAGATCACACAGACAGTATGAATCAGAACTCACAGACAATATGAATCAGATCACACAGACAGTATGAATCAGATCACACAGACAGTATAAATCAGATCACACAGACAGTATAAATCAGAACTCACAGACAATATGAATCAGAACTCACAGACAGTATGAATCAGATCACACAGACAGTATGAATCAGATCACACAGACAATATGAATCAGATCCCACAGACAATATGAATCAGATCACACAGACAGTATAAATCAGATCACACAGACAGTATAAATCAGAACTCACAGACAATATGAATCAGAACTCACAGACAGTATGAATCAGATCACACAGACAGTATGAATCAGAACTCACAGACAATATGAATCAGATCACACAGACAGTATGAATCAGATCCCACAGACAATATGAATCAGATCCCACAGACAATATGAATCAGATCACACAGACAGTATAAATCAGAACTCACAGACAATATGAATCAGAACTCACAGACAGTATGAATCAGATCACACAGACAGTATGAATCAGAACTCACAGACAATATGAATCAGATCACACAGACAGTATAAATCAGAACTCACAGACACTATGAATCAGATCACACAGACAGTATGAATCAGAACTCACAGACACTATGAATCAGATCACACAGACAGTATGAATCAGAACTCACAGACAATATGAATCAGATCCCACAGGCAGCATGAATCAGATCCCACAGACAAAATGAATCAGATCCCACAGACAGTATAAATCAGATCCCACAGACAATATGAATCAGATCCCACAGACAGTATGGATCAGATCCCACAGACAATATGAATCAAATCCCACAGACAACATGTATCAGATCCTACAGGCAGCATGAATCAGATCCCACAGGCAGCATGAATCAGATCCCACAGACAACATTAATCAGAACCCACCTACAATATGAATCCGATCCCACAGGCAGCATGAGTCAAATCCCACAGGCAGCATGTTAGGTATTAGTATGTTAGGTATTCATTATGCAAACTAGGGGACAGGTCAGTGAGGGATCAGTATGCTAAGAAAAACTGTATGCACTACCAGGGGTGGTGCCAAAGTAGGGTCCAAAACCAAATAGTGAGAGACAAACTAAGGCACTCAACTTATATGTAGTTTTGGAAATTTATTGTAGTCATCAAATAAACGTTTCGGCCCAAATACACGGTCTTCTTCAGTAACAATAACTTCAGGGACAAAGGAGCGTTTTTATGAACGTAATGGAGTATCAGCGGCACAATAGCAGTAAATGCTTGTAGCAAGGTATAATGTCCACGTTGGTGTGTCCAATATAAGTGGAAAGGAGATGTGCCGGCGTGTCTGGCAGTGACGCGGCATCCACCGCTCGTCAGAATCCCACAGACAATATGAATTAGATCCCACAGACAATATGAATTAGATCCCACAGACAGCATGAATCAGATCCCCTGGGCGGCATTAATCTGATCCGACAGGCAGCATGAATCAGATTCCACAGACAATATAAATCAGATCCCACAGGCAGCGTGTATCAGATCTCACAGGCAGCATGAATCAGATCCCACAGACAATATGAACCAGATCCCACAGGCAGCATGAATCAGATCCCACAGACAATATGAACCAGATCCCACAGGCAGCATGAATCAGATCCCACAGACAATATGAATCAGATCCCACAGACAATATGAATCAGATCCCACAGACAACATGTATCAGATCCCACAGACAATATGAATCAGATCCCAAAGACTGCATGTATCAGATCCCACAGGCAATATGAATCAAATCCCACAGACAATATGAATCAGATCCCACAGGCAGCATGTATCAGATCCCACAGGCAATATGAATCAGATCTCACAGACCGCATGTATCAGATCCCCTGGGCAGCATGAATCAGATCCCACATGCAGTGTGAATCAAATCCCACAGGAAGCATAAATCAAATCCCATAGGCAACATTTTAGGTATTAGTATGTTACGTATTCATTATGCAAAATAGGGGACTGGTCAGTGAGGGATCAGTGACCTGTGAGCAGTCTGCATTATGAATATATAATCAGAGCACCACATACACCAGCCCCGCCTTGGGGCACGAGCATATCATTAACTACAAACTGAAAATAAAGATTAAGAAACAACCATAAGACGGATTTCATCAACCCAGGTATCATTTTATTCAGTATAACGACGCCAACCAGACATTGTCCGTAGGTTATTGTGCACAATCCTGCTGCAGGTTCCCTTTAACCCCTTTACCCCCAAGGGTGGTTTGCACGTTAATGACCAGGCCAATTTTTACAATTCTGACCACTGTCCCTTTATGAGGTTATAACTCCGAAACGCTTCAACGGATCCTGGTGATTCTGACATTGTTTTCTCGTGACATATTGTACTTCATGATAGTGGTAAAATTTCTTTGATAGTACCTGCGTTTATTTGTGAAAAAAACGGAAATTTGACGAAAATTTTGAAAATTTCGCAATTTTCAAACTTTGAATTTTTATGCAATTAAATCACAGAGATATGTCACACAAAATACTTAATAAGTAACATTTCCCACATGTCTCCTTTACATCAGCATAATTTTGGAACCAATTTTTTTTGTTGTTAGGGAGTTATAAGGGTTAAAAGTTGACCAGCAATTTCTCATTTTTACAACACCATTTTTTTTTAGCGACCACGTCTCATTTGAAGTCATTTTGAGGGGTCTATATGATAGAAAATGCCCAAGTGTGACACCATTCTAAAAACTGCACCCCTCAAGGTGCTCAAAACCACATTCAAGAAGTTTATTAACCCTTCAGGTGTTTAATAGGAATTTTTGGAATGTTTAAATAAAAATGAACATTTAACTTTTTTACACAAAAAATTTACTTCAGCTCCAATTTGTTTTATTTTACCAAGGGTAACAGGAGAAATTGGACCCAAAAAGTTGTTGTCCAATTTGTCCTGAGTACGCTGATACCCCATATGTGGCAGTAAACCACTGTTTGGGCGCATGGGAGAGCTCGGAAGGGAAGGAGCGCTATTTGACTTTTCAATGCAAAATTGACAGGAATTGAGATGGGACGCCATGTTGCGTTTGGAGAGCCACTGATGTGCCTAAACATTGAAACCCCCCACAAGTGACACCATTTTGGAAAGTAGACCCCCTAAGGAACTTATCTGGATGTGTGGTGAGCACTTTGACCCACCAAGTGCTTCACAGAAGTTTATAATGCAGAACCGTAAAAATAAAAAATCATATTTTTTCACAAAAATTATATTTTTGCCCCCAATTTTTTATTTTTCCAAGGGTAAGAGAAGAAATTGGACCTCAAAAGTTGTTGTCCAATTTGTCCTGAGTACGCTGATACCCCATATGTGGCAGTAAACCACTGTTTGGGCGCATGGGAGAGCTCGGAAGGGAAGGAGCGCAGTTTGACTTTTCAATGCAAAATTGACAGAAATTGAGATGGGACGCCATGTTGCGTTTGGAGAGCCACTGATGTGCCTAAACATTGAAACCCCCCACAAGTGACACCATTTTGGAAAGTAGACCCCCTAAGGAACTTATCTAGAGGTGTGGTGAGCACTTTGACCCACCAAGTGCTTCACAGAAGTTTATAATGCAGAACCGTAAAAATAAAAAATCATATTTTTTCACAAAAATTATATTTTTGCCCCCAATTTTTTATTTTTCCAAGGGTAAGAGAAGAAATTGGACCTCAAAAGTTGTTGTCCAATTTGTCCCGAGTACGCTGATACCCCATATGTGGCAGTAAACCACTGTTTGGGCGCATGGGAGAGCTCGGAAGGGAAGGAGCGCAGTTTGACTTTTCAATGCAAAATTGACAGAAATTGAGATGGGACGCCATGTTGCGTTTGGAGAGCCACTGATGTGCCTAAACATTGAAACCCCCCACAAGTGACACCATTTTGGAAAGTAGACCCCCTAAGGAACTTATCTAGAGGTGTGGTGAGCACTTTGACCCACCAAGTGCTTCACAGAAGTTTATAATGCAGAACCGTAAAAATAAAAAATCATATTTTTTCACAAAAATTATATTTTTGCCCCCAATTTTTTATTTTTCCAAGGGTAAGAGAAGAAATTGGACCTCAAAAGTTGTTGTCCAATTTGTCCCGAGTACGCTGATACCCCATATGTGGCAGTAAACCACTGTTTGGGCGCATGGGAGAGCTCGGAAGGGAAGGAGCGCCGTTTGACTTTTCAATGCAAAATTGACTGGAATTGAGATGGGACGCCATGTTGCGTTTGGAGAGCCACTGATGTGCCTAAACATTGAAACCCCCCACAAGTGACACCATTTTGGAAAGTAGACCCCCTAAGGAACTTATCTGGATGTGTGGTGAGCACTTTGACCCACCAAGGGCTTCACAGAAGTTTATAATGCAGAGCCATAAAAATAAAACAAAATTTTTTTCCCACAAAAATTATTTTTTAGCCCCCAGTTTTGTATTTTCCCTAGGGTAACAGGAGAAATTGGACCCCAAAAGTTGTTGTCCAATTTGTCCTGAGTACGCTGATACCCCATATGTGGGGGGGAACCACCGTTTGGGCGCATGGGAGGGTTCGGAAGGGAAGGAGCGCCATTTGGAATGCAGACTTAGATGGAATGGTCTGCAGGCGTCACATTGCGTTTGCAGAGCCCCTAATGTACCTAAACAGTAGAAACCCCCCACAAGTGACACCATTTTGGAAAGTAGACCCCCTAAGGAACTCATCTTGATGTGTTGTGAGAGCTTTGAACCCCCAAGTATTTCACTACAGTTTATAACGCAGAGCCATGCAAATAAAAAATATTTTTTTTCCACAAAAATTATATTTTAGCCCCCAGTTTTGTATTTTTCCAAGGTTAGCAGGAGAAATTGGACCCTAAATGTTGTTGTCCAATTTGTCCTGAGTACGCTGATACCCGATATGTGGGGGGGAACCACCGTTTGGGCGCAAGGGAGGGCTCGGAAGGGAAGGAGCATCATTTGGAATGCAGACTTAGATGGATTGGTCTGCAGGCGTCACATTGCGTTTGCAGAGCCCCTAATGTACCTAAACAGTAGAAACCCCCCACAAGTGACCCCATATTGGAAACTAGACCCCTCAATGAACTTATCTAGATGTGTTGTGAGAACTTTGAACCCCCAAGTGTTTCACTACAGTTTATAACGCAGAGCCGTGAAAATAAAAAATCTTTTTGTTTTCCCACAAAAATTATTTTTTAGCCCCCAGTTTTGTATTTTCCCAAGGGTAACAGGAGAAATTGGTCCACAAAAGTTGTTGTCCAATTTGTCCTGAGTACGCTGATACCCCATATGTTGGGGTAAACCCCTGTTTGGGCACACAGGAGAGCTCGGAAGGGAAGGAGCACTGTTTTACTTTTTCAACGCAGAATTGGCTGGAATTGAGATCGGACGCCATGTCGTGTTTGGAGAGCCCCTGATGTGCCGAAACAGTGGAAACCCCCCAATTATAACTGAAACCCTAATCTAAACACACCCCTAACCCTAATTCCAACGGTAACCCTAACCACACCTCTAACCCTGACACACCCCTAATCCCAACCCTATTCCCAACTGTAAATGTAATCTAAACCCTAACCCTAACTTTAGCCCCAACCCTAACTGTAGCCCCAACCCTAACCCTAGCCCTAACCCTAGCCCTAGCCCTAACCCTAGCCCTAACCCTAGCCCTAACCCTAACCCTAGCCCTAACCCTAGCCCTAACCCTAACCCTAACCCTAGCCCTAACCCTAGCCCTAACCCTAGCCCTAACCCTAGCCCTAGCCCTAACCCTAGCCCTAACCCTAGCCCTAGCCCTAACCCTAGCCCTAACCCTAGCCCTAACCCTAGCCCTAACCCTAGCCCTAACCCTAGCCCTAGCCCTAACCCTAGCCCTAACCCTAGCCCTAGCCCTAACCCTAGCCCTAACCCTAGCCCTAACCCTAGCCCTAGCCCTAACCCTAGCCCTAATGGGAAAATGGAAATAAATACATTTTTTTTTATTTTTCCCTAACTAAGGGGGTGATGAAGGGGGGTTTGATTTACTTTTATAGCGAGTTTTTTAGCGGATTTTTATGATTGGCAGCCGTCACACACTGAAAGACCCTTTTTATTGCAAAAAATATTTTTTTGCAATACCACATTTTGAGAGCTATAATTTTTCCATATTTTGGTCCACAGAGTCATGTGAGGTCTTGTTTTTTGCGGGACGAGTTGACGTTTTTATTGAAAACATTTTTGGGCACGTGACATTTTTTTATCGCTTTTTATTCCGATTTTTGTGAGGAAGAATGACCAAAAGCCAGCTATTCATGAATTTCTATTGGGGGAGGCGTTTATACCGTTCCGCGTTTGGTAAAATTGATAAATCAGTTTTATTCTTCGGGTCAGTACGATTACAGCGATACCTCATTTATATCATTTTTTTATGGTTTGGTGCTTTTATACGATAAAAACTATTTTACAGAAAAAATAATTATTTTTGCATCGCTTTATTCTCAGGACTATAACTTTTTTATTTTTTTGCTGATGATGCTGTATGGCGGCTCTTTTTTTGCGGGACAATATGACGCTTTCAGCGGTACCATGGTTATTTATATCTGTCCTTTTGATTGCGTGTTATTCCACTTTTTGTTCGGCGGTATGATAATGAAGCGTTGTTTTTTGCCTCGTTTTTTTTTTTTTTTCTTACGGTGTTTACTGAAGGGGTTAACTAGTGGGACAGTTTTATAGGTCGGGTCGTTACGGACGCGGCGATACTAAATATGTGTACTTTTATTGGTTTTTTTTTTTTATTTAGATGAAGAAATGTATTTATGGGAATAATATTTTTTTTTTTTTTTCATTATTTTGGAATATTTTTTTTTATTTTTTTTACACATTTGGAAAATTTTTTTTTTACTTTTTTACTTTGTCCCAGGGGGGGACATCACAGATCAGTGATCTGACAGTTTGCACAGCACTCTGTCAGATCACTGATCTGACTTGCAGCGCTGCAGGCTTCACAGTGCCTGCTCTGAGCAGGCTCTGTGAAGCCACCTCCCTCCCTGCAGGACCCGGATCCGCGGCCATCTTGGATCCGGGGCTCGAGCAGGGAGGGAGGTGAGGAGACCCTCGCAGCAATGCGATCACATCGCGTTGCTGCGGGGGGCTCAGGGAAGCCCGCAGGGAGCCCCCTCCCTGCGCGGTGCTTCCCTGCACCGCCGGCACATCGCGATCATCTTTGATCGCGGTGTGCCAGGGGTTAATGTGCCGGGGGCGGTCCGTGACCGCTCCTGGCACATAGTGCCGGATGTCAGCTGCGATAAGCAGCTGACACCCGGCCGCGATCGGCCGCGCTCCCCCCGTGAGCGCGGCCGATCGGCTATGACGTACTATCCCGTCCAGGGTCAGATAAGCCCAGGGCACCTCGACGGGATAGTACGTCTAAGGTCACAGAGGGGTTAAGCAGCACATGAAGTCACTGCCATGTGCTGGACACAAACTGTGCTATCAAAGGGTGGAAAGTATGGTCATACTAACCAATGTGCTCTGCCATAGTATAACTACTTGTTATCGATGTTAATGCCAGCAGATGTTACGCATGGTCATTTTTGTGACATCATGTGATACAGACAGCCATTGTTACCTTACAACGTGATGTCACAATGATTGTAGTCTGTGTAAACTGGTGTTCCGGGGAAAATGCTCATTTCAGAAGGTGAAGACAATGAGAACAGAGGTCCAAGGATCGAGGATACAGATTCTCTTTTCAGGAGGTGAAGACGAGGAAACGGAGGACCCAGGATCGAGGATACAGATTCTCTTTTCAGGCGGTGAAGACGAGGAAGCGGAGGATCCAGGATCGAGGATACAGATTCTATTTTCAGGCGGTGAAGACGAGGAAGCGGAGGACCCAGGATCGAGGATACAGATTCTCTTTTCAGGAGGTAAAGACGAGGAGAAGGAGGACCCAGGATCGAGGATACAGATTCTCTTTTCAGGAGGTGAAGACAAGGAAACGGGGGACCCAGGATCGAGGATACAGATTATCTTTTCAGGCGGTGAAGACGAGGAAGTGGAGGATCCAGGATCGAGGATACAGATTCTCTTTTCAGGAGGTGAAGACAAGGAAACGGGGGACCCAGGATCGAGGATACAGATTATCTTTTCAGGCGGTGAAGACGCGGAAGCTGAGGATCCAGGATCGAGAATACAGATTCACTTTTCAGGCGGTGAAGACAAGGAAGCGGAGGTCCCAGGATCGAGGATACAGATTCTCTTTTCAGGAGGTGAAGACGAGGAAACTGAGGACCCAGGATCGAGGATACAGATTCTCTTTTCAGGAGGTGAAGACGAGGTGAAGGAGGACCCAGGATCGAGGATACAGACTCTCTTTTCAGGAGGTAAAGACGAAGAAACGGAGGACCCAGGATCGAGGATACAGATTCTATTTTCAGGAGGTGAAGACGAGGAGAAGGAGGACCCAGGATCGAGGATACAGATTCTCTTTTCAGGAGGTAAAGACGAGGAGAAGGAGGACACAGGATCGAGGATACAGATTCTCTTTTCAGGAGGTGTAGACGAGGAGAAGGAGGACCCAGGATCGAGGATACAGATTCTCATTTTAGGAGATGCACACGAGGAGAACGAGGAGCCAGGAACAAGGATACAGGTAGCTTAGAAACTTTACACTTGTTCAGATAGTGAACCTTGTTCCAACATGGACGTCTACCCTCCAAGTCTATGGTTGTAAAGTAGTATATTTCTTTAGTCTTTGCTGTCAGAATCTCTAGACTTTAGATATGAAGGTTTTAAGTGAGGTCAAAAGGTGGAATGTTGAGCACTCAGAGTTCCATGCAGCAAATGTGAGGTCAACCGTGGGGTTATCAGAGAGGTCAGCACAAAGATGGCACCTGGGATGGAGACACCACAGTGGGTTGTTTAGTTATTAACTCTTCAAGAGGCAATTGTGGTTGGTACAGATAGTTATTGGGGTGAAAAGCTGCCATTATTTCACCACATGAATGAGGGCATTGTATAATTACATTGTGGATATATATTGTATTTGCACCACATTTTTTTAGCAAATTTCACTGTCTTTTAAGCCTTTTTCAATGTTTCATGTATTAAACTATTGTAACTGTATATGTTAAAACATATAAATAACATGAAGGGGGCATAGTGCATTTGACATGAAGTATGATATATGTATGACTGCGCATCTACATATGAGTCACATAATCTAGACAGTTAATGGCTAGAATAAATACATTTATGTTGCAATCATTTTTAATATGCATAAAAAAATTCTATTTGCTAAACAATGTTTGCTGTGAATTGTAACACTTGATACATTGCTCTCATCTAACATTGGGAAATGTTCTACCATGCTTAAAAAGTTTAACTAGCGTAATGTGCCCCAACTATATCATTAAGGTAAGGCATTTGATAAATGTGGAGTATACGAACGACTTTGCATATAGGGGATTGTTATATATCATACACTATGTTCTAACTTATGTACAAATAACAGGGAACCTAGTAACAATCTAGTTTAAATACCACGGAGCACATGTAATAAACTCAAACAATCAAAATACATAATTTATTTTTACAGTAGCCTTCAGATTTCTAGACCAATGCATGACACTTATTACTTTTTCTTTCCAGGGACGGTATCTGGATGCTGGAATGAAGACTGAAGAACATAACATTATCCATGAGATTGTTTAGTCTTAATCGTTTCATATGCCTGTACATTATGTTTGATACCTTCTGATGTCATCAGAAATGACATTGTGGTTTACAACATCTGCAGAGCTACAGGAAAAATCCCAATACTGGTTCCATTATTGACCTGTTGATTTATGCCACTTAAGGAATCTGTTATGGTATAATGGTACTAAGTCTGTAACCTAGGATGTAATGTTTGTGGGGTTTAGTGTTTATAGGGGGCAGTGTTTGTGGGGGGCAGTGTTTGTAGTGGGTAGTGTTTGTAGGGGGCAGTGTTTGTAGGGGGCAGTGTTTGTAGGGGGCAGTGTTTGTAGGGGGTAGTGTTTGTAGGGGGCAGTGTTTGTTTTCTCTTTTTGCAGTGAAGATGAACGTAACCACACTATGACCTCCCATCGGTGAAGAAGATGTGTGGCCTGCTACTAGGATATAATAAAGAAGATCTGGTTTCAGGAAACTACACTTAACATCATTGCTATACATATACATCAGTTAGTTGTAGTATGGCCGTGGTCCAGGGTTCTTGAACTGATTGCCTTTTCTCGGGGTCGAGAAGGAATTTTTTCCCTGTGACACAGATTGGCTCAATGTGTCCAGGTTTTTTGCCTTCTTCTGGACCAATGGCTTTAAGTAGGAATAGAGATTGTATTTAATAAAATATGTTTAAAATTCAATGATTTGTCTCCTCCTAATTTCTTTATAATACATAGTGCTCTCATAGTTTTTATATGTTAGTTCTCAACTTTACAAACCATGGCTGCTGCAATATGAAGCCAAACAGAATATACAGAGATGGTAATGGATGGATAGATGGCCACATAGGCGAACATATGGTTTCCAGAAAATTTAATTTGCAGCTATTTCCAATTGTCTGAAACACATATGTATAACTCTGATGTCTCCTAGGATTTTATTGAACTAAACAATTCCAATGGCTTTTTATCAAGTTGACAAAAAATGTTCCCTTTATTTAGGCGGTTAGAACAGGCTAGCTGTTTTCAGAGTGAAGAAGCAATGGCCTGTCACTAAGCCTTTATATATTTTTGTCAACTTTGGGAGCAGTTTTCTGTTTGTGCACCTGCAGCGCCCCAGAGTCCTGGTCGTTGCAGTAATGTCGCTCTGCCACTAAGGGAAGTGATGTTATGTCTGATTGCACTAAAGGAGTTCATCTGACCAGGTATCAAAGTCAGGGTTTCAGCTAAGGGGGGGAGGAAGCTGACTGTGCCCCTAACCGGTAATCCTGACTCCACCTACGTAGTGCACCTTTGTGAGTATAGGGGAACATCACCTGATGACCGCGCTGTGATTGAAAATAAATCTATATACAAAAACGAAGACTGATTTTACTATATGGGGGCCATATAGTGGTAGATACCAATCCTGCAGACCATATAATAGATCACAGTTATATATGGTGGCTTACAGCTGACGTTCTTTCTAATGGAATTGTTCACTTTACTCATCTTTTCCATCTGGCCCAGACCGGCATGACAACTTCTCCGGCCAGGACTCGTCTGCAGAGAGTACGACAAGGCCACATCTGACTTCTCACATTTCCAGCATCGTCCATAGCTATCCCTAACCTGCACAAAACATCTCATCCTGCTGATACCCCAATACTGAGCCACTGCTGCCGTGTGTGTCTTAGAGCATATTAATGCCCTGTGATAGTGCCATACACATTTTGTCCCTGAAAAGTAATAATGCCCAATAATTATGATTCTGAATTAGACTGAATTCTAGAATGCATTTGGCTACTCATCACTACTACAATATTATCATCATCTGCACCATCTAATCGAGCTGTTCTCCTCTTCCCACAGGTATGCACTGACTTTACCCAGCTCTCCCTGGCTCCAGAATATCTCTGTATACTGCATTGATTTTCCATGGTATGCACTGACTTTACCCAGCTCTCCCTGGCTCCAGAATATCTCTGTATACTGCATTGATTTTCCATGGTATGCACTGACTTTACCCAGCTCTCCCTGGCTCCAGAATATCTCTGTATACTGCATTGATTTTCCATGGTATGCACTGACTTTACCCAGCTCTCCCTGGCTCCAGAATATCTCTGTATACTGCATTGATTTTCCATGGTATGCACTGACTTTACCCAGCTCTCCCTGGCTCCAGAATATCTCTGTATACTGCATTGATTTTCCATGGTATGCACTGACTTTACCCAGCTCTCCCTGGCTCCAGAATATCTCTGTATACTGCATTGATTTTCCATGGTATGCACTGACTTTACCCAGCTCTCCCTGGCTCCAGAATATCTCTGTATACTGCATTGATTTTCCATGGTATGCACTGACTTTACCCAGCTCTCCCTGGCTCCAGAATGTCTCTGTATATTGCACTGGCTTTTCTATGCTTCCCCAGGATCTGAGTGTCTTGGTGCAGCACATATAATCCTTTTAGTATGCTTTCTTACCTATCAGCTTGTTTTCCATGACCTGTTTTGATGTATCTCATTGTGTGATCCTGGCATCTCTTTGAGTGGTCAGTCTTACCCCTCCCTCACTTTATGACCTTTGCTTAACTCTCTACATCTGGTCTCCCATACCCAGCCACCCCCTCATTCACACCTGATTGCCCTTAACTGGGGATATATTCACATGCAGGAGTCTGCTATAGACTCAGTCTGCTGAAAATCATCTTTTAACTTCCATCTTTTAAATTGCATCTTTTTAATTATGATTCTGAATTAGACTGAATTACATCTTTTTAATTATGATTCTGAATTAGACTGAATTACATCTTTTTAATTATGATTCTGAATTAGACTGAATTGGACTGGAATTGACTGGAAGGTAACAGAACACTAACCACTACAATGTTTCGGTTTCTCTTCTCTTTCACCCCCATACTACTTTCCTTCTTACAATCTCCTGCAATCCCTCCTCCTAGTAAGGAACTAGTCATTTCTTCCTCCATACTCCCCAGCCATCTCACCTTCTCCTCAGAACTGTTCCTCCACATACAATCCTTTTTCTCCAGACACACACGGCCACATCATGTCCTATCCTGCTCCCACCTTCTAATGATCTGTCTGTTACTCCTCATTGCTGGTGACATATCCCCAAATCCCGACCCTCCCCAATTCATCCCCACACTCGTTTCTAACCCCCTGCCACGATCCTCCGCACGTTTTCCCAACCACGACAACCTCATACCCATTCATCCAGCCCCCACTCCCCCGCTCCCCCTACTTGGAGCACTATGGAACGCACGCTCCATCTGCAACAAACTGACATTTATCCATGACCTCTTCACCACCAACAAACTCTCCTTCCTCGGCCTCACTGAAACCTGGCTCACCCCCTCTGACTCGGCCTCTCCAGCTGCGCTCTCCTATGGCGGATTCCACCTCTCTCACACCCCTCGCCCCAGCAACAAACGCGGTGGAGGAGTTGGCTTGCTCCTGTCCGACACCTGCTCCTTTACTCCAATCCCGCTACCACCCTCCGCTACTCTTCCCTCGTTTGAGGTGCACTCTGTCCGCATCTATTCCCCCTCCAACCTCCAGCTGGCTGTCATCTACCGCCCCCCAGAACTAGCCATCTCCACCTTTCTCGACCACTTCACCACCTGGCTACTTCATTTCCTCTCTGTTGACATCCCCACTATCATCATGGGTGATTTCAATGTCCCCATTGACACTTTCACCTCAGCTACCTCTAAACTTTTATCACTGACTGCCTCCTGTGGCCTCACTCAATGGTCCTCTGAGGCCACTCACAAAGATGGCCACACGCTGGACCTCATCTTCACCCGCCTCTGCTCCCTTACTAACCTCACTAACACACCCCTCCCCCTGTCTGACCACAACCTACTGACATTCTCGTCCCTCTCCTCTCCTAGTGTGCAACCCCCACTCCACAAACTCACTCACCCTCGCAGAAATCTCAAACATCTCAACTTACAATCACTCTCTGAGTCCCTTCTCCCTCTCACAGACATAGCCTCCCTTCATGACACAGATGCTGCTGCCACTTTTTATAACACCACAATAACAACAACACTCGATTCGGCCGCCCCACTCATGCATAGTAAAACTCGTACAATTAACAGGCAGCCCTGGCTGACCAGCCTGACCAAAGAATTGAGACGGGCTTCCAGGATTGCTGAGCGGAGATGGAAGCGATCCCACTCTGCCGACCACTTCACTGCATACAAGCAGTCCCTCGCCAGCTTCAAGTCTGCCCTCACTGCCGCAAAACAAACTTACTTCTCATCCCTCATATCCTCCCTGTCCCACAACCCTAAACAGCTTTTCAACACTTTCAATTCTCTACTCCGTCCCCCCGCACCTCCTCCCTCCCCCCTCATTTCTGCTGATGACTTCGCCTCTTTCTTTAAACAGAAGATCGATACGATCAGAGAAAGCATTGGCCCACAGCGCCCACTGCCCCTCTTAGCTGCTCAACCCTGCTCCTCCAAAACCAGCTTCTCCACCATGACAGAAGATCAGCTCTCCACCCTCCTGTCAAGATCACACCTCACCACCTGCACGCTTGACCCGCTCCCATCCCACCTCATCCCTAACCTTTCCACGGTCTTCATCCCAACCCTAACGCACCTCTTCAACCTCTCACTCACAACAGGTGTCTTTCCCTCATCCTTCAAGCATGCCAAGATCACACCCATCCTCAAAAAGCCCTCCCTCGACCCATCCTCTGTGTCTAGCTATCGCCCAATATCTCTTCTCCCTTATGCCTCCAAATTGCTGGAGCAACACGTCCATCTTGAACTGTCCTCCCACTTCTCCTCCTGCTCCCTCTTTGATCGGTTACAATCAGGCTTCCGTTCCCATCACTCAACTGAAACTGCCCTAACTAAAGTCACCAATGACCTACTAACTGCCAGGAGCAAGCGACACTACTCTGTCCTCCTTCTCCTGGACTTGTCTTCTGCCTTTGACACTGTAGACCACTCCCTTTTGCTACAAATCCTCTCATCCCTTGGCATCACAGACTTGGCCCTTTCCTGGATCTCGTCATATCTGACAGACCGAACATTCAGTGTCTCCCTCCCCCACACCACCTCCTCACTTCGCCCCTTGTCAGTCGGTGTTCCTCAAGGCTCTGTTCTAGGACCCCTACTCTTCTCCATCTACACTTTCGGCCTGGGACAGCTCATAGAATCCCACGGTATGCAGTACCATCTCTACGCTGACGACACGCAGATCTACCTCTCCGGACCTGACCTCTCCTCCTTGCTTACCAAAATCCCGCACTGTCTGTCTGCCATTTCAGCCTTCTTTTCTGCTCGCTTTCTACAACTGAACATGGACAAAACAGAATTCATCATCTTTCCCCCATCTCACTCTACCCCTCCACCAGACCTATCCATCAATGTCAATGGCTGCTCACTATCCCCAGTCCCACACGCCCGGTGCCTCGGGGTGATCCTCGACTCTGCCCTCTCTTTCAAGCCACATATCCAAGCCCTTGCCTCCTCCTGTCGTCTCAAACTCAAAAATATTTCCCGGATCCGTGCTTTCCTTGACCGCAACACTGCAAAAACGCTAGTGCATGCCCTTATCATCTCCCGCCTCGACTACTGCAACCTCCTACTCTCTGGACTCCCCTCTAGCACTCTGGCACCACTCCAATCCATCCTACACTCTGCTGCCCGACTAATCCACCTGTCTCCCCGCTATTCCCCAGCCTCTCCCCTGTGTCAAGCCCTTCACTGGCTTCCTATCGCCCAGAGACTCCAGTTCAAAACCCTCACACTGACATACAAAGCCATCCACAACCTGTCTCCTCCATACATCTGTGACATGGTCTCCCGGTACCTACCTACACGCGACCTCCGATCCTCCCAAGACCTCCTTCTCTACTCCCCTCTCATCTCTTCTTCCCATAACCGCATCCAAGACTTCTCCCGTGCTTCCCCCATACTCTGGAACTCTCTACCCCAACACATCAGACTTGCGCCTACCATAGAAACCTTCAAAAAGAACCTGAAGACTCATCTCTTCCGACAAGCCTACAGCCTGCAGTGATCCTCAACCTACTGAACAGCCGCACAGCCAACTCTTCCCTCTCCTAGTGTATCCTCACCCACCCCCTGCAGACTGTGAGCCCTCGCGGGCAGGGTCCTCCCTCCTTATGTACTCGTGTGCCTTGTTATCTGCTCATGTTTAATGTATTTGTCTATATTTGCCCCGTATTCACATGTAAAGCGCCATGGAATAAATGGCGCTATAAAAATGTATAATAATAATAATATGCAACTTTAATGGTCACAATACTCTGAGTGCCCTATAACAATAATGCTTAAGTGCCCAATAAACATTTAATCATATCCCCTAAGTTCCCTTATGTACATTCTCCACTATACACATTATGGTGGGCCCACAGCTTGCCTATACACAGTATAATGCCCCCAAAGGTCCCCTATACATCGCTTGATGATTCCACAATTTCCCTATGCATCATATGATGTTCCCACTGCTCACCTATACACAGTATGAGGAGTCCACTGCTTGCCTATACACAGTATGATGAACTCATAGTTCCGCTCTACACATTATAATGATCTCACTGCTCCCCTATATACAGTATGATGATCCCATTGCTCCCTTGTACACAGTATAATGTCAACAGAACTCCACTATAGAAAGTATTATGCCCTCCAGACCTCCCTTATGTACAGTATATTGGGCCAACTGCTCCCCTTTGCACAGTATAATGCCTTCACAGCTCCCCAATACACAGTATGGTGGGCCCACAGCTCCTGTTCATGCAGTATGATGTCCTCCACAGTTTCCCTGTACACAATATAATGGGCCAACAGCTCCCTTATACACAGTATAATATCCCCACAGCTCCCCTATACACAGTATAGTAAGCTCACAGCTCCCTTATACACAGGAGGATGTGCCCGCAGCTTCGTATATACAGTATGATGTCCAACAGAGTTCCCCTACACATAGAATGATGTCCCCACTGCTCCCCCAAAACTCAGTATAATAGTTAATAGCATTCTAAAAAAAAACAAAAGATAGTCAGCTCACCTGAATATCGGCTATTCCACACCTGTTCCTGCACGGAAAAGTTGAGCACTCAGTCCACAGAAAAATCGAAGAATCCAGCAGGAATGTAGTAAAATCACTAAATTTATTTCTTCATTTTTTTTTAAAAAAAGGAAAGGGTTGTATCCTATGGTACACCACTTGTAAATAAGTATAATTTCTTACAACATCATGCACACATGGCAGCGTTCTTCCGACGCGTTTCGACTAACGTCTTAATCATGGTGAGTCCATAGTGAGACTAAACCGTTCTTATAATTTTTTTTTGTGTGTTTCATCACAGCTGATTTAAGCTGAAATTGATTGTCTCATCAGAGACACCCCCAGTTTTCTGCAGTAGGATTGTTGTGAAAGAAAGAAAAAAAACAATTTTAAAGGCAAAAAAAAAAAAAGTTTTTTCCCCTTCTCTCTCTCTATATATATACATATAAAGAGATAAATAAAAACAAAAGTGAGAAAGTCATACCATATACATGAGTCATATATTAAAAACAGACATAGATAGCTGTGTAATTGGACATATAGGATGGATAAGAGAATCTTTAGTACTGCAAGATTAAACCTTGTCTGCTATTCAGACCATGCGGATTTCTGGTCTCTAGCATGAAGATCCAGAAAGATTCCCTATTTACTAATTTTCTTTTGTGGTCTCCTCCTCTCTCTGGTCTATATTTCCCCCATGTTAGCCAATTTGGTAATGGCAAGATGGGAAGAAATTTTTCTGTACAGTGAAGATAACCCTTACAAAAATAATATCGCCTGGTTTGGGAGGTACATTGATGATTTATTGTTTGTCTGGAGGGGTTCACAATCTGAAGCGATGAAATTCGTGGAGTATATTAATAACAATAACTATAATCTGAAATGTACCCATTTTTTTAATCAGAGCACAATGTATTTTTTGGATTTAAAACTGATGATTGATACCAAAAAATCCCAAGTCTGTATTGCACCATATCGAAAACCAACGGCTAGCAATAGTATTCTAACAGCTACTTCTTGCCACCCTCCACACATAAAACACAATATTCCATATGGTGAGCTAATAAGGCTAGGGTCACATTGCGTTAGTGCAACCCGTTTAGCGCTAGCGCTAGCGGGTTGCGCTAACGCAATGTTTTTAATGTGGCCGCGTCCCGGGGTCGCGGTAACGTCCCCGCTCTCGCAGATCCCCGATCTGCGAGAGCGGGGAACGGACCGCGGGCGCGCCTCGGACGCTGCGAGGAGAGTCCGCGGCGCGCCAGGAAACACCGGCGCGTCGCTAGCGCGTGCCGAACATGGCACGCGCTAGTGCTGCGCGTTCCCATTGCCGTGAATGGGCGCGCTAACAGACGCGTTGCACGGCGTTAATTTCGCCGTGCAACGCTGTCCGTTAGCGCTTTCCCATTAACGCAATGGGAACCAAGAACCAAGCGTAACTGCTCAGACCCAACTATGTTTAAAATAGAAAAGGAAAATGTCTGCAAAAGATTATCAGGTAGGGGGTATCCAGACTGGTCATTAAATAAAGCAAAAGCACGAATAGATGGCATAGATAGGAATTCCCTATTATATACAGAACAAAAGAGTCAAAATAAAAATCCCTCATGTATTACATTCACAACGGAATATAGCCCTCAATACAATGATATTGTGAATATTATCAAGACATATATCCCTATATTGAATCAAGACAGCAAATTAAAAAACATTATTTCTAATAATATCCGATATGTAGCCAAAAAAGGCCCGACACTAGGATCTATCCTATCACCAAGTCTCTTTAATGGACAGGACAAAAATACAAAAAATATAGGAAAGAGAACATGGTTAAATTTAGTGGGGTTCTACAAATGTGGAGCGAACCGCTGTTTGGTGTGCAGGTACGTTAATAAAACTAGTGTATTTCAATCATGTTATAATCTCAGAAACTACAACATCAGGGACTTTATTAACTGTTATGATACTTATGTGGTATACCTTGCTGAATGCACTATATGCAAATTGCAGTATGTAGGGTGCACAACATGCACGCTGAAAACCAGGATCTGCCGACATTTGTCAGATGACATAAATCCTGCAGCATTTTCATCCTCTGCAGTATTGAGACATTTTGCTAATGTGCACAAGGGAGATACAGCGGGGTTTTCCTTTTGTGCTATAGAAAAGGTTTATAGACCAGAGAGAGGAGGAGACCACAAAAGAAAATTACTAAATAGGGAATCTTTCTGGATCTTCATGCTAGAGACCAGAAATCCGCATGGTCTGAATAGCAGACAAGGTTTAATCTTGCAGTACTAAAGATTCTCTTATCCATCCTATATGTCCAATTACACAGCTATCTGTGTCTGTTTTTAATATATGACACATGTATATGGTATGACTTTCTCACTTTTGTTTTTATTTATCTCTTTATATGTATATATATAGAGAGAGAGAAAGAGAGAGAAGGGGAAAAAACTTTATTTTTATTTTTTTGCTTTTAAAATTTTTTTTTTCTTTCTTTCACAACAATCCTACTGCAGCAAACTGGGAGTGCCTCTGGTGAGACAATCAATTTCGGCTTAAATCAGCTGTGATGACACAAAAAAAAAAAAAATTATAAGAACGGTTTAGTCTCACTATGGACTCACCATGATTAATGATAATGTGTGCAAACTGTAAAGCGCTGCGGAATGTGTTAGCGCTATATAAAAATAAAGATTATTATTATTATTATTATTAAGACTTTAGTCAAAACGCGTCGGAAGAACGCTGCCATGTGTGCATGATGCTGTAAGAAATTATACTTATTTACAAGTGGTGTACCATAGGATACAACCCTTTCCTTTTTTTAAAAAAAAATGAAGAAATAAATTTAGTGATTTTACTACATTCCTGCTGGATTCATCGATTTTTCTGTGGACTTAATAGCATTCTGACGCCGTGCGGCGCCTGCACTAAGAATTCCACTGCCAGGAGGAAATTAACTTTATTCCTCCAGGAAGCCTCACTTTTCCAGTCATAGGGGCGGCACTGGCACGCTTTCAGTCACCACTTTGTGTATAGTGAGTGGCAGCTGTAACCACGCCCCTGACCTAGACTGACAGCCGGCTTAGCAGCCTCTATCACCCTGTAGCTACGCTATAGGTGCTCCTATAAACAAAAATGCTTCTTAACTGCCCTCTTGACATTTAATAATGTCCCCTGAGTCCCCCCGTGTACAGTAACAATGGCCCCAGAATCGTTAACTTCAGCAGGAGATAGCGTGACAACTTTTTTGGCTTCTCTCAATTCTCTTCTATTGAGAGAAGACAAACCTTTCTAGTCGACACATGCACATAGCAAACATGGTGTCGCATGACCACCTGATGACGCCAGTGATATTGGGGGCTCAGGCAGGAGGCCCTCCCTGTCATGATTTGGCAGTCTGCAGTCACATAAAGTGACTGCAGTAATTTATTCCAAGCGTTTATTACCTTTATAATAAATTGCTTATTAAATTATTAAAGCACCACTCCAGCAGGGTTTTTTTTTCATAGCTGGAGCGGTGCTTTAAGCACAAGTCCACTGACTTGGTCATAAACTCATCATCTGGCATATTCATCGGTGTTTGGCACAGCTCCAGTACCGTGGCTCCATCTTGTGAGCGCAACTTCCGACTGTCCGGAAGTTAGAAGTTACGTCACAAGCACTCAATGTAAGTCTATGAGAGCCAGGAAGAGGCCAGTTCGAGGCCAGAATGAGGAGAGAGCGAAACCTCAATATGGTCAGAACGAGCCTCTCATAGACTTACATTGATTAGCGCCACTCCATGAAACACTGGAGCAGCGGACAGGTGACAAATTGCAGGAGATGGAGTGGAGCATCGGCGAAAACATGGTTGGATTTTAAGCGCCACTTCAGCGGTAAAAAAAAATGCTGGAGAGGTGCTTTACATGTGATGCAGCTCATGGTTACTATACACGGGCTTGCTATACTAATACTTGTAAAAGACCCAGCTGGTAAGTATCAAAAGCCCTTGAGCTCCCTATCTACAGCCTCCCCAGACAGCAACTATTACATGTGATAGAGTGCATATAATCTCATAACAAAACAGTGTAATAATCAGCTCCCTGTCCCGCCTCACCCACCTCAGCCCCAAAAAAACCCTTATCCTCACATTCAACCCCCAGCGCCCTGTCCCCATCACTCACCTCATCCCCCACAATACCCCATCCTCTCACATTCACACCAGTGACCTGTTCCCTCTCCTCCACTTCAGCCCCCACAATACCCCATCCTCTCACATTCACCACACAGTGACCATAACATACCGTACCTTTAATCAATCTAATAAATTCCATCCCCACTTACCGATGAGATTGACTGCAGGACCAGGAAGTGTCTGAGTGAATTACAAGGTAGGCACTAGGACCCAGCGTGCCTTTGTAAGGAGGTGGCGGGGACCCTCACAAACCTCCTCTCTCCTAAACATTATATGTGTGTTCCATGGGGCACCCTGCTGTTTATGACTGTTATGCAGGGCCGGACTGGGACTAAAATTCAGCCCTGGCATTTGAAGTTACACAGGCCCACTTGTCACATGCTGACTGTATAATATCTTTGTACACTTGTAGGTTACAAGAAGTGAGGGGAGTGTAACACGACTATATAACATATAATTACAGCTGTATCCAACATTACAGCTCGGTCCCCATAGAATGTAATGCAGCCAGTCCCCATAGAATGTAATGCAGCACAGCCCCATAGAATGTAATGCAGCCAGTCCCCATAGAATGTAATGCAGCACAGCCCCCATAGAATGTAATGCAGCACAGCCCCATAGAATGTAATGTAGCCAGTCCCCATAGAATGTAATGCAGCCAGCCCCCATAGAATGTAATGCAGCACAGCCCCATAGAATGTAATGTAGCCAGTCCCCATAGAATGTAATGCAGCCAGCCCCCATAGAATGTAATGCAGCACAGCCCCATAAAATGTAATGTAGCCAGTCCCCATAGAATGTAATGCAGCACAGCCCCATAGAATGTAATGTAGCCAGTCCCCATAGAATGTAATGCAGCCAGCCCCCATAGAATGTAATGCAGCCAGCCCCCATAGAATGTAATGCAGCCAGCCCCCATAGAATGTAATGCAGCACAGCCCCATAGAATGTAATGCAGCACAGACCCTATAGAATGTAATGCAGCACAGCCCCATAGAATGTAGTACAGCACAGCCCCCATAGAATGTAATGCAGCACAGCCCCATAGAATGTAATGCAGCACAGCCCATAGAATGTAATGCAGCCAGCCCCCATAGAATGTAAAGCAGCACAGACCCCATAGAATGTAATGCAGTCAGTCCCCATAGAATGTAATGCAGCACAGCCACCATACAATATAATGCAGCGCTGCCCAGCCCCATAGAATGTAATGCAGCCATGCCATGTAATAATAATAAAAAAAAAACACTGACTCTACTCACCTTTCCTCTTGCCCCGCGCTGCTCCAGCCTCCGGTCTCAGCAGCTGCAGTCTGCCCGCCCGACACACAGCAGGTGCACGATGATATGACGTCATCGCGCACCCGCAGTGTAAGCGGCATACAGATCGGGGAATGATGGGAGAGGGAGCGACAGCAGACGCTCTCTTCCCATCATTGCATTCAACTGTACCGGCGTCTATGACACCGGTATAGTTGAATGCGGGGCCGGGAGTGTGCCGACAGCGGCACACTCGAGCGGCCCATTACTGCCATCGGCCCTTCTGGCATTTGCCAGAACTGCCCGATGGCCAGTCCGGCCCTGCTGTTATGTGTGGTTCTTCAATGTTCTTATATTGTCCTGTAAATGTGTAATGTGTTATATACTCTATGCCATTCTAGCTCAGGGATCCAAGAAGTATCGTTTCTCCTTGCAGAGAGTGACATGTTAAGCATGTTGAGATGAGGAGACTTAAAGCCGCAATGCTTCTCTGGGAAATATGCAAATTGTCTCTTCAGAGAGGAAGAGGACTAGAACTCTAGTGCCACCTATTGGAAGTAGCAATCCTAACAGTCAATGTCGAACCCTTAATGAGCCTTGTCACATGACTTAGGATAAAAGCCAAAACAGAATCTCAATTTGTCTCAAGGACTAACCCTGAACTGGTCACCAATAGCTCCACCATTGTGTGGAGACACCAGTGATATTTTTGATGCATTAAATCCTCCTTCTCTATTCTATAAACACGCTGCTGGGGTGAAGTATTAAATGGAGTCTGTCATCAGATTCATGCTGCTGAACCACGGGAAACATGAATCACATCCCACAGACAGTATGAATCAGATCCCAAAGACCAGATGAATCGGGTCCCACAGACAATATGAATCAGATCCCACAGACAGTATGGATCAGATCCCACAGGCAGCATGAATCAGATCCCACAGACAATATGCATCAGATCCCACAGACAATATGAATCATATCCCACACAGTATGAATCAGATCCCACAGGCAACATGAATCAGATCCCACAGGGAGCATGAATCAGATCCCACAGACAATATGAATCAGATCCCACAGACAATATGAATCAGATCCCACAGACAGTATGGATCAGGTCCCTCAGGCAGTATGGATCAGATCCCTCAGGCAGCATGAATGAGATCCCACAAGCAGCATGAATCAGATCACAGAGGCAGCATGAATCAGAACCCACAGACAATATGAATCAGATCCCACAGGCAACATGAATCAGATCCCACAGACAATATGAATCAGATCCCACAGACAATATGAATCAGAATCCACAGACAACATGTATCCGATCCCACAGGCAACATGTTAGGTATTAGTAAGTTAGGTATTTATTATGTAAAATAGGGGACAGGTCAGTGAGGGATCAGTGACCTGTGAGCAGTCTGCATTATGAATATATTATCAGAGCACCACATACACCAGCCCCGCCATAGGGCACGAGCATATCATTAACTACAAACTGAAAATAAAGATTAAGAAACAACCATAAGACTGATTTCATCCACCCAGGTATCATTTTATTCAGTATAACGGCGCCGACCTGACACTGTCTATAGGTTATTGTGCACAATCCTGCTGACAGGTTCCCTTTAAGTAGCACATGAAGTCACTGCCATGTGTTGGACACAAACTGTGCTATCAAAGGGTGGAAAGTATGGTCATACTAACCAATGTGCTCTGCCATAGTATAGCTACTTGCTATCGATGTTAATGCCAGCAGATGTCATGCATGGTCATTTGACATCATGTGATACAGACAGCCATTGTTACCTAACAACGTGATGTCACAATGATTGTAGTCTGTGTAAACTGGTGTTTCGGGGAAAATGCTCATTTCAGAACGTGAAGACAATGAGAACAGAGGTCCAAGGATCGAGGATACAGATTCTCTTTTCAGGAGGTGAAGACGAGGAAACGGAGGACCCAGGATCTAGGATACAGATTCTCTTTTCAGGTGGTGAAGACGAGGAAGCGGAGGATCCAGGATCGAGGATACAGATTCTCTTTTTAGGCGGTGAAGACGAGGAAACGGAGGACCCAGGATCGAGGATACAGATTCTCTTTTCAGGAGGTGAAGACGAGGAAGCGGAGGATCCAGGATCGAGGATACAGATTCTCTTTTCAGGAGGTGAAGACGAGAAAACGGAGGACCCAGGATCGAGGATAAAGATTCTCTTTTCAGGCGGTGAAGACGAGGAAGCAGAGGACCCAGGATCGAGGATACAGATTCTCTTTTCAGGATGTGAAGACGAGGAGAAGGAGGACCCAGGATCGAGGATACAGATTCTCTTTTCAGGCGGTGAACACAAAGAAGCGGAGGACCCAGGATCGAAGATACAGATTCTCTTTTCAGGAGGTGAAGACGAGGAAAAGGAGGACCCAGGATCGAGGATACAGATTCTCTTTTCAGGAGGTGAAGACGAGGAAACAGAGGACCCAGGATAGAGGATACAGATTCTCTTTTCAGGCGGTGAAGACGAGGAAGCGGAGGACCCAGGATCAAGGATACAGATTCTCTTTTCAGGAGGTGAAGACGAGGAAACAGAGGACCCAGGATCGAGGATACAGATTCTCTTTTCAGGCGGTGAAGACGAGGAAGCGGAGGACCCAGGATCGAGGATTCAGATTCTCTTTTCAGGCGGTGAAGACGAGGAAGTGGAGGACCCAGGATCAAGGATACAGATTCTCTTTTCAGGAGGTGAAGACGAGGAGAAGGAGGACCCAGGATCGAGGATACAGATTCTCTTTTCAGGAGGTGAAGACGAGGAAACGGAGGACCTAGGATCGAGGATACAGATTATCTTTTCAGGTGGTGAAGACGAGGAAGCAGAGGATCCAGGATCGAGGATAAAGATTCTCTTTTCAGGCA
This sequence comes from Ranitomeya imitator, assembly GCF_032444005.1. Classification (NCBI taxonomy): domain Eukaryota; kingdom Metazoa; phylum Chordata; class Amphibia; order Anura; family Dendrobatidae; genus Ranitomeya; species Ranitomeya imitator. Next base: position 95,341,377 of record NC_091286.1, read on the forward strand.
GTGAAGACGAGGAAGCGGAGGATCCAGGATCGAGGATACAGATTCTCTTTTCAAGAGGTGAAGACGAGGAAACGGAGGACCCAGGATCGAGGATACAGATTCTCTTTTCACGCGGTGAAGACGAGGAAGCGGAGGACCCAGGATCGAGGATACAGATTCTCTTTTCAGGAGGTGAAAACGTGGAGAAGGAGGACCCAGGATCGAAGATACAGATTCTCTTTTCAGGCGGTGAAGACGAGGAAGCAGAGGACCCAGGATCGAGGATACAGATTCTCTTTTCAGGCGGTGAAGACGAGGAAGCGGAGGACCCAGGATCGAGGATACAGATTCTCTTTTCAGGATGTGAAGACGAGAAAACGGAGGACCCAGGATCGAGGATACAGATTCTCTTTTCAGGAGGTGAAGACGAGGAGAAGGAGGACCCAGGATCGAGGATACAGATTCTCTTTTCAGGCGATGAAGACGAGGAAGCGGAGGACCCAGGATCGAGGATACAGATTCTCTTTTCAGGAGGTGAAGACGAGGAGAAGGAGGACCCAGGATACAGATTCTCTTTTCAGGCGGTGAAGACGAGGAAGCGGAGGATCCAGGATCGAGGATACAGATTCTCTTTTCAGGAGGTGAAGACGAGGAAACGGAGGACCCAGGATCGAGGATACAGATTCTCTTTTCAGGCGGTGAAGACGAGGAAGCGGAGGACCCAGGATCGAGGATACAGATTCTCTTTTCAGGAGATGAAGACGAGGAAGCGGAGGACCCAGGATCGAGGATACAGATTCTCTTTTCAGGCGGTGAAGACAAGGAAGCGGAGGACCCAGGATCGAGGATACAGATTCTCTTTTCAGGAGGTGAAGACGAGGAGAAGGAGGACCCAGGATCGAGGATACAGATTCTCTTTTCAGGAGGTGAAGACGAGGAAACGGAGGACACAGGATACAGATTCTCTTTTCAGGCGGTGAAGACGAGGAAGCGGAGGACCCAGGATCGAGGATACAGATTCTCTTTTCATGAGGTGAAGACGAGGAAACGGAGGACCCAGGATCGAGGATACAGATTCTCTTTTCAGGCGGTGAAGATGAGGAAGCGGAGGACCCAGGATCGAGGATACAGAGTCCCTTTTCAGGAGATGAAGACGAGGAGAAGGAGGACCCAGGATCGAGGATACAGATTCTCTTTTCAGGAGGTGAAGACGAGGAAACGGAGGACCCAGGATTGAGGATACAGATTCTCTTTTCAGGAGGTGAAGACGAGGAAACGGAGGACCCAGGATCGAGGATACAGATTCTCTTTTCAGGCGGTGAAGATGAGGAAGCGGAGGACCCAGGATCGAGGATACAGATTCTCTCTTCAGGAGGTGAAGACGAGGAGAAGGAGGACCCAGGATCGAGGATACAGATTCTCTTTTCAGGAGGTGAAGACGAGGAAACGGAGGACCCAGGATCGAGGATACAGATTCTCTTTTCAGGAGGTGAAGACGAGGAAACGGAGGACCCAGGATCGAGGATACAGATTCTCTCTTCAGGCGGTGAAGACGAGGAAGCGGAGGACCCAGGATCGAGGATACAGATTCTCTTTTCAGGAGGTGAAGACGAGGAGAAGGAGGACCCAGGATCGAGGATACAGATTCTCTTTTCAGGCGGTGAAGACGAGGAAGCGGAGGACGCAGGATCGAGGATACAGATTCTCTTTTCAGGCGGTGAAGACGAGGAAGCGGAGGATCCAGGATCGAGGATACAGATTCTCTTTTCAGGCGGTGAAGACGAGGAAGCGGAGGATCCAGGATTGAGGATACAGATTCTCTTTTCAGGAGGTGAAGACGAGGAAACGGAGGACCCAGGATCGAGGATACAGATTCTCTTTTCAGGCGGTGAAGACGAGGAAGCGGAGGACCCAGGATCGAGGATACAGATTCTCTTTTCAGGAGGTGTAGACGAGGAGAAGGAGGACCCAGGATCGAGGATACAGATTCTCTTTTCAGGCGGTGAAGACGAGGAAGCGGAGGACCCAGGATCAAGTTTACAGATTCTCTTTTCAGGAGGTGAAGACGAGGAGAAGGAGGACCCAGGATCGAGGATACAGATTCTCTTTTCAGGCGGTGAAGACGAGGAAGCGGAGGACCCAGGATCAAGTTTACAGATTCTCTTTTCAGGAGGTGAAGACGAGGAGAAGGAGGACCCAGGATCGAGGATACAGATTCTCTTTTCAGGAGGTGAAGATGAAGAAATGGAGGACCCAGGATAGAGGATACAGATTCTCTTTCCAGGCGGTGAAGACGAGGAAGCGGAGGACCCAGGGTCGAGGATACAGATTCTCTTTTCAGGCGGTGAAGACGAGGAAGCGGAGGACCCAGGATCAAGTTTACAGATTCTCTTTTCAGGAGGTGAAGACGAGGAGAAGGAGGACCCAGGATCGAGGATACAGATTCTCTTTTCAGGAGGTGTAGACGAGGAAACGGAGGACCCAGGATGTAGATTCTCTTTTCAGGTGGTGAAGACGAGGAAGCGGAGGATCCAGGATCGAGGATACAGATTCTCTTTTCAGGAGGTGAAGATGAGGAAACGGAGGACCCAGGATCGAGGATACAGATTCTCTTTTCAGGAGGTGAAGACGAGGAGAAGGAGGACCCAGGATCGAGGATACAGATTCTCTTTTCAGGCGGTGAAGACGAGGAAGCGGAGGACCAAGGATCGAGGATACAGATTCTCTTTTCAGGAGATGAAGACGAGGAGAAGGAGGACCCAGGATCGAGGATACAGATTCTCTTTTCAGGAGGTGAAGACGAGGAAGCGGAGGACCCAGGATCAAGTTTACAGATTCTCTTTTCAGGAGGTGAAGACGAGGAGAAGGAGGACCCAGGATCGAGGATACAGATTCTCTTTTCAGGAGGTGTAGACGAGGAAACGGAGGACCCAGGATCGAGGATGTAGATTCTCTTTTCAGGCGATGAAGACGAGGAAGCGGAGGATCAAGGATCGAGGATACAGATTCTCTTTTCAAGCGGTGAAGACGAGGAAGCTGAGGATCCAGGATCGAGGATACAGATTCTCTTTTCAGGAGGTGAAGACTAGGAAACAGAGGACCCAGGATCGAGGATACAGATTCTGTTTTCAGGAGATGAAGACGAGGAGAAGGAGGATCCAGGATCGAGGATACAGATTCTCTTGTCAGAAGGTGAAGATGAGGAAACGGAGGACCCAGGATCGAGGCTACAGATTCTCTTTTCAGGCGGTGAAGACGAGGAAGCGGAGGACCCAGGATCAAGGATACAGATTCTCTTTTCAGGCGGTGAAGACGAGGAAGCGGAGGACCCAGGATCGAGGATACAGATTCTCTTTTCAGGAGGTGAAGACGAGGAGAAGGAGGACCCAGGATACAGATTCTCTTTTCAGGCGGTGAAGACAAGAAAGCGGAGGATCCAGGATCGAGGATACAGATTCTCTTTTCAGGCGGTGAAGACGAGGAAGCGGAGGACCCAGGATCGAGGATACAGATTCTCTTTTCAGGAGGTGAAGACGAGGAAGCGGAGGACCCAGGATCGAGGATACAGATTCTCTTTTCAGGCGGTGAAGACAAGGAAGCGGAGGACCCAGGATCGAGGATACAGATTCTCATTTCAGGAGGTGAAGACGAGGAGAAGGAGGACCCAGGATCGAGGATACAGATTCTCTTTTCAGGAGGTGAAGACGAGGAGAAGGAGTACCCAGGATCGAGGATACAGATTTTCTTTTCAGGAGGTGAAGACGAGGAAACGGAGGACACAGGATACAGATTCTCTTTTCAGGCGGTGAAGACGAGGAAGCGGAGGACCCAGGATCGAGGATACAGATTCTCTTTTCAGGAGGTGAAGATGAGGAAACGGAGGACCCAGGATCGAGGATACAGATTCTCTTTTCAGGAGGTGAAGACAAGGAGAAGGAGGACCCAGGATCGAGGATACAGATTCTCTTTTCAGGCGGTGAAGACGAGGAAGCGGAGGACCAAGGATCGAGGATACAGATTCTCTTTTCAGGAGATGAAGACGAGGAGAAGGAGGACCCAGGATCGAGGATACAGATTCTCTTTTCAGGAGGTGTAGACGAGGAGAAGGAGGACCCAGGATCGAGGATACAGATTCTCTTTTCAGGCGGTGAAGACGAGGAAGCGGAGGACCCAGGATTGAGGATACAGATTCTCTTTTCAGGAGGTGAAGACGAGGAGAAGGAGGACCCAGGATCGAGGATACAGATTCTCTTTTCAGGAGGTGAAGATGAAGAAACGGAGGACCCAGGATAGAGGATACAGATTCTCTTTTCAGGCGGTGAAGACGAGGAAGCGGAGGACCCAGGATCGAGGATACAGATTCTCTTTTCAGGAGGTGAAGACGAGGAAACGGAGGACCCAGGATCGAGGATACAGATTCTCTTTTCAGGCGGTGAAGACGAGGAAGCGGAGGACCCAGGATCGAGGATACAGATTCTCTTTTCAGGCGGTGAAGACGAGGATGCGGAGGACCCAGGATCAAGTTTACAGATTCTCTTTTCAGGAGGTGAAGACGAGGAGAAGGAGGACCCAGGATCGAAGATACAGATTCTCTTTTCAGGAGGTGAAGACGAGGAAACGGAGGACCCAGGATCGAGGATACAGATTCTCTTTTCAGGCGGTGAAGACGAGGAAGCGGAGGATCCAGGATCGAGGATACAGATTCTCTTTTCAAGCGGTGAAGACGAGGAAGCTGAGGATCCAGGATCGAGGATACAGATTCTCTTTTCAGGAGGTGAAGACTAGGAAACAGAGGACCCAGGATCGAGGATACAGATTCTGTTTTCAGGAGGTGAAGACGAGGAGAAGGAGGATCCAGGTTCGAGGATACAGATTCTCTTTTCAGGAGGTGAAGACGAGGAAACGAAGGACCCAGGATCGAGGATACAGATTCTCTTTTCAGGCGGTGAAGACGAGGAAGCGGAGGACCCAGGATCGAGGATACAGATTCTCTTTTCAGGAGGTGAAGATGAGGAAACGGAGGACCCAGGATCGAGGATACAGATTCTCTTTTCAGGAGGTGAAGACGAGGAGAAGGAGGACCCAGGATCGAGGATACAGATTCTCTTCTCAGGCGGTGAAGACGAGGAAGCGGAGGACCCAGGATCGAGGATACAGATTCTCTTTTCAGGAGGTGAAGACGAGCAGAAGGAGGACCCAGGATCGAGGATACAGATTCTCTTTTCAGGAGGTGAAGAAGAGGAAACGGAGGACCCAGGATCGAGGATACAGATTCTCTTTTCAGGCGGTGAAGACGAGGAAGCGGAGGACCCAGGATCGAGGATACAGATTCTCTTTTCAGGAGGTGAAGACGAGGAGAAGGAGGAACCAGGATCGAGGATACAGATTCTCTTTTCAGGAGGTGAAGACGAGGAAGCGGAGGATCCAGGATCGAGGATACAGATTCTCTTTTCAGGCGGTGAAGATGAGGAAGTGGAGGATCCAGGATCGAGGATACAGATTCTCTTTTCAGGAGGTGAAGACGAGGAAACGGAGGACCCAGGATCGAGGATACAGATTCTCTTTTCAGGAGGTGAAGACGAGGAGAAGGAGGACACAGGATCGAGGATACAGATTCTCTTTTTAGGAGGTGAAGACGAGGAAACGGGGGACCCAGGATCGAGGATACAGATTCTCATTTTAGGAGATGCACACGAGGAGCACGAAGAGCCAAGATCAAGGATACAGGTAGCTTAGAAACTTTACATTTGTTCAGATAGTGAACCTTGTACCAACATCGACGTCTACCCTCCAAGTCTATGGTTGTAAAGTACTATATTTATTTAGTCTTTGCTGTCAGAATCTCTAGACTTTAGATACATAGTGGATGCTTTCCTGAAACGGAAAGTACTTGCAAGCAGCATAATACAAAGAATAGCAGGTTTACCCAGAATCCTTTGCAGTTGGCGGAGCTATGCAAATCATCTCTCTCCACCCCAGTCTAATCCACAGTGCTTGGAACCGCCAAGCGTGCAATGCTGCAGATTAGTTTCTAAATTTACACAGCCAACCAATTCCTACCTGTGGACACGTGTTTCTGGCTTTAGGCCCTCTTCAGCACAGGGCTGGAATTGGTTGGCTGTATGGAGTGGGGCTCGGTGAGCAAGCGATACATATATGCTAGCCACCTTAGGGAGAGACCCAAGTTGGGCTAAATGTAGCGGGATGAAAGAGACCAAAAAGCCCTCTACTTAAAGGAAATACATAGTGGATGCTTTCTTGAAACGGAAAGTACTTGCAAGCAGCATAATACAAAGAATAGCAGGTTTACCCAGAATCCTTTGCAGTAGGTGGAGCTATGCAAATCATCTCTTTCCACCCCAGTCTAATCCACAGCGCTTGGAACCGCCAAGCTTGCAATGCTGCAGATTAGTTTCTAAATTTACACAGCCAACCAATTCCTACCTGTGGACACGTGTTTCGGGCTTTAGGCCCTCTTCAGCACAGGGCTGGAATTGGTTGGCTGTATGGAGTGGGGCTCAGTGAGCAAGCGATACATATATGCTAGCCACCTTAGGGAGAGACCCAAGTTGGGCTAAATGTAGCGGGACGAAAGAGACCGAAAAGCCCTCTACTTAAAGAAAATACATAGTGGATGCTTTCCTGAAACGGAAAGTACTTGCAAGCAGCATAATACAAAGAATAGCAGGTTTACCCAGAATCCTTTGCAGTAGGCGGAGCTATGCAAATCATCTCTCTCCACCCCAGTCTAATCCACAGCGCTTGGAACCGCCAAGCGTGCAATGCTGCAGATTAGTTTCTAAATTTACACAGCCAACCAATTCCTACCTGTGGACACGTGTTTCGTGCTTTAGCCCCTCTTCAGCATAGCGCTGGAATTGGTTGGCTGTATGGAGTGGGGCTCGGTGAGCAAGCGATACATATATGCTAGCCACCTTAGGGAGAGACCCAAGTTGGGCTAAATGTAGCGGGACGAAAGAGACCGAAAAGCCCTCTACTTAAAGGAAATACATAGTGGATGCTTTCCTGAAACGGAAAGTACTTGCAAGCAGCATAATACAAAGAATAGCAGGTTTACCCAGAATCCTTTGCATGCTTGGCGGTTCCAAGCACTGTGGATTAGACTGGGGTGGAAAGAGATGATTTGCATAGCTCCGCCTACTGCAAAGGATTCTGTGTAAACCTGATATTCTTTGTATTATGCTGCTTGCAAGTACTTTCCGTTTCAGGAAAGCATCCACTATGTATTTCCTTTAAGTAGTAGACTTTAGATATGAAGGTTTTAAGTGAGGTCACAAGGTGGAATGTTGAGCACTCAGAGTTCCATGCAGCAAATGTGAGGTCACCCGTGGGGTTATCAGAGAGATCAGCACAAAGATGGCACCTGGGATGGAGACACCACAGTGGGTTGTTTAGTTATTAACTCTTCAAGTGGTAATTGAGGTTGGTACAGATAGTTATTGGGGTGAAAAGCTGCCATTATTTCACCACATGAATGAGGGCATTGTATAATTACATTGTGGATATATATTGTATTTGCACCACATTTTTTAGCAAATTTCACTGTCTTTTAAGCCTTTTTCAATGTTTCATGTATTAAACTATTGTAACTGTATATGTTAAAACATAAAAATAACATGAAGGGGGCTTAGTACTTTTGACATGAAGTACAATATATGTATAATTCACATCTACATATGAGTCACATATTCTAGACAGTTAATGGCTAGAATAAATACATTCAGCGTCGGACAGGAGTACCTTGGGCCCACCAGAGAAAAATCATTCTTGGGGCCCACCATGTTTGAGGAATCTCGGGGAGAAAGGTGGACCCACTGAGACCCTATACAGGGAGTGTTAGGGGCAGGAACGCAAGGGACTATCGCCACGGAAGCTGGAGGACCAAAGAGGAAGGAAAAACCAAGAGAACCACAGGGAGACAGGGATAAGAAGGAACAAGAGCTGACAGATCCTCTATATACTACACCACACGGGAGAGCTGACAGATCCTCTATATACTACACCACACGGGAGAGCTGACAGATCCTCTATATACTACACCACACAGGAGAGCTGATAGATCCTCTATATACTACACCACATGGGAGAGCTGACAGATCCTCTATATACTACACCACATGGGAGAGCTGACAGATCCTCTATATACTACACCATACAGGAGAGCTGACAGATCCTCTATATACTACACCACACAGGAGAGCTGACAGATCCTCTATATACTACACCACACAGGAGAGCTGACAGAACCTCTATATACTACACCACACGGGAGAGCTGACAGATCCTCTATATACTACACCACACAGGAGAGCTGACAGAACCTCTATATACTACACCACACGGGAGAGCAGACAGATCCTCTATATACTACACCACACAGTAGAGCTGACAGATCCTCTATATACTACACCACACAGGAGAGCTGACAGATCCTCTATATACTACACCATACAGGAGAGCTGACAGATCCTCTATATACTACACCACACAGGAGAGCTGACAGATCCTCTATATACTACACCACACAGGAGAGCTGACAGAACCTCTATATACTACACCACACGGGAGAGCTGACAGATCCTCTATATACTACACCACACAGGAGAGCTGACAGAACCTCTATATACTACACCACACGGGAGAGCAGACAGATCCTCTATATACTACACCACACAGGAGAGCAGACAGATCCTCTATATACTACACCACACAGTAGAGCTGACAGATCCTCTATATACAACACCACACAGGAGAGCTGACAGATCCTCTATATACTACACCACACAGGAGAGCTGACAGATCCTCTATATACTACACCACACACAAGAGCTGACAGATCCTCTATATACTACACCACACAGGAGAGCTGACAGAACCTCTATATACTACACCACACGGGAGAGCAGACAGATCCTCTATATACTACACCACACAGGAGAGCTGACAGATCCTCTATATACTACACCACACAGGAGAGCTGACAGAACCTCTATATACTACACCACACAGGAGAGCTGACAGATCCTCTATATACTACACCACACGAGAGCTGTCAGATCCTCTATATACTACACCACATGGGAGAGCAGACAGATCCTCTATATACTACACCACACAGTAGAGCAGACAGATCCTCTATATACTACACCACACAGTAGAGCTGACAGATCCTCTATATACTACACCACACAGTAGAGCTGACAGATCCTCTATATACTACACCACACAGGAGAGCTGACAGATCCTCTATATACTACACCACATACAAGAGCTGACAGATCCTCTATATACTACACCACACAGGAGATCTGACAGATCCTCTATATACTACACCAGACGGGAGAGCTGACATATCCTCTATATACTACACCACACGGGAGAGATGACAGATCCTCTATATACTGCACCACACGGAAGAGCTGACAGATCCTCTATATACTACACCACACAGGAGAGCTGACAGATCCTCTATATACTACACCACACGGTAGAGATGACAGATCCTCTATATACTACACCACACAGGAGAGCTGACAGATCCTCTATATACATACATATATATATATAGATATATACATACATCTCTATATACTACACCACACAGGAGAGCAGTAATGTAGGTCCAGTGTGTGTAGTAAAATACTTACCGGTGACCATATTCCACTGCAATGAAGACACAAGCAACGACACAGCGGCAGAAGACGGCGACTGCTGCGTAGTTTATTACACACAGGGAAGCTTTCTGTTGGGGGCGAGACATTGTTTTTATTAGTACGATTTTGGGATAGATGTAATGTTTTCATCATTTGTTATAGCTTTTTTTGTGGAATTGTGGCGAACAGAAAAAAGGACATTTGGCATTTGTTTCTTTTTACTGTTTTCTGATCAAGTTAATTGTTTTTATAGTTTGATCGATGGGACTTTTCTGAACCTAGCAATACCAAATATTTGTTGTTTTTTATTTTTAAAATATATTTATTTTCAATGGGATAAAAAGCGTGATTTGAACTTTTAGGAATTTTTTTATTTTCTTTTTACCTTTCACTGGTACAGTTAGCCCCCTTAGGCTATGTGCACATGTTGCGGATTTTCTGCGGATCCGCAGCATTTTATGCAGTGCAGAAACGCTGCAGATCTGCAATTGATTTACAGTACAATGTAAATCAATGAGAAAAAAAAATGCTGTGCACACTTTGCGGAAAATCCGCTGCGGAAACGCTGCGGTTTAAAATAAGTAGCATGTCACCTGCAGCGTTTTTGTACCCATTCCATTATAGAAAACGGCAGGGGTAAAAACTGCAGCAAATCCGCAAGAAAACCGCAGCAAAAACGCACAAAAAACGCTGCGGAACCGCACAAAAAAATGCAACAAATCCGCAGGTGTGTTTTCTGCCAGGAGAGGCAGAATCCGTACCAGAAATTCCTAAGCCTAATCCATAACATGTGCACATAGCCTTAGAGGACATGAAGATGCGATCATCCGATCGCATGTGCTATTATATACAGTGATGCCACAGCATCCCTGCATATAGAAGAAATTATGGTCTCCTTTAAAGCTCGGCTACAGGAAGAAGACCCCTGGCTGTCATTAAAACCCATCGGCGACCCACGATCACCTCATGGGCACCATGGGGTGAGAGAATGATGCTGGCATGTGTTATATGCTGCAGTCAGAGATTGACACTGGCATTTAACATGCGCCATACATGTAAGGCAGATGTCGTAAAGGTGTTAATCACCTGAGGACCCCCTTCACCACTGTGTCACCCAATATCCTATGGGCCCCCTCCCCCACTGTGTCACCCAATATCCTATGGGCCCCCTCCCCCACTATTTCACCTCTAATTTCCTATGGGCCTGCTCAGAGAGTGAAAGGGGAGCCACAGTAAGGCTATGTGCACACGATGCGGATTTTGTTGCGGATCCGCAGCGTTTCCGCAGCTGCGGGTCAGCAGGAGTTTCCCATGCGTTTACAGTACCATGTAAACCTATGGGAAACAGAAAACACTGTGCCCATACTGTGGGAAAAAAACGCGCGGAAACGCAGCAGTTTACATTCCGCAGCATGTCACTTCTTTCTGCGTTTTCCACAGCGGTTTTACAACTGCCCTTATGGAAAACCGCAGTTGTAAAACCGCAGTGGAAAACGCAGAAAAAACGCGATAAATCCGCAGCGGTTTTCCACTGCGGATTTATCAAATCCACTGAAGAAAAATCTGCAGTGGACCCAGAATACGTGTGCACATAGCCTAAAATAGAGGTGGTTGACACAATAGGGGAGGGGGCCCACAAGAAAATTAGAATATCACTGTGGGCCCCCTCCCCTGTGTCACCTATAGGATGCATGGGCCCCCTCCCCTAACTGCCTCTGTGGCCGGAGATCTACTCAGGGTGCCGGCATCATACAGTTATTACTTACAGTCACACTGACTGCAGCCATCAGACTCCCTCTGCTCCACTGCTGCTTGGGTAGGACTGCTGACCAATCACAGCACAGCTCCTTGCCTGAGCTGTGCTGTGAGCTCCCACAAAGAAAACTAACGCTGATTGGCTGAATTGCAGCCAATCAGCGTTTACACTGCTGCCCAGGGCTTTGTAGAAGAGGAGCAGAGAGTCGCACTAGTACAGGAAACAGGTGACAGCGGGTCGGCTGTGTGTGCTGTCTGCTCTCAGCCTCACAGTCAGCTGTTCCTCTGACTGTGCTGGCTGAAGTGAGGCTCAGCAGCACACTGCTCTCCTGGCAGAGTAATGGCAGCGGCAGCAGGTGATGTGAAGGAGCTGCGCCTGCACTTCCCATCACCTGTGCAGTCTGCCAGCCACTGCGGTGCCGGCGATACAATAACGTGGGCACTGCTGGGTGCACGCTATGAGCATGATGCAGGGCAGGCAGGGGCTGGGGGCTGGGGGCGGGGCCCACCGGAGGATTCTCCGGTGTCTCGGTGCCCCAGTCCGACCCTGAATACATTTATGTTGCAATCATTTTTAATATGCATAAAACATTTCTATTTGCTTAACAATGTTTGCTGTGAATTGTAACACTTGATACATTGCTCTCATCTACCATTGAGAAGTGTTCTACCATGCTTAAAAAGTTTAACTAGCGTAATGTGCCCAAACTATATCATTAAGGTAAGGCATTTGATAAATGTGGAGTATACGAACGACTTTGCATATAGGGGATTGTTATATATTATACATCAGGGGTGTCAAACTGCATTCCTCGAGGGCTGCAAACAGGTCATGTTTTCAGGATTTCCTTGCATTGCACAGGTGATAATTTAATCACCTGCAGAGAATAATTCCAGCACCTTGTGCAATGCTAAGGAAATCTTGAAAACACGCATGGTCTGAGGCCCTCGAGGAATGTAGTTTGACACCCCTGTTATACATTATGTTCTCACGTATGTGCAAATAACAGGGAACCTAGTAACAATCTAGTTTAAATACCACGGAGCACATGTAATAAACTCAAACAATCAAAATACATCATTTATTTTTACAGTAGCCTTCAGATTTCTAGACCAATGCATGACACTTATTACTTTTTCTTTCCAGGGACGGTATCTGGATGCTGGAATGAAGACTGAAGAACACAACATTATCCATGAGATTGTTTAGTCTTAATCGTTTCATATGCCTGTACATTATATTTGATGCCTTCTGATGTCATCAGAAATTACATTGTGGTTTACAACATCTGCAGAGCTACAGGAAAAAGCCCAATACTGGTTCCATTATTGACCAGTTGATTTATGCCACTTAAGGAATCTGTTATGGTATAATGGTACTAAGTCTCTAACCTAGGATGTAATGTTTGTGGGGTTTAGTGTTTGTAGGGGGCAGTGTTTGTAGGGGGCAGTGTGTGTGGGGTTTAGTGTTTGTGGGGTTTAGTGTTTGTGGGGGGCAGTGTTTGTAGGGGGCAGTGTGTGGGGGGTTTAGTGTTTGTAGGGGGCAGTGTTTGTAGGGGGCAGTGTGTGTGGGGTTTAGTGTTTGTGGGGTTTAGTGTTTGTGGGGGGCAGTGTTTGTAGGGGGCAGTGTCTGTGGGGGGCAGTGTTTGTAGGGGGTAGTGTTTGTAGGGGGCAGTGTTTGTAGGGGGTAGTGTTTGTAGAGGGCAGTGTTTATAGGGGGCAGTGTTTGTAGGGGGTAATGTTTGTAGGGGGCAGTGTTTGTTTTCTTTTTTTGCAGTGAAGATGAACGTAACCACACTATGACCTCCCATCGGTGAAGAAGATGTGTGGCGTGCTACTAGGATATAATAAAGAAGATCTGGTTTCAGGAAACTACACTTAACATCATTGCTATACATATACATCAGTTAGTTGTAGTATGGCCTTGGTCCAGGGTTCTTGAACTGATTGCCTTTTCTCGGGGTCGAGAAGGAATTTTTTCCCTGTGACACAGATTGGCTCAATGTGTCCAGGTTTTTTGCCTTCTTCTGGACCAATGGCTTTAGGTAGAAATAGAGATTGTATTTAATAAAATATGTTTAAAATTCAATGATTTGTCTCCTCCTAATTTCTTTATATTACATAGTGCTCTCATAGTTTTTATATGTTAGTTCTCAACTTTACAAACCATGGCTGCTGCAATATGAAGCCAAACAGAACATACAGAGAAGATAATGGATGGATAGATGGCCACATAGGCGAACATATGGTTTCCAGAAAATTTAATTTGCAGCTATTTCCAATTGCCTGAAACACATATGTATAACTCTGATGTCTCCTAGGATTTTATTGAACTAAACAATTCCAATGGCTTTTTATCAAGTTGACAAAAAATGTTCCCTTTATTTAGGCGGTTAGAACAGGCTAGCTGTTTTCAGAGTGAAGAAGCAATGGCCTGTCACTAAGCCTTTATATATTTTTGTCAACTTTCGGAGCAGTTTTCTGTTTGTGCACCTTGTAGAGGGTACGGCTCCCAGCAACAGTACAGTATAGCTTTATAATACAGTGGACAAGGATGGGACAGGCAAGGCTATGTCTGGCAGTGTGGGGCCAGCTCAGACAGTCCTGGCAGCAGCAGTACAGTATCCATTGCAGTCAGAGGCATAGCTAGGGTTTCAGCTAAAGGGGGGGGGGAGGGAGGAAAGAATCTGACTGTGCCCCTAACCGGTAATCCTGACTCCACCTATGTAGTGCACCTTTGTGAGTATAGGGGAACATCACCAGATGACCGCGCTGTGATTGAAAATAAATCTATGTACAAAAACGAAAACTGATTTTACTATATGGGGGCCATATAGTGGTAGATACCAATCCTGCAGACCATATAATAGATCACAGTTATATATGGTGGCTTACAGCTGACGTTCTTTCTAATGGAATTGTTCACTTTACTCATTTTTTCCATCTGGCCCAGACCGGCATGACAACTTCTCCGGCCAGGACTCGTCTGCAGAGAGTACAACAAAGCCACATCTGACTTCTCACATTTCCAGCATCGTCCATAGCTATCCCTAACCTGCACAAAACTTCTCATCCTGCTGATACCCCAATACTGAGCCACTGCTGCCGTGTGTGTCTTGGAGCATTAGAGCATATTAATGCCCTGTGATAGTGCCATACACATTTTGTCCCTGAAAAGTAATAATACCCCATATGCAACTTTGATGGTCACATGGTCACAATACTCTGAGTGCCCTATAACAATAATGCTTAAGTGCCCAATAAACATTTAATCAAATCCCCTAAGTTCCCTTATGTACATTCTCCACTATACACATTATGGTGGGCCCACAGGTCCCCTATACACCGCATTATGATTCCACAATTTCCCTATGCATCATATGATGTTCCCACTGCTCCCCTATACACAGTATGATGAGCCCACTGCTTGCCTGTACACAGTATGATGAGTCCACTGCTCCACTCCATACAGTATGATGAGCCCACTGCTCCCCTATACACAGTATGATGTGTCCACTGCTTGCCTATACACAGTATGATGAGCTCATAGCTCCCCTCTACACAGTATAATGATCTCACTGCTCCCCTATACACAGTATGATGATCCCACTGCTCCCTTGTACACAGTATAATGTCAACAGAACTCCACTATAGAAAGTATTATGCCCTCCAGACCCCCCTTATATACAGTATATTGGACCAACTGCTCCCCTATGCACAGTATAATGCCTTCACAGCTCCCCAATACACAGTATGGTGGGCCCACAGCTCCTGTTCATGCAGTATGATGTTCTCCACAGTTTCCCTGTACACAGTATAATGGGCCAACTTCTCCCTTATACACAGTATAAAATCCCCACAGCTCTTCTATACACAGTATGGTAGGCTCACAGCTCCCTTATACACAGGAGGATGTGCCCGCAGCTTCGTATATACAGTATGATGTCCAAAAGAGTTCCCCTACATATAGAATGATGTCCCCACTGCTCCCCCTAAACTCAGTATAATAGTTAATAGCATTCTGACACCGTGCGGCGCCGGCACTGAGTATTCCACTGCCAGGAGGAAATTAACTTTATTCCTCCCGGAAGCCTCACTCTTCCAGTCATAGGGGCGGCACTGGCACGCTTTCAGTCACCACTTTGTGTATAGTGAGTGGCAGCTGTAACCACGCCCCTGACCTAGACTGACAGCCGGCTTACCACCCTCTACCACCCTGTAGCTACGCTACGCTATTGGTGCCCCTATAAACAAAAATGCTTCTTAACTGCCACTTGACATTTAATAATGTCCCCTGAGTCCCCCCATGTACAGTAACAATGACCCCAGAATCGTTAACTTCAGCAGGAGATAGCGTGACAACTTTTTTGGCTTCTCTCAATTCTCTTCTATTGAGAGAAGACAAGCCTTTCTAGTCGACACATGCACATAGCAAACATGGTGTCGCATGACCACCTGATGACGCCAGTGATATTGGGGGCTCAGGCAGGAGGCGCTCCCTGTCGTGATTTGGCAGTCTTCAGTCACATACAGTGACTGCAGTCATTTATTCCAAGCGTTTATTACCTTTATAATAAATTGCTTCTTAAATTATTAAAGCACCACTCCAGTAGGGTTTTTTTTTTATAGCTGGAGCGGTGCTTTAAGCACAAGTCCCCTGCCTTGGTCATAAACTTATCATCTGGCATATTCACCGGTGTTTGGCACAGCTCCAGTACAGTGACTCCATCTTGTGAGCTCAACTTCCGACTGTCCGGAAGTTAGAAGTTATGTCACAAGCACTCAATGTAAGTCTATGAGAACCAGGAAGAGGCCAGTTCGAGGCCAGAATGAGGAGAGAGCGAAACCTGAATATGGTCAGAACGAGCCTCTCATAGACTTACCGTATATACTCGAGTATAAGCCGAGATTTTCAGCCCAAATTTTTGGGCTGAGAGTGCCCCTCTCGGCTTACACTCGAGTCACGGTGGGCGGCAGGGTCGGCGGGTGAGGGGGAGAGGGCGCTGAGGCATACTTACCTAGTCCTGGCGCTCCTAACGCTGCCCCTGCCTGTCACACTGTCTCCGGGTGCCGCAGCTCTTCCTGTCAGCGGTCACGTGGGACCGCTCATTAGAGAAATGAATATGGACTCCACTCCCATAGGGGTGGAGCCGCATATTCATTCCTCTGAGCGGTGCCAGTGACCGCTGACAGGAAGAGCTGCGGCACCCAGAGACAGTGTGACAGGCAGGGGCAGCGTCAGGAGCGGCAGGACTAGGTGAGTATTTTATATTCACCTGTCCGCGTTCCACACGCCGGGCGTCGCTCCATCTTCCCGACGTCTCTGCGCTCTGACTGTGCAGGTCAGAGGGCGTGATGACGCATATAGTGTGCGCGGCGCCCTCTGCCTGATCAGTCAGTGCAGAGAGACGCCGGGACGAGACGCCGGAACGAGACGCCGGGAGCTGCAATCAAGAGAGGTGAGTATGGCTTTTTTTTCTTTTATTATTGCAGCAGCAGCAGCAGCAATGGCAGAGCTTTATAAGGAGCATATATGGGGCAAGAATGAACGGTGCACAGCTTTATAAGGAGCATATATGGGGCAAGAATGAACGGTGCACAGCTTTATAAGGAGCATATATGGGGCAAGAATGAACGGTGCACAGCTTTATAAGGAGCATATATGGGGCAAGAATGAATGGTGCACAGCTTTATAAGGAGCATATATGGGGCAAGAATGAACGGTGCACAGCTTTATAAGGAACATATATGGGGCAGGAATGAATGGTGCAGGGCACTATATGGCACAGATATGGGGCAATAATGAACGGTGCAGAGCACTATATGACACAGCTATGGGGCAAGAATGAACGGTGCAGAGCACTATATGGCAGAGCTACGGGGCAAGAATGAACGGTGCAGAGCACTATATGGCACAGCTATGGGGCAAGAATGAATGGTGCAGAGCACTATATGGCACAGATATGGGCAAAAATGAACGGTGCAGAGCACTATATGACAATAATGAACGGTGCCGAGCACTATATGGCACAGCTATTGGGCAATAATGAACTGTGCAGAGTACTATATGGCACAATAATGAACGGTGCTGTTAGGAGTCGAGTTTCCTCTGCTGCACAGGGGAAATCTCGATCCGTGTCTGCTGCGGTCTCCCATTCTGCTTCGGCCGCAGTGGGCTCTGCTCAGCGGAGGCGTCGCTCCCAGCGTCTCGCTGGGACTGATTCTGTGCAAAGGGTTACTGCTGCCTTTTCCGGCTCTCCTGTTGTGCCCTGCACTGATCTGCGGCGAGCGGGCTTCCCTGGGACTAAGTCCTTATTTGCACACACTGAGCATGCCCAGGACAGGATCTCCCGTTGGAGATCGAGGGTCACATGCTCAGGTGCTGCAGCACATCCCATTGGTCCTCTTGGCAGGTCCTGAAAGGGCAAAACTTCTGTAGCAGCTTCCTGTGCTGCAACTATATAAATTGCGCATCACCGCACGGCCATGCGCTAGTATTGTCTTGATAATATGTGTGTGTGTTGTGAGTGAAAGTCGCTCTTTAAAATACCCTCCCTATTGGATGACTGTTCGCGGAAGGTGTATGTTTGCTATCTAGCGCCCGACTTATCCAACAGCACGTTACACACATAACAGCGTCTAGTTGCTGTGTCCGCCTGTACGGCGCCGTGCGCTTCCTCTGCGCTTTCCTTACCCAAGCCTGGGTGGTTAGTGGCGTCCGTCAGTGCGGCACTGCATGCACTCTCGTGCCTTCATATACTATTTTTATAGTTTCTTTACACACCCAGTTGTGGTGTTGTGCCAGCAAGTGGTCTAATCGGACTTCAATCCTGTGTTGGGGTTGTGTTCGCTGACTTCTTGCTCGTGCTCTATGTGCGGTACCGCGGTCCTGTGACTCAACAGGATCGCTTCCTTCACGCAGGGTGAAGTTAACCCGTGCGTGTATACTTATAGTACCGTCGTATAGTCCGTCTTACTAGCAGCAGGGTTTTTACCTGCACGGTGGACCTCGGACTGCGAACGCACCTAGTTTCATATCATCTATACTTGGTGCGTTCCGCCAGTCCTTAACAGGTGCAGAGCATTATATGGCACAGCTATGGGGCAATAATGAACGGTGCAGAGCACTATATGGCACAGCTATGGGGCAATAATGAACGGTGCAGAGCACTATATGGCACACCTTTCTATAGTACATCTATGGGGCAATAATGAACGGTGCAGAGCACTACATGGCACAGCTATGGGGCCATAATGAACGGTATGGAGCATCTATTTTTATTTTTGAAATTCACCGGTAGCTGCTGCATTTTCCACCATAGGCTTATACTCGAGTCAATAAGTTTTCCCAGTTTTTTGTGGCAAAATTAGGGGGGTCGGCTTATACTTGGGTCGGCTTATACTCGAGTATATACGGTACATTGATTAGCGCCACTCCATGAAACACTGGAGCAGCGGACAGGTGACAAATTGCAGGCGATGGAGTGGAGCAGCGGTGAAAACATGGTTGGATTTTAAGCGCCACTTCAGTGGTAACAAAAAA
Organism: Ranitomeya imitator; assembly: GCF_032444005.1. Lineage (NCBI taxonomy): Eukaryota > Metazoa > Chordata > Amphibia > Anura > Dendrobatidae > Ranitomeya > Ranitomeya imitator. The sequence goes on from NC_091286.1 coordinate 95,360,328, forward strand.
TGCTGGAGAGGTGCTTTAAAATGTGATGCAGCTCATGGTTACTATACAGGGGGCTTGTTATACTAATACTTGTAAAAGACCCAGCTGGTAAGTATCAAAAGACCTTGACCTCCCCATCTACAGTCTCCTCAGACAGCAACTATTACATGTGATAGAGTGCATATAATCTCATAACAAAACAGTGTAATAATCAGCTCCCTGTCCCCCCTCACCCACCTCAGCCCCAACAAAACCCTTATCCTCACATTCAACCCCCAGCGCCCTGTCCCCATCACCCACCTCATCCCCCACAATACCCCCATCCTCTTACATTCACACCACAGTGACCTGTTCCCCCTCCTCCACTTCAGCCCCCACAATACCCCATCCTCTCACATTCACCGCACAGTGACCATAACATACCTACTGTACCTTTAATCAATCTAGTAAATTCCATCCCCACTTACCGATGAGATTGACTGCAGGACCAGGAAGTGTCTGAGTGAATTACAAGGTAGGCACTAGGACCCAGCGTGCCTTTGTAAGGAGGTGGCGGGGACCCTCACAAACCTCCTCTCTCCTAAACATTATACGTGTGTTCCTTGGGGCACCCTGCTGTTTATGACTGTTATGTGTGGTTCTTCAATATTCTTATATTGTCCTGTAAATGTGTAATGTGTTATATACTCTATGCCATTCTAGCTCAGGGATCCAAGAAGTATTGTTTCTCCTTGCAGAGAGTGACATGTTAGGCATGTTGAGATGAGGAGACTTAAAGCCGCAATGCTTCTCTGGGAAATATGCAAATTGTCTCTTTAGAGAGGAAGAGGACTAGAACTCTAGTGCCACCTATTGGAAGTAGCAATCCTAACAGTCAATGTCGAACCCTTAACGAGCCTTGTCACATGACTTAGGATAAAAGCCAAAACAGAATCTCAATTTGTCTCAAGGACTAACCCTGAACTGGTCACCAATAGCTCCACCATTGTGTGGAGACACCAGTAATATTTTTGATGCATTAAATCCTCCTTCTCTATTCTATAAACACTCTGCTGGGGGTGAAGTATTAAATGGAGTCTGTCATCAGATTCATGCTGCTGAACCACGGGAAACATGAATCACATCCCACAGACAGTATGAATCAGAACTCACAGACAATAAGAATCAGATCCCAAAGGCCACATGAATCAGATCCCACAGGCATCATGAATCAGATTCCACAGGCAAGTTGAATCAGATCCCACAGACAATATGAATCAGATCCCACAGACAGTATGGATCAGATCCCTCAGGCCACATGAATCAGACCCACAGACAGTATGAATTAGATCCCACAGACAGTATGGATCAGATCCCTCAGGCAGTATGGATCAGATTCCACAGGCAGCATGAATGAGATCCCACAAGCAGCATGAATCAGGTCACAGAGGCAGCATGAATCAGAACCCACAGACAATATGAATCAGATCCCACAGGCAACATGAATCAGATCCCACATACAATATGAATCAGATCCCACAGACAATATGAATTAGATCCCAAAGGCCACGTGAATTAGATCCCACAGGCAGCATGAATCAGATTCCACAGATAATTTGAATCAGATCCCACAGACAATATGAATCAGATCCCACAGACAGTATGGATCAGATCCCTCAGGCAGCATAAATCAGATCCCACATACAGTATGAATCAGATCCCATAGACAGTATGAATCAGATCCCACAGACAACATGCATCAGATCCCACAGACAATATGAATCATATCCCACACAGTATGAATCAGATCCCATAGGCAACATGCATCAGATGCCACAGATAATATGAGTCATATCCCACAGACTGTATGAATCATATCCCACACAGTATGAATCAGATCCCACAGGCAACATGAATCAGATCCCACAGGGAGCATGAATCAGATCCCACAGACAATATGAATCAGATCCCACAGACAATATGAATCAGATCCCAAAGGCCAAATGAATCATATCCCACAGGCAGCATGAATGAGATCCCACAAGCAGCATGAATCAGATCACAGAGGCAGCATGAATCAGAACCCACAGACAATATGAATCAGATCCCACAGGCAGCATGAATCAGATCCCACGGACAATATAAATCAGATCCCACAGGCAACATGAATCAGTTCCAACAGACAATATGAATCAGATCCCACAGACAATATGAATCAGATCCCAAAGGCCACATGAATCAGATCCCACAGGCAGCATGAATCAGATTCCACAGACAATTTGAATCAGGTCCCACAGACAATATGAATCAGATCCCACAGACAGTATGGATCAGATCCCTCAGGCAGCATATATCAGATCCCACAGACCGTATGAATCAGATCCCACAGATAGTATGGATCAGATCCCACAGACAGCATGAATGAGATCCCACAAGCAGCATGAATCAGATCACAGAGGCAGCATGAATCAGAACCCACAGACAATATGAATCAGATCCCACAGGCAGCATGAATCAAATCCCACAGACAATATGAATCAGATCTCACAGACAATATGAATCAGATACCACAGACAGTATGAATCAGATCCCACACAGTATGAATCAGATCCTACAGGCAACATGAATCAGATCCCACAGAAAGTATGAATCAGATCCCATAGACAATATGAATCAGATCCCACAGACAATATGAATCATGTCCCAAAAACAGTATGAATCAGATCCCACAGGTAGCATGAATCAGATCCCACAGACAATATGAATCAGATCCCACAGGCAGCATGAATCAGATCCCACAGACAATGTGAATCAGATCCCACAGACAATATGAATCAGATCCCAAAGGCCACATGAATCAGATCCCACAGGCAGCATGAATCAGATTCCACAGACAATATGAATCAGATCCCAAAGACAATATGAATGAGATCCCACAGGCAGCATGAATCAGATCCTACAGGCAACATGAATCAGATCCCACAGAAAGTATGAATCAGATCCCATAGACAATATGAATCAGATCCCACAGACAATATGAATCATGTCCCAAAAACAGTATGAATCAGATCCCACAGGTAGCATGAATCAGATCCCACAGACAATATGAATCAGATCCCACAGGCAGCATGAATCAGATCCCACAGACAATGTGAATCAGATCCCACAGACAATATGAATCAGATCCCAAAGGCCACATGAATCAGATCCCACAGGCAGCATGAATCAGATTCCACAGACAATATGAATCAGATCCCACAGACAATATGAATGAGATCCCACAGGCAGCATGAATCAGATCCCACAGGCAGCCTGAATCAGATCCCACAGACAATATGAATCAGATCCCACAGAAAACATGAATCAGAATCCACAGACAACATGTATCAGATCCCACAGGCAGCATGAATCCGATCCCAGAGGCAGCATGTTAGGTATTAGTAAGTTAGGCATTTATTATGCAAAATAGGGGGCAAGTCAGTGAGGAATCAGTGACCTGTCAGCAGTCTGCATTATGAATATATTATCAGAGCACCACATACACCAGCCCCGCCTTAGGGCACGAGCATATCATTAACTACAAACTGAAAATAAAGATTAAGAAACAACCATAAGATAGATTTCATCAACCCAGGTATCATTTTATTCAGTATAACGGCGCCGATCTGACATTGTCAGTAGGTTATTGTGCACAATCCTGCTGCAGGTTCCCTTTAAGCAGCACATGAAGTCACTGCCATGTGCTGGACACAAACTGTGCTATCAAAGGGTGGAAAGTATGGTCATACTAACCAATGTGCTCTGCCATAGTATAACTACTTGTTATCGATGTTAATGCCAGCAGATGTCACGCATGGTCATTTTTGTGACATCATGTGATACAGACAGCCATTGTTACCTTACAACGTGATGTCACAATGATTGTAGTCTGTGTAAACTGGTGTTCCGGGGAAAATGCTCATTTCAGAACGTGAAGACAATGAGAACAGAGGTCCAAGGATCGAGGATACAGATTCTCTTTTCAGGAGGTGAAGACGAGGAAACGGAGGACCCAGGACCGAGGATACAGATTCTCTTTTCAGGCGGTGAAGACGAGGAAGCGGAGGATCCAGGATCGAGGATACAGATTCTCTTTTCAGGCGGTGAAGACGAGGAAGCGGAGGACCCAGGATCGAGGATACAGATTCTCTTTTCAGGCGGTGAAGACGAGTAAGCGGAGAACCCAGGATCGAGGATACAGATTCTCTTTTCAGAAGGTAAAGACGAGGAAGCGGAGGACCCAGGATCGAGGATACAGATTCTCTTTTCAGGAGGTGAAGACAAGGGGAAGGAGGACCCAGGATCGAGGATACAGATTCTCTTTTCAGGAGGTGAAGACAAGGAAACGGAGGACCCAGGATCGAGGATACAGATTTTCTTTTCAGGCGGTAAAGACGAGGAAGCGGAGGATCCAGGATCGAGGATACAGATTCTCTTTTCAGGAGGTGAAGACAAGGAGATGGAGGACCCAGGATCGTGGATACAGATTCTCTTTTCAGGAGGTGAAGACGAGGAAACGGAGGACCCAGGATCGAGGATACAGATTCTCTTTTCAGGCGGTGAAGACGAGGAAGCGGAGGATCCAGGATCGAGGATACAGATTCTCTTTTCAGGCGATGAAGACGAGTAAGCGGAGGACCCAGGATCGAGGATACAGATTCTCTTTTCAGAAGGTAAAGACGAGGAAGCGGAAGACCCAGGATCGAGGATACAGATTCTCTTTTCAGGCGGTGAAGAAGAGGAGAAGGAGGACCCAGGATCGAGGATACAGATTCTCTTTTCAGGAGGTGAAGACAAGGAGAAGGAGGACCCAGGATCGAGGATACAGATTCTCTTTTCAGGAGGTGAAGACGAGGAAACGAAGGACCCAGGATCGAGGATACAGATTCTCTTTTCAGGAGGTGAAGACGAGGAAACGGAGGACCCAGGATCGAGGATACAGATTCTCTTTTCAGGCGGTGAAGACGAGAAAGCGGAGGATCCAGGATCGAGGATATAGATTCTCTTTTCAGGCGGTGAAGACAAGTAAGCGGAGGACCCAGGATCGAGGATACAGATTCTCTTTTCAGAAGGTAAAGACGAGGAAGCGGAGGACCCAGGATCGAGGATACAGATTCTCTTTTCAGGAGGTGGAGACGAGGAGAAGGAGGACCCAGGATCGAGGATACCGATTCTCTTTTCAGGAGGTGAAGACAAGGAGAAGGAGGACCCAGGATCGAGGATACAGATTCGATTTTCAGGAGGTGAAGATGAGGAAACGGAGGACCCAGGATCGAGGATACAGATTCTCTTTTCAGGCGGTGAAGATGAGGAAGCGGAGGATCTAGGATCGAGGATACAGATTCTCTTTTCAGGCGGTGAAGACGAGGAAGCGGAGGATCCAGGATCGAGGATACAGATTCTCTTTTCAGGCGGTGAAGACGAGTAAGCCGAGGACCCAGGATCGAGGATACAGATTCTCTTTTCAGAAGGTAAAGACGAGGAAGCGGAGGACCCAGGATCGAGGATACAGATTCTCTTTTCAGGCGGTGAAGACGAGGAGAAGGAGTACCCAGGATCGAGGATACAGATTCTCTTTTCAGGAGGTGAAGACAAGGAGAAGGAGGACCCAGGATCGAGGATACAGATTCTCTTTTCAGGAGGTGAAGACGAGGAAACGGAGGACCCAGGATCGAGGATACAGATTCTCTTTTCAGGCGGTGAAGACGAGGAAGCGAAGGATCCAGCATCGAGAATACAGATTCTTTTTTCAGGCGGTGAAGAGGAGGAAGCGGAGGATCCAGGATCGAGGATACTGATTCTCTTTTCAGGAGGTAAAGACGAGGAGAAGGATGACCCAGGATCGAGGATACAGATTCTCTTTTCAGGAGGTGAAGACGAGGAAACGGAGGACCCAGGATCGAGGATACAGATTCTCTTTTCAGAAGGTAAAGACGAGGAAGCGGAGGACCCAGGATCGAGGATACAGATTCTCTTTTCAGGAGGTGAAGACAAGGAGAAGGAGGACCCAGGATCGAGGATACAGATTCTCTTTTCAGGAGGTGAAGACAAGGAAACGGAGGACCCAGGATCGAGGATACAGATTTTCTTTTCAGGCGGTGAAGACGAGGAAGCGGAGGATCCAGGATCGAGGATACAGATTCTCTTTTCAGGAGGTGAAGACAAGGAGATGGAGGACCCAGGATCGTGGATACAGATTCTCTTTTCAGGAGGTGAAGACGAGGAAACGGAGGACCCAGGATCGAGGATACAGATTCTCTTTTCAGGCGGTGAAGACGAGGAAGCGGAGGATCCAGGATCGAGGATACAGATTCTCTTTTCAGGCGGTGAAGACGAGTAAGCGGAGGACCCAGGATCGAGGATACAGATTCTCTTTTCAGAAGGTAAAGACGAGGAAGCGGAAGACCCAGGATCGAGGATACAGATTCTCTTTTCAGGCGGTGAAGAAGAGGAGAAAGAGGACCCAGGATCGAGGATACAGATTCTCTTTTCAGGAGGTGAAGACAAGGAGAAGGAGGACCCAGGATCGAGGATACAGATTCTCTTTTCAGGAGGTGAAGACGAGGAAACGAAGGACCCAGGATCGAGGATACAGATTCTCTTTTCAGGAGGTGAAGACGAGGAAACGGAGGACCCAGGATCGAGGATACAGATTCTCTTTTCAGGCGGTGAAGACGAGAAAGCGGAGGATCCAGGATCGAGGATACAGATTCTCTATTCAGGCGGTGAAGACGAGTAAGCGGAGGACCCAGGATCGAGGATACAGATTCTCTTTTCAGAAGGTAAAGACGAGGAAGCGGAGGACCCATGATCGAGGATACAGATTCTCTTTTCAGGAGGTGGAGACGAGGAGAAGGAGGACCCAGGATCGAGGATACAGATTCTCTTTTCAGGAGGTGAAGACAAGGAGAAGGAGGACCCAGGATCGAGGATACAGATTCGCTTTTCAGGAGGTGAAGACGAGGAAACGGAGGACCCAGGATCGAGGATACAGATTCTCTTTTCAGGCGGTGAAGACGAGGAAGCGGAGGATCTAGGATCGAGGATACAGATTCTCTTTTCAGGCGGTGAAGACGAGGAAGCGGAGGATCCAGGATCGAGGATACAGATTCTCTTTTCAGGCGGTGAAGACGAGTAAGCCGAGGACCCAGGATCGAGGATACAGATTCTCTTTTCAGAAGGTAAAGACGAGGAAGCGGAGGACCCAGGATCGAGGATACAGATTCTCTTTTCAGGCGGTGAAGACGAGGAGAAGGAGTACCCAGAATCGAGGATACAGATTCTCTTTTCAGGAGGTGAAGACAAGGAGAAGGAGGACCCAGGATCGAGGATACAGATTCTCTTTTCAGGAGGTGAAGACGAGGAAACGGAGGACCCAGGATCGAGGATACAGATTCTCTTTTCAGGCGGTGAAGACGAGGAAGCGGAGGATCCAGCATCGAGAATACAGATTCTTTTTTCAGGCGGTGAAGAGGAGGAAGCGGAGGATCCAGGATCGAGGATACCGATTCTCTTTTCAGGAGGTAAAGACGAGGAGAAGGATGACCCAGGATCGAGGATACAGATTCTCTTTTCAGGAGGTGAAGACGAGGAAACGGAGGACCCAGGATCGAGGATACAGATTCTCTTTTCAGAAGGTAAAGACGAGGAAGCGGAGGACCCAGGATCGAGGATACAAATTCTCTTTTCAGGCGGTGAAGACGAAGAGAAGGAGGACCCAGGATCGAGGATACAGATTCTCTTTTCAGGAGGTGAAGACAAGGAGAAGGAGGACCCAGGATCGAGGATACAGATTCTCTTTTCAGTAGGTGAAGATGAGGAAACGGAGGACCCAGGATCGAGGATACAGATTCTCTATTCAGGCGGTGAAGACGAGGAAGCGGAGGATCCAGGATCGAGGATACAGATTCTCTTTTCAGGCGGTGAAGACGAGGAAGCGGAGGATCCAGGATCGAGGATACAGATTCTCTTTTCAGGAGGTGAAGACAAGGAGAAGGAGGACCCAGGATCGAGGATACAGACTCTCTTTTCAGGAGGTGAAAACGAGGAAACGGAGGACCCAGGATCGAGGATACAGATTCTCTTTTCAGGCGGTGAAGATGAGGAAGCGGAGGATCCAGGATCGAGGATACAGATTCTCTTTTCAGGAGGTGAAGACGAGGAGAAGGAGGACCCAGGATCGAGGATACAGATTCTCTTTTCAGGAGGTGAAGACGAGGAAACGGAGGACCCAGGATCGAGGATACAGATTCTCTTTTTAGGAGGTGAAGACGAGGAAACGGAGGACCCAGGATCGAGGATACAGATTCTCTTTTCAGAAGGTAAAGACGAGGAAGCGGAGGACCCAGGATCGAGGATACAGATTCTCTTTTCAGGCGGTGAAGACGAGGAGAAGGAGGACCCAAGATCGAGGATACAGATTCTCTTTTCAGGAGGTGAAGACGAGGAAACGGAGGACCCAGAATCGAGGATACAGATTCTCTTTTCAGGCGGTGAAGGCGAGGAAGCGGAGGATCTAGGATCGAGGATACAGATTCTCTTTTCAGGCGGTGAAGACGAGGAAGCGGAGGATCCAGGATCGAGGATACAGATTCTCTTTTCAGGCGGTGAAGACGAGTATGCCGAGGACCCAGGATCGAGGATACAGATTCTCTTTTCAGAAGGTAAAGACGAGGAAGCGGAGGACCCAGGATCGAGGATACAGATTCTCTTTTCAGGCGGTGAAGACGAGGAGAAGGAGTACCCAGGATCGAGGATACAGATTCTCTTTTCAGGACGTGAAGACAAGGAGAAGGAGGACCCAGGATCGAGGATACAGATTCTCTTTTCAGGAGGTGAAGATGAGGAAACGGAGGACCCAGGATCGAGGATACAGATTCTGTTTTCAGGCGGTGAAGACGAGGAAGCGGAGGATCCAGCATCGAGAATACAGATTCTCTTTTCAGGCGGTGAAGACGAGGAAGCGAAGGATCCAGCATCGAGAATACAGATTCTTTTTTCAGGCGGTAAAGAGGAGGAAGCGGAGGATCCAGGATCGAGGATACTGATTCTCTTTTCAGGAGGTAAAGACGAGGAGAAGGATGACCCAGGATCGAGGATACAGATTCTCTTTTCAGGAGGTGAAGACGAGGAAACGGAGGACCCAGGATCGAGGATACAGATTCTCTTTTCAGAAGGTAAAGACGAGGAAGCGGAGGACCCAGGATCGAGGATACAGATTCTCTTTTCAGGAGGTGAAGACAAGGAGAAGGAGGACCCAGGATCGAGGATACAGATTCTCTTTTCAGGAGGTGAAGACAAGGAAACGGAGGACCCAGGATCGAGGATACAGATTTTCTTTTCAGGCGGTGAAGACGAGGAAGCGGAGGATCCAGGATCGAGGATACAGATTCTCTTTTCAGGAGGTGAAGACAAGGAGATGGAGGACCCAGGATCGTGGATACAGATTCTCTTTTCAGGAGGTGAAGACGAGGAAACGGAGGACCCAGGATCGAGGATACAGATTCTCTTTTCAGGCGGTGAAGACGAGGAAGCGGAGGATCCAGGATCGAGGATACAGATTCTCTTTTCAGGCGGTGAAGACGAGTAAGCGGAGGACCCAGGATCGAGGATACAGATTCTCTTTTCAGAAGGTAAAGACGAGGAAGCGGAAGACCCAGGATCGAGGATACAGATTCTCTTTTCAGGCGGTGAAGAAGAGGAGAAGGAGGACCCAGGATCGAGGATACAGATTCTCTTTTCAGGAGGTGAAGACAAGGAGAAGGAGGACCCAGGATCGAGGATACAGATTCTCTTTTCAGGAGGTGAAGACGAGGAAACGAAGGACCCAGGATCGAGGATACAGATTCTCTTTTCAGGAGGTGAAGACGGGGAAACGGAGGACCCAGGATCGAGGATAGAGATTCTCTTTTCAGGAGGTGAAGACGAGGAAACGGAGGACCCAGGATCGAGGATACAGATTCTCTTTTCAGAAGGTAAAGACGAGGAAGCGGAGGACCCAGGATCGAGGATACAGATTCTCTTTTCAGGAGGTGAAGACAAGGAGAAGGAGGACCCAGGATCGAGGATACAGATTCTCTTTTCAGGAGGTGAAGACAAGGAAACGGAGGACCCAGGATCGAGGATACAGATTTTCTTTTCAGGCGGTGAAGACGAGGAAGCGGAGGATCCAGGATCGAGGATACAGATTCTCTTTTCAGGAGGTGAAGACAAGGAGATGGAGGACCCAGGATCGTGGATACAGATTCTCTTTTCAGGAGGTGAAGACGAGGAAACGGAGGACCCAGGATCGAGGATACAGATTCTCTTTTCAGGCGGTGAAGACGAGGAAGCGGAGGATCCAGGATCGAGGATACAGATTCTCTTTTCAGGCGGTGAAGACGAGTAAGCGGAGGACCCAGGATCGAGGATACAGATTCTCTTTTCAGAAGGTAAAGACGAGGAGAAGGAGGACCCAGGATCGAGGATACAGATTCTCTTTTCAGGAGGTGAAGACGAGGAAACGGAGGACCCAGGATCGAGGATACAGATTCTCTTTTTAGGAGGTGAAGACGAGGAAACGGAGGACCCAGGATCGAGGATACAGATTCTCTTTTCAGAAGGTAAAGACGAGGAAGCGGAGGACCCAGGATCGAGGATACAAATTCTCTTTTCAGGCGGTGAAGACGAAGAGAAGGAGGACCCAGGATCGAGGATACAGATTCTCTTTTCAGGAGGTGAAGACAAGGAGAAGGAGGACCCAGGATCGAGGATACAGATTCTCTTTTCAGTAGGTGAAGATGAGGAAACGGAGGACCCAGGATCGAGGATACAGATTCTCTATTCAGGCGGTGAAGACGAGGAAGCGGAGGATCCAGGATCGAGGATACAGATTCTCTTTTCAGGCGGTGAAGACGAGGAAGCGGAGGATCCAGGATCGAGGATACAGATTCTCTTTTCAGGAGGTGAAGACAAGGAGAAGGAGGACCCAGGATCGAGGATACAGACTCTCTTTTCAGGAGGTGAAAACGAGGAAACGGAGGACCCAGGATCGAGGATACAGATTCTCTTTTCAGGCGGTGAAGATGAGGAAGCGGAGGATCCAGGATCGAGGATACAGATTCTCTTTTCAGGAGGTGAAGACGAGGAGAAGGATGACCCAGGATCGAGGATACAGATTCTCTTTTCAGGAGGTGAAGACGAGGAAACGGAGGACCCAGGATCGAGGATACAGATTCTCTTTTTAGGAGGTGAAGACGAGGAAACGGAGGACCCAGGATCGAGGATACAGATTCTCTTTTCAGAAGGTAAAGACGAGGAAGCGGAGGACCCAGGATCGAGGATACAGATTCTCTTTTCAGGCGGTGAAGACGAGGAGAAGGAGGACCCAAGATCGAGGATACAGATTCTCTTTTCAGGAGGTGAAGACGAGGAAACGGAGGACCCAGAATCGAGGATACAGATTCTCTTTTCAGGCGGTGAAGGCGAGGAAGCGGAGGATCTAGGATCGAGGATACAGATTCTCTTTTCAGGCGGTGAAGACGAGGAAGCGGAGGATCCAGGATCGAGGATACAGATTCTCTTTTCAGGCGGTGAAGACGAGTATGCCGAGGACCCAGGATCGAGGATACAGATTCTCTTTTCAGAAGGTAAAGACGAGGAAGCGGAGGACCCAGGATCGAGGATACAGATTCTCTTTTCAGGCGGTGAAGACGAGGAGAAGGAGTACCCAGGATCGAGGATACAGATTCTCTTTTCAGGACGTGAAGACAAGGAGAAGGAGGACCCAGGATCGAGGATACAGATTCTCTTTTCAGGAGGTGAAGATGAGGAAACGGAGGACCCAGGATCGAGGATACAGATTCTGTTTTCAGGCGGTGAAGACGAGGAAGCGGAGGATCCAGCATCGAGAATACAGATTCTCTTTTCAGGCGGTGAAGACGAGGAAGCGAAGGATCCAGCATCGAGAATACAGATTCTTTTTTCAGGCGGTAAAGAGGAGGAAGCGGAGGATCCAGGATCGAGGATACTGATTCTCTTTTCAGGAGGTAAAGACGAGGAGAAGGATGACCCAGGATCGAGGATACAGATTCTCTTTTCAGGAGGTGAAGACGAGGAAACGGAGGACCCAGGATCGAGGATACAGATTCTCTTTTCAGAAGGTAAAGACGAGGAAGCGGAGGACCCAGGATCGAGGATACAGATTCTCTTTTCAGGAGGTGAAGACAAGGAGAAGGAGGACCCAGGATCGAGGATACAGATTCTCTTTTCAGGAGGTGAAGACAAGGAAACGGAGGACCCAGGATCGAGGATACAGATTTTCTTTTCAGGCGGTGAAGACGAGGAAGCGGAGGATCCAGGATCGAGGATACAGATTCTCTTTTCAGGAGGTGAAGACAAGGAGATGGAGGACCCAGGATCGTGGATACAGATTCTCTTTTCAGGAGGTGAAGACGAGGAAACGGAGGACCCAGGATCGAGGATACAGATTCTCTTTTCAGGCGGTGAAGACGAGGAAGCGGAGGATCCAGGATCGAGGATACAGATTCTCTTTTCAGGCGGTGAAGACGAGTAAGCGGAGGACCCAGGATCGAGGATACAGATTCTCTTTTCAGAAGGTAAAGACGAGGAAGCGGAAGACCCAGGATCGAGGATACAGATTCTCTTTTCAGGCGGTGAAGAAGAGGAGAAGGAGGACCCAGGATCGAGGATACAGATTCTCTTTTCAGGAGGTGAAGACAAGGAGAAGGAGGACCCAGGATCGAGGATACAGATTCTCTTTTCAGGAGGTGAAGACGAGGAAACGAAGGACCCAGGATCGAGGATACAGATTCTCTTTTCAGGAGGTGAAGACGAGGAAACGGAGGACCCAGGATCGAGGATAGAGATTCTCTTTTCAGGAGGTGAAGACGAGGAAACGGAGGACCCAGGATCGAGGATACAGATTCTCTTTTCAGAAGGTAAAGACGAGGAAGCGGAGGACCCAGGATCGAGGATACAGATTCTCTTTTCAGGAGGTGAAGACAAGGAGAAGGAGGACCCAGGATCGAGGATACAGATTCTCTTTTCAGGAGGTGAAGACAAGGAAACGGAGGACCCAGGATCGAGGATACAGATTTTCTTTTCAGGCGGTGAAGACGAGGAAGCGGAGGATCCAGGATCGAGGATACAGATTCTCTTTTCAGGAGGTGAAGACAAGGAGATGGAGGACCCAGGATCGTGGATACAGATTCTCTTTTCAGGAGGTGAAGACGAGGAAACGGAGGACCCAGGATCGAGGATACAGATTCTCTTTTCAGGCGGTGAAGACGAGGAAGCGGAGGATCCAGGATCGAGGATACAGATTCTCTTTTCAGGCGGTGAAGACGAGTAAGCGGAGGACCCAGGATCGAGGATACAGATTCTCTTTTCAGAAGGTAAAGACGAGGAAGCGGAAGACCCAGGATCGAGGATACAGATTCTCTTTTCAGGCGGTGAAGAAGAGGAGAAGGAGGACCCAGGATCGAGGATACAGATTCTCTTTTCAGGAGGTGAAGACAAGGAGAAGGAGGACCCAGGATCGAGGATACAGATTCTCTTTTCAGGAGGTGAAGACGAGGAAACGAAGGACCCAGGATCGAGGATACAGATTCTCTTTTCAGGAGGTGAAGACGAGGAAACGGAGGACCCAGGATCGAGGATAGAGATTCTCTTTTCAGGCGGTGAAGACGAGAAAGCGGAGGATCCAGGATCGAGGATACAGATTCTCTTTTCAGGCGGTGAAGACGAGTAAGCGGAGGACCCAGGATCGAGGATACAGATTCTCTTTTCAGAAGGTAAAGACGAGGAAGCGGAGGACCCATGATCGAGGATACAGATTCTCTTTTCAGGAGGTGAAGACAAGGAGAAGGAGGACCCAAGATCGAGGATACAGATTCGCTTTTCAGGAGGTGAAGACGAGGAAACGGAGGACCCAGGATCGAAGATACAGATTCTCTTTTCAGGCGGTGAAGACGAGGAAGCGGAGGATCTAGGATCGAGGATACAGATTCTCTTTTCAGGCGGTGAAGACGAGGAAGCGGAGGATCCAGGATCGAGGATACAGATTCTCTTTTCAGGCGGTGAAGACGAGTAAGCCGAGGACCCAGGATCGAGGATACAGATTCTCTTTTCAGAAGGTAAAGACGAGGAAGCGGAGGACCTAGGATCGAGGATACAGATTCTCTTTTCAGGCGGTGAAGACGAGGAGAAGGAGTACCCAGAATCGAGGATACAGATTCTCTTTTCAGGAGGTGAAGACAAGGAGAAGGAGGACCCAGGATCGAGGATACAGATTCTCTTTTCAGGAGGTGAAGACGAGGAAACGGAGGACCCAGGATCGAGGATACAGATTCTCTTTTCAGGCGGTGAAGACGAGGAAGCGGAGGATCCAGCATCGAGAATACAGATTCTTTTTTCAGGCGGTGAAGAGGAGGAAGCGGAGGATCCAGGATCGAGGATACTGATTCTCTTTTCAGGAGGTAAAGACGAGGAGAAGGATGACCCAGGATCGAGGATACAGATTCTCTTTTCAGGAGGTGAAGACGAGGAAACGGAGGACCCAGGATCGAGGATACAGATTCTCTTTTCAGAAGGTAAAGACGAGGAAGCGGAGGACCCAGGATCGAGGATACAAATTCTCTTTTCAGGCGGTGAAGACGAAGAGAAGGAGGACCCAGGATCGAGGATACAGATTCTCTTTTCAGGAGGTGAAGACAAGGAGAAGGAGGACCCAGGATCGAGGATACAGATTCTCTTTTCAGGAGGTGAAGACGAGGAAACGGAGGACCCAGGATCGAGGATACAGATTCTCTATTCAGGCGGTGAAGACGAGGAAGCGGAGGATCCAGGATCGAGGATACAGATTCTCTTTTCAGGCGGTGAAGACGAGGAAGCGGAGGATCCAGGATCGAGGATACAGATTCTCTTTTCAGGAGGTGAAGACAAGGAGAAGGAGGACCCAGGATCGAGGATACAGACTCTCTTTTCAGGAGGTGAAAACGAGGAAACGGAGGACCCAGGATCGAGGATACAGATTCTCTTTTCAGGCGGTGAAGATGAGGAAGCGGAGGATCCAGGATCGAGGATACAGATTCTCTTTTCAGGAGGTGAAGACGAGGAGAAGGAGGACCCAGGATCGAGGATACAGATTCTCTTTTCAGGAGGTGAAGACGAGGAAACGGAGGACCCAGGATCGAGGATACAGATTCTCTTTTGTAGGAGGTGAAGACGAGGAAACGGAGGACCCAGGATCGAGGATACAGATTCTCTTTTCAGAAGGTAAAGACGAGGAAGCGGAGGACCCAGGATCGAGGATACAGATTCTCTTTTCAGGCGGTGAAGACGAGGAGAAGGAGGACCCAAGATCGAGGATACAGATTCTCTTTTCAGGAGGTGAAGACGAGGAAACGGAGGACCCAGAATCGAGGATACAGATTCTCTTTTCAGGCGGTGAAGGCGAGGAAGCGGAGGATCTAGGATCGAGGATACAGATTCTCTTTTCAGGCGGTGAAGACGAGGAAGCGGAGGATCCAGGATCGAGGATACAGATTCTCTTTTCAGGCGGTGAAGACGAGTATGCCGAGGACCCAGGATCGAGGATACAGATTCTCTTTTCAGAAGGTAAAGACGAGGAAGCGGAGGACCCAGGATCGAGGATACAGATTCTCTTTTCAGGCGGTGAAGACGAGGAGAAGGAGTACCCAGGATCGAGGATACAGATTCTCTTTTCAGGAGGTGAAGACAAGGAGAAGGAGGACCCAGGATCGAGGATACAGATTCTCTTTTCAGGAGGTGAAGATGAGGAAACGGAGGACCCAGGATCGAGGATACAGATTCTGTTTTCAGGCGGTGAAGACGAGGAAGCGGAGGATCCAGCATCGAGAATACAGATTCTATTTTCAGGCGGTGAAGAGGAGGAAGCGGAGGATCCAGGATCGAGGATACTGATTCTCTTTTCAGGAGGTAAAGACGAGGAGAAGGATGACCCAGGATCGAGGATACAGATTCTCTTTTCAGGAGGTGAAGACAAGGAAACGGAGGACCCAGGATCGAGGATACTGATTCTCTTTTCAGGAGGTAAAGACGAGGAGAAGGAGGACCCAGGATCGAGGATACAGATTCTCTTTTCAGGAGGTGAAGACGAGGAAACGGAGGACCCAGGATCGAGGATACAGATTCTCTTTTCAGGAGGTGAAGATGAGGAGAAGGAGGACCCAGGATCGAGGATACAGATTCTCTTTTCAGGAGGTGAAGACGAGGAAACGGAGGACCCAGGATCGAGGATACAGATTCTCTTTTCAGGAGGTGAAGATGAGGAAACGGAGGACCCAGGATCGAGGATACAGATTCTCTTTTCAGGCGGTGAAGACGAGAAAGCGGAGGATCCAGGATCGAGGATACAGATTCTCTTTTCAGGCGGTGAAGATGAGTAAGCGGAGGACCCAGGATCAAGGATACAGATTCTCTTTTCAGAAGGTAAGGACGAGGAAGCGGAGGACCCAGGATCGAGGATACAGATTCTTTTTTCAGGCGGTGAAGACGAGGAGAAGGAGGACCCAGGATCGAGGATACAGATTCTCTTTTCAGGAGGTGAAGACAAGGAGAAGGAGGACCCAGGATCGAGGATACAGATTCTCTTTTCAGGAGGTGAAGACGAGGAAGCGGAGGACCCAGGATCGAGGATACAGATTCTCTTTTCAGGCGGTGAAGACGAGGAAGCGGAGGATCTGGGATCGAGGATACAGATTCTCTTTTCAGGCGGTGAAGACGAGGAAGCGGAGGATCCAGGATCGAGGATACAGATTCTCTTTTCAGGCGGTGAAGACGAGTAAGCCGAGGATCCAGGATCGAGGATACAGATTCTCTTTTCAGAAGGTAAAGACGAGGAAGCGGAGGACCCAGGATCGAGGATACAGATTCTCTTTTCAGGCGGTGAAGACGAGGAGAAGGAGTACCCAGGATCGAGGATACAGATTCTCTTTTCAGGAGGTGAAGACAAGGAGAAGGAGGACCCAGGATCGAGGATACAGATTCTCTATTCAGGAGGTGAAGACGAGTAAACGAAGGACCCAGGATCGAGGATACAGATTCTCTTTTCAGGCGGTGAAGACGAGGAAGTGGAGGATCCAGCATCGAGAATACAGATTCTTTTTTCAGGCGGTGAAGAGGAGGAAGCGGAAGATCCAGGATCGAAGATACTGATTCTCTTTTCAGGAGGTAAAGACGAGGAGAAGGATGACCCAGGATCGAGGATACAGATTCTCTTTTCAGGAGGTGAAGACGAGGAAACGGAGGATCCAGGATCGAAGATACAGATTCTCTTTTCAGAAGGTAAAGACGAGGAAGCGGAGGACCCAGGATCGAGGATACAGATTCTCTTTTCAGGCGGTGAAGACGAGGAGAAGGAGGACCCAGGATCGAGGATACAGATTCTCTTTTCAGGAGGTGAAGACAAGGAGAAGGAGGACCCAGGATCGAGGATACAGATTCTCTTTTCAGGAGGTGAAGACGAGGAAACGGAGGACCCAGGATCGAGGATACAGATTCTCTTTTCAGGCGGTGAAGACGAGTAAGCGGAGGATCCAGGATCGAGGATACAGATTCTCTTTTCAGGAGGTGAAGACAAAGAGAAGGAGGACCCAGGATCGAGGATACAGATTCTCTTTTCAGGAGGTGAAGACGAGGAAACAGAGGACCCAGGATCGAGGATACAGATTCTCTTTTCAGGCGGTGAAGATGAGGAAGCGGAGGATCCAGGTTCGAGGATACAGATTCTCTTTTCAGGCGGTGAAGACGAGGAAGCGGAGGATCCAGGATCGAGGATACAGATTCTCTTTTCAGGCGGTGAAGACGAGGAGAAGGAGGACCCAGGATCGAGGATACAGATTCTCTTTTCAGGAGGTGAAGACAAGGAGAAGGAGGACCCAGGATCGAGGACACAGATTCTCTTTTCAGGCCGTGAAGACGAGGAAGCGGAGGATCCAGGATCGAGGATACAGATTCTCTTTTCAGGCAGTGAAGACAAGGAAGCGGAGGACCCAGGATCGAGGATACAGATTCTCTTTTCAGGCGGTGAAGACGAGGAAGCGGAGGATCCAGCATCGAGAATACAGATTCTCTTTTCAGGAGGTGAAGAGGAGGAAGCGGAGGACCCAGGATCGAGGATACTGATTCTCTTTTCAGGAGGTAAAGACGAGGAGAAGGAGGACCCAGGATCGAGGATACAGATTCTCTTTTCAGGAGGTAAAGACAAGGAGAAGGAGGACACAAGATCGAGGATACAGATTCTCTTTTTAGGAGGTGAAGACGAGGAAACGGGGGACCCAGGATCGAGGATACAGATTCTCTTTTCAGGAGGTGTAGACGAGGAGAATGAGGACCCAGGATCGAGGATACAGATTCTCATTTTAGGAGATGCATACGAGGAGAACGAGGAGCCAGGATCAAGGATACAGGTAGCTTAGAAACTTTACACTTGTTTAGATAGTGAACCTTGTACCAACATGAACGTCTACCCTCCAAGTCTATGGTTGTAAAGTACTATATTTCTTTAGTCTTTGCTGTCAGAATCTCTAGACTTTAGATATGAAGGTTTTAAGTGAGTTCACAAGGTGGAATGTTGAGCACTCAGAGTTCCATGCAGCAAATGTGAGGTCACCCATGGGGTTATCAGAGAGGTCAGTGTTGTGAGTTCTGTTTTTGGGCTCCCTCTGGTGGTTACTGATGGTACTGGGTGATTTGTGTTCTGCTGTCTCTGGTGTCCACCTGTTCTATTAGGATTTGGGAGTTTCCTATTTAACCGGGCTTTCTTGTCATTTCCCCGCCGGCTATCAAGGTTATCAGAGTGTTTGTTACCTCAGCTTCTGGCTTCAGTAATCTTCAGGACAAGCTAAGTTTTTGATTTTCTTGTTCGACGTTTTGCTTTATTTTTGTCTTGTCCAGCTTGCATATAATTGTTTCTTTGCTGCTGGTTGCTCTAGTGGGCTGTAATTGCTCCTCGTGTTCCATGAGTTGGAACATGAGTTCAAGTAATTGCAGGATGGTTTTTTGAAGGGTTTTTTGCTGACCGCGCAGTTTACTTTTATATCCTCTGCTATCTAGTTTTAGCGGGCCTCATTTTGCTGAATCTGTTTTCATACTGTGTATGTGCCTTCCTCTCATTTCACCGTCATTATATGTGGGAGGCTGCTATTTCTGTGGGGTATTTCTCTGGAGGCAAGAGAGGTCTGTGTTTCTTCTAATAGGGGAAGTTAGATCTTCGGCTGGTGCGAGACGTCTAGGATCAACGTAGGCACGTTCCCTGGCTATTGTTATTTGTGTGTTCAGGTTTAGGGTCGCGGTCAGCTCAGGTTCCATCACCCTAGAGCTCGTTGGTGCTTGTCCTTTTGTGATTCCCTGCCATTGGAATCATGACAGTATAGCCGGCCCAAAATGTTTGGGCTGAAGTAGGAGGAAAAGTAGTCTGAGGAAGTTTTTTTTTTTTTTTCTCTCCTCTGAGGTTGCTGTCTAGCCTTAATTGCAGCCTGGCTGATTTTTTTTTTTTTTTTTCCTCCTCTTAATCCTTGAATGGCTCTGACCTTAGCTGTTTATCATAGACGTCCAGAGTTTAGCTTCCAGCTTGAATAATCTTGCTGCTAAGGTTCAAAATATACAAGATTTTGTTGTACATGCTCCTATGTCTGAACCTAGAATTCCTATTCCAGAGTTCTTTGCTGGAGATAGATCTAGTTTTCTGAATTTTAGGAACAATTGCAAGCTGTTCCTTTCTTTGAAATCTCGCTCTTCTGGAGACCCTGCTCAGCAGGTTAAGATTATTATATCTTTCCTGCGGGGTGACCCTCAAAATTGGGCATTTGCATTGGCACCAGGGGATCCTGCGTTGCTTAATGTGGATGCGTTTTTTCTGGCATTGGGTTTGCTCTATGAGGAACCTAACCAGGACATTCAGGCTGAAAAAGCTTTATTAGCTCTCTCTCAGGGGCAAGATGAAGCAGAAATATATTGTCAAAAATTTCGGAAATGGTCAGTGCTTACTCAGTGGAATGAGTGCGCCCTGGCTGCAAAGTTCAGAGATGGCCTTTCTGAGGCCATTAAAGATGTTATGGTGGGGTTCCCTGCGCCTACGGGTCTGAATGAGTCTATGACTATGGCTATTCAGATTGATCGGCGTTTACGGGAGCGCAAACCTGTGCACCATTTGGCGGTGTCTTCTGAACAGGCACTTGAGACAATGCAATGTGATAGAGTTCAGTCTAGAAGTGAACGGCAAAACTATAGGCGGAAAAATGGGTTGTGCTTTTATTGTGGTGATTCAGCTCATGTTATATCAGCATGCTCTAAACGCACAAAAAAGGTTGATAAGTCTGTTGCCATTAGTACGTTACAGTCTAAGTTCATTCTGTCTGTGACTCTGATTTGCTCATTATCATCCATTTCCGTCGATGCCTATGTAGATTCAGGCGCTGCCCTGAGTCTTATGGATTGGTCATTTGCCAAGCGATGTGGGTTTAGTCTTGAGCCTCTGGAAGTCCCTATTCCTTTGAAGGGAATTGACTCTACACCTTTAGCTATGAATAAACCTCAGTACTGGACACAAGTGACCATGCGTATGACTCCCGTTCATCAGGAGGTGATTCGCTTCCTGGTATTGTATAATTTACATGATGTTCTAGTACTTGGTCTGCCATGGTTACAAACTCATAATCCAGTCCTTGACTGGAAAACAATGTCTGTGTTAAGCTGGGGATGTCAGGGGGTTCATGATGATGCACCTCCGATTTCTATCGCTTCATCTACTCCTTCTGAGGTTCCTGTATTTTTGTCTGATTATCGGGATGTTTTTGAGGAGCCTAAGCTCAGTTCGCTTCCTCCTCACAGGGATTGAGATTGTGCTATAGATTTAATTCCTGGTAGTAAATTTCCTAAAGGTCGTTTGTTCAATCTGTCAGTGCCAGAGCACTTAAGAGTCTGCAGAAGTTCTTGGGCTTTGCTAATTTCTATCGTCGTTTTATAACTAATTTTTCTAGTGTTGTTAAGCCTTTGACGGATTTGACTAAGAAGGGTGCTGATGTTGCTGATTGGTCTCCTGCGGCTGTGGAGGCCTTTCAGGAACTTAAACGCCGGTTTTCTTCTGCTCCTGTGTTGCGTCAGCCTGATGTTTCGCTTCCTTTCCAAGTTGAGGTTGATGCTTCCGAGATTGGAGCGGGGGCGGTTTTGTCACAGAGAAGCTCCGATTGCTCGGTGATGAAGCCATGTGCGTTCTTTTCTAGAAAATTTTTGCCCGCTGAGTGGAATTATGATGTGGGTAATCGGGAACTTTTGGCCATGAAGTGGGCATTTGAGGAGTGGCGTCATTGGCTGGAGGGTGCTAGACATCGTGTGGTGGTCTTGACTGATCACAAAAATCTGATTTACCTTGAGTCTGCCAGGCGTCTGAATCCTAGACAGGCTCGTTGGTCACTGTTTTTCTCTCGTTTCAATTTTGTGGTTTCATACCTGCCAGGTTCAAAGAATGTGAAGGCGGATGCTCTTTCTAGGAGTTTTGTGCCTGACTCCCCTGGAAATTCTGAGCCCACTGGTATCCTTAGGGATGGGGTGATTTTGTCGGCCGTCTTCCCAGACTTGCGACGTGCTTTGCAGGAGTTTCAGGCGGGTAAACCTGATCGTTGTCCGCCTGAGAGACTGTTTGTTCCGGATAGTTGGACCAGTAGAGTCATCTCCGAGGTCCATTCTTCTGCGTTGGCAGGTCATCCTGGAATATTTGGTACTAGAGACTTGGTGGCCAGGTCTTTTTGGTGGCCTTCCTTGTCGAGGGATGTGCGTTCTTTTGTGCAGTCTTGTGAGGTTTGTGCTCGGGCTAAGCCTTGCTGTTCTCGAGCCAGTGGATTGTTGTCACCTTTGCCTATCCCGAAGAGGCCTTGGATGCACATTTCCATGGACTTTATTTCGGATCTCCCTGTCTCTCAAAAAATGTCTGTCATCTGGGTTGTGTGTGACCGCTTTTCTAAAATGGTTCATCTTGTACCCTTGCCTAAGTTGCCTTCCTCCTCTGAGTTGGTCCCTCTGTTTTTCCAGAACGTGGTTCGTTTGCATGGGATTCCGGAGAACATCGTTTCTGACAGGGGATCCCAGTTTGTGTCTAGATTTTGGCGGACGTTCTGTGCTAAGATGGGCATTGATTTGTCCTTTTCGTCTGCATTCCATCCTCAGACGAATGGCCAGACGGAGCGAACTAATCAGACCTTGGAAACTTATTTGAGGTGTTTTGTTTCTGCTGATCAGGATGACTGGGTTACCTTTTTGCCGCTGGCCGAGTTTGCCCTTAATAATCGGGCTAGTTCTGCTACCTTGGTTTCTCCTTTCTTTTGTAATTCGGGGTTTCATCCTCGTTTTTCCTCTGGTCAGGTGGAGCCTTCTGATTGTCCTGGAGTGGACATGGTGGTGGATGGGTTGCATCGGATTTGGAGTCATGTGGTGGACAATTTGAAGTTGTCCCAGGAGAAGGCTCAGCAGTTTGCTAATCGCCGTCGCTGCGTGGGTCCTCGACTTCGTGTTGGGGACTTGGTGTGGTTGTCTTCTCGTTTTGTTCCTATGAAGGTCTCTTCTCCTAAGTTCAAGCCTCGGTTCATCGGTCCTTATAGGATCTTGGAAATTCTTAACCCTGTGTCGTTTCGTTTGTATCTCCCGGCATCGTTTGCTATTCATAATGTGTTCCATCGGTCGTTGTTGCGGGGGTATGAGGTACCTGTTGTTCCTTCGCTTGAGCCTCCTGCTCCGGTGCTGGTGGAGGGAGAATTGGAGTATGTTGTAGAGAAGATCTTGGATTCTCGTGTTTCCAGACGGAAACTCCAATATTTGGTCAAGTGGAAGGGTTATGGTCAGGAGGATAATTCTTGGGTGGTTGCCTCTGATGTTCATGCTGATGATTTGGTCCGCGCTTTTCATAGGGCTCATCCTGGTCGCCCTGGTGGTTCTCGTGAGGGTTCGGTGACCCCTCCTCAAGGGGGGGGTACTGTTGTGAGTTCTGTTTTTGGGCTCCCTCTGGTGGTTACTGATGGTACTGGGTGATTTGTGTTCTGCTGTCTCTGGTGTCCACCTGTTCTATTAGGATTTGGGAGTTTCCTATTTAACCGGGCTTTCTTGTCATTTCCCCACCGGCTATCAAGGTTATCAGAGTGTTTGTTACCTCAGCTTCTGGCTTCAGTAATCTTCAGGACAAGCTAAGTTTTTGATTTTCTTGTTCCACGTTTTGCTTTATTTTTGTCTTGTCCAGCTTGCATATAATTGTTTCTTTGCTGCTGGTTGCTCTAGTGGGCTGTAATTGCTCCTCATGTTCCATGAGTTGGAACATGAGTTCAAGTAATTGCAGGATGTTTTTTTGAAGGGTTTTTTGCTGACCGCGCAGTTTACTTTTATATCCTCTGCTATCTAGTTTTAGCGGGCCTCATTTTGCTGAATCTGTTTTCATACTGTGTATGTGCCTTCCTCTCATTTCACCGTCATTATATGTGGGGGGCTGCTATTTCTGTGGGGTATTTCTCTGGAGGCAAGAGAGGTCTGTGTTTCTTCTAATAGGGGAAGTTAGATCTTCGGCTGGTGCGAGACGTCTAGGATCAACGTAGGCACGTTCCCCGGCTATTGTTATTTGTGTGTTCAGGTTTAGGGTCGCGGTCAGCTCAGGTTCCATCACCCTAGAGCTCGTTGGTGCTTGTCCTTTTGTGATTCCCTGCCATTGGAATCATGACAGGTCAGCACAACAATGGCACCTGGGATGGAGACACCACAGTGGGTTGTTTAGTTATTAACTCTTCAAGTGGTAATTGTGGTTGGTACAGATAGTTATTGGGGTGAAA
The DNA here is from genome assembly GCF_032444005.1 of Ranitomeya imitator. Classification (NCBI taxonomy): domain Eukaryota; kingdom Metazoa; phylum Chordata; class Amphibia; order Anura; family Dendrobatidae; genus Ranitomeya; species Ranitomeya imitator. The sequence goes on from NC_091286.1 coordinate 95,384,174, forward strand.
AGCTGCCATTATTTCACCACATGAGGGCATGTTATAATTACATTGTGGATATGTATTGCATTTGCACCACATTTTTTTAGCAAATTTCACTGTCTTATAAGCCTTTTTCAATGTTTCATGTATTAAACTATTGTAACTGTATATGTTAAAACATATAAATAACATGAAGGGGGATTAGTACTTTTGACATGAAGTACAATATATGTACAATGCACATCTACATATGAGTCACATATTCTAGACAGTTAATGACAAGAATAAATACATTTATATTGCAATCATTTTTAATATGCATAAAAAAATTCTATTTGCTAAACAATGTTTGCTGTGAATTGTAACACTTGATACTTTGCTCTCATCTACCATCAGGAAATGTTCTACCATGCTTAAAAAGTTTAACTAGCGTAATGTGCCCAAACTATATCATTAAGGTAAGGCATTTGATAAATGTGAAGTATACGAACGACTTTGCACTTATTACTTTTTCTTTCCAGGGACAGTATCTGGATGCTGGAATGAAGACTGAAGAACATAACATTATCCATGAGATTGTTTAGTCTTAATCGTTTCATTTGCCTGTACATTATGTTTGATACCTTCTGATGCATGTAAAGAAGCTGCGGAGACACCATCACGTGTTTCTCAACGCAATGGTGTCTCCGCAGCTTCTTTACATGCATCTGCATATTTCCCATAAGGGATGGGGGCAGTGTTCTGGAATCACTGCTTTGAGAAACACGTGATGGTGTCTCCGCGGTGTTGGATGTCTCCCCGAGGCCAATCATCTGTGCCTTGATACCTTCTGATGTCATCAGAAAGAAATGACATTGTGGTTTACCACATCTACAGAGCTACAGGAAAAAGCCCAATACTGGTTCCGTTACTGACCAGTTGATTTATGTCACTTAAGGAATCTGTTATGGTATAATGGTACTAAGTCTGTAACCTAGGATGTAATGTTTGTGGGGTTTAGTGTTTGTAGGGGGCAGTGTTTGTGGGGGGCAGTGTTTGTAAGGGGTAGTGTTTGTAGGGGGTAGTGTTTGTAGGGGGCAGTGTTTGTAGGGGGCAGTGTTTGTAGGGGGCAGTGTTTGTAAGGGGTAGTGTTTGTAGGGGCAGTGTTTGTAGGGGGTAGTGTTTGTAGGGGGCAGTGTTTGTTTTCTCTTTTTGCAGTGAAGATGAACGTAACCACACTATGACCTCCCATCAGTGAAGAAGATGTGTGGCGTGCTACTAGGATATAATAAAGAAGATCTGGTTTCAGGAAACTACACTTAACATCATTGCTATACATATACATCAGTTAGTTGTAGTATGGCCTTGGTCCAGGGTTCTTGAACTGATTGCCTTTTCTCGGGGTCGAGAAGGAATTTTTTCCCTGTGACACAGATTGGCTCAATGTGTCCAGGTTTTTTGCCTTCTTCTGGATCAATGGCTTTAGGTAGAAATAGAGATTGTATTTAATAAAATATGTTTAAAATTCAATGATTTGTTTCTTTCTAATTTATTTATATTGCATAGTGCTCTCATAGTTTTTATATTTTAGTTCTCAACTTTACAAACCATGGCTGCTGCAATATGAAGCCAAACAGAATATACAGAGATGTTAATGGATGGATAGATGGTCACATAGGCGAACATATGGTTTCCAGAAAATTTAATTTGCAGCTATTTCCAATTGCCTGAAACACATATGTATAACTCTGATGTCTCCTAGGATTTTATTGAACTAAACAATTCCAATGGCTTTTTATCAAGTTGACAAAAAATGTTCCCTTTACTTAGGCGGTTAGAACAGGCTAGCTGTTTTCAGAGTGAAGAAGCAATGGCCTGTCACTAAGCCTTTATATATTTTTGTCAACTTTGGGAGCAGGTTTCTGTTTGTGCACCTGCAGCGCCCCAGAGTCCTGGTCGTTGCAGTAATGTCGCTCTGCCACTAAGGGGAGTGATGTTATGTCTGATTGCACTAAAGGAGTTCATCTGACCAGGTATCACAGTCACACATTACACTTCACACTCCGGCCACCAGGGGGAGCACTATGTATTAGGCCACTCCTCACACTGGTAAAACTGGGGGTTGGATAGGAAGTTAGAACAGAAAGCAGCCTGGGAGAGCTCCAGGGAGGACCTGTCAGAAGTGGGTTCCTGACAGGGGCCTAGCAGAAAGGACAGATCGTTGCGGAGCCGCGCCTGCACTACCTTGCGGCGGTATCCAAAGAAAGGACACAAAGCGAAGTATATTGTGGAGGAGTGAGAAATGGGATCAGAGTACGAAGGAGAGAGAACCAGAAGGAGTCGTGCCCTTAAGACCGCGGCAACATCCTTCTGAGGCGCGTAGCCGGTGGCCGGAGCACTGAGGAAGTAACAGATTCTACGCATTACTTCAAACAGCAGCAGGACAGTTGATTACAGGTTGGCTGTCTCCCTAAGATCACCTAAGCAGACATCGGAGGCAATCGTGGGAGAGGGGCGAAACTAGGGTCCCAGAATAACTCCAGGCCTACCTGTCATACGGGTGCGTCCTAGCCAGATAAACTGGGGGACGGAGAGAGAAAGAACAGATACGACAGTTGTGAGGACTATCCCGTGATGCTCAGCAGGGAAGGACTACAACACTCAGGCACTAGAAGGTAGGTAGACACTGATTTCCACCTGCAAAGGGAACTCTGGATGTGCCTTCGGACTGGCCGGTCTCAGCCAGCCCTGTTAGCAGTGCTCTGGATTGCAGATCCCGAAGCCTTCAGTAAAAAGGTAAAGAGACTGCAACCCTGTGTCCTCGTTATTCCTCGTGTTCTGCACCACGCACTATCACCTTTCATTGGACGCCCCTTAGAAGGGTCACGGGCCGGGTCTAGCCACCGTGACCACCTCGGACCGAGTACCCCGCGGCCCTGCGTCTGGGGGCACTCCAACTTGGCATCACGAACAGGATGTACTTTTAAGCCTGAAGAATCAGGTCATGTGTGCCTTGGAACTGTGATTGAACTGTGTCTTATTGCAAAGACGGTGTATCGCTATTTGCCGCCAAAAATCCGCCATTGCCGCGCCGTGTGGAGCGCGAGGGGAGGAGCCATAACTTCGTGGGTGGAGACGGCTGGAAAAGCGCGCGGAGCGGGAAGACGCGGTGAGGTGCCGATCCCGGAAGGTGAACCCCGACCCCGATGCCGATCTCAGAAGGAGAACCCCGACCCCGTCTCCGATCCCGGAAGAAGAACCCCGACCCGGCGCCGATCCCGGAGGAAGAACCCCGACCCCAGCAGGTTAGCAGGGGGAGGGAACGGCCATGTCGGATCCCGCAGGAGCGGAGGCAGCGGCCACAGCTGCGGGCTCGGGGGTACTTCCAGATTCCGTGGCATACGCAGCCACAAACCCGGTATCACCGCTAGATGCCGCGGGGCTTGCCGCTCCCATCAGCCAGCCGGACACCGCCGCAGCTACGACAGCCATAATGCCCTTCTCTATGCCGTACCTACCAGGAGCCGCCTGGCTCCCACGATATTCTGGAGAATCCCATACGTTCACTGACTTTAAAGAGGGGATTTGTAGCCTGCTCGAGTTTTATCCCTTGACAGAGCCCCAGAAAGTTCATATGATAACCGGTCAACTCTTTGGGCAGCCTTGAAGGAAGTGAAGTCCTTGCCCGTGGCGGATATGAGAACTGTGCAACAGGTATTTGCAAAGCTTAAAACCACCTTTGACACCCGCACCGCTACGGAAATTAAATTGACGTTCTATGGGTGCAAGCAGAGGCCGCAGGATAGCTTACGGGACTATGCCCTTAATCTTCAGGAGGCGCTGCGGGCCATCAAGCAAAGTGACCCAGACAGCATGCAAGGTGAAAATAAACTCCTGAAGGAGCGGTTCGTCGAAGGACTCCTGTGCGGTAACCAAAGGGCCCAGCTACACTTCCTGGCTATGCAGAATCCAGACCTGACTTTTGCGCAATTTAAAGATAAAGCCATCCAGGCACTACCAGAGCGACAGCCCAGCCGTGCCACACTTCCCAGGCATCAAGCCCTCACATACCACCAGGAGGTGGTGCTGGACACACCTGTTTCCGCCGAGGCCGATGCCCAGTCCTTGGAAGACGACTCCCCTGCAGGACTGCGCCTCCAGATACAGGAACTGACTAGGAGCTGCCCTAGCCCGGACCGTCCAATCTCTACAGGAGGCCCCCAAGGAGAAGATCCAGTTGGTTTCTAGACCGGAAGATGTCCCCTGGCAGCAACCAAGGAGAGTCCCTTCGACCAGAGGCAGAGACGACGATCGCTTTCATTGGGATGGACGACCCATCTTGCAAGATACTGTAATTTAAACGAGCAACCCCTGGGGCAGAGGGCCAACCCCCAGGAGTAGAACGGTCAGGCCCGCAGAATTGGAGAGCCAAATACATCGGAGGGCGACCAGTTCTCCCCATCGTGATCGACTGTATCCCCATGAACGCTTTGCTGGACACCGGTTCCCAGGTGACAACTATGCCCTACATTCTTTATAGACGTTATTGGGAGGACACCGACATCACCCGTGGCCCCGATGATGATTTTACCATAATAGCTAGTAATGGTCAGCCACTGCCGCAAGTGGGGTATAAAGAGGTCACCATTAAGGTGGGGTGGGTAGAATTGAAGGCCCAGGGAATTGTCATTGTTGTTATTGACCGACGTGAATGTAACCCCATGATGACCATCGGTACTAATGTCATAGAAAATTGTCTTGCCGAAGTTATTGTCTTGTTGCAGCAGGTAGCAGAGACAGCTGGTTACAGTGAACAACGGGCCCTGCAGAAAGAAATCAGAGCCCTAATGCGGAGACAGCAGGTGGAGCTGAATGGTGGTGAGATTGGCCGGGTCACAGTGAGTGATTCAAACCCCATTGCAATACCCCCCCAGGAGTGAAATGTTAATATGGTGTTGGGCAGCCATAGGTCTCGGGGGCAAAGACTATCAGGCCCTGGTAGAACCTGTGTATTCAGATAATAGGCCTACCCTCCTGACAGCCAGAGGGGTGGTTGACGTCCGCAAGGGGAGGGTGCCAGTACGTGTTCTTAACTGTGGGGAGGAAGAAGTCCACCTAACCAAATATGTCATGCTTTCCAAGCTGTTTACTGTTAATAACAGCGTGATACAGGCACCCGGGCCCTTGGTTCCGTCCAATCCGGCGGAGGACAACGGCTCTGCAGGGCAATCGAAAGATTGGTGTCAAGAATTACATGTGGGCACTGATTCTACTCCATCTCACCAGATACAGGGGGCCTACAGGGTGGTTCACGAGTATGAGCGGGTATTCAGCAAGCACCCCCTTGATTTCGGGTGGGTAAAAGGGATTCAACACCATATTCCCACAGGAGATCACCCACCCATAAAAGAGAGATACCGTCCTGCACCCCCAGCTCATTATCAGTGTGCCAAGGACATGTTACGAGAGATGAAGGAGGCTGGGGTAGTGAGAGACAGCTGTAGCCCCTGGGCAGCTCCATTAGTTCTCATTAGGAAGAAAGCTGGCACCATGAGGATGTGTGTGGATTATAGGCAACTAAACCACATTACACATAAGGATGCATACCCCCTGCCTAGGATAGAGGAGTCCTTGGCTGCATTAAAGTCTGCTAACTACTTCTCTACCTTGGATCTCACCAGTGGGTACTGGCAGGTTCCCGTGGCAGAGGCGGACAAGGAAAAGACGGCCTTCACGACGCCAATGGGGCTCTGCGAGTTCAACTACATGCCCTTCGGATTGTGTAATGCCCTGGGGACGTTCCAGAGGATGATGGAGTGCTGTCTGGGACACAAGAACTTTGAGACCGTGCTGCTATATCTGGATGATGTCATTGTCTTCTCCAAGATCTATGAAGACCATTTGAAGCACTTGGCCGAGGTGTTTGGAGCTCTGTCCAACTTTGGCTTAAAGGTGAAACCGTCCAAATGCCATCTGCTGAAACCCAAAATGCAATACCTGGGCCATGTGGTGAGTGCCGAAGGAGTGGCCACAGACCCCGACAAGGTCACGGTGATAAAGGACTGGCCGCAGCCCGGTAACCTCCACGAAGTCTGACAGTTCCTCGGGTTGGTAGGCTACTACCGGAGGTTTATCAAAGACTTCACCAAGAAGGCCGCACCGTTGCAAAACCTGTTGGAGGGCCAACCCAAGAAACCCAAGGGTAAGAATACCTCGTTTGATTGGAACGATGGACTGGAAAAATTGTTCACCTTCTTAAAGTCGGCGCTGACGGGAGAAGAGGTACTAGCCTACCCTGAATATGACCAACCGTTTGTATTGTATACGGATGCCAGCAACGTGGGGCTGGGAGCTGTGCTGTCCCAGGTCCAGAAGGGCAAGGAAAGAGTAATCACTTACGCCAGCAGGAAACTTCGCCCCACTGAAAGGAACCCTGACAACTACAGTTCCTTTAAGCTGGAGTTCCTCGCTGTTGTTTGGGCTGTGATGGAGAGGTTCAAGCACTACCTGGCCTCAGCGAAATTCACCCTCTTCACGGATAATAATCCGCTAATGCACTTGGACACAGCAAAACTCGGTGCCTTGGATCAGCGGTGGATGGCCCGGTTGTCCAATTACGACTTCTCCATCAAGTACCGGGCGGGGCACAAGAATGCGAATGCCGATGCATTGTCCCGGATGCCTCCCTTGCCTGAAATGGGGGAAGATCCAGAAGCATTTGAAGAGGTAGAGCTGCCCGCTTTCCATCGCCCCAAGGCAACACAGTGTTCCCATCAGGTGGAGAACAGGTGCAGGAATCAACAGGGCGCCCCGTTGGATCCCCTGTCCCATCACGGGTGGACAGATAACCAGGATGGCGACCCTGTGGTCCAACGGGTGAAAGAGCTACTGACGCAGGCAGGTTTGCATCCCGGCCCGGATGATCCACCAGAGGCATTACAGTTGTGGAAGGAGAGGGAAAAACTGTTTATCCACGATGGCAAGCTGTGCCGGAGGAGCATCGACCCACACTGGTAGGATCGTGACAGCCAACGAGCTCCCTTGCAGCCCATCATCACCAAACGGCCACTCGAGTTGGTCGCGCTGGATCACGTAAAGCTAACACCTAGCCAGTCAGGTTATATCTACGCTCTCACCATCATAGACCACTACTCCAGATTCCTAGTAGTCGTGCCGGTCAAAGACCTAACGGCTAGGACGGCTGCCAAAACCTTCCAGCAGTACTTCTGTAGACCCCATGGGTACCCGGAGAAGGTGCTGACTGATCAGGGACCAGCATTTGAAGCAGAGGTATTCCAGGAGTTCTGCAATTTGTACGGGTGTAAGAAGATCAGAACCACGCCGTACCATCCCCAAACCAATGGGATGTGTGAGAAGATGAATCAAGTGGTGATCGACTTACTGAAGACCTTACCTGTGGAGGAGCGGAACTTGTGGCCCACAAAGTTACCAGACTTGGTAGACATGTACAACCACATTCCGGTGAATTCCACCAACTGCACCTCAGCGTACCTGATGCGAAGAAGGTCTAGCAAGCTACCCGTCGATCTGGACATGGGGGTCCTGACCCCTGAAGATATATCGCCAGATGCGGATTGAGATACCGAGAGGCAGCAAAGGTACCACAAAGTACAGGAATGTGTAGAAAGAAGTCTCGCCCAAGCCCGACAAAAACAAGAAAGGGACTACAACCAGCATGTCCCGCGACTCCCTTATCACTCGGTGAGCAGGTACTCAAACGGAAGAGGAGACTACACAAGCTTGATGACAAGTGGGAAGTGGAGCCATATACCATTCTGCCCTCTGATTTCGACAATAAGAAGGTCTGTCTCATCAGCAAAGACGGAGGGGAAACCTCAATGGCAATTTCCAGGGACCACCTTAAAATATGCCCTGATAAGCTGAGAGATGGGGAAACAGACCCCGGGACTTCTCTGCCCGTGGAAGAGGAGAAGATGATACATACTTTTCTAGGCGATTTTCCCAGGTCCTGGACTCAAATAAGTCAGGCCATTGTGGTACCTGTCTTAACATTTCGTCAACTGAAACTGCCAGAATTAAATGTGGTGCCAGGTCATCCGGTCCCGCAAGCACAGCTGACACCACCAGAAAATGAGGTGCCAACAGTCGAGCCAGCAGGCCCTCCCTCTGCTATCGGTGAATCTGCCATGCCCACTGTTAGTAGTGGCAGCTCTGAGGACTCCAGCATGCCAGTGCTGCCCAGACTCACTAGAAGTGTAGCTAGAAGACAGTGCACTACACTAGCGATAGCAAGCGTAGCGGGCCCTGTCAGGCCAGTAGCAACCCCTGCGCTGCGCAGGTCTACGCGTAGCACCAAGAATCAGACTCCACTTCGCTATAAAACTTGGAGATATTAATGATAGTTGCTATTTGGTTGAAAATGTTTGTGTAAATATCTTTGATACAGGTTTAAAAATGGACAATGGTGTGATGGACAGTGAATCGCTCCAAAACATTCACAGGGACCCCTTTGTTTACCCGGGGTCCCTGCTGTTCTATGGTTGTACCTACTGAACTGGGAATCATGAACTTTGCATGACCAACCTTTTGCAATGTTCAAGCGTCCTCACCTTCCATAACGGAAAGCACTGTTATATTTACTTGTTCATAGTATTTGGAAAATTTTGTGTGTTTTCTATTAACATGTCTTGTTATTCTTTTCCCAGTCCGGGAGTACTGGATTTAACTGGGGGGGGGGGGGGGGAGGGGGGGAGTGCAGCACCCCAGAGTCCTGGTCGTTGCAGTAATGTCGCTCTGCCACTAAGGGGGGTGATGTTATGTCTGATTGCACTAAAGGAGTTCATCTGACCAGGTATCACAGTCACCCATTACACTTCACACTCCGGCCACCAGGGGGAGAAAAAGGCACTATGTATTAGGCCACTCCTCACACTGGTAAAACTGGGGGTGGGATAGGAAGTTAGAACAGAAAGCAGCCTGGGAGAGCTCCAGGGAGGACCTGTCAAAAGTGGGTTCCTGACAGGGGCCTAGCAGAAAGGACAGATCGTTGCGGAGCCGCGCCTGCACTACCTTGCGACGGTATCCAAAGAAAGGACACGAAGAAAAGTATATTGTGGAGGAGTGAGAAACAGGATCAGAGTACGAAGGAGATAGAACCAGAAGGAGTCGTGCCCCTAAGACCGCGGCAACATCCGCGGCAGGACAGTTGATTACAGGTTGGCTGTCTCCCCAAGATCACCTAAGCAGACATCTGTTGTGAATTCTGTGGCAGAGCTCCCTCCTGTGGTCACAAGTGGTACTTCGGCTGATTCTCTCTGGGAGCTTCCGTTTGTGGAGGAAAGTGGTACTGCGGCTTCTGAGTTTCCTCCCTCAGGTGATCTGGTGAGGTCGTTAGGTGCTTCTCTACTTAACTCCACCTAATGCTTTGATCCATGCTTCCTGTCAATGTTCCAGTGTTGGACTTGTTTTTCCCTGGATCATTCCTGTGGCCTGCTGCTCTGCATAGCTAAGTTCTTCTTTGCTATTTGTTTGCTATTTTTTCTGTCCAGTTTGTCTAATTGTTTTGCTGGAAGCTCTGGGACGCAAAGGGTGTACCTCCGTGCCGTTAGTTCGGTACGGAGGGTCTTTTTGCCCCCTTTGCGTGGTTTTCTTTAGGGTTTTGTGTAGACCGCAAAGTTATCTTTCCTATCCTCGCTCTGTTAAGAAAGTCGGGCCTCACTTTGCTGAATCTATTTCATCCCTACGTTTGTCTTTTCATCTTAACTCACAGTCATTATATGTGGGGGGCTGCCTTTTCCTTTGGGGTATTTCTCTGAGGCAAGGTAGGCTTATTTTCTATCTTCAGGCTAGTTAGTTTCTCAGGCTGTGCCGAGTTGCATAGGCAGAGTTAGGCGCAATCCACGGCTGCCTCTAGTGTTGTTTGGAGAGGGTTAGGGATTGCGGTCTGCAGAGTTCCCACGTCTCAGAGCTCGTTCTATTATTTTGGGTTATTGTCAGATCACTGTATGTGCTCTGACCGCTATGTCCATTGTGATACTGAATTGCCTATCACAACAGACATCGGAGGCAATCGTGGGAGAGGGGCGACACTAGGGTCCCAGAATAACTCCAGGCCTACCTGTCATATGGGTGCGTCCTAGCCAGATAAACTGGGGGACCGAGAGAGAAAGAACAGATACGACAGTTGTGAGGATTATCCCGTGGTGCTCAGCAGGGAAGGACTACAACACACAGGCGCTAGAAGGTAGACAGTGATTTCCACCTGCAAAAGGGAATTCTGGATGTGCCTTCGGACCGGCCGGTCTCAGCCAGCCCTGTTAGCAGTGCTCTGGATTGCGGATCGCGAAGCCTTCAGTAAAAAGGTAAAGAGACTGCAACCCTATGTCCTAGTTATTCCTCGCGTTCTGCACCACGCACTATCACCTTTCATTGGACGCCCCTTAGCAGGGTCACGGGCCGGGTCTAGCCACCGGGATCACCCCGGACCGAGTACCCCATGGCCCTGCGTCTGGGGGCGCTCCACACCTTGTAGAGGGAACGCTTCCCAGCAACAGTACAGTATAGCTTTATAATACAGTGGACAAGGATGGGACAGACAAGGCTATGGATGCCGTGTCTCGAGGTGGTCTCTCTTCTCTTCCCCTCCCCATCCAGGATCCTAAGTCACGGGTCATTTACCCGATAGGTGGACATTTTCCACCATATTCCATACGCTCTCCAGCGTGCTTCTTTATACTCTATCTATACTAGGGCGACCCACGGATGCGCCATATCTATCCATATCATATTCAGTTACATTGGATTTGCCTCTCAGGCCTACATAGGCACGTGACTGATGAAAGTCCCAAGGGACTGAAACGTTTCTTGTGCTACAAATAAATCGTTTCTACGTTTACAATTGTTTCTACAGTTACTGAAGTTGAGTGCTAGACTTTGATATTACACATATTGACGGTTTGGGAACCTAAGTCTTAGCACCATTTTGTGAGCTGTGCACACGGTGTTTTCTTTTGCCAGTGATATTGGGGGCTCAGGCAGGAGGCGCTCCCTGTCGTGATTTGGCAATCTGCAGTCAGATAAAGTGACTGCAGTCATTTATTCCAAGCGTTTATTACCTTTATAATAAATTGCTTATTAAATTATTAAGGCACCACTCCAGCAGGGTTTTTTTTCATAGCTGGAGCGGTGCTTTAAGCACAAATCCCCTGCCTTGGTCATAAACTCATCATCTGGCATATTCACCGGTGTTTGGCACATCTCCAGTACCGTGGCTCCATCTTGTGAGCTCAACTTCCGACTGTCCGGAAGTTAGAAGTTACGTCACAAGCACTCAATGTAAGTCTATGAGAGCCAGGAAGAGGCCAGTTCGAGGCCAGAATGAGGAGAGAACGAACCCTCAATATGGTCAGAACGAGCCTCTCATAGACTTACATTGATTAGCGCCACTCCATGAAACACTGGAGCAACGGACAGGTAACAAATTGCAGGAGATGGAGTGGAGCAGCGGCGAAAACATGGTTGGATTTTAAGCTTCACTTCAGTGGTAAAAAAAAATGCTGGAGAGGTGCTTTACATATGATGCAGCTCATGATTACTATACACGGGCTTGCTATACTAATACTTGTAAAAGACCCAGCTGGTAAGTATCAAAAGCCCTTGACCTCCCCATCTACAGCCTCCCCAGACAGCAACTATTACATGTGATAGAGTGCATATAATCTCATAACAAAACAGTGTAATAATCAGACCCCCAGCTTCCTGCCCCCCTCACCCACCTCAGCCCCAACAATACCCTCATCCTCTCACATTCAACCCCCAGCGCCCTGTCCCCATCACCCACCTCATCCCCCACAATGCCCCATCCTCTCACATTCACACCACAGTGACCTGTTCCCCCTCCTCCACTTCAGCCCCCACAATACCCCATCCTCTCACATTCACCGCACAGTGACCATAACATACCTACTGTACCTTTAATCAATCTAATAAATTTCATCCCCACTTACCAATGAGATTGACTGCAGGACCAGGAAGTGTCTGAGTGAATTACAAGGTAGGCACTAGGACCCAGCGTGCCTTTTTAAGGAGGTGGCGGGGACCCTCACAAACCTCCTCTCTCCTAAACATTATACGTGTGTTCCATGGGGCACCCTGGTGTTTATGACTGTTATGTGTGGTTCTTCAATGTTCTTATATTGTCCTGTAAATGTGTAATGTGTTATATACTCTATGCCATTCTAGCTCAGGGATCCAAGAAGTATCGTTTCTCCTTGCAGAGAGTGACATATTAAGCATGATGAGATGAGGAAACTTAAAGCCGCAATGCTTCTCTGGGAAATATGCAAATTGTCTCTTCAGAGAGGAAGAGGACTAGAACTCTAGTGCCACCTATTGGAAGTAGCAATCCTAATAGTCAATGTCGACCCTTTAACGAGCCTTGTCACATGACCTAGGATAAAAGCCAAAACAGAATCTCAATTTGTCTCAAGGACTAACCCTGAACTGGTCACCAATAGCGCCACCATTTTGTGGAGACATCGGTAATATTTTTTATGCATTAAATCCTCCTTCTCTATTCTATAAACACGCTGCTGGGGTGAAGTATTAAATGGAGTCTGTCATATTCATGCTGCTGAACCACGGGAAGCATAAATCAGATCCCACAGACAGTATGAACCAGATCCCACAGGCAGCATGAATCAGATCCCACAGACAATATGAATCAGAACTCACAGACAATAAGAATCAGAACCCACAGGCAGCATGAATCAGATCCCACAGACAATATGAATCAGATCCCACAGGCAGCATGAATTAGATCCCACAGACAGTATGAATCAGATCCCACACACAGTATGGATCAGATCCCACAGACAGTATGAATCAGATCCCACACACAGTATGGATCAGATCCCACAGACAGTATGAATCAGATCCCACAGACAGTATGAATCAGATCCCACACACAGTATGGATCAGATCCCACAGACAGTATGAATCAGATCCCACAGACAATATGAATCAGATCCCACAGGCAGCATGAATCAGATCCCACAGACAGTATGAATCAGATCCCACACACAGTATGGATCAGATCCCACACACAGTATGGATCAGATCCCACAGACAGCATGAATCACACCCACAGACAATATGAATGAGATCCCACAGACAATATGAATCAAATCCCACAGACAATATTAATCAGATCCCAAAGGCCACATGAATCAGGTCCCACAGGCAGCATGAATCAGATTCCACAGACAATATGAATCAGATCCCACAGGCAGCATGAATCAGATCCCACTGACAGTATGAATCAGATCCCACAGACAATATGCATCAGATCCCACATACAATATGAATCATATCCCACAGACTGTATGAATCATATCCCACACAGTATGAATCAGATCCCACAGGCAACATGAATCAGATCCCACAGGGAGCATGAATCAGATCCCACAGACAATATGAATTAGATCCCACAGACAATATGAATCAGGTCACAAAGGCCACACGAATCAGATCCCACAGGCAGCATGAATCAGATTCCATAGACAATTTGAATCAGATCCCACAGACAATATCAATCAGATCCCACAGACAGTATGGATCAGATCCCTCAGGCAGTATGGATCAGATCCCACAGGCAGCATGAATCAGATCACAGAGGCAGCATGAATCAGAACCCACAGACAATATGAATCAGATCCCACAAGCAGCATGAATCAGATCCCACAGACAATATGAATCAGATCCCACAGGCAACATAAATCAGATCCCACAGACAATATGAATCAGATCCCACAGACAATATGAATCAGATCTCAAAGGCCACAGGAATCACATCCCACAGGCAGCATGGAACAGATTCCACAGACAATTTGAATCAGATCCCACAGACAATATGAATCAGACCCCACAGACAGTATGGATCAGATCCCTCAGGCAGCATAAATCAGATCCCACAGACAGTATGAATCAGATCCCTCAGGCAGCATAAATCAGATCCCACAGACAGTATGAATCAGATCCCACAGACAGTATGGATCAGATTCCACAGACAGCATGAATGAGATCCCATAAGCAGCATTAATCAGATCACAGAGGCAGCATGAATCAGATCCCACAGACAATATGAATCAGATCCCACAGACAATATGAATCAGATCCCACAGACAGTATGAATCAGATCCCACACAGTATGAATCAGATCCCACAGGCAACATGAATCAGATCCCACAGAAAATATGAATCAGATCCCACAGGCAGCATGAATCAGATCCCATAGACAATATGAATCAGATCCCATAGACAATATGAATCATGTCCCAAAAACAGTATGAATCAGATCCCACAGGCAGCATGAATCAGATCCCACAGACAATATGAATCAGATCCCACAGGCAGCATGAATCAGATCCCACAGACAATGTGAATCAGATCCCACAGACAATATGAATCAGATCCCAAAGGCCACATGAATCAGATCCCACAGGCAGCATGAATCAGATTCCACAGACAATATGAATCAGATCCAAAAGGCCACATGAATCAGATCCCACAGGCAGCATGAATCAGATTCCACAGACAATATGAATCAGATCCCACAGACAATATAAATCAGATCCCACAGGCAGCATGAATGAGATCCCACAGGCAGCATGAATCAGATCCCACAGACAATATGAATCAGATCCCACAGAAAACATGAATCAGAATCCACAGACAACATGTATCAGATCCCATAGGCAGCATGTTAGGTATTAGTAAGTTAGTTATTTATTATGCAAAATAGGGGACAGGTCAGTGAGGGATCAGTGACCTGTCAGCAGTCTGCATTATGAATATATAATCAGAGCACCACATACACCAGCCACGCCATAGGGCACGAGCATATCATTAACTACAAACTGAAAATAAAGATTAAGAAACAACCATAAGATGGATTTCATCAACCCAGGTATCATTTTATTCACTATAACGGCGCCGATCTGACACTGTCTGTAGGTTATTGTCTTACCGCTGTCTCTAACATCATGTCCTCCCTCTATCTGAAACTGAACCTGTCAAAAACTGAACTCCTCGTGTTCTCTCCCTCTACTAACCTACCTTTGCCTGACATTGCCATCTCCGTGTGCGGTTCCACCATTACTCCAAAGCAACATTCCCGCTGCCTTGGGGTCATCCTTGATTCTGACCTTTCATTCACCCCGCACATCCGATCACTGGCTCGCTCTTCTTACCTGCATCTCAAAAACATTTCTAGAATTCGCCCTTTTCTTACTTTCGACTCTGCAAAAACTCTTACTGTTTCACTTATTCATTCTGGTCTGGACTATTGTAACTCTCTACTAATCAGCCTCCCTCTTACCAAACTCTCCCCGCTCCAATCTGTCCTGAATGCTGCTGCCAGGATCATATTCCTCACCAACCGTTACACCGATGCCTCTACCTTGTGCCAGTTATTACACTGGCTACCCATCCACTCCAGAATCCAGTACAAAACTACTACCCTCATCCACAAAGCACTCCATGACTCAGCACCACCCTACATCTCCTCTCTGGTATCAGTCTACCACCCTACCCGTGCCCTCCGCTCCGCTAATGACCTCAGGTTAGCATCCTCAATAATCAGAACCTCCTACTCCCGTCTCCAAGACTTTACACGTGCTGCGCCGATTCTTTGGAATGCACTACCTAGGTTAATACGATTAATCCCTAATCCCCACAGTTTTAAGCGTGCCCTAAAAACTCATTTGTTCAGACTGGCTTACCGCCTCAATGTATTAACCTAACGATCCCTGTGTGGCCTATTTAAAAAAAACAAAAAAAAACAGGTTCCTCGCATTATGTTCTCATTCACTTTATGCAGTTAATAGCCCTCTGTGTCTGTACTGCTACATACTTAGGCAGTTAACTGGTTCATGCAGCTTTACATGAACACCCGAGCCTTACACTATGGCTGGTCCGAATAACTATAGCAATTGTTACCATCCACCTCTCGTGTCTCCCCTTTTCCCCATAGTTTGTAAGCTTGCGTGCAGGGCCCTCATTCCTCCTGGTATCTGTTTTGAACTGTATGGCCATGTTCACACGTTCCTGATTTCCCTGCTGCTTTTTCTGCACTAAAAACTGCAGCTCTTGGCAGAAAACGCAGGTGCGTTTTTTGGTGCTTTTTTGGTGCGTTTTTTTGTGCGTTTTTTGATGCGTTTTTTAGTGCGTTTTTTTATGCAGTTTTCTCTGCAGAGTCTGTGTGTTTGCTAGGAAGTTTTTTTAGGGTTAAAATGGCTGAAAATACCCTAACCCTACCCCTAACCCTAACCTTACCCCTAACCCTAACCCTACCCCTAACCCTACCCCTAACCCTAGTTCTAACTGTAGTGGGGAAAAAAAAAAAATCTTTATTTTTTTATTGTTCCTACCTATGGGGGTGACAAAGGGGGGGAAGTCATTTACTATTTTTTTTTATTTTGATCACTGAGATAGATTATATCTCAGTGATCAAAATGCACTTTGGAACGAATCTGCCAGCCGGAAGATGGCGGCGCCCAGGGAGAAGACGGCCGGACGGACACCGGGAGGCCCGGTAAGTATAAGGGGGGGGAGATGAGGGCACGGGGGGGGGGGGGGGCGTCGGAGCACGGGGGGTGGCATCGGAGCATGGGGGGGTAGGATTGGAGCACGGGGGGCAGCCACACTCCGCCCACGCACTTCCTGCTGCAGCGGTTCTGCACCACAAACCGCAGAAAACCCACAGATATATTTTTGATCTGCGGGTTTTACTGCGGGTTTGACCTCACAATGGAGGTCTATGGGTGCAGAACCGCTGCAGTTCCGCACAAAGAAGTGACATGGTCCTTCTTTTTTACCGCAGCTATTCAGCGCGGCTTTTTTTAGTGCATTTCCGCATCATGTGCACAGTGGTTCCTGTTTTCCATAGGGTACATTGTACTGTACCCTGCATGGAAAACAGCTGCGGACCCGCAGAGGCAAAATCGCGGCGGTTCCGCAGTAAAACCCGCACTGTGTGAACATATTTCTGTTATGCTGTAATGTCTATTGTCTGTACAAGTCCCCTCTATAATTTGTAAAGCGCTGCGGAATATGTTGGCGCTATATAAATAAAAATTATTATTATTATTATTATTGTGCACAATCCTGCTGACAGGTTCCCTTTAAGCAGCACATGAAGTCACTGCACACAAACTGTGCTATCAAAGGGTGGAAAGTATGGTCATACTAACCAATGTGCTCTGCCATAGTATAACTACTTGTTATCGATGTTAATGCCAGCAGATGTCACACATCGTCATTTTTGTGACATCATGTGATACAGACAGCCATTGTTACCTAACAACGTGATGTCACAATGATTGTAGTCTGTGTAAACTGGTGTTCCGGGGAAAATGCTCATTTCAGAACGTGAAGACAATGAGAACAGAGGTCCAAGGATCGAGGATACAGATTCTCTTTTCAGAACGTGAAGACAATGAGAACAGAGGTCCAAGGATCGAGGATACAGATTCTCTTTTCAGGAGGTAAAGACGAGGAGAAGGAGAACCCAGGATCGAGGATACAGATTCTCTTTTCACGAGGTGAAGACGAGGAAACGGGGGACCCAGGAACGAGGATACAGATTCTCTTTTCAGGCGGTGAAGACGAGGAAGCGGAGGATCCAGGATCGAGGATACAGATTCTCTTTTCAGGAGGTGAAGACGAGGAAACGGAGGACCCGGGATCGAGGATACAGATTCTCTTTTCAGGAAGTAAAGACGAGGAGAAGGAGGACCCAGGATCGAGGATACAGATTCTCTTTTCAGGCGGTGAAGACGAGTAAGCGGAGGACCCAGGATCGAGGATACAGATTCTCTTTTCAGGAGGTGAAGACGAGGAAACGGGGGACCCAGGATCGAGGATACAGATTCTCTTTTCAGGCGGTAAAGACGAGTAAGCGGAGGACCCAGGATCGAGGATACAGATTCTCCTTTCAGGAGGTAAAGACGAGTAAGCGGAGGACCAAGGATCGAGGATACAGATTCTCTTTTCAGGAGGTGAAGACGAGGAAACGGGGGACCCAGGATCGAGGATACAGATTCTCTTTTCAGGCGGTAAAGACGAGTAAGCGGAGGACCAGGATCGAGGATACAGATTCTCTTGACAGGAGGTAAAGACGAGGAGAAGGAGGACCCAGGATCGAGGATACAGATTCTCTTTTCAGGCGGTAAAGACGAGGAAGCGGGGGACCCAGGATCGAGGATACAGATTCTCTTTTCAGGAGGCGAAGACGAGGAGAAGGAGGACCCAGGATCGAGGCTACAGATTCTCTTTTGAGGAGATGAAGACGAGGAAATGGGGGACCCAGGATCGAGGATACAGATTCTTTTTTCAGGAGGTGAAGACGAGGAAGCGGAGGACCCAGGTTCGAGGATACATATTCTCTTTTCAGGAGGTGAAGACGAGGTGAAGGAGGAACCAGGATCGAGATACAGATTCTCTTTTCAGGAGGTGAAGACGAGGAGACGGAGGATCCAGGATCGAGGATACAGATTCTCTTTTCAGGCGGTGAAGACGAGGAAGCGGAGGATCCAGGATCGAGGATACAGATTCTCTTTTCAGGTGGTGAAGACGAGGAAGCGGAGGACCCAGGATCGAGGATACAGATTCTCTTTTCAGGAGGTGAAGACGAGGAGAAGGAGGACACAGGATCGAGGATACAGATTCTCTTTTCAGGAGGTGTAGACGAGGAGAAGGAGGACCCAGGATTGAGGATACAGATTCTCATTTTAGGAGATGCACATGAGGAGAAAGAGGAGCCAGGATCAAGGATACAGGTAGCTTAGAAACTTTACACTTGTTCAGATAGTGAACCTTGTACCAACATGGATGTCTACCCTCCAAGTCTATGGTTGTAAAGTACTATATTTCTTTAGTCTTTGCTGTCAGAATCTCTAGACTTTAGATATGAAGGTTTTAAGTGAGGTCACAAGGTGGAATGTTGAGCACTCAGAGTTCCATGCAGCAAATGTGAGGTCAACCGTGGGGTTAACAGAGACGTCAGCACAAAGATGGCAACTAGGATGGAGACACCACAGTGGGTTGTTTAGTTATTAACTCTTCAAGTGGTAATTGTGGTTGGTACAGATAGTTATTGGGGTGAAAAGCTGCCATTATTTCACCACATGAATGAGGGCATTGTATAATTACATTGTGGATATATATTGTATTTGCACCACATTTTTTTAGTAAATTTCAATGTCTTATAAGCCTTTTTCAATGTTTCATGTATTAAACTATTGTAACTGTATATATTAAAACATAAAAATAACATGAAGGGGGCTTAGTACTTTTGCCATAAAGTACAATATATGTACAATGCACATCTACATATGAGTCACATATTCTAGACAGTTAATGACAAGAATAAATACATTTATGTTGCAATCATTTTTAATATGCATAAAAAAATTCTATTTGCTAAACAATGTTTGCTGTGAATTGTAACACTTGATACATTGCTCTCATCTAACATTGGGAAATGTTCTACCATGCTTAAAAAGTTTAACTAGCGTAATGTGCCCAGAGCTACAGGAAAAAACCCAATACTGGTTCCATTATTGACCAGTTGATTTATGCCACTGAAGGAATCTGTTATGGTATAACGGTACTAAGTCTGTAACCTAGGATATAATGTTTGTGGGGGGTAGTGTTTGTGGGGGGCAGTGTTTGTAAGGGGCAGTGTTTGTAGGGGGCAGTGTTTGTAGGGGGTAGTGTTTGTAGGGGGTAGTGTTTGTAGGGGGCAGTGTTTGTTTTCTCTTTTTGCAGTGAAGATGAATGTAACCACACAATGAACTCCCATCGGTGAAGAAGATGTGTGGCGTGCTACTAGGATATAATAAAGAAGATCTGGTTTCAGGAAACTACACTTAACATCATTGCTATACATATACATCAGTTAGTTGTAGTATGGCCTTGGTCCAGGGTTCTTGAACTGATTGCCTTTTCTCGGGGTCGAGAAGGAATTTTTTCCCTGTGACACAGATTGGCTCAATGTGTCCAGGTTTTTTGCCTTCTTCTGGACCAATGGCTTTAGGTAGAAATAGAGATTGTATTTAATAAAATATGTTTAAAATTCAATGATTTGTCTCCTCCTAATTTCTTTATATTACATAGTGCTCTATAGTTTTTATGTTAGTTCTCAACTTTACAAATCATGGCTGCTGCAATATGAAGCCAAACAGAATACACAGAGATGGTAATGGATGGATAGATGGCCACATAGGCGAACATATGGTTTCCAGAAAATTTTATTTGCAGCTATTTCCAATTGCCTGAAACACATATGTATAACTCTGATGTCTCCTAGGATTTTATTGAACTAAACAATTCCAATGGCTTTTTATCAAGTTGACAAAAAATGTTCCCTTTATTTAGGCAGTTGGAACAGGCTAGCTGTTTTCAGAGTGAAGAAGCAATGGCCTGTCACTAAGCCTTTATATATTTTTTCAACTTTGGGAGCAGTTTTCTGTTTCTGCACCTTGTAGAGGGTACGGCTCCCAGCAACAGTACAGTATAGCTTTATAATACAGTGGACAAGGATGGGACAGGCAAGGCTATGTCTGGCAGCAGCAGTACAGTATCCATTGCAGTCATAATCATAGCTAGGGTTTCAGCTAAGGGGGGGGGGGAGGAATCTGACTGTGCCCCTAACCGGTAATCCTGACTCCACCTACGTAGTGCACCTTTGTGAGTATAGGGGAACATCACCAGATGACCGCGCTGTGATTGAAAATAAATCTATGTACAAAAACAAAGACTGATTTTACTATATGGGGGCCATATAGTGGTAGATACCAATCCTGCAGACCATATAATAGATCACAGTTATATATGGTGGCTTACAGCTGACGTTCTTTCTAATGGAATTGTTCACTTTACTCATCTTTTCCATCTGGCCCAGACCGGCATGACAACTTCTCCGGCCAGGACTCGTCTGCAGAGAGTACAACAAAGCCACATCTGACTTCTCACATTTCCAGCATCGTCCATAGCTATCCCTAACCTGCACTAAACTTCTCATCCTGCTGATACCCCAATACTGAGCCACTGCTGACGTATGTGTCTTAGAGCATTAGAGCATTTTAATGCCCTGTGATAGTGCCATACACATTTTGTCCCTGAAAAGTAATAATACCCCATATGCAACTTTAATGGTCACAATACTCTGAGTACCCTATAACAATAATGCTTAAGTGCCCAATAAACATTTAATCATATACCCTAAGTTCCCCATGTACATTCTCCACTATACACATTATGGTGGGCCCACAGCTTGCCTATACACAGTATAATGCCCCCACAGGTCCCCTATACACCGCATGATGATTCCACAATTTCCCTATGCATCATATGATGTTCCCACTGCTCCCCTATACACAGTATGATGAGTCCACTGCTTGCCTATACACAGTATGATGAGCCCACTGCTTGCCTATACACAGTATGATGAGCCCACTGCTTGCCTATACACAGTATGATGAGCTCATAGTTCCGCTATACACAGTATAATGATCTCACTGCTCCCCTATATACAGTATGATGTTCCCACTGCTCCCCTATATACAGTATGATGAGTCCACTGCTTGCCTATACACAGTATGGTGAGCGCACATCTCCCCTATACACCATATGATGTCCCCACTGCTCCCCTCCATACAGTATGATGAGCTCACAGCTCCCCTCTACACAGTATAATGATCTCACAGCTCCCTTGTACACAGTATAATGTCAACAGAACTCCACTATAGAAAGTATTATGCCCTTCAGACCTCCCTTATATACAGTATATTGGACCAACTGCTCCCCTTTGCACAGTATAATGCCTTCACAGCTCCCAATACACAGTATGGTGGGCCCACAGCTCCTGTTCATGCAGTATGATGTTCTCCACAGTTTCCCTGTACACAGTATAATGGGCCAACTGCTCCCTTATACACAGTATAATATCCCCACAGCTCCCCTATACACAGTATAGTAAGCTCACAGCTCCCTTATACACAGGAGGATGTGCCCGCAGCTTCGTATATACAGTATGATGTCCAACAGAGTTCCTCTACACATAGAATGATGTCCCCACTGCTCCCCCAAAACTCAGTATAATAGTTAATAGCATTCTAAAAAAAAACAAAAGATAGTCAGCTCACCTGAATATCGGCTATTCCACACCTGTTCCTGCACGGAAAAGTTGAGCACTCAGTCCACAGAAAAATCGAAGAATCCAGCAGGAATGTAGTAAAATCACTAAATTTATTTCTTCATTTTTTTTTAAAAAAAGGAAAGGGTTGTATCCTATGGTACACCACTTGTAAATAAGTATAATTTCTTACAACATCATGCACACATGGCAGCGTTCTTCCGACGCGTTTCGACTAACGTCTTAATCATGGTGAGTCCATAGTGAGACTAAACCGTTCTTATAATTTTTTTTTGTGTGTTTCATCACAGCTGATTTAAGCTGAAATTGATTGTCTCACCAGAGACACCCCCAGTTTTCTGCAGTAGGATTGTTGTGAAAGAAAGAAAAAAAACAATTTTAAAGGCAAAAAAAAAAAAAGTTTTTTCCCCTTCTCTCTCTATATATATATACATATAAAGAGATAAATAAAAACAAAAGTGAGAAAGTCATACCATATACATGAGTCATATATTAAAAACAGACATAGATAGCTGTGTAATTGGACATATAGGATGGATAAGAGAATCTTTAGTACTGCAAGATTAAACCTTGTCTGCTATTCAGACCATGCGGATTTCTGGTCTCTAGCATGAAGATCCAGAAAGATTCCCTATTTACTAATTTTCTTTTGTGGTCTCCTCCTCTCTCTGGTCTATATTTCCCCCATGTTAGCCAATTTGGTAATGGCAAGATGGGAAGAAATTTTTCTGTACAGTGAAGATAACCCTTACAAAAATAATATCGCCTGGTTCTGATGCCATGCGGCGCCGGCACTGAGAATTCCACTGCAAGGAGGAAATTAACTTTATTCCTTCCAGAAGCCTCACTCTTCCAGTCATAGGGGAGGCACTGGCACGCTTTCAGTCACCACTTTGTGTATAGTGAGTGGCAGCTGTAACCACGCCCCTGACCTAGACTGACAGCCGGCTTAGCAGCTTCTATCACCCTGTAGCTACGCTACGCTATAGGTGCCCCTATAAACAAAAATGCTTCTTAACTGCCCTCTTGACATTTAATAATGTCCCCTGAGTCCCCCCATGTACAGTAACAATGACCCCAGAATCGTTAACTTCAGCAGGAGATCGCGTGACAACTTTTTTGGCTTCTCTCAATTCTCTTCTATTGAGAGAAGACAAGCCTTTCTAGTCGACACATGCACATAGCAAACATGGTGTCGCATGACCACCTGATGACGCCAGTGATATTGGGGGCTCAGGCAGGAGGCGCTCCCTGTCGTGATTTGGCAGTCTGCAGTCACATACAGTGACTGCAGTCATTTTTTCCAAGCGTTTATTACCTTTATAATAAATTGCTTATTAAATTATTAAGGCACCACTCCAGTAGGGTTTTTTTTTTATAGCTGGAGCGGTGCTTTAAGCACAAGTCCCCTGCCTTGGTCATAAACTCATCATCTGGCATATTCACCGGTGTTTGGCACAGCTCCAGTACCGTGGCTCCATCTTGTGAGCTCAACTTCCGACTGTCCGGAAGTTAAAAGTTACGTCACAAGCACTCAATGTAAGTCTATGAGAGCCAGGAAGAGGCCAGTTCGAGGCCAGAATGAGGAGAGAGCGAAACCTGAATATGGTCAGAACGAGCCTCTCATAGACTTACATTGATTAGCGCCACTCCATGAAACACTGGACCAGCGGACAGGTGACAAATTGCAGGAGATGGAGTGGAGCAGCGGTGAAAACATGGTTGGATTTTAAGCGCCACTTCAGTGGTAAAAAAAAATGCTGGAGAGGTGCTTTACATGTGACGCAGCTCATGGTTACTATACAGGGGCTTGTTATACTAATACTTGTAAAAGACCCAGCTGGTAAGTATCAAAAGCCCTTGACCTCCCTATCTGCAGCCTCCCCAGAAGCAACTATTACATGTGATAGAGTGCATATAATCTCATCACAAAACAGTGTAATAATCAGACCCCTGTCCCGCCTCACCCACCTCAGCCCCAAAAAAACCCTTATCCTCTCACATTCCACCCCCAGCGCCCTGTCCCCATCACCCACCTCATCCCCCACAATACCCCCATCCTCTCACATTCACACCACAGGGACCTGTTCCCCCTCCTCCACATCAGCCCCCACAATACCCCACCCTCTCACATTCACCGCACAGTGACCATAACATACCTACCGTACCTTTAATCAATCTAATAAATTCCATCCCCACTTACCAATGAGATTGACTGCAGGACCAGGAAGTGTCTGAGTGAATTACAAGGTAGGCACTAGGACCCAGCGTGCCTTTGTAAGGAGGTGGCGGGGACCCTCACAAACCTCCTCTCTCCTAAACATTATACGTGTGTTCCATGGGGCACCCTGCTGTTTATGACTGTTATGTGTGGTTCTTCAATGTTCTTATATTGTCCTGTAAATGTGTAATGTGTTATATACTCTATGCCATTCTAGCTCAGGGATCCAAGAAGTATCGTTTCTCCTTGCGGAGAGTGACATGTTAAGCATGTTGAGATGAGGAGACTTAAAGCCGCAATGCTTCTCTGGGAAATATGCAAATTGTCTCTTCAGAGAGGAAGAGGACTAGAACTCTAGTGCCACCTATTGGAAGTAGCAATCCTAATAGTCAATGTCGAACCCTTAACGAGCCTTGTCACATGACTTAGGATAAAAGCCAAAACAGAATCTCAATTTGTCTCAAGGACTAACCCTGAACTGGTCACCAATAGCTCCACTATTTTGTGGAGACATCGGTAATATTTTTGATGCATTAAATCCTCCTTCACTATTCTATAAACACTCTGCTGGGGTGAAGTATTAAATGGAGTCTGTCATCAAATTCATGCTGCTGAACCACGGGAAGCATGAATCAGATCCCACAGACAATATGAATCAGATCCGACAGACAATATGAATCTGATCCCACAGACAATATGAATCAGATCCCACAGGCAGCATGAATCAGATCCCACAGAGACAATATGAATCAGATCCCACAGACAATATTAATCAAATCCCACAGACTGTATGAATCAGATCCCGCACAGTATGAATCAGATCCCACAGGCAACATGAATCAGATCCCACAGACAATATGAATCTGATCCCACAGACAATATGAATCAGATCCCACAGGTAGCATGAATCAGATCCCACAGACAGTATGAATCAGATCCCACACACAGTATGGATCAGATCCCACAGGCAGCATGAATCAGATCCACAGAAAATATGAATCAAATCCCACAGACAATATTTATCAAATCCCACAGACTGTATGAATCAGATCCCGCACAGTATGAATCATATCCCACAGGCAACATGAATCAGATCCCACAGACAATATGAATCAGATCCCACAGACAATATTAATCAAATCCCACAGACAGTATGGATCAGATCCCTCTGGCAGCATGAATCAGATCCCACAGATAATATGCATCAGATCCCACAGACAATATGAATCAGATCCCACAGACAGTATGAATCAGATCCCACAGACAATATGAATTAGATCCCACAGGCAACATGAATCAGATCCCACAGGGAACATGAATCAGATCCCACAGACAATATGAATCAGATCCCACAGACAATATGAGTCAGATCCCAAAGGCCACATGAATCAGATCCCACAGACAATATGAATCAGATCCCACAGGCAGCATGAATCAGATTTTACAGACAATATGAATCAGATTCCACAGACAATATGAATCAGATCCCACAGACAACATGTATCAGATCCCATAGGCAGCATGTTAGGTATTAGTAAGTTACGTATTTATTATGCAAAATAGGGGACAGGTCAGTGAGGGATCAGTGACCTGTCAGCAGTCTGCATTATGAATATATAATCAGAGCACCACGTACACCAGCCCCGCCATAGGGCACGAGCATATCATTAACTACAAACTGAAAATAAAGATTAAGAAACAACCATAAGATGGATTTCATCAACCCAGGTATCATTTTATTCAGTATAACGGCGCCGACCTGACATTGTCCGTAGGTTATTGTGCACAATCCTGCTGCAGGTTCCCTTTAACCCTTTAATCCCATATGACGTCCTATCCCATCCAGGTGACCTGGGACTTAATTCCCAGTGACGGGATAGTACGTCATATGCGATCGGCCGCGCTCACGGGGGGAGCGCGGCCGATCGCGGCCGGGTGCCAGCTGACTATCGCAGCTGACATCCGGCACTATGTGCCAGGAGCAGTCACAGACCGCTCCCGGCACATTAACCCCCGGCACACCGCGATCAAACATGATCGCGATGTGCCGGCGGTACAGGGAAGCATTGCGCATGGAGGGGGCTCCCTGCGTGCTTCCCTGAGACGATCGGTACACGGTAATGTACTCACCGTGTACCGAGCGTCTTCTCCCTGCAGTCCCCGGATCCAAAATGGCGCGGGGCTGCATCCGGGTCCTGCAGGTAGTACTTCCGGGTCGCTTGCAGGTGCTGGTAAGCCTGCAGCGATGTCAGTGAGATCACCGATCTTACAGAGTGCTGTGAAAACTGTAAGATCGGCGATCTGTGATGTCCCCCCCTGGGACAAAGTAAAAAAGTTAAAAAAAAAATTTCCACATGTGTAAAAAAAAAAAAAAAAAAATTACTAAATAAAAAAAAAAAAAAAAAATCCCATAAATACATTTCTTTATCTAAAAAAAAAACAAAAAACAATAAATGTACACATATTTAGTATCGCCGTGTCCATAACGACCCGACCTATAAAACTGTGCCACTAGTTAACCCCTTCAGTGAACACCGTAAGAAAAAAAAAAAAAAAAACGAGCCAAAAAACAACGCTTTATTATCATACTGCCAAACAAAAAGTGGAATAACAAGCGATCAAAAAGACAGATATAAATAACCATGATACCGCTGAAAACGTCATCTTGTCCCGCAAAAAACGAGCCACCACAAAGCATAATAAGCAAAAAAAAAAGTTATAGTCCTGAGAATAAAGCGATGCCAAAATAATTATTTTTTCTATAAAATAGCTTTTATCGTATAAAAGCGCCAAAACATAAAAAAATGATATAAATGAGGTATCGCTGTAATCGTACTGACCCGACGAATAAAACTGCTTCATCCACTTTACCAAACGCGGAACGGTATAAACGCCTCCCCCAAAAGAAATTCATGAATAGCTGGTTTTTGGTCATTCTGCCTCACAAAAATCGGAATAAAAAGTGATCAAAAACTGTCACGTGTCCAAAGATGTTACCAATAAAAACGTCAACTCGTCCCGCAAAAAACAAGACCTCACATGACTCTGTGGAGCAAAATATGGAAAAATTATAGGTCTCAAAATGTGGAGACGCAAAAACTTTTTTGCTATAAAAAAAGCGTATTTTAGTGTGTGACGGCTGCCAATCATAAAAATCCGATATAAAAAACGCTATAAAAGTAAATCAAACCCCCCTTCATCACCCCCTTAGTTAGGGAAAAATAATAAAATTAAAAAAATGTATTTATTTCCATTTTCCCATCAGGGCTAGGGTTAGGGTTAGGGCTAGGGTTAGGGCTAGGGCTAGGGTTAGGGCTAGGGTTAGGGTTAGGGCTAGGGTTAGAGCTAGGGTTAGGGCTAGGGTTAGGGCTAGGGTTGGGGCTAGGGTTGGGGCTAGGGTTGGGGTTAGGGTTGGGGCTAGGGTTAGGGCTAGGGTTAAGGCTAGGGTTAGGGCTAGGGTTAGGGTTGGGGTTAGAGTTGGAGCTAAAGTTAGGGTTAGGGTTGGGGCTAAAGTTAGGGTTAGGGTTGGGGCTAAAGTTAGGGTTAGGGTTTGGATTATATTTACGGTTGGGATTAGGTTTGGGATTAGAATTAGGGGTGTGTCAGGGTTAGGGGTGTGGTTAGGGTTACCGTTGGGATTAGGGTTAGGGGTGTGTTAGGGTTAGGGTTTCAGGTAGAATTGGGGAGTTTCCACTGTTCAGGCACATCAGGGGCTCTCCAAACGCGACATGGCATCCAATCTCAATTCCAGCCAATTCTGCGTTGAAAAAGTAAAACAGTGCTCCTTCCCTTCCGAGCTCTCCGGTGCGCCCAAACAGAGGTTTACCCCAACATATGGGGTATCAGCGTACTCAGGACAACTTTTGGGGTCCAAGTTCTCTTGTTATCCTTGGAAAAATAAAAATGTGGGGGGCTAAAAATCATTTTTGTGGGAAAAATAAGATTTTTTTTAAATTCGCGGCTCTGCGTTGTAAACTGCAGTGAAACACTTGGGGGTTCAAAGTTCTCACAACACATCTAGATAGGTTCCTTGGGAGGTCTAGTTTCCAATATGGGGTCACTTGTGGGGGGTTTGTACTGTTTGGGTACATCAGGGGCTCTGCAAATGCAACGTGACGCCTGCAGACCAATCCATCTAAGTCTGTATTCCAAATGGCGCTCCTCCCCTTCCGAGCTCTGCCATGCGCCCAAACAGTGTTTCCCCCTTACACATGGGGTTTCAGAGTACTCAGGACAAATTGGACAACAACTTTTGGGGTCCAATTTATCCTGTTACCCTTGTGAAAATACATAACTGGGGGCTAAAAAATCATTTTTGTGAAAAAAAAAAAGAATTTTTATTTTCACGGCTCTGCGTTATAAACTGTAGTGAAACACTTGGGGGTTCAAAGTTCTCACAACACATCTAGATAAGTTCCTTGGGGGGTCTAGTTTCCAATATGGTGTCACTTGTGGGGGGTTTCTACTGTTTGGGTACATCAGGGGCTCTGCAAATGCAACGTGACGCCTGCAGACCAATCCATCTAAGTCTGTATTCCAAATGGCGCTCCTTTCCTTCCGAGCTCTGCCATGCGCCCAAACAGTGCTTCCCCCCCACATATGGGGAATCAGCGTACACAGGACAAATTGGACAACAACTTTTGGGGTCCAATTTATCCTGTTACCCTTGTGAAAATACAAAACTGGGGACTAAAAAATCATTTTTGTGAAAAAAAAAAAAGAATTTTTATTGTCACGGCTCTGCGTTATACACTGTAGTGAAACACTTGGGGGCTCAAAGCTCTCAAAACACATCTAGATAAGTTCCTTAGGGGGTCTACTTTCCAAAATGGTGTCACTTTTGGGTGGTTTCAATGTTTAGGCACATCAGGGTCTCTCCAAACGCAACATGGTGTCCCATCTCAATTCCAGTCAATTTTGCATTGAAAAGTCAAATGGCGCTCCTTCCCTTCCGAGCTCTGCCATGCGCCCAAACAATGGTTTACACCCACATATGGGGTATCAGCGTACTCAGGACAAATTGCACAACAACTTTTGTGGTCTAATTTCTTCTCTTACCCTTGGGAAAATAAAAAATTGGGGGCAAAAAGATAATTTTTGTGAAAAAATATGATTTTTTATTTTTACGGCTCTGCATTATAAACTTCTATGAAGCACTTGGTGGGTCAAAGTGCTCACCACACATCTAGATAAGTTCCTTAAGGGGTCTACTTTCCAAAATGGTGTCACTTGTGGGGGGTTTCAATGTTTAGGCACATCAGGGGCTCTCCAAACGCAACATGGCGTCCCATCTCAATTCCAGTCAATTTTGCATTGAAAAGTCAAATGGCGCTCCTTTCCTTCCGAGCTCTGCCATGCGCCCAAACAATGGTTTACACCCACATATGGGGTATCAGCGTACTCAGGACAAATTGCACAACAACTTTTGTGGTCTAATTTCTTCTCATACCCTTGGGAAAATAAAAAATTGGGGGCAAAAAAATCATTTTTGTGAAAAAATATGATTTTTTATTTTTTACGGCTCTGCATTATAAACTTCTATGAAGCACTTGGTGGGTCAAAGTGCTCACCACACATCTAGATAAGTTCCTTAAGGGGTCTACTTTCCAAAATGGTGTCACTTGTGGGGGGTTTCAATGTTTAGGCACATCAGGGGCTCTCCAAACGCAACATGGCGTCCCATCTCAATTCCAGTCAATTTTGCATTGAAAAGTCAAATGGCGCTCCTTTCCTTCCGAGCTCTGCCATGCGCCCAAACAGTGGTTTATCCCCACATATGGGGTATCAAAGTACTCAGGACAAATTGTAAAACAACTTTTGGGGTCCATTTTCTCCTGTTACCCTTGGTAAAATAAAACAAATTGTAGCTGAAATAAATTTTGTGTGAAAAAAAGTTAAATGTTCATTTTTATTTAAACATTCCAAAAATTCCTGTAAAACACCAGATGGGTTAATAAACTTCTTGAATGTGGTTTTGAGCACCTTGAGGGGTGCAGTTTTTAGAATGGTGTCACACTTGGGTATTTTCTATCATATAGCCCCCTCAAAATGACTTCAAATGAGATGTGGTCCCTAAAAAAAAAATGGTGTTGCAAAAATGAGCAATTGATGGTCAACTTTTAACCCTTATAACTCCCTAACAAAAAAAAATTTTGGTTCCAAAATTGTGCTGATGTAAAGTAGACATGTGGGAAATGTTACTTATTAAGTATTTTGCATGACATATCTCTGTGATTTAAGGGTATAAAAATTCAAAGTTGGAAAATTGCGAACTTTTCAAAATTTTCGCCAAATTTCCGTTTTTTTCACAAATAAACGCAAGTGATATCGAATAAATTTTACCACTATCATGAAGTACAATACGTCACGAGAAAACAATGTCAGAATCGCCAAGATCCGTTGAAGCGTTCCAGAGTTATAACCTCATAAAGGGACAGTGGTCAGAATTGTAAAAATTGGCCCGGTCATTAACGTGCAAACCACCCTCGGGGCTTAAGGGGTTAAGCAGCACATGAAGTCACTGACATGTGCTGGACACAAACTGTGCTATCAAAGGGTGGAAAGTATGGTCATACTAACCAATGTGCTCTGCCATAGTATAACTACTTGTTATTGATATTAATGCCAGCATATGTCACGCATGGTCATTTTTGTGACATCATGTGATACAGACAGCCATTGTTACCTCACAACGTGATGTCACAAAGATTGTGGTCTCTGTAAACTGGTGCTCCGGGGAAAATGCTCATTTCAAAAGGTGAAGACAATGAGAACATAGGACTCAGGATCGAGGATACAGATTCTCTTTTCAGGCGGTGAAGACGAGGAAGCGGAGGACCCAGGATCGAGGAAACAGATTCTCTTTTCAGGAGATGAAGACGAGGAAACGGGGGACCCAGGATCGAGGATACAGATTCTCTTTTCAGGAGGTGAAGACGAGGAAGTGGAGGACCCAGGTTCGAGGATACAGATTCTCTTTTCAGGAGGTGAAGACGAGGAAATGGAGGACCCAGGATCGAGGGTACAGATTCTCTTTTCAGGTGGTGAAGACGAGGTGAAGGAGGAACCAGGATCGAGATACAGATTCTCTTTTCAGGAGGTGAAGACGAGGAGACGGAGGATCCAGGATCGAGGAAACAGATTCTCTTTTCAGGCGGTGAAGACGAGGAAGCAGAGGATCCAGGATCGAGGATACAGATTCTCTTTTCAGGCGGTGAAGACGAGGAAGCGGAGGATCCAGGATCGAGGATACAGATTCTCTTTTCAGGTGGTGAAGACGAGGAAGCGGAGGACCCAGGATATAGGATACAGATTCTCTTTTCAGGAGGTGAAGATGAGGAGAAGGAGGACACAGGATCGAGGATACAGATTCTCTTTTTAGGAGGTGAAGATGAGGAAACGGAGGACCCAGGATCGAGGATACAGATTCTCTTTTCAGGAGGTGTAGACGAGGAGAAGGAGGACCCAGGATCGAGGATACAGATTCTCATTTTAGGAGATGCACACGAGGAGAACGAGGAGCCAGGATCAAGGATACAGGTTGCTTAGAAACTTTACACTTGTTCAGATAGTGAACCTTGTACCAACATGGACGTCTACCCTCCAAGTCTATGGTTGTAAAGTACTATATTTCTTTAGTCTTTGCTGTCAGAATCTCTAGACTTTAGATATGAAGGTTTTAAGTGAGTTCACAAGGTGGAATGTTGAGCACTCAGAGTTCCATGCAGCAAATGTGAGGTCACCCATGGGGTTATCAGAGAGGTCAGCACAAAGATGGCAACTAGGATGGAGACACCACAGTGGGTTGTTTAGTTATTAACTCTTCAAGTGGTAATTGTGGTTGGTACAGATAGTTATTGGGGTGAAAAGCTGCCATTATTTCACCACATGAATGAGGGCATTGTATAATTACATTGTGGATATATATTGTATTTCCTCCACATTTTTTTAGCAAATTTCACTGTCTTATAAGCCTTTTTCAATGTTTCATGTATTAAACTATTGTAACTGTATATGTTAAAATATAAAAATAACATGAAGGGGGCATAGTGCTTTTGACATGAAGTACAATATATGTATAATGCACATCTACATATGAGTCACATATTCTAGACAGTTAATGACAAGAATAAATACATTTATGTTGCAATCATTTTTAATATGCATACAAAAATTCTATTTGCTAAACAATGATTGCTGTGAATTGTAACACTTGATACATTGCTCTCATCTAACATTGGAAAATGTTCTACCATGCTTAAAAAGTTTAACTAGCGTAATGTGCCCAAACTATATCATTAAGGTAAGGCATTTGATAAATGTGGAGTATACGAACGACTTTGCATATAGGGGATTGTTATATATCATACACTATGTTCTCACTTATGTGCAAATAACAGGGAACCTAGTAACAATCTAGTTTAAATACCATGGAGCACATGTAATAAACTCAAACAATCAAAATACATCATTTATTTTTACATTAGCCTTCAGATTTCTAGGCCAATGCATGACACATTGCTTTTTCTTTCCAGGGACAGTATCTGGATGCTGGAATGAAGACTGAAGAACATAACATTATCCATGAGATTGTTTAGTCTTAATCGTTTCATATGCCTGTACATTATGTTTGATGCCTTCTGATGTCATCAGAAATGACATTGTGGTTTACACCATCTGCAGAGCTACAGGAAAAAACCCAATACTGGTTCCATTATTGACCAGTTGATTTATGCCACTTAAGGAATCTCTTATGGTATAACGGTACTAAGTCTGTAACCTAGGATGTAATGTTTGTAAGTGGTAGTGTTTGTAGGGGGCAGTGTGTGTGGGGGGCAGGATTTGTGGGGTTTAGTGTTTGTAGGGGGCAGTGTTTGTGGGGGGCAGTGTTTGTAAGGGGTAGTGTTTGTAGGGGGTAGTGTTTGTAGGGGGCTGTGTTTGTAAGGGGTAGTGTTTGTAGGGGGCAGTGTTTATAGGGGGCAGTGTTTGTAGGGGGTAGTGTTTGTAGGGGCAGTGTTTGTTCTCTCTTTTTGCAGTGAAGATGAACGTAACCACACTATGACCTCCCATCGGTGAAGAAGATGTGTGGCCTGCTACTAGGATATAATAAAGAAGATCTGGTTTCAGGAAACTACACTTAACATCATTGCTATACATATACATCAGTTAGTTGTAGTATGGCCGTGGTCCAGGGTTCTTGAACTGATTGCCTTTTCTCGGGGTCGAGAAGGAATTTTTTCCCTGTGACACAGATTGGCTCAATGTGTCCAGGTTTTTTGCCTTCTTCTGGACCAATGGCTTTAGGTAGAAATAGAGATTGTATTTAATAAAATATGTTTAAAATTCAATGATTTGTCTCCTCCTAATTTCTTTATAATACATAGTGCTCTCATAGTTTTTATATGTTAGTTCTCAACTTTACAAACCATGGCTGCTGCAATATGAAGCCAAACATAATATACAGAGATGGTAATGGATGGATAGATGGCCACATAGGCGAACATATGGTTTCCAGAAAATTTAATTTGCAGCTATTTCCAATTGCCTGAAACACATATGTATAACTCTGATGTCTCCTAGGATTTTATTGAACTAAGCAATTCCAATGGCTTTTTATCAAGTTGACAAAAAATGTTCCCTTTATTTAGGCGGTTAGAACAGGCTAGCTGTTTTCAGAGTGAAGAAGCAATGGCCTGTCACTAAGCCTTTATATATTTTTTCAACTTCGGGAGCAGTTTTCTGTTTGTGCACCTTGTAGAGGGTACGGCTCCCAGCAACAGTACAGTATAGCTTTATAATACAGTGGACAAGGATGGGACAGACAAGGCTATGTCTGGCAGCAGGGCTGCCACTAGAAATTTCGGGGCCCTATACTGGCAAAATTTTCGGGGCCCCCTTGAGACTCCGCCCAGGCTCCACCCCAGCCCCGCCTCTAGGCTCCACCCCTCGAACTGTCCACAGTACCACCGCTCTCTCTTGGAAAAACTCCACTTCTCACCTATCACACATTGACAGTTCCCATCACCAGATCACACATATAGCCGGCAGCTTTTGTTTTGGCCAAAAGATTTTTTAAGCCGCCACCATAACACGGTAGACACTTTTGGTCGGGCCTTACTCTGCTGTAACCTATTAAATATTTGTTAAAATATGCAATACAATTCAGGTATATTTTTATTTATTTTTCAATTTTTAAAATGACCAATAATATCACATACAAGGAACAAATACCGCGACACCATGACCAGATGACATATTACCACCACAGTGATCGAATAATATCACATAAAAAGAACAAATACCGCTACACCATGACCAGATGACATATTACCACCACAGTGATCGAATAATATCACATACAAAGAACAAATACCGCTACACCATGACCAGACCGCATATTACCACCACAGTGATCGAATAATGTCACATACAAGGAACAAATACCGCAACACCATGTCCAGACCGCATATTACCACCACAGTGATCGAATAATATCACATACAAGGAACAAATACCGCAACACCATGTCCAGACCACATATTACCACCACATAGTGACTGAATACTACAATTCTGATCAGTAATTAAAGAAAAAAGCACCATACTATCACCATAAGTGCCATTATACACAGGAAATCTGTACTTAGTATGCAGTGTCTGTGTACAGATAATACAGTGATCACTAGTGAAATTATACACAGGAGCTCTGTATACAGTGTATAGTGTCAGTGTATAGGTAACACACTGACTCACCAGTGACGTCTCTAGGTGAAGTCCTTCATCTTTCATCCAGCCCAGACCGCCATCACTTCATCCAGCCAGGACTCATCTCTGCAGGAAATAACACAGTTATCTCGAGCTCTGCTTCTACAAGTTACTTAATTTTTCCCAACTTCTACATTACACCACATGAAGAAAAAGAGGCGACATAGTGTCACTCTACACAGTAACAGGACCCCCCCCCCATTTAAAACCGTGTCTTTAAAAAATAAAATACATCACTGCAGTAATAATATCCCTAAATTAGCCCCTATGGTAATAATATTCCCCATCCTGGCCACCGTGTGTCTCATTCCTGGCGTCAGCCATATGCTCTCCCATCCTGCCCTCATGAGTATCCATTCTGTCCCATATGATCTCCCCATCCTGCCCCATATGATCGCCCCATGTGATCTCTCCATCCTGCCCCATCTGTCTCCATCGTATCCATCCTGCCCCATGATCCTGCACGATCTGTCTCCAATTCTGCCCCCAGTGTCTCCAATCATGCCCCATGTCTCCATTCTGCCCCCTATGTCTCCAACCATGCCCCCATGTCTGAAATCCTGCCACTTGTCTCCAATCATGCCCCATGTCTCCATTCTGTCCCCTATGTCTCCAACCATGCCCCCATGTCCAGCAATCTGCCCCCAGGTCTCACAGTCTGCCCCTGTGTCCAGCATTCTGCCCCCACTGTGTCCAGCATTCTGCCCCCACTGTGTCCAGCATTCTGCCCCCACTGTGTCCAGCATTCTGCCCCCACTGTGTCCAGCATTCTGCCCCCACTGTGTCCAGCATTCTGCCGCCCCTGTATCCAGCATTCTGCCCCCACTCTGTCCAGCATTCTGCCGCCCCTGTGTCCAGCATTCTGCCCCCACTGTGTCCAGCATTCTGCCGCCCCTGTGTCCAGCATTCTGCCCCCACTGTGTCCAGCATTCTGCCGCCCCTGTGTCCAGCATTCTGCCCCCACTGTGTCCAGCATTCTGCCCCCACTGTGTCCAGCATTCTGCCGCCCCTGTGTCCAGCATTCTGCCCCCACTCTGTCCAGCATTCTGCCGCCCCTGTGTCCAGCATTCTGCCCCCACTGTGTCCAGCATTCTGCCCCCGGGTCTCACAGTCTGCCCCTGTGTCCAGCATTCTGCCCCCACCCTGTCCAGCATTCTGCCCCACTGTGTCCAGCATTCTGCCCCACTGTGTCCAGCATTCTGCCGCCACTGTGTCCAGCATTCTGCCCCCACTGTGTCCAGCATTCTGCCCCCACTGTGTCCAGCATTCTGCCCCCACTGTGTCCAGCATTCTGCCCCCAGGTCTCACAGTCTGCCCCTGTGTCCAGCATTCTGCCCCCACTGTGTCCAGCATTCTGCCCCACTGTATCCAACTTTCTGCCACCACTGTGTCCAGCTTTCTGCCCCCACTGTGTCCAGCATTCTGCCCCACTGTGTCCAGCATTCTGCCCCACTGTGTCCAGCTTTCTTCCCCCACTGTGTCCAGCTTTCTGCCCCCACTGTGTCCAGCTTTCTGCCCCCCTGTGTCCAGCTTTCTGCCCCCACTGTGCCCAGCTTTCTGCCCCCACTGTGTCCAGCTTTCTGCCCCCTGTGTCCAGCTTTCTGCCCCCCCCTGTGTCCAGCTTTCTGCCCCCAGTATGTCCAGCTTTCTGCCCCCCTGTGTCCAGCTTTCTGCCCCCCTGTGTCCAGCATTCTGCCCCCACTGTGTCCAGCATTCTGCCCCCGGGTCTCACAGTCTGCCCCTGTGTCCAGCATTCTGCCCCCACTGTGTCCAGCATTTTGCCCCACTGTGTCCAGCATTCTGCCCCCACTGTGTCCAGCATTCTGCCCCCACTTTTTTCAGCATTCTGCCCCCGCTGTGTCCAGCATTCTGCCGCACTGTGTCCAGCATTCTGCCCCCACTGTGTCCAGCATTCTGCCCCCACTGTGTCCAGCATTCTGCCCCCACTGTGTCCAGCATTCTGCCCCCACTGTGTCCAGCTTTACTGCCCCCACTGTGTCCAGCATTCTGCCCCCACTCTGTCCAGCATTCTGCCCCCACTGTGTCCAGCATTCTGCCCCCACTGTGTCCAGCATTCTGCCCCCACTGTGTCCAGCATTCTGCCCCACTGTATCCAACATTCTGCCCCCACTGTGTCCAGCTTTCTGCCCCCACTGTGTCCAGCATTCTGCCCAACTGTGTCCAGCATTCTGCCCCCACTGTGTCCAGCATTCTGCCCCCCTGTGTCCAGCTTTCTGCCCCCACTGTGTCCAGCGTTCTGCCCCCACTGTGTCCAGCTTTCTGCCCCCACTGTGTCCAGCTTTCTGCCCCCACTGTGTCCAGGTTTCTGCCCCCACTGTGTCCAGCTTTCTGCCCCCACTGTGTCCAGCTTTCTGCCCCCACTGTGTCCAGAATTCTGCCCCCACTGTGTCCAGCATTCTGCCCCACTGTATCCAACATTCTGCCCCCACTGTGTCCAGGTTTCTGCCCCCACTGTGTCCAGCGTTCTGCCCCCACTGTGTCCAGCATTCTGCCCCCCTGTGTCCAGCGTTCTGCCCCCACTGTGTCCAGCTTTCTGCCCCCACTGTGTCCAGCATTCTGCCCCCACTGTGTCCAGGTTTCTGCCCCCACTGTGTCCAGCTTTCTGCCCCCACTGTGTCCAGCTTTCTGCCCCCACTGTGTCCAGGTTTCTGCCCCCACTGTGTCCAGGTTTCTGCCCCCACTGTGTCCAGCTTTCTGCCCCCACTGTGTCCAGGTTTCTGCCCCCACTGTGTCCAGCTTTCTGCCCCCGTGTCCAGCTTTCTGCCCCCACTGTGTCCAACAGGACTGGAGTGACAGTTCTCTGTGACTAAGAGCACAGAGCTGCACAACTGCCAGACAGGGGGGAGGAGGAGAGACCTGAATTAGCGCAGCAGATGCAGCCACCTGAAGCCTCTTCTCACTGGCTGCAGTCTCCTCATTTCTCCTGCTCTCTGCCTCAGCCCGCCCGACGACAACACACGCCACACTCCAGAATGAGGAAGTGTTCAGTGTGTAACGTGACGTCAGGACCATGATGCACCAGGGCCCGCAAATTAAAGGTACAGTGCCCATTTCTCTCTGCCGGATACATTAACAACGCTGTAGGTGTAACTTTAAATCACCACAGTGTTGTTATGTATCTGGTCTGCGGCAGCTTTAAACAAAATATCCCAGGGGCCCGATGAGCATTAGCAAAGAGAGGGGGGCCCGCCCAGACCGGGCTGCCAGCGTGTGCGGGCCCCCTTTTTTGCTTCAGCTCATCGGGCCCCATACTGTAGTGATGGCTGTAATGCCCTGATGGCGGCCCTGTCTGGCAGTGTGGGGCCAGCTCAGACAGTCCTGGCAGCAGCAGTACAGTATCCATTGCAGTCAGAGGCATAGTTAGAGTTTCAGCTAAGGGGGGTAGGAATCTGACTGTGCCCCTAACCGGTAATCCTGACTCCACCTACGTAGTGCACCTTTGTGAGTATAGGGGAACATCACCAGATGACCGCGCTGTGATTGAAAATAAATCTATGTACAAAAACGAAGACTGATTTTACTATATGGGGGCCAGATAGTGGTAGATACCAATCCTGCAGACCATATAATAGATCACAGTTATATATGGTGGCTTACAGCTGACGTTCTTTCTAATGGAATTGTTCACTTTACTCATCTTTTCCATCTGGCCCAGACCGGCATGACAACTTCTCCGGCCAGGACTCGTCTGCAGAAAGTACAACAAAGCCACATCTGACTTCTCACATTTCCAGCATCGTCCATAGCTATCCCTAACCTGCACAAAACTTCTCATCCTGCTGATACCCCAATACTGAGCCACTGCTGCCGTGTGTGCTTTAGAGCATTAGAGCATATTAATGCCCTGTGATAGTGCCATACACATTTTGTCCCTGAAAAGTAATAATACCCCATATGCAACTTTAATGGTCACAATACTCTGAGTGCCCTATAACAATAATGCTTAAGTGCCCAATAAACATTTAATCATATCCCCTAAGTTCCCCATGTACATTCTCCACTATACACATTATGGTGGGCCCGCAGCTTGCCTATACACAGTATAATGCCCCCACAGTGTCTTAGTGATTGATAGGCTGCTGTACACACACATAGCAGCCCTGCCCTGCCTCAGGCTTTGTTTAATTATGCACCTGTGCCTCAGCCTGTCTCACTCTTCATCTGTGGCTCTGGATGGGCAGTGTGGAGGTTGGATCCGAAATGTTTGTCTGGACCTGGTCAACCTTCATCCTCGCTTGCCTACTCTGGCGCCATGGGGGTGACTCAGTAATGCTCCAGGTACAGCATGCTTTTAATGTGGTCTTGCTTTTAGTTCATTTAGGAGGCCTTTATGGCACAGCGAATATAAAAAACGTAGTGTAGGACTGCCCCAATATGAGATTGCCGTGAAGAGGCGGGGTGGCTCAAAGAATTGATCAATTGTTTGCTAAATGTCTCATTTTGATAATACAGTTAGAAATTAATATGTGCATTTGCACTTTATGTATTGCGTCTTAACCTTAGGCTGCGCTGGCTTCTCCCCTTTTTTGCTCTCAATAATGCTTAAGTGCCCAATAAACATTTAATCATATCCCCTAAGTTCCCCATGTACATTCTCCACTATACACATTATGGTGGGCCCACAGCTTGCCTATACACAGTATAATGCCCCCACAGGTCCCCTATGCACCACATGATGATTCCACAATTTCCCTATGCATCATATGGTGTTCCCACTGCTCCCCTATACACAGTATGATGAGTCCACTGCTTGCCTATACACAGTATGATGAGCCCACTGCTTGCCTATACACAGTATGATGAGCTCATAGTTCCGCTCTACACAGTATAATGATCTCACTGCTCCCCTATATACAGTATGATGTTCCCACTGCTCCCCTATATTCAGTATGATGAGTCCACTGCTTGCCTATACACAGTATAATGATCTCACTGCTCCCCTATATACAGTATGATGATCCCACTGCTCCCCTCCATACAGTATGATGAGCTCACAGCTCCCCTCTACACAGTATAATGATCTCACTGCTCCCCTATACACAGTATGATGATCCCACTGCTCCCTTGTACACAGTATAATGTCAACAGAACTCCACTACAGAAAGTAGTATGCCCTTCAGACCTCCCTTATATACAAAAATAGTCTAGTGGGATACAACACAGTCCCACGCATAATCACCATCAAAGTACTGATATATACGGTGTAATGGGACTAAATGAGAACCATATAGGACACAACTGCATAATATATGAAAGACACACTAGAGAAGCCACAGTCAGAAAGTCCAATATACAAAATATAAACTTTATTAAATAAAAACATTATAAAGATAGAAATAAGGTGCTAAACAACAGCAAAAAACTATCACCGTGCACATCCACAGCACGAAACATGGGACGGGGGAAGGCAGCCCTATATCACAACATCCATATCATATATA
The DNA here is from genome assembly GCF_032444005.1 of Ranitomeya imitator. Classification (NCBI taxonomy): domain Eukaryota; kingdom Metazoa; phylum Chordata; class Amphibia; order Anura; family Dendrobatidae; genus Ranitomeya; species Ranitomeya imitator. Next base: position 95,424,770 of record NC_091286.1, read on the forward strand.
AATAACCCCGCATAGTATGTATAACAATACGGAGTATGCATGAATGAACATCAAACAGTTCCTACGTCTGTAATCAGGGGCACTACGTCCCAACAAGTGTAAAATACGAGAACCGCTGAAAAAAACATATACATACCGTATAGAATGATAGCCTGGGATGGAAGGACATACTACCCCCGTCCCCCCCGACGCGCGTTTCGGCAGATGCCTTTCTCAAGGGGTATGTGGATTGTCACGATATGGTATGAAATATCATAAGTAGTTCTCTTGCTAGCCTGCATGGGCTAAGCCCCCTTCTTGGAGTAACAGTTTGTAGCTGCAAATTCCTGGCTTTCCTTCTCTGAGAGTATGGGGGAAGAGAGGTTTTATTGCCGCATGGAATTTACAACTGGCATTTCCTGTGTAAGCTCTTGTTCAGCTATAAGGGAAGTAGAAACTTCAAGAATCCATGAAAGATTCTTTGTTTAGTTTTTGTTAGATATTAGGCAAACGATTTAAGCTAGGAACATGAAAATATATATTCTTAGTCTCACTCGGTGTATCTACACATCCCATGAATCTCGGGTTTCTAACTCCATCTGGTAAAGAAGTAGGGTTTTCTCTGGAAAAATGTATCCCAGATAGGACATATTTGATCTCATTAGAATGCTCACGTTAATCCGAGATGAATTATGAGTATGTTAGGACTCTGACATGTTTTGTAGTGAAGTTATAGAAATCAGAGGAAATAGTTTAAAGTTTACTCAGAATGTAGAGAGAGGAGGGTCTGGATAAGCCAGCCCTTCTGTGATGTCAAAGCCTTAAGGTATTAAGTTTGTGGCAGGAGCCCCGGCTCACTCTCTTCTGCTGATGTCTCCTTCTGGACTGCTTGTCTTCTGAAGCCAGCAGCACGTCCAAATGAGCTGGGACGTATGGGAAAAACTGCCCTAGCCTGGTTGCCTGCAATGCGGTGAACATGTGAGTGTTACTTTTTCTCATTTATTCCCTTTATGTTATAATTACCCATGTACATATTTGCAATTGTCTCATTTGTAACTTCTTTATAAAATATTTTTGATAACGCACTGCCTAATTTTTAATGGGATATACTATTATATGTTAGTTCTTCTCCATGCTCTAAAAACCGTACCCTAAGTCTTCTGAAGGGAAAACGCTACTGTTACTGTTGAGTTGGGTTAGCTTCGGACCCGTTTAATCGAAGCCGGTGGCAGCGAAAGTGCGCTGACTGTTGGATTATGCTGAAGCAACTGCGGGTTTGATAATTATTGTTCCTGCCTGAGTGGGAGTAGTTATCGCGTCGCTGCAGCGTGCCCAATAGCCAGTACATAGCAGGCAGCCTTCCTGGCGACTAATTACCCAGGGTGCAGTACCTAATCTGACCTGAAAGTAAGGGGGCGCCAGAGAGCTGCAAGTGTTAAGTGGAACTGTAAGCGGGATATACATAAATCCCTGCAGTTTGTGGTATATTGAAAGCAGTGGGATACCTAGAATAAGCCCCTGCTGTAAGCAAGAGGTCAATAGCCTTGTGTGTGGTTTTTCATCACATCGTGGAGTGGAGGGATAACTAAGATAAGCCCCCCTGCACATGTGATAGCCGTCTGTTGGCCTAAAGTCACCTCAATCCGTGACGTAGGGGTGACGGTCACGGTGTGAATCCTGACCCATTGGTGACAGCGGTCAGGGGAATCGTGACAATTGGTGGCAAGGCGGTGGGATATCTTAGAGCATTAGTGATTTGGTTTGAGTAATCATTCCTCTCACTAAAAACTTGCAGAAAGTTCTTGCGAGGACTCTGCGCAAATAAGTTTGGAGAACGAACTCAGTGCTTTTTAGTTGTGAGACAATTGCGTACTGGTAATTATCCCTTCCCTTTCTCTTCGTTTTTCTATCCTATCTTTTATTTGGCAACCATGGTTGTGCTGGGAGAAACCTTTTATGAGCAGCAGACCAGAGACACCCTTGTTGCCTTATGCAAGACACAGCACATTGACTTTGCAAGCAAAAACAAAGCCCAACTGGTCGCAGATCTGGTGCAATGGGAAGCCGCTCGAGACCGCTCTCAGAGCGCAGAGGCCGCAGAAGCCAGCACCAGCGAACATGGTGCTGCAGCAGAGGTCCAACCACTGAATGCTGGCCCTGTTAGCAATCCGGGCGAATTGGACCCCCACCTGCAGGCGGCCTTGGAAGAATTCCCCACTGATGACCATGAGGGACGCCTACGGCTGATTCAGCAGTATCGGCAGGAGGCCCGAGCCGAGCGAGAGGCCCAGGCCCAGCGAGCCGAGCGGCAGGCTGAGAGAGCCGAGCGCCAAGCCCAGCGAGAACATGAACTGGAGATGCTCCGGCAAGGGGGGATGCCCTCCACCGCCCAGAGACGTGAGCCCAGCAGCGCTCAGATACCTAAGCCCCGGCCCGATCACTTTCCTGTTATGGAGAAGGACGGGGACTTGGACACTTTTCTGCGGGCCTTTGAGAAAGCCTGCAGGCAGTACCAGCTGCCTACAGATGAATGGGCCCGATACCTGACACCAGGGCTGAGAGGTAAAGCTCTGGAGGCGTTTGCTGCCCTCCCTCAAGAACAAGATGGTGACTATGAGGCCATCAAAAAGGCTCTGATAGCCAAGTACCAGCTTACACCCGAGGTGTACCGTAGAAAGTTCCGGACCCTCCAACGTGGCCCACACGACAGTTACAGTGATGTGGTGCATGGACTGGGGACCCACTATGACCAGTGGACCCAAGGACTGTCAGTGACCACCTTTGCACAGCTGCGAGACCTGATGATCAAAGACCAGTTCTTTCATCTTTGCCCAGCTGAGGTGCGACAGTTCGTGATGGACAGAGAACCCAAAGACGTGACGAAAGCAGCCCAGATTGCCGATGCCTATGAGGCCAACCGTAGATCGGAAGGGCGGAAGCCAGTCACCACCAGCTGGAGAGGGGGTAAGCCTGCAACCAATGCCAGTACCCCTGCCAGCCAACACACCAGAGGTCCTGGCCCCGTGGCCAACAGCACCAGACCGACCGCCGAACCTCGCACGTGTTACACCTGCCATCAGACTGGTCATATCAGTCTCTCCTGCCCAACCAAGCAGAAGAACACCCAAGCCAAGGCCCCAGGGCCTAATGCAGCAGTTCTTTTGGTGGGTGGTGTGGTTGGGAGGGTGTGTGACAACGTACAGCACGTCACTGTGGGAGGCCATGTTGCTACAGGCCTCAAGGACACCGGGGCTGAACGAACCCTCATCCGACCCGAACTGGCGGCCCCTGAAGAAATCATTCCGGGGAAAACCCTAACTGTCACTGGGATTGGGGGCATCAGCTGTCCCTTACCGATGGCCCGGGTTTTTATTGATTGGGGTGCCGGGAGCGGGGTGAAGGAAGTGGGGCTGTCTGATAATTTGCCCACTGATGTTTTGTTGGGGACTGATTTGGGGAGGATGTTTGCATACTACATTCCTGACACCCCTCCCCAATCTACTATTGTGGGTAAAGTTAACCCTGATGATGATGATGGGAAATCGCATGTGTTACCTGACCATGCTTTATCTTGTAATGATGCATCTAATAACCATTTTTTCCCTAGGATTGATGGTGAAAATGTTGTACATGTGCCAGCTGAACCTGATAATGATTTTTCTGTGAAGGTTAATGTGTCCATAGGTACAGGCGTGCCCAGCCACGTCGCTCTGCGGAGTGAGACGGCTGAGGAACCCCTAACAGGGGCAAGTGTCGGTGCTACAGGAAATGGGGAGATGCATGGGAACCACGAGGAAGGTGACGCCATGAAAGTGACCAGTGCCACCGAGGAAGGTAACTGGCCCATAAGTAGCACTGCCCCTAGACTGTTGGGGGTGGATGGGGAGGTAGAGCCCATAGCAGCGCCGGCTGATGGGCCTGTAGAAATCCCCGGGGAGACAGCCTACGTAGCTGCTGTCACCCGCAGTCAGAGTGCCCGGAACGCGGATAACTGTCAGCCTTCCGGACCCTCCTCAGTCATCACTGTGACTGAACCAGAGGTGGACCCAGAGCAGGTCCAAGAGGGTTCCCGTGGGGAAGGGACCCTGACGTCGCTTTTGGCTTCCCCTAGCCAGGAGTTTCAGGCCGCTCTGCACACAGATGCGAGCCTAGAGAGTTTGAGACAACTCACCGAGACGCCCACCTCTGAGACTGATAAGGAGAGGGTGTTCTGGGAACGAGGAAGGTTATACCGGGAGACAGTACCCGGAGAATCACAAAAGGAGTGGTTGAGGGAAAGACAGTTGGTCGTCCCCCAGCAATTCCGGGGTGAGTTGTTGCAGATTGCCCATGAGATCCCGCTAGCTGGACACTTGGGGATCAGCAAAACTAAGGCCCGGCTGTCTCAACACTTCTATTGGCCTAAGATGGGGACAGATGTGTCAAACTACTGCCGCTCCTGTATCACTTGTCAAAGAGTGGGGAAGGCGGGGCCTGCTCTTAAGGCTCCCCTGATCCCTTTGCCAGTGATAGAGGAGCCTTTCCAGAGGATCGCAGTGGACATTGTGGGCCCGCTGGCCGTCCCCAGCAGCTCTGGAAAGCAATACATCCTTACTGTGGTAGACTACACCACTCGGTACCCAGAGGCAGTAGCTCTGTCGTCAACTAGGGCAGATAAGGTGGCGGATGCCCTGTTGGCCATCTTTTCACGTGTAGGATTTCCCAGGGAAATGCTTACTGATCAAGGGACCCAATTTATGTCTCGCCTAATGGAGGCTCTCTGTAAGAGAATGCAGGTGAAGCACCTGGTATCGAGTACGTATCACCCACAGACCAATGGCTTGTGTGAATGCTTCAATGGTACCCTCAAACAGATGCTACGCATGCTGGTTGAGACTCAAGGGCGCGACTGGGAGCGGTACCTCCCACACCTGCTGTTCGCTTACCGAGAGGTTCCGCAGGCCTCGACGGGGTTCTCCCCCTTCGAGCTCCTGTACGGCAGGCGAGTTCGGGGACCCCTTGGGTTGGTAAGAGAATCCTGGGAAGAGGAGCCGCACCCTTCTGAAGTGTCCATAGTGGAGTATGTCATGCGCTTCCGTGACAAGATGCAGACCTTGACGCAGTTGGTGCATGACAACATGACGCAGGCTCAGGCTGATCAGAAGCACTGGTACGACCAGAACGCCCGGGAGCGGACCTACCACGTGGGTCAAAAGGTGTGGGTGCTGGTCCCTGTACCAACGGATAAGCTTCAGGCCGCCTGGGAGGGCCCGTACGTCGTCCACCAACAGCTCAACCCGGTCACTTACGTGGTCACGCTTGACCACGCTCGGGGTAGGCGAAAGGCCTTTCACGTCAACATGATGAAGGCTCATCACGAACGTGAACCTTTCGTCCTACCGGTCTGCAGCTTGCCCGAAGACGGTGAGGAAGACACCCTCCTGGACATGCTGGCCCAAGCCAAGGCCAATGGGTCCATTGAGGACGTGGAGGTAAGCGCTTCGTTAACTGAACCTCAGCGGTTGCAGTTGCAAACCACACTGGAACCCTGCCGGGTCGTGTTCTCCAACCGACCTGGGAGGACTGAGTTAGCCGTCCACGAGGTGGACACCGGGAATCACGCCCCACTACGGCGAACACCCTATCGAATCTCTGACCAGGTGCAGCAGATTATGCGCCAAGAGATCGATGAGATGTTACAGCTGGGGGTGATTCGACGGTCAAAGAGCACGTGGGCATCACCTGTAGTTCTCGTGCCAAAGAAGGACCGGACCACACGGTTCTGCGTGGACTACAGAGGGCTCAACGCCATTACAGCCTCTGACGCGCACCCCATGCCGCGCATCGAGGAGCTGCTTGAGAAGTTAGCTGGCACAAATTACCTAACAATAATGGATCTGAGTCGAGGATACTGGCAGATTCCCCTGAGCCCTGAGGCACAGGAGAAGTCCGCCTTTATCACACCCTTTGGACTGTACGAGTCCACGGTCATGCCCTTCGGCATGAAGAATGCCCCTGCCACTTTCCAGCGAATGGTCAACCTCCTGCTTCAGGGACTGGAGACGTATGCCGTGGCGTACTTGGATGACATTGCCATCTTCAGTTCCTCCTGGAAGGAACACCTGCAGCATCTCGAGGAGGTGCTCAGGCGAATTCACCAAGCAGGACTGACTATCAAGCCGGGAAAGTGCCAGATGGGCATGAGGGAGGTTCACTACCTGAGGCACCGGGTAGGCGGGAACACCCTGAAGCCAGAGCCTGACAAAGTGGGAGTGATCGTGAACTGGCCCACTCCCGTGACCAAGAAACAGGTGATGTCCTTCTTGGGCACTGCAGGGTACTATAGGCGCTTCGTACGGCACTATAGTAGCCTGGCAAAACCTTTGACGGACCTCACCAGGAAGAAGCTACCCCACATCGTCAACTGGACAGATGGCTGTGAGGGGGCCTTCCAGGCGTTGAAAACCGCACTGTGCAACGCCCCTGTGTTGAAAGCAGTCGACAGCAGTCGACCGTTCTTGGTGCAGACCGACGCCAGCGAGTTTGGCCTTGGTGCTGTGCTCAACCAGGTTGACTCGGAGGACCAAGAGCACCCCGTGTTATACCTGAGCCGGAAACTTTTGCCGAGGGAAGTGGCCTACTCCACAATTGAGAAGGAGTGCCTGGCCATAGTCTGGGCCCTGCAGCGCTTGCAGCCCTACTTGTATGGTCACACTTTCACTGTGGTGACCGACCACAACCCTCTGCGCTGGCTAAACGCCATGTGTGGAACCAACGGCAGGTTGCTACGCTGGAGCCTTGCCCTTCAGCAGTTTGACTTCACCATTGAACATAAAACGGGCAAAGAGCATGGGAATGCAGATGGACTCTCCCGCCAGGGTGAACCTACTGAGGTGCCCATGGAGGCATACCGTGGGGTACTGCCTCCCTAGCGCACACCAAAAGGGGGAGGTGTCACGATATGGTATGAAATATCATAAGTAGTTCTCTTGCTAGCCTGCATGGGCTAAGCCCCCTTCTTGGAGTAACAGTTTGTAGCTGCAAATTCCTGGCTTTCCTTCTCTGAGAGTATGGGGGAAGAGAGGTTTTATTGCCGCATGGAATTTACAACTGGCATTTCCTGTGTAAGCTCTTGTTCAGCTATAAGGGAAGTAGAAACTTCAAGAATCCATGAAAGATTCTTTGTTTAGTTTTTGTTAGATATTAGGCAAACGATTTAAGCTAGGAACATGAAAATATATATTCTTAGTCTCACTCGGTGTATCTACACATCCCATGAATCTCGGGTTTCTAACTCCATCTGGTAAAGAAGTAGGGTTTTCTCTGGAAAAATGTATCCCAGATAGGACATATTTGATCTCATTAGAATGCTCACGTTAATCCGAGATGAATTATGAGTATGTTAGGACTCTGACATGTTTTGTAGTGAAGTTATAGAAATCAGAGGAAATAGTTTAAAGTTTACTCAGAATGTAGAGAGAGGAGGGTCTGGATAAGCCAGCCCTTCTGTGATGTCAAAGCCTTAAGGTATTAAGTTTGTGGCAGGAGCCCCGGCTCACTCTCTTCTGCTGATGTCTCCTTCTGGACTGCTTGTCTTCTGAAGCCAGCAGCACGTCCAAATGAGCTGGGACGTATGGGAAAAACTGCCCTAGCCTGGTTGCCTGCAATGCGGTGAACATGTGAGTGTTACTTTTTCTCATTTATTCCCTTTATGTTATAATTACCCATGTACATATTTGCAATTGTCTCATTTGTAACTTCTTTATAAAATATTTTTGATAACGCACTGCCTAATTTTTAATGGGATATACTATTATATGTTAGTTCTTCTCCATGCTCTAAAAACCGTACCCTAAGTCTTCTGAAGGGAAAACGCTACTGTTACTGTTGAGTTGGGTTAGCTTCGGACCCGTTTAATCGAAGCTGGTGGCAGCGAAAGTGCGCTGACTGTTGGATTATGCTGAAGCAACTGCGGGTTTGATAATTATTGTTCCTGTCTGAGTGGGAGTAGTTATCGCGTCGCTGCAGCGTGCCCAATAGCCAGTACATAGCAGGCAGCCTTCCTGGCGACTAATTACCCAGGGTGCAGTACCTAATCTGACCTGAAAGTAAGGGGGCGCCAGAGAGCTGCAAGTGTTAAGTGGAACTGTAAGCGGGATATACATAAATCCCTGCAGTTTGTGGTATATTGAAAGCAGTGGGATACCTAGAATAAGCCCCTGCTGTAAGCAAGAGGTCAATAGCCTTGTGTGTGGTTTTTCATCACATCGTGGAGTGGAGGGATAACTAAGATAAGCCCCCCCTGCACATGTGATAGCCGTCTGTTGGCCTAAAGTCACCTCAATCCGTGACGTAGGGGTGACGGTCACGGTGTGAATCCTGACCCATTGGTGACAGCGGTCAGGGGAATCGTGACATGGATGAACTACTGGATCCCTTAAATATACTCACAAATATGTGTGGCCAAGGTAAACGATGTGCACCTGCGCCATACAATCTAAGGTGCCTAGCTCGCATGATCGTAATCACCCGGGAGCACAGGGGCCCCATGTGACCCAGGTGAATCGACACCGCGATACACAGCACCGGAAGGACGCTGAGAAGTGTCTGGCCAAAGAAACGCCCATACGGACATGCGCAGTATGTAGCGGCACGGCCATATTGGAGGAGACATGTAAAGGATATGTCGCGCGGCCATCTTGTCGGAGGCAGACATGCGCATAAAGCCAAATACAGGGGGAATCTCAATCAACATGCAGCGGCCAGTGGCCATATTACTGAAGTACGATGTATAAATCGTTCCACGGCCGAAGATGGTGACAGCCTAGATAAAATGGTAAGATATACAAAAACCATATATTGCAAAATACAACATGTGACTCCACATATGGCTATATTATAAAGGCCACATGGACACACATCGGCACAGTCCATAAAACAGAAACGGACATGCGCCCAAAAACATCTAGATGGATCTGAAGAAGGAACAATACAGAAGGAAATACCATAAAGGCAGTGCACACCGCTTAATAAAGATGGAACAGTGCTGCAAATGTCTATATATTACTCCTTCTTCAAACCATCAACGATATATAGGCCCACAAATAAAATCCATAGGTGCATATAGATAACGGTCAACACATAATATATATATAAGTATACAAAAAGAAAGAAAATAAAAAATAAAAAAGGGAACAAACACAAATGGCATAAAATCATGAGGATAGCATGTCGTCGAACATACGGACAGGGACATATACCATAATCATCAGTCCTGTGATTAAGTCAAATAGTCCATCAAATTATGCCAGCAGACCATCACAGTAGGCTGTCTAATATCGGCATAAGAATATTACATATAGTCCAAAATGTATAGAGAATATAAACTGCTTCAGACCAAATGGCCAGATGTTGATGGAAGAGTTATTCATAGGGGCAACCTGCTGGAGCATGTAAATAGGTGGATTGATTTCCACCTCCAGCCCCTGGTCTCGAGTCTTCCGTCCTTTCTTAAGGACACGGGGGACTTCCTGCGCAGGGTCGACGGATTGTGTTTAGAGGGTGGTTCTCTATTGGTTTCGGCGGATGTTGAATCTCTGTATACCAATATTCGACATACTGATGGCATTCGGGCTGTGAAATTTTTCTTGGAAACTTCTTCACTATCTATTGGTTTGAGGTCACTTCTGCTGGAGCTTTTAGAGTTCACCCTCACCCACAATTTTTTTGTCTTCAAGGGGTCCTTCTACCTACAGCTCCAGGGGACCGCCATGGGAGCGGCCTTTGCGCCCTCGTATGCCGGTCTTTTCCTGGGGTTGTGGGAGAGGGACCTCTTCCTGTCAGATGAACAGGGATCAATCGACCGTGTCCCTTTATGGACACGCTATATTGATGATATCTTCTTCATCTGGCAGGGCACATCCGTCGACCTTGGGCAGTTTATGTCCACCCTGAACAGCAACGACCGAAACATCCATTTGACGTTTGTATTTAATACCAAGTCAATTGATTTTTTGGATGTGACAGTGAGGAGAGACCCTGAGGGTATTCTTAATACGGACATTTTCCGGAAAAAGACGTCATCTAATACCCTTCTACATGCTTCGTCAGGGCACCTGTTGTGAATTCTGTGGCTGAATTCACTCCTGTGGTCATAAGTGGTACTGCAGCTTCTGAGCTTCCTCCCTCAGGTGTTCTGGTGAGCTCGTTAACTGCTTCATTACTTAACTCCGCCTGATGCTGCTATCCTTGCTCCTTGTCAATGTTTCAGTGTTGGATCTGAGCTTCTCCTGATTGTTCCTGTGACCTGCTGCTCTGTATAGCTAAGTGCTTTTTGCTTTTTTGTTGCTTTTTTTCTGTCCAGCTTGTCTTTTGTTTTGCTGGAAGCTCTGAGACGTAAAGGGGGTACCGCCGTGCCGTTAGTTCGGCACGGTGGGTTTTTTTTGCCCCCTTTGCGTGGTTTTGCTTTAGGGTTTTTTGTAGACTGCAAAGTTCGCTTTACTGTCCTCGCTCTGTCCTAGAATATCGGGCCCCACTTTGCTGAATCTATTTCATCCCTACGTTTTGTCTTTTCATCTTACTCACAGTCATTATATGTGGGGGGCTGCCTTTTCCTTTGGGGAATTTCTCTGGGGCAAGTCAGGCCTATTTTTCTATCTTCAGGCTAGCTAGTTTCTTAGGCTGTGCCGAGTTGCCTAGGTAGTTGTTAGGCGCAATCCACAGCCGCTTTTAGTTGTGTTTAGGATAGGATCAGGTGTGCAGTCTACAGAGTTTCCACGTCTCAGAGCTCGTTCTTGTATTTTTGGGTATTTGTCAGATCACTGTGTGCGCTCTGATCGCTAAGCACACTGTGTTTCTGGATTGCCTTCATAACACCTGTCATTAGCAAACATAACAGTACAAGGAGCCAAAACTAATGATTCTCAATAGAGGGAAAGAAAAAGTTCTGACATCATTTTTTTTTTTTTTTCTACTCTGTGTTCACTTTTTTTTTCCCCTAGACATTTGGGTGATTCTGGACACAGGTGTGGACATGGATATTCAGGGTCTGTGCTCTTCAATGGATAATCTCGTTATAAATGTACAAAAAATTCAAGATACTATTGATCAGAAATCTATGTTAGAACCAAGAATTCCTATTCCTGATTTGTTTTTTGGAGATAGAACTAAGTTTCTAAGTTTCAAAAATAATTGTAAGCTATTTCTGGCCTTGAAACCTCATTCTTCTGGTAATCCTATTCAACAGGTTTTGATTATTATTTCTTTTTTGCGCGGCGACCCTCAAGACTGGGCATTTTCTCTTGCGCCAGGAGACCCTGCATTGAGTAGTGTCGATGCGTTTTTCCTGGCGCTCGGATTGCTGTACGATGAGCCTAATTCAGTGGATCAGGCTGAGAAAAATTTGCTGGCTTTGTGCCAGGGTCAGGATGATATAGAAGTATATTGTCAGAAATTTAGGAAATGGTCAGTACTCACTCAGTGGAATGAATCTGCGCTGGCAGCTTTGTTCAGAAAGGGTCTCTCTGAGGCTCTTAAGGATGTCATGGTGGGATTTCCTATGCCTACTGGTTTGAATGAGTCTTTGTCTTTGGCCATTCAGATCGGTCGACGCTTGCGCGAGCGTAAATCTGTGCACCATTTGGCGGTACTGCCTGAGGTTAAACCTGAGCCTATGCAGTGCGATAGGACTATGACTAGAGTTGAACGGCAGGAATACAGACGTCTGAATGGTCTGTGTTTCTACTGTGGTGATTCCACTCATGCTATTTCTGATTGTCCTAAGCGCACTAAGCGGTCCGCTAGGTCTGCCGTCATTGGTACTGTACAGTCCAAATTCCTTCTGTCCATTACCTTGATATGCTCTTTGTCGTTTTCTGTCATGGCGTTTGTGGATTCGGGCGCTGCCCTGAATCTGATGGATTTGGATTATGCTAAACGTTGTGGGTTTTTCTTGGAGCCTTTGCGGTGTCCTATTCCATTGAGAGGAATTGATGCTACACCTTTGGCCAAGAATAAACCTCAATACTGGACCCAGCTGACCATGTGCATGGCTCCTGCACATCAGGAAGTTATTCGCTTTCTGGTGTTGCATAATCTGCATGATGTGGTCGTGTTGGGGTTGCCATGGCTACAAACCCATAATCCAGTATTGGACTGGAATTCCATGTCGGTATCCAGCTGGGGTTGTCAGGGGGTACATGGTGATGTTCCATTTTTGTCGATTTCGTCATCCACCCCTTCTGAGGTCCCAGAGTTCTTGTCTGATTATCAGGATGTATTTGAAGAGCCCAAGTCCGATGCTCTACCTCCGCATAGGGATTGTGATTGTGCTATCAATTTGATTCCTGGTAGTAAATTCCCTAAAGGTCGATTATTTAATTTATCCGTGCCCGAACACGCCGCTATGCGCAGTTATGTGAAGGAATCCCTGGAGAAGGGACATATTCGCCCATCGTCATCACCACTGGGAGCAGGGTTCTTCTTTGTAGCCAAGAAGGATGGTTCGCTGAGACCGTGTATTGATTACCGCCTTCTTAATAAGATCACTGTTAAATTTCAGTATCCCTTGCCATTGTTATCTGACTTGTTTGCTCGGATTAAGGGGGCTAGTTGGTTCACTAAGATAGATCTTCGTGGTGCGTATAATCTGGTGAGAATCAGGCAAGGAGATGAATGGAAAACTGCATTCAATACGCCCGAGGGTCATTTTGAGTATCTAGTGATGCCGTTCGGACTTGCCAATGCTCCATCTGTGTTTCAGTCCTTTATGCATGACATCTTCCGTGAGTATCTGGATAAATTCCTGATTGTTTACTTGGATGACATTTTGATCTTCTCAGATGATTGGGAGTCTCATGTGAAGCAGGTCAGAATGGTTTTTCAGGTCCTGCGTGCTAACTCTTTGTTTGTGAAGGGATCAAAGTGTCTCTTCGGTGTGCAGAAAGTTTCATTTTTGGGGTTCATCTTTACCCCTTCTACTATCGAGATGGATCCAGTTAAGGTCCAAGCCATCCAGGATTGGATTCAGCCGACATCTCTGAAAAGTCTGCAAAAGTTCCTGGGCTTTGCTAATTTTTATCGTCGCTTCATCTGTAATTTTTCTAGCATTGCCAAACCATTGACCGATTTGACCAAGAAGGGTGCTGATTTGGTTAATTGGTCTTCTGCTGCTGTGGAAGCTTTTCAGGAGTTGAAGCGTCGTTTTTGTTCTGCCCCTGTGTTGTGTCAGCCAAATGTTTCTCTTCCGTTCCAGGTCGAGGTTGATGCTTCTGAGATTGGAGCAGGGGCGGTTTTGTCACAGAGAGGTTTTGATTGCTCAGTGATGAAACCATGTGCTTTCTTTTCCAGGAAGTTTTCGCCCGCTGAGCGTAATTATGATGTGGGCAATCGAGAGTTGCTGGCCATGAAGTGGGCATTCGAGGAGTGGCGTCATTGGCTTGAAGGAGCTAAGCATCGCGTGGTGGTATTGACTGATCATAAGAACTTGACTTATCTCGAGTCTGCCAAGCGCTTGAATCCTAGACAGGCCCATTGGTCGTTATTTTTTGCCCGCTTCGACTTTGTGATTTCGTACCTTCCGGGCTCTAAAAATGTGAAGGCGGATGCTCTGTCTAGGAGTTTTGTGCCCGACTCTCCGGGTTTATCTGAGCCAGCGGGTATCCTCAAGGAAGGAGTCATTGTGTCTGCCATCTCCCCTGATTTGCGGCGGGTGGTGCAAAAATTTCAGGCGAATAAACCTGATCGTTGTCCAGCAGAGAAACTGTTCGTCCCTGATAGGTGGACTAATAAACTTATCTCTGAACTTCATTGTTCGGTGTTGGCTGGTCATCCTGGAATCTTTGGTACCAGAGAGTTAGTGGCTAGATCCTTCTGGTGGCCATCTCTGTCACGGGATGTACGTACTTTTGTGCAGTCCTGTGGGATTTGTGCTAGGGCTAAGCCCTGCTGTTCTCGTGCCAGTGGGTTGCTTTTGCCCTTGCCGGTCCCAAAGAGGCCTTGGACACATATTTCGATGGATTTCATTTCTGACCTTCCCGTTTCTCAAAAGATGTCAGTCATTTGGGTGGTCTGTGATCGCTTTTCTAAAATGGTCCATCTGGTGCCCTTGGCTAAATTGCCTTCCTCCTCTGATTTGGTACCTTTGTTCTTTCAGCATGTGGTTCGGTTGCATGGCATTCCTGAGAATATTGTTTCTGACAGAGGTTCCCAGTTTGTTTCAAGGTTTTGGCGAGCCTTTTGTGGTAGGATGGGCATTGACCTATCCTTTTCCTCGGCTTTCCATCCTCAGACTAATGGCCAGACCGAACGAACCAATCAGACCTTGGAAACATATCTGAGATGTTTTGTTTCTGCAGACCAGGATGATTGGGTGTCCTTTTTGCCGTTGGCTGAGTTCGCCCTTAATAATCGGGCCAGCTCGGCTACCTTGGTTTCTCCATTTTTTTGCAATTCTGGGTTCCATCCTCGTTTCTCTTCAGGACAGGTTGAGTCTTCGGACTGTCCTGGTGTGGATTCTGTGGTGGATAGGTTGCAGCAGATCTGGACTCAGGTAGTGGACAATTTGATCTTGTCTCAGGAGAAAGCTCAACTTTTCGCTAATCGCAGACGCCGTGTGGGTCCCCGACTTCGTGTTGGGGATCTGGTTTGGTTATCTTCTCGTCATATTCCTATGAAGGTTTCCTCTCCTAAATTTAAACCTCGTTTTATTGGTCCGTATAGGATTTCTGAGGTTCTCAATCCTGTGTCTTTTCGTTTGACCCTCCCAGACTCCTTTTCCATACATAATGTATTCCATAGGTCGTTGTTGCGGAGATACGTGGCACCTATGGTTCCATCTGTTGAGCCTCCTGCCCCGGTTTTGGTGGAGGGGGAATTGGAGTATATTGTGGAGAAGATTTTGGATTCTCGTGTTTCTAGACGGAAACTCCAGTATCTGGTTAAATGGAAGGGTTATGCTCAGGAAGATAATTCCTGGGTTTTTGCCTCTGATGTTCATGCTTCCGATCTTGTTCGTGCCTTTCATGCGGCTCATCCTGGTCGGCCTGGGGGCTCTGGTGAGGGTTCGGTGACCCCTCCTCAAGGGGGGGGTACTGTTGTGAATTCTGTGGCTGAATTCACTCCTGTGGTCATAAGTGGTACTGCAGCTTCTGAGCTTCCTCCCTCAGGTGTTCTGGTGAGCTCGTTAACTGCTTCATTACTTAACTCCGCCTGATGCTGCTATCCTTGCTCCTTGTCAATGTTTCAGTGTTGGATCTGAGCTTCTCCTGATTGTTCCTGTGACCTGCTGCTCTGTATAGCTAAGTGCTTTTTGTTTTTTTGTTGCTTTTTTTCTGTCCAGCTTGTCTTTTGTTTTGCTGGAAGCTCTGAGACGCAAAGGGTGTACCGCCGTGCCGTTAGTTCGGCACGGTGGGTTTTTTTTGCCCCCTTTGCGTGGTTTTGCTTTAGGGTTTTTTGTAGACTGCAAAGTTCGCTTTACTGTCCTCGCTCTGTCCTAGAATATCGGGCCCCACTTTGCTGAATCTATTTCATCCCTACGTTTTGTCTTTTCATCTTACTCACAGTCATTATATGTGGGGGGCTGCCTTTTCCTTTGGGGAATTTCTCTGGGGCAAGTCAGGCCTATTTTTCTATCTTCAGGCTAGCTAGTTTCTTAGGCTGTGCCGAGTTGCCTAGGTAGTTGTTAGGCGCAATCCACAGCCGCTTTTAGTTGTGTTTAGGATAGGATCAGGTGTGCAGTCTACAGAGTTTCCACGTCTCAGAGCTCGTTCTTGTATTTTTGGGTATTTGTCAGATCACTGTGTGCGCTCTGATCGCTAAGCACACTGTGTTTCTGGATTGCCTTCATAACACCTGTCATTAGCAAACATAACAGGCACCCAAGGCACATGATTAAGTCTATTCCAGTAGGGCAATTTCTTCGCCTTAAACGTATTTGCTCCACCAACACAGACTTTGAAAAAAGAGCTGAGGAATTACGGACACGGTTCAGGGAGAGGGGCTATAGTGGTAGATCAATTAAAAAAGCATATCTAAGGGCCAAACACACCTCACGTGTAAATTTGATATATGGGGCCCCTGATCGCTCGACCACATCTAGTGGTAATGTATCTAGATTTATCACTACCTTTAGCTCTGAATCTCCACAAATACGTATTGCTCTTGAGAAAGCATGGCCTATATTGATGGTTGACCCTATAATGAAAAAATTCCTTCCAGCCCATCCTTCCATGACCTTTAGACGTGCCAGAAATCTCCGGGATCATCTGGTCCGTAGTCATTACGTGCACCGGAGTCCCCTGACATTTCTGGACCGATTTACACCAAGAGTTGGATGCCGTTCGTGTGGCCACTGTGTCGCCTGCCCAAATGTGGAAAGTTGTAATTCTTTTTCCAACTCTAAGGGCACAAAAACGTATTCCATTCGGCAACATATTACGTGTACCACACGTTACGTAATTTACTATGCTACATGCCCCTGTGGCCTTATATATGTAAGCCTGACCACACGGTTCCTTAAGGTCAGAATCAGGGAGCATGTACTGGGAATACAGGCGGCCGCTGGCCACACGGACGGATCTATACTCAAAACTCTGCCGAGGCATTTTAAGGAATTCCATGCATGCAATGCATCCTTACTTAGGGTTAGAGGTGTTGACTCACTAAAAATAGATATCAGGGGTGGTCAACTATCAAAAAGGCTTGCTATGCTGGAGACGCAGTGGATCTGGCGTCTCCAGACTGTTCAGCCTGATGGCTTAAATGAGAGTGTTTCATTTGCACCATTCCTGTAGTCCGCCGGTTGCTTTATCCTTTGATCTTCCGTGTGGATCTCCACATGTTGTTTTTTTATGTGGTTTTAATGCTTTCATTTTCTCTTTTAGTACTGGTTGTGGCACATATGAGGATTGACATCTACCGTTTTGAGTCTTCTTCGTACATGGACTATTATAAATTTTGTGGATATCTTTATGAATAACTCTTCCATCAACATCTGGCCATTTGGTCTGAAGCAGTTTATATTCTCTATACATTTTGGACTATATGTAATATTCTTATGCCGATATTAGACAGCCTACTGTGATGGTCTGCTGGCATAATTTGATGGACTATTTGACTTAATCACAGGACTGATGATTATGGTATATGTCCCTATCCGAATGTTCGACGACATGCTATCCTCATGATTTTATGCCATTTGTGTTTGTTCCCTTTTTTATTTTTTATTTTCTTTCTTTTTGTATACTTATATATATATTATGTGTTGACCGTTATCTATATGCACCTATGGATTTTATTTGTGGGCCTATATATCGTTGATGGTAGGAAGAAGGAGTAATATATAGACATTTGCAGCACTGTTCCATCTTTATTAAGCGGTGTGCACTGCCTTTATGGTATTTCCTTCTGTATTGTTCCTTCTTCAGATCCATCTAGATGTTTTTGGGCGCATGTCCGTTTCTGTTTTATGGACTGTGCCGATGTGTGTCCATGTGGCCTTTATAATATAGCCATATGTGGAGTCACATGTTGTATTTTGCAATATATGGTTTTTGTATATCTTACCATTTTATCTAGGCTGTCACCATCTTCGGTGTGGTCTTCATGCGCATGCTCGCCCCCATAAAATGGCCGTGGAACGATTTATACATCGTACTTCAGTAATATGGCCACTGGCCGCTGCATGTTGATTGAGATTCCCCCTGTATTTGGCTTTATGCGCATGTCTGCCTCCGACAAGATGGCCGCGCGACATATCCTTTACATGTCTCCTCCAATATGGCCGCGCCGCTACATACTGCGCATGTCCGTATGGGCGTTTCTTTGGCCAGACACTTCTCAGCGTCCTTCCGGTGCTGTGTATCGCGGTGTCGATTCACCTGGGTCACATGGGGCCCCTGTGCTCCCGGGTGATTACGATCATGCGAGCTAGGCACCTTAGATTGTATGGCGCAGGTGCACATCGTTTACCTTGGCCACACATATTTGTGAGTATATTTAAGGGATCCAGTAGTTCATCCACATACCCCTTGAGAAAGGCATCTGCCGAAACGCGCGTCGGGGGGGACGGGGGTGGTATGTCCTTCCATCCCAGGCTATCATTCTATACGGTATGTATATGTTTTTTCAGCGGTTCTCGTATTTTACACTTGTTGGGACGTAGTGCCCCTGATTACAGACATAGGAACTGTTTGATGTTCATTCATGCACACTCCGTATTGTTATACATACTATGCGGGGTTATTTATATATGATATGGATGTTGTGATATAGGGCTGCCTTCCCCCGTCCCATGTTTCGTGCTGTGGATGTGCACGGTGATAGTTTTTCGCTGTTGTTTAGCACCTTATTTCTATCTTTATAATGTTTTTATTTAATAAAGTTTATATTTTGTATATTGGACTTTCTGACTGTGGCTTCTCTAGTGTGTCTCCCTTATATACAGTATATTGGGCCAACTGCTCCCCTTTGCACAGTATAATGCCTTCACAGCTCCCAATATACAGTATGGTGGGCCCACAGCTCCTGTTCATGCAGTATGATGTTCTCAACAGTTTCCCTGTACACAGTATAATGGGACAACTGCTCCCTTATACACAGTATAATATCCCCACAGCTCTTCTATATACAGTATGGTAGGCTCACAGCTCCCTTATACACAGGAGGATGTGCCCGCAGCTTCGTATATACAGTATGATGTCCAACAGAGTTCCTCTACACATTAAATGATGTCCCCACTGCTCCCCCAAAACTCAGTATAATAGTTAATAACATTCTGACGCCATGCGGCGCTGGCACTGAAAATTCCACTGCCAGGAGGAAATTAACTTAATTCCTACCGGAAGCCTCACTCTTCCAGTCATAGGGGCGGCACTGGCACGCTTTCAGTCACCACTTTGTGTATAGTGAGTGGCAGCTGTAACCACGCCCCTGACCTAGACTGACAGCCGACTTAGCAGCCTCTATCACCCTGTAGCTACGCTATAGGTGCCCCTGTAAACTAAAATGCTTCTTAACTGCACTCTTGACATTTAATAATGTCCCCTGAGTCCCCCCATGTACAGTAACAATGACCCCAGAATTGTTAACTTCAGCAGATCGCGTGACAACTTTTTTGGCTTCTCTCAATTCTCTTCTATTGAGAGAAGACAAGCCTTTCTAGTCGACACATGCACATAGCAAACATGGTGTCGCATGACCACCTGATGACGCCAGTGATATTGGGGGCTCAGGCAGGAGGCGCTCCCTGTCGTGATTTGGCAGTCTGCAGTCACATACAGTGACTGCAGTCATTTATTCCAAGCGTTTATTACCTTTATAATAAATTGCTTATTAAATTATTAAGGCACCACTCCAGTAGGGTTTTTTTTTCATAGCTGGAGCGGTGCTTTAAGCACAAGTCCCCTGCCTTGGTCATAAACTCATCATCTGGCATATTCACTGGTGTTTGGCAGAGCTCCAGTACCGTGGCTCCATCTTGTGAGCTCAACTTCCGACTGTCCGGAAGTTAGAAGTTACGTCACAAGCACTCAATGTAAGTCTATGAGAACCAGGAAGAGGCCAGTTCGAGGCCAGAATGAGGAGAGAGCGAAACCTCAATATGGTCAGAACGAGCCTCTCATAGACTTACATTGATTAGCGCCACTCCATGAAACACTGGAGCAGCGGACAGGTGACAAATTGCAGGAGATGGAGTGGAGCAGCGGCGAAAACATGGTTGGATTTTAAGCTCCACTTCAGTGGTAAAAAATTGCTGGAGAGATGCTTTAAATGTGATGCAGCTCATGGTTACTATACAGGGGCTTGCTATACTAATACTTGTAAAAGACCCAGCTGGTAAGTATCAAAAGCCCTTGACTTCCCCATCTACAGCCTCCCCAGACAGCAACTATTACATGTGATAGAGTGCATATAATCTCATAACAAAACAGTGTAATAATCAGACCCCCAGCTTCCTGCCCCCCTCACCCACCTCAGCCCCAACAAAACCCTCATCCTCTCACATTCCACCCCCAGCGCCCTGTCCCCATCACCCACCTCATCCCCCACAATACCCCCATTCTCGCACATTCACACCACAGGGACCTGTTCCCCCTCCTCCACTTCAGCCCCCACAATACCCCATCCCCTCACATTCACCGCACAGTGACCATAACATACCTACTGTACCTTTAATCAATCTAATAAATTCCATCCCCACTTACCGATGAGATTGACTGCAGGACCATGAAGTGTCTAAGTGAATTACAAGGTAGGCACTAGGACCCAGCGTGCCTTTGTAAGGAGGTGGCGGGGACCCTCACAAACCTCCTCTCTCCTAGACATTATACGTGTGTTCCATGGGGCACCCTGGTGTTTATGACTGTTATGTGTGGTTCTTCAATGTTCTTATATTGTCCTGTAAATGTGTAATGTGTTATATACTCTATGCCATTATAGCTCAGGGATCCAAGAAGTATCGTTTCTCCTTGCGGAGAGTGACATGTTAAGTATGTTGAGGTGAGGAGACTTATAGCCGCAATGCTTCTCTGGGAAATATGCAAATTGTCTCTTCAGAGAGGAAGAGGACTAGAACTCTAGTGCCACCTATTGGAAGTAGCAATCCTAACAGTCAATGTCGACCCTTTAACGAGCCTTGCCACATGACTTAGGATAAAAGCCAAAACAGAATCTCAATTTGTCTCAAGGACTAACCCTGAACTGGTCACCAATAGCGCCACCATTTTGGGGAGACACCAGTAATATTTTTGATGCATTAAATCCTCCTTCACTATTCTATAAACACGCTGCTGGGGTTGAAGTATTAAATGGAGTCTGTCATCAGATTCATGCTGCTGAACCACGGGAAGCATAAATCAGATCTCACAGACAGTATGAATCAGATCCCACACACAGTATGGATCAGATCCCACAGGCAGCATGAATCAGACCCACAGAAAATATGAATAAAATCCCACAGACAATATTAATCAAATCCCACAGACTGTATGAATCAGATCCCGCACAGTATGAATCATATCCCACAGGCAACATGAATCAGATCCCACAGACAATATGAATCAGATTCCACAGACAATATTAATCAAATCCCACAGACTGTATGAATCAGATCCCGCACAGTATGAATCAGATCCCACAGGCAACATGAATCAGATCCCACAGACAATATGAATCAGATTCCACAGACAATATTAATCAAATCCCACAGACTGTATGAATCAGATCCCGCACAGTATGAATCAGATCCCACAGGCAACATGAATCAGATCCCACAGACAGTATGGATCTGATCCCACAGGCAGCATGAATCAGATCCCACAGACAGTATGAATCAGATCCCACAGATAATATGTATCAGATCCCACAGACAATATGAATCATATCCCACACAGTAGGAATCAGATCCCACAGGCAACATGAATCAGATTCCACAGGGAGCATGAATCAGATCCCACAGACAATATAAATCAGATCCCACAGACAATATGAATCAGATCCCAAAGGCCACATGAATCAGATCCCAGAGGCAGCATGAATCAGATTCCACAGACAATTTAAATCAGATCCCACAGACAATATGAATCAGATCCCACAGACAGTATGGATCAGATCCCTCAGGCAGTATGGATCAGATCCCACAGGCAGCATGAATGAGTAGGGTTGAGCGACCTTGACCTTTTTAGAGTCGAGTCGGGTTTCGCGAAACCCGACTATCTCAAAAGTCGAGTCGAGTGGAATCGGCCGATTATCGCGAAAAGTCGGAGATCGACCGAAACACGAAACCCAATGCAAGTCAATGGAAAGCATAGTCGGCAGTGAGTAGAGGCCAGGAAAACATGTACAGAGCCCATTTTAATGGCGAAAACATCCATTCTTGTTACTGAAGCTTGTCAATCTTAATTTAGCTTATAATAATTGTAAGGCATTTGAAATTGGGGGTCATTTGGCTAAAGTTGTGGGGGTAGGGCTGGTTCAAGTAATTAGTGGGCCCAATAAATCTGGACCACGTCACGGCAGTGGAGCAGGGAGAGGTAAGTATTTCAACTTTGCAAGTGCTGTGATCCTGAGCAAGCAGGGGGGGCCCACTCGTTGGCATTGGCACTGGCACAGGGCCCCTCAAAGTACAGCGGTGTGTTTGCACGGCAGGGGCGCCTCCCACTGGCAGCAACACTTTTGCGTACTATGAGGGGCCCTGTGCCAGTGACGTCGCCAACGAGTATTCCTCCCCCCACCTGATGAAGGAACCTGCACCTTCATCTGCACCTTCCTCTTTGTCCCCGTGTAAGGTGGTATGGTATGCGGGAAGGGGGACCTGACTTTCAGCAGGGTCACAATCTTGCAGTGTAGCGTGCACGGGGAATGTTGCGTTATGGGTCAATGTACCAGCAGACTCATCTATCACTGGCTGGGCAATGGGCAGGATGAGGGGGAAACAGATATGGGCCCAAAGAATAAAGTGGGCTAAATGCAGTTCAAAATTGGTAACAGGACTAACCAGGGGGCATTGTTTTGTTCAGTGGAGGACAACTGGAATGAGAGACTGACACAGAGAGTAGGCCCAAATCAGTAAGTATTCTAAATGCAGTTCAAAATTGGCAACAGTAGTAAACCGGCGGCACAGCTTTGTTCACTGTAGGAGAACAGCAAGGAGCGGCAGACACAGATAGAAGGCCCCAACCCAACTAGTAGGCCTAATGCAGTGTTGTTTTCAACAACTACTAAACGAGAGCCAGAAGATCGAAGCAATGGAGAGGAAACCTGGGGAACACCTTGGAGTGGAAGACACCGTCTCTACACCCCAGACCCAACTTGTAGGCCGAATGCAGTGTTGTTTTCAACAACTACTAAACAAGAGCTTTAAGATTGAAGCAATGGAGAGGCAACCTGGGGAACACCTTGGAGCGGAAGACACCGTCTCTACACCCCAGACCCAACTTGTAGGCCGAATGCAGTGTTGTTTTCAACAACTACTAAACAAGAGCTTTAAGATTGAAGCAATGGAGAGGCAACCTGGGGAACACCTTGGAGTGGAACACACCGTCTCTACACCCCAGACCCAACTTGTAGGCCGAATGCAGTGTTGTTTTCAACAACTACTAAACGAGAGCCAGAAAATTGAAGCAATGGAGAGGCAACCTGGAGAACACCTTGGAGCGGAAGACACCGTCTCTACAACCCAGACCCAACTTGTAGGCCGAATGCAGTGTTGTTTTCAACAACTACTAAACAAGAGCTTTAAGATTGAAGCAATGGAGAGGCAACCTGGGGAACACCTTGGAGCGGAAGACACCATCTCTACACCCCAGACCCAACTTTTAGGCCAAATGCAGTGTTGTTTTCAACAACAACTAAACGAGAGCTTTAAGATTGAAGCAATGGAGAGGAAACCTGGAGAACACCTTGGAGCGGAAGACACCGTCTCTACAACCCAGACCCAACTTGTAGGCCGAATGCAGTGTTGTTTTCAACAACTACTAAACAAGAGCTTTAAGATTGAAGCAATGGAGAGGCAACCTGGGGAACACCTTGGAGCGGAAGACACCGTCTCTACACCCCAGACCCAACTTGTAGGCCGAATGAAGTGTTGAACTACTAAACGAGAGCCAGAAGATTGAAGCAATGGAGAGGCAACCTGGAGAACACCTTGGAGCGGAAGACACCGTCTCTACAACCCAGACCCAACTTGTAGGCCGAATGCAGTGTTGTTTTCAACAACTACTTAAGAAGAGCCAGAAGATCGAAGCAATGGAGAGGCAACCTGGGGAACACCTTGGAGTGGAACACACCGTCTCTACACCCCAGACCCAACTTGTAGGCCGAATGCAGTGTTGTTTTCAACAACTACTAAACAAGAGCTTTAAGATTGAAGCAATGGAGAGGCAACCTGGGGAACACCTTGGAGCGGAAGACACCGTTTCTACACCCCAGACCCAACTTGTAGGCCGAATGCAGTGTTGTTTTCAACAACTACTAAACGAGAGCTAGAAGCTCTAAGCTATGGAGAGGAAACCTGGGGAACACCTTGGAGCGGCAGACACCGTTAGTAGGCCCTACCGAAGTAGTAGTAGTAGCCCCAATGCAGTTTTCAAATTCCTATAGGCTGAAAACCAGACTATTGACGCTCAGCTTTTTTAAAAGGAGGACAGCTGTATTGAGTGGCGCAGACAGACACAGGTAGTAGGCCTTAAACACAACATTTGGCTCAATGCAGTTTAAAAAAGGTTACAGGGGTACACAGGCAGCATTGGTCTGTTCAGTGGAGGACAATATCAATTATGGACCACAGACAGAGTTTGTATGCCTACTATTAAAAAAAGGATGCTCTATGCAATTTAAAATAGGTTCCAGGGGTACACGGGCAGCAGTGGACAGGTCACTGGAGGACTAGTGGAAGGAGGGACCGCAGACAGGCGTAGTAGGCCTAACATAACAAAATTTGGCTGTAGGCACTTTTACATTGGTTCCAGGGGTACACGGGCAGCAGTGGACAGGTCACTGGAGGACTAGTGGAAGGAGGGACCGCAGACAGGCGTAGTAGGCCTAACATAACAAAATTTGGCTGTAGGCACTTTTACATTGGTTCCAGGGGTACACGGGCAGCAGTGGACAGGTCACTGGAGGACTAGTGGAAAGAGGGACCGCAGACAGGCGTAGTAGGCCTAACATAACAAAATTTGGCTGTAGGCACTTTTACATTGGTTCCAGGGGTACACGGGCAGCAGTGGACAGGTCACTGGAGGACTAGTGGAAGGAGGGACCGCAGACAGGCGTAGTAGGCCTAACATAACAAAATTTGGCTGTAGGCACTTGCAATTCTCTTGCAGGGGTACACGGGCAGCATTGGTGTTGTCAGCAGAGGCCGATTGTAATGAGTGTCTGCCAGTTAGTACTCCAAAAAAATAAATAGATGTTAATGTCTCGCATTACAACAAAACCAAAACACAAAAGGGTGGAATACTTAGGTACAGGGGTGGGCTCCTCTACTGAGTTTTAGACCTAGTAATTTGGCGCTAATTATTTACTGGTGTACATATAGGACACTGCCCCTGACTATGTTAAGTACCATCATACATGTCAACACAATGGTATTGTCAGTGCCAGGCATTGAATGATGTCAGCGCAGAGACTAAACATTGGTGGAACTGTGAGAGATAATTGTGCAAGTGGTAGAGCAATGTTTGAGCTGGGGGGGGGAACTCTCTTGTGGCCGGCGGTACAGGCCCAGGGCCCCTCATGTTACAACAGTGTGTCTGACGTTGGGTGCGCACCACCACCGCCAGGGACACTTTATTGTACTATGAGGGACCCAGTGGCAGTGCCGTCGACCAAAAGCGGGCACACCCACCTCTTCAGACAAACGGCACTCTCACGGGTGCTTGCGCCAAGTGGCGAGACCACGGCCCCGTGGGGGGAGTTTGGCCATTTAAGGAGGTGTAAACATATCGTATGCTGGACAATCAGCTGCTGCAAATTACGCGATTGGAAAAGTCAGTCAGAGTAGTCCACAAGCAAGACCTTTTCATAGGAAAGCTAGGTGTCAGCCGGGCAAGGTGTGGCAAAAGAATTCGAAATCCAGTTGTGGTTCATTTTAATGAAGGTTAGATCATCAACATTTTGGGTAGCCAGACGAGTCCTTTTTTCGGTTAATATTGAACCTGCAGCACTGAATACTCTTTCTGATAGGACACTAGCTGCCGGGCAAGCAAGCTCCTGCAATGCATATTCTGCCAATTCTTGCCAGGTGTCTAATTTGGATGCCCAGCAATCAAATGGGAATGACGGTTGAGGGAGAACATCGATAAGGGATGAAAAATAGTTAGTAACCATACCGGACAAATGTTGTCTCCTGTCACTTTGAATTGATGCTGCAGTACCTGTCCTGTCTGCGGTTATAGCAAAATCACTCCACAACCTGGTCAGAAAACCCCTCTGTCCAACGCCACTTCTGATTTCTGCACCTCTAACACCTCTGGTCTGCTGCCCCCTGCAGCTCGTGTGAGAACAATCACGGGCGCTGTGTGCTGGGAATGCCTAAAGCAAACGGTCAACAAGAGTTGATTGTTTGGTTGCTAATATTAGTTCCAAGTTCTCATGTGGCATAATATTTTGCAATTTGCCTTTATAGCGAGGATCAAGGAGGCAGGCCAACCAGTAATCGTCATCGTTCATCATTTTAGTAATGCGTGTGTCCCTTTTGAGGATACGTAAGGCATAATCCGCCATGTGGGCCAAAGTTCCAGTTGTCAAATCTGCGGTTGTGCTGGGTTGAGGGGCTGTTTCAGGCAAATCTACGTCACTTGTGTCCCTCAAAAAAACAGAACCCGGCCTTGCCACGCCACCAATTTCCAGTGGCCCCGGAAAAGCTTCCTCATTAAAAAAATACTCATCCCCATCATCCTCCTTGTCCTCCTCCTCCTGTTCGCCCGCTACCTCGTCCTGTACACTGCCCTGACCAGACAATGGCTGACTGTCATCAAGGCTTTCCTCTTCCTCTGCTGCAGACGCCTGCTCCTTTATGTGCGTCAAACTTTGCATCAGCAGACGCATTAGGGGGATGCTCATGCTTATTATGGCGTTGTCTGCACTAACCAGCCGTGTGCATTCCTCAAAACACTGAAGGACTTGACACATGTCTTGTATCTTCGACCACTGCACACCTGACAACTCCATGTCTGCCATCCTACTACCTGCCCGTGTATGTGTATCCTCCCACAAATACATAACAGCACGCCTCTGTTCGCACAGTCTCTGAAGCATGTGCAGTGTTGAGTTCCACCTTGTTGCAACGTCTATGATTAGGCGATGCTGGGGAAGGTTCAAAGACCGCTGATAGGTCTGCATACGGCTGGAGTGTACGGGCGAACGGCGGATATGCGAGCAAAGTCCGTGCACTTTGAGGAGCAGGTCGGATAACCCCGGATAACTTTTCAGGAAGCACTGCACCACCAGGTTTAAGGTGTGAGCCAGGCAAGAAATGTGTTTCAGTTGGGAAAGGGAGATGGCAGCCATGAAATTCCTTCCGTTATCACTCACTACCTTGCCTGCCTCAAGATCTACAGTGCCCAGCCACGACTGCGTTTCTTTCTGCAAGAACTCGGACAGAACTTCCGCGGTGTGTCTGTTGTCGCCCAAACACTTCATAGCCAATACAGACTGCTGACGCTTGCCAGTAGCTGCCCCATAATGGGACAACTGGTGTGCAACAGTGGCAGCTGCGGATGGAGTGGTTGGGCGACTGCGGTCTGTGGACGAGCTCTCGCTTCTGCAGGAAGACGAGGAGGAGGAGGAGGGGGTGCAAACGGCTACAGCCATCTGTTTCCTAGACCGTGGGCTAGGCAGAACTGTCCCAAAATTGCTGTCCCCTGTGGACCCTGCATCCACCACATTCACCCAGTGTGCCGTGATGGACACGTAACGTCCCTGGCCATGCCTACTGGTCCATGCATCTGTTGTCAGGTGCACCTTTGTACTCACAGATTGCCTGAGTGCATGGACGATGCACTCTTTAACATGCTGGTGGAGGGCTGGGATGGCTTTTCTCGAAAAGAAGTGTCGACTGGGTAGCTCGTAGCGTGGTACAGCGTAGTCCATCAGGGCTTTGAAAGCTTCGCTTTCAACTAACCGGTAGGGCATCATCTCTAACGAGATTAGTCTAGCTATGTGGGCGTTGAAACCCTGTGTACGCGGATGCGAGGCTAAGTACTTCCTTTTTCTAACCAGAGTCTCATGTAGGGTGAGCTGGACTGGAGAGCTGGAGATCGTGGAACTAGCGGGGGAGGGGGGGTGCCGGTGGACATGGCAGACTGAGAGACTGTTGGAGACGTATTGATGCCGCCGGTGCCCTAGATGCAGTGTTTCCTACTATGAAACTGGTGATTCCCTGACCCTGACTGCTTTGGCCTGGCAAAGAAACCGGCACATATACTGCAGGTGGTGCGGAAAATGGTGGCCTTACACTGACGGAAGGGATGTAGCGTTGCTGACTAGCTTCATTGGCCGAGGGTGCTACAACCTTAAGGGACGTTTGGTAGTTAGTCCAGGCTTGCAAATGCATGGTGGTTAAATGTCTATGCATGCAACTTGTATTTAGACTTTTCAGATTCTGACCTCTGCTTAAGGTAGTTGAACATTTTTGACAGATGACTTTGCGCTGATCAATTGGATGTTGTTTAAAAAAATGCCAGACTGCACTCTTTCTAGCATCGGATCCCTTTTCAGGCATTGCAGACTGAGCTTTAACCGGATAGCCACGCTGTCCTCCAACAGGTTTTGGCTTTGCCACGCATTTTGGGCCAGATACGGGCCCGGCAGATGGAACCTGTTGCGATGTTGATGCCTGCTGCGGCCCCTCCTCCTCCGCTTCAGAACTACTGCCGCCTGCACCCTGTTCCCCCAATGGCTGCCAATCGGGGTCAACAACTGGGTCATCTATAACCTCCTCTTCTAGCTCGTGTGCAACTTCGTCTGTGTCACCGTGTAAGTCGGTGGTATAGCGTTCGTGACGGGGCACCTGTTGTGAATTCTGTGGCAGAGCTCCCTCCTGTGGTCACAAGTGGTACTTCGGCTGATTCTCTCTGGGAGCTTCCATTTGTGGAGGAAAGTGGTACTGCGGCTTCTGAGTTTCCTCCCTCAGGTGATCTGGTGAGGTCGTTAGGTGCTTCTCTACTTAACTCCACCTAATGCTTTGATCCATGCTTCCTGTCAATGTTCCAGTGTTGGACTTGTTTTTCCCTGGATCATTCCTGTGGCCTGCTGCTCTGCATAGCTAAGTTCTTCTTTGCTATTTGTTCGCTATTTTTTCTGTCCAGCTTGTCTAATTGTTTTGCTGGAAGCTCTGGGACGCAAAGGGTGTACCTCCGTGCCGTTAGTTCGGTATGGAGAGTCTTTTTGCCCCCTTTGCGTGGTTTTCTTTAGGGTTTTGTGTAGACCGCAAAGTTATCTTTCCTATCCTCGCTCTGTTAAGAAAGTCGGGCCTCACTTTGCTGAATCTATTTCATCCCTACGTTTGTCTTTTCATCTTAACTCACAGTCATTATATGTGGGGGGCTGCCTTTTCCTTTGGGGTATTTCTCTGAGGCAAGGTAGGCTTATTTTCTGTCTTCAGGCTAGTTAGTTTCTCAGGCTGTGCCGAGTTGCATAGGCAGAGTTAAGCGCAATCCACGGCTGCCTCTAGTGTTGTTTGGAGAGGATTAGGGATTGCGGTCTGCAGAGTTCCCACGTCTCAGAGCTCGTGCTATTATTTTGGGTTATTGTCAGATCACTGTATGTGCTCTGACCGCTATGTCCATTGTGATACTGAATTGCCTATCACAACAGCACAGGAAGCCAAAAGTGCTAATGATTCTCAATAGAGGGAAAAAAGAAGTTCTGAGACCATTTTTTTTTTCTTTGCACTGTGTTTTGCCTTTTTTTTCCCCTAGACATTTGGGTGGTTCAGGACACAGGTGTAGCAATGAACATTAAAGGTCTGTCTTCATGTGTGGATCAGCTCACGGCAAGAGTTCAAAATATTCAAGATTTTGTGGTTCAGAATTCTTTGTTAGAACCGAGAATTCCTATTCCAGATTTGTTTTTTGGAGATAGAACTAAATTTCTGAGTTTCAAAAATAATTGTAAACTATTTCTGGCTTTGAAACCTCGCTCCTCTGGTGACCCAGTTCGACAGGTTAGGATCGTCATTTCTTTTTTGCGTGGCGACCCTCAGGACTGGGCATTTTCTCTTGCGTCAGGAGATCCTGCATTAAGTAATATCGATGCGTTTTTCCTGGCGCTTGGATTGCTGAACGATGAGCCTAATTCAGTGGATCAGGTAGAAAAAAATTTGCTGGCTCTTTGTCAGGCTCAGGATGAGATAGAGGTATATTGCCAGAAATTTAGAAAGTGGTCCGTGCTCACTCAATGGAATGAATCTGCGCTGGCAGCTATATTCAGAAAGGGTCTCTCTGAAGCCCTTAAGGATGTCATGGTGGGATTTCCTATGCCTGCTGGTTTGAATGAGTCTATGTCTTTGGCCATTCAGATCGGTCGACGCTTGCGTGAGCGTAAATCTGTGCACCATTTGGCGGTATTACCTGAGATTAAACCTGAGCCTATGCAATGCGATAGGACTATGACCAGAGTTGAACGGCTAGAACACAGACGTCTGAATGGGCTGTGTTTCTACTGTGGTGACTCCACTCATGCTATCTCTGATTGTCCTAAGCGCACTAAGCGGTTCGCTAGGTCTGCCACCATTGGTACAGTACAGTCTAAATTTCTTCTGTCCGTTACCTTGATCTGCTCTTTGTCATCGTATTCTGTCATGGCGTTTGTGGATTCAGGCGCTGCCCTGAATTTGATGGACTTGGAATATGCTAAGCGTTGTGGGTTTTTCTTGGAGCCCTTGCAGTGTCCTATTCCATTGAGAGGAATTGATGCTACGCCTTTGGCCAAGAATAAGCCTCAATACTGGACCCAGCTGACCATGTGCATGGCTCCTGCACATCAGGAGGTTATTCGCTTTCTGGTGTTGCATAATCTGCATGATGTGGTCGTGTTGGGGTTGCCATGGCTACAAGCCTATAATCCAGTATTGGATTGGAAATCCATGTCGGTGTCCAGCTGGGGTTGTCAGGGGGTACATGGTGATGTTCCATTTCTGTCAATTTCGTCATCCACCCCTTCTGAGGTTCCAGACTTCTTGTCTGATTACCGGGATGTATTTGATGAGCCCAAGTCCGATGCCCTACCTCCGCATAGGGATTGTGATTGTGCTATCAATTTGATTCCTGGTAGTAAATTCCCAAAAGGTCGACTGTTTAATTTGTCCGTGCCTGAGCACACTGCTATGCGCAGTTATGTGAAGGAATCCCTGGAGAAGGGGCATATTCACCCGTCATCGTCGCCATTAGGAGCAGGGTTCTTTTTTGTAGCCAAGAAGGATGGTTCGCTGAGACCTTGTATAGATTACCGCCTTCTTAATAAGATCACTGTTAAATTTCAGTACCCGTTGCCATTGTTATCTGATTTGTTTGCTCGGATTAAGGGGGCTAGTTGGTTCACCAAGATAGATCTTCGTGGTGCGTATAATCTGGTGCGAATCAGGCGAGGCGATGAATGGAAAACTGCATTTAATACGCCCGAGGGTCATTTTGAGTATCTAGTGATGCCATTCGGACTTGCCAATGCTCCATCAGTGTTTCAGTCCTTTATGCATGACATCTTCCGAGAGTACCTGGATAAATTCCTGATTGTGTACTTGGATGACATTTTGATCTTCTCAGATGATTGGGAGTCTCATGTGAAGCAGGTCAGAACAGTTTTTCAGGTCCTGCGTGCTAATTCTTTGTTTGTGAAGGGATCAAAGTGTCTCTTTGGTGTGCAGAAGGTTTCATTTTTGGGGTTCATCTTTTCCCCTTCTACTATCGAGATGGATCCTGTTAAGGTCCAAGCCATCCATGATTGGACTCAGCCGACATCTCTGAAAAGTCTGCAAAAGTTCCTGGGCTTTGCTAATTTTTATCGTCGCTTCATCTGCAATTTTTCTAGTATTGCCAAACCATTGACCGATTTGACCAAGAAGGGTGCTGATTTGGTCAATTGGTCTTCTGCTGCTGTGGAAGCTTTTCAAGAGTTGAAGCGTCGTTTTTCTTCTGCCCCTGTGTTGTGTCAACCAGATGTTTCTCTTCCGTTCCAGGTCGAGGTTGATGCTTCTGAGATTGGAGCAGGGGCTGTTTTGTCGCAGAGAGGTTCTGATTGCTCGGTGATGAAACCATGCGCTTTTTTTTTCCAGGAAGTTTTCGCCTGCTGAGCGAAATTATGATGTGGGCAACCGAGAGTTGCTGGCCATGAAGTGGGCATTCGAGGAGTGGCGTCATTGGCTTGAAGGAGCTAAGCATCGCGTGGTGGTATTGACTGATCATAAGAACTTGACTTATCTCGAATCTGCTAAGCGTTTGAATCCTAGACAGGCTCGTTTGTCGCTGTTTTTTGCCCGTTTTGACTTTGTGATTTCGTACCTTCCGGGCTCTAAAAATGTGAAGGCAGATGCTCTGTCTAGGAGTTTTGTACCCGACTCTCCGGGTTTATCTGAGCCGGCGGGTATCCTCAAGGAAGGAGTAATTGTGTCTGCCATCTCCCCTGATTTGCGGCGGGTGCTGCAAAAATTTCAGGCTAATAAACCTGATCGTTGTCCAGCGGAGAAACTGTTTGTCCCTGATAGGTGGACGAATAAAGTTATCTCTGAGGTTCATTGTTCGGTGTTGGCTGGTCATCCTGGAATCTTTGGTACCAGAGAGTTAGTGGCTAGATCCTTTTGGTGGCCATCTCTGTCGCGGGATGTGCGTACTTTTGTGCAGTCCTGTGGGATTTGTGCTCGGGCTAAGCCCTGCTGTTCTCGTGCCAGTGGGTTGCTTTTGCCCTTGCCGGTCCCGAAGAGGCCTTGGACACATATCTCTATGGATTTTATTTCAGATCTTCCCGTTTCTCAAAAGATGTCAGTCATTTGGGTGGTCTGTGATCGCTTTTCTAAGATGGTCCATCTGGTACCCTTGTCTAAATTGCCTTCCTCCTCTGATTTGGTGCCATTGTTCTTCCAGCATGTGGTTCGTTTGCATGGCATTCCAGAGAATATCGTTTCTGACAGAGGTTCCCAGTTTGTTTCGAGGTTTTGGCGAGCCTTTTGTGGTAGGATGGGCATTGACTTGTCTTTTTCCTCGGCTTTCCATCCTCAGACTAATGGCCAGACCGAACGAACCAATCAGACCTTGGAAACCTATCTGAGATGCTTTGTTTCTGCCGATCAGGATGACTGGGTGTCCTTTTTGCCTTTGGCTGAGTTCGCCCTTAATAATCGGGCCAGCTCGGCTACCTTGGTTTCGCCATTTTTCTGCAATTCTGGCTTCCATCCTCGTTTCTCTTCAGGACAGGTTGAGTCTTCGGACTGTCCTGGTGTGGATACTGTGGTGGACAGGTTGCAGCAGATTTGGACTCATGTAGTGGACAATTTGACCTTGTCCTAGGAGAAGGCTCAGCGTTTCGCTAATCGCAGACGCCGTGTGGGTCCCCGACTTCGTGTTGGGGATCTGGTTTGGTTATCTTCTCGTCATATTCCTATGAAGGTTTCCTCTCCTAAGTTTAAACCTCGTTTCATTGGTCCGTATAGGATTTCTGAGGTTCTTAATCCTGTGTCTTTTCGTCTGACCCTCCCAGATTCTTTTTCCATACATAACGTATTCCATAGGTCATTGTTGCAGAGATACGTGGCACCTATGGTTCCATCTGTTGACCCTCCTGCCCCGGTTTTGGTGGAGGGGGAATTGGAGTATATTGTGGAGAAGATTTTGGATTCTCGTGTTTCAAGACGGAAACTCCAGTATCTGGTTAAATGGAAGGGTTATGCTCAGGAAGATAATTCCTGGGTTTTTGCCTCTGATGTCCATGCTCCCGATCTTGTTCGTGCCTTTCATGCGGCTCATCCTGGTCGGCCTGGGGGCTCTGGTGAGGGTTCGGTGACCCCTCCTCAAGGAAGGGGGTACTGTTGTGAATTCTGTGGCAGAGCTCCCTCCTGTGGTCACAAGTGGTACTTTGGCTGATTCTCTCTGGGAGCTTCCGTTTGTGGAGGAAAGTGGTACTGCGGCTTCTGAGTTTCCTCCCTCAGGTGATCTGGTGAGGTCGTTAGGTGCTTCTCTACTTAACTCCACCTAATGCTTTGATCCATGCTTCCTGTCAATGTTCCAGTGTTGGACTTGTTTTTCCCTGGATCATTCCTGTGGCCTGCTGCTCTGCATAGCTAAGTTCTTCTTTGCTATTTGTTCGCTATTTTTTCTGTCCAGCTTGTCTAATTGTTTTGCTGGAAGCTCTGGGACGCAAAGGGTGTACCTCCGTGCCGTTAGTTCGGTACGGAGGGTCTTTTTGCCCCCTTTGCGTGGTTTTCTTTAGGGTTTTGTGTAGACCGCAAAGTTATCTTTCCTATCCTCGCTCTGTTAAGAAAGTCGGGCCTCACTTTGCTGAATCTATTTCATCCCTACGTTTGTCTTTTCATCTTAACTCACAGTCATTATATGTGGGGGGCTGCCTTTTCCTTTGGGGTATTTCTCTGAGGCAAGGTAGGCTTATTTTCTGTCTTCAGGCTAGTTAGTTTCTCAGGCTGTGCCGAGTTGCATAGGCAGAGTTAGGCGCAATCCACGGCTGCCTCTAGTGTTGTTTAGAGAGGATTAGGGATTGCGGTCTGCAGAGTTCCCACGTCTCAGAGCTCGTTCTATTATTTTGGGTTATTGTCAGATCACTGTATGTGCTCTGACCGCTATGTCCATTGTGATACTGAATTGCCTATCACAACAGGCACCATAGTCTCATCAGGGTCTGATTCTGGATCAGTACCCTGCGAGGGCAATGTTGTGGTCTGAGTCAAAGGACCAGCATAGTAGTCTGGCTGTGGCTGTGCATCAGTGCACTCCATGTCAGATTCAACTTGTAATGGGCATGGCCTGTTAACTGTTTCACTTTCTAAGCCAGGGACGGTATGTGTAAAGAGCTCCATGGAGTAACTCGTTGTGTCGCCTGCTGCATTCTTCCCTGCTGCTGTTTTTGCTGAAGAGGACAAGGAAGCGACTTGTCCCTGACCGTGAACATCCACTAACGACACGCTGCTTTTACATTTACCAGTTTCAGAAGAGGAGGCAAAAGAGCTAGAGGCTGAGTCAGCAAGGTAAGCCAAAACTTGCTCTTGCTGCTCCAGCTTTAAAAGCGGTTTTCCTACTCCCAGAAAAGGGAGCGTTCGAGGCCTTGTGTAGCCAGATGACGAACCTGGCCCCACAGCTCGAGACTTAGGTGCTATATTGTTTTTCCCACGACCACCCGATGCTCCACTACCACTACCATCATTACCAGCTGGCAATGAACGCCCACGGCCACGACCTCTTCCACCAGACTTCCTCATTGTTTTAAAAACGTGACCAAACTAACGGTATTTGTTACTGTCAAACAACTTACAAGGTGAACTCTAACTTCTGTATGATTTAGATATCCCTTTATAGGTGGGTGAGACCGCAAGGATAATCAGGCACGATGTTACACACTCTGTTTTCTGTGGCACCAAATGAGAGAGATGCCACACACGCAGGACTGTCACTCAAGCACAAAGGCCAATATTAATCTCCCACTGTTTTTTTTTTTTTCAGGGAGAATTTAGATACCAAATAAAAAAAAAACACTAGGCTTTCTATGGCCCACTATTTAAGAGAGATGGCACACTCAGGACTGGCACACAAGCAGAAAGGCCAATATTTATCTCCCACTGTTTTTTTAATTTTTTCAGGGAGAAGTTAGATACCAAATTTAAAAAAAAAAACACTAGGCTTTCTATGACCCACTATTTAAGAGAGATGGCACACTCAGGACTGGCACACAAGCAGAAAGGCCAATATTAATCTCCCACTGTTTTTTTTTTCCAGGGAGAATTTAGATACCAAATTAAAAAAAAAAAACACTAGGCTTTCTATGGCCCACTATTTAAGAGAGATGGCACACACAGGACTGGCACTCTAGCAGAAATGCCAATCTTAATTTCCCACAACTTATTTTTTTAGGGA
Organism: Ranitomeya imitator; assembly: GCF_032444005.1. Classification (NCBI taxonomy): domain Eukaryota; kingdom Metazoa; phylum Chordata; class Amphibia; order Anura; family Dendrobatidae; genus Ranitomeya; species Ranitomeya imitator. The sequence continues at coordinate 95,460,295 of NC_091286.1, forward strand.
GAATTAAAAAAAAAAAAAAAAAAGGGACTGTCCTACAATTTCTATCTCCCTGCAGTAATCTCAGCCAGGTATGGCAGGCAGCAATAAGAAGGAGTGGACTGCTGCACAAATTAAATCAAATGTGTGGACAAACAAAAAAGATAGCGGTGCAGAAAGGAAGGAACAACAGGTTTTGTGCTTTGAAAAAAGCAGTTGGTTTGCACAGCGGCGTACACACAGCAATGCAGCTATCAGGGAGCCTTCTAGGGCAGCCCAATGAGCTACAGCACTGAGGAAAAAAAATGTAGCTTCCACTGTCCCTGCAAACAAAAGGTGGTGTTGGGCGGTGGAAATCGCTACAGCACAAGCGGTTTGGTGGATAATGGACCCTGCCTAACGCTATCCCTGCTTCTGACGAAGCGGCAGCAACCTCTCCCTAAGCTCAGATCAGCAGCAGTAAGATGGCGGTCGGCGGGAACGCCTCTTTATAGCCCCTGTGACGCCGCAGACAGCAAGCCAATCACTGCAATGCCCTTCTCTAAGATGGTGGGGACCAGGACCTATGTCATCACGCTGCCCACACTCTGCGTCCACCTTCATTGGCTGAGAAATGGCGCTTTTAGCGTCATTGAAACGGGACTTTGGCGCGAAAGTCGCGTACCGCATGGCTGACCCCACACAGGGGTCGGGTCGGGTCGGGTTTCGTGAAACCCGCCTGTGCCAAAAGTCGGCGACTTTTGAAAATGAACGATCCGTTTCGCTCAACCCTATGAATGAGATCCCACAAGCAGCATGAATCAGGTCACAGAGGCAGCATGAATCAGAACCCACAGACAATATGAATCAGATCCCACAGGCAACATGAATCAGATCCCACAGGGAGCATGAATCAGATCCCACAGACAATATGAATCAGATCCCACAGACAATATGAATCAGATCCCAAAGGCCACATGAATCAGATCCCACAGACAGCATGAATCAGATTCCACAGACAATATGAATCAGATCCCACAGACAATATGAATCAGATCCCACAGACAACATGTATCAGATCCCATAGGCAGCATGCTAGGTATTAGTAAGTTAGGTATTTATTATGCAAAATAGGGGACAGGTCAGTGAGGAATCAGTGACCTGTCAGCAGTCTGCATTATGAATATATAATCAGAGCACCACATACACCAGCCCCGCCATAGGGCACGAGCATATCATTAACTACAAACTGAAAATAAAGATTAAGAAACAACCATAAGATGGATTTCATCAACCCAGGTATCATTTTATTCAGTATAACGGCGCTGACCTGACATTGTCAGTAGGTTATTGTGCACAATCCTGCTGCAGGTTCCCTTAAGCAGCACATGAAGTCACTGACATGTGCTGGACACAAACTGTGCTATCAAAGGGTGGAAAGTATGGTCATACTAACCAATGTGCTCTGCCATAGTATAACTACTTGTTATTGATATTAATGCCAGCAGATGTCACGCATGGTCATTTTTGTGACATCCTGTGATTCAGACAGGCATTGTTACCTCACAACGTGATGTCACAATGATTGTAGTCTGTGTAAACTGGTGTTCAGGGGAAAATGCTCATTTCAGAACGTGAAGACAATGAGAACAGAGGTCCAAGGATCGAGGATACATATTCTCTTTTCAGGAGGTGAAGACGAGGAAACGGAGGACCCAAGATCGAGGATACAGATTCTCTTTTCAGGCAGTGAAGACGACGAAGCAGAGGATCCAGGATCGAGGATACAGATTCTCTTTTCAGGAGGTGAAGACGAGGAAGCGGAGGACCCAGGATCGAGGATACAGATTCTCTTTTCAGGAGATGAAGACGATTAAACGGAGGACCCAGGATCGAGCATACAGATTCTCTTTTCAGGCGGTGAAGACGAGGAGAAGGAGGACCCAGGATCGAGGATACAGATTCTCTTTTCAGGAGGTGAAGACGAGGAAGCGGAGGACCCAGGATCGAGGATACAGATTCTCTTTTCAGGAGGTGAAGACGAGGTGAAGGAGGAACCAGGATCGAGATACAGATTCTCTTTTCAGGAGGTGAAGACGAGGAGACGGAGGATCCAGGATCGAGGATACAAATTCTCTTTTCAGGCGGTGAAGACGAGGAAGCGGAGGATCCAGGATCGAGGATACAGATTCTCTTTTCAGGAGGTGAAGACGAGGAAGCGGAGGACCCAGGTTTGAGGATACAGATTCTCTTTTCAGGAGGTGAAGACGAGGAGACGGAGGATCCAGGATCAAGGATACAGATTCTCTTTTCAGGCGGTGAAGACGAGGAAGCGGAGGATCCAGGATCGAGGATACAGATTCTCTTTTCAGGCGGTGAAGACGAGGAAGCGGAGGACCCAGGATCGAGGATACAGATTCTCTTTTCAGGAGGTGAAGACGAGGAGAAGGAGGACACAGGATCGAGGATACAGATTCTCTTTTTAGGAGGTGAAGACGAGGAAATGGGGGACCCAGGATCGAGGATACAGATTCTCTTTCCAGGAAGTGTAGACGAGGAGAAGGAGGACTCAGGATCGAGGATACAGATTCTCATTTTAGGAGATGCACACGAGGAGAACGAGGAGCCAGGATCAAGGATACAGGTAGCTTAGAAACTTTACACTTGTTCAGATAGTGAACCTTGTACCAACATGGACGTCTACCCTCCAAGTCTATGGTTGTAAAGTACTATATTTCTTTAGTCTTTGCTGTCAGAATCTCTAGACTTTAGATATGAAGGTTTTAAGTGAGGTCAAAAGGTGGAATGTTGAGCACTCAGAGTTCCATGCAGCAAATGTGAGGTCACCCATGGGGTTATCAGAGAGGTCAGCACAAAGATGGCAACTAGGATGGAGACACCACAGTGGGTTGTTTAGTTATTAACTCTTCAAGTGGTAATTGTGGTTGGTACAGATAGTTATTGGGGTGAAAAGCTGCCATTATTTCACCACATGAATGAGGGCATTGTATAATTACATTGTGGATATATATTGTATTTGCACCACATTTTTTTAGCAAATTTCACTGTCTTATAAGCCTTTTTCCATGTATTAAACTATCGTAACTGTATATGTTAAAACATAAAAATAACATGAAGGGGGCATAGTACTTTTGACATGAAGTACAATATATGTATAATGCACATCCACATATTCTAGACAGTTAATGACAAGAATAAATACATTTATGTTGCAATCATTTTTAATATGCATACAAAAATTCTATTTGCTAAACAATGATTGCTGTGAATTGTAACACGTGATACGTGATACATTGCTCTCATCTAACATTGGGAAGTGTTCTACCATGCTTAAAAAGTTTAACTAGCGTAATGTGCCCCAACTATACCATTAAGGTAAGGCATTTGATAAATGTGGAGTATACGAACGACTTTGCATATAGGGGATTGTTATATATTATACATTATGTTCTCACGTATGTGCAAATAACAGGGAACCTAGTAACAATCTAGTTTAAATACCACTGAGCACATGTAATAAACTCAAACAATCAAAATACATAATTTATTTTTCCAGTAGCCTTCAGATTTCTAGACCAATGCATGGCACTTATTGCTTTTTCTTTCCAGGGACAGTATCTGGATGCTGGAATGAAGACTGAAGAACATAGCATTATCCATGAGTTGTTTAGTCTTAATCGTTTCATATGCCTGTACATTATATTTGATGCCTTCTGATGTCATCAGAAATGACATTGTGGTTTACCACATCTGCAGAGCTACAGGAAAAAACCCAATACTGGTTCCATTATTGACCAGTTGATTTATGCCACTTAAGGAATCTGTTATGGTATAACGGTACTAAGTCTGTAACCTAGGATGTAATGTTTGTGGGGGGTAGTGTTTGTAGGGGGCAGTGTTTGTGGGGTTTAGTGTTTGTAGGGGGCAGTGTTTATAGGGGGCAGTGTTTGTGGGGGGCAGTGTTTGTGGGGGGCAGTGTTTGTAGAGGGCAGTGTTTGTTTTCTCTTTTTGCAGTGAAGATGAACGTAACCACACTATGACCTCCCATTGGTGAAGAAGATGTGTGGCGTGCTACTAGGATATAATAAAGAAGATCTGGTTTCAGGAAACTACACTTAACATCATTGCTATACATATACATCAGTTAGTTGTAGTATGGCCTTGGTCCAGGGTTCTTGAACTGATTGCCTTTTCTCGGGGTCGAGAAGGAATTTTTTCACTGTGACACAGATTGGCTCAATGTGTCCAGGTTTTTTGCCTTCTTCTGGACCAATGGCTTTAGGTAGAAATAGAGATTGTATTTAATAAAATATGTTTAAAATTCAATGATTTGTCTCCTCCTAATTTCTTTATATTACATAGTGCTCTCATAGTTTTTATATGTTAGTTCTCAACTTTACAAACCATGGCTGCTGCAATATGAAGACAAACAGAATACACAGAGATGGTAATGGATGGATAGATGGCCACATAGGCGAACATATGGTTTCCAGAAAATTTAATTTGCAGCTATTTCCAATTGCCTGAAACACATATGTATAACTCTGATGTCTCCTAGGATTTTATTGAACTAAACAATTCCAATGGCTTTTTATGAAGTTGACAAAAATGTTCCTCTTATTTAGGCGGTTAGAACAGGCTAGCTGTTTTCAGAGTGAAGAAGCAATGGCCTGTCACTAAGCCTTTATATATTTTTGTCAACTTTCGGAGCAGTTTTCTGTTTGTGCACCTTGTAGAGGGTACGGGTCCCAGCATTGTACAGTATAGCTTTATAATACAGTGGACAAGGATGGGACAGGCAAGGCTATGTCTGGCAGTGTGGGGCCAGCTCAGACAGTCCTGGCAGCAGCAGTACAGTATCCATTCCAGTCAGAGGCATAGCTAGGGTTTCAGCTAAAGGAGGGGGGGGGTGAGGAATCTGACTGTGCCCCTAACCGGTAATCCTGACTCCACCTATGTAGTGCACCTTTGTGAGTATAGGGGAACATCACCAGATGACCGCGCTGTGATTGAAAATCTATGTACAAAAACGAAGACTGATTTTACTATATGGGGGCCATATAGTGATAGATACCAATCCTGCAGACCATATAATAGATCACAGTTATATATGGTGGCTTACAGCTGACGTTCTTTCTAATGGAATTGTTCACTTTACTCATCTTTTCCATCTGGCCCAGACCGGCATGACAACTTCTCCGGCCAGGACTCGTCTGCAGAGAGTACAACAAAGCCACATCTGACTTCCCACATTTCCAGCATCGTCCATAGCTATCCCTAACCTGCACAAAACTTCTCATCCTGCTGATACCCCAATACTGAGCCACTGCTGCCGTGTGTGCTTTAGAGCATATTAATGCCCTGTGATAGTGCCATACACATTTTGTCCCTGAAAAGTAATAATACCCCATATGCAACTTTGATGGTCACATGGTCACAATACTCTGAGTGCCCTATAACAATAATGCATAAAGGGAAGGTGCCACCAGTTTTCTTGTATTTTTTTTTTGTGTGAAATTAAGCTTAAAATAGTAATTATAATGTATTAATGCAATGTTTGCACTGTTTGCAAACATTTCTATATGAAAAATATTATATATTTTTCTACAAATATACATATTTACCACTAGGGGGAGCATTTTCCATTTTAGACCTCAAGCAGCTATAGTAAAGGCCCCTTCACACTCAGCGACGCTGCAGCGATACCGACAACGATCCGGATCGCTGCAGCGTCGCTGTTTGGTCGCTGGAGAGCTGTCACACAGACAGCTCTCCAGCGACCAACGATCCCGAAGTCCCCGGGTAACCAGGGTAAACATCGGGTAACTAAGCGCAGGGCCGCGCTTAGTAACCCGATGTTTACCCTGGTTACCAGCGTAAAAGTTAAAAAAAACAAACAGTACATACTTACCTACCGCTGTCTGTCCCCGGCGCTCTGCTTCTCTGCACTCCTCCTGTACTGGCTGTGAGCACAGCGGCCGGAAAGCAGAGCGGTGACGTCACCGCTCTGCTTTCCGGCTGACCGACGCTCACAGCCAGTACAGGAGGAGTGCAGAGCACAGCGCCGGGGACAGACAGCGGTAGGTAAGTATGTAGTGTTTGTTTTTTTTAACTTTTACGCTGGTAACCAGGGTAAACATCGGGTTACTAAGCGCGGCCCTGCGCTTAGTTACCCGATGTTTACCCTGGTTACCAGTGAAGACATCGCTGGATCGGTGTCACACACGCCGATCCAGCGATGTCCACGGGAGATCCAGCGACGAAATAAAGTTCTGGACTTTGTTCAGCGACCAACGATCTCCCAGCAGGGGCCTGATCATTGGTCGCTGTCACACATAACGATTTCCTTAACGATATCGTTGCTACGTCACAAAAAGCAACGATATCGTTAAGGATATCGTTATGTGTGAAGGTACCTTAAGATTTAGCAGCTCTGCCCCAGGGATATTAGACCACCCAAAAGGGGAGGGAAATGGTGATGTCAGCAGTTACTGCTCCAACAGTAAGAATGAAGAGCAGCATCACAGGGCAGCACCATTTTGTGTGTGACTGCCCTGTGACCTGCTGTCATCAGCAGTTACTGCATCAGAGTGACAGCTCGTATATGTGACAGCTCGTATATATATGCAGCATGTATGTAGCATGTATGTAGCATGTATGCAGCATGTATGTAGCATGCATGTATGTAGCATGCATGTAGCATGCATGTATGTAGCATGCATGTATGTAGCACGTATGTATGGAGTATATATGGAGTATGTATGGAGTATTTTTTTTTTTTCATTCAACACATTAGCCGGATGATGGGACTATTACTGTACCATAATTGGCTAATGTGTCAATCACTGTCATTGTAGCAGGCATCGTCCGATGGGACTTGTAGTCCCATCGGACGATGCTTGCACACACGCATAGAGACCCCCCCCACGCCGCACAGAGCCCCCCACGCCGCACAGAGACCCCCCCACGCCGCACAGAGCCCCCCCCCCACGCCGCACAGAGACCCCCCCATGCCGCACAGAGACCCCCCCCACGCCGCACAGAGCCCCCCACGCCGCACAGAGACCCCCCCACGCCGCACAGAGACCCCCCCCCACGCCGCACAGAGGGGGAGAGCGACACAGGGGGAGAGTGCAGTTTACCGGAGATCACTGGGACTGTGTGCAAGTTGGGAGGCGGAGACAGAGCAGAGGGAAGCACACAGGGCAGCGGGTGAGAGCAGAGGCTGTCTGCCCAGAACCAGCAGTGCCTGGAGTACAGAGGAGCAGTCAGTGCTTCTGTCCTGCGATAGAGAGTAAGTGGATCTCAACAGATAGCACTGGACTATAATAAAATGGCAGCTAGTCACACCTACAGCAGTGAGTTGTGCAGCCCACAGAGGCGTGCCCAGCTCACTGCTAATGCTGCTGCAATGTTACAGATAGGGTCCGAGCCGGTCTATTATCTCCTATGTCCATGGGGTGCCGTAATCTGACACTGATAGTGCCCTGCTACTGCTGCAAAACCAAGATGTCAGCCCCCAGTTCCTTCTTTCTACTCATATAACACACGGAATCTGTTTTACATGCATTCAAATCTGGGTTATAACAGCATGTTATGCTACATTACATTGATTAATTAATGATCTATAAACGCGGTACCTTCCCTTTAAGTGCCCAATAAACATTTAATCAAATCCCCTAAGTTCCCTTATGTACATTCTCCACTATACACATTATGGTGGGCCCACAGGTCCCCTATACACCGCATGATGATTCCACAATTTCCCTATGCATCATATGATGTTCCCACTGCTCCCCTATACACAGTATGATGATCCCACTGCTCCCTTGTACACAGTATAATGTCAACAGAACTCCACTATAGAAAGTATTATGCCCTCCAGACTTCCCTTATATACAGTATATTGGGCCAACTGCTCCCCTTTGCACAGTATAATGCATTCACAGCTCCCAATACACAGTATGGTGGGCCCACAGCTCCTGTTCAGGCAGTATGATGTTCTCCACAGTTTCCCTGTACACAGTATAATGGGCCAACTTCTCCCTTATACACCGTATAAAATAACCACAGCTCTTCTATACACAGTATGGTAGGCTCACAGCTCCCTTATACACAGGAGGATGTGCCCGCAGCTTCGTATATACAGTATGATGTCCAACAGAGTTCCCCTACACATAGAATGATGTCCCCATTGCTCCCCCAAAACTCAGTATAATAGTTAATAGCATTCTGACGCCGTGCGGCGCCGGCACTGAGTATTCCACTGCCTAGAGGAAATTAACTTTATTCCTCCCGGAAGCCTCACTCTTCCAGTCATAGGGGCGGCACTGGCACGCTTTCATTCACCACTTTGTGTATAGTGAGTGGCAGCTGTAACCATGCCCATGACCTAGACTGACAGCCGGCTTACCACCCTCTACCACCCTGTAGCTACGCTACGCTATTGGTGCCCCTATAAACAAAAATGCTTCTTAACTTAAAATCCTGGAGGGCATTCTAAGGGACGCTATACTGGAGTATCTGAAGAGTGCCCCTCTCAGCTTATACTCGAGTCATGGTGGGCGGCAGGGTCGGCGGGTGAGGGGGAGAGGGCGCTGAGGCATACTTACCTAGTCCTGGCGCTCCTGACGCTGCCCCTGCCTGTCACACTGTCTCCGGGTGCCGCAGCTCTTCCTGTCAGCGGTCACGCGGGACCGCTCATTAGAGAAATGAATATGGACTCCACTCCCATACGGGTGGAGCCGCATATTCATTCCTCTGAGCGGTGCCAGTGACCGCTTACAGGAAGAGCTGCGGCACCTGGAGACAGTGTGACAGGCAGGGGCAGCGTCAGGAGCGGCAGGACTAGGTGAGTATTTTATATTCACCTGTCCGCGTTCCACACGCCGGGCGTCGCTCCATCTTCCCGGCGCCACTCCATCTTCCCAGCGTCTCTGCGCTATGACTGTGCAGGTAAGAGGGCGCGATGACGCATATAGTGTGCGCGGCGCCCTCTGCCTGATCAGTCAGTGCAGAGAGACGCCGGGACGAGACGCCGGAACGAGACGCCGGGAGCTGCAATCAAGAGAGGTGAGTATGGCTTTTTTTTCTTTTATTATTGCAGCAGCAGCAGCAATGGCAGAGCTTTATAAGGAGCATGTATGGGGCAAGAATGAACGGTGCACAGCTTTATAAGGAGCATATATGGGGCAAGAATGAACGGTGCACAGCTTTATAAGGAGCATATATGGGGCAAGAATGAACGGTGCACAGCTTTATAAGGAGCATATATGGGGCAAGAATGAACGGTGCACAGCTTTATAAGGAGCATATATGGGGCAAGAATGAACGGTGCACAGCTTTATAAGGAGCATATATGGGGCAAGAATGAACGGTGCACAGCTTTACAAGGAACATATATGGGGCAAGAATGAACGGTGCAGAGCACTATATGGCACAGATATGGGGCAATAGTGAACGGTGCAGAGCACTATATGGCACAGCTATGGGGCAAGAATGAACGGTGCAGAGCACTATATGGCAGAGCTATGGGGCAAGAATGAACGGTGCAGAGCACTATATGGCACATGTTTTGAGTTCTGTTTTTGGGCTCCCTCTGGTGGTTACTGATGGTACTGGGTGACTTGTCTTTCCTGGGTTTCTGGGTTCCACCTGTTCCATCAGCATATGGGAGTTTCCTATTTAACCTGGCTTTGCTGGCATTTCCTCGCCGGTTATCAATGTATCCAGTGTGTCTTGTTACCTCTGCTTCCTGCTCCTAGAACCTTCTGGACAAGCTAAGTTTGGATTTTCCTGTTTTGTGTTTTGCTTAATTTGGTTTTTAGTCCAGCCTGCAGATATGTGATTCTCTGCTGCTGGTTGCTCTAGTGGGCTGAAATGGCTTTTCATGTACCATGAGTTGGCACATGAGTTCAAGTAATTTCAGGATGGTTTTTTGAAGGGTTTTTCGCTGACCGCGCAGTTCACTTTTGTATCCTCTGCTATCTAGCTTTAGCGGGCCTCATTTTGCTGAAACTGTTTTCATACTACGTATGTGCTTTCCTCTCATTTCACCGTCATTATATGTGGGGGGCTGCTATTTGCTGTGGGGTATTTCTCTGGAGGCAAGAGAGGTCTGTGTTTCTTCTGATAGGGGAAGTTAGATCTTCGGCTGGAGCGAGACGTCTAGGATCATCGTAGGCACGTTCCCCGGCTACTTTTATTTGTGTGTTAGGTTCAGGGTCGCGGTCAGCTCAGGTTCCATCGCCCTAGAGCTTGTTTGTATCTGTGCTTGTCCTTTTTGTGATCCCCTGCCATTGGGATCATGACAGTATAACCGGCCCACAAAGTGTTAATTGTATTGGCTGAAGTAGGAGGATAAGTAGTCTGAGGAAGTTTTTTTTTTTTTTCCCCTCAGAGTTTGCTGCCTAGCCTTATTGCAGCCTGGCTACTTCCTCCTCCTCTTAATCTTTGAATGGCTCTGATCTCAGCTGTTTATCATGGACGTCCAGAGTTTGGCTTCCAGCCTGAATAATCTTGCCACTAAGGTTCAAAATATACAGGATTTTGTTGTACATGCTCCTATGTCTGAACCTAGAATTCCTGTCCCAGAGTTTTTTTCTGGAGATAGATCTCGTTTTCTGAATTTTAGGAACAATTGCAAGTTGTTTCTTTCTTTGAAATCTCGCTCCTCTGGAGACCCTGCTCAGCAAGTCAAGATAATTATATCTTTCCTGCGGGGTGACCCTCAGGATTGGGCATTTGCATTGGCACCAGGGGACCCTGCGTTGCTTAATGCAGATGCGTTTTTTCTGGCATTGGGTTTGCTCTATGAGGAACCTAACCAAGAGATTCAGGCTGAAAAAGCTTTGTTGGCCCTCTCTCAGGGGCAAGATGAAGCAGAAATTTATTGTCAAAAATTTCGGAAGTGGTCGGTACTTACTCAGTGGAATGAGTGCGCTCTGGCTGCAAAGTTTAGAGATGGCCTTTCTGAGGCCATTAAAGATGTTATGGTGGGGTTCCCTGCGCCTGCTGGTCTGAATGAGTCTATGACTATGGCTGTTCAGATTGATCGGCGTTTACGGGAGCGCAAACCTGTGCATCATTTGGCGGTGTCGTCTGAACCGTCACCTGAGATAATGCAATGTGATAGAATTCAGTCCAGAAGTGAACGGCAAAAGTATAGGCGGAAAAAAGGGTTGTGCTTTTATTGTGGTGATTCAGCTCATGTTATATCAGCATGCTCTAAACGCACAAAAAAGGTTGATAAGTCTGTTGCCATTAGTACTTTACAGTCTAAGTTCATTCTGTCTGTGACTCTGATTTGTTCATTATCATCCATTTCCGTCGATGCCTATGTGGATTCAGGCGCTGCCCTGAGTCTTATGGATTGGTCATTTGCCAATCGCTGTGGGTTTAGTCTGGAGCCTCTGGAAGTCCCTATTCCTTTGAAGGGAATTGACTCTACACCTTTGGCTATGAATAAACCTCAGTACTGGACACAAGTGACCATGCGTATGACTCCCGTTCATCAGGAGGTGATTCGCTTCCTGGTACTGTATAATTTGCATGATGTTCTAGTACTTGGTCTGCCATGGTTACAAACTCATAATCCAGTCCTTGACTGGAAATCAGTGTCTGTGTTAAGCTGGGGTTGTCAGGGGGTTCATGATGATGCACCTCCGATTTCTATCGCTTCATCTACTCCTTCTGAGATTCCTGTGTTTTTGTCTGACTATCGGGATGTTTTTGAGGAGCCTAAGCTCAGTTCGCTTCCTCCTCACAGGGATTGCGATTGTGCTATAAATTTAATTCCGGGCAGTAAATTTCCTAAAGGTCGTTTGTTCAATCTGTCAGTGCCAGAGCATACTGCTATGCGGGATTATGTTAAGGAGTCCTTGGAAAAGGGACATATCCGTCCATCTTTGTCCCCTTTGGGAGCAGGTTTTTTTTTCGTGGCCAAGAAAGATGGTTCCTTGAGGCCTTGTATAGATTATCGTCTTTTGAATAAGATTACCGTAAAATATCAGTATCCTTTGCCATTGTTGACTGATTTGTTTGCTCGCATTAAGGGGGCTAAATGGTTCACTAAGATTGATCTTCGGGGTGCGTATAATCTTATACGAATAAAGCAAGGTGATGAGTGGAAAACCGCATTTAATACGCCTGAGGGCCATTTTGAGTATTTGGTAATGCCTTTTGGACTTTCTAATGCTCCTTCAGTCTTCCAGTCCTTTATGCACGATATTTTCCGTGAATATCTGGATAAATTGATGACTGGGAGTCTCATGTTCAGCAGGTCAGGAAGGTGTTTCAGGTCCTGCGGGCCAATTCCTTGTTTGTAAAAGGCTCAAAGTGTCTCTTTGGAGTCCAGAAGATTTCTTTCTTGGGGTATATTTTTTCCCCTTCTACTATTGAGATGGATCCCGTCAAGGTTCAGGCTATTTGTGACTGGACGCAGCCTACATCTCTTAAGAGTCTACAGAAGTTCTTGGGCTTTGCTAATTTCTATCGTCGTTTTATAACTAATTTTTCTAGTGTTGTTAAGCCTTTGACGGATTTGACTAAGAAGGGTGCTGATGTTGCTAATTGGTCTCCTGCGGCTGTGGAGGCCTTTCAGGAACTTAAGCGCCGGTTTTCTTCTGCTCCTGTGTTGCGTCAGCCAGATGTTTCGCTCCCTTTTCAGGTTGAGGTTGATGCTTCCGAGATTGGAGCGGGGGCGGTTTTGTCACAGAGAAGCTCCGATGGCTCAGTGATGAAGCCATGCGCGTTTTTTTCTAGAAAGTTTTCGCCGGCTGAGCGGAATTATGATGTTGGTAATCGGGAACTTTTGGCCATGAAGTGGGCATTTGAGGAGTGGCGTCATTGGCTAGAGGGTGCTAGACATCGTGTGGTGGTCTTGACTGATCACAAAAATTTGATTTACCTTGAGTCTGCCAGGCGTCTGAATCCTAGACAGGCTCGTTGGTCACTGTTTTTCTCTCGTTTCAATTTTGTGGTTTCATACCTGCCAGGTTCAAAGAATGTGAAGGCGGATGCTCTTTCTAGGAGTTTTGTGCCTGACTCCCTTGGAAATTCTGAGCCCTCTGGTATCCTTAGGGATGGGGTGATTTTGTCTGCTGTCTCCCCAGACTTGCGACGTGCTTTGCAGGAGTTTCAGGTGGCTAAACCTGATCGTTGTCCGCCTGAGAGACTGTTTGTTCCGGATAATTGGACCAGTAGAGTCATCTCCGAGGTCCATTCTTCTGCGTTGGCAGGTCATCCTGGAATATTTGGTACTAGAGACTTGGTGGCCAGGTCTTTTTGGTGGCCTTCCTTGTCAAGGGATGTGCGTTCTTTTGTGCAGTCTTGTGAGGTTTGTGCTCGGGCTAAGCCTTGCTGTTCTCGGGCCAGTGGATTGATGTCACCTTTGCCTATCCCGAAGAGGCCTTGGACGCACATTTCCATGGACTTTATTTCGGATCTCCCTGTCTCTCAAAAAATGTCCGTCATCTGGGTTGTGTGTGATCGCTTTTCTAAAATGGTTCATCTGGTACCCTTGCCTAAGTTGCCTTCCTCCTCTGAGTTGGTCCCTCTGTTTTTTCAGAATGTGGTTCGTTTGCATGGGATTCCTGAGAACATCGTTTCTGACAGGGGATCCCAGTTTGTGTCTAGATTTTGGCGGACTTTCTGTGCTAAGATGGGCATTGATTTGTCCTTTTCGTCTGCATTCCATCCTCAGACGAATGGCCAGACTGAACGAACTAATCAGACCTTGGAAATTTATTTAAGGTGTTTTGTTTCTGCTGATCAGGATGACTGGGTTACCTTTTTGCCGCTGGCCGAGTTTGCGCTTAATAATCGGGCTAGTTCTGCTACCTTGGTTTCTCCTTTCTTTTGTAATTCGGGGTTTCATCCTCGTTTTTCCTCTGGTCAGGTGGAACCTTCTGATTGTCCTGGAGTGGACATGGCGGTGGATAGGTTGCATCGGATTTGGAGTCATGTGGTGGACAATTTGAAGTTGTCCCAGGAGAAGGCTCAGCAGTTTGCTAATCGCCGTCGCCGCGTGGGTCCTCGACTTCTTGTTGGTGACTTGGTGTGGTTGTCTTCTCGTTTTGTTCCTATGAAGGTCTCTTCTCCTAAGTTCAAGCCTCGGTTCATCGGTCCCTATAGGATCTTGGAAATTCTTAACCCTGTGTCGTTTCGTTTGGATCTCCCGGCATCGTTTGCTATTCATAATGTGTTTCATCGGTCGTTGTTGCGGAAGTATGAGGTACCTGTTGTTCCTTCTCTTGAGCCTCCTGCTCCAGTGCTGGTGGAGGGAGAATTGGAGTATGTTGTGGAGAAGATCTTGGATTCTCGTGTTTCCAGACGGAAACTCCAGTATTTGGTCAAGTGGAAGGGTTATGGTCAGGAGGATAATTCTTGGGTGGTTGCCTCGGATGTTCATGCTGATGATTTGGTTCGCGCTTTTCATAGGGCTCATCCTGGTCGCCCTGGTGGTTCTCGTGAGGGTTCGGTGACCCCTCCTCAAGGGGGGGTACTGTTGTAAGTTCTGTTTTTGGGCTCCCTCTGGTGGTAGTAACATAGTAACATAGTAACATAGTTAGTAAGGCCGAAAAAAGACATTTGTCCATCCAGTTCAGCCTATATTCCATCATAATAAATCCCCAGATCTAGGTCCTTCTACAGAACCTAATAATTGTATGATACAATATTGTTCTGCTCCAGGAAGACATCCAGGCCTCTCTTGAACCCCTCGACTGAGTTCGCCATCACCACCTCCTCAGGCAAGCAATTCCAGATTCTCACTGCCCTAACAGTAAAGAATCCTCTTCTATGTTGGTGGAAAAACCTTCTCTCCTCCACACGCAAAGAATGCCCCCTTGTGCCCGTCACCTTCCTTGGTATAAACAGATCCTCAGCGAGATATTTGTATTGTCCCCTTATATACTTATACATGGTTATTAGATCGCCCCTCAGTCGTCTTTTTTCTAGACTAAATAATCCTAATTTCGCTAATCTATCTGGGTATTGTAGTTCTCCCATCCCCTTTATTAATTTTGTTGCCCTCCTTTGTACTCTCTCTAGTTCCATTATATCCTTCCTGAGCACCGGTGCCCAAAACTGGACACAGTACTCCATGTGTGGTCTAACTAGGGATTTGTACAGAGGCAGTATAATGCTCTCATCATGTGTATCCAGACCTCTTTTAATGCACCCCATGATCCTGTTTGCCTTGGCAGCTGCTGCCTGGCACTGGCTGCTCCAGGTAAGTTTATCATTAACTAGGATCCCCAAGTCCTTCTCCCTGTCAGATTTACCCAGTGGTTTCCCGTTCAGTGTGTAATGGTGATATTGATTCCCTCTTCCCATGTGTATAACCTTACATTTATCATTGTTAAACCTCATCTGCCACCTTTCAGCCCAAGTTTCCAACTTATCCAGATCCATCTGTAGCAGAATACTATCTTCTCTTGTATTAACTGCTTTACATAGTTTTGTATCATCTGCAAATATCGATATTTTACTGTGTAAACCTTCTACCAGATCATTAATGAATATGTTGAAGAGAACAGGTCCCAATACTGACCCCTGCGGTACCCCACTGGTCACAGCGACCCAGTTAGAGACTATACCATTTATAACCACCCTCTGCTTTCTATCACTAAGCCAGTTACTAACCCATTTACACACATTTTCCCCCAGACCAAGCATTCTCATTTTGTGTACCAACCTCTTGTGTGGCACGGTATCAAACGCTTTGGAAAAATCGAGATATACCATGTCCAATGACTCACCTTGGTCCAGTCTATAGCTTACCTCTTCATAAAAACTGATTAGATTGGTTTGACAGGAGCGATTTCTCATAAACCCATGCTGATATGGAGTTAAACAGTTATTCTCATTGAGATAATCCAGAATAACATCCCTCAGAAACCCTTCAAATATTTTACCAACAATAGAGGTTAGACTTACTGGCCTATAATTTCCAGGTTCACTTTTAGAGCCCTTTTTGAATATTGGCACCACATTTGCTATGCGCCAGTCCTGCGGAACAGACCCTGTCGCTATAGAGCCACTAAAAATAAGAAATAATGGTTTATCTATTACATTACTTAGTTCTCTTAGTACTCGTGGGTGTATGCCATCCGGACCCGGAGATTTATCTATTTTAATCTTATTTAGCCGGTTTCGCACCTCTTCTTGGGTTAGATTGGTGACCCTTAATATAGGGTTTTCATTGTTTCTTGGGATTTCACCTAGCATTTCATTTTCCACCGTGAATACCGTGGAGAAGAAGGTGTTTAATATGTTAGCTTTTTCCTCGTCATCTACAACCATTCTTTCCTCACTATTTTTTAAGGGGCCTACATTTTCAGTTTTTATTCTTTTACTATTGATATAGTTGAAGAACAGTTTGGGATTAGTTTTACTCTCCTTAGCAATGTGCTTCTCTGTTTCCTTTTTGGCAGCTTTAATTAGTTTTTTAGATAAAGTATTTATAGGGTTTGAACCCACGCCTCTGAAGAGACTGGAGCCTTAATCCAGCGCCTTAGACCGCTCAGCCATGCTACCCTCCGCTCAGCCATGCTACCCTGATGGTACTGGGTGACTTGTCTTTCCTGGGTTTCTGGGTTCCACCTGTTCCATCAGCATATGGGAGTTTCCTATTTAACCTGGCTTTGCTGGCATTTCCTCGCCGGTTATCAATGTATCCAGTGTGTCTTGTTACCTCTGCTTCCTGCTCCTAGAACCTTCTGGACAAGCTAAGTTTGGATTTTCCTGTTTTGTGTTTTGCTTAATTTGGTTTTTAGTCCAGCCTGCAGATATGTGATTCTCTGCTGCTGGTTGCTCTAGTGGGCTGAAATGGCTTTTCATGTACCATGAGTTGGCACATGAGTTCAAGTAATTTCAGGATGGTTTTTTGAAGGGTTTTTCGCTGACCGCGCAGTTCACTTTTGTATCCTCTGCTATCTAGCTTTAGCGGGCCTCATTTTGCTGAAACTGTTTTCATACTACGTATGTGCTTTCCTCTCATTTCACCGTCATTATATGTGGGGGGCTGCTATTTGCTGTGGGGTATTTCTCTGGAGGCAAGAGAGGTCTGTGTTTCTTCTGATAGGGGAAGTTAGATCTTCGGCTGGAGCGAGACGTCTAGGATCATCGTAGGCACGTTCCCCGGCTACTTTTATTTGTGTGTTAGGTTCAGGGTCGCGGTCAGCTCAGGTTCCATCGCCCTAGAGCTTGTTTGTATCTGTGCTTGTCCTTTTTGTGATCCCCTGCCATTGGGATCATGACAGGCACAGCTATGGGGCAATAATGAACGGTGCAGAGCACTATATGGCACAGCTATGGGGCAATAATGAACGGTGCAGAGCACTATATGGCACACCTTTCTATGTTACATCTATGGGGCAATAATGAACGGTGCAGAGCACTACATGGCACAGCTATGAGGCCATAATGAACGGTATGGAGCATCTATTTTTATTTTTGAAATTCACCGGTAGCTGCTGCATTTTCCACCATAGGCTTATACTCGAGTCAATAAGTTTTTTTGTAGCAAAATTAGGGGGGTCGGCTTATACTCGGATCGGCTTATACTCGAGTATATACGGTACATTGATTAGCGCCACTCCATGAAACACTGGAGCAGCGGACAGGTGACAAATTGCAGGCGATGGAGTGGAGCAGCGGTGAAAACATGGTTGGATTTTAAGCGACACTTCAGTGGTAACAAAAAATGCTGGAGAGGTGCTTTAAAATGTGATGCAGCTCATGGTTACTATACAGGGGGCTTGTTATACTAATACTTGTAAAAGACCCAGCTGGTAAGTATCAAAAGCCCTTGACCTCCCCATCTACAGTCTCCTCAGACAGCAACTATTACATGTGATAGAGTGCATATAATCTCATAACAAAACAGTGTAATAATCAGCTCCCTGTCCCCCCTCACCCACCTCAGCCCCAACAAAACCCTCATCCTCTCACATTCAACCCCCAGCGCCCTGTCCCCATCACCCACCTCATCCCCCACAATACCCCCATCCTCTCACATTCACACCACAGTGACCTGTTCCCCCTCCTCCACTTCAGCCCCCACAATACCCCATCCTCTCACATTCACCGCACAGTGACCATAACATACCTACTGTACCTTTAATCAATCTAATAAATTCCATCCCCACTTACCGATGAGATTGACTGCAGGACCATGAAGTGTCTAAGTGAATTACAAGGTAGGCACTAGGACCCAGCGTGCCTTTGTAAGGAGGTGGCGGGGACCCTCACAAACCTCCTCTCTCCTAAACATTATACGTGTGTTCCATGGAGCACCCTGGTGTTTATGACTGTTATGTGTGGTTCTTCAATGTTCTTATATTGTCCTGTAAATGTGTAATGTGTTATATACTCTATGCCATTCTAGCTCAGGGATCCAAGAAGTATCGTTTCTCCTTGCGGAGAGTGACATGTTAAGCATGATGAGATGAGGAAACTTAAAGCCACAATGCTTCTCTGGGAAATATGCAAATTGTCTCTTCAGAGAGGAAGAGGACTAGAACTCTAGTGCCACCTATTGGAAGTAGCAATCCTAACAGTCAATGTCGAACCTTTAACGAGCCTTGTCACATGACTTAGGATAAAAGCCAAAACAGAATCTCAATTTGTCTCAAGGACTAACCCTGAACTGGTCACCAATAGCTCCACCATTGTGTGGAGACACCAGTAATATTTTTGATGCATTAAATCCTCCTTCTCTATTCTATAAACACGCTGCTGGGGGTGAAGTATTAAATGGAGTCTGTCATCAGATTCATGCTGCTGAACCACGGGAAGCATAAATCAGATCCCACAGATAGTATGAATCAGATCCCACACACAGTATGGATCAGATCCCACAGGCAGCATGAATCAGATCCCACAGACAATATGAATCAGATCCCACAGACAGTATGAATCAGATCCCATAGACAGGGGCGGACTGGGCCGGGTGGCAGGAATGCATGTGCCCCCCGGGCCGGTGCCTGAGCAGCTGCACAGGGCCGCTGGAAGACCGGCAGCGATTTTACTGCATAGCGCACCGGCCCTTTAAATGGTCCTGCATGCGCGCGTTCAGTTGCCCGCACTGACAAGGGCTGTGGCGGCCGGCGTCAGTGCGGGTCGCGGCGGCGGCCGGGGTCAGTGCGGGTCGCGGCGGCGGCCGGCGTCAGTGCGGGTCGCAGCGGCGGCCGGCGTCAGTGCGGGTCGCGGGAGTGCACGGCTGCGGTCCTTCCTTGTTCCTGCCGCGGTCCTTGTTCCACTTCCTGCCGCCTGCCTGAGTGTGCTGAGTGTGCTCGTCTGCTGCTGCTGCCCTTGCTAGAGCGGGCAAGCAGGAGACCCCACGTGCACACGGAGATATTTGAAAAGGCTGGCGTGCAATTGGGCGCCTCCACTTGTGTCTGACGCTGGCCGGCCTGAACCAGCGTCAGAGAAAGACTGTTCTCCGAGAGACTCCTCACCAATGCTGCCTGGGATCCTCTACCACCGACGCTGGGACCCGAGCCACCTCAGCCCTTTATCCTACCAACCCCCCCATCTCAGGGACCTGGGTAAGTCCCAAGATGATTTTTTTAAATGTGCATATACAGCAGTTGAACCTATATAATGTGTAAAGACTGCTATATAAACATTATATAGGTGATGCTGCTGTATATAATCACTGTATCACCTATATAATGTATGTATAGCAGTCTATATGCATTATATAGTGAATACTGCTACTGATGTATATAGATTATATAGGTGACACTGCGGTGTGTGTATATATTTATACACACACACCCGTACATATATACACAGCAGTATCACCTATATAACGTATATATACATCGGTAGCAGTATTCACTATATAATGTATATAGACTGCTATACATACATTATAAAGGTGATACAGTGATTATATACAGCAGTATCACCTATATAATGTGTATATATAGCAGTCTATATACATTATATAGGGAATACTGGCATTGATGTGTATACTTGTTATATAGGCAATACTGGTGTGTGTGTGTGTGTGTGTGTATATATATATATATATATATATATACACACACACAGCAGTATCACCTATATATAACATACATACACATCAGTAGTAGTATTGCCTAAAGAATGTATATAGACTGCTGTATATACAATATATGTGATACTGGCTGCTTCTGTATATAATGATAGTATCACCTATATTATGTATATGCAGCAGTCTATATACATTCTATAGGCAATACTGCTACTGATGTGTATATTCGTTGTAGGTGACACTGCGGACGGTGTATGTATATATACATACACACACATATACCCAGCAATATCACCTATATATAACGTATATACAGTAGCAGTATCTCCTATAGAATATGTATAGACTGCTGTATATACATTATGTAGGTGATACTATCATTATATACAGCTGTAGCAGTATACATAACGTGTATCCAACATTTGCAGAATCATCTGTATAATGTATAGACTACTTCATATTCAATATATAGGTGATACTGCTGTGTATACTCGCAGTATCTATCTATCTATCTAATTGTCACTTTGTCTGTCACAGAAATCCCGACCGGCCACGACCAATCATCGACGGGCACAGTCGGGCTACGAATTGGCCCCCTCCCTACTCCCCTCCAGTCAGTGCCCCCATAGCGGTTTAGCAGTCCATTAAACTGACTGTGTTACACCGCGGCATAACACGGTGTAATGCAGCCTGTGACCGCTGCTATTAACCCTGTGTGACCAACTTTTTACTATTGATCCTGCCTATGCAGCATCAATAGTAAAAAGATCTAATGTTAAAAATAATAATAATAAAAAAAAAATCGTGCTATTCTCACCTTCCGGTACCTTTCCTGCTGCTCCTCGCGACGCTCCGGTTCCAAGAATGCATTGCGGCAATGACCAGAGATGACGTAGCGGTCTCGCGAGACCGCTACATCATCACGTGTTATTGCCGCAATGCATTCTTGGGACCGGAGCGTCGCGAGGAGCATCGGTAAAGGCCTGGGCTGGATCTGGGGGCCGCCGAAAGGTGAGTATATAACTATTTTTTATTTTAATTCTTTTTTTTAACAGGAATATGGTGCCCACATTGCTATATACTACGTGGGCTGTTATATACTACGTCTCTGTGCTATATACTACGTCGGCTGTGCTATATACTACGTGGCTCTGCAATATACTACATGGCTGTGCTATATACTACGTGGGCTGTGCTATATACTACGTGGGCTGTGCTATATACTACGTGGCTGTGCTATCTACTACGTGGCTGTGCTATATACTACATGGCCTGTGTTATATACCACGTGGCCTGTGTTATATACCACGAGGGCTGTGCTATATACTACTATACATATTCTAGCATACCCGATGCGTTAGAATCGGCCACCATCACGTGTGTGTGCGTATATATATATATATATATATATATATATATATATATATATATATGTATATATGTATTTTTATAGTCTAGAGATGTTTATATTGTATGGCGCTATGTATATAGTGTAGAATTCACACTATATACACTGCCACATCTCTACACTGTATAATATTTACACCGCTCTATATTCCTTAACACGGTATATAATATGCAGCTGTGTATATAATAGAATGTAGTATACTGTATATAAAGCCGAGTTTTTCAGCATATTTTTTTTTGTGCTAAAAACGCCCCCCCTCGGCTTATACACGAGTCATTGTCTCAGAAAGATGGAGGGGGAGCAGTGGGTCACAGAGGCAGGAGCCGGTGGCTGTGGCTAAAGCCTGTGCCGCTGCTAAAGAGAAATAAATATTCACTGCGCTGGCAATGAATATTTATTTCTCTTATAGCGTGCACAGCTGCCTGCTTCCAGCACACATCCTACTTACCTTCCTTGCGCGCCCTCGCTGCATCTCGTTCCTGCGCCAGCAGCTCTTCAGGCAGAGCGATCATGTGCCCTCCGCTCATTAAGGTAATGAGTATTCACCCCTCTCCACTCCCATAGGCGTGGAGTAAATATTCATTACCTTAATGAGCGGGGGACACGTGATCACCCGGCCACAGGAGCTGTTGGCACCGGAACGAGATGCTGCGAAGGCATGCAGTGAAGGTAAGTAGGATGTTTTTTTGTTTTTTTTTTAATTGGAACCATGCATACAAGAACAGGGATAAGGAGCCATGCAGACAAGAACGGGGATAAGGAGCCATGCAGGCAAGGACGGGGATAAGGAGCCATGCAGGCAAGGACGGGGATTAGGAGCCATGCATACAAGGATGGGGATAAGGAGCCATGCAGACAAGGACGGGGATAAGGAGCCATGCAGGCAAGGACGGGGATAAGGAGCCATGCAGGCAAGGACGGGGATTAGGAGCCATGCATACAAGGATGGGGATAAGGAGCCAATGCAGACAAGGACGGGGATAAGGAGCCATGCAGACAAGGACGGGGATAAGGAGCCATGCAGACAAGGACGGGGATAAGGAGCCATGCAGACAAGGACGGGGATAAGAAGCCATGCAGGCAAGGACGGGGATAAGAAGCCATGCAGACGAGGATGGGGATAAGGAGTCATGCAGACAAGGACCGGGATGAGGAGCCATACAGACAAGGACAGGGATAAGAAGCCATGCAGGCAAGGACGGGGATAAGAAGCCATGCAGACGAGGACGGGGATAAGGAGCCATGCAGACGAGGACGGGGATAAGGAGCCATGCAGACAAGGACAGGGATAAGAAGCCATGCAGGCAAGGACGGGGATAAGAAGCCATGCAGACGAGGACGGGGATAAGGAGTCATGCAGACAAGGACCGGGATGAGGAGCCATACAGACAAGGACAGGGATAAGGAACCATGCAGACAAGGACGGGGATAACATACAGACAAGGACAGGGATAAGGAGCCATGCAGACAAGGACGGGGATAAGGAGCCATACAGACAAGGACAGGGATAAGGAGCCATGCAGACGAGGACGGGGATAAGGGGTCATGCAGACAAGGACCGGGATGAGGAGCCATACAGACAAGGACGGGGATAAGGAGCCATGTAGACAAGGACGGGGATAAGGAGCCATGCAGACAAGGACGGGGATAAGGAACCATGCAGACAAGGATGGGGATAAGAAGCCATGCAGACAAGGATGGGGATAAGGAGCCATGCAGACAAAAATGGGGATAAGGAACCAAGCAGACAAGGACGGGGATAAGAAGCCATGCAGACAAGGACCGGTATGAGGAGCCATGCAGACAAGGACGGGGATAAGAAGCCATGCAGACAAGGACCGGGATAAGGAGCCATGCAGACAAGGATGGGGATAAGGAGCCATGCATACAAAAATGGGGATAAGGAACCATGCATTCAAGGATGAGGATAAGGAGCCATGGATACAGGAACGAGGGAGCCTGATTAAGTTCAGACTCTTTATTGGCCCATGTGGCAATGTTTAGGATCCATAACTGAACATTTCTCTGATATGGAAGTGAAATGTTGCCACATGGGCTAATAAAGAGTATAAAAAAAATTGGTTCCATTTTCTTCCACAAAAGTGGTACAATTTTCTTCCCACTTGCTGTCAGTGTGCAGTCTTTTTTTCTCAGCAGATGTTGCAGTCCGATACACGGCGAGTCAGACCATTGAGGAGATGGAGAAATTAATTTCTCCTTCTCCTCCACATCTATGCTGCAAGAGCATTGGAGCACTGACACTTGGCTTACGCTCGCAGCAGAGCAAGAGCCGGGTATCGTTGGCATATCACATCCGATTCCATATTCTACTGTGATTCCACCCTAATGAGTACCTGTATTAAGCCCACATTCACACATTCAGTATTTGTTCAGTATTTTAATCAGTATTTGTAAGCCAAAGCCAGGAGTGGGACAATCCAGAGGAAAAGTATAATAGAAACATATGCACCACTTCTGCATTTATCACCCACTCCTGGTTTTGGCTACAAATACTGAGGTGAAATACTGACCAAATACTGCTAGTGTGAATGTGGCTTTTTCTGTATTGTACTGTATATCTGCACAGTACCACTCCTCCTGTCCTGTATATATACACTGCACAGTACCGCCCCTCCTGTCTTGTATATATACACTGCACAGTACCACTCCTCCTGTCCTGTATATATACACTGCACAGTACCGCTCCTCCTGTCCTGTATATACACACTGCACAGTACCGCTCCTCCTGTCCTGTATATACACACTGCACAGTACCACTCCTCCTGTCCTGTATATATACACTGCACAGTACCGCTCCTCCTGTCCTGTATATATACACTGCACAGTACCGCTCCTCCTGTCCTGTATATACACACTGCACAGTACCGCTCCTCCTGTCCTGTATATATACACTGCACAGTACCGCTCCTCCTGTCCTGTATATATACACTGCACAGTACCGCTCCTCCTGTCCTGTATATATACACTGCACAGTACCACTCCTCCTGTCCTGTATCTATACACTGCACAGTACCACTCCTCCTGTCCTGTATATACACACTGCACAGTACCGCTCCTCCTGTCCTGTATATACACACTGCACAGTACCGCTCCTCCTGTCCTGTATATATACACTGCACAGTACCGCTCCTCCTGTCCTGTATATATACACTGCACAGTACCACTCCTCCTGTCCTGTATATATACACTGCACAGCACCACTCCTCCTGTCCTGTATCTATACACTGCACAGTACCGCTCCGCCTGTTCTGTATATATACACTGCACAGTACCGCTCCTCCTGTCCTGTATATAAACACTGCACAGTACCGCTTCCCCTGTCCTGTATATATACACTGCACAGTACCACTCCTCCTGTCCTGTATATATACACTGCACAGTACCACTCCTCCTGTCCTGTATATATACACTGCACAGTACCACTCCTCCTGTCCTGTATATATACACTGCACAGTACCACTCCTCCTGTCCTGTATATACACTGCACAGTACCGCTCCTCCTGTCCTGTATATATACACTGCACAGTACCACTCCTCCTGTCCTGTATATATACACTGCACAGTACCACTCCTCCTGTCCTGTATATATACACTGCACAGTACCACTCCTCCTGTCCTGTATATATACACTGCACATTACCACTCCTCCTGTCCTGTATATACACTGCACAGTACCGCTCCTCCTGTCCTGTATATACACTGCACAGTACCGCTCCTCCTGTCCTGTATATATACACTGCACAGTACCACTCCTCCTGTCCTGTATATATACACTGCACAGTACCACTCCTCCTGTCCTGTATATATACACTGCACAGTACCACTCCTCCTGTATATATACACTGCAGAGCACCACTCCTCCTGTCCTGTATATATACACTGCACAGTACCACTCCTCCTGTATATATACACTGTACAGTACCACTCCTCCTGTCCTGTATATATACACTGCACAGTACCACTCCTCCTGTCCTGTATATATACACTGCACAGTACCACTCCTCCTGTCCTGTATATATACACTGCACAGTACCACTCCTCCTGTCCTGTATATATACACTGCACAGTACCACTCCTCCTGTCCTGTATATATACACTGCACAGTACCACTCCTCCTGTATATATACACTGCACAGTACCACTCCTCCTGTCCTGTATATATACACTGCACAGTACCACTCCTCCTGTCCTGTATATATACACTGCACAGTACCGCCCCTCCTGTCCTGTATATATACACTGCACAGTACCACTCCTCCTGTCCTGTATATATACACTGCACAGTACCACTCCTCCTGTATATATACACTGCACAGTACCGCTCCTCCTGTTCTGTATATATACACTGCACAGTACCACTCCTCCTGTCCTGTATATATACACTGCACAGTACCACTCCTCCTGTCCTGTATATATACACTGCACAGTACCACTCCTCCTGTATATATACACTGCAGAGCACCACTCCTCCTGTCCTGTATATATACACTGCACAGTACCACTCCTCCTGTATATATACACTGTACAGTACCACTCCTCCTGTCCTGTATATATACTGCACAGTACCACTCCTCCTGTCCTGTATATATACACTGCACAGTACCACTCCTCCTGTCCTGTATATATACACTCCACAGTACCACTCCTCCTGTCCTGTATATATACACTGCACAGTACCACTCCTCCTGTCCTGTATATATACACTGCACAGTACCACTCCTCCTGTATATATACACTGCACAGTACCACTCCTCCTGTCCTGTATATATACTGCACAGTACCACTCCTCCTGTCCTGTATATATACACTCCACAGTACCACTCCTCCTGTCCTGTATATATACACTGCACAGTACCACTCCTCCTGTCCTGTATATATACACTGCACAGTACCACTCCTCCTGTATATATACACTGCACAGTACCACTCCTCCTGTCCTGTATATATACTGCACAGTACCACTCCTCCTGTCCTGTATATATACACTCCACAGTACCACTCCTCCTGTCCTGTATATATACACTGCACAGTACCACTCCTCCTGTCCTGTATATATACACTGCACAGTACCACTCCTCCTGTATATATACACTGCACAGTACCACTCCTCCTGTCCTGTATATATACACTGCACAGTACCACTCCTCCTGTCCTGTATATATACACTGCACAGTACCACTCCTCCTGTCCTGTATATATACACTGCACAGTACCGCCCCTCCTGTCCTGTATATATACACTGCACAGTACCACTCCTCCTGTCCTGTATATATACACTGCACAGTACCACTCCTCCTGTCCTGTATCTATACACTGCACAGTACCACTCCTCCTGTCCTGTATATATACACTGCACAGTACCGCCCCTCCTGTCCTGTATATATACACTGCACAGTACCACTCCTCCTGTCCTGTATATATACACTGCACAGTACCGCCCCTCCTGTCCTGTATATATACACTGCACAGTACCACTCCTCCTGTCCTGTATATATACACTGCACAGTACCACTCCTCCTGTCCTGTATATATACACTGCACAGTACCACTCCTCCTGTCCTGTATATATACACTGCACAGTACCACTCCTCCTGTCCTGTATATATACACTGCACAGTACCACTCCTCCTGTTCTATTGTCCGAGAGGTGACTTTGGACTTTGGGAAGGTCAATACTGGTTTATTATTTTCAGGTTTTTTTTAATGGGAAAGTAAAAAAAAAAATATTGGAAAACCCATTTAAATGGATATGGGTTTGTGTGGCAGGCAGGGCTGCTTTTTTGTCCCAGTCCGGCCTTGTGTTTGTCTCATTATACAGTGGGACTGTGCGTGTGTGTGTGTCAAAATATATATATTATATATTCACATGCTTGCAGTAACAAGACCACCTGTTCCCGGCGCTGGCACCAGAGAATCATCACAGTGCTCACGATATGAGGATTTACACATAGTGTCTGTAGACATGTAGCTTAAGATCCGAAAACCCCTTTAAGGATGGGTCGCTACTCATGGGCCACTGCTGTGCGCTTGCCCCCCAGGCTAAAATTTGCCAGCCAGCCCCTGCCCATAGACAATATGAATCAAATCCCACAGACAATATGAATCAGATCCCAAAGGCCACATGAATCAGATCCCACAGGCAGCATGAATCAGATCCCACAGACATTTTGAATCAGATCCCACAGACAATATGAATCAGATCCCACAGACAGTATGGATCAGATCCCACAGACAATATGCATCAGATCCCACAGACAATATGAATCATATCCCACAGACTGTATGAATCATATCCCACACAGTATGAAACAGAACCCACAAGCAACATGAATCAGATCCCAAAGGCCACATGAATCAGATCCCACAGACAATATGAATCAGATCCCAAAGGCCACATGAATCAGATCCCACAGACAATATGAATCAGATCCCAAAGGCCACATGAATCAGATCCCACAGGCAGCACGAATCAGATTCCACAGACAATTTGAATCAGATCCCACAGACAATATGAATCAGATCCCACAGACAGTATGAATCAGATCCCACAGACAATATGCATCAGATCCCACAGACAATATAAATCATATCCCACAGACTGTATGAATCATATCTCACACAGTATGAATCAGATCCCACAGGCAACATGAATCAGATCCCACAGGGAGCATGAATCAGATCCCACAGACAATATGAATCAGATCCCACAGACAATATGAATCAGATCCCAAAGGCCACATGAATCAGATCCCACAGGCATCATGAATCAGATTCCACAGACAAGTTGAATCAGATCCCACAGACAATATGAATCAGATCCCACAGACAGTATGGATCAGATCCCTCAGGCAGTATGGATCAGATCCCACAGGCAGCATGAATGAGATCCCACAAGCAGCATGAATCAGATCCCACAGACAATATGAATCAGATCCCACAGGCAGCATGAATCAGATCCCACAGACAATGTGAATCAGATCCCACAGACAATATGAATCAGATCCCAAAGGCCACATGAATCAGATCCCACAGGCAGCATGAATCAGATTCCACAGACAATATGAATCAGATCCCACAGACAATATGAATGAGATCCCATAGGCAGCATGAATCAGATCCCACAGGCAGCCTAAATCAGATCCCACAGACAATATGAATCAGATCCCACAGAAAACATGAATCAGAATCCACAGACAACATGTATCAGATCCCACAGGCAGCATGAATCCGATCCCAGAGGCAGCATGTTAGGTATTAGTAAGTTAGGCATTTATTATGCAAAATAGGGGGCAAGTCAGTGAGGGAGCAGTGACCTGTCAGCAGTCTGCATTATGAATATATTATCAGAGCACCACATACACCAGCCCCGCCATAGGGCACGAGCATATCATTAACTGCAAACTGAAAATAAAGATTAAGAAACAACCATAAGATGGATTTCATCAACCCAGGTATCATTTTATTCAGTATAACGGCGCCGACCTGACATTGTCAGTAGGTTATTGTGCCCAATCCTGCTACAGGTTCCCTTTAAGCAGCACATGAAGTCACTGCCATGTGCTGGACACAAACTGTGCTATCAAAGGGTGGAAAGTATGGTCATACTAACCAATGTGCTCTGCCATAGTATAACTACTTGTTATCGATGTTAATGCCATCAGATGTCACGCATGGTCATTTTTGTGACATCATGTGATACAGACAGGCATTGTTACCTCACAACGTGATGTCACAATGATTGTAGTCTGTGTAAACTGGTGTTCCGGGGAAAATGCTCATTTCAGAACGTGAAGACAATGAGAACAGTGCAAAACAGGTCCAAGGATCGAGGATACAGATTCTCTTTTCAGGAGGTAAAGACGAGGAAACGGAGGACCCAGGACCGAGGATACAGTGTAATGACCAGAGGTCCGAATATGATCCAGTGAGTCACAAACCAAGACCAAGGCAGAAATCTCCAACGGTATTTACTCAAAGGCAAAATAATCAAGGTAATATGGAGAATATTAAGGCAGATGCACCCCAAAGATACACTAGCTCAGCAGCAGCTGAAATCACTGTGCCACTCCAAGGTCTCCTGAGAACTGTATACTACAACAGACTAGTAAGAAATTTACCTAACAGGCAACTAAAAACAGGAACAAATGTAAATTGAATGTAGTGTTATTAAGGGAGCCCCTGGAATGGCACATTGAGTATAACTTACACAACTCTAATATAAGATACACCTCTAAAGTAACAACTTAACACTCTGAGCAGAGATACCCGGGTATCTATAACTATGGTACCGTATCCTGAGATAGATTTCCTCTCAGGCAGGAATCCGCACAGGCTGTAGCCAGTCCATATCTTCAGCGCCAATAAGTTACAGCAAGCTCCTCTTGTCTTGTCGGCCGATGCCGAGCCCAAACGCCGGGGACTTAGTTAGTGGTCTCACGATGTTGTCTCTGCTTCTGTAGCTCCTAGGAATGCTTCCACGACAATCCGTCCGTCTCTGTATCAGCCGTCTGTCCAGACTTGTTTCTCCACTCAATGCACAGGGAATCCACAGACTTCCAAATTCGTACTGGGTTCTTAGTAAAGTCTCAGTCTTTTCTTAGATAAAGGGTTAGCTCTTCTCCAGGAAACGTTAGCAGCACAAGTCTCTCACAGAGTTAAACAAAAGGTTAGCTCTTCTCCAGGGGAAGGTTAGCAACAAAAAGTCTCTCAAAAGCTTCTTTTCCTCCAAAAACACTTGCAGTAAATCCACACACAGTCTCTTTTTTAAGATCTCACAGCAGATTCTCCTTTGCTTCCCGCCTTTTCTCTCTCAGCTCTCACTTCCTAGTTTCACTTCACACACGAGACACTGGACCCCACCCCCCAGCACACATTGTCTCTGGGAGTTTTGCACTGTCTGTCCTCTGCTGCAACAGGCAAAAACCACAGGGTCCTAGTGCCCTCTCAGTGGGACTACAGTTCACCCTCTTACAACAGAATCTCTTTTCAGGCGGTGAAGACGAGGAAGCGGAGGATCCAGGATCGAGGATACAGATTCTCTTTTCAGGCGGTGAAGACAAGCAAGCGGAGGATCCAGGATCGAGGATACAGATTCTCTTTTCAGGCGGTGAAGACGAGTAAGCGGAGAACCCAGGATCGAGGATACAGATTCTCTTTTCAGAAGGTAAAGACGAGGAAGCGGAGGACCCAGGATCGAGGATACAGATTCTCTTTTCAGGCGGTGAAGACGAGGAGAAGGAGGACCCAGGATCGAGGATACAGATTCTCTTTTCAGGAGGTGAAGACAAGGAGAAGGAGGACCCAGGATCGAGGATACAGATTCTCTTTTCAGGAGGTGAAGACGAGGAAACGGAGGACCCAGGATCGAGGATACAGATTCTCTTTTCTGGCGGTGAAGACGAGGAAGCGGAGGATCCAGGATCGAGGATACAGATTCTCTTTTCAGGTGGTGAAGACGAGGAAGCGGAGGATCCAGGATCGAGGATACAGATTCTCTTTTCAGGAGGTGAAGACAAGGAGAAGGAGGACCCAGGATCGTGGATACAGATTCTCATTTCAGGCGGTGAAGACGAGGAAACGGAGGACCCAGGATCGAGGATACAGATTCTCTTTTCAGGCGGTGAAGACGAGTAAGCGGAAGACCCAGGATCGAGGATACAGATTCTCTTTTCAGAAGGTAAAGACGAGGAAGCGGAGGACCCAGGATCGAGGATACAGATTCTCTTTTCAGGCGGTGAAGACGAGGAGAAGGAGGACCCCGGATCGAGGATACTGATTCTCTTTTCAGGAGGTGAAGACGAGGAAACGGAGGACCCAGGATCGAGGATACAGATTCTCTTTTCAGGCGGTGAAGACGAGGAAGCGGAGGATCCAGCATTGAGAATACAGATTCTCTTTTCAGGCGGTGAAGAGGAGGAAGCGGAGGACCCAGGATCGAGGATACAGATTCTCTTTTCAGGAGGTGAAGACGAGGAAACGGAGGACCCAGGATCGAGGATACAGATTCTCTTTTCCGGCGGTGAAGACGAGGAAGCGAAGGATCCAGCATTGAGAATACAGATTCTCATTTCAGGCGGTGAAGACGAGGAAACGGAGGACCCAGGATCGAGGATACAGATTCTCTTTTCAGGCGGTGAAGACGAGTAAGCGGAAAACACAGGATCGAGGATACAGATTCTCTTTTCAGAAGGTAAAGACGAGGAAGCGGAGGACCCAGGATCGAGGATACAGATTCTCTTTTCAGGCGGTGAAGACGAGGAGAAGGAGGACCCCGGATCAAGGATACAGATTCTCTTTTCAGGAGGTGAAGATGAGGAAACGGAGGACCCAGGATCGAGGATACAGATTCTCTTTTCAGGCGGTGAAGACGAGGAAGCGGAGGATCCAGGATCGAGGATACAGATTCTCTTTTCAGGAGGTGAAGACGAGGAAACGGAGGACCCAGGATCGAGGATACAGATTCTCTTTTCAGGCGGTGAAGACGAGGAAGCGGAGGACCCAGGATCGAGGATACAGATTCTCTTTTCAGGCGGTGAAGACGAGGAAGCGGAGGATCCAGGATCGAGGATACAGATTCTATTTTCTGTTGGTGAAGATGAGTAAGCCGAGGACCCAGGATCGAGGATACAGATTCTCTTTTCAGAAGGTAAAGACGAGGAAGCGGAGGACCCAGGATTGAGGATACAGATTCTTTTTTCAGGCGGTGAAGACGAGGAGAAGGAGGACCCAGGATCAAGGATACAGATTCTCTTTTCAGGAGGTGAAGACAAGGAGAAGGAGGACCCAGGATCGAGGATACAGATTCTCTTTTCAGGAGGTGAAGACGAGGAAACGGAGGACCCAGGATCGAGGATACAGATTCTCTTTTCAGGCGGTGAAGACGAGGAAGCGGAGGATCCAGCATTGAGAATACAGATTCTCTTTTCAGGCGGTGAAGAGGAGGAAGCGGAGGACCCAGGATCGAGGATACTGATTCTCTTTTCAGGAGGTAAAGACGAGGAGAAGCATGACCCAGGATCGAGGATACAGATTCTCTTTTCAGGAGGTGAAGACAAGGAAACGGAGGACCCAGGAAAGAGGATACAGATTCTCTTTTCAGGCGGTGAAGACGAGGAATCGGAGTATCCAGGATCAAGGATACAGATTCTCTTTTCAGGAGGTGAAGACGAGGAAACGGAGGACCCAGTATCGAGGATACAGATTCTCTATTCAGGCGGTGAAGACGAGGAAGCGGAGGATCCAGGATCGAGGATACAGATTCTCTTTTCAGGCGGTGAAGACGAGGAAGCGGAGGATCCAGGATCGAGGATACAGATTCTCTTTTCAGGCGGTGAAGACGAGGAAGCGGAGGACCCAGGATCGAGGATACAGATTCTTTTTTTAGAAGGTGAAGACGAGGAAGCAGAGTATCCAGGATCGAGGATACAGATTCTCTTTTCAGGCGGTGAAGACGAGTAAGCGGAGGACCCAGGATCGAGGATACAGATTCTCTTTTCAGAAGGTAAAGACGAGGAAGCGGAGGACCCAGGATCGAGGATACAGATTCTCTTTTCAGGAGGTGAAGACGAGGAAACGGAGGACCCAGAATCAAGGATAAAGATTCTCTTTTCAGGCGGTGAAAACGAGGAAGCGGAGGATCCAGGATCGAGGATACAGATTCTCTTTTCAGGCGGTCAAGACGAGGAAACGGAGGATACAGGATCGAGGATACAGATTCTCTTTTCAGGCGGTGAAGACGAGGAAGCGGAGTATCCAGGATAAAGGATACAGATTCTCTTTTCAGGAGGTGAAGACGAGGAAACGGAGGACCCAGTATCGAGGATACAGATTCTCTTTTCAGGCGGTGAAGACGAGGAAGCGGAGGATCCAGGATCGAGGATACAGATTCTCTTTTCAGGCGGTGAAGACGAGGAAGCGGAGGATCCAGGATCGAGGATACAGATTCTCTTTTCAGGCGGTGAAGACGAGGAAGCGGAGGATCCAGGATCGAGGATGCAGATTCTCTTTTCATGCGGTGAAGACGAGTAAGCGGAGGACCCAGGATCGAGGATACAGATTCTCTTTTCAGAAGGTAAAGACGAGGAAGCGGAGTATCCAGGATCGAGGATACAGATTCTCTTTTCAGGCGGTGAAGACGAGTAAGCGGAGGACCCAGGATCGAGGATACAGATTCTCTTTTCAGAAGGTAAAGACGAGGAAGCGGAGGATACAGGATCGAGGATACAGATTCTCTTTTCAGGCGGTGAAGACGAGTAAGCGGAGGACCCAGGATCGAGGATACAGATTCTCTTTTCAGAAGGTAAAGACGAGGAAGCGGAGGACCCAGGATCGAGGATACAGATTCTCTTTTCAGGAGGTGAAGACGAGGAAACGGAGGACCCAGGATCAAGGATACAGATTCTCTTTTCAGGCGGTGAAAACGAGGAAGCGGAGGATCCAGGATCGAGGATACAGATTCTCTTTTCAGGCGGTGAAGACGAGGAAGCGGAGGATACCAGATCGAGGATACAGATTCTCTTTTCAGGCGGTGAAGACGAGTAAGCGGAGGACACAGGATCGAGGATACAGATTCTCTTTTCAGGCGGTGAAGACGAGGAAGCGGAGTATCCAGGATCGAGGATACAGATTCTCTTTTCAGGCGGTGAAGACGAGTAAGCGGAGGAGCCAGGATCGAGGATACAGATTCTCTTTTCAGAAGGTAAAGACGAGGAAGCGGAGAACCCAGGATCGAGAATACAGATTCTCTTTTCAGGCGGTGAAGACAAGGAGAAGGAGGACCCAGGATCGATGATACAGATTCTCTTTTCAGGAGGTGAAGACAAGGAGAAAGAAGACCCAGGATCGAGGATACAGATTCTCTTTTCAGGAGGTGAAGACGAGGAAACGGAGGACCCAGGATCGAGGATACAGATTCTCTTTTCATGCAGTGAAGACGAGGATGCGGAGGATCCAGCATTGAGAATACAGATTCTCTTTTCAGGCGGTGAAGAGGAGGAAGCGGAGGACCCAGGATCGAGGATACTGATTCTCTTTTCAGGAGGTAAAGACGAGGAGAAGCATGACCCAGGATTGAGGATACAGATTCTCTTTTCAGGAGGTGAAGACAAGGAAACGGAGGACCCAGGATCGAGGATACAGATTCTCTTTTCAGGCGGTGAAGACGAGGAAGCGGAGTATCCAGGATCAAGGATACAGATTCTCTTTTCAGGAGGTGAAGATGAGGAAACGGAGGACCCAGGATCGAGGATACAGATTCTCTTTTCAGGCGGTGAAGACGAGGAAGCGGAGGATCCAGGATCGAGAATACAGATTCTCTTTTCAGGCGGTGAAGACGAGGAAGCGGAGGATCCAGGATTGAGGATACAGATTCTCTTTTCAGGAGGTGAAGACAAGGAGAAGGAGGACCCAGGATCGATGATACAGATTCTCTTTTCAGGAGGTGAAGACGAGGAAACGGAGGACCCAGGATCAAGGATACAGATTCTCTTTTCAGGCGGTGAAAACGAGGAAGCGGAGGATCCAGGATCGAGGATACAGATTCTCTTTTCAGGGCGTGAAGACGAGGAAGCGGAGGATCCAGGATCGAGGATGCAGATTCTCTTTTCATGCGGTGAAGACGAGTAAGCGGAGGACCCAGGATCGAGGATACAGATTCTCTTTTCAGAAGGTAAAGACGAGGAAGCGGAGGACCCAGGATCGAGGATACAGATTCTCTTTTCAGGAGGTGAAGACGAGGAAACGGAGGACCCAGGATCAACGATACAGATTCTCTTTTCAGGAGGTGAAGACGAGGAAACGGAGGACCCAGGATCAAGGATACAGATTCTCTTTTCAGGCAGTGAAAACGAGGAAGCGGAGGACCCAGGATCGAGGATACAGATTCTCTTTTCAGGAGGTGAAGACGAGGAAACGGAGGATCCAGCATCGAGAATACAGATTCTCTTTTCAGGCGGTGAAGAGGAGGAAACGGAGGACTCAGGATCGAGGATACAGATTCTCTTTTCAGGCGGTGAAGACGAGGAAGCGGAGTATCCAGGATCGAGGATACAGATTCTCTTTTCAGGCGGTGAAGACGAGTAAGCGGAGGACCCAGGATCGAGGATACAGATTCTCTTTTCAGAAGGTAAAGACGAGGAAGCGGAGGACCTAGGATCGTGGATACAGATTCTCTTTTCAGGCGGTGAAGACGAGGAGAAGGAGGACCCAGGATCGAAGATACAGATTCTCTTTTCAGGAGGTGAAGACAAGGAGAAGGAGGACCCAGGATCGAGGATACAGATTATCTTTTCAGGAGGTGAAGACGAGGAAACGGAGGACCCAGGATCAAGGATACAGATTCTCTTTTCAGGCGGTGAAGACGAGGAAGCGGAGGATCCAGGATCGAGGATACAGATTCTCTTTTCAGGCGGTGAAGATGAGGAAGCGGAGGATGCAGGATCGAGGATACAGATTCTCTTTTCAGGCGGTGAAGACGAGTAAGCAGAGGACCCAGGGTCGAGGATACAGATTCTCTTTTCAGAAGGTAAAGACGAGGAAGCGGAGGACCCAGGATCGAGGATACTGATTCTCTTTTCAGAAGGTAAAGACGAGGAAGCGGAGGATCCAGGATCGAGGATACAGATTCTCTTTTCAGGCGGTGAAGACAAGGAAGCGGAGGATCCAGGATCGAGGATACAGATTCTCTTTTCAGGAGGTGAAGACAAGGAGAAGGAGGACCCAGGATCGAGGATACAGATTCTCTTTTCAGGAGGTGAAGACGAGGAAACGGAGGACCCAGGATCAAGGATACAGATTCTCTTTTCAGGCGGTGAAGACGAGGAAGTGGAGGATCCAGGATCGAGGATACAGATTCTTTTTTCAGGCGGTGAAGACGAGTAAGCGGAGGACCCAGGATCGAGGATACAGATTCTCTTTTCAGAAGGTAAAGACGAGGAAGCGGAGGACCCAGGATCGAGGAAACAGATTCTCTTTTCAGGCGGTGAAGACGAGGAGAAGGAGGACCAAGGATCGAGGATACAGATTCTCTTTTCAGGAGGTGAAGACAAGGAGAAGGAGGACCCAGGATCGAGGATACAGATTCTCTTTTCAGGAGGAGAAGACGAGGAAACGGAGGACCTAGGATCGAGGATACAGATTCTCTTTTCAGGCGGTGAAGACGAGGAAGCGGAGGATCCAGGATCGAGGATACAGATTTTCTTTTCAGGCTGTGAAGACGAGTAAGTCGAGGACCCAGGATCGAGGATACAGATTCTCTTTTCAAAAGGTAAAGACGAGGAAGTGGAGGACCCAGGATCGAGGATACAGATTCTCTTTTCAGGCGGTGAAGACGAGGAGAAGGAGGACCCAGGATCGAGGATACAGTTTCTCTTTTCAGGAGGTGAAGACAAGGAGAAGGAGGACCCAGGATCGAGCATACAGATTCTCTTTTTAGGAGGTGAAGACGAGGAAACGGAGGACCCAGGATCGAGGATACAGATTCTCTTTTCAGGCGGTGAAGACGAGGAAGCGGAGGATCCAGCATCGAGAATACAGATTCTCTTTTCAGGCGGTGAAGAGGAGGAAGCGGAGGACCCAGGATCGAGGATACTGATTCTCTTTTCAGGAGGTAAAGACGAGGAGAAGCATGACCCAGGATCGAGGATACAGATTCTCTTTTCAGGAGGTGAAGACGAGGAAACGGAGGACCCAGGATCGAGGATACAGATTCTCTTTTCAGGCGGTGAAGGCGAGGAAGCGGAGGACCCAGGATCGAGGATACAGATTCTCTTTTCAGAAGGTAAAGACGAGGAAGCGGAGGACCCAGGATCGAGGATACAGATTCTCTTTTCAGGCGGTGAAGTTGAGGAGAAGGAGGACCCAGGATCGAGGATACAGATTCTCTTTTCAGGAGGTGAAGACAAGGAGAAGGAGGACCCAGGATCGAGGATACAGATTCTCTTTTCAGGAGGTGAAGACGAGGAAACGGAGGACCCAGGATCGAGGATACAGATTCTCTTTTCAGGCGGTGAAGATGAGGAAGCGGAGGATCCAGGATCGAGGATACAGATTCTCTTTTCCGGCGGTGAAGACAAGGAAGCGGAGGATCCAGGATCGAGGATACAGATTCTCTTTTCAGGAGGTGAAGACAAGGAGAAGGAGGACCCAGGATCGAGGATACAGATTCTCTTTTCAGGACATGAAGACGAGGAAACGGAGGACCCAGGATCAAGGATACAGATTCTCTTTTCAGGTGGTGAAGACGAGGAAGCGGAGGATCCAGGATCAAAGATACAGATTCTCTTTTCAGGCGGTGAAGACGAGGAAGCGGAGGATCCAGGATCGAGGATACAGATTCTCTTTTCAGGCAATGAAGACGAGTAAGCGGAGGACCCAGGATCGAGGATACAGATTCTCTTTTCAGAAGGTAAAGACGAGGAAGCGGAGGACCCAGGATCAAGGATAGAGATTCTCTTTTCAGGCGGTGAAGACGAAGAGAAGGAGAACCCAGGATCGAGGATACAGATTCTCTTTTCAGGAGGTGAAGACAAGGAGAAGGAGGACCGAGGATCGAGGATACAGATTCTCTTTTCAGGAGGTGAAGACGAGGAAATGGAGGACCCAGGATTGAGGATACAGATTCTCTTTTGAGGCGGTGAAGACAAGGAAGTGGAGGCTCCAGGATCGAGGATACATATTCTCTTTTCAGGCGGTGAAGACGAGTAAGCCGAGGACCCAGGATCGAGGATACAGATTCTCTTTTCAGAAGGTAAAGACGAGGAAGCGGAGGACCCAGGATCGAATATACAATTTCTCTTTTCAGACGGTGAAGACGAGGAGAAGGAGCACCCAGGATCGAGGATACAGATTCTCTTTTCAGGAGGTGAAGACAAGGAGAAGGAGGACCCAGGATCGAGGATACAGATTCTCTTTTCAGGAGGTGAAGACGAGGAAGCGGAGGATCCAGGATCGAGGATACAGATTCTCTTTTCAGGCGGTGAAGACGAGTAAGCGGAGGACCCAGGTTTGAGGATACAGATTCTTTTTTCAGAAGGTAAAGACGAGGAAGCGGAGGACCCAGGATCGAGGATACAGATTCTCTTTTCAGGCGGTGAAGACGAGGAGAAGGAGGACCCAGGATCGAGGATACAGATTCTCTTTTCAGGAGGTGAAGACAAGGAGAAGGAGGACCCAGGATCGAGGATACAGATTCTCTTTTCAGGAGGTGAAGACAAGGAAACGGAGGACCCAGGATCGAGGATACAGATTCTCTTTTCAGGCGGTGAAGACGAGGAAGTGGAGGATCCAGGATCGAGGATACAGATTCTCTTTTCAGGCGGTGAAGATGAGTAAGCCGAGGACCCAGGATCGAGGATACAGATTCTCTTTTCAGAAGGTAAAGACGAGGAAGCGGAGGACCCAGGATCGAAGATACAGATTCTCTTTTCAGGCGGTGAAGACGAGGAGAAGGAGGACCCAGGATCGAGGATACAGATTCTCTTTTCAGGAGGTGAAGACAAGGAGAAGGAGGACCCAGGATTGAGGATACAGATTCTCTTTTCAGGAGGTGAAGACGAGGAAACGGAGGACCCAGGATCGAGGATACAGATTCTCTTTTCAGGCGGTGAAGACGAGGAAATGGAGGATCCAGCATCGAGAATACAGATTCTCTTTTCAGGCGGTGAAGAGGAGGAAGCGAAGGACCCAGGATCGAGGATACTGATTCTCTTTTCAGGAGGTAACGACGAGGAGAAGGAGGACCCAGGATCGAGGATACAGATTCTCTTTTCAGGAGGTGAAGACGAGGAAACGGAGGACCCAGGATCGAGGATACAGATTCTCTTTTCAGGAGGTGAAGACGAGGAGAAGGAGGACCCAGGATTGAGGATACAGATTCTCTTTTCAGGAGGTAAAGACGAGGAGAAGGAGGACACAAGATCGAGGATACAGATTCTCTTTTTAGGAGGTGAAGACGAGGAAACGGGGGACCTAGGATCGAGGATACAGATTCTCTTTTCAGGAGGTGTAGATGAGTAGAAGGAGGACCCAGGATTGAGGATACAGATTCTCATTTTAGGAGATGCACACGAGGAGAACGAGGAGCCAGGATCAAGGATACAGGTAGCTTAGAAACTTTACACTTGTTCAGATAGTGAACCTTGTACCAATATGGACGTCTACCCTCAAAGTCTATGGTTGTAAAGTAGTATATTTCTTTAGTCTTTGCTGTCAGAATCTCTAGACTTTAGATATGAGGGTTTTAATTAAGTGAGTTCACAAGGAGGAATGTTGAGCACTCAGAGTTCCATGCAGCAAATGTGAGGTCACCCATGGGGTTATCAGAGAGGTCAGCACAAAGATGGCACCTGGGATGGAGACACCACAGTGGGTTGTTTAGTTATTAACTCTTCAAGTGGTAATTGTGGTTGGTTCAGATAGTTATTGGGGTGAAAAGCTGCCATTATTTCACCACATGAATGAGGGCATTGTATAATTACATTGTGGATATATATTGTATTTGCACCACATTTTTTAGCAAATTTCACTGTCTTATAAGCCTTTTTCAATGTTTCATTTATTAAACTATTGTAACTGTATATGTTAAAACATATACCGTATATACTCGAGTATAAGCCGACCCGAGTATAAGCCGACCCCCCTAATTTTGCCACAAAAAACTGGGAAAACTTATTGACTCGAGTATAAGCCTAGGGTGGAAATGCAGCATTTACCGGTGAATTTCAAAAATAAAAATAGATCATTATTTCCCCATAGCTGTGCCATATAGTGCTCTACACCGTTCATTATTTCCCCATAGCTGTGCCCCGTATAGTGCTCTGCACCGTTCATTGTGCCCCATAGCTGTGCCATATACGGTGCTCTGCACCGTTCATTGTGCCCCATTGCTGTGCCATATACAGTGCTCTGCACCGTTCATTGTGCCCCATTGCTGTGCCATATACGGTGCTCTGCACCGTTCATTGTGCCCCATTGCTGTGCCATATACGGTGCTCTGCACCGTTCATTGTGCCCCATTGCTGTGCCATATACAGTGCTCTGCACCGTTCATTGTGCCCCATTGCTGTGCCATATACGGTGCTCTGCACCGTTCATTGTGCCCCATTGCTGTGCCATATACGGTGCTCTGCACCGTTCATTGTGCCCCATTGCTGTGCCATATACAGTGCTCTGCACCGTTCATTGTGCCCCATATCTGTGCCCATATACAGTGCTCTGCTCCGTTCATTGTGCCCCATTGCTGTGCCATATACGGTGCTCTGCACCGTTCATTGTGCCCCATATCTGTGCCCATATACGGTGCTCTGCACCATTCATTGTGCCCCATTGCTGTGCCATATACGGTGCTCTGCACCGTTCATTGTGCCCCATTGCTGTGCCATATACGGTGCTTTGCACCGTTCATTGTGCCCCATTGCTGTGCCATATACGGTGCTCTGCACCGTTCATTGTGCCCCATAGAAATCTCTGCCGCCGCTGCTGCAATAAAAAAAAAAAACACATACTCACCTCCCTTGATTGCAGCTCCCGGCGTCTCGTTCCGGCGCCTCCATCTTCCCGGCGTCTCTGCTCTGACTGATCAGGCAGAGGGCGCCGCGCACACTGTATGCGTCATCGCGCCCTCTGCCTGAACAGTCAGAGCGCAGATGCCGGGAAGATGGAGGCGCCGGCCGGGAAGATGGAGCGGTGCTCGGCGGCTGGAACGAGGACAGGTGAATATGCTATACTTACCTAGTCCTGGCGATCCTCGCGCTGTCCCTCTGCCTGGTTTTCGGTGCCGCAGCTCTTCCTGTCAGCGGTCACCGGCACCGCTGATTAGAGGAATGAATAGGCGGCTCCGCCCCTATGGGAGGTGGAGCCGCTTATTCATATCTCTAATGAGCGGTCCCACGT
Organism: Ranitomeya imitator; assembly: GCF_032444005.1. NCBI lineage: Eukaryota > Metazoa > Chordata > Amphibia > Anura > Dendrobatidae > Ranitomeya > Ranitomeya imitator. The sequence goes on from NC_091286.1 coordinate 95,501,613, forward strand.
GACCGCTGAAGAGGGGAAGAAGCTGCAGCACAGAAGCCCGTGGGACGGCAGGGACAGCGCGAGGATCGCTGGGACTAGGTAAGTATACCTCAGCGCCCTCACCCCCTCACCCGCCGACCCTGCCACCCACATTGACTCGAGTATAAGCCGAGAGGGGCACTTTCAGCCCAAAAATTTGGGCTGAAAATCTCGGCTTATACTCGAGTATATACGGTAAATAACATGAAGGGGCTTAGTACTTTTGACATGAAGTACAATATATGTACAATGCACATCTACATATGAGTCACATATTCTAGACAGTTAATGGCTAGAATAAATACATTTATATTGCAATCATTTTTAATATGCATAAAAAAAATCTATTTGCTAAACAATGTTTGCTGTGAATTGTAACACTTGATACTTTGCTCTCATCTACCATCGGGAAATGTTCTACCATGCTTAAAAAGTTTAACTAGCGTAATGTGCCCAAACTATATCATTAAGGTAAGGCATTTGATAAATGTGGAGTATACGAACGACTTTGCATATAAAGGATTGTTATCTATTATACACTATGTTCTCACTTATGTACAAATAACAGGGAACCTAGTAACAATCTAGTTTAAATACCATGGAGCACATGTAATAAACTCAAACAATCAAAATACATAATTTATTTTTACAGTAGCCTTTGGATTTCTAGACCAATGCATGACACTTATTACTTTTTCTTTCCAGGGACAGTATCTGGATGCTGGAATGAAGACTGAAGAACATAACATTATCCATAAGATTGTTTAGTTTTAATCGTTTCATATGCCTGTACATTATGTTTGATACCTTCTGATGCATGTAAAGAAGCTGCGGAGACACCATCACGTGTTTCTCAACGCAATGGTGTCTCCGCAGCTTCTTTACATGCATCTGCATATTTCTCATAAGGGATGGGGGCAGTGTTCTGGAATCACTGCGTTGAGAAACACGTGATGGTGTCTCCGCGGTGTTGGATGTTTTGGTCTCCCCGAGGCCAATCATCTGTGCCTTGATACCTTCTGATGTCATCAGAAAGAAATGACATTGTGGTTTACCACATCTACAGAGCTACAGGAAAAAGCCCAATACTGGTTCCATTATTGACCAGTTGATTTATGTCACTTAAGGAATCTGTTATGGTATAATGGTACTAAGTCTGTAACCTAGGATGTAATGTTTGTGGGGTTTAGTGTTTGTAGGGGGCAGTGTTTGTGGGGGGCAGTGTTTGTAAGGGGTAGTGTTTGTAGGGGGCTGTGTTTGTAGGGGGTAATGTTTGTAGGGGGCATTGTTTGTTCTCTCTTTTTGCAGTGAAGATGAACGTAACCACACTATGACCTCCCATCGGTGAAGAAGATGTGTGGCCTGCTACTAGGATATAATAAAGAAGATCTGGTTTCAGGAAACTACACTTAACATAATTGCTATAGATATACATCAGTTAGTTGTAGTATGGCCTTGGTCCAGGGTTCTTGAACTGATTGCCTTTTCTCGGGGTCGAGAAGGAATTTTTTCCCTGTGACACAGATTGGCTCAGTGTGTCCAGGTTTTTTGCCTTCTTCTGGATCAATGGCTTTAGGTAGAAATAGAGATTGTATTTAATAAAATATGTTTAAAATTCAATGATTTGTCTCCTCCTAATTTCTTTATATTGCATAGTGCTCTCATAGTTTTTATATGTTAGTTCTCAACTTTACAAACCATGGCTGCTGCAATATGAAGCCAAACAGAATATACAGAGATGTTAATGTATGGATAGATGGCCACATAGGCGAACATATGGTTTCCAGAAAATTTAATTTGCAGCTATTTCCAATTGCTGAAACACATATGTATAACTCTGATGTCTCCTAGGATTTTATTGAACTAAGCAATTCCAATGGCTTTTTATCAAGTTGACAAAAAATGTTCCCTTTATTTAGCCGGTTAGAACAGGCTAGCTGTTTTCAGAGTGAAGAAGCAATGGCCGGTCAATAAGCCTTTATATATTTTTGTCAACTTTGGGAGCAGTTTTCTGTTTGTGCACCTGCAGTGCCCCAGAGTCCTGGTTGTTGCAGTAATGTCGCTCTGCCACTAAGGGGAGTGATGTTATGTCTGATTGCACTACAGGAGTTCATCTGACCAGGTATCACAGTCACACATTACACTTCACACTCCGGCCTCCAGGGGGAGCAAAAGGCACTATGTATTAGGCCACTCCTCACACTGGTAAAACTGGGGGTTGGATAGGAAGTTAGAACAGAAAGCAGCCTGGGAGAGCTCCAGGGAGGACCTGTCAGAAGTGGGTTTCTGACAGGGGCCTAGCAGAAAGGACAGATCGTTGCAGAGCCGCGCCTGCACTACCTTGCGGCGGTATCCAAAGAAAGGACATGAAGCGAAGTATATTGTGGAGGAGTGAGAAACGGGATCAGAGTACGAAGGAGATAGAACCAGAAGGAGTCGTGCCCCAAAGACCGCGGCAACATCCTTCTGAGGCGCGTAGCCGGTGACCGGAGCACCGAGGAAGTAACAGACTCTACGCATTACTTCAAACAGCGGCAGGACAGTTGATTACAGGTTGGCTGTCTCCCTAAGATCACCTAAGCAGACATCGGAGGCAATCGTGGGAGAGGGGCGACACTAGCGTCCCAGAATAACTCCAGGCCTACCTGTCATACGGGTGCGTCCTAGCCAGATAAACTGGGGGACGGAGAGAGAAAAAACAGATACGACAGTTGTGAGAACTATCCCTTGGTGCTCAGCAGGGAAGGACTACAACACACAGGCGCTAGAAGGTAGACACTGATTTCCACCTGCAAAGGGAACTCTGGATGTGCCTTCGGACCGGCCGGTCTCAGCCAGCCCTGTTAGCAGTGCTCTGGATTGCAGATCCCGAAGCCTTCAGTAAAAAGGTAAAGAGACTGCAACCCTGTGTCCTCATTATTCCTCGCGTTCTGCAGCACGCACTATCACCTTTCATTGGACGCCCCTTAGCAGGGTCACGGGCTGTGTCTAGCCACCGTGACCACCCCGGACCGAGTACCCTGCCGCCCTGCATCTGGGGGCACTCCAACTTGGCATCACGAACAGGATGTACTTAAGCCTGAAGAATCAGGTCATGTGTGCCTTGGAACTGTGATTGAACTGTGACTTATTGCAAAGACGGTGTATCGCTATTTGCTGCCAAAAATCCGCCATTGCCGCGCCGTGTGGAGCGCGAGGGGAAGAATCATAACTTCGTGGGTGGAGAAGGCTGGAAAAGCGCGCAGAGCGGGAAGACTCGGTGAGGTGCCGATCCCGGAAGGAAGGAGAACCCCGACCCCGGCGCCGATCCCAGAAGGAGAACCCCGACCCCGGTGCCGATCCCGGAAGAAGAACCCCAACCCCGGCGCCGATCCCGGAGGAAGAACTCCGACCCCAGCAGGTTAGCAGGGGGAGCTATGTCGAATCCCGGAGGAGCGGAGGCGGCAGCCACAGCTGCGGACTCGGGGGTACTTCCAGATTCTGTGGCAGACGCAGCCACAAACCCGGTATCACCGCTAGATGCTGCGGGGCTTGCCGCTCCCATCAGCCAGCCGGACACTGCCGCAGCTACGACAGCCATAATGCCCTTCTCTATGCCGTACCTAACAGGAGCCGCCTGGCTTCCACAATATTCTGGAGAATCCCATACGTTCACTGACTTTAAAGAGGGGATTTGTAGCCTGCTCGAGTTTTATCCCTTGACAGAGCCCCAGAAAGTTCATATGATAACCGGTCAACTCTTAGGAGCAGCCTTGAGGGAAGTGAAGTCCTGGCCCGTGGCGGATAAGAGAACTGCGCAACAGGTATTTGCAAAGCTTAAAACCACCTTTGACACCCGCACCGCTACGGAAATTAAATTGACGTTCTATGGGTGCAAGCAGAAGACGCAGGATAGCTTACGGGACTATGCCCTTAATCTTCAGGAGGCGCTGCGGGCGATCAAGCAAAGTGACCCAGACAGCATGCAAGATGAAGATAAACTCCTAAAGGAGCGGTTCGTCGAAGGACTCCTGTGCGGTAACCAAAGGGCCCAGCTACACTTCCTGGCTATGCAGAATCCAGACCTGACTTTTGCGCAATTTAAAGATAAAGCCATCCAGGCACTACCAGAGCGACAGCCCAGCCGTGCCACACTTCCCAGGCGTCAAGCCCTCACATACCACCAGGAGGTGGCGCCGGACGCACCTGTTTCTGCCGAGGCGGATGCCTAGACCTTGGAAGACGACTCCCCTGCAGGACTGCGCCTCCAGATACAGGAACTGACCAGGAGCGTTGCTGCCCTAGCCCGGACCGTCCAATCTCTACAGGAGGCCCCCAAGGAGAAGATCCAGTTGGCTTCCAGACCGGAAGATGTCCCCTGGCAGCAACCAAGGAGAGTCCCATCGACCAGAGGCATAGACGACGATCGCTTTCATCGGGATGGACGACCCATCTGCCGCCGCTGTCGCCAGGTGGGCCATCTTGCAAGGTACTGTTATTTAAACGAGCAACCCCTGGGGCAGAGGGCCAACCCCCAGGAGTAGAACGGTCAGGCCCGCAGAATTGGAGAGCCAAATACATCGGAGGGCGACCAGTTCTCCCCATCGTGATCAACGGTATCCCCATGAACGCTTTGCTGGACACCGGTTCCCAGGTGACAACTATGCCCTACATTCTTTATAGACGTTATTGGGAGGACACCGACATCACCCGTGGCACCGATGATGATTTTACCATAATAGCTAGTAATGGTCAGCCACTGCCGCAAGTGGGGTATAAAGAGGTCACCATTAAGGTGGGGCGGGTAGAATTAAAGGCCCAGGGAATTGTCATTGTTGATATTGACCGACGTGAATGTAACCCCATGATGACCATCGGTACTAATGTCATAGAAAATTGTCTTGCCGAAGTTATTGTCTTGTTGCAGCAGGTAGCAGAGACAGCTGGTTACAGTGAACAACGTGCCCTGCAGAAAGAAATCAGAGCCCTAATGCGGAGACAGCAGGTGGAGCTGACTGGTGGTGAGATTGGCTGGGTCACAGTGAGTGATTTGAACCCCATTGCAATACCCCCCAGGAGTGAAATGTTAATATGGTGTCGGGCAGCCATAGGTCTCAGGGGCAAAGACTATCAGGCCCTGGTAGAACTTGTGTATTCAGATAAAAGGCCTACCCTCCTGACAGCCAGAGGGATGGTTGACGTCCGCAAGGGGAGGGTGCCAGTACGTGTTCTTAACTGTGGGGAGGAAGAAGTCCACCTAACCAAATATGTCACGCTTGCCAAGCTGTTTACTGTTAATAACAGCGTGATACAGGCACCCGGGCCCTTGGTTCCGTCCAGTCCGGCGGAGGACAACGGCTCTGCAGGGCAATCGAAAGATTGGTGTCAAGAATTACATGTGGGCACTGATTCTACTCCATCTCACCAGATACAGGGGGCCAACAGGGTGATTCACGAGTATTCAGCAAGCACCCCCTTGATTTCGGACGGGTAAAAGGGATTCAACACCATATTCCCACAGGAGATCACCCACCCATAAAAGAGAGATACCGTCCTGTACCCCCAGTTCATTATCAGTGTGCCAAGGACATGTTACGAGAGATGAAGGAGGCTGGGGTAGTGAGAGACAGCTGTAGCCCCTGGGCAGCTACATTAGGAAGAAAGATGGCACCATGAGGATGTGTGTGGATTATAGGCAACTAAACCGCATTACACATAAGGATGCATACCCCCTGCCTAGGATAGAGGAGTCCTTGGCTGCTTTAAAGTCTGCTAACTACTTCTCTACCTTGGATCTCACCAGTGGGTACTGGCAGGTTCCCGTGGCAGAGGCGGACAAGGAAAAGACGGCCTTCACGACGCCAATGGGGCTCTGCGAGTTCAACTACATGCCCTTCGGAGTGTGTAACGCCCCGGGGACATTCCAGAGGATGATGGAGTGCTGTCTGGGACACAAGAACTTTGAGACCGTGCTGCTATATCTGGACGATGTCATTGTCTTCTCCAAGACCTATGAAGACCATTCGAAGCACCTGGCCGAGGTGTTTGGAGCTCTGTCCAACTTTGGCTTAAAGGTGAAACCGTCCAAATGCCATCTGCTGAAACCCAAAGTGCAGTACCTGGGCCATGTGGTGAGTGCCAAAGGAGTGGTCCCAGACCCCGACAAGGTCACGGTGATAAAGGACTGGCTGCAGCCCGGTAACCTCCACAAAGTCCGACAGTTCCTCGGGTTGGTAGGCTACTACCAGAGGTTTATCAAATACTTCACCAAGAAGGCCGCACCGTTGTAAGACCTGTTGGTGGGCCAACCCAAGAAACCCAAGGGTAAGAATACCCCGTTTGATTGGAACGATGGACTGGAAAAATCATTCACCTGCTTAAAGTCGGCGCTGATGGGAGAAGAGGTACTAGCCTACCCTGAATATGACCAACCGTTTGTATTGTATACGGATGCCAGCAACGTGGGGCTGGGAGCTGTGCTGTCCCAGGTCCAGAAGGGCAAGGAAAGAGTAATCGCTTATGCCAGCAGGAAACTTCGCCCCACTGAAAGGAACCCTGACAACTACAGTTCCTTTAAGCTAGAGTTCCTCGCTGTTGTTTGGGCCGTGACGGAGAGGTTCAAGCACTACCTGGCCTCAGCGAAATTCACCATCTTCACGGATAATAATCCGCAAATGCACTTGGACACAGCAAAACTCGGTGCCTTGGAGCAGCGGTGGATGGCCCGGTTGTCCAATTACAACTTCATCATCAAGTAACGGGCAGGGCACAAGAATGCGAATGCCGATGCATTGTCCCGGATGCCTCACTTGCCTGAAACGGGGGAAGATCCAGAAGAAATTGAAGAGGTAGAGCTGCCCGCTTTCCATCGCCTCAAGGCAACCCAGTGTTCCCATCAGGTGGAGAACAGGCGCAGGAATCAACAGGGCGCCCCGTTGGATCCCCTGCCCCATCACGGGTGGACAGAGAACCAGGATGGCGACCCTGCGGTCCGTCGGGTGAAAGAGCTACTGACGCAGGCAGGTTTGCATCCCGGCCCGGATGATCCACCAGAGGCATTACAGTTGTGGAAGGAGAGGGGCAAACTGTTTATCCACGATGGCAAGCTGTGCCGGAGGAGCATCGACCCACGCACTCATGAATTGGTATGGCAGATCGTGGTCCCAAGACAAGATGTGCCAATGGTCCTGGGAGCGTACCACGATGGGGCAGGACACTTCGGATGGAGGAAGCTGGAGAGGCTAATCCGTCGGAGGTTCTACTGGATTGGCATGAAGAAAGCCATTGAGAAGTGGTGTCGAGAGTGTGGCCCCTGTAGCCTACGCCAGAACGATCGTGACAGCCAACAGGCTCCCTTGCAGCCCATTATCACCAAACGGCCGCTCGAGTTGGTCACGCTGGATCACTTAAAGCTAACACCTAGCCGGTCAGGTTATATCTACGCTCTCACCATCGTAGACCACTACTCCAGATTCCTAGTAGTCGTGCCGGTCAAAGACCTAACGGCTAGGACGGCTGCCAAAACCTTCCAGCAGTACTTCTGTAGACCCCATGGGTACCCGGAGAAGGCGCTGACCAATCAGGGACCAGCATTTGAAGCGGAGGTGTTCCAGGAGTTCTGCAATTTGTACGGGTGTAAGAAGATCAGAACCACGCCGTACCATCCCCAAACCAATGAGATGTGTGAGAAGATGAACCAAATGGTGATCGACTTACTGAAGACCTTACCTGTGGAGGAGCGGAACTTGTGGCCCACGAAGTTACCAGACTTGGTAGACATGTACAACCACATTCCGGTGAATTCCACCAACTGCACTCCAGCGTACCTGATGCGAGGAAGGTCTAGCAAGCTACCCATCGATCTGGACATGGGGGTCCTGACCCCCGAAGATATATCGCCAGATGTGGATTGGAATACCGAGGGGCAGCAAAGGTACCACAAAGTACAGGAATGTGTAGAAAGAAGTCTCGCCCAAGCCCGACAAAAACAAGAAAGGGACTACAACCAGCATGCTCCCGCGACTCTCTTGTCACCCGGTGAGCAGGTACTCAAACGGAAGAGGAGACTACACAAGCTTGATGACCAGTGGGAAGCGGAGCTGTATACCATTCTGCCCTCTGATTTCGACAATACGAAGGTTTGTCTCATCGGCAAAGATGGAGGGGAAACCTCAACGGCAATTTCCAGAGACCACCTTAAAATATGCCCTGATAAGCTGAGAGATGGGGAAACAGACCCCGGGACTTCTCCGCCCATGGAAGAGGAGAAGATGATACATACTGTTCTAGGTGATTTTCCCCGGTCCTGGACTCAAATAAATCAGGCCATTGTGGTACCTGTCTTAACGTTTCGTCAACTAAAACTGCCAGAATTAAATGTGGTGCCAGGTTGTCCGGTCCCGCAAGCACAGCTGACCCCACCAGAAGATGACGTGCCAACAGTCGAGCCAGCAGGCCCTCCCTCTGCTATCGGTGAATCTGCCATGCCCACTGTTAGTAATGGCAGCTCTGAGGACTCCAGCATGCCAGTGCTGCCCAGACTCACTAGAAGTGTAGCTAGAAGACAGTGCACTACACTAGCGATAGCAAGCGTAGCGGGCCCTGTCAGGCCAGTAGCAACCCCTGCGCTGCAGAGGTCTACGCGTAGCACCAAGAATCAGACTCCACTTCGCTATAAAACTTGGAGATATTAATGATAGTTGCTATTTGGTTGAATATGTTTGTGTAAATATCTTTGTTACAGGTTTAAAAATGGACAATGGTGTGATGGACGGCGAGTCGCTCCAAAACTTTCACAGGGGCCCCTTTGTTTATCCGGGGTCCCTGCTGTTCTTTGGTTGTACCTACTGAACTGGGAGTCATGAACTGTGCATGACCAACCTTTTGCAACTTTCAAGCGTCCTCACCTTCCATAACGGAAAGCACTGTTATATTTACTTGTTCATAGTATTTGGAAAATTTTGTGTGTTTTCTATTAACATGTCTTGTTATTCTTCTTTTCCCAGTCCGGGAGTACTGGATTTAACTGGGGGGGAGTGCAGCGCCCCAGAGTCCTGGTCGTTGCAGTAATGTCGCTCTGCCACTAAGGGGAGTGATGTTATGTCTGATTGCACTAAAGGAGTTCATCTGACCAGGTAACACAGTCACACATTACACTTCACACTCCGGCCACCAGGGGGAGCAAAAGGCACTATATATTAGGCCACTCCTCACACTGGTAAAACTGGGGGTTGGATAGGAAGTTAGAACAGAAAGCAGCCTGGGAGAGCTCCAGGGAGGACCTGTCAGAAGTGGGTTCCTGACAGGGGCCTAGCAGAAAGGACAGATCGTTGCGGAGCCGCGCCTGCACTACCTTGCGGCGGTATCCAAAGAAAGGACACGAAGCGAAGTATATTGTGGAGTAGTGAGAAACGGGATCAGAGTACGAAGGAGATAGAACCAGAAGGAGTCGTGCCCCTAAGACCGCGGCAACATCCTTCTGAGGCGCGTAGCCGGTGGCCGGAGCACCGAGGAAGTAACAGACTCTACGCATTACTTCAAACAGCGGCAGGACAGTTGATTACAGGTTGGCTGTCTCCCTAAGATCACCTAAACAGACATCGGAGGCAATCGTGGGAGAGGGGCGACACTAGGGTACCAGAATAACTCCAGACCTACCTGTCATACGGGTGCGTCCTAGCCAGATAAACTGGGGGACGGAGAAAGAACAGATACGACAGTTGTGAGGACTATCCCGTGGTGCTCAGCAGTGAAGGACTACAACACACAGGCGCTAGAAGGTAGACACTGATGTCCACCTGCAAAGGGAACTCTGGATGTGCCTTCGGACCGGCCGGTCTCAGCCAGCCCTGTTAGCAGTGCTCTGGATTGCGGATCCCGAAGCCTTCAGTAAAAAGGTAAAGAGACTGCAACCCTGTGTCCTTGTTTTTCCTCGCGTTCTGCACCACGCACTATCAACTTTCATTGGACGCCCCTTAGCAGGGTCACGGGCCGGGTCTAGCCACTGTGACAACCCCGGAACGAGTACCCCGCAGCCCTGCGTCTGGGGGCGCTCCACACCTTGTAGAGGGAACGGTTCCCAGCAACAGTACAGTATAGCTTTATAATACAGTGGACAAGGATGAGACAGACAAGGCTATGTCTGGCAGTGTGGGGCCAGCTCTGACAGTCCTGGCAGCAGCAGTACAGTATCCATTGCAGTCAGAGGCATAGCTAGGGTTTCAGCTAAGGGGGGGAGGAAGCTGACTGTGCCCCCAACCGGTAATCCTGACTCCACCTATGTAGTGCACCTTTGTGAGTATAGGGGAACATCACCAGATGACCGCTCTGTGATTGAAATTAAAGCTATATACAAAAACGAAGACTGATTTTACTACATGGGGGCCATATAGTGGTAGATACCAATCCTGCAGACCATATAATAGATCACAGTTATATATGGTGGCTTACAGCTGACGTTCTTTCTAATGGAATTTTTCACTTTAGTCATCTTTTCCATCTGGCCCAGACCGGCGTGACAACTCCGGCCAGGAATCGCCTGCAGAGAGTACAACAAGGCCACATCTGACTTCTCACATTTCCAGCATCGTCCATAGCTATCCCTAACCTGCACAAAACTTCTCATCCTGCTGATACCCCAATACTGAGCCACTGCTGCCGTGTGTGTCCTAGAGCATTAGAGCATTCTAATGCCCTGTGATAGTGCCATACACATTTTGTCCCTGAAAAGTAATAATACCCCATATGCAACTTTAATGGTCACAATACTCTGAGTGCCCTATAACAATAATGCTTAAGTGCCCAATAAACATTTAATCATATCCCCTAACTTCCCCATGTACATTCTCCACTATACACATTATGGTGGGCCCACAGCTTGCCTATACACAGTATAATGCCCCCACAGGTCCCCTATACACCGCATGATGATTCCACAATTTCCCTATGCATCATATGATGTTCCCACTGCTCCCCTATACACAGTATGATGAGTCCACTGCTTGCCTATACACAGTACGATGAGCTCATTGCTCCCTTGTACACAGTATAACGTCAACAGAACTTCACTATAGAAAGTATTATGCCCTCCAGATCTCCCTTATTTACAGTATATTGGGCCAACTGCTCCCCTTTGCACAGTATAATGCATTCACAGCTCCCAATACACAGTATGGTGGCCCCACAGCTCCTGTTCATGCAGAATGATGTCCTCCACAGTCTCCCTGTAAACAATATAATGGGCCAACTGCTCCGTTATACACAGTATAATATCCCCACAGCTCCCCTATACACAGTATGGTAAGCTCACAGCTCCCTTATACACAGGAGGATGTGCCCGCAGCTTCGACAGAGTTCCCCTACACATAGAATGATGTCTCCACTGCTCCCCCAAAACTCAGTATAATAGTTAATAGCATTCTGACTCAGTGCGGCGCCTGCACTGAGAATTTCACTGCCAGGAGGAAATTGACTTTATTCCTCCCGGAAGCCTCACTCTTCCAGTCATAGGGGCGGCACTGGCACGCTTTCAGTCACCACTTTGTGTATAGTGTGTGGCAGCTGTAACCACGCCCCTGACCTAGACTGACAGCCGGCTTAGCAGCCTCTATCACCCTGTAGCTACGCTATAGGTGCCCCTATAAACAAAAATGCTTCTTAACTGCCCACTTGACATTTAATAATGTCCCCTGAGTCCCCCCATGTACAGTAACAATGACCCCAGAATCGTTAATGTCAGCAGGAGATAGTGTAACAACTTTTTTGGCTTCTCTCAATTCTCTTCTATTGAGAGAAGCCAACCCTTTCTAGTCGACACATGCACACAGCAAACATGGTGTCGCATGACCACCTGATGACGCCAGTGATATTGGGGGCTCAGGCAGGAGGCGCTCCCTGTCGTGATTTGGCAGTCTGCAGTCACATAAAGTGACTGCAGTCATTTATTCCAAGCGTTTATTACCTTTATAATAAATTGCTTATTAAATTATTAAGGCACCACTCCAGCAGGGTTTTTTTTCATAGCTGGAGCGGTGCTTTAAGCACAAGTCCCCTGCCTTGGTCATATACTCATCATCTGGCATATTCACCGGTGTTTGGCACAGCTCCAGTACCGTGGCTCCATCTTGTGAGCTCAACCTCCGACTGTCCGGAAGTTAGAAGTTACGTCACAAGAACTCAATGTAAGTCTATGAGAGCCAGGAAGAGGCCAGTTCGAGGCCAGAATGAGGAGAGAGCGAAACCTGAATATGGTCAGAACGAGCCTCTCATAGACTTACATTGATTAGCGCCACTCCATGAAACACTGGAGCAGCGGACAGGTGACAAATTGCAGGAGATGGAGTGGAGCAGCGGAAAAACATGGTTGGATTTTAAGCGTCACTTCAGTGGTAAAAAAAAAATGCTGGAGAGGTGCTTTACATATGATGCAGCTCATGATTACTATACACGGGCTTGCTATACTAATACTTGTAAAAGACCCAGCTGGTAAGTATCAAAAGCCCTTGAGCTCCCCATCTACAGCCTCCCCAGACAGCAACTATTACATGTGATAGAGTGCATATAATCTCATAACAAAACAGTGTAATAATCAGACCCCCAGCTTCCTGCCCCCCTCACCCACCTCAGCCCCAACAATACCCTCATCCTCTCACATTCAACCCCCAGCGCCCTGTCCCCATCACCCACCTCATCCCCCACAATGCCCCATCCTCTCACATTCACACCACAGTGACCTGCTCCCCCTCCTCCACTTCAGCCCCCACAATACCCCATCCTCTCACATTCACCGCACAGTGACCATAACATACCTACTGTACCTTTAATCAATCTAATAAATTCCATCCCCACTTACCAATGAGATTGACTGCAGGACCAGGAAGTGTCTGAGTGAATTACAAGGTAGGCACTAGGACCCAGCGTGCCTTTGTAAGGAGGTGGCGGGGACCCTCACAAACCTCCTCTCTCCTAAACATTATACGTGTGTTCCATGGGGCACCCTGCTGTTTATGACTGTTATTTGTGGTTCTTCAATGTTCTTATATTGTCCTGTAAATGTGTAATGTGTTAAATACTCTATATCATTCTAGCTCAGGGATCCAAGAAGTATCGTTTCTCCTTGCAGAGAGTGACATGTTAAGCATGTTGAGATGAGGAGACTTAAATCCGCAATGCTTCTCTGGGAAATATGCAAATTGCCTCTTCAGAGAGGAAGAGGACTAGAACTCTAGTGCCACCTATTGGAAGTAGCAATCCTAACAGTCAATGTCGAACCCTTATCGAGTCTTGTCACATGACTTAGGATAAAAGCCAAAACAGAATCTCAATTTGTCTCAAGGACTAACCCTGAACTGGTCACCAATAGCTCCACCATTGTGTGGAGACACCAGTAATATTTTTGATGCATTAAATCCTCCTTCTCTGTTCTATAAACTTGCTACTGGGGTTGAAGTATTAAATGGAGTCTGTCATCAGATTCATGCTGCTGAACCACGGGAAGCATAAATCAGATCTCACAGACAGTACGAACCATTCCCACAGACAATATAAATCAGATCCCACAGACAATATGAATCAGATCCCACAGGCAGCATGAATCAGATCCCACAGACAGTATGAATCAGATCCCAAACACAGTATGGATCAGATCCCACAGACAGCATGAATCAGACCCACAGACAATATGAATGAGATCCCACAGACAATATGAATCAAATCCCAAAGGTCACATGAATCAGATCCCACAGGCAGCATAAATCAGATTCCACAGACAATATGAATCAGATCCTACAGACAGTATGGATCAGATCCCACAGGCAGCATAAATCAGATCCCACAGACAGTATGAATTAGATCCCACAGACAATATGCATCAGATCCCACAGACAATATGAATCATATCCCACAGACTGTATGAATCATATCCCACACAGTATGAATCAGATCCCACAGGCAACATGAATCAGATCCCACAGGGAGCATGAATCAGATCTCACAGACAATATGAATCAGATCCCACAGACAATATGAATCAGATCCCAAAGGCCACATGAATCAGATTCCACAGGCAATTTCAATCAGATCCCACAGACAATATGAATCAGATCCCACAGACAGTATGGATCAGATCCCTCAGGCAGTATGGATCAGATCCCACAGGCATCATTAATGAGATCCCACAAGCAGCATGAATCAGATCACAGAGGCAGCATGAATCAGAACCCACAGACAATATGAATCAGATCCCACAGGCAGCATGAATCAGATCCCACAGACAATATGAATCAGATCCCACAGGCAACATGAATCAGATCCCACAGACAATATGAATCAGATCCCAAAGGTCACATGAATCAGATCCCACAGGCAGCATGAATCAGATTCCACAGACAATTTGAATCAGATCCCACAGACAATATGAATCAGATCCCACAGACAGTATGAATCAGATCCCACAGACAATATGCATCAGATCCCACAGACAATATGAATCATATCCCACAGACTGTATGAATCATATCCCACACAGTATGAATCAGATCCCACAGGCAACATGAATCAGATGCCACAGGGAGCATGAATCAGATCCCACAGACAATATGAATCAGATCCCACAGACAATATGAATCAGATACCAAAGGCCATATGAATCAGATCCCACAGACTGTATGAATCATATCCCACACAGTATGAATCAGATCCCACAGGCAGCATGAATCAGATTCCACAGACAATTTGAATCAGATCCCACAGACAATATGAATCAGATCCCACAGACAGTATGGATCAGATCCCTCAGGCAGCATAAATCAGATCCCACAGACAGTATAAATCAGTGAGGGATCAGTGACCTGTCAGCAGTCTGCATTATGAATATATTATCAGAGCACCACATACACCAGCCCTGCCATAGGGCACGAGCAAATCATTACCTACAAACTGAAAATAAAGATTAAGAAACAACCATAAGACGGATTTCATCAACCCAGGTATCATTTTATTCAGTATAACGGCGCCGACCTGACATTGTCCGTAGGTTATTGTGCACAATCCTGCTGCAGGTTCCCTTTAAGCAGCACATGAAGTCACTGCCATGTGCTGGACACAAACTGTGCTATCAAAGGGTGTAAAGTATGCTCTGCCAAAGTATAACTACTTGTTATCGATGTTAATGCTAGCAGATATCACACATGGTCATTTTTGTGACATCATGTGATACAGACAGCCATTGTTACCTAACAACGTGATGTCATAATGATTGTAGTCTGTGTAAACTGGTGTTCCGGGGAAAATGCTCATTTCAGAATGTGAAGACAATGAGAACAGAGGTCCAAGGATCGAGGATACAGATTCTCTTTTCAGGAGGTGAAGACGAGGAAACGGAGGACCCAAGATCGAGGATACAGATTCTCTTTTCCGGCGGTGAAGACGAGCAAGCGGAGGATCCAGGATCGAGAATACAGATTCTCTTTTCAGGCGGTGAAGACGAGTAAGCGGAGGACCCAGGATCGAGGATACAGATTCTCTTTTCAGGAGGTAAAGACGAGGAGAAGGAGGACCCAGGATCGAGGATACAGATTCACTTTTCAGGAGGTGAAGACGAGGAAACGGGAGACCCAGGATCGAGGATACAGATTCTCTTTTCAGGCGGTGAAGACGAGGAAGCGGAGGATCCAGGATCGAGGATACAGATTCTCTTTTCAGGCGGTGAAGACGAGGAAGCGGAGGATCCAGGATCGAGGATACAGATTCTCTTTTCAGACGGTGAGGACGAGGAAATGGAGGACCCAGGATCGAGGATACAGATTCTCTTTTCAGGCGGTGAAGACGAGGAAGCGGAGGATCCAGAATCGAGGATACAGATTTTCTTTTAAGGCGGTGAAGACGAGGAAGCGGAGGATCCAGGATCGAGGATACAGATTCTCTTTTCAGGCGGTGAAGATGAGTAAGCGGAGGACCCAGGATCGAGGATACAGATTCTCTTTTCAGGAGGTAAAGACGAGGAGAAGGAGGACCCAGGATCGAGGATACAGATTCTCTTTTCAGGCGGTGAAGACGAGGAAGCGGAGGATCCAGGATCCAGGATACAAATTCTCTTTTCAGGAGGTAAAGACGAGGAGAAGGAGGACCCAGGATCGAGGATACAGATTCATTTTTCAGGAGGTGAAGACGAGGAAACGGGGGACCCAGGATCGAGGATACAGATTCTCTTTTCAGGCGGTGAAGACGAGGAAGCGGAGGATCCAGGATCGAGGATACAGATTCTCTTTTCAGGCGGTGAAGACGAGGAAGCGGAGGATCCAGGATCGAGGATACAGATTCTCTTTTCAGGCGGTGAAGATGAGGAAGCGAAGGATCCAGGATCGAGGATACAGATTCTCTTTTCAGACGGTGAGGACGAGGAAACGGAGGACCCAGGATCGAGGATACAGATTCTCTTTTCAGGCGGTGAAGACGAGGAAGAGGAGGATCCAGGATCGAGGATACAGATTCTCTTTTCAGGCGGTGAAGACGAGGAAGCGGAGGATCCAGGATCGAGGATACAGATTCTCTTTTCAGGCGGTGAAGATGCGTATGCGGAGGACCCAGGATCGAGGATACAGATTCTCTTTTCAGGAGGTAAAGACGAGGAGAAGGAGGACCCAGGATCGAGGATACAGATTCTCTTTTCAGGCGGTGAAGACGAGGAAGTGGAGGATCCAGAATCGAAGATACAGATTTTCTTTTAAGGCGGTGAAGACGAGGAAGCGGAGGATCCAGGATCGAGGATACAGATTCTCTTTTCAGGCGGTGAAGACGAGGAAGTGGAGGATCCAGAATCGAAGATACAGATTTTCTTTTAAGGCAGTGAAGACGAGGAAGCGGAGGATCCAGGATCGAGGATACAGATTCTCTTTTCAGGCGGTGAAGATGAGTAAGCGGAGGACCCAGAGGATACAGATTCTCTTTTCAGGAGGTAAAGACGAGGAGAAGGAGGACCCAGGATCGAGGATACAGATTCTCTTTTCAGGCGGTGAAGACGAGGAAGCGGAGGATCCAGAATCGAGGATATAGATTCTCTTTTCAGGAGGTAAAGACGAGGAGAAGGAGGACCCAGGATCGAGGATACAAATTCACTTTTCAGGAGGTGAAGACGAGGAAACGTGAGACCCAGGATCGAGGATACAGATTCTCTTTTCAGGTGGTGAAGACGAGGAAGCGGAGGATCCAGGATCGAGGATACAGATTCTCTTTTCAGGCGGTGAAGACGAGGAAGCAGAGGATCCAGGATCGAGGATACCGATTTTTTTTTCAGGCGGTGAAGACGAGGAAGCGGAAGATCCAGGATCGAGGATACAGATTCTCTTTTCCGGCAGTAAAGACGAGTAGGCGGAGGATCCAGGATCGAGGATACAGATTCTCTTTTCAGGCGGTGAAGACGAGTAAGCGGAGGACCCAGGATCGAGGATACAGATTCTCTTTTCAGGAGGTAAAAATGAGGAGAAGGAGGACCCAGGATCGAGGATACAGATTCTCTTTTCAGGCGGTGAAGGCGAGGAAACAGAGGACCCAGGATCGAGGATACAGATTCTCTTTTCAGGCGGTGAAGATGAGGAAGCGGAGGATCCAGGATCGAGGATACAGATTCTCTTTTCAGGCGGTGAAGACGAGGAAGCGGAGCATCCAGGATCGAGGATACAGATTCTCTTTTCAGGCGGTGAAGACGAGTAAGCGGAGGACCCAGGATCGAGGATACAGATTCTCTTTTCAGGAGGTAAAGTGTTATGAAAGGCAATTCAGAATCACAATGGACATGGAGGTCAGAGCACATACAGTGAACTGACAATAACCCAAAATAATAGAACGAGCTCTGAGACGTGGGAACTCTGCAGACCGCAATCCCTAAGCCTATCAAACCACACTAAAGGTAGCCGTGGAGCGCTCCTGACCAGAACCTAGGCGCCTCGTCACAGCCTGAGAAACTAGCTAATCCTGAAGATAGAAAAATAAGCCTAACTTGCCTCAGAGAAATTCCCCAAAGGAAAAGGCAGCCCCCCACATATAATGACTGTGAGTAAGATGAAAACACAAACATAGAGATGAAACAGATTTAGCAAAGTGAGGCCCGACTAGCTGAACAGAACGAGGATAGGGAAGATAACTTTGCGGTCAGCACAAAAACCTATAAAAACCACGCAGAGGGAACAAAAAGACCCTCCGCACCGACTAACGGTACGGAGGTGGTCACTCTGCGTCTCAGAACTTCCAGCAGGCGAGAAAAACCAATAAAGCAAGCTGGACAGAAAAATAGCAACAAAATAACATAAGCAAAACTTAGCTTTGCAGAGCAGCAGGCCACAGGAATGATCCAGGGAAAAAACAAGTCCCACACTGAAACAATGACAGGAAGCATAGATCAAAGCATCAGGTGGAGTTAAGTAGAGAAGAAGCTAACGAGCTCACCAGATCACCTGAGGGAGGAAACTCAGAAGCTGCAGTACCACTTTCCTCCACAAACGGAAGATCCCAGAGAGAATCAGCCGAAGTACCACTTGTGACCACAGGAGTGAACTCTGCCACAGAATTCACAACAGTAAAGACAAGGAGAAGGAGGACCCAGGATCGAGGATACAGATTCTCTTTTCAGGAGGTGAAGATGAGGAAGCGGAGGATCCAGGATCAAGGATACAGATTCTCTTTTCAGGCGGTGAAGATGAGGAAGCGGAGGATCCAGGATCGAGGATACCGATTTTTTTTTTCAGGCGGTGAAGACGAGGAAGCGCAGGATCCAGGATCGAGGATACAGATTCTCTTTTCCGGCAGTAAAGACGAGTATGCGGAGGATCCAGGATCGAGGATACAGATTCTCTTTTCAGGCGGTGAAGACGAGTAAGCGTAGGACCCAGGATCGAGGATACAGATTCTCTTTTCAGGAGGTAAAAATGAGGAGAAGGAGGACCCAGGATCGAGGATACAGATTCTCTTTTCAGGCGGTGAAGGCGAGGAAACAGAGGACCCAGGATCGAGGATACAGATTCTCTTTTCAGGCGGTGAAGACGAGGAAGCGGAGGATCCAGGATCGAGGATACAGATTCTCTTTTCAGGCGGTGAAGACGAGGAAGCGGAGCATCCAGGATCGAGGATACAGATTCTCTTTTCAGGCGGTGAAGACGAGTAAGCGGAGGACCCAGGATCGAGGATACAGATTCTCTTTTCAGGAGGTAAAGACAAGGAGAAGGAGGACCCAGGATCGAGGATACAGATTCTCTTTTCAGGAGGTGAAGATGAGGAAGCGGAGGATCCAGGATCAAGGATACAGATTCTCTTTTCAGGCGGTGAAGACGAGGAAGCGGAGGATCCAGGATCGAGAATACAGATTCTCTTTTCAGGCGGTGAAGACAAGGAAGCGGAGGACCCAGGATCGAGGATACAGATTCTCTTTTCAGGCGGTGAAGACGAGGAAGCGGAGCATCCAGGATCGAGGATACAGATTCTCTTTTCAGGCGGTGAAGACGAGTAAGCGGAGGACCCAGGATCGAGGATACAGATTCTCTTTTCAGGAGGTAAAGACAAGGAGAAGGAGGACCCAGGATCGAGGATACAGATTCTCTGTTCAGGAGGTGAAGATGAGGAAGCGGAGGATCCAGGATCAAGGATACAGATTCTCTTTTCAGGCGGTGAAGACGAGGAAGCGGAGGATCCAGGATCGAGAATACAGATTCTCTTTTCAGGCGGTGAAGACAAGGAAGCGGAGGACCCAGGATCGAGGATACAGATTCTCTTTTCAGGAGGTAAAGACGAGGAAACGGAGGACCCAAGATCGAGGATACAGATTCTCTTTTCCGGCGGTGAAGACGAGCAAGCGGAGGATCCAGGATCGAGGATACAGATTCTCTTTTCAGGTGGTGAAGACGAGTAAGCGGAGGACCCAGGATCGAGGATACAGATTCTCTTTTCAGGAGGTAAAGACGAGGAAACGGAGGACCCAGGATCGAGGATACAGATTCTCTTTTCGGGCGGTGAAGACGAGGAAGCGGAGGATCCAGGATCGAGGATACAGATTCTCTTTTCAGGCGGTGAAGACGAGGAAGCGGAGGATCCAGGATCGAGGATACAGATTCTCTTTTCAGGCGGTGAAGACGAGGAAGCGGAGGATCCAGGATCGAGGATACAGATTCTCTTTTTAGGCGGTGAAGACGAGGAAGCGGAGGATCCATGATCGAGGATACAGATTCTCTTTTCAGACGGTGAGGACGAGGAAACGGAGGACCCAGGATCGAGGATACAGATTCTCTTTTCAGGCGGTGAAGAAGAGGAAGAGGAGGATCCAGGATCGAGGATACAGATTCTCTTTTCAGGCGGTGAAGACGAGGAAGCGGAGGATCCAGGATCGAGGATACAGATTCTCTTTTCAGGAGGTAAAGATGAGGAGAAGGAGGACCCAGGATCGAGGATACAGATTCTCTTTTCAGGCGGTGAAGACGAGGAAACGGAGGACCCAGGATCGAGGACACAGATTCTCTTTTCAGGCGGTGAAGACGAGGAAGTGGAGGATCCAGAATCGAGGATACGGATTTTCTTTTAAGGCGGTAAAGACGAGGAAGCGGAGGATCCAGGATCGAGGATACAGATTCTCTTTTCAGGCGGTGAAGATGAGTAAGCGGAGGACCCAGGATCGAGGATACAGATTCTCTGTTCAGGAGGTAAAGACGAGGAGAATTAGGACCCAGGATCGAGGATACAGATTCTCTTTTCAGGCGGTGAAGACGAGGAAGCGGAGGATCCAGGATCGAGGATACAGATTCTCTTTTCAGGAGGTAAAGACGAGGAGAAGGAGGACCCAGGATCGAGGATACAGATTCACTTTTCAGGAGGTGAAGACGAGGAAACGGGGGACCCAGGATCGAGGATACAGATTCTCTTTTCAGGCGGTGAAGACGAAGAAGCGGAGGATCCAGGATCGAGGATACAGATTCTCTTTTCAGGCGTTGAAGACGAGGAAGCGGAGGATCCAGGATCGAGGATACCGATTTTTTTTTCAGGCGGTGAAGACGAGGAAGCGGAGGATCCAAGATCGAGGATACAGATTCTCTTTTCCAGCAGTAAAGACGAGTAGGCGGAGGATCCAGGATCGAGGATACAGATTCTCTTTTCAGGCGGTGAAGACGAGTAAGCGGAGGACCCAGGATCGAGGATACAGATTCGCTTTTCAGGAGGTAAAAATGAGGAGAAGGAGGACCCAGGATCGAGGATACAGATTCTCTTTTCAGGCGGTGAAGGCGAGGAAACAGAGGACCCAGGATCGAGGATACAGATTCTCTTTTCAGGCGGTGAAGACGAGGAAGCGGAGGATCCAGGATCGAGGATACAGATTCTCTTTTCAGGCGGTGAAGACGAGGAAGCGGAGGATCCAGGATCGAGGATACAGATTCTCTTTTCAGGCGGTGAAGACGAGTAAGCGGAGGACCCAGGATCGAGGATACAGATTCTCTTTTCAGGAGGTAAAGACAAGGAGAAGGAGGACCCAGGATCGAGGATACAGATTCTCTTTTCAGGAGGTGAAGATGAGGAAGCGGAGGATCCAGGATTAAGGATACAGATACTCTTTTCAGGCGGTGAAGACGAGGAAGCGGAGGATCCAGGATCGAGAATACAGATTCTCTTTTCAGGCGGTGAAAACAAGGAAGCGGAGGACCCAAGATCGAGGATACAGATTCTCTTTTCAGGCGGCGAAGACGAGTAAGCGGAGGACCCAGGATCGAGGATACAGATTCTCTTTTCAGGAGGTAAAGACGAGGAGAAGGAAGACCCAGGACCGAGGATAAAGATTCTCTTTTCAGGCGGTGAAGACGAGGAAACGGAGGACCCAGGATCGAGGATACAGGTTCTCTTTTCAGGCGGTGAAGACGAGGAAGCGGAGGATCCAGGATCGAGGATACAGATTCTCTTTTCAGGCGGTGAAGACGAGTAAGCGGAGGACCCAGGATCGAGGATACAGATTCTCTTTTCAGGAGGTAAAGACGAGGAGAAGGAGGACCCAGGATCGAGGATACAGAATCACTTTTCAGGAGGTGAAGACGAGGAAACGGGGGACCCAGGATCGAGGATACAGATTCTCTTTTCAGGCGGTGAAGACGAGGAAGCGGAGGATCCAGGATCGAGGATACAGATTCTCTTTTCAGGCGGTGAAGACGAAGAAGCGGAGGATCCAGGATCGAGGATACAGATTCTCTTTTCAGACGGTGAGGACGAGGAAACAGAGGACCCAGGATCGAGGATACAGATTGTCTTTTCAGGCGGTGAAGACGAGGAAGAGGAGGATCCAGGATCGAGGATACAGATTCTCTTTTCAGGCGGTGAAGACGAGGAAGCGGAGGATCCAGGATCGAGGATACAGATTCTCTTTTCAGGCGGTGAAGATGAGTATGCGGAGGACCCAGGATCGAGGATACAGATTCTCTTTTCAGGAGGTAAAGACGAGTAGAAGGAGGACCCAGGATCGAGGATACAGATTCTCTTTTCAGGCGGTGAAGATGAGGAAACGGAGGACCCAGGATCGAGGATACAGATTCTTTTTTTAGGCGGTGAAGACGAGGAAGCGGAGGATCCAGAATCGAGGATACAGATTTCCTTTTAAGTCGGTGAAGACGAGGAAGCGGAGGATCCAGGATCGAGGATACAGATTCTCTTTTCAGGCGGTGAAGATGAGTAAGCGGAGGACCCAGGATCGAGGATACAGATTCTCTTTTCAGGAGTTAAATACGAGGAGAAGGAGGACCCAGGATCGAGGATACAGATTCTCTTTTCAGGCGGTGAAGACGAGGAAGCGGAGGATCCAGGATCGAGGATACAGATTCTCTTTTCAGGAGGTAAAGACGAGGAGAAGGAGGACCCAGGAACGAGGATACAGATTCACTTTTCAGGAGGTGAAGACGAGTAGGCGGAGGATCCAGGATCGAGGATACAGATTCTCTTTTCAGGCGGTGAAGACGAGAAAGTGGAGGACCCAGGATCGAGGATACAGATTCTCTTTTCAGGAGGTGAAGACGAGGAAACGGGGGACCCAGGATTGAGGATACAGATTCTCTTTTCAGGCGGTGAAGACGAGGAAGCGGAGGATCCAGGATCGAGGATACAGATTCTCTTTTCAGGCGGTGAAGACGAGGAAGCGGAGGATCCAGGATCGAGGATACCGATTTTTTTTTCAGGCGGTGAAGACGAGGAAGCGAAGGATTCAGGATCGAGGATACAGATTCTCTTTTCAGGCGGTGAAGACGAGTAGGCGGAGGATCCAGGATCGAGGATACAGATTCTCTTTTCAGGCGGTGAAGACGAGAAAGTGGAGGACCCAGGATCGAGGATACAGATTCTCTTTTCAGGAGGTAAAAATGAGGAGAAGGAGGACCCATGATCGAGGATACAGATTCTCTTTTCAGGCGGTGAAGGCGAGGAAACAGAGGACCCAGGATCGAGGATACAGATTCTCTTTTCAGGCGGTGAAGACGAGGAAGCGGAGGATCCAGGATCGAGGATACAGATTCTCTTTTCAGGCGGTGAAGACGAGGAAGCGGAGGATCCAGGATCGAGGACACAGATTCTCTTTTCAGGCGGTGAAGACGAGTAAGCGGAGGACCCAGGATCGAGGATACAGATTCTCTTTTCAGAAGGAAAAGACAAGGAGAAGGAGGACCCAGGATCGAGGATACAGATTCTCTTTTCAGGAGGTGAAGATGAGGAAGCGGAGGATGCAGGATCAAGGATACAGATTCTCTTTTCAGGCAGTGAAGACGAGTAGGCGGAGGATCCAGGATCGAGGATACAGATTCTCTTTTCAGGCGGTGAAGACGAGAAAGTGGAGGACCCAGGATCGAGGATACAGATTCTCTTTTCAGGAGGTAAAAATGAGGAGAAGGAGGACCCATGATCGAGGATACAGATTCTCTTTTCAGGCGGTGAAGGCGAGGAAACAGAGGACCCAGGATCGAGGATACAGATTCTCTTTTCAGGCGGTGAAGACGAGGAAGCGGAGGATCCAGGATCGAGGATACAGATTCTCTTTTCAGGCGGTGAAGACGAGGAAGCGGAGGATCCAGGATCGAGGACACAGATTCTCTTTTCAGGCGGTGAAGACGAGTAAGCGGAGGACCCAGGATCGAGGATACAGATTCTCTTTTCAGAAGGAAAAGACAAGGAGAAGGAGGACCCAGGATCGAGGATACAGATTCTCTTTTCAGGAGGTGAAGATGAGGAAGCGGAGGATCCAGGATCAAGGATACAGATTCTCTTTTCAGACGGTGAATACGAGGAAGCGGAGGATCCAGGATTGAAAATACAGATTCTCTTTTCAGGCGGTGAAGACAAGGAAGCGGAGGACCCAGGATCGAGGATACAGATTCTCTTTTCAGGCGGTGAAGACGAGGAAGCGGAGGATCCAGGATCGAGGATACAGATTCTCTTTTCAGGCGGTGAAGACGAGGAAGCGGAGGATCCAGGATCGAGGATACAGATTCTCTTTTCAGGCGGTGAAGACGAGTAAGCGGATGACCCAGGATCGAGGATACAGATTCTCTTTTCAGGAGGTAAAGACAAGGAGAAGGAGGACCCAGGATCGAGGATACAGATTCTCTTTTCAGGAGGTGAAGATGAGGAAGCGGAGGATCCAGGATTAAGGATACAGATACTCTTTTCAGGCGGTGAAGACGAGGAAGCGGAGGATCCAGGATCGAGAATACAGATTCTCTTTTCAGGCGGTGAAAACAAGGAAGCAGAGGACCCAAGATCGAGGATACAGATTCTCTTTTCAGGCGGCGAAGACGAGTAAGCGGAGGACCCAGGATCGAGGATACAGATTCTCTTTTCAGGAGGTAAAGACGAGGAGAATGAGGACCCAGGACCGAGGATAAAGATTCTCTTTTCAGGCGGTGAAGACGAGGAAACGGAGGACCCAGGATCGAGGATACAGGTTCTCTTTTCAGGCGGTGAAGACGAGGAAGCGGAGGATCCAGGATCGAGGATACAGATTCTCTTTTCAGGCAGTGAAGACGAGTAAGCGGAGGACCCAGGATCGAGGATACAGATTCTCTTTTCAGGAGGTAAAGACGAGGAGAAGGAGGACCCAGGATCGAGGATACAGATTCACTTTTCAGGAGGTTAAGACGAGGAAACGGGGGACCCAGGATCGAGGATACAGATTCTCTTTTCAGGCGGTGAAGACGAGGAAGCGGAGGATCCAGGATCGAGGATACAGATTCTCTTTTCAGGCGGTGAAGACGAAGAAGCGGAGGATCCAGGATCGAGGATACAGATTCTCTTTTCAGACGGTGAGGACGAGGAAACAGAGGACCCAGGATCGAGGATACAGATTCTCTTTTCAGGCGGTGAAGACGAGGAAGAGGAGGATCCAGGATCGAGGATACAGATTCTCTTTTCAGGCGGTGAAGACGAGGAAGCGGAGGATCCAGGATCGAGGATACAGATTCTCTTTTCAGGCGGTGAAGATGAGTATGCGGAGGACCCAGGATCGAGGATACAGATTCTCTTTTCAGGAGGTAAAGACGAGTAGAAGGAGGACCCAGGATCGAGGATACAGATTCTCTTTTCAGGCGGTGAAGATGAGGAAACGGAGGACCCAGGATCGAGGATACAGATTCTTTTTTTAGGCGGTGAAGACGAGGAAGCAGAGGATCCAGAATCGAGGATACAGATTTCCTTTTAAGTCGGTAAAGACGAGGAAGCGGAGGATCCAGGATCGAGGATACAGATTCTCTTTTCAGGCGGTGAAGATGAGTAAGCGGAGGACCCAGGATCGAGGATACAGATTCTCTTTTCAGGAGTTAAATACGAGGAGAAGGAGGACCCAGGATCGAGGATACAGATTCTCTTTTCAGGCGGTGAAGATGAGGAAGCGGAGGATCCAGGATCGAGGATACAGATTCTCTTTTCAGGAGGTAAAGACGAGGAGAAGGAGGACCCAGGATCGAGGATACAGATTCACTTTTCAGGAGGTGAAGACGAGTAGGCGGAGGATCCAGGATCGAGGATACAGATTCTCTTTTCAGGCGGTGAAGACGAGAAAGTGGAGGACCCAGGATCGAGGATACAGATTCTCTTTTCAGGAGGTGAAGACGAGGAAACGGGGGACCCAGGATTGAGGATACAGATTCTCTTTTCAGGCGGTGAAGACGAGGAAGCGGAGGATCCAGGATCGAGGATACAGATTCTCTTTTCAGGCAGTGAAGACGAGGAAGCGGAGGATCCAGGATCGAGGATACCGATTTTTTTTTCAGGCGGTGAAGACGAGGAAGCGAAGGATTCAGGATCGAGGATACAGATTCTCTTTTCAGGCAGTGAAGACGAGTAGGCGGAGGATCCAGGATCGAGGATACAGATTCTCTTTTCAGGCGGTGAAGACGAGAAAGTGGAGGACCCAGGATCGAGGATACAGATTCTCTTTTCAGGAGGTAAAAATGAGGAGAAGGAGGACCCATGATCGAGGATACAGATTCTCTTTTCAGGCGGTGAAGGCGAGGAAACAGAGGACCCAGGATCGAGGATACAGATTCTCTTTTCAGGCGGTGAAGACGAGGAAGCGGAGGATCCAGGATCGAGGATACAGATTCTCTTTTCAGGCGGTGAAGACGAGGAAGCGGAGGATCCAGGATCGAGGACACAGATTCTCTTTTCAGGCGGTGAAGACGAGGAAGCGGAGGATCCAGGATCGAGGATACAGATTCTCTTTTCAGGAGGAAAAGACAAGGAGAAGGAGGACCCAGGATCGAGGATACAGATTCTCTTTTCAGGAGGTGAAGATGAGGAAGCGGAGGATCCAGGATCAAGGATACAGATTCTCTTTTCAGACGGTGAAGACGAGGAAGCGGAGGATCCAGGATTGAAAATACAGATTCTCTTTTCAGGCGGTGAAGACAAGGAAGCGGAGGACCCAGGATCGAGGATACAGATTCTCTTTTCAGGAGGTAAAGACGAGGAGAAGGAGGACCCAGGATCGAGGATACAGATTCTCTTTTCAGGCGGTGAAGACGAGGAAGCGGAGGATCCAGGATCGAGGATACAGATTCTCTTTTCAGGCGGTGAAGACGAGGAAGCGGAGGATCCAGGATCGAGGATACAGATTCTCTTTTCAGGAGGTGAAGATGAGGAAGCGGAGGATCCAGGATCAAGGATACAGATACTCTTTTCAGGCGGTGAAGACGAGGAAGCGGAGGATCCAGGATCGAGGATACAGATTCTCTTTTCAGGAGGTAAAGATAAGGAGAAGGAGGACCCAGGATCGAGGATACAGATTCTCTTTTCAGGAGGTGAAGATGAGGAAGCGGAGGATCCAGGATCAAGGATACAGATTCTCTTTTCAAGCGGTGAAGACGAGGAAGCGGAGGATCCAGGATTGAGAATACAGATTCTCTTTTCAGGAGGTAAAGATAAGGAGAAGGAGGACCCAGGATCGAGGATACAGATTCTCTTTTCAGGAGGTGAAGATGAGGAAGCAGAGGATCCAGGATCAAGGATACAGATTCTCTTTTCAAGCGGTGAAGACGAGGAAGCGGAGGATCCAGGATTGAGAATACAGATTCTCTTTTCAGGCGGTGAAGACAAGGAAGCGGAGGACCCAGGATCGAGGATACAGATTCTCTTTTCAGGCGGTGAAGATGAGTAAGCGGAGGACCCAGGATCGAGGATACAGATTCTCTTTTCAGGAGTTAAATACGAGGAGAAGGAGGACCCAGGATCGAGGATACAGATTCTCTTTTCAGGCGGTGAAGACGAGGAAGCGGAGGATCCAGGACCGAGGATACAGATTCTCTTTTCAGGCGGTGAAGACGAGGAAGCGGAGGATCCAGGATTGAGGATACAAATTCTCTTTTCATGCAGTGAAGACGTGGAGGCGGAAGATCCAGGATCGAGGATACAGATTCTCTTTTCAGGCGGTGAAGACGAGGAAGCGGAGGACCCAGGATCGAGGATACAGATTCTCTTTTCAGGAGGTAAAGACAAGGAGAAGGAGGACCCAGGATCGAGGATACAGATTCTCTTTTCAGGAGGTGAAGATGAGGAAGCGGAGGATCCAGGATCAAGGATACAGATACTCTTTTCAGGCGGTGAAGACGAGGAAGCGGAGGATCCAGGATCGAGAATACAGATTCTCTTTTCAGGCGGTGAAGACAAGGAAGCGGAGGACCCAAGATCGAGGATACAGATTCTCTTTTCAGGCGGCAAAGACGAGTAAGCGGAGGACCCAGGATCGAGGAAACAGATTCTCTTTTCAGGAGGTAAAGACGAGGAGAAGGAGGACCCAGGACCGAGGATAAAGATTCTCTTTTCAGGCGGTGAAGACGAGGAAACGGAGGACCCAGGATCGAGGATACAGGTTCTCTTTTCAGGCGGTGAAGACGAGTAAGCGGAGGACCCAGGATCGAGGATACAGATTCTCTTTTCAGGCGGTGAAGACGAGGAAGTGAAGGATCCAGGATCGAGGATACAGATTCTCTTTTCAGGCCGTGAAGATGAGTATGCGGAGGACCCAGGATCGAGGATACAGATACGCTTTTCAGGAGGTAAAGACGAGTAGAAGGAGGACCCAGGATCGAGGATACAGATTCTCTTTTCAGGCGGTGAAGATGAGGAAACGGAGGATCCAGAATCGAGGATACAGATTTCCTTTTAAGTCGGTGAAGACGAGGAAGCGGAGGATCCAGGATCGAGGATACAGATTCTCTTTTCAGGCGGTGAAGATGAGTAAGCGGAGGACCCAGGATCGAGGATACAGATTCTCTTTTCAGGAGTTAAATACGAGGAGAAGGAGGACCCAGGATCGAGGATACAGATTCTCTTTTCAGGCGGTGAAGACGAGGAAGCGGAGGATCCAGGATCGAGGATACAGATTCTCTTTTCAGGACGTAAAGACGAGGAGAAGGAGGACCCAGGATCGAGGATACAGATTCACTTTTCAGAAGGTGAAGACGAGGAAACGGGGGACCCAGGATTGAGGATACAGATTCTCTTTTCAGGCGGTGAAGACGAGGAAGCGGAGGATCCAGGATCGAGGATACAGATTCTCTTTTCAGGCGGTGAAGACGAGGAAGCGAAGGATTCAGGATCGAGGATACAGATTCTCTTTTCAGGCAGTGAAGACGAGTAGGCGGAGGATCCAGGATCGAGGATACAGATTCTCTTTTCAGGCGGTGAAGACGAGAAAGCGGAGGACCCAGGATCGAGGATACAGATTCTCTTTTCAGGAGGTAAAAATGAGGAGAAGGAGGACCCATGATCGAGGATACAGATTCTCTTTTCAGGCGGTGAAGGCGAGGAAACAGAGGACCCAGGATCGAGGATACAGATTCTCTTTTCAGGTGGTGAAGACGAGGAAGCGGAGGATCCAGGATCGAGGATACAGATTCTCTTTTCAGGCGGTGAAGACGAGGAAGCGGAGGATCCAGGATCGAGGACACAGATTCTCTTTTCAGGCGGTGAAGACGAGTAAGCGGAGGACCCAGGATCGAGGATACAGATTCTCTTTTCAGGAGGTAAAGACAAGGAGAAGGAGGACCCAGGATCGAGGATACAGATTCTCTTTTCAGGAGGTGAAGATGAGGAAGCGGAGGATCCAGGATCAAGGATACAGATTCTCTTTTCAGACGGTGAAGACGAGGAAGCGGAGGATCCAGGACTGAGAATACAGATTCTCTTTTCAGGCGGTGAAGACAAGGAAGCGGAGGACCCAGGATCGAGGATACAGATTCTCTTTTCAGGAGGTAAAGACGAGGAGAAGGAGGACCCAGGATCGAGGATACAGATTCTCTTTTCAGGCGGTGAAGACGAGGAAGCGGAGGATCCAGGATCGAGGATACAGATTCTCTTTTCAGGCGGTGAAGACGAGGAAGCGGAGGATCCAGGATCGAGAATACAGATTCTCTTTTCAGGCGGTGAAGACGAGGAAGCGGAGGACCCAGGATCGAGGATACAGATTCTCTTTTCAGGAGGTAAAGACGAGGAGAAGGAGGACCCAGGATCGAGGATACAGATTCTCTTTTCAGGAGGTAAAGACAAGGAGAAGGAGGACCCAGGATCGAGGATACAGATTCTCTTTTCAGGAGGTGAAGATGAGGAAGCGGAGGATCCAGGATCAAGGATACAGATTCTCTTTTCAGGTGGTGAAGACGAGGAAGCGTAGGATCCAGGATTGAGAATACAGATTCTCTTTTCAGGCGGTGAAGACAAGGAAGCGGAGGACCCAGGATCGAGGATACAGATTCTCCTTTCAGGAGGTAAAGACGAGGAGAAGGAGGACCCAGGATCGAGGATACAGATTCTCTTTTCAGGCGGTGAAGACGAGGAAGCGGAGGATCCAGGATCGAGGATACAGATTCTCTTTTCAGGCGGTGAAGATGAGTAAGCGGAGGACCCAGGATCGAGGATACAGATTCTCTTTTCAGGAGTTAAATACGAGGAGAAGGAGGACCCAGGATCGAGGATACAGATTCTCTTTTCAGGCGGTGAAGACGAGGAAGCGGAGGATCCAGGATCGAGGATACAGATTCTCTTTTCAGGCGGTGAAGACGAGGAAGCGGAGGATCCAGGATTGAGGATACAGATTCTCTTTTCATGCAGTGAAGACGTGGAGGCGGAGGATCCAGGATCGAGGATACAGATTCTCTTTTCAGGCGGTGAAGATGAGTAAGCGGAGGACCCAGGATCGAGGATACAGATTCTCTTTTCAGGAGGTAAAAATGAGGAGAAGGAGGACCCAGGATCGAGGATACAGATTCTCTTTTCAGGCTGTGAAGGCGAGGAAACAGAGGACCCAGGATCTAGGATACAGATTCTCTTTTCAGGTGGTGAAGACGAGGAAGCGGAGGATCCAGGATCGAGGATACAGATTCTCTTTTCAGGCGGTGAAGACGAGGAAGCGGAGGATCCAGGATCGAGGATACAGATTCAGTTTTTAGGCGGTGAAGACGAGTAAGCGGAGGACCCAGGATTGAGGATACAGATTCTCTTTTCAGGAGGTAAAGATAAGGAGAAGGAGGACCCAGGATCGAGGATACAGATTCTCTTTTCAGGAGGTGAAGATGAGGAAGCGGAGGATCCAGGATCGAGGATACAGATTCTCTTTTCAGGCGGTGAAGACGAGGAAGCGGAGGATCCAGGATCGAGAATACAGATTCTCTTTTCAGGCGGTGAAGACAAGGAAGCGGAGGACCCAGGATCGAGGATACAGATTCTCTTTTCAGGAGGTAAAGACGAGGAGAAGGAGGACCCAGGATCGAGGATACAGATTCTCTTTTCAGGCGGTGAAGAGGAGGAAGCGGAGGATCCAGGGTCGAGGATACAGATTCTCTTTTCAGGAGATGAAGACGAGGAAACGGAGGACCCAGGATCGAGGATACAGATTCTCTTTTCAGGCGGTGAAGACGAGGAAGCGGAGGACCCAGGATCGAGCATACAGATTCTCTTTTCAGGCGGTGAAGACGAGGAGAAGGAGGACCCAGGATCGAGGATACAGATTCTCTTTTCAGGAGGTGAAGACGAGGAAGCGGAGGACCCAGGATCGAGGATACAGATTCTCTTTTCAGGAGATGAAGACGAGGAAACGAGGGACCCAGGATCGAGGATACAGATTCTCTTTTCAGGAGGTGAAGACGAGGTGAAGGAGGAACCAGGATCGAGATACAGATTCTCTTTTCAGGAGGTGAAGACGAGGAGACGGAGGATCCACGATCGAGGATACAAATTCTCTTTTCAGGCGGTGAAGACGAGGAAGCGGAGGATCCAGGATCGAGGATACAGATTCTCTTTTCAGGCGGTGAAGACGAGGAAGCGGAGGATCCAGGATCGAGGACACAGATTCTCTTTTCAGGCGGTGAAGACGAGTAAGCGGAGGACCCAGGATCGAGGATACAGATTCTCTTTTCAGGAGGAAAAGACAAGGAGAAGGAGGACCCAGGATCGAGGATACAGATTCTCTTTTCAGGAGGTGAAGATGAGGAAGCGGAGGATCCAGGATCAAGGATACAGATTCTCTTTTCAGACGGTGAAGACGAGGAAGCAGAGGATCCAGGATTGAAAATACAGATTCTCTTTTCAGGCGGTGAAGACAAGGAAGCGGAGGACCCAGGATCGAGGATACAGATTCTCTTTTCAGGAGGTAAAGACGAGGAGAAGGAGGACCCAGGATCGAGGATACAGATTCTCTTTTCAGGCGGTGAAGACGAGGAAGCGGAGGATCCAGGATCGAGGATACAGATTCTCTTTTCAGGCGGTGAAGACGAGGAAGCGGAGGATCCAGGATCGAGAATACAGATTCTCTTTTCAGGCGGTGAAGACGAGGAAGCGGAGGACCCAGGATCGAGGATACAGATTCTCTTTTCAGGAGGTAAAGACGAGGAGAAGGAGGACCCAGGATCGAGGATACAGATTCTCTTTTCAGGAGGTAAAGATAAGGAGAAGGAGGACCCAGGATCGAGGATACAGATTCTCTTTTCAGGAGGTGAAGATGAGGAAGCGGAGGATCCAGGATCAAGGATACAGATTCTCTTTTCAGGCGGTGAAGACGAGGAAGCGGAGGATCCAGGATTGAGAATACAGATTCTCTTTTCAGGCGGTGAAGACAAGGAAGCGGAGGACCCAGGATCGAGGATACAGATTCTCTTTTCAGGAGGTAAAGACGAGGAGAAGGAGGACCCAGGATCGAGGATACAGATTCTCTTTTCAGGCGGCGAAGACGAGGAAGCGGAGGATCCAGGATCGAGGATACAGATTCTCTTTTCAGGCGGTGAAGATGAGTAAGCGGAGGACCCAGGATCGAGGATACAGATTCTCTTTTCAGGAGTTAAATACGAGGAGAAGGAGGACCCAGGATCGAGGATACAGATTCTCTTTTCAGGCGGTGAAGACGAGGAAGCGGAGGATCCAGGATCGAGGATACAGATTCTCTTTTCAGGCGGTGAAGACGAGGAAGCGGAGGATCCAGGATTGAGGATACAGATTCTCTTTTCATGCAGTGAAGACGTGGAGGCGGAAGATCCAGGATCGAGGATACAGATTCTCTTTTCAGGCGGTGAAGACGAGTAAGCGGAGGACCCAGGATCGAGGATACAGATTCTCTTTTCAGGATGTAAAAATGAGGAGAAGGAGGACCCAGGATCGAGGATACAGATTCTCTTTTCAGGCGGTGAAGGCGAGGAAACAGAGGACCCAGGATCGAGGATACAGATTCTCTTTTCAGGCGGTGAAGACGAGGAAGCGGAGGATCCAGGATCGAGGATACTGATTCTCTTTTCAGGCGGTGAAGACGAGGAAGCGGAGGATCCAGGATCGAGGATACAGATTCTCTTTTCAGGCGGTGAAGACGAGTAAGCGGAGGACCCAGGATCGAGGATACAGATTCTCTTTTCAGGAGGTAAAGACAAGGAGAAGGAGGACCCAGGATCGAGGATACAGATTCTCTTTTCAGGAGGTGAAGATGAGGAAGCGGAGGATCCAGGATCAAGGATACAGATTCTCTTTTCAGGCGGTGAAGACGAGGAAGCGGAGGATCCAGGATCGAGAATACAGATTCTCTTTTCAGGCGGTGAAGACAAGGAAGCGGAGGACCCAAGATCGAGGATACAGATTCTCTTTTCAGGCGGCGAAGACGAGTAAGCGGAGGACCCAGGATCGAGGAAACAGATTCTCTTTTCAGGAGGTAAAGACGAGGAGAAGGAGGACCCAGGACCGAGGATAAAGATTCTCTTTTCAGGCGGTGAAGACGAGGAAACGGAGGACCCAGGATCGAGGATACAGGTTCTCTTTTCAGGCGGTGAAGACGAGGAAGCGGAGGATCCAGGATCGAGGATACAGATTCTCTTTTCAGGCGGTGAAGACGAGTAAGCGGAGGACCCAGGATCGAGGATACAGATTCTCTTTTCAGGAGGTAAAGACGAGGAGAAGGAGGACCCAGGATCGAGGATACAGATTCACTTTTCAGGAGGTGAAGACGAGGAAACGGGGGACCCAGGATCGAGGATACAGATTCTCTTTTCAGGCGGTGAAGACGAGGAAGCGGAGAATCCAGGATCGAGGATACAGATTCTCTTTTCAGGCGGTGAAGACGAGGAAGCGGAGGATCCAGGATCGAGGATATAGATTCTCTTTTCAGACGGTGAGGACGAGGAAACAGAGGACCCAGGATCGAGGATACAGATTCTCTTTTCAGGCGGTGAAGACGAGGAAGAGGAGGATCCAGGATCGAGGATACAGATTCTCTTTTCAGGCGGTGAAGACGAGGAAGTGAAGGATCCAGGATCGAGGATACAGATTCTCTTTTCAGGCGGTGAAGATGAGTATGCGGAGGACCCAGGATCGAGGATACAGATACGCTTTTCAGGAGGTAAAGACGAGTAGAAGGAGGACCCAGGATCGAGGATACAGATTCTCTTTTCAGGCGGTGAAGATGAGGAAACGGAGGATCCAGAATCGAGGATACAGATTTCCTTTTAAGTCGGTGAAGACGAGGAAGCGGAGGATCCAGGATCGAGGATACAGATTCTCTTTTCAGGCGGTGAAGATGAGTAAGCGGAGGACCCAGGATCGAGGATACAGATTCTCTTTTCAGGAGTTAAATACGAGGAGAAGGAGGACCCAGGATCGAGGATACAGATTCTCTTTTCAGGCGGTGAAGACGAGGAAGCGGAGGATCCAGGATCGAGGATACAGATTCTCTTTTCAGGAGGTAAAGACGAGGAGAAGGAGGACCCAGGATCGAGGATACAGATTCACTTTTCAGGAGGTGAAGACGAGGAAACGGGGGACCCAGGATTGAGGATACAGATTCTCTTTTCAGGCGGTGAAGACGAGGAAGCGGAGGATCCAGGATCGAGGATACAGATTCTCTTTTCAGGCGGTGAAGACGAGGAAGCGGAGGATCCAAGATCGAGGATACCGATTTTTTTTTCAGGCGGTGAAGACGAGGAAGCGAAGGATTCAGGATCGAGGATACAGATTCTCTTTTCAGGCAGTGAAGACGAGTAGGCGGAGGATCCAGGATCGAGGATACAGATTCTCTTTTCAGGCGGTGAAGACGAGAAAGCGGAGGACCCAGGATCGAGGATACAGATTCTCTTTTCAGGAGGTAAAAATGAGGAGAAGGAGGACCCATGATCGAGGATACAGATTCTCTTTTCAGGCGGTGAAGGCGAGGAAACAGAGGACCCAGGATAGAGGATACAGATTCTCTTTTCAGGCGGTGAAGACGAGGAAGCGGAGGATCCAGGATCGAGGATACAGATTCTCTTTTCAGGCGGTGAAGACGAGGAAGCGGAGGATCCAGGATCGAGGACACAGATTCTCTTTTCAGGCGGTGAAGACGAGTAAGCGGAGGACCCAGGATCGAGGATACAGATTCTCTTTTCAGGAGGTAAAGACAAGGAGAAGGAGGACCCAGGATCGAGGATACAGATTCTCTTTTCAGGAGGTGAAGATGAGGAAGCGGAGGATCCAGGATCAAGGATACAGATTCTCTTTTCAGACGGTGAAGACGAGGAAGCGGAGGATCCAGGACTGAGAATACAGATTCTCTTTTCAGGCGGTGAAGACAAGGAAGCGGAGGACCCAGGATCGAGGATACAGATTCTCTTTTCAGGAGGTAAAGACGAGGAGAAGGAGGACCCAGGATCGAGGATACAGATTCTCTTTTCAGGCGGTGAAGACGAGGAAGCGGAGGATCCAGGATCGAGGATACAGATTCTCTTTTCAGGCAGTGAAGACGAGTAGGCGGAAGATCCAGGATCGAGGATACAGATTCTCTTTTCAGGCGGTGAAGACGAGAAAGCGGAGGACCCAGGATCGAGGATACAGATTCTCTTTTCAGGAGGTAAAAATGAAGAGAAGGAGGACCCATGATCGAGGATACAGATTCTCTTTTCAGGCGGTGAAGGCGAGGAAACAGAGGACCCAGGATAGAGGATACAGATTCTCTTTTCAGGCGGTGAAGACGAGGAAGCGGAGGATCCAGGATCGAGGATACAGATTCTCTTTTCAGGAGGTAAAGACGAGGAGAAGGAGGACCCAGGATCGAGGATACAGATTCTCTTTTCAGGCGGTGAAGACGAGGAAGCGGAGGATCCAGGATCGAGGATACAGATTCTCTTTTCAGGCAGTGAAGACGAGTAGGCGGAGGATCCAGGATCGAGGATACAGATTCTCTTTTCAGGCGGTGAAGACGAGAAAGCGGAGGACCCAGGATCGAGGATACAGATTCTCTTTTCAGGAGGTAAAAATGAGGAGAAGGAGGACCCATGATCGAGGATACAGATTCTCTTTTCAGGCGGTGAAGGCGAGGAAACAGAGGACCCAGGATAGAGGATACAGATTCTCTTTTCAGGCGGTGAAGACGAGGAAGCGGAGGATCCAGGATCGAGGATACAGATTCTCTTTTCAGGCGGTGAAGACGAGGAAGCGGAGGATCCAGGATCGAGGACACAGATTCTCTTTTCAGGCGGTGAAGACGAGTAAGCGGAGGACCCAGGATCGAGGATACAGATTCTCTTTTCAGGAGGTAAAGACAAGGAGAAGGAGGACCCAGGATCGAGGATACAGATTCTCTTTTCAGGAGGTGAAGATGAGGAAGCGGAGGATCCAGGATCAAGGATACAGATTCTCTTTTCAGACGGTGAAGACGAGGAAGCGGAGGATCCAGGACTGAGAATACAGATTCTCTTTTCAGGCGGTGAAGACAAGGAAGCGGAGGACCCAGGATCGAGGATACAGATTCTCTTTTCAGGAGGTAAAGACGAGGAGAAGGAGGACCCAGGATCGAGGATACAGATTCTCTTTTCAGGCGGTGAAGACGAGGAAGCGGAGGATCCAGGATCGAGGATACAGATTCTCTTTTCAGGCGGTGAAGACGAGGAAGCGGAGGATCCAGGATCGAGAATACAGATTCTCTTTTCAGGCGGTGAAGACGAGGAAGCGGAGGACCCAGGATCGAGGATACAGATTCTCTTTTCAGGAGGTAAAGATGAGGAGAAGGAGGACCCAGGATCGAGGATACAGATTCTCTTTTCAGGAGGTAAAGACAAGGAGAAGGAGGACCCAGGATCGAGGATACAGATTCTCTTTTCAGGAGGTGAAGATGAGGAAGCGGAGGATCCAGGATCAAGGATACAGATTCTCTTTTCAGGTGGTGAAGACGAGGAAGCGGAGGATCCAGGATTGAGAATACAGATTCTCTTTTCAGGCGGTGAAGACAAGGAAGCGGAGGACCCAGGATCGAGGATACAGATTCTCTTTTCAGGAGGTAAAGACGAGGAGAAGGAGGACCCAGGATCGAGGCTACAGATTCTCTTTTCAGGCGGTGAAGACGAGGAAGCGGAGGATCCAGGATCGAGGATACAGATTCTCTTTTCAGGCGGTGAAGATGAGTAAGCGGAGGACCCAGGATCGAGGATACAGATTCTCTTTTCAGGAGTTAAATACGAGAAGGAGGACCCAGGATCGAGGATACAGATTCTCTTTTCAGGCGGTGAAGACGAGGAAGCGGAGGATCCAGGATCGAGGATACAGATTCTCTTTTCAGGCGGTGAAGACGAGGAAGCGGAGGATCCAGGATTGAGGATACAGATTCTCTTTTCATGCAGTGAAGACGTGGAGGCGGAGGATCCAGGATCGAGGATACAGATTCTCTTTTCAGGCGGTGAAGACGAGGAAGCGGAGGATCCAGGATTGAGGATACAGATTCTCTTTTCATGCAGTGAAGACGTGGAGGCGGAGGATCCAGGATCGAGGATACAGATTCTCTTTTCAGGCGGTGAAGATGAGTAAGCGGAGGACCCAGGATCGAGGATACAGATTCTCTTTTCAGGAGGTAAAAATGAGGAGAAGGAGGACCCAGGATCGAGGATACAGATTCTCTTTTCAGGCTGTGAAGGCGAGGAAACAGAGGACCCAGGATCGAGGATACAGATTCTCTTTTCAGGCGGTGAAGACGAGGAAGCGGAGGATCCAGGATCGAGGATACAGATTCTCTTTTCAGGCGGTGAAGACGAGGAAGCGGAGGATCCAGGATCGAGGATACAGATTCTGTTTTCAGGCGGTGAAGACGAGTAAGCGGAGGACCCAGGATTGAGGATACAGATTCTCTTTTCAGGAGGTAAAGATAAGGAGAAGGAGGACCCAGGATCGAGGATACAGATTCTCTTTTCAGGAGGTGAAGATGAGGAAGCGGAGGATCCAGGATCGAGGATACAGATTCTCTTTTCAGGCGGTGAAGACGAGGAAGCGGAGGATCCAGGATCGAGAATACAGATTCTCTTTTCAGGCGGTGAAGACAAGGAAGCGGAGCACCCAGGATCGAGGATACAGATTCTCTTTTCAGGAGGTAAAGACGAGGAGAAGGAGGACCCAGGATCGAGGATACAGATTCTCTTTTCAGGCGGTGAAGAGGAGGAAGCGGAGGATCCAGGGTCGAGGATACAGATTCTCTTTTCAGGAGATGAAGACGAGGAAACGGAGGACCCAGGATCGAGGATACAAATTCTCTTTTCAGGCGGTGAAGACGAGGAAGCGGAGGACCCAGGATCGAGCATACAGATTCTCTTTTCAGGCGGTGAAGACGAGGAGAAGGAGGACCCAGGATCGAGGATACAGATTCTCTTTTCAGGAGGTGAAGACGAGGAAGCGGAGGACCCAGGATCGAGGATACAGATTCTCTTTTCAGGAGATGAAGACGAGGAAACGAGGGACCCAGGATCGAGGATACAGATTCTCTTTTCAGGAGGTGAAGACGAGGTGAAGGAGGAATCAGGATCGAGATACAGATTCTCTTTTCAGGAGGTGAAGACGAGGAGACGGAGGATCCACGATCGAGGATACAAATTCTCTTTTCAGGCGGTGAAGACGAGGAAGCGGAGGATCCAGGATCGAGGATACAGATTCTCTTTTCAGGAGGTGAAGACGAGGAAGCGGAGGACCCAGGTTTGAGGATACAGATTCTCTTTTCAGGAGGTGAAGACGAGGAGACGGAGGATCCAGGATCAAGGATACAGATTCTCTTTTCAGGCGGTGAAGACGAGGAAGCGGAGGATCCAGGATCGAGGATACAGATTCTCTTTTCAGGCGGTGAAGATGAGGAAGCGGAGGACCCAGGATCGAGGATACAGATTCTCTTTTCAGGAGGTGAAGACAAGGAGAAGGAGGACACAGGATCTAGGATACAGATTCTCTTTTTAGGAGGTGAAGACGAGGAAATGGGGGACCCAGGATCGAGGATACAGATTCTCTTTTCAGGAGGTGTAGACGAGGAGAAGGAGGACCCAGGATCGAGGATACAGATTCTCATTTTAGGAGATGCACACGAGGAGAACGAGGAACCAGGATCAAGGATACAGGTAGCTTAGAAACTTTACACTTGTTCAGATAGTGAACCTTGTACCAACATGGACGTCTACCCTCCAAGTCTATGGTTGTAAAGTAGTATATTTCTTTAGTCTTTGCTGTCAGAATCTCTAGACTTTAGATATGAAGGTTTTAAGTGAGGTCAAAAGGTGGAATGTTGAGCACTCAGATTTCCATGCAGCAAATGTGAGGTCACCCATGGGGTTATCAGAGAGGTCAGCACAAAGATGGCAACTAGGATGGAGACACCACAGTGGGTTGTTTAGTTATTAACTCTTCAAGTGGTAATTGTGGTTGGTACAGATAGTTATTGGGGTGAAAAGCTGCCATTATTTCACCACATGAATGAGGGCATTGTATAATTACATTGTGGATATATATTGTATTTGCACCACATTTTTTTAGCAAATTTCACTGTCTTATAAGCCTTTTTCAAATTTTCATGTATTAAACTATCGTAACTGTATATGTTAAAACATAAAAATAACATGAAGGGGGCTTAGTACTTTTGACATGAAGTACAATATATGTATAATGCACATCCACATATTCTAGACAGTTAATGACAAGAATAAATACATTTATGTTGCAATCATTTTTAATATGCATACAAAAATTCTATTTGCTAAACAATGTTTGCTGTGAATTGTAAAACTTGATACATTGCTCTCATCTAACATTGGGAAGTGTTCTACCATGCTTAAAAAGTTTAACTAGCGTAATGTGCCCAAACTATATCATTAAGGTAAGGCATTTGATAAATGTGGAGTATACGAACGACTTTGCATATAGGGGATTGTTATATATTATACATTATGTTCTCACTTATGTACAAATAACAGGGAACCTAGTAACAATCTAGTTTAAATACCACGGAGCACATGTAATAAACTCAAACAATCAAAATACATAATTTATTTTTCCAGTAGCCTTCAGATTTCTAGACCAATGCATGACACTTATTGCTTTTTCTTTCCAGGGACAGTATCTGGATGCTGGAATGAAGACTGAAGAACATAGCATTATCCATGAGATTGTTTAGTCTTAATCGTTTCATATGCCTGTACATTATATTTGATGCCTTCTGATGTCATCAGAAATGACATTGTGGTTTACCACATCTGCAGAGCTACAGGAAAAAACCCAATACTGGTTCCGTTATTGACCAGTTGATTTATGCCACTTAAGGAATCTGTTATGGTATAACGGTACTAAGTCTGTAACCTAGGATGTAATGTTTGTGGGGGGTAGTGTTTGTGGGGGTAGTGTTTGTGGGGTTTAGTGTTTGTAGGGGGCAGTGTTTATAGGGGCAGTGTTTGTAGGGGGTAGTGTTTGTAGAGGGCAGTGTTTGTTTTCTCTTTTTGCAGTGAAGATGAACGTAACCACACTATGACCTCCCATCGGTGAAGAAGATGTGTGGCGTGCTACTAGGATATAATAAAGAAGATCTGGTTTCAGGAAACTACACTTAACATCATTGCTATACATATACATCAGTTAGTTGTAGTATGGCCTTGGTCCAGGGTTCTTGAACTGATTGCCTTTTCTCGGGGTCGAGAAGGAATTTTTTCCCTGTGACACAGATTGGCTCAATGTGTCCAGGTTTTTTGCCTTCTTCTGGACCAATGGCTTTAGGTAGAAATATAGATTGTATTTAATAAAATATGTTTAAAATTCAATGATTTGTCTCCTAATTTCTTTATATTACATAGTGCTCTCATAGTTTTTATATGTTAGTTCTCAACTTTACAAATCATGGCTGCTGCAATATGAAGACAAACAGAATACACAGAGATGGTAATGGATGAATAGATGGCCACATAGGCGAACATATGGTTTCCAGAAAATTTAATTTGCAGCTATTTCCAATTGTCTGAAACACATATGTATAACTCTGATGTCTCCTAGGATTTTATTGAACTAAACAATTCCAATGGCTTTTTATGAAGTTGACAAAAATGTTCCTTTTATTTAGGCGGTTA
This sequence comes from Ranitomeya imitator, assembly GCF_032444005.1. Lineage (NCBI taxonomy): Eukaryota > Metazoa > Chordata > Amphibia > Anura > Dendrobatidae > Ranitomeya > Ranitomeya imitator. The sequence goes on from NC_091286.1 coordinate 95,542,952, forward strand.
GAACAGGCTAGCTGTTTTCAGAGTGAAGAAGCAATGGCCTGTCACTAAGCCTTTATATATTTTTGTCAACTTTCGGAGCAGTTTTCTGTTTGTGCACCTTGTAGAGGGTACGGGTCCCAGCATTGTACAGTATAGCTTTATAATACAGTGGACAAGGATGGGACAGGCAAGGCTATGTCTGGCAGTGTGGGGCCAGCTCAGACAGTCCTGGCAGCAGCAGTACAGTATCCATTGCAGTCAGAGGCATAGCTAGGGTTTCAGCTAAAGGAGGGGGGGGTGAGGAATCTGACTGTGCCCCTAACCGGTAATCCTGACTCCACCTATGTAGTGCACCTTTGTGAGTATAGGGGAACATCACCAGATGACCGCGCTGTGATTGAAAATCTATGTACAAAAACGAAGACTGATTTTACTATATGGGGGCCATATAGTGATAGATACCAATCCTGCAGACCATATAATAGATCACAGTTATATATGGTGGCTTACAGCTGACGTTCTTTCTAATGGAATTGTTCACTTTACTCATCTTTTCCATCTGGCCCAGACCGGCATGACAACTTCTCCGGCCAGGACTCGTCTGCAGAGAGTACAACAAAGCCACATCTGACTTCCCACATTTCCAGCATCGTCCATAGCTATCCCTAACCTGCACAAAACTTCTCATCCTGCTGATACCCCAATACTGAGCCACTGCTGCCGTGTGTGCTTTAGAGCATATTAATGCCCTGTGATAGTGCCATACACATTTTGTCCCTGAAAAGTAATAATACCCCATATGCAACTTTGATGGTCACATGGTCACAATACTCTGAGTGCCCTATAACAATAATGCTTAAAGGGAAGGTGCCACCAGTTTTCTTGTATTTTTTTTTTGTGTGAAATTAAGCTTAAAATAGTAATTATAATGTATTAATGCAATGTTTGCACTGTTTGCAAACATTTCTATATGAAAAATATTATATATTTTTCTACAAATATACATATTTACCACTAGGGGGAGCATTTTCCATTTTAGACCTCAAGCAGCTATAGTAAAGGCCCCTTCACACTCAGCGACGCTGCAGCGATACCGACAACGATCCGGATCGCTGCAGCGTCGCTGTTTGGTCGCTGGAGAGCTGTCACACAGACAGCTCTCCAGCGACCAACGATCCCGAAGTCCCCGGGTAACCAGGGTAAACATCGGGTAACTAAGCGCAGGGCCGCGCTTAGTAACCCGATGTTTACCCTGGTTACCAGCGTAAAAGTTAAAAAAAACAAACAGTACATACTTACCTACCGCTGTCTGTCCCCGGCGCTCTGCTTCTCTGCACTCCTCCTGTACTGGCTGTGAGCACAGCGGCCGGAAAGCAGAGCGGTGACGTCACCGCTCTGCTTTCCGGCTGACCGACGCTCACAGCCAGTACAGGAGGAGTGCAGAGCACAGCGCCGGGGACAGACAGCGGTAGGTAAGTATGTAGTGTTTGTTTTTTTTAACTTTTACGCTGGTAACCAGGGTAAACATCGGGTTACTAAGCGCGGCCCTGCGCTTAGTTACCCGATGTTTACCCTGGTTACCAGTGAAGACATCGCTGGATCGGTGTCACACACGCCGATCCAGCGATGTCCACGGGAGATCCAGCGACGAAATAAAGTTCTGGACTTTGTTCAGCGACCAACGATCTCCCAGCAGGGGCCTGATCATTGGTCGCTGTCACACATAACGATTTCCTTAACGATATCGTTGCTACGTCACAAAAAGCAACGATATCGTTAAGGATATCGTTATGTGTGAAGGTACCTTAAGATTTAGCAGCTCTGCCCCAGGGATATTAGACCACCCAAAAGGGGAGGGAAATGGTGATGTCAGCAGTTACTGCTCCAACAGTAAGAATGAAGAGCAGCATCACAGGGCAGCACCATTTTGTGTGTGACTGCCCTGTGACCTGCTGTCATCAGCAGTTACTGCATCAGAGTGACAGCTCGTATATGTGACAGCTCGTATATATATGCAGCATGTATGTAGCATGTATGTAGCATGTATGCAGCATGTATGTAGCATGCATGTATGTAGCATGCATGTAGCATGCATGTATGTAGCATGCATGTATGTAGCACGTATGTATGGAGTATATATGGAGTATGTATGGAGTATTTTTTTTTTTTCATTCAACACATTAGCCGGATGATGGGACTATTACTGTACCATAATTGGCTAATGTGTCAATCACTGTCATTGTAGCAGGCATCGTCCGATGGGACTTGTAGTCCCATCGGACGATGCTTGCACACACGCATAGAGACCCCCCCCACGCCGCACAGAGCCCCCCACGCCGCACAGAGACCCCCCCACGCCGCACAGAGCCCCCCCCCCACGCCGCACAGAGACCCCCCCATGCCGCACAGAGACCCCCCCCACGCCGCACAGAGCCCCCCACGCCGCACAGAGACCCCCCCACGCCGCACAGAGACCCCCCCCCACGCCGCACAGAGGGGGAGAGCGACACAGGGGGAGAGTGCAGTTTACCGGAGATCACTGGGACTGTGTGCAAGTTGGGAGGCGGAGACAGAGCAGAGGGAAGCACACAGGGCAGCGGGTGAGAGCAGAGGCTGTCTGCCCAGAACCAGCAGTGCCTGGAGTACAGAGGAGCAGTCAGTGCTTCTGTCCTGCGATAGAGAGTAAGTGGATCTCAACAGATAGCACTGGACTATAATAAAATGGCAGCTAGTCACACCTACAGCAGTGAGTTGTGCAGCCCACAGAGGCGTGCCCAGCTCACTGCTAATGCTGCTGCAATGTTACAGATAGGGTCCGAGCCGGTCTATTATCTCCTATGTCCATGGGGTGCCGTAATCTGACACTGATAGTGCCCTGCTACTGCTGCAAAACCAAGATGTCAGCCCCCAGTTCCTTCTTTCTACTCATATAACACACGGAATCTGTTTTACATGCATTCAAATCTGGGTTATAACAGCATGTTATGCTACATTACATTGATTAATTAATGATCTATAAACGCGGTACCTTCCCTTTAAGTGCCCAATAAACATTTAATCAAATCCCCTAAGTTCCCTTATGTACATTCTCCACTATACACATTATGGTGGGCCCACAGGTCCCCTATACACCGCATGATGATTCCACAATTTCCCTATGCATCATATGATGTTCCCACTGCTCCCCTATACACAGTATGATGATCCCACTGCTCCCTTGTACACAGTATAATGTCAACAGAACTCCACTATAGAAAGTATTATGCCCTCCAGACTTCCCTTATATACAGTATATTGGGCCAACTGCTCCCCTTTGCACAGTATAATGCATTCACAGCTCCCAATACACAGTATGGTGGGCCCACAGCTCCTGTTCAGGCAGTATGATGTTCTCCACAGTTTCCCTGTACACAGTATAATGGGCCAACTTCTCCCTTATACACCGTATAAAATAACCACAGCTCTTCTATACACAGTATGGTAGGCTCACAGCTCCCTTATACACAGGAGGATGTGCCCGCAGCTTCGTATATACAGTATGATGTCCAACAGAGTTCCCCTACACATAGAATGATGTCCCCATTGCTCCCCCAAAACTCAGTATAATAGTTAATAGCATTCTGACGCCGTGCGGCGCCGGCACTGAGTATTCCACTGCCTAGAGGAAATTAACTTTATTCCTCCCGGAAGCCTCACTCTTCCAGTCATAGGGGCGGCACTGGCACGCTTTCATTCACCACTTTGTGTATAGTGAGTGGCAGCTGTAACCATGCCCATGACCTAGACTGACAGCCGGCTTACCACCCTCTACCACCCTGTAGCTACGCTACGCTATTGGTGCCCCTATAAACAAAAATGCTTCTTAACTTAAAATCCTGGAGGGCATTCTAAGGGACGCTATACTGGAGTATCTGAAGAGTGCCCCTCTCAGCTTATACTCGAGTCATGGTGGGCGGCAGGGTCGGCGGGTGAGGGGGAGAGGGCGCTGAGGCATACTTACCTAGTCCTGGCGCTCCTGACGCTGCCCCTGCCTGTCACACTGTCTCCGGGTGCCGCAGCTCTTCCTGTCAGCGGTCACGCGGGACCGCTCATTAGAGAAATGAATATGGACTCCACTCCCATACGGGTGGAGCCGCATATTCATTCCTCTGAGCGGTGCCAGTGACCGCTTACAGGAAGAGCTGCGGCACCTGGAGACAGTGTGACAGGCAGGGGCAGCGTCAGGAGCGGCAGGACTAGGTGAGTATTTTATATTCACCTGTCCGCGTTCCACACGCCGGGCGTCGCTCCATCTTCCCGGCGCCACTCCATCTTCCCAGCGTCTCTGCGCTATGACTGTGCAGGTAAGAGGGCGCGATGACGCATATAGTGTGCGCGGCGCCCTCTGCCTGATCAGTCAGTGCAGAGAGACGCCGGGACGAGACGCCGGAACGAGACGCCGGGAGCTGCAATCAAGAGAGGTGAGTATGGCTTTTTTTTCTTTTATTATTGCAGCAGCAGCAGCAATGGCAGAGCTTTATAAGGAGCATGTATGGGGCAAGAATGAACGGTGCACAGCTTTATAAGGAGCATATATGGGGCAAGAATGAACGGTGCACAGCTTTATAAGGAGCATATATGGGGCAAGAATGAACGGTGCACAGCTTTATAAGGAGCATATATGGGGCAAGAATGAACGGTGCACAGCTTTATAAGGAGCATATATGGGGCAAGAATGAACGGTGCACAGCTTTATAAGGAGCATATATGGGGCAAGAATGAACGGTGCACAGCTTTACAAGGAACATATATGGGGCAAGAATGAACGGTGCAGAGCACTATATGGCACAGATATGGGGCAATAGTGAACGGTGCAGAGCACTATATGGCACAGCTATGGGGCAAGAATGAACGGTGCAGAGCACTATATGGCAGAGCTATGGGGCAAGAATGAACGGTGCAGAGCACTATATGGCACATGTTTTGAGTTCTGTTTTTGGGCTCCCTCTGGTGGTTACTGATGGTACTGGGTGACTTGTCTTTCCTGGGTTTCTGGGTTCCACCTGTTCCATCAGCATATGGGAGTTTCCTATTTAACCTGGCTTTGCTGGCATTTCCTCGCCGGTTATCAATGTATCCAGTGTGTCTTGTTACCTCTGCTTCCTGCTCCTAGAACCTTCTGGACAAGCTAAGTTTGGATTTTCCTGTTTTGTGTTTTGCTTAATTTGGTTTTTAGTCCAGCCTGCAGATATGTGATTCTCTGCTGCTGGTTGCTCTAGTGGGCTGAAATGGCTTTTCATGTACCATGAGTTGGCACATGAGTTCAAGTAATTTCAGGATGGTTTTTTGAAGGGTTTTTCGCTGACCGCGCAGTTCACTTTTGTATCCTCTGCTATCTAGCTTTAGCGGGCCTCATTTTGCTGAAACTGTTTTCATACTACGTATGTGCTTTCCTCTCATTTCACCGTCATTATATGTGGGGGGCTGCTATTTGCTGTGGGGTATTTCTCTGGAGGCAAGAGAGGTCTGTGTTTCTTCTGATAGGGGAAGTTAGATCTTCGGCTGGAGCGAGACGTCTAGGATCATCGTAGGCACGTTCCCCGGCTACTTTTATTTGTGTGTTAGGTTCAGGGTCGCGGTCAGCTCAGGTTCCATCGCCCTAGAGCTTGTTTGTATCTGTGCTTGTCCTTTTTGTGATCCCCTGCCATTGGGATCATGACAGTATAACCGGCCCACAAAGTGTTAATTGTATTGGCTGAAGTAGGAGGATAAGTAGTCTGAGGAAGTTTTTTTTTTTTTTCCCCTCAGAGTTTGCTGCCTAGCCTTATTGCAGCCTGGCTACTTCCTCCTCCTCTTAATCTTTGAATGGCTCTGATCTCAGCTGTTTATCATGGACGTCCAGAGTTTGGCTTCCAGCCTGAATAATCTTGCCACTAAGGTTCAAAATATACAGGATTTTGTTGTACATGCTCCTATGTCTGAACCTAGAATTCCTGTCCCAGAGTTTTTTTCTGGAGATAGATCTCGTTTTCTGAATTTTAGGAACAATTGCAAGTTGTTTCTTTCTTTGAAATCTCGCTCCTCTGGAGACCCTGCTCAGCAAGTCAAGATAATTATATCTTTCCTGCGGGGTGACCCTCAGGATTGGGCATTTGCATTGGCACCAGGGGACCCTGCGTTGCTTAATGCAGATGCGTTTTTTCTGGCATTGGGTTTGCTCTATGAGGAACCTAACCAAGAGATTCAGGCTGAAAAAGCTTTGTTGGCCCTCTCTCAGGGGCAAGATGAAGCAGAAATTTATTGTCAAAAATTTCGGAAGTGGTCGGTACTTACTCAGTGGAATGAGTGCGCTCTGGCTGCAAAGTTTAGAGATGGCCTTTCTGAGGCCATTAAAGATGTTATGGTGGGGTTCCCTGCGCCTGCTGGTCTGAATGAGTCTATGACTATGGCTGTTCAGATTGATCGGCGTTTACGGGAGCGCAAACCTGTGCATCATTTGGCGGTGTCGTCTGAACCGTCACCTGAGATAATGCAATGTGATAGAATTCAGTCCAGAAGTGAACGGCAAAAGTATAGGCGGAAAAAAGGGTTGTGCTTTTATTGTGGTGATTCAGCTCATGTTATATCAGCATGCTCTAAACGCACAAAAAAGGTTGATAAGTCTGTTGCCATTAGTACTTTACAGTCTAAGTTCATTCTGTCTGTGACTCTGATTTGTTCATTATCATCCATTTCCGTCGATGCCTATGTGGATTCAGGCGCTGCCCTGAGTCTTATGGATTGGTCATTTGCCAATCGCTGTGGGTTTAGTCTGGAGCCTCTGGAAGTCCCTATTCCTTTGAAGGGAATTGACTCTACACCTTTGGCTATGAATAAACCTCAGTACTGGACACAAGTGACCATGCGTATGACTCCCGTTCATCAGGAGGTGATTCGCTTCCTGGTACTGTATAATTTGCATGATGTTCTAGTACTTGGTCTGCCATGGTTACAAACTCATAATCCAGTCCTTGACTGGAAATCAGTGTCTGTGTTAAGCTGGGGTTGTCAGGGGGTTCATGATGATGCACCTCCGATTTCTATCGCTTCATCTACTCCTTCTGAGATTCCTGTGTTTTTGTCTGACTATCGGGATGTTTTTGAGGAGCCTAAGCTCAGTTCGCTTCCTCCTCACAGGGATTGCGATTGTGCTATAAATTTAATTCCGGGCAGTAAATTTCCTAAAGGTCGTTTGTTCAATCTGTCAGTGCCAGAGCATACTGCTATGCGGGATTATGTTAAGGAGTCCTTGGAAAAGGGACATATCCGTCCATCTTTGTCCCCTTTGGGAGCAGGTTTTTTTTTCGTGGCCAAGAAAGATGGTTCCTTGAGGCCTTGTATAGATTATCGTCTTTTGAATAAGATTACCGTAAAATATCAGTATCCTTTGCCATTGTTGACTGATTTGTTTGCTCGCATTAAGGGGGCTAAATGGTTCACTAAGATTGATCTTCGGGGTGCGTATAATCTTATACGAATAAAGCAAGGTGATGAGTGGAAAACCGCATTTAATACGCCTGAGGGCCATTTTGAGTATTTGGTAATGCCTTTTGGACTTTCTAATGCTCCTTCAGTCTTCCAGTCCTTTATGCACGATATTTTCCGTGAATATCTGGATAAATTGATGACTGGGAGTCTCATGTTCAGCAGGTCAGGAAGGTGTTTCAGGTCCTGCGGGCCAATTCCTTGTTTGTAAAAGGCTCAAAGTGTCTCTTTGGAGTCCAGAAGATTTCTTTCTTGGGGTATATTTTTTCCCCTTCTACTATTGAGATGGATCCCGTCAAGGTTCAGGCTATTTGTGACTGGACGCAGCCTACATCTCTTAAGAGTCTACAGAAGTTCTTGGGCTTTGCTAATTTCTATCGTCGTTTTATAACTAATTTTTCTAGTGTTGTTAAGCCTTTGACGGATTTGACTAAGAAGGGTGCTGATGTTGCTAATTGGTCTCCTGCGGCTGTGGAGGCCTTTCAGGAACTTAAGCGCCGGTTTTCTTCTGCTCCTGTGTTGCGTCAGCCAGATGTTTCGCTCCCTTTTCAGGTTGAGGTTGATGCTTCCGAGATTGGAGCGGGGGCGGTTTTGTCACAGAGAAGCTCCGATGGCTCAGTGATGAAGCCATGCGCGTTTTTTTCTAGAAAGTTTTCGCCGGCTGAGCGGAATTATGATGTTGGTAATCGGGAACTTTTGGCCATGAAGTGGGCATTTGAGGAGTGGCGTCATTGGCTAGAGGGTGCTAGACATCGTGTGGTGGTCTTGACTGATCACAAAAATTTGATTTATCTTGAGTCTGCCAGGCGTCTGAATCCTAGACAGGCTCGTTGGTCACTGTTTTTCTCTCGTTTCAATTTTGTGGTTTCATACCTGCCAGGTTCAAAGAATGTGAAGGCGGATGCTCTTTCTAGGAGTTTTGTGCCTGACTCCCTTGGAAATTCTGAGCCCTCTGGTATCCTTAGGGATGGGGTGATTTTGTCTGCTGTCTCCCCAGACTTGCGACGTGCTTTGCAGGAGTTTCAGGTGGCTAAACCTGATCGTTGTCCGCCTGAGAGACTGTTTGTTCCGGATAATTGGACCAGTAGAGTCATCTCCGAGGTCCATTCTTCTGCGTTGGCAGGTCATCCTGGAATATTTGGTACTAGAGACTTGGTGGCCAGGTCTTTTTGGTGGCCTTCCTTGTCGAGGGATGTGCGTTCTTTTGTGCAGTCTTGTGAGGTTTGTGCTCGGGCTAAGCCTTGCTGTTCTCGGGCCAGTGGATTGATGTCACCTTTGCCTATCCCGAAGAGGCCTTGGACGCACATTTCCATGGACTTTATTTCGGATCTCCCTGTCTCTCAAAAAATGTCCGTCATCTGGGTTGTGTGTGATCGCTTTTCTAAAATGGTTCATCTGGTACCCTTGCCTAAGTTGCCTTCCTCCTCTGAGTTGGTCCCTCTGTTTTTTCAGAATGTGGTTCGTTTGCATGGGATTCCTGAGAACATCGTTTCTGACAGGGGATCCCAGTTTGTGTCTAGATTTTGGCGGACTTTCTGTGCTAAGATGGGCATTGATTTGTCCTTTTCGTCTGCATTCCATCCTCAGACGAATGGCCAGACTGAACGAACTAATCAGACCTTGGAAATTTATTTAAGGTGTTTTGTTTCTGCTGATCAGGATGACTGGGTTACCTTTTTGCCGCTGGCCGAGTTTGCGCTTAATAATCGGGCTAGTTCTGCTACCTTGGTTTCTCCTTTCTTTTGTAATTCGGGGTTTCATCCTCGTTTTTCCTCTGGTCAGGTGGAACCTTCTGATTGTCCTGGAGTGGACATGGTGGTGGATAGGTTGCATCGGATTTGGAGTCATGTGGTGGACAATTTGAAGTTGTCCCAGGAGAAGGCTCAGCAGTTTGCTAATCGCCGTCGCCGCGTGGGTCCTCGACTTCTTGTTGGTGACTTGGTGTGGTTGTCTTCTCGTTTTGTTCCTATGAAGGTCTCTTCTCCTAAGTTCAAGCCTCGGTTCATCGGTCCCTATAGGATCTTGGAAATTCTTAACCCTGTGTCGTTTCGTTTGGATCTCCCGGCATCGTTTGCTATTCATAATGTGTTTCATCGGTCGTTGTTGCGGAAGTATGAGGTACCTGTTGTTCCTTCTCTTGAGCCTCCTGCTCCAGTGCTGGTGGAGGGAGAATTGGAGTATGTTGTGGAGAAGATCTTGGATTCTCGTGTTTCCAGACGGAAACTCCAGTATTTGGTCAAGTGGAAGGGTTATGGTCAGGAGGATAATTCTTGGGTGGTTGCCTCGGATGTTCATGCTGATGATTTGGTTCGCGCTTTTCATAGGGCTCATCCTTGTCGCCCTGGTGGTTCTCGTGAGGGTTCGGTGACCCCTCCTCAAGGGGGGGTACTGTTGTAAGTTCTGTTTTTGGGCTCCCTCTGGTGGTAGTAACATAGTAACATAGTAACATAGTTAGTAAGGCCGAAAAAAGACATTTGTCCATCCAGTTCAGCCTATATTCCATCATAATAAATCCCCAGATCTAGGTCCTTCTACAGAACCTAATAATTGTATGATACAATATTGTTCTGCTCCAGGAAGACATCCAGGCCTCTCTTGAATCCCTCGACTGAGTTCGCCATCACCACCTCCTCAGGCAAGCAATTCCAGATTCTCACTGCCCTAACAGTAAAGAATCCTCTTCTATGTTGGTGGAAAAACCTTCTCTCCTCCACACGCAAAGAATGCCCCCTTGTGCCCGTCACCTTCCTTGGTATAAACAGATCCTCAGCGAGATATTTGTATTGTCCCCTTATATACTTATACATGGTTATTAGATCGCCCCTCAGTCGTCTTTTTTCTAGACTAAATAATCCTAATTTCGCTAATCTATCTGGGTATTGTAGTTCTCCCATCCCCTTTATTAATTTTGTTGCCCTCCTTTGTACTCTCTCTAGTTCCATTATATCCTTCCTGAGCACCGGTGCCCAAAACTGGACACAGTACTCCATGTGTGGTCTAACTAGGGATTTGTACAGAGGCAGTATAATGCTCTCATCATGTGTATCCAGACCTCTTTTAATGCACCCCATGATCCTGTTTGCCTTGGCAGCTGCTGCCTGGCACTGGCTGCTCCAGGTAAGTTTATCATTAACTAGGATCCCCAAGTCCTTCTCCCTGTCAGATTTACCCAGTGGTTTCCCGTTCAGTGTGTAATGGTGATATTGATTCCCTCTTCCCATGTGTATAACCTTACATTTATCATTGTTAAACCTCATCTGCCACCTTTCAGCCCAAGTTTCCAACTTATCCAGATCCATCTGTAGCAGAATACTATCTTCTCTTGTATTAACTGCTTTACATAGTTTTGTATCATCTGCAAATATCGATATTTTACTGTGTAAACCTTCTACCAGATCATTAATGAATATGTTGAAGAGAACAGGTCCCAATACTGACCCCTGCGGTACCCCACTGGTCACAGCGACCCAGTTAGAGACTATACCATTTATAACCACCCTCTGCTTTCTATCACTAAGCCAGTTACTAACCCATTTACACACATTTTCCCCCAGACCAAGCATTCTCATTTTGTGTACCAACCTCTTGTGTGGCACGGTATCAAACGCTTTGGAAAAATCGAGATATACCACGTCCAATGACTCACCTTGGTCCAGTCTATAGCTTACCTCTTCATAAAAACTGATTAGATTGGTTTGACAGGAGCGATTTCTCATAAACCCATGCTGATATGGAGTTAAACAGTTATTCTCATTGAGATAATCCAGAATAACATCCCTCAGAAACCCTTCAAATATTTTACCAACAATAGAGGTTAGACTTACTGGCCTATAATTTCCAGGTTCACTTTTAGAGCCCTTTTTGAATATTGGCACCACATTTGCTATGCGCCAGTCCTGCGGAACAGACCCTGTCGCTATAGAGTCACTAAAAATAAGAAATAATGGTTTATCTATTACATTACTTAGTTCTCTTAGTACTCGTGGGTGTATGCCATCCGGACCCGGAGATTTATCTATTTTAATCTTATTTAGCCGGTTTCGCACCTCTTCTTGGGTTAGATTGGTGACCCTTAATATAGGGTTTTCATTGTTTCTTGGGATTTCACCTAGCATTTCATTTTCCACCGTGAATACCGTGGAGAAGAAGGTGTTTAATATGTTAGCTTTTTCCTCGTCATCTACAACCATTCTTTCCTCACTATTTTTTAAGGGGCCTACATTTTCAGTTTTTATTCTTTTACTATTGATATAGTTGAAGAACAGTTTGGGATTAGTTTTACTCTCCTTAGCAATGTGCTTCTCTGTTTCCTTTTTGGCAGCTTTAATTAGTTTTTTAGATAAAGTATTTATAGGGTTTGAACCCACGCCTCTGAAGAGACTGGAGCCTTAATCCAGCGCCTTAGACCGCTCAGCCATGCTACCCTCCGCTCAGCCATGCTACCCTGATGGTACTGGGTGACTTGTCTTTCCTGGGTTTCTGGGTTCCACCTGTTCCATCAGCATATGGGAGTTTCCTATTTAACCTGGCTTTGCTGGCATTTCCTCGCCGGTTATCAATGTATCCAGTGTGTCTTGTTACCTCTGCTTCCTGCTCCTAGAACCTTCTGGACAAGCTAAGTTTGGATTTTCCTGTTTTGTGTTTTGCTTAATTTGGTTTTTAGTCCAGCCTGCAGATATGTGATTCTCTGCTGCTGGTTGCTCTAGTGGGCTGAAATGGCTTTTCATGTACCATGAGTTGGCACATGAGTTCAAGTAATTTCAGGATGGTTTTTTGAAGGGTTTTTCGCTGACCGCGCAGTTCACTTTTGTATCCTCTGCTATCTAGCTTTAGCGGGCCTCATTTTGCTGAAACTGTTTTCATACTACGTATGTGCTTTCCTCTCATTTCACCGTCATTATATGTGGGGGGCTGCTATTTGCTGTGGGGTATTTCTCTGGAGGCAAGAGAGGTCTGTGTTTCTTCTGATAGGGGAAGTTAGATCTTCGGCTGGAGCGAGACGTCTAGGATCATCGTAGGCACGTTCCCCGGCTACTTTTATTTGTGTGTTAGGTTCAGGGTCGCGGTCAGCTCAGGTTCCATTGCCCTAGAGCTTGTTTGTATCTGTGCTTGTCCTTTTTGTGATCCCCTGCCATTGGGATCATGACAGGCACAGCTATGGGGCAATAATGAACGGTGCAGAGCACTATATGGCACAGCTATGGGGCAATAATGAACGGTGCAGAGCACTATATGGCACACCTTTCTATGTTACATCTATGGGGCAATAATGAACGGTGCAGAGCACTACATGGCACAGCTATGAGGCCATAATGAACGGTATGGAGCATCTATTTTTATTTTTGAAATTCACCGGTAGCTGCTGCATTTTCCACCATAGGCTTATACTCGAGTCAATAAGTTTTTTTGTAGCAAAATTAGGGGGGTCGGCTTATACTCGGGTCGGCTTATACTCGAGTATATACGGTACATTGATTAGCGCCACTCCATGAAACACTGGAGCAGCGGACAGGTGACAAATTGCAGGCGATGGAGTGGAGCAGCGGTGAAAACATGGTTGGATTTTAAGCGACACTTCAGTGGTAACAAAAAATGCTGGAGAGGTGCTTTAAAATGTGATGCAGCTCATGGTTACTATACAGGGGGCTTGTTATACTAATACTTGTAAAAGACCCAGCTGGTAAGTATCAAAAGCCCTTGACCTCCCCATCTACAGTCTCCTCAGACAGCAACTATTACATGTGATAGAGTGCATATAATCTCATAACAAAACAGTGTAATAATCAGCTCCCTGTCCCCCCTCACCCACCTCAGCCCCAACAAAACCCTCATCCTCTCACATTCAACCCCCAGCGCCCTGTCCCCATCACCCACCTCATCCCCCACAATACCCCCATCCTCTCACATTCACACCACAGTGACCTGTTCCCCCTCCTCCACTTCAGCCCCCACAATACCCCATCCTCTCACATTCACCGCACAGTGACCATAACATACCTACTGTACCTTTAATCAATCTAATAAATTCCATCCCCACTTACCGATGAGATTGACTGCAGGACCATGAAGTGTCTAAGTGAATTACAAGGTAGGCACTAGGACCCAGCGTGCCTTTGTAAGGAGGTGGCGGGGACCCTCACAAACCTCCTCTCTCCTAAACATTATACGTGTGTTCCATGGGGCACCCTGGTGTTTATGACTGTTATGTGTGGTTCTTCAATGTTCTTATATTGTCCTGTAAATGTGTAATGTGTTATATACTCTATGCCATTCTAGCTCAGGGATCCAAGAAGTATCGTTTCTCCTTGCGGAGAGTGACATGTTAAGCATGATGAGATGAGGAAACTTAAAGCCACAATGCTTCTCTGGGAAATATGCAAATTGTCTCTTCAGAGAGGAAGAGGACTAGAACTCTAGTGCCACCTATTGGAAGTAGCAATCCTAACAGTCAATGTCGAACCTTTAACGAGCCTTGTCACATGACTTAGGATAAAAGCCAAAACAGAATCTCAATTTGTCTCAAGGACTAACCCTGAACTGGTCACCAATAGCTCCACCATTGTGTGGAGACACCAGTAATATTTTTGATGCATTAAATCCTCCTTCTCTATTCTATAAACACGCTGCTGGGGGTGAAGTATTAAATGGAGTCTGTCATCAGATTCATGCTGCTGAACCACGGGAAGCATAAATCAGATCCCACAGATAGTATGAATCAGATCCCACACACAGTATGGATCAGATCCCACAGGCAGCATGAATCAGATCCCACAGACAATATGAATCAGATCCCACAGACAGTATGAATCAGATCCCATAGACAGGGGCGGACTGGGCCGGGTGGCAGGAATGCATGTGCCCCCCGGGCCGGTGCCTGAGCAGCTGCACAGGGCCGCTGGAAGACCGGCAGCGATTTTACTGCATAGCGCACCGGCCCTTTAAATGGTCCTGCATGCGCGCGTTCAGTTGCCCGCACTGACAAGGGCTGTGGCGGCCGGCGTCAGTGCGGGTCGCGGCGGCGGCCGGGGTCAGTGCGGGTCGCGGCGGCGGCCGGCGTCAGTGCGGGTCGCAGCGGCGGCCGGCGTCAGTGCGGGTCGCGGGAGTGCACGGCTGCGGTCCTTCCTTGTTCCTGCCGCGGTCCTTGTTCCACTTCCTGCCGCCTGCCTGAGTGTGCTGAGTGTGCTCGTCTGCTGCTGCTGCCCTTGCTAGAGCGGGCAAGCAGGAGACCCCACGTGCACACGGAGATATTTGAAAAGGCTGGCGTGCAATTGGGCGCCTCCACTTGTGTCTGACGCTGGCCGGCCTGAACCAGCGTCAGAGAAAGACTGTTCTCCGAGAGACTCCTCACCAATGCTGCCTGGGATCCTCTACCACCGACGCTGGGACCCGAGCCACCTCAGCCCTTTATCCTACCAACCCCCCCATCTCAGGGACCTGGGTAAGTCCCAAGATGATTTTTTTAAATGTGCATATACAGCAGTTGAACCTATATAATGTGTAAAGACTGCTATATAAACATTATATAGGTGATGCTGCTGTATATAATCACTGTATCACCTATATAATGTATGTATAGCAGTCTATATGCATTATATAGTGAATACTGCTACTGATGTATATAGATTATATAGGTGACACTGCGGTGTGTGTATATATTTATATACACACACCCATACATATATACACAGCAGTATCACCTATATAACGTATATATACATCGGTAGCAGTATTCACTATATAATGTATATAGACTGCTATACATACATTATAAAGGTGATACAGTGATTATATACAGCAGTATCACCTATATAATGTGTATATATAGCAGTCTATATACATTATATAGGGAATACTGGCATTGATGTGTATACTTGTTATATAGGCAATACTGGTGTGTGTGTGTGTGTGTGTGTATATATATATATATATATATATACACACACACACACAGCAGTATCACCTATATATAACATACATACACATCAGTAGTAGTATTGCCTAAAGAATGTATATAGACTGCTGTATATACAATATATGTGATACTGGCTGCTTCTGTATATAATGATAGTATCACCTATATTATGTATATGCAGCAGTCTATATACATTCTATAGGCAATACTGCTACTGATGTGTATATTCGTTGTAGGTGACACTGCGGACGGTGTATGTATATATACATACACACACATATACCCAGCAATATCACCTATATATAACGTATATACAGTAGCAGTATCTCCTATAGAATATGTATAGACTGCTGTATATACATTATGTAGGTGATACTATCATTATATACAGCTGTAGCAGTATACATAACGTGTATCCAACATTTGCAGAATCATCTGTATAATGTATAGACTACTTCATATTCAATATATAGGTGATACTGCTGTGTATACTCGCAGTATCTATCTATCTATCTAATTGTCACTTACGTCTGTTTGTCTGTCACAGAAATCCCGACCGGCCACGACCAATCATCGACGGGCACAGTCGGGCTACGAATTGGCCCCCTCCCTACTCCCCTCCAGTCAGTGCCCCCATAGCGGTTTAGCAGTCCATTAAACTGACTGTGTTACACCGCGGCATAACACGGTGTAATGCAGCCTGTGACCGCTGCTATTAACCCTGTGTGACCAACTTTTTACTATTGATCCTGCCTATGCAGCATCAATAGTAAAAAGATCTAATGTTAAAAATAATAATAATAAAAAAAAAATCGTGCTATTCTCACCTTCCGGTACCTTTCCTGCTGCTCCTCGCGACGCTCCGGTTCCAAGAATGCATTGCGGCAATGACCAGAGATGACGTAGCGGTCTCGCGAGACCGCTACATCATCACGTGTTATTGCCGCAATGCATTCTTGGGACCGGAGCGTCGCGAGGAGCATCGGTAAAGGCCTGGGCTGGATCTGGGGGCCGCCGAAAGGTGAGTATATAACTATTTTTTATTTTAATTCTTTTTTTTAACAGGAATATGGTGCCCACATTGCTATATACTACGTGGGCTGTTATATACTACGTCTCTGTGCTATATACTACGTCGGCTGTGCTATATACTACGTGGCTCTGCAATATACTACATGGCTGTGCTATATACTACGTGGGCTGTGCTATATACTACGTGGGCTGTGCTATATACTACGTGGCTGTGCTATCTACTACGTGGCTGTGCTATATACTACATGGCCTGTGTTATATACCACGTGGCCTGTGTTATATACCACGAGGGCTGTGCTATATACTACTATACATATTCTAGCATACCCGATGCGTTAGAATCGGCCACCATCACGTGTGTGTGCGTATATATATATATATATATATGTATATATGTATTTTTATAGTCTAGAGATGTTAATATTGTATGGCGCTATGTATATAGTGTAGAATTCACACTATATACACTGCCACATCTCTACACTGTATAATATTTACACCGCTCTATATTCCTTAACACGGTATATAATATGCAGCTGTGTATATAATAGAATGTAGTATACTGTATATAAAGCCGAGTTTTTCAGCATATTTTTTTTTGTGCTAAAAACGCCCCCCCTCGGCTTATACACGAGTCATTGTCTCAGAAAGATGGAGGGGGAGCAGTGGGTCACAGAGGCAGGAGCCGGTGGCTGTGGCTAAAGCCTGTGCCGCTGCTAAAGAGAAATAAATATTCACTGCGCTGGCAATGAATATTTATTTCTCTTATAGCGTGCACAGCTGCCTGCTTCCAGCACACATCCTACTTACCTTCCTTGCGCGCCCTCGCTGCATCTCGTTCCTGCGCCAGCAGCTCTTCAGGCAGAGCGATCATGTGCCCTCCGCTCATTAAGGTAATGAGTATTCACCCCTCTCCACTCCCATAGGCGTGGAGTAAATATTCATTACCTTAATGAGCGGGGGACACGTGATCACCCGGCCACAGGAGCTGTTGGCACCGGAACGAGATGCTGCGAAGGCATGCAGTGAAGGTAAGTAGGATGTTTTTTTGTTTTTTTTTTAATTGGAACCATGCATACAAGAACAGGGATAAGGAGCCATGCAGACAAGAACGGGGATAAGGAGCCATGCAGGCAAGGACGGGGATAAGGAGCCATGCAGGCAAGGACGGGGATTAGGAGCCATGCATACAAGGATGGGGATAAGGAGCCATGCAGACAAGGACGGGGATAAGGAGCCATGCTGGCAAGTACGGGGATAAGGAGCCATGCAGGCAAGGACGGGGATTAGGAGCCATGCATACAAGGATGGGGATAAGGAGCCAATGCAGACAAGGACGGGGATAAGGAGCCATGCAGACAAGGACGGGGATAAGGAGCCATGCAGACAAGGACGGGGATAAGGAGCCATGCAGACAAGGACGGGGATAAGAAGCCATGCAGGCAAGGACGGGGATAAGAAGCCATGCAGACGAGGATGGGGATAAGGAGTCATGCAGACAAGGACCGGGATGAGGAGCCATACAGACAAGGACAGGGATAAGAAGCCATGCAGGCAAGGACGGGGATAAGAAGCCATGCAGACGAGGACGGGGATAAGGAGCCATGCAGACGAGGACGGGGATAAGGAGCCATGCAGACAAGGACAGGGATAAGAAGCCATGCAGGCAAGGACGGGGATAAGAAGCCATGCAGACGAGGACGGGGATAAGGAGTCATGCAGACAAGGACCGGGATGAGGAGCCATACAGACAAGGACAGGGATAAGGAACCATGCAGACAAGGACGGGGATAACATACAGACAAGGACAGGGATAAGGAGCCATGCAGACAAGGACGGGGATAAGGAGCCATACAGACAAGGACAGGGATAAGGAGCCATGCAGACGAGGACGGGGATAAGGGGTCATGCAGACAAGGACCGGGATGAGGAGCCATACAGACAAGGACGGGGATAAGGAGCCATGTAGACAAGGACGGGGATAAGGAGCCATGCAGACAAGGACGGGGATAAGGAACCATGCAGACAAGGATGGGGATAAGAAGCCATGCAGACAAGGATGGGGATAAGGAGCCATGCAGACAAAAATGGGGATAAGGAACCAAGCAGACAAGGACGGGGATAAGAAGCCATGCAGACAAGGACCGGGATGAGGAGCCATGCAGACAAGGACAGGGATAAGAAGCCATGCAGACAAGGACCGGGATAAGGAGCCATGCAGACAAGGATGGGGATAAGGAGCCATGCATACAAAAATGGGGATAAGGAACCATGCATTCAAGGATGAGGATAAGGAGCCATGGATACAGGAACGAGGGAGCCTGATTAAGTTCAGACTCTTTATTGGCCCATGTGGCAATGTTTAGGATCCATAACTGAACATTTCTCTGATATGGAAGTGAAATGTTGCCACATGGGCTAATAAAGAGTATAAAAAAAATTGGTTCCATTTTCTTCCACAAAAGTGGTACAATTTTCTTCCCACTTGCTGTCAGTGTGCAGTCTTTTTTTCTCAGCAGATGTTGCAGTCCGATACACGGCGAGTCAGACCATTGAGGAGATGGAGAAATTAATTTCTCCTTCTCCTCCACATCTATGCTGCAAGAGCATTGGAGCACTGACACTTGGCTTACGCTCGCAGCAGAGCAAGAGCCGGGTATCGTTGGCATATCACATCCGATTCCATATTCTACTGTGATTCCACCCTAATGAGTACCTGTATTAAGCCCACATTCACACATTCAGTATTTGTTCAGTATTTTAATCAGTATTTGTAAGCCAAAGCCAGGAGTGGGACAATCCAGAGGAAAAGTATAATAGAAACATATGCACCACTTCTGCATTTATCACCCACTCCTGGTTTTGGCTACAAATACTGAGGTGAAATACTGACCAAATACTGCTAGTGTGAATGTGGCTTTTTCTGTATTGTACTGTATATCTGCACAGTACCACTCCTCCTGTCCTGTATATGTACACTGCACAGTACCGCCCCTCCTGTCTTGTATATATACACTGCACAGTACCACTCCTCCTGTCCTGTATATATACACTGCACAGTACCGCTCCTCCTGTCCTGTATATACACACTGCACAGTACCGCTCCTCCTGTCCTGTATATACACACTGCACAGTACCACTCCTCCTGTCCTGTATATATACACTGCACAGTACCGCTCCTCCTGTCCTGTATATATACACTGCACAGTACCGCTCCTCCTGTCCTGTATATACACACTGCACAGTACCGCTCCTCCTGTCCTGTATATATACACTGCACAGTACCGCTCCTCCTGTCCTGTATATATACACTGCACAGTACCGCTCCTCCTGTCCTGTATATATACACTGCACAGTACCACTCCTCCTGTCCTGTATATATACACTGCACAGTACCACTCCTCCTGTCCTGTATATATACACTGCACAGCACCACTCCTCCTGTCCTGTATCTATACACTGCACAGTACCACTCCGCCTGTTCTGTATATATACACTGCACAGTACCGCTCCTCCTGTCCTGTATATACACACTGCACAGTACCGCTCCTCCTGTCCTGTATATACACACTGCACAGTACCGCTCCTCTTGTCCTGTATATATACACTGCACAGTACCGCTCCTCCTGTCCTGTATCTATACACTGCACAGTACCACTCCTCCTGTCCTGTATATACACACTGCACAGTACCGCTCCTCCTGTCCTGTATATACACACTGCACAGTACCGCTCCTCCTGTCCTGTATATATACACTGCACAGTACCGCTCCTCCTGTCCTGTATATATACACTGCACAGTACCACTCCTCCTGTCCTGTATATATACACTGCACAGCACCACTCCTCCTGTCCTGTATCTATACACTGCACAGTACCGCTCCGCCTGTTCTGTATATATACACTGCACAGTACCGCTCCTCCTGTCCTGTATATAAACACTGCACAGTACCGCTTCCCCTGTCCTGTATATATACACTGCACAGTACCACTCCTCCTGTCCTGTATATATACACTGCACAGTACCACTCCTCCTGTCCTGTATATATACACTGCACAGTACCACTCCTCCTGTCCTGTATATATACACTGCACAGTACCACTCCTCCTGTCCTGTATATACACTGCACAGTACCGCTCCTCCTGTCCTGTATATATACACTGCACAGTACCACTCCTCCTGTCCTGTATATATACACTGCACAGTACCACTCCTGCTGTCCTGTATATATACACTGCACAGTACCACTCCTCCTGTCCTGTATATATACACTGCACAGTACCACTCCTCCTGTCCTGTATATACACTGCACAGTACCGCTCCTCCTGTCCTGTATATACACTGCACAGTACCGCTCCTCCTGTCCTGTATATATACACTGCACAGTACCACTCCTCCTGTCCTGTATATATACACTGCACAGTACCACTCCTCCTGTCCTGTATATATACACTGCACAGTACCACTCCTCCTGTATATATACACTGCAGAGCACCACTCCTCCTGTCCTGTATATATACACTGCACAGTACCACTCCTCCTGTATATATACACTGTACAGTACCACTCCTCCTGTCCTGTATATATACACTGCACAGTACCACTCCTCCTGTCCTGTATATATACACTGCACAGTACCACTCCTCCTGTCCTGTATATATACACTGCACAGTACCACTCCTCCTGTCCTGTATATATACACTGCACAGTACCACTCCTCCTGTCCTGTATATATACACTGCACAGTACCACTCCTCCTGTATATATACACTGCACAGTACCACTCCTCCTGTCCTGTATATATACACTGCACAGTACCACTCCTCCTGTCCTGTATATATACACTGCACAGTACCGCCCCTCCTGTCCTGTATATATACACTGCACAGTACCACTCCTCCTGTCCTGTATATATACACTGCACAGTACCACTCCTCCTGTATATATACACTGCACAGTACCGCTCCTCCTGTTCTGTATATATACACTGCACAGTACCACTCCTCCTGTCCTGTATATATACACTGCACAGTACCACTCCTCCTGTCCTGTATATATACACTGCACAGTACCACTCCTCCTGTATATATACACTGCAGAGCACCACTCCTCCTGTCCTGTATATATACACTGCACAGTACCACTCCTCCTGTATATATACACTGTACAGTACCACTCCTCCTGTCCTGTATATATACTGCACAGTACCACTCCTCCTGTCCTGTATATATACACTGCACAGTACCACTCCTCCTGTCCTGTATATATACACTGCACAGTACCACTCCTCCTGTCCAGTATATATACACTGCACAGTACCACTCCTCCTGTCCTGTATATATACACTGCACAGTACCACTCCTCCTGTATATATACACTGCACAGTACCACTCCTCCTGTCCTGTATATATACACTGCACAGTACCACTCCTCCTGTCCTGTATATATACACTGCACAGTACCGCCCCTCCTGTCCTGTATATATACACTGCACAGTACCACTCCTCCTGTCCTGTATATATACACTGCACAGTACCGCCCCTCCTGTCCTGTATATATACACTGCACAGTACCACTCCTCCTGTCCTGTATATATACACTGCACAGTACCACTCCTCCTGTCCTGTATATATACACTGCACAGTACCACTCCTCCTGTCCTGTATATACAGTGAGGCAAAAAAGTATTTAGTCAGTCAGCAATAGTGCAAGTTCCACCACTTAAAAAGATGAGAGGCGTCTGTAATTTACGTCATAGGTAAACCTCAACTATGGGAGACAAACTGAGAAAAAAAAATCCAGAAAATCACATTGTCTGTTTTTTTATCATTTTATTTGCATATTATGGTGGAAAATAAGTATTTGGTCAGAAACAAAATTTCATCTCAATACTTTGTAATATATCCTTTGTTGGCAATGACAGAGGTCAAACGTTTTCTGTAAGTCTTCACAAGGTTGCCACACACTGTTGTTGGTATGTTGGCCCATTCCTCCATGCAGATCTCCTCTAGAGTAGTGATGTTTTTGGCTTTACGCTTGGCAACACGGACTTTCAACTCCCTCCAAAGGTTTTCTATAGGGTTGAGATCTGGAGACTGGCTAGGCCACTCCAGGACCTTGAAATGCTTCTTACGAAGCCACTCCTTTGTTGCCCTGGCGGTGTGCTTTGGATCATTGTCATGTTGAAAGACCCAGCCACGTTTCATCTTCAATGGCCTTGCTGATGGAAGGAGGTTTGCACTCAAAATCTCACGATACATGGCCCCATTCATTCTTTCATGTACCCGGATCAGTCGTCCTGGCCCCTTTGCAGAGAAACAGCCCCAAAGCATGATGTTTCCACCACCATGCTTTACAGTATGGTGTTTGATGGATGCAACTCAGTATTCTTTTTCCTCCAAACATGACAAGTTGTGTTTCTACCAAACAGTTCCAGTTTGGTTTCATCAGACCATAGGACATTCTCCCAAAACTCCTCTGGATCATCCAAATGCTCTCTAGCAAACTTCAGACGGGCCCGGACATGTACTGGCTTAAGCAGTGGGACACGTCTGGCACTGCAGGATCTGAGTCCATGGTGGCGTAGTGTGTTACTTATGGTAGGCCTTGTTACATTGGTCCCAGCTCTCTGCAGTTCATTCACTAGGTCCCCCCGCGTGGTTCTGGGATTTTTGCTCACCGTTCTTGTGATCATTCTGACCCCACGGGGTGGGATTTTGCGTGGAGCCCCAGATCGAGGGAGATTATCAGTGGTCTTGTATGTCTTCCATTTTCTAATTATTGCTCCCACTGTTGATTTCTTCACTCCAAGCTGGTTGGCTATTGCAGATTCAGTCTTCCCAGCCTGGTGCAGGGCTACAATTTTGTTTCTGGTGTCCTTTGACAGCTCTTTGGTCTTCACCATAGTGGAGTTTGGAGTCAGACTGTTTGAGGGTGTGCACAGGTGTCTTTTTATACTGATAACAAGTTTAAACAGGTGCCATTACTACAGGTAATGAGTGAAGGAAAGAGGAGACTCTTAAAGAAGAAGTTACAGGTCTGTGAGAACCAGAAATCTTGATTGTTTGTTTCTGACCAAATACTTATTTTCCACCATAATATGCAAATAAAATGATAAAAAAACAGACAATGTGATTTTCTGGATTTTTTTTTCTCAGTTTGTCTCCCATAGTTGAGGTCTACCTATGATGTAAATTACAGACGCCTCTCATCTTTTTAAGTGGTGGAACTTGCACTATTGCTGACTGACTAAATACTTTTTTGCCCCACTGTATACACTGCACAGTACCACTCCTCCTGTCCTGTATATATACACTGCACAGTACCACTCCTCCTGTTCTATTGTCCGAGAGGTGACTTTGGACTTTGGGAAGGTCAATACTGGTTTATTATTTTCAGGTTTTTTTTAATGGGAAAGTAAAAAAAAAAATATTGGAAAACCCATTTAAATGGATATGGGTTTGTGTGGCAGGCAGGGCTGCTTTTTTGTCCCAGTCCGGCCTTGTGTTTGTCTCATTATACAGTGGGACTGTGCGTGTGTGTGTCAAAATATATATATTATATATTCACATGCTTGCAGTAACAAGACCACCTGTTCCCGGCGCTGGCACCAGAGAATCATCACAGTGCTCACGATATGAGGATTTACACATAGTGTCTGTAGACATGTAGCTTAAGATCCGAAAACCCCTTTAAGGATGGGTCGCTACTCATGGGCCACTGCTGTGCGCTTGCCCCCCAGGCTAAAATTTGCCAGCCAGCCCCTGCCCATAGACAATATGAATCAAATCCCACAGACAATATGAATCAGATCCCAAAGGCCACATGAATCAGATCCCACAGGCAGCATGAATCAGATCCCACAGACATTTTGAATCAGATCCCACAGACAATATGAATCAGATCCCACAGACAGTATGGATCAGATCCCACAGACAATATGCATCAGATCCCACAGACAATATGAATCATATCCCACAGACTGTATGAATCATATCCCACACAGTATGAAACAGAACCCACAAGCAACATGAATCAGATCCCAAAGGCCACATGAATCAGATCCCACAGACAATATGAATCAGATCCCAAAGGCCACATGAATCAGATCCCACAGACAATATGAATCAGATCCCAAAGGCCACATGAATCAGATCCCACAGGCAGCACGAATCAGATTCCACAGACAATTTGAATCAGATCCCACAGACAATATGAATCAGATCCCACAGACAGTATGAATCAGATCCCACAGACAATATGCATCAGATCCCACAGACAATATAAATCATATCCCACAGACTGTATGAATCATATCCCACACAGTATGAATCAGATCCCACAGGCAACATGAATCAGATCCCACAGGGAGCATGAATCAGATCCCACAGACAATATGAATCAGATCCCACAGACAATATGAATCAGATCCCAAAGGCCACATGAATCAGATCCCACAGGCATCATGAATCAGATTCCACAGACAAGTTGAATCAGATCCCACAGACAATATGAATCAGATCCCACAGACAGTATGGATCAGATCCCTCAGGCAGTATGGATCAGATCCCACAGGCAGCATGAATGAGATCCCACAAGCAGCATGAATCAGATCCCACAGACAATATGAATCAGATCCCACAGGCAGCATGAATCAGATCCCACAGACAATGTGAATCAGATCCCACAGACAATATGAATCAGATCCCAAAGGCCACATGAATCAGATCCCACAGGCAGCATGAATCAGATTCCACAGACAATATGAATCAGATCCCACAGACAATATGAATGAGATCCCATAGGCAGCATGAATCAGATCCCACAGGCAGCCTAAATCAGATCCCACAGACAATATGAATCAGATCCCACAGAAAACATGAATCAGAATCCACAGACAACATGTATCAGATCCCACAGGCAGCATGAATCCGATCCCAGAGGCAGCATGTTAGGTATTAGTAAGTTAGGCATTTATTATGCAAAATAGGGGGCAAGTCAGTGAGGGAGCAGTGACCTGTCAGCAGTCTGCATTATGAATATATTATCAGAGCACCACATACACCAGCCCCGCCATAGGGCACGAGCATATAATTAACTGCAAACTGAAAATAAAGATTAAGAAACAACCATAAGATGGATTTCATCAACCCAGGTATCATTTTATTCAGTATAACGGCGCCGACCTGACATTGTCAGTAGGTTATTGTGCCCAATCCTGCTGCAGGTTCCCTTTAAGCAGCACATGAAGTCACTGCCATGTGCTGGACACAAACTGTGCTATCAAAGGGTGGAAAGTATGGTCATACTAACCAATGTGCTCTGCCATAGTATAACTACTTGTTATCGATGTTAATGCCATCAGATGTCACGCATGGTCATTTTTGTGACATCATGTGATACAGACAGGCATTGTTACCTCACAACGTGATGTCACAATGATTGTAGTCTGTGTAAACTGGTGTTCCGGGGAAAATGCTCATTTCAGAACGTGAAGACAATGAGAACAGTGCAAAACAGGTCCAAGGATCGAGGATACAGATTCTCTTTTCAGGAGGTAAAGACGAGGAAACGGAGGACCCAGGACCGAGGATACAGTGTAATGACCAGAGGTCCGAATATGATCCAGTGAGTCACAAACCAAGACCAAGGCAGAAATCTCCAACGGTATTTACTCAAAGGCAAAATAATCAAGGTAATATGGAGAATATTAAGGCAGATGCACCCCAAAGATACACTAGCTCAGCAGCAGCTGAAATCACTGTGCCACTCCAAGGTCTCCTGAGAACTGTATACTACAACAGACTAGTAAGAAATTTACCTAACAGGCAACTAAAAACAGGAACAAATGTAAATTGAATGTAGTGTTATTAAGGGAGCCCCTGGAATGGCACATTGAGTATAACTTACACAACTCTAATATAAGATACACCTCTAAAGTAACAACTTAACACTCTGAGCAGAGATACCCGGGTATCTATAACTATGGTACCGTATCCTGAGATAGATTTCCTCTCAGGCAGGAATCCGCACAGGCTGTAGCCAGTCCATATCTTCAGCGCCAATAAGTTACAGCAAGCTCCTCTTGTCTTGTCGGCCGATGCCGAGCCCAAACGCCGGGGACTTAGTTAGTGGTCTCACGATGTTGTCTCTGCTTCTGTAGCTCCTAGGAATGCTTCCACGACAATCCGTCCGTCTCTGTATCAGCCGTCTGTCCAGACTTGTTTCTCCACTCAATGCACAGGGAATCCACAGACTTCCAAATTCGTACTGGGTTCTTAGTAAAGTCTCAGTCTTTTCTTAGATAAAGGGTTAGCTCTTCTCCAGGAAACGTTAGCAGCACAAGTCTCTCACAGAGTTAAACAAAAGGTTAGCTCTTCTCCAGGGGAAGGTTAGCAACAAAAAGTCTCTCAAAAGCTTCTTTTCCTCCAAAAACACTTGCAGTAAATCCACACACAGTCTCTTTTTTAAGATCTCACAGCAGATTCTCCTTTGCTTCCCGCCTTTTCTCTCTCAGCTCTCACTTCCTAGTTTCACTTCACACACGAGACACTGGACCCCACCCCCCAGCACACATTGTCTCTGGGAGTTTTGCACTGTCTGTCCTCTGCTGCAACAGGCAAAAACCACAGGGTCCTAGTGCCCTCTCAGTGGGACTACAGTTCACCCTCTTACAACAGAATCTCTTTTCAGGCGGTGAAGACGAGGAAGCGGAGGATCCAGGATCGAGGATACAGATTCTCTTTTCAGGCGGTGAAGACAAGCAAGCGGAGGATCCAGGATCGAGGATACAGATTCTATTTTCAGGCGGTGAAGACGAGTAAGCGGAGAACCCAGGATCGAGGATACAGATTCTCTTTTCAGAAGGTAAAGACGAGGAAGCGGAGGACCCAGGATCGAGGATACAGATTCTCTTTTCAGGCGGTGAAGACGAGGAGAAGGAGGACCCAGGATCGAGGATACAGATTCTCTTTTCAGGAGGTGAAGACAAGGAGAAGGAGGACCCAGGATCGAGGATACAGATTCTCTTTTCAGGAGGTGAAGACGAGGAAACGGAGGACCCAGGATCGAGGATACAGATTCTCTTTTCTGGCGGTGAAGACGAGGAAGCGGAGGATCCAGGATCGAGGATACAGATTCTCTTTTCAGGTGGTGAAGACGAGGAAGCGGAGGATCCAGGATCGAGGATACAGATTCTCTTTTCAGGAGGTGAAGACAAGGAGAAGGAGGACCCAGGATCGTGGATACAGATTCTCATTTCAGGCGGTGAAGACGAGGAAACGGAGGACCCAGGATCGAGGATACAGATTCTCTTTTCAGGCGGTGAAGACGAGTAAGCGGAAGACCCAGGATCGAGGATACAGATTCTCTTTTCAGAAGGTAAAGACGAGGAAGCGGAGGACCCAGGATCGAGGATACAGATTCTCTTTTCAGGCGGTGAAGACGAGGAGAAGGAGGACCCCGGATCGAGGATACTGATTCTCTTTTCAGGAGGTGAAGACGAGGAAACGGAGGACCCAGGATCGAGGATACAGATTCTCTTTTCAGGCGGTGAAGACGAGGAAGCGGAGGATCCAGCATTGAGAATACAGATTCTCTTTTCAGGCGGTGAAGAGGAGGAAGCGGAGGACCCAGGATCGAGGATACAGATTCTCTTTTCAGGAGGTGAAGACGAGGAAACGGAGGACCCAGGATCGAGGATACAGATTCTCTTTTCCGGCGGTGAAGACGAGGAAGCGAAGGATCCAGCATTGAGAATACAGATTCTCATTTCAGGCGGTGAAGACGAGGAAACGGAGGACCCAGGATCGAGGATACAGATTCTCTTTTCAGGCGATGAAGACGAGTAAGCGGAAGACCCAGGATCGAGGATACAGATTCTCTTTTCAGAAGGTAAAGACGAGGAAGCGGAGGACCAGGATCGAGGATACAGATTCTCTTTTCAGGCGGTGAAGACGAGGAGAAGGAGGACCCCGGATCAAGGATACAGATTCTCTTTTCAGGAGGTGAAGATGAGGAAACGGAGGACCCAGGATCGAGGATACAGATTCTCTTTTCAGGCGGTGAAGACGAGGAAGCGGAGGATCCAGGATCGAGGATACAGATTCTCTTTTCAGGAGGTGAAGACGAGGAAACGGAGGACCCAGGATCGAGGATACAGATTCTCTTTTCAGGCGGTGAAGACGAGGAAGCGGAGGACCCAGGATCGAGGATACAGATTCTCTTTTCAGGCGGTGAAGACGAGGAAGCGGAGGATCCAGGATCGAGGATACAGATTCTATTTTCTGTTGGTGAAGATGAGTAAGCCGAGGACCCAGGATCGAGGATACAGATTCTCTTTTCAGAAGGTAAAGACGAGGAAGCGGAGGACCCAGGATTGAGGATACAGATTCTTTTTTCAGGCGGTGAAGACGAGGAGAAGGAGGACCCAGGATCAAGGATACAGATTCTCTTTTCAGGAGGTGAAGACAAGGAGAAGGAGGACCCAGGATCGAGGATACAGATTCTCTTTTCAGGAGGTGAAGACGAGGAAACGGAGGACCCAGGATCGAGGATACAGATTCTCTTTTCAGGCGGTGAAGACGAGGAAGCGGAGGATCCAGCATTGAGAATACAGATTCTCTTTTCAGGCGGTGAAGAGGAGGAAGCGGAGGACCCAGGATCGAGGATACTGATTCTCTTTTCAGGAGGTAAAGACGAGGAGAAGCATGACCCAGGATCGAGGATACAGATTCTCTTTTCAGGAGGTGAAGACAAGGAAACGGAGGACCCAGGAAAGAGGATACAGATTCTCTTTTCAGGCGGTGAAGACGAGGAATCGGAGTATCCAGGATCAAGGATACAGATTCTCTTTTCAGGAGGTGAAGACGAGGAAACGGAGGACCCAGTATCGAGGATACAGATTCTCTATTCAGGCGGTGAAGACGAGGAAGCGGAGGATCCAGGATCGAGGATACAGATTCTCTTTTCAGGCGGTGAAGACGAGGAAGCGGAGGATCCAGGATCGAGGATACAGATTCTCTTTTCAGGCGGTGAAGACGAGGAAGCGGAGGATCCAGGATCGAGGATACAGATTCTTTTTTTAGAAGGTGAAGACGAGGAAGCAGAGTATCCAGGATCGAGGATACAGATTCTCTTTTCAGGCGGTGAAGACGAGTAAGCGGAGGACCCAGGATCGAGGATACAGATTCTCTTTTCAGAAGGTAAAGACGAGGAAGCGGAGGACCCAGGATCGAGGATACAGATTCTCTTTTCAGGAGGTGAAGACGAGGAAACGGAGGACCCAGAATCAAGGATAAAGATTCTCTTTTCAGGCGGTGAAAACGAGGAAGCGGAGGATCCAGGATCGAGGATACAGATTCTCTTTTCAGGCGGTCAAGACGAGGAAGCGGAGGATACAGGATCGAGGATACAGATTCTCTTTTCAGGCGGTGAAGACGAGGAAGCGGAGTATCCAGGATAAAGGATACAGATTCTCTTTTCAGGAGGTGAAGACGAGGAAACGGAGGACCCAGTATCGAGGATACAGATTCTCTTTTCAGGCGGTGAAGACGAGGAAGCGGAGGATCCAGGATCGAGGATACAGATTCTCTTTTCAGGCGGTGAAGACGAGGAAGCGGAGGATCCAGGATCGAGGATACAGATTCTCTTTTCAGGCGGTGAAGACGAGGAAGCGGAGGATCCAGGATCGAGGATGCAGATTCTCTTTTCATGCGGTGAAGACGAGTAAGCGGAGGACCCAGGATCGAGGATACAGATTCTCTTTTCAGAAGGTAAAGACGAGGAAGCGGAGTATCCAGGATCGAGGATACAGATTCTCTTTTCAGGCGGTGAAGACGAGTAAGCGGAGGACCCAGGATCGAGGATACAGATTCTCTTTTCAGAAGGTAAAGACGAGGAAGCGGAGGACCCAGGATCGAGGATACAGATTCTCTTTTCAGGAGGTGAAGATGAGGAAACGGAGGACCCAGGATCAAGGATACAGATTCTCTTTTCAGGCGGTGAAAACGAGGAAGCGGAGGATCCAGGATCGAGGATACAGATTCTCTTTTCAGGCGGTGAAGACGAGGAAGCGGAGGATACAGGATCGAGGATACAGATTCTCTTTTCAGGCGGTGAAGACGAGTAAGCGGAGGACCCAGGATCGAGGATACAGATTCTCTTTTCAGAAGGTAAAGACGAGGAAGCGGAGGACCCAGGATCGAGGATACAGATTCTCTTTTCAGGAGGTGAAGACGAGGAAACGGAGGACCCAGGATCAAGGATACAGATTCTCTTTTCAGGCGGTGAAAACGAGGAAGCGGAGGATCCAGGATCGAGGATACAGATTCTCTTTTCAGGCGGTGAAGACGAGGAAGCGGAGGATACCAGATCGAGGATACAGATTCTCTTTTCAGGCGGTGAAGACGAGTAAGCGGAGGACCCAGGATCGAGGATACAGATTCTCTTTTCAGGCGGTGAAGACGAGGAAGCGGAGTATCCAGGATCGAGGATACAGATTCTCTTTTCAGGCGGTGAAGACGAGTAAGCGGAGAAGCCAGGATCGAGGATACAGATTCTCTTTTCAGAAGGTAAAGACGAGGAAGCGGAGAACCCAGGATCGAGAATACAGATTCTCTTTTCAGGCGGTGAAGACAAGGAGAAGGAGGACCCAGGATCGATGATACAGATTCTCTTTTCAGGAGGTGAAGACAAGGAGAAAGAAGACCCAGGATCGAGGATACAGATTCTCTTTTCAGGAGGTGAAGACGAGGAAACGGAGGACCCAGGATCGAGGATACAGATTCTCTTTTCATGCGGTGAAGACGAGGATGCGGAGGATCCAGCATTGAGAATACAGATTCTCTTTTCAGGCGGTGAAGAGGAGGAAGCGGAGGACCCAGGATCGAGGATACTGATTCTCTTTTCAGGAGGTAAAGACGAGGAGAAGCATGACCCAGGATTGAGGATACAGATTCTCTTTTCAGGAGGTGAAGACAAGGAAACGGAGGACCCAGGATCGAGGATACAGATTCTCTTTTCAGGCGGTGAAGACGAGGAAGCGGAGTATCCAGGATCAAGGATACAGATTCTCTTTTCAGGAGGTGAAGATGAGGAAACGGAGGACCCAGGATCGAGGATACAGATTCTCTTTTCAGGCGGTGAAGACGAGGAAGCGGAGGATCCAGGATCGAGAATACAGATTCTCTTTTCAGGCTGTGAAGACGAGGAAGCGGAGGATCCAGGATTGAGGATACAGATTCTCTTTTCAGGAGGTGAAGACAAGGAGAAGGAGGACCCAGGATCGATGATACAG
Source organism: Ranitomeya imitator (assembly GCF_032444005.1). Taxonomy (NCBI): domain Eukaryota; kingdom Metazoa; phylum Chordata; class Amphibia; order Anura; family Dendrobatidae; genus Ranitomeya; species Ranitomeya imitator. Next base: position 95,574,673 of record NC_091286.1, read on the forward strand.
ATTCTCTTTTCAGGAGGTGAAGACGAGGAAACGGAGGACCCAGGATCAAGGATACAGATTCTCTTTTCAGGCGGTGAAAACGAGGAAGCGGAGGATCCAGGATCGAGGATACAGATTCTCTTTTCAGGGCGTGAAGACGAGGAAGCGGAGGATCCAGGATCGAGGATGCAGATTCTCTTTTCATGCGGTGAAGACGAGTAAGCGGAGGACCCAGGATCGAGGATACAGATTCTCTTTTCAGAAGGTAAAGACGAGGAAGCGGAGGACCCAGGATCGAGGATACAGATTCTCTTTTCAGGAGGTGAAGACGAGGAAACGGAGGACCCAGGATCAACGATACAGATTCTCTTTTCAGGAGGTGAAGACGAGGAAACGGAGGACCCAGGATCAAGGATACAGATTCTCTTTTCAGGCGGTGAAAACGAGGAAGCGGAGGATCCAGGATCGAGGATGCAGATTCTCTTTTCATGCGGTGAAGACGAGTAAGCGGAGGACCCAGGATCGAGGATACAGATTCTCTTTTCAGAAGGTAAAGACGAGGAAGCGGAGGACCCAGGATCGAGGATACAGATTCTCTTTTCAGGAGGTGAAGACGAGGAAACGGAGGACCCAGGATCAAGGATACAGATTCTCTTTTCAGGCGGTGAAAACGAGGAAGCGGAGGATCCAGGATCGAGGATACAGATTCTCTTTTCAGGCGGTGAAGACGAGGAAGCGGAGGATACAGGATCGAGGATACAGATTCTCTTTTCAGGCGGTGAAGACGAGTAAGCGGAGGACCTAGGATCGAGGATACAGATTCTCTTTTCAGGCGGTGAAGACGAAGAAGCGGAGTATCCAGGATCGAGGATACAGATTCTCTTTTCAGGCGGTGAAGACGAGTAAGCGGAGGAGCCAGGATCGAGGATACAGATTCTCTTTTCAGAAGGTAAAGACGAGGAAGCGGAGAACCCAGGATCGAGAATACAGATTTTCTTTTCAGGCGGTGAAGACAAGGAGAAGGAGGACCCAGGATCGAGGATACAGATTCTCTTTTCAGGAGGTGAAGACAAGGAGAAGGAAGACCCAGGATCGAGGATACAGATTCTCTTTTCAGGCGGTGAAGACGAGGAAACGGAGGACCCAGGATCGAGGATACAGATTCTCTTTTCAGGCGGTGAAGACGAGGAAGCGGAGGATCCAGGATCGAGGATACAGATTCTCTTTTCAGGCGGAGAAGACGAGGAAGCGGAGGATCCAGGATCGAGGATACAGATTCTCTTTTCAGGAGGTGAAGACGAGGAAACGGACGACCCAGGATCAAGGATACAGATTCTCTTTTCAGGCGGTGAAAACGAGGAAGCGGAGGATCCAGGATCGAGGATACAGATTCTCATTTCAGGCGGTGAAGACGAGTAAGCGGAGGACCCAGGATCGAGGATACAGATTCTCTTTTCAGAAGGTAAAGACGAGGAAGCGGAGGACCCAGGATCGAGGATACAGATTCTCTTTTCAGGCGATGAAGACGAGGAGAAGGAGGACCCAGGATCGAGGATACAGATTCTGTTTTCAGGAGGTGAAGACAAGGAGAAGGAGGACCAGGATCGAGGATACAGATTCTCTTTTCAGGAGGTGAAGACGAGGAAACGGAGGACCCAGGATCGAGGATACAGATTCTCTTTTCAGGCAGTGAAGACGAGGAAGTGGAGGATCCAGGATCTAGGATACAGATTCTCTTTTCAGGCGGTGAAGACGAGGAAGCGGAGGATCCAGGATCGAGGATACAGATTCTCTTTTCAGGCGCTGAAGACGAGTAAGCCGAGGACCCAGGATCGAGGATACAGATTCTCTTTTCAGGAGGTGAAGACAAAGAGAAGGAGGACCCAGGATCGAGGATACAGATTCTCTTTTCAGGAGGTGAAGACGAGGAAGCGGAGGATCCAGGATCGAGGATACAGATTCTCTTTTCAGGCGGTGAAGACGAGTAAGCGGAGGACCCAGGTTTGAGGATACAGATTCTTTTTTCAGAAGGTAAAGACGAGGAAGCGGAGGACCCAGGATCGAGGATACAGATTCTCTTTTCAGGCGGTGAAGACGAGGAGAAGGAGGACCCAGGATCGAGGATACAGATTCTCTTTTCAGGAGGTGAAGACAAGGAGAAGGAGGACCCAGGATCGAGGATACAGATTCTCTTTTCAGGAGGTGAAGACAAGGAAACGGAGGACCCAGGATCGAGGATACAGATTCTCTTTTCAGGCGGTGAAGACGAGGAAGTGGAGGATCCAGGATCGAGGATACAGATTCTCTTTTCAGGCGGTGAAGATGAGTAAGCCGAGGACCCAGGATCGAGGATACAGATTCTCTTTTCAGAAGGTAAAGACGAGGAAGCGGAGGACCCAGGATCGAAGATACAGATTCTCTTTTCAGGCGGTGAAGACGAGGAGAAGGAGGACCCAGGATCGAGGATACAGATTCTCTTTTCAGGAGGTGAAGACAAGGAGAAGGAGGACCCAGGATCGAGGATACAGATTCTCTTTTCAGGAGGTGAAGACGAGGAAGCGGAGGATCCAGGATCGAGGATACAGATTCTCTTTTCAGGCGGTGAAGACGAGTAAGCGGAGGACCCAGGTTTGAGGATACAGATTCTTTTTTCAGAAGGTAAAGACGAGGAAGCGGAGGACCCAGGATCGAGGATACAGATTCTCTTTTCAGGCGGTGAAGACGAGGAGAAGGAGGACCCAGGATCGAGGATACAGATTCTCTTTTCAGGAGGTGAAGACAAGGAGAAGGAGGACCCAGGATCGAGGATACAGATTCTCTTTTCAGGAGGTGAAGACAAGGAAACGGAGGACCCAGGATCGAGGATACAGATTCTCTTTTCAGGCGGTGAAGACGAGGAAGTGGAGGATCCAGGATCGAGGATACAGATTCTCTTTTCAGGCGGTGAAGATGAGTAAGCCGAGGACCCAGGATCGAGGATACAGATTCTCTTTTCAGAAGGTAAAGACGAGGAAGCGGAGGACCCAGGATCGAAGATACAGATTCTCTTTTCAGGCGGTGAAGACGAGGAGAAGGAGGACCCAGGATCGAGGATACAGATTCTCTTTTCAGGAGGTGAAGACAAGGAGAAGGAGGACCCAGGATTGAGGATACAGATTCTCTTTTCAGGAGGTGAAGACGAGGAAACGGAGGACCCAGGATCGAGGATACAGATTCTCTTTTCAGGCGGTGAAGACGAGGAAATGGAGGATCCAGCATCGAGAATACAGATTCTCTTTTCAAGCGGTGAAGAGGAGGAAGCGAAGGACCCAGGATCGAGGATACTGATTCTCTTTTCAGGAGGTAACGACGAGGAGAAGGAGGACCCAGGATCGAGGATACAGATTCTCTTTTCAGGAGGTGAAGACGAGGAAACGGAGGACCCAGGATCGAGGATACAGATTCTCTTTTCAGGAGGTGAAGACGAGGAGAAGGAGGACCCAGGATTGAGGATACAGATTCTCTTTTCAGGAGGTAAAGACGAGGAGAAGGAGGACACAAGATCGAGGATACAGATTCTCTTTTTAGGAGGTGAAGACGAGGAAACGGGGGACCTAGGATCGAGGATACAGATTCTCTTTTCAGGAGGTGTAGATGAGTAGAAGGAGGACCCAGGATTGAGGATACAGATTCTCATTTTAGGAGATGCACACGAGGAGAACGAGGAGCCAGGATCAAGGATACAGGTAGCTTAGAAACTTTACACTTGTTCAGATAGTGAACCTTGTACCAATATGGACGTCTACCCTCAAAGTCTATGGTTGTAAAGTAGTATATTTCTTTAGTCTTTGCTGTCAGAATCTCTAGACTTTAGATATGAGGGTTTTAAGTGAGTTCACAAGGAGGAATGTTGAGCACTCAGAGTTCCATGCAGCAAATGTGAGGTCACCCATGGGGTTATCAGAGAGGTCAGCACAAAGATGGCACCTGGGATGGAGACACCACAGTGGGTTGTTTAGTTATTAACTCTTCAAGTGGTAATTGTGGTTGGTTCAGATAGTTATTGGGGTGAAAAGCTGCCATTATTTCACCACATGAATGAGGGCATTGTATAATTACATTGTGGATATATATTGTATTTGCACCACATTTTTTAGCAAATTTCACTGTCTTATAAGCCTTTTTCAATGTTTCATTTATTAAACTATTGTAACTGTATATGTTAAAACATATACCGTATATACTCGAGTATAAGCCGACCCGAGTATAAGCCGACCCCCCTAATTTTGCCACAAAAAACTGGGAAAACTTATTGACTCGAGTATAAGCCTAGGGTGGAAATGCAGCATTTACCGGTGAATTTCAAAAATAAAAATAGATCATTATTTCCCCATAGCTGTGCCATATAGTGCTCTACACCGTTCATTATTTCCCCATAGCTGTGCCCCGTATAGTGCTCTGCACCGTTCATTGTGCCCCATAGCTGTGCCATATACGGTGCTCTGCACCGTTCATTGTGCCCCATTGCTGTGCCATATACAGTGCTCTGCACCGTTCATTGTGCCCCATTGCTGTGCCATATACGGTGCTCTGCACCGTTCATTGTGCCCCATTGCTGTGCCATATACGGTGCTCTGCACCGTTCATTGTGCCCCATTGCTGTGCCATATACAGTGCTCTGCACCGTTCATTGTGCCCCATTGCTGTGCCATATACGGTGCTCTGCACCGTTCATTGTGCCCCATTGCTGTGCCATATACGGTGCTCTGCACCGTTCATTGTGCCCCATTGCTGTGCCATATACAGTGCTCTGCACCGTTCATTGTGCCCCATATCTGTGCCCATATACAGTGCTCTGCTCCGTTCATTGTGCCCCATTGCTGTGCCATATACGGTGCTCTGCACCGTTCATTGTGCCCCATATCTGTGCCCATATACGGTGCTCTGCACCATTCATTGTGCCCCATTGCTGTGCCATATACGGTGCTCTGCACCGTTCATTGTGCCCCATTGCTGTGCCATATACGGTGCTTTGCACCGTTCATTGTGCCCCATTGCTGTGCCATATACGGTGCTCTGCACCGTTCATTGTGCCCCATAGAAATCTCTGCCGCCGCTGCTGCAATAAAAAAAAAAAACACATACCTCCCTTGATTGCAGCTCCCGGCGTCTCGTTCCGGCGCCTCCATCTTCCCGGCGTCTCTGCTCTGACTGATCAGGCAGAGGGCGCCGCGCACACTGTATGCGTCATCGCGCCCTCTGCCTGAACAGTCAGAGCGCAGATGCCGGGAAGATGGAGGCGCCGGCCGGGAAGATGGAGCGGTGCTCGGCGGCTGGAACGAGGACAGGTGAATATGCTATACTTACCTAGTCCTGGCGATCCTCGCGCTGTCCCTCTGCCTGGTTTTCGGTGCCGCAGCTCTTCCTGTCAGCGGTCACCGGCACCGCTGATTAGAGGAATGAATAGGCGGCTCCGCCCCTATGGGAGGTGGAGCCGCTTATTCATATCTCTAATGAGCGGTCCCACGTGACCGCTGAAGAGGGGAAGAAGCTGCAGCACAGAAGCCCGTGGGACGGCAGGGACAGCGCGAGGATCGCTGGGACTAGGTAAGTATACCTCAGCGCCCTCACCCCCTCACCCGCCGACCCTGCCACCCACATTGACTCGAGTATAAGCCGAGAGGGGCACTTTCAGCCCAAAAATTTGGGCTGAAAATCTCGGCTTATACTCGAGTATATACGGTAAATAACATGAAGGGGCTTAGTACTTTTGACATGAAGTACAATATATGTACAATGCACATCTACATATGAGTCACATATTCTAGACAGTTAATGGCTAGAATAAATACATTTATATTGCAATCATTTTTAATATGCATAAAAAAAATCTATTTGCTAAACAATGTTTGCTGTGAATTGTAACACTTGATACTTTGCTCTCATCTACCATCGGGAAATGTTCTACCATGCTTAAAAAGTTTAACTAGCGTAATGTGCCCAAACTATATCATTAAGGTAAGGCATTTGATAAATGTGGAGTATACGAACGACTTTGCATATAAAGGATTGTTATCTATTATACACTATGTTCTCACTTATGTACAAATAACAGGGAACCTAGTAACAATCTAGTTTAAATACCATGGAGCACATGTAATAAACTCAAACAATCAAAATACATAATTTATTTTTACAGTAGCCTTTGGATTTCTAGACCAATGCATGACACTTATTACTTTTTCTTTCCAGGGACAGTATCTGGATGCTGGAATGAAGACTGAAGAACATAACATTATCCATAAGATTGTTTAGTTTTAATCGTTTCATATGCCTGTACATTATGTTTGATACCTTCTGATGCATGTAAAGAAGCTGCGGAGACACCATCACGTGTTTCTCAACGCAATGGTGTCTCCGCAGCTTCTTTACATGCATCTGCATATTTCTCATAAGGGATGGGGGCAGTGTTCTGGAATCACTGCGTTGAGAAACACGTGATGGTGTCTCCGCGGTGTTGGATGTTTTGGTCTCCCCGAGGCCAATCATCTGTGCCTTGATACCTTCTGATGTCATCAGAAAGAAATGACATTGTGGTTTACCACATCTACAGAGCTACAGGAAAAAGCCCAATACTGGTTCCATTATTGACCAGTTGATTTATGTCACTTAAGGAATCTGTTATGGTATAATGGTACTAAGTCTGTAACCTAGGATGTAATGTTTGTGGGGTTTAGTGTTTGTAGGGGGCAGTGTTTGTGGGGGGCAGTGTTTGTAAGGGGTAGTGTTTGTAGGGGGCTGTGTTTGTAGGGGGTAATGTTTGTAGGGGGCATTGTTTGTTCTCTCTTTTTGCAGTGAAGATGAACGTAACCACACTATGACCTCCCATCGGTGAAGAAGATGTGTGGCCTGCTACTAGGATATAATAAAGAAGATCTGGTTTCAGGAAACTACACTTAACATAATTGCTATAGATATACATCAGTTAGTTGTAGTATGGCCTTGGTCCAGGGTTCTTGAACTGATTGCCTTTTCTCGGGGTCGAGAAGGAATTTTTTCCCTGTGACACAGATTGGCTCAATGTGTCCAGGTTTTTTGCCTTCTTCTGGATCAATGGCTTTAGGTAGAAATAGAGATTGTATTTAATAAAATATGTTTAAAATTCAATGATTTGTCTCCTCCTAATTTCTTTATATTGCATAGTGCTCTCATAGTTTTTATATGTTAGTTCTCAACTTTACAAACCATGGCTGCTGCAATATGAAGCCAAACAGAATATACAGAGATGTTAATGTATGGATAGATGGCCACATAGGCGAACATATGGTTTCCAGAAAATTTAATTTGCAGCTATTTCCAATTGCTGAAACACATATGTATAACTCTGATGTCTCCTAGGATTTTATTGAACTAAGCAATTCCAATGGCTTTTTATCAAGTTGACAAAAAATGTTCCCTTTATTTAGCCGGTTAGAACAGGCTAGCTGTTTTCAGAGTGAAGAAGCAATGGCCGGTCAATAAGCCTTTATATATTTTTGTCAACTTTGGGAGCAGTTTTCTGTTTGTGCACCTGCAGTGCCCCAGAGTCCTGGTTGTTGCAGTAATGTCGCTCTGCCACTAAGGGGAGTGATGTTATGTCTGATTGCACTACAGGAGTTCATCTGACCAGGTATCACAGTCACACATTACACTTCACACTCCGGCCTCCAGGGGGAGCAAAAGGCACTATGTATTAGGCCACTCCTCACACTGGTAAAACTGGGGGTTGGATAGGAAGTTAGAACAGAAAGCAGCCTGGGAGAGCTCCAGGGAGGACCTGTCAGAAGTGGGTTTCTGACAGGGGCCTAGCAGAAAGGACAGATCGTTGCAGAGCCGCGCCTGCACTACCTTGCGGCGGTATCCAAAGAAAGGACATGAAGCGAAGTATATTGTGGAGGAGTGAGAAACGGGATCAGAGTACGAAGGAGATAGAACCAGAAGGAGTCGTGCCCCAAAGACCGCGGCAACATCCTTCTGAGGCGCGTAGCCGGTGACCGGAGCACCGAGGAAGTAACAGACTCTACGCATTACTTCAAACAGCGGCAGGACAGTTGATTACAGGTTGGCTGTCTCCCTAAGATCACCTAAGCAGACATCGGAGGCAATCGTGGGAGAGGGGCGACACTAGCGTCCCAGAATAACTCCAGGCCTACCTGTCATACGGGTGCGTCCTAGCCAGATAAACTGGGGGACGGAGAGAGAAAAAACAGATACGACAGTTGTGAGAACTATCCCTTGGTGCTCAGCAGGGAAGGACTACAACACACAGGCGCTAGAAGGTAGACACTGATTTCCACCTGCAAAGGGAACTCTGGATGTGCCTTCGGACCGGCCGGTCTCAGCCAGCCCTGTTAGCAGTGCTCTGGATTGCAGATCCCGAAGCCTTCAGTAAAAAGGTAAAGAGACTGCAACCCTGTGTCCTCATTATTCCTCGCGTTCTGCAGCACGCACTATCACCTTTCATTGGACGCCCCTTAGCAGGGTCACGGGCTGTGTCTAGCCACCGTGACCACCCCGGACCGAGTACCCTGCCGCCCTGCATCTGGGGGCACTCCAACTTGGCATCACGAACAGGATGTACTTAAGCCTGAAGAATCAGGTCATGTGTGCCTTGGAACTGTGATTGAACTGTGACTTATTGCAAAGACGGTGTATCGCTATTTGCTGCCAAAAATCCGCCATTGCCGCGCCGTGTGGAGCGCGAGGGGAAGAATCATAACTTCGTGGGTGGAGAAGGCTGGAAAAGCGCGCAGAGCGGGAAGACTCGGTGAGGTGCCGATCCCGGAAGGAAGGAGAACCCCGACCCCGGCGCCGATCCCAGAAGGAGAACCCCGACCCCGGTGCCGATCCCGGAAGAAGAACCCCAACCCCGGCGCCGATCCCGGAGGAAGAACTCCGACCCCAGCAGGTTAGCAGGGGGAGCTATGTCGAATCCCGGAGGAGCGGAGGCGGCAGCCACAGCTGCGGACTCGGGGGTACTTCCAGATTCCGTGGCAGACGCAGCCACAAACCCGGTATCACCGCTAGATGCTGCGGGGCTTGCCGCTCCCATCAGCCAGCCGGACACTGCCGCAGCTACGACAGCCATAATGCCCTTCTCTATGCCGTACCTAACAGGAGCCGCCTGGCTTCCACAATATTCTGGAGAATCCCATACGTTCACTGACTTTAAAGAGGGGATTTGTAGCCTGCTCGAGTTTTATCCCTTGACAGAGCCCCAGAAAGTTCATATGATAACCGGTCAACTCTTAGGAGCAGCCTTGAGGGAAGTGAAGTCCTGGCCCGTGGTGGATAAGAGAACTGCGCAACAGGTATTTGCAAAGCTTAAAACCACCTTTGACACCCGCACCGCTACGGAAATTAAATTGACGTTCTATGGGTGCAAGCAGAAGACGCAGGATAGCTTACGGGACTATGCCCTTAATCTTCAGGAGGCGCTGCGGGCGATCAAGCAAAGTGACCCAGACAGCATGCAAGATGAAGATAAACTCCTAAAGGAGCGGTTCGTCGAAGGACTCCTGTGCGGTAACCAAAGGGCCCAGCTACACTTCCTGGCTATGCAGAATCCAGACCTGACTTTTGCGCAATTTAAAGATAAAGCCATCCAGGCACTACCAGAGCGACAGCCCAGCCGTGCCACACTTCCCAGGCGTCAAGCCCTCACATACCACCAGGAGGTGGCGCCGGACGCACCTGTTTCTGCCGAGGCGGATGCCTAGACCTTGGAAGACGACTCCCCTGCAGGACTGCGCCTCCAGATACAGGAACTGACCAGGAGCGTTGCTGCCCTAGCCCGGACCGTCCAATCTCTACAGGAGGCCCCCAAGGAGAAGATCCAGTTGGCTTCCAGACCGGAAGATGTCCCCTGGCAGCAACCAAGGAGAGTCCCATCGACCAGAGGCATAGACGACGATCGCTTTCATCGGGATGGACGACCCATCTGCCGCCGCTGTCGCCAGGTGGGCCATCTTGCAAGGTACTGTTATTTAAACGAGCAACCCCTGGGGCAGAGGGCCAACCCCCAGGAGTAGAACGGTCAGGCCCGCAGAATTGGAGAGCCAAATACATCGGAGGGCGACCAGTTCTCCCCATCGTGATCAACGGTATCCCCATGAACGCTTTGCTGGACACCGGTTCCCAGGTGACAACTATGCCCTACATTCTTTATAGACGTTATTGGGAGGACACCGACATCACCCGTGGCACCGATGATGATTTTACCATAATAGCTAGTAATGGTCAGCCACTGCCGCAAGTGGGGTATAAAGAGGTCACCATTAAGGTGGGGCGGGTAGAATTAAAGGCCCAGGGAATTGTCATTGTTGATATTGACCGACGTGAATGTAACCCCATGATGACCATCGGTACTAATGTCATAGAAAATTGTCTTGCCGAAGTTATTGTCTTGTTGCAGCAGGTAGCAGAGACAGCTGGTTACAGTGAACAACGTGCCCTGCAGAAAGAAATCAGAGCCCTAATGCGGAGACAGCAGGTGGAGCTGACTGGTGGTGAGATTGGCTGGGTCACAGTGAGTGATTTGAACCCCATTGCAATACCCCCCAGGAGTGAAATGTTAATATGGTGTCGGGCAGCCATAGGTCTCAGGGGCAAAGACTATCAGGCCCTGGTAGAACTTGTGTATTCAGATAAAAGGCCTACCCTCCTGACAGCCAGAGGGATGGTTGACGTCCGCAAGGGGAGGGTGCCAGTACGTGTTCTTAACTGTGGGGAGGAAGAAGTCCACCTAACCAAATATGTCACGCTTGCCAAGCTGTTTACTGTTAATAACAGCGTGATACAGGCACCCGGGCCCTTGGTTCCGTCCAGTCCGGCGGAGGACAACGGCTCTGCAGGGCAATCGAAAGATTGGTGTCAAGAATTACATGTGGGCACTGATTCTACTCCATCTCACCAGATACAGGGGGCCAACAGGGTGATTCACGAGTATTCAGCAAGCACCCCCTTGATTTCGGACGGGTAAAAGGGATTCAACACCATATTCCCACAGGAGATCACCCACCCATAAAAGAGAGATACCGTCCTGTACCCCCAGTTCATTATCAGTGTGCCAAGGACATGTTACGAGAGATGAAGGAGGCTGGGGTAGTGAGAGACAGCTGTAGCCCCTGGGCAGCTACATTAGGAAGAAAGATGGCACCATGAGGATGTGTGTGGATTATAGGCAACTAAACCGCATTACACATAAGGATGCATACCCCCTGCCTAGGATAGAGGAGTCCTTGGCTGCTTTAAAGTCTGCTAACTACTTCTCTACCTTGGATCTCACCAGTGGGTACTGGCAGGTTCCCGTGGCAGAGGCGGACAAGGAAAAGACGGCCTTCACGACGCCAATGGGGCTCTGCGAGTTCAACTACATGCCCTTCGGAGTGTGTAACGCCCCGGGGACATTCCAGAGGATGATGGAGTGCTGTCTGGGACACAAGAACTTTGAGACCGTGCTGCTATATCTGGACGATGTCATTGTCTTCTCCAAGACCTATGAAGACCATTCGAAGCACCTGGCCGAGGTGTTTGGAGCTCTGTCCAACTTTGGCTTAAAGGTGAAACCGTCCAAATGCCATCTGCTGAAACCCAAAGTGCAGTACCTGGGCCATGTGGTGAGTGCCAAAGGAGTGGTCCCAGACCCCGACAAGGTCACGGTGATAAAGGACTGGCTGCAGCCCGGTAACCTCCACAAAGTCCGACAGTTCCTCGGGTTGGTAGGCTACTACCAGAGGTTTATCAAATACTTCACCAAGAAGGCCGCACCGTTGCAAGACCTGTTGGTGGGCCAACCCAAGAAACCCAAGGGTAAGAATACCCCGTTTGATTGGAACGATGGACTGGAAAAATCATTCACCTGCTTAAAGTCGGCGCTGATGGGAGAAGAGGTACTAGCCTACCCTGAATATGACCAACCGTTTGTATTGTATACGGATGCCAGCAACGTGGGGCTGGGAGCTGTGCTGTCCCAGGTCCAGAAGGGCAAGGAAAGAGTAATCGCTTATGCCAGCAGGAAACTTCGCCCCACTGAAAGGAACCCTGACAACTACAGTTCCTTTAAGCTGGAGTTCCTCGCTGTTGTTTGGGCCGTGACGGAGAGGTTCAAGCACTACCTGGCCTCAGCGAAATTCACCATCTTCACGGATAATAATCCGCAAATGCACTTGGACACAGCAAAACTCGGTGCCTTGGAGCAGCGGTGGATGGCCCGGTTGTCCAATTACAACTTCATCATCAAGTAACGGGCAGGGCACAAGAATGCGAATGCCGATGCATTGTCCCGGATGCCTCACTTGCCTGAAACGGGGGAAGATCCAGAAGAAATTGAAGAGGTAGAGCTGCCCGCTTTCCATCGCCTCAAGGCAACCCAGTGTTCCCATCAGGTGGAGAACAGGCGCAGGAATCAACAGGGCGCCCCGTTGGATCCCCTGCCCCATCACGGGTGGACAGAGAACCAGGATGGCGACCCTGCGGTCCGTCGGGTGAAAGAGCTACTGACGCAGGCAGGTTTGCATCCCGGCCCGGATGATCCACCAGAGGCATTACAGTTGTGGAAGGAGAGGGGCAAACTGTTTATCCACGATGGCAAGCTGTGCCGGAGGAGCATCGACCCACGCACTCATGAATTGGTATGGCAGATCGTGGTCCCAAGACAAGATGTGCCAATGGTCCTGGGAGCGTACCACGATGGGGCAGGACACTTCGGATGGAGGAAGCTGGAGAGGCTAATCCGTCGGAGGTTCTACTGGATTGGCATGAAGAAAGCCATCGAGAAGTGGTGTCGAGAGTGTGGCCCCTGTAGCCTACGCCAGAACGATCGTGACAGCCAACAGGCTCCCTTGCAGCCCATTATCACCAAACGGCCGCTCGAGTTGGTCACGCTGGATCACTTAAAGCTAACACCTAGCCGGTCAGGTTATATCTACGCTCTCACCATCGTAGACCACTACTCCAGATTCCTAGTAGTCGTGCCGGTCAAAGACCTAACGGCTAGGACGGCTGCCAAAACCTTCCAGCAGTACTTCTGTAGACCCCATGGGTACCCGGAGAAGGCGCTGACCAATCAGGGACCAGCATTTGAAGCGGAGGTGTTCCAGGAGTTCTGCAATTTGTACGGGTGTAAGAAGATCAGAACCACGCCGTACCATCCCCAAACCAATGAGATGTGTGAGAAGATGAACCAAATGGTGATCGACTTACTGAAGACCTTACCTGTGGAGGAGCGGAACTTGTGGCCCACGAAGTTACCAGACTTGGTAGACATGTACAACCACATTCCGGTGAATTCCACCAACTGCACTCCAGCGTACCTGATGCGAGGAAGGTCTAGCAAGCTACCCATCGATCTGGACATGGGGGTCCTGACCCCCGAAGATATATCGCCAGATGTGGATTGGAATACCGAGGGGCAGCAAAGGTACCACAAAGTACAGGAATGTGTAGAAAGAAGTCTCGCCCAAGCCCGACAAAAACAAGAAAGGGACTACAACCAGCATGCTCCCGCGACTCTCTTGTCACCCGGTGAGCAGGTACTCAAACGGAAGAGGAGACTACACAAGCTTGATGACCAGTGGGAAGCGGAGCTGTATACCATTCTGCCCTCTGATTTCGACAATACGAAGGTTTGTCTCATCGGCAAAGATGGAGGGGAAACCTCAACGGCAATTTCCAGAGACCACCTTAAAATATGCCCTGATAAGCTGAGAGATGGGGAAACAGACCCCGGGACTTCTCCGCCCATGGAAGAGGAGAAGATGATACATACTGTTCTAGGTGATTTTCCCCGGTCCTGGACTCAAATAAATCAGGCCATTGTGGTACCTGTCTTAACGTTTCGTCAACTAAAACTGCCAGAATTAAATGTGGTGCCAGGTTGTCCGGTCCCGCAAGCACAGCTGACCCCACCAGAAGATGACGTGCCTACAGTCGAGCCAGTAGGCCCTCCCTCTGCTATCGGTGAATCTGCCATGCCCACTGTTAGTAATGGCAGCTCTGAGGACTCCAGCATGCCAGTGCTGCCCAGACTCACTAGAAGTGTAGCTAGAAGACAGTGCACTACACTAGCGATAGCAAGCGTAGCGGGCCCTGTCAGGCCAGTAGCAACCCCTGCGCTGCAGAGGTCTACGCGTAGCACCAAGAATCAGACTCCACTTCGCTATAAAACTTGGAGATATTAATGATAGTTGCTATTTGGTTGAATATGTTTGTGTAAATATCTTTGTTACAGGTTTAAAAATGGACAATGGTGTGATGGACGGCGAGTCGCTCCAAAACTTTCACAGGGGCCCCTTTGTTTATCCGGGGTCCCTGCTGTTCTTTGGTTGTACCTACTGAACTGGGAGTCATGAACTGTGCATGACCAACCTTTTGCAACTTTCAAGCGTCCTCACCTTCCATAACGGAAAGCACTGTTATATTTACTTGTTCATAGTATTTGGAAAATTTTGTGTGTTTTCTATTAACATGTCTTGTTATTCTTCTTTTCCCAGTCCGGGAGTACTGGATTTAACTGGGGGGGAGTGCAGCGCCCCAGAGTCCTGGTCGTTGCAGTAATGTCGCTCTGCCACTAAGGGGAGTGATGTTATGTCTGATTGCACTAAAGGAGTTCATCTGACCAGGTAACACAGTCACACATTACACTTCACACTCCGGCCACCAGGGGGAGCAAAAGGCACAATATATTAGGCCACTCCTCACACTGGTAAAACTGGGGGTTGGATAGGAAGTTAGAACAGAAAGCAGCCTGGGAGAGCTCCAGGGAGGACCTGTCAGAAGTGGGTTCCTGACAGGGGCCTAGCAGAAAGGACAGATCGTTGCGGAGCCGCGCCTGCACTACCTTGCGGCGGTATCCAAAGAAAGGACACGAAGCGAAGTATATTGTGGAGTAGTGAGAAACGGGATCAGAGTACGAAGGAGATAGAACCAGAAGGAGTCGTGCCCCTAAGACCGCGGCAACATCCTTCTGAGGCGCGTAGCCGGTGGCCGGAGCACCGAGGAAGTAACAGACTCTACGCATTACTTCAAACAGCGGCAGGACAGTTGATTACAGGTTGGCTGTCTCCCTAAGATCACCTAAACAGACATCGGAGGCAATCGTGGGAGAGGGGCGACACTAGGGTACCAGAATAACTCCAGACCTACCTGTCATACGGGTGCGTCCTAGCCAGATAAACTGGGGGACGGAGAAAGAACAGATACGACAGTTGTGAGGACTATCCCGTGGTGCTCAGCAGTGAAGGACTACAACACACAGGCGCTAGAAGGTAGACACTGATGTCCACCTGCAAAGGGAACTCTGGATGTGCCTTCGGACCGGCCGGTCTCAGCCAGCCCTGTTAGCAGTGCTCTGGATTGCGGATCCCGAAGCCTTCAGTAAAAAGGTAAAGAGACTGCAACCCTGTGTCCTTGTTTTTCCTCGCGTTCTGCACCACGCACTATCAACTTTCATTGGACGCCCCTTAGCAGGGTCACGGGCCGGGTCTAGCCACTGTGACAACCCCGGAACGAGTACCCCGCAGCCCTGCGTCTGGGGGCGCTCCACACCTTGTAGAGGGAACGGTTCCCAGCAACAGTACAGTATAGCTTTATAATACAGTGGACAAGGATGAGACAGACAAGGCTATGTCTGGCAGTGTGGGGCCAGCTCTGACAGTCCTGGCAGCAGCAGTACAGTATCCATTGCAGTCAGAGGCATAGCTAGGGTTTCAGCTAAGGGGGGGAGGAAGCTGACTGTGCCCCCAACCGGTAATCCTGACTCCACCTATGTAGTGCACCTTTGTGAGTATAGGGGAACATCACCAGATGACCGCTCTGTGATTGAAATTAAAGCTATATACAAAAACGAAGACTGATTTTACTACATGGGGGCCATATAGTGGTAGATACCAATCCTGCAGACCATATAATAGATCACAGTTATATATGGTGGCTTACAGCTGACGTTCTTTCTAATGGAATTTTTCACTTTAGTCATCTTTTCCATCTGGCCCAGACCGGCGTGACATCTCCGGCCAGGAATCGCCTGCAGAGAGTACAACAAGGCCACATCTGACTTCTCACATTTCCAGCATCGTCCATAGCTATCCCTAACCTGCACAAAACTTCTCATCCTGCTGATACCCCAATACTGAGCCACTGCTGCCGTGTGTGTCCTAGAGCATTAGAGCATTCTAATGCCCTGTGATAGTGCCATACACATTTTGTCCCTGAAAAGTAATAATACCCCATATGCAACTTTAATGGTCACAATACTCTGAGTGCCCTATAACAATAATGCTTAAGTGCCCAATAAACATTTAATCATATCCCCTAACTTCCCCATGTACATTCTCCACTATACACATTATGGTGGGCCCACAGCTTGCCTATACACAGTATAATGCCCCCACAGGTCCCCTATACACCGCATGATGATTCCACAATTTCCCTATGCATCATATGATGTTCCCACTGCTCCCCTATACACAGTATGATGAGTCCACTGCTTGCCTATACACAGTACGATGAGCTCATTGCTCCCTTGTACACAGTATAACGTCAACAGAACTTCACTATAGAAAGTATTATGCCCTCCAGATCTCCCTTATTTACAGTATATTGGGCCAACTGCTCCCCTTTGCACAGTATAATGCATTCACAGCTCCCCAATACACAGTATGGTGGCCCCACAGCTCCTGTTCATGCAGAATGATGTCCTCCACAGTCTCCCTGTAAACAATATAATGGGCCAACTGCTCCGTTATACACAGTATAATATCCCCACAGCTCCCCTATACACAGTATGGTAAGCTCACAGCTCCCTTATACACAGGAGGATGTGCCCGCAGCTTCGTATATACAGTATGATGTCCAACAGAGTTCCCCTACACATAGAATGATGTCTCCACTGCTCCCCCAAAACTCAGTATAATAGTTAATAGCATTCTGACTCAGTGCGGCGCCTGCACTGAGAATTTCACTGCCAGGAGGAAATTGACTTTATTCCTCCCGGAAGCCTCACTCTTCCAGTCATAGGGGCGGCACTGGCACGCTTTCAGTCACCACTTTGTGTATAGTGTGTGGCAGCTGTAACCACGCCCCTGACCTAGACTGACAGCCGGCTTAGCAGCCTCTATCACCCTGTAGCTACGCTATAGGTGCCCCTATAAACAAAAATGCTTCTTAACTGCCCACTTGACATTTAATAATGTCCCCTGAGTCCCCCCATGTACAGTAACAATGACCCCAGAATCGTTAATGTCAGCAGGAGATAGTGTAACAACTTTTTTGGCTTCTCTCAATTCTCTTCTATTGAGAGAAGCCAACCCTTTCTAGTCGACACATGCACACAGCAAACATGGTGTCGCATGACCACCTGATGACGCCAGTGATATTGGGGGCTCAGGCAGGAGGCGCTCCCTGTCGTGATTTGGCAGTCTGCAGTCACATAAAGTGACTGCAGTCATTTATTCCAAGCGTTTATTACCTTTATAATAAATTGCTTATTAAATTATTAAGGCACCACTCCAGCAGGGTTTTTTTTCATAGCTGGAGCGGTGCTTTAAGCACAAGTCCCCTGCCTTGGTCATATACTCATCATCTGGCATATTCACCGGTGTTTGGCACAGCTCCAGTACCGTGGCTCCATCTTGTGAGCTCAACCTCCGACTGTCCGGAAGTTAGAAGTTACGTCACAAGAACTCAATGTAAGTCTATGAGAGCCAGGAAGAGGCCAGTTCGAGGCCAGAATGAGGAGAGAGCGAAACCTGAATATGGTCAGAACGAGCCTCTCATAGACTTACATTGATTAGCGCCACTCCATGAAACACTGGAGCAGCGGACAGGTGACAAATTGCAGGAGATGGAGTGGAGCAGTGGAAAAACATGGTTGGATTTTAAGCGTCACTTCAGTGGTAAAAAAAAAATGCTGGAGAGGTGCTTTACATATGATGCAGCTCATGATTACTATACACGGGCTTGCTATACTAATACTTGTAAAAGACCCAGCTGGTAAGTATCAAAAGCCCTTGACTTCCCCATCTACAGCCTCCCCAGACAGCAACTATTACATGTGATAGAGTGCATATAATCTCATTACAAAACAGTGTAATAATCAGACCCCCAGCTTCCTGCCCCCCTCACCCACCTCAGCCCCAACAATACCCTCATCCTCTCACATTCAACCCCCAGCGCCCTGTCCCCATCACCCACCTCATCCCCCACAATGCCCCATCCTCTCACATTCACACCACAGTGACCTGCTCCCCCTCCTCCACTTCAGCCCCCACAATACCCCATCCTCTCACATTCACCGCACAGTGACCATAACATACCTACTGTACCTTTAATCAATCTAATAAATTCCATCCCCACTTACCAATGAGATTGACTGCAGGACCAGGAAGTGTCTGAGTGAATTACAAGGTAGGCACTAGGACCCAGCGTGCCTTTGTAAGGAGGTGGCGGGGACCCTCACAAACCTCCTCTCTCCTAAACATTATACGTGTGTTCCATGGGGCACCCTGCTGTTTATGACTGTTATTTGTGGTTCTTCAATGTTCTTATATTGTCCTGTAAATGTGTAATGTGTTAAATACTCTATGCCATTCTAGCTCAGGGATCCAAGAAGTATCGTTTCTCCTTGCAGAGAGTGACATGTTAAGCATGTTGAGATGAGGAGACTTAAATCCGCAATGCTTCTCTGGGAAATATGCAAATTGCCTCTTCAGAGAGGAAGAGGACTAGAACTCTAGTGCCACCTATTGGAAGTAGCAATCCTAACAGTCAATGTCGAACCCTTATCGAGTCTTGTCACATGACTTAGGATAAAAGCCAAAACAGAATCTCAATTTGTCTCAAGGACTAACCCTGAACTGGTCACCAATAGCTCCACCATTGTGTGGAGACACCAGTAATATTTTTGATGCATTAAATCCTCCTTCTCTGTTCTATAAACTTGCTACTGGGGTTGAAGTATTAAATGGAGTCTGTCATCAGATTCATGCTGCTGAACCACGAGAAGCATAAATCAGATCTCACAGACAGTACGAACCATTCCCACAGACAATATAAATCAGATCCCACAGACAATATGAATCAGATCCCACAGGCAGCATGAATCAGATCCCACAGACAGTATGAATCAGATCCCAAACACAGTATGGATCAGATCCCACAGACAGCATGAATCAGACCCACAGACAATATGAATGAGATCCCACAGACAATATGAATCAAATCCCAAAGGTCACATGAATCAGATCCCACAGGCAGCATAAATCAGATTCCACAGACAATATGAATCAGATCCTACAGACAGTATGGATCAGATCCCACAGGCAGCATAAATCAGATCCCACAGACAGTATGAATTAGATCCCACAGACAATATGCATCAGATCCCACAGACAATATGAATCATATCCCACAGACTGTATGAATCATATCCCACACAGTATGAATCAGATCCCACAGGCAACATGAATCAGATCCCACAGGGAGCATGAATCAGATCTCACAGACAATATGAATCAGATCCCACAGACAATATGAATCAGATCCCAAAGGCCACATGAATCAGATTCCACAGGCAATTTCAATCAGATCCCACAGACAATATGAATCAGATCCCACAGACAGTATGGATCAGATCCCTCAGGCAGTATGGATCAGATCCCACAGGCATCATTAATGAGATCCCACAAGCAGCATGAATCAGATCACAGAGGCAGCATGAATCAGAACCCACAGACAATATGAATCAGATCCCACAGGCAGCATGAATCAGATCCCACAGACAATATGAATCAGATCCCACAGGCAACATGAATCAGATCCCACAGACAATATGAATCAGATCCCAAAGGTCACATGAATCAGATCCCACAGGCAGCATGAATCAGATTCCACAGACAATTTGAATCAGATCCCACAGACAATATGAATCAGATCCCACAGACAGTATGAATCAGATCCCACAGACAATATGCATCAGATCCCACAGACAATATGAATCATATCCCACAGACTGTATGAATCATATCCCACACAGTATGAATCAGATCCCACAGGCAACATGAATCAGATGCCACAGGGAGCATGAATCAGATCCCACAGACAATATGAATCAGATCCCACAGACAATATGAATCAGATACCAAAGGCCATATGAATCAGATCCCACAGACTGTATGAATCATATCCCACACAGTATGAATCAGATCCCACAGGCAGCATGAATCAGATTCCACAGACAATTTGAATCAGATCCCACAGACAATATGAATCAGATCCCACAGACAGTATGGATCAGATCCCTCAGGCAGCATAAATCAGATCCCACAGACAGTATAAATCAGTGAGGGATCAGTGACCTGTCAGCAGTCTGCATTATGAATATATTATCAGAGCACCACATACACCAGCCCTGCCATAGGGCACGAGCTAATCATTACCTACAAACTGAAAATAAAGATTAAGAAACAACCATAAGACGGATTTCATCAACCCAGGTATCATTTTATTCAGTATAACGGCGCCGACCTGACATTGTCCGTAGGTTATTGTGCACAATCCTGCTGCAGGTTCCCTTTAAGCAGCACATGAAGTCACTGCCATGTGCTGGACACAAACTGTGCTATCAAAGGGTGTAAAGTATGCTCTGCCAAAGTATAACTACTTGTTATCGATGTTAATGCTAGCAGATATCACACATGGTCATTTTTGTGACATCATGTGATACAGACAGCCATTGTTACCTAACAACGTGATGTCATAATGATTGTAGTCTGTGTAAACTGGTGTTCCGGGGAAAATGCTCATTTCAGAATGTGAAGACAATGAGAACAGAGGTCCAAGGATCGAGGATACAGATTCTCTTTTCAGGAGGTGAAGACGAGGAAACGGAGGACCCAAGATCGAGGATACAGATTCTCTTTTCCGGCGGTGAAGACGAGCAAGCGGAGGATCCAGGATCGAGAATACAGATTCTCTTTTCAGGCGGTGAAGACGAGTAAGCGGAGGACCCAGGATCGAGGATACAGATTCTCTTTTCAGGAGGTAAAGACGAGGAGAAGGAGGACCCAGGATCGAGGATACAGATTCACTTTTCAGGAGGTGAAGACGAGGAAACGGGAGACCCAGGATCGAGGATACAGATTCTCTTTTCAGGCGGTGAAGACGAGGAAGCGGAGGATCCAGGATCGAGGATACAGATTCTCTTTTCAGGCGGTGAAGACGAGGAAGCGGAGGATCCAGGATCGAGGATACAGATTCTCTTTTCAGACGGTGAGGACGAGGAAATGGAGGACCCAGGATCGAGGATACAGATTCTCTTTTCAGGCGGTGAAGACGAGGAAGCGGAGGATCCAGAATCGAGGATACAGATTTTCTTTTAAGGCGGTGAAGACGAGGAAGCGGAGGATCCAGGATCGAGGATACAGATTCTCTTTTCAGGCGGTGAAGATGAGTAAGCGGAGGACCCAGGATCGAGGATACAGATTCTCTTTTCAGGAGGTAAAGACGAGGAGAAGGAGGACCCAGGATCGAGGATACAGATTCTCTTTTCAGGCGGTGAAGACGAGGAAGCGGAGGATCCAGGATCGAGGATACAAATTCTCTTTTCAGGAGGTAAAGACGAGGAGAAGGAGGACCCAGGATCGAGGATACAGATTCATTTTTCAGGAGGTGAAGACGAGGAAACGGGGGACCCAGGATCGAGGATACAGATTCTCTTTTCAGGCGGTGAAGACGAGGAAGCGGAGGATCCAGGATCGAGGATACAGATTCTCTTTTCAGGCGGTGAAGACGAGGAAGCGGAGGATCCAGGATCCAGGATACAGATTCTCTTTTCAGGCGGTGAAGATGAGGAAGCGAAGGATCCAGGATCGAAGATACAGATTCTCTTTTCAGACGGTGAGGACGAGGAAACGGAGGACCCAGGATCGAGGATACAGATTCTCTTTTCAGGCGGTGAAGACGAGGAAGAGGAGGATCCAGGATCGAGGATACAGATTCTCTTTTCAGGCGGTGAAGACGAGGAAGCGGAGGATCCAGGATCGAGGATACAGATTCTCTTTTCAGGCGGTGAAGATGAGTATGCGGAGGACCCAGGATCGAGGATACAGATTCTCTTTTCAGGAGGTAAAGACGAGGAGAAGGAGGACCCAGGATCGAGGATACAGATTCTCTTTTCAGGCGGTGAAGACGAGGAAGTGGAGGATCCAGAATCGAAGATACAGATTTTCTTTTAAGGCGGTGAAGACGAGGAAGCGGAGGATCCAGGATCGAGGATACAGATTCTCTTTTCAGGCGGTGAAGACGAGGAAGTGGAGGATCCAGAATCGAAGATACAGATTTTCTTTTAAGGCAGTGAAGACGAGGAAGCGGAGGATCCAGGATCGAGGATACAGATTCTCTTTTCAGGCGGTGAAGATGAGTAAGCGGAGGACCCAGAGGATACAGATTCTCTTTTCAGGAGGTAAAGACGAGGAGAAGGAGGACCCAGGATCGAGGATACAGATTCTCTTTTCAGGCGGTGAAGACGAGGAAGCGGAGGATCCAGAATCGAGGATATAGATTCTCTTTTCAGGAGGTAAAGACGAGGAGAAGGAGGACCCAGGATCGAGGATACAAATTCACTTTTCAGGAGGTGAAGACGAGGAAATGGGAGACCCAGGATCGAGGATACAGATTCTCTTTTCAGGTGGTGAAGACGAGGAAGCGGAGGATCCAGGATCGAGGATACAGATTCTCTTTTCAGGCGGTGAAAACGAGGAAGCAGAGGATCCAGGATCGAGGATACCGATTTTTTTTTCAGGCGGTGAAGACGAGGAAGCGGAAGATCCAGGATCGAGGATACAGATTCTCTTTTCCGGCAGTAAAGACGAGTAGGCGGAGGATCCAGGATCGAGGATACAGATTCTCTTTTCAGGCGGTGAAGACGAGTAAGCGGAGGACCCAGGATCGAGGATACAGATTCTCTTTTCAGGAGGTAAAAATGAGGAGAAGGAGGACCCAGGATCGAGGATACAGATTCTCTTTTCAGGCGGTGAAGGCGAGGAAACAGAGGACCCAGGATCGAGGATACAGATTCTCTTTTCAGGCGGTGAAGATGAGGAAGCGGAGGATCCAGGATCGAGGATACAGATTCTCTTTTCAGGCGGTGAAGACGAGGAAGCGGAGCATCCAGGATCGAGGATACAGATTCTCTTTTCAGGCGGTGAAGACGAGTAAGCGGAGGACCCAGGATCGAGGATACAGATTCTCTTTTCAGGAGGTAAAGTGTTATGAAAGGCAATTCAGAATCACAATGGACATGGAGGTCAGAGCACATACAGTGAACTGACAATAACCCAAAATAATAGAACGAGCTCTGAGACGTGGGAACTCTGCAGACCGCAATCCCTAAGCCTATCAAACCACACTAAAGGTAGCCGTGGAGCGCTCCTGACCAGAACCTAGGCGCCTCGTCACAGCCTGAGAAACTAGCTAATCCTGAAGATAGAAAAATAAGCCTACCTTGCCTCAGAGAAATTCCCCAAAGGAAAAGGCAGCCCCCCACATATAATGACTGTGAGTAAGATGAAAACACAAACATAGAGATGAAACAGATTTAGCAAAGTGAGGCCCGACTAGCTGAACAGAACGAGGATAGGGAAGATAACTTTGCGGTCAGCACAAAAACCTATAAAAACCACGCAGAGGGAACAAAAAGACCCTCCGCACCGACTAACGGTACGGAGGTGGTCACTCTGCGTCTCAGAACTTCCAGCAGGCGAGAAAAACCAATAAAGCAAGCTGGACAGAAAAATAGCAACAAAATAACATAAGCAAAACTTAGCTTTGCAGAGCAGCAGGCCACAGGAATGATCCAGGGAAAAAACAAGTCCCACACTGAAACAATGACAGGAAGCATAGATCAAAGCATCAGGTGGAGTTAAGTAGAGAAGAAGCTAACGAGCTCACCAGATCACCTGAGGGAGGAAACTCAGAAGCTGCAGTACCACTTTCCTCCACAAACGGAAGATCCCAGAGAGAATCAGCCGAAGTACCACTTGTGACCACAGGAGTGAACTCTGCCACAGAATTCACAACAGTAAAGACAAGGAGAAGGAGGACCCAGGATCGAGGATACAGATTCTCTTTTCAGGAGGTGAAGATGAGGAAGCGGAGGATCCAGGATCAAGGATACAGATTCTCTTTTCAGGCGGTGAAGATGAGGAAGCGGAGGATCCAGGATCGAGGATACCGATTTTTTTTTTCAGGCGGTGAAGACGAGGAAGCGGAGGATCCAGGATCGAGGATACAGATTCTCTTTTCCGGCAGTAAAGACGAGTATGCGGAGGATCCAGGATCGAGGATACAGATTCTCTTTTCAGGAGGTAAAAATGAGGAGAAGGAGGACCCAGGATCGAGGATACAGATTCTCTTTTCAGGCGGTGAAGGCGAGGAAACAGAGGACCCAGGATCGAGGATACAGATTCTCTTTTCAGGCGGTGAAGACGAGGAAGCGGAGGATCCAGGATCGAGGATACAGATTCTCTTTTCAGGCGGTGAAGACGAGGAAGCGGAGCATCCAGGATCGAGGATACAGATTCTCTTTTCAGGCGGTGAAGACGAGTAAGCGGAGGACCCAGGATCGAGGATACAGATTCTCTTTTCAGGAGGTAAAGACAAGGAGAAGGAGGACCCAGGATCGAGGATACAGATTCTCTTTTCAGGAGGTGAAGATGAGGAAGCGGAGGATCCAGGATCAAGGATACAGATTCTCTTTTCAGGCGGTGAAGACGAGGAAGCGGAGGATCCAGGATCGAGAATACAGATTCTCTTTTCAGGCGGTGAAGACAAGGAAGCGGAGGACCCAGGATCGAGGATACAGATTCTCTTTTCAGGCGGTGAAGACGAGGAAGCGGAGCATCCAGGATCGAGGATACAGATTCTCTTTTCAGGCGGTGAAGACGAGTAAGCGGAGGACCCAGGATCGAGGATACAGATTCTCTTTTCAGGAGGTAAAGACAAGGAGAAGGAGGACCCAGGATCGAGGATACAGATTCTCTGTTCAGGAGGTGAAGATGAGGAAGCGGAGGATCCAGGATCAAGGATACAGATTCTCTTTTCAGGCGGTGAAGACGAGGAAGCGGAGGATCCAGGATCGAGAATACAGATTCTCTTTTCAGGCGGTGAAGACAAGGAAGCGGAGGACCCAGGATCGAGGATACAGATTCTCTTTTCAGGAGGTAAAGACGAGGAAACGGAGGACCCAAGATCGAGGATACAGATTCTCTTTTCCGGCGGTGAAGACGAGCAAGCGGAGGATCCAGGATCGAGGATACAGATTCTCTTTTCAGGTGGTGAAGACGAGTAAGCGGAGGACCCAGGATCGAGGATACAGATTCTCTTTTCAGGAGGTAAAGACGAGGAAACGGAGGACCCAGGATCGAGGATACAGATTCTCTTTTCGGGCGGTGAAGACGAGGAAGCGGAGGATCCAGGATCGAGGATACAGATTCTCTTTTCAGGCGGTGAAGACGAGGAAGCGGAGGATCCAGGATCGAGGATACAGATTCTCTTTTCAGGCGGTGAAGACGAGGAAGCGGAGGATCCAGGATCGAGGATACAGATTCTCTTTTTAGGCGGTGAAGACGAGGAAGCGGAGGATCCATGATCGAGGATACAGATTCTCTTTTCAGACGGTGAGGACGAGGAAACGGAGGACCCAGGATCGAGGATACAGATTCTCTTTTCAGGCGGTGAAGAAGAGGAAGAGGAGGATCCAGGATCGAGGATACAGTTTCTCTTTTCAGGCGGTGAAGACGAGGAAGCGGAGGATCCAGGATCGAGGATACAGATTCTCTTTTCAGGCGGTGAAGACGAGGAAGCGGAGGATCCAGGATCGAGGATACAGATTCTCTTTTCAGGCGGTGAAGATGAGGAGAAGGAGGACCCAGGATCGAGGATACAGATTCTCTTTTCAGGCGGTGAAGACGAGGAAACGGAGGACCCAGGATCGAGGACACAGATTCTCTTTTCAGGCGGTGAAGACGAGGAAGTGGAGGATCCAGAATCGAGGATACGGATTTTCTTTTAAGGCGGTAAAGACGAGGAAGCGGAGGATCCAGGATCGAGGATACAGATTCTCTTTTCAGGCGGTGAAGATGAGTAAGCGGAGGACCCAGGATCGAGGATACAGATTCTCTGTTCAGGAGGTAAAGACGAGGAGAATTAGGACCCAGGATCGAGGATACAGATTCTCTTTTCAGGCGGTGAAGACGAGGAAGCGGAGGATCCAGGATCGAGGATACAGATTCTCTTTTCAGGAGGTAAAGACGAGGAGAAGGAGGACCCAGGATCGAGGATACAGATTCACTTTTCAGGAGGTGAAGACGAGGAAGCGGAGGATCCAGGATCGAGGATACAGATTCTCTTTTCAGGCGGTGAAGACGAGGAAGCGGAGCATCCAGGATCGAGGATACAGATTCTCTTTTCAGGCGGTGAAGACGAGTAAGCGGAGGACCCAGGATCGAGGATACAGATTCTCTTTTCAGGAGGTAAAGACAAGGAGAAGGAGGACCCAGGATCGAGGATACAGATTCTCTTTTCAGGAGGTGAAGATGAGGAAGCGGAGGATCCAGGATCAAGGATACAGATTCTCTTTTCAGGCGGTGAAGACGAGAAAGCGGAGGATCCAGGATCGAGAATACAGATTCTCTTTTCAGGCGGTGAAGACAAGGAAGCGGAGGACCCAGGATCGAGGATACAGATTCTCTTTTCAGGCGGTGAAGACGAGGAAGCGGAGCATCCAGGATCGAGGATACAGATTCTCTTTTCAGGCGGTGAAGACGAGTAAGCGGAGGACCCAGGATCGAGGATACAGATTCTCTTTTCAGGAGGTAAAGACAAGGAGAAGGAGGACCCAGGATCGAGGATACAGATTCTCTGTTCAGGAGGTGAAGATGAGGAAGCGGAGGATCCAGGATCAAGGATACAGATTCTCTTTTCAGGCGGTGAAGACGAGGAAGCGGAGGATCCAGGATCGAGAATACAGATTCTCTGTTCAGGAGGTAAAGACGAGGAGAATTAGGACCCAGGATCGAGGATACAGATTCTCTTTTCAGGCGGTGAAGACGAGGAAGCGGAGGATCCAGGATCGAGGATACAGATTCTCTTTTCAGGCGGTGAAGACGAGGAAGCGGAGGATCCAGGATCGAGGATACAGATTCTCTTTTCAGGCGGTGAAGATGAGGAGAAGGAGGACCCAGGATCGAGGATACAGATTCTCTTTTCAGGCGGTGAAGACGAGGAAACGGAGGACCCAGGATCGAGGACACAGATTCTCTTTTCAGGCGGTGAAGACGAGGAAGTGGAGGATCCAGAATCGAGGATACGGATTTTCTTTTAAGGCGGTAAAGACGAGGAAGCGGAGGATCCAGGATCGAGGATACAGATTCTCTTTTCAGGCGGTGAAGATGAGTAAGCGGAGGACCCAGGATCGAGGATACAGATTCTCTGTTCAGGAGGTAAAGACGAGGAGAATTAGGACCCAGGATCGAGGATACAGATTCTCTTTTCAGGCGGTGAAGACGAGGAAGCGGAGGATCCAGGATCGAGGATACAGATTCTCTTTTCAGGAGGTAAAGACGAGGAGAAGGAGGACCCAGGATCGAGGATACAGATTCACTTTTCAGGAGGTGAAGACGAGGAAGCGGAGGATCCAGGATCGAGGATACAGATTCTCTTTTCAGGCGGTGAAGACGAGGAAGCGGAGCATCCAGGATCGAGGATACAGATTCTCTTTTCAGGCGGTGAAGACGAGTAAGCGGAGGACCCAGGATCGAGGATACAGATTCTCTTTTCAGGAGGTAAAGACAAGGAGAAGGAGGACCCAGGATCGAGGATACAGATTCTCTTTTCAGGAGGTGAAGATGAGGAAGCGGAGGATCCAGGATCAAGGATACAGATTCTCTTTTCAGGCGGTGAAGACGAGGAAGCGGAGGATCCAGGATCGAGAATACAGATTCTCTTTTCAGGCGGTGAAGACAAGGAAGCGGAGGACCCAGGATCGAGGATACAGATTCTCTTTTCAGGCGGTGAAGACGAGGAAGCGGAGCATCCAGGATCGAGGATACAGATTCTCTTTTCAGGCGGTGAAGACGAGTAAGCGGAGGACCCAGGATCGAGGATACAGATTCTCTTTTCAGGAGGTAAAGACAAGGAGAAGGAGGACCCAGGATCGAGGATACAGATTCTCTGTTCAGGAGGTGAAGATGAGGAAGCGGAGGATCCAGGATCAAGGATACAGATTCTCTTTTCAGGCGGTGAAGACGAGGAAGCGGAGGATCCAGGATCGAGAATACAGATTCTCTGTTCAGGAGGTAAAGACGAGGAGAATTAGGACCCAGGATCGAGGATACAGATTCTCTTTTCAGGCGGTGAAGACGAGGAAGCGGAGGATCCAGGATCGAGGATACAGATTCTCTTTTCAGGAGGTAAAGACGAGGAGAAGGAGGACCCAGGATCGAAGATACAGATTCTCTTTTCAGGCGGTGAAGACGAGGAAGCGGAGGATCCAGGATCGAGGATACAGATTCTCTTTTCAGGAGGTAAAGACGAGGAGAAGGAGGACCCAGGATCGAGGATACAGATTCACTTTTCAGGAGGTGAAGACGAGGAAGCGGAGGATCCAGGATCGAGGATACAGATTCTCTTTTCAGGCGGTGAAGACGAGGAAGCGGAGCATCCAGGATCGAGGATACAGATTCTCTTTTCAGGCGGTGAAGACGAGTAAGCGGAGGACCCAGGATCGAGGATACAGATTCTCTTTTCAGGAGGTAAAGACAAGGAGAAGGAGGACCCAGGATCGAGGATACAGATTCTCTTTTCAGGAGGTGAAGATGAGGAAGCGGAGGATCCAGGATCAAGGATACAGATTCTCTTTTCAGGCGGTGAAGACGAGGAAGCGGAGGATCCAGGATCGAGAATACAGATTCTCTTTTCAGGCGGTGAAGACAAGGAAGCGGAGGACCCAGGATCGAGGATACAGATTCTCTTTTCAGGCGGTGAAGACGAGGAAGCGGAGCATCCAGGATCGAGGATACAGATTCTCTTTTCAGGCGGTGAAGACGAGTAAGCGGAGGACCCAGGATCGAGGATACAGATTCTCTTTTCAGGAGGTAAAGACAAGGAGAAGGAGGACCCAGGATCGAGGATACAGATTCTCTGTTCAGGAGGTGAAGATGAGGAAGCGGAGGATCCAGGATCAAGGATACAGATTCTCTTTTCAGGCGGTGAAGACGAGGAAGCGGAGGATCCAGGATCGAGAATACAGATTCTCTTTTCAGGCGGTGAAGACAAGGAAGCGGAGGACCCAGGATCGAGGATACAGATTCTCTTTTCAGGAGGTAAAGACGAGGAAACGGAGGACCCAAGATCGAGGATACAGATTCTCTTTTCCGGCGGTGAAGACGAGCAAGCGGAGGATCCAGGATCGAGGATACAGATTCTCTTTTCAGGTGGTGAAGACGAGTAAGCGGAGGACCCAGGATCGAGGATACAGATTCTCTTTTCAGGAGGTAAAGACGAGGAAACGGAGGACCCAGGATCGAGGATACAGATTCTCTTTTCGGGCGGTGAAGACGAGGAAGCGGAGGATCCAGGATCGAGGATACAGATTCTCTTTTCAGGCGGTGAAGACGAGGAAGCGGAGGATCCAGGATCGAGGATACAGATTCTCTTTTCAGGCGGTGAAGACGAGGAAGCGGAGGATCCAGGATCGAGGATACAGATTCTCTTTTTAGGCGGTGAAGACGAGGAAGCGGAGGATCCATGATCGAGGATACAGATTCTCTTTTCAGACGGTGAGGACGAGGAAACGGAGGACCCAGGATCGAGGATACAGATTCTCTTTTCAGGCGGTGAAGAAGAGGAAGAGGAGGATCCAGGATCGAGGATACAGATTCTCTTTTCAGGCGGTGAAGACGAGGAAGCGGAGGATCCAGGATCGAGGATACAGATTCTCTTTTCAGGCGGTGAAGACGAGGAAGCGGAGGATCCAGGATCGAGGATACAGATTCTCTTTTCAGGCGGTGAAGATGAGGAGAAGGAGGACCCAGGATCGAGGATACAGATTCTCTTTTCAGGCGGTGAAGACGAGGAAACGGAGGACCCAGGATCGAGGACACAGATTCTCTTTTCAGGCGGTGAAGACGAGGAAGTGGAGGATCCAGAATCGAGGATACGGATTTTCTTTTAAGGCGGTAAAGACGAGGAAGCGGAGGATCCAGGATCGAGGATACAGATTCTCTTTTCAGGCGGTGAAGATGAGTAAGCGGAGGACCCAGGATCGAGGATACAGATTCTCTGTTCAGGAGGTAAAGACGAGGAGAATTAGGACCCAGGATCGAGGATACAGATTCTCTTTTCAGGCGGTGAAGACGAGGAAGCGGAGGATCCAGGATCGAGGATACAGATTCTCTTTTCAGGAGGTAAAGACGAGGAGAAGGAGGACCCAGGATCGAGGATACAGATTCACTTTTCAGGAGGTGAAGACGAGGAAACGGGGGACCCAGGATCGAGGATACAGATTCTCTTTTCAGGCGGTGAAGACGAAGAAGCGGAGGATCCAGGATCGAGGATACAGATTCTCTTTTCAGGCGTTGAAGACGAGGAAGCGGAGGATCCAGGATCGAGGATACCGATTTTTTTTTCAGGCGGTGAAGACGAGGAAGCGGAGGATCCAAGATCGAGGATACAGATTCTCTTTTCCAGCAGTAAAGACGAGTAGGCGGAGGATCCAGGATCGAGGATACAGATTCTCTTTTCAGGCGGTGAAGACGAGTAAGCGGAGGATCCAGGATCGAGGATACAGATTCGCTTTTCAGGAGGTAAAAATGAGGAGAAGGAGGACCCAGGATCGAGGATACAGATTCTCTTTTCAGGCGGTGAAGGCGAGGAAACAGAGGACCCAGGATCGAGGATACAGATTCTCTTTTCAGGCGGTGAAGACGAGGAAGCGGAGGATCCAGGATCGAGGATACAGATTCTCTTTTCAGGCGGTGAAGACAAGGAAGCGGAGGATCCAGGATCGAGGATACAGATTCTCTTTTCAGGCGGTGAAGACGAGTAAGCGGAGGACCCAGGATCGAGGATACAGATTCTCTTTTCAGGAGGTAAAGACAAGGAGAAGGAGGACCCAGGATCGAGGATACAGATTCTCTTTTCAGGAGGTGAAGATGAGGAAGCGGAGGATCCAGGATTAAGGATACAGATACTCTTTTCAGGCGGTGAAAACAAGGAAGCGGAGGACCCAAGATCGAGGATACAGATTCTCTTTTCAGGCGGCGAAGACGAGTAAGCGGAGGACCCAGGATCGAGGATACAGATTCTCTTTTCAGGAGGTAAAGACGAGGAGAAGGAAGACCCAGGACCGAGGATAAAGATTCTCTTTTCAGGCGGTGAAGACGAGGAAACGGAGGACCCAGGATCGAGGATACAGGTTCTCTTTTCAGGCGGTGAAGACGAGGAAGCGGAGGATCCAGGATCGAGGATACAGATTCTCTTTTCAGGCGGTGAAGACGAGTAAGCGGAGGACCCAGGATCGAGGATACAGATTCTCTTTTCAGGAGGTAAAGACGAGGAGAAGGAGGACCCAGGATCGAGGATACAGAATCACTTTTCAGGAGGTGAAGACGAGGAAACGGGGGACCCAGGATCGAGGATACAGATTCTCTTTTCAGGCGGTGAAGACGAGGAAGCGGAGGATCCAGGATCGAGGATACAGATTCTCTTTTCAGGCGGTGAAGACGAAGAAGCGGAGGATCCAGGATCGAGGATACAGATTCTCTTTTCAGACGGTGAGGACGAGGAAACAGAGGACCCAGGATCGAGGATACAGATTCTCTTTTCAGGCGGTGAAGACGAGGAAGAGGAGGATCCAGGATCGAGGATACAGATTCTCTTTTCAGGCGGTGAAGACGAGGAAGCGGAGGATACAGGATCGAGGATACAGATTCTCTTTTCAGGCGGTGAAGATGAGTATGCGGAGGACCCAGGATCGAGGATACAGATTCTCTTTTCAGGAGGTAAAGACGAGTAGAAGGAGGACCCAGGATCGAGGATACAGATTCTCTTTTCAGGCGGTGAAGATGAGGAAACGGAGGACCCAGGATCGAGGATACAGATTCTTTTTTTAGGCGGTGAAGACGAGGAAGCGGAGGATCCAGAATTGAGGATACAGATTTCCTTTTAAGTCGGTGAAGACGAGGAAGCGGAGGATCCAGGATCGAGGATACAGATTCTCTTTTCAGGCGGTGAAGATGAGTAAGCGGAGGACCCAGGATCGAGGATACAGATTCTCTTTTCAGGAGTTAAATACGAGGAGAAGGAGGACCCAGGATCGAGGATACAGATTCTCTTTTCAGGCGGTGAAGACGAGGAAGCGGAGGATCCAGGATCGAGGATACAGATTCTCTTTTCAGGAGGTAAAGACGAGGAGAAGGAGGACCCAGGAACGAGGATACAGATTCACTTTTCAGGAGGTGAAGACGAGTAGGCGGAGGATCCAGGATCGAGGATACAGATTCTCTTTTCAGGCGGTGAAGACGAGAAAGTGGAGGACCCAGGATCGAGGATACAGATTCTCTTTTCAGGAGGTGAAGACGAGGAAACGGGGGACCCAGGATTGAGGATACAGATTCTCTTTTCAGGCGGTGAAGACGAGGAAGCGGAGGATCCAGGATCGAGGATACAGATTCTCTTTTCAGGCGGTGAAGACGAGGAAGCGGAGGATCCAGGATCGAGGATACCGATTTTTTTTTCAGGCGGTGAAGACGAGGAAGCGAAGGATTCAGGATCGAGGATACAGATTCTCTTTTCAGGCGGTGAAGACGAGTAGGCGGAGGATCCAGGATCGAGGATACAGATTCTCTTTTCAGGCGGTGAAGACGAGAAAGTGGAGGACCCAGGATCGAGGATACAGATTCTCTTTTCAGGAGGTAAAAATGAGGAGAAGGAGGACCCATGATCGAGGATACAGATTCTCTTTTCAGGTGGTGAAGGCGAGGAAACAGAGGACCCAGGATCGAGGATACAGATTCTCTTTTCAGGCGGTGAAGACGAGGAAGCGGAGGATCCAGGATCGAGGATACAGATTCTCTTTTCAGGCGGTGAAGACGAGGAAGCGGAGGATCCAGGATCGAGGACACAGATTCTCTTTTCAGGCGGTGAAGACGAGTAAGCGGAGGACCCAGGATCGAGGATACAGATTCTCTTTTCAGAAGGAAAAGACAAGGAGAAGGAGGACCCAGGATCGAGGATACAGATTCTCTTTTCAGGAGGTGAAGATGAGGAAGCGGAGGATCCAGGATCAAGGATACAGATTCTCTTTTCAGGCAGTGAAGACGAGTAGGCGGAGGATCCAGGATCGAGGATACAGATTCTCTTTTCAGGCGGTGAAGACGAGAAAGTGGAGGACCCAGGATCGAGGATACAGATTCTCTTTTCAGGAGGTAAAAATGAGGAGAAGGAGGACCCATGATCGAGGATACAGATTCTCTTTTCAGGCGGTGAAGGCGAGGAAACAGAGGACCCAGGATCGAGGATACAGATTCTCTTTTCAGGCGGTGAAGACGAGGAAGCGGAGGATCCAGGATCGAGGATACAGATTCTCTTTTCAGGCGGTGAAGACGAGGAAGCGGAGGATCCAGGATCGAGGACACAGATTCTCTTTTCAGGCGGTGAAGACGAGTAAGCGGAGGACCCAGGATCGAGGATACAGATTCTCTTTTCAGAAGGAAAAGACAAGGAGAAGGAGGATCCAGGATCGAGGATACAGATTCTCTTTTCAGGCGGTGAAGATGAGTATGCGGAGGACCCAGGATCGAGGATACAGATTCTCTTTTCAGGAGGTAAAGATGAGGAGAAGGAGGACCCAGGATCGAGGATACAGATTCTCTTTTCAGGCGGTGAAGACGAGGAAACGGAGGACCCAGGATCGAGGACACAGATTCTCTTTTCAGGCGGTGAAGACGAGGAAGTGGAGGATCCAGAATCGAGGATACGGATTTTCTTTTAAGGCGGTAAAGACGAGGAAGCGGAGGATCCAGGATCGAGGATACAGATTCTCTTTTCAGGCGGTGAAGATGAGTAAGCGGAGGACCCAGGATCGAGGATACAGATTCTCTGTTCAGGAGGTAAAGACGAGGAGAATTAGGACCCAGGATCGAGGATACAGATTCTCTTTTCAGGCGGTGAAGACGAGGAAGCGGAGGATCCAGGATCGAGGATACAGATTCTCTTTTCAGGAGGTAAAGACGAGGAGAAGGAGGACCCAGGATCGAGGATACAGATTCACTTTTCAGGAGGTGAAGACGAGGAAACGGGGGACCCAGGATCGAGGATACAGATTCTCTTTTCAGGCGGTGAAGACGAAGAAGCGGAGGATCCAGGATCGAGGATACAGATTCTCTTTTCAGGCGTTGAAGACGAGGAAGCGGAGGATCCAGGATCGAGGATACCGATTTTTTTTTCAGGCGGTGAAGACGAGGAAGCGGAGGATCCAAGATCGAGGATACAGATTCTCTTTTCCAGCAGTAAAGACGAGTAGGCGGAGGATCCAGGATCGAGGATACAGATTCTCTTTTCAGGCGGTGAAGACGAGTAAGCGGAGGATCCAGGATCGAGGATACAGATTCGCTTTTCAGGAGGTAAAAATGAGGAGAAGGAGGACCCAGGATCGAGGATACAGATTCTCTTTTCAGGCGGTGAAGGCGAGGAAACAGAGGACCCAGGATCGAGGATACAGATTCTCTTTTCAGGCGGTGAAGACGAGGAAGCGGAGGATCCAGGATCGAGGATACAGATTCTCTTTTCAGGCGGTGAAGACGAGGAAGCGGAGGATCCAGGATCGAGGATACAGATTCTCTTTTCAGGCGGTGAAGACGAGTAAGCGGAGGACCCAGGATCGAGGATACAGATTCTCTTTTCAGGAGGTAAAGACAAGGAGAAGGAGGACCCAGGATCGAGGATACAGATTCTCTTTTCAGGAGGTGAAGATGAGGAAGCGGAGGATCCAGGATTAAGGATACAGATACTCTTTTCAGGCGGTGAAGACGAGGAAGCGGAGGATCCAGGATCGAGAATACAGATTCTCTTTTCAGGCGGTGAAAACAAGGAAGCGGAGGACCCAAGATCGAGGATACAGATTCTCTTTTCAGGCGGCGAAGACGAGTAAGCGGAGGACCCAGGATCGAGGATACAGATTCTCTTTTCAGGAGGTAAAGACGAGGAGAAGGAAGACCCAGGACCGAGGATAAAGATTCTCTTTTCAGGCGGTGAAGACGAGGAAACGGAGGACCCAGGATCGAGGATACAGGTTCTCTTTTCAGGCGGTGAAGACGAGGAAGCGGAGGATCCAGGATCGAGGATACAGATTCTCTTTTCAGGCGGTGAAGACGAGTAAGCGGAGGACCCAGGATCGAGGATACAGATTCTCTTTTCAGGAGGTAAAGACGAGGAGAAGGAGGACCCAGGATCGAGGATACAGAATCACTTTTCAGGAGGTGAAGACGAGGAAACGGGGGACCCAGGATCGAGGATACAGATTCTCTTTTCAGGCGGTGAAGACGAGGAAGCGGAGGATCCAGGATCGAGGATACAGATTCTCTTTTCAGGCGGTGAAGACGAAGAAGCGGAGGATCCAGGATCGAGGATACAGATTCTCTTTTCAGACGGTGAGGACGAGGAAACAGAGGACCCAGGATCGAGGATACAGATTCTCTTTTCAGGCGGTGAAGACGAGGAAGAGGAGGATCCAGGATCGAGGATACAGATTCTCTTTTCAGGCGGTGAAGACGAGGAAGCGGAGGATACAGGATCGAGGATACAGATTCTCTTTTCAGGCGGTGAAGATGAGTATGCGGAGGACCCAGGATCGAGGATACAGATTCTCTTTTCAGGAGGTAAAGACGAGTAGAAGGAGGACCCAGGATCGAGGATACAGATTCTCTTTTCAGGCGGTGAAGATGAGGAAACGGAGGACCCAGGATCGAGGATACAGATTCTTTTTTTAGGCGGTGAAGACGAGGAAGCGGAGGATCCAGAATCGAGGATACAGATTTCCTTTTAAGTCGGTGAAGACGAGGAAGCGGAGGATCCAGGATCGAGGATACAGATTCTCTTTTCAGGCGGTGAAGATGAGTAAGCGGAGGACCCAGGATCGAGGATACAGATTCTCTTTTCAGGAGTTAAATACGAGGAGAAGGAGGACCCAGGATCGAGGATACAGATTCTCTTTTCAGGCGGTGAAGACGAGGAAGCGGAGGATCCAGGATCGAGGATACAGATTCTCTTTTCAGGAGGTAAAGACGAGGAGAAGGAGGACCCAGGAACGAGGATACAGATTCACTTTTCAGGAGGTGAAGACGAGTAGGCGGAGGATCCAGGATCGAGGATACAGATTCTCTTTTCAGGCGGTGAAGACGAGAAAGTGGAGGACCCAGGATCGAGGATACAGATTCTCTTTTCAGGAGGTGAAGACGAGGAAACGGGGGACCCAGGATTGAGGATACAGATTCTCTTTTCAGGCGGTGAAGACGAGGAAGCGGAGGATCCAGGATCGAGGATACAGATTCTCTTTTCAGGCGGTGAAGACGAGGAAGCGGAGGATCCAGGATCGAGGATACCGATTTTTTTTTCAGGCGGTGAAGACGAGGAAGCGAAGGATTCAGGATCGAGGATACAGATTCTCTTTTCAGGCGGTGAAGACGAGTAGGCGGAGGATCCAGGATCGAGGATACAGATTCTCTTTTCAGGCGGTGAAGACGAGAAAGTGGAGGACCCAGGATCGAGGATACAGATTCTCTTTTCAGGAGGTAAAAATGAGGAGAAGGAGGACCCATGATCGAGGATACAGATTCTCTTTTCAGGCGGTGAAGGCGAGGAAACAGAGGACCCAGGATCGAGGATACAGATTCTCTTTTCAGGCGGTGAAGACGAGGAAGCGGAGGATCCAGGATCGAGGATACAGATTCTCTTTTCAGGCGGTGAAGACGAGGAAGCGGAGGATCCAGGATCGAGGACACAGATTCTCGTTTCAGGCGGTGAAGACGAGTAAGCGGAGGACCCAGGATCGAGGATACAGATTCTCTTTTCAGAAGGAAAAGACAAGGAGAAGGAGGACCCAGGATCGAGGATACAGATTCTCTTTTCAGGAGGTGAAGATGAGGAAGCGGAGGATCCAGGATCAAGGATACAGATTCTCTTTTCAGGCAGTGAAGACGAGTAGGCGGAGGATCCAGGATCGAGGATACAGATTCTCTTTTCAGGCGGTGAAGACGAGAAAGTGGAGGACCCAGGATCGAGGATACAGATTCTCTTTTCAGGAGGTAAAAATGAGGAGAAGGAGGACCCATGATCGAGGATACAGATTCTCTTTTCAGGCGGTGAAGGCGAGGAAACAGAGGACCCAGGATCGAGGATGCAGATTCTCTTTTCAGGCGGTGAAGACGAGGAAGCGGAGGATCCAGGATCGAGGATACAGATTCTCTTTTCAGGCGGTGAAGACGAGGAAGCGGAGGATCCAGGATCGAGGACACAGATTCTCTTTTCAGGCGGTGAAGACGAGTAAGCGGAGGACCCAGGATCGAGGATACAGATTCTCTTTTCAGAAGGAAAAGACAAGGAGAAGGAGGACCCAGGATCGAGGATACAGATTCTCTTTTCAGGAGGTGAAGATGAGGAAGCGGAGGATCCAGGATCAAGGATACAGATTCTCTTTTCAGACGGTGAAGACGAGGAAGCGGAGGATCCAGGATTGAAAATACAGATTCTCTTTTCAGGCGGTGAAGACAAGGAAGCGGAGGACCCAGGATCGAGGATACAGATTCTTTTTTCAGGCGGTGAAGACGAGGAAGCGGAGGATCCAGGATCGAGGATACAGATTCTCTTTTCAGGCGGTGAAGACGAGGAAGCGGAGGATCCAGGATCGAGGATACAGATTCTCTTTTCAGGCGGTGAAGACGAGTAAGCGGATGACCCAGGATCGAGGATACAGATTCTCTTTTCAGGAGGTAAAGACAAGGAGAAGGAGGACCCAGGATCGAGGATACAGATTCTCTTTTCAGGAGGTGAAGATGAGGAAGCGGAGGATCCAGGATTAAGGATACAGATACTCTTTTCAGGCGGTGAAGACGAGGAAGCGGAGGATCCAGGATCGAGAATACAGATTCTCTTTTCAGGCGGTGAAAACAAGGAAGCAGAGGACCCAAGATCGAGGATACAGATTCTCTTTTCAGGCGGCGAAGACGAGTAAGCGGAGGACCCAGGATCGAGGATACAGATTCTCTTTTCAGGAGGTAAAGACGAGGAGAATGAGGACCCAGGACCGAGGATAAAGATTCTCTTTTCAGGCGGTGAAGACGAGGAAACGGAGGACCCAGGATCGAGGATACAGGTTCTCTTTTCAGGCGGTGAAGACGAGGAAGCGGAGGATCCAGGATCGAGGATACAGATTCTCTTTTCAGGCAGTGAAGACGAGTAAGCGGAGGACCCAGGATCGAGGATACAGATTCTCTTTTCAGGAGGTAAAGACGAGGAGAAGGAGGACCCAGGATCGAGGATACAGATTCACTTTTCAGGAGGTGAAGACGAGGAAACGGGGGACCCAGGATCGAGGATACAGATTCTCTTTTCATGCGGTGAAGACGAGGAAGCGGAGGATCCAGGATCGAGGATACAGATTCTCTTTTCAGGCGGTGAAGACGAGGAAGAGGAGGATCCAGGATCGAGGATACAGATTCTCTTTTCAGGCGGTGAAGACGAGGAAGCGGAGGATCCAGGATCGAGGATACAGATTCTCTTTTCAGGCGGTGAAGATGAGTATGCGGAGGACCCAGGATCGAGGATACAGATTCTCTTTTCAGGAGGTAAAGACGAGTAGAAGGAGGACCCAGGATCGAGGATACAGATTCTCTTTTCAGGCGGTGAAGATGAGGAAACGGAGGACCCAGGATCGAGGATACAGATTCTTTTTTTAGGCGGTGAAGACGAGGAAGCAGAGGATCCAGAATCGAGGATACAGATTTCCTTTTAAGTCGGTAAAGACGAGGAAGCGGAGGATCCAGGATCGAGGATACAGATTCTCTTTTCAGGCGGTGAAGATGAGTAAGCGGAGGACCCAGGATCGAGGATACAGATTCTCTTTTCAGGAGTTAAATACGAGGAGAAGGAGGACCCAGGATCGAGGATACAGATTCTCTTTTCAGGCGGTGAAGACGAGGAAGCGGAGGATCCAGGATCGAGGATACAGATTCTCTTTTCAGGAGGTAAAGACGAGGAGAAGGAGGACCCAGGATCGAGGATACAGATTCACTTTTCAGGAGGTGAAGACGAGTAGGCGGAGGATCCAGGATTGAGGATACAGATTCTCTTTTCAGGCGGTGAAGACGAGAAAGTGGAGGACCCAGGATCGAGGATACAGATTCTCTTTTCAGGAGGTGAAGACGAGGAAACGGGGGACCCAGGATTGAGGATACAGATTCTCTTTTCAGGCGGTGAAGACGAGGAAGAGGAGGATCCAGGATCGAGGATACAGATTCTCTTTTCAGGCAGTGAAGACGAGGAAGCGGAGGATCCAGGATCCAGGATACCGATTTTTTTTTCAGGCGGTGAAGACGAGGAAGCGAAGGATTCAGGATCGAGGATACAGATTCTCTTTTCAGGCAGTGAAGACGAGTAGGCGGAGGATCCAGGATCGAGGATACAGATTCTCTTTTCAGGCGGTGAAGACGAGAAAGTGGAGGACCCAGGATCGAGGATACAGATTCTCTTTTCAGGAGGTAAAAATGAGGAGAAGGAGGACCCATGATCGAGGATACAGATTCTCTTTTCAGGCGGTGAAGGCGAGGAAACAGAGGACCCAGGATCGAGGATACAGATTCTCTTTTCAGGCGGTGAAGACGAGGAAGCGGAGGATCCAGGATCGAGGATACAGATTCTCTTTTCAGGCGGTGAAGACGAGGAAGCGGAGGATCCAGGATCGAGGACACAGATTCTCTTTTCAGGCGGTGAAGACAAGTAAGCGGAGGACCCAGGATCGAGGATACAGATTCTCTTTTCAGGAGGAAAAGACAAGGAGAAGGAGGACCCAGGATCGAGGATACAGATTCTCTTTTCAGGAGGTGAAGATGAGGAAGCGGAGGATCCAGGATCAAGGATACAGATTCTCTTTTCAGACGGTGAAGACGAGGAAGCGGAGGATCCAGGATTGAAAATACAGATTCTCTTTTCAGGCGGTGAAGACAAGGAAGCGGAGGACCCAGGATCGAGGATACAGATTCTCTTTTCAGGAGGTAAAGACGAGGAGAAGGAGGACCCAGGATCGAGGATACAGATTCTCTTTTCAGGCGGTGAAGACGAGGAAGCGGAGGATCCAGGATCGAGGATACAGATTCTCTTTTCAGGCGGTGAAGACGAGGAAGCGGAGGACCCAGGATCGAGAATACAGATTCTCTTTTCAGGCGGTGAAGACGAGGAAGCGGAGGACCCAGGATCGAGGATACAGATTCTCTTTTCAGGAGGTAAAGACGAGGAGAAGGAGGACCCAGGATCAAGGATACAGATTCTCTTTTTAGGCGGTGAAGACGAGGAAGCGGAGGATCCAGGATCGAGGATACAGATTCTCTTTTCAGGCGGTGAAGACGAGGAAGCGGAGGATCCAGGATCGAGAATACAGATTCTCTTTTCAGGCGGTGAAGACGAGGAAGCGGAGGACCCAGGATCGAGGATACAGATTCTCTTTTCAGGAGGTAAAGACGAGGAGAAGGAGGACCCAGGATCGAGGATACAGATTCTCTTTTCAGGAGGTGAAGATGAGGAAGCGGAGGATCCAGGATCAAGGATACAGATTCTCTTTTCAAGCGGTGAAGACGAGGAAGCGGAGGATCCAGGATTGAGAATACAGATTCTCTTTTCAGGCGGTGAAGACAAGGAAGCGGAGGACCCAGGATCGAGGATACAGATTCTCTTTTCAGGAGGTAAAGACGAGGAGAAGGAGGACCCAGGATCGAGGATACAGATTCTCTTTTCAGGCGGCGAAGACGAGGAAGCGGAGGATCCAGGATCGAGGATACAGATTCTCTTTTCAGGCGGTGAAGATGAGTAAGCGGAGGACCCAGGATCGAGGATACAGATTCTCTTTTCACGAGTTAAATACGAGGAGAAGGAGGACCCAGGATCGAGGATACAGATTCTCTTTTCAGGCGGTGAAGACGAGGAAGCGGAGGATCCAGGATCGAGGATACAGATTCTCTTTTCAGGCGGTGAAGACGAGGAAGCGGAGGATCCAGGATTGAGGATACAAATTCTCTTTTCATGCAGTGAAGACGTGGAGGCGGAAGATCCAGGATCGAGGATACAGATTCTCTTTTCAGGCGGTGAAGACGAGTAAGCGGAGGACCCAGGATCGAGGATACAGATTCTCTTTTCAGGATGTAAAAATGAGGAGAAGGAGGACCCAGGATCGAGGATACAGATTCTCTTTTCAGGCGGTGAAGGCGAGGAAACAGAGGACCCAGGATCGAGGATACAGATTCTCTTTTCAGGCGGTGAAGACGAGGAAGCGGAGGATCCAGGATCGAGGATACAGATTCTCTTTTCAGGCGGTGAAGACGAGGAAGCGGAGGATCCAGGATCGAGGATACAGATTCTCTTTTCAGGCGGTGAAGACGAGTAAGCGGAGGACCCAGGATCGAGGATACAGATTCTCTTTTCAGGAGGTAAAGACAAGGAGAAGGAGGACCCAGGATCGAGGATACAGATTCTCTTTTCAGGAGGTGAAGATGAGGAAGCGGAGGATCCAGGATCAAGGATACAGATACTCTTTTCAGGCGGTGAAGACGAGGAAGCGGAGGATCCAGGATCGAGAATACAGATTCTCTTTTCAGGCGGTGAAGACAAGGAAGCGGAGGACCCAAGATCGAGGATACAGATTCTCTTTTCAGGCGGCAAAGACGAGTAAGCGGAGGACCCAGGATCGAGGAAACAGATTCTCTTTTCAGGAGGTAAAGACGAGGAGAAGGAGGACCCAGGACCGAGGATAAAGATTCTCTTTTCAGGCGGTGAAGACGAGGAAACGGAGGACCCAGGATCGAGGATACAGGTTCTCTTTTCAGGCGGTGAAGACGAGTAAGTGGAGGACCCAGGATCGAGGATACAGATTCTCTTTTCAGGAGGTAAAGACGAGGAGAAGGAGGACCCAGGATCGAGGATACAGATTCACTTTTCAGGAGGTGAAGACGAGGAAACGGGGGACCCAGGATCGAGGATACAGATTCTCTTTTCAGGCGGTGAAGACGAGGAAGCGGAGGATCCAGGATCGAGGATACAGATTCTCTTTTCAGGCGGTGAAGACGAGGAAGCGGAGGATCCAGGATCGAGGATATAGATTCTCTTTTCAGACGGTGAGGACGAGGAAACAGAGGACCCAGGATCGAGGATACAGATTCTCTTTTCAGGCGGTGAAGACGAGGAAGAGGAGGATCCAGGATCGAGGATACAGATTCTCTTTTCAGGCGGTGAAGACGAGGAAGTGAAGGATCCAGGATCGAGGATACAGATTCTCTTTTCAGGCCGTGAAGATGAGTATGCGGAGGACCCAGGATCGAGGATACAGATACGCTTTTCAGGAGGTAAAGACGAGTAGAAGGAGGACCCAGGATCGAGGATACAGATTCTCTTTTCAGGCGGTGAAGATGAGGAAACGGAGGATCCAGAATCGAGGATACAGATTTCCTTTTAAGTCGGTGAAGACGAGGAAGCGGAGGATCCAGGATCGAGGATACAGATTCTCTTTTCAGGCGGTGAAGATGAGTAAGCGGAGGACCCAGGATCGAGGATACAGATTCTCTTTTCAGGAGTTAAATACGAGGAGAAGGAGGACCCAGGATCGAGGATACAGATTCTCTTTTCAGGCGGTGAAGACGAGGAAGCGGAGGATCCAGGATCGAGGATACAGATTCTCTTTTCAGGACGTAAAGACGAGGAGGAGGACCCAGGATGGAGGATACAGATTCACTTTTCAGGAGGTGAAGACGAGGAAACGGGGGACCCAGGATTGAGGATACAGATTCTCTTTTCAGGCGGTGAAGACGAGGAAGCGGAGGATCCAGGATCGAGGATACAGATTCTCTTTTCAGGCGGTGAAGACGAGGAAGCGGAGGATCCAGGATCGAGGATACCGATTTTTTTTTCAGGCGGTGAAGACGAGGAAGCGAAGGATTCAGGATCGAGGATACAGATTCTCTTTTCAGG
Organism: Ranitomeya imitator; assembly: GCF_032444005.1. Classification (NCBI taxonomy): domain Eukaryota; kingdom Metazoa; phylum Chordata; class Amphibia; order Anura; family Dendrobatidae; genus Ranitomeya; species Ranitomeya imitator. The sequence goes on from NC_091286.1 coordinate 95,617,951, forward strand.
CAGTGAAGACGAGTAGGCGGAGGATCCAGGATCGAGGATACAGATTCTCTTTTCAGGCGGTGAAGACGAGGAAACGGGGGACCCAGGATTGAGGATACAGATTCTCTTTTCAGGCGGTGAAGGCGAGGAAACAGAGGACCCAGGATCGAGGATACAGATTCTCTTTTCAGGTGGTGAAGACGAGGAAGCGGAGGATCCAGGATCGAGGATACAGATTCTCTTTTCAGGCGGTGAAGACGAGGAAGCGGAGGATCCAGGATCGAGGACACAGATTCTCTTTTCAGGCGGTGAAGACGAGTAAGCGGAGGACCCAGGATCGAGGATACAGATTCTCTTTTCAGGAGGTAAAGACAAGGAGAAGGAGGACCCAGGATCGAGGATACAGATTCTCTTTTCAGGAGGTGAAGATGAGGAAGCGGAGGATCCAGGATCAAGGATACAGATTCTCTTTTCAGACGGTGAAGACGAGGAAGCGGAGGATCCAGGACTGAGAATACAGATTCTCTTTTCAGGCGGTGAAGACAAGGAAGCGGAGGACCCAGGATCGAGGATACAGATTCTCTTTTCAGGAGGTAAAGACGAGGAGAAGGAGGACCCAGGATCGAGGATACAGATTCTCTTTTCAGGCGGTGAAGACGAGGAAGCGGAGGATCCAGGATCGAGGATACAGATTCTCTTTTCAGGCGGTGAAGACGAGGAAGCGGAGGATCCAGGATCGAGAATACAGATTCTCTTTTCAGGCGGTGAAGACGAGGAAGCGGAGGACCCAGGATCGAGGATACAGATTCTCTTTTCAGGAGGTAAAGACGAGGAGAAGGAGGACCCAGGATCGAGGATACAGATTCTCTTTTCAGGAGGTAAAGACAAGGAGAAGGAGGACCCAGGATCGAGGATACAGATTCTCTTTTCAGGAGGTGAAGATGAGGAAGCGGAGGATCCAGGATCAAGGATACAGATTCTCTTTTCAGGTGGTGAAGACGAGGAAGCGTAGGATCCAGGATCGAGGATACAGATTCTCTTTTCAGGCGGTGAAGATGAGTAAGCGGAGGACCCAGGATCGAGGATACAGATTCTCTTTTCAGGAGTTAAATACGAGGAGAAGGAGGACCCAAGATCGAGGATACAGATTCTCTTTTCAGGCGGTGAAGACGAGGAAGCGGAGGATCCAGGATCGAGGATACAGATTCTCTTTTCAGGAGGTAAAGACGAGGAGAAGGAGGACCCAGGATCGAAGATACAGATTCTCTTTTCAGGCGGTGAAGACGAGGAAGCGGAGGATCCAGGATCGAGGATACAGATTCTCTTTTCAGGCGGTGAAGATGAGTAAGCGGAGGACCCAGGATCGAGGATACAGATTCTCTTTTCAGGAGTTAAATACGAGGAGAAGGAGGACCCAGGATCGAGGATACAGATTCTCTTTTCAGGCGGTGAAGACGAGGAAGCAGAGGATCCAGGATCGAGGATACAGATTCTCTTTTCAGGCGGTGAAGACGAGGAAGCGGAGGATCCAGGATTGAGGATACAGATTCTCTTTTCATGCAGTGAAGACGTGGAGGCGGAGGATCCAGGATCGAGGATACAGATTCTCTTTTCAGGCGGTGAAGATGAGTAAGCGGAGGACCCAGGATCGAGGATACAGATTCTCTTTTCAGGAGGTAAAAATGAGGAGAAGGAGGACCCAGGATCGAGGATACAGATTCTCTTTTCAGGCTGTGAAGGCGAGGAAACAGAGGACCCAGGATCTAGGATACAGATTCTCTTTTCAGGCGGTGAAGACGAGGAAGCGGAGGATCCAGGATCGAGGATACAGATTCTCTTTTCAGGCGGTGAAGACGAGGAAGCGGAGGATCCAGGATCGAGGATACAGATTCTGTTTTCAGGCGGTGAAGACGAGTAAGCGGAGGATCCAGGACTGAGAATACAGATTCTCTTTTCAGGCGGTGAAGACAAGGAAGCGGAGGACCCAGGATCGAGGATACAGATTCTCTTTTCAGGAGGTAAAGACGAGGAGAAGGAGGACCCAGGATCGAGGATACAGATTCTCTTTTCAGGCGGTGAAGACGAGGAAGCGGAGGATCCAGGATCGAGGATACAGATTCTCTTTTCAGGCGGTGAAGACGAGGAAGCGGAGGATCCAGGATCGAGAATACAGATTCTCTTTTCAGGCGGTGAAGACGAGGAAGCGGAGGACCCAGGATCGAGGATACAGATTCTCTTTTCAGGAGGTAAAGACGAGGAGAAGGAGGACCCAGGATCGAGGATACAGATTCTCTTTTCAGGAGGTAAAGACAAGGAGAAGGAGGACCCAGGATCGAGGATACAGATTCTCTTTTCAGGAGGTGAAGATGAGGAAGCGGAGGATCCAGGATCAAGGATACAGATTCTCTTTTCAGGTGGTGAAGACGAGGAAGCGTAGGATCCAGGATCGAGGATACAGATTCTCTTTTCAGGCGGTGAAGATGAGTAAGCGGAGGACCCAGGATCGAGGATACAGATTCTCTTTTCAGGAGTTAAATACGAGGAGAAGGAGGACCCAGGATCGAGGATACAGATTCTCTTTTCAGGCGGTGAAGACGAGGAAGCGGAGGATCCAGGATCGAGGATACAGATTCTCTTTTCAGGAGGTAAAGACGAGGAGAAGGAGGACCCAGGATCGAAGATACAGATTCTCTTTTCAGGCGGTGAAGACGAGGAAGCGGAGGATCCAGGATCGAGGATACAGATTCTCTTTTCAGGCGGTGAAGATGAGTAAGCGGAGGACCCAGGATCGAGGATACAGATTCTCTTTTCAGGAGTTAAATACGAGGAGAAGGAGGACCCAGGATCGAGGATACAGATTCTCTTTTCAGGCGGTGAAGACGAGGAAGCAGAGGATCCAGGATCGAGGATACAGATTCTCTTTTCAGGCGGTGAAGACGAGGAAGCGGAGGATCCAGGATTGAGGATACAGATTCTCTTTTCATGCAGTGAAGACGTGGAGGCGGAGGATCCAGGATCGAGGATACAGATTCTCTTTTCAGGCGGTGAAGATGAGTAAGCGGAGGACCCAGGATCGAGGATACAGATTCTCTTTTCAGGAGGTAAAAATGAGGAGAAGGAGGACCCAGGATCGAGGATACAGATTCTCTTTTCAGGCTGTGAAGGCGAGGAAACAGAGGACCCAGGATCTAGGATACAGATTCTCTTTTCAGGCGGTGAAGACGAGGAAGCGGAGGATCCAGGATCGAGGATACAGATTCTCTTTTCAGGCGGTGAAGACGAGGAAGCGGAGGATCCAGGATCGAGGATACAGATTCTGTTTTCAGGCGGTGAAGACGAGTAAGCGGAGGACCCAGGATTGAGGATACAGATTCTCTTTTCAGGAGGTAAAGATAAGGAGAAGGAGGACCCAGGATCGAGGATACAGATTCTCTTTTCAGGAGGTGAAGATGAGGAAGCGGAGGATCCAGGATCGAGGATACAGATTCTCTTTTCAGGCGGTGAAGACGAGGAAGCGGAGGATCCAGGATCGAGAATACAGATTCTCTTTTCAGGCGGTGAAGACAAGGAAGCGGAGGACCCAGGATCGAGGATACAGATTCTCTTTTCAGGAGGTAAAGACGAGGAGAAGGAGGACCCAGGATCGAGGATACAGATTCTCTTTTCAGGCGGTGAAGAGGAGGAAGCGGAGGATCCAGGGTCGAGGATACAGATTCTCTTTTCAGGAGATGAAGACGAGGAAACGGAGGACCCAGGATCGAGGATACAGATTCTCTTTTCAGGCGGTGAAGACGAGGAAGCGGAGGACCCAGGATCGAGCATACAGATTCTCTTTTCAGGCGGTGAAGACGAGGAGAAGGAGGACCCAGGATCGAGGATACAGATTCTCTTTTCAGGAGGTGAAGACGAGGAAGCGGAGGACCCAGGATCGAGGATACAGATTCTCTTTTCAGGAGATGAAGACGAGGAAACGAGGGACCCAGGATCGAGGATACAGATTCTCTTTTCAGGAGGTGAAGACGAGGTGAAGGAGGAACCAGGATCGAGATACAGATTCTCTTTTCAGGAGGTGAAGACGAGGAGACGGAGGATCCACGATCGAGGATACAAATTCTCTTTTCAGGCGGTGAAGACGAGGAAGCGGAGGATCCAGGATCGAGGATACAGATTCTCTTTTCAGGCGGTGAAGACGAGGAAGCGGAGGATCCAGGATCGAGGACACAGATTCTCTTTTCAGGCGGTGAAGACGAGTAAGCGGAGGACCCAGGATCGAGGATACAGATTCTCTTTTCAGGAGGAAAAGACAAGGAGAAGGAGGACCCAGGATCGAGGATACAGATTCTCTTTTCAGGCGGTGAAGACGAGGAAGCGGAGGATCCAGGATCGAGGATACAGATTCTCTTTTCAGGCGGTGAAGACGAGGAAGCGGAGGATCCAGGATCGAGAATACAGATTCTCTTTTCAGGCGGTGAAGACGAGGAAGCGGAGGACCCAGGATCGAGGATACAGATTCTCTTTTCAGGAGGTAAAGACGAGGAGAAGGAGGACCCAGGATCGAGGATACAGATTCTCTTTTCAGGAGGTAAAGATAAGGAGAAGGAGGACCCAGGATCGAGGATACAGATTCTCTTTTCAGGAGGTGAAGATGAGGAAGCGGAGGATCCAGGATCAAGGATACAGATTCTCTTTTCAGGCGGTGAAGACGAGGAAGCGGAGGATCTAGGATTGAGAATACAGATTCTCTTTTCAGGCGGTGAAGACAAGGAAGCGGAGGACCCAGGATCGAGGATACAGATTCTCTTTTCAGGAGGTAAAGACGAGGAGAAGGAGGACCCAGGATCGAGGATACAGATTCTCTTTTCAGGCGGCGAAGACGAGGAAGCGGAGGATCCAGGATCGAGGATACAGATTCTCTTTTCAGGCGGTGAAGATGAGTAAGCGGAGGACCCAGGATCGAGGATACAGATTCTCTTTTCAGGAGTTAAATACGAGGAGAAGGAGGACCCAGGATCGAGGATACAGATTCTCTTTTCAGGCGGTGAAGACGAGGAAGCGGAGGATCCAGGATCGAGGATACAGATTCTCTTTTCAGGCGGTGAAGACGAGGAAGCGGAGGATCCAGGATTGAGGATACAGATTCTCTTTTCATGCAGTGAAGACGTGGAGGCGGAAGATCCAGGATCGAGGATACAGATTCTCTTTTCAGGCGGTGAAGACGAGTAAGCGGAGGACCCAGGATCGAGGATACAGATTCTCTTTTCAGGATGTAAAAATGAGGAGAAGGAGGACCCAGGATCGAGGATACAGATTCTCTTTTCAGGCGGTGAAGGCGAGGAAACAGAGGACCCAGGATCGAGGATACAGATTCTCTTTTCAGGCGGTGAAGACGAGGAAGCGGAGGATCCAGGATCGAGGATACTGATTCTCTTTTCAGGCGGTGAAGACGAGGAAGCGGAGGATCCAGGATCGAGGATACAGATTCTCTTTTCAGGCGGTGAAGACGAGTAAGCGGAGGACCCAGGATCGAGGATACAGATTCTCTTTTCAGGAGGTAAAGACAAGGAGAAGGAGGACCCAGGATCGAGGATACAGATTCTCTTTTCAGGAGGTGAAGATGAGGAAGCGGAGGATCCAGGATCAAGGATACAGATACTCTTTTCAGGCGGTGAAGACGAGGAAGCGGAGGATCCAGGATCGAGAATACAGATTCTCTTTTCAGGCGGTGAAGACAAGGAAGCGGAGGACCCAAGATCGAGGATACAGATTCTCTTTTCAGGCGGCGAAGACGAGTAAGCGGAGGACCCAGGATCGAGGAAACAGATTCTCTTTTCAGGAGGTAAAGACGAGGAGAAGGAGGACCCAGGACCGAGGATAAAGATTCTCTTTTCAGGCGGTGAAGACGAGGAAACGGAGGACCCAGGATCGAGGATACAGGTTCTCTTTTCAGGCGGTGAAGACGAGGAAGCGGAGGATCCAGGATCGAGGATACAGATTCTCTTTTCAGGCGGTGAAGACGAGTAAGCGGAGGACCCAGGATCGAGGATACAGATTCTCTTTTCAGGAGGTAAAGACGAGGAGAAGGAGGACCCAGGATCGAGGATACAGATTCACTTTTCAGGAGGTGAAGACGAGGAAACGGGGGACCCAGGATCGAGGATACAGATTCTCTTTTCAGGCGGTGAAGACGAGGAAGCGGAGAATCCAGGATCGAGGATACAGATTCTCTTTTCAGGCGGTGAAGACGAGGAAGCGGAGGATCCAGGATCGAGGATATAGATTCTCTTTTCAGACGGTGAGGACGAGGAAACAGAGGACCCAGGATCGAGGATACAGATTCTCTTTTCAGGCGGTGAAGACGAGGAAGAGGAGGATCCAGGATCGAGGATACAGATTCTCTTTTCAGGCGGTGAAGACGAGGAAGTGAAGGATCCAGGATCGAGGATACAGATTCTCTTTTCAGGCGGTGAAGATGAGTATGCGGAGGACCCAGGATCGAGGATACAGATACGCTTTTCAGGAGGTAAAGACGAGTAGAAGGAGGACCCAGGATCGAGGATACAGATTCTCTTTTCAGGCGGTGAAGATGAGGAAACGGAGGATCCAGAATCGAGGATACAGATTTCCTTTTAAGTCGGTGAAGACGAGGAAGCGGAGGATCCAGGATCGAGGATACAGATTCTCTTTTCAGGCGGTGAAGATGAGTAAGCGGAGGACCCAGGATCGAGGATACAGATTCTCTTTTCAGGAGTTAAATACGAGGAGAAGGAGGACCCAGGATCGAGGATACAGATTCTCTTTTCAGGCGGTGAAGACGAGGAAGCGGAGGATCCAGGATCGAGGATACAGATTCTCTTTTCAGGAGGTAAAGACGAGGAGAAGGAGGACCCAGGATCGAGGATACAGATTCACTTTTCAGGAGGTGAAGACGAGGAAACGGGGGACCCAGGATTGAGGATACAGATTCTCTTTTCAGGCGGTGAAGACGAGGAAGCGGAGGATCCAGGATCGAGGATACAGATTCTCTTTTCAGGCGGTGAAGACGAGGAAGCGGAGGATCCAGGATCGAGGATACCGATTTTTTTTTCAGGCGGTGAAGACGAGGAAGCGAAGGATTCAGGATCGAGGATACAGATTCTCTTTTCAGGCAGTGAAGACGAGTAGGCGGAGGATCCAGGATCGAGGATACAGATTCTCTTTTCAGGCGGTGAAGACGAGAAAGCGGAGGACCCAGGATCGAGGATACAGATTCTCTTTTCAGGAGGTAAAAATGAGGAGAAGGAGGACCCATGATCGAGGATACAGATTCTCTTTTCAGGCGGTGAAGGCGAGGAAACAGAGGACCCAGGATAGAGGATACAGATTCTCTTTTCAGGCGGTGAAGACGAGGAAGCGGAGGATCCAGGATCGAGGATACAGATTCTCTTTTCAGGCGGTGAAGACGAGGAAGCGGAGGATCCAGGATCGAGGACACAGATTCTCTTTTCAGGCGGTGAAGACGAGTAAGCGGAGGACCCAGGATCGAGGATACAGATTCTCTTTTCAGGAGGTAAAGACAAGGAGAAGGAGGAACCAGGATCGAGGATACAGATTCTCTTTTCAGGAGGTGAAGATGAGGAAGCGGAGGATCCAGGATCAAGGATACAGATTCTCTTTTCAGACGGTGAAGACGAGGAAGCGGAGGATCCAGGACTGAGAATACAGATTCTCTTTTCAGGCGGTGAAGACAAGGAAGCGGAGGACCCAGGATCGAGGATACAGATTCTCTTTTCAGGAGGTAAAGACGAGGAGAAGGAGGACCCAGGATCGAGGATACAGATTCTCTTTTCAGGCGGTGAAGACGAGGAAGCGGAGGATCCAGGATCGAGGATACAGATTCTCTTTTCAGGCAGTGAAGACGAGTAGGCGGAAGATCCAGGATCGAGGATACAGATTCTCTTTTCAGGCGGTGAAGATGAGAAAGCGGAGGACCCAGGATCGAGGATACAGATTCTCTTTTCAGGAGGTAAAAATGAAGAGAAGGAGGACCCATGATCGAGGATACAGATTCTCTTTTCAGGCGGTGAAGGCGAGGAAACAGAGGACCCAGGATAGAGGATACAGATTCTCTTTTCAGGCGGTGAAGACGAGGAAGCGGAGGATCCAGGATCGAGGATACAGATTCTCTTTTCAGGAGGTAAAGACGAGGAGAAGGAGGACCCAGGATCGAGGATACAGATTCTCTTTTCAGGCGGTGAAGACGAGGAAGCGGAGGATCCAGGATCGAGGATACAGATTCTCTTTTCAGGCAGTGAAGACGAGTAGGCGGAGGATCCAGGATCGAGGATACAGATTCTCTTTTCAGGCGGTGAAGACGAGAAAGCGGAGGACCCAGGATCGAGGATACAGATTCTCTTTTCAGGAGGTAAAAATGAGGAGAAGGAGGACCCATGATCGAGGATACAGATTCTCTTTTCAGGCGGTGAAGGCGAGGAAACAGAGGACCCAGGATAGAGGATACAGATTCTCTTTTCAGGCGGTGAAGACGAGGAAGCGGAGGATCCAGGATCGAGGATACAGATTCTCTTTTCAGGCGGTGAAGACGAGGAAGCGGAGGATCCAGGATCGAGGACACAGATTCTCTTTTCAGGCGGTGAAGACGAGTAAGCGGAGGACCCAGGATCGAGGATACAGATTCTCTTTTCAGGAGGTAAAGACAAGGAGAAGGAGGACCCAGGATCGAGGATACAGATTCTCTTTTCAGGAGGTGAAGATGAGGAAGCGGAGGATCCAGGATCAAGTATACAGATTCTCTTTTCAGACGGTGAAGACGAGGAAGCGGAGGATCCAGGACTGAGAATACAGATTCTCTTTTCAGGCGGTGAAGACAAGGAAGCGGAGGACCCAGGATCGAGGATACAGATTCTCTTTTCAGGAGGTAAAGACGAGGAGAAGGAGGACCCAGGATCGAGGATACAGATTCTCTTTTCAGGCGGTGAAGACGAGGAAGCGGAGGATCCAGGATCGAGGATACAGATTCTCTTTTCAGGCGGTGAAGACGAGGAAGCGGAGGATCCAGGATCGAGAATACAGATTCTCTTTTCAGGCGGTGAAGACGAGGAAGCGGAGGACCCAGGATCGAGGATACAGATTCTCTTTTCAGGAGGTAAAGATGAGGAGAAGGAGGACCCAGGATCGAGGATACAGATTCTCTTTTCAGGAGGTAAAGACAAGGAGAAGGAGGACCCAGGATCGAGGATACAGATTCTCTTTTCAGGAGGTGAAGATGAGGAAGCGGAGGATCCAGGATCAAGGATACAGATTCTCTTTTCAGGTGGTGAAGACGAGGAAGCGGAGAATCCAGGATTGAGAATACAGATTCTCTTTTCAGGCGGTGAAGACAAGGAAGCGGAGGACCCAGGATCGAGGATACAGATTCTCTTTTCAGGAGGTAAAGACGAGGAGAAGGAGGACCCAGGATCGAGGCTACAGATTCTCTTTTCAGGCGGTGAAGACGAGGAAGCGGAGGATCCAGGATCGAGGATACAGATTCTCTTTTCAGGCGGTGAAGATGAGTAAGCGGAGGACCCAGGATCGAGGATACAGATTCTCTTTTCAGGAGTTAAATACGAGGAGAAGGAGGACCCAGGATCGAGGATACAGATTCTCTTTTCAGGCGGTGAAGACGAGGAAGCGGAGGTTCCAGGATCGAGGATACAGATTCTCTTTTCAGGCGGTGAAGACGAGGAAGCGGAGGATCCAGGATTGAGGATACAGATTCTCTTTTCATGCAGTGAAGACGTGGAGGCGGAGGATCCAGGATCGAGGATACAGATTCTCTTTTCAGGCGGTGAAGACGAGGAAGCGGAGGATCCAGGATTGAGGATACAGATTCTCTTTTCATGCAGTGAAGACGTGGAGGCGGAGGATCCAGGATCGAGGATACAGATTCTCTTTTCAGGCGGTGAAGATGAGTAAGCGGAGGACCCAGGATCGAGGATACAGATTCTCTTTTCAGGAGGTAAAAATGAGGAGAAGGAGGACCCAGGATCGAGGATACAGATTCTCTTTTCAGGCTGTGAAGGCGAGGAAACAGAGGACCCAGGATCGAGGATACAGATTCTCTTTTCAGGCGGTGAAGACGAGGAAGCGGAGGATCCAGGATCGAGGATACAGATTCTCTTTTCAGGCGGTGAAGACGAGGAAGCGGAGGATCCAGGATCGAGGATACAGATTCTGTTTTCAGGCGGTGAAGACGAGTAAGCGGAGGACCCAGGATTGAGGATACAGATTCTCTTTTCAGGAGGTAAAGATAAGGAGAAGGAGGACCCAGGATCGAGGATACAGATTCTCTTTTCAGGAGGTGAAGATGAGGAAGCGGAGGATCCAGGATCGAGGATACAGATTCTCTTTTCAGGCGGTGAAGACGAGGAAGCGGAGGATCCAGGATCGAGAATACAGATTCTCTTTTCAGGCGGTGAAGACAAGGAAGCGGAGGACCCAGGATCGAGGATACAGATTCTCTTTTCAGGAGGTAAAGACGAGGAGAAGGAGGACCCAGGATCGAGGATACAGATTCTCTTTTCAGGCGGTGAAGAGGAGGAAGCGGAGGATCCAGGGTCGAGGATACAGATTCTCTTTTCAGGAGATGAAGACGAGGAAACGGAGGACCCAGGATCGAGGATACAAATTCTCTTTTCAGGCGGTGAAGACGAGGAAGCGGAGGACCCAGGATCGAGCATACAGATTCTCTTTTCAGGCGGTGAAGACGAGGAGAAGGAGGACCCAGGATCGAGGATACAGATTCTCTTTTCAGGAGGTGAAGACGAGGAAGCGGAGGACCCAGGATCGAGGATACAGATTCTCTTTTCAGGAGGTGAAGACGAGGTGAAGGAGGAACCAGGATCGAGATACAGTTTCTCTTTTCAGGAGGTGAAGACGAGGAGACGGAGGATCCACGATCGAGGATACAAATTCTCTTTTCAGGCGGTGAAGACGAGGAAGCGGAGGATCCAGGATCGAGGATACAGATTCTCTTTTCAGGAGGTGAAGACGAGGAAGCGGAGGACCCAGGTTTGAGGATACAGATTCTCTTTTCAGGAGGTGAAGACGAGGAGACGGAGGATCCAGGATCGAGGATACAGATTCTCTTTTCAGGCGGTGAAGACGAGGAAGCGGAGGATCCAGGATCGAGGATACAGATTCTCTTTTCAGGCGGTGAAGATGAGGAAGCGGAGGACCCAGGATCGAGGATACAGATTCTCTTTTCAGGAGGTGAAGACAAGGAGAAGGAGGACACAGGATCTAGGATACAGATTCTCTTTTTAGGAGGTGAAGACGAGGAAATGGGGGACCCAGGATCGAGGATACAGATTCTCTTTTCAGGAGGTGTAGACGAGGAGAAGGAGGACCCAGGATCGAGGATACAGATTCTCATTTTAGGAGATGCACACGAGGAGAACGAGGAACCAGGATCAAGGATACAGGTAGCTTAGAAACTTTACACTTGTTCAGATAGTGAACCTTGTACCAACATGGACGTCTACCCTCCAAGTCTATGGTTGTAAAGTAGTATATTTCTTTAGTCTTTGCTGTCAGAATCTCTAGACTTTAGATATGAAGGTTTTAAGTGAGGTCAAAAGGTGGAATGTTGAGCACTCAGATTTCCATGCAGCAAATGTGAGGTCACCCATGGGGTTATCAGAGAGGTCAGCACAAAGATGGCAACTAGGATGGAGACACCACAGTGGGTTGTTTAGTTATTAACTCTTCAAGTGGTAATTGTGGTTGGTACAGATAGTTATTGGGGTGAAAAGCTGCCATTATTTCACCACATGAATGAGGGCATTGTATAATTACATTGTGGATATATATTGTATTTGCACCACATTTTTTTAGCAAATTTCACTGTCTTATAAGCCTTTTTCAAATTTTCATGTATTAAACTATCGTAACTGTATATGTTAAAACATAAAAATAACATGAAGGGGGCTTAGTACTTTTGACATGAAGTACAATATACAGTGGGGCAAAAAAGTATTTAGTCAGTCGGCAATAGTGCAAGTTCCACCACTTAAAAAGATGAGAGGCGTCTGTAATTTACATCATAGGTAGACCTCAACTATGGGAGACAAACTGAGAAAAAAAAATCCAAAAAATCACATTGTTTGTTTTTTTTATCATTTTTTTTGCATATTATGGTGGAAAATAAGTATTTGGTCAGAAACAAACAATCAAGATTTCTGGCTCTCACAGACCTGTAACTTCTTCTTTAAGAGTCTCCTCTTTCCTCCACTCATTACCTGTAGTAATGGCACCTGTTTAAACTTGTTATCAGTATAAAAAGACACCTGTGCACACCCTCAAACAGTCTGACTCCAAACTCCACTATGGTGAAGACCAAAGAGCTGTCAAAGGACACCAGAAACAAAATTGTAGCCCTGCACCAGGCTGGGAAGACTGAATCTGCAATAGCCAACCAGCTTGGAGTGAAGAAATCAACAGTGGGAGCAATAATTAGAAAATGGAAGACATACAAGACCACTGATAATCTCCCTCGATCTGGGGCTCCACGCAAAATCCCACCCCGTGGGGTCAGAATGATCACAAGAACGGTGAGCAAAAATCCCAGAACCACGTGGGGGGACCTAGTGAATGAACTGCAGAGAGCTGGGACCAATGTAACAAGGTCTACCATAAGTAACACACTACGCCACCATGGACCCAGATCCTGCAGTGCCAGACGTGTCCCACTGTTTAAGCCAGTACATGTCTGGGCCCGTCTGAAGTTTGCTAGAGAGCATTTGGATGATCCAGAGGAGTTTTGGGAGAATGTCCTATGGTCTGATGAAACCAAACTGGAACTGTTTGGTAGAAACACAACTTGTCGTGTTTGGAGGAAAAAGAATACTGAGTTGCATCCATCAAACACCATACCTACTGTAAAGCATGGTGGTGGAAACATCATGCTTTGGGGCTGTTTCTCTGCAAAGGGGCCAGGACGACTGATCCGGGTAAATGAAAGAATGAATGGGGCCATGTATCGTGAGATTTTGAGTGCAAACCTCCTTCCATCAGAAAGGGCATTGAAGATGAAACGTGGATGGGTCTTTCAACATGACAATGATCCAAAGCACACCGCCAGGGCAACGAAGGAGTGGCTTCGTAAGAAGCATTTCAAGGTCCTGGAGTGGCCTAGCCAGTCTCCAGATCTCAACCCTATAGAAAACCTTTGGAGGGAGTTGAAAGTCCATGTTGCCAAGCGAAAAGCCAAAAACATCACTGCTCTGGAGGAGATCTGCATGGAGGAATGGGCCAACATACCAACAACAGTGTGTGGCAACCTTGTGAAGACTTACAGAAAACGTTTGACCTCTGTCATTGCCAACAAAGGATATATTACAAAGTATTGAGATGAAATTTTGTTTCTGACCAAATACTTATTTTCCACCATAATATGCAAATAAAATGTTAAAAAAACAGACAATGTGATTTTCTGGATTTTTTTTTCTCAGTTTGTCTCCCATAGTTGAGGTCTACCTATGATGTAAATTACAGACGCCTCTCATCTTTTTAAGTGGTGGAACTTGCACTATTGCTGACTGACTAAATACTTTTTTGCCCCACTGTATGTATAATGCACATCCACATATTCTAGACAGTTAATGACAAGAAAAAATACATTTATGTTGCAATCATTTTTAATATGCATACAAAAATTCTATTTGCTAAACAATGTTTGCTGTGAATTGTAACACTTGATACATTGCTCTCATCTAACATTGGGAAGTGTTCTACCATGCTTAAAAAGTTTAACTAGCGTAATGTGCCCAAACTATATCATTAAGGTAAGGCATTTGATAAATGTGGAGTATACGAACGACTTTGCATATAGGGGATTGTTATATATTATACATTATGTTCTCACTTATGTACAAATAACAGGGAACCTAGTAACAATCTAGTTTAAATACCACGGAGCACATGTAATAAACTCAAACAATCAAAATACATAATTTATTTTTCCAGTAGCCTTCAGATTTCTAGACCAATGCATGACACTTATTGCTTTTTCTTTCCAGGGACAGTATCTGGATGCTGGAATGAAGACTGAAGAACATAGCATTATCCATGAGATTGTTTAGTCTTAATCGTTTCATATGCCTGTACATTATATTTGATGCCTTCTGATGTCATCAGAAATGACATTGTGGTTTACCACATCTGCAGAGCTACAGGAAAAAACCCAATACTGGTTCCGTTATTGACCAGTTGATTTATGCCACTTAAGGAATCTGTTATGGTATAACGGTACTAAGTCTGTAACCTAGGATGTAATGTTTGTGGGGGGTAGTGTTTGTGGGGGTAGTGTTTGTGGGGTTTAGTGTTTGTAGGGGGCAGTGTTTATAGGGGGCAGTGTTTGTAGGGGGTAGTGTTTGTAGAGGGCAGTGTTTGTTTTCTCTTTTTGCAGTGAAGATGAACGTAACCACACTATGACCTCCCATCGGTGAAGAAGATGTGTGGCGTGCTACTAGGATATAATAAAGAAGATCTGGTTTCAGGAAACTACACTTAACATCATTGCTATACATATACATCAGTTAGTTGTAGTATGGCCTTGGTCCAGGGTTCTTGAACTGATTGCCTTTTCTCGGGGTCGAGAAGGAATTTTTTCCCTGTGACACAGATTGGCTCAATGTGTCCAGGTTTTTTGCCTTCTTCTGGACCAATGGCTTTAGGTAGAAATATAGATTGTATTTAATAAAATATGTTTAAAATTCAATGATTTGTCTCCTAATTTCTTTATATTACATAGTGCTCTCATAGTTTTTATATGTTAGTTCTCAACTTTACAAATCATGGCTGCTGCAATATGAAGACAAACAGAATACACAGAGATGGTAATGGATGAATAGATGGCCACATAGGCGAACATATGGTTTCCAGAAAATTTAATTTGCAGCTATTTCCAATTGTCTGAAACACATATGTATAACTCTGATGTCTCCTAGGATTTTATTGAACTAAACAATTCCAATGGCTTTTTATGAAGTTGACAAAAATGTTCCTTTTATTTAGGCGGTTAGAACAGGCTAGCTGTTTTCAGAGTGAAGAAGCAATGGCCTGTCACTAAGCCTTTATATATTTTTGTCAACTTTCGGAGCAGTTTTCTGTTTGTGCACCTTGTAGAGGGTACGGTTCCCAGCATTGTACAGTATAGCTTTATAATACAGTGGACAAGGATGGGACAGGCAAGGCTATGTCTGGCAGTGTGGGGCCAGCTCAGACAGTCCTGGCAGCAGCAGTACAGTATCCATTCCAGTCAGAGGCATAGCTAGGGTTTCAGCTAAAGGAGGGGGGGTGAGGAATCTGACTGTGCCCCTAACCGGTAATCCTGACTCCACCTATGTAGTGCACCTTTGTGAGTATAGGGGAACATCACCAGATGACCGCGCTGTGATTGAAAATCTATGTACAAAAACGAAGACTGATTTTACTACATGGGGGCCATATAGTGATAGATACCAATCCTGCAGACCATATAATAGATCACAGTTATATATGGTGGCTTACAGCTGACGTTCTTTCTAATGGAATTGTTCACTTTACTCATCTTTTCCATCTGGCCCAGACCGGCATGACAACTTCTCCGGCCAGGACTCGTCTGCAGAGAGTACAACAAAGCCACATCTGACTTCCCACATTTCCAGCATCGTCCATAGCTATCCCTAACCTGCACAAAACTTCTCATCCTGCTGATACCCCAATACTGAGCCACTGCTGCCGTGTGTGTCCTAGAGCATTAGAGAATTCTAATGCCCTGTGATAGTGCCATACACATTTTGTCCCTGAAAAGTAATAATACCCCATATGCAACTTTGATGGTCACATGGTCACAATACTCTGAGTGCCCTATAACAATAATGCTTAAAGGGAAGGTGCCACCAGTTTTCTTGTATTTTGTTTTTTTGTGAAATTAAGCTTAAAATAGTAATTAAAATGTATTAATGCAATGTTTGCACTGTTTGCAAACATTTCTATATGAAAAATATTATATATTTTTCTACAAATATACATATTTACCACTAGGGGGAGCATTTTCCGCGGTCCTGCGCTTAGTTACCCGATGTTTACCCTGGTTACCAGTGAAGACATCGCTGGATCGGTGTCACACACGCTGATCCAGCGATGTCCACGGGAGATCCAGCGACGAAATAAAGTTCTGGACTTTGTTCAGCGACCAACGATCTCCCAGCAGTTGCCTGATCGTTGGTCGCTGTCACACATAATGATTTCCTTAACAATATCGTTGCTACGTCACAAAAAGCAACGATATCGTTAAGGATATCGTTATGTGTGAAGGTACCTTAAGATTTAGCAGCTCTGCCCCAGGGATATTAGACCACCCAAAAGGGGAGGGAAATGGTGATGTCAGCAGTTACTGCTACAACAGTAAGAATGAAGAGCAGCATCACAGGGCAGCACCATTTTGTGTGTGACTGCCCTGTGACCTGCTGTCACCAGCAGTTACTGCATCAGAGTGACAGCTCGTATATGTGACAGCTCGTATATATATGCAGCATGTATGTAGCATGTATGTAGCATGTATGCAGCATGTATGCAGCATGTATGTAGCACGTATGTAGCATGCATGTATGTAGCATGCATGTAGCATGCATGTATGTAGCATGCATGTATGTAGCACGTATGTATGGAGTATATATGGAGTATGTATGGAGTATTTTTTTTTTTCATTCAACACATTAGCCGGATGATGGGACTATTACTGTCCCATAATTGGCTAATGTGTCAATCACTGTCATTGTAGCAGGCATCGTTCGATGGGACTTGTAGTCCCATCGGATGATGCTTGCACACACGCATAGAGCCCCCCCCACGCCGCACAGAGCCCCCCCGCCGCACAGAGCCCCCCCCACGCCGCACAGAGCCCCCCCCCCACGCCGCACAGAGACCCCCCCACGCCGCACAGAGACCCCCCCATGCCGCACAGAGCCCCCCCCACGCCGCACAGAGGGGGAGAGCGACACAGGGGGAGAGTGCAGTTTTTCGGAGATCACTGGGACTGTGTGCAAGTTGGGAGGCGGAGACAGAGCAGAGGGAAGCACACAGGGCAGCGGGTGAGAGCAGAGGATGTCTGCCCAGAACCAGCAGTGCCTGGAGTACAAAGGAGCAGTCAGTGCTTCTGTCCTGCGATAGAGAGTAAGTGGAGCTCAACAGATAGCACTGGACTATAATAAAATGGCAGCTAGTCACACCTACAGCAGTGAGTTGTGCAGCCCACAGAGGCGTGCCCAGCTCACTGCTAATGCTGCTGCAATGTTTCAGATAGGGTCCGAGGCGGTCTATTATCTCCTATGTCCATGGGGTGCCGTAATCTGACACTGATAGTGCCCTGCTACTGCTGCAAAACCAAGATGTCAGCCCCCAGTTCCTTCTTTCTACTCATATAACACACGGAATCTGTTTTACATGCATTCAAATCTGGGTTATAGCAGCATGTTATGCTACATTACATTGATTAATTAATGATCTATAAATGCGGTACCTTCCCTTTAAGTGCCCAATAAACATTTAATCAAATCCCCTAAGTTCCCTTATGTACATTCTCCACTATACACATTATGGTGGGCCCACAGGTCCCCTATACACCGCATGATGATTCCACAATTTCCCTATGCATCATATGATGTTCCCACTGCTCCCCTATACACAGTATGATGATCCCACTGCTCCCTTGTACACAGTATAATGTCAACAGAACTCCACTATAGAAAGTATTATGCCCTCCAGACTTCCCTTGTATACAGTATATTGGGCCAACTGCTCCCCTTTGCACAGTATAATGCATTCACAGCTCCCAATACACAGTATGGTGGGCCCACAGCTCCTGTTCAGGCAGTATGATGTTCTCCACAGTTTCCCTGTACACAGTATAATGGGCCAACTTCTCCCTTATACACCGTATAAAATCCCCACAGCTCTTCTATACACAGTATGGTAGGCTCACAGCTCCCTTATACACAGGAGGATGTGCCCGCAGCTTCGTATATACAGTATGATGTCCAACAGAGTTCCCCTACACATAGAATGATGTCCCCACTGCTCCCCCAAAACTCAGTATAATAGTTAATAGCATTCTGACGCCGTGCGGCGCCGGCACTGAGTATTCCACTGCCTAGAGGAAATTAACTTTATTCCTCCCGGAAGCCTCACTCTTCCAGTCATAGGGGCGGCACTGGCACGCTTTCAGTCACCACTTTGTGTATAGTGAGTGGCAGCTGTAACCATGCCCATGACCTAGACTGACAGCCGGCTTACCACCCTCTACCACCCTGTAGCTACGCTACGCTATTGGTGCCCCTATAAACAAAAATGCTTCTTAACTTAAAATCCTGGAGGGCATTTCTAAGGGACGCTATACTGGAGTATCTGAAGAGGAATAACCTCATGACCCAGTATCAGCACAGGTTTACTAGGGACCGTTCATGTCAGACTAATTTGATCAGTTTCTATGAAGAGGTAAGTTCCGGATTGGACCAAGGGAACCCAGTGGATGTAGTGTATATGGACTTTTCAAAAGCTTTTGATACAGTGCCACACAAAAGGTTGATACATAAAATGAGAATAATGGGGATAGGGGAAAATATGTGCAAGTGGGTTGAGAGCTGGCTCAGGGATAGGAAACAAAGGGTGGTTATTAATGGAGCACACTCGGACTGGGTAGCGGTTAGCAGTGGGGTACCACAGGGGTCCGTATTGGGCCCTCTTCTTTTTAACATATTTATTAATGACCTTGTAGGGGGCATTCAGAGTAGAATTTCAATATTTGCAGATGACACTAAACTCTGCAAGGTAATCAATACAGAGGAGGACAATTTTATATTACAGGATGATTTATGTAAACTAGAAGCTTGGGCTGATAAATGGCAAATGAGCTTTAATGGGGATAAATGTAAGGTCATGCACTTGGGTAGAAGTAATAAGATGTATAATTATGTGCTTAATTCTAAAACTCTGGGCAAAACCGTCAATGAAAAAGACCTGGGTGTATGGGTGGATGACAAACTCATATTCAGGGGCCAGTGTCAGGCAGCTGCTACAAAGGCAAATAAAATAAAGGGATGCATTAAAAGAGGCATAGATGCTCATGAGGAGAATATAATTTTACCTCTATAGAAGTCACTAGTTCGACCAGACTTAGAATACTGTGCACAGTTCTGGTCTCCGGTGTTTAAGAAAGACATAGCTGAACTGGAGCGGGTGCAGAGAAGAGCGACCAAGGTTATTAGAGGACTGGGGGGTCTGCAATACCAAGATAGGTTATTACACTTGGGGCTATTTAGTTTGGAAAAACGAAGACTAAGGGGTGATCTTATTTTAATGTATAAATATATGAGGGGACAGTACAAAGACCTTTCTGATGATCTTTTTAATCATAGACCTGAAACAGGGACAAGGGGGCATTCTCTGCGTTTGGAGGAAAAAAGGTTTAAGCATAATAACAGACGCGGATTCTTTACTGTAAGAGCAGTGAGACTATGGAACTCTCTGCCGTATGATGTTGTAATGAGTGATTCATTACTTAAATTTAAGAGGGGACTGGATACCTTTCTGGAAAAGTATAATGTTACAGGGTATATACACTAGATTCCTTGATAGGGCGTTGATCCAGGGAACTAGTCTGATTGCCGTATGTGGAGTCGGGAAGGAATTTTTTTCCCCAATGTGGAGCTTACTCTTTGCCACATGGGTTTTTTTTGCCTTCCTCTGGATCAACATGTTAGGGCATGTTAGGTTAGGCTATGGGTTGAACTAGATGGACTTATAGTCTTCCTTCAACCTTAATAACTATGTAACTATGTAACTGCCACTTGACATTTAATAATGTCCCCTGAGTCCCCCCATGTACAGTAACAATGACCCCAGAATCGTTAACTTCAGCAGGAGATAGCGTGACAACTTTTTTGGCTTCTCTCAATTCTCTTCTATTGAGAGAAGACAAGCCTTTCTAGTCGACACATGCACATAGCAAACATGGTGTCGCATGACCACCTGATGACGCCAGTGATATTGGGGGCTCAGGCAGGAGGTGCTCCCTGTCGTGATTTGGCAGTCTTCAGTCACATACAGTGACTGCAGTCATTTATTCCAAGCGTTTATTACCTTTATAATAAATTGCTTCTTAAATTATTAAGGCACCACTCCAGCAGGGTTTTTTTTTATAGCTGGAGCGGTGCTTTAAGCACAAGTCCCCTGCCTTGGTCATAAACTCATCATCTGGCATATTCACCGGTGTTTGGCACAGCTCCAGTACCATGGCTCCGTCTTGTGAGCTCAACTTCCGACTGTCCGGAAGTTAGAAGTTACGTCACAAGCACTCAATGTAAGTCTATGAGAGCCAGGAAGAGGCCAGTTCGAGGCCAGAATGAGGAGAGAGCGAAACCTGAATATGGTCAGAACGAGCCTCTCATAGACTTACCGTATATATTCGAGTATAAGCCGAGATTTTCAGCCCAAATTTTTGGGCTGAAAGTGCCCCTCTCGGCTTATACTCGAGTCACGGTGGGCGGCAGGGTCGGCGGGTGAGGGGGAGAGGGCGCTGAGGCATACTTACCTAGTCCTGGCGCTCCTAACGCTGCCCCTGCCTGTCACACTGTCTCCGGGTGCCGCAGCTCTTCCTGTCAGCGGTCACGTGGGACCGCTCATTAGAGAAATGAATATGGACTCCACTCCCATAGGGGTGGAGCCGCATATTCATTCCTCTGAGCGGTGCCAGTGACCGCTTACAGGAAGAGCTGCGGCACCCGGAGACAGTGTGACAGGCAGGGGCAGCGTCAGGAGCGGCAGGACTAGGTGAGTATTTTATATTCACCTGTCCGCGTTCCACACGCCGGGCGTCGCTCCATCTTCCCGGCGCCACTCTATCTTCCCAGCGTCTCTGCGCTCTGACTGTGCAGGTAAGAGGGCGCGATGACGCATATAGTGTGCGCGGCGCCCTCTGCCTGATCAGTCAGTGCAGAGAGACCCCGGGACGAGACGCCGGAACGAGACGCCGGGAGCTGCAATCAAGAGAGGTGAGTATGGCTTTTTTTTCTTTTATTATTGCAGCAGCAGCAGCAATGGCAGAGCTTTATAAGGAGCATATATGGGGCAAGAATGAACGGTGCACAGCTTTATAAGGAGCATATATGGGGCAAGAATGAACGGTGCACAGCTTTATAAGGAGCATATATGGGGCAAGAATGAACAGTGCACAGCTTTATAAGGAGCATACATGGGGCAAGAATGAACGGTGCACAGCTTTATAAGGAGCATATATGGGGCAAGAATGAACGGTGCACAGCTTTATAAGGAGCATATATGGGGCAAGAATGAACGGTGCACAGCTTTACAAGGAACATATATGGGGCAAGAATGAACGGTGCAGAGCACTATATGGCACAGATATGGGGCAATAATGAACGGTGCAGAGCACTATATGGCACAGCTATGGGGCAAGAATGAACGGTGCAGAGCACTATATGGCAGAGCTATGGGGCAAGAATGAACGGTGCAGAGCACTATATGGCACAGCTATGGGGCAAGAATGAACGGTGCAGAGCACTATATGGCACAGCTATGGGGCAATAATGAACGGTGCAGAGTACTATACGGCACAGCTATGGGGCAATAATGAACGGTGCAGAGCACTATATGGCACACCTTTCTATGGTACATCTATGGGGCAATAATGAACGGTGCAGAGCACTACATGGCACAGCTATGGGGCCATAATGAATGGTATGGAGCATCTATTTTTATTTTTGAAATTCACCGGTAGCTGCTGCATTTTCCACCATAGGCCTATACTCGAGTCAATAAGTTTTTTTGTGGCAAAATTAGGGGGGTCGGCTTATACTCGGGTCGGCTTATACTCGAGTATATACGGTACATTGATTAGCGCCACTCCATGAAACACTGGAGCAGCGGACAGGTGACAAATTGCAGGCGATGGTTGGATTTTAAGCGACACTTCAGTGGTAACAAAAAATGCTGGAGAGGTGCTTTAAAATGTGATGCAGCTCATGGTTACTATACAGGGGGCTTGTTATACTAATACTTGTAAAAGACCCAGCTGGTAAGTATCAAAAGCCCTTGACCTCCCCATCTACAGTCTCCTCAGACAGCAACTATTACATGTGATAGAGTGCATATAATCTCATAACAAAACAGTGTAATAATCAGCTCCCTGTCCCCCCTCACGCACCTCAGCCCCAACAAAACCCTCATCCTCTCACATTCAACCCCCAGCGCCCTGTCCCCATCACCCACCTCATCCCCCACAATACCCCATCCTCTCAAATTCACACCACAGTGACCTGCTCCCCCTCCTCCACTTCAGCCCCCACAATACCCCATCCTCTCACATTCACCGCACAGTGACCATAACATACCTACTGTACCTTTAATCAATCTAATAAATTCCATCCCCACTTACCGATGAGATTGACTGCAGGACCATGAAGTGTCTAAGTGAATTACAAGGTAGGCACTAGGACCCAGCGTGCCTTTGTAAGGAGGTGGCGGGGACCCTCACAAACCTCCTCTCTCCTAAACATTATACGTGTGTTCCATGGGGCACCCTGGTGTTTATGACTGTTATGTGTGGTTCTTCAATGTTCTTATATTGTCCTGTAAATGTGTAATGTGTTATATACTCTATGCCATTCTAGCTCAGGGATCCAAGGAGTATCGTTTCTCCTTGCGGAGAGTGACATGTTAAGCATGTTGAGGTGAGGAGACTTATAGCCGCAATGCTTCTCTGGGAAATATGCAAATTGTCTCTTCAGAGAGGAAGAGGACTAGAACTCTAGTGCCACCTATTGGAAGTAGCAATCCTAACAGTCAATGTCGAACCTTTAACGAGCCTTGTCACATGACTTAGGATAAAAGCCAAAACAGAATCTCAATTTGTCTCAAGGACTAACCCTGAACTGGTCACCAATAGCTCCACCATTGTGTGGAGACACCAGTAATATTTTTGATGCATTAAATCCTCCTTCTCTGTTCTATAAACACTCTGCTGGGGGTGAAGTATTAAATGGAGTCTGTCATCAGATTCATGCTGCTGAACCACGGGAAGCATAAATCAGATCCCACAGACAGTATGAATCAGATCCCACACACAGTATGGATCAGATCCCACAGGCAGCATGAATCAGATCCCACAGACAATATGAATCAGATCCCACAGACAATATGAATCAGATCCCAAAGGCCACATGAATCAGATCCCACAGGCAGCATGAATCAGATCCCACAGACATTTTGAATCAGATCCAACAGACAATATGAATCAGATCCCACAGACAGTATGGATCAGATCCCACAGACAATATGCATCAGATCCCACAGACAATATGAATCATATCCCACAGACTGTATGAATCATATCCCACACAGTATGAAACAGAACCCACAAGTAACATGAATCAGATCCCACAGGGAGCATGAATCAGATCCCACAGACAATATGAATCAGATCCCACAGACAATATGAATCAGATCCCAAAGGCCACATGAATCAGATCCCACAGACAGCATGAATCAGATTCCACAGACAATTTGAATCAGATCCCACAGACAATATGAATCAGATCCCAAAGGCCACATGAATCAGATCCCACAGACAATATGAATCAGATCCCAAAGGCCACATGAATCAGATCCCACAGGCAGCATGAATCAGATTCCACAGACAATTTGAATCAGATCCCACAGACAATATGAATCAGAACCCACAGACAGTATGAATCAGATCCCACAGACAATATGCATCAGATCCCACAGACAATATGAATCATATCCCACAGACTGTATGAATCATATCCCACACAGTATGAATCAGATCCCACAGGCAACATGAATCAGATCCCACAGGGAGCATGAATCAGATCCCACAGACAATATGAATCAGATCCCACAGACAATATGAATCAGATCCCAAAGGCCACATGAATCAGATCCCACAGGCATCATGAATCAGATTCCACAGACAAGTTGAATCAGATCCCACAGACAATATGAATCAGATCCCACAGACAGTATGGATCAGATCCCTCAGGCAGCATGAATGAGATCCCACAAGCAGCATGAATCAGATCCCACAGACAATATGAATCAGATCCCACAGGCAGCATGAATCAGATCCCACAGACAATGTGAATCAGATCCCACAGACAATATGAATCAGATCCCAAAGGCCACATGAATCAGATCCCACAGGCAGCATGAATCAGATTCCACAGACAATATGAATCAGATCCCACAGACAATATGAATGAGATCCCACAGGCAGCATGAATCAGATCCCACAGGCAGCCTAAATCAGATCCCACAGACAATATGAATCAGATCCCACAGAAAACATGAATCAGAATCCACAGACAACATGTATCAGATCTGTTAGCCGGAGTATTACCACAGCAGCGCGTGTTACTTCATATAAGCAGCAGAATCCAACGTAAGGCAAACTGTGTTTAATATATGCAGCTTGAACTGGAACAAAATAAGAAAGCTTTGACAGTAACTACCGATATAATCTAGTCCATGTAACACATGTCTCTCTGTGAAGGAAACAGCAGCAGAATGATGCAATCAGTGAGAGTCCTCTGACCTTTTTGTACAAACTTTAACAATCACAGCATAGCTGACAAATGAACACTCATAGACATTCAATGCAGACTACAACAGGAATGGAGTTGTTGCATTTAAACTTATTCCAACACCCCCACTCAACAACTGCTTATCCTGTTAGTCCCATTGCAGTTCTGAATTCTTCAAACTTGGCTCTTGACAATGGCTTTGTCAAAACATCTGCTAACATCTTGTCAGATTCACAGTAAACAAACTTTAGAACTTCACGCTCTACTAAGTCACGCAAGTGATGATGTTTAACATCAATGTGCTTTGTTCTTGCACTTATCCTTTCACTGCTGGCGAGCTTGATACATCCTTGGTTGTCCTCATAGATAACAGTTGGTTCAGCTAGTGGTTTGCCGAATTCTTCCAAAAGTTGCTTCAACCAAATTAACTCTTGACTTGCATGAGCAGCTGATGTATATTCTGCTTCTGTAGAAGACAATGCAACTGACACTTGTTTTCTACTGGACCATGAGATTGAAGTGTGTCCTAACTTGAACAAGTAACCACTTGTTGATCTTCGATCACTTGAGTCTCCAGCCCAATCTGCATCTACATATCCTCTGAGAATTAGATCTCCTGATGCAGAAATCTTTAGACTTAACTCTTGGGTTGCCTTAAGATACTGAAGAAGTCTCTTAATTGCATTCCAATCTCTTTGGCGTGGCTTGCTTACACGTCGGCAGAGAATTCCCACTGTGGCTGAGATATCTGGACGGGTTGTGGTTGCTATGTATAGAAGTGCCCCCACTGCTTGTCTGTAACTGTCATTTGTGGGTAGCAGATCTTCTTCTCCTTCCAATTTTAGGTAAGATGGATCCATTGGAGTTGATATGCCTTTGGCTTCTGACATTCCAAACTGGTTTAGAACTGTGGAGATTTTAGAATTTTGATTAAGAAGAAAACTTCCATCTTCCTCTCTCTGGATTTGGATTCCCAAATAGTATGTCACATCTCCAAGGTCCTTGGTCTCGAAATGCTTGTTCAGAATTTGACCTAGTTTTGAAATTTCTCTCTCTTCTTGATGCGCTATTATTACATCATCCACATATAGAATAACATACATCCAATCTTGTGATACACCTTTTGTATACAAACATGGATCCGCTTGAGACCTTTTAAATCCTTCGTCGATTAACACTTTGTTCATCTTAGTGTTCCATGCTCTTGCTGATTGCTTAAGGCCGTAGAGAGATTTTTGCATTCTGCAAACAAGGTTCTCTTTACCCCTTTTAACATAGCCTTCTGGTTGAGTCATGTACAGCTCTTCTTCAATGTCTCCATGTAGAAAGGCTGTTTTGATGTCAAAATGTCTTACTTTCATCTGCTGAACAGCAGCTATGGATAATAAAGTTCTGAATGTAGTTTGCTTGGCAACTGGAGCAAAAGTAGCATCATAATCTTCACCATATTTTTGTGAATATCCTTTTGCGACCAATCTTGCTTTAAAACGGTGAACATTACCTTCGGAGTCATATTTGTTCTTAAAGACCCACTTACATCCAATTGCTTTCTTGCCTTGAGGTAGCTCTGTGAGCTCCCATGTTTTGAGCTTATGAAGGGATTCCATTTCTTCATCAGCAGCTTTTATCCATTTTTGCTTCTTATGAATAGGCAGTTTTTGCATTTCCTGCCATGACTGTGGCTCTTCTTCTGGAATTGATCTGACCATATAAGAAAGGCGTTTAGCTGGAATTCCTTTATTTGATCTTTCTGATCTTCTGATCTCCTGAGGTTGGCTTGGTTCTTCTGTTTCTTTTTCAGTACTTTCAGAGCATATCCAGACTTCAGTATTTTCTTTGAGATTCTCTTCAATGTCTGGAATCACTGACTGAAATTCTTGTTCCTTAGGTTGAATTATTTGCGTAACCTCATGAAATTTGAGCGATACTGAGTTTTCATCAATCACTACATCTCTGCTGATTGTTACTGTGTTGGTCTGTGGGTGCAGGATTCTGTATCCTTTCTGAGTTTCACTGTACCCCACAAGAACTCCTTCCTTTGCATGAGATTCCCACTTAGAACGTTTTTCTTTGGGAACATGCACAAAAGTTTTGCTTCCGAATATCCTGAGATGCTTCAGGTTGGGCTTCTCACAGTTCCATAGCTCATATGGAGTTTTACTTGTAGCTTTACTTGGCAGTCGATTTTGAAGATAGGTAGCAGTCATGATGGCTTCTCCCCAATATGTTGTAGGTAGGTTTCCATCAAATAGCATACTTCTTCCACTTTCACAAAGAGTTCGGTTCTTTCTCTCTGCTGTGCCATTCTGCTCTGGGTTGTATGGAACGGTTGTCTGGAACACGATTCCATTCTTTTTCAGGATGGTTTGCACTTTACCACTTGTATATTCAGTTCCATTATCTGCTCGCAGTACCTTTGGTATTCTTCCAAATTTGTTAAGAACTGCAGCAAGATATTCTTCAAGTTTCTGTGGAACTTCATCTTTACTTTGAAGTAGGTAAGTAACAGTATATCTGGAATAATCATCAATGAATGTGAGAAAATATCTCTTCTTGCTGGGAGTAAGAACACTCATTGGACCACACACATCTGTATGTATCAAATCCAGTATCTGTGCAGATTTAGTAGTGCTTACTTTAGGAAACGATTTTCTGGACATTTTCCCTTTTAGGCAACTTGTGCACTTCATTGTTTGATTACACTGGTTGATTGCAATACCATTTGCAAGTTGAGCTAGTTTCTTTACTGCTTCTGGATCTCTGTGGCCTAGGCGTCTGTGCCACACATGAATACAGTCCTTATGAAAATCTTGTCTAGCACTGTAAACAGTTTCATT
This sequence comes from Ranitomeya imitator, assembly GCF_032444005.1. Taxonomy (NCBI): domain Eukaryota; kingdom Metazoa; phylum Chordata; class Amphibia; order Anura; family Dendrobatidae; genus Ranitomeya; species Ranitomeya imitator. The sequence goes on from NC_091286.1 coordinate 95,645,408, forward strand.
GCATTTCAGCTGATAAAGTTCATCTTTGATTTTTCCTTCGGCAAGGGTATGACCCTTCTTTGAAATGATGCATCTGTCATCCTTAAATGTAACTATATTTCCCTGTTGTGCAAGCTTCTTTACAGATAAAAGGTTACTTTCAAGTTTGGGAACATACAGCACGTCTTTAACTGGGATTTTTCTGACTTGTGCTGAGGATTGAACTTGACAATGGAGATAACCATCTCCTATTCCTTCTGATGTCATATAGTGACCATTAGCTAAAATTACCTTTTCAGACTTGCTTTCATCTAGATTAATGAAGAAATCTTTATCACGTGTCATGTGAGCAGTCGCTCCAGAGTCAATACACCAAACATGGTTTGCATATGGGCTTGTGCTGACCCCAAATGCAGTCGCAATACATGCATCTTCCTTCTTTACAGCTGTTTTAACCTTTTGATGACTGTCCTGCTTTTTAAACTGATTCATTCTTGCTTTCCACACTCTGCAGTCTGCTTTAAGGTGACCAGGCTTTTTACAGACAAAACATTCACGAGTTTCCTTTAAATGACTCTGAGCTTTAGAAAAGTACTGTGTCTTTAATGCTGCTTCTGCTTTGCATATATTATTGCTAATAGTCTCTGACTTTCTCTTGTATTCATCTGCAAGTTTCCCTTTCACATATTCTAGTGTGAGTTCATCATCTGGTCTGGCATCTAATGCAGTCACAAGCGTGTCATAACTTTCTGGAAGACCACTTAATAGTAATGCAGCAACATGAAAATCTTTAATTTCTTCACCAATACCCCTTAGGCGCTCCACAATCTCTAGGGTGTTTCTGATATAGTCCTGCATATGCTGGCCATCACTTAATTTAGACTGATACAGCTTTCTCATAAGATATAGCTTATTGCTGAGATTTGACCTTTCATGCACTTTCTGTAATTCTTCCCACATTTTCTTTGCAGTATCACATTTGCATACATGTACAATCTGGTTATCATCTATGCTGAGGGAAATAGTGCTTTGTGCTTTCTGATCAGTCTCTAGCCAATCACCCGGTACTGGGTCAGGCACAGGCTGTTCAATACATTTCCATGTACCCTCTCTTATAAGTAACATCTTTACCTTGAATTTCCAGGAGCTGTAATTGTGATTTGTGAGACTTGGCACTGTGTACTTCACTGCATTCCTTTCTGTAGACATTCTTGTCTCTTGTACCTTTTTTTTTTTTTTTTTGTTTGTTACTGGCCCTTTAAGCTGCGCTGTCCGGTGCTCTGTACACTGCGGTACCTTTGCGTTCCGGTGTCCTTGTATTCCGGGGGTTCCTCTGTGCTGTCTGCGCTTGGCTCGCTGCTTATTCCGGTGACTGGGCTTTTTACCATTTACTTTCCGGTGGCTGGGCCCATAACCTGTTAGCCGGAGTATTACCACAGCAGCGCGTGTTACTTCATATAAGCAGCAGAATCCAACGTAAGGCAAACTGTGTTTAATATATGCAGCTTGAACTGGAACAAAATAAGAAAGCTTTGACAGTAACTACCGATATAATCTAGTCCATGTAACACATGTCTCTCTGTGAAGGAAACAGCAGCAGAATGATGCAATCAGTGAGAGTCCTCTGACCTTTTTGTACAAACTTTAACAATCACAGCATAGCTGACAAATGAACACTCATAGACATTCAATGCAGACTACAACAGGAATGGAGTTGTTGCATTTAAACTTATTCCAACAAGATCCCACAGGCAGCATGAATCTGATCCCAGTGGCAGCATGTTAGGTATTAGTAAGTTAGGCATTTATTATGCAAAATAGGGGGCAAGTCAGTGAGGGATCAGTGACCTGTCAGCAGTCTGCATTATGAATATATTATCAGAGCACCACATACACCAGCCCCGCCATAGGGCACGAGCATATCATTAACTGCAAACTGAAAATAAAGATTAAGAAACAACCATAAGATGGATTTCATCAACCCAGGTATCATTTTATTCAGTATAACGGCGCCGACCTGACATTGTCCGTAGGTTATTGTGCACAATCCTGCTGCAGGTTCCCTTTAAGCAGCACATGAAGTCACTGCCATGTGCTGGACACAAACTGTGCTATCAAAGGGTGGAAAGTATGGTCATACTAACCAATGTGCTCTGCCATAGTATAACTACATGTTATTGATATTAATGCCAGCAGATGTCACGCATGGTCATTTTTGTGACATCATGTGATACAGACAGGCATTGTTACCTCACAACGTGATGTCACAATGATTGTAGTCTGTGTAAACTGGTGTTCCGGGGAAAATGCTCATTTCAGAACGTGAAGACAATGAGAACAGAGGTCCAAGGATCGAGGATACAGATTTTCTTTTCAGGAGGTAAAGACGAGGAGAAGCATGACCCAGGATCGAGGATACAGATTCTCTTTTCAGGCGGTGAAGACGAGGAAGCGGAGGATCCAGGATCGAGGATACAGATTCTCTTTTCAGGCGGTGAAGACGAGTAAGCGGAGAACCCAGGATCGAGGATACAGATTCTCTTTTCAGAAGGTAAAGACGAGGAAGCGGAGGACCCAGGATCGAGGATACAGATTCTCTTTTCAGGCGGTGAAGACGAGGAGAAGGAGGACCCAGGATCGAGGATACAGATTCTCTTTTCAGGAGGTGAAGACAAAGAGAAGGAGGACCCAGGATCGAGGATACAGATTCTCTTTTCAGGAGGTGAAGATGAGGAAACGGAGGACCCAGGATCGAGGATACAGATTCTCTTTTCAGGCGGTGAAGACGAGGAAGCGGAGGATCCAGGATCGAGGATACAGATTCTCTTTTCAGGAGGTGAAGACAAGGAGAAGGAGGACCCAGGATCGAGGATACAGATTCTCATTTCAGGCGGTGAAGACGAGGAAACGGAGGACCCAGGATCGAGGATACAGATTCTCTTTTCAGGCGGTGAAGACGAGGAAGCGGAGGATCCAGGATCGAGGATACAGATTCTCTTTTCAGGCTGAGAAGACGAGTAAGCGGAGGACCCAGGATCGATACAGATTCTCTTTTCAGAAGGTAAAGACGAGGAAGCGGAGGACCCAGGATCGAGGATACAGATTCTCTTTTCAGGCGGTGAAGACGAGGAGAAGGAGGATCCAGGATCGAGGATACAGATTCTCTTTTCAGGAGGTGAAGACGAGGAAACGGAGGACCCAGGATCGAGGATACAGATTCTCTTTTCAGGCGGTGAAGACGAGGAAGCGGAGGATCCAGGATCGAGGATACAGATTCTCTTTTCAGGAGGTGAGGACGAGGAAACGGAGGACCCAGGATCGAGGATACAGATTCTCTTTTCAGGCGGTGAAGACGAGGAAGCTGAGGATCCAGGATCGAGGATACAGATTCTATTTTCTGTTGGTGAAGATGAGTAAGCCGAGGACCCAGGATCGAGGATACAGATTCTCTTTTCAGAAGGTAAAGACGAGGAAGCGGAGGACCCAGGATCGAGGATACAGATTCTTTTTTCAGGCGGTGAAGACGAGGAGAAGGAGGACCCAGGATCGAGGATACAGATTCTCTTTTCAGGAGGTGAAGACAAGGAGAAGGAGGACCCAGGATCGAGGACACAGATTCTCTTTTCAGGAGGTGAAGACGAGGAAACGGAGGACCCAGGATCGAGGATACAGATTCTCTTTTCAGGCGGTGAAGACGAGGAAGCGGAGGATCCAGCATCGAGAATACAGATTCTCTTTTCAGGCGGTGAAGAGGAGGAAGCGGAGGACCCAGGATCGAGGATACTGATTCTCTTTTCAGGAGGTAAAGACGAGGAGAAGCATGACCCAGGATCGAGGATACAGATTCTCTTTTCAGGCGGTGAAGATGAGGAAACGGAGGACCCAGGATCGAGGATACAGATTCTCTTTTCAGGCGGTGAAGACGAGGAAGCGGAGTATCCAGGATCGAGGATACAGATTCTCTTTTCAGGCGGTGAAGACGAGTAAGCGGAGGACTCAGGAGCGAGGATACAGATTCTCTTTTCAGAAGGTAAAGAGGAGGAAGTGGAGGACCCAGGATCGAGGATACAGATTCTCTTTTCAGGCGGTGAAGACGAGGAGAAGGAGGACCCAGGATCGAGGATACAGATTCTCATTTCAGGCGGTGAAGACGAGGAAACGGAGGACCCAGGATCGAGGATACAGATTCTCTTTTCAGGCGGTGAAGACGAGGAAGCGGAGGATCCAGGATCGAGGATACAGATTCTCTTTTCAGGCGGTGAAGACGAGTAAGCGGAGGACCCAGGATCGATACAGATTCTCTTTTCAGAAGGTAAAGACGAGGAAGCGGAGGACCCAGGATCGAGGATACAGATTCTCTTTTCAGGAGGTGAAGACGAGGAAACGGAGGACGCAGGATCGAGGATACAGATTCTCTATTCAGGCGGTGAAGACGAGGAAGCAGAGGATCCAGGATCGAGGATACAGATTCTTTTTTCAGGCGGTGAAGACGAGGAAGCGGAGGATCCAGGATCGAGGATACAGATTCTTTTTTCAGGCGGTGAAGACGAGGAAGCGGAGGATCCAGGATCGAGGATACAGATTCTATTTTCTGTTGGTGAAGATGAGTAAGCCGAGGACCCAGGATCGAGGATACAGATTCTCTTTTCAGAAGGTAAAGACGAGGAAGCGGAGGACCCAGGATCGAGGATACAGATTCTTTTTTCAGGCGGTGAAGACGAGGAGAAGGAGGACCCAGGATCGAGGATACAGATTCTCTTTTCAGGAGGTGAAGACAAGGAGAAAGAGGACCCAGGATCGAGGATACAGATTCTCTTTTCAGGCGGTGAAGACGAGGAAGCGGAGGATCCAGCATCGAGAACACAGATTCTCTTTTCAGGCGGTGAAGAGGAGGAAGCGGAGAACCCAGGATCGAGGATACTGATTCTCTTTTCAGGAGGTAAAGACGAGGACAAGCATGACCCAGGATCGAGGATACAGATTCTCTTTTCAGGAGGTGAAGATGAGGAAACGGAGGACCCAGGATCGAGGATACAGATTCTCTTTTCAGGCGGTGAAGACGAGGAAGCGGAGTATCCAGGATCAAAGATACAGATTCTCTTTTCAGGCGGTGAAGACGAGTAAGCGGAGGACCCAGGATCGAGGATACAGATTCTCTTTTCAGAAGGTAAAGATGAGGAAGCGGAGGACCCAGGATCGAGGATACAGATTCTCTTTTCAGGCGGTGAAGACGAGGAGAAGGAGGACCCAGGATCGAGGATACAGATTCTCATTTCAGGCGGTGAAGACGAGGAAACGGAGGACCCAGGATCGAGGATACAGATTCTCTTTTCAGGCGGTGAAGACGAGGAAGCGGAGGATCCAGGATCGAGGATACAGATTCTCTTTTCAGGAGTTGAAGACAAGGAGAAAGAGGACCCAGGATCGAGGATACAGATTCTCTTTTCAGGAGGTGAAGACGAGGAAACGGAGGACCCAGGATCGAGGATACAGATTCTCTTTTCAGGCGGTGAAGACGAGGAAGCGGAGGATCCAGCATCGAGAATACAGATTCTCTTTTCAGGCGGTGAAGAGGAGGAAGCGGAGGACCCAGGATCGAGGATACTGATTCTCTTTTCAGAAGGTAAAGACGAGGAGAAGCATGACCCAGGATCGAGGATACAGATTCTCTTTTCAGGAGGTGAAGATGAGGAAACGGAGGACCCAGGATCGAGGATACAGATTCTCTTTTCAGGCGGTGAAGACGAGGAAGCTGAGTATCCAGGATCAAGGATACAGATTCTCTTTTCAGGCGGTGAAGACGAGTAAGCGGAGGACCCAGGATCGAGGATACAGATTCTCTTTTCAGAAGGTAAAGATGAGGAAGCGGAGGACCCAGGATCGAGGATACAGATTCTCTTTTCAGGCGGTGAAGACGAGGAGAAGGAGGACCCAGGATCGAGGATACAGATTCTCATTTCAGGCGGTGAAGACGAGGAAACGGAGGACCCAGGATCGAGGATACAGATTCTCTTTTCAGGCGGTGAAGACGAGGAAGCGGAGGATCCAGGATCGAGGATACAGATTCTCTTTTCAGGCGGTGAAGACGAGTAAGCGGAGGACCCAGGATCGATACAGATTCTCTTTTCAGAAGGTAAAGACGAGGAAGCGGAGGACCCAGGATCGAGGATACAGATTCTCTTTTCAGGCGGTGAAGACGAGGAGAAGGAGGACCCAGGATCGAGGATACAGATTCTCTTTTCAGGCGGTGAAGACGAGGAAGCGGAGGATCCAGGATCGAGGATACAGATTCTCTTTTCAGGCGGTGAAAACAAGGAAGCGGAGGATCCAGGATCGAGGATACAGATTCTCTTTTCAGGCGGTGAAGACGAGTAAGCGGAGAACCCAGGATCGAGGATACAGATTCTCTTTTCAGGCTGAGAAGACGAGTAAGCGGAGGACCCAGGATCGAGGATACAGATTCTCTTTTCAGGCGGTGAAGACGAGGAAGCGGAGGATCCAGGATCGAGGATACAGATTCTCTTTTCAGGCGGTGAAGACGAGTAAGCGGAGGACCCAGGATCGATACAGATTCTCTTTTCAGAAGGTAAAGACGAGGAAGCGGAGGACCCAGGATCGAGGATACAGATTCTCTTTTCAGGCGGTGAAGACGAGGAGAAGGAGGACCCAGGATCGAGGATACAGATTCTCTTTTCAGGAGGTGAAGACGAGGAAACGGAGGATCCAGGATCGAGGATACAGATTCTCTTTTCAGGAGGTGAAGACGAGGAAACGGAGGACCCAGGATCGAGGATACAGATTCTCTTTTCAGGCGGTGAAAACGAGGAAGCAGAGGATCCAGGATCGAGGATACAGATTCTCTTTTCAGGCGGTGAAGACGAGGAAGCAGAGGATCCAGGATCGAGGATACAGATTCTCGTTTCAGGCGGTGAAGACGAGGAAGCGGAGGATCCAGGATCGAGGATACAGATTCTCTTTTCAGGCGGTGAAGACGAGGAAGCGGAAGGTCCAGGATCGAGGATACAGATTCTATTTTCTGTTGGTGAAGATGAGTAAGCCGAGGTCCCAGGATCGAGGATACAGATTCTCTTTTCAGAAGGTAAAGACGAGGAAGCGGAGGACCCAGGATCGAGGATACAGATTCTTTTTTCAGGCGGTGAAGACGAGGAGAAGGAGGACCCAGGATCGAGGATACAGATTCTCTTTTCAGGAGGTGAAGACAAGGAGAAGGAGGACCCAGGATCGAGGACACAGATTCTCTTTTCAGGAGGTGAAGACGAGGAAACGGAGGACCCAGGATCGAGGATACAGATTCTCTTTTCAGGCGGTGAAGACGAGGAAGCGGAGGATCCAACATCGAGAATACAGATTCTCTTTTCAGGAGTTGAAGATGAGGAAACGGAGGACCCAGGATCGAGGATACAGATTCTCTTTTCAGGCGGTGAAGACGAGGAAGCGGAGGATCCAGGATCGAGGATACAGATTCTCTTTTCAGGAGGTGAAGACAAGGAGAAGGAGGACCCAGGATCGAGGATACAGATTCTCATTTCAGGCGGTGAAGACGAGGAAACGGAGGACCCAGGATCGAGGATACAGATTCTCTTTTCAGGCGGTGAAGACGAGGAAGCGGAGGATCCAGGATCGAGGATACAGATTCTCTTTTCAGGCTGAGAAGACGAGTAAGCGGAGGACCCAGGATCGATACAGATTCTCTTTTCAGAAGGTAAAGACGAGGAAGCGGAGGACCCAGGATCGAGGATACAGATTCTCTTTTCAGGCGGTGAAGACGAGGAGGTGAAGACAAGGAGAAGGAGGACCCAGGATCGAGGACACAGATTCTCTTTTCAGGAGGTGAAGACGAGGAAACGGAGGACCCAGGATCGAGGATACAGATTCTCTTTTCAGGCGGTGAAGACGAGGAAGCGGAGGATCCAACATCGAGAATACAGATTCTCTTTTCAGGCGGTGAAGAGGAGGAAGCGGAGGACCGAGGAGAAGCATGACCCAGGATCGAGGATACAGATTCTCTTTTCAGGAGGTGAAGATGAGGAAACGGAGGACCCAGGATCGAGGATACAGATTCTCTTTTCAGGCGGTGAAGACGAGGAAGCGGAGTATCCAGGATCAAGGATACAGATTCTCTTTTCAGAAGGTAAAGATGAGGAAGCGGAGGACCCAGGATCGAGGATACAGATTCTCTTTTCAGGCGGTGAAGACGAGGAGAAAGAGGACCCAGGATCGAGGATACAGATTCTCATTTCAGGCGGTGAAGACGAGGAGAAGGAGGACCCAGAATCGAGGATACAGATTCTCTTTTCAGGCGGTGAAGACGAGGAAGCGGAGGATCCAGGATCGAGGATACAGATTCTCTTTTCAGGCGTTGAAGACGAGTAAGCGGAGGACCCAGGATCGATACAGATTCTCTTTTCAGAAGGTAAAGACGAGGAAGCGGAGGACCCAGGATCGAGGATACAGATTCTCTTTTCAGGAGGTGAAGATGAGGAAACGGAGGACCCAGGATCGAGGATACAGATTCTCTTTTCAGGCGGTGAAGACGAGGAAGCGGAGGATCCAGGATCGAGGATACAGATTCTCTTTTCAGGCGGTGAAGACGAGGAAGCGGAGGATCCAGGATCGAGGATACAGATTCTTTTTTCTGTTGGTGAAGATGAGTAAGCCGAGGACCCAGGATCGAGGATACAGATTCTCTTTTCAGGCGGTGAAGACGAGTAAGCGGAGGACCCAGGATCGATACAGATTCTCTTTTCAGAAGGTAAAGACGAGGAAGCGGAGGACCCAGGATCGAGGATACAGATTCTCTTTTCAGGCAATGAAGACGAGGAGAAGGAGGACCCAGGATCGAGGATACAGATTCTCTTTTCAGGCGGTGAAGACGAGGAAGCGGAGGATCCAGGATCGAGGATACAGATTCTCTTTTCAGGCGGTGAAAACAAGGAAGCGGAGGATCCAGGATCGAGGATACAGATTCTCTTTTCAGGCGGTGAAGACGAGTAAGCGGAGAACCCAGGATCGAGGATACAGATTCTCTTTTCAGAAGGTAAAGACGAGGAAGCGGAGGACCCAGGATCGAGGATACAGATTCTCTTTTCAGGCGGTGAAGACGAGGAGAAGGAGGACCCAGGATCGAGGATACAGATTCTCATTTCAGGCGGTGAAGACGAGGAAACGGAGGACCCAGGATCGAGGATACAGATTCTCTTTTCAGGCGGTGAAGACGAGGAAGCGGAGGATCCAGGATCGAGGATACAGATTCTCTTTTCAGGCGTTGAAGACGAGTAAGCGGAGGACCCAGGATCGATACAGATTCTCTTTTCAGAAGGTGAAGACGAGGAAACGGAGGACCCAGGATCGAGGATACAGATTCTCTTTTCAGGCGGTGAAGACGAGGAAGCGGAGGATCCAGGATCGAGGATACAGATTCTCTTTTCAGGCGGTGAAGACGAGGAAGCGGAGGATCCAGGATCGAGGACACAGATTCTTTTTTCTGCTGGTGAACATGAGTAAGCCGAGGACCCAGGATCGAGGATACAGATTCTCTTTTCAGGCGGTGAAGACTAGTAAGCGGAGGACCCAGGATCGATACAGATTCTCTTTTCAGAAGGTAAAGACGAGGAAGCGGAGGACCCAGGATCGAGGATACAGATTCTCTTTTCAGGCGGTGAAGACGAGGAGAAGGAGGACCCAGGATCGAGGATACAGATTCTCTTTTCAGGCGGTGAAGACGAGGAAGCGGAGGATCCAGGATCGAGGATACAGATTCTCTTTTCAGGCGGTGAAAACAAGGAAGCGGAGGATCCAGGATCGAGGATACAGATTCTCTTTTCAGAAGGTAAAGACGAGGAAGCGGAGGACCCAGGATCGAGGATACAGATTCTCTTTTCAGGCGGTGAAGACGAGGAGAAGGAGGACCCAGGATCGAGGATACAGATTCTCTTTTCAGGAGGTGAAGACAAAGAGAAGGAGGACCCAGGATCGAGGATACAGATTCTCTTTTCAGGAGGTGAAGACGAGGAAACGGAGGACCCAGGATCGAGGATACAGATTCTCTTTTCAGGCGGTGAAGACGAGGAAGCGGAGGATCCAGGATCGAGGATACAGATTCTCTTTTCAGGCGGTGAAGACGAGGAAGCGGAGGATCCAGGATCGAGGATACAGATTCTTTTTTCTGCTGGTGAAGATGAGTAAGCCGAGGACCCAGGATCGAGGATACAGATTCTCTTTTCAGGCGGTGAAGACTAGTAAGCGGAGGACCCAGGATCGATACAGATTCTCTTTTCAGAAGGTAAAGACGAGGAAGCGGAGGACCCAGGATCGAGGATACAGATTCTCTTTTCAGGCGGTGAAGACGAGGAGAAGGAGGACCCAGGATCGAGGATACAGATTCTCTTTTCAGGCGGTGAAGACGAGGAAGCGGAGGATCCAGGATCGAGGATACAGATTCTCTTTTCAGGCGGTGAAAACAAGGAAGCGGAGGATCCAGGATCGAGGATACAGATTCTCTTTTCAGGCGGTGAAGACGAGTAAGCGGAGAACCCAGGATCGAGGATACAGATTCTCTATTCAGAAGGTAAAGACGAGGAAGCGGAGGACCCAGGATCGAGGATACAGATTCTCTTTTCAGGCGGTGAAGACGAGGAGAAGGAGGACCCAGGATCGAGGATACAGATTCTCTTTTCAGGAGGTGAAGACAAAGAGAAGGAGGACCCAGGATCGAGGATACAGATTCTCTTTTCAGGAGGTGAAGACGAGGAAACGGAGGACCCAGGATCGAGGATACAGATTCTCTTTTCAGGCGGTGAAGACGAGGAAGCGGAGGATCCAGGATCGAGGATACAGATTCTCTTTTCAGGTGGTGAAGACGAGGAAGCGGAGGATCCAGGATCGAGGATACAGATTCTCTTTTCAGGAGGTGAAGACAAGGAGAAGGAGGACACAGGATCGAGGATACAGATTCTCATTTCAGGCGGTGAAGACGAGGAAACGGAGGACCCAGGATCGAGGATACAGATTCTCTTTTCAGGCGGTGAAGACGAGGAAGCGGAGGATCCAGGATCGAGGATACAGATTATCTTTTCAGGAGGTGATGACGAGGAAACGGAGGACCCAGGATCGAGGATACAGATTCTCTTTTCAGGCGGTGAAGACGAGGAAGCAGAGGATCCAGGATCGAGGATACAGATTCTCTTTGCAGGCGGTGAAGACGAGGAAGCAGAGGATCCAGGATCGAGGATACAGATTCTCTTTTCAGGCGGTGAAGACGAGGAAGCGGAGGATCCAGGATCGAGGATACAGATTCTCTTTTCAGGCGGTGAAGACGAGGAAGCGGAGGATCCAGGATCGAGGATACAGATTCTATTTTCTGTTGGTGAAGATGAGTAAGCCGAGGTCCCAGGATCGAGGATACAGATTCTCTTTTCAGAAGGTAAAGACGAGGAAGCGGAGGACCCAGGATCGAGGATACAGATTCTTTTTTCAGGCGGTGAAGACGAGGAGAAGGAGGACCCAGGATCGAGGATACAGATTCTCTTTTCAGGAGGTGAAGACAAGGAGAAGGAGGACCCAGGATCGAGGACACAGATTCTCTTTTCAGGAGGTGAAGACGAGGAAACGGAGGACCCAGGATCGAGGATACAGATTCTCTTTTCAGGCGGTGAAGACGAGGAAGCGGAGGATCCAACATCGAGAATACAGATTCTCTTTTCAGGCGGTGAAGAGGAGGAAGCGGAGGACCCAGGATCGAGGATACTGATTCTCTTTTCAGGAGGTAAAGACGAGGAGAAGCATGACCCAGGATCGAGGATACAGATTCTCTTTTCAGGAGGTGAAGATGAGGAAACGGAGGACCCAGGATCGAGGATACAGATTCTCTTTTCAGGCGGTGAAGACGAGGAAGCGGAGTATCCAGGATCAAGGATACAGATTCTCTTTTCAGGCGGTGAAGACGAGTAAGCGGAGGACCCAGGATCGAGGATACAGATTCTCTTTTCAGAAGGTAAAGATGAGGAAGCGGAGGACCCAGGATCGAGGATACAGATTCTCTTTTCAGGCGGTGAAGACGAGGAGAAGGAGGACCCAGGATCGAGGATACAGATTCTCATTTCAGGCGGTGAAGACGAGGAAACGGAGGACCCAGGATCGAGGATACAGATTCTCTTTTCAGGCGGTGAAGACGAGGAAGCGGAGGATCCAGGATCGAGGATACAGATTCTCTTTTCAGGCGGTGAAGACGAGTAAGCGGAGGACCCAGGATCGATACAGATTCTCTTTTCAGAAGGTAAAGACGAGGAAGCGGAGGACCCAGGATCGAGGATACAGATTCTCTTTTCAGGAGGTGAAGACGAGGAAACGGAGGACCCAGGATCGAGGATACAGATTCTCTTTTCAGGCGGTGAAGACGAGGAAGCGGAGGATCCAGGATCGAGGATACAGATTCTCTTTTCAGGCGGTGAAGACGAGGAAGCGGAGGATCCAAGATCGAGGATACAGATTCTCTTTTCAGGTGGTGAAGACGAGGAAGCGGAGGATCCAGGATCGAGGATACAGATTCTATTTTCTGTTGGTGAAGATGAGTAAGCCGAGGACCCAGGATCGAGGATACAGATTCTCTTTTCAGAAGGTAAAGACGAGGAAGCGGAGGACCCAGGATCGAGGATACAGATTCTTTTTTCAGGCGGTGAAGACGAGGAGAAGGAGGACCCAGGATCGAGGATACAGATTCTCTTTTCAGGAGGTGAAGACAAGGAGAAAGAGGACCCAGGATCGAGGATACAGATTCTCTTTTCAGGAGGTGAAGACGAGGAAACGGAGGACCCAGGATCGAGGATACAGATTCTCTTTTCAGGCGGTGAAGACGAGGAAGCAGAGGATCCAGCATCGAGAATACAGATTCTTTTTTCAGGCGGTGAAGAGGAGGAAGCGGAGGATCCAGCATCGAGAATACAGATTCTCTTTTCAGGCGGTGAAGACGAGGAGACGGAGGACCCAGGATCGAGGATACAGATTCTCTTTTCAGGCGGTGAAGACGAGGAGAAGCATGACCCAGGATCGAGGATACAGATTCTCTTTTCAGGAGGTGAATATGAGGAAACGGAGGACCCAGGATCGAGGATACAGATTCTCTTTTCAGGCGGTGAAGACGAGGAAGCGGAGTATCCAGGATCAAGGATACAGATTCTCTTTTCAGGCGGTGAAGATGAGCAAGCGGAGGACCCAGGATCGAGGATACAGATTCTCTTTTCAGAAGGTAAAGATGAGGAAGCGGAGGACCCAGGATCGAGGATACAGATTCTCTTTTCAGGCGGTGAAGACGAGGAGAAGGAGGACCCAGGATCGAGGATACAGATTCTCATTTCAGGCGGTGAAGACGAGGAAACGGAGGACCCAGGATCGAGGATACAGATTCTCTTTTCAGGAGGTGAAGACGAGGAAGCGGAGGATCCAGGATCGATACAGATTCTCTTTTCAGAAGGTAAAGACGAGGAAGCGGAGGACCCAGGATCGAGGATACAGATTCTCTTTTCAGGCGGTGAAGACGAGGAAACGGAGGACCCAGGATCGAGGATACAGATTCTCTTTTCAGGCGGTGAAGACGAGGAAACGGAGGACCCAGGATCGAGGATACAGATTCTCTTTTCAGGCGGTGAAGACGAGTAAGCGGAGGACCCAGGATCGAGGATACAGATTCTCTTTTCAGAAGGTAAAGACGAGGAAGCGGAGGACCCAGGATCGAGGATACAGATTCTCTTTTCAGGCGGTGAAGACGAGGAGAAGGAGGACCCAGGATCGAGGATACAGATTCTCTTTTCAGGAGGTGAAGACGAGGAAACGGAGGACCCAGGATCGAGGATACAGATTCTATTTTCAGGCGGTGAAGACGAGATAGCGGAGGATCCAGGATCGAGGATACAGATTCTCTTTTCAGGCGGTGAAGACGAGGAAGCGGAGGATCCAGGATCGAGGATACAGATTCTATTTTCTATTGGTGAAGATGAGTAAGCCGAGGACCCAGGATCGAGGATACAGATTCTCTTTTCAGAAGGTAAAGACGAGGAAGCGGAGGACCCAGGATCGAGGATACAGATTCTTTTTTCAGGCGGTGAAGACGAGGAGAAGGAGGACCCAGGATCGAGGATACAGATTCTCTTTTCAGGAGGTGAAGACGAGGAGAATGAGGACCCAGGATCGAGGATACAGATTCTCTTTTCAGGAGGTGAAGACGAGGAGAAAGAGGACCCAGGATCGAGGATACAGATTCTCTTTTCAGGAGGTGAAGACGAGGAAACGGAGGACCCAGGATCGAGGATACAGATTCTCTTTTCAGGCGGTGAAGACGAGGAAGCAGAGGATCCAGCATCGAGAATACAGATTCTCTTATCAGGCGGTGAAGAGGAGGAAGTGGAGGATCCAGCATCGAGAATACAGGTTCTCTTTTCCGGCGGTGAAGAGGAGGAAGCGGAGGACCCAGGATCGAGGATACTGATTCTCTTTTCAGGAAGTAAAGACGAGGAGAAGCATGACCCAGGATCGAGGATACAGATTCTCATTTCAGGCGGTGAAGACGAGGAAGCGGAGTATCCAGGATCAAGGATACAGATTCTCTTTTCAGGCGGTGAAGACGAGTAAGCGGAGGACCCAGGATCGAGGATACAGATTCTCTTTTCAGAAGGTAAAGATGAGGAAGCGGAGGACCCAGGATCGAGGATACAGATTCTCTTTTCAGGCGGTGAAGACGAGGAGAAGGAGGACCCAGGATCGAGGATACAGATTCTCATTTCAGGCGGTGAAGACGAGGAAACGGAGGACCCAGGATCGAGGATACAGATTCTCTTTTCAGGCGGTGAAGACGAGGAAGCGGAGGATCCAGGATCGAGGATACAGATTCTCTTTTCAGGCGGTGAAGACGAGTAAGCGGAGGACCCAGGATCGATACAGATTCTCTTTTCAGAAGGTAAAGACGAGGAAGCGGAGGACCCAGGATCGAGGATACAGATTCTCTTTTCAGGCGGTGAAGACGAGGAGAAGGAGGACCCAGGATCGAGGATACAGATTCTCTTTTCAGGAGGTGAAGACGAGGAAACGGAGGACCCAGGATCGAGGATACAGATTCTCTTTTCAGGCGGTGAAGACGAGGAAGCGGAGGATCCAGGATCGAGGATACAGATTCTCTTTTCAGGAGGTAAAGACGAGGAAACGGAGGACCCAGGATCGAGGATACAGATTCTCTTTTCAGGCGGTGAAGACGAGGAAGCGGAGGATCCAGGATCGAGGATACAGATTCTCTTTTCAGGCGGTGAAGACGAGGAAGCGGAGGATCCAGGATCGAGGATACAGATTCTCTTTTCAGGCGGTGAAGACGAGGAAGCGGAGGATCCAGCATCGAGAATACAGATTCTCTTTTCAGGCGGTGAAGACGAGGAAGCAGAGGATCCAGCATCGAGAATACAGATTCTCTTTTCAGGCGGTGAAGAGGAGGGAGCGGAGGACCCAGGATCGAGGATACTGATTCTCTTTTCAGGAGGTAAAGACGAGGAGAAGCATGACCCAGGATCGAGGATACAGATTCTCTTTTCAGGAGGTGAAGATGAGGAAACGGAGGACCCAGGATCGAGGATACAGATTCTCTTTTCAGGCGGTGAAGACGAGGAAGCGGAGTATCCAGGATCAAGGATACAGATTCTCTTTTCAGGCGGTGAAGACGAGTAAGCGGAGGACCCAGGATCGAGGATACAGAT
The DNA here is from genome assembly GCF_032444005.1 of Ranitomeya imitator. NCBI lineage: Eukaryota > Metazoa > Chordata > Amphibia > Anura > Dendrobatidae > Ranitomeya > Ranitomeya imitator. The sequence continues at coordinate 95,661,139 of NC_091286.1, forward strand.
TCTCTTTTCAGAAGGTAAAGATGAGGAAGCGGAGGACCCAGGATCGAGGATACAGATTCTCTTTTCAGGCGGTGAAGACGAGGAGAAGGAGGACCCAGGATCGAGATTACAGATTCTCATTTCAGGCGGTGAAGACGAGGAAACGGAGGACCCAGGATCGAGGATACAGATTCTCTTTTCAGGCGGTGAAGACGAGGAAGCGGAGGATCCAGGATCGAGGATACAGATTCTCTTTTCAGGCGGTGAAGACGAGTAAGCGGAGGACCCAGGATCGATACAGATTCTCTTTTCAGAAGGTAAAGACAAGGAAGCGGAGGACCCAGGATCGAGGATACAGATTCTCTTTTCAGGCGGTGAAGACGAGGAGAAGGAGGACCCAGGATCGAGGATACAGATTCTCTTTTCAGGAGGTGAAGACGAGGAAACGGAGGACTCAGGATCAAGGATACAGATTCTCTTTTCAGGCGGTGAAGACGAGGAAGCGGAGGATCCAGGATCGAGGATACAGATTCTCTTTTCAGGCGGTGAAGACGAGTAAGCGGAGAACCCAGGATCGAGGATACAGATTCTCTTTTCAGAAGGTAAAGACGAGGAAGCGGAGGAGCCAGGATCGAGGATACAGATTCTCTTTTCAGGCGGTGAAGACGAGGAGAAGGAGGACCCAGGATCGAGGATACAGATTCTCTTTTCAGGAGGTGAAGACAAAGAGGAGGACCCAGGATCGAGGATACAGATTCTCTTTTCAGGCGGTGAAGACGAGGAGAAGTAGGACCCAGGATCGAGGATACAGATTCTCTTTTCAGGAGGTGAAGACGAGGAAACGGAGGATCCAGGATCGAGGATACAGATTCTCTTTTCAGGAGGTGAAGACGAGGAAACGGAGGACCCAGGATCGAGGATACAGATTCTCTTTTCAGGCGGTGAAGACGAGGAAGCAGAGGATCCAGGATCGAGGATACAGATTCTCTTTTCAGGCGGTGAAGACGAGGAAGCAGAGGATCCAGGATCGAGGATACAGATTCTCTTTTCAGGCGGTGAAGACGAGGAAGCGGAGGATCCAGGATCGAGGATACAGATTCTCTTTTCAGGCGGTGAAGACGAGGAAGCGGAAGGTCCAGGATCGAGGATACAGATTCTATTTTCTGTTGGTGAAGATGAGTAAGCCGAGGTCCCAGGATCGAGGATACAGATTCTCTTTTCAGAAGGTAAAGACGAGGAAGCGGAGGACCCAGGATCGAGGATACAGATTCTTTTTTCAGGCGGTGAAGACGAGGAGAAGGAGGACCCAGGATCGAGGATACAGATTCTCTTTTCAGGAGGTGAAGACAAGGAGAAGGAGGACCCAGGATCGAGGACACAGATTCTCTTTTCAGGAGGTGAAGACGAGGAAACGGAGGACCCAGGATCGAGGATACAGATTCTCTCTTCAGGCGGTGAAGACGAGGAAGCGGAGGATCCAACATCGAGAATACAGATTCTCTTTTCAGGCGGTGAAGAGGAGGAAGCGGAGGACCCAGGATCGAGGATACTGATTCTCTTTTCAGGAGGTAAAGACGAGGAGAAGCATGACCCAGGATCGAGGATACAGATTCTCTTTTCAGGAGGTGAAGATGAGGAAACGGAGGACCCAGGATCGAGGATACAGATTCTCTTTTTAGGCGGTGAAGACGAGGAAGCGGAGTATCCAGGATCAAGGATACAGATTCTCTTTTCAGAAGGTAAAGATGAGGAAGCGGAGGACCCAGGATCGAGGATACAGATTCTCTTTTCAGGCGGTGAAGACGAGGAGAAAGAGGACCCAGGATCGAGGATACAGATTCTCATTTCAGGCGGTGAAGACGAGGAGAAGGAGGACCCAGGATCGAGGATACAGATTCTCTTTTCAGGCGGTGAAGACGAGGAAGCGGAGGATCCAGGATCGAGGATACAGATTCTCTTTTCAGGCGTTGAAGACGAGTAAGCGGAGGACCCAGGATCGATACAGATTCTCTTTTCAGAAGGTAAAGACGAGGAAGCGGAGGACCCAGGATCGAGGATACAGATTCTCTTTTCAGGAGGTGAAGACGAGGAAACGGAGGACCCAGGATCGAGGATACAGATTCTCTTTTCAGGCGGTGAAGACGAGGAAGCGGAGGATCCAGGATCGAGGATACAGATTCTCTTTTCAGGCGGTGAAGACGAGGAAGCGGAGGATCCAGGATCGAGGATACAGATTCTTTTTTCTGTTGGTGAAGATGAGTAAGCCGAGGACCCAGGATCGAGGATACAGATTCTCTTTTCAGGCGGTGAAGACGAGTAAGCGGAGGACCCAGGATCGATACAGATTCTCTTTTCAGAAGGTAAAGACGAGGAAGCGGAGGACCCAGGATCGAGGATACAGATTCTCTTTTCAGGCGGTGAAGACGAGGAGAAGGAGGACCCAGGATCGAGGATACAGATTCTCTTTTCAGGCGGTGAAGACGAGGAAGCGGAGGATCCAGGATCGAGGATACAGATTCTCTTTTCAGGCGGTGAAAACAAGGAAGCGGAGGATCCAGGATCGAGGATACAGATTCTCTTTTCAGGCGGTGAAGACGAGTAAGCGGAGAACCCAGGATCGAGGATACAGATTCTCTTTTCAGAAGGTAAAGACGAGGAAGCGGAGGACCCAGGATCGAGGATACAGATTCTCTTTTCAGGCGGTGAAGACGAGGAGAAGGAGGACCCAGGATCGAGGATACAGATTCTCATTTCAGGCGGTGAAGACGAGGAAACGGAGGACCCAGGATACAGATTCTCTTTTCAGGCGGTGAAGACGAGGAAGCGGAGGATCCAGGATCGAGGATACAGATTCTCTTTTCAGGCGTTGAAGACGAGTAAGCGGAGGACCCAGGATCGATACAGATTCTCTTTTCAGAAGGTGAAGACGAGGAAACGGAGGACCCAGGATCGAGGATACAGATTCTCTTTTCAGGCGGTGAAGACGAGGAAGCGGAGGATCCAGGATCGAGGATACAGATTCTCTTTTCAGGCGGTGAAGACGAGGAAGCGGAGGATCCAGGATCGAGGATACAGATTCTTTTTTCTGCTGGTGAAGATGAGTAAGCCGAGGACCCAGGATCGAGGATACAGATTCTCTTTTCAGGCGGTGAAGACTAGTAAGCGGAGGACCCAGGATCGATACAGATTCTCTTTTCAGAAGGTAAAGACGAGGAAGCGGAGGACCCAGGATCGAGGATACAGATTCTCTTTTCAGGCGGTGAAGACGAGGAGAAGGAGGACCCAGGATCGAGGATACAGATTCTCTTTTCAGGCGGTGAAGACGAGGAAGCGGAGGATCCAGGATCGAGGATACAGATTCTCTTTTCAGGCGGTGAAAACAAGGAAGCGGAGGATCCAGGATCGAGGATACAGATTCTCTTTTCAGAAGGTAAAGACGAGGAAGCGGAGGACCCAGGATCGAGGATACAGATTCTCTTTTCAGGCGGTGAAGACGAGGAGAAGGAGGACCCAGGATCGAGGATACAGATTCTCTTTTCAGGAGGTGAAGACAAAGAGAAGGAGGACCCAGGATCGAGGATACAGATTCTCTTTTCAGGAGGTGAAGACGAGGAAACGGAGGACCCAGGATCGAGGATACAGATTCTCTTTTCAGGCGGTGAAGACGAGGAAGCGGAGGATCCAGGATCGAGGATACAGATTCTCTTTTCAGGCGGTGAAGACGAGGAAGCGGAGGATCCAGGATCGAGGATACAGATTCTTTTTTCTGCTGGTGAAGATGAGTAAGCCGAGGACCCAGGATCGAGGATACAGATTCTCTTTTCAGGCGGTGAAGACTAGTAAGCGGAGGACCCAGGATCGATACAGATTCTCTTTTCAGAAGGTAAAGATGAGGAAGCGGAGGACCCAGGATCGAGGATACAGATTCTCTTTTCAGGCGGTGAAGACGAGGAGAAGGAGGACCCAGGATCGAGGATACAGATTCTCTTTTCAGGCGGTGAAGACGAGGAAGCGGAGGATCCAGGATCGAGGATACAGATTCTCTTTTCAGGCGGTGAAGACGAGGAAGCGGAAGGTCCAGGATCGAGGATACAGATTCTATTTTCTGTTGGTGAAGATGAGTAAGCCGAGGTCCCAGGATCGAGGATACAGATTCTCTTTTCAGAAGGTAAAGACGAGGAAGCGGAGGACCCAGGATCGAGGATACAGATTCTTTTTTCAGGCGGTGAAGACGAGGAGAAGGAGGACCCAGGATCGAGGATACAGATTCTCTTTTCAGGAGGTGAAGACAAGGAGAAGGAGGACCCAGGATCGAGGACACAGATTCTCTTTTCAGGAGGTGAAGACGAGGAAACGGAGGACCCAGGATCGAGGATACAGATTCTCTTTTCAGGCGGTGAAGACGAGGAAGCGGAGGATCCAACATCGAGAATACAGATTCTCTTTTCAGGCGGTGAAGAGGAGGAAGCGGAGGACCCAGGATCGAGGATACTGATTCTCTTTTCAGGAGGTAAAGACGAGGAGAAGCATGACCCAGGATCGAGGATACAGATTCTCTTTTCAGGAGGTGAAGATGAGGAAACGGAGAACCCAGGATCGAGGATACAGATTCTCTTTTCAGGCGGTGAAGACGAGGAAGCGGAGTATCCAGGATCAAGGATACAGATTCTCTTTTCAGAAGGTAAAGATGAGGAAGCGGAGGACCCAGGATCGAGGATACAGATTCTCTTTTCAGGCGGTGAAGACGAGGAGAAAGAGGACCCAGGATCGAGGATACAGATTCTCATTTCAGGCGGTGAAGACGAGGAGAAGGAGGACCCAGGATCGAGGATACAGATTCTCTTTTCAGGCGGTGAAGACGAGGAAGCGGAGGATCCAGGATCGAGGATACAGATTCTCTTTTCAGGCGCTGAAGACGAGTAAGCGGAGGACCCAGGATCGATACAGATTCTCTTTTCAGAAGGTAAAGACGAGGAAGCGGAGGACCCAGGATCGAGGATACAGATTCTCTTTTCAGGAGGTGAAGACGAGGAAACGGAGGACCCAGGATCGAGGATACAGATTCTCTTTTCAGGCGGTGAAGACGAGGAAGCGGAGGATCCAGGATCGAGGATACAGATTCTTTTTTCTGTTGGTGAAGATGAGTAAGCCGAGGACCCAGGATCGAGGATACAGATTCTCTTTTCAGGCGGTGAAGACGAGTAAGCGGAGGACCCAGGATCGATACAGATTCTCTTTTCAGAAGGTAAAGACGAGGAAGCGGAGGACCCAGGATCGAGGATACAGATTCTCTTTTCAGGCGGTGAAGACGAGGAGAAGGAGGACCCAGGATCGAGGATACAGATTCTCTTTTCAGGCGGTGAAGACGAGGAAGCGGAGGATCCAGGATCGAGGATACAGATTCTCTTTTCAGGCGGTGAAAACAAGGAAGCGGAGGATCCAGGATCGAGGATACAGATTCTCTTTTCAGGCGGTGAAGACGAGTAAGCGGAGAACCCAGGATCGAGGATACAGATTCTCTTTTCAGAAGGTAAAGACGAGGAAGCGGAGGACCCAGGATCGAGGATACAGATTCTCTTTTCAGGCGGTGAAGACGAGGAGAAGGAGGACCCAGGATCGAGGATACAGATTCTCTTTTCAGGAGGTGAAGACAAAGAGAAGGAGGACCCAGGATCGAGGATACAGATTCTCATTTCAGGCGGTGAAGACGAGGAAACGGAGGACCCAGGATACAGATTCTCTTTTCAGGCGGTGAAGACGAGGAAGCGGAGGATGCAGGATCGAGGATACAGATTCTCTTTTCAGGCGTTGAAGACGAGTAAGCGGAGGACCCAGGATCGATACAGATTCTCTTTTCAGAAGGTGAAGACGAGGAAACGGAGGACCCAGGATCGAGGATACAGATTCTCTTTTCAGGCGGTGAAGACGAGGAAGCGGAGGATCCAGGATCGAGGATACAGATTCTCTTTTCAGGCGGTGAAGACGAGGAAGCGGAGGATCCAGGATCGAGGATACAGATTCTTTTTTCTGCTGGTGAAGATGAGTAAGCCGAGGACCCAGGATCGAGGATACAGATTCTCTTTTCAGGCGGTGAAGACTAGTAAGCGGAGGACCCAGGATCGATACAGATTCTCTTTTCAGAAGGTAAAGACGAGGAAGCGGAAGACCCAGGATCGAGGATACAGATTCTCTTTTCAGGCGGTAAAGACGAGGAGAAGGAGGACCCAGGATCGAGGATACAGATTCTCTTTTCAGGCGGTGAAGACGAGGAAGCGGAGGATCCAGGATCGAGGATACAGATTCTCTTTTCAGGCGGTGAAAACAAGGAAGCGGAGGATCCAGGATCGAGGATACAGATTCTCTTTTCAGAAGGTAAAGACGAGGAAGCGGAGGACCCAGGATCGAGGATACAGATTCTCTTTTCAGGCGGTGAAGACGAGGAGAAGGAGGACCCAGGATCGAGGATACAGATTCTCTTTTCAGGAGGTGAAGACAAAGAGAAGGAGGACCCAGGATCGAGGATACAGATTCTCTTTTCAGGAGGTGAAGACGAGGAAACGGAGGACCCAGGATCGAGGATACAGATTCTCTTTTCAGGCGGTGAAGACGAGGAAGCGGAGGATCCAGGATCGAGGATACAGATTCTCTTTTCAGGCGGTGAAGACGAGGAAGCGGAGGATCCAGGATCGAGGATACAGATTCTTTTTTCTGCTGGTGAAGATGAGTAAGCCGAGGACCCAGGATCGAGGATACAGATTCTCTTTTCAGGCGGTGAAGACTAGTAAGCGGAGGACCCAGGATCGATACAGATTCTCTTTTCAGAAGGTAAAGACGAGGAAGCGGAGGACCCAGGATCGAGGATACAGATTCTCTTTTCAGGCGGTGAAGACGAGGAGAAGGAGGACCCAGGATCGAGGATACAGATTCTCTTTTCAGGCGGTGAAGACGAGGAAGCGGAGGATCCATGATCGAGGATACAGATTCTCTTTTCAGGCGGTGAAGACGAGGAAGCGGAAGGTCCAGGATCGAGGATACAGATTCTATTTTCTGTTGGTGAAGATGAGTAAGCCGAGGTCCCAGGATCGAGGATACAGATTCTCTTTTCAGAAGGTAAAGACGAGGAAGCGGAGGACCCAGGATCGAGGATACAGATTCTTTTTTCAGGCGGTGAAGACGAGGAGAAGGAGGACCCAGGATCGAGGATACAGATTCTCTTTTCAGGAGGTGAAGACAAGGAGAAGGAGGACCCAGGATCGAGGACACAGATTCTCTTTTCAGGAGGTGAAGACGAGGAAACGGAGGACCCAGGATCGAGGATACAGATTCTCTTTTCAGGCGGTGAAGACGAGGAAGCGGAGGATCCAACATCGAGAATACAGATTCTCTTTTCAGGCGGTGAAGAGGAGGAAGCGGAGGACCCAGGATCGAGGATACTGATTCTCTTTTCAGGAGGTAAAGACGAGGAGAAGCATGACCCAGGATCGAGGATACAGATTCTCTTTTCAGGAGGTGAAGATGAGGAAACGGAGGACCCAGGATCGAGGATACAGATTCTCTTTTCAGGCGGTGAAGACGAGGAAGCGGATTATCCAGGATCAAGGATACAGATTCTCTTTTCAGAAGGTAAAGATGAGGAAGCGGAGGACCCAGGATCGAGGATACAGATTCTCTTTTCAGGCGGTGAAGACGAGGAGAAAGAGGACCCAGGATCGAGGATACAGATTCTCATTTCAGGCGGTGAAGACGAGGAGAAGGAGGACCCAGGATCGAGGATACAGATTCTCTTTTCAGGCGGTGAAGACGAGGAAGCGGAGGATCCAGGATCGAGGATACAGATTCTCTTTTCAGGCGGTGAAGACGAGTAAGCGGAGGACCCAGGATCGATACAGATTCTCTTTTCAGAAGGTAAAGACGAGGAAGCGGAGGACCCAGGATCGAGGATACAGATTCTCTTTTCAGGAGGTGAAGACGAGGAAACGGAGGACCCAGGATCGAGGATACAGATTCTCTTTTCAGGCGGTGAAGACGAGGAAGCGGAGGATCCAGGATCGAGGATACAGATTCTCTTTTCAGGCGGTGAAGACGAGGAAGCGGAGGATCCAGGATCGAGGATACAGATTCTTTTTTCTGTTGGTGAAGATGAGTAAGCCGAGGACCCAGGATCGAGGATACAGATTCTCTTTTCAGGCGGTGAAGACGAGTAAGCGGAGGACCCAGGATCGATACAGATTCTCTTTTCAGAAGGTAAAGACGAGGAAGCGGAGGACCCAGGATCGAGGATACAGATTCTCTTTTCAGGCGGTGAAGACGAGGAGAAGGAGGACCCAGGATCGAGGATACAGATTCTCTTTTCAGGCGGTGAAGACGAGGAAGCGGAGGATCCAGGATCGAGGATACAGATTCTCTTTTCAGACGGTGAAAACAAGGAAGCGGAGGATCCAGGATCGAGGATACAGATTCTCTTTTCAGGCGGTGAAGACGAGTAAGCGGAGAACCCAGGATCGAGGATACAGATTCTCTTTTCAGAAGGTAAAGACGAGGAAGCGGAGGACCCAGGATCGAGGATACAGATTCTCTTTTCAGGCGGTGAAGACGAGGAGAAGGAGGACCCAGGATCGAGGATACAGATTCTCTTTTCAGGAGGTGAAGACAAAGAGAAGGAGGACCCAGGATCGAGGATACAGATTCTCATTTCAGGCGGTGAAGACGAGGAAACGGAGGACCCAGGATACAGATTCTCTTTTCAGGCGGTGAAGACGAGGAAGCGGAGGATCCAGGATCGAGGATACAGATTCTCTTTTCAGGCGTTGAAGACGAGTAAGCGGAGGACCCAGGATCGATACAGATTCTCTTTTCAGAAGGTGAAGATGAGGAAACGGAGGACCCAGGATCGAGGATACAGATTCTCTTTTCAGGCGGTGAAGACGAGGAAGCGGAGGATCCAGGATCGAGGATACAGATTCTCTTTTCAGGCGGTGAAGACGAGGAAGCGGAGGATCCAGGATCGAGGATACAGATTCTTTTTTCTGCTGGTGAAGATGAGTAAGCCGAGGACCCAGGATCGAGGATACAGATTCTCTTTTCAGGCGGTGAAGACTAGTAAGCGGAGGACCCAGGATCGATACAGATTCTCTTTTCAGAAGGTAAAGACGAGGAAGCGGAGGACCCAGGATCGAGGATACAGATTCTCTTTTCAGGCGGTGAAGACGAGGAGAAGGAGGACCCAGGATCGAGGATACAGATTCTCTTTTCAGGCGGTGAAGACGAGGAAGCGGAGGATCCAGGATCGAGGATACAGATTCTCTTTTCAGGCGGTGAAAACAAGGAAGCGGAGGATCCAGGATCGAGGATACAGATTCTCTTTTCAGAAGGTAAAGACGAGGAAGCGGAGGACCCAGGATCGAGGATACAGATTCTCTTTTCAGGCGGTGAAGACGAGGAGAAGGAGGACCCAGGATCGAGGATACAGATTCTCTTTTCAGGAGGTGAAGACAAAGAGAAGGAGGACCCAGGATCGAGGATACAGATTCTCTTTTCAGGAGGTGAAGACGAGGAAACGGAGGACCCAGGATCGAGGATACAGATTCTCTTTTCAGGCGGTGAAGACGAGGAAGCGGAGGATCCAGGATCGAGGATACAGATTCTCTTTTCAGGCGGTGAAGACGAGGAAGCGGAGGATCCAGGATCGAGGATACAGATTCTTTTTTCTGCTGGTGAAGATGAGTAAGCCGAGGACCCAGGATCGAGGATACAGATTCTCTTTTCAGGCGGTGAAGACTAGTAAGCGGAGGACCCAGGATCGATACAGATTCTCTTTTCAGAAGGTAAAGACGAGGAAGCGGAGGACCCAGGATCGAGGATACAGATTCTCTTTTCAGGCGGTGAAGACGAGGAGAAGGAGGACCCAGGATCGAGGATACAGATTCTCTTTTCAGGCGGTGAAGACGAGGAAGCGGAGGATCCAGGATCGAGGATACAGATTCTCTTTTCAGGCGGTGAAAACAAGGAAGCGGAGGATCCAGGATCGAGGATACAGATTCTCTTTTCAGGCGGTGAAGACGAGTAAGCGGAGAACCCAGGATCGAGGATACAGATTCTCTTTTCAGAAGGTAAAGACGAGGAAGCGGAGGACCCAGGATCGAGGATACAGATTCTCTTTTCAGGCGGTGAAGACGAGGAGAAGGAGGACCCAGGATCGAGGATACAGATTCTCTTTTCAGGAGGTGAAGACAAAGAGAAGGAGGACCCAGGATCGAGGATACAGATTCTCTTTTCAGGAGGTGAAGACGAGGAAACGGAGGACCCAGGATCGAGGATACAGATTCTCTTTTCAGGCGGTGAAGACGAGGAAGCGGAGGATCCAGGATCGAGGATACAGATTCTCTTTTCAGGTGGTGAAGACGAGGAAGCGGAGGATCCAGGATCGAGGATACAGATTCTCTTTTCAGGAGGTGAAGACAAGGAGAAGGAGGACACAGGATCGAGGATACAGATTCTCATTTCAGGCGGTGAAGACGAGGAAACGGAGGACCCAGGATCGAGGATACAGATTCTCTTTTCAGGCGGTGAAGACGAGGAAGCGGAGGATCCAGGATCGAGGATACAGATTATCTTTTCAGGAGGTGAAGACGAGGAAACGGAGGACCCAGGATCGAGGATACAGATTCTCTTTTCAGGCGGTGAAGACGAGGAAGCAGAGGATCCAGGATCGAGGATACAGATTCTCTTTGCAGGCGGTGAAGACGAGGAAGCAGAGGATCCAGGATCGAGGATACAGATTCTCTTTTCAGGCGGTGAAGACGAGGAAGCGGAGGATCCAGGATCGAGGATACAGATTCTCTTTTCAGGCGGTGAAGACGAGGAAGCGGAGGATCCAGGATCGAGGATACAGATTCTATTTTCTGTTGGTGAAGATGAGTAAGCCGAGGTCCCAGGATCGAGGATACAGATTCTCTTTTCAGAAGGTAAAGACGAGGAAGCGGAGGACCCAGGATCGAGGATACAGATTCTTTTTTCAGGCGGTGAAGACGAGGAGAAGGAGGACCCAGGATCGAGGATACAGATTCTCTTTTCAGGAGGTGAAGACAAGGAGAAGGAGGACCCAGGATCGAGGACACAGATGCTCTTTTCAGGAGGTGAAGACGAGGAAACGGAGGACCCAGAATCGAGGATACAGATTCTCTTTTCAGTCGGCGAAGACGAGGAAGCGGAGGATCCAACATCGAGAATACAGATTCTCTTTTCAGGCGGTGAAGAGGAGGAAGCGGAGGACCCAGGATCGAGGATACTGATTCTCTTTTCAGGAGGTAAAGACGAGGAGAAGCATGACCCAGGATCGAGGATACAGATTCTCTTTTCAGGAGGTGAAGATGAGGAAACGGAGGACCCAGGATCGAGGATACAGATTCTCTTTTCAGGCGGTGAAGACGAGGAAGCGGAGTATCCAGGATCAAGGATACAGATTCTCTTTTCAGGCGGTGAAGACGAGTAAGCGGAGGACCCAGGATCGAGGATACAGATTCTCTTTTCAGAAGGTAAAGATGAGGAAGCGGAGGACCCAGGATCGAGGATACAGATTCTCTTTTCAGGCGGTGAAGACGAGGAGAAGGAGGACCCAGGATCGAGGATACAGATTCTCATTTCAGGCGGTGAAGACGAGGAAACGGAGGACCCAGGATCGAGGATACAGATTCTCTTTTCAGGCGGTGAAGACGAGGAAGCGGAGGATCCAGGATCGAGGATACAGATTCTCTTTTCAGGCGGTGAAGACGAGTAAGCGGAGGACCCAGGATCGATACAGATTCTCTTTTCAGAAGGTAAAGACGAGGAAGCGGAGGACCCAGGATCGAGGATACAGATTCTCTTTTCAGGAGGTGAAGACGAGGAAACGGAGGACCCAGGATCGAGGATACAGATTCTCTTTTCAGGCGGTGAAGACAAGGAAGCGGAGGATCCAGGATCGAGGATACAGATTCTCTTTTCAGGCGGTGAAGACGAGGAAGCGGAGGATCCAGGATCGAGGATACAGATTCTCTTTTCAGGTGGTGAAGACGAGGAAGCGGAGGATCCAGGATCGAGGATACAGATTCTATTTTCTGTTGGTGAAGATGAGTAAGCCGAGGACCCAGGATCGAGGATACAGATTCTCTTTTCAGAAGGTAAAGACGAGGAAGCGGAGGACCCAGGATCGAGGATACAGATTCTTTTTTCAGGCGGTGAAGACGAGGAGAAGGAGGACCCAGGATCGAGGATACAGATTCTCTTTTCAGGAGGTGAAGACAAGGAGAAAGAGGACCCAGGATCGAGGATACAGATTCTCTTTTCAGGAGGTGAAGACGAGGAAACGGAGGACCCAGGATCGAGGATACAGATTCTCTTTTCAGGCGGTGAAGACGAGGAAGCTGAGGATCCAGCATCGAGAATACAGATTCTTTTTTCAGGCGGTGAAGAGGAGGAAGCGGAGGATCCAGCATCGAGAATACAGATTCTCTTTTCAGGCGGTGAAGACGAGGAGAAGGAGGACCCAGGATCGAGGATACAGATTCTCTTTTCAGGCGGTGAAGACGAGGAGAAGCATGACCCAGGATCGAGGATACAGATTCTCTTTTCAGGAGGTGAAGATGAGGAAACGGAGGACCCAGGATCGAGGATACAGATTCTCTTTTCAGGCGGTGAAGACGAGGAAGCGGAGTATCCAGGATCAAGGATACAGATTCTCTTTTCAGGCGGTGAAGATGAGTAAGCGGAGGACCAAGGATCGAGGATACAGATTCTCTTTTCAGAAGGTAAAGATGAGGAAGCGGAGGACCCAGGATCGAGGATACAGATTCTCTTTTCAGGCGGTGAAGACGAGGAGAAGGAGGACCCAGGATCGAGGATACAGATTCTCATTTCAGGCGGTGAAGACGAGGAAACGGAGGACCCAGGATCGAGGATACAGATTCTCTTTTCAGGAGGTGAAGACGAGGAAGCGGAGGATCCAGGATCGATACAGATTCTCTTTTCAGAAGGTAAAGACGAGGAAGCGGAGGACCCAGGATCGAGGATACAGATTCTCTTTTCAGGCGGTGAAGACGAGGAAACGGAGGACCCAGGATCGAGGATACAGATTCTCTTTTCAGGCGGTGAAGACGAGGAAACGGAGGACCCAGGATCGAGGATACAGATTCTCTTTTCAGGCGGTGAAGACGAGTAAGCGGAGGACCCAGGATCGAGGATACAGATTCTCTTTTCAGAAGGTAAAGACGAGGAAGCGGAGGACCCAGGATCGAGGATACAGATTCTCTTTTCAGGCGGTGAAGACGAGGAGAAGGAGGACCCAGGATCGAGGATACAGATTCTCTTTTCAGGAGGTGAAGACGAGGAAACGGAGGACCCAGGATCGAGGATACAGATTCTCTTTTCAGGCGGTGAAGACGAGATAGCGGAGGATCCAGGATCGAGGATACAGATTCTCTTTTCAGGCGGTGAAGACGAGGAAGCGGAGGATCCAGGATCGAGGATACAGATTCTATTTTCTATTGGTGAAGATGAGTAAGCCGAGGACCCAGGATCGAGGATACAGATTCTCTTTTCAGAAGGTAAAGACGAGGAAGCGGAGAACCCAGGATCGAGGATACAGATTCTTTTTTCAGGCGGTGAAGACGAGGAGAAGGAGGACCCAGGATCGAGGATACAGATTCTCTTTTCAGGAGGTGAAGACGAGGAGAAAGAGGACCCAGGATCGAGGATACAGATTCTCTTTTCAGGAGGTGAAGACGAGGAGAAAGAGGACCCAGGATCGAGGATACAGATTCTCTTTTCAGGAGGTGAAGACGAGGAAACGGAGGACCCAGGATCGAGGATACAGATTCTCTTTTCAGGCGGTGAAGACGAGGAAGCAGAGGATCCAGCATCGAGAATACAGATTCTCTTATCAGGCGGTGAAGAGGAGGAAGCGGAGGATCCAGCATCGAGAATACAGATTCTCTTTTCAGGCGATGAAGAGGAGGAAGCGGAGGACCCAGGATCGAGGATACTGATTCTCTTTTCAGGAGGTAAAGACGAGGAGAAGCATGACCCAGGATCGAGGATACAGATTCTCTTTTCAGGAGGTGAAAATGAGGAAACGGAGGACCCAGGATCGAGGATACAGATTCTCATTTCAGGCGGTGAAGACGAGGAAGCGGAGTATCCAGGATCAAGGATACAGATTCTCTTTTCAGGCGGTGAAGACGAGTAAGCGGAGGACCCAGGATCGAGGATACAGATTCTCTTTTCAGAAGGTAAAGATGAGGAAGCGGAGGACCCAGGATCGAGGATACAGATTCTCTTTTCAGGCGGTGAAGACGAGGAGAAGGAGGACCCAGGATCGAGGATACAGATTCTCATTTCAGGCGGTGAAGACGAGGAAACGGAGGACCCAGGATCGAGAATACAGATTCTCTTTTCAGGCGGTGAAGACGAGGAAGCGGAGGATCCAGGATCGAGGATACAGATTCTCTTTTCAGGCGGTGAAGACGAGTAAGCGGAGGACCCAGGATCGATACAGATTCTCTTTTCAGAAGGTAAAGACGAGGAAGCGGAGGACCCAGGATCGAGGATACAGATTCTCTTTTCAGGCGGTGAAGACGAGGAAACGGAGGACCCAGGATCGAGGATACAGATTCTCTTTTCAGGCGGTGAAGACGAGGAAACGGAGGACCCAGGATCGAGGATACAGATTCTCTTTTCAGGCGGTGAAGACGAGGAAGCGGAGTATCCAGGATCAAGGATACAGATTCTCTTTTCAGGCGGTGAAGACGAGGAAACGGAGGACCCAGGATCGAGGATACAGATTCTCTTTTCAGGCGGTGAAGACGAGGAAGCGGAGGATCCAGGATCGAGGATACAGATTCTCTTTTCAGGAGGTAAAGACGAGGAAACGGAGGACCCAGGATCGAGGATACAGATTCTCTTTTCAGGCGGTGAAGACGAGGAAGCGGAGGATCCAGGATCGAGGATACAGATTCTCTTTTCAGGCGGTGAAGACGAGGAAGCGGAGGATCCAGGATCGAGGATACAGATTCTCTTTTCAGGCGGTGAAGACGAGGAAGCGGAGGATCCAGCATCGAGAATACAGATTCTCTTTTCAGGCGGTGAAGAGGAGGAAGCGGAGGATCCAGCATCGAGAATACAGATTCTCTTTTCAGGCGGTGAAGAGGAGGGAGCGGAGGACCCAGGATCGAGGATACTGATTCTCTTTTCAGGAGGTAAAGACGAGGAGAAGCATGACCCAGGATCGAGGATACAGATTCTCTTTTCAGGAGGTGAAGATGAGGAAACGGAGGACCCGGGATCGAGGATACAGATTCTCTTTTCAGGCGGTGAAGACGAGGAGAAAGAGGACCCAGGATCGAGGATACAGATTCTCTTTTCAGGAGGTGAAGACGAGGAAACGGAGGACCCAGGATCGAGGATACAGATTCTCTTTTCAGGCGGTGAAGACGAGGAAGCAGAGGATCCAGCATCGAGAATACAGATTCTCTTATCAGGCGGTGAAGAGGAGGAAGCGGAGGATCCAGCATCGAGAATACAGATTCTCTTTTCAGGCGATGAAGAGGAGGAAGCGGAGGACCCAGGATCGAGGATACTGATTCTCTTTTCAGGAGGTAAAGACGAGGAGAAGCATGACCCAGGATCGAGGATACAGATTCTCTTTTCAGGAGGTGAAAATGAGGAAACGGAGGACCCAGGATCGAGGATACAGATTCTCATTTCAGGCGGTGAAGACGAGGAAGCGGAGTATCCAGGATCAAGGATACAGATTCTCTTTTCAGGCGGTGAAGACGAGTAAGCGGAGGACCCAGGATCGAGGATACAGATTCTCTTTTCAGAAGGTAAAGATGAGGAAGCGGAGGACCCAGGATCGAGGATACAGATTCTCTTTTCAGGCGGTGAAGACGAGGAGAAGGAGGACCCAGGATCGAGGATACAGATTCTCATTTCAGGCGGTGAAGACGAGGAAACGGAGGACCCAGGATCGAGAATACAGATTCTCTTTTCAGGCGGTGAAGACGAGGAAGCGGAGGATCCAGGATCGAGGATACAGATTCTCTTTTCAGGCGGTGAAGACGAGTAAGCGGAGGACCCAGGATCGATACAGATTCTCTTTTCAGAAGGTAAAGACGAGGAAGCGGAGGACCCAGGATCGAGGATACAGATTCTCTTTTCAGGCGGTGAAGACGAGGAAACGGAGGACCCAGGATCGAGGATACAGATTCTCTTTTCAGGCGGTGAAGACGAGGAAACGGAGGACCCAGGATCGAGGATACAGATTCTCTTTTCAGGCGGTGAAGACGAGGAAGCGGAGTATCCAGGATCAAGGATACAGATTCTCTTTTCAGGCGGTGAAGACGAGGAAACGGAGGACCCAGGATCGAGGATACAGATTCTCTTTTCAGGCGGTGAAGACGAGGAAGCGGAGGATCCAGGATCGAGGATACAGATTCTCTTTTCAGGAGGTAAAGACGAGGAAACGGAGGACCCAGGATCGAGGATACAGATTCTCTTTTCAGGCGGTGAAGACGAGGAAGCGGAGGATCCAGGATCGAGGATACAGATTCTCTTTTCAGGCGGTGAAGACGAGGAAGCGGAGGATCCAGGATCGAGGATACAGATTCTCTTTTCAGGCGGTGAAGACGAGGAAGCGGAGGATCCAGCATCGAGAATACAGATTCTCTTTTCAGGCGGTGAAGAGGAGGAAGCGGAGGATCCAGCATCGAGAATACAGATTCTCTTTTCAGGCGGTGAAGAGGAGGGAGCGGAGGACCCAGGATCGAGGATACTGATTCTCTTTTCAGGAGGTAAAGACGAGGAGAAGCATGACCCAGGATCGAGGATACAGATTCTCTTTTCAGGAGGTGAAGATGAGGAAACGGAGGACCCAGGATCGAGGATACAGATTCTCTTTTCAGGCGGTGAAGACGAGGAAGCGGAGTATCCAGGATCAAGGATACAGATTCTCTTTTCAGGCGGTGAAGACGAGTAAGCGGAGGACCCAGGATCGAGGATACAGATTCTCTTTTCAGAAGGTAAAGATGAGGAAGAGGAGGACCCAGGATCGAGGATACAGATTCTCTTTTCAGGCGGTGAAGACGAGGAGAAGGAGGACCCAGGATCGAGATTACAGATTCTCATTTCAGGCGGTGAAGACGAGGAAACGGAGGACCCAGGATCGAGGATACAGATTCTCTTTTCAGGCGGTGAAGACGAGGAAGCGGAGGATCCAGGATCGAGGATACAGATTCTCTTTTCAGGCGGTGAAGACGAGTAAGCGGAGGACCCAGGATCGATACAGAGTCTCTTTTCAGAAGGTAAAGACAAGGAAGCGGAGGACCCAGGATCGAGGATACAGATTCTCTTTTCAGGCGGTGAAGACGAGGAGAAGGAGGACCCAGGATCGAGGATACAGATTCTCTTTTCAGGAGGTGAAGACGAGGAAACGGAGGACTCAGGATCGAGGATACAGATTCTCTTTTCAGGCGGTGAAGACGAGGAAGCGGAAGATCCAGGATCGAGGATACAGATTCTCTTTTCAGGAGGTAAAGACGAGGAAACGGAGGACCCAGGATCGAGGATACAGATTCTCTTTTCAGGCGGTGAAGACGAGGAAGCGGAGGATCCAGGATCGAGGATACAGATTCTCTTTTCAGGCGGTGAAGACGAGGAAGCGGAGGATCCAGGATCGAGGAAACAGATTCTCTTTTCAGGCGGTGAAGACGAGGAAGCGGAGGATCCAGGATCGAGGATACAGATTCTATTTTCTGTTGGTGAAGATGAGTAAGCCGAGGACCCAGGATCGAGGATACAGATTCTCTTTTCAGGAGGTGAAGATGAGGAAACGGAGGACCCAGGATCGAGGATACAGATTCTCTTTTCAGGCGGTGAAGACGAGGAAGCGGAGGACCCAGGATCGAGGATACAGATTCTCTTTTCAGGCGGTGAAGACGAGGAGAAGGAGGACCCAGGATCGAGGATACAGATTCTCATTTCAGGCGGTGAAGACGAGGAAACGGAGGACACAGGATCGAAGATACAGATTCTCTTTTGAGGCAGTGAAGACGAGGAAGCGGAGGATCCAGGATCGAGGATACAGATTCTCTTTTCAGGCGGTGAAGACGAGTAAGCGGAGGACCCAGGATCGAGGATACAGATTCTCATTTCAGGCGGTGAAGACGAGGAAACGGAGGACACAGGATCGAGGATACAGATTCTCTTTTGAGGCAGTGAAGACGAGGAAGCGGAGGATCCAGGATCGAGGATACAGATTCTCTTTTCAGGCGGTGAAGACGAGGAGAAGGAGGACCCAGGATCGAGGATACAGATTCTCATTTCAGGCGGTGAAGACGAGGAAACGGAGGACACAGGATCGAAGATACAGATTCTCTTTTGAGGCAGTGAAGACGAGGAAGCGGAGGATCCAGGATCGAGGATACAGATTCTCTTTTCAGGAGGTGAAGACGAGGAAACGGAGGACCCAGGATCGAGGATACAGATTCTCTTTTCAGGCGGTGAAGACGAGGAAGCGGAGGATCCAGGATCGAGGATACAGATTCAATTTTCAGGCGGTGAAGACGAGGAAGCGGAGGATCCAGGATCGAGGATACAGATTCTATTTTCTGTTGGTGAAGATGAGTAAGCCGAGGACCCAGGATCGAGGATACAGATTCTCTTTTCAGAAGGTAAAGACAAGGAAGCGGAGGACCCAGGATCGAGGATACAGATTCTCTTTTCAGGCGGTGAAGACGAGGAGAAGGAGGACCCAGGATCGAGGATACAGATTCTCTTCTCAGGAGGTGAAGACGAGGAAACGGAGGACTCAGGATCGAGGATACAGATTCTCTTTTCAGGCGGTGAAGACGAGGAGAAGGAGGACCCAGGATCGAGGATACAGATTCTCTTTTCAGGCGGTGAAGACGAGGAAGCGGAGGATCCAGGATCGAGGATACAGATTCTCTTTTCAGGAGGTAAAGACGAGGAAACGGAGGACCCAGGATCGAGGATACAGATTCTCTTTTCAGGCGGTGAAGACGAGGAAGCGGAGGATCCAGGATCGAGGATACAGATTCTCTTTTCAGGCGGTGAAGACGAGGAAGCGGAGGATCCAGGATCGAGGATACAGATTCTCTTTTCAGGCGGTGAAGACGAGGAAGCGGAGGATCCAGCATCGAGAATACAGATTCTCTTTTCAGGCGGTGAAGAGGAGGAAGCGGAGGATCCAGCATCGAGAATACAGATTCTCTTTTCAGGCGGTGAAGAGGAGGGAGCGGAGGACCCAGGATCGAGGATACTGATTCTCTTTTCAGGAGGTAAAGACGAGGAGAAGCATGACCCAGGATCGAGGATACAGATTCTCTTTTCAGGAGGTGAAGATGAGGAAACGGAGGACCCAGGATCGAGGATACAGATTCTCTTTTCAGGCGGTGAAGACGAGGAAGCGGAGTATCCAGGATCAAGGATACAGATTCTCTTTTCAGGCGGTGAAGACGAGGAAGCGGAGGACCCAGGATCGAGGATACAGATTCTCTTTTCAGAAGGTAAAGATGAGGAAGCGGAGGACCCAGGATCGAGGATACAGATTCTCTTTTCAGGCGGTGAAGACGAGGAGAAGGAGGACCCAGGATCGAGATTACAGATTCTCATTTCAGGCGGTGAAGACGAGGAAACGGAGGACCCAGGATCGAGGATACAGATTCTCTTTTCAGGCGGTGAAGACGAGGAAGCGGAGGATCCAGGATCGAGGATACAGATTCTCTTTTCAGGCGGTGAAGACGAGTAAGCGGAGGACCCAGGATCGATACAGAGTCTCTTTTCAGAAGGTAAAGACAAGGAAGCGGAGGACCCAGGATCGAGGATACAGATTCTCTTTTCAGGCGGTGAAGACGAGGAGAAGGAGGACCCAGGATCGAGGATACAGATTCTCTTCTCAGGAGGTGAAGACGAGGAAACGGAGGACTCAGGATCGAGGATACAGATTCTCTTTTCAGGCGGTGAAGACGAGGAAGCGGAAGATCCAGGATCGAGGATACAGATTCTCTTTTCAGGAGGTAAAGACGAGGAAACGGAGGACCCAGGATCGAGGATACAGATTCTCTTTTCAGGCGGTGAAGACGAGGAAGCGGAGGATCCAGGATCGAGGATACAGATTCTCTTTTCAGGCGGTGAAGACGAGGAAGCGGAGGATCCAGGATCGAGGAAACAGATTCTCTTTTCAGGCGGTGAAGACGAGGAAGCGGAGGATCCAGGATCGAGGATACAGATTCTATTTTCTGTTGGTGAAGATGAGTAAGCCGAGGACCCAGGATCGAGGATACAGATTCTCTTTTCAGGAGGTGAAGACGAGGAAACGGAGGACCCAGGATCGAGGATACAGATTCTCTTTTCAGGCGGTGAAGACGAGGAAGCGGAGGACCCAGGATCGAGGATACAGATTCTCTTTTCAGGCGGTGAAGACGAGGAGAAGGAGGACCCAGGATCGAGGATACAGATTCTCATTTCAGGCGGTGAAGACGAGGAAACGGAGGACACAGGATCGAAGATACAGATTCTCTTTTCAGGCAGTGAAGATGAGGAAGCGGAGGATCCAGGATCGAGGATACAGATTCTCTTTTCAGGCGGTGAAGACGAGTAAGCGGAGGACCCAGGATCGATACAGATTCTCTTTTCAGAAGGTAAAGACGAGGAAGCGAAGGACCCAGGATCGAGGATACAGATTCTCTTTTCAGGCGGTGAAGACGAGGAGAAGGAGGACCCAGGATCGAGGATACAGATTCTCTTTTCAGGAGGTGAAGATGAGGAAACGGAGGACCCAGGATCGAGGATACAGATTCTCTTTTCAGGCGGTGAAGACGAGGAAGCGGAGGATCCAGGATCGAGGATACAGATTCAATTTTCAGGCGGTGAAGACGAGGAAGCGGAGGATCCAGGATCGAGGATACAGATTCTCTTTTCAGGCGGTGAAGACGAGGAAGCGGAGGATCCAGGATCGAGGATACAGATTCTATTTTCTGTTGGTGAAGATGAGTAAGCCGAGGACCCAGGATCGAGGATACAGATTCTCTTTTCAGAAGGTAAAGACGAGGAAGCGGAGGACCCAGGATCGAGGATACAGATTCTTTTTTCAGGCGGTGAAGACGAGGAGAAGGAGGACCCAGGATCGAGGATACAGATTCTCTTTTCAGGAGGTGAAGACAAGGAGAAGGAGGACCCAGGATCGAGGATACAGATTGTCTTTTCAGGAGGTGAAGACGAGGAAACGGAGGACCCAGGATCGAGGATACAGATTCTCTTTTCAGGCGGTGAAGACGAGGAAGCGGAGGATCCAGCATCGAGAATACAGATTCTCTTTTCAGGCGGTGAAGAGGAGGAAGCGGAGGACCCAGGATCGAGGATACAGATTCTCTTTTCAGGAGGTAAAGACGAGGAGAAGCATAACCCAGGATCGAGGATACAGATTCTCTTTTCAGGAGGTGAAGACGAGGAAACGGAGGACCCAGGATCGAGTATACAGATTCTCTTTTCAGGCGGTGAAGACGAGGAAGCGGAGTATCCAGGATCAAGGATACAGATTCTCTTTTCAGGCGGTGAAGACGAGTAAGCCCAGGACCCAGGATCGAGGATACAGATTCTCTTTTCAGAAGGTAAAGATGAGGAGAAGGAGGACCCAGGATCGAGGATACAGATTCTCTTTTCAGGAGGTGAAGACGAGGAAACGGAGGACCCAGGATCGAGGATAGAGATTCTCTTTTCAGGCGGTGAAGACGAGGAAGCGGAGGATCCAGGATCGAGGATACAGATTCTCTTTTCAGGCGGTGAAGACGAGGAAGTGGAGGATCCAGGATTGAGGATACAGATTCTCCTTTCAGGAGGTGAAGACAAGGAGAAGGAGGACCCAGGATCGATGATACAGATTCTCTTTTCAGGAGGTGAAGACGAGGAAACGGAGGACCAAGGATCAAGGATACAGATTCTCTTTTCAGGCGGTGAATATGAGGAAGCGGAGGATCCAGGATCGAGGATACAGATTCTCTTTTCAGGCGGTGAAGACAAGGAAGCGGAGGATCCAGGATCGAGGATGCAGATTCTCTTTTCAGGAGGTGAAGACAAGGAGAAGGAGGACCCAGGATCGAGGATACAGATTCTCTTTTCAGAAGGTAAAGACGAGGAAGCGGAGTATCCAGGATCGAGGATACAGATTCTCTTTTCAGGCGGTAAAGACGAGTAAGCGGAGGACCCAGGATCGAGGATACAGATTCTCTTTTCAGAAGGTAAAGACGAGGAAGCGGAGGACCCAGGATCGAGGATACAGATTCTCTTTTCAGGCGGTGAAGACGAGGAAGCGGAGGATCCAGGATCGAGGATACAGATTCTCTTTTCAGAAGGTAAAGACGAGGAAACGGAGGACCCAGGATCGAGGATACAGATTCTCTTTTCAGGCGGTGAAGACGAGGAAGCGGAGGATCCAGGATCGAGGAAACAGATTCTCTTTTCAGGCGGTGAAGACGAGGAAGCGGAGGATCCAGGATCGAGGATACAGATTCTCTTTTCAGGCGGTGAAGACGAGGAAGCGGAGGATCCAGCATCGAGAATACAGATTCTCTTTTCAGGCGGTGAAGAGGAGGAAGCGGAGGATCCAGCATCGAGAATACAGATTCCATTTTTAAGCGGTGAAGAGGAGGAAGCGGAGGACCCAGGATCGAGGATACTGATTCTCTTTTCAGGAGGTAAAGACGAGGAGAAGCATGACCCAGGATTGAGGATACAGATTCTCTTTTCAGGAGGTGAAGACGAGGAAACGGAGGACCCAGGATCGAGTATACAGATTCTCTTTTCAGGCGGTGAAGACGAGGAAGCGGAGTATCCAGGATCAAGGATACAGATTCTCTTTTCAGGCGGTGAAGACGAGTAAGCCCAGGACCCAGGATCGAGGATACAGATTCTCTTTTCAGAAGGTAGAGATGAGGAGAAGGAGGACCCAGGATCGAGAATACAGATTCTCTTTTCAGGAGGTGAAGACGAGGAAACGGAGGGCCCAGGATCGAGGATAGAGATTCTCTTTTCAGGCGGTGAAGACGAGGAAGCGGAGGATCCAGGATCGAGGATACAGATTCTCTTTTCAGGTGGTGAAGACGAGGAAGCAGAGGATCCAGGATTGAGGATACAGATTCTCTTTTCAGGAGGTGAAGACAAGGAGAAGGAGGACCCAGGATCGATGATACAGATTCTCTTTTCAGGAGGTGAAGACGAGGAAACGGAGGACCAAGGATCAAGGATACAGATTCTCTTTTCAGGCGATGAATATGAGGAAGCGGAGGATCCAGGATCTAGGATACAGATTCTCTTTTCAGGCGGTGAAGACGAGGAAGCGGAGGATCCAGGATCGAGGATGCAGATTCTCTTTTCAGGAGGTGAAGACAAGGAGAATGAGGACCCAGGATCGAGGATACAGATTCTCTTTTCAGAAGGTAAAGACGAGGAAGCGGAGTATCCAGGATCGAGGATACAGATTCTCTTTTCAGGCGGTAAAGACGAGTAAGCGGAGGACCCAGGATCGAGGATACAGATTCTCTTTTCAGAAGGTAAAGACGAGGAAGCGGAGGACCCAGGATGGAGGATACAGATTCTCTTTTCAGGTGGTGAAGACGAGGAAGCGGAGGATCCAGGATCGATGATACAGATTCTCTTTTCAGAAGGTAAAGACGAGGAAACGGAGGACCCAGGATCGAGGATACAGATTCTCTTTTCAGGCGGTGAAGACGAGGAAGCGGAGGATCCAGGATCGAGGATACAGATTCTCTTTTCAGGCGGTGAAGACGAGGAAGCGGAGGATCCAGGATCGAGGATACAGATTCTCTTTTCAGGAGGTGAAGACGAGGAAGCGGAGGATCCAGCATCGAGAATACAGATTCTCTTTTCAGGCGGTGAAGAGGAGGAAGCGGAGGACCCAGGATCGAGGATACTGATTCTCTTTTCAGGAGGTAAAGACGAGGAGAAGCATGACCCAGGATCGAGGATACAGATTATCTTTTCAGGAGGTGAAGATGAGGAAACGGAGGACCCAGGATCGAGGATACAGATTCTCTTTTCAGGCGGTGAAGACGAGGAAGCGGAGTATCCAGGATCAAGGATACAGATTCTCTTTTCAGGCGGTGAAGACGAGTAAGCGGAGGACCCAGGATCGAGGATACAGATTCTCTTTTCAGAAGGTAAAGATGAGGAAGCGGAGGACCCAGGATCGAGGATACAGATTCTCTTTTCAGGCGGTGAAGACGAGGAGAAGGAGGACCCAGGATCGAGGATACAGATTCTCATTTCAGGCGGTGAAGACGAGGAAACGGAGGACCCAGGATCGAGGATACAGATTCTCTTTTCAGGCGGTGAAGACGAGGAAGCGGAGGACCCAGGATCGATACAGATTCTCTTTTCAGAAGGTAAAGACAAGGAAGCGGAGGACCCAGGATCGAGGATACAGATTCTCTTTTCAGGCGGTGAAGACGAGGAAACGGAGGACCCAGGATCGAGGATACAGATTCTCTTTTCAGGCGGTGAAGACGAGTAAGCGGAGGACCCAGGATCGATACAGATTCTCTTTTCAGAAGGTAAAGACAAGGAAGCGGAGGACCCAGGATCGAGGATACAGATTCTCTTTTCAGGCAGTGAAGACGAGGAGAAGGAGGACCTAGGATCGAGGATACAGATTCTCTTTTCAGGCGGTGAAGACGAGGAAACGGAGGACCCAGGATCGAGGATACAGATTCTCTTTTCAGGCGGTGAAGACGAGTAAGCGGAGGACCCAGGATCGATACAGATTCTCTTTTCAGAAGGTAAAGACAAGGAAGCGGAGGACCCAGGATCGAGGATACAGATTCTCTTTTCAGGCGGTGAAGACGAGGAAGCGGAGGATCCAGGATCAAGGATACAGATTCTCTTTTCAGGCGGTGAAGACGAGGAAGCGGAGGATCCAGGATCGAGGATACAGATTCTCTTTTCAGGCGGTGAAGACGAGGAAGCGGAGGATCCAGCATCGAGAATACAGATTCTCGTTTCAGGCGGTGAAGAGGAGGAAGCGGAGGATCCAGCATCGAGAATACAGATTCCATTTTTAAGCGGTGAAGAGGAGGAAGCGGAGGACCCAGGATCGAGGATACTGATTCTCTTTTCAGGAGGTAAAGACGAGGAGAAGCATGACCCAGGATTGAGGATACAGATTCTCTTTTCAGGAGGTGAAGACGAGGAAACGGAGGACCCAGGATCGAGTATACAGATTCTCTTTTCAGGCGGTGAAGACGAGGAAGCGGAGTATCCAGGATCAAGGATACAGATTCTCTTTTCAGGCGGTGAAGACGAGTAAGCCCAGGACCCAGGATCGAGGATACAGATTCTCTTTTCAGAAGGTAGAGATGAGGAGAAGGAGGACCCAGGATCGAGAATACAGATTCTCTTTTCAGGAGGTGAAGACGAGGAAACGGAGGGCCCAGGATCGAGGATAGAGATTCTCTTTTCAGGCGGTGAAGACGAGGAAGCGGAGGATCCAGGATCGAGGATACAGATTCTCTTTTCAGGCGGTGAAGACGAGGAAGCGGAGGATCCAGGATTGAGGATACAGATTCTCTTTTCAGGAGGTGAAGACAAGGAGAAGGAGGACCCAGGATCGATGATACAGATTCTCTTTTCAGGAGGTGAAGACGAGGAAACGGAGGACCAAGGATCAAGGATACAGATTCTCTTTTCAGGCGATGAATATGAGGAAGCGGAGGATCCAGGATCTAGGATACAGATTCTCTTTTCAGGCGGTGAAGACGAGGAAGCGGAGGATCCAGGATCGAGGATGCAGATTCTCTTTTCAGGAGGTGAAGACAAGGAGAATGAGGACCCAGGATCGAGGATACAGATTCTCTTTTCAGAAGGTAAAGACGAGGAAGCGGAGTATCCAGGATCGAGGATACAGATTCTCTTTTCAGGCGGTAAAGACGAGTAAGCGGAGGACCCAGGATCGAGGATACAGATTCTCTTTTCAGAAGGTAAAGACGAGGAAGCGGAGGACCCAGGATGGAGGATACAGATTCTCTTTTCAGGTGGTGAAGACGAGGAAGCGGAGGATCCAGGATCGATGATACAGATTCTCTTTTCAGAAGGTAAAGACGAGGAAACGGAGGACCCAGGATCGAGGATACAGATTCTCTTTTCAGGCGGTGAAGACGAGGAAGCGGAGGATCCAGGATCGAGGATACAGATTCTCTTTTCAGGCGGTGAAGACGAGGAAGCGGAGGATCCAGGATCGAGGATACAGATTCTCTTTTCAGGAGGTGAAGACGAGGAAGCGGAGGATCCAGCATCGAGAATACAGATTCTCTTTTCAGGCGGTGAAGAGGAGGAAGCGGAGGACCCAGGATCGAGGATACTGATTCTCTTTTCAGGAGGTAAAGACGAGGAGAAGCATGACCCAGGATCGAGGATACAGATTCTCTTTTCAGGAGGTGAAGATGAGGAAACGGAGGACCCAGGATCGAGGATACAGATTCTCTTTTCAGGCGGTGAAGACGAGGAAGCGGAGTATCCAGGATCAAGGATACAGATTCTCTTTTCAGGCGGTGAAGACGAGTAAGCGGAGGACCCAGGATCGAGGATACAGATTCTCTTTTCAGAAGGTAAAGATGAGGAAGCGGAGGACCCAGGATCGAGGATACAGATTCTCTTTTCAGGCGGTGAAGACGAGGAGAAGGAGGACCCAGGATCGAGGATACAGATTCTCATTTCAGGCGGTGAAGACGAGGAAACGGAGGACCCAGGATCGAGGATACAGATTCTCTTTTCAGGCGGTGAAGACGAGGAAGCGGAGGACCCAGGATCGATACAGATTCTCTTTTCAGAAGGTAAAGACAAGGAAGCGGAGGACCCAGGATCGAGGATACAGATTCTCTTTTCAGGCGGTGAAGACGAGGAAACGGAGGACCCAGGATCGAGGATACAGATTCTCTTTTCAGGCGGTGAAGACGAGTAAGCGGAGGACCCAGGATCGATACAGATTCTCTTTTCAGAAGGTAAAGACAAGGAAGCGGAGGACCCAGGATCGAGGATACAGATTCTCTTTTCAGGCGGTGAAGACGAGGAGAAGGAGGACCTAGGATCGAGGATACAGATTCTCTTTTCAGGCGGTGAAGACGAGGAAACGGAGGACCCAGGATCGAGGATACAGATTCTCTTTTCAGGCGGTGAAGACGAGTAAGCGGAGGACCCAGGATCGATACAGATTCTCTTTTCAGAAGGTAAAGACAAGGAAGCGGAGGACCCAGGATCGAGGATACAGATTCTCTTTTCAGGCGGTGAAGACGAGGAGAAGGAGGACCCAGGATCGAGGATACAGATTCTCTTTTCAGGCAGTGAAGACGAGGAAACGGAGGACCCAGGATCGAGGATACAGATTCTCTTTTCAGGCGGTGAAGACGAGGAGAAGGAGGACCTAGGATCGAGGATACAGATTCTCTTTTCAGGCGGTGAAGACGAGGAAACGGAGGACCCAGGATCGAGGATACAGATTCTCTTTTCAGGCGGTGAAGACGAGTAAGCGGAGGACCCAGGATCGATACAGATTCTCTTTTCAGAAGGTAAAGACAAGGAAGCGGAGGACCCAGGATCGAGGATACAGATTCTCTTTTCAGGCGGTGAAGACGAGGAGAAGGAGGACCTAGGATCGAGGATACAGATTCTCTTTTCAGGCGGTGAAGACGAGGAAACGGAGGACCCAGGATCGAGGATACAGATTCTCTTTTCAGGCGGTGAAGACGAGTAAGCGGAGGACCCAGGATCGATACAGATTCTCTTTTCAGAAGGTAAAGACAAGGAAGCGGAGGACCCAGGATCGAGGATACAGATTCTCTTTTCAGGCGGTGAAGACGAGGAGAAGGAGGACCTAGGATCGAGGATACAGATTCTCTTTTCAGGCGGTGAAGACGAGGAAACGGAGGACCCAGGATCGAGGATACAGATTCTCTTTTCAGGCGGTGAAGACGAGTAAGCGGAGGACCCAGGATCGATACAGATTCTCTTTTCAGAAGGTAAAGACAAGGAAGCGGAGGACCCAGGATCGAGGATACAGATTCTCTTTTCAGGCGGTGAAGACGAGGAGAAGGAGGACCCAGGATCGAGGATACAGATTCTCTTTTCAGGCGGTGAAGACGAGGAAACGGAGGACCCAGGATCGAGGATACAGATTCTCTTTTCAGGCGGTGAAGACGAGGAAGCGGAGGATCCAGGATCGAGGATACAGATTCTCTTTTCAGGAGGTAAAGACGAGGAAACGGAGGACCCAGGATCGAGGATACAGATTCTCTTTTCAGGCGGTGAAGACGAGGAAGCGGAGGATCCAGGATCGAGGATACAGATTCTCTTTTCAGGCGGTGAAGACGAGGAAGCGGAGGATCCAGGATCGAGGATACAGATTCTCTTTTCAGGCGGTGAAGACGAGGAAGCGGAGGATCCAGGATCGAGGATACAGATTCTATTTTCTGTTGGTGAAGATGAGTAAGCCGAGGACCCAGGATCGAGGATACAGATTCTCTTTTCAGGAGGTGAAGACGAGGAAACGGAGGACCCAGGATCGAGGATACAGATTCTCTTTTCAGGCGGTGAAGATGTGGAAGCGGAGGACCCAGGATCGAGGATACAGATTCTCTTTTCAGGCGGTGAAGACGAGGAGAAGGAGGACCCAGGATCGAGGATACAGATTCTCATTTCAGGCGGTGAAGACGAGGAAACGGAGGACCCAGGATCGAAGATACAGATTCTCTTTTCAGGCAGTGAAGACGAGTAAGCGGAGGACCCAGGATCGATACAGATTCTCTTTTCAGAAGGTAAAGACGAGGAAGCGAAGGACCCAGGATCGAGGATACAGATTCTCTTTTCAGGCGGTGAAGACGAGGAGAAGGAGGACCCAGGATCGAGGATACAGACTCTCTTTTCAGGAGGTGAAGACGACGAAACGGAGGACCCAGGATCGAGGATACAGATTCTCTTTTCAGGCGGTGAAGACGAGGAAGCGGAGGATCCAGGATCGAGGATACAGATTCTCTTTTCAGGAGGTGAAGACGAGGAAACGGAGGACCCAGGATCGAGGATACAGATTCTCTTTTCATGCGGTGAAGACGAGGAAGCGGAGGATCCAGGATCGAGGATACAGATTCAATTTTCAGGCGGTGAAGA
The DNA here is from genome assembly GCF_032444005.1 of Ranitomeya imitator. NCBI lineage: Eukaryota > Metazoa > Chordata > Amphibia > Anura > Dendrobatidae > Ranitomeya > Ranitomeya imitator. The sequence goes on from NC_091286.1 coordinate 95,690,335, forward strand.
CGAGGAAGCGGAGGATCCAGGATCGAGGATACAGATTCTCTTTTCAGGCGGTGAAGACGAGGAAGCGGAGGATCCAGGATCGAGGATACAGATTCCATTTTCTGTTGGTGAAGATGAGTAAGCCGAGGACCCAGGATCGAGGATACAGATTCTCTTTTCAGAAGGTAAAGACGAGGAAGCGGAGGACCCAGGATCGAGGATACAGATTCTTTTTTCAGGCGGTGAAGACGAGGAGAAGGAGGACCCAGGATCGAGGATACAGATTCTCTTTTCAGGAGGTGAAGACAAGGAGAAGGAGGACCCAGGATCGAGGATACAGATTGTCTTTTCAGGAGGTGAAGACGAGGAAACGGAGGACCCAGGATCGAGGATACAGATTCTCTTTTCAGGCGGTGAAGACGAGGAAGCGGAGGATCCAGCATCGAGAATACAGATTCTCTTTTCAGGCAGTGAAGAGGAGGAAGCGGAGGACCCAGGATCGAGGATACTGATTCTCTTTTCAGGAGGTAAAGACGAGGAGAAGCATGACCCATGATCAAGGATGCAGATTCTCTTTTCAGGAGGTGAAGACGAGGAAACGGAGGACCCAGGATCGAGTATACAGATTCTCTTTTCAGGCGGTGAAGACGAGGAAGCGGAGTATCCAGGATCAAGGATACAGATTCTCTTTTCAGGCGGTGAAGACGAGTAAGCCCAGGACCCAGGATCGAGGATACAGATTCTCTTTTCAGAAGGTAAAGATGAGGAGAAGGAGGACCCAGGATCGAGGATACAGATTCTCTTTTCAGGAGGTGAAGACGAGGAAACGGAGGACCCAGGATCGAGGATAGAGATTCTCTTTTCAGGCGGTGAAGACGAGGAAGCGGAGGATCCAGGATCGAGGATACAGATTCTCTTTTCAGGCGGTGAAGACGAGGAAGCGGAGGATCCAGGATTGAGGATACAGATTCTCTTTTCAGGAGGTGAAGACAAGGAGAAGGAGGACCCAGGATCGATGATACAGATTCTCTTTTCAGGAGGTGAAGACGAGGAAACGGAGGACCAAGGATCAAGGATACAGATTCTCTTTTCAGGCGGTGAATATGAGGAAGCGGAGGATCCAGGATCGAGGATACAGATTCTCTTTTCAGGCGGTGAAGACGAGGAAGCGGAGGATCCAGGATCAAGGATGCAGATTCTCTTTTCAGGAGGTGAAGACAAGGAGAAGGAGGACCCAGGATCGAGGATACAGATTCTTTTTTCAGAAGGTAAAGACGAGGAAGCGGAGTATCCAGGATCGAGGATACAGATTCTCTTTTCAGGCGGTAAAGACGAGTAAGCGGAGGACCCAGGATCGAGGATACAGATTCTCTTTTCAGAAGGTAAAGACGAGGAAGCGGAGGACCCAGGATCGAGGATACAGATTCTCTTTTCAGGAGGTGAAGACGAGGAAACGGAGGACCCAGGATCAAGGATACAGATTCTCTTTTCAGGCGGTGAAAACTAGGAAGCGGAGGATCCAGGATCGAGGATACAGATTCTCTTTTCAGGCGGTGAAGACGAGGAAGCGGAGGATACAGGATCGAGGATACAGATTCTCTTTTCAGGCGGTGAAGACGAGGAAGCGGAGTATCCAGGATCGAGGATACAGATTCTCTTTTCAGGCGGTGAATTCGAGTAAGCGGAGGACCCAGGATCGAGGATACAGATTCTCTTTTCAGAAGGTAAAGACGAGGAAGCGGAGGACCCAGGATTGAGAATACAGATTCTCTTTTCAGGCGGTGAAGACAAGGAGAAGGAGGACCCAGGATCGAGGATACAGATTCTCTTTTCAGGAGGTGAAGACAAGGAGAAGGAAGACCCAGGATCGAGGATACAGATTCTCTTTTCATGAGGTGAAGACGAGGAAACGGAGGACCCAGGATCGAGGATACAGATTCTCTTTTCAGGCGGTGAAGACGAGGAAGCGGAGGATCCAGGATCGAGGATACAGATTCTCTTTTCAGGCGGTGAAGACGAGGAAGCGGAGGATCCAGGATCGAGGATACAGATTCTCTTTTCAGGAGGTGAAGACAAGGAGAAGGATGACCCAGGATCGAGGATACAGATTCTCTTTTCAGGAGGTGAAGACGAGGAAACGGAGGACCCAGGATCGAGGATACAGATTCTCTTTTCAGGCGGTGAAAACGAGGAAGCGGAGGATCCAGGATCGAGGATACAGATTTTTTTTTCAGGCGGTGAAGACGAGGAAGCGGAGGATCCAGGATCGAGGATACAGATTCTCTTTTCAGGCGGTGAAGACGAGTAAGCGGAGGACCCAGGATCGAGGATACAGATTCTCTTTTCAGAAGGTAAAGACGAGGAAGCGGAGGACCCAGGATCGAGGATACAGATTCTCTTTTCAGGCGGTGAAGACGAGGAGAAGGAGGACCCAGGATCGAGGATACAGATTCTCTTTTCAGGAGGTGAAGACAAGGAGAAGGAGGACCAGGATCGAGGATACAGATTCTCTTTTCAGGAGGTGAAGACGAGGAAACGGAGGATCCAGGATCGAGGATACAGATTCTCTTTTCAGGCGGTGAAGACGAGGAAGCGGAGGATCCAGGATCGAGGATACAGATTCTCTTTTCAGGCGGTGAAGACGAGTAAGCCGAGGACCCAGGATCGAGGATAAAGATTCTCTTTTCAGGAGGTGAAGACAAAGAGAAGGAGGACCCAGGATCGAGGATTCAGATTCTCTTTTCAGGAGGTGAAGACGAGGAACCGGAGGATCCAGCATCGAGAATGCAGATTCTCTTTTCAGGCGGTGAAGAGGAGGAAACGGAGGAATCAGGATCGAGGATACAGATTCTCTTTTCAGGCGGTGAAGACGAGGAAGCGGAGTATCCAGGATCGAGGATACAGATTCTCTTTTCAGGCGGTGAAGACGAGTAAGCGGAGGACCCAGGATCGAGGATACAGATTCTCTTTTCAGAAGGTAAAGACGAGGAAGCGGAGGACCCAGGATCGAGGATACAGATTCTCTTTTCAGGCGGTGAAGACGAGGAGAAGGAGGACCCAGGATCGAGGATACAGATTCTCTTTTCAGGAGGTGAAGACAAGGAGAAGGAAGACCCAGGATCGAGGATACAGATTCTCTTTTCAGGAGGTGAAGACGAGGAAACGGAGGACCCAGGATCGAGGATACAGATTCTCTTTTCAGGCGGTGAAGACGAGGAAGCGGAGGATCCAGGATCGAGGATACAGATTCTCTTTTCAGGCGGTGAAGACGAGTAAGCGGAGGACCCAGGATCGAGGATACAGATTCTCTTTTCAGAAGGTAAAGACGAGGAAGCGGAGGACCCAGGATCGAGGATACAGATTCTCTTTTCAGGCGGTGAAGACGAGGAAACGGAGGATACAGTATCGAGGATACAGATTCTCTTTTCAGGCGGTGAAGACGAGTAAGCGGAGGATACAGTATCGAGGATACAGATTCTCTTTTCAGGAGGTGAAGACGAGGAAACGGAGGACCCAGGATCAAGGATACAGATACTCTTTTCAGGCGGTGAAAACGAGGAAGCGGAGGATCCAGGATCGAGGATACAGATTCTCTTTTCAGGCGGTGAAGACGAGGAAACGGAGGATACAGTATCGAGGATACAGATTCTCTTTTCAGGCGGTGAAGACGAGTAAGCGGAGGACCCAGGATCGAGGATACAGATTCTCTTTTCAGGCGGTGAAGACAAGGAAGCGGAGTATCCAGGATCGAGGATACAGATTCTCTTTTCAGGCGGTGAAGACGAGTAAGCGGAGGACCCAGGATCGAGGATATAGATTCTCTTTTCAGAAGGTAAAGACGAGGAAGCGGAGTATCCAGGATCGAGGATACAGATTCTCTTTTCAGGCGGTGAAGACGAGTAAGCGGAGGACCCAGGATCGAGGATACAGATTCTCTTTTCAGAAGTTAAAGACGAGGAAGCGGAGGACCCAGGAACGAGAATACAGATTCTCTTTTCAGGCGGTGAAGACAAGAAGGAGGACCCAGGATCGAGGATACAGATTCTCTTTTCAGGAGGTGAAGACAAGGAGAAGGAAGACCCAGGATCGAGGATACAGATTCTCTTTTCAGGAGGTGAAGACGAGGAAACGGAGGACCCAGGATCGAGGATACAGATTCTCTTTTCAGGCGGTGAAGACGAGGAAGCGGAGGATCCAGGATCGAGGATACAGATTCTCTTTTCAGGCGGTGAAGACGAGGAAGCGGAGGATCCAGGATCGAGGATACAGATTCTCTTTTCAGGAGGTGAAGACGAGGAGAAGGAGGACCCAGGATCGAGGATACAGATTCTCTTTTCAGGAGGTGAAGACGAGGAAACGGAGGACCCAGGATCGAGGATACAGATTCTCTTTTCAGGCGGTGAAGACGAGGAAGCGGAGGATCCAGGATCGAGGATACAGATTCTCTTTTCAGGAGGTGAAGACGAGGAAACGGAGGACCCAGGATCGAGGATACAGATTCTCTTTTCAGGCGGTGAAGACGAGGAAGCGGAGGATCCAGGATCGAGGATACAGATTCTCTTTTCAGGAGGTGAAGACGAGGAAGCGGAGGATCCAGGATCGAGGATACAGATTCTCTTTTCAGGCGGTGAAGACGAGTAAGCGGAGGACCCAGGATCGAGGATACAGATTCTCTTTTCAGGAGGTGAAGACGAGGAGAAGGAGGACCCAGGATCGAGGATACAGATTCTCATTTCAGGAGGTGAAGACGAGGAAACGGAGGACCCAGGATCGAGGATACAGATTCTCTTTTCAGGCGGTGAAGACGAGGAAGCGGAGGATCCAGGATCGAGGATACAGATTCTCTTTTCAGGAGGTCAAGACGAGGAAACGGAGGACCCAGGATCGAGGATACAGATTCTCTTTTCAGGCGCTGAAGACGAGGAAGCGGAGGATCCAGGATCGAGGATACAGATTCACTTTTCAGGCGGTGAAGACGAGGAAGCGAAGGATCCAGGATCGAGGATACAGATTCTCTTTTCAGGCGGTGAAGACGAAGAAGCGTAGGATCCAGGATCGAGGATACAGATTCTATTTTCTGTTGGTGAAGATGAGTAAGCCGAGGACCCAGGATCGAGGATACAGATTCTCGTTTCAGAAGGTAAAGACGAGGAAGCGGAGGACCCAGGATCGAGGATACAGATTCTTTTTTCAGGCGGTGAAGACGAGGAGAAGGAGGACCCAGGATCGAGGATACAGATTCTCTTTTCAGGAGGTGAAGACGAGGAAACGGAGGACCCAGGATCGAGGATACAGATTCTCTTTTCAGGCGGTGAAGACGAGGAAGCGGAGGATCCAGCATCGAGAATACAGATTCTCTTTTCAGGCGGTGAAGAGGAGGAAGCAGAGGACCCAGGATCGAGGATACTGATTCTCTTTTCAGGAGGTAAAGACGAGGAGAAGCATGACCCAGGATCGAGGATACAGATTCTCTTTTCAGGAGGTGAAGACGAGGAAACGGAGGACCCAGGATCGAGGATACAGATTCTCTTTTCAGGAGGTGAAGACGAGGAGAAGGAGGACCCAGGATCGAGGATACAGATTCTCTTTTCAGGAGGTGAAGACGAGGAGAAGGAGGACCTAGGATCGAGGATACAGATTCTCTTTTCAGGCGGTGAAGACGAGGAAGCGGAGGATCCAGGATCGAGGATACAGATTCTCTTTTCAGGAGGTGAAGACGAGGAAACGGAGGACCCAGGATCGAGGATACAGATTCTCTTTTCAGGCGGTGAAGACGAGGAAGCGGAGGATCCAGGATCGAGGATACAGATTCTCTTTTCAGGAGGTGAAGACGAGGAAGCGGAGGATCCAGGATCGAGGATACAGATTCTCTTTTCAGGCGGTGAAGACGAGTAAGCGGAGGACCCAGGATCGAGGATACAGATTCTCTTTTCAGGAGGTGAAGACGAGGAGAAGGAGGACCCAGGATCGAGGATACAGATTCTCTTTTCAGGAGGTGAAGACGAGGAAACGGAGGACCCAGGATCGAGGATACAGATTCTCTTTTCAGGCGGTGAAGACGAGGAAGCGGAGGATCCAGGATCGAGGATACAGATTCTCTTTTCAGGAGGTGAAGACGAGGAAACGGAGGACCCAGGATCGAGGATACAGATTCTCTTTTCAGGCGCTGAAGACGAGGAAGCGGAGGATCCAGGATCGAGGATACAGATTCTCTTTTCAGGCGGTGAAGACGAGGAAGCGGAGGATCCAGGATCGAGGATACAGATTCTCTTTTCAGGCGGTGAAGATGAGGAAGCGTAGGATCCAGGATCGAGGATACAGATTCTATTTTCTGTTGGTGAAGATGAGTCAGCCGAGGACCCAGGATCGAGGATACAGATTCTCGTTTCAGAAGGTAAAGACGAGGAAGCGGAGGACCCAGGATCGAGGATACAGATTCTTTTTTCAGGCGGTGAAGACGAGGAGAAGGAGGACCAGGATCGAGGATACAGATTCTCTTTTCAGGAGGTGAAGACAAGGAGAAGGAGGACCCAGGATCGAGCATACAGATTCTCTTTTCAGGAGGTGAAGACGAGGAAACGGAGGACCCAGGATCGAGTATACAGATTCTCTTTTCAGGCGGTGAAGACGAGGAAGCGGAGTATCCAGGATCAAGGATACAGATTCTCTTTTCAGGCGGTGAAGACGAGTAAGCCCAGGACCCAGGATCGAGGATACAGATTCTCTTTTCAGAAGGTAAAGATGAGGAGAAGGAGGACCCAGGATCGAGGATACAGATTCTCTTTTCAGGAGGTGAAGACGAGGAAACGGAGGACCCAGGATCGAGGATAGAGATTCTCTTTTCAGGCGGTGAAGACGAGGAAGCGGAGGATCCAGGATCGAGGATACAGATTCTCTTTTCAGGCGGTGAAGACGAGGAAGCGGAGGATCCAGGATTGAGGATACAGATTCTCTTTTCAGGAGGTGAAGACAAGGAGAAGGAGGACCCAGGATCGATGATACAGATTCTCTTTTCAGGAGGTGAAGACGAGGAAACGGAGGACCAAGGATCAAGGATACAGATTCTCTTTTCAGGCGGTGAATATGAGGAAGCGGAGGATCCAGGATCGAGGATACAGATTCTCTTTTCAGGCGGTGAAGACGAGGAAGCGGAGGATCCAGGATCAAGGATGCAGATTCTCTTTTCAGGAGGTGAAGACAAGGAGAAGGAGGACCCAGGATCGAGGATACAGATTCTTTTTTCAGAAGGTAAAGACGAGGAAGCGGAGTATCCAGGATCGAGGATACAGATTCTCTTTTCAGGCGGTAAAGACGAGTAAGCGGAGGACCCAGGATCGAGGATACAGATTCTCTTTTCAGAAGGTAAAGACGAGGAAGCGGAGGACCCAGGATCGAGGATACAGATTCTCTTTTCAGGAGGTGAAGACGAGGAAACGGAGGACCCAGGATCAAGGATACAGATTCTCTTTTCAGGCGGTGAAAACTAGGAAGCGGAGGATCCAGGATCGAGGATACAGATTCTCTTTTCAGGCGGTGAAGACGAGGAAGCGGAGGATACAGGATCGAGGATACAGATTCTCTTTTCAGGCGGTGAAGACGAGGAAGCGGAGTATCCAGGATCGAGGATACAGATTCTCTTTTCAGGCGGTGAATTCGAGTAAGCGGAGGACCCAGGATCGAGGATACAGATTCTCTTTTCAGAAGGTAAAGACGAGGAAGCGGAGGACCCAGGATTGAGAATACAGATTCTCTTTTCAGGCGGTGAAGACAAGGAGAAGGAGGACCCAGGATCGAGGATACAGATTCTCTTTTCAGGAGGTGAAGACAAGGAGAAGGAAGACCCAGGATCGAGGATACAGATTCTCTTTTCATGAGGTGAAGACGAGGAAACGGAGGACCCAGGATCGAGGATACAGATTCTCTTTTCAGGCGGTGAAGACGAGGAAGCGGAGGATCCAGGATCGAGGATACAGATTCTCTTTTCAGGCGGTGAAGACGAGGAAGCGGAGGATCCAGGATCGAGGATACAGATTCTCTTTTCAGGAGGTGAAGACAAGGAGAAGGATGACCCAGGATCGAGGATACAGATTCTCTTTTCAGGAGGTGAAGACGAGGAAACGGAGGACCCAGGATCGAGGATACAGATTCTCTTTTCAGGCGGTGAAAACGAGGAAGCGGAGGATCCAGGATCGAGGATACAGATTTTTTTTTCAGGCGGTGAAGACGAGGAAGCGGAGGATCCAGGATCGAGGATACAGATTCTCTTTTCAGGCGGTGAAGACGAGTAAGCGGAGGACCCAGGATCGAGGATACAGATTCTCTTTTCAGAAGGTAAAGACGAGGAAGCGGAGGACCCAGGATCGAGGATACAGATTCTCTTTTCAGGCGGTGAAGACGAGGAGAAGGAGGACCCAGGATCGAGGATACAGATTCTCTTTTCAGGAGGTGAAGACAAGGAGAAGGAGGACCAGGATCGAGGATACAGATTCTCTTTTCAGGAGGTGAAGACGAGGAAACGGAGGATCCAGGATCGAGGATACAGATTCTCTTTTCAGGCGGTGAAGACGAGGAAGCGGAGGATCCAGGATCGAGGATACAGATTCTCTTTTCAGGCGGTGAAGACGAGTAAGCCGAGGACCCAGGATCGAGGATAAAGATTCTCTTTTCAGGAGGTGAAGACAAAGAGAAGGAGGACCCAGGATCGAGGATTCAGATTCTCTTTTCAGGAGGTGAAGACGAGGAACCGGAGGATCCAGCATCGAGAATGCAGATTCTCTTTTCAGGCGGTGAAGAGGAGGAAACGGAGGAATCAGGATCGAGGATACAGATTCTCTTTTCAGGCGGTGAAGACGAGGAAGCGGAGTATCCAGGATCGAGGATACAGATTCTCTTTTCAGGCGGTGAAGACGAGTAAGCGGAGGACCCAGGATCGAGGATACAGATTCTCTTTTCAGAAGGTAAAGACGAGGAAGCGGAGGACCCAGGATCGAGGATACAGATTCTCTTTTCAGGCGGTGAAGACGAGGAGAAGGAGGACCCAGGATCGAGGATACAGATTCTCTTTTCAGGAGGTGAAGACAAGGAGAAGGAAGACCCAGGATCGAGGATACAGATTCTCTTTTCAGGAGGTGAAGACGAGGAAACGGAGGACCCAGGATCGAGGATACAGATTCTCTTTTCAGGCGGTGAAGACGAGGAAGCGGAGGATCCAGGATCGAGGATACAGATTCTCTTTTCAGGCGGTGAAGACGAGTAAGCGGAGGACCCAGGATCGAGGATACAGATTCTCTTTTCAGAAGGTAAAGACGAGGAAGCGGAGGACCCAGGATCGAGGATACAGATTCTCTTTTCAGGCGGTGAAGACGAGGAAACGGAGGATACAGTATCGAGGATACAGATTCTCTTTTCAGGCGGTGAAGACGAGTAAGCGGAGGATACAGTATCGAGGATACAGATTCTCTTTTCAGGAGGTGAAGACGAGGAAACGGAGGACCCAGGATCAAGGATACAGATACTCTTTTCAGGCGGTGAAAACGAGGAAGCGGAGGATCCAGGATCGAGGATACAGATTCTCTTTTCAGGCGGTGAAGACGAGGAAACGGAGGATACAGTATCGAGGATACAGATTCTCTTTTCAGGCGGTGAAGACGAGTAAGCGGAGGACCCAGGATCGAGGATACAGATTCTCTTTTCAGGCGGTGAAGACAAGGAAGCGGAGTATCCAGGATCGAGGATACAGATTCTCTTTTCAGGCGGTGAAGACGAGTAAGCGGAGGACCCAGGATCGAGGATATAGATTCTCTTTTCAGAAGGTAAAGACGAGGAAGCGGAGTATCCAGGATCGAGGATACAGATTCTCTTTTCAGGCGGTGAAGACGAGTAAGCGGAGGACCCAGGATCGAGGATACAGATTCTCTTTTCAGAAGTTAAAGACGAGGAAGCGGAGGACCCAGGAACGAGAATACAGATTCTCTTTTCAGGCGGTGAAGACAAGAAGGAGGACCCAGGATCGAGGATACAGATTCTCTTTTCAGGAGGTGAAGACAAGGAGAAGGAAGACCCAGGATCGAGGATACAGATTCTCTTTTCAGGAGGTGAAGACGAGGAAACGGAGGACCCAGGATCGAGGATACAGATTCTCTTTTCAGGCGGTGAAGACGAGGAAGCGGAGTATCCAGGATCAAGGATACAGATTCTCTTTTCAGGCGGTGAAGACGAGTAAGCGGAGGACCCAGGATCGAGGATACAGATTCTCTTTTCAGAAGGTAAAGATGAGGAAGCGGAGGACCCAGGATCGAGGATACAGATTCTCTTTTCAGGAGGTGAAGACAAGGAGAAGGAGGACCCAGGATCGATGATACAGATTCTCTTTTCAGGAGGTGAAGACGAGGAAACGGAGGACCCAGGATCAAGGATACAGATTCTCTTTTCAGGCGGTGAATACGAGGAAGCGGAGGATCCAGGATCGAGGATACAGATTCTCTTTTCAGGCGGTGAAGACGAGGAAGCGGAGGATCCAGGATCGAGGATGCAGATTCTCTTTTCAGGAGGTGAAGACAAGGAGAAGGAGGACCCAGGATCGAGGATACAGATTCTCTTTTCAGAAGATAAAGACGAGGAAGCGGAGTATCCAGGATCGAGGATACAGATTCTCTTTTCAGGCGGTGAAGACGAGTAAGCGGAGGACCCAGGATCGAGGATACAGATTCTCTTTTCAGAAGGTAAAGACGAGGAAGCGGAGGACCCAGGATTGAGGATACAGATTCTCTCTTCAGGAGGTGAAGACGAGGAAACGGAGGACCCAGGATCAAGATACAGATTCTCTTTTCAGGCGGTGAAAACGAGGAAGCGGAGGATCCAGGATCGAGGATACAGATTCTCTTTTCAGGCGGTGAAGACGAGGAAGCGGAGGATACAGGATCGAGGATACAGATTCTCTTTTCAGGCGGTGAAGACGAGTAAGCGGAGAACCCAGGATCGAGGATACAGATTCTCTTTTCAGGCGGTGAAGACGAGGAAGCGGAGTATCCAGGATCGAGGATACAGATTCTCTTTTCAGGCGGTGAATTCGAGTAAGCGGAGGACCCAGGATCGAGGATACAGATTCTCTTTTCAGAAGGTAAAGACGAGGAAGCGGAGGACCCAGGATCGAGAATACAGATTCTCTTTTCAGGCGGTGAAGACAAGGAGAAGGAGGACCCAGGATTGAGGATACAGATTCTCTTTTCAGGAGGTGAACACAAGGAGAAGGAAGACCCAGGATCGAGGATACAGATTCTCTTTCATGAGGTGAAGACGAGGAAACGGAGGACCCAGGATCGAGGATACAGATTCTCTTTTCAGGCGGTGAAGACGAGGAAGCGGAGGATCCAGGATCGAGGATACAGATTCTCTTTTCAGGAGGTGAAGACAAGGAGAAGGATGACCCAGGATCGAGGATACAGATTCTCTTTTCAGGAGGTGAAGACGAGGAAACGGAGGACCCAGGATCGAGGATACAGATTCTCTTTTCAGGCGGTGAAAACGAGGAAGCGGAGGATCCAGGATCGAGGATACAGATTCTCTTTTCAGGCGGTGAAGACGAGGAAGCGGAGGATCCAGGATCGAGGATACAGATTCTCTTTTCAGGCGGTGAAGACGAGTAAGCGGAGGACCCAGGATCGAGGATACAGATTCTCTTTTCAGAAGGTAAAGACGAGGAAGCGGAGGACCCAGGATCGAGGATACAGATTCTCTTTTCAGGCGGTGAAGACAAGGAGAAGGAGGACCCAGGATCGAGGATACAGATTCTCTTTTCAGGAGGTGAAGACAAGGAGAAGGAGGACCAGGATCGAGGATACAGATTCTCTTTTCAGGAGGTGAAGACGAGGAAACGGAGGACCCATGATCGAGGATACAGATTCTCTTTTCAGGCGGTGATGACGAGGAAGTGGAGGACCCAGGATCGAGAATACAGATTCTCTTTTCAGGCGGTGAAGACAAGGAGAAGGAGGACCCAGGATTGAGGATACAGATTCTCTTTTCAGGAGGTGAACACAAGGAGAAGGAAGACCCAGGATCGAGGATACAGATTCTCTTTCATGAGGTGAAGACGAGGAAACGGAGGACCCAGGATCGAGGATACAGATTCTCTTTTCAGGCGGTGAAGACGAGGAAGCGGAGGATCCAGGATCGAGGATACAGATTCTCTTTTCAGGAGGTGAAGACAAGGAGAAGGATGACCCAGGATCGAGGATACAGATTCTCTTTTCAGGAGGTGAAGACGAGGAAACGGAGGACCCAGGATCGAGGATACAGATTCTCTTTTCAGGCGGTGAAAACGAGGAAGCGGAGGATCCAGGATCGAGGATACAGATTCTCTTTTCAGGCGGTGAAGACGAGGAAGCGGAGGATCCAGGATCGAGGATACAGATTCTCTTTTCAGGCGGTGAAGACGAGTAAGCGGAGGACCCAGGATCGAGGATACAGATTCTCTTTTCAGAAGGTAAAGACGAGGAAGCGGAGGACCCAGGATCGAGGATACAGATTCTCTTTTCAGGCGGTGAAGACAAGGAGAAGGAGGACCCAGGATCGAGGATACAGATTCTCTTTTCAGGAGGTGAAGACAAGGAGAAGGAGGACCAGGATCGAGGATACAGATTCTCTTTTCAGGAGGTGAAGACGAGGAAACGGAGGACCCATGATCGAGGATACAGATTCTCTTTTCAGGCGGTGATGACGAGGAAGTGGAGGATCCAGGATCTAGGATACAGATTCTCTTTTCAGGCGGTGAAGACGAGGAAGATGTGTAGTAGAGGGGTTACAAGGACACTAAACTTCAGGAGGGCAAATTTCCAACGGATGAGAGAGGATCTTGGTGCAATTAACTGGGACGATATCCTGAGACACAAAAATACACAGAGAAAATGGGAGACGTTTATTAGCATCCTGGATAGGACCTGTGCACAGTATATACCGTATGGGAATAAACATATTAGAAATAGGAGGAAACCAATATGACTAAATAGAGCTGTAAGGGGCGCAATAAGGGACAAAAAGAAAGCATTTAGAGAATTAAAGGAAGTAGGTAGTGAGGAGGCATTAAATAAATACAGAAAATTAAATAAATTCTGTAAAAAGCAAATCAAGGCAGCAAAGATTGAGACAGAGAGACTCATTGCCAGAGAGAGTAAAAATAATCCTAAAATATTCTTTAACTACATAAATAGTAAGAAACTAAAAAATGATAGTGTTGGCCCCCTTAAAAATAGTCTGGGTGAGATGGTGTATGAAGATGAGGAAAAAGCCAATATGCTAAATGACTTTTTTTCATCAGTATTTACACAAGAAAATCCCATGGCGGACAAAATGTCTAGTGATAAAAATTCCCAATTAAATGTCACCTGCTTAACCCAGCAGGAAGTGCGGCGGCATCTAAAAATCACTAAAATTGACAAATCTCCGGGCCCGGATGGGATACACCCTCGAGTACTGCAGGAATTAAGTACAGTCATTGATAGACCATTATTTTTAATCTTTAAAGACTCCATAATAACAGGGTCTGTGCCACAGGACTGGCGTATAGCAAATGTGGTGCCAATATTCAAAAAGGGAACAAAAACTGAACTCGGAAACAATAGGCCAGTAAGCTTAACCTCTACTGTGGGTAAAATCCTGGAGGGCATTCTAAGGGACGCTATACTGGAGTATCTGAAGAGGAATAACCTCATGACCCAGTATCAGCACGGGTTAACTAGGGACCGTTCATGTCAGACTAATTTGATCAGTTTCTATGAAGAGGTAAGTTCCGGATTGGACCAAGGGAACCCAGTGGATGTAGTGTATATGGACTTTTCAAAAGCTTTTGATACGGTGCCACACAAAAGGTTGATACATAAAATGAGAATAATGGGGATAGGGGAAAATATGTGCAAGTGGGTTGAGAGCTGGCTCAGGGATAGGAAACAAAGGGTGGTTATTAATGGAGCACACTCGGACTGGGTAGCGGTTAGCAGTGGGGTACCACAGGGGTCAGTATTGGGCCCTCTTCTTTTTAACATATTTATTAATGACCTTGTAGGGGGCATTCAGAGTAGAATTTCAATATTTGCAGATGACACTAAACTCTGCAGGGTAATCAATACAGAGGAGGACAATTTTATATTACAGGATGATTTATGTAAACTAGAAGCTTGGGCTGATAAATGGCAAATGAGCTTTAATGGGGATAAATGTAAGGTCATGCACTTGGGTAGAAGTAATAAGATGTATAATTATGTGCTTAATTCTAAAACTCTGGGCAAAACCGTCAATGAAAAAGACCTGGGTGTATGGGTGGATGACAAACTTAAATTCAGTGGCCAGTGTCAGGCAGCTGCTACAAAGGCAAATAAAATAATGGGATGCATTAAAAGAGGCATAGATGCTCATGAGGAGAATATAATTTTACCTCTATACAAGTCACTAGTTCGACCACACTTAGAATACTGTGCACAGTTCTGGTCTCCGGTGTATAAGAAAGACATAGCTGAACTGGAGCGGGTGCAGAGAAGAGCGACCAAGGTTATTAGAGGACTGGGGGGTCTGCAATACCAAGATAGGTTATTACACTTGGGGCTATTTAGTTTGGAAAAACGAAGACTAAGGGGTGATCTCATTTTAATGTATAAATATATGAGGGGACAGTACAAAGACCTTTCTGATGATCTTTTTAATCATAGACCTGAAACAGGGACAAGGGGGCATCCTCTGCGGTTGGAGGAAAAAAGGTTTAAGCATAATAACAGACACGGATTCTTTACTGTAAGAGCAGTGAGACTATGGAACTCTCTGCCGTGTGATGTTGTAATGAGTGATTCATTACTTAAATTTAAGAGGGGACTGGATACCTTTCTGGAAAAGTATAATGTTACAGGGTATATACACTAGATTCCTTGATAGGGCGTTGATCCAGGGAACTAGTCTGATTGCCGTATGTGGAGTCGGGAAGGAATTTTTTTCCCCAATGTGGAGCTTACTCTTTGCACATGGGTTTTTTTTGCCTTCCTCTGGATCAACATGTTAGGGCATGTTAGGTTAGGCTATGGGTTGAACTAGATGGACATATAGTCTTCCTTCAACCTTAATAACTATGTAACTATGTAACTATGAAGCGGACGATCCAGGATCGAGGATACAGATTCTCTTTTCAGGCGGTGAAGACGAGTAAGCCGAGGACCCAGGATCGAGGATACAGATTCTCTTTTCAGGAGGTGAAGACAAAGAGAAGGAGGACCCAGGATCGAGGATACAGATTCTCTTTTCAGGAGGTGAAGACGAGGAAACGGAGGATCCAGCATCGAGAATGCAGATTCTCTTTTCAGGCGGTGAAGAGGAGGAAACGGAGGAATCAGGATCGAGGATACAGATTCTCTTTTCAGGCGGTGAAGACGAGGAAGCGGAGTATCCAGGATCGAGGATACAGATTCTCTTTTCAGGCGGTGAAGACGAGTAAGCGGAGGACCCAGGATCGAGGATACAGATTCTCTTTTCAGAAGGTAAAGACGAGGAAGCGGAGGACCCAGGATCGAGGATACAGATTCTCTTTTCAGGCGGTGAAGACGAGGAGAAGGAGGACCCAGGATCGAGGATACAGATTCTCTTTTCAGGAGGTGAAGACGAGAAGGAGGACCCAGGATCGAGGATACAGATTCTCTTTTCAGGAGGTGAAGACGAGGAAACGGAGGACCCAGGATCGAGGATACAGATTCTCTTTTCAGGCGGTGAAAACGAGGAAGCGGAGGATCCAGGATCGAGGATACAGATTCTCTTTTCAGGTGGTGAAGACGAGGAAGCGGAGGATCCAGGATTGAGGATACAGATTCTCTTTTCAGGAGGTGAAGACAAGGAGAAGGAGGACCCAGGATCGATGATACAGATACTCTTTTCAGGAGGTGAAGACGAGGAAACGGAGGACCCAGGATCAAGGATACAGATTCTCTTTTCAGGCGGTGAATACGAGGAAGCGGAGGATCCAGGATCGAGGATACAGATTCTCTTTTCAGGCGGTGAAGACGAGTAAGCGGAGGACACAGGATCGAGGATACAGATTCTCTTTTCAGAAGGTAAAGACGAGGAAGCGGAGGACCCAGGATCGAGGATACAGATTCTCTTTTCAGGAGGTGAAGACGAGGAAACGGAGGACCCAGGATCAATGATACAGATTCTCTTTTCAGGCGGTGAAAACAAGGAAGCGGAGGATCCAGGATCGAGGATACAGATTCTCTTTTCAGGCGGTGAAGACGAGGAAGCGGAGGATACAGTATCGAGGATACAGATTCTCTTTTCAGGCGGTGAAGACGAGTAAGCGGAGGACCCAGGATCGAGGATACAGATTCTCTTTTCAGGCGGTGAAGACGAGTAAGCGGAGGACCCAGGATCGAGGATACAGATTCTCTTTTCAGAAGGTAAAGACGAGGAAGCGGAGGACCCAGGATTGAGAATACAGATTCTCTTTTCAGGCGGTGAAGACAAGAAGGAGGACCCAGGATCGAGGATACAGATTCTCTTTTCAGGAGGTGAAGACAAGGAGAAGGAAGACCCAGGATCGAGGATACAGATTCTCTTTTCAGGAGGTGAAGACGAGGTAACGGAGGACCCAGGATCGAGGATACAGATTCTCTTTTCAGGCGGTGAAGACGAGGAAACGGAGGACCCAGGATCGAGGATACAGATTCTCTTTTCAGGCGGTGAAGACGAGGAAGCGGAGGATCCAGGAACGAGGATACAGATTCTCTTTTCAGCCGGTGAAGACAAGGAAGCGGAGGATCCAGGATCGAGGATACAGATTCTCTTTTCAGGAGGTAAAGACAAGGAGAAGGATGACCCAGGATCGAGGATACAGATTCTCTTTTCAGGAGGTGAAGACGAGGAAACGGAGGACCCAGGATCGAGGATACAGATTCTCTTTTCAGGCGGTGAAAACGAGGAAGCGGAGGATCCAGGATCGAGGATACAGATTCTCTTTTCAGGCGGTGAAGACGAGGAAGCGGAGGATCCAGGATCGAGGATACAGATTCTCTTTTCAGGCGGTGAAGACGAGTAAGCCGAGGACCCAGGATCGAGGATACAGATTCTCTTTTCAGAAGGTAAAGACGAGGAAGCGGAGGACCCAGGATCGAGGATACAGATTCTCTTTTCAGGCGGTGAAGACGAGGAGAAGGAGGACCCAGGATCGAGGATACAGATTCTCTTTTCAGGAGGTGAAGACAAGGAGAAGGAGGACCAGGATCGAGGATACAGATTCTCTTTTCAGGAGGTGAAGACGAGGAAACGGAGGACCCAGGATCGAGGATACAGATTCTCTTTTCAGGCGGTGAAGACGAGGAAGCGGAGGATCCAGGATCGAGGATACAGATTCTCTTTTCAGGCGGTGAAGACGAGGAAGCGGAGGATCCAGCATCGAGAATGCAGATTCTCTTTTCAGGCGGTGAAGAGGAGGAAATGGAGGAATCAGGATCGAGGATACAGATTCACTTTTCAGGCGGTGAAGACGAGGAAGCGGAGTATCCAGGATCGAGGACACAGATTCTCTTTTCAGGCGGTGAAGACGAGTAAGCGGAGGACCCTGGATCGAGGATACAGATTCTCTTTTCAGAAGGTAAAGACGAGGAAGCGGAGGACCCAGGATCGAGGATACAGATTCTCTTTTCAGGCGGTGAAGACGAGGAGAAGGAGGACCCAGGATCGAGGATACAGATTCTCTTTTCAGGAGGTGAAGACAAGGAGAAGGAAGACCCAGGATCGAGGATACAGATTCTCTTTTCAGGAGGTGAAGACGAGGAAACGGAGGACCCAGAATCGAGGATACAGATTCTCTTTTCAGGCGGTGAAGACGAGCAAGCGGAGGATCCAGGATCGAGGATACAGATTCTCTTTTCAGGCGGTGAAGACGAGGAAGCGGAGGATCCAGGACTGAGGATACAGATTCTCTTTTCAGGAGGTGAAGACAAGGAGAAGGAGGACCCAGGATCGATGATACAGATACTCTTTTCAGGAGGTGAAGACGAGGAAACGGAGGACCCAGGATCAAGGATACAGATTCTCTTTTCAGGCGGTGAATACGAGGAAGCGGAGGATCCAGGATCGAGGATACAGATTCTCTTTTCAGGCGGTGAAGACGAGGAAGCGGAGGATCCAGGATCCAGGATGCAGATTCTCTTTTCATGCGGTGAAGACGAGTAAGCGGAGGACCCAGGATCGAGGATATAGATTCTCTTTTCAGAAGGTAAAGACGAGGAAGCGGAGTATCCAGGATCGAGGATACAGATTCTCTTTTCAGGCGGTGAAGACGAGTAAGCGGAGGACCCAGGATCGAGGATACAGATTCTCTTTTCAGAAGGTAAAGACGAGGAAGCGGAGGACCCAGGATCGAGGATACAGATTCTTTTTTCAGGAGGTGAAGACGAGGAAACGGAGGACCCAGGATCATGGATACAGATTCTCATTTCAGGCGGTGAAAACAAGGAAGCGGAGGATCCAGGATCGAGGATACAGATTCTCTTTTCAGGCGGTGAAGACGAGGAAGCGGAGGATACAGTATCGAGGATACAGATTCTCTTTTCAGGCGGTGAAGACGAGTAAGCGGAGGACCCAGGATCGAGGATACAGATTCTCTTTTCAGGCGGTGAAGACGAGGAAGCGGAGTATCCAGGATCGAGGATACAGATTCTCTTTTCAGGCGGTGAAGACGAGTAAGCGGAGGACCCAGGATCGAGGATACAGATTCTCTTTTCAGAAGGTAAAGACGAGGAAGCGGAGGACCCAGGATCGAGAATACAGATTCTCTTTTCAGGCGGTGAAGACAAGAAGGAGGACCCAGGATCGAGGATACAGATTCTCTTTTCAGGAGGTGAAGACAAGGAGAAGGAAGACCCAGGATCGAGGATACAGATTCTCTTTTCAGGAGGTGAAGACGAAGAAACGGAGGACCCAGGATCGAGGATACAGATTCTCTTTTCAGGCGGTGAAGACGAGGAAACGGAGGACCCAGGATTGAGGATACAGATTCTCTTTTCAGGCGGTGAAGACGAGGAAGCGGAGGATCCAGGAACGAGGATACAGATTCTCTTTTTAGGAGGTGAAGACAAGGAGAAGGATGACCCAGGATCGAGGATACAGATTCTCTTTTCAGGAGGTGAAGACGAGGAAACGGAGGACCCAGGATCGAAGATACAGATTCTCTTTTCAGGCGGTGAAAACGAGGAAGCGGAGGATCCAGGATCGAGGATACAGATTCTCTTTTCAGGCGGTGAAGACGAGGAAGCGGAGGATCCAGGATCGAGGATACAGATTCTCTTTTCAGGCGGTGAAGACGAGTAAGCGGAGGACCCAGGATCGAGGATACAGATTCTCTTTTCAGAAGGTAAAGACGAGGAAGCGGAGGACCCAGGATCGAGGATACAGATTCTCTTTTCAGGCGGTGAAGACGAGGAGAAGGAGGACCCAGGATCGAGGATACAGATTCTCTTTTCAGAAGGTGAAGACAAGGAGAAGGAGGACCAGGATCGAGGATACAGATTCTCTTTTCAGGAGGTGAAGACGAGGAAACGGAGGACCCAGGATCGAGGATACAGATTCTCTTTTCAGGCGGTGAAGACGAGGAAGCGGAGGATCCAGGATCGAGGATACAGATTCTCTTTTCAGGCGGTGAAGACGAGGAAGCGGAGGATCCAGCATCGAGAATGCAGATTCTCTTTTCAGGCGGTGAAAAGGAGGAAACGGAGGAATCAGGATCGAGGATACAGATTCTCTTTTCAGGCGGTGAAGATGAGGAAGCGGAGTATCCAGGATCGAGGATACAGATTCTCTTTTCAGGCGGTGAAGACGAGTAAGCGGAGGACCCAGGATCGAGGATACAGATTCTCTTTTCAGAAGGTAAAGACGAGGAAGCGGAGGACCCAGGATCGAGGATACAGATTCTCTTTTCAGGCGGTGAAGACGAGGAGAAGGAGGACCCAGGATCGAGGATACAGATTCTCTTTTCAGGCGGTGAAGACGAGGAGAAGGAGGACCCAGGATCGAGGATACAGATTCTCTTTTCAGAAGGTGAAGACAAGGAGAAGGAGGACCAGGATCGAGGATACAGATTCTCTTTTCAGGAGGTGAAGACGAGGAAACGGAGGACCCAGGATCGAGGATACAGATTCTCTTTTCAGGCGGTGAAGACGAGGAAGCGGAGGATCCAGGATCGAGGATACAGATTCTCTTTTCAGGCGGTGAAGACGAGGAAGCGGAGGATCCAGCATCGAGAATGCAGATTCTCTTTTCAGGCGGTGAAAAGGAGGAAACGGAGGAATCAGGATCGAGGATACAGATTCTCTTTTCAGGCGGTGAAGATGAGGAAGCGGAGTATCCAGGATCGAGGATACAGATTCTCTTTTCAGGCGGTGAAGACGAGTAAGCGGAGGACCCAGGATCGAGGATACAGATTCTCTTTTCAGAAGGTAAAGACGAGGAAGCGGAGGACCCAGGATCGAGGATACAGATTCTCTTTTCAGGCGGTGAAGACGAGGAGAAGGAGGACCCAGGATCGAGGATACAGATTCTCTTTTCAGGAGGTGAAGACAAGGAGAAGGAAGACCCAGGATCGAGAATACAGATTCTCTTTTCAGGAGGTGAAGACGAGGAAACGGAGGACCCAGGATCGAGGATACAGATTCTCTTTTCAGGCGGTGAAGACGAGGAAGCGGAGGATCCAGGATCGAGGATACAGATTCTCTTTTCAGGCGGTGAAGACGAGGAA
This sequence comes from Ranitomeya imitator, assembly GCF_032444005.1. Lineage (NCBI taxonomy): Eukaryota > Metazoa > Chordata > Amphibia > Anura > Dendrobatidae > Ranitomeya > Ranitomeya imitator. The sequence continues at coordinate 95,711,075 of NC_091286.1, forward strand.
GCAGAGGATCCAGGATTGAGGATACAGATTCTCTTTTCAGGAGGTGAAGACAAGGAGAAGGAGGACCCAGGATCGATGATACAGATACTCTTTTCAGGAGGTGAAGACGAGGAAACGGAGGACCCAGGATCAAGGATACAGATTCTCTTTTCAGGTGGTGAATACGAGGAAGCGGAGGATCCAGGATCGAGGATACAGATTCTCTTTTCAGGCGGTGAAGACGAGGAAGCGGAGGATCCAGGATCGAGGATGCAGATTCTCTTTTCATGCGGTGAAGACGAGTAAGCGGAGGACCCAGGATCGAGGATATAGATTCTCTTTTCAGAAGGTAAAGACGAGGAAGCGGAGTATCCAGGATCGAGGATACAGATTCTCTTTTCAGGCGGTGAAGACGAGTAAGCGGAGGACCCAGGATCGAGGATACAGATTCTCTTTTCAGAAGGTAAAGACGAGGAAGCGGAGGACCCAGGATCGAGGATACAGATTCTCTTTTCAGGAGGTGAAGACGAGGAAACGGAGGACCCAGGATCAAGGATACAGATTCTCTTTTCAGGCGGTGAAAACAAGGAAGCGGAGGATCCAGGATCGAGAATACAGATTCTCTTTTCAGGCGGTGAAGACGAGGAAGCGGAGGATACAGTATCGAGGATATAGATTCTGTTTTCAGGCGGTGAAGACGAGTAAGCGGAGGACCCAGGATCAAGGATACAGATTCTCGTTTCAGGCGGTGAAGACGAGGAAGCGGAGTATCCAGGATCGAGGATACAGATTCTCTTTTCAGGCGGTGAAGACGAGTAAGCGGAGGACCCAGGATCGAGGATACAGATTCTCTTTTCAGAAGGTAAAGACGAGGAAGCGGAGGACCCAGGATCGAGAATACAGATTCTATTTTCAGGCGGTGAAGACAAGAAGGAGGACCCAGGATCGAGGATACAGATTCTCTTTTCAGGAGGTGAAGACAAGGAGAAGGAAGACCCAGGATCGAGGATACAGATTCTCTTTTCAGGAGGTGAAGACGAGGAAACGGAGGACCCAGGATCGAGGATACAGATTCTCTTTTCAGGCGGTGAAGACGAGGAAGCGGAGGATCCAGGATCGAGGATACAGATTCTCTTTTCAGGCGGTGAAGACGAGGAAGCGGAGGATCCAGGATCGAGGATACAGATTCTCTTTTCAGGAGGTGAAGACAAGGAGAAGCAGGACCCAGGATCGAGGATACAGATTCTCTTTTCAGGAGGTGAAGACGAGGAAACGGAGGACCCAGGATCAAGGATACAGATGCTCTTTTCAGGTGGTGAAAACGAGGAAGCGGAGGATCCAGGATCGAGGATACAGATTCTCTTTTCAGGCGGTGAAGACGAGGAAGCGGAGGATCCAGGATCGGGGATACAGATTCTCTTTTCAGAAGGTAAAGACGAGGAAGCGGAGGACCCAGGATCGAGAATACAGATTCTCTTTTCAGGCGGTGAAGACAAGAAGGAGGACCCAGGATCGAGGATACAGATTCTCTTTTCAGGAGGTGAAGACAAGGAGAAGCAGGACCCAGGATCGAGGATACAGATTCTCTTTTCAGGAGGTGAAGACGAGGAAACGGAGGACCCAGGATCAAGGATACAGATTCTCTTTTCAGAAGGTAAAGACGAGGAAGCGGAGGACCCAGGATCGAGGATACAGATTCTCTTTTCAGGCGGTGAAGACGAGGAGAAGGAGGACCCAGGATCGAGGATACAGATTCTCTTTTCAGGAGGTGAAGACAAGGAGAAGGAGGACCAGGATTGAGGATACAGATTCTCTTTTCAGGAGGTGAAGACGAGGAAACGGAGGACCCATGATCGAGGATACAGATTCTCTTTTCAGGCGGTGATGACGAGGAAGTGGAGGATCCAGGATCTAGGATACAGATTCTCTTTTCAGGCGGTGAAGACGAGGAAGCGGAGGATCCAGGATCGAGGATACAGATTCTCTTTTCAGGCGGTGAAGACGAGTAAGCCGAGGACCCAGGATCGAGGATACAGATTCTCTTTTCAGGAGGTGAAGACAAGGAGAAGGAGGACCCAGGATCGAGGATACAGATTCTCTTTTCAGGAGGTGAAGACGAGGAAACGGAGGATCCAGCATCGAGAATACAGATTCTCTTTTCAGGCGGTGAAGAGGAGGAAACGGAGGACTCAGGATCGAGGATACAGATTCTCTTTTCAGGCGGTGAAGACGAGGAAGCGGAGTATCCAGGATCGAGGATACAGATTCTCTTTTCAGGCGGTGAAGACGAGTAAGCGGAGGACCCAGGATCGAGGATACAGATTCTCTTTTCAGAAGGTAAAGACGAGGAAGCGGAGGACCTAGGATCAAGGATACAGATTCTCTTTTCAGGCGGTGAAGACGAGGAGAAGGAGGACCCAGGATCGAGGATACAGATTCTCTTTTCAGGAGGTGAAGACAAGGAGAAGGAGGACCCAGGATCGAGGATACAGATTCTCTTTTCAGTAGGTGAAGACGAGGAAATGGAGGACCCAGGATCGAGGATACTGATTCCCTTTTCAGGCAGTGAAGACGAGGAGAAGGAGGATCCAGGATCGAGGATACAGATTCTCTTTTCAGGCCATGAAGTCGAGCAAGCGGAGGATCCAGGATCGAGAATACAGATTCTCTTTTCAGGCGGTGAAGACAAGAAGGAGGACCCAGGATCGAGGATACAGATTCTCTTTTCAGGAGGTGAAGACAAGGAGAAGCAGGACCCAGGATCGAGGATACAGATTCTCTTTTCAGGAGGTGAAGACGAGGAAACGGAGGACCCAGGATCAAGGATACAGATTCTCTTTTCAGAAGGTAAAGACGAGGAAGCGGAGGACCCAGGATCGAGGATACAGATTCTCTTTTCAGGCGGTGAAGACGAGGAGAAGGAGGACCCAGGATCGAGGATACAGATTCTCTTTTCAGGAGGTGAAGACAAGGAGAAGGAGGACCAGGATTGAGGATACAGATTCTCTTTTCAGGCGGTGATGACGAGGAAGTGGAGGATCCAGGATCTAGGATACAGATTCTCTTTTCAGGCGGTGAAGACGAGGAAGCGGAGGACCCAGGATCGAGAATACAGATTCTCTTTTCAGGCGGTGAAGACAAGAAGGAGGACCCAGGATCGAGGATACAGATTCTCTTTTCAGGAGGTGAAGACAAGGAGAAGCAGGACCCAGGATCGAGGATACAGATTCTCTTTTCAGGAGGTGAAGACGAGGAAATGGAGGACCCAGGATCAAGGATACAGATTCTCTTTTCAGAAGGTAAAGACGAGGAAGCGGAGGACCCAGGATCGAGGATACAGATTCTCTTTTCAGGCGGTGAAGACGAGGAGAAGGAGGACCCAGGATCGAGGATACAGATTCTCTTTTCAGGAGGTGAAGACAAGGAGAAGGAGGACCAGGATTGAGGATACAGATTCTCTTTTCAGGAGGTGAAGACGAGGAAACGGAGGACACATGATCGAGGATACAGATTCTCTTTTCAGGCGGTGATGACGAGGAAGTGGAGGATCCAGGATCTAGGATACAGATTCTCTTTTCAGGCGGTGAAGACGAGGAAGCGGAGGATCCAGGATCGAGGATACAGATTCTCTTTTCAGGCGGTGAAGACGAGTAAGCCGAGGACCCAGGATCGAGGATACAGATTCTCTTTTCAGGAGGTGAAGACAAGGAGAAGGAGGACCCAGGATCGAGGATACAGATTCTCTTTTCAGGAGGTGAAGACGAGGAAACGGAGGATCCAGCATCGAGAATACAGATTCTCTTTTCAGGCGGTGAAGAGGAGGAAACGGAGGACTCAGGATCGAGGATACAGATTCTCTTTTCAGGCGGTGAAGACGAGGAAGCGGAGTATCCAGGATCGAGGATACAGATTCTCTTTTCAGGCGGTGAAGACGAGTAAGCGGAGGACCCAGGATCGAGGATACAGATTCTCTTTTCAGAAGGTAAAGACGAGGAAGCGGAGGACCTAGGATCAAGGATACAGATTCTCTTTTCAGGCGGTGAAGACGAGGAGAAGGAGGACCCAGGATCGAGGATACAGATTCTCTTTTCAGGAGGTGAAGACAAGGAGAAGGAGGACCCAGGATCGAGGATACAGATTCTCTTTTCAGGAGGTGAAGACGAGGAAATGGAGGACCCAGGATCGAGGATACTGATTCTCTTTTCAGGCAGTGAAGACGAGGAGAAGGAGGATCCAGGATCGAGGATACAGATTCTCTTTTCAGGCCATGAAGTCGAGGAAGCGGAGGATCCAGGATCGAGGATACAGATTCTCTTTTCAGGAGGTGAAGACAAGGAGAAGGAGGACCCAGGATCGAGGATACAGATTCTCTTTTCAGGCGGTGAAGACGAGGAAGCGGAGTATCCAGGATCGAGGATACAGATTCTCATTTCAGAAGGTAAAGACGAGGAAGCGGAGGACCCAGGATCGAGAATACAGATTCTCTTTTCAGGCGGTGAAGACAAGGAGAAGGAGGACCCAGGATCGAGGATACAGATTCTCTTTTCAGGAGGTGAAGACAAGGAGAAGGAAGACCCAGGATCGAGGATACAGATTCTCTTTTCATGAGGTGAAGACGAGGAAACGGAGGACCCAGGATTGAGGATACAGATTCTCTTTTCAGGCGGTGAAGACGAGGAAGCGGAGGATCCAGGATCGAGGATACAGATTCTCTTTTCAGGCGGTGAAGACGAGGAAGCGGAGGATCCAGGATTGAGGATACAGATTCTCTTTTCAGGAGGTGAAGACAAGGAGAAGAAGGACCCAGGATCGATGATACAGATTCTCTTTTCAGGCGGTGAAGACGAGGAAGCGGAGGATTCAGGATCGAGGATGCAGATTCTCTTTTCATGCGGTGAAGACGAGTAAGCGGAGGACCCAGGATCGAGGATATAGATTCTCTTTTCAGAAGGTAAAGACGAGGAAGCGGAGTATCCAGGATCGAGGATACAGATTCTCTTTTCAGGCGGTGAAGACGAGTAAGCGGAGGACCCAGGATCGAGGATACAGATTCTCTTTTCAGAAGGTAAAGACGAGGAAGCGGAGGACCCAGGATCGAGGATACAGATTCTCTTTTCAGGAGGTGAAGACGAGGAAACGGAGGACCCAGGATCAAGGATACAGATTCTCTTTTCAGGCGGTGAAAACAAGGAAGCGGAGGATCCAGGATCGAGGATACAGATTCTCTTTTCAGAAGGTAAAGACGAGGAAGCGGAGGACCCAGGATCGAGAATACAGATTCTCTTTTCAGGCGGTGAAGACAAGAAGGAGGACCCAGGATCGAGGATACAGATTCTCTTTTCAGGAGGTGAAGACAAGGAGAAGGAAGACCCAGGATCGAGGATACAGATTCTCTTTTCAGGAGGTGAAGACGAGGAAACGGAGGACCCAGGATCGAGGATACAGATTCTCTTTTCAGGCGGTGAAGACGAGGAAGCGGAGGATCCAGGATCGAGGATACAGATTCTCTTTTCAGGCGGTGAAGACGAGGAAGCGGAGGATCCAGGATCGAGGATACAGATTCTCTTTTCAGGAGGTGAAGACAAGGAGAAGCAGGACCCAGGATCGAGGATACAGATTCTCTTTTCAGGAGGTGAAGACGAGGAAACGGAGGTCCCAGGATCAAGGATACAGATGCTCTTTTCAGGTGGTGAAAACGAGGAAGCAGAGGATCCAGGATCGAGGATACAGATTCTCTTTTCAGGCGGTGAAGACGAGGAAGCGGAGGATCCAGGATCGGGGATACAGATTCTCTTTTCAGAAGGTAAAGACGAGGAAGCGGAGGACCCAGGATCGAGAATACAGATTCTCTTTTCAGGCAGTGAAGACAAGAAGGAGGACCCAGGTGTTATGTTTGCTAATGACAGGTGTTATGAAGGCAATCCAGAAACACAGTGTGCTTAGCGATCAGAGCGCACACAGTGATCTGACAAATACCCAAAAATACAAGAACGAGCTCTGAGACGTGGAAACTCTGTAGACTGCACACCTGATCCTATCCTAAACACAACTAAAAGCGGCTGTGGATTGCGCCTAACAACTACCTAGGCAACTCGGCACAGCCTAAGAAACTAGCTAGCCTGAAGATAGAAAAATAGGCCTGACTTGCCCCAGAGAAATTCCCCAAAGGAAAAGGCAGCCCCCCACATATAATGACTGTGAGTAAGATGAAAAGACAAAATGAAGGGATGAAATAGATTCAGCAAAGTGGGGCCCGATATTCTAGGACAGAGCGAGGACAGTAAAGCGAACTTTGCAGTCTACAAAAAACCCTAAAGCAAAACCACGCAAAGGGGGCAAAAAAAACCCACCGTGCCGAACTAACGGCACGGCGGTACACCCTTTGCGTCTCAGAGCTTCCAGCAAAACAAAAGACAAGCTGGACAGAAAAAAGGCAACAAAAAAAACAAAAAGCACTTAGCTATACAGAGCAGCAGGTCACAGGAACAATCAGGAGAAGCTCAGATCCAACACTGAAACATTGATAAGGAGCAAGGATAGCAGCATCAGGCGGAGTTAAGTAATGAAGCAGTTAACGAGCTCACCAGAACACCTGAGGGAGGAAGCTCAGAAGCTGCAGTACCACTTGTGACCACAGGAGTGAATTCAACCACAGAATTCACAACACCCAGGATCGAGGATACAGATTCTCTTTTCAGGAGGTGAAGACAAGGAGAAGCAGGACCCAGGATCGAGGATACAGATTCTCTTTTCAGGAGGTGAAGACGAGGAAACGGAGGACCCAGGATCAAGGATACAGATTCTCTTTTCAGAAGGTAAAGACGAGGAAGCGGAGGACCCAGGATCGAGGATACAGATTCTCTTTTCAGGCGGTGAAGACGAGGAGAAGGAGGACCCAGGATCGAGGATACAGATTCTCTTTTCAGGAGGTGAAGACAAGGAGAAGGAGGACCAGGATTGAGGATACAGATTCTCTTTTCAGGAGGTGAAGACGAGGAAACGGAGGACCCATGATCGAGGATACAGATTCTCTTTTCAGGCGGTGATGACGAGGAAGTGGAGGATCCAGGATCTAGGATACAGATTCTCTTTTCAGGCGGTGAAGACGAGGAAGCGGAGGATCCAGGATCGAGGATACAGATTCTCTTTTCAGGCGGTGAAGACGAGTAAGCCGAGGACCCAGGATCGAGGATACAGATTCTCTTTTCAGGAGGTGAAGACAAGGAGAAGGAGGACCCAGGATCGAGGATACAGATTCTCTTTTCAGGAGGTGAAGACGAGGAAACGGAGGATCCAGCATCGAGAATACAGATTCTCTTTTCAGGCGGTGAAGAGGAGGAAACAGAGGACTCAGGATCGAGGATACAGATTCTCTTTTCAGGCGGTGAAGACGAGGAAGCGGAGTATCCAGGATCGAGGATACAGATTCTCTTTTCAGGCGGTGAAGACGAGTAAGCGGAGGACCCAGGATCGAGGATACAGATTCTCTTTTCAGAAGGTAAAGACGAGGAAGCGGAGGACCCAGGATCGAGGATACAGATTCTCTTTTCAGGAGGTGAAGACGAGGAAACGGAGGACCCAGGATCAAGGATACAGATTCTCTTTTCAGGCGGTGAAAACAAGGAAGCGGAGGATCCAGGATCGAGGATACAGATTCTCTTTTCAGGCGGTGAAGACGAGGAAGCGGAGGATACAGTATCGAGGATACAGATTTTCTTTTCAGGCGGTGAAGACGAGTAAGCGGAGGACCCAGGATCATGGATACAGATTCTCTATTCAGGCGGTGAAGACGAGGAAGCGGAGTATCCAGGATCGAGGATACAGATTCTCTTTTCAGGCGGTGAAGACGAGTAAGCAGAGGACCCAGGATCGAGGATACAGATTCTCTTTTCAGAAGGTAAAGACGAGGAAGCGGAGGACCCAGGATCGAGAATACAGATTCTCTTTTCAGGCGGTGAAGACAAGAAGGAGGACCCAGGATCGAGGATACAGATTCTCTTTTCAGGAGGTGAAGACAAGGAGAAGGAAGACCCAGGATCGAGGATACAGATTCTCTTTTCAGGAGGTGAAGACGAGGAAACGGAGGACCCAGGATCGAGGATACAGTTTCTCTTTTCAGGCGGTGAAGACGAGGAAGCGGAGGATCCAGGATCGAGGATACAGATTCTCTTTTCAGGCGGTGAAGACGAGGAAGCGGAGGATCCAGGATCGAGGATACAGATTCTCTTTTCAGGAGGTGAAGACAAGGAGAAGCAGGACCCAGGATCGAGGATACAGATTCTCTTTTCAGGAGGTGAAGACGAGGAAACGGAGGTCCCAGGATCAAGGATACAGATGCTCTTTTCAGGTGGTGAAAACGAGGAAGCGGAGGATCCAGGATCGAGGATACAGATTCTCTTTTCAGGCGGTGAAGACGAGGAAGCGGAGGATCCAGGATCGGGGATACAGATTCTCTTTTCAGAAGGTAAAGACGAGGAAGCGGAGGACCCAGGATCGAGAATACAGATTCTCTTTTCAGGCGGTGAAGACAAGAAGGAGGACCCAGGTGTTATGTTTGCTAATGACAGGTGTTATGAAGGCAATCCAGAAACACAGTGTGCTTAGCGATCAGAGCGCAGACAGTGATCTGACAAATACCCAAAAATACAAGAACGAGCTCTGAGACGTGGAAACTCTGTAGACTGCACACCTGATCCTATCCTAAACACAACTAAAAGCGGCTGTGGATTGCACCTAACAACTACCTAGGCAACTCGGCACAGCCTAAGAAACTAGCTAGCCTGAAGATAGAAAAATAGGCCTGACTTGCCCCAGAGAAATTCCCCAAAGGAAAAGGCAGCCCCCCACATATAATGACTGTGAGTAAGATGAAAAGACAAAATGAAGGGATGAAATAGATTCAGCAAAGTGGGGCCCGATATTCTAGGACAGAGCGAGGACAGTAAAGCGAACTTTGCAGTCTACAAAAAACCCTAAAGCAAAACCACGCAAAGGGGGCAAAAAAAACCCACCGTGCCGAACTAACGGCACGGCGGTACACCCTTTGCGTCTCAGAGCTTCCAGCAAAACAAAAGACAAGCTGGACAGAAAAAAGGCAACAAAAAAAACAAAAAGCACTTAGCTATACAGAGCAGCAGGTCACAGGAACAATCAGGAGAAGCTCAGATCCAACACTGAAACATTGACAAGGAGCAAGGATAGCAGCATCAGGCGGATTTAAGTAATGAAGCAGTTAACGAGCTCACCAGAACACCTGAGGGAGGAAGCTCAGAAGCTGCAGTACCACTTGTGACCACAGGAGTGAATTCAGCCACAGAATTCACAACACCCAGGATCGAGGATACAGATTCTCTTTTCAGGAGGTGAAGACAAGGAGAAGCAGGACCCAGGATCGAGGATACAGATTCTCTTTTCAGGAGGTGAAGACGAGGAAACGGAGGACCCAGGATCAAGGATACAGATTCTCTTTTCAGAAGGTAAAGACGAGGAAGCGGAGGACCCAGGATCGAGGATACAGATTCTCTTTTCAGGCGGTGAAGACGAGGAGAAGGAGGACCCAGGATCGAGGATACAGATTCTCTTTTCAGGAGGTGAAGACAAGGAGAAGGAGGACCAGGATTGAGGATACAGATTCTCTTTTCAGGAGGTGAAGACGAGGAAACGGAGGACCCATGATCGAGGATACAGATTCTCTTTTCAGGCGGTGATGACGAGGAAGTGGAGGATCCAGGATCTAGGATACAGATTCTCTTTTCAGGCGGTGAAGACGAGGAAGCGGAGGATCCAGGATCGAGGATACAGATTCTCTTTTCAGGCGGTGAAGACGAGTAAGCCGAGGACCCAGGATCGAGGATACAGATTCTCTTTTCAGGAGGTGAAGACAAGGAGAAGGAGGACCCAGGATCGAGGATACAGATTCTCTTTTCAGGAGGTGAAGACGAGGAAACGGAGGATCCAGCATCGAGAATACAGATTCTCTTTTCAGGTGGTGAAGAGGAGGAAACGGAGGACTCAGGATCGAGGATACAGATTCTCTTTTCAGGCGGTGAAGACGAGGAAGCGGAGTATCCAGGATCGAGGATACAGATTCTCTTTTCAGGCGGTGAAGACGAGTAAGCGGAGGACCCAGGATCGAGGATACAGATTCTCTTTTCAGAAGGTAAAGACGAGGAAGCGGAGGACCTAGGATCAAGGATACAGATTCTCTTTTCAGGCGGTGAAGACGAGGAGAAGGAGGACCCAGGATCGAGGATACAGATTCTCTTTTCAGGAGGTGAAGACAAGGAGAAGGAGGACCCAGGATCGAGGATACAGATTCTCTTTTCAGGAGGTGAAGACGAGGAAACGGAGGACCCAGGATCGAGGATACTGATTCTATTTTCAGGCGGTGAAGACGAGGAGAAGGAGGATCCAGGATCGAGGATACAGATTCTCTTTTCAGGCCATGAAGTCGAGGAAGCGGAGGATCCAGGATCGAAGATACAGATTCTCTTTTCAGGAGGTGAAGACAAGGAGAAAGAGGACCCAGGATCGAGGATACAGATTCTCTTTTCAGGCGGTGAAGACGAGGAAGCGGAGTGTCCAGGATCGAGGATACAGATTCTCTTTTCAGGCGGTGAATTCGAGTAAGCGGAGGACCCAGGATCGAGAATACAGATTCTCTTTTCAGGCGGTGAAGACAAGGAGGAGGACCCAGGATCGAGGATACAGATTCTCTTTTCAGGAGGTGAAGACAAGGAGAAGAAAGACCCAGGATCGAGGATACAGATTCTCTTTTCATGAGGTGAAGACGAGGAAACGGAGGACCCAGGATCGAGGATACAGATTCTATTTTCAGGCAGTGAAGACGAGGAAGCGGAGGATCCAGGATCGAGGATACAGATTCTCTTTTCAGGCGGTGAAGACGAGGAAGCGGAGGATCCAGGATTGAGCATACAGATTCTCTTTTCAGGAGGTGAAGACAAGGAGAAGGATGACCCAGGATCGAGGATACAGATTCTCTTTTCAGGAGGTGAAGACGAGGAAACGGAGGACCCAGGTTCGAGGATACAGATTCTCTTTTCAGGCGGTGAAAACGAGGAAGCGGAGGATCCAGGATCGAGGATACAGATTCTCTTTTCAGGCGGTGAAGACGAGGAAGCGGAGGATCCAGGATCGAGGATACAGATTCTCTTTTCAGGCGGTGAAGACGAGGAAGCGGAGGATCCAGGATCGAGCATACAGATTCTCTTTTCAGGAGGTGAAGACAAGGAGAAGGATGACCCAGGATCGAGGATACAGATTCTCTTTTCAGGAGGTGAAGACGAGGAAACGGAGGACCCAGGATCGAGGATACAGATTCTCTTTTCAGGCGGTGAAAACGAGGAAGCGGAGGATCCAGGATCGAGGATACAGATTCTCTTTTCAGGCGGTGAAGACGAGGAAGCGGAGGATCCAGGATCGAGGATACAGATTCTCTTTTCAGGCGGTGAAGACGAGTAAGCGGAGGACCCAGGATCGAGGATACAGATTCTCTTTTCAGAAGGTAAAGACGAGGAAGCGGAGGACCCAGGATCGAGGATACAGATTCTCTTTTCAGGCGGTGAAGACGAGGAGAAGGAGGACCCAGGATCGAGGATACAGATTCTCTTTTCAGGAGGTGAAGACAAGGAGAAGGAGGACCAGGATCGAGGATACAGATTCTCTTTTCAGGAGGTGAAGACGAGGAAACGGAGGACCCATGATCGAGGATACAGATTCTCTTTTCAGGCGGTGATGACGAGGAAGTGGAGGATCCAGGATCTAGGATACAGATTCTCTTTTCAGGCGGTGAAGACGAGGAAGCGGAGGATCCAGGATCGAGGATACAGATTCTCTTTTCAGGCGGTGAAGACGAGTAAGCCGAGGACCCAGGATCGAGGATACAGATTCTCTTTTCAGGAGGTGAAGACAAGGAGAAGGAGGACCCAGGATCGAGGATACAGATTCTCTTTTCAGAAGGTGAAGACGAGGAAACGGAGGATCCAGCATCGAGAATACAGATTCTCTTTTCAGGTGGTGAAGAGGAGGAAACGGAGGACTCAGGATCGAGGATACAGATTCTCTTTTCAGGCGGTGAAGACGAGGAAGCGGAGTATCCAGGATCGAGGATACAGATTCTCTTTTCAGGCGGTGAAGACGAGTAAGCGGAGGACCCAGGATCGAGGATACAGATTCTCTTTTCAGAAGGTAAAGACGAGGAAGCGGAGGACCTAGGATCAAGGATACAGATTCTCTTTTCAGGCGGTGAAGACGAGGAGAAGGAGGACCCAGGATCGAGGATACAGATTCTCTTTTCAGGAGGTGAAGACAAGGAGAAGGAGGACCCAGGATCGAGGATACAGATTCTCTTTTCAGGAGGTGAAGACGAGGAAACGGAGGACCCAGGATCGAGGATACTGATTCTCTTTTCAGGCGGTGAAGACGAGGAGAAGGAGGATCCAGGATCGAGGATACAGATTCTCTTTTCAGGCCATGAAGTCGAGGAAGCGGAGGATCCAGGATCGAAGATACAGATTCTCTTTTCAGGAGGTGAAGACAAGGAGAAGGAGGACCCAGGATCGAGGATACAGATTCTCTTTTCAGGCGGTGAAGACGAGGAAGCGGAGTGTCCAGGATCGAGGATACAGATTCTCTTTTCAGGCGGTGAATTCGAGTAAGCGGAGGACCCAGGATCGAGAATACAGATTCTCTTTTCAGGCGGTGAAGACAAGGAGGAGGACCCAGGATCGAGGATACAGATTCTCTTTTCAGGAGGTGAAGACAAGGAGAAGAAAGACCCAGGATCGAGGATACAGATTCTCTTTTCATGAGGTGAAGACGAGGAAACGGAGGACCCAGGATCGAGGATACAGATTCTCTTTTCAGGCAGTGAAGACGAGGAAGCGGAGGATCCAGGATCGAGGATACAGATTTTCTTTTCAGGCGGTGAAGACGAGGAAGCGGAGGATAACGGATTGAGCATACAGATTCTCTTTTCAGGAGGTGAAGACAAGGAGAAGGATGACCCAGGATCGAGGATACAGATTCTCTTTTCAGGAGGTGAAGACGAGGAAACGGAGGACCCAGGATCGAGGATACAGATTCTCTTTTCAGGCGGTGAAAACGAGGAAGCGGAGGATCCAGGATCGAGGATACAGATTCTCTTTTCAGGCGGTGAAGACGAGGAAGCGGAGGATCCAGGATCGAGCATACAGATTCTCTTTTCAGGAGGTGAAGACAAGGAGAAGGATGACCCAGGATCGAGGATACAGATTCTCTTTTCAGGAGGTGAAGACGAGGAAACGGAGGACCCAGGATCGAGGATACAGATTCTCTTTTCAGGCGGTGAAAACGAGGAAGCGGAGGATCCAGGATCGAGGATACAGATTCTCTTTTCAGGCGGTGAAGACGAGGAAGCGGAGGATCCAGGATCGAGGATACAGATTCTCTTTTCAGGCGGTGAAGACGAGTAAGCGGAGGACCCAGGATCGAGGATACAGATTCTCTTTTCAGAAGGTAAAGACGAGGAAGCGGAGGACCCAGGATCGAGGATACAGATTCTCTTTTCAGTCGGTGAAGACGAGGAGAAGGAGGACCCAGGATCGAGGATACAGATTCTCTTTTCAGGAGGTGAAGACAAGGAGAAGGAGGACCAGGATCGAGGATACAGATTCTCTTTTCAGGAGGTGAAGACGAGGAAACGGAGGACCCATGATCGAGGATACAGATTCTCTTTTCAGGCGGTGATGACGAGGAAGTGGAGGATCCTGGATCTAGGATACAGATTCTCTTTTCAGGCGGTGAAGACGAGGAAGCGGAGGATCCAGGATCGAGGATACAGATTCTCTTTTCAGGCGGTGAAGACGAGTATGCCGAGGACCCAGGATCGAGGATACAGATTCTCTTTTCAGGGGGTGAAGACAAAGAGAAGGAGGACACAGGATCGAGGATACAGATTCTCTTTTCAGGAGGTGAAGACGAGGAAACGGAGGATCCAGCATCGAGAATGCAGATTCTCTTTTCAGGCGGTGAAGAGGAGGAAACGGAGGAATCAGGATCGAGGATACAGATTCTCTTTTCAGGCGGTGAAGACGAGGAAGCGGAGTATCCAGGATCGAGGATACAGATTCTCTTTTCAGGCGGTGAAGACGAGTAAGCGGAGGACCCAGGATCGAGGATACAGATTCTCTTTTCAGAAGGTAAAGACGAGGAAGCGGAGGACCCAGGATCGAGGATACAGATTCTCTTTTCAGGCGGTGAAGACGAGGAGAAGGAGGACCCAGGATCGAGGATACAGATTCTCTTTTCAGGAGGTGAAGACAAGGAGAAGGAAGACCCAGGATCGAGGATACAGATTCTCTTTTCAGGAGGTGAAGACGAGGAAACGGAGGACCCAGGATCGAGGATACAGATTCTCTTTTCAGGCGGTGAAGACGAGGAAGCGGAGGATCCAGGATCGAGGATACAGAATCTCTTTTCAGGCGGTGAAGATGAGGAAGCGGAGGATCCAGGATTGAGGATACAGATTCTCTTTTCAGGAGGTGAAGACAAGGAGAAGGAGGACCCAGGATCGATGATACAGATACTCTTTTCAGGAGGTGAAGACGAGGAAACGGAGGACCCAGGATCAAGGATACAGATTCTCTTTTCAGGCGGTGAATACGAGGAAGCGGAGGATCCAGGATCGAGGATACAGATTCTCTTTTCAGGCGGTGAAGACGAGGAAGCGGAGGATCCAGGATCGAGGATGCAGATTCTCTTTTCATGCGGTGAAGACGAGTAAGCGGAGGACCCAGGATCGAGGATATAGATTCTCTTTTCAGAAGGTAAAGACGAGGAAGCGGAGTATCCAGGATCGAGGATACAGATTCTCTTTTCAGGCGGTGAAGACGAGTAAGCGGAGGACCCAGGATCGAGGATACAGATTCTCTTTTCAGAAGGTAAAGACGAGGAAGCGGAGGACCCAGGATCAAGGATACAGATTCTCTTTTCAGGAGGTGAAGATGAGGAAACGGAGGACCCAGGATCAAGGATACAGATTCTCTTTTCAGGCGGTGAAAACAAGGAAGCGGAGGATCCAGGATCGAGGATACAGATTCTCTTTTCAGGCGGTGAAGACGAGGAAGCGGAGGATACAGTATCGAGGATACAGATTCTCTTTTCAGGCGGTGAAGACGAGTAAGCGGAGGACCCAGGATCGAGGATACAGATTCTCTTTTCAGGCGGTGAAGAAGAGGAAGCGGAGTATCCAGAATCGAGGATACAGATTCTCTTTTCAGGCGGTGAAGACGAGTAAGCGGAGGACCCAGGATCGAGGATACAGATTCTCTTTTCAGAAGGTAAAGACGAGGAAGCGGAGGACCCAGGATCGAGAATACAGATTCTCTTTTCAGGCGGTGAAGACAAGAAGGAGGACCCAGGATCGAGGATACAGATTCTCTTTTCAGGAGGTGAAGACAAGGAGAAGGAAGACCCAGGATCGAGGATACAGATTCTCTTTTCAGGAGGTGAAGACGAGGAAACGGAGGACCCAGGATCGAGGATACAGATTCTCTTTTCAGGCGGTGAAGACGAGGAAGCGGAGGATCCAGGATCGAGGATACAGATTCTCTTTTCAGGCGGTGAAGACGAGGAAGCGGAGGATCCAGGATCGAGGATACAGATTCTCTTTTCAGGAGGTGAAGACAAGGAGAAGCAGGACCCAGGATCGAGGATACAGATTCTCTTTTCAGGAGGTGAAGACGAGGAAACGGATGACCCAGGATCAAGGATACAGATTCTCTTTTCAGGTGGTGAAAACGAGGAAGCGGAGGATCCAGGATCGAGGATACAGATTCTCTTTTCAGGCGGTGAAGACGAGTAAGCCGAGGACCCAGGATCGAGGATACAGATTCTCTTTTCAGGAGGTGAAGACAAGGAGAAGGAGGACCCAGGATCGAGGATACAGATTCTCTTTTCAGGAGGTGAAGACGAGGAAACGGAGGATCCAGCATCGAGAATACAGATTCTCTTTTCAGGCGGTGAAGAGGAGGAAACGGAGGACTCAGGATCGAGGAAACAGATTCTCTTTTCAGGCCGTGAAGTCGAGGAAGCGGAGGATCCAGGATCGAGGATACAGATTCTCTTTTCAGGAGGTGAAGACAAGGAGTAGGAGGACCCAGGATCGAGGATACAGATTCTCTTTTCAGGAAGTGAAGACGAGGAAACGGAGGACCCAGGATCAAGGATACAGATTCTCTTTTCAGGCGGTGAAGAAGAGGAAGTGGAGGATCCAGGATCGAGGATACAGATTCTCTTTTCAGGCGGTGAAGACGAGTAAGCGGAGGACCCAGGATCGAGGATACAGATTCTCTTTTCAGAAGGTAAAGACGAGGAAGCGGAGGACCCAGGATCGAGGATACAGATTCTCTTTTCAGGCGGTGAAGACGAGGAGAAGGAGGACCAAGGATCGAGGATACAGATTCTCTTTTCAGTAGGTGAAGACAAGGAGAAGGAGGACTCAGGATCGAGGATACAGATTCTCTTTTCAGGAGGTGAAGACGAGGAAACGGAGGACCCAGGATTGAGGATACAGATTCTCTTTTCAGGCGGTGAAGACGAGGATGCGGAGGATCCAGGATCGAGGATACAGTTTCTCTTTTCAGGCGGTGAAGACGAGGAAGCGGAGGATCCAGGATCGAGGATACAGATTCTCTTTTCAGGCGGTGAAGACGAGTAAGTCGAGGACCCAGGATCGAGGATACAGATTCTCTTTTCAGAAGGTAAAGACGAGGAAGTGGAGGACCCAGGATCGAGGATACAGATTCTCTTTTCAGGCGGTGAAGACGAGGAGAAGGAGGACCCAGGATCGAGGATACAGTTTCTCATTTCAGGAGGTGCAGACAAGGAGAAGGAGGACCCAGGATCGAGGATACAGATTCTCTTTTCAGGAGGTGAAGACGAGGAAACGGAGGACCCAGGATCGAGGATACAGATTCTCTTTTCAGGCGGTGAATTCGAGGAAGCGGAGGATCTAGCATCGAGAATACAGATTCTCTTTTCAGAAGGTAAAGACAAGGAAGCGGAGGACCCAGGATCGAGGATACAGATTCTCTTTTCAGGCGGTGAGGACGAGGAGAAGGAGGACCCAGGATCGAGGATACAGATTCTCTTTTCAGGAGGTGAAGACAAGGAGAAGGAGGACCCAGGATCGAGGATACAGATTCTCTTTTCAGGAGGTGAAGACGAGGAAACGGAGGACCCAGGATCGAGGATACAGATTCTCTTTTCAGGCGGTGAAGATGAGGAAGCGGAGGATCCAGGATCGAGGATACAGATTCTCTTTTCAGGCGATGAAGACGAGTAAGCGGAGGACCCAGGATCGAGGATACAGATTCTCTTTTCAGAAGGTAAAGACGAGGAAGCGGAGGACCCAGGATCGAGGATACAGATTCTCTTTTCAGGCGGTGAGGACGAGGAGAAGGAGGACCCAGGATCGAGGATACAGATTCTCTTTCCAGGAGGTGAAGACAAGGAGAAGGAGGACCCAGGATCGAGGATACAGATTCTCTTTTCAGGAGGTGAAGACGAGGAAACGGAGGACCCAGGATCGAGGATTCAGATTCTCTTTTGAGGCGGTGAAGACGAGGAAGTGGAGGATCCAGGATCGAGGATACAGATTCTCTTTTCAGGCGGTGAAGACGAGTAAGCCGAGGACCCAGGATCGAGGATACAGATTGTCTTTTCAGAAGGTAAAGACGAGGAAGCGGAGGACCCAGGATCGAAGATACAGATTCTCTTTTTAGACGGTGAAGACGAGGAGAAGGAGCACCCAGGATCGCGGATACAGATTCTCTTTTCAGGAGGTGAAGACAAGGAGAAGGAGGACCCAGGATCGAGGATACAGATTCTCTTTTCAGGAGGTGAAGACGAGGAAGCGGAGGATCCAGGATCGAGGATACAGATTCTCTTTTCAGGCGGTGAAGACGAGTAAGCGGAGGACCCAGGATCGAGGATACAGATTCTCTTTTCAGAAGGTAAAGACGAGGAAGCGGAGGACCCAGGATCGAGGATACAGATTCTCTTTACAGGCGGTGAAGACGAGGAGAAGGAGGACCCAGGATCGAGGATACAGATTCTCTTTTCAGGAGGTGAAGAGAAGGAGAAGGAGGACCCAGGATCGAGGATACAGATTCTCTTTTCAGGAGGTGAAGACGAGGAAACGGAGGACCCAGGATCGAGGATACAGATTCTCTTTTCAGGCGGTGAAGACGAGGAAGTGGAGGATCCAGGATCGAGGATACAGATTCTCTTTTCAGGTGGTGAAGACGAGTAAGCCGAGGACCCAGGATCGAGGATACAGATTCTCTTTTCAGAAGGTAAAGACTAGGAAGCGGAGGACCCAGGATCGAAGATACAGATTCTCTTTTCAGGCGGTGAAGACGAGGAGAAGGAGGACCCAGGATCGAGGATACAGATTCTCTTTTCAGGAGGTGAAGACAAGGAGAAGGAGGACCCAGGATCGAGGATACAGATTCTCTTTTCAGGAAGTGAAGACGAGGAAACGGAGGACCCAGGATCGAGGATACAGATTC
The DNA here is from genome assembly GCF_032444005.1 of Ranitomeya imitator. NCBI lineage: Eukaryota > Metazoa > Chordata > Amphibia > Anura > Dendrobatidae > Ranitomeya > Ranitomeya imitator. The sequence continues at coordinate 95,729,626 of NC_091286.1, forward strand.
TCTTTTAAGGCGGTGAAGACGAGGAAATGGAGGATCCAGCATCGAGAATACAGATTCTCTTTTCAGGCGGTGAAGAGGAGGAAGCGGAGGACCCAGGATCGAGGATACTGATTCTCTTTCCAGGAGGTAAAGACGAGGAGAAGGAGGACCCAGGATCGAGGATACAGATTCTCTTTTCAGGAGGTGAAGACGAGGAAACGGAGGACCCAGGATCGAGGATACAGATTCTCTTTTCAGGAGGTGAAGACGAGGAGAAGGAGGACCCAGGATCGACGATACAGATTCTCTTTTCAGGAGGTAAAGACGAGGAGAAGGAGGACACAAGATCAAGGATACAGATTCTCTTTTTAGGAGGTGAAGACGAGGAAACGGGGGACCCAGGATCGAGGATACAGATTCTCTTTTCAGGAGGTGTAGACGAGTAGAAGGAGGATCCAGGATCGAGGATACAGATTCTCATTTTAGGAGATGCACACGAGGAGAACGAGGAGCCAGGATCAAGGATACAGGTAGCTTAGAAACTTTACACTTGTTCAGATAGTGAACCTTGTACCAATATGGGCGTCTACCCTCCAAGTCTATGGTTGTAAAGTAGTATATTTCTTTAGTCTTTGCTGTCAGAATCTCTAGACTTTAGATATGAGGGTTTTAAGTGAGTTCACAAGGAGGAATGTTGAGCACTCAGAGTTCCATGCAGCAAATGTGAGGTCACCCATGGGGTTATCAGAGAGGTCAGCACAAAGATGGCACCTGGGATGGAGACACCACAGTGGGTTGTTTAGTTATTAACTCTTCAAGTGGTAATTGTGGTTGGTTCAGATAGTTATTGGGGTGAAAAGCTGCCATTATTTCACCACATGAATGAGGGCATTGTATAATTACATTGTGGATATATATTGTATTTGCACCACATTTTTTAGCAAATTTCACTGTCTTATAAGCCTTTTTCAATGTTTCATTTATTAAACTATTGTAACTGTATATGTTAAAACATATAAATAACATGAAGGGGGCTTAGTACTTTTGACATGAAGTACAATATATGTACAATGCACATCTACATATGAGTCACATATTCTAGACAGTTAATGGCTAGAATAAATACATTTATATTGCAATCATTTTTAATATGCATAAAAAAATTATATTTGCTAAACAATGTTTGCTGTGAATTGTAAGACTTGATACTTTGCTCTCATCTACCATCGGGAAATGTTCTACCATGCTTAAAAAGTTTAACTAGCGTAATGTGCCCAAACTATATCATTAAGGTAAGGCATTTGATAAATGTGGAGTATACGAACGACTTTGCATATAGGGGATTGTTATCTATTATACACTATGTTCTCACTTATGTACAAATAACAGGGAACCTAGTAACAATCTAGTTTAAATACCATGGAGCACATGTAATAAACTCAAACAATCAAAATACATAATTTATTTTTACAGTAGCCTTTGGATTTCTAGACCAATGCATGACACTTATTACTTTTTTTTTCCAGGGACAGTATCTGGATGCTGGAATGAAGACTGAAGAACATAACATTATCCATAAGATTGTTTAGTCTTAATCATTTCATATGCCTGTACATTGTGTTTGATACCTTCTGATGCATGTAAAGAAGCTGCGGAGACACCATCACGTGTTTCTCAACGCAATGGTGTCTCCGCAGCTTCTTTACATGCATCTGCATATTTCCCATAAGGGATGGGGGCAGTGTTCTGGAATCACTGCGTTGAGAAACACGTGATGGTGTCTCCGCGGTGTTGGATGTTTTGGTCTCCCCGAGGTCAATCATCTGTGCCTTGATACCTTCTGATGTCATCAGAAAGAAATGACATTGTGGTTTACCACATCTACAGAGCTACAGGAAAAAGCCCAATACTGGTTCCATTATTGACCAGTTGATTTATGTCACTTAAGGAATCTGTTATGGTATAATGGTACTAAGTCTGTAACCTAGGATGTAATGTTTGTGGGGTTTAGTGTTTGTAGGGGGCAGTGTTTGTGGGGGGCAGTGTTTGTAAGGGGTAGTGTTTGTAGGGGGTAGTGTTTGTAGGGGGCTGTGTTTGTAGGGGGTAATGTTTGTAGGGGGCAGTGTTTGTTCTCTCTTTTTGCAGTGAAGATGAACGTAACCACACTATGACCTCCCATCGGTGAAGAAGATGTGTGGCCTGCTACTAGGATATAATAAAGAAGATCTGGTTTCAGGAAACTACACTTAACATAATTGCTATAGATATACATCAGTTAGTTGTAGTATGGCCTTGGTCCAGGGTTCTTGAACTGATTGCCTTTTCTCGGGGTCGAGAAGGAATTTTTTCCCTGTGACACAGATTGGCTCAATGTGTCCAGGTTTTTTGCCTTCTTCTGGATCAATGGCTTTAGGTAGAAATAGAGATTGTATTTAATAAAATATGTTTAAAATTCAATGATTTGTCTCCTCCTAATTTCTTTATATTGCATAGTGCTCTCATAGTTTTTATATGTTAGTTCTCAACTTTACAAACCATGGCTGCTGCAATATGAAGCCAAACAGAATATACAGAGATGTTAATGGATGGATAGATGGCCACATAGGCGAACATATGGTTTCCAGAAAATTTAATTTGCAGCTATTTCCAATTGCCTGAAACACATATGTATAACTCTGATGTCTCCTAGGATTTTATTGAACTTATCAATTCCAATGGCTTTTTATCAAGTTGACAAAAAATGTTCCCTTTATTTAGCTGGTTAGAACAGGCTAGCTGTTTTCAGAGTGAAGAAGCAATGGCCGGTCAATAAGCCTTTATATATTTTTGTCAACTTTGGGAGCAGTTTTCTGTTTGTGCACCTGCAGTGCCCCAGAGTCCTGGTTGTTGCAGTAATGTCGCTCTGCCACTAAGGGGAGTGATGTTATGTCTGATTGCACTAAAGGAGTTCATCTGACCAGGTATCACAGTCACACATTACACTTCACACTCCGGCCTCCAGGGGGAGCAAAAGGCACTATGTATTAGGCCACTCCTCACACTGGTAAAACTGGGGGTTGGATAGGAAGTTAGAACAGAAAGCAGCCTGGGAGAGCTCCAGGGAGGACCTGTCAGAAGTGGGTTCCTGACAGGGGCCTAGCAGAAAGGACAGATCGTTGCAGAGCCGCGCCTGCACTACCTTGCGGCGGTATCCAAAGAAAGGACACGAAGCGAAGTATATTGTGGAGTAGTGAGAAACAGGATCAGAGTACGAAGGAGATAGAACCAGAAGGAGTCGTGCCCCTAAGACCGCGGCAACATCCTTCTGAGGCACGTAGCCGGTGGCCGGAGCACCGAGGAAGTAACAGACTCTACGCATTACTTCAAACAGCGGCAGGACAGTTGATTACAGGTTGGCTGTCTCCCTAAGATCACCTAAGCAGACATCGGAGGCAATCGTGGGAGAGGGGCGACACTAGGGTCCCAGAATAACTCCAGGCCTACCTGTCATATGGGTGCGTCCTAGCCAGATAAACTGGGGGACGGAGAGAGAAAAAACAGATACGGCAGTTGTGAGGACTATCCCTTGGTGCTCAGCAGGGAAGGACTACAACACACAGGCACTAGAAGGTAGACACTGATTTCCACCTGCAAAGGGAACTCTGGATGTGCCTTTGGACCGGGCGTTCTCAGCCAGCCCTGTTAGCAGTGCTCTGGATTGCAGATCCCGAAGCCTTCAGTAAAAAGGTAAAGAGACTGCAACCCTGTGTCCTCATTATTCCTCGCGTTCTGCAGCACGCACTATCACCTTTCATTGGACGCCCCTTAGCAGGGTCACGGGCTGTGTCTAGCCACCGTGACCACCCCGGACCGAGTACCCTGCCGCCCTGCATCTGGGGGCACTCCAACTTGGCATCACGAACAGGATGTACTTAAGCCTGAAGAATCAGGTCATGTGTGCCTTGGAACTGTGATTGAACTGTGACTTATTGCAAAGACGGTGTATCGCTATTTGCCGCCAAAAATCCGCCATTGCCGCGCCGTGTGGAGCGCGAGGGGAAGAGTCATAACTTCGTGGGTGGAGAAGGCTGGAAAAGCGCGCAGAGCGGGAAGACTCGGTGAGGTGCCGATCCCGGAAGGAGAACCTCGACCCCGGCGCCGATCCCAGAAGGAGAACCCCGACCCCGGTGCCGATCCCGGAAGAAGAACCCCGACCCCGGCGCCGATCCCGGAGGAAGAACTCCGAACCCAGCAGGTTAGCAGGGGGAGGGAACGGCTATGTCGAATCCCGGAGGAGAGGAGGCGGCAGCCACAGCTGCGGACTCGGGGGTACTTCCAGATTCCTTGGCAGACGCAGCCACAAACCCGGTATCACCGCTAGATGCCGCGGGGCTTGCCGCTCCCATCAGCCAGCCGGACACTGCCGCAGCTACGACAGCCATAATGCCCTTCTCTATGCCGTACCTAACACGAGCCGCCTGGCTCCCACAATATTCTGGAGAATCCCATACGTTCACTGACTTTAAAGAGGGGACTTGTAGCCTGCTCGAGTTTTATCCCTTGACAGAGCCCCAGAAAGTTCATATGATAACCGGTCAACTCTTAGGAGCAGCCTTGAGGGAAGTGAAGTCCTGGCCCGTGGTGGATAAGAGAACTGCGCAACAGGTATTGTGCTGTCCCAGGTCCAGAAGGGCAAGGGAAGAGTAATCGCTTATGCCAGCAGGAAACTTCGCCCCACTGAAAGGAACCCTGACAACTACAGTTCCTTTAAGCTGGAGTTCCTCGCTGTTGTTTGGGCCGTGACGGAGAGGTTCAAGCACTACCTGGCCTCAGCGAAATTCACCATCTTCACGGATAATAATCCGCAAATGCACTTGGACACAGCAAAACTCGGTGCCTTGGAGCAGCGGTGGATGGCCCGGTTGTCCAATTACAACTTCACCATCAAGTAACGGGCGGGGCACAAGAATGCGAATGCCGATGCATTGTCCCGGATGCCTCACTTGCCTGAAACGGGGGAAGATCCAGAAGCAATTGAAGAGGTAGAGCTGCCCGCTTTCCATCGCCTCAAGGCAACCCAGTGTTCCCATCAGGTGGAGAACAGGCGCAGGAATCAACAGGGCGTCCCGTTGGATCCCCTGCCCCATCACGGGTGGACAGAGAACCAGGATGGCGACCCTGCGGTCCGTCGGGTGAAAGAGCTACTGACGCAGGCAGGTTTGCATCCCGGCCCGGATGATCCACCAGAGGCATTACAGTTGTGGAAGGAGAGGGGCAAACTGTTTATCCACGATGGCAAGCTGTGCCGGAGGAGCATCGACCCACGCACTCATGAATTGGTATGGCAGATCGTGGTCCCAAGACAAGATGTGCCAATGGTCCTGGGAGCGTACCACGATGAGGCAGGACACTTCGGATGGAGGAAGCTGGAGAGGCTAATCCGTCGGAGGTTCTACTGGATTGGCATGAAGAAAGCCATCGAGAAGTGGTGTCGAGAGTGTGGCCCCTGTAGCCTACGCCGGAACGATCGTGACAGCCAACAGGCTCCCTTGCAGCCCATTATCACCAAACGGCCGCTCGAGTTGGTCACGCTGGATCACTTAAAGCTAACACCTAGCCGGTCAGGTTATATCTACGCTCTCACCATCGTAGACCACTACTCCAGATTCCTAGTAGTCGTGCCGGTCAAAGACCTAACGGCTAGGACGGCTGCCAAAACCTTCCAGCAGTACTTCTGTAGACCCCATGGGTACCCGGAGAAGGCGCTGACCGATCAGGGACCAGCATTTGAAGCGGAGGTGTTCCAGGAGTTCTGCAATTTGTACGGGTGTAAGAAGATCAGAACCACGCCGTACCATCCCCAAACCAATGAGATGTGTGAGAAGATGAACCAAATGGTGATCGACTTACTGAAGACCATACCTGTGGAGGAGAGGAACTTGTGGCCCACGAAGTTACCAGATTTGGTAGACATGTACAACCACATTCCGGTGAATTCCACCAACTGCACCCCAGCGTACCTGATGCGAGGAAGGTCTAGCAAGCTACCCGTCGATCTGGACATGGGGGTCCTGACCCCCGAAGATATATCGCCAGATGCGGATTGGAATACCGAGGGGCAGCAAAGGTACCACAAAGTACAGGAATGTGTAGAAAGAAGTCTCGCCCAAGCCCGACAAAAACAAGAAAGGGACTACAACCAGCATGCTCCCGCGACTCTCTTGTCACCCGGTGAGCAGGTACTCAAACGGAAGAGGAGACTACACAAGCTTGATGACCAGTGGGAAGCGGAGCCATATACCATTCTGCCCTCTTATTTTGACAATACGAAGGTCTGTCTCATCAGCAAAGATGGAGGGGAAACCTCAACGGCAATTTCCAGAGACCACCTTAAAATATGCCCTGATAAGCTGAGAGATGGGGAAACAGACCCCGGGACTTCTCCGCCCATGGAAGAGGAGAAGATGATACATACTGTTCTAGGTGATTTTCCCCGGTCCTGGGCTCAAATAAATCAGGCCATTGTGGTACCTGTCTTAACGTTTCGTCAACTAAAACTGCCAGAATTAAATGTGGTGCCAGGTTGTCCGGTCCCGCAAGCACAGCTGACCCCACCAGAAGATGACGTGCCAACAGTCGAGCCAGCAGGCCCTCCCTCTGCTATCGGTGAATCTGCCATGCCCACTGTTAGTAGTGGCAGCTCTGAGGACTCCAGTATGCCAGTGCTGCCCAGACTCACTAGAAGTGTAGCTAGAAGACAGTGCACTACACTAGCGATAGCAAGCGTAGCGGGCCCTGTCAGGCCAGTAGCAACCCCTGCGCTGCAGAGGTCTACACGTAGCACCCAGAATCAGACTCCACTTCGCTATAAAACTTGGAGATATTAATGATAGTTGCTATTTGGTTGAATATGTTTGTGTAAATATCTTTGTTACAGGTTTAAAAATGGACAATGGTGTGATGGACGGCGAGTCACTCCAAAACTTTCACAGGGGCCCCTTTGTTTATCTGGGGTCCCTACTGTTCTTTGGTTGTACCTACTGAACTGGGAGTCATGAACTGTGCATGACCAACCTTTTGCAACTTTCAAGCGTCCTCACCTTCCATAACGGAAAGCACTGTTATATTTACTTGTTCATAGTATTTGGAAAATTTTGTGTGTTTTCTATTAACATGTCTTGTTATTCTTCTTTTCCCAGTCCGGGAGTACTGGATTTAACCGGGGGGGAGTGCAGCGCCCCAGAGTCCTGGTCGTTGCAGTAATGTCGCTCTGCCACTAAGGGGAGTGATGTTATGTCTGATTGCACTAAAGGAGTTCATCTGACCAGGTATCACAGTCACACATTACACTTCACACTCCGGCCACCAGGGGGAGCAAAAGGCACTATGTATTAGGCCACTCCTCACACTGGTAAAACTGGGGGTTGGATAGGAAGTTAGAACAGAAAGCAGCCTGGGAGAGCTCCAGGGAGGACCTGTCAGAAGTGGGTTCCTGACAGGGGCCTAGCAGAAAGGACAGATCGTTGCGGAGCCGCGCCTGCACTACCTTGCGGCGGTATCCAAAGAAAGGACACGAAGCGAAGTATATTGTGGAGTAGTGAGAAACGGGATCAGAGTACGAAGGAGATAGAACCAGAAGGAGTCGTGCCCCTAAGACCGCGGCAACATCCTTCTGAGGCGCGTAGCCGGTGGCCGGAGCACCGAGGAAGTAACAGACTCTACACATTACTTCAAACAGCGGCAGGACAGTTGATTACAGGTTGGCTGTCTCCCTAAGATCACCTAAACAGACATCGGAGGCAATCGTGGGAGAGGGGCGACACTAGTGTACCAGAATAACTCCAGGCCTACCTGTCATACGGGTGCGTCCTAGCCAGATAAACTGGGGGACGGAGAAAGAACAGATACGACAGTTGTGAGGACTATCCCGTGGTGCTCAGCAGTGAAGGACTACAACACACAGGCGCTAGAAGGTAGACACTGATGTCCACCTACAAAGGGAACTCTGGATGTGCCTTTGGACCGGCCGGTCTCAGCCAGCCCTGTTAGCAGTGCTCTGGATTGCGGATCCCGAAGCCTTCAGTAAAAAAGGTAAAGAGACTGCAACCCTGTGTCCTCGTTTTTCCTCGAGTTCTGCTCCACGCACTATCAACTTTCATTGGACGCCCCTTAGCAGGGTCACGGGCCGGGTCTAGCCACTGTGACAACCCCGGAACGAGTACCCTGCCGCCCTGCATCTGGGGGCGCTCCACACCTTGTAGAGGGAACGGTTCCCAGCAACAGTACAGTATAGCTTTATAACACAGTGGACAAGGATGAGACAGACAAGGCTATGTCTGGCAATGTGGGGCCAGCTCTGACAGTCCTGGCAGCAGCAGTACAGTATCCATTGCAGTCAGAGGCATAGCTAGGGTTTCAGCTAAGGGGGGGAGGAAGCTGACTGTGCCCCTAACCGGTAATCCTGACTCCACCTATGTAGTGCACCTTTGTGAGTATAGGGGAACATCACCAGATGACCGCGCTGTGATTGAAATTAAATCTATATACAAAAACGAAGACTGATTTTACTACATGGGGGCCATATAGTGGTAGATACCAATCCTGCAGACCATATAATAGATCACAGTTATATATGGTGGCTTACAGCTGACGTTCTTTCTAATGGAATTTTTCACTTTACTCATCTTTTCCATCTGGCCCAGACCGGCATGACAACTCTGGCCAGGACTCGTCTGCAGAGAGTACAACAAGGCCACATCTGACTTCTCACATTTCCAGCATCGTCCATAGCTATCCCTAACCTGCACAAAACTTCTCATCCTGCTGATACCCCAATACTGAGCCACTGCTGCCGTGTGTCCTAGAGTATTAGAGCATTCTAATGCCCTGTGATAGTGCCATACACATTTTGTCCCTGAAAAGTAATAATACCCCATATGCAACTTTAATGGTCACAATACTCTGAGTGCCCTATAACAATAATGCATAAGTGCCCAATAAACATTTAATCATATCCCCTAACTTCCCCATGTACATTCTCCACTATACACATTATTGTGGGCCCACAGCTTTCCTATACACAGTATAATGCCCCCACAGGTCCCCTATACACCGCATGATGATTCCACAATTTCCCTATGCATCATATGATGTTCCCACTGCTCCCCTATACACAGTATGATGAGTCCACTGCTTGCCTATACACAGTATGATGAGCTCATAGTTCTGCTCTACACAGTATAATGATCTCACTGCTCTCCTATATACAGTATGATGATCCCATTGCTCCCTTGTACACAGTATAATGTCAACCGAACTTCACTATAGAAAGTATTATGCCCTCCAGACCTCCCTTATTTACAGTATATTGGTCCAACTGCTCCCCTTTGCACAGTATAATGCCTTCACAGCTCCCCAATACACAGTATGGTGGGCCCACAGCTCCTGTTCATGCAGAATGATGTCCTCCACAGTCTCCCTGTACACAATATAATGGGCCAACTGCTCCGTTATACACAGTATAATATCCCCACAGCTCCCCTATACACAGTATGGTAAGCTCACAGCTCCCTTATACACAGGAGGATGTGCCCGCAGCTTCGTATATACAGTATGATGTCCAACAGAGTTCCCCTACACATAGAATGATGTCTCCACTGCTCCCCCAAAACTCAGTATAATAGTTAATAGCATTCTGACTCAGTGCGGCGCCTGCACTGAGAATTTCACTGCCAGGAGGAAATTGACTTTATTCCTCCCGGAAGCCTCACTCTTCCAGTCATAGGGGCGGCACTGGCACGCTTTCAGTCACCACTTTGTGTAAAGTGTGTGGCAGCTGTAACCACGCCCCTGACATAGACTGACAGCCGGCTTAGCAGCCTCTATCACCCTGTAGCTACGCTATAGGTGCCCCTATAAACAAAAATGCTTCTTAACTGCCCATTTGACATTTAATAATGTCCCCTGAGTCCCCCCATGTACAGTAACAATGACCCCAGAATCGTTAATGTCAGCAGGAGATAGTGTAACAACTTTTTTGGCTTCTCTCAATTCTCTTCTATTGAGAGAAGCCAACCCTTTCTAGTTGACACATGCACATAGCAAACATGGTGTCGCATGACCACCTGATGACGCCAGTGATATTGGGGGCTCAGGCAGGAGGCGCTCCCTGTCGTGATTTGGCAGTCTGCAGTCACATAAAGTGAGGGGTTCAAGAGAGGCCTGGATGTCTTCCTGGAGCAGAACAATATTGTATCATACAATTATTAGGTTCTGTAGAAGGACGTAGATCTGGGGATTTATTATGATGGAATATAGGCTGAACTGGATGGACAAATGTCTTTTTTCGGCCTTACTAACTATGTTACTATGTTACTATGACTGCAGTCATTTATTCCAAGCCTTTATTACCTTTATAAGAAATTGCTTATTAAATTATTAAGGCACCACTCCAGCAGGGTTTTTTTTCATAGCTGGAGCGGTGCTTTAAGCACAAGTCCCCTGCCTTGGTCATATACTCATCATCTGGCATATTCACCGGTGTTTGGCACAGCTCCAGTACCGTGGCTCCATCTTGTGAGCTCAACCTCCGACTGTCCGGAAGTTAGAAGTTACGTCACAAGAACTCAATGTAAGTCTATGAGAGCCAGGAAGAGGCCAGTTCGAGGCCAGAATGAGGAGAGAGCGAAACCTCAATATGGTCAGAACGAGCCTCTCATAGACTTACATTGATTAGCGCCACTCCATGAAACACTGGAGCAGCGGACAGGTGACAAATTGCAGGAGATGGAGTGGAGCAGCGGCAAAAACATGGTTGGATTTTAAGCGTCACTTCAGTGGTAAAAAAAAATGCTGGAGAGGTGCTTTACATATGATGCAGCTCATGATTACTATACACGGGCTTGTTATACTAATACTTGTAAAAGACCCAGCTGGTAAGTATCAAAAGCCCTTGACCTCCCCATCTACAGTCTCCCCAGACATCAACTATTACATGTGATAGAGTGCATATAATCTCATAACAAAACAGTGTAATAATCAGACCCCTGTCCCACCTCACCCACCTCAGCCCCAACAATACCCTCATCCTCTCACATTCAACCCCCAACGCCCTGTCCCCATCACCCACCTCATCCCTCACAATACCCCATCCTCTTACATTCACACCACAGTGACCTGTTCCCCCTCCTCCACTTCAGCCCCCACAATACCCCATCCTCTCACATTCACCGCACAGTGACCATAACATACCTACTGTACCTTTAATCAATCTAATAAATTCCATCCCCACTTACCAATGAGATTGACTGCAGGACCATGAAGTGTCTGAGTGAATTACAAGGTAGGCACAAGGACCCAGCGTGCCTTTGAAAGGAGGTGGCGGGGACCCTCACAAACCTCCTCTCTCCTAAACATTATACGTGTGTTCCATGGGGCACCCTGGTGTTTATGACTGGTATGTGTGGTTCTTCAATGTTCTTATATTGTCCTGTAAATGTGTAATGTGTTATATACTCTATATCATTCTAGCTCAGGGATCCAAGAAGTATCGTTTCTCCTTGCAGAGAGTGACATGTTAAGCATGTTGAGATGAGGAGACTTAAACCAAAAATGCTTCTCTGGGAAATATGCAAATTGTCTCTTCTTAGAGAAAGAGGACTAGAACTCTAGTGCCACCTATTGGAAATAGCAATCCTAACAGTCGATGTCGAACCCTTATCGAGCCTTGTCACATGACCTAGGATAAAAGCCAAAACAGAATCTCAATTTGTCTCAAGGACTAACCCTGAACTGGTCACCAATAGCTCCACCATTGTGTGGAGACACCAGTAATATTTTTGATGCATTAAATCCTCCTTCACTATTCTATAAACACGCTACTGGGGTTGAAGTATTAAATGGAGTCTGTCATCAGATTCATGCTGCTGAACCACGGGAAGCATAAATCAGATCTCACAGACAGTACGAACCATTCCCACAGACAATATAAATCAGATCCCACAGACAATATGAATCAGATCCCACAGGCAGCATGAATCAGATCCCACAGACAGTATGAATCAGACCCACAGACAATATGAATCAGATCCCACAGGCAGCATGAATCAGATCCCACAGACAGTATGAATCAGACCCACAGACAGTATGGATCAGATCCCACAGACAGTATGAATCAGACCCACAGACAATATGAATGAGATCCCACAGACAATATGAATCAAATCCCAAAGGTCACATGAATCAGATCCCACAGGCAGCATAAATCAGATTCCACAGACAATATGAATCAGATCCTACAGACAGTATGAATCATATCCCACAGACAATATGAATCATATCCCACAGACTGTATGAATCATATCCCACACAGTATGAATCAGATCCCACAGGCAACATGAATCAGATCCCACAGGGAGCATGATTCAGATCTCACAGACAATATGAATCAGATCCCACAGACAATATGAATCAGATCCCAACGGCCACATGAATCAGATTCCACAGGCAGCATGAATCAGATTCCACAGACAATTTCAATCAGATCCCACAGACAATATGAATCAGATCCCACAGACAGTATGGATCAGATCCCTCAGGCAGTATGGATCAGATCCCACAGGCAGCATTAATGAGATCCCACAAGCAGCATGAATCAGATCACAGAGGCAGCATGAATCAGAACCCACAGACAATATGAATCAGATCCCACAGGCAGCATGAATCAGATCCCACAGACAATATGAATCAGATCCCACAGGCAACATGAATCAGATCCCACAGACAATATGAATCAGATCCCAAAGGTCACATGAATCAGATCCCACAGGCAGCATGAATCAGATTCCACAGACAATTTGAATCAGATCCCACAGACAATATGAATCAGATCCCACAGACAGTATGAATCAGATCCCACACACAATATGCATCAGATCCCACAGACAATATGAATCATATCCCACAGACTGTATGAGTCATATCCCACACAGTATGAATCAGATCCCACAGGCAACATGAATCAGATGCCACAGGGAGCATGAATAAGATCCCACAGACAATATGAATCAGATCCCACAGACAATATGAATCAGATACCAAAGGCCATATGAATCAGATCCCACAGACTGTATGAATCATTTCCCACACAGTATGAATCAGATCCCACAGGCAGCATGAATCAGATTCCACAGACAATTTGAATCAGATCCCACAGACAATATGAATCAGATCCCACAGACAGTATGGATCAGATCCCTCAGGCAGCATAAATCAGATCCCACAGACAGTATGAATCAGTGAGGGATCAGTGACCTGTCAGCAGTCTGCATTATGAATATATTATCAGAGCACCACATACACCAGCCCTGCCATAGGGCACGAGCAAATCATTACCTACAAACTGAAAATAAAGATTAAGAAACAACCATAAGACGGATTTCATCAACCCAGGTATTATTTTATTCAGTATAACGGCGCCGACCTGACATTGTCCGTAGGTTATTGTGCACAATCCTGCTGCAGGTTCCCTTTAAGCAGCACATGAAGTCACTGCCATGTGCTGGACACAAACTGTGCTATCAAAGGGTGGAAAGTATGGTCATACTAACCAATGTGCTCTGCCAAAGTATAACTACTTGTTATTGATATTAATGCCAGCAGATATGACACATGGTCATTTTTGTGACATCATGTGATACAGACAGCCATTGTTACCTAACAACGTGATGTCATAATGATTGCAGTCTGTGTAAACTGGTGTTCCGGGGAAAATGCTCATTTCAGAATGTGAAGACAATGAGAACAGAGGTCCAAGGATCGAGGATACAGATTCTCTTTTCAGGAGGTGAAGACGAGGAAACGGAGGACCCAAGATCGAGGATACAGATTCTCTTTTCCGGCGGTGAAGACGAGCAAGCGGAGGATCCAGGATCGAGGATACAGAATCTATTTTCAGGCGGTGAAGACGAGTAAGCGGAGGACCCAGGATCGAGGATACAGATTCTCTTTTCAGGAGGTAAAGACGAGGAGAAGGAGCACCCAGGATCGAGGATACAGATTCTCTTTTCAGGCGGTGAAGACGAGGAAGCGGAGGATCCAGGATCGAGGATACAGATTCTCTTTTCAGGCGGTGAGGATGAGGAAATGGAGGACCCAGGATCGAGGATACAGATTCTCTTTTCAGGCGGTGAAGACGAGGAAGAGGAGGATCCAGGATCGAGGATACAGATTTTCTTTTCAGGCGGTGAAGACGAGGAAGGGGAGGATCCAGGATCGAGGATACAGATTCTCTTTTCAGGCGGTGAAGATGAGTATGCGGAGGACCCAGGATCGAGGATACAGATTCTCTTTTCAGGAGGTAAAGACGAGGAGAAGGAGGACCCAGGATCAAGGATACAGATTCTCTTTTCAGGCGGTGAAGACGAGGAAACGGAGGACCCAGGATCGAGGATACAGATTCTTTTTTCAGGCGGTGAAGACGAGGAAGCGGAGGATCCAGAATCGAGGATACAGATTTTCTTTTAAGGCGGTGAAGACGAGGAAGCGGAGGATCCAGGATCGAGGATACAGATTCTCTTTTCAGGCGGTGAAGATGAGTAAGCGGAGGACCCAGGATCGAGGATACAGATTCTCTTTTCAGGAGTTAAGACGAGGAGAAGGAGGACCCAGGATCGAGGATACAGATTCTCTTTTCAGGCGGTGAAGATGAGTAAGCGGAGGATCCAGGATCGAGGATACAGATTCTCTTTTCAGGAGGTAAAGACGAGGAGAAGGAGGACCCAGGATCGAGGATACAGATTCACTTTTCAGGAGGTGAAGACGAGGAAACGGGGGACCCAGGATCGAGGATACAGATTCTCTTTTCAGGCGGTGAAGACGAGGAAGCGGAGGATCCAGGATCGAGGATACAGATTCTCTTTTCAGGCGGTGAAGATGAGGAAGCGGAGGATCCAGGATCGAGGATACCGATTTTTTTTTCAGGCGGTGAAGACGAGGAAGCGGAGGATCCAGGATCGAGGATACATATTCTCTTTTCAGGCAGTGAAGACAAGTAGGCGGAGGATCCAGGATCGAGGATACAGATTCTCTTTTCAGGCGGTGAAGACGAGTAAGCGGAGGACCCAGGATCGAGGATACAGATTCTCTTTTCAGGCGGTGAAGGCAAGGAAACAGAGGACCCAGGATCGAGGATACAGATTCTCTTTTCAGGCGGTGAAGACAAGGAAGCGGAGGATCCAGGATCGAGGATACAGATTCTCTTTTCAGGCGGTGAAGACGAGGAAGCGGATGATCCAGGATCGAGGATACAGATTCTCTTTTCAGGCGGTGAAGACGAGTAAGCGGAGGACCCAGGATCGAGGATACAGATTCTCTTTTCAGGAGGTAAAGACAAGGAGAAGGAGGACCCAGGATCGAGGATACAGATTCTCTTTTCAGGAGGTGAAGATGAGGAAGCGGAGGATCCAGGATCAAGGATACAGATTCTCTTTTCAGGCGGTGAAGACGAGGAAGCGGAGGATTCAGGATCGAGAATACAGATTCTCTTTTCAGGCGGTGAAGACAAGGAAGCGGAGGACCCAGGATCGAGAATACAGATTCTCTTTTCAGGAGGTAAAGACGAGGAGAAGGAGGACAAAGGATCGAGGATACAGATTCTCTTTTCAGGCGGTGAAGACGAGGAAGCGGAGGATCCAGGATCGAGGATACAGATTCTCTTTTCAGGCGGTGAAGACGGGGAAGCGGTGGATCCAGGATCGAGAATACAGATTCTCTTTTCAGGCGGTGAAGACGAGGAAGCGGAGGACCCAGGATCGAGGATACAGATTCTCTTTTCAGGAGGTAAAGACGAGGAGAAGGAGGACCCAGGATCGAGGATACAGATTCATTTTTCAGGAGGTGAAGACGAGGAAACGGGGGACCCAGGATCGAGGATACCGATTTTTTTTTCAGGCGGTGAAGACGAGGAAGCGGAGGATCCAGGATCGAGGATACAGATTCTCTTTTCAGGCAGTGAAGACGAGTAGGCGGAGGATCCAAGATCGAGGATACAGATTCTCTTTTCAGGCGGTGAAGACGAGTAAGCGGAGGACCCAGGATCGAGGATACAGATTCTCTTTTCAGGCGGTGAAGGCAAGGAAACAGAGGACCCAGGATCGAGGATACAGATTCTCTTTTCAGGCGGTGAAGACGAAGAAGCGGAGGATCCAGGATCCAGGATACAGATTCTCTTTTCAGGCGGTGAAGACGAGGAAGCGGATGATCCAGGATCGAGGATACAGATTCTCTTTTCAGGCGGTGAAGACGAGTAAGCGGAGGACCCAGGATCGAGGATACAGATTCTCTTTTCAGGAGGTAAAGACAAGGAGAAGGAGGACCCAGGATCGAGGATACAGATTCTCTTTTCAGGAGGTGAAGATGAGGAAGCGGAGGATCCAGGATCAAGGATACAGATTCTCTTTTCAGGCGGTGAAGACGAGGAAGCGGAGGATCCAGGATCGAGAATACAGATTCTCTTTTCAGGCGGTGAAGACAAGGAAGCGGAGGACCCAGGATCGAGGATACAGATTCTCTTTTCAGGAGGTAAAGACGAGGAGGAGGACCCAGGATCGAGGATACAGATTCTCTTTTCAGGCGGTGAAGACGAGGAAGCGGAGGATCCAGGATCGAGGATACAGATTCTCTTTTCAGGCGGTGAAGACGGGGAAGCGGAGGATCCAGGATCGAGAATACAGATTCTCTTTTCAGGCGGTGAAGACGAGGAAGCGGAGGACCCAGGATCGAGGATACAGATTCTCTTTTCAGGAGGTAAAGACGAGGAGAAGGAGGACCCAGGATCGAGGATACAGATTCATTTTTCAGGAGGTGAAGACGAGGAAACGGGGGACCCAGGATAGAGGATACAGATTCTCTTTTCAGGCGGTGAAGACTTGGAGGCGGAGGATCCAGGATCGAGGATACAGATTCTCTTTTCAGGCGGTGAAGACGAGTAAGCGGAGGACCCAGGATCGAGGATACAGATTCTCTTTTCTGGAGGTAAAAATGAGGAGAAGGAGGACCCAGGATCGAGGATACAGATTCTCTTTTCAGGCGGTGAAGGCGAGGAAACAGAGGACCCAGGATCGAGGATACAGATTCTCTTTTCAGGCGGTGAAGACAAGGAAGCGGAGGATCCAGGATCGAGAATACAGATTCTCTTTTCAGGCAGTGAAGCCGAGGAAGCGGAGGATCCAGGATCGAGGATACAGATTCTCTTTTCAGGCGGTGAAGACGAGTAAGCGGAGGACCCAGGATTGAGGATACAGATTCTCTTTTCAGGAGGTAAAGATAAGAAGAAGGAGGACCCAGGATCGAGGATACAGATTCTCTTTTCAGGAGGTGAAGATGAGGAAGCGGAGGATCCAGGATCAAGGATACAGATTCTCTTTTCAGGCGGTGAAGACGAGGAAGCGGAGGATCCAGGATCGAGAATACAGATTCTCTTTTCAGGCGGTGAAGACAAGGAAGTGGAGGACCCAGGATCGAGGATACAGATTCTCTTTTCAGGAGGTAAAGATGAGGAGAAGGAGGACCCAGGATCGAGGATACAGATTCTCTTTTCAGGCGGTGAAGAGGAGGAAGCGGAGGATCCAGGGTCGAGGATACAGATTCTCTTTTCAGGCGGTGAAGACGAGGATGCGGAGGATCCAGGATCGAGGATACAGATTCTCTTTTCAGGCGGTGAAGACGAGGAAGCGGAGGATCCAGGATTGAGGATACAGATTCTCTTTTCAGGCAGTGAAGACGTGGAGGCGGAGGATCCAGGATCGAGGATACAGATTCTCTTTTCAGGCGGTAAAGACGAGTAAGTGGAGGACCCAGGATCGAGGATACAGATTCTCTTTTCAGGAGGTAAAAATGAGGAGAAGGAGGATCCAGGATCGAGGATACAGATTCTCTTTTCAGGCGGTGAAGGCGAGGAAACAGAGGACCCAGGATCGAGGATACAGATTCTCTTTTCAGGCGGTGAAGACGAGGAAGCGGAGGATCCAGGATCGAGGATACAGATTCTCTTTTCAGGCAGTGAAGACGTGGAGGCGGAGGATCCAGGATCGAGGATACAGATTCTCTTTTCAGGCGGTGAAGACGGGTAAGCGGAGGACCCAGGATCGAGGATACAGATTCTCATTTCAGGAGGTAAAAATGAGGAGAAGGAGGACCCAGGATCGAGGATACAGATTCTCTTTTCAGGCGGTGAAGGCGAGGAAACAGAGGACCCAGGATCGAGGATACAGATTTTCTTTTCAGGCGGTGAAGACGAGGAAGCGGAGGATCCAGGATCGAGGATACAGATTCTCTTTTCAGGCGGTGAAGACGAGTAAGCGGAGGACCCAGGATCGAGGATACAGATTCTCTTTTCAGGAGGTAAAAATTAGGAGAAGGAGGACCCAGGATCGAGGATACAGATTTTCTTTTCAGGCGGTGAAGGCGAGGAAACAGAGAACCCAGGATCGAGGATACAGATTCTCTTTTCAGGCGGTGAAGACGAGGAAGCGGAGGATCCAGGATCGAGGATACAGATTCTCTTTTCAGGCGGTGAAGACGAGGAAGCCGAGGATCCAGGATCGAGGATACAGATTCTCTTTTCAGGCGGTGAAGACGAGTAAGCGGAGGACCCAGGAGTGAGGATACAGATTCTCTTTTCAGGAGGTAAAGACAAGGAGAAGGAGGACCCAGGATCGAGGATACAGATTCTCTTTTCAGTAGGTGAAGATGAGGAAGCGGAGGATCTAGGATCGAGGATACAGATTCTCTTTTCAGGCGGTGAAGACGAGGAAGCGGAGGATCCAGGATCGAGAATACAGATTCTCTTTTCAGGCGGTGAAGACAAGGAAGCGGAGGACCCAGGATCGAGGATACAGATTCTCTTTTCAGGAGGTAAAGACGAGGAGACGGAGGACCGAGGATCGAAGATACAGATTCTCTTTTCAGGCGGTGAAGACGAGGGAGCGGAGGATCCAGGATCGAGGATACAGATTCTCTTTTCAGGCGGTGAAAACGAGGAAGCAGAGGACCCAGGATCGAGGATACAGATTCTCTTGTCAGGAGGTGAAGATGAGGAGAAGGAGGACCCAGGATCGAGGATACAGATTCTCTTTTCAGGCGGTGAAGGCGAGGAAACAGAGGACCCAGGATCGAGGATACAGATTCTCTTTTCAGGCGGTGAAGACGAGGAAGCGGAGGATCCAGGATCGAGGATACAGATTCTCTTTTCAGGCAGTGAAGACGTGGAGGCGGAGGATCCAGGATCGAGGATACAGATTCTCTTTTCAGGCGGTGAAGACGAGTAAGCGGAGGACCCAGGATCGAGGATACAGATTCTCTTTTCAGGAGGTAAAAATGAGGAGAAGGAGGACCCAGGATCGAGGATACAGATTCTCTTTTCAGGCGCTGAAGGCGAGGAAACAGAGAACCCAGGATCGAGGATACAGATTCTCTTTTCAGGCGGTGAAGGCGAGGAAACAGAGGACCCAGGATCGAGGATACAGATTCTCTTTTCAGGCGGTGAAGACGAGGAAGTGGAGGATCCAGGATCGAGGATACAGATTCTCTTTTCAGGCGGTGAAGACGAGGAAGCGGATGATCCAGGATCGAGGATACAGATTCTCTTTTCAGGAGGTAAAGACAAGGAGAAGGAGGACCCAGGATCGAGGATACAGATTCTCTTTTCAGGCGGTGAAGATGAGGAAGCGGAGGATCCAGGATCAAGGATACAGATTCTCTTTTCAGGCGGTGAAGACGAGAAAGCGGAGGACCCAGGATCGAGGATACAGATTCTCTTTTCAGGAGGTAAAGACGAGGAGAAGGAGGACCCAGGATCGAGGATACAGATCTCTTTTCAGGCGGTGAAGACGAGGAAGCGGAGGATCCAGGATCGAGGATACAGATTCTCTTTTCAGGCGGTGAAGACGGGGAAGCGGAGGATCCAGGATCAAGAATACAGATTCTCTTTTCAGGCGGTGAAGACGAGGAAGCGGAGGACCCAGGATCGAGGATACAGATTCTCTTTTCAGGAGGTAAAGACGAGGAGAAGGAGGACCCAGGATCGAGGATACAGATTCATTTTTCAGGAGGTGAAGACGAGGAAACGGGGGACCCAGGATAGAGGATACAGATTCTCTTTTCAGGCGGTGAAGACTTGGAGGCAGAGGATCCAGGATCGAGGATACAGATTCTCTTTTCAGGCGGTGAAGACGAGTAAGCGGAGGACCCAGGATCGAGGATACAGATTCTCTTTTCAGGAGGTAAAAATGAGGAGAAGGAGGACCCAGGATCGAGGATACAGATTCTCTTTTCAGGCGGTGAAGGCGAGGAAACAGAGGACCCAGGATCGAGGATACAGATTCTCTTTTCAGGCGGTGAAGACGAGGAAGCGGAGGATCCAGGATCGAGAATACAGATTCTCTTTTCAGGCAGTGAAGACGAGGAAGCGGAGGATCCAGGATCGAGGATACAGATTCTCTTTTCAGGCGGTGAAGACGAGTAAGCGGAGGACCCAGGATTGAGGATACAGATTCTCTTTTCAGAAGGTAAAGATAAGAAGAAGGAGGACCCAGGATCGAGGATACAGATTCTCTTTTCAGGAGGTGAAGATGAGGAAGCGGAGGATCCAGGATCGAGGATACAGATTCTCTTTTCAGGCGGTGAAGACGAGGAAGCGGAGGATCCAGGATCGAGAATACAGATTCTCTTTTCAGGCGGTGAAGACAAGGAAGTGGAGGACCCAGGATCGAGGATACAGATTCTCTTTTCAGGAGGTAAAGATGAGGAGAAGGAGGACCCAGGATCGAGGATACAGATTCTCTTTTCAGGCGGTGAAGAGGAGGAAGCGGAGGATCCAGGGTCGAGGATACAGATTCTCTTTTCAGGCGGTGAAGACGAGGATGCGGAGGATCCAGGATCGAGGATACAGATTCTCTTTTCAGGCGGTGAAGACGAGGAAGCGGAGGATCCAGGATTGAGGATACAGATTCTCTTTTCAGGCAGTGAAGACGTGGAGGCGGAGGATCCAGGATCGAGGATACAGATTCTCTTTTCAGGCGGTAAAGACGAGTAAGCGGAGGACCCAGGATCGAGGATACAGATTCTCTTTTCAGGAGGTAAAAATGAGGAGAAGGAGGACCCAGGATCGAGGATACAGATTCTCTTTTCAGGCGGTGAAGGCGAGGAAACAGAGGACCCAGGATCGAGGATACAGATTCTCTTTTCAGGCGGTGAAGACGAGGAAGCGGAGGATCCAGGATCGAGGATACAGATTCTCTTTTCAGGCACTGAAGACGTGGAGGCGGAGGATCCAGGATCGAGGATACAGATTCTCTTTTCAGGCGGTGAAGACGAGTAAGCGGAGGACCCAGGATCGAGGATACAGATTCTCTTTTCAGGAGGTAAAAATTAGGAGAAGGAGGACCCAGGATCGAGGATACAGATTTTCTTTTCAGGCGGTGAAGGCGAGGAAACAGAGAACCCAGGATCGAGGATACAGATTCTCTTTTCAGGCGGTGAAGACGAGGAAGCGGAGGATCCAGGATCGAGGATACAGATTCTCTTTTCAGGCGGTGAAGACGAGGAAGCGGAGGATCCAGGATCGAGGATACAGATTCTCTTTTCAGGCGGTGAAGACAAGTAAGCGGAGGACCCAGGAGTGAGGATACAGATTCTCTTTTCAGGAGGTAAAGACAAGGAGAAGGAGGACCCAGGATCGAGGATACAGATTCTCTTTTCAGTAGGTGAAGATGAGGAAGCGGAGGATCCAGGATCGAGAATACAGATTCTCTTTTCAGGCGGTGAAGACGAGGAAGCGGAGGATCCAGGATCGAGAATACAGATTCTCTTTTCAGGCGGTGAAGACGAGGAAGCGGAGGATCCAGGATCGAGAATAGAGATTCTCTTTTCAGGCGGTGAAGACAAGGAAGTGGAGGACCCAGGATCGAGGATACAGATTCTCTTTTCAGGAGGTAAAGATGAGGAGAAGGAGGACCCAGGATCGAGGATACAGATTCTCTTTTCAGGCGGTGAAGAGGAGGAAGCGGAGGATCCAGGGTCGAGGATACAGATTCTCTTTTCAGGCGGTGAAGACGAGGATGCGGAGGATCCAGGATCGAGGATACAGATTCTCTTTTCAGGCGGTGAAGACGAGGAAGCGGAGGATCCAGGATTGAGGATACAGATTCTCTTTTCAGGCAGTGAAGACGTGGAGGCGGAGGATCCAGGATCGAGGATACAGATTCTCTTTTCAGGCGGTAAAGACGAGTAAGCGGAGGACCCAGGATCGAGGATACAGATTCTCTTTTCAGGAGGTAAAAATGAGGAGAAGGAGGACCCAGGATCGAGGATACAGATTCTCTTTTCAGGCGGTGAAGGCGAGGAAACAGAGGACCCAGGATCGAGGATACAGATTCTCTTTTCAGGCGGTGAAGACGAGGAAGCGGAGGATCCAGGATCGAGGATACAGATTCTCTTTTCAGGCAGTGAAGACGTGGAGGCGGAGGATCCAGGATCGAGGATACAGATTCTCTTTTCAGGCGGTGAAGACGAGTAAGCGGAGGACCCAGGATCGAGGATACAGATTCTCTTTTCAGGAGGTAAAAATGAGGAGAAGGAGGACCCAGGATCGAGGATACAGATTCTCTTTTCAGGCGGTGAAGGCGAGGAAACAGAGGACCCAGGATCGAGGATACAGATTCTCTTTTCAGGCGGTGAAGACGAGGAAGCGGAGGATCCAGGATCGAGGATACAGATTCTCTTTTCAGGCGGTGAAGACGAGTAAGCGGAGGACCCAGGATCGAGGATACAGATTCTCTTTTCAGGAGGTAAAAATTAGGAGAAGGAGGACCCAGGATCGAGGATACAGATATTCTTTTCAGGCGGTGAAGGCGAGGAAACAGAGAAACCAGGATCGAGGATACAGATTCTCTTTTCAGGCGGTGAAGACGAGGAAGCGGAGGATCCAGGATCGAGGATACAGATTCTCTTTTCAGGCGGTGAAGACGAGGAAGCCGAGGATCCAGGATCGAGGATACAGATTCTCTTTTCAGGCGGTGAAGACGAGTAAGCGGAGGACCCAGGAGTGAAGATACAGATTCTCTTTTCAGGAGGTAAAGACAAGGAGAAGGAGGACCCAGGATCGAGGATACAGATTCTCTTTTCAGTAGGTGAAGATGAGGAAGCGGAGGATCCAGGATCGAGGATACAGATTCTCTTTTCAGGCGGTGAAGACGAGGAAGCGGAGGATCCAGGATCGAGAATACAGATTCTCTTTTCAGGCGGTGAAGACAAGGAAGTGGAGGACCCAGGATCGAGGATACAGATTCTCTTTTCAGGAGGTAAAGACGAGGAGACGGAGGACCGAGGATCGAAGATACAGATTCTCTTTTCAGGCGGTGAAGACGAGGGAGCGGAGGATCCAGGATCGAGGATACAGATTCTCTTTTCAGGCGGTGAAGACGAGGAAGCGGAGGATCCAGGATCGAGAATACAGATTCTCTTTTCAGGCGGTGAAAACGAGGAAGCAGAGGACCCAGGATCGAGGATACAGATTCTCTTGTCAGGAGGTGAAGACGAGGAGAAGGAGGACCCAGGATCGAGGATACAGATTCTCTTTTCAGGCGGTGAAGGCGAGGAAACAGAGGACCCAGGATCGAGGATACAGATTCTCTTTTCAGGCGGTGAAGACGAGGAAGCGGAGGATCCAGGATCGAGGATACAGATTCTCTTTTCAGGCAGTGAAGACGTGGAGGCGGAGGATCCAGGATCGAGGATACAGATTCTCTTTTCAGGCGGTGAAGACGAGTAAGCGGAGGACCCAGGATCGAGGATACAGATTCTCTTTTCAGGAGGTAAAAATGAGGAGAAGGAGGACCCAGGATCGAGGATACAGATTCTCTTTTCAGGCGGTGAAGGCGAGGAAACAGAGAACCCAGGATCGAGGATACAGATTCTCTTTTCAGGCGGTGAAGGTGAGGAAACAGAGGACCCAGGATCGAGGATACAGATTCTCTTTTCAGGCGGTGAAGACGAGGAAGCGGAGGATCCAGGATCGAGGATACAGATTCTCTTTTCAGGCGGTGAAGACGAGGAAGCGGATGATCCAGGATCGAGGATACAGATTCTCTTTTCAGGCGGTGAAGACGAGTAAGCGGAGGACCCAGGATCGAGGATACAGATTCTCTTTTCAGGAGGTAAAGACAAGGAGAAGGAGGACCCAGGATCGAGGATACAGATTCTCTTTTCAGGAGGTGAAGATGAGGAAGCGGAGGATCCAGGATCAAGGATACAGATTCTCTTTTCAGGCGGTGAAGACGAGGAAGCGGAGGATCCAGGATCGAGAATACAGATTCTCTTTTCAGGCGGTGAAGACAAGGAAGCGGAGGACCCAGGATCGAGGATACAGATTCTCTTTTCAGGAGGTAAAGACGAGGAGAAGGAGGACCCAGGATCGAGGATACAGATTCTCTTTTCAGGCGGTGAAGACGAGGAAGCGGAGGATCCAGGATCGAGGATACAGATTCTCTTTTCAGGCGGTGAAGACGGGGAAGCGGAGGATCCAGGATCGAGAATACAGATTCTCTTTTCAGGCGGTGAAGACGAGGAAGCGGAGGACCCAGGATCGAGGATACAGATTCTCTTTTCAGGAGGTAAAGACGAGGAGAAGGAGGACCCAGGATCGAGGATACAGATTCATTTTTCAGGAGGTGAAGACGAGGAAACGGGGGACCCAGGATAGAGGATACAGATTCTCTTTTCAGACGGTGAAGACTTGGAGGCGGAGGATCCAGGATCGAGGATACAGATTCTCTTTTCAGGCGGTGAAGACGAGTAAGCGGAGGACCCAGGATCGAGGATACAGATTCTCTTTTCAGGAGGTAAAAATGAGGAGAAGGAGGACCCAGGATCGAGGATACAGATTCTCTTTTCAGGCGGTGAAGGCGAGGAAACAGAGGACCCAGGATCGAGGATACAGATTCTCTTTTCAGGCGGTGAAGACGAGGAAGCGGAGGATCCAGGATCGAGAATACAGATTCTCTTTTCAGGCAGTGAAGACGAGGAAGCGGAGGATCCAGGATCGAGGATACAGATTCTCTTTTCAGGCGGTGAAGACGATTAAGCGGAGGACCCAGGATTGAGGATACAGATTCTCTTTTCAGGAGGTAAAGATAAGAAGAAGGAGGACCCAGGATCGAGGATACAGATTCTCTTTTCAGGAGGTGAAGATGAGGAAGCGGAGGATCCAGGATCGAGGATACAGATTCTCTTTTCAGGCGGTGAAGACGAGGAAGCGGAGGATCCATGATCGAGAATACAGATTCTCTTTTCAGGCGGTGAAGACAAGGAACTGGAGGACCCAGGATCGAGGATACAGATTCTCTTTTCAGGAGGTAAAGATGAGGAGAAGGAGGACCCAGGATCGAGGATACAGATTCTCTTTTCAGGCGGTGAAGAGGAGGAAGCGGAGGATCCAGGGTCGAGGATACAGATTCTCTTTTCAGGCGGTGAAGACGAGGATGCGGAGGATCCAGGATCGAGGATACAGATTCTCTTTTCAGGCGGTGAAGACGAGGAAGCGGAGGATCCAGGATTGAGGATACAGATTCTCTTTTCAGGCAGTGAAGACGTGGAGGCGGAGGATCCAGGATCGAGGATACAGATTCTCTTTTCAGGCGGTAAAGACGAGTAAGCGGAGGACCCAGGATCGAGGATACAGATTCTGTTTTCAGGAGGTAAAAATGAGGAGAAGGAGGACCCAGGATCGAGGATACAGATTCTCTTTTCAGGCGGTGAAGGCGAGGAAACAGAGGACCCAGGATCGAGGATACAGATTCTCTTTTCAGGCGGTGAAGACGAGGAAGCGGAGGATCCAGGATCGAGGATACAGATTTTCTTTTCAGGCACTGAAGACGTGGAGGCGGAGGATCCAGGATCGAGGATACAGATTCTCTTTTCAGGCGGTGAAGACGAGTAAGCGGAGGACCCAGGATCGAGGATACAGATTCTCTTTTCAGGAGGTAAAAATGAGGAGAAGGAGGACCCAGGATCGAGGATACAGATTCTCTTTTCAGGCGGTGAAGGCGAGGAAACAGAGGACCCAGGATCGAGGATACAGATTCTCTTTTCAGGCGGTGAAGACGAGGAAGCGGAGGATCCAGGATCGAGGATACAGATTCTCTTTTCAGGCGGTGAAGACGAGTAAGCGGAGGACCCAGGATCGAGGATACAGATTCTCTTTTCAGGAGGTAAAAATTAGGAGAAGGAGGACCCAGGATCGAGGATACAGATTTTCTTTTCAGGCGGTGAAGGCGAGGAAACAGAGAACCCAGGATCGAGGATACAGATTCTCTTTTCAGGCGGTGAAGACGAGGAAGCGGAGGATCCAGGATCGAGGATACAGATTCTCTTTTCAGGCGGTGAAGACGAGGAAGCGGAGGATCCAGGATCGAGGATACAGATTCTCTTTTCAGGCGGTGAAGACGAGTAAGCGGAGGACCCAGGAGTGAGGATACAGATTCTCTTTTCAGGTGGTAAAGACAAGGAGAAGGAGGACCCAGGATCGAGGATACAGATTCTCTTTTCAGTAGGTGAAGATGAGGAAGAGGAGGATCCAGGATCGAGGATACAGATTCTCTTTTCAGGCGGTGAAGACGAGGAAGCGGAGGATCCAGGATCGAGAATACAGATTCTCTTTTCAGGCGGTGAAGACAAGGAAGCGGAGGACCCAGGATCGAGGATACAGATTCTCTTTTCAGGAGGTAAAGACGAGGAGAAGGAGGACCGAGGATCGAAGATACAGATTCTCTTTTCAGGCGGTGAAGACGAGGGAGCGGAGGATCCAGGATCGAGGATACATATTCTCTTTTCAGGCGGTGAAGACGAGGAAGCGGAGGATCCAGGATCGAGAATACAGATTCTCTTTTCAGGCGGTGAAAACGAGGAAGCGGAAGACCCAGGATCGAGGATACAGATTCTCTTGTCAGGAGGTGGAGACGAGGAGAAGGAGGACCCAGGTTCGAGGATACAGATTCTCTTTTCAGGCGGTGAAGACGAGGAAGCGGAGGATCCAGGATCGAGGATACAGATTCTCTTTTCAGGCGGTGAAGCCGAGGAAGCGGAGGATCCAGGATCGAGGATACAGATGCTCTTTTCAGGCGGTGAAGACGAGTAAGCGGAGGACCCAGGATCGAGGATACAGATTATCTTTTCAGGAGGTAAAAATGCGGAGAAGGAGGACCCAGGATCAAGGATACCGATTCTCTTTTCAGGCGGTGAAGGCGAGGAAGCGCAGGATCCAGGATCGAGGATACAGATTCTCTTTTCAGGCGGTGAAGACGAGGAAGCGCAGGATCCAGGATCGAGGATACAGATTCTCTTTTCAGGCGGTGAAGACGAGTAAGCGGAGGACCCAGGAGTGAGGATACAGATTCTCTTTTCAGGAGGTAAAGACAAGGAGAAGGAGGACCCAGGATCGAGGATACAGATTCTCTTTTCAGGAGGTGAAGATGAGGAAGCGGAGGATCCAGGATCGAGGATACAGATTCTCTTTTCAGGCAGTGAAGACGAGGAAGTGGAGGATCCAGGATCGAGAATACAGATTCTCTTTTCAGGCGGTGAAGACAAGGAAGCGGAGGACCCAGGATCGAGGATACAGATTCTCTTTTCAGGAGGTAAAGACGAGGAGAAGGAGGACCCAGGATCGAGGATACAGATTCTCTTTTCAGGCGGTGAAGACGAGGAAGCGGAGAATCCAGGATCGAGGATACAGATTCTCTTTTCAGGCGGTGAAGACGAGGAAGCGGAGGATCCAGGATCGAGGATACAGATTCTCTTTTCAGGCGGTGAAGACGAGGAAGCGGAGGACCCAGGATCGAGGATACAGATTCTCTTGTCAGGAGGTGAAGACGAGGAGCAGGAGGACCCAGGATCGAGGATACAGATTCTCTTTTCAGGAGCTGAAGACGAGGAAACGGAGGACCCAGGATCGAGGATACAGATTCTCTTTTCAGGAGGTAAAGATGAGGAGATGGAGGACCCAGGATCGAGGATACAGATTCTCATTTTAGGAGATGCACACGAGGAGAACGAGGAGCCAGGAACAAGGATACAGGTAGCTTAGAAACTTTACATTTATTCAGATAGTGAATCTTGTACCAACATGGACGTCTACCCTCCAAGTCTATGGTTGTAAAGTACTATATTTCTTTACTCTTTGCTGTCAGAATCTCTAGACTTTAGATATGAAGGTTTTAAGTGAGTTCACAAGGAGGAATGTTGAGCAGTCAGAGTTCCATGCAGCAAATGTGAGGTCACCCGTGGGGTTAACAGAGTGGTCAGCATAAAGATGGCACCTGGGATGGAGACACCACAGTGGGTTGTTTAGTTATTAACTCTTCAAGTGGTAATTGTGGTTGGTACAGATTGTTATTGGGGTGAAAAGCTGCCATTATTTCACCACATGAATGAGGGCATTGTATAATTACATTGTGGATATATATTGTATTTGCACCACATTTTTTTGCAAATTTCACTGTCTTATAAGCCTTTTTAAATGTTTCATGTATTAAACTATTGTAACTGTATATGTTAAAACATAAAAATAACATGAAGGGGGCTTAGTACTTTTGGCATGAAGTACAATATATGTATGATGCACATCTACATATGAGTCACATATTCTAGACAGTTAATGGCTAGAATAAATACATTTATATTGCAATCATTTTTAATATGCATAAAAAAAATTGTATTTGCTAAACAATGATTGCTGTGAATTGTAACACTTGATACATTGCTCTCATCTAACATTGGGAAATGTTCTACCATGCTTAAAAAGTTTAACTAGCGTAATGTGCCCAAACTATATCATTAAGGTAAGGCATGTGATAAATGTGAAGTATAAGAACAACTTTGCATATAGGGGATTGTTATATATTATACATTATGTTCTCACTTATGTGCAAATAACAGGGAACCTAGTAACAATCTAGTTTAAATACCATGGAGCACATGTAATAAACTCAAACAATCAAAATACATCATTTATTTTTACAGTAGCCTTCAGATTTCTAGACCAATGCATGACACTTATTGCTTTTTCTTTCCAGGGACAGTATCTGGATGCTGGAATGAAGACTGAAGAACATAGCATTATCCATGAGATTGTTTAGTCTTAATCGTTTCATATGCCTGTACATTATGTTTGATACCTTCTGATGTCATCAGAAATGACATTGTGGTTTACACCATCTGCAGAGCTACAGGAAAAATCCTAATACTGGTTCCATTATTGACCAGTTGATTTATGCCACTTAAGGAATCTGTTATGGTATAATGGTACTAAGTCTGTAACCTAGGATGTAATGTCTGTGGGGCTTAGTATTTGTAGGGGGCAGTGTTTGTAGGGGGCAGTGTGTGTGGGGTTTAGTGTTTGTGGGGTTTAGTGTTTGTGGGGTTTAGTGTTTGTAGGGGGCAGTGTTTGTGGGGTTTAGTGTTTGTAAGTGGTAGTGTTTGTAGGGGGCAGTGTTTGTAGGGGGCAGTGTTTGTAGGGGGTAGTGTTTGTGGGGTTTAGTGTTTGTAGGGGGTAGTGTTTGTAGGGGCAGTGTTTGTAGGGGGCAGTGTTTGTAGGGGGTAGTGTTTGTGGGGTTTAGTGTTTGTAGGGGGTAGTGTTTGTAGGGGTAGTGTTTGTAGGCGGCAGTGTTTGTAGGGGGCAGTGTTTGTGGGGTTTAGTGTTTGTAGGGGGTAGTGTTTGTAGGGGGCAGTGTGTGTGGGGTTTAGTGTTTGTGGGGTTTAGTGTTTGTGGGGTTTAGTGTTTGTAGGGGGCAGTGTTTGTGGGGGGCAGTGTTTGTAAGGGGTAGTGTTTGTAGGGGGTAGTGTTTGTAGGGGGCTGTGTTTGTAGGGGGTAATGTTTGTAGGGGGCAGTGTTTGTGGGGGGCAGTGTTTGTGGGGTTTAGTGTTTGTGGGGGGTAGTGTTGTAGGGGGCTGTGTTTGTAGGGGGTAATGTTTGTAGGGGGCAGTGTTTGTTTTCTCTTTTTGCAGTGAAGATGAACGTAACCACACTATGACCTCCCATCGGTGAAGAAGATGTGTGGCGTGCTACTAGGATATAATAAAGAAGATCTGGTTTCAGGAAACTACACTTAACATCATTGCTATACATATACATCAGTTAGTTGTAGTATGGCCTTGGTCCAGGGTTCTTGAACTGATTGCCTTTTCTCGGGGTCGAGAAGGAATTTTTTCCCTGTGACACAGATTGGCTCAATGTGTCCAGGTTTTTTGCCTTCTTCTGGACCAATGGCTTTAGGTAGAAATAGAGATTGTATTTAATAAAATATGTTTAAAATTCAATGATTTGTCTCCTAATTTCTTTATATTGCATAGTGCTCTCATAGTTTTTATATGTTAGTTCTCAACTTTACAAATCATGGCTGCTGCAATATGAAGACAAACAGAATATACAGAGAAGGTAATGGATGGATAGATGGCCACATAGGCGAACATATGGTTTCCAGAAAATTTAATTTGCAGCTATTTCCAATTGCCTGAAACACATTTGTATAACTCTGATGTCTCCTAGGATTTTATTGAACTAAACAATTCCAATGGCTTTTTATCAAGTTGACAAAAAATGTTCCCTTTATTAAGGCGGTTAGAACAGGCTAGCTGTTTTCAGAGTGAAGAAGCAATGGCCTGTCACTAAGCCTTTATATATTTTTGTCAACTTTGGGAGCAGTTTTCTGTTTGTGCACCTTGCAGAGGGTACGGTTCCCAGCATTGTACGGTATAGCTTTATAATACAGTGGACAAGAATGGGACAGGCAAGGCTATGTCTGGCAGTGTGGGGCCAGCTCAGACAGTCCTGGCAGCAGCAGTACAGTATCCATTGCAGTCAGAGGCATAGCTAGGGTTTCAGCTAAGGGGGGGGAGGAAGCTGACTGTGCCCCTAACCGGTAATCCTGACTACACCTACATAGTGCACCTTTGTGAGTATAGGGGAACATCACCAGATGACCGCGCTGTGATTGAAAATAAATCTTTATACAAAAACGAAGACAGATTTTACTATATGTGGGCCATATAGTGATAGATACCAATCCTGCAGACCATATAATAGATCACAGTTATATATTGTGGCTTACAGCTGACGTTCTTTCTAATGGAATTGTTCACTTTACTCATCTTTTCCGTCTGGCCCAGACCGGCATGACAACTTCTCCGGCCAGGACTCGTCTGCAGAGTGTACAACAAAGCCACATCTGACTTCTCACATTTCCAGCATCGTCCATAGCTATCCCTAACCTGCACTAAACTTCTCATCCTGCTGATACCCCAATACTGAGCCACTGCTGCCGTGTGTGTCTTAGAGCATTAGAGAATTCTAATGCTCTGTGATAGTGCCATACACATTTTGTCCCTGAAAAGTAATAATACCCCATATGCAACTTTAATGGTCACAATACTCTGAGTGCCCTATAACAATAATGCTTAAGTGCCCAATAAACATTTAATCATATCCCCTAAGTTCCCCATGTACATTCTCCACTATACACATTATGGTGGGCCCACAGCTTGCCTATACACTGTATAATGCCCCCACAGGTCCCCTATACATCGCATGATGATTCCACAATTTCCCTATGCATCATATGATGTTCCCACTGCTCCCCTATACACAGTATGATGAGTCCACTGCTTGCCTATACATGATGAGCTCATAGTTCCGCTCTACACAGTATAATGATCTCACTGCTCCCCTATATACAGTATGATGATCCCATTGCTCCCTTGTACACAGTATAATGTCAACAGAACTCCACTATAGAAAGTATTATGTCCTCCAGACCTCCCTTATATACAGTATATTGGGTCAACTGCTCCCCTTTGCACAGTATAATGCCTTCACAGCTCCCCAATACACAGTATGGTGGGCCCACAGCTCCTGTTTATGCAGTATGATGTCCTCCACAGTTTCCCTGTACACAATATAATGGGCCAACTGCTCCGTTATACACAGTATAATATCCCCACAGCTCCCCTATACACAGTATGGTAAGCTCACAGCTCCCTTATACACAGGAGGATGTGCCCGCAGCTTCGTATATACAGTATGATGTCCAACAGAGTTTCCCTACACATAGAATGATGTCTCCACTGCTCCCCCAAAACTCAGTATAATAGTTAATAGCATTCTGACTCAGTGCGGCGCCTGCACTGAGAATTTCACTGCCAGGAGGAAATTGACTTTATTCCTCCCGGAAGCCTCACTCTTCCAGTCATAGGGGCGGCACTGGCACGCTTTCAGTCACCACTTTGTGTATAGTGTGTGGCAGCTGTAACCACGCCCCTGACCTAGACTGACAGTCGGCTTAGCACCCTCTACCACCCTGTAGCTATGCTATAGGTGCCCCTATAAACAAAAATGCTTCTTAACTGCCCACTTGACATTTAATAATGTCCCCTGAGTCCCCCATGTACAGTAACAATGACCCCAGAATCGTTAATGTCAGCAGGAGATAGTGTAACAACTTTTTTGGCTTCTCTCAATTCTCTTCTATTGAGAGAAGCCAACCCTTTCTAGTCGACACATGCACATGCAGCGCCCCAGAGACCTGGTCGTTGCAGTAATGTCGCTCTGCCACTAAGGGGAGTGATGGTACGTCTGATGGTACTAAAGGAGTTCACCTGACCAGGTATCACCAGCACACATTGCACTTCACACTCCGGCCACTAGGGGAGCAAAAGGTTTTATTTATTAGGCCACTCCTCACACTGGTAAACATAGGGGTTGGATAGGAAGTTAGATCAGAAGCTGACTGGGTTTTGTCAAGGCAACATCCCGTGGCAGGGGGTGTTGCGGGGAAGATGCAGGGGGGTCCCTGTCAGGCGTGGGAACCTGGCAGGTATCTAGCGACAAGGCAGAACGTTACGGAACCGCGCCTGCACTACCTTGCGGCGGTATCCTAAGAAAGGACACGAAGTGAAGGATATTGTGGACAGTGAGAAACAAGATCAAGCACAAAGGAGAGCCAATAGGAGTTGTGCCCGGAGAACAGCAACATCCTACTGAGGCGCGTAGCCGGTGACCGGAACACTGAGGAAGTAACTGACTTTATGCCTTACTTCAAATACCGCAGGACAGTTAATTATAGGTTGGCTGTCTACCTTACATCACCTAAGCAGACATAGGGGGCAACTGTGGAGAGGGGCGTCTCTAGGGTCCCGGAAGAGCTCCGAGCCTACCTGTCAAACGGGTGCGTCCTAGCCATAACAAACCTGGGGGATGAAGAATAGAAAGAACTAGAAAGAACTGGAACGAACGAGAATAGAAGTTGTGAGGACTATCCCGAATGCTCAGCAGGGAAGCACTACAACACACAGGCGCTAGTGGTAGGCAACGATTTCCACCTGCAAAGGGAACTCTGGATGTGCCTTCGGCCCGGCCGGTCTCAGACAGCCCTGTTAACTGTGCTCTGGATCGAGGATCCTGAAGTCACCAGTAAAGAGGTAAAGAGACTGCAACCCTGTGTCCTCGTTATTGTCTGCACCACACACCATCACCACCTACACTACTGGGAAGCCCTGGGGACTCACTTCACCTGTGGGAAGGTATACCATCTAGCTGCCATCACATCACCCCAGTGGACCCCAAGCAGCGTCGGTCACCCTGACCGAATACCACAGGTGGCGTTACAAAACCTTGACAGACTCGTATCAACTTTCATTGGACGCCCCTTAGCAGGGTCACGGACCGGGTCCAGCCACCATGACATCCCCAGAACTGAGCCAGCAGTAGACCGGTACCGCATAACTCGCGGCCCTGCGTCTGGGGGCGCTCCAACTTGGCGTCACGAACAGGATCTACTTAAGCCTGAGAAGCAGGTCATGTGTGCCTTGGAACTGTGATTGAATTGTGCTTGAACCATGATTTATTGCAAAGACTGTGTATTGCTGATTGCCGCAAGATTCCCGCCAAAACCGCCGCCATTGCTGTGCCACGAGGAGCGCAGGAAAAGAAGGAGGGCGTGCCACATGAGGAGATCGTGAAAGCGGCGCCAAAAATTGTAGTGACCGCCCCCTCCGACTACGGTTGCAGGATGACGAGCTCAGGAATGCAGGAGCTCGAACCCCAGAAAATGGCGGAGCCTCGTGTGTGTGCCACCGCAGATCAAGGAGCAGAGCTGGCGACCAGCGGGTACCCGAACGACGACGAAGTGACCCAGGATCACTGTAACCCAGCGGAGCCAGACCAGGGCTTGCCGCCACAGGGGGATCCGGACTTCTTGGAGCTGCCGGAGGAGGCATCGAACCACCCGACTCCAGGCAAGGGGTCGGCGACAGCGAAGAAATGGAAGTCGGAGCTGTGCCAGAAGATCGCACAGGGAGAGCCGTGGTCAGAGCTGCAGCAGACTCTAGTGTCCTCGTCAACTGAGCCGATCGACAGCGGTGGAACCACATCAGACACAGGTACCAAAAGCGACCCTGCCCCACCGATCGGTCCAGCTCCAGCGACCGCTCCCCATTCCATCCATGACCGGTCTTCCGCTGCCGAGATTGGAGTAGCAGCCCTTTATGCCATGAAGGGGATACTGCCCCCGCTACCGATATCTATGAGCGAACTGTTAGACGTGAGTCCCGAGGGGGTGATCTTTGAATGGGATGCGCCAAGGATCCAGCCAGACGGGTCCAGACAGGAGGGCTCTTACGTCGTTGGGTTCACATGGGAGCTGTATAGACAATGCTTAGTTTTGCAATGGAAAGACCAAGAACAAACAAAACAGACTGTCCAAAAAGTACCGAAATCTAAGACTAAACGTGGCAGAAAGAATCCGGTGAGACGAGGGACAGTGTTAGCCTTTCACCCGTGGGAACCTGGCAGGTATCTAGTGACAAGGCAGAACGTTACGGAACCGCGCCTGCACTACCTGCGGTGGTATCCTAAGAAAGGACACGAAGCAAAGGATATTGTGGACAGTGAGAAACGAGATCAAGCACAAAGGAGAGCCAGTAGGAGTTGTGCCCGGAGAACGGCAACATCCTACTGAGGCGCGTAGCTGGTTCCCGGAACACAGAGGAAGTAACTGACTTTATGCCTTACTTCAAATACCGCAGGACAGTTAATTGTAGGTTGGCTGTCTACCTTACATCACCTAAGCAGACATAGGGGGCAAACGTGGAGAGGGGCGTATCTAGGGTCCCGGAAGAGCTCCGAGCCTACCTGTCAAACGGGTGCGTCCTAGCCATAACAAACCTGGGGGACGGAGAATAGAAAGAACTAGAAAGAACTGGAACGAACGAGAATAGAAGTTGTGAGGACTATCCCGAATGCTCAGCAGGGAAGCACTACAACACACAGGCGCTAGTGGTAGGCAACGATTTCCACCTGCAAAGGGAACTCTGGATGTGCCTTCGGCCCGGCCGGTCTCAGACAGCCCTGTTAACTGTGCTCTGGATCGAGGATCCTGAAGTCACCAGTAAAGAGGTAAAGAGACTGCAACCCTGTGTCCTCGTTATTGTCTGCACCACACACCATCACCACCTACACTACTGGGAAGCCCTGGGGACTCACTTCACCTGTGGGAAGGTATACCATCTAGCTGCCAACAAATCACCCCAGTGGACCCCAAGCAGCGTCGGTCACCCTGACCGAATACCACAGGTGGCCTCACAAAACCTTGACAGACTTGTATCACCTTTCATTGGACACCCCTTAGCTGGGTCACGGACAGGGTCCAGCCACCGTGACAACCCCAGAACTGAGACAGAGAGGACCGGTACCGAGTAACCCGCGGCCCTGCATCTGGGGGCGCTCCACACACAGCATACATGGTGTCGCATGACCACCTGATGACGCCAGTGATATTGGGGGCTCAGGCAGGAGGCCCTCCCTGTCATGATTTGGCAGTCTGCAGTCACATAAAGTGACTGCAGTAATTTATTCCAAGCGTTTATTACCTTTATAATAAATTGCTTATTAAATTATTAAAGCACCACTCCAGCAGGGTTTTTTTTTCATAGCTGGAGCGGTGCTTTAAGCACAAGTCCACTGACTTGGTCATAAACTCATCATCTGGCATATTCATCGGTGTTTGGCACAGCTCCAGTACCGTGGCTCCATCTTGTGAGCGCAAATTCCGACTGTCCGGAAGTTAGAAGTTACGTCACAAGCACTCAATATAAGTCTATGAGAGCCAGGAAGAGGCCAGTTCGAGGCCAGAATGAGGAGAGAGCGAAACCTGAATATGGTCAGAACGAGCCTCTCATAGACTTACATTGATTAGCACCACTCCATGAAACACTGGAGCAGCGGACAGGTGACAAATTGCAGGCGATGGAGTGGAGCAGCGGTGAAAACATGGTTGGATTTTAAGCGCCACTTCAGCGGTAAAAAAAAATGCTGGAGAGGTGCTTTACATGTGATGCAGCTCATGGTTACTATACAGGGGGCTTGTTATACTAATACTTGTAAAAGACCCAGCTGGTAAGTATCAAAAGCCCTTGACCTCCCTATCTACAGCCTCCTCAGACAGCAACTATTACATGTGATAGAGTGCATATAATCTCATAACAAAACAGTGTAATAATCAGACCCTTATCCTCTCACATTCAACCCCCAGCGCCCTGTCCCCATCACCCACCTCATCCCCCACAATACCCCCATCCTCTCACATTCACACCACAGTGACCTGTTCCCCCTCCTCCACTTCAGCCCCCACAATACCCCATCCTCTCACATTCACCGCCCAGTGACCATAACATACCTACCGTACTTTTAATCAATCTAATAAATTCCAACCCCACTTACCGATGAGATTGACTGCAGGACCAGGAAGTGTCTAAGTGAATTACAAGGTAGGCACTAGGACCCAGCGTGCCTTTGTAAGGAGGTGGCGGGGACCCTCACAAACCTCCTCTCTCCTAAACATTATACGTGTGTTCCATGGGGCACCCTGGTGTTTATGACTGTTATGTGTGGTTCTTCAATGTTCTTATATTGTCCTGCAAATGTGTAATGTGTTATATACTCTATGCCATTCTAGCTCAGGGATCCAAGAAGTATCGTTTCTCCTTGCAGAGAGTGACATGTTAAGCATGTTGAGGTGAGGAGACTTAAAGCCGCAATGCTTCTCTGGGAAATATGCAAATTGTCTCTTCAGAGAGGAAGAGGACTAGAACTCTAGTGCCACCTATTGGAAGTAGCAATCCTAACAGTCAATGTCGAACCCTTAACGAGCCTTGTCACATGACTTAGGATAAAAGCCAAAACAGAATCTCAATTTGTCTCAAGGACTAACCCTGAACTGGTCACCAATAGCTCCACCATTTTGTGGAGACACCAGTAATATTTTTGATGCATTAAATCCTCCTTCACTATTCTATAAACACTCTGCTGGGGGTGAAGTTTTAAATGGTGTCTGTCATCAAATTCATGCTGCTGAACCACGGGAAGCATAAATCAGATCCCACAGACAATATGAATCTGATCCGACAGACAATATGAATCTGATCCCACAGACAATATGAATCAGATCCCACAGACAATATAAATCAGAACTCACAGACAATATGAATCAGATCCCACAGACAATATGAATCAGCTTAGAGATGCCCTTAATCTGGTAGACTGGGACAATATCCTCAGAAATAAGAATACAGATAATAAATGGGAAATGTTTAAGAACATCCTAAATAGGCAGTGTAAGCGGTTTATACCTTGTGGGAATAAAAGGACTAGAAATAGGAAAAACCCAATGTGGCTAAACAAAGAAGTAAGACAGGCAATTAACAGTAAAAAGAAAGCATTTGCACTACTAAAGCAGGATGGCACCATTGAAGCTCTAAAAAACTATAGGGAGAAAAATACTTTATCTAAAAAACTAATTAAAGCTGCCAAAAAGGAAACAGAGAGGCACATTGCTAAGGAGAGTAAAACTAATCCCAAACTGTTCTTCAACTATATCAATAGTAAAAGAATAAAAACTGAAAATGTAGGCCCCTTAAAAAATAGTGAGGAAAGAATGGTTGTAGATAACGAGGAAAAAGCTAACATATTAAACACCTTCTTCTCCACGGTATTCACGGTGGAAAATGAAATGCTAGGTGAAATCCCAAGAAACAATGAAAACCCTATATTAAGGGTCACCAATCTAACCCAAGAAGAGGTGCGAAACCGGCTAAATAAGATTAAAATAGATAAATCTCCGGGTCCGGATGGCATACACCCACGAGTACTAAGAGAACTAAGTAATGTAATAGATAAACCATTATTTCTTATTTTTAGGGACTCTATAGCGACAGGGTCTGTTCCGCAGGATTGGCGCATAGCAAATGTGGTGCCAATATTCAAAAAGGGCTCTGAAAGTGAACCTGGAAATTATAGGCCAGTAAGTCTAACCTCTATTGTTGGTAAAATATTTGAAGGGTTTCTGAGGGATGTTATTCTGGATTATCTCAATGAGAATAACTGTTTAACTCCATATCAGCATGGGTTTATGACAAATCGCTCCTGTCAAACCAATCTAATCAGTTTTTATGAAGAGGTAAGCCATAGGCTGGACCACGGTGAGTCATTGGACGTGGTATATCTCGATTTTTCCAAAGCGTTTGATACCGTGCCGCACAAGAGGTTGGTACACAAAATGAGAATGCTTGGTCTGGGGGAAAATGTGTGTAAATGGGTTAGTAACTGGCTTAGTGATAGAAAGCAGAGGGTGGTTATAAATGGTATAGTCTCTAACTGGGTCGCTGTGACCAGTGGGGTACCGCAGGGGTCAGTATTGGGACCTGTTCTCTTCAACATATTCATTAATGATCTGGTAGAAGGTTTACACAGTAAAATATCGATATTTGCAGATGATACAAAACTATGTAAAGCAGTTAATACAAGAGAAGATAGTATTCTGCTACAGATGGATCTGGATAAGTTGGAAATTTGGGCTGAAAGGTGGCAGATGAGGTTTAACAATGATAAATGTAAGGTTATACACATGGGAAGAAGGAATCAATATCACCATTACACACTGAATGGGAAACCACTGGGTAAATCTGACAGGGAGAAGGACTTGGGGATCCTAGTTAATGATAAACTTACCTGGAGCAGCCAGTGCCAGGCAGCAGCTGCCAAGGCAAACAGGATCATGGGGTGCATTAAAAGAGGTCTGGATACACATGATGAGAGCATTATACTGCCTCTGTACAAATCCCTAGTTAGACCGCACATGGAGTACTGTGTCCAGTTTTGGGCACCGGTGCTCAGGAAGGATATAATGGAACTAGAGAGAGTACAAAGGAGGGCAACAAAATTAATAAAGGGGATGGGAGAACTACAATACCCAGATAGATTAGCGAAATTAGGATTATTTAGTCTAGAAAAAAGACGACTGAGGGGCGATCTAATAACATGTATAAGTATATAAGGGGACAATACAAATATCTCGCTGAGGATCTGTTTATACCAAGGAAGGTGACGGGCACAAGGGGGCATTCTTTGCGTCTGGAGGAGAGAAGGTTTTTCCACCAACATAGAAGAGGATTCTTTACTGTTAGGGCAGTGAGAATCTGGAATTGCTTGCCTTAGGAGGTGGTGATGGCGAACTCAGTCGAGGGGTTCAAGAGAGGCCTGGATGTCTTCCTGGAGCAGAACAATATTGTATCATACAATTATTAGGTTCTGTAGAAGGACGTAGATCTGGGGATTTACTATGATGGAATATAGGCTGAACTGGATGGACAAATGTCTTTTTTCGGCCTTACTAACTATGTTACTATGTTACTATGTTACTATGTAGATCCCACAGGCAGCATGAATCAGATCCCACAGACAATATAAATCAGAACTCACAGACAATATGAATCTGATCCCACAGACAATATGAATCAGATCCCACAGACAATATGAATCAGATCCCACAGGCAGCATGAATCAGATCCCACAGACAGTATGAATCAGATCCCACAGACAGTATGAATCAGATCCCACAGACAGTATGAATCAGATCCCACAGGCAACATGAATCAGATCCCACATGCAGCAGGATTCAGATCCCACAGACAATATGAATCAAATCCCACAGACAATATGAATCAGATCCCAAAGGCCGCATGAATCAGATCCCACAGGCAGCATGAATCATTCCACAGACAATATGAATCAGATCCCAAAAACAATATGAATCAGATCCCACAGACAGCATGTATCATATCCCACAGGCAGTATGAATCAGAACCCCCGGGCATCATGAATCAGATCCCTTGGGCGACATGAATACGATCCTACATGCAGCATGAGTCACATCCCATAGGCAGTGTCACAGATCCCACCGTGCTGTTACCAATATGTCACTGATCCCACCTGGATCCCACCAATCTGTCATGATTCACAGGGAAGCTACCTTTATCATCCCCACCACTCACACCAATTTGTCACGATCTGTGGTTGTTTGGTTGCCCCTGGTTCCTTTTGAAGGGGATTTATCTATATCCCACTTCCCAGTTCCGGTTTGGAATTTGCAGCTCTCTGGCACCCCCTTACCCTCAGGTCTGTCAGGGTACTGCACCTACCAGAAGGGTTGCCTGTTATGTACTGGCTATTAGGCATGCTGCAGTGAGAGCGATATAACTACTCCCACATAGGCGGGAACAATAATTATCAACGCCGCCGGTCGCTACAAAGAAGCCCAATAGCACAAGAAAAAGTATGCTGCCACCAGCTCCAATTTTCAAAGGATTAACGGGTCTGGAGCCAACCCAAATCAGTAGCGTAATTCACTTCAGAGGACAGCACAGTTCGTTATGGAACACGGAGAGACAAGCTAGTAAATTATATATTTTACTCCAAAAAAAAAGTAGGCAGTGTTTTAAAGGTATAACAAGCTATCAATTACAAATAAAAAAGGATTAAAATTGAAAAGAACACTTACAGGTCATTATGTCATTGCAACATCATGGCGGCCGTGTGCTCAGAAGACACATCAAGGTGCATCAGAACAGCTTGCAGAGCTGCTGTTAGCTCACTTCCTCGGCCAAGACTGATTCACAACTCACCAGGGTTAAGATATGCCCTCTTGTTGTGACATCACTGAGTGGGCTGAGTTATGAAATGCACTAATCTTTTCTCAGAACTATGAAAATTATTTTCATGTCTAACTCGATGTATGAATCTCGTATACGAAAGATACGATGATCAGAATGTGCCCCACATCATGGGAATTCTTTTAAGTGTAAACACGGAGTGATTACCTGAACCACTTACCGAGAAATCCACTCTTTGCACTCGTTGCATTTTGACTCTAGCTCTTTCAGTGAGTGATAGATCTATCGACTGACATCCGGACTAAATAATTCTTATATCTCTAGCCCAGATCGGTGCCCATATATATTGTTATGACCTGGTGGTCAGGACAATAATGGACCTGGTGGTTAAGAGCACATGGAATGACCTGATAGTTACTGATAATAAGGACGAGCTCTGGGACGTGGGAACTCTGCTGACCGCAATCCCTAAACCTATCAAACACACTAGAAATAGCCGTGGATTGCGCCTAACGCTCCCTATGCAACTCGGCACAGCCTAAGAAACTAGCTAGCCCTGAAGATAGAAAAATAAAGCCTACCTTGCCTCAGAGAAATTCCCCAAAGGAAAAGGCAGCCCCCCACATATAATGACTGTGAGTAAAGATGAAAATACAAACACAGAGATGAAATAGATTTAGCAAAGTGAGGCCCGACTTACTGGACAGAGGATAGGAAAGGTAACTTTGCGGTCAGCACAAAAACCTACAAAAAGACCACGCAGAGGGCGCAAAAAGACCCTCCGCACCGACTCACGGTGCGGAGGCGCTCCCTCTGCGTCCCAGAGCTACCAGCAAGCAAGACAACAACAAAATAGCAAGCTGGACAGAAAAATAGCAAACCAGAGAAAAACAGGCAGGCACTTAGCTTCTACTGGGAAGACAGGTCACAAGAACGATCCAGGAGTGAACAAGACCAATACTGGAACATTGACAGGTGGCATGGAGCAAAGATCTAAGTGGAGTTAAATAGAGCAGCCAGCTAACGAATTAACCTCGTCACCTGTGAAACTCAGAAACACCCACCAGAGGAAGTCCATGGACAGAACCAGCCGAAGTACCATTCATGACCACAGGAGGGAGCCCGACAACAGAATTCACAACAATATATCATGTTAATAGAAGAATAGAAACTCATGCTGTTTGGAAGTGGCTATACCAGTTTTGGCTGATATTATGCGGGAGGAGGGAAGGAGTAGTTTTCACAGAGTCTGGTATTTGCAGGTAGAACCATAAAAATTCTTGTGGGAGGGGTGAAATGAGGGGTTTTGGATTTACACACACGTAACAGGCAGAGTGAGAAGAGGATGGTCGGACAGGCCCACAGCGTGTGTCCGAAAAGCCAAGAAACCTACTAAGCACACAATATAACATTTTTACATTATCGTTACAGGCAGCATGAATCAGATTCCACAGGCAGCATGTATCAGATCCCACAGGCAGCAAGAATCAGATCCCACAGACAATATGAATCAGATCCCACAGACAATATGAATCAGATCCCAGAGGCAGCATGAATCAGATCCCACAGGCAGCATGAATCAGATCCCACAGACAATATGAATCAGATCCTACAGACAATATGAATCAGATCCCACAGACAATAAGAATCAGATTCCACAGACAATATGAAGTAGATCCCACAGACAGCGTCTATCAAGTCCCACAGGCAGTATGAATCAGATCCCCCGGGCAGCATAAATCCGATCCCACAGGCAGCGTGAATCAGATCCCATAGGCAGCATGAGTCAGATCTCATAGGCAGCATGAATCAGATCCCACAGGCAGCATGAATCCGATCCCACAGGCAGCGTGAATCAGATCCCATAGGCAGCATGAGTCAGATTCCATAGGCAGCATGAATCGGATCCCACAGGCAGCATGAATTAGATCCCACAGGCAGCATGAATCAGATCCCCTGGGTGGCATGAATCAGATCCCACAGGCAGTGTGAATTAAATCCCACAGGAAGCATGAATCAGATCCCATGATACTCTACATCAGCACAATTTTGGAACCAACATTTTTTTTGTTAGGGAGTTATAACGGTTAAAATTTGACCAGCAATTTCTCATTTTTGCAACACCATTTTTTTTTAGGGACCACATCACATTTGAAGTCATTTTGAGGGGTCTATATGATAGAAAATACCCAATTGTGACACCATTCTAAAAACTGCACCCCTCAAGGTGCTCAAAACCACATTCAAGAAGTTTATTAACCCTTCAGGTGTTTCACAGGAATTTTTGGAATGTTTAAAAAAAAAAAAATAACATTTAACTTTTTTTCACAAAAAATTTACTTCAGCTCCAATTTGTTTTATTTTCCCAAGGGTAACAGAAGAAATTGGACCCCAAAAGTTGTTAATCCTGAGTACGCTGATACCCCATATGTGGGGTTAAACCACTGTTTAGGCGCGTTGCAGAGCTAGGAAGGGAAGGAGCGCCATTTGACTTTTCAATTCAAAATTGACTGGAATTGAGATGGGACACCATGTTGCGTTTGGAGGGCCCCTGATGTACCTAAACATTGAAACCCCCCACAATGACACCATTTTGGAAAGTAGACCCTCTAAGGAACTTATCTAGATGTGTGGTGAGCACTTTGACCCACCAAGTGCTTCACAGAAGTTTATAATGTAGAGCTGTAAAAATAAAAAATCATATTTTTTCACCAAAATGATATTTTCGCCCCCAATTTTTTTATTTTCCCCAAGGGTAACAGAAGAAATTGGACCCCAAAAGTTGTTGTGCAATTTGTCCGGAGTACGCTGATACCCTATTTGTGGGGTTAAACCACTGTTTGGGCGAATGGCAGAGCTTGGAAGGGAAGAAGCGCCATTTGACTTTTCAATGCCAAATTGACTGGAATTGAGATGGGACGCCATGTCACATTTGGAGAGCCCCTGATGTGCCTAAACATTAAAACCCCCCACAAGTGACATTATTTTGGAAAGTAGACCCTCTAAGGAACTTATCTAGATGTGTGGTGAGCACTTTGACCCACCAAGTGCTTCACAGAAGTTTATAATGTAGAGCTGTAAAAATAAAAAATCATATTTTTTCACAAAAATGATCTTTTCGCCCCCAATT
Organism: Ranitomeya imitator; assembly: GCF_032444005.1. Lineage (NCBI taxonomy): Eukaryota > Metazoa > Chordata > Amphibia > Anura > Dendrobatidae > Ranitomeya > Ranitomeya imitator. The sequence continues at coordinate 95,773,763 of NC_091286.1, forward strand.
TTTTATATTCTCAAGGGTAACAGAAAAAATTGGACCCCAAAAGGTGTTGTGCAATTTGTCCTGAGTACGCTGATATCCCATATGTGGGGGTAAACCACTGTTTGGGTGCATGGCAGAGCTCGGTAGGAAAGGAGCGCCTTTTGACTTTTCAATGCAAAATTGACTGGAATTGAGATAGGATGCCATGGCACGTTTGGAGAGCCCCTGATGTGCCTAAACAGTGGAAACCCCCCACAAATGACACCATTTTGGAAAGTAGACCCCCTAAGGAACTTTTCTAGATGTGTTGTGAGAACTGTGAACCCCCAAGTGTTTCACTACAGTTTATAACGCAGAGCTGTGAAAATAAAAAATATTTTTTTTTTCACAAAAAATATTTTTTAGCCCCCAGTTTTGTATTTTCCCAAGGGTAACAAGAGATATTGGACCACAAAAGTTGTGCAATTTGTCCTGAGTTCACTGATACCCCATATGTGGGGGGAACCACCATTTGGGTGCATGGCAGAGCTAGGAAGGGAAGGAGCACCGTTTGGAATGCAGACTTAGATGGATTGGTCTGCAGGTGTCACGTTGCATTTGCAGAGCCCCTGATGTACCTAAACAGTAGAAACCCCCCACAAGTGACCCCATATTGGAAACTAGACCCCCCAAGGAACTTATCTAGATGTGTTGTGAGAACTTTGAACTCCCGAGTGTTTCACTACAGTTCATAACGCAGAGCCGTGAAAATAAAAAATCCTTTGTTTTCCACAAAAATTATTTTTTAGCCCCCGGTTTTGCATTTTCCCAAGGGTAACAGGAGAAATTGGACCCCATAAGTTGTTGTCCAATTTGTCCTGAGTATGCTGATACTCCATATGTTGGGGTAAACCCCGGTTTTGGCGCATGGAAGAGCTCGGAATGGAAGGAGCACTGTTTTACTTTTTCAACGCAGAATTGGCTTGAATTGAGATCGAACGCCATGTCACGTTTGTAGAACCCCTGATGTGCCTAAACAGTGGAAACCCCCAATTCTAACTGAAACCCTAACCCAAACAAACCCCTAACCCTAATCCCTACCCTAACCATAACCCTAACCACACCCCTAACCCGAACATGCCCCTAGCCCTAATCCCAAATACACCCCTAACCCCAACATACTCCTAACCCTAATCCCAACCCTTACCACACCCCTAACTCCAACACACCCTTAACCCTAATCCCAACCATAACCCTAACCACATCCCTAACCCCTAATTTCAACCCTAATTCCAACCATAAATGTAATCCAAACCCTAACTTTAGCCCCAACCCTAACCCTAACTTTAATCCAACCCTAACCCTAACTTTAGCCCCAACCCTAACCCTAACTTTAGCCCCAACCCTAACTGTAGCCCCAACCCTAACTTTAGCCCCAACCGTGACCCTAACTTTAGCCCCAACCCTAACTTTAGCCCCAACCATAACCCCAACTGTAGCCCTAACCGTAACTGTAGCCTCAACCGTAACTGTAGCCCTAACACTAACTTTAGCCCAAACCCTAACTTTAGCCCCAACCCTAACCCTAACTTTAGCCCTAACCCTAACCTTAACTTTAGCCCCAACCCTAACTGTAGCCCTAACCCTAACTTTAGCCCCAACCCTAACTTTAGCCCCAACCTAACCCCAGCTTTAGCCCCAGCCCTAACATTAGCCCCAACCCTAACCCTAACCATAACTTTAGCCCCAACCCTAACCCTATCCCTAATGGGAAAATGGAAATAAATACATGTTCGGCGCTGTGTGGAAAAGGTGAGTATGCCAGCCAGGGAGGACGGGGAGCCGAGCCATGCAAGATGGGAGCGGGGAGCCGATGAGCCATGCATACAGGAGGGGGGGAGAGATGAGCTATGCATACAGGAGGGGGGAGAGATGGGCCATGCCTACAGGAGGGGGGAAAGATGAGCCATGCAAGATGGGAGCGGGGAGCCGATGAGCCATGCATACAGGGAAGGGGGAGAGATGAGCCATGCAAGATTGGAGCGGGGAGCCGATGAGCCATGCATACAGGAGGGGGGAGAGATAAGCCATGCATACAGGGGGGAGATGAGCCATGCATACAGGAGGGGGGAGAGATGAGTCATGAGAGATGGGAAAAGGTGAGTATGCCAGCCAGGGAGGACGAGGAGCCGAGCCATGCAAGATGGGAGCGGGGAGCCGATGAGCCATGCATACAGGGAGGGGAGAGATGAGCCCTGCAAGATGGGAGGGGAAGATGAGCCATGCATACAGGGAGGATTGGGGGAGATGAGCCATACATACAGGAAGAGGGGGAGATGGGCCATGCATACGGGGGGGGGGGGAGATGAGCCATGCATACAGGGAGGGGGAGATAAGCCATGCTTACAGGGGGGGAGATGAGCCATTCATACAGGGAGGGGAGGTGAGCCATGCATACAGGGAGGATGGGGGAGATGAGCCATGCATACATGGACGTGGGAGATGAGCCATGCATACAGGGAGGGGGAGATGAGCCATGCATACAGGGAGGGGGGATGAGCCATGCATACAGGGGGAGATGAGCCATGCATACAGGGAGGGGGGAGATGAGCCATGCATACAGGGAGGGGGGGAGATGAGCCATGCATACAGGGGATGAGCCATGCATACAGGGAGGGAGGAGATGAGCCATGCATACAGGGAGAGGGGTGGGTCATTATACAGTATGGAGCATCATATGTGGGATCATTATACAGTATTGAGCATCATGTGTGGCTATTATACAGTATTGATCATCATGTGTGGCCATTATACAGTATTGAGAATCATGTGTGGCCATTCTACAGTATTGAACATCATGTGTGGCCATTATACAGTATGGAGCATCATGTGTGGCCATTATACAGTATGGAGCACTGTGTGGCCATTATACAGTATGGAGCTTCATGTGTGGCCATTATACAGTATGGAGCATCATGTGTGGCCATTATACAGTATGGAGCATCATGTGGGGCCATTATATAGTATGGAGCATCATGTGTGGCTATTATACAGTATGGAGCATTATGTGGGGCCATTATACAGTATGGAGCACTGTGTGGCCATTATACAATATGTAGCATCATGTGTGGCCATTATACAATATGGAGCACTGTGTGGCCATTATACAGTATGGAGCATCATGTGTGGCCATTATACAGTATGGAGCATCATGTGGGGCCATTATACAGTATGGAGCATCATGTGGGGCCATTGTACAGTATGGAGCATCATGTGTGGCCATTATACAGTATTGAGCATCATGTGTGGCCATTATACAGTATGGAGCACTGTGTGGCCATTATACAATATGTAGCATCATATGTGGCCATTATACAGTATGGAGCACTGTGTGGCCATTATACAGTATGGAGCATCATGTGTGGCCATTATACAGTATGGAGCATCATGTGTGGCCATTATACAGTATGGAGCATCATGTGGGGCCATTGTACAGTATGGAGCATCATGTGGGGCCATTGTACAGTATGGAGCATCATGTGTGGCCGTTATACAGTATGGAGTATCATGTGGGGCCATTATACAGTATGGAGCATCATGTGTGGCCATTATACAGTATGGAGCATCATGTGTGGCCATTATACAGTATGGAGCATCATGTGTGGCCATTATACAGTATGGAGCATTGTGTGGCCATTTTTTTTGTTTAGAATTGTTTATGAAACAGTGTGATCAGCAGTGCTAAATGGGTGTGGTTGGGACGTGGATATGGGTGTGACTAGTTGTGAAATGGGTGTGGTCAGAGGCATTGTCTAAAACTTTATTCCTCTTACACCTCCTTTAAAAGTTGGGAGGTATGGTACCGCATTTGCCAGATCACAGCAAGTGCCGCAAATGTCCGCAAATCCCATAGGGAATGAATGAGGCCAAATGCAGTGTTGCCGTAAGTGATCTGTTACGCAGCAGATGCGGAAAAACTGCTGGATCTGCTTCAAAAGGCTACTTTCACATCAGCGATTTTTGCCAAAAGTCACTGCCGATAGTGTCATACTCACCAATGGGGGAGGCAGCACTAAAAGTGCCTAGGGCAGCAGAAACTCTAAATACGGCCCTGCTTGTTTAAACAAGTTGTCCACTACTTGGGCAATGTCTTCTCATACTCCTTGCATGGCCCCCACACTATAATAAAGCTTATACTCACCTCCCGTGCAGGTGCTGTTCCCGCGGTGTCGGCACTCGCTGTCCCCATCATTGTCTACTCCTTTGTACAAATTGAGCAGGAAGAGGAAGCCAGGGATCAGCTGCAGCCTGGACTTCCTCTTCATGTTCGATTTGTCAGAAGGCAGGGACAGTGACGCCAGCGCTATTTGGGCACCGGGGTCACGTGTCACAACACAGCATCAGAGCCCCGGGGACAGCAAGTGCCGACCCCACAGGAATGGTGCCGGCAAGGGCGTAGAGGCTTTATTATTTTAGCGGGGTCAAACATTTTGATCAAGAAGTGGTTATCCTAGTAGTGGACAACCCCTTTAAGACCACTTTCACACATTCAGTATTTGGTCAGCATTTTACATCAGTATTTGTAAGTCAAAATCAGTAGTGAGTGATAAATGCAGAAGTTATGACGTGTTTCTATTGTACTTTTCCTCTGATTGTTCCACTCCTAGTTTTGGCTTACAAATACTGAGGTAAAAAACTGACTAAATACTGAATGTGTGAACGTGGCCTTATACTACATATTGCTATCAGCTATAAATTCACAAAATATTGTTACACTTTAGTCGCAGCATGACTATGAGTACAAGAAGTCTACAGATTGCAAACAGCAGTGCACTTATAATACTAACACTGTCCAAACAAAAATATAATTCAATCCAAATATACTGCTCAAAAAAATAAAGGGAACACCAAAATACCACATCCTAGATATCTCTGAATGAAATATTTCAGTTGCAAATTTTTATTCATTACATAGTGGAATGTGTTGAGAACAATAAAACATAAAAATGATCAATGTAAATCAAAATGAATATCCCATGGAGGTCTGGAGTTGGAATGATGCTCAAAATCAAAGTAGAAAATCAAATTACAGTCTGATCCAACTTCAGTGGAAATGCCTAAAGGCAAGGAAATGATGTTCAGTTGTGTGTGTGGCCTCCACGTGCCTGTACGACCTCCCTACAACACCTGGGCATGCTCCTGATGAGGCGGCGGATGGTCTCCTGAGGGATCACCTCCTAGACCTGGACTAAAGCATCCGCCAACCCCTGGACAGTCTGTGGTGCAACGTGATATTGGTGAATGGTGCAAGACATGATGTTCCAGATGTGTTCAATTGGATTCAGGTCTGAGGAACGGGCGGGCCAGTCCATAGCTTCAAGGTCTTCATCTTGCAGGAACTGTTGACACACTCCAGCCACATGAGGTCTGGCATTGTCCTGCATTAGGAGGAACCCAGGGCCAACTGCACCAGCATATGCTCTCACAAGGGGTCTGAGGATCTCATCTCGGTACAAAATGGCAGTCAGGCTATCTCTGGTGAGCATATGGAGGGCTGTGCGGCCCTCCAAAGAAATGCCATCCCATTGTTGCAGGCAGCAGATTGTTCTCCACGGCGTCTCCAGACTCTGTCACGTCTGTCACATGTGTTCAGTGTGAATCTGCTTTCATCTGTGACGAGCACAGGGCGCTATTGGTGAATTTGCCAATCCTGGTGTTCTGTGGCAAATGCCAAGTGTCCTGCACGGTGTTGGGCTGTGAGCACAACCCCTATCTGTGGAAGTCGAGCACTCAGACCATCCTCATGGAGTCGGTTTCTAACAGTTTGTGCAGACACATGCACATTTGTGGCCTGCAGGTCATTTTGCAGGGCTCTGGCAGTGCTCCTCATGTTCCTCCTTGCACAAAGGCTGAGGTAGCGGTCCTGTTGCTGGGTTGCTGCCCTCCTATGGCCCCTCCAGATCTCCTGGTGTACTGGCCTGTCTCCTGGTAGCGCCTCCAGCCTCTGGACACTACGCTGACAAACAGAACAAACCTTCTTGCCACAGCTCGCATTGATGTGCCATCCTGGATGAGCTGCACTTCCTGAGCCACTTGTGTAGGTTGTAGAGCCCGTCTCATGCTACCATGAGTGTGAACGCACAACCAACATTTGAAAGTGACCATATCATCAGCCAGAAAGCATTGATACTGAGATGTGGTCTGTGGTCCCCACCTGCAGAACCACTCCTTTATTGAGTGTGTCTTGATAATTGCCAATAATTTCCATCTGTTGTCTATTCCATTTGCACAACAGCATGTGAAATTGATTGTCAAACAGTGTTGCTTCCTAAGTGGACAGTTTGATTTCACAGAAGTTTGATTTACTTGGAGTTATATTCTGTTGCTTTAGTGTTCCCTATATTTCTTTGAGCAATGTATATTAGTCAGTAAACAAGTTGCCATGCAGGGCCATATAAAAGTGTAGCAAGTCTTAATGTGTCGATAAAGAATGGACAAAAATAGCAGCACACTAATTACAGTAATGAAGCAATAGAATATCTAAGGGTACCGTCACACTAAGCGACGCTGCAGCGATACCGACAACGATGTCGATCACTGCAGCGTCGCTGTTTGGTCGCTGGAGAGCTGTCACACAGACAGCTCTCCAGCGACCAACGATCCCGAAGTCCCCTGGTAACCAGGGTAAACATCGGGTTACTAAGCGCAGGGCTGCGCTTAGTAACCCGATGTTTACCCTGGTTACCAGCGTAAACGTAAAAAAAACAAACACTACATACTTACCTTCCGTGTCTGTCCTCCGGCGCTGTGCTTTCCTCTGCACTGTCAGCGCTGGTCAGCCGGAAAGCAGAGCGGTGACGTCACCGCTGTGCTTTCCGGCTGGCAGGCGCTCACAGCCAGTGCAGAGAAGCACAGCGCCAACAGACACGGAATGTAAGTATGTAGTGTTTGTTTTTTTTACGTTTACGCTGGTAACCAGGGTAAACATCGGGTTACTAAGCGTGGCCCTGCGCTTAGTAACCCGATATTTACCCTGGTTACCAGTGAAGACCAGTGAAGACATCGCTGGATCGGCGTCAAACACGTCAATCCAGCGATGTCAGCGGGAGATCCAGTGACGAAATAAAGTTCTGGACTTTCCTCAGCGACCAACGATCTCCCAGCAGGGGCCTGATCATTGGTCGCTGTCACACATAACGATTTCCTTAACGATATCGTTGCTACATCACAAAAAGCAACGATATTGTTAACGATATCGTTATGTGTGACGGTACCTTAAGGCCGGAGTCACACTAGCATATAATAGGGACCAGTGATATGCGAGAAAACATCACATAGCACTCGGACCAGTATTAATCTATGGGGAAACTCAGATCACGGTTTTCCCAGTCTATGGGTACGAGAAAAAAATCGGACACCACACGGACCATCAGTCTGACTTGCGAGAAACACGAACACATATTCCTCATTTCAGCCCATTGAGCCATTAAATTCAATGAGTGAGTGCAGTGAGAAATGTAAAGCCATACACATGTCATATGGATACATAGATGAGTGGAATCCAACCCCTGTGCAATACTAAGGAAATCCTGAAAACTTGCACTGTTGGCGGACCTCGAGGCCTGGAGTTGGGGACCACTGAGTTAAAAGGTTATTAAAAAACAAACAACAAACCAACACATTATCCTCCATCTGCAGGGTAGGGGATCATTCACTGATTGCTAGTGAATGATCTCAAGACTCGGACTCTAGCTCAGTCGCATTCTGAATGAATGTGGTTAGCACTGCAGCCTTGCAGCACTGGGGTCCTGGGTTCAAATCCCACCCAGGACAACATCTGCAAGGAGTTTGTATGTTCTCCCCGTGTTTGAGTGGGTTTCCACCCACATTCCTAAGACATACTGATGGGGATTTTAGGAAAACATACCTGAGCCAATGAAGTACAAAATACATATTCTTAAATCAAGGGTACTCTCGAAAATACAATAGAAAATGCATAGAGACCACAGAGAGTTTTAAATACCTAACAATAATATGGATACACTGCGAAGTGTACTTCGTTATTAATTAATCAACAAAGACAAATTCTGTAAAGTTACAAACTATCTTTATACAGGAAAGAAATATATCTTGGTACCGTGTTAGCCAGTAGATAGAAAAATATTTAGAATTGAGAGTCCTCAGTGGTTGATACCTTTTAATGGCTAACTGAAAAGATGGTAACAAATTGCAAGCTTTCGAGACTACATACGTCTCTTCATCAGGCTAAACTTGTCTTGTCTTTGCCTGATGAAGAGACGTATGTAGTCTCGAAAGCTTGCAATTTGTTACCATCTTTTCAGTTAGCCATTAAAAGGTATCAACCACCCAGGATTCTCAATTCTAAATATTTTTCAAACTATCTTTATTAATGCCAAAAATGCAATAAATGAATAAAGAATTGAATCCAGAACTAGAAGTCAATTTATACATCACACTAACAACTACTAATATGTATTGTTCCTGGGAAATTGTGCAACATTAAACATATGGACATATTTATTCTGTTATAGATTTGTTGGATTTTTCTTATCTATGACTTGTTTTTAGCATTGTCTATCTTGCCCTTCCTGTTGCCCATAACCATTATGGCCATATTTGTATCATATATCAGATTCATTACGGTCCTTCACTGTCTGCGTCTCAGATGGCATCTTTACGGGGCGGTGTGCAGTATTTGACGTCAGACGGAACACTTATTCCTTATACTCACCGCCTCCGTGATGCCGGACGTGACGTTCTGGGCTGTTCGGAGCTCCGCCCCCCACACGCTCGTCAGACGCGGCCGGATGTGTTTTTTCATTGTAATTATTGGCTGCTGGCAATTATCGTGGGATATTTAACATGGCGCTTGAGACACAATATGCACTGCCCCCCGAGAAAGCAACAGCGAAATGCGCGTTGGAGCACCTGCGTACTGGTTGGGCATCAGTATGGGTAAGATAATTTGGTGTTACTACTTTTAATGCATCTGTGGCAACGTAAAGGTTATCATCATTATCTGGGCTATTATATTATGGCCATAGCTACATGACATTATATGTCTGGCCAATAGATTTTGCCTGGCATTACATAATTAGTCTTTTGCCCTGATTCTTTGTGGCCCTTCGTGGTACCTCAGTACATGCCTTTATATACCTGTTCATATGTCACGCACTATGCACTTTATTAATGAGCGGCATTTTGTTTTGCATGTCTGGAATTCCCTCATATGTTCACATTATATGCCTTCCATTGCTCTCATGGATACATTGCTGCCCACTTGTTCTTTTAATATAAATTGACTTCTAGTATGGATTCAATTCTTTATTCTGCACGTGGTTTGTTTGTATTTTTGGCATTAATATAGTTTGTAACTTTACAGAATTTGTCTTTGTTGATTAATAACCAAGTACACTCTGCAGTGTATCCATATTATTGTTAGGTATTTAAAACTCTCTGTGGTCTCTATGTATTTTTCTTTGATAGGGAATTTAGATTGTGAGCCCCAATGGGGCCAGTGCCGATAATGAATGTAAAGCGCTGCGGAATAAGATAGTGCTATATAAGCAATGCATAATAAATAAATAGAATGAACCCTAGATGCACATGTCCGACCTCAGCTTCAGTCATTAACAATGCGCCTGCTGGAATAAGCCAAGTACTGTGCTAGGCTTTCTTCAGCAGTCCCATAGGTAATCAATGGAGTGGAGATCAACCATGCACATCGCTGCTTCATCCTATGGATAGGAGATAGTCGCTGAGCTCCATGATTGGCTGCAGCAGTGATGTGACAGAAGCAGAAGTGGGCAGCTGGCGCTGAAGCCAGCGAGTATGAGAACTATCTTTCTTTGTTATTTTACAATATAAGAATCGTTTAGGCTTAAATGGCTATACTAATGGTCTGTGTGTTGTCTGCATAACTTTAAAAAAAAAAAAAACTAAAACAGAACTAAAGTCTAATTGTTCCACTTTTCCAATGGTCTTTCCATTTTTAGTAGAGAAGTGCGTCGTGCCTCTGTGGCTATTTCACAAGCACTTGTATGTTAATATTGCATCAGGAACCACGTGCTGGTGAATGGTCACAGAACAGGGGAAATGTCGCCAACTTAAGCGGACACCCTCTGGATATCACAGGATGCTTAGAGGTTTTTTTTCTTTTTCATTAAAGGCAATTATTAGCTTGTCAAATACCTTTCTCCAAATTAGCCTCAAATTGTAAAAGGTGCGACATACAGTCATGGCTGAAAGTGTTGCCACCCTTGGAATTAGTCCTGAAAATGAAATATTTCGCCCAGGAAATTATTACAATTACACATGTTTTGTTATACATGTTTATTTCCTTTGTGTGTATTGGAAAAAAAACACACACAAAAATCTGAAATAAGGGCAAATTGGACATAACTTCACACAAACCCCCAAAAATGGTCCAGACAAAATTGTTGGCACCTTTCCAAAGTTGTGGGTAAACAACTTTGTTTCAAGCATGTGATGCTCGTTCAAGCTCACCTGCAACAAGTAACAGGTGTGGGCAATATGAAAATCACACCTGAATCCAGATAAAAAGTGGAGAAGTTGCCTCAATCTTTGCATTGTGTGTCCAAGTGGGCCACACTAAGCATGGAGAACAGAAAGAGAAGAGAACTGTCTGAGGACTTGAGAACCAAAATTATTGAACAATATCAACAATCTCAAGGTTACAAGTCCATCTCCAGAGATCTTGATGTTCTTTTGTCCATGTTGTGCAACATAATCAAGAAGTTTAGGGCAGCATGGTCGCTCAGTGGTTAGCACTGCAACCTTGCAGCGCTGGGATCCTGGGTTCAAATCCCACAAAGGACAACATCTGCAAGGAGTTTGTATGTTCTCCCCGTGTTTTCGTGGGTTTCCTCCGGGTCCTCCGGTTTCCTCCCACATTCCAAAGACATACTGATAGGGAATTTAGATTGTGAGCCCCATCGGGGACAGCGATGATAATGTGAGCAAACTGTAAAGCGCTGCGGAATATGTTAGCGCTATATAAAAATAAAGATTATTATTAAGTTTACAACCCATGGTACTGTAGCTAATCTCCCTATATGTGGACAGCAGAGAAAAATTAAGGAAAGATTGCAACTCAAGATAATTTTCTGGGAGAAATACTTCATTTTCTGGAACAATTTTAAGGGTTTCAACACTTTCGGCCATCACTGTACAAGTGGCTGTCCATCATTACTAGTGGTAAGCGAATAGCATTGTGCTCCTCGCCTCAGCTGCATGATTTACGGCTGCTGGACAGCCTGAATACATGTGGGAATTCCCAAACAAACAGGCATTCCTCACATGTTTTCAGCTGTAAATCATGCAGCTGAGGTGACGAAAACTAAATGTCAGAGCACTACAAAATACTCGGAGATCACCCGAGCATGCTCGGGGAGACCGGAGCACAATGCTATTCGCTCATCACTTATCATTACCAAGAAAAGTTATTATACATAGATAGATACACTCCTTGACAGAAGTTATGTCGCTTATCCATGTTATGTAAATAAAAGCTTATAACCTGTTAAATTCATCCATTGGTTGTATAAATTATTCTTTGAGGATGCATGTAAGACTGCATTCTTTGCTATTCCTGATGTCTTCATTAATAAATTGTATGAATCATTGTTGAACCGCCTGGATGCAGGCCTTCAAGCTCATGGAAGTCACACAAAATATTAAATATGACTAATAGCACCACAACTTCATTCACCAATGTTATGCAACATATATTTGTATTTTAAGTTAATTATTTGTTTGAATATCACATTACTTTCTGTGGGCGACAAAACCCTTGTCTTGCCAAAATCTGACCATTCTGTGTCCATTAACTGATCAATATTTCTGCATTGATGCTAATTTATTTTCTTAATCTAAACCACATTTCGGAGGGTTTCAGCTTTCAAAAGAATAATTTATATAACCAATGGATGAATTTAACGTCAGGTTATAAGCTTTTATTTACATAACATGGATAAGCGACATTACTTCTGTCAGGGAGTGTCAGATAGAGATAGATAGATAGATAGTGGTACTTGGCCCATCTTTCAATGATGCCAAGGGGCTTTAAACTCCCCCTCCATGTTTCTAAATGTAAAACATAAAACCACACATTTTATCAAACCACATAACCATTTATTATGTGCAAAATACATATATTTCACAATACAAATAAATCCAGAGAAGACTAATGTACTAAGCTGACCTTAAAAGAGCACATCGCCTTGTTCTGGCATACAGAATGAAAAAAACATTTCTTGTGTTTTTTTGCATTTTAATACATTTTTTGTTCCTTAATTTTTTAAACATTTTATTTATTTTTAAAAGCAACCTACATAAAATGAAATAACTTTAAATAATTAGTGTTTACTTTCATGAAGTCATATATATAAGTATCTTGTACAACCTAACAGAATCACGGGGTTTGTACCTGCAAACCCATTTCAAGATTTCTCTCCATGACTCTGCCATTGTCTGGGCCAGCAGACTCGTACAGTACTGTTACATCGCAATATTACATCACCAATGCCATTCACTACATTCTAGTGCTTGTCTCTAACTCATCTGTCCAGCACATCCTAATACCTGGTCACTGCTGGCAATAAAGGGCTTTGGTTGGGGAATTAAAGCAGATATATTCAGATTTTTTTCCTCCAAATTTCATTGCTTACTGACTATTGCTGGTGCCTCTTCACTTTAGGAAGTTTTCTAGTTATGTGTGTATACCTTATTTATTATAAAATAAAAATATAAAACAATTTCTGAAACACTTTGTGCTTCGATGCCTCCATTTTAGCTGTTAGTGACCATAATCATTCTTGTTACAGTAAGCAGGCTCCGATACAAATAACAGTATATTTTCAATCTTTGACATCAAGCAACGATCTTGAAAACTATATACTATCTACTCAAAGTGTTCTAGACTGATTTTACTACACAGTTACACAAAGCTGGATAACCTCCTATACCTTTAATCCAGTGGTAGATATTCATTTTAGTCTTTTTTTTTAGTTCCTAAATCTGCAAGGTAAATCTCTCTCTCTCTCTATATATATATATACATGGTCTGGGTGTACTCATGTATGTAAATATTATAATGATGGTTCACAATCTTATGAAACTGTATTAACTCCTCATCGAAATATCACTTTTTAATAATGGCCCCCGTAATATAACCCTAATATCAATACAGTACGTATAACTTATGGTGGCTTGCTTCCATCTTTCCATATATTATCACTTTATCTACTATGAAGTTAGCCAGACTTGAAAAGCATCAGATACTTTTTTTTATGCCCAAGCTACTATTTTAATCAAGTTACAATACATAATTTTTTTTCTTTTTAATTCACTTGGATTGGAAAACCTGTTTTCATTACTTTGAACATATATTATCATACTTGGCTTTACAGCCTGACGTGTTCCATAACTTTAAAATGAAATCCACTCGAAAAAGTGGAAGTTTTTCATAAAGGCAACATGAGTAACGTAAGGTTGTAGCTGAGCAAACTAATATTTCATTTTAGATGGTGTCACTACTTATACAGGACCAGTCACTTGTCATAAATATAGACTGTATTTTTTTTTCCTGGGGTAAATGCGGTTGTTTTCCTGAAACTGGGTTTGTTTTGTTCCTGCGTCTATATTCCTGGGATATGGCCCCTCTTCTCTGTAAGTAAATCTAGTTTTAATAACCAACTGTGTGTGATCCTCAAATCTTCTCTCTAGAAGTCTTCATGAGAATCACACCCACTTGGCTAATATGACTACATTTAGATAAAAAGGAGCCATATTTCAGTAACAGAGAGGCACAGGAACAAAATAAAAACAATGCCAAGTTACAGAGAACAGCAACATTTATACCAAGTAAAACAATTACATCTTTATGCCAAGTGACGAGTCCTCCTTACATTCAGGTTCATCCATTAGTGCAGTAAACCATACATTAGAACTATTGATTGGAATATCTGCCCACTTTATGGGGGATGCAACGGGTTGCAAAAGAGGGTCACATTTTTTTCTAGAAACAGCATCACTTCATGAACATTGTGTAGTCCTGCAGCTCAGCGTCACTGACCGAGATAAAGCCTAACTGCTACCAGACAAACCCGTAGATGAGAATAAAGGCCCCATACACATCAGACTAATGTTGGCCGAACCTGCTAATATCCATGGATCGGCCAACACTGTAATGTGTATGGAGGCGTTGGCCAACTGATAATCGGGGAAGATGTCGATAGAGCAGGTCCAACTTCAGACCGCCGATCGCTTTGTTTTCCCAGGATTGGGCCACAATGACTCCTGGTGGTTTCTCATAAAGAACGCAGGCCGGATGAGCGCTCCTGTGTTTGGGAGAGACGGCCAAGATGACTGTCGGCAGAATAATCGTCTGAAGCATCGTTCGGTCAATAGCCATCTAAAGTGCATGGCTGGATTAAGGCCAATCTTTTCTTTTTTTATAATCTCATAAAACCGAGGGGTTGAAAGATCTGGAGCTTTGGAGACAAACTGTGGAAATGCAACTTACCACCTGGCAGCTTTACTTATATTTGTAGGCGCAATTGATGGCCTGTGATGCTGCTGGCAAAGTGAAAGGTATGGAAGGGAATAGCTTACTGTCGGAAGGCCAAAGCATGGTATTACTGGTACGACGCCAATAATACATATTCAGTTCATAGCTGAGATGATTTACTGTCTTAAAACTGGATTGTCCACTTTCACCTGATCAAAAACCCGTGAGTATATGAGGATAAATGAGAAACATTGCATTAACACTTATTTTAGTAAGTTAGTCTTCTACAAAATGAGCTATTGGAGCGATACCTCTGACTTCCGCCAAATCAGCTCATACACAACCATCATTTCATTTACCAGTCGTATTTCACTTGCACGTAATCCCTCTGGAATATCTTCCCGGCAGAAGACGGGCCGCAATCTGCAACAGCCGAGATACAAGGAAGACGCAAAACTCACGTACATGAAACCCTTCATACACCTTAATAAAGGGACCGCTGCCTGTGACGGCTCGTGCTATATACCCATTACAACATATAGATGTGATGCTCTAGAGCCAGCAAGAGCTAACATGTTCTAATATATTAAATGTTAACTACACATGCACATTGTCGCTTAGACCTAAAATACACAGTTTTCCTGAAACTGTCATACGAATTTCTAAGAAATATATCTAAAATGAAAAACTATAGAACTTTTTTTAAAGGGACACTGTCACCTGAATTTGGAGGGAACAATCTTCAGCCATGGAGGCGGGGTTTTTGGGTTTTTGATTCACCCTTTCCTTACCCGCTGGCTGCAATATTGGATTGAAGTTCATTCTCTGTCCTCCATAGTACACGCCTGCACATGCCTGCAATCTTGCCTTGTGCAGGCATGTACTACAGAGGACAGAGAATGAACTTCAATCCAATATTGCAGCCAGCATGCAGCCAGCGGGTAAGGAAAGGGTGAATCAAAAACCCAAAAACCCCGCCTCCATGGCTGAAGATTGTTCCCTCCAAATTCAGGTGACAGTGTCCCTTTAAAGATTTTTTTTTATATTAACGTAGTAATCATACTGTGATGCGCTGCATCTAACAGTGTAGTCAAACCACCGCTGGTGACAATGAGATACTTCCAGCAATGTTATACGCATTTTACTGAGTACTGTGTACATCTTACTCCACATTAAAGTCATGTTGGGCTGTTGCACAATAATACAGTTTTTATGCCGGTGTCTTAAAAGAACACTACAAGTAAAACACATATACATCCTGTTACGCCTGGTGCAGGGCTGAGGGTTTCGCAGGGCAGTATGTGCCTCGTCAGGGGATGCGCTGTCTATAGCACAGTGTAGCAGTGACTTTTACACCTAACGTGATACTGACATCATATTTTATCCAGTGATTATAAGCTATGGCAACACAACTGATTGTTCTTAAGAATATAATATCTATATAATCTAGTACCATGGGAAGGGATTGCAGAAGCCCATCTGTTTTAGTAGATGTGACACCTACTTGCCATCTGTCCCCTAATACCAATGGCACTTAAAAAGTCATGAAATGTAAAAAAGTTTCCTTCCATGAGCGGATGTCCATTTAACCATATTGGCACAACTCATTATGGGGAATATGGTCTCCCATAGGTTCCTAATATATATATATATTTATATATGAACTTATATTGCATGATCTACATTACGCCTCTGTAATAGCACAGTGTGCTGTGGTGTTCGGTACAGTAAAAGAAAGGTATACAGACATGCCATATATATGGACTAAATAGAGGCCATTTGGACACTTTTGGCCTCAGTCAGGTGAACTGACACCTATAGATACAATGGACACATGAACAAGTAGCTTTCCTAGCATATTAAGAACAGCCCAAGCACAAGCTCTTTTTAGAAACATTTAAGGAGTTCATGGAGATGGCCCCATGCCGCTCACTATTTTGGTTTTTTAAGGGCACCTCCAACCTACCTCTACCGGTCACCATTTTCGTATATACATCATATTCACCGTTTATTGAAATATGACACTAAGAAGTATGTGCGATGTGTCAGATTAGAATATTAATGTCTACAGACATTATGGTTGCTGCCATGTAATAGTGGTATGAGAAACCCTCTTTGCTTTGAATGATGTGCCATAGGTACTAAAGTGGATGCAGATGAGCATTTCGCCATCTTGTCTCCCAGTCGGAGCTGTAACCAGGGAGGCTTACATGGGATTGGAAGTGTCCGTATAAACCTTAATAACGAGCACTGCCTAGTGACATCACCAGTGATGCACGTGATCCAATTTACTAGTTCTTATTGACGTCTACGTTGGAAAATAGAAGGTAAAATAAGTCACGCACACTATAATAGCTGCTTATAAAACAAGGAGTCACTGTCATAGAAAATATATACATCATACAAAAGACTCCACTGCGAGAGTATATTACAAAATAACAGTACAGCTGTGGACACGGCCTCGTTCCTCGGGACATTTACATGTATGAGAGGAGTTGTTGTATTTAATGGACAAACCCAAATTTCAGTGCCAACTAATTCTTTTGAACAAGACCATCCTTTTTCTATTCGCTTTTCTCCAGGACTGTAAAAAAAACCCGTTTAATAAAAATGGAAATATATACAGGCACAATGCTTCCGTCATTCCATAGACTACGGCACCATCACAGACGCAAAGAGACCAATCACTAAGGTCTTGAATATTGCCTGGCGCTCAACAAGTCCAACGCTCCAAACTTTTGTCAAAGCCCAATGACATACTCGATCCAGGATACTTGAATATTGAAAATCTACTTCCATCGAGATCTTCACGCGACCACATTTTGGCTGCTTGTATACACTGCTTAAGTGTTCAGTAGCAGACAACGCCCAAGAGAGCTAGAGTCCACCTCTATAGGCCCAACCGAGTGCAAATCTAACCGTCGTGGAACTGACATACAGCTTCTAAAAATCTGCATCATCGTCATCGTCTTCATCATTGTCATAGCTGATGATCCCTTGGAGATCGTTATTGATGCGCTTGTACACAAAATGAAAGACTTGGAGGTTGGGTCGACTGTGCAGCTCAGCTTTGATTTTCTGGGGGTAGGTGTCCTCGCTCAGCTGCTGCCAGGTGTCTTCAATATAAAGGAAGAGGCCGTAATTTTCTGGATCCTTTACGTTAAACCTCAGGGCACACATCTGGCACAGGTCTTCGGTGGTGGTATAGGGCTTAACAATAAGCGTCTTCCCAGTACATCCGCTGTCCACCTCCTGCAGGGCCACCCTCAGGTAGTTCTGTAAAACAGCACATGGATAATGACAATTACAAGAAATCACACTCATAATCACTTAATAATTTGGAATCATTCTTCTAAAAACAATTACTATGAGGAGTGATGGGCATTTATGACGTGGTGGATATGTTAGCCCTCTCTGAAATTCTACAAAGTTATCATTGGTTTATTGTTAAGATACATAAAGGACATGGTCTGCCAGGGTCATACCTGAAAGTCGTCAATGGTTGGAATGGTCCTATTTGCAGTCCTCCTCTTGTGCCATTGTTTTAATGTATCTCTGGTCTCAGAATTTAGTAATCGTGCTGCTTGTTCCTCCTGGAAATTCTTGATCAGGGATAGAGCTCCATACGCACTTGTCAGGTAGTAGCCTCCTAGAAGAGAATTGATACAGAAGTCACGTTAGAGATGTAAATTACAAACTCATAATTAGCTCTTATTTACACGAGCCTTCTTAGATAAGACTTTACAACTTTTTCTGCTCCCCTGTTTCTAGGGGTTTCCTGCTCCCAACTTCTAATAAAAGTCCTTTGAGATAATGTGGTGAGATCCCCAGTGATACGCTGTAATCGGTGGGAAAACCAAACGGGAAATTTTCGATTTCACTGCAGCGTCACCACAAGGACAAGCATTACACATTTTCTATTAAATAAAGGGGTTGTCTGAATAATATAAGGCAAGTCTGGTCCTCCGGAGTAAGGACTCATTCACATGTCAGTGATTTTTCTTGTTTTCAAAAAAACAATCCAAGTTTCAAAAGTGTTTTTGATCAGAGTGTCATCAGGCTTTGGTCAGTGTGTCGGATTTTACCAACAGAGTTTGATCAGTGTGTCGGATTTTACCAACAGAATTTGGTCAGTGTGTCGGATTTTACCAACAGAGATTGGTCGGATTTCATCAATTTTTCTCAGATGAAAAGAAAAAAATTGATGGAGGTTTCCCAAGATTCTCATATCAGACAGCTGATGAAAACCAGACATCATATGGATGGCATCCAAGTGCTGTTGGATTTTTTCATGGATCCATAGACTTGCATTGGCGAGTTTGACTCAACACTCGGATCAATATTAGACAAGTCTCCGTGATTTTGTGTGGCCGCTCGGACTGATGAAAAAGTCAGACCCGTGAGCTACGCCATAGACTATCATGAGTATGAGTGATGTCCGTGAAAAAACACGGATAGTGCCAATATGAGAAAAACTGATATGTGAATGAGCCCTAAGAGGCATTCTTGGCCACAACTCTCCACTTCAGCGTAGAAAAATTCAGATCCTGCTATTTCAACTCCCTACCAAGTGCCCCTGAAAATGGGTTTCCCAAACTGGACACCCCCTTTCTTTTCTGAAGTGCAGAGCAGTATGGGATGAAACCATCCTGTCCTGTTGTAGCCAAAGCAGGTAATGTATGTATGTATGTATGTATGTAAATAATTCACCTTTAATATTCCATGAGATCATAGGTGGGGCCAGCAAAACTGGTCCTACTAATAAGCAGCACTGCCTGCTTTCTACATTACTGCTGCGTTGCTGTCACCGAGCTCGTAGGTGTGGAAATCACCATGTTATCTCAGCCCAGATACTAGGATAGGCCATAAATGGTAAAATTCTGATAAAGCGTCTGTAAATCTAGTAGGAGAAGACAACACAGCACCGTCACATTGGGACACATTAATAAAAAAAAGTGTCTTTTTGCCAACAGTTTATCACTGGTGGAAAGGACAGTTTTTTTATAACACGTGCCGTATTCATAAGAAAAGCCGTGGCTGTTTTATTCCATATCTTGCTTGTGCTGACGAGCTGTAGGTTTCCTGATCTATACTTGTGCCTAATGTCACTTTGCTATCTCTAAGGGCCAGGCTATGTTCCCCGTGGCAGGGACTATTTTTGCTATGGCTTTGATTAGACGAATCCAGGAAGCAGGAGGAGCCCCTCGGGTTATCTCAGACATACAACTCCTCCGCAGCATGGAACAAGTTACTAGGACCTGACCATAATCACATCGGAATTCTGCAATGGAAAAACCATGCTGTGCAAAAAAGATCACTGGCAGAGGAAAAACTGGTGCAGCACATTATTCCTCTGCCGGAAACTGGTGAAGACCAATAATAACATGATATATTATTATGACTATTACTAAACCACATTCTTAAATTTCATTTACACATTACACGGCATTTGGATGTAAAGTGACTTCACTCTTTATAAAGTGCCAGATATCACACAGAGACTTCTGTATGACTCCATTATTTCCCCGTGCAGAAATGACCGCACGGGAAATACATGGATACCTTTTAAAGGTTTGTTAGGCTATCCCTGCATGTGTTGTGGCTGTCAAACAACCGTAAGACGAATATATTTTTCGAGCACGCCAGAGTCACTCGGATAACACCTGAGCATGCTCAGATAACACCTTATCCGAGCACGTTCGCGCCTCACTAATTGTGAGCCCCAATGGGGACAGCGATGACGATATCTGTAAAGTGCTGTGGAATAAGATGGCGCAATACAAGGAATAAATAAATAATTTGACCAGGAAAAATAACCAAATCAACAAATGCATTGAATTGGAAATAATATATATATATATATATATATATATATATATATATATATATAGTTTAGCTACTCTTTATATAGTAGGTCATTTTCTGACAACACATTCTTTTTTTAATATGTGGTTGTTATTATTATTACAGTTACGATTATTCTTTGTCCACCCTTACAGAACAGCCGTACTTTACCTTCTCCATGTAGCAGAGTTGGGTCCAGCAGCTCCATCATATATTCAATTTCAGTGTCAATTTCCACCATGTCGCACTGAGCGATAACATAAGTCAGTACTGGCAAAAAGTCATCTGCGCCATACATCCTCCCTGGCAGGGACACAGAAACCAACGATTACTATTATTATTATTTATTATTATTATTATTATTTATTATTGTTATAGCGCAATTTATTCCATGGCGCTTTACATGTGAGGAGGGGTATACATAATAAAAACAAGTACAATAATCTTAAACAACACAAGTCATAACTGGTACAGGAGGAGAGAGGACCCTGCCCGCGAAGGCTCACAATCTACAAGGGATGGGTGAGGATACAGTAGGCGAGGGTAGAGCTGGTCATGCAGCGGTTTGGTCGATCGGTGGTTACTGCAGGTTGTAGGCTTGTCTGAAGAGGTGGGTCTTGAGGTTCTTTTTGAAGGTTTCGATGGTAGGCGAGAGTCTGATGTGTTGTGGTAGAGGGTTCCAGAGTAGGGGTGATACGCGAGAGAAATCTTGTATACGATTGTGGGAAGAGGAGATAAGAGGGGAGTAAAGAAGGAGATCTTGTGAGGATTGGAGGTTGTGTGTAGGTAAGTACCGGGAGACGAGGTTACAGATGTATGGAGGAGACAGGTTGTGGATGGCTTTGTACATCATGGTTAGGGTTTTGTACTGGAGTCTCTGGGCAATGGGGAGCTAGTGAAGGGATTGACAGAGGGGAGAAGCTGGGGAATAGCGGGGGGACAGGTGGATTAGTCGGGCAGCAGAGTTTAGAATAGATTGGAGGGGTGCCAGAATGTTAGAGGGGAGGCCACAGAGCAGGAGGTTGCAGTAGTCAAGGCGACAGATGATGAGGGCATGGACTAGGGTTTTTGCAGATTCATGGTTGAGGAATGAACGGATTCGTCAAATATTTTTGAGTCGAAGTCGGCAGGAAGTGGAAAGGGCTTGGATATGTGGTTTGAAGGAGAAATCAGTGTCAAGGATTACCCCGAGGCAGTGAGCTTGTGGGACTGGGGAGAGTGGGCAGCCATTTACTGTAATGGATAGGTTCGTTGGGGGGGGGGGGAGGGGGGCGGCTGGTCGCGTGAGATGGGGGAAAGATGATTAATTCTGTTTTGTCCATGTTAAGTTTGAGAAATCTATCGGAGAAGAAGGATGAAATAGTGGACAGACATTGAGGGATTCTGGTTAGTGGGGAGGTAATATCTGGTCCAGAGATGTAGATCTGTGTGTCATCAGCATAGAGATGATACTGAAAGCCATGAGATTCTATGAGCTGTCCCAGGCCAAAGGTGTAAATGGAGAAGAGCAGGGGCCCAAGGACTGAGCCTTGTGGGACTCCGACAGATAGGGGGTGAGGTGAGGAGGAGGTGTGTGAGTGGGAGACGCTGACTGTCCGGTCTGTTAGGTATGATGAGATCCAGGATAGGGCCAAGTCTGTGATGCCAAGGGATGAGAGGGTCTGTAATAATAGGGAATGGTCCACTGTGTCAAAGGCAGCTGACAGGTCGAGGAGGACAGAGTAGTGTTGCTTGCTCTTGGACGTTAAGAGGTCATTGGTGACCTTAGTTAGGGCAGTTTCAGTGGAATGTAATTGTAAGCGGTAAAAAAGGCAGCAAGAAGAGAGATGGGAGGACAGTTCAAGGTAGACGTGTTGTTCCAGTAGTTTGGAGGCATAAGGGAGAAGTGATATAGGGCGATAGCTAGATACAGAGGATGGGTCAAGGGTGAGTATGATGGGGGAGGGTGAGCCATGCGACATTCACCTGTCCCCGTTCCACAGTCGGGTGTTATGATAGGCAATTCAGTAACACAATGTACATAGCGATCAGAGCACATACAGTGATCTGACAATAACCCAAAATAATAGAACGAGCTCTGAGACGTGGAAACTCTGTAGACCGCAATTCCTGATCCTCTCCAAACACAACTAGAGGCAGCTGTGGATTGCGCCTAACGCTCCCTATGCAACTCGGCACAGCCTGAGAAACTAACTAGCCTGAAGATAGAAAAATAAGCCTCAGAGAAATACCCCAAAGGAAAAGGCAGCCCCCCACATATAATGACTGTGAGTAAGATGAAAAGACAAACGTAGGGATGAAATAGATTCAGCAAAGTGAGGCCCGATATTCTAGACAGAACGAGGATAGGAAAGATAACTTTGCGGTCTACACAAAACCCTAAAGAAAACCACGCAAAGGGGGCAAAGAGACCCTCCGTACCGAACTAACGGCACGGAGGTACACCCTTTGCGTCCCAGAGCTTCCAGCAAAACAAATAGACAAGCTGGACAGAAAAAATAGCAACAAATAGCAAAGAAGCACTTAGCTATGCAGAGCAGCAGGCCACAGGAATGATCCAGAGAAACACAAGTCCAACACTGGAACATTGACAGGAAGCATGGATCAAAGCATCAGGTGGAGTTAAGTAGAGAAGCAGCTAACGACCTCACCAGATCACCTGAGGGAGGAAACTCAGAAGCTGCAGTACCACTTTCCTCCACAAACGGAAGCTCCCAGAGAGAATCAGCCGAAGTACCACTTGTGACCACAGGAGTGAACTCTGCCACAGAATTCACAACAGTCGGGCTCCGTCTTCCGCGTCCTCTGGCTGTGATGTTCAGATCAGAGGGCACGATGACGTGTTTAATGTGCGCTTTCTGCCTGAACAGTCACTGCAGAGACCCGGAAGACACAGCGGCGCGCGGCGGTAGAATGGGGCCAGGTGAATATCGTAAGTGCCGGTGTCCTGAGCCAGCGGCAACTCCCGCACCTGGCCCCCCATAGCGTGCCGGTGTCCCCGCCTGCTCAGGACCCCAACGCCTCTCCCCCAGCGACGAGAGGTGAGTATGTCATTTTTTTTTTAAATCGCAGCAGCAGTATACGGGGCATATTATGCTATGAAGCCTCTTATGGGGCCATCAACCTTTATAGAGCAGCATATGGGGTTATATTATTTTATGGAACATCTTATGGGGCCATAATTAACCTTTTATGCAGCATTAAATGGGGCATATTATTCTATGGAGCATCTTATGGGGCCATAATTAACCTTTTATGCAGCATTATACGGGGCATATTTTAACATAGAGCATCATGTGGGGCCATTATTAACCTTTGTGCAGCATTATATGGGGCATATTGTTGCATGGAGCATCTTATGGGGCCATCATTAACCTTTATGGAGCATTATATGAGGCACATTTTTGTATGGAGCATCTTATGGGGCCATCATTAACCTTTATGGAGCATTATATGGGGCATATTGTTGTATGGAGCATCTTATGGTGCCATCATTAACCTTTATGGAGCATTATATGAGGCACATTTTTGTATGGAGCATCTTATGGGGCCATCATTAACCTTTATGGAGCATTATATGAGGCACATTTTTGTATGGAGCATCTTATGGGGTCATCATTAACCTTTATGGAGAATTTTATGGGGCCCATCATGAACTTTATGGAACATTATATGGGGTGTATTTTGCATGGAGCATTATAAGGGGCTCCTGCTTCCAAATTGATACTCACAAACATTTAACCTACTGATGTCTCAATTAATTTTACTTTTATTGGTATCTATTTTTATTTTTGAAATTTAGCAGTAGCTGCTGCATTTCCCACCCTAGGCTTATACTCGAGTCAATAATTTTTCCCAGTTTTTGTGGCAAAATTAGGGGTCTTGGCTTATACTTGGGTCGGCTTATACTCGAGTATACACACAATATTTATATTTATTAGTGCCTTCTAACTAGTTCTTCCTGAAAATATGTTACTACTAGCACCTCTATTATAATAATGTGATCCAGTCCTGCAAAGTTAATTTAACCCTTTCTGACTTTAGGTTGGACCTGGGGCCTCACCCACACGTTCTTATTATGGCACCTCAACAACCTCCAAGTTCTGGGCAGCCATATGACAGTGCCCATAGAAGTGATGGGGCCGAACTGTATACCTGTCTGTGTCAGATTTCATGCATGGTGTGCCCTATTGGATATAGTATGGTTGAGGCTCTATAGCCTTACCATGGAGTCAGTGTGGCGACAGACTCTGCCGAGTGAATCATCCCCAGCACAGAAGAATATTTCTAATAAAACATGCCGTCCTCAGCAGCTCAGCTGATTAACTCTGCCTGCGGACGACCAGATCAGGCCATCAGCCATAAGGGAAGCAAGGAAATACTAATGTCTGAGGAATTTCCTTCTTGCACCTGTTTTACTTATCAACCCTACTAATGGGAAATAGGATCCAATGAGGGAGATTTGTACCTGAGTTATTCTCCATACACGTGTAAATGAGCTTGCAGACTCTCAGTAACAGCATCACTTTCTTCTCTGGAGAATACATTTTCTGCATGGTAGAGAACTTGAATCTGATCTTTTCCACATCTACCGCCTCTGGCGTAGGGGTCAAAACCCCAAGTTCCTGAGGAGTCCTCTTCCTAACAAGCAAAAGGTTTTCCTTCAGCTGGCTCCAGGATCCATCTACTGTGCGGAAGTTCTTCAGCATGTTTTCTATGTGGCCTTTAAGGGGCTTTAAGATACATTTGTGCATGGCTTTCTCCAGGACGGCATCTGAAAAAGTCATTGAAGCTGATCAATGATAATGAGAGAAACAGAGGCAAAATCCAGACTGAATATACAGAATCAAAGGAGCCTATGGGAATTAGCAATATTCAAGACACTGATGACATCATGACATTTATCTATATCTATTTATCGATATATTATCTATCTCTATCATCACTTTTGCAAGTTACAATGTCAAAAACATTTCTCTTCCGCCTTTGTACATGTCCAGCAGCTCTGTTACAGCACGATATTCTACTCTCCACAGAAAGTGTCCTAAATAGCTAAATCTGGTAACGCAACCCTCCCTTACATTATCTAACAACATGGCATGCTTCTAATATTAACACTCCAGAGGGAATGCTAGTACAGCTGTCATACCGGCCATCGGGAGTAATACCGGCCATCAGGAGTACTATCGGCCATCAGCAGTACTACTGGCCATCGGGAGTAATACCAGCCATCGAGAGTAATACCGGCCATCGGGAGTACTACCGGCCATCAGCAGTACTACCAGCCATCAGGAGTAATACCGGCCATCAGGAGTACTACCGGCCATCGGGAGTAATACCGGCCATCGGGAGTACTACCAGCCATCAGCAGTACTACCAGCCATCAGGAGTAATACCGGCCATCAGCAGTACTACCGGCCATCAGCAGTACTACCAGCCATCAGGAGTAATACCGGCCATCAGCAGTACTACTGGCCATCGGGAGTAATACCGGCCATCGGGAGTACTACCAGCCATCAGCAGTACTACCAGCCATCAGGAGTAATACCGGCCATCAGCAGTACTACCGGCCATCGGGAGTAATACCGGCCATCAGCAGTACTACCGGCCATCGGGAGTAATACCGGCCATCAGCAGTACTACCGGCCATCGGGAGTAATACCGGCCATCGGGAGTACTACCGGCCATCGGGAGTAATACCGGCCATCGGGAGTAATACCGGCCATTAGCAGTACTACCGGCCATCAGGAGTAATACCGGCCATCAGCAGTACTACTGGCCATCAGGAGTAATACCGGCCATCGGGAGTACTACCAGCCATCAGCAGTACTACCAGCCATCGGGAGTAATACCGGCCATCAGCAGTACTACCGGCCATCGGGAGTAATAATAATAATAATAATTTTTATTTATATAGCGCCAACATATTCCACAGCGCTTTACAAATTATAGAGGGGACTTGTACAGACAATAGACATTACAGCATAACAGAAATACAGTTCAAAACAGATACCAGGAGGAATAAGGGCCCTGCTCGCAAGCTTACAAACTATGAGGAAAAGGGGAGACACGAGAGGTGGATGGTAACAATTGATTTAGTTATTCGGACCGGCCATAGTGTAAGGCTCGGGTGTTCATGTAAAGCTGCATGAACCAGTTAACTGCCTAAGTATGTAGCAGTACAGACACAGAGGGCTATTAACTGCATAAAGTGAATGAGAACATGATGCGAGGAACCTGTTTTTATATATATATATATATATATATATATATATATATATGCCACACAGGGATATATATAGGCCACACAGGGATCGTTAGGTTAATGCATTGAGGCGGTAGGCCAGTCTGAACAAGTGAGTTTTTAGGGTACGCTTAAAACTGTGGGGATTGGGGATTAATCGTATTAACCTAGGTAGTGCATTCCAAAGAATCGGTGCAGCACGTGTAAAGTCTTGGAGACGGGAGTGGGAGGTTCTGATTATTGAGGATGCTAACCTGAGGTCATTAGCGGAG
Organism: Ranitomeya imitator; assembly: GCF_032444005.1. Taxonomy (NCBI): domain Eukaryota; kingdom Metazoa; phylum Chordata; class Amphibia; order Anura; family Dendrobatidae; genus Ranitomeya; species Ranitomeya imitator. The sequence goes on from NC_091286.1 coordinate 95,800,632, forward strand.
CGGAGGGCACGGGTAGGGTGGTAGACTGAGACCAGAGAGGAGATGTAGGGTGGTGCAGAGCCATGGAGTGCTTTGTGGATGAGGGTAGTAGTTTTGTACTTGATTCTGGAGTGGATGGGTAGCCAGTGTAATGACTGGCACAAGGTAGAGGCATCGGTGTAACGGTTGGTGAGGAATATGATCCTGGCAGCAGCATTCAGGACAGATTGGAGTGGGGAAAGTTTGGTAAGAGGGAGGCCGATTAGTAGAGAGTTACAATAGTCCAGACGAGAATGAATAAGTGAAACAGTAAGAGTTTTTGCAGAGTCGAAAGTAAGAAAAGGGCGAATTCTAGAAATGTTTTTGAGATGCAGGTAAGAAGAGCGAGCCAGTGATCGAATGTGGGGGGTGAATGAAAGGTCAGAATCAAGGATGACCCCAAGGCAGCGGGCATGTTGCTTTGGAGTAATGGTGGAACCGCACACGGAGATGGCAATGTCAGGAAAAGGTAGGTTAGTAGAGGGAGAGAACACGAGGAGTTCAGTTTTTGACAGGTTTAGTTTCAGATAGAGGGAGGACATGATGTTAGAGACAGCGGTAAGACAATCACTGGTGTTTTCTAAAAAGGTCGGCGTGATATCAGGAGAAGAAGTGTATAATTGGGTGTCGTCAGCATAGAGATGGTACTGGAAACCAAATCTGCTGATTGTTTGTCCAATAGGGGCAGTATACAACGAGAAGAGGAGGGGGCCTAGGACTGATCCTTGAGGAACCCCAACAGTAAGGGGAAGGTGAGAGGCCATCAGCAGTACTACCGGCCATCGGGAGTAATACCGGCCATCGGGAGTAATACCGGCCATTAGCAGTACTACCGGCCATCAGGAGTAATACCGGCCATCAGCAGTACTACCGGCCATCAGGAGTACTACCGGCCATCAGCAGTACTACCGGCCATCGGGAGTACTACCGGCTATCGGGAGTACTACCGGCTATCGGGAGTACTACCGGCCATCGAGAGTAATACCGGCCATCAGGAGTACTACCAGCCATCAGCAGTACTACCGGCCATCGGGAGTAATACCGGCCATCGGGAGTAATACCGGCCATCGGGAGTACTACCGGCCATCGGGAGTACTACCGGCCATCGGGAGTACTACCGGCCATCGGGAGTAATACCGGCCATCGGGAGTACTACCGGCCATCGGGAGTAATACCGGCCATCAGCAGTACTACCGGCCATCAGGAGTTATACCGGCAATCAGCAGTACTACCGGCCATTGGGAGTACTACCGGCCATCGGGAGTAATACCAGCCATCAGCAGTACTACCGGCCATCGGGAGTAATACCGGCCATCAGCAGTACTACCGGCCATTGGGAGTACTACCGGCCATCGGGAGTACTACTAGCCGGCCTTCTTGTGGATTATTTTTATTTATGGACATAAGCCAGCATTTGATGCCACTGATTAAACAGTGTGGCCTCCCCTGAACCCCAATTTTCAGCTTTTTGGTACACAGGATTCACATAACTAGTTGAGTAACTGCAAACATATTTCTATTATCATCTTGTTTTGGATTTGTGAACGAAGCAATTTATGTGCTGGCACAATATACAAGCAATATAACCTTGAAGAGTTCAGTTCAGAGGCCTGTAAAATAAGTTTTGTTTTCATATTTTTTTTAAATGTTCAATTTAAAAAAAAAAAAGAAAAAGGGAACCAGGCAAAGAAGAAAAAAATACATATGAACATCCATTGCAGTACAGTTTGAAACCCAACACTCCCCCAAAAAAGTCTCCTTCCTCCTTTATCCTGCAGCAACCAAAACACTCATATAGATGAATCGCCATTAGTGATGAGTGTACATGCTTGGATAAGGTGTTATGTGAGCATGCTCGGGTGCTATCAGAGTGTCTACGGTGTGTTGGAATAATATGTTGGAGTCCCCGCGGCTGTATGTCTCATGGCTGTTAGACAGCCACCATACATGCAGGGATTGCCTGTTTATTAGACATGCAGCCGCGGGGACTCGAACATATTATTCCAACACACCGTAGACACTGGGAGCACCCGAGTATGGTCCGATAACGCCTTATCCAAGCACGTTCACTAATCACTAATGGCCTTACATGGCTTGTAGCTGGATGTCCACTCTGGCTTATAGGGTCCTGAGGGGAAGCCTTCTATGACAACCCCTTGCTCTAATATACCGTTTATAGACAGGGACTTTCTAATTGTTATTAAATAGTGTGCTACAAGGCAACATTGCTAAACACTTAGCCGACACTGTCAACATTTAACCATTGAGCCGCGACTGTCAACACTTAACCACTGAGACACCATTGGCAACATTTAACCACTGAGCCACAGCTGTCTCTATATTACATTTGACTCATTTGTGGCTTTAGACAGTGATTACATAAATACATGATAACAAGCCATAATGTGACTTCTATTTGACAGACCCTTCAGCATGTATCATTATTATTTATTTATATAGCACCATTAATTCCATGGTGCTGTACATGAGGAGGGGTTACATCAAAATACAAATATCACTTATAGTAAACAAAACTAACAATGACAGACTGGTACAGAGGGAAGAGGACCCTGCCCTTACGGGCTTACGTTCTACAGGATTATGGGGAAGGAGACAGTAGGTCGAGGGTTGCAGTAGCTCCAATGGTGTTGAGGGGGCCGTGTGGTCTTTACAGGCTGTAAGCTTCCTTGAAGAGGTGGGTTTTCAGGTTTCTTTTGAAGGATCCAAAAGTACTGGATAACCGGATGTGTTGGGGCACTGAATTCCAGATGATGGAGATATTTGGGAGAAGTCTTGGAGGTGATTGAGTGAGGAGCGAATAAGCGTGGAGGAGAGAATCGGGTCTTGGGAGGACCGGAGATTACGTGAGGGAAGATATTGAGATATTAGTGTGGAAATATACGGAGGAGAAAGGTTATGGATGGCTTTGTAGATCAGTGTTAGTAATTTAAACTGGATACGCTGGGAAATTGGGAGCCAGTGAAGGGATTTGCAAAGAGGTGAAGCAGGAGTGTAGCGAGGAGAGAGATTAATTAGTCGGGCAGCAGAGTTAAGGATGGCCTGGGGGGGGTGTGAGAGTGTTAGAAGGTAGGCCACAGAGGAGGATGTTGCAGTAGTCCAGGCGGGAGATGATTAGGGCATGCATGAGCATTTTGGTAGAGTGTGGGTTGAGGAAAGGACGGATTCTGGAAATATTTTTGAGCTGGAGGCGACAGGAGGTGGCGAGAGCTTGAATGTGCGGTTTGAAGGACAGGGCAGAGTCAAGGGTTACTCCGAGGCAGCGGATTTTGGGGACAGGGGAAAGTGTGATTTCATTTATTTTGATAGATAGATCAGGTAGGGAAGATATGCGTGATGGAGGAAAGATAATGAGCTCAGATTTGTCCACATTGAGCTTCAGGAAGCGAGAGGAGAAGAAGAAGGATATGGCTGATAGACAGTCTGGGATCCTGGAGAGCAGAGAGGTGCCATCTGGGCCAGAGAGGTAGATCTGAGTGTCATCGGCATATAGATGGTACTGGAAGCCATAGGACCTTATGAGTTGTCCCAGGCCGAGTGTATAGATTGAGAAGAGTAAGGGTCCTAGGACAGAACTTTGGGGGACTCCAACAGAGAGGGGGCGAGATGAAGAGGTAGTATAGGAGTAGGAAACGCTAAATGTGCGGTTGGAAAGGTATGAGGAGATCCAAGATAGGACAAGGTCTTTGACCCCAAAGGAAGAGAGGATCTGTAGTAGGAGGCAGTGGTCAACTCTGTCGAAGGCAGAGAACAGGTCTAGAAGGGGGAGTTTAGAGAATTGTCTGTTAGCTTTGGCTGTAAGTAAGTAAGTAAGTATCATACAAACATTGTTAATAGTCTTGACCCCCACTGAGTTGCATTGAGATGACCCCCAGATCGTGTGCTCGGCTCATTCAAAGACGGAACTATGAATAGGTCCTGAGACTAAGCAATGCTCTGTGGCACTAACAGATAAGCAATACAGAAGGAAACGCTGCATTCCTGGTGACGCGTGCACTAGTCAGCTATGATTATTCCGAAAATACACTCAGAATTACAATGTGGACTGTTCTTATTTCCCAAGAACTGCTGGTGATAAGTGACCGCATCCAATCAATCAGTTATACTAATGAGCCGGCCTGAATAATGCGCATCCGATTTACACGCTGCGGTTCGGCATGTAATTGCTTGTTCAGCTAAATGGGTTAAATTGGTTGCGACTCAATGTTATAGCGCCCGTTATAAAGGAAACAGTGCGAATATCTGCTAGAGATGAATTATTTACCCTCTCTTCAAATGATGGCACTGAAATAACAGACAATAAAGCTGACAAAGCACAAAGGTGTAAGTAAGTAATATGGTGTTGGGTCCAACAATGGATTTAGCACAAGCGTCGAGTAATTTTTACAGCTTTATTAAGACAGTGTCTCCATGTTTTACACTACTATGCGCCAACTTCTTGGTTAGTGGCATGTTAGATTCCAACATGTCCGACCCTATGGTTCTCGGGAGATCAGTGGCCACCAGAGATGTCTGGCAGCAGCCAATTACCTTTTCCATATTCAGAAGACAGGCACACTTGGCCGCACCGAGCTTGTATGTGTAGGTGGTGAGGAATGCTGTGGACAGCATTACTAAGTGTATGGGAGGGTTAGGACATTGTAGACGACTGGTGTCTGAATATTAGATTTATTTATTAGTTATGTTCCCATCCTTTCAGAAGAGGACATGTATATTTATCACACCCAGTGACATTCAGGCCCAGTGCCTACTCCTTCTCTGTATGTTATACACAAGGAGGAATTACAATATCTTCCACAGCAACTGAATAACAATGATATCACCAAACACGGAGATCCTTTATGGAGCAGCATTAGCATTAAATACACTGCGCAGAAATCCTCTGTCTTTTCACTATTGTTCTACAATGTCATAAATTATGCTGGCCATTGTGATTTATTTATTCCAACCCGGAATCACGGATTACAATGCACAAGACAAGATCAACTACAAAGATACTGTCCATGCTCTTTCCTACAAGGGTTCTGGTATGACCGAAGGCAAAAATAGGAGAGTGTGTGACAGCAATCCTGCTCACAAATATACCCAAACTAGGATGGAAACCTGACAGGCTCCATCATTTGTCAATGGGATCCTTTGGGATTTATTAGGATCTGTTAGAAAATTGATCTATTCTAGATATCATTGCTCGGATATGTAGGTAAATCTTGCATTAGTGTGAAGAGATTATCAGGGACATAGATCTAAAAGATGAATATGGTTCCTGATATACATTATATATAAGCCGGCAAACCTGCCAATTTAGGCAGCAGATTAGCTGATGTCTATGGGCCTCCTGGCTTCTCTCACAGATGCTGTTGTGATAGAGAAGCATCCAGCATGTTGGAACATCAAATACCGATCCTTTTTGTATTCAGAGGAGTTACGTTACTTCCAGAGGTGACTAGCGTTCCTGTTTATGGGGTAGAAGCAGCCTGCGAAACGAGCATTGGCCAACAGCTTACTCATGTGTATGGCCACCTCAACCTCTGTAGAGATTATATTGATAGCCAAGTATTTGCCCAACAACTAACACGTGTATGGCCACCTTTACCTCTGTAGAGATTATATGGCTAGCCACGTATTTGGCCATGTGTATGGCCAACTCAACCTCTGTAGAGATTATAGCGATAGCTATTTATTTGGCCAACAGCTTACTCATGTGTATGGTCACCCCAACCTCTGTAGAGATTATATCAATAGCCATGTACTTGGCCAACAACTAACACGTGTATGGACACCTCAACCTCTTTAGAGATTATATTGATAGACACGTATTTGGCCAACAGCTAACTCATGTGTATGGCCACCTCAGCCTCTGTAGAGATTATATCGATAGCCGTATTTGGCCAACAGCTAACTCATGTTAGATGGATCTCGATAAGTTGGAAACTTGGGCTGAAAGGTGGCAGATGAGGTTTAACAATGATAAATGTAAGGTTATACACATGGGAAGAAGGAATCAATATCACCATTACACACTGAACGGGAAACCACTGGATAAATCTGACAGGGAGAAGGACTTGGGGATCCTAGTTAATGATAAACTTACCTGGAGCAGCCAGTGCCAGGCAGCAGCTGCCAAGGCAAACAGGATCATGGGGTGCATTAAAAGAGGTCTGGATACACATGATGACAGCATTATACTGCCTCTGTACAAATCCCTAGTTAGACCGCACATGGAGTACTGTGGCCAGTTTTGGGCACCGGTGCTCAGGAAGGATATAATGGAACTAGAGAGAGTACAAAGGAGGGCAACAAAATTAATAAAGTGGATGGGAGAACTACAATACCCAGATAGATTAGCGAAATTAGGATTATTTAGTCTAGAAAAAAGACGACTGAGGGGCGATCTAATAACCATGTATAAGTATATAAGGGGACAATACAAATATCTCGCTGAGGATCTGTTTATACCAAGGAAGGTGACGGGCACAAGGGGGCATTCTTTGCGTCTGGAGGAGAGAAGGTTTTTCCACCAACATAGAAGAGGATTCTTTACTGTTAGGGCAGTGAGAATCTGGAATTGCTTGTCTGAGGAGGTGGTGATGGCGAACTCAGTCGAGGGGTTCAAGAGAGGCCTGGATGTCTTCCTGGAGCAGAACAATATTGTATCATACAATTATTAGGTTCTGTAGAAGGACGTAGATCTGGGGATTTATTATGATGGAATATAGGCTGAACTGGATGGACAAATGTCTTTTTTCGGCCTTACTAACTATGTTACTATGTGTATGGCCACCTCATCCTCTGTAGAGATTATATCAATAGCTATGTATTTGGCCAACAGCTAATTCTTGTGTATGAACATCTCAACCTCTGTAGAGATTATATCAATAGCTACGTATTTGGCCAACAGATAATTCATGTGTATGGCCACCTCAGCCTCTGTAGAGTTTATATCAATAGCTACGTATTTGGCCAACAGCTAACTCATGTGTATGGCCACCTCAGTCTCTGTAGAGATTATATCAATAGCTACGTATTTGGCCAACAGATAATTCATGTGTATGAACACCTCAACCTCTGTAGAGATTATATTGATAGCCACGTATTTGGCCAACAGCTAACTCATGTGTATGGCCACCTCAACCTCTGTAGAGATTATATCGATAGCCACGTATTTGGCCAACAGCTAACTCATGTGTATGGCCACCTCAACCTCTGAAGAGCTTGATTAATTGGATAGCCACATATTTGGCCATATACAATGTAAACAGCTACATGCAGCTTCAGCACTGAAGATCTCTGATACCGCAGCTTTCACGTAACCCTAACCACACAAGAACTTTCCAGGAAGCTGAGAGGATTACCTCACCTGCAATACCTTAGGAGGACAACTAAGGGTCTCAGGTTATAAATAGTAACTGCAAGGTATTATGTAGTCACCTGCAGCTCCGGTAATGCTGACTAGCACAATGGCTTCCTATTAAGCTATTCTGCTGCCAAAACCACATGGAGTTTCAAGCATTAGTCACAAGTTTCTGTCTGGATGATTGAGCAATGCCGTTTTGTAATGCCGACACACAGATGATGCCCAGCAGGTTTCAGCACAGAAGCAAACATTGGATTTCACTCCTGTCTATACTTAATATTGGATAATATATGCGGATGGGAAGTAACACAACATATGAACTAATAGGACTGTACACTCTGTACCAGAGGGCTTTACCACAGTGACATATAACAGATAGCACTGGGCCGTACACACTGATAGCGTGCTAATACAAAATCCTGTCTGCAGTGCTAAGTGCCCATGACATAATCCTGGGCCAGTGGCAGACCCACACAGTAACACCAGTGGTCAGATTGACCATGTTGATTACATATCATTTGGCCAAACACTCGTTGCCTAAAAGCTTTGTTTTCCGACCCCCCCAAACATATGCATGCTCAGCAATCAGCGGGAAGGGAGAGTATGCTGCTGCCAAACATCTCTGGCGGCAACTGATCTATAGAACAATGGATCCGAAATGTTAAAATCAAACTGCTCGATTCTTCTCTATCCCAAACTCTTCTACGGTGGTTGGAAGTCCCTTGTACGTATTAGATTGTTGTCTGGTAGTGGCAAAAATCATCAGGTCCGGCCATATTGATTTAATGTGTACGACCAGCTTTAGCAGTACTGGGACATCCATTGTATCTCCAGCTGCCAAAGATGAGGGTACTACACATGTGGCATCCATACATTGTACATCATATTGCTTTATATAGTACTAGCTATTGAACCCGTTCTACACCCGGGTGGCGAGCATTTATATTGGTATATGGTCTCCATCCTGGTATGTGCTGCTCCCATCTTGCTCCCCCATCCTGTCATGTGCTGCTCCATCCTGCATCCCCATCCTGTCATGTGCTGCTCCATCTTGCGCCCCCATCCTGTCATGTGCTGCTCCAACCTGCGCCCCATCCTGTCATGTGCTGCTCCAACCTGCGTCCCCATCCTGTCATGTGCTCCCATCCTGCGCCCCCGTCTTGTCATGTGCTGCTCCCATCCTGCCTCCATCCTGTCATGTGCTGTTCCCATCCTGCGCCCCCATTTTGTAATGTGCTGCACCCATTCTGCCTGTTCCTGTTTCCATTCTGCCATATGTTGCTCCCTTCTTTTTCCGGCTCTACTGCCCGAGTGGGACTGTGCTGAGTGGGACTGTGCTGAGTGCAGCTATACTGCCTGAGTGCGGCTATACTGCCTGAGTGCGGCTATACTGAGTGCAGTTGAACTGCCTGAGTATGGCTTTAAAGCTTGAGTGTGGCTATACTGAGTGCGGCTGTACTGCCTGAGTGCGGCTATTCTGCCTGAGTGCGGCTATACTGCCTGAGTGCGGCTATACTGCATGAGTGCGGCTATCCTGCCTGAGCGTGGCTATCCTGCCTGAGCGCGGCTATACTGAGTGCAGTTGAACTGCCTGAGCGCGGCTGTACTGCCTGAGTGCGGCTATACTGAGTGTGGCTGTACTGCCTGAGTGTGGCTATACTGAGCGCGCCTGTACTGCCTGAGTGCGGCTATACTGAGTGCGGCTGTACTGCCTGAGTGCGGCTATACTGAGCGCGGCTGTACTGCCTGAGTGCGGTTATACTGAGCGCGGCTGTACTGCCTGAGAGCGGCTATACAGAGCACGGCTGTACTGCCTGAGTGCGGCTATACTGAGCGCGGCTGTACTGCCTGAGTGCAGCTATACTGAGTGCGGCTGTACTGCCTGAGTGCGGCTGAGTATGGCTGTACTGCCTGAGTGCAGCTATACTGAGCGTGGCTGTACTGCATGAGTGCAGCTATACTGAGCGCGGCTGTACTGCATGAGTGCTGCTATACTAAGCACGGCTGTAGTGCCTGAGTGCGGCTATACTGTGAGTGGTTGTACTTGCTGAATGCGGCTATACTGAGTGCGGCTGTACTGCCTGATTGCAGCTATATTGAGCGCGGCTGTACTGCCTGAGTGCAGTTGAGTGTGGCTGTACTGCCTGAGTGCGGCTATACTGAGCGTGGCTGTACTGCCTGAGTGCGGCTATACTGAGCGTGGCTGTACTGCGTGAGTGCGGCTGAGTGTGGCTGTAATGCGTGAGTGCGGCTGAGTGTGGCTGTACTGCCTGAGTGCGGCTATACTGAGCGTGGCTGTACTGCATAAGTTTGACTATACTGAGCGCGGCTGTACTGTCTGAGTGCGGCTATACTGAGCGTGGCTGTACTGTGTGAGTGTGGCTGAGTGTGGCTGTACTGTGTGAGTGCGGCTGAGTGTGGCTCTACTGTGCGAGTGTGGCTGAGTGTGGCTGTACTGAGTGAGTGCGGCTGAGTGTGGCTGTACTGCGTGTGGCTGTACTGTGTGATTGTGGCTGTACTGTGTGGCTGTACTGTGTGAGTGTGGCTGTACTGTGAGTGCGGCTGAGTGTGGCTGTACTGCGTGTGGCTGTACTGTGTGAGTGTGGCTGAGTGTGGCTGTACTGCGTGAGTGCGGCTGAGTGTGGCTGTACTGCATCAGTGCGGGTGAGTGTGGCTGTACTGCGTGAGTGTGGCTGTACTGCGTGAGTGTGGCTGTACTGTGTGAGTGTGGCTGAGTGCGGCTGTACTGTGTGAGTGTGGTTGAGTGTGGCTGTACTGTGTGAGTGTGGCTGTACTGTGTGAGTGCGGCTGAGAGTGGCTGTACTGCGTGTGGCTGAGTGTGGCTGTACTCTGTGGCTGTACTGTGTGAGTGTGGCTGTACTGTGTGAGTGCAGCTGAGTGTGGCTGTACTGTGTGAGTGCAGCTGAGTGTGGCTGTACTGTGTGAGTGTGGCTGAGTGTGGCTGTACTGTGTGAGTGCGGCTGAGTGTGGCTGTACTGTGTGAGTGCAGCTGAGTGTGGCTGTACTGTGGGAGTGTGGCTGAGTGTGGCTGTACTGTGTGAGTACGGCTGAGTGTGGCTGTACTGCGTGTGGCTGTACTGTGTGATTGTGGCTGTACTGTGTGGCTGTACTGTGTGAGTGTGGCTGTACTGTGAGTGCGGCTGAGTGTGGCTGTACTGCGTGTGGCTGTACTGTGTGAGTGTGGCTGAGTGTGGCTGTACTGTGTGAGTGCGGCTGAGTGTGGCTGTACTGCGTCAGTGCGGGTGAGTGTGGCTGTACTGCGTGAGTGTGGCTGTACTGTGTGAGTGTGGCTGAGTGCGGCTGTACTGTGTGAGTGCGGTTGTGTGTGGCTGTACTGTGTGAGTGTGGCTGTACTGTGTGAGTGCGGCTGAGTGTGGCTGTACTGCGTGTGGCTGAGTGTGGCTGTACTGTGTGAGTGCGGCTGAGTGTGGCTGTAATGTGTGAGTGCGGGTGAGTGTGGCTGTACTGTGTGAGTGCGGGTGAGTGTGGCTGTACTATGTGAGTGTGGCTGTACTTACTGCCTGAGTGCGGCGTTGGCTATAATGGATACAGCACCCCTGCAGCCAGCACAGCGAGGGCTGACTCCGCCCACTCGCGTCACTGGTCACATGCTGGTGACATCATCGAAGGTCCTGGAGCTCCGCTGGGCTCTACATCTACCCTGACCGGAGCTGCAGAGCACGGAGGCCCCATGGCCGCTATATTATGGGGGATACACGGGTGTGTGGAGCCCCCATGGCCGGTATATTGGTGGGGGGGATAAGTAAGTTCGGCTGCGTCACTCTGGTCCAGACTGCTCAGGCGCGGTGCGTCGCGCTTGCGCAGTCTATAAAGGCTTCGGACAGAGTGACGCTCCCAGCGTTATATTATAGATTCTATACTGTAGACGCTTATACACTAAAAATATATTACGAAGAAGAGTCACCAGCGGAAAAAACAGTAGTCACGATGCAATCCCTATATGAAAGAAAAGTGTTATGTACGTCCTTTAGTAGGATAACTTATATACTACAATGGAGGACTTCTCATGCTTAGTGTGCCATGGCCCCAGGACATGAAAACCGGTCTGGTTTCTAGGACTCGTGGGTGGATAGATTAGGCAACAATTCAGCTGAGGCTCACGTAATAAATATGTTTTGTTGACAATGGTTAGGAAAGCATTGACTTTCTCAGGGAAAGGTTCCGACACTAAGTAAACACAGTTGCTAATTTTAGCAATTCCCAGAAAATATTATGTCATCCATGAGTTTTACTACATAGAGTTCCATCTCTATACAGACACAATATGTATGTAGCACAATGTACTAATCTATGTTATCAGCACTCAAACAGAATACAGACTACTGTAAATAGGGCAACTATCAAGGTGACAGAATTTACAATCTCCTTCAGCCTTAAAGTAGTTGTCTCAAGTTAATAAGTGAATAAAACTCATAAGTTTTTGTAAAAACAAGCAACTTTGCAAATTTACCCCATTTTGTAAAAATGGAAGGCTTTCTAATGTTATAGCATACAGATTGTTCCTTAGGTTCCCGGCCACCTCTGCAGTCCCAGGCTGGTTGGTAACCTAGGAAAGGAGCATGCTTTATGCTCTATATCCTGCTCGCACTGCTCTGAAACTGGCCAGACCACTGGATCCAAACTGATTCGGTCCTCCTGTGCTGCCTCCATGCTGGAGAGGAAAAGCTTCCTGGGAGAGTTCGAAACAGCATCGCTCCTATGACTCCAGTCTGAACGGTCAATCTTCAGAAGCGCAAGCAGGAAGCTGGAGGTGGTGCGTTACTGAAGACATCTTGAGAAAACCCCTTTAGAGTTTGTACCTGATCACTCCTACCGGTAAAGGGCAATAGTAATATGCTAAGATTCTTATTTCCCAATCCTCTACTAATTAATATAATTCAAAAGGTGGAGTGTTAATTTTAGTTTCAAGAGATTTATATCTATTTATGACTTGGAACACACCCATTACAAGTACAGTCACATATAGAACATCTGTTATGGATAGTGATGGGTGAACACAAACGGTAAAGTTCGGCATCTGTGCCAAACACCTAACGTTCGGGTTCGGCACTCCGAACATTGGGTGTTTCCCATGCTGTCATCTGCATCATAGTGTGAGAAACATCGACGGCTCTGATCAGCGTTAAGGTCATTACCGCTTGTCAGAGTGCCAGCAGCTGTAACCGGCAGTAAAAAGTTTACCTCCAGTCGGTCACAGAGGCGTCAGCTGATGAGAGAGTACTACTCCTATCAGCCTATGCCTGCTGCTGCTAATAACAGCGAGAGCAGGTGCGGCTGATGGGAGTATTCATCTGCTGGCGCCTGCACTATAAATAAATAATTTAAAAAAAATGATGTTGGGGTCTTTCTATTTTTAATAACTAGCATGGCAAAACTGACAGCTGTGGTCTGCAACCCTCAGCTGTCAGCTTTATCATGGCTGGTTATCAAGAATAAAAGGGTCCCTACGCTGTTTTTTTTAAATTAGTTAAATAAGTAATTAAAAAAACGGTGTGGGCCACCCTATTTTTTGACAACCAGCCTAGCTAAAGCAGATAGCCGAGGATGGTATTCCCAAGCTGGTAAGGGGCCATGGATATAGCCTTTCTCCCAGCCTAAAAATAGCAGCCCGCAACCGACCCATAAAAGGCGCATCTATTCTGGCGGTGGCAAGCAGGGTTCATATTTGTTGGGTTGGGTCACCTTTATATTTTCAAGTGACATCAAGCCCAGCAGTTAGTAATGGAGAGGCATCTACAAGATGCCTATCCATTACTAACCCCATTGTCATACTATCAGTAAAAAACACCCAGAATAAAGTCCTTTATTTGAAATAAAAATACATACTATTTTACAAATTTAATTAAAAATAACAAGCACAGTTATACTCACCTCACACCCATTCCATTGAAGCCATCGTCTCCAGTAAAAAAAAATGAAAATAATAAACAATAAAAATACTCATCTAACGTCCATTCCATTAAAGCCCTGGTCTCCTGTAAATAAACAAAAATAAAAAAACAACAATATTCCTCACCTGTCCGACATAATGTCCCACTCCATAATCCATGTTTGCGATAATTGGTTTTCAACCGTGATGGTGCAAACATGCAGTGGTGATGTCATTGAGCTTACCGCGGGTCACTGAAGCTACATTCCCAGCTCACTTCACTGTGAGTTGGGCCGATGAACTGCGGTGATCTCAATGAGATCACCGCTTGCACCATGAGAAAAAGTCTCATGGTGCAGTGCTGAACTCAGTGAGATCACTGTAAGAAATTTTTCACGCTTAACTGCGGTGAAGTCACTGCAGCAGCTGCCGGCCATAGGTTGATGGAAGTAGTACTCTCTCATCAGCCGCTGCCCCTGTGACCGGAGGTGTACTTTTTATAGCTGGTCACAGCTGCTGGCTCACGCGATGACAGTGTGGGAACCGCAGTTCTCTGACCGGCGGTAATGTTTGTACTGCCGATCAGAGGCAGTGTTTGAACAATGGATGTTCGCCCCCCCCCCCATTCATTTCAAGCGGCATTAGCATTTGTAAAATGGTCCAACCAAACAAGTAGGATCTTTCGATGGCACATCCAAATATTACAAAATGCCTACAGTTTCGTGTGTGAAGACAAAAGGAAATTTGTGGAGTTATTTCTCACTGCTGATTATTGAAAATGTCAATTGCCAGAAAATGTATTAGACATGCAGTTTTATTCGACACGTTTTGAAGTATAATACACTTCTTCCTCAGGAAAAACCATACACGATCAGGCAGAAGTGTATTATTCTTTGAAACGCGTCGAAATGTGGATCCGCAGCACGTGAAAAACACTCCAAAAAGCATAAATTCTATGGATCATGTTAGCCTAATCTGCTATTTTTTATTTACATGTCGACCCTATTTGTGTTATTTTCTTTCCAGCCATTCCTGATTTTCTATGAGAATCCCTCTGCTACCAACAAAACATTTCAGAAGTATACAAGAACAAAATGTATCATCACACATCATAGACAATAACCGAGCTACAGAAAAAAAAAATTTGATCCTGAAACTTTGCATGTGATGCATACATTAAATCAGTTCTGTAACTTCAAGGCCGATCCTATCGTTCCTTTCTGCTCATGTTCAACAGGACATTGGCTCTTGCTTAGTAATACATCCATAGTTATTAGCACATTTGATTTTGTGATTCCTTCCTTATATCAGTGGAGTAACCTGAAGCTTGTGGGCCCCAAATGCAAAATCTCCAATAGGGCCCCAAACCAATGGAGGTCTTTAAAAAGTAATAGTTTTTTCATATTTTCATACGGGCCAAAGGACCTTTCGGACCTCCCTATAATCCAGGGGCCTTGTGAGAGATCCTGCACCTATTATATAGTTCCGACCCTGCTTATGATATAAAATGATACCAAAATTGTAAATGACACATCAACTACCCCATATAAAAGGTAAATAACACACTAGATCAGGGGGCGCCAATGGTATCCACCTGTTTATTCCCATCTCTTAAGTTATGGTGGGGGGGATCCTTGGCACGTTATGCATATGTAGCACGGCACACAATCCTTCTGGAGTAGGGTTATGTTTTGCAGAAGCACTAAATCTGGCATAGAAAGAGTTAAGTCATATGAAGACAAGCGGATACCAGCAAAATAATAATTTAATTAGTATTGCTAGTGTCAAGCCTGGGAAGGTTATTTTCTCAGTTTTCATTTGCACTTGAATATGTGAATTGAAAACAGTGAGTAGCTTGGCAAGAAACATCCCTGGCACCAGCCGAGGAAAAAGGGGAAGAGCTAAGAAGACATTCCTACGTGCCGCCAAGGGGTGCTGGCAGACATTAACCTCTGAATTGCAGATCTCTATTACATTAGAATATATATATTTATCTAGGATTCCATATAAAAGTTGTGGGTAGAAGACCTTGAATATCTGTGAAACACATCACTTGTGACTGACACAAGTAAGCTATTGATAAAACTCCCAAGACAGATGCATTAGGCATGCTGCAAGTGGTTTTTGTTATGGAATCCCTTTCATGTTCTCACCCCCCACCCTCGGCCCCACGTCCATATTACTTATGCCGAGCCTTTAATGGATAAACAAAAACATCTGAAGGAACATCTCCTAGCATGCATGTAGAATTTGGGACGTATAATCTAGGCTACACATTGTGTGACACATTGATTGAATTCACCGCATCTGATATGGATCCTTGAGCCTCAGTCCTAACGTATATGAAGAAATAGGAGTGAGTAATTGGTGCCAGAACACGGCCGCAATATGGGTTCTTATGCAATACAGGCATTGTGTTTTATCATGAAATAACTGATGGTTCTTACCGATTTGATCCTCTGGAATCAAGGATTCAATTGGGGGGTCCAGTTCTGAGCTCTGGGCCAAGTAATTCTTAACTTGTGTCATAAATTGTCGTATGGTGTGCAGCATATCTGTGCTGGAGACGTGGCAGTCCTTATTCTCCTGCAGAAAACTGATGTAATCCTGGACGAGACACCCAAAATACGTACACTTGTCCCGAGACATGGCAACTATCTTCTTAATCATCTTCTTCTCTGGTGTCACCAAGGAACTGAAAACTCCGCTCATTTTGCGCAGGTGACTTTTCACAATTTTGGAGATTCCCAGAGACGTACTCCTTTTATTTTTGGACTTTACTGGTGGCGCGATGCTCTCCTGATCACTTTCTTCTTCACAATCCTCCAAGCTGTCACCTTCATAAAATGCGGGCACCATGCGGTCGTACTCGTAAGAGTCCGATGATGATGTAGAGATGCTCATGTCACTCAGGCGCTGGATGCGTAGGGTGCCCTGCATAGGGGAATTGCTGATCTGGTTCACATTCATGTTCTGCATTGGTTTCTGGGGTGGTGATTCTTCAGGTTGAGAGTCAAAAGAAGATGTACAGGAGCTATTAAGTGATGGGGTCTGGTCGCTGCTTTGCCACCTGTTAATGGTAGCCTGTCTCTTCAATCGAGGAGGGGGAATAGGAGCAGCAGTTTTAGGAGAGTCCAAGTTCCCGTGCCTTGTATTAATAAGTGTTTCTGGCATGCTTGGCTCTGACTGTACAGCTCTGGACAGCTGAAAATTTGTGCGACGACTGTTAATGTGAGGGGGTGGGGGCCTGGGAGGTGGTGATCTCGCCCTCTCTAGGCCATTTGCTTCTAGGGTCCTTGTGCTGTCCCTCTTCAAGCTTCCATCGGAGTCTTGGCTGTGCACTTTTAAGAAGAGAGGATTAATGAAACACAGAGCTCCGTTGGTCTGGCTACATTCCAGTTCTGAGGGCGTTCTGGTGCGGAGAGAATGCACTCCATTTATAAGAGGTAGATGATGTGACTGCCTCCTGACACTGCCTTGGGGGAGAGGCTTGGGAGAAGGTGGAGGATATTTTGGTCTGATGTTTGCAGAAGATTTCCAAAAGTCTTAAAAGAAAAAAAGAAGAAGCAGAAAACAACAATCATTGTGTGAAAGGAACATGTGCACAAATATGTATCTGGTACTAAATTAGTAGAATCGATAACTTTCACAAGTTTACAAGAAAATTAATCTAATCTATTACAGATGACACACGATCATTAGGGTGGCACAACATCATCGGAAAGTCAGTCAGTGCGGATTACTCATTATGGCAATATTTCACACTCCTGAACAGCAATAGCACAAAAAGAGGATTCAGAGATCCTCCAAAAATTCAGAAAAAACAGCAAAAAGGCAGAGATGCTTACCTGCCTAGGCCTCCAAACAAATGCACTATCAGGATGCAGTGGACCCATGTGGTTAAGATGGTGGCAGAATTACCGATGAGGCAACCACTCACAACCTACCAAACTAATGGAGAGGGGGTTCACACAAAGGAACAGCGCCACATACAAGTCATTTATGTGCAGTAATGAGCCAGGCAGCCACCCCCTCCATTAGTTTGGTAGGTTGTGAGTGGTTGCCTCATCGGTAATTCTGCACCAGTGTTGCCACATGGGTCCACTGCATCCTGATAGTGCATTTGTTTGGAAGCCTATGCCGGAAACAACCCCCGCTTTTTGCTGTTTTTTCAATACTTCACACTACAAACTCACAGAGAAGGGAAGAGCAGACATTCATACTATGTAGTATCAGGATTTGTCACTGGATTATATTCTTTAGTATCAGGACTTTCAGGTGGTGACATTGTCTAATTTCAGGACCTATTGTGTAGTATCAGGACCTGTAGATGCGTCACATTGTGTAGTATCAGGACCTGTAGATGCGTCACATTGTGTAGTATCAGGACCTGTAGATGGGTCACATTATGCAGTATCAGGACCTGTAGATGCATCACATTGTGCAGTATCAGAACCTGTAGATGCGTCACATTGTGTAGTATCAGGACCTGTAGATGGGTCACATCATGCAGTATCAGGACCTGTAGATGCATCAAATTGTGCAGTATCAGAACCTGTAGATGGGTCACATTATGTAGTATCAGGACCTGTAGATGGGTCACTTTGTGCAGTATCAGAACCTGTAGATGGGTCACATTATGTAGTATCAGGACCTGTAGATGCGTCACATTGTGCACTATCAGGACCTGTAGATGCGTCACATTGTGTAGTATCAGGACCTGTAGATGGGTCACATTGTGCAGTATCAGGACCTGTAGATGGGTCACATTATGTAGTATCAGGACCTGTAGATGGGTCACATTATGTAGTATCAGGACCTGTAGATGCGTCACATTGTGTAATATCAGGACCTGTAGATGGGTCACATTGTGCACTATCAGGACCTGTAGATGGGTCACATTGTGTAGTATCGGGACCTGTAGATGGTCACATTGTGCAGCATCAGGACCTGTAGATGGGTCACATTGTGTAGTATCGGGACCTGTAGATGGGTCACATTGTGCAGTATCAGGACCTGTAGATGGGTCACATTGTGTAGTATCGGGACCTGTAGATGGTCACATTGTGCAGCATCAGGACCTGTAGATGGGTCACATTGTGTAGTATCGGGACCTGTAGATGGGTCACATTGTGCAGTATCAGGACCTGTAGATGGGTCACATTGTGTAGTATCGGGACCTGTAGATGGGTCACATTGTGCAGTATCAGGACCTGTAGATGGGTCACATTGTGTAGTATCGGGACCTGTAGATGGGTCACATTGTGCAGTATCAGGACCTGTAGATGGGTCACATTGTGTAGTATCGGGACCTGTAGATGGTCACATTGTGCAGCATCAGGACCTGTAGATGGGTCACATTGTGTAGTATCGGGACCTGTAGATGGGTCACATTGTGCAGTATCAGGACCTGTAGATGGGTCACATTGTGTAGTATCGGGACCTGTAGATGGGTCACATTGTGCACTATCAGGACCTGTAGATGGGTCACATTGTGCACGATCAGGACCTGTAGATGCGTCACATTGTGTAGTATCAGGAACTGTAGATGGGTCACATTATGTAGTATCAGGACCTGTAGATGTGTCACATTGTGTAATATCAGGACCTGTAGATGGGTCACATTGTGTAATATCAGGACCTGTAGATGGGTCACATTGTGCAGTATCAGGACCTGTAGATGGGTCACATTATGTAGTATCAGGACCTGTAGATGGGTCACATTATGTAGTATCAGGACCTGTAGATGCGTCACATTGTGTAATATCAGGACCTGTAGATGGGTCACATTGTGTAATATCAGGACCTGTAGATGGGTCACATTGTGCAGTATCAGGACCTGTAGATGGGTCACATTATGTAGTATCAGGACCTGTAGATGGGTCACATTATGTAGTATCAGGACCTGTAGATGCGTCACATTGTGTAATATCAGGACCTGTAGATGGGTCACATTGTGTAATATCAGGACCTGTAGATGGGTCACATTGTGCAGTATCAGGACCTGTAGATGGGTCACATTATGTAGTATCAGGACCTGTAGATGGGTCACATTATGTAGTATCAGGACCTGTAGATGCGTCACATTGTGTAATATCAGGACCTGTAGATGGGTCACATTGTGCACTATCAGGACCTGTAGATGGGTCACATTGTGTAGTATCGGGACCTGTAGATGGTCACATTGTGCAGTATCAGGACCTGTAGATGGGTCACATTGTGTAGTATCGGGACCTGTAGATGGGTCACATTGTGTAGTATCGGGACCTGTAGATGGGTCACACTGTGCAGTATCAGGACCTGTAGATGGGTCACACTGTGTAGTATCGGGACCTGTAGATGGGTCACATTATGTAGTATCAGGACCTGTAGATGGGTCACACTGTGTAGTATCGGGACCTGTAGATGGGTCACATTGTGCACTATCAGGACCTGTAGATGGGTCACATTGTGCACGATCAGGACCTGTAGATGCGTCACATTGTGTAGTATCAGGACCTGTAGATGGGTCACATTATGCAGTATCAGGACCTGTAGATGGGTCACATTATGCAGTATCAGGACCTGTAGATGGGTCACATTATGCAGTATCAGGACCTGTAGATGGGACACATTATGCAGTATCAGGACCTGTAGATGGGTCACATTATGCAGTATCAGGACCTGTAGATGCATCACATTGTGCAGTATCAGAACCTGTAGATGGGTCACATTATGTAGTATCAGGACCTGTAGATGGGTCACATTGTGCAGTATCAGGACCTGTAGATGGGTCACACTGTGCAGTATCAGGACCTGTAGATGGGTCACACTGTGTAGTATCGGGACCTGTAGATGGGTCACATTATGTAGTATCAGGACCTGTAGATGGGTCACACTGTGTAGTATCGGGACCTGTAGATGGGTCACATTGTGCACTATCAGGACCTGTAGATGGGTCACATTGTGCACTATCAGGACCTGTAGATGCGTCACATTGTGTAGTATCAGGACCTGTAGATGGGTCACATTATGCAGTATCAGGACCTGTAGATGCATCACATTGTGCAGTATCAGAACCTGTAGATGCGTCACATTGTGTAGTATCAGGACCTGTAGATGGGTCACATTGTGCAGTATCAGAACCTGTAGATGGGTCACATTATGTAGTATCAGGACCTGTAGATGGGTCACATTGTGTAGTATCAGGACCTGTAGATGCGTCACATTGTGTAGTATCAGGACCTGTAGATGGGTCACATTGTGCAGTATCAGGACCTGTAGATGGGTCACATTATGTAGTATCAGGACCTGTAGATGGGTCACATTATGTAGTATCAGGACCTGTAGATGGGTCACATTGTGTAGTATCGGGACCTGTAGATGGTCACATTGTGCAGTATCAGGACCTGTAGATGGGACACATTGTGCAGCATCAGGACCTGTAGATGGGTCACATTGTGCACTATCAGGACCTGTAGATAGGTCACATTGTGCAGTATCAGGACCTGTAGATGGGTCACATTGTGCACTATCAGGACCTGTAGATAGGTCACATTGTGTAGTATCAGGACCTGTAGATGGGTCACATTATGCAGTATCAGGACCTGTAGATGCATCACATTGTGCAGTATCAGAACCTGTAGATGCGTCACATTGTGTAGTATCGGGACCTGTAGATGGTCACATTGTGCAGTATCAGGACCTGTATATGGGACACATTGTGCAGCATCAGGACCTGTAGATGGGTCACATTGTGCACTATCAGGACCTGTAGATAGGTCACATTGTGTAGTATCAGGACCTGTAGATGGGTCACATTATGCAGTATCAGGACCTGTAGATGCATCACATTGTGCAGTATCAGAACCTGTAGATGCGTCACATTGTGTAGTATCAGGACCTGTAGATGGGTCACATTATGCAGTATCAGGACCTGTAGATGCACCACATTGTGCAGTATCAGAACCTGTAGATGGGTCACATTGTGTAGTATCGGGACCTGTAGATGGGTCACATTGTGTAGTATCAGGACCTGTAGATGGGACACATTGTGCAGCATCAGGACCTGTAGATGGGTCACATTGTGCACTATCAGGACCTGTAGATAGGTCACATTGTGCAGTATCAGGACCTGTAGATGGGTCACATTGTGCAGTATCAGAACCTGTAGATGGGTCACATCATGTAGTATCAGGACCTGTAGATGTGTCACATTGTGCACTATCAGGACCTGTAGATGCGTCACATTGTGTAGTATCAGGACCTGTAGATGTGTCACATTATGTAGTATCAGGACCTGTAGATGGGTCACATTGTGCAGTATCAGGACCTGTAGATGGGTCACACTGTGCAGTATCAGGACCTGTAGATGGGTCACACTGTGTAGTATCGGGACCTGTAGATGGGTCACATTGTGCACTATCAGGACCTGTAGATGGGTCACATTGTGCACGATCAGGACCTGTAGATGCGTCACATTGTGTAGTATCAGGACCTGTAGATGTGTCACATTGTGTAATATCAGGACCTGTAGATGGGTCACATTGTGCAGTATCAGGACCTGTAGATGGGTCACATTATGTAGTATCAGGACCTGTAGATGGGTCACATTATGTAGTATCAGGACCTGTAGATGCGTCACATTGTGTAATATCAGGACCTGTAGATGGGTCACATTGTGCACTATCAGGACCTGTAGATGGGTCACATTATGTGGTATCAGGACCTGTAGATGCGTCACATTGTATAATATCAGGACCTGTAGATGGGTCACATTGTGCAGTATCAGGACCTGTAGATGGGTCACATTATGTAGTATCAGGACCTGTAGATGGGTCACATTATGTAGTATCAGGACCTGTAGATGCGTCACATTGTGTAATATCAGGACCTGTAGATGGGTCACATTGTGCACTATCAGGACCTGTAGATGGGTCACATTGTGTAGTATCGGGACCTGTAGATGGTCACATTGTGCAGTATCAGGACCTGTAGATGGGTCACATTGTGTAGTATCGGGACCTGTAGATGGTCACATTGTGCACTATCAGGACCTGTAGATGGGTCACATTGTGTAGTATCGGGACCTGTAGATGGTCACATTGTGCACTATCAGGACCTGTAGATGGGTCACATTGTGTAGTATCGGGACCTGTAGATGGGTCACATTATGCAGTATCAGGACCTGTAGATGCGTCACATTGTGTAGTATCAGGACCTGTAGATGGGACACATTGTGCAGTGTCAGGACCTGTAGATGGGTCACATTGTGCACTATCAGGACCTGTAGATAGGTCACATTGTGCAGTATCAGGACCTGTAGATGGGTCACATTGTGCAGTATCAGGACCTGTAGATGGGTCACATTATGCAGTATCAGGACCTGTAGATGCATCACATTGTGCAGTATCAGAACCTGTAGATGGGTCACATTATGTAGTATCAGGACCTGTAGATGGGTCACATTGTGCAGTATCAGGACCTGTAGATGGGTCACACTGTGCAGTATCAGGACCTGTAGATGGGTCACACTGTGTAGTATCGGGACCTGTAGATGGGTCACATTATGTAGTATCAGGACCTGTAGATGGGTCACACTGTGTAGTATCGGGACCTGTAGATGGGTCACATTGTGCACTATCAGGACCTGTAGATGGGTCACATTGTGCACGATCAGGACCTGTAGATGCGTCACATTGTGTAGTATCAGGACCTGTAGATGGGTCACATTATGCAGTATCAGGACCTGTAGATGGGTCACATTGTGCAGTATCAGAACCTGTAGATGCGTCACATTGTGTAGTATCAGGACCTGTAGATGGGTCACATTATGCAGTATCAGGACCTGTAGATGCATCACATTGTGCAGTATCAGAACCTGTAGATGGGTCACATTATGTAGTATCAGGACCTGTAGATGCGTCACATTGTGTAGTATCAGGACCTGTAGATGCGTCACATTGTGTAGTATCAGGACCTGTAGATGGGTCACATTGTGCAGTATCAGGACCTGTAGATGGGTCACATTGTGCAGTATCAGGACCTGTAGATGGGTCACATTATGTAGTATCAGGACCTGTAGATGGGTCACATTATGTAGTATCAGGACCTGTAGATGCGTCACATTGTGTAATATCAGGACCTGTAGATGGGACACATTGTGCACTATCAGGACCTGTAGATGGGTCACATTGTGTAGTATCGGGACCTGTAGATGCGTCACATTGTGTAATATCAGGACCTGTAGATGGGTCACATTGTGCACTATCAGGACCTGTAGATGGGTCACATTATGTAG
The DNA here is from genome assembly GCF_032444005.1 of Ranitomeya imitator. Lineage (NCBI taxonomy): Eukaryota > Metazoa > Chordata > Amphibia > Anura > Dendrobatidae > Ranitomeya > Ranitomeya imitator. Next base: position 95,824,212 of record NC_091286.1, read on the forward strand.
TATCAGGACCTGTAGATGCGTCACATTGTGTAATATCAGGACCTGTAGATGGGTCACATTGTGCACTATCGGGACCTGTAGATGGGTCACATTGTGTAGTATCGGGACCTGTAGATGGTCACATTGTGTAGTATCAGGACCTGTAGATGGGACACATTGTGCAGCATCAGGACCTGTAGATGGGACACATTGTGCAGCATCAGGACCTGTAGATGGGTCACATTGTGCACTATCAGGACCTGTAGATGGGTCACATTGTGCAGTATCAGGACCTGTAGATGCGTCACATTGTGCAGTATCAGGACCTGTAGATGGGTCACATTATGCAGTATCAGGACCTGTAGATGCATCACATTGTGCAGTATCAGAACCTGTAGATGCGTCACATTGTGCAGTATCAGGACCTGTAGATGCGTCACATTGTGTAGTATCAGGACCTGTAGATGGGTCACATTGTGCACTATCAGGACCTGTAGATAGGTCACATTGTGCAGTATCAGGACCTGTAGATGGGTCACATTGTGCACTATCAGTACCTGTAGATGGGTCACATTATGTAATATCAGGACCTGTAGATGTGTCACATTGTGCACTATCAGGACCTGTAGATAGGTCACATTGTGCAGTATCAGGACCTGTAGATGGGTCACATTGTGCACTATCAGAACCTGTAGATGGGTCACATTATGTAGTATCAGGACCTGTAGATGTGTCACATTGTGCACTATCAGGACCTGTAGATGCGTCACATTGTGTAGTATCAGGACCTGTAGATGGGTCACATTATGTAGTATCAGGACCTGTAGATGTGTCACATTGTGTAATATCAGGACCTGTAGATGGGTCACATTGTGTAATATCAGGACCTGTAGATGGGTCACATTGTGCAGTATCAGGACCTGTAGATGGGTTACATTATGTGGTATCAGGACCTGTAGATGCGTCACATTGTATAATATCAGGACCTGTAGATGGGTCACATTGTGCACTATCAGGACCTGTAGATGGGTCACATTATGTAGTATCAGGACCTGTAGATGGGTCACATTATGTGGTATCAGGACCTGTAGATGCGTCACATTGTATAATATCAGGACCTGTAGATGGGTCACATTGTGCACTATCAGGACCTGTAGATGGGTCACATTGTGTAGTATCGGGACCTGTAGATGGTCACATTGTGCACTATCGGGACCTCTAGATGGGTCACATTATGCAGTATCAGGACCTGTAGATGCGTCACATTGTGTAGTATCAGGACCTGTAGATGGGACACATTGTGCAGTATCAGGACCTGTAGATGGGACACATTGTGCAGTATCAGGACCTGTAGATGGGTCACATTATGCAGTATCAGGACCTGTAGATGGGTCACATTGTGCAGTATCAGGACCTGTAGATGGGTCACATTGTGCAGTATCAAGACCTGTCATTGGGTCAGTCACAAAAATTAAAGAAACAATCCATAATACACGTGATCCCGGTATTATAGACATACCATTATGGAGATTCCTATATATTTTACATGTAATAACATATTTTATTTTATCATTTTAACACATGTGTAGTCATGCAACTAAGTGACTTTTCTGCACTAGTAGTATGTACTATTTCATCATTTCACTATAACCTAGAGCGATCCTAGATATTCAGATAGTACCATGCAGTGACTTTATCTTTGCAGGTAAAGTTATGTGACTGCATGTCTTGGAGGCACACATCGTGTCACACCTTATTTACAATGAAAGTCATTGTTGAAAAAATCTTAATAAACACAATTTTTCATTGACGTGCATGGGAAATTCCCTTGGGTTTTTTTCAGTTAAACTCTCAGAAGATATTATCACCAACAAACCAACTAGAAGAAAGCCGGCATCGAAGTGAGAAAAAATACTTGGGCTACCCATTCCTGGACGTAAAGGTAGAGACATTGAAAACTATAAATTGTGCATCAGAGTTCATTGAGACAGATGTTTATTTACACTTTCTTATAATTAAAACTGATAACATGACTCTGGATGGGCTGGTTCTGGCTCCTTCCTGGTCAAGTCTGGGTTAAATTAGTCCGCCTCTCTTTGGTTCTGGGGCGGCTAATTAATGCTGGTAGTTCCTGGGTTCTGAGTCGGTTATACTTTAGTCTACTTGGTTTGAGATAGCTGACCCAGGTTTTTCCTCTGTAATCATTGTGCCACTGTGTGTGTGTGCCTTGCTGTGTATGACCCGGTTTGCCCCCTGACTACTGCCCCTGTTTTCTGCTTGGTACTTCTCTGTCTGTACTGGCTTTCTGACGCCTTGGCTTGTCTCTGACTAATCTGCTGTTTTGCCCCTTAGTACCTCGCTCCCGTCTGGCTCCCGACCCTTGGCTTGTCCTTTGACTACGTCTCTGTCTTAGTAGTCCGTGTCCTGCGTTTTCTGGTAGACGTTCCGTTCTCGCGTGGTAGCTCCGCCCCCATCGTCCCTGCAGTGATCACATGACCTGCTTAGTTCAGGTCCTGTGTGCACTGCGTGCCTCATTTCTCCCTCTCCCTGCGATCCCGCTAGCGCCCCCTTAGGCTGCCTCTCTACGACACCAGGCAGCGTCATTCCAACTGACAGTCATCATCACGTAGGATCTAGTCTCTCCTAGACGGTCGTCTCCAGAATATTACATGCTCAGCAGACTAGGTGTGCAACAGCAGCTAATACTTTCAGTTATCTGGGGCGGCTAAGGGCTGATGTCCTAAGCATGAAAGAGGGGGCCAATATCGATGGCCCCTTCTCAGGCTATTAATATCAGCCCACAGCTGTCTGCTTAGCCTTTGCTGGTTAGAATTTATAGGGGGACCTTAGATCATTTTTTTCTAGGGTCCCCCTAAACTAATCAGTAAAGGCTAAGTGAACAGCTGTGAGCTGTTATTAGCCCGGGAACCTTTTGGGATATTGTCCCCTTTCTCAGATTATTAAAATAAGCCCACAGCTGTGGGCTTTCCCTCTGTTGGTTATGAAAATTATGCGGGAGCCCACGCTTTATTTATTTTACACACATGTACACAGCTGGTGCTGACTACAACTCCCATCACTGTTGCCTGGTCGTGCTTATTGCAGGGAGACCAAGTGACAATGATCCGAGCTGTCTTCAGCACCCAGTAACAGTGCGAAACAGTACCGCTTTTTCCCAGGCGCCAATACATGACATACAGATGTAATCCACATGTCATCCTGTATTGCTAATAAAAAACTGACATGTCAGTGTTTTGCCCACTGACATACGGTTTGTGGAAACACACTGACATGTGCACTGACCCATTCATTTGAATGGGTCTACGTGTGTACAGTGCCTTGCGAAAGTATTCAGGACCCTGGAACTTTTCAACCTTTTCCCACATATCATGCTTCAAACATAAAAATACCAAATGTAATTTTTTTGTGAAGAATCAACAACAAGTGGAACACAATTGTGAAGTTGAACGAAATTTAATGGTTATTTTAAATTTTTGTGGAAATTCAAAAACTGAAAAGTGGGGCGCGCAATATTATTCGGCCTGTTTAACTTAACACTTTGTTGCGCCACCTTTTGCTGTGATTACATCTGCAAGTCGCTTGGGGTATGTCTCTATCAGTTTTGTACATCGAGAGACTGAAATTCTTGCCCATTCTTCCTTGGCAAACAGCTCGAGCTCAGTGAGGTTTGATGGAGATCGTTTGTGAACAGCAGTTTTCAGCTCTTTCCACAGATTCTCGATTGGATTGAGGTCTGGACTTTGACTTGGCCATTCTAACACCTGGATATATTTATTTGTGAACCATTCCATTGTAGATTTTGCTCTATGTTTGGGATCATTGTCTTGTTGGAAGACAAATCTCCGTCCCAGTTTCAGGTGTTTTGCAGACTCCAACAGGTTTTCTTCAAGAATGGTCCTGAATTTGGCTCCATCCATCTTCCCATCAATTTTAACCATCTTCCCTGTCCCTGCTGAAGAAAAGCAGACCCAAACCATGATGCTGCCACCCACCACCATGTTTGACAGTGGGGATGGTGTGTTCAGGGTGATGAGCTGTGTTGCCTTTACGCCAAACATATCGATTGGCATTGTTGTCAAAAAGTTCGATTTTGGTTTCATCTGACCAGAGCACCTTCTTCCGCATGTTTGGTGTGTCTCCCAGGTGGCTTGTTGCAAACTTTAAACAACACTTTTTATGGATATCTTTAAAAAATGGCTTTCTTCTTGCCACTCTTCCATAAAGGCCAGATTTGTGCAGTGTACGATTGATTGTTGTCCTATGGACAGACTGTCCCACCTCAGCTGTAGATCTCTGCAGTTCATCCAGAGTGATCATGGGCCTCTTGGCTGCATCTCTGAGCAGTCTTCTCCTTGTTTGAGATGAAACTTTAGAGGGACGGCCGGGTCATGGTAGATTTGCAGTGGTATAATACTCCTTCCATTTCAAGATGATCGCTTGCACAGTGCTCCTTCGGATGTTTAAAGTTTTGGAAATCATTTTGTATTCAAATCTGGCTTTAAACTTCTCCACAACAGTATCACGGACCTGCCTGTTGTGTTCCTTGGTCTTCGTGATGCTCTCTGTGCTTCAGAGCCCTGAGACAATCACAGAGCAAGTGCATTTATACGGAAACATTAATAAAAAAAACAGGTGGATTATATTTATCATCATTAGGCATCTAGGACAACATTGGATTATTCAGAGATCCACAATGAACTTCTGGAGTGAGTTTGCTGCACTGAAAGTAAAGAGGCCGAATAATATTGCACGCCCCACTTTTCAGTTTTTGGATTTCCACAAAAATGTAAAATAACCTATAAATTTCGTTCAACTTCACAATTGTGTTCCACTTGTTGTTGATTCTTCACCAAAAATTTACATTTGGTATCTTTATGTTTGAAGCATGATATGTGGGAAAAGTTTGAAAAGTTCCACTGGGCCGAATACTTTCGCAAGGCACTGTAAGTGTCTGCGGTATGTGTGAATGCTGTCGCCACACGTATTGCAGACATTGACTTGTGAAGGGGGCCTTATGGAGATATTCATCTTTAGAATGGTTCTATTAGAGAATACCTCTGTAATGCTGGACTCCGATAAAGCATGGCACATCTGCACTTCTATATGCCAGCAGATACTATGGGTGCTGGATTATGCCTGTGTACATCCAGGAGTTTGTAGGGAGCGCTAATACACTAGTGATCATAATACCTTAGGTTGCACGTACATCACATTAGCACAATCTACAAATTATGTATGCCAGGGAATATTACTATAGAGTGAATGCATACATACCAGACCAAGAACAGCTTTTATTAAGGCTCACTCACATCGGTGTATAATACGGAGGAGTGCTATGCGAGAAAATCTTGCATTGCACTCTGACCAGTATTATTCAATGAGGCAGAGAAGATCTGTAAATTTATCATGCTGATTCTGGATGAGAATAACATCACAGCATGCTACGATTGGCAGCGTATCTCACATGGCAGACACCCATTCAAATCAATGGGGGCGATCAAAACATCGGACTGCACTTGGATGCCATCTTGGATGACAGCTTGCGGCAGAGGTTGAGCCGAGTGTCATTAGCACATCGCATCTGATGCTATACGCTAATGTGACCCTGGCCTAAGTAACATTTCAGGACAAGCGTATTGTCCTGGCAAGGAACACAGAAAGTATTTTGCAGGGCAGGCAAGGCAAAAGAAAGCTGAAAGCTCCTGTTTTTTCCAGCCTCAGCCCAGATCATCAGCTGCTTTTCCCCCCTCTCTTTGTGCCTGTAAACACACAGCTGCATGCGTGTGGATTGCAAGACTAGGAATTTAGCATAGTGCGTGGTCAGAAAGAAAAAAAGACATGCTGTGTGCTTTCATAGATTATAACCATGAGTAACAGGAAACTCTGCTAAGAAATCAAACATATGTCTGGCCTACTTGTAGGAGGCCCAAGACTGATGTAGAAGAGGAAAGACGAGAGCACTCAAATGTTTATCACATGCAGGCCAAGAAGGTTGTCAGAAAATCTGCTTTTTGTAAGTTTCTAAAGTTAGCTTCAGTATGGATATAGTTCCAGTTGCAGAAAAGAAACTACAAATTATTTGTGAAGGAAGTAAAACCGCACAGCTCTCCGTGCTACAATGTTTCTGGAACCCACCACTCACTTCTATGGTGGACCTGTCTAGTCTTACACAAGATTGATCTTCCTACACAGCGTTCATTCATCAAGTCACCATGGCTTGAAGTCAAGCTGAAGGCCCCTAATAATACTAAATAATATAGTTTATTTATTACAGTGTTCTGCGTTATTACACATTTTGCAAATTGGTGAGGTTCTATGTCCTGAGACTCCCACCGATCACTCAAGAAAGTGCACTGATGGGCGCTGTTCAGCACCGCCTATTCAAGGGAATGGTGAGTGCAATAAAACTGATTGCTAGAGGCATGAAAGAAAAACAGATGACACACAGATGGAAAAAATGGACATATGGACCACAAACAAATGAAAAATGGAGGAACCACGCAGATCTAAAATGTTCAGTTATGAGAAAATAATAGTGTGAATTTGGTTTACGTTGGCTTTTGAAGTGAGCTGCACAGCCAGGTACACACACACTGCATGGCTCTGTGCCGGTGTAAGCTTCACACTTGGCATTAACGGAAAGGTTACAATAATACAGTTAGAGGTAAAAGGGATAAAAGTCAGGTGGATTGGGTCTGTCCTGACCCCCGCCCTGCTGGCTGAGGCAGCGGACTGATGGAGATTTGGTCACCCATATACTACACTTTCTGCGTTCACATATTCTAAATATCTTAGTTTTAACATTAGGTGATAATTTGTTTTAATTGGAAAACCATTGTAAGAAATTCATAGTTAAACATTGACCGAGTTGTAGATGTGATTTGTTTGCTTAGGTACCCAGGTCTAAGGGCTTGTTCTTATGCTGGTCAACCGGCCAATTGGCTACACAGAAGCCAATCAGTGGTCGTTTAATAGGCCGGATGCCTTCTCATGTGCACAGATAGATCATTATAGCACATCCTATTTACACATGGGTATGTGCTGCTTAGAACGCGGGAACAAGGATTCTATAGCAAACTTTAAAAGTAATTTCCCTTGGCAGCCATGTTTTTGCTTGTTCGCTGAGTGATTGGCAGCCTACAAGACACTGGGCGATTATCGGAAAACTCGTTCACAGAGATCACGCAGTGTAAATGCTCCCTAAGCTTAGGCCTCATACACATGGCATAGGTACTGTGCAGCACAACAAAGGAGTTGGCAAGAACGCCTCGTGTCTCCATCATGTCCTGCATGGACAGAGCTAGTCTCCATGCCTTGAGTCAGGTGCACCTCCATGAGTGTCCTCCTACAGCTCCGAACAGCATGGGACCTTACACTGGGGAATAATAATGAATAAATTCACTCACCGATCCCCAGTTGAGAAATATCTTCAAGTTCAGCATCTGACTTGGCTTTGGCAATGGCGTGAGGCAACTTCAAAGTAAAGGGAAGGACATCCCTGGGGGTAAAGACAAGTAAAATGGAGCATTACTACATATATTTTGAGCTTTTTTTTCATACAGCCACTTTACTGATCATGTGTTTATACAGTTTACACATGTGAATAGGTATTTAGTAGATGGGCATGAATGATGTTCACACTAGTGCAGTTTTGCTGGTGTTTAACATAGGACCAGCAGTGCGCAATTTACATACAATGCTCATCAGTGTTTCTTAAATTTCGTTAAGGGCTCTAATTTCTCCCAAAAGAAATTTCATACAATGCTGTGACATGCCGGCTAAAGCCGTAACAGGCTGCAAAACACATCACAAGTTCTCGGTGGCCACAAATACCGTAGATACCTATGGTCCAAACATTCATGACAGAGTATCGCAAAAAAACATTTTATTTTTATTTTTTAAAGCTTGCAAAGTTGTCCACATGCAGCACAAATAAAAAAGGAAACATCTGTACAACATGCAGAATATACAAAGAACACCCATTGCGTGCACATACTGCCATGCATTGTCGTGTAGTACACAGCCACAGTACCAGGTAAAGTCATACAATTGTAACATAGAGCCAACAAGCACCTACATAAGGCTATACGTGTGCCCACATATTGGCCAACAGTGCCCAGAGAATGCCTGCCTCCTTGACTAAATGTCATCAAAGCGCATTCAAATGTTGAACCATAATTGTGAATTGCGTGAACATCGTCAAAATTGTACATACAGTGGCATATAAAAGTTTGGGCACCCTGGTCAAAATTACTGTTATTGTGAATAATTAAGCAATTGAAGATGAAATGATCTCCAAAAGGCCTCAAGTTAAAAAATGTCTAATTTCCTTTGCATTTTAGGCAACAACAAAAAAAATCATCTTTTACAATTTAAAAATTATAATAAAGAAAATTGGCCAATGCAAAAGTTTTGGCGCCCTGCACGCAGCTTGTATACACTTTTTGTAGCCAGCCAAGAATCTTTCAATTCTTTTTTGAGGGATTTTCATCTATTCTTCCCTGGAAACTTCTTCCAGTTCTGTGAGATTCCTGGGTTGTGCTGCATGCACTCCTATTTTGAGGTCTAGCCACAGATTTTCAATGATGTTCATATCAGGGGACTGTGAGGGCCATTGTAAAACCTCCAGCTTGCGTCTTTTGAGGTAGTCTAATGTGGATTCTGACGTGTGTTTAGGATCATTACCATTTGTAGAAGCCATCATCTTTTCAACTTCAGCTTTTTTACAGATGGTGTTATGTTGGTATCAAGAATTTGTTGAAATTTCATTGAATCCATTCTTCCGTCTACCTATAAAATGTTCCCCGTGCCATTGGCTGAAACACAACCCCAAAGTATGATTGATCCACCCCAATGCTTAATGGTTGGCGAGATGTTCTTTTCCCGAAATTTTGTGAACTTTTTTCTCCACATATACTTTTGATCATTGTGGCCAAAAATTTCTATTTTAGCCTCATCGGTCCACAGGACTTACTTCCAAAATGCATCAAGCTTGTTTAGATGTTCTATTTCATACTTCTGATGCTGAATTTTATGATGAGGACGCAGGAGAGGATATCTTCCGATGACTCTTCCACAAAGGCCATATTTGTGCAGGTGTCTCTGAACAGTAGAACAATAAAGTAGAACTAAATATTTTTGATTTGCCTCTCTAGCAATCATACGAGCAGCTCTCATTGAAATTTTGCTTAGTCTTCCAGACCTTATCTTGACCTCCACTGTTCCTGTTAAGGTACCTTCACACTAAACGATATCGCTAGTGATCTGTGACGTTGCAGCGTCCTGGCTAGCGATATCGTTCAGTTTGACACGCAGCAGCGATCAGAATCCTGCTGTGATGTCGTTGGTCGGGGCTAGAAGGCCAGAACTTTATTTGGTCGCTGGCTCTCCTGCTGACATTGCTGAATCGGCGTGTGTGACACCGATTCAGCGATGTCTTCGCTGGTAACCAGGGTAAACATCGGGTTACTAAGCGCAGGGCTGTGCTTAGTAACCCGATGTTTACCCTGGTTACCATCCTAAAAGTAAAAAAAACAAACGCTTCATACTTACCTACCGCTGTCTGTCCCCGGCGCTGTGCTTTCCTGCACTCACTGTGAGCACAGCGGCCGGAAAGCAGAGCGGTGACGTCACCGCTCTGCTTTCCGGCCGCTGTGCTCACAGCCAGTACAGAGAAGCAGAGCGCCGGGGACAGACAGCAGAAGGTAAGTATGTAGTGTTTTTTTTTTTTTTACTTTTACACTGGTAACCAGGGTAAACATCGGGTTACTAAGCGCGGCCCTGCGCTTAGTAACCCGATGTTTACCCTGGTTACCGGCATCGTTGGTCGCTGGAGAGCGGTCTGTGTGACAGCTCTCCAGCGACCAAACAGCGACGCTGCAGCGAACCGGATCGTTGTCTGGATCGCTGCAGCGTCGTTTAGTGTGAAGGTACCTTTAGCTGCCATTTCTTAATTTACATTTCAAACTGAGTAAAGAGAAACTTAAAAACAATCTGCTATCTTCTGATAGCCTTCTCATGCTTTGTGGGCCTCCACCATTTTCATTTTCAGAGTGCTAGGCAGCTGCTTAGAAGAACCCACGGCTGCTATTTTTTGGCAGAAGGTTAGAGGAGGCTGGATTTTTATGAAGCTGGGAAATTTTCATCACCTGGCCTTTCCTAATGATGATAGTGAACAAGCTATAACCCTAACAGTCTAATAAAGGTCTGAAACCTTGGTCAAAGTTATCTGAGCACATGTGTCATGATTGACTTTAGGCCTTTTAGAGATCATTTCATCTTCAATTTGCTAAACTGTTCACAATACCAGTCATTTTGACCAGGGGTGCCCAAACTTTAACATGCCATTGTAGCTGTCAAGGAGCTTTCGATACAGCTCTGGATAGATCATTTTAACGGCTAGGGGAATTCAGTTGTAAATACTAGTTATTTAGGAAAATTTCTATTTCCAGAGGTATTTGGCTGCTTGAATACAATGCAGCAACAAATGAGGCGCAAGAAGCGAACCATAGCCAAACTGCAGAAACTACTGTAAAATCTGCTTGGAAATACCAGCATTTTCAGTGAATTGGTGGGCTTCTTATACAGAATCGGATGTCCCTAGAAAAATAATATAACATCACGATACAGTGGACTTCAATGCTCCAGTGTCCACATTCAATTAAGACAGAAATCCATAGCAAAACCGCAATAAATCCGTGACTAACGCGACACTCAGCAGTTTAATTAAAACTTCCACTGAAATACTTCTAGTAATGCTTTCCAAGAATGACTTCTTTATTAAAACCATGATGGCAATCACTTTAAAAATGGGGGAAAAAAATCAAGATTTATTTGCATGGAGATTTTGCACCCATAGAGTGAACTTAGCCTTTAAGCGGTCTTAGCACATGGATAGTAGATTGCACAGGTTTATGCACGGCTGCACATAGGAGATTTTTAAAATATAAAATATATTATCCAACCTAAGACAACATGTGGAACTTAGTAGTTTTATGTATACTAAATAACGATGTGCGATAATAAGTTTATAGGCGCCTTATCCCTCAGTTATTGGCACGCATATAAATTTCAGTAAAGCTTTCATGGCTGCATTATGTCATTTCTCTATAAACACTGAGGTCAAGTAAGACGGAGCAAGCGCTGCGTGCTTCCAAAATGCTTTTTCTACCTACAGTACCAAGTCCTGCTTATACACAGCATGAAACGAAAAGTTTATTTGAGGTTACTTAGGATGTGCCGTCCAAAAACATCATTGTATAGAGGAGCCTGGAAGCAGTCCAAGAGCTTGGAACAAATGTGCATGAATGAAGAGTTTCTGAGGTCACATCTTCGTGTCAGGCAACCTGATCACAAAGAGGAACTCTTCATACTGCTGGGGATATGTAGGATAACAATGATCTGATCCTGAGAAATATCTCCGTTATATTCCGCACCGTAGCGAGATATCAGCAACCATTGCATGTTACATATGGAGGACACAAGAGACATTGATGTTGTAGCCTCTACCACCTGAAGTATCTAAGGACCCTCCTCCGAACCAATCTGCCTCCATTCTAAGATATAAAAAGTACTAATTACCCATAGTTTAGGTTTCTCACAGTGTGAGATGTAAGGACACAGCTCTGATCTGGTCTAACCCCCTGCATGATTAGGAATTGCTGGGAGGTTGGAGCACACAGATGGTACAGCACAGCTGAGTTTAGCAATGTCACATTACAGATCGTTCTATTAGCTCTCCTCTCATAGCATTGTCAACTCTGCTGTACTGCCCGTCTCCCCACTCTGCCTTACCGGAGATAACTCACAATACGATGTGCAGAGACGTGCTCAAATCAACTGATAGAAATGGTTTTAACGTGACACTCCTAAACTCAGCTATGCTGCCCCTTCCTGCACAGGAACCCTATCTGAAAGGTGTGAGTCATCTGTGCTTTTTAATCATGCAGGAGATTAGACCTGGAGATCGGGGCTGTCTGTCACTATACATCTCATACTCTGAAAAACCTAAACTATTGCTATTTTTCTGCTTTGTTGTTGCCTGCTTATGATTGTGCTTATGATTGATTAAGAGTCAAAAATGGAAAAGCAATACCGGCGACACCATGTGAAAATGATTTGGCAACACAGACTTGGATTTACTGAAAATTAACTCATTCAGGGCCAAAAACTTTGATTGCTAAAATATCTGCAACAGATAGGCAAAATAAAAAACATGTTTTATTCTGCTCTGCAGCCACTATTATATTGTATGTACAGTTCAACATGAAAAAAATTGGTGAAAGGTCGTCTTTAAGAAGGATTTTCCAATTGTCGAATTTCTAGCTAGAGGCCCAACTCCCCCAAAACAGAATCGCAAAGCGTCAATGTTATGTCAAAAAACCCGGAGCTCCCTGACGGCACTCACTGCTGCCATCTTTGTGCTCCTGCCACAGACTTGAGGTCAGCAATGTTGGTGGTGGGTCTTCCATGATATTGTCATGCCACGCTTGTCCCCCTCAGCCAATCAATGGCCTCTTTTGGGCTGCGGCACTCTTACTTTCCACAAATGAATGCCAGACAAGAGGAATATGGGAGAGCGCAGTAGCCCAATAGTGGATGATGATTGGCTGCAGGGCTCACGTGGAATAACAATGCCATGCGAACACTAGCAAACCTGGCGTCAACATTCCTGAAGTTAATCCAGTGCAGGAGGTATATTATTATTTTACTTTGTCTAGGTAGTGGACAACCCCTTTAAGTATAGCAATATATATAAATATATATAGTTTAAGTGATCAATCAAACCCTAGGAAATCTAAAAGATGAAGTGAAATGAAGTAAAATTTAAGATAAAATGAAAATCTGACAGTCCCATGATGTAGGCTCAGAGGCCCTGATTCCAGTTGTCAGTTACGTATTGCGTTGCTTCCTGCAAATTTGATTAAATCAGTGTTTTATCTGCTGCAGATCTAGCAGCACTCTGAATACTGAGCTCTGTGTAACCCCGCCCACACCACTGATTGGCAGCTTTCTTCCTATGCAGTGTGCACAGAAAGCAGCCAATCAGTGGTGAGAGAGTGGATGTTATACTGAGCTCATGAATATGTAGGACTGCTTGGCAACAGATTTACTAGTCCTCTCATGATATAATCTGTTTATAAAACAGTGATTTTATCAAAACTACAGTAACCAGTCCACTAAGTGATGCATCACTGGAATCAGGGTCTCTGCCTCTACAACATGCTGCTCTTTAATTGGGTGGAAAAAACCTAGTGATAGATTCCTTTAAATTCTTAGGCTACGTTCTCACAATGAGCTTTTGATGTTACAGATTTTCAGCAACCATTAACCCCTATCTGACCTTGGATGGGATAGTATGTCCGAGGTCATATCCCCTGCTTTGATGCGGGCTCCGGTGGTGATTCCGCATCAAAGCCGGGACATGTCAGCTGTTTTGTACAGCCGACATGTGCCCGCAATAGCGGCGTGTGGAATCGCGATCCACCCGCCACTATTGGCTAATTAAATGCCGCTGCCAAACGCTGACAGCGGCATTTAACTACCGCTTCTGGCCATCGGGCCGGAAATAAGCGCATCGTTGACCCCCGTCACGTGATCGGGGGTCAGCGATGCGTCGGCATGAAAACCAGAGGTCTATTGAAGACCTCTATGGTTGCTGATGCCGGCTTGCTGTGAGCGCCACCCTGTGGTCGGCGCTCCTAGCAATGCAGTAATTCAGCTACATAGGGGCGATCTGAGCATCGCTCCTATGTAGCAGACCCGATCAGGCTATGCCAGCTTCTAGTCTCCCATGGAGGCTATTGAAGCATGGCAAAAGTAAAAAAAAAATGTTTTAAAAAATATGAAAAAAATTAAAAAATATAAAAGTTTAAATCACCCCCCTTTCTTCCCATTCAAAAATAAACCTACACATATTTGGTATTGCCGTGTTCAGAATCGCCCAATCTATCAATTGAGAAAAGATTAACCTGATCGCTAATCGGCGTAGCAAGAAAAAAAATTAGAAACACCAGAATTACCTTTTTTTGGTCATGCGACATTGAATTAAAATGCAATAACGGGCGATCAAATGAACGTATCTGCCCCAAAATGGTATAATTCAAAAAGTCAACTCGGTACGCAAAAACTAAGCCCTCACCCAAACCCAGATCACGAAAAATGGAGACGCTACAGGTATCGGAAAATTGCGCAATTTTTTTTTTTTTTTAGCAAAGTTTGGCATTTTTTTTTACCACTTACCGGTAGATAAAAAATAACCTAGACATGTTTGCATTTTTGGTATCTATGAACTCGTAATGACCTGGAGAATCACAATGGCAGGTCAGTTTTGGCATTCAGTGAACCTAGCAAAAAAGCCAAACAAAAAACAAGTGTGGGATTGCAGTTTTTTTGCAATTTCACAGCACTTGGAATTTTTTTTCCCGTTCTCTAGTACATGACATGCTAAAACCAATGATGTAATTCAAAAGTATAACTTGTCCCGCAAAAAATAAGCCCTCACATGGCCATATTGACATTAAAATAAAAAAGTTACGGCACTGGGAAGGAGGGGAGAGAAAAACGAAAAATCGAAAAAAGCTGGGGTCATGAAGGGGTTAAGTAAAATAGGTTACCTTTTTGTTTTTCTAAAAAGCAGAGTAAAAAAAACTCATCATGGGAATGTAGCCTTATTGTTAATGCATTGAAACATTGAAAGAAAAAAAAATGTCATATATATGAATGGAAAAAAAGAAGGTTTGTAATACAAGGTGCAGTGAGTTCGCAGTGTGATTCATTGTTCCGTCGGAATGCTACGCGCCATGACCCAGCTTCCTGGGTGCAGGAAAGTCCCTTGTGAGGTGGAAACTTGGATCACATTTCCACCTCTGATGGCACAAACCTGTCATTAGCCGTCTCGGCCTAATGAACACAAGGGAGCATCGGGGGCAGATGACCCCATGTCACTTCCTTTCATAGGAGCTGATATTATTACATCTTTCCTTGGTCTACAGCCCAGACCAGCATTATCCTCATGCGGCCGACCATGTGCGCTCATCGCAGCCATTCCTGAACAGCAGATTCCAGTCCAAGCTCATAATAAAGCTTTTACTTTACAATACAAGCCTCAGATTGTTATCACAGCACATAAAATTAGTAAGAATGAACAATAACATGAACAGCAGATATTAAATGGAGCACTGGGCAAACATTACAATAAACAGCCAATTCATCAAAATAAGCTCTAACTGAGCCATTCAATTCTGCGGCCTTTATGGTCCTATTACCCGATAGTGAGTGAACTTTTCACACTAGATAACACATGGCTCACTAGCACTTTACTACACTGATCTTTTTCTATCTTTGAGGGAGGAGACCATTCATACACAGATTCCTCCCCAGTTCTGCTGACTGCTCTTGGAAACACAAAGCACGAATACCCACACTGGACCCATGGAGCATCCAACTACTAATTTTTCTCGGCACAGACTGTAATAGGCGCTGCAGAGCAAAATACAATGTGATTTATTTTATTTCACCTCTCCATTGTGGAGATATTGGCGATCAAATTAACTGTCATCTAAACAGTTAATTCTTTTTAAAGACTAAGTGGGCGTTACCAGAGAGATTTCACTGGGGGCGTGTACTTCTCCGTCTTTCTGATGCTGACCAATCATAAGCCAACACACAATAGCTCAGAACAGGCTGCAGACATGAATTCACATCCAGTCTGCTCTCCTCAGTACAGTGTGGTAACAGGTGCTGGAGCACAGCAGATCTGAGTGTGATGAACTGACTGCTTTCATTTCTCATCTCTGGCAATCAGTTTGGAGGGAGGGGCAGAACAGGAGCGCGGAGTCTCGTTACAAACACTTTAAAAAGGTTTTCTTAAAAAAAAAAAAATACAAAATATGAAATATACTGTATTTACTAGGCTATCAAGCATTAAATTAAGATGGAGGTGTGAAATGGTGTAACAGCTTGGCTTAGGCTGGTCATAGACTTTAGACTTGTTAAACTTGTTTGATTGACAGCTATTATATCCTCAGGAGGGCTGGTCTTGTTGTAGATCCTATATCTTAGTGACTAATGACTTTTGTGATCACCAGGCGGAAGGAGTGTGTTGACCATCTTTTGCTGAAACTGAGGTGTTACACACCACCCTGGGCCATGCCACCTCTTTCCACCCACCAATCCTCATTTTGAATGATTATAATGCAGCCTAACACTGTGTGCTTTAAAGAGAAATTATCAGAAAATGAGCTATTATTTAAATTATGTTCTTGTGCTAAATATATTTTTTTCAAATATTTTTGGGAAATTGTTTTTCATATCACAATCTGCATTAAAAATAAAAATTAGAAATCTTGCAATTTTCACACCGGCCTTTGGGGGTCAACTGTGAAATTGCATGCTGCGATTGGTGCATCGTGTGACAGGTGTTGCCTGTCATTGTAATCTCGCCTCTGATGATAATGAGCCTGCTGAAAGCTATTTTTGAAAAGACAAGAAGTCTAAAAAAGTCCAAGCGGGCACTGTGAAAAGTGCAAGTTTACAAGTGTGTTTTTTTTATAACAAAAATTGCGATCTAAAAAAAACCAATTGGCAATTATTATTTTTTTTTATTTTGTAACACCAAAAAAACAGATTTAAACAATAGAACTTTATGTCGTGATCATGAAATGGGTAGTTATATAAAATTTACTGGGCTTATTCAGAGAAGGAAATTGGGCCTAAAGTTGGTTGTGGGCTCTCGGGTAAAATGAGAACACTTTGGCCATATTTTTGCATTGAACTATGTGTATTTTTCTCAGATATTAGTAAAATTAGTGCTAAAGCTAAATGAGAAATCTAGTGCTGTATAATACATAGAACATGCACAAAACACTCCTAACGGGGCTGTCCAACAAGACACTTGTTGACAACAGATTGTTTCAATGGAGGAAGTTGCAGGCAGTCGCACATTTCCACTGCAGTGGCCTCTAGAGGGGATCTGTGGTATTACATGGCGGCCATTTAAATGCCTTGTGCTACAAGGATGGGTCAGGTCCTCCATAACTTATCTCACAGAGTAGTCCTCCTTTCCATCCTTTTAGATTAGAAATACTACGTGTATTGTCTTCAAAATGAAAAGTAGCTGTCTTCTATATTATAATAAAAGAGACAAAATGGACTTGTTTGCCATGTATGTGGGTGTCTGAATATACCATAGGTAAACTCAAATGTATCTTACCTGCTGATGCAGTAAAAAGCCACAAGCCTAAAAACATCCGCAAAGCTGATTCCTGATCCTTCCAAGGAAAAAGCTGGGGAGACAAAAGATAATGGACACCATATAAGACCACAAACAAGATGAGGTTAAATCAGATCCTGGTGTTTTTCCGCAGAGAGTAAGCAGTAATGTTTTGCAACTATCAAACAAAGCAGTGTTCTCCTAATTGAAAACAACTGTGCCGCGCGCAATTCTTTGCCAACAGAGTAATTCTGCTAAATATAAGGAGCCGGGAATGTATGTCCCTTTTCCTCATTCCTGGAACATTCACTCATCCTTGAAAAATGGGTCAAAACAGATCAGAGTTGCACAATGAAGAAGTTAGAAAACAAAACAAAGGGCTCACATGATCCTCCATTCAGTCTGGCTGAGTCCATACAAATGTGGTGCTGGCAGAGGTCTGCAGTAGTATTGGGGCCACTTCACAAAGGATGTTTACTGGTTTGGTCACGGCAGACAGATGCGCCATAATAGCAAATGGGAGGTTAGGAAAGTTGCATTTAGACATCTACATTTTTTCCGTTCTCTTGTTGTGTGGAAACCACTCTATCCTATTTCTTCACTAACCAATGGCAAAAAACCTCAATCCAGATCATAACAAAAATAGATGTGAAATGAAAAAAGAAACAAATATATTTATGCATAAGAATGCTCGCTCCATGCTCCCTCTGCTCGATCGTGTCTGATGGATCTTAGCAAACAACATCGTCCGATAATACACAGTATTGCATCTACAGGTCATACACAGGGTTAATCTCTACCATGGAAAAGTGTCTACTTGCAAATGTGAAAAGATATGGGGCAGCAAGGTGGCTCAGTGGTTAGCACTATGGCTTTACAGTGCTGTGGTCCAGGGTTCAATCCCACCAAGGACAACATCTACAATGAGTTTGTATGTTCTCCGAGGGTTTCCTACAAGTACTCCGGTTTCCTCCCACACTCCAAAGACATACTGATAAGGAATATAGATAGTAACGAGACAGTGCAAATAATGTCTGTAAATCGCTGTGGAATAGTGGATACTAATGGGGACAGCGATGATAATGTCTGTAAAGCGCTGTGGAATAGTGGATACTAATGGGGACAGCGATGATAATGTCTGTAAAGCACTGTGGAATAGTGGATACTAATGCGGACCGCGATGATAATGTCTGTAAAGCACTGTGGAATAGTGGATACTAATGGGGACAGCGATGATAATGTTTGTAAATCGCTGTGGAATAGTGGAAACTAATGGGGACAGCGATGATAATGTCTGTAAAGCACTGTGGAATAGTGGATACTAATGCGGACCGCGATGATAATGTCTGTAAAGCACTGTGGAATAGTGGATACTAATGCGGACAGCGATGATAATGTCTGTAAAGCGCTGGGGAATAGTGGATACTAATGGGGACAGCGATGATAATGTCTGTAAAGCGCTGGGGAATAGTGGATACTAATGGGGACAGCGATGATAATGTCTGTAAATCGCTGTGGAATAGTGGAAACTAATGGGGACAGCGATGATAATGTCTGTAAAGCGCTGTGGAATAGTGGAAACTAATGGTGACAGCGATGATAATGTCTGTAAAGCGCTGTGGAATAGTGGATACTAATGGGGACAGCGATGATAATGTCTGTAAAGCGCGGTGGAATAGTGGATACTAATGGGGATAGCAATGATAATGTCTGTAAAGCGCTGTGGAATAGTGGATACTAATGGGGATAGCGATGATAATGTCTGTAAAGCGCTGTGGAATAGTGGAAACTAATGGGGACAGCGATGATAATGTCTGTAAAGCGCTGTGCAATAGTGGATACTTATGGGGACAGCGATGATAATGTCTGTAAAGCGCTGTGGAATTGTGGATACTAATGGGGACAGCGATGATAATGTCTGTAAAGCGCTGTGGAATAGTGGATACTAATGGGGACAGCGATGATAATGTCTGTAAAGCGCTGTGGAATAGTGGATACTAATGGGGACAGCGATGATAATGTCTGTAAAGCGCTGTGGAATAGTGGATACTAATGGGGACAGCGATGATAATGTCTGTAAAGCGCTGTGGAATAGTGGATACTAATGGGGACAGCGATGATAATGTCTGTAAAGCACTGTGGAATTAATGGTGCTATATATGTGGTTGGATACTGCAGAACAAATCTTCTAATTAGAGATAGACTATTTCCGATGCTATCCCTTAATTGTTAGTCCTCTTTCTCTACCTTTGATGAATTTTATACTCTGTTATTCTGGAGCTGCTCTGAAAATGAAAGTGGTCTTCTCTGGAATGTTGGGATTTGGGTTTAGGGTGTGTTAGGGTGCTGAAGTTGTGATACTTTGTCTATGTTTTATACTACGGAATTATGTCATTCATGTTATTTGAATGATGGAAAGTCTGTATTTTGGAGTTTTTCAATAAAAGTGATTTGATTTAAAAAAAAAAAAGGATGCTCGTTCGCGATAATTCGACTTTGTACGCATGCCAACATATTTGTCTGATGAAAGGATTATTTATGCAGCCTACAAATCATTGCTGATGGCAGCCCATCACTCTGTGTTAGCAGGGATTGCCTGATGACAATATGCATATGAATGATCATATTAGAGCCCATGGGGCTCTGAAAATCAAAAAGAAGATATTCACCTAACGGACCCCAATTCTACCTCCACACTCCTCGCTTCAACCAGTCAGTGGAAACGGATTGGCTGCAGCACTGACACTGATCTGGAACAGACAGTCTTCTAGGTCCATCTCTGGAATAATACTGCTATAGCCAATTAGTGGCTGCAGACTGGCTGCAATGCCCCGGCTGGACAGCATGGTTCCAGTATATACCTGGGTTTTGTCTATTTTTTTCACCACTATGGGCAATTTATCAAATTAAAACCCAGTAACCAAGCCTTTTTAACAATCATTTTGTCCCTTTAGGCTATATTCACACTTAGCGGTTTTTACCGCGGAACCGCCGCGATTTTGATGCTGCGGGTCCGCAGCAGTTTCCATAGCGTTTACAGTAACATGTAAACCCTATGGAAACCGCAAACCGCTGTGCACATGCTGCGGGAAAAACCGCGCGGGAACGCAGCGGTTTACAACCCGCAGCATGTCACTTCTTTGTGCAGAATCGCTGCGATTCTGCACCCATAGGAATACATTGAACCGCTTACTTCCCGCATGGGGCTGTGCCCACGTTGCGGGAAGTAAGCGGATAATGTGCGGGTGGTACCCGGGGTGGAGGAGAGGAGACTCTCCTCCAGGCCCTGGGAACCATATTTGGGGTTAAAAAATAAAAAATCTGGTTATACTCACCCTCTGATGTCCGGAGCTCCTGGGCGCTGCACGCGGCCGTCCGGTCAGAGTTGCTGTGCGACCAGGACCTGCGGTGACGTCGCGGTCACATGACCGTGACGTCACGAAGGGTCCTTCTCCCACAGCATCTTAGGAACCGGACCGCCGGGTGCAGCGCCCAGGAGATCCGGACATCAGAGGGTGAGTATAACCAATTTTTATTATTTTTAACACTACTATTGATGCTGCATATTGCTGCATATGCAGCATCAATAGTATAGGCGGAAACCCGCAGCGGAAAACGCGGAACAAACCGCGATAAATCTGCAGGGAGAACCGCAGTTGTTTTGCCCTGCAGATTTATCAAATCCGCTGCGGGAGAACCCGCAGGGACCCGACGCAAGGTGTGAACATAGCCTTATAATTTGTGTCATCCTGTGAGAAATGGGCCTTTATAAAAGTTTGGGCTCGAGTTTTGGTTTTCACAAAATTTGTTGCTGCAGTTTTTGTAGTTGGCAAATTACATTAAAGAAGCCTTCCCATTAACCTTTTCCCCCTAAACATGTGCATATGTGTATACATATTAACATGATCACTACAGCTACATACCATGTTTAGGAAAAAAGTGCATGGCAGGACTTCTTTAACTCTAGATTGTTATGAAGAGTAATCACATGACATGCAAAAAATTGCAGTCATTCCTTGCTATAAAAAATTAAGTTAATCACAAAAATCCCATTTCCACTGACTTTCAGCCCAGCTACTAAATTACCTGTTTATATAATTTCAGCAATCTTCTTGTTAGTTATTATTATTATTTATTTATATAGCACCATTAATTCCATGGTGCTGTACATGAGAAAGGAGTTACATACAGGGGAAAGTGTTAACAAGTACAAGGCAGCAGATATCACTCTGTCATGCTGATTGAATTATAGGAGCAGACTGGTTGCTTTACAAGGGGGCTGATGCTAGAAATCACCATCTCCTTTGTTAACCATGTTACCTCTAAGGAAATACATGCAGTCATCATTGCTTTGCATGAAAAGGACTTTACAGGCAAGGACATTGCTGCTTGTAAGATTACCCTTAATCGATCAATTATCAGATCAACAGGGACTTCAAAGAGGGAGGTTTAATTACTGTGAAGAAGGCTTCAAAGTGCAAAGAAAGTACAGCAAGTGCAAGAACTGTCTACTAATGAGAATGTATCAATTGCGCAGAGCTTGCTCAGGAATGGCAGCAGGCAGGTGTCATTGTATCTGCATGCACAGCGAGACAAAAGCTTTTGGGAGCCGTCTGGTATCAAGAATAACTCATACATATCCTCCGGTCCCGGCTCAGAATCCAGCCAATCCCTGCAGCGTATAGTGTGCGCGCAGTGGGGGGAATCATAAGTCTGCAGTCACACAGAGTGACTGCAGACTTATCGATTTGCTCCGGACAACCCCTTTAAGCTGACAAATATTACATATCGCTTGCATAATCCATGGGTTGTACAAAAGTATTGAAGCTGCTTTATGTTGACGGAAAACAAAACCTTATATGATCTCACAGTGTCAGTCAGATAGGTACAATGCAAACTACAGTACATCAGTGTGTAGGCACCATTGCTATTTTATACTGTCCATACATTACTCAAGCTGGGGCACGCAGACCCAAGAATCGCAGGTTTACTATGCCAGGGTTAGATATTCGAGAAAAAAGCAAAAAGACTAAAGCAGGCTCGCACAACCACAAAATGTAGAAAAATAATAAACATATTTATTAAACACCACAACATGAATAAAAACACTTAAAATGACAACAAGTGTATACAAAACACCCCCATAACATAATACAGTATCTGCAAAATACATATATATGAAGCGATATGCATAACCAGACAAGTAATTATATGCAGTACTGTGAGCTAGCAAACATTAGGGCCGAGACCAAAGACAAAGAAAGTATATGTACTAGGTCCCTACATTCCCTGCTGGTGAATAGGTGCACCAGAATGACCCCAAATAAATGATTAGAGATCCAGAGAAAGCCCACTATGAATTGCACATGTGGAGAGCAAGCCTAGATAAAAGAACAAGGCTCCCATATGAAAAAGACCCACGGCATCGCGCCAGAAATACTCAGCTGAGTCTGCAATAAGGCAGGTGGGAACAAAGAGGCTGCTGGGCTGCAAATAGCTCCACAAGTCCGCATGTGTCACATAGCCGGCTGATACCAAAGAAAGGGGGTGTAAGAGCGGAACCCCACGCGTATCGCCGCCGCAGCGGCTTCGTCAGGGGAAGACTTTCTTTGTCTTTGGTCTCGGCCCTAATGTTTGCTAGCTCACAGTACTGTATATAATAACTTGTCTGGTTATGCATATCGCTTCATATATATGTATTTTGCAGATACTGTATTATGTTATGGGGGTGTTTTGTATACACTTGTTGTCATTTTAAGTGTTTTTATTCATGTTGTGGTGTTTAATAAATATGTTTATTATTTTTCTACATTTTGTGGTTGTGCGAGCCTGCTTTAGTCCATTCTTTTTGCTTTTTTCTTGGTTATACTAATCATTGGACTTGGCTCTGCACCCCTGCTTTATACTGATATACGGCTGGAGTGCACCCTTCTATTTGCATATTGTAAGGGTTAGATATTTGCTGATGACTGTTCAACATTTAGTTGTGTTTGGACAAAACCTAAAAGACACATCAGAGCAAATCTCATCTGAGGCATGTTCGTAGGAGGAACAACTGTCCTCGGCATAAAGCGTCAGACAGAAAAAGATGCCAGACAGTGAATACCACACCCAACCTGTGCCAGCAAGGCTTATAAGAAAATTATTAATACTACGTTCACATATGCATAGTATTCTCTGCTGCACATTCAGGGTCAAAGTCACAAAACACGATACCTACACATTAGAAGAGGAAAGCTGTAAAATGCAAATTGCCTCTCCTGAGAAAAAGAGGACGCACTGATGAGGGCCAACAGCCCGAAACACCGTGTCTGAATTGAGATACTGATTTGGCTTTAATCCTAAGTCATATTGCACGACTCGTTAAAGGGTTGATTGTGACTTGTAGGATCGCTACTTCCAATAGGTGGCGCTATAGAGTTTAAGTCCTCTTTTTCTCAGAAGAGGCAATTTGCATATTATATTTCCCAGAGGAGCATTGCACGGCGAATAAGCCTCCTTACCTTGACAAGCCAGAGATGGTATGTCACTCTCTATAAGGAGAAACGATACCCCTTACTTAGTTATGTACTTTTAACTGTGTGTTACATGTTTGGTGAAGAAAGCAGAGAACCCTGCCTCAACCATGGTGCAAAAATCTACTATGGTCTTATTTTATGCCTTACAACTTGTCAAATACAAGTCTCCAGCATTTCAAGGGAACCTCTTGGATCATTTTGCCCCAATATACCACACCCATTGCCGAACAGGTCATGTAATGTGCATCCCCAACATGTTTCCCTAACGCTAAACGTTCGAGTATAACAGTTAAACCACTATTAAGTGTCCGCCGCTTTCTATGTAAATGGATGGTGCTGTATATTGGCTCAGTCATGCTCCTCTGCCCGGTACTGACAGCCGCACCAGATTGATTGATGGACTGGACTCCCCGACTGATGCCGCTCTTTGAGGAAATCCCGGCCTTGCGCGGTAACAGCCAGCTCCCCAGGTAAGAGCATTTAAGCTGGATAGAAAATGAAGCTGGGTGTACGGCTTCCACAACACGTGAAGATAGAAAATGAAGCTTGACCGTAGAGATGTCAACGCCAAGGCAATGGATGTCCTCGGAGAGTGGCGTAACATCAGGGCAATCCATAATTGTGATGGGTGTAACTACTAGGAGGAGGGTTACTGAGACAATATCCTGCGCTCCCCACACTACTAATAGCCAGGGATTTACATAGAAGGTGACTAATGATTAAGAGTTGTTTCATTCATATATACTGGAACGTTTAGCTTTACAGAGATATGTTAGGAAAGCACATTACATGACTTATACGGCAATGGCGGCAGGTTAGTGAGGCAAAATGGTGACAGGTTCCCTCTAAACGCTGCATTTGTGATACTAGAAGTTTTTAGAAAATCAACCGGTTTTAGTTTTTATGTTATGACACAGATTGAGTGATACCTTATAATTAGCATATGGGGTAGATGCTGCTGTAAGTATCTGACCAGCAACATAATACGTCACCAATTTACTATTTCATAGCTTTATATGCTTTTTTTCACTGTCCTAATTTGTAGAAAAAATGCGGCATAACAAATAAAGAAAAGTTTGCATTAAAAAAAACACATTAGTAATTGATAATTAGGAGGATAAATGAAAGGTTTCACTTACTGTAAGAACTTTCCCTAATCACAAATTCTTGGAACCAAGACCCAAACTCTTCTGGAACCCGAAGTGAGATGACTTTCTTCTGGAGAGCTGAAGATTTCCGCACCAAAAAGGTCTGTAATGTACAATTACAAATGAAAAGATGTCAAACTTCTAATATTCTGTATATGTCTTAAAATTATTATTGAGAGACCGATGTGCATACTATTCTTTTGCTCTACTTCCTTTCTCTGTCCTTCCTGACATCGGATCTTCAGCTCTTAGGATAAATACAACTACAGGGTGGGCCATTTATATGGATACACCTAAATAAAATGGGAATGGTTGGTGATATCAACTTCCTGTTTGTGGCACATTAGTATATGGGAGGGGGAAACTTTTCAAGAAGGGTGGTGACCATGGCGGACATTTTGAAGTCGGCCATTTTGGATCCAACTTTATTTTTTCCAATGGGAAGAGGGTCATGTGACACATCAAACTTATTGAAATTTGACAAGAAAAACAATGGTGTGCTTGGTTTTAACGTAACTTTATTCTTTCATGAGTTATTTACAAGCTTCTCTTTGTTTACAGCCATTGACACGTGAGGAGCCGATAGAAATTGTGTTGATGTCTGGTGAACGCAGTACCTGGATCGTTGCAGCAGATTTCAATGCAAGACACCCTACGCAAGAAAACTGTCACCATTCCCATGTTATTTAGGAGTATCCATATAAATGGCCAAATCAAAAAGTTGGCCTCATCACTGAACATAATGTTCTGAGTAAACTGAGAGTCATGTTCCAATTTTTGTTTTGCCCATTCTGCAAATTCAGAGATCTGGGTCACCAACCATTCCCTTTTCATTTAGGTGTTTCCATATACCGTATATACTCGAGTATAAGCCGAGATTTTCAGCCCCAAAAAATGGTCTGAAAGTGTCCCTCTCGGCTTATACTCGAGTCATGGAAGGTGGGGGGGGGTCGGCAGGTGAGGGGAAGCGACGACGGTCACATACTCACCTGCTCCTGGTGCTCCTGACGCTGGCCCTGTGTGTCCCATGGTCTCCGGCGCCTTCTTCCTCTGTTCAGCTGTTACGTGGTACCACTCATTAAAGTAATGAATATGGACTCCACTCCCATAGGGGTGGAGCCGCATATTCATTCTTGTAATGAGCGGTACCAGTGAACGCTGACAGAGGAAGAAGGTGCGGGCACCGGAGACCATGTGTCCGTGACAAGCTGCCAGGGACCGCGCCGGAGCAGGTGAGTATTTCATATTCACCTTCCCTCGTTCCAGCGTCGGCGCCCCTCTGTCTTCCACGTCCTCTGCAGTGACTGTTCAGGTAAGAGGGCGCAATGACATATTAGTGTGAACGCCGCCCTCTGCCTGAACAGAGACGGGACGCTGAGGAGCAGCGACGAGAGGTGAGTATGTCATTTTTTTTATTGCAGCAGCAGCATTATATGTGGCACATTGTTATATGGAGTGTCTATGGGGCCATAATTAACTGCATGGAGCATTATATGTGGCATATTTGTATATGGAGCATCTATGGGGCCACAATGAACTGCATGGAGCATTATATGTGGCACATTGTTATATGGAGCATCTTATGGGGCCATAATGAACTGTATGGAGCATTATATGTGGCATATTTGTATATGAAGCACCTTATGGGGCTATAATGAACTGCATGAAGCATTATATGTGGCACATTGTTATATGGAGCATCTATGGGGCCATAATGAACTGCATAGAGCATTATTTGTGGCCCATTTGTATATGGAGCATTATATGGGGTGCATTTTAATATGGAGCATCTTATGGGGCCCATCATGAACTGTATGGAGCATTATATGGGGCTCCTGATTCAATATGGATATTCAAAAACACTTAACCTACTGATGTCTCAATTAATTTTACTTTTATTGGTATCTATTTTTATTTTTGAAATTTACCAGTAGCTGCTGCTTTTCCCACCCTAGGCTTATACCCGAGTCATTACGTTTTACCATTTTTTTGTGGCAAAATTAGTGGGGTCGGCTTATACTCGAGTATACACAGTAAATGGCCCACCCTGTATTTTCTATCCATAATAAAATGGATATTCCCATCTGCAAGATCCTATCCCAATATGTAGTAGGTGTAATAATAATAATATTGGCAAATACCTCCAATTAGAAATGTAGTATAGTTTTTCTGATTTGCTATGTCTCTTTCCTCATGTGCAGACATTGCAGGACTTTAGGTATCCATAGTTACGACCACTAGCAAGTAGCTATTACTATATAGGTGGTCGTAACCATGGATACGTAAGGTCCTGCAAATGAGAAAAGAGACTGTGAATCAGAAAAACTATACTACATTTCTAATTGGAGGTGTATACCAATATTGTAATCATTACACCTACTATATATTGGGTTAGCATCCTGGAGATGGGAATACCCCTTTAAGCGTCGCAGAGGTGCAAAAGATTCAGATAACGATGACATCTGGCAATATGTTGGGCTTAGAGAAGAGTTAAGGAATGACACATTAGGGTCATGACATAATTTTACTGGCGGACCAGCACCAATATCACTATCAAAAATATTATAAGTGTATACTAAAACAGCTCACTTAAAGGGAACCTGTCACCAGGTTTGACCGATACGAGCTACGGCCAACCCCTTTCAGGGCTTATCTACAGTATTCTATATTGCTGTATATAAGCCCCCGATCCGACTTCTAAGAGAAGAAAAATAACTTTTTTTATACTCACCTGGGGGCGGTCTGGTCCAATGGGTGTCACAGGTCCTGATCCGGCACCTCCCATCTTCTTGTGATGCCGCCCTCCGGCTTGCTTCATCTGCGTCATCCACACAGTCTCCCCGGCATCATGCTCCGGCGCAGGCGTACTTATCTGTCCTGTTGAGGGCAGAGCAAAGTACTGCAGTGCGCAGACACCGGGAAAGGTCAGAGAGGCCCAGCGCCTGTGCACTGCAGTACTTTACTCTGCCCTCAACAGGACAAAGTATGCCTGTGCCGGAGCGCGATGCCGGGGAGACTGTGTTGATGACGCAGCGACACGTCATCCACATGAAGCAAGTGGGAGGATGGGGATCGTAAGAAGATGGGAGGCGCCGGACCAAGAAGAGCAACACCCCTCGGACCGGACCGCCCCACAGGTGAGAAGAATAAAAGTTATTTTTCAGGTCTTATAGGGTCTTATACGGTATACAGCAATATAGAAAGCTGTAGATAAGCCCTGAAAGGGGGTGGCCGTAGCTCGTATCGGCCAAACCTGGTGACAAGTTCCCTTTAAACTAAAGAAGTTAGTCATCCTACATTTTGCATCCTTGATATCTGAAAGGTTACCAACAAATGTCAGGAGCACCATAAGGTTCACAACCCCCCGCTGTGAGGCTAATCATAGAAGCCATGAGCTTTTACCATACTTACTGCACATACTTACACTTAGGTATCTAAAAAATAAAATGTCCTTATTTCCTCCATATAAAATATTGTAATATTAGTGACTTAAGCGTGGCTACCGGCTGTCACTTAAAGTTGAATGTGGTTCAGAAGTTCTAAAAAGATTGGTATCTCTACTATATCTCATATA
This sequence comes from Ranitomeya imitator, assembly GCF_032444005.1. Classification (NCBI taxonomy): domain Eukaryota; kingdom Metazoa; phylum Chordata; class Amphibia; order Anura; family Dendrobatidae; genus Ranitomeya; species Ranitomeya imitator. The sequence continues at coordinate 95,852,664 of NC_091286.1, forward strand.
CAGAGTTTGGATTCTACTTTGTACAAGAGTCATCATATTAATACATCAATGCAGAAATACCAGGAAAACACCCACTGATAAAGTGGCTTTTTCCATACTGTCATGTACACTTGTGACTGTTGAGGCTGGGGCACCGCCAGACAGCTAGCTTGTGCATGCAAGATAAAGCAGCGCACATACCGCAGTGACCCACATGCCAACATGTCTATTCACTACTGCAACAATTGGCATAGTTCTAGTTTACAACGGATCTGTTACCAGGTTTTACAGTACAAACTGCGTTTACCATCAAACAGAATGTGTGGACCTCATGAGGCTGGTGTATTTACCTTGGAAATCCATGTCAGAACAGTTCTGAAAGTTTATCTCAATCTCTGCCACCTAGCCTGGTTGACAGCTCCACAGTGTCCCTCCTGCTGCTGCGGAGATCTCACACCGCTCAGGACAAGATGCAGTTGTCAGACAGACTGGGTGAGCAGAGACTGAATATACTCGGAGTTATGAGAGGTTTCATTCTGTATCTGGACTTATCCTAAAATCAGGATTGCATTACCATTCTGATATGAATTTTCACAGTATTTACACCAGCGTCCTCAGGTCTACTAGACTTATCCATTGAGATGAAGTTTGTGTTCCTGTCGGGTGAGGGATGGTCGGCTCCCGGTGACGACTATCAGGGGATCTGACACCCCGTGTAAAAGTGGAATATTAATTCAACTTTTGAAAAATCAGAATACGAATAATCAGGACTTTGAGCGGCTGGATTTTTGCTGGGGAAATCAGAATACAGCCGATTCGAATCATCCATTATTTACCTTAAGACTGATTTATTTTTATCTTCGTGTTTATATTTTACTTACAAATGTTTAACATTAGGTGTTAACTTTTTGCACATATATCCAATACAATCACATTTATCACTACCCCTGCGGGGTCCTTATGAGACACCAAATTTGTTCATTTAATTATTGGACTAATAAAGTCTTTCATTTAGTATTATAATTTCACTATTAGTTATTCTCATATTATTTGTCCATATTCACATTAATATCACTAGCTCAGCACCAGTATTTTCTCCCTTCCCCCCTCTTATTTTTTTCTTAGACTTTTGCTTTATAATATACACTCCAATGAGTCCATTTCTTATAAATTGCACTACGGCACTTTTTATAGCACATAGCACTTTGACGATTTAGCACTTATGTTTTCTTCTGTACAGTCCCTCTTTAGCAAACCCATATGGAGTTCCGCACATTAATATATCATTACCAATGGGACCGCTGCGCATGCGCTGATCACAGACTTGGTTGGGTTATAGCGAGCGGTCTTCAGTGCGGTGGTGCGTCTACGTCATCTTACTAGATGACCTGGCTCTCCCACCCATGTGACCGCGAACTGTTCCCCTATTGGTGGCACGAGTCTGACTGATCGACGCATGCACCAATGCACTCCGTACCTCGCACTTATTTTTGCATTACATCAGCGCGGCGGGGATATTACTTCACCGGCGCACGCGTCGCTAATTAAGGAACTGCTTTTTCGTTTCTTTTTTCACATAGATCCCCTCGTCCTATCAGCACCATAGCCCTCAGTATTTAAACCGGCATGTCCCCCAAAAGAAGCATAGCGAAATGCGCGTTGGGGCAGAGGGACACCGGGGGATTTCCACGTGGCCAAAATCAGGTACATTATGCCATTTCCGTAGTAACAAATTTAGACAATGTTATTATATTGGTGCAGCTAATATGTGTATACAGTGGTAGCATTAGGAACATGACATTTGTCTCAGTTATCCACTTGCTGACATGCACATCAGTATAGCCATTACTAAAATAGGCACATGATGTATTTTTAAGGATTTCTTCCCAATATTGCCATTATTTAATTCATATTGTATGGATTACATACACTCAAGAATTGTTTTTTAGTACACTTTGGTCTTTATACCAATTTATACATTGTCTTACTTCTACCTCATTTGTGGTCATTGAATTGGCACACCCCATGGCATTTAGTTCCCTCTTTCATTGGATCTAGCACCATTTCAATTTGCATGTTTTTTAAAGGGAACCTGTCACCTGAATTTGGCGGGACCGGTTTTCGGTCATATGAGCGGAGTTTTCGGGTGTTCGATTCACCCTTTCCTTAGGAATTACCTGTGGGTACGGGAAAAGCTCGGTATACTCCTGATTAATTGAATAATAAATGGAGCAAAACTTCTATCAAAAGGGTGGAAATTTCCTTGAGAGAAGAAATGTATGGCAGGAGTCCAGCCCAATCCAGAGCGCTCCAGGAGTAACGTGAGCCAAGCTCAATTCTACCCTCAACAGCTCAGCACAACCTCAGCCCACAACATCCAGCGGCCTCACAGGTTCGACCGAAGTTCACAAACAGGATCACCTTCTGTGCCGAGGTCTCCGGGACTCTGGGCACGTTGGGAGGGTGCAGATCCTCCAGGGAGACACTTGCTTCTCTTATAAATAGAGCAGCCAGCTGATGTTGTGCGTGCAGTGCTGCGGCTGCAGCTGTCCAGGGCCGAAAATGTCCTAAAGTCCATCCAGAGGGAATTCTCACTTTTAATAATGTTCCATTGTATTCTCCAAATTGCTAACATTCGCAAGTAGCAGGTGCAGATCCACAGAAGTTGGCTCTAGGAGGCGGCATATATGCTAAGCACAGAAACTGAATATGCTTCAACTGGAACAGAATACTCCGAAAACTCTTCAAAAGAGTAGAGTACTCCTCTATCCACACCGGGCTGTCTGTGAGAGGTCACTTCCATCAGATTCTATGTACAATGGCTATCTCCTGTATCTCTTAAAGAGGACCTTCCAGCATATTTTTCATGTTGGACTGGACACACGATGCAATAGTTACCGCAAAGTGGAATAAAATGTTTTTCTTTATAAATTCACTTCTCCATTGTGGAGATATGAGCAATCAAAGTATTTGGTACCTAATGAGTCAAAAAATGTTTTAAGTCTAACTGGGTGTTATAGACACTTGATTCCATCTCACCCAGTTGCTCTATAATCATCCACCTGGGCCTCAGACACCGGCCTCACCCTGACCTCACATCAAGGAAAATGGAAAAAAATTGGAGTTCGGCTCAACAGGACTGGATTTTCCTTTTCTTTTTCAAAAGAAAATATAGTGCATACAATATATGACTCATGAGTAAGACTGCCTAGTGCAGTCGAAACGCGTCGACTGGGTCATGTCGACCATGTACATTTTTCTTTTGTATGAACTATATTTTCTTTTGAAAAAGAAAAGGAAAATCCAGTCCTGTTGAGCCAGACTCCAATTTTTTCTATTTTCCTAACTGGGTGTTATCAGGCAATTTTCACTGGTGGCGTGTACGTCTTCCCCCTGTATGATGTTGACCAATCATAAGCAGGCAACAACCCTCAAAGCAAAAAAGAAGAACACGACCCCATCATAGCTGAGAGCAGGGTTCTCAGTGTGTTAGACAGAAGTGTGATTACTGACCCACTCTATAATCAGGAGAGCTGATAGAAGAGTTTGAAATGTGACACAGCTAAACTCAGCTGTACTGCTCCTCCCCACACTAATGCAGGCTAGACCAGGAGATCAGGGCTGCATTAAATCTCACACACTGAGATCGCTGTTGTGAGCTACGATGTGGAAGTGTTCTTTCCTTTGAATTTTACTGTCCGCTTATGACTGGTCATCATACAGGGAGAAGAAGTACATGCCCCCAGTGAAAACTATCTAATAAGTCCACTTTGACTTACCGAAAATTAACTCATTACGACCAAATACTTTGATATTATCTGCACAACAAAAAAGCAAAAAAAAACAATTTTATTATTTACCACTATTACAACCTATCAAATAAAGTTGCACTCTGTAACGCTATAGCATGTAAACATGGAACCTATCCTAACGTGATTCCTCTGACCGAGCACGCCACTCGTCAGCCCGTGGTGGTTTTAATCACAGCAGGATCCTACCTTCCTATATAAATGTAGGCAATAAACCCAGGAATCACGTTAGGATAGGTTCCCAGCAAAAGACGATGGCCTTGTCACTGGCTGCTGGGCATGCATGAATTGGCCAATTTATGCTCTAAGTGTCTTTTAATATTTTCTACAGCAGTAATGCAATTCAAATGTCATATATAGCGCTACAGAGTGCAGCTTTATTTATTAGTTATGTATGGAGATGGCTGCTCTTAGTATGCACCTGTTCACACCAGTATTGAAAGTGACGATCAGGCTTTTGATATTTATATAACTATTACCTCCTTTGTCCAGTTCAACATAAAAAAAATGTGGTAAAAGGTCCGGTTTGAGCACTTAAATGCTTTAGACCAGTCTTCTTGATTGCTCTACTCCTGGCATTTTATCAATACACAGACTAGACTTCATGTTCCCACTATGAACAAGCTACATTTTGCACATCAGACTGGATGGCCATCTGGCTGCTTAGAGATCCCTAGGGGAACAAGGCCTACACTAAACAGCTTGCTGATACACTCGATATCTTTTCCAGCTTTAGCCCCTAGGGGCCCCTATAAGCTCTTTACAGGTCCTTCTGAAATTAACAGTAGTTGTATAAATCCACGTGCTGTTGGCTCCCCCTAGTGGTGGGGGCATACAGCCAAAAATCTATATATCACTCACATCCTTGTTTAGGAAAGCAAGAGATGTTTGCAATTGCTCTCTTTATCAGAAAAATAAAGCACTTTACAGATATATTATAAGATTAATCAACTCCCTGCTTAGGAAGTAAAACATAATGGTGGACATTATCTACTATATAATTGTCTAAGGGTCACTTCCTTCTGTCTGTCACAGATATTAATTGGTCGCGGCCTCTGTCTGTCATGGAAATCCAACTCGCTGATTGGTCGTGGCAAAACGCCCACGACCATTGCCACGACCAATCAGCGACGGCCATAGTCCGGCGGCAACATGGCCGCTCCTTCCTCCACGCAGTCAGTGCCCGCTCCATACTCCCCTCCAGTCAGCCCTCACACAGGGTTAATAGCAGCGTTAATGGACCACGTTATGTCGCGGTGTAACGCACTCCATTAACGCAGCTATTAACCCTGTGTGATCAAGTTTTTACTATTGATGATGCGTATGCACCATCAATAGTAAAACGATCTAATGTTAAAAATAATAATAATAAAAAGGTTATTCTCACCCGCTGACGTGGCGCTGTTCTCGGCAGTGCAAGCGGCAGGTCCGGTGCCAAGGATGCTATGCGAGAAGGACCTTCCATGACGTCACGGTCATGTGACTGCGACGTCATCACAGGCCCTGCGCTCATCCGACCCTGGGACCGGAAGCTGCCGCGTGCACCGCACACAGGCGCCAGGACTACAAGGGGCTCCTCGGAAGGTGACTATATGTTTATTTTAAGTCTTTTTTAACCTGTTACATACATGTCTGGGCAATATAGTACGTGGCTGGGAAATATACCATGTGACTGGGCAATATACTACGTGGTTGTGCTGTATACTACGTCGCTGTGCAATATACTAGGTCGCTGGGCAATATAATACGTGACTTGGCAATATACTACGTGGCTGGGCAATATACTACGTGACTGGGCAATATATTACGTGGCTGGGCAATATATTACGTGGCTGGGCAATATACTACGTGGCTGGGCAATATACTACGTGGCTGGGCAATATACTATGTCGCTGTGCAATATACTACGTGACTGGGCAATATACTACGTCGCTGTGCAATATACTACGAGGCTGGGCAATATACTACGTGGCTGGGCAATATACTACGTGGCTGGGCAATATACTACGTGACTGGGCAATATACTACGTCGCTGTGCAATATACTACGAAGCTGGGCAATATACTACGTGGCTGGGCAATATACTACGTGGCTGGGCAATATACTACGTGGCTGGGCAATATACTACGTGGCTGGGCAATATACTATGTCGCTGTGCAATATACTACGTGACTGGGCAATATACTACGTGACTGGGCAATATACTACGTCGCTGTGCAATATACTACGAGGCTGGGCAATATACTACGTGGCTGGGCAATATACTACGTGACTGGGCAATATACTACGTGGCTGGGCAATATACTACGTGGCTGGGCAATATACTACGTGACTGGGCAATATACTACGTGACTGGGCAATATACTACGTGGCTGGGCAATATACTACGTGACTGGGAAATATAGTACGTGACTGGGCAATATACTATGTGACTGGGCAATATACTACGTGGCTGGGCAATATACTACGTGGCTGGGCAATATACCGTACTACGTGGCTGGGCAATATACTACGTGGCTGGGCAATATACTACGTGGACATGCATATTCTAGAATACCCGATGTGTTAGAATTGGGCCACCATCTAGTTATATATAATAAAGAAGTCCGGAAGTCTATCTAGCCATCAGTCACACCCTTTCTTGGCATGCAGAGGAGATCATTTTGGCAGAGTTCTTAGGAGGAAATAGATCCCATTTTTGATTTGTTATGGTCGCTGAAGATTTGTGAATACCTCCATCTCCATATACAGTGTTACAATCATGGGTCTGAACGTGGCACAAGAAAAGCTCTTGCCAGATGAATAATAAATTTGTAATAATAAATGTGCCATAATAAAGAAGCCATTTGTAATAATAAATGTGATGATAAATCTCCTCAGTGTCTATAGTATAAGGATGATCATCAGAATTACCATGGACCTGCACGTACCCCAGGAGGCTGATCTTGGAGGACGTCTTGGACCTTGTCATCGCTCAGACCAAGCTGAAGCCACACGGGATGAGTGTGGAGAAGTTTATCCAAGATGCTGGGCTTGTAGGCAACGCTTTCATAACCTGAGTCGCGGAGGAAAGCTTTCTTTTCGACCAGTACGTTCTTCTCCATCTCCTTTTCAATGCTGTGTAAAGAAATAGCAAACATTCAAGTTTGTCTGTGGGGTTCTTCTAGGACTATTACACCCAGTCTTGTATTCCTGACCCCCCATCTAATCTAACCAGGGTGGGGTTTCTATCACAATGTATTTCTGCAGGTCCGATGCCAGACAGACAAAGGACTTGGCATTGGAGCAAATTCTGCGGTTTCCTACATTTGATCTGGACTTGATCTGCTGTTTTAACATTTTGGCAATGGAGAGCACGCTTTATTCTATCATTTTAGCTGAGTCCTTGACATTAATGTGCAGCAATGAGTTGTTGGTTTGTAATGTCGGATTCACCCTGCTGGTGGTCCGGGCAGCACTAATCATGTCTAAGGTTCGTTTTCATGGTCTTTAATGCATTTAGCTTTTACCCCTTTACCCCAGACTATTTGCATATAGCGCGCCCTGTAAGCCTAATGTGTTCTTTATAGATTAATGTTTTATTTGGGTGTTGTTGTCGGAACAAGTGCACATTCCAGAGCACTGCCAAGATGTGATACCATAGGAGTGGGTGAGTGTCCTTAAAATGGGGAAAACAACCGCAGGCAGGAGTCAGACAGAATGGATTCAATCTTGTACAGAAGCTGCCAACCCCGCTGCACAGAGCGGACGCACAGCTTCGCAGGCAGTGACTTCTCCGGCTGTCCAGCTCCACCTAGTGGACACTAGGATCATCTCCCTTGTGGAAATGGGATCATTTTAACTTTGTGTTTTTGCAAGTAAACTTTTGCACATTATCCATTTTTAAAAGATCACTGTATTTATGGGCCAGTTAATCCCTTCATGACACAACAATTTTCCATTTTTGTTTATTGTTCTCTTTCTTCCAAGAGCCATAACGTGTCTTGGTTTTTTTTTTTTTTTTTTTTTACGTTGACATAACCGTATGAAGGGTGGTTTTAGGCGGGCAAAAGTTGCCATTTTGAATGACACTGTTCACTTTAAAATGTAAAAAGTTCAAGTAGGGTAAATTAGTGAAGGAAAAAACAATTCCACCATTGTTTTTTGGGTGTTTTTAAGGCGTTCATTATATGGTAAAATGACCTGGCATTATGATTCTTCAGGTTAGTACGACTTTGTAGCTACCAAGCTTAAAAGTTTTTTTTTTAAAGGGAACCTGTCACCTGAATTTGGCGGGACCGGTTTTTGGTCATATGGGCGGAGTTTTTGGATGTTTGATTCACCCTTTCCTTACCCGCTGGCTGCATTATTGGATTGAAGTTCATTCTCTGTCCTCCGTAGTACATGCCTGCACAAGGCAATCTTGAACCAATGTTATAATATGGAGTAGTGCAGATTTGCTATTTGTTTTCCCCATGCCGAATCAGCATGAGAAACAAAAATAGCAACATACTGCGAGTGTCTCAGTAACTTACGAGCACCCACACAACTCTATGGGTGAGTGTGAAACATCGGACTGCACTTAGATGTCATGTGAGTGCAGTCCCATTTACAAGGACGCAGACAATTGAGATTGAGAAATTATGTCGTTTATCTTCTCCATACATGTGATACAAATGTCTCATGCAAGAGATTGTGATTACAGTAAAATGTCGAGTGTCATTTTTGTAATCGAGTCAATTATCTCACATTGGAGAACTATTGCTCTTATGACCCTGGTATAAGCGGCAGAGTAAAACAAAGAGACACAGGCACACAGACTGTTCCTGCATTGAAGTAGTGTTTTATCTCATCAGAGCTGGATTCTCAGCTACACAGCACAGTACTGCTTTATAAGCGTTCATATTGATGCTTCTTGTGAACATGTGCTACATTGATACAGAGAAGGATGCATGTCTATGAGTGCTTTATGTGGGGGATAGAATTAGCAGCTAGTTTCCAGTTGCTCTGAGACAACTACAACTTAAGAGATAAAGCCTGTAAAGGGGCAAAAAATGCAGTCTGCAAGGTATACAATTGTTAGAAATTGTGCTACTTTTCACATACATACACGACAGCTTGTTCTGAACAGACACGTTACATGACGGGTGCTTTAGTAATGATTTGAATGTATACATATTATTGTTTTGTTTTTGCTACATTGCTTTTTCATAGAAATGTGTCCCCTACATAGTATCTGTGTGTAAGCAAGATGAAGATGGCAGATGAAAGCACGTATCACTGCAGAATCAGACTGCACAGGGTTTGTTTGTTGTCTGTTACCATAGAGACACATAGGTCTGCATAGGATCTGTAGGAACAAATTGCAAGTAGCACCTCTCTCCCCCTCAACTCTCCACAGAATCTTAAGAGCACCAACTGTCATCTCCTATCTCACTAATGTTGCCTGACAGATAATGTCTCCTGATTTTCAGGATCCTTTTGTTCTATGTCTCTCATATAGAACAATGGAGCTCTTGACAAAGCCTAGCATCAAAGTTAAAGGTACCGTCACACTGAACGATATCGCTAGCGACCCGTGACGTTGCAGCGTCCTGGCTAGCGATATCGTTGAGTTTGACACGCAGCAGCGATCTGGATCCTGCTGTGACATCGTTGGTCGGAGCAGAAAGTCCAGAACTTTATTTCGTCGCTGGATCTCCCGCAGACATCGCTGAATCGGCGTGTGTGACGCCAATTCAGCGATGTCTTCACTGGTAACCAGGGTAAACATCGGGTTACTAAGCGCAGGGCCACGCTTAGTAACCCGATGATTACCCTGGTTACCAGCGTAAACGTAAAAAAAAAAAAAAACACTACATACTTACATTCCGGTGTCTGTCCCCCGGCGCTGTGCTTCTCTGCACTGTGAGCGCCGGCCGGAAAGCAGAGCACAGCGGTGACGTCACCGCTGTGTTTTCTGGTTGGCGCTCACAGTCAGTGCAGAGAAGGACAGCGCCGGGGGACAGACACCGGAATGTAAGTATGTAGTGTTTTTTTTTTTTTTTACGTTTACTCTGGCCCTGCGCTTAGTAACCCGATGTTTACCATGGTTACCAGGGGACTTCGCATCGTTGGTCGCTGGAGAGCTGTCTGTGTGACAGCTCTCCAGCGACCACACAGTGATGCTGCAGTGATCGGGATCGTTGTCTAGATCGCTGCAGCGTCGCTAAATGTGACGGTACCCTTACAGTCCGTCAGTTATCTCTTCCCCTCTTCGGTGATCCCAGGCATATGACACAATGACTTTTCTTCATGTTATCCCCCTCCCACTAAACTGTGTGCAGAATTATTAGGCGAGTTGTATTTTGATTACATGATACTTTTTTACATGTTGTCCTACTCCAAGCTGTTCAGGCTTGAGAGCCAACTACCAATTCAGTAAATCAGGTGATGTGCATCTCTGTAATGAGGAGGGGTGTTGTCTAATGACATCAAAACCCTATATAAAGGTGTGCGTAATTATTAGGCAACTTCCTTTCCTTTGGCAAAATGGGTCAGAAGAGAGATTTGACGGGCTCTGAAAAGTCCAAAATTGTCAGCTGTCTTGCAGAGGGATGCAGCAGTCTTGAAATTGCCAAACTTTTGAAGCGGGATCACCGAACAATCAAGGGTTTCATGGCAAATAACAAAGAGGGTCGCAAGAAGCGTGTTGGGCAAAAAAAGGCACAAAATAACTGCCGATGAATTGAGGAAAATCAAGCGTGAAGCTGCCAAGATGCCGTTTGCCACCAGTTTGCCATATTTCAAAGCTGCATTGTTGCTGGAGTAACAAAAAGCACAAGGTGTGCGATACTCAGGGACATGGCCAAGGTAAGGAAGGCTGAAAAACGACCACGTCTGAACAAGAAACATAAGATAAAACGTCAAGACTGGGCCAAGAAATATCTTAATTCTGACTTTTCAAAGGTTTTATGGACTGATGAAATGAGATTGACTCTTGATGGGCCAGATGGATGGGCCAGAGGCTGGATCAGTAAAGGGCAGAGAGCTCCACTCCGACTCAGACGCCAGCAAGGTGGAGGTGGGGTACTGGTATGGGCTGGCATCATCAAAGATGAACTTGTGGGACCTTTTCGGGTTGAGGATGGAGTGAAGCTCAACTCCCAGACCTACTGCCAGTTTCTGGAAGACAACTTCTTCAAGCAGTGGTACAGGAAGAAGTCAGTATCATGCAGGACAATGCTCCATCACATGGCTCCAACTACTCCACAGTGTGGCTGGCCAGTAAAGGTCTCAAAGAAGAAAAAATAATGACATGGCCCCCTTGTTCACCTGATCTGAACCCCATAGAGAAGCTATGGTCCCTCATAAAAATGTGAGATCTACAGGGAGGGGAACAGTCCATCTCCCGAAGCAGTGTCTGGGAGGCTGTGGTGGCTGCTGCACACAATGTTGATCGTAAACAGATCAAGCAGCTGACAGAATCTATGGATGGAGGCTGCAGAGTGCCATCATAAAGAAAGGTGGCTATACTGGTCACTAATTTTTGGGAGTTTTGTTTTTGCATGTCAGTCATGTTTATTTCTAAATTTTGTGCAGTTATATTGGTTTACCTGGTGAAAACAAACAAGTGAGATGGGAATATATTTTCCTTTTATTAAGTTGCCTAATAATTCTGCACAGTAATAGTTACCTGCACAAACAGATATCCTTCTAAGATAGCCAAATCTAAAAAAAAAACGACGTCAACTTCCAAAAATATTAAGCTTTGATATTTATGAGTCTTTTGGGTTGATTGAGAACATAGTTGTTGATCAATAATAAAAATAATCCTCTAAAATACAACTTGCCTAATAATTCTGCGCACAGTGTACAGCCATACTAATAAGTGAGGATATGTTCTCTCTGCAGTCACATTCATGGGAAGGGGTTTCTTTTCCCCTGAATATATCAGAAGTACTGAATGCATTCCCAAGTGTGCAGAACAACACAAAATGACTAAAACCAAACCTCCTCATCTCTAATTTGACGTTTGGATTCCATTCAGCTAGAAGCGGAAAGAATCTGAGCAGTGAGGCGGCCGGCTGCGGCAGTGCGAGATTGCAGCAGAGTCCCTGTAAGCAGGATATTGTATGTGTTTAGTGTCTTCCCACTTCTGTTCCCATTCGCAGAGTATAGGATGTCATAAAGCTCCACTGCAGAGCCCGATGGATGCACAGGAGGGTTACACTGACCATGTCTACTAAACATGCACAAGCAGCCACACCAAGGTACTGTGCACGAAGGAAACTGGAATTGCTGCCATGAAATATCCCAGATAGTCTATTCCACATCCAGCGGTTTGGAAAACCCCTTAAATCCAGTATTTAAGCAGATTCCGAAGGTTTACTGAATGCACGATACCAATTAGGAAAGTCCCGCTATTCTGTCCTCGTTTACCGACACAATTCCTGCCACTTACATGAAGTGTATATGGGAGGCATTTACCGTATAGAAACCCTTGTACGAGGACGTGTATACACTGACATGTCCTGTACACTGCGCTCTGTGATGTGGAGCGTCACCATTGTGTCTGTACAACGCTTCCTTTATCCCACAGACCGGCACATCCTGTATAACTTTACAATTAGAAAAATGCAGCTTTGGCGACACAACTTCTGGGGAAAGAATTAGAACATCAGTGAGAATCTGGGAAACACATTAGAATGGAAAGCTCTGCTCTCACGTCACCGCCAGCTGGCCCGACCACAGCGACATGAAACCTGTTTTTATATATGGTAACGACGACGGCATGCCAGCTTCAAGCTATTGGTGGCTGGTGCTATAAAATATACTCCTCCTATACTCCTTCTTAAAGTAGAAGGAGTATGAAAGGCAGGAAGGGTTGCAAAAGTAGGTTGCCATTACCGATGTCATGCACTGTAATGCTATGACCTGTAGGCACAGCCAAAACAGAGGCACATGGGGTCCCTACTGCGCTGTACATGGGGTTCCAACTGCGCCTTTGCCTGCTGTGATACTATTCTGAGTTGTGCATAGACTTTTTTGTCCCCTTTTGACAAACTTCCAACTATATATATACACTGCTCAAAAAAATAAAGGGAACACTTAAACAACAGAATATAACTCCAAGTGAATCAAACTTCTGTGAAATCAAACTGTCCACTTAGGAAGCAACACTGATTGACGATCAATTTCACATGCTGTTGTGCAAATGGAATAGACAACAGATGGAAATTATTGGCAATTATCAAGACACACTCAATAAAGGAGTGGTTCTGCAGGTGGGGACCACAGACCACATCTCAGTACCAATGCTTTCTGGCTGATGTTTTGGTCACTTTTGAATGTTGGTTGTGCGTTCACACTTGTGGTAGCATGAGATGAACTCTACAACCCACATAAGTGGCTCAGGTAGTGCAGCTCATCCAGGATGGCACATCGATACGAACTGTGGCAAGAAGGTTTGCTGTGTGTCAGCGTAGTGTCCAGAGCAGGGGTGTCAAACTGCATTCCTCGAGGGCCGCAAACCACGCATGTTTTCAAGATTTCCTTAGCTTTGCACTAGGTGCTGTAATCATTATGTGTGTAGGTGATTAAATTATCACCTGTGCAGTACAAGGAAATCCCTAAAACATGGCCTGTTTGCAGCCCTTGAGGATTGCAGTTTGACACCCCTGGTCCAGAGGCTGGAGGCGCTACCAGGAGACAGGCCAGTACACCAGGAGACGTGGAGGGGGCCATAGGAGGGCAACAACCCAGCAGCAGGACAGCTACCTCCGCCTTTGTGCAAGGGGGAACAGGTGGAACACTGCTAGAGCCCTGCAAAATGACCTCCAGCAGGCCACAAATGTGCATGTGTCTGCACAAACGGTTAGAAACTGACTCCATGAGGACGGTCTGAGTATCCGACGTCCACAGATGGGGGTTGTGCTCACAGCCCAACACCGTGCAGGATGCTTGGCATTTGCCACAGAACACTAGGATTGGCAAATTCACCACAGGTGCCCTGTGCTCTTCACAGATGAAAGCAGGTTCACACTGAGCACATGTAACAGAGTCTAGAGACGCCGTGGAGAGCGATCTGCTGCCTGCAACATCCTTCAGCATAACCGGTTTGGCAGTCAATCAGTAATGGTGTGGGGGTGGCATTTCTTTGGAGGGCCGCACAGCCCGCCATGTGCTCACCAGAGGTAGCCTGACTGCCATTAGGTACCGAGATGAGATCCTCAGACCTCTTTTGAGACCATATGCTGGTGCGGTTGGCCCTGGGTTCCTCCTAATGACCTCATGTGGCTGGATTGTGTCAGCAGTTCCTGCAAGATGAAGGAATTGAAGCTATGGACCGGCCCGCCCGTTCCCCAGACCTGAATCCGATTGAACACATCTGGGACATCATGTCTCGCACCAACGTCACGTTGCACCACAGAGAGTTTGCGGATGCTTTTGTCCAGGTCTGGAAGGAGATCCCTCAGGAGACCATCCGCCACCTCAATTATTTTTTTGAGCAGTCCCTTAAATATCTATGACTGGAAAAAAGTTATTCCCATTGAACAGGATATCCCATAGGATATGCTTGTCCCACCTTATCAATTTTGGAACTCACAGACAGGTAAATGGACAGATCCACGCATGTGCAGCCAACTCTCAATTCCCAGTGGTGAAAAATGTGGCCCTGAGAAAGATGCTGCCTCTAGGTCTGGGACATATCAATCATTTTTGGCATATCCTTTGGGCATGCCATAAAAATCCCGGGTATTCCTCTTTACTGGTCCATCAGAATTTATGGATGGGTACTTTAATCCAATTACTTCTGAGCCCCTGAAATGAGGAGGCTTTGTAGGAACATGGTTGTAATTCCTTGACGTCTCATAGGATATTTTTGTAGAACCCCTTTAATTAATCCTGAAACTCTACACTTCAATTACATATTACGGAAGTAGTTTCATTTTAAATTTCCGTCCTGGGAATACAATGGAAACATGATTAATACATGTTACTCTGTAATGTTGCACAGTTGCTGCAGAAGCTCTTTTGAGGTCACTAACTGACAAGGAGTTGCCTCTTTCTAATAAAGAGGTTCTGCAGAGGCTGTGTGTGTGTGTGTGTTTGGACACACATGGACTGTATGATGTACATTACAGCAGATCTAAGCAGGCATTAAAGATTAGACATGAGTAAGTAAATGCTTCTCTATTTTCTGACCTCTTTACCCTAACATATCATCAGATGACAGTGACACAACCAGTGACAGTCTGTCATGAAGCCATCCTCTATCTGCCTAGACTGAGATAGTTACACCTACTATAAACCGCACGTGTATTTTTCCCATGTCTGTCTCATCAGTCTCCTATTTACATGTGCAACCACCAATGTTGCACTTTGTTCTCTTATGTCATAGGAAATCAATAACTACATTTTTTCCACTTTACACACAGGAAAGTGACCTGAACAGGCTAAACAAGGCTACAAAGTGACCGATGTTCAGACATTGAGGTTACAACAAGCTGCTTGGCTCCTATATAAATTAGAATAGAGGGCACCCCAGACAAAGCAATTGCGAAACGTGTGTGTGTGTTGGGTGAATATCACTCTACTGTAGCATTTATTTCCTTCATCCACTCTTTGCAGGGCATTATAGTTTCTATCTTACCACTTTTTTGGGATTCAAGTTTAGACCACTCATCTATTACTTTTCAATTTGATACTTAGTCTGTACTTTTTGTGCGGGTTATCTACATTGTTATGGATAGTTTCTGCGCCATATAGCTATTTTGTATGGGATCCCCTGTTGGCTCACTCATTAGCCAGTGTTTTATGTTCCTCTTCTGTTGGATATTTACACACCTTTTAAAGGGAATCTGCAATTTGATTCATGGTGCCCAAACCACAGGCAGAATGAATCTGAGCATGGCGTAACTGTCCCTGTAATGTGACATTTCAGAGAAATCATAGTTTGAAGAGGACTATAAGGAGGGACCTGACCAGTCTGGCACTACCTCTGGCAGATGTCTCCCCACACTGCTCAAGTTGATTGACAGGTCCCTACCTATGTATACAGCAGTAGTATAACAGAGACCTGGCAATCAGAGCACCGCTGGAAGAAGCCGACCGGGGACTAGTCAGGTCCCTCCTTATAGTCCCTGGCTGACGTCTCAACATACCGCTCTAGTTGATTGACAGGTCGCTGACATGTGTATACATAGAGAGACCATTGTCAATCAATTAATGGGGAGTAGGGGGCCGCAGCGTTCCAGAGAAAGACATAACTAACGGCAATTGTGCAGCTCGACTCTGATTCATGGAGCCAACAGTTTGGGCAACATGAATCAAATGTCAGGCTCCGTCAACCTATATTTAATCAAAGTTATTATCTAGTTTTTGTTATTTTGGTCCTGCACGGTTGCTGAGTTGTTCTTGTACATTTGGATATACTTATTTTGTGACAGGTCACCGTCTTTTCTTTGGTTTTACATTACACTAAGGTCATGCTGGAGCTACTGATATCAGCGTGATCGGACAACTTTCTAATACATACACGGGTCTCCCAAGTCTCCACCAACAGATGATTTCAGGGTAAAAGGATCCGACTTGTGGAAATTCAGTGGCATATCCTTTCATTGTCCTAGGGAGTAAAGCCCCACCAGAAAAGTCATACAGCGGCTCTCCCATAGAAAAAGCCAAGCGGAGAGCTCCTGTACATGGGAAGTTGGGAACGCTGTTGTTCCGCCAACAGCTGGCTAAATGTGTATGGGGTCTTTACATGTCACTTGATATTATCTGATGATATGATCAGTTAGGCTATGTTTCCACAGTCAGGATACCTTCAGGATTTGCTGCGGATTGGACGCTGCGTACAGCTGTTACAGCATAGTGGCGGCACTGCGTATCTGGACATGCAGCGCGTCTTCCCAGACCGCAGCTTGTCTATTTATCTTGCGAAGACACTCCGTCTCCACAAGATAAATAACCCAGTCTATGAATATGATGCGGTGATTCCGCATGTGTTCAACAGGGGGCGGCGCTTTGGGAGGAGCAAGGTATCTGCTGCGTCCAAAGTGCAGGGAATCCTAAGCGTGGAGACACAGCCTTAGAAGCAAACAAAAAAAAAATGAAAATATAATCCGATGATTTATTGTTTTTATATTCTGTTTTTGATTAATCATGGTCTACAAGATGCTGGATCGCCAATGGTGACAACAATGTATAGCAGCCATTAAAATTCCTCTAAATTTTGTCACCCAACTCTTCATACTTGCATTCCTATGAAGAGTTACGTCACTCTGGCTCCCTGCCTCTTCTTAGTTATATGTAATAATATTCAGAGAATTCTGCTTAGCAATTCTCATAGAAGTTGCTAAACAGGTCAACATAGAAGTCAATCCAATACATAGTATCAGAGTAGTATGCTGTATATAATGTGTGATGGCAGCGCTGGTCATCAAACAGGCCGGGGGTGCGCAGACCACCCAGTAACAGCCAGCTGCCGGCGGTGTCTGCTAGCAGTGACTGACGCAGAAGAAGGGACATGTAACCAAACTCTGGTATTGTATATCCTCTGTATGTGTCTGGTCCTGATACCTTTACAGGGAGAATCTACAAGTGTACACTCATATCCATTTATACTAGATGGTGGCCCGATTCTAACGCATCGGGTATTCTACAATATGTATGTACTGTACGTATGTATATAGCAGCCACATAGTATATAGCAAAGGCCACGTAGTATATAGCAAATACTACATGGCCTGTGCTATATACTATGTGGCTGCTATATACATATTGTAGAATACCCGATGCATTAATACAGGCCACGCAGTATATAACAGTGCCCACGCAGTATATAACAGCCCAAACAGTATATAACACAGCCCACATACTATATAACACAACCCAGGCAGTATATAGCAACCATGCAGTATATAACACAGGCGACGTAGTATATAACACAGGTCAAGCAGTATATAACACAGCCCACGCAGTATATCACACAGCCCATGGAGTATATAACACAGCCCATGTACTATATAACACAGCCTACGCAGTATACAGCAGCCACGCAGTATATAACACAAGCGACGCAGTATATAACACAGCCCACGTAACATATAACACAGGGCACGTAGTATATAGCACAGACCACGGAGTATATCACACAGCCCACGGAGTATATAACACTGCCCATGTAGTATATACGGTAGCAGCCACGCGGTATATAACACTGCCCACGCAGTATTTAGCAGTGTGGGCACCATAGCCCTGTTAAAAAAAATAATTAAAATAAAAAATAGTTATATACTCACCCACTGGGATCCAGCGAAACGCTGGCGATGCGCGCGAGACCGCTAAGTCTTCTGGGTAATTTCGCAATGCATCTCTGGGAACGGAAGATGGCGGCAGTCGCGAGCGCATCGTCGGACGACGGATGGTGAGTATAGCAGGTTTTTTTTTTATTATTAATATTACATCTTTTTACTATTGATGCTGCATAGGCAGCATCAATAGTAAAAAAGTTGGTCACACAGGGTTAATAGCAGTGGTAACGGAGTGCGGTACCCGTGGCCCGTTACCGCTGGTATTAACCCTGTGTGAGCGGTGACTGGAGGGGATTACGGAGCGAGCGCCGGACACTAACTGCAGGGGAGTAGGGGAGGGACTAACCGGACTGTGCCCGTTGCTGATTGGTCGCGGCAACCATGACAAGCAGCTGGCGAGACCAATCAGCGACCCGGGATTTCCGTTACGGAAGTTGCAGACAGAAAGACGGAAGTACCCCTTAGACAATTATATATATAGATAATTACCTTAAATTGTCTGCCATCCACTGCCGTCTGGACGTCCTCAAATCCCACAATCCACCACGCCGCACTGGAAGTACGCCGACCGCCATATTGGAATACCCAAGTGATGGGTATTCCAATATGGCACCCGCTGGTGGTACTAGGGCCTTGCGCAGTACCACCAGTGGGTCATCGCTGGACCCCTCGCCGCAAGAACCCCACGCTGCAAGGACGCTGCAAGGACCCCTCCCCACCGATGACAGCCGCTGAATTGCCTGCGCCCATCGGGACGTCACCACCCTCCCGATGCGATGGCATCGGGCCTCCATCTAGTTGGTACACTAAGCCTCAGAACACGTACTGTATATGTATATATATGCTGACATTTTTTCAAAGTACGGTATTTTTGGAATGCACTCTGGGGATGGGACTTTTGACAGCTGTCAGAATAGCCCCGAGTCATTGAGTCACTGCTTCTTTCTAAGCATCTATCTACGTAAGACAATGCTACGTAAATCATGGGGCTGCCATGTACTGACAAACCAACCTGTTGTGCAGCAGAAGATGCTACGTGTCCCTAAAACATTCCGGCCCCGATTCTTCATCTGTGACAGGGGGGTTTAAGTCACTTTCCTTTTTTGTCTTGTCATATTAGTTGCCGTTTTTGGTGCCATTCGTCAAAATTCATCAAACTGGAGAACATGATTCATAAATTTGTCTCAAAGTCAAAAATAAGCCTTTCTCTTGTCTTGATCTGCTAATGGGACTTTATACCCTGAAATTCACCAACTAGGGATAGGAGTGAATTTGCGCCAAAGTTTGCGACTTTTTGAAAAGTAAAGATTGATGAATCAAGTGAAAACATCTGGAACTGCTAGACTCGGCCACAAAGTGGGAAAACACTCAAAATTAGACAAAAAAAAAGGTGCAACGGCAATGATGAATCCTGGCCATAAATTGTGGAGGAGTAAATATGAAGGACAACAAAGAGATTTCGATTTTCAGGTTTGGTTCTTTGCTGTTCTTATCGTTTGGTCCAGGCTTAATATACTCTGCAGTATTACATACCTGAAAATGAAACCATACTGAAAAGCAAAGATATAAGGCTTCAGGCCTCCACACCCTTCCTGTCTCCTCTCTCCTGCTGCTCAGTGTTAAAACAAAGGAAACAAGGAAAAGCGGCCAAATCCAGGAAAACTGAGCAGTGTAGAGAATAGGTGATCATTAATGTAGAATACCTAAGTTACTGAATAATTGGCCGCATTTCTGAAGTCTGGCTGCTCCTGCCCTGATAGTTTCCAATAATCACATGTTAGTGAGCTACACAGGCTCGTTAGGCTTTTCATACAGCATAAGGAAAGCAGCCTAATCTGATATGCTCTCATATTGCCGTACATGTACCAACTGCAGCACAATCGGCATGTGAGCCCCTGATAAAGCTGAAACATTAGGTGGTACCCACTGAGATTAGTGAGCTGCCATGTACCGTACAGCTGAGCCCGGAGGAGATTCTCACCTTCTCCGGAGTTTCTGATAATGGGCGTCTCGTGGTCTGGGCACGCACTGTAAAAGTCTGGCAAAAATTAAGAGACCACTGCAAAATGTTCAGTTTGTCTGATTTTCTTCTTTATAGGTATATTTTTCAGTAAAATGTAAATTTATTCTATAAACTACTGACAACATGTCTCCGAAGTTAGCAATAAATTTTGTACTTTTTTCTGAAAAGGAGAAATGGTCAAAATTAAAATCCCCCAGTGCTTTCATATCTCAAATAATGCAAAGAAAACAAGTTGACAAACATTTAGAAACAACAATACTAATGTTTTAACTCAGGAAGAGTTCAGAAATCAATATTTTGTGGAATAACCATGATTTTTAATCCCAGCTTTCATGCGTCTTGGCATGTTTTCCACCAGTCTTTCACACTGCTCCTGGCGCAAAAATGTAAGCAGTTCTTCTTTGTTTGATGGCTTGTGACTATCCAGCATCCTCTTGATTACATTCCAGAGGCTTTCAGTGGGGTTCAGGTCTGGAAATTGGGCTGCCCATGACTGGGATTTGATGTGGTGGTCTCTTAATTTTTGCCAGAGCTGTATATTGGGCTTCATGCATACTACAAGGTTACTCCGAGCTGGGGGTTACTCTAGGCAGGCATTGAAAGGCACATAGCTACTCTGTACAGCCATTCTGAGCCACGGGGCTACTCTGTACAGCCATTCTGAGCCACGGGGCTACTCTGTACAGCCATTCTGAGCCACGGGGCTACTCTGTACAGCCATTCTGAGCCTCGGGGCTACTCTGTACAGGCATTCTGAGCCACGGGGCTACTCTGTACAGCCATTCTGAGCCACGGGGCTACTCTGTACAGCCATTCTGAGCCACGGGGCTACTCTATACAGCAATTCTGAGCCACGGGGCTACTCTGTACAGCCATTCTGAGCCACGGGGCTACTCTGTACAGCCATTCTGAGCCACAGGGCTACTCTGTACAGCCATTCTGAGCCACAGGGCTACTCTGTACAGCCATTCTGAGCCACGGGGCTACTCTGTACAGCCATTCTGAGCCACGGGGCTACTCTGTACAGCCATTCTGAACCACGGGGCTACTCTATACAGCCATTCTGAGCCACGGGGCTACTCTATACAGCCATATGGAGCCATGGGGCTACTCTGTACAGCCATTTAGAGCCACGGGGCTACTCTGTACAGCCATTCGGAGCCGCGGGGCTACTCTGTACAGCCATTCTGAACCACGGGGCTACTCTGTACAGCCATTCTGAACCACGGGGCTACTCTGTACAGCCATTCTGAACCACGGGGCTACTCTGTACAGCCATTCTAAACCACGGGGCTACTCTGTACAGCCATTCGTGCCACGAGGCTACTTTGTAATGCGTTTCGGCGCCACGGGGCTGCTCTATACAGCCATTCGGAACCACTCTGTACAGGTTCTATGCGCACATCTCCGGCATATACATGAAGCATTACTGTAAATGTAACATTTTTTTGTAGCGTTTGACAAACCTCACACAATAAAAGTGTGTAATCTATGACCCAAAAGCGAGGTGTGATAAATGGTATCTTAACATCTGAAAAACGTGAAATCTGTGCTTGTGCTTTCCTACATAACAGTCAGTATATGGCGGAGGTCAGCGCTGGGAATATAAACTATGTGCATCACTTGTCTCAAACTTACTTTTTAAAGGGAGAAACATTTAGGAGTAGTGCGAGATACGAGCTGTGCCCTGTGATCCAGAATCAATGTGCTGGCAGACAGCAAATATGTCCGCCTGTATATCTTCCACAGGGGCAATCGCCCAGCTCTCCCTGAATAAAATGCATACATTGTGTTATACCTGGTGCAGGGCCTGATGGATGGTCCATGATAAGGGGATTCAAAAAACACCAAGAAGAGAAAATCCCCGTGATTGCACGGCCCCCTCAGTCCCCAGCATAAGATAACGTATTGGTTTTGACTAAAGTGCTCTTTTAAACATTTTTCACCATCTTGGCATTCATGAGTGTTATCCAGTACCCCCGTACTTCCAATAAGTAAGGGTCTGGTGGGTGGAACGTCACCTATCACACATCTGGCAGAGATGCCATACGAGCGGGAGATAAGAGTACCCCGTTCAGATTATATATTGTGACAACACAGATACCAAGCCTATAAGTCTGTACCCAAAGATGTACAGTGGGTGAGGAAAGTAATCAGACCCCTTTAAATGTTTCAGTCTTTGTTTCATTGCAGCCATTTGGTAAATTAAAAAAAGCAAAAAAATTTTTCTCATTAATGTTCACAGTGCACCCCATCTTGACTGAAAAAAACAGAAAGGTAGAAATTTTTGCAGATTTAATAAAAAAGAAAAACGGAAATATCACATGGCTGCAATGAAACAAAGAGTGAAAAATTTAAAGGGGTCTGAATACTTTCCGTACCTATACATAAGTCATTATTTTTATATTTCGGAGGAACCATTTCCAAATCTTTCCAAGGCTCCTTGCACACATTTCTCACACATGCTCTATCACTGATGGATCACATACCCATTATTATTTATAAGACCACTTTTTTTATGGACTGAGAGTATGTGGAAAAAAAAACCTTCCTGGAAAACGAAAACGTTTGTTTTTTATCCTAGTCACCAGGGCTGTGGAGTCGGAGGTCTGGCTTACCCACTCCACAGCCCTGATGGTCACAGATCAATTCGAACTCTGCCAGTCTTAAGGCCATGAAAAACACAGACCGCTCAGTGATGGCATCCTCCTGCATCCCAGTGCGAGAAGCTTGAGAAACATCAGATTTTCACTGCATATGAGAAAATTGGATGGAGCACTGATAAAAATACTGAAGAAAACTGACCAAACACTGATGAAAATCTGATTAAAAAAATAATTCAGGTTTTCATATATGGAGAAAAAAACAGATGTGTGAAACCCACTTAAGTGGTCCGAAAACGTTTCCCCTGCAGTAAACGGGCTAAAAATAATTGCATCTTCCTTTTCTCTTACATTTTTTTGCTCCAAAACAAATGTGATACCTGATCTAAGGTTAACGAGTGTTTTCTGCTCGAATGTCTAATAAAAAACCCTCTAAAGATATATGATTAAGACAGTGATGGGAACCCGTCCCCCCCCACTTAAAACTTTTTAGAACCGGTTTGTTAGGCAATCCCTGCATGTTTTGTGGCTGTCGAATAGCCACGAGACATGCAGCGGCGGGGACTCGGACATATTATTAGGGCACGCCAAAGACACTTGGTTAGCACCTGAGCATGCTCAGATAACACCTTATCCAAGCACGCTCGCTCATAACTAGCAGGGAGTGTAAAAACATTCAAAATACACGCTAGTAAGCAGAAAAAGCAATACAAACTCTGAGATCCAATACTACTCCATCTGAGCAACAAACGTGAATAAATAGTAATACTCACAGTGGTGGGTATGTGGTTAATCCATGCTTTCACTTGTATACTAGTAGGTGTAGCCTTGCCCAATGCACAAACTAGACAGCCAACAAGCAAAGACAGCAGCGCAGCAATGGTAATTATAGACCACAAGATGCAGAACAACCCTGGAGGACATTTCACCCAGAGCTTCACCAGGAGGATGCTACAGGCGAAACATATGTCAGAGAGGTGCGGCATTTGTGGCCTGTATTTACTGTAATTTCAGCACTGCTTTCTATGCTTATTGGCTATTTAATGAATACTTTGGGCATTAATACTCTTCCTGCAGTTTGCTGGGTTTTACGTCAAAGTGCCCTTCTATGCTTTACCTGTGTCAGTGTAGATTAATTACATATTCATTGAGTATTACTTCTTATCCATGTTGTCTGTAGGTCATGATTTGTGTGGATGTGCCCTCTATATAATTATTATTCACGTTTGTTTTTTTCATATGTATCAAGATAATAAAGTATCTATTTTACATTTACTATTGCACGGTCTGCAATATAGGTCGGAGTTTATCGCTTACTTTTGGACACAATTTTTTACATCAAAATGTAGGCGAACATTGGCACATATAAAGTAATAATAATATTAAAGGGAATCTGTCAGTAGGCCCATCCCACCTAAGCCGTCTATATGTGCATGTAGGTTATAGGAAGCTGAATACAATGATACTTTTATATCTGTAATCCGATGTTTTATTCCTGGAAAATCAACATTTTTCGTATATGTAAATGAGCTGATAAGATCTATGGGCCGGACACTGATCTCCTGAGAATCTATCTACAAGGTTATTATAAATGACAGGGAAGAGTTACCAGTGTGAGACATGTAATGACTGACAGGCTGCTCTCCTGCTCTACATGTCTCACACTGGTAACTCTTCCCCTTCATCTATAATAATCTCTGGAGGCAGATTCTCAGGAGATCAGTGTCTGGCCCATAGATCTTATCAGCTCATTTACATATTAAGAAAAACGAGGATCTCTCTGGAGTAAGGGTACCGTCACACAGTAGCATTTTGATCGCTACGACAGCACGATCCGTGACGCTCCAGCATCGTAACAATATCGCTCCAGCGTTGT
This sequence comes from Ranitomeya imitator, assembly GCF_032444005.1. Lineage (NCBI taxonomy): Eukaryota > Metazoa > Chordata > Amphibia > Anura > Dendrobatidae > Ranitomeya > Ranitomeya imitator. Next base: position 95,877,230 of record NC_091286.1, read on the forward strand.
AGACTGCGGTCACACTTTGCAATGTACGATGCTGGAGCGATAATTTCATGACGTATGTGCGATGTAGAAGCCGTTGGTTACTATGCGCACATCGTATACAATATCGTGCACACCTTTGTTACACCATGCGATCATGCCGCCACAGCGGGACACTAGACGACGAAAGAAAGTTTCAAACGATCTGCTACGACGTACGATTCTCAGCGGGGTCCCTGATCGCAGGAGCGTGTCAGACACAGCGAGATCGCTGGGACTTCACGGATATATCGCTGGAACGTCACAAATCGTGCCGTCGTAGCGATCAAAATGCCACTGTGTGACGGTACCCTAAAACATTTGAGTGCAGATATCAAGGCCTCATTTTATTCCATTTCCTATGACCTGTGTGCCCATATTGATGGTTTAGGAGGAGGGTTGATACTACGGATTGAGTCCCTTTAAGTAGTAATAGATCTAAAACTAAATGCAACAATTTGTGCTAACATTTGTGCTATTTTCTGCCAGTGGCAGTGGGCTGACAATAGTAAGATGAAGGAAAGGTGCCTTCTTACTGTTGTGTCAGGGCCCTCTCTGTGTTTGCACATAATACTTAACTACTGGCATACTGAAAGGAATCTGTGCGTTCTAACAACGGTGCCAGTAACTAGTACGTGGCCCAGCGAGATCCTGTCTACTAGGTAAATAATCATTAACAATTAGTCATCAGCACATTTTCCACGTGCTCAGCAGCCTTTAGTAAATTCTCGTATTTCCCCAAGAAATAACAATTCTGGAGCTTGGGTACAGGAACTGTGCCATGTGCCGCTCCTCTGTTATTCCTCTTGGAAATATATTAATAAACCGACATTGTCAGAAGGGTGTATCCCGGCACCATCTTACACTGTCAGCATGGATTAAACATTATCAGACTGAGCCAACAGGTAACACCCAGTTATGAATTAATTAGGAATTAGAAATTAATTAGGAACGTTAGAGGAAAAGTACAGCGTTATACAACTATTAAATGGATGATGCCCAGGAACTAAAATAGGTACTACCCTAATGATTGGGAATCGGTGACCCACTACAATGCTTGATGGTGCAACTGTATTTCGGCCGTGACATAGGTTACGAGGCCGGAGATCACTCTATGCTCTAGTAATACCACGGGATAATGCAAATGAATGGGGTCTTATTGCGAAAGAAAGAAATGATGTCTCCAAAACAAATCTGTAGATGTGGAGCTTAATAAATAGGGCACCATGGTAGGAGCTGTGTCACAGGTACGATTCGGATTATTGACTCTACTCATGCCAGAGCCACAGAGACTGAGCTACACTCACTGTAGACAATCATGGCTCCTATAACTACAGAAGCGATAGAATAATATTTGCCATGAAAACATTGTAAGCAGTTATATTAGTGATGGCAGCTCAGGCACAGTCCTCACTACTAGCATTGTACATTCTGCCTTCTGTTTTTCTCATCTAAAATTAGGAAAGGATCACAGGGGGAACAACGAAAATATTTCCAAACGTTTCAATTGGGAAGATTTTCCTTGCGCTCTCGCCTGGAAACCGTATTTGTTTTTGGTATAAGAAAAAGGAAAGGGGAATGAATCCCTGTGATGCTAATGAAAACTAGACCTTGGATAAGGATTAGTGACTTCACAAAAGATCGGCATGTGACAGATAATAGGGTCATGTATGGAGATTGTAAGCTCTTACGGGCAGGGTTGTTATTTTTGCTTTAATTATTGTATTATCTTTAACATTGATACTTATGACATATATATGAATGTTGAAGTGTAAATATGCTGGCGCTATATAAAGATGATTATTAATATTAGTTGTATGACCGTGTCTGCTACTAATTACTTCTGTTGGGATACAATCGTTTTATGACATTACCCGATTTGTCTTTTAACCATGTTCAGATGTAATTTAACAAGCTACTAAATTGATTCTGGTAGATGTCTTTAGGCCGTAATACACATTAGACTAAAATCAGAAAACCTGCTGATATTGCCGGGTTTGGCAGACGGTCTAATGTGTATGGGGGGCACCATCAGACTGATGGTTGGGAAAGATGTCAACAGCATATGTCTAAGTTTGGACTGCATATCGCATTGTTCCCCTAGAAAAGAGCCGCTGGTCAACATGTAAGTCGGTGGATTATAATGTCACTGGTGATCACTGTATTACCTGCACAATATCTTATTCCTTCTATGTGGTATTATTGGGTCATGCTGTGGTGGTGATATGTGGTCTGGTCATGGTGTGGCAGTATTTGTCCCTTGTATGTGGCATTATATGGTCACTATGTGGTGGTAATATGTGGTCTGGTCATGGTGTGGTGGTATTTGTTCCTTGTACAAGGTATTATTCGGTCACTATGTGGTGGTAATATGTGGTCCAGCCATGGTGTGATGGTATTTGTCACTTGTATGTGGTATTATTGGTCATTTTAAAAAATGTATGTGATACATTTCCTTAAAAGAAAAATAAACAAAAATAAACCTAAAATAGTATGGGATATTTTAAGAAATGTTTAATAGGTTAGAGTAGAGTAGGGGCCTGCCAAAAGGGTCTCTTTGCTGTTGTGGCGGCTTAAAAAATCTTTTGACCAAAACAAAAGCTGCTGGCCATGTATGTGATTTGGTGTTTGATGGGAACTGATAGTATGTGATTGGTAAGGACGTAGTGCAGAATTGGATCTTTTACAAGAGTGGGCGGTGGGACTGTGGAAGGTTCGATGGGTGGAGGCGGAGCAGGGGTGGAGCCTGGGTAGAGTCTCAATGGGGGCCAAAAATTTTGGCTGTATGGGGCTCTGAAATTCCTGGTGGCAGCCCTGTTGCAACCCATCAGCACACTGCAATTGCTGTGTGCGAAAGAATGGGAGGGTGATGGTGTACCGGAATGAAATGCTTCAGGGACTGCACATCTTAAATGTCATTTAGCAGCGACTGAAGTTTACCTCCAATTGCTGCTGTATAGCACAGCTGGCATCACCTGGGTATGGTGCAGGTTCAGCTCATTCAATATACTTAGACCCAATATGCATTGTACATGCAAGGTATATGTTGTCAAGGGGTTAATCTAGTGTGTATGGGAACCATCAAGTGACAACTTAATCTTAAAATTATAGAAAATGTGATAAATAGGCATACTGAAAATCACAGTCTTTAAAATGATGTTGAATTACCCATAAAAATCACTCCAAAGTGTCAACCAGTAGGTGTTTCCCTGTGTGTTGTCAAGTGTAGCCTACCTCTAGCAGCAGATACACCACAATAAATTATAGTATGTGGAAGTGGGTGTTTATTTCTCTATTTTCACTGCTTTCCTGTCAAACTCCATACAGGAACCAGATAAAGGCTTTCAGTTCGGGCCACAGCAGTAGGTGCATTGTATGCTGGGAAGTGAGGAAAGGAAGTTCCAGTACCTATAGTGCTGGCACATACTGAAAAAGAGAAACTTCTGCCCCAAAAAGAGTGCATGTCAAAATACAGTAAATTCTGAATGTGGACAGTTCCAGGATATATTAAATTGGTAGGTGCAACAAAGCAGTTTTAAATTCTGGGGATGAGAGTTGAACGACTGCTTTTCTCTAGGCTGTGTGTACATTTGTAAGTATTTTTTATGTATACAAATGTATCATTATTGATCTTTCCACCACAAGATATACTGTATGTTTAACAGTATTTAATATTCTAAAATAAGTAAGACCACACATATAGAAGCAACTCACAATTACCATAATTGCCATATGCAAATTGTCTCTTCAGAGAGGAAGAGGACTAGAACTCTAGCGCCACCTATGGATAGTAGCAATCCTAACAGTCATTATTGACCCTTTAACGAGCCTTGTTACATGACTTAGGATAAAAGCCAAACCTGAATCCCAATTTGCAGACACAGTGTTTCGGAGCACTGCCCCTCATCAGTGCAAAGTATGAGATCTGGTCTGGCTTCAGGCAAAATGTGCTACTTTCACCCAGCTGAAATCTCCTATCTATGACCTGCGTTAGGTCAATAACCAGCATTACGGGTCAGTGCGTATACAGTCATAAGGAGATGGAGCTACACATCCAGCTAACTGGATCTACGTCTTGTGTAATACACTCGACTCAGGAAATTCTGTCAAGTCAAACGTTTCTAAAATTGAAATGTTACGAAATCGCAGCCCACAACTAGGGAATGGAGGTTTTAAGCTCACTTGATTTCATTCACACTTTTAACTTGTTGAACATATATTGTTATTATAAGACCAGGGAATATGAGGTGGTGATACTATGGATTCCGGTCTCACATTGTACAGTTATTGGAGATACTAAAAGTGTGTTGTTATATGCAGCAACAGGAAATCAGCTCAAAAGGAAGAAATAAAACAATATTTAGTCTAAAAACCCTTCTCATCTCAACATACTATATGTACATTGCATGTAAAAAAAGGAAAACACCTAACCAAGGAGATAAGTTGAATACATGACTACATTTGTAATAAATATATATATATAATAGTTTACAGATTTAGTCACATATTCAATATGTAAACGCAGGTGTATATGTATATGTATATATATATATATATATATATATATATATATATATATATATATATATATATATATATAATTATATTTTACTCTAGTCCCCTCCTGTTGTACTTCTGAGTGTGCCAAAAATGTTGGTGCTTCTTTGGAGCCACAGTGTGACTTTTGGCGCCAAAAGTTGCAAAAAATTTTTAAAAAGAAAGCCCATTTTTATGACTTTGCTACAAATTCATGAATCATGTACATCACAAAACAAAACAAAAATGGAAATGATAAATTGAGGCCATAATCTGTAGCGAGACAGCAATATATATATAGATCTACCTATGTATGTGTGTGTATATATAAATATAAAATATTCAGTGACGACTTTCCTAATTAGTGGTAGGGCACATTTATAGGGGCACACGTGCACATACCGTACTTGATGAGTCTATGTATCAGTGTGTGACTGTTATTCCCCCTGGGGTCAGGTTCTAATAGGTAGGAGGAGTACATGTGTTCTGTGTAGAGCACCATGGCATATGTTGGTGTGATAGAACTATTGATATATATTCCAGTGTAGAGATCACTGACCGCTACCACCAGTGTGATATCTATATAACAGTGCGGTAACGTGTGAAAGCAAAAGGACACACCGTCCCGAGCCCCGGCTCTCGCCGTCCTGCACACAGCCTCACCTCAAGCACTCGATCAGCTCCTCTTCATGACGGACGCTGAATTCAGTCTGCACCATCTCCTGTTTCAATTCTCCAATCTCTGTGGCGATGGTGTCAATGAGCTGAGGAAGGACAAAACACTGACGTGAGAGGTTGGAGGGGCGTGCCGTGCACTCGAACTTCAGCAGGTTTAGTCACTTCATTGTGGAGCGGCAGTCGTGATTGTAAACCCGCACGCCCTGAACTTCCCCGAGTCCACGAGAAGCTGAATCAGAGGACGATGCGGCACAGCAACGATCCCACAGCACTTGGCGGACACGCTGCCTCTCCCTCTACTAAGGCTGAGTGCACACGTTGAGGATTTCTTGCAGAAAATTCCTGAGAAAAACCTGAAATTTTCTGCAAGAAATCTGCATGCGTTTTTTTTGCCGCGTTTTTGGTGCGTTTCTGATGCAGTTTTTTCCGGACATTTCCCAATGCATTTTATAGTGAGAAATCCACAAAAAAAAACAGCAAAATTAATGAACATGCTGCGTTTTTTACCTCGATGCGTTTTTTCGTGGAAAAAAACGCATCATGTGCACAAAACATGCGGAATTCATTCTAAATGATGGGATGCTTATTGTATGCTGTTTTTGGTGGTTTTATAGCGTTTTTATCGCGAAAAAAAAAAAAAAGACATGAAAAATTAGCAACATGTTCACACAGCCTAACAGCCACATGTATGACCAGAGCTGGTAATAAAACACAAAGGTAGAAATAAATGTCCGTCAGCAGGAAATGACCGGACCTGCCACCACCATTATACATTATTGTTGAGGGCATGTAAACACTACAAGTACAGCAAACGATCAGAGTGCCGGAACTCACCTGCAAAAAATATTCACAATTTAGAAAATTCAGTTGAGAAAATTGTCAGATTCTTCCAATATTTGATTACTAAGAGCTGAGAAATAATTGTTCTTGTATGATTTCTGGCCAAATAAAAAAAAACAAAAAAACAAAAAAAAAACAACTCGGACTTAAACCAGTTTCGCGTGTGTGTTTTACGTCACCACGTTGAGCTTTCGGTGAATTTTTGATGCTGCAGATTTTCTGCACCATTTCTGATCCCATTAAGTAAAATAGGTCATTTGTATTTCTTCGAAAATATGTAGCGCAAAAAACTCATCAATCTCTCACCATGGGAGGGTAGCCTTACAGTCTGAGCACGGACCGCAATGTACGGACGGACTGCGGCTCTCCTGACTTGAAACCAACACTCAGAGGCCAGGGCAGGCCGTACATTGTGGTGTGAACTCACACCATCAAACAGGTGTAAAACCTGCCTTAAAAAGGGTTGTCCTACAAACAAAGTACATTTTAATAGATGGATCTTGGAAGCATAATTATAATAATAATAAGCTTCACAATTGAATGTGTTAAAAAAAATGTTTATGTGTTGAGACAATCTTATTAAATAATCTTACAAGACCTATTGCTGTACTTTGTACATAGGACAACCTCTTTAAAGTAAAGCTTGACACCTGATAAACTAAGCATCATATTGTTAGATTGCCATATAAGTACTGTAATTGCTTATCAGGGTTACTAAAAAAAAGGAGCTATTCCCTGCAGCTGCCCTCCAGGCACCATTCCCTTCAGCTGCCCTCCAGGCACCATTCCCTACAGCTGCCCTCCAGGCACCATTCCCTACAGCTGCCCTCCAGGCACCATTCCCTACAGCTGCCCTCCAGGCACCATTCCCTCCAGCTGCCCTCCAGGCACCATTCCCTTCAGCTGCCCTCCAGGCACCATTCCCTGCAGCTGCCCTACATGCACCATTCCCTGCAGCTGCCCTACATGCACCATTCCCTCCAGCTGTCCTCCATGCACCATTCCCTTCAGCTGCGCTCCAGGCATCATTCCCTTCAGCTGCCCTCCAGGCACCATTCCCTTCAGCTGCCCTCCAGGCACCATTCCCTGCAGCTGCCCTCCAGGCACCATTCCCTGCAGCTGCCCTCCAGGCACCATTCCCTGCAGCTGCCCTCCAGGCACCATTCCCTTCAGCTGCCCTCCAGGCACCATTCCCTTCAGCTGCCTTCCAGGCACCATTCCCTTCAGCTGCCCTCCAGGCACCATTCCCTGCAGCTGCCCTTCATGCACCATTCCCTTCAGCTGCCCTCCAGGCACCATTCCCTTCAGCTGCCCTCCAGGCACCATTCCCTGCAGCTGCCCTCCAGGCACCATTCCCTTCAGCTGCCCTCCAGGCACCATTCCCTTCAGCTGCCCTCCAGGCACCATTCCCTTCAGCTGCCCTCCAGGCACCATTCCCTTCAGCTGCCGTCCAGGCACCATTCCCTGCAGCTGCCCTCCAGGCACCATTCCCTTCAGCTGCCCTCCAGGCACCATTCCCTTCAGCTGCCCTCCAGGCACCATTCCCTTCAGCTGCCGTCCAGGCACCATTCCCTTCAGCTGCCCTCCAGGCACCATTCCCTGCAGCTGCCCTACATGCACCATTCCCTGCAGCTGCCCTACATGCACCATTCCCTCCAGCTGTCCTCCATGCACCATTCCCTTCAGCTGCGCTCTAGGCACTATTCCCTTCAGCTGCCCTCCAGGCACCATTCCCTTCAGCTGCCCTCCATGCACCATTCCCTGCAGCTGCCCTCCAGGCACCATTCCCTGCAGCTGCCCTCCAGGCACCATTCCCTTCAGCTGCCCTCCAGGCACCATTCCCTTCAGCTGCCTTCCAGGCACCATTCCCTTCAGCTGCCTTCCAGGCACCATTCCCTTCAGCTGCCCTCCAGGCACCATTCCCTGCAGCTGCCCTCCATGCACCATTCCCTTCAGCTGCCCTCCATGCACCATTCCCTGCAGCTGCCCTACATGCACCATTCCCTCCAGCTGCCCTCCAGGCACCATTCCCTTCAGCTGCCCTCCAGGCACCATTCCCTGCAGCTGCCCTCCATGCACCATTCCCTTCAGCTGCCATCCAGGCACCATTCCCTGCAGTTGCCCTCCAGGCACCATTCCCTTCAGCTGCCTTCCAGGCACCATTCCCTTCAGCTGCCCTCCAGGCACCATTCCCTGCAGCTGCCCTCAAGGCACCATTCCCTTCAGCTGCCCTCCAGGCACCATTCCCTTCAGCTGCCCTCCAGGCACCATTCCCTGCAGCTGCCCTCCAGGCACCATTCCCTTCAGCTGCCCTCCAGGCACCATTCCCTTCAGCTGCCCTCCCGGCACCATTCCCTTCAGCTGCCCTCCAGGCACCATTCCCTTCAGCTGCCCTCCAGGCACCATTCCCTTCAGCTGCCGTCCAGGCACCATTCCCTGCAGCTGCCCTCCAGGCACCATTCCCTTCAGCTGCCCTCCAGGCACCATTCCCTTCAGCTGCCCTCCAGGCACCATTCCCTTCAGCTGCCCTCCAGGCACCATTCCCTTCAGCTGCCGTCCATGCACCATTCCCTTCAGCTGCCCTCCAGGCACCATTCCCTTCAGCTGCCATCCAGGCACCATTCCCTGCAGTTGCCCTCCAGGCACCATTCCCTTCAGCTGCCTTCCAGGCACCATTCCCTTCAGCTGCCCTCCAGGCACCATTCCCTGCAGCTGCCCTCAAGGCACCATTCCCTTCAGCTGCCCTCCAGGCACCATTCCCTTCAGCTGCCCTCCAGGCACCATTCCCTGCAGCTGCCCTCCAGGCACCATTCCCTTCAGCTGCCCTCCAGGCACCATTCCCTTCAGCTGCCCTCCCGGCACCATTCCCTTCAGCTGCCCTCCAGGCACCATTCCCTTCAGCTGCCCTCCAGGCACCATTCCCTTCAGCTGCCGTCCAGGCACCATTCCCTGCAGCTGCCCTCCAGGCACCATTCCCTTCAGCTGCCCTCCAGGCACCATTCCCTTCAGCTGCCCTCCAGGCACCATTCCCTTCAGCTGCCCTCCAGGCACCATTCCCTTCAGCTGCCGTCCATGCACCATTCCCTTCAGCTGCCCTCCAGGCACCATTCCCTGCAGCTGCCCTACATGCACCATTCCCTGCAGCTGCCCTACATGCACCATTCCCTCCAGCTGTCCTCCAGGCACCATTCCCTTCAGCTGCGCTCTAGGCACCATTCCCTTCAGCTGCCCTCCAGGCACCATTCCCTTCAGCTGCCCTCCATGCACCATTCCCTGCAGCTGCCCTCCAGGCACCATTCCCTGCAGCTGCCCTCCAGGCACCATTCCCTTCAGCTGCCCTCCAGGCACCATTCCCTTCAGCTGCCTTCCAGGCACCATTCCCTTCAGCTGCCCTCCAGGCACCATTCCCTGCAGCTGCCCTCCATGCACCATTCCCTTCAGCTGCCCTCCATGCACCATTCCCTGCAGCTGCCCTACATGCACCATTCCCTCCAGCTGCCCTCCAGGCACCATTCCCTTCAGCTGCCCTCCAGGCACCATTCCCTGCAGCTGCCCTCCATGCACCATTCCCTTCAGCTGCCATCCAGGCACCATTCCCTTCAGCTGCCTTCCAGGCACCATTCCCTGCAGCTGCCCTCCAGGCACCATTCCCTGCAGCTGCCCTCCAGGCACCATTCCCTTCAGCTGCCCTCCATGCACCATTCCCTGCAGCTGCCCTACATGCACCATTCCCTCCAGCTGCCCTCCAAGCACCATTCCCTTCAGCTGCCCTCCAGGCACCATTCCCTCCAGCTGCCCTCCAGGCACCATTCCCTTCAGCTGCCATCCAGGCACCATTCCCTGCAGTTGCCCTCCAGGCACCATTCCCTCCAGCTGCCCTCCAGGCACCATTCCCTTCAGCTGCCCTCCAGGCACCATTCCCTTCAGCTGCCCTCCAGGCACCATTCCCTTCAGCTGCCCTCCAGGCACCATTCACTTCAGCTGCCCTCCAGGCACCATTCACTTCAGCTGCCCTCCAGGCACCATTCCCTTCAGCTGCCCTCCATGCACCATTCCCTTCAGCTGCCCTCCATGCACCATTCCCTTCAGCTGCCCTCCATGCACTATTCCCTTCAGCTGCCCTCCAGGACCCATTCCCTTCAGCTGACCTCCAGGCACCATTCCCTTCAGCTGCCCTCCATGCACCATTCCCTGCAGCTACCCTCCATGCACCATTCCCTTCAGCTGCCCTCCAGGCACCATTCTCTGCAGCTGCCCTCCAGAACCCATTCCCTTCAGCTGCCCTCTAGGCACCATTCCCTTCAGCTGCCCTCCACGCACCATTCCCTGCAGCTGCCCTCCACGCACCATTCCCTTCAGCTGCCCTCCAGGCATTCCTTTCAGCTGCCCTGCAGGCACCATTCCCTGCAGGCACCATTCCCTGCGGATGCCCTCCAGGCACCATTTCCCGCAGCTGCCTTTCATGACACCATCAGCAGAATACAGATGCCATTTATGACACCTTTCTTAACTGAACAACAGGACTGTACTGATGGACAAAGTGACAACTACTTAGACTGTGTCACCTAGGTGGTTAGCCTCAGTGATGTGAAGCCGAAGGGCAGGGTCTAGCACCATTTGTGCTGAGAGTGGGTTTTATTATTGGGACCAGATTTTTCAGCTGAGTTTTAAGAACAGCTAGAGAAGTTGTGTCACAGATTTACCGCGACAGAGAGGGGCCAAAAGATGCAGCTTCTGATTTCTCCTACTCCTGCACTGATTAGAAGCACATCACCTTCTTATTAAACGGTGTAAATTTCTTTGGGCAGTGCAAGGGTTAATCTGCTCAGTTGAGAGCTCCTGGAAGCTTTCCTGCCTTAAGGCTCTCAGCTGTGACCTGTTGGTCACTCCCATCTCCTATATAAACTGGACCCTGGCTAGCACTCATTGTCAGAGTTAGCTTATGCTGCATGGCTGGTGGTTGTTATTGGAGAAGGCTTTTGGTGGATTTATCTGTGACTGTTGCTAGGTTTTGGGTGTGTGATGATCCCTCTCATTCTCCTACTTTGGTTTTACGCCATCCTTCACTCCCCGATGCATTCCTCTGTTGTCTGAGTATATTTGTATGATTGGTATTTTTCCTTATTGCTGTTTGTATTACCTTGTTAGTCTGGTAGGTGTATTATGGTACACTACTGCTCTCCTCTTCCCTGGCTGCCTATGTGAATGCTACCGACTACCAAAGACCTTGATCCACCACACTTCATTTAGAGAATATGGTCATTATAAACTATGTAGAAAGCATCTACTTTTGCTCAATCTCTTGTTTAAAGGGTTCTTATGAGATAATAGAAAAGTTTTCTTTTAAAAATAATGACATTCCTATCTACAATTCATTCCTGGTATAGCAGCTCAGTTGGTATAAAGGAGAAGTCAGAGATTGGAGAACATTCAGAAAAAGGTAAGCATGTAAAATAACAAAATAAGGACATCCACAGTCATGGTCTGTAGCCCAAAAATTAACACGATCGGGAAGCAGTGGAGAGATGATACAGGAGTATTTTCTAACTTTACCTTTATTTTGTCTGATCTCAGACAACCCCGAAAGTGAATAGCTGCAATCCCAAATACAGAACAAGGACAAGAGTGGAAACCAGACCTGGCAAGCAAACCACTTACCCAATGATACACAATATAAAGCACCCCGATTACTGCAATAGTTTTCATATTTTTGTCATCATGCTAAGAAATGACCATACCGACAGGAATTATCCCAGAGTTATTCTAATGATCTTGAGAAATAGCAAAATACCTTTTCAAGGTCAAATAGACCTTAGCAATGTAATAATTAACCTGTGCCATAAACAGAGACTGCAGCGCATACACAGCTACATCATCTACACAGGAGCACGTCACACAGCGAGCGTCTGCGCTGCCCCATGTACAGGTTATTATACCGCTTTACACAAAGGCACCTCGACTTACTGCAAACGGAAAGTGAACAAGAAACAACACAAATGATTGCATCTAATAAACTGAAGATCGTAACATAATGTAATAAGCATCCAATACAGAAGAACAATAATTATGAAACTCAAAATAAACTAATAAAACTGTAAGTTTCTACCTGTGCCCATTGGAAAAAAATACCACTATGTTCACATTTTCCCAGTTAGCTAGCTGCAATAAATGAATAAAAGAATTAGCATTTTCTCCTATCCAGAAATAGTATCACTTCTGCTCATAGATTGTTAGATGTTACATTTCAGCCACTTTTATCTAAATAGGGATGGGCTGCAATACAAAATGCCACCTGTAAATAAGAGTGTCGCTGTTGAGCACAATCTAATACAAGCCAGCACCTGACATTGGTATTGTCGACTATCATGCTTAATTACCTTCCCCAAGGGATCACCGACCCCTTTTCCTGCCCAACCACCGAATAACGACATGAGTCTCAAGTTGGATATAATTGGCCACAGCGGCCTTTATTATAACAAACAAAACATATAACCATAAATGAGCTGGGAAGGGGTCCTTGAAGCTAAAAATCTGGTGTCACCCAAAGTATAAACAAGTGGACAAGAGACCAACGATAGATTACCCTCAGCCGTTACCCCACAGGCTCGAGAGCACCAAAATACCCCGAAGGGTTACCATTGTCCACTTCCAACTTAGGAATCTGGCCCACCGTTACCAAGATTCCCCCAGATCACCAGACCCGCAACCAAAACTTAAACCAACTGGAGAATCCGTATCCCGACGGACCCCCCAGGCCAATTTAGCACCAACTCCAAGGACCCCTCCCCCCGCCACCACGAGGATACTTGACCCCCTCAAGTACCCGAGACCCCACCAACCTTAACCGCTATGGCCCGCTCAATTCCAGACTGTAAGCCCAAGGCCCACAAATCCGTGCCCACCGCGTTCAGATGAACCCCGTCACCCAAGAGATATTGGTCACCACCACACTCCAAATCAAAATGGCGCACGGCCATACCTCCGTTCCGCACAACAAAACCCGACACGGCCCGATTCACCTTAATTCGGGCTTTGTTGATCTTGTCCACCGATCTGGCATGCATCCAAGATGTCCGAGGAACAATCTCAGACCACACTATGGTCATCTCCCGAAACGAAACCCACAACCGGAGCATGTCATGTTTAATGTCCCGGATCAACTCCCGACAAGGACGAATTCCCAGGTCGTTTCCCCCGACGTGTAGAACCAAAATATCGGGGGGCCTGTCCAGTCGAATGCCATTGTGCACCTCCTCCAGGACTCTGTTCCAACCTAAACCCCGAAACCCCAACCACCTGATGACGGCCACGTCCCTGGAAAACCCGAGCTGTCTTCCATCCTGTTTGACGTCGGCCCGTCTCGCGCCCCAGTACACATAAGAATGGCCGACAATCCACACCAACAGCGGGGATGAACCTGGAAAACATAAGCAACTTAGGCAATCCCAAACAAACAAAAATCAAACCGTTCCAAGCTGTTCAAGGCCTCACATAACTCCGATAACGACCGGACTCCCACCGCCCAATCCTCCGCACCACCTCAGGAGCCAATCCATTTCGCGCAGCCTCAGTAGCAGCCCCGATCCGGAAAGAATGGGAAGCGAACCTAGCAGCATCTACCCCAATAGCCTTTAAACACTGCCGAAAAACCGCTACAAACTGATATTTAGACAGGAAGGACCCATCCGCATGACACAACAAAGGCCCGCCGCCACGCGGGCGAAAACTAACAAAAGCCTGCCAGGAACTGATAGGACACATAACAGAACCAGGAACTGCACCCAAAACTACTTTTTTACCCCGCCCCATCTGATCCGTCTTAGACCTTCGAATCCAAAACTGCAAAGACCCCTCGGAAGCAAAAACATCCCCCGCCCACAGGCCCCCCTGACGAACCGTAGTAGGCGAGACCAACTCCCCAATCCTCAAAGCTCCGTAAAAGGCCAACGAAAAGGCTAAGCGAAACAACGCAACCTCGAAACTAGAAACACAAACGTCACTCAAACGTACCCCCAACCGCTCCAACATCTCAAAAGACACCGGGCGCCTACAATCACCCCGGCTGCATGATCTTCTCAGCCCCTTCGCAGCCTGCCTTACCAGAAAGGACTTTGTCACGTCCTGGAGACCCCGTAACTTGAAACCAAAAGCTAACGCCGCTATCATCCTGTCCACCTTCGCCGCCGACCATCCCTGATCCGCCCCATGCCTCAACCACAGCAACAACGCCCCCACCTGTTCCGAACCCGCATTCGCAACACCACCAGCCGCCAGCCAACTCTCCCAACTGTTCCATACCGCCTGATAAACCGACCACGTACTCGGAGCCAAGGACGCTTGTATTAAAGGCTCTGCAGCCCGGACACCACGCTCCAAAGTTCCGCCGGGCATTCCAGGCCCGTCTCCTCGGCATCTGGCGCCAGCGACCGAAAACGCTCCCACTGGAAACGAGACAAAGAATCGGCAATGCAGTTATTAAACCGGGCACATGCGAAGCTGTGAAATAAGCATTCAGGTGTAAGCAAGACAAAACCAACTGCCGAAGAACTCTGATCACCAGGGGAGACGCCGTCGTCAAACTGTTGATGGCACACACAACCGCCATATTATCACAGTTAAAACGCACCCTTCTGTTCCGAAACTCGCCGCCCCACAGCTGCACCGCCACCAAAATTGGGAAAATTTCCAACAATGTGATGTTCCGTACTAGACCTGTTTCAAACCAGGCTTCCGGCCATCTGGCCGCGCACCACCGGCCCCTAAAAAAGGCCCCAAAACCAATACCGCCCGAAGCGTCAGTGAACAAATCCAAATCAGCGTTACCCACTGCCTCTTCCATCAACAACGAACGCCCGTTGTAACAAGACAAAAAACGGTCCCAGACCTCCAGGTCAGCCTTATGCTCGGCCGACAAACGCACAAAATGATGCGGGGCAGTGACCCCGGCCGTAGCACTGGCCAGTCTCCGTGAAAAAATTCTCCCCATGGGAATAATTCGACATGCAAAATTCAACTTCCCCAAGAGCGACTGCACATCATGCAGAGGCAATTTTTTCAAACGTCTAGCTCGGGCCACCTCCTCCCTCAGACCCAACACCTTGTCCACCGGCAGCCTAAACTCCCATTTCTCAGAATCAATGACAATACCCAAAAAGGACAAGCTCGTGCACGGGCCCTCAGTCTTGCCCGGCGCCAACGGAACCCCGAAACGCTCCGCGACCCAAACAACAGTCTTTAACAAGACCTCACAACATGGAGACCGGTCAGGGCCTACACACAAGAAATCATCCAGATAATGAATTACCGAGTCCAAGCCGGACACATCCCGCACCGCCCATTCCAGAAAGGAACTGAAAGCCTCAAAATAAGCGCACGACAGCGAACAGCCCATTGGCAAACATCGATCCACATAAAACCCGCCGTCCCAATAACAGCCTAACAACCTCACGCTATCAGGGTGAACCGGCAACAAACGAAAGGCCGACTCAATATCGGTTTTAGCCAGCAATGCTCCCCTACCACAACTGCGCACCCACCTGGCTGCTTCATCAAACGACGTATAGACCACCGAACAGAGCTCCGGATCAATCCCGTCATTAACCGACCTCCCCTTCGGGTATGACAAATGTTGAATGAGCCGGAACTTATTCGGCTCCTTCTTGGGCACTACGCCCAAGGGTGACACCACCAAATCTTCCAAAGGAGAAGTCAAATACGGACCCGACATCCTACCCAACGCCACCTCCTTACTCAACTTCTCAGACACCACCGACGCATGCAACTTGGCCGATCTAAGATTCTTCAACGTCGGAGGTACCGCAAAACCCGGAGCCGGTATACAAAAACCAACATCAAACCCGGGCCGGAGTAACTCTGCCCTTTCCCTATCAGGATACCTATCTAGATAAGGGGCCATCGCGACCAGCTTCACTGGAGTCTCCCCCTTTGGGATTACCCTCTGGCCTCCCTTTCTTCTTGAAACATTTAGAGGCTCCGTGTGAGCCGCCATTGCAGTGTGAGCACAAATGCTTGAACTTGCAAGTCGCCCCGATCTTACACTGGCCCTCGTTGAACTGCCAACACACGCCATGCCTCTGACCGCCGGATTGTCCCGCTGGACCACCGGCTCCTGAAGAGGAACCCTGCCCAGAACCTTGGCCGGAAGTTCCGGCCCCCCCCTGAAAGGAGTGACCAAACTTCATCGGCGCCATCACCCGTAACCACAGGCCGATGTCCTTCTGATCCCATCTGATCGCTGGACGAACCGCCTTCCGCTGCCGAAACTGCTCATCATATCGTAACCATGCTTGGCCACTATAGACCCTATGCGCCTCCCCTATGGCGTCCATATAACAAAACAAAGCTGAACAATTCTCGGGAGCCTTTTCGCCAATAACACTCGCCAAAATCGCAAATGCCTGAAGCCAGTTCACAAACGTCTGAGGAATCAGGCGCCACCGCCGCTTTTCCTCATCTTCCTTCTTACTATCCTCTTTTTTATTCTTGTCCAAATTAAATTTCTCCAGAGGTAACAGCGAAAATATCTCCACATACTCATCCTTCCAAATCTTCTCACGCACTTCTTTCTTTAAATGCGCCCCTAACGGCCCTTCAAAGCACACGTACACCTCACCACGCGCCTTGTCATCGAGCCGAATACCCCCTTCCTTCTCCTTCTCCGTCTGTACAGACACCGACACCGGCTCGGCCGAACCACTCTGGTCGCCCGACCCACTGCCTAACGACGCTAACCCCGAATCGGACAATCCGACCCAAGCTGACAAAGGGGACGGACCTGGCCTACCACTATTCAAACGAGACAACAGCTCCCGCACCCCCGACAACAACTCACCCACCCCTTCACGACTCATATCCGCACTCACGCCACGCTCCACACACCCCCCAACCCGATCCACCGCAGTCATAATCGGCGTTGACAACGCCGGGGACAGACAAAACACAGAATGGTTCTCACCAGGCTGCAGGAGAGCTGCGGTCCCCCCAGCCGCAGACGCCGTCGCCATCCCGCCGTCTCTTGACCGCGAAGCCGTCCGTGCGTCCATCCTGACGTGGACCTCGCTCCTCACCGATCCCGCTGCTCCGCCCCCGGCAGAGGGGACTGTGCCGACCCCGTCACTCCAGGAGGTCGCCGGGAATCCGTCGGGCCCAAACCCGGACCCGCCGACCACAATGCTGCCATCTGCCGCCGTCCCCTGGGAAGGTGCGGGCCCGGTCGCAGCTGGAAGAGGGGAATGACGAACCCCTGCTGAATCTGGCCGCCCCGCCGAGTCTGGGGCGCCGCCTGCTGCTGATGGGATGCTCCCCCGCCGTCTCGTGGCGCCGCCAGGACCAGGCCGCACGGGACCGGAGTGACCGCCGCGGCCCGCCGTGCCACGTGACCGTTCTGGCGCGCGTGGGCCCAGACCCCCCGGTGAGTGAGAGCGAGGGCCCAGCCGCCGCTGCAGGCCCCAGCGCAGCCGATGGATTCCTCCCGGACCGTGGCCTGCTGGGGCGTTTGCACGCAGGCACACGGCCCGGAGGGTCCCGTGAGGGGCTCCTGCGCCGCCGCTGGGGAGTCGGGGCGGCATCGGGGGACAATCGCTGAGGGGGGCGCACGCGCCTGGACCGCCGCTCACCGGGCCCAGCCGCAGATGTATCCGCGCCGCCGCCGCTGGGACCACCCAAGATCCCGTCACTCCAGGAGGTCGCCGGGAATCCGTCGGGCCCAAACCCGGACCCGCCGACCACAATGCTGCCATCTGCCGCCGTCCCCTGGGAAGGTGCGGGCCCGGTCGCAGCTGGAAGAGGGGAATGACGAACCCCTGCTGAATCTGGCCGCCCCGCCGAGTCTGGGGCGCCGCCTGCTGCTGATGGGATGCTCCCCCGCCGTCTCGTGGCGCCGCCAGGACCAGGCCGCACGGGACCGGAGTGACCGCCGCGGCCCGCCGTGCCACGTGACCGTTCTGGCGCGCGTGGGCCCAGACCCCCCGGTGAGTGAGAGCGAGGGCCCAGCCGCCGCTGCAGGCCCCAGCGCAGCCGATGGATTCCTCCCGGACCGTGGCCTGCTGGGGCGTTTGCACGCAGGCACACGGCCCGGAGGGTCCCGTGAGGGGCTCCTGCGCCGCCGCTGGGGAGTCGGGGCGGCATCGGGGGACAATCGCTGAGGGGGGCGCACGCGCCTGGACCGCCGCTCACCGGGCCCAGCCGCAGATGTATCCGCGCCGCCGCCGCTGGGACCACCCAAGATCCCTGCCAACTGTGCCTCCAGCCACCCGGGAGGCTGCAGCGCCGCCGCCGCCCGCAACTGGGTAAGCACGCTCTCAATGGCCGCCATAATGTCGCAGGGGGCAGCGCTCCTTCCTGCTCTCGATTCCACAGAGCGGGAAGTGAAGCGCTCCTCCCCCTGTTCCCACCATACCCCTCGCCGGCAGTACCCCTCCTCCAGGAACGAACCCCACGCCCCCTTTTCTCCCTGCTCCAAACCCCCTGTCATGGCGGCTTTCTCGTACGCCGCCCGGGGGAGGGGGCGGGCGGCTCGCTCCAGCCTGTCTTTCCATTATGCCATATACCAGATGGAGGTTTACCCACTAAAGAGTATTCATCTGTTACCGATTCGGCACCCCAAATAAAACTATGTGCCCAGTAATACTGTACGCAACACAGCCTACCGTAAGTGTTTTTTCCCCAAATTGGTGGGTTTAGTAGCCCCTTCTCTGTGCTCTTATTATTCCTTGAATATTCCTATTTATTTCACAATTTATCATATTTAATGGCCATACCTGTGTAACCCTAGTCGGTGGTCTGCCATATGTCACATCTCATCTGGTAGATAGGCATAGTACAGACATCAGGCCCGACTCATCAAGGACAGCATTGTTCACGAAGGTCTTTATGAGGGGACGTGCTAGAGTCAGATGCCCCTGATTCATGAAGAGGTGCATGGTTCTTTACAGAATGAATCCTGAGCATGACGAGTGGCATGAGCCTCCGTGCGTTACGCCACAAATCTCACTCCAGTCAACTTGGCATAGGGAACGCCACATCTCATCATGAATTAGACAAGCTGTGGCATCACGCCCCCGGCCGCGCACCCGTCCTGCTCCAACTCCACCCCTTGTGAAGGACCTTAGAGAAACTGACGTGAAAACGCCAAAAGTTGCAAAATAACTCACCTAAATTTTGCGACTTTTCAAAGTAGTCTGGTGCAGAAATGAACCAAGTTACTGAGTTAAAATCCCACCAGGGACAGTGTTTGCAAGGAGTTTGTATGTTCTCACTGTGTTATGACTGAGCCCTAATGCATGGGGATGAACAAACCAGGGGAAATGTTAAACCCACCCATCACAGGTTCGTATACTGACTAGACAAATCCCTAACTTGCCTCTGATTTGTCCCTGCCTGACCACAGAGGTTGTCAACCTAAAATTACGCAATGGCACCTCCACTCAACATCGGCTGACCCTGACCCCCAAAACAACAGAACAAAGTGCACATAGAGGGTGAGACACAGGGCTAAAGACGTGTTCACACAGTCATACATGAAAGACGGAAGAATGTAACAAAATGGGAAGAGTGCTGGAAAGTGGAACACACAAACAAACCGCAGGAAGAGCAATACAGAAAACCTCAGCAAGCTTATGCTTGACTGGGGAGCTGGGACTCCAAACATCCATCTACCTTGGAATATAGCCACCAAAGACTGCATGTGCATGATAAGCATAAATAGCCCCTACCAAGATATGATAGGACAAACCAAACGAGGATGTGGAAACGTCTGCACAGAAGCAACACAGCAAAGATAAGAGCAGCAGTTGGACAGAGACAATACAGGCTGTGGTCCAACAGAGAGGGAAACCAACCCACAGCCAGAGATCACCGGATTCAGACCCGAAGTTGAGTCATGATACCCGGCCTTTGCATGGATTTCCTACAGTTTCCTATCATAGTCCAAAGATGTACTGATATGGAATTTACATCTTGAGCCCCAATGGGCAATATGTTGGTGCTGTGCTGGCAAGCATAATCTAATAATAAGTTTGCTATTTATCACAGATTTATCAAACTCTCAAAAGGTTTTCCACCTAAAAACACAATAATTTGTAAAAATTGGTAAAAATTGC
Source organism: Ranitomeya imitator (assembly GCF_032444005.1). NCBI lineage: Eukaryota > Metazoa > Chordata > Amphibia > Anura > Dendrobatidae > Ranitomeya > Ranitomeya imitator. The sequence goes on from NC_091286.1 coordinate 95,897,419, forward strand.
AATGAACTAACTCACAAGTATCATTTGTTTTGTGCAGTAATATTTCATCTGTGGCACAGACACTTCTTAACCTTATGTTTATATATAACATGAACCATGAACTGAGGAACACAGATTAGAGCTTCCTGAATTTTGGTATTCTTTTCTCTTTCCCTTTTCCAAGGTAATTTCCTGACGTAAAATACTAGGAACTCAACTCGGAGATATCTAGAAAGTATGAATGAGTTCAACAGAAAAAAAATTACTACCCCTCTTAAACAGAGAAAAGTCCCATAAATATGTTGCATAAGTGAACCGGTCATAGTATTTCAGGTCCTAGTAAAGGTAACTGTTCTAATGCTGCACACAGCGCCACCCCTAGGCTATTACTAGGTACTACTCCACAATAACTTTATAGGTGGCCCAGGATGATTGCACTGGATCCTTCAGGATTCTCTTAGTTTGACGCTGGTTAGACTGGTGTACAGTGTCCTGAAGCAGGATTTTCAGGTTGTCGCCCCCAGATTAGTCATGGTTCAGTGGAAGCAGCATTGGTGGAGCAGTGTTGTGGGCAGGAATGGAGCTTAATTGTCATCATCAGAAGATTAGTCAACATCCTGACAAGTGAGAGGAAGAACTAGAAGCATCAGTTACACATTCAAGAGATAAAGTAGGAGGAAGGTCAAGCTCAAAGCCGGGATCAGGATCAATACTTCATCACAAGAACTTCAGGCACAAAAGGATGAACCTCGCACATAAGGCAAAGCATGGCAGATCAATGCATCTACGATATAAGATGCCAGGACGATTCGCCTATAACATGGCAGAAAAATTCATCTTTTTAGTAGGCTGTCAGACTTGACATTATCTTTAGACTCCAGATACCTCAGCAATAAGGACCCTTTCACACATCAGTTTTTTGCCATCAGTCGCAATCTGTCGACTTGACGGATCAGTCACAGATTGCAAAAAAAACTGATGCGACGGATCCGTTTTTTCGATGGATCTGACAAGGGGGGCTGGCTAAAGGATCCTAAAAAAAATCGGAGCAAGCTCAGTTAAAAAAAAACAATCCATTGCTGGATTCCGTTCTTTGACGGATCCGGCGCCTATAGGCTTCCATTCTAACAAACAACGGACGGTGACGGATCCGTCGCTGTCCGTTTTTTCGACGGAGACAAAAAACGTTACTTTGTCTGTCGTCTCCAGCTGCCGGATCCACAATTTTCGATGGATCCGGCGAATGACAGATGAAACGTGAGGCAATCCGTCGCAAATACAAGTCTATGAGAAAAAAACAGATCCGGCGGCATCAGTCGCTGGATCCGTTTTTTTCAAAATTCGACTGATTGCGACTGAGAGCAAAAAACTGATGTGTGAAAGGGGCCTAAGACATTACAGAGAATGTACAGCTGCTAGTCTATGGCCTGAACTACCGAGGCCATGGGGAAAAGCAGAAACTGGAATGGGAGATGCCACCAGGAGCCACGACAACTCACCTGAACGTGGCACAGAAACTAGGCAAAATGTTGCTTTGGTTAATTTTGTGAGCAATTTGAAAAGCTGTCTAGATATCTTGCAAAAAATGTTATTACATATAATAAGTGCTAGATTGGTGATGACGGGTTGTTGATCCAGGGCATCTTCTGATTGCTAGATTTGGCACAGACAAGTAATTTATGTCGCTTAATGTTTCAAGAGGGTTGCTTTGCCTGCCTCTGGAGCAACGCTACAGAATAATGGAATTAACTAGATAAATTTTCAGCCTTATTAGGTATGTAAATCACTGGAGAAAGCTTGTGAAGAGGATTATTCTACAAAGGATGATGGATGATTTCAGCTCTGAACCCTTCAGAGTTTTAAAAGTTGCTATCTATATTGCGTGCTCAGAATACAAGATACTTATCTAAATTTGCCTCCAGTATTTGCTGATAACGTGCTGCATTCATCTTTCCTTCAACTTTGACCAAGTTTCCTGTGCCTTTGTAGCTCACACATCCCCAAAACATCAGCGATCCACCTCTGTGCTTTACAGTAGGAATGGTGTTCCTTTCATCATAGGCCTTGTTGATCTCTCTCCAAATGTAACGTTTATGGTTGTAGCCAAATAGTTAAATTTTGGTCTCATCACTCCAAATTACCTTGTTTCAGAAGTTTTGAGGCTTGTCTCTGTGCTGTTTTGCGTATTGTAGCCGAGATACTTTGTGGCATTTGCGCTCATCAGCCCGGAAGCTGCGCATGGGATGTACTTGGACGTTTCAACATGACAACGATCCAAAACACAAGGCCAAGTCAACCGGTCATTGGCTACAGCAGAACAAAGTGAAGGTTCTGGAGAGGCCATCTCAGTCTCCTGACCTAAATATCATTGAGCCACTCTGGGGAGTGGGGAGATCTCATGAGCGCAGTTCATGCTAGACAACCCAGGAATTTACAGGAACTGGAGTTTTTTGCCAAGAAGAGTGGGCAGCTTTACCATTTGAGAAAATAAAGAACCTCATCCACAACTACCACAAAAGACTTCAAGCTGTCATTGATGTTAGAGGGGGCAATACACGGTATTAAGAAATGGGGTATGTGAACTTTTGATCAGGGTCATTTGGATGTTTTGGGTTGTCATTATGATTTAAAAAGAGAAAACACAGTAGTTTGACAATAAATGGCTTCACCCAACCACTAACCATGAGTGGAGAAAAAGGTTTGGTGCTATCATTCATATTCTCTGAAAAAAGGCTAAGAAAGCAAAAATTCTGCCGGGGTATGTAATTTTTTTAGCACAACTGTAGAAACATAGCAAGGCACGAAAACCCGGGTTCTCCAGCTTCAGGAGTAATCCAGGGGACAGGGATAGACAAGGGCGCTCCTAGTTCTAGGAATGTGGTTAGCATCCAAAGTCAAAACACCTTTGTGATATCATCACTCTTCCGACTCTTGGGGTCACAAAAAGGACATTATGACCCAGAAGTGACTTTTACAATTTAGGTCTAGGAGCATCAGAACGAGCATCTATAGAGTGAGATGGATAGTCTGAAGAGCGGTGGCATTACTCAGAAGAGGAGCGGAATGGCGCTGCATATCAAAGAAGATGGTGGTAGGTGAGTATATTAACACACACACACTACTATAAATACATATACACAGATTTTAAAAAAAAAAAGTTCATGAAAGGGCTTCTTTAAAACAATGTATTTGCAAAATTACTCATCTTTTAATATTTGCTAGAAAGTATTGATCTGTTTCAAAAGAAAGTGGGATAGTTTCCCATGGAAGCCTCCTATGAAGTTAGATACAGTATCTGGCTGAGCACGGCACTTTATCTTTTATGTCACGCTTTTTTGTGTGTCACTTAGGATTTTCCATGATGTGATGCCCTTTACTTTTAGGTCATGGCTGTTTTTCCTAAGGAGTGTGATTTGCTGTGTGGTCGTCATCATTCTTCACCCACCGCGCCTGCTTCTAAGGGACGTCCAATCTTCCACTACTGCCTTATATGATAACTTTCTTGCTATTTGTGTAAGAGGTTCTTATAAAACATTCCGAGACATGGTGGAGTTCTGCTTTACATCCTTCCTGCTGCTTCCTGCTACTGTACAGATAAATCTTTGGAAACAATCCAAATGACAAAAAAAAAAGAACATAATAAAAGTGGATGAATCAGCTCTGCTGCTTTCTTAAAAAAATGAACGGATACAAAAACAAATGTTGCCAAAAGAAATTCTAAAGGAAACATATCAAAATCTACTTGTCAAAGAGAACACATAAGAAAAGCTACTTCCAAATTTAGCCTCTGGCCGAATGACACCAATATTAATGAAGAAACGCTATAATATAAAGTACATAACAGAATGGATCGTTCAACGACCATACAAGTTGGCTGAGTGCTATCCGTCATTATGATGGATTGGACTCGTTCCCATGTTATTCAATGAAGCTGTGCACATATCCGATTTTTTTCCACAGACAGAGTGGTTTGAGGAAAAAAATCACAGCATGTACAATTTGCCTCTGATAATCAGATCATATTCAGCCATTGAAGTCATTGGGTCTGTGGAAAACATCAGACCGCACTCGGAGCAGATGCAAGTACGATCCAATTTTCACGGCCAGAGTAAAAAGAGAAGATGGAGAAACTTTTTTAACTCTCCACATCCCAGAAAATCAGATCCCACTCTGATCAAACTCTTATCGAAGTCTGATCAGAGTGTAATTACCACAATCGGGACGATTTTCTTGAATGAGAGAAAAACAGTTGTGTGGCCATAGCCTTAGATTAAGTCATATTTAGTCTTTGGGACAAACAAGAAATATATAATCCAACATGTCCATTACCTCTTTTGTCTGATATTTTTAAGGTAACCTGCCACAAGAAGTGATGAGTTCTCCTTCAATGGAAGTCATCACAGGCTGGACAGACATCTGTCTCAGATGGCTTAGTGACTCCTGCATTGAGCAGAGGGTTGGACATGATGACCCTGGGGGTCTCTTCCAACTCTGAGATTCTAGGATTCTAACAGGTCTTTAGACTCCAAAGTAACATCATCTCAGTAAAGTACAGGTAATGATGATTACCTCCATACTTTATATTATATGTCTGTGTCTTCGTTATCATGTAATCGATAAGCTAATTCTTATGCAAATGAGCTTGCAAGTGCCGAGGCTCGACCTGCTCTTTCTCTGGAGTCCCTCTTTTTTTCTCCTTCTAGCTCCGGCCTCCAGCTAGTGATTGACAGGTCACTCTTCTCCATGATCTGCTCCCACAACCTACATCTCTCACTGGCACTGTCATTCTCAGAAGGCTGTGCATACGCATTAACGTCCTAACGACATTGTAAGAGCTGTGCTATCCATCTACAGATGTGCTACCCTTGGAAATGAGTGCGCCTGCACAAGAGTAACTTGACAATCACTGACAAAAGGCCGGTGCAGGGTGGAAGGAGAGAGCCATAGAGCTGTCAGTGCAGGCCAAGCCCTTCCACTTGCCAGCCCATTCGCATAAGAATTTGCCAAAGGATTAGAAGTTAACAGAGACACGGACCTACAATATAAATAGATGGAGATAATCATCATTACAGGTACGTTACCCCTTGGAACCCGGTCAGACGCCTCATATCCAGACAAACCAGAGTTCTCACTTTGCACTGATGAGGGGCAGTACCCCGAAACACAGTGTCACCAAATGCAGATTCTGGTTTGGCTTTTATCCTAAGTCACGTGACAAGGCTCGTTAAAGGGTCGATACTGACTTTTAGGATTGCTACTCCAGTAGGTGGCACTAGCGTTCTAGCCCTTCTTCCTTTCTGAAGAGACAATTTGCATAGGTACTTTACTGTGAGGACTTTACTTTGGGGTCTAAACTCCTGCTGACAGGTTCCCTTTATAATGTGGAAAGAGGATCAGGAGATTCCCATATGTATAAGATAGTTATCCAATCTTATGGGATAGACTGACTTTTATCTAACCAGTATGGCCAGCGTAATAACTAATATTATGACCGTGTACCAAAGACCAGCTCACCACTAGTATAGTAAAGACTTTCAGGTTGCTCAGACACCTGCCTGAGTCTACAGGCTTTTCTATCCTAAATATACAAAAAGTCCATATAAACCTGTTTGAAAATACTTTCATGATATTTTTGCAGTGTAAATGGACCTGAGTGTTATCTTCCCTTTTATCAAAGTGGTTCATACCGGATAATAAATCTGGTTCATTTCAATAATGTCTATGTTTGCACTCGCTAACTTACTTTGCGTCAAAAATTTCAGACAAAACTTTGACATTGTTTTTAATAGTTAATAAAAGTGACTCCAATGTATGTACACATAGGAGTGTAAATCCCTGCGGACGGGGTCACGTGGGATTGCACTCTGTGTGGACTATGTTGGAAATAGATAAAAACAGGAAATAGATACTTAAATGAATAAGTACAGCCCAGCTCCATGTATCTGGGGACAGAAGTCATGCCCACACTATTTAGTGCAGCAACCTAATATCTTAGTTTCTTAGTCTGCACTTACATCTTATAAGGCACATTTTTATCGGACTACGATGTTTAGACTTTTTGGCCTTTAGTACCCTGTTTGCCTATGTCAGTGGTCCCAACCTTTCTTACCGTAAGAGCCTCATCGAGCTCTGGGCAGCGACATCCAGTTCTCCCACTCTCTCCCAGTAGTTGCACCCAGAGCCCTCCATTGCTGGGATAGTGATGGCCAAAGCTTCACCCTGAAAGCACACTGAGACCTTGTGCCGCCCTGCCTTATAAATAGCATACCTACATCCAGGTGTTCCAACCTTACTCCCATTCAGTATTTTCTCATCAAGCACTCTCGCTACATTATTGCCTCCAGCTTTAACCCCTTAGTGACAGACAATTTTGACCTTAATGACCAGGCCAATTTTTACAATTCTGACCACTGTCACTTTTATGAGGTTATAACTCTGGAACACTTCAACGGATCCCACCGATTCTGAGGCTGTTTTTTCGTGACATATTGTACTTCATGTTAGTGGCAAAATTTCTTTGACATGACTTGCCTTTATTTATGAAAAAAAATGGAAATTTGGCAAAAATGTTGAAAATTTTGCAATTTTCAAACTTTTAATTTTTGCACCCTTAAATCAGTGATTTATGCCACACAAAATAGTTGATAAATAACATTTCCCACACATGTCTACTTTACATCAGCACAATTTTTGAAACATCATTTTGTTTTTTGTTAGGACGTTATAAGGGTTAAAATTTGACCAGTGATTTCTCATTTTTCCAATAAAAATTTACAAAATCATTTTTTTAGTGATGACATTTGAAGTGAGTTTGGGAGGTCAATATGACAGAAAATACCCAAAAGTAACAACATTCTAAAAACTTCACCCCTCAAGGTGCTCAAAACCACATTCAAGAAGTTTATTAACCCCTCAGGTGCTTCACGAGAACTAAAGCAATGTGTAAGGAAAAAAATTAACATTTAAATTTTTTCACAAAAAATTTACTTTAGACCCATACTTTTTTATTTTCACAAGGGTATCAGGAGAAAATGGACCACAAAATTTGTTGTGCCATTTCTCCTGAGTATGACGATACCCCGTTTCTTCAAGGAAGATGATGCTGAGGGTTAGGGGACGGAGCACAAGGGTCTGGGAATGCCAGAGGTACGAGGAGGGGGCTCGGGGGACCCCAATTCTCTCTCCAATGGTATGCTACATCATATCAGAGAAGATAGAAATGAATGGAAAATCTGACTTTCTTTTTTTATTACCATTATTCGGTGACTAACAGCGATGACATGACTGAAGACGTTAAAAACCGACCCGAATCATGTTCTCCGATGGGGGACCCCGGAGATTTTCCGACGCTGTGAGGGCCCTATACAATTATTTCTCAGCGCCATTAAAAAGCGCCGATGAGGAATTAGGCCCCTTAACTGCCGTCGTTAAAAGGCATATCGGCGGTCGTTCAGGGGTTAAGCACCTGACCACCTGCCACTACTATCCTATCTCCGACTTACCATATTTCTCTCTCCACCCCCTTGGCCTGTATATGTGCGTCCATATCTGGACTTCAGTGGAGGCTACTAAAAAGAGTCACCATCTAAACCCTGTTCTGCGGAATGTTGGCTTTTCCAGCACTGATCAGCTAGGAATCACCTACCTATGGATAGATGATAACTTCTAAAGATGGGAATAACCTTTAAGGCTGGTTTCACACTTGCGTTGGGCAGAGCTGCGGAGGGCTGCGTAGTTCCTCCGTTAAGCCCCGCCCACTGCCGCACCTCTTCCTTCAGATCCGGCTACGTCGGAATGCTTCCTGCGTACCTATCTTTAACATTGGGTAGGCAGGCCATGCGAATGTACGTGGACGCCTCCGCATGCGTCGTTTTGACGCTGCGCCGAACGCAACATGTTGCATTTTGTTGCAGTCGGCGCAGCGTCAAAAATATGCATGCGGAGGCATCCGCATGGCCTGCCTACCCAATGTTAAAGTAGGTATGCAGGACGCATGCCGATGTAGGCGGAGCTGAATGTAATAGGTGCGGCAGTGGGCGGGGCTTAATGAAGGAACTATGCAGCCCTCCACAGCTCTGTCCAACTCACAGCCCTTTTAAAATCAATGGTAACGGAAGTCAATCATCATATAGGTACCATACATTTTTAAGGAAGGTTAACAAATTAGAATTTGGACACTGAATAACACATCCAGCTGTATCCTGGCAGTCTGAAGTTCATTCTCCTGGCTTTATCCTCAATAATGTTGTAATTAAATATAAAGGGCATGTCGCACAAGAAAAATTCTCATTTCATGTTAAACTATGATAAACATTAACCTTTAAAATAGAAATATTCCAAAATGCACCTGTGTCTAGATAACGCTGTTACATACTTGGCAAGGCCTCCCCTGGTGTTCTCAAGCTTCCCTCTCAGTATATGCATCTTAGGAGTCCAGTGCCGATGAGAAGAAGCTGCTTTTAGCTTAATATTTTTTTACTGTCTGATTAAACCATAACAGGAACAGTGTACAAGAAAGTAAAACAACGCCTTCACCAATCTTTTTTTAAGTTGAACTGGACTTATGATGTGATCGTAACTGCAGTGCGGAATAAAACTTTTTCATTTCTACTGCAGAAGTATTACGAATCACATACTTGGCACCTAATGAGTTAACTTTAGTTAAGTCCATGCAGGTGTTATTAGATCGTTTTCACTGGGGGCGTGTACCTCTGCATCCTGTATGATGCTGACCAATCATAAGCAGGTAGCAACATAGACATGCAGAAGGACCTGCGACAATGTCAACAAAGTCTGATCAGGTCCTGCCAGCTGGAGTGCACAAATAAGCATGGAACATATATCACACAGCACAGAAGTGTGGAAATATTGGAAATATTAACTGGAGCTATTAGCTCCATACTTCTTTGCTGTGAAATATATCTTCAGTGCTTATTTAGGCTGCTCACTGTGGCTGGCAGAACACGTGGACCATGTGACCCTGATGACATCATTACAGGTTCTTCTGCACTTCTATGATGATGCCTGTCTATGATTGGTCAGCATCATACAGAGAGAAGAAGCACACGCCCCCAATGAGAGCTCCGATAATTTGAGTTAAGTCCAAATGGATGTTAACTCATTAGGTGCCAAATATTTGATTGCCAATATCTTCACAACTAAGGCTTCTCTCACACTTCCGTCGTTTGGCCTCCGTCGCAATGCATCGTTTTGGGAAAAAACGCATCCTACAAACGTGCCCGCAGGATGCATTTTCTTCCCATAGACTTGTATTGCAGACGGATCGCGACGTATGGCCATACGTCGCGTCCTTCGTGCACTGGATGCGTCGTGTTTTGGTGGACCGTCATCACGAAAAAACGTTCAAGGGAACGTTTTTTTGTACGTTGGGTTCTGCATTTCCTACTGTGCATGCACGGCCGGAACTCCGCCCCCTCCTCCCCGGGACTTTTGAATGGGCAGCGGATGCGTTGAAAAACTGCATCCGCTGCCCACGTTGTGCCGAATTTTCACAACGTCCGTCGGTACGTCGCGCCGACGCTTCGTGACGGCCCGGTATCGACGGAAGTGTGAAAGAAGCCTAAGAGGCAAAAAACCCCAAAACGTTTTATTCTGCTCTGCGGGCACTATTACAACGTGTGTCCACTTCAGCATTAACAATTTGCTCCTCTTTTAGTTGTCGTTCTAAACAAGGTGGTGCTGTACCAATTATGTAACAGTAGTATATAAATACAATGACATTGTTTAAAAGAGTACAATAAAAAAAACATTTGTGTGATGAAACGGACATATAAATTTAAATCACAGAACTTGGTAAAAAGAAAATAATAATAATACTGATAAATTATCAAATAATTGCTTACTGGAAATTTCTCTGAAATCTCCACTGTTCATTAAAGAAGCCAAGTTTAGCCAAATAAACAGAATGAAGTCTTTGTGCGAGGTTGAGTTTGGCATGTTGTCTGTCTTGTTTTGCTACCTTTATATCCTTCTTGGCATCTAAAGCATAAATCTAAAGCAAATGACATTTTGTTACGTAACTGTTTGCCCGATGCGCTTTCTTTGCCAAATACAGACACCAAATTTCCAGGGGAAAATTATCAGCAGTGGGCAATTCCCTGTTAAAAGAAAACTCAGAAGACTGTTCCCTAAGCTTTAGACATTCTCTTTCCACATGCCCTTGGTTCTGTGTGGTTAGTCTTTATATCCTTGGTTTAACATATAAGCCTGGAATAAATGATGCCCACAATGAGGAATATTAGGACTTTCATCTATGTCAGAGTTTAAACCTGCAATACTGTGCTCCACCTCTGGGGGCACTACCATATATGCGCATTACCGTGTGGGAAACCGTGGGAAAAGATAAAGAATACAACAATGTAATGATTTGGAAATCTCTTATTGCCATATTCCATTCACAACAGAATATGGAACACAGATCAGAAGTGGAAAGTTCAGACATTTTTCCATTTCATTTGAAGAAATAATCTCATTTACAAATTAATGGCGAAAACACATCTCAGAAAAGTTGGGCCTGAGCCATGTCTACCATTGTGTAGCATCACGGCTTCTTTTTACAACAGTCTATAAGTGTCTGGGAAATAAAGAGACCGATTGCTGGAGTTTTGGGAAAGGACTTGGGCTGAAAGGTGGCAGATGAGGTTTAACAATGATAAATGTAAGGTTATACACATGGGAATAAGGAATCAATATCGCCATTACACACTGAATGGGAAACCACTGGGTAAATCTGAAAGGGAGAAGAACTTGGGGATCCTAGTTAATGATAAACTTACCTGGAGCAGCCAGTGCCAGGCAGCAGCTGCCAAGGCAAACAGGATCATGGGGTGCATTAAAAGAGGTCTGGATACACATGATGAGAGCATTATACTGCCTCTGTACAAATCCCTAGTTAGACCGCACATGGAGTACTGTGTCCAGTTTTGGGCACCGGTGCTCAGGAAGGATATAATGGAACTAGAGAGAGTACAAAGGAGGGCAACAAAATTAATAAAGGGGATGGGAGAACTACAATACCCAGATAGATTAGCGAAATTAGGATTATTTAGTCTAGAAAAAAGACGACTGAGGGGCGATCTAATAACCATGTATAAGTATATAAGGGGACAATACAAATATCTCGCTGAGGATCTGTTTATACCAAGGAAGGTGACGGGCACAAGGGGGCATTCTTTGCGTCTGGAGGAGAGAAGGTTTTTCCACCAACATAAAAGAGGATTCTTTACTGTTAGGGCAGTGAGAATCTGGAATTGCTTGCCTGAGGAGGTGGTGATGGCGAACTCAGTCGAGGGGTTCAAGAGAGGCCTGGATGTCTTCCTGGAGCAGAACAATATTGTATCATACAATTAGGTTCTGTAGAAGGACGTAGATCTGGGGATTTATTATGATGGAATATAGGCTGAACTGGATGGACAAATGTCTTTTTTCGGCCTTACTAACTATGTTACTATGTTACTATGACTGTTGTCCCATTCCTGTCTGATGTCGGTTTCTTGCTGTTTTTGTTTCATGATGTTTCTATTGGTGAAAGTTCTGGCCTGCAGGCGGCTAATTCATCACCAGATCTCTTCTTCTGAGCAGCCATGCTGTAGTGAAGGATGCAGTACTGTCTTGCTGAAATATACACGGCTTTCCCGGCAATAGATGTTGTCTGGATGGGATCACATGTTATTCTATCTTTTGATAATATGTACTTTAGATGATGAGATATTCAAACTCTTTGCACTTGTATGTAGAGGAACATTTTACTGACATTGTTCCAGATTTGTAGATGCAGTTATTCACAGATTGGTGAACCTCTCACCATCTTTGCTTTTTAGAGACTCTGCCTCTCTAACATGCTCTTTTTATACAGTCATGTGACTTAACTGCAAATTGACCCTCCAGCTCGTTTTCGTTACTACCACTCACTTTTCCAGCCTTTTGTAAACCTTAACCTGACTTTTTTTTTTACATGAAATGAGCTGCTCACATCAGTTTCTTAAAGGGAATCTGTCACCTACTTTTTTGTATATAAGCTTCGGCCACCGCCATCAGGGGCTTATTTACAGCATTCTGTAATGCTGTAGATAAGCCCCCGATGTAACCTGGAAGAAAAACAAGTTAGATTATACTCACTTGGGGGGCGTGGTCCGGTCCGACTGGCGCTGCAGTCCAGCGCCTCCCATCTTCATGCGATGACGTCCTCTTCCTTGCTTCCTGTCACAGCTCCTGCGCAGGTGTAATTTCTGCCCTGTTGAGGGCAGAGCAAAGTACTGCAGTGTGCAGGCGCCCGGGAAAGGTCCGAGAATTCCAGCGCCTGCGCACTGCAGTACGTTACTCTGCCCTCAACAGGGCAGATAAAGTACGCCTGCGCAGGAGCCGCTACAGGAAGCAGGGAAGAAGATGTCATCACATGAAGATGGGAGGCACCGGATCCAGACCGCGACGCCCATCGGACCGGACCGCACCAGACCGCCCACCCAGGTGAGTATAATCTAACTTGTTTTTCTTATCTTTCAGGTTACATCTGGGGCTTATCTACAGCATTACAGAATTCTGTAGATAAGCCCCTGATGGTGGTGGCCGAAGCTTATATATGAAAAAGTAGGTGACAGATTCCCTTTAACAAGTTACTATTTTCAAATGAAATGGAAAAAAAAGTCTTCTGATGTGTGTTGTCTTGTGAATAAAATATGGTTATAAGAGATTTCCAAATCATTGAATTCTTGTTTTCTTTCAATTAAATTTTTCACTATGTCCCAACCTTTTTGGAAATGGGGTTGTATATAAATAAAAGCCCAATGATTTAATGACAATCTGTCTCATCCAGAAACACTATTTACATGAAATTATAATGGTAATCTGCAGATAAATATAATTTAAATCCTGTTTACCAGGCTTACTAAAGCAGCAGATGCAAGGAGAAAATGAAGTTTTATTCTCCCTGCAGCCGCTCACTTCCAATCATCGGGACGGTGCAGGGAGCTGTAACCAGCACACAGTGAGCCCTGTTATCACTGCCCCTGCAGCTTGATTCTTATCCTTTTTTGCAGGGCAGGGTGTGTGTGCAGAGCAGATGTTCTTGATAACATTTTTTAGGATCATAACATACTGTAATAGCTGGTAGAAGGAACTTTTCCTGCATTTCATTACAATATAAATCTGTCTTCCAGACTTCCAGAGTTTGCCATCCCATTCTACCCAGTTAGTTTTCCTTTAAAAAGAGATAATTACCATTCTGGGCACAGGATGGATTACAAGTGTCTCTGAACTTGATATGAGCAGGCAACACATGCAGAGCTCAACATAAGCACCCCCTGTGCACAGCGCTGTCCTTAGATGATCTGATGAACTTAGCGGCAGTGCTCAAAGTATTTCTCTGCATTTCCCTAATATTGAAGCTGAGAAACCTTCAAACAAAATGCTTGAGAACTGAAACGCTGCAAATAATCCTGCAAGAGTTGATTAGATAAAATCTGATTTTATTCAAGGAAATAGGCCTAAGCTGCAATACCAGACATGGCCTGTGGGTAACAGTGGCGTTGATTCTGGAAAAAAGGACTGAAGAAGATGTGACTCTTATCTCCAATTCATAGCAAAAAGCTGTCCAGTCTTGTAAAATAAGAGGTCAGTGGTAGGTGGTACATGTCAATGTAACATCCACATGAATGCCAGGACAAAAGGTTTCCCAGCCCAGTATTGCCAAGAGAATCTAACTATCTATACGTGTGTCTTCTTCCCATAGCGACTCCTCGTACCATATGTTCCCCACGAACTGTGTATCCTGACACCCATCAATAGCAGGGAAGGACGCAAAATAGATTATACAGACATTACAGCACGGGATCTCAGCTGATTCTTTCTGTGAGGTAAAACATTGTTTCAAAACAGACAGCAAAATGTTTTACCTCACAGAAAGAATCAGCTGTGATCCCCTGCGGTAATGTCTGTATACTCTTTTGTTTCCTCCCCTACCCAGAAGCTGTGGTATGATCAGGCCATGTTCCTGTAAGGTCAGACACAGCCATTACATAGTACACAGCAGGGGCACATGTATAAGATTATCTCAGCACATGAATATTTTAGTTAAACACATCCAATTGGGGAAATTATTATTATTCCAAGATCGATTGATTAAAATGAACTTTTGTCTGGGAGAAAACCCCTTTAAATGATTATACTGATTACTCACTCATATATATTTACTAGATGGAGGCCCGATGCTATTGCATCAGAAGGGCGTTAATGTCACGATGGGGGCAGGCTTTGCAGCATTGAGAATCTCTCACCCATGTGCTCCCCTACCTATCCACTCTGTCTTTCCCCATGTGCTGACTTCTCATGTCTGTGCTCCCTTCTTTGACCTGTCTACCCCATGTACTATCCCCCTTGTCTGCTGTCTTTCTCCTTCCCGAGCTGTGTTCTCCCCTCATGTTTGTCCTGTTTGAGCTGTTTCCCCCCCCCCCCCCCCGTGCTCTGTCTCTCTCACCCCTGTGCGCTTTCTCTCTCCCCCATCTGCTGTCTTCTCCTCTCATGTCATCTCTTCGCAGAGGATACATTTTGTGAGGTAAAATATTGTTTAAAAACAGCCAGTGAAATATTTTACCTGACAAAAGAAATCCTCTGTGATCCCCTGCTGTAATGTCAGTATAGTCTTATGCTTCCTCCCCAGGAGATGTGATATGCTCCGTACACAGTCAGACACAGACAATTTTTAAAATGAACTTTCGTTTCTGGGAAAACCCTTTTAATGTGACCGGCTTCCTCTGCCTGTAGACACGTTGCGCATCTGCCACCAAGATCAGCCGAATGATTCACTGCGCCTGCGTGGAATTCGCGCAAGCGCAGTACATCAGACCGCTGCCATCTTTGTGCAGATAGATAGTGGCGGTCACATTAAAACTGGGCATGCGCTCCTCCTGTACAAAGATGGCAGCAGTCAGTGAATCATTCGGCTGATCCCAGCGGCGACGTGTTCGCAACGGTGTTCCGCTGGTGGTGCCGCGCAAGAGGCTGCATACGGCGTATACAGTGTGTGTGTGTGGTGTGTACAGTGTATACATTGTGTGTGTGTGTGGTGTGTACGGCATAAACAATCTGTAGTTGTGTGTGTGTGTTGCGTACGGAATATACAGTGTGTGTGTGTGTGGTGCGAAGGTGTTCCGCTGGTGGTACCGCGCAAGAGGCTGCGTACGGCATATACAGTGTGTGTGTTGCGTACAGCGTATACAGCGTGTGTGTGTGTGTGTGGTGCGTACGGCATAAACAATGTGTAGTTGTGTGTGTGTTGCGTACGGCATATACAGTGTGTGTGTGTGTGTGTGTGGTGCGATGGTGTTCCACTGGTGGTACCGCGCAAGAGGCTGGTACCCCCAGCAGTTTCCATATTGTGACACCTATCACTTGGATGTCCCAATATGGCGGTCGGTGAACTTCTGCCGCTTGGTATTCTGGGATCTGGACACATCTGGACAGAACAGGATGTGAAGACATTACAAGGTAAGTATATATTAAGATATCCAAAATACTTCCAATCAATGCCAGATACCCCCATCATGCAATACCGGAAAAATCACTAAATCCCCTTCTATACATGATGGCATCTTGCAGAATTTGCTAACCTTTCTGGAAGGGCACGTCATTGTCATCTACATTCTTAGCTTCTTACCTGTGAACCCTGGGGATGTCTGTACCTAGTATGTACGTACCAGCAGACACAAGGTCATCTTCCTGTGCTGAAAATGACATCAGTCCTAATACAGTCAGAATGAAAATGCTGCAGACACATAAGAATTCCCCAGTTGGAAGTAACTTTGCATAATGGATGTGGTTTTGTGGTTGTTACAGATAATAAAGGGGTAATTTGTACTGGGAACGTGATTAAAATCTGTGGTCAGATAAACAGAGAGAGACATCTTTTTGAGTTATGAACGTTTTGCTAAATTATATATAAAAGTTACAAAAGGATTATATTCTGATGACAAAGAGGAATAGTAACTGCGTCCCATTTCCTATTTATCACATATTTATATAACTTATTAGGGACCTGGCTTTATGGGTCAACACATAGGAACACAGGGGGTCTCCCAATTGGGAGGATTCAACCCATTTGCATTCTTTGAATAGCCGCTATGTAGCACTGAAGAAGCCATTGCAGGAGGAATACCTCGTCACTTCCAGCTTTCACTAGCTCTCTGCAGATGGTGAAAGTAGCGGACAGGGGGAATTAGGCTACTTTCACACTTCCGTCTTTTTTCCTCCGTCACAATCCGTCGGTATGGGCAAAAAACGGATCCTGCAAATGAGCTTGCAGGATGCGTTTTTTGCCCATACACTTATATTAGCAACAGATGAGCACACGTCGCATCCGTCGTGCGACGGATCCGTCGTGTTTTGGCGGACGCGACGCTCAAAAAAACGTTCAATGTAACTTTTTTGTGCGACGTGTCCTCCATTTTCGACCGCGCATGTGCGGCCGAAACTCCGCCCCCTCCTCCCCGGACTGCAGAATGGGCAGCGGATGCATTGAAAAACTGCCCACGTCTTGCAGTTACTGTATTACTGCCCGTACCGACGGAAATGTGAAAGTAGCCTTAGATGATCAGCCAAATTTTGACACGGGTTGTCCAGCGCTCTTTTTTTAGCATCTGAACCCATTGTGGGCCAAAAAATGATTGGCTGCAGCAGTCACAGCCCTCTGCGCTGAAAGAGGAAGCGATAGACTGGGGCAGTGTTTTGGAAGAGCAGTTGGAAAAAAGTAGATGCTGTAAATATATAATATATATAATATATAATAATAGAAAAGTATATAATTGTTACACAATCTTGGATCGAGTTGTAAAAAAAATATGGAAATGAACTTGGGGCACTACATATCAAATCACCAAATTTCACAGTATAAACTGCACACATTATCAAATAGATTGTTTGGGCCTGATGAGGCTTCTGTACTTCCTTTAAAAATCCACTTAGAAACTACTACATAGTGCTTTCCATAAGTTTTCCTGCTTGATATTGAAATGAGAATTTTATGGGTACATCTTTAGCTGGACACATAAAATGTTCAATTTAATAGCAAGATTATGAAGCCAATTTCAGTTGGATTTACAAAGTAAGTACACTAGCCTCATCAGGTATGAGAGAACTATTTAGCAATGTGGGCCTTTTAGCATTGTGAAATCTGAAGACAATATATTTTAGTAATAAACCTTCCACTCAATGGGAAAATAAGCCCTAAGCCGCCTGCATTCAATTCACTTTGTCCCCTTGTTTTACACTTCTAATCTACTTGTTCATTCGGCTTTGTGTAATCACTCAACCTATATTAGTACACTGCTCAAAAAAATAAAGGGAGCACTAAAATACCACATCCTAGATATCACTGAATGAAATATTCCAGTTGCAAGTCTTTATTCATTACATAGTGGAATGTGTTCAGAACAATAAAACATAACAATTATCAATGTAAATCAAAATGAATATCCCATGGAGGTCTGGAGTTGGAATGATACTCAAAATCAAAGTGGAAAATCAAATTACAGGCTGATCCAACTTCAGTGGAAATACCTCATGACAAGGAAAAGATGCTCAGTATTGTGTGTGGCCTCCATGTGACTGTATGACCTCCCTACTGTACAACGCCTGGGCATGCTCCTGATGAGGCGACGGATGGTCTCCTGAGGGATCTCGTCCCACACTTGGACTAAAGCATCCGCCAACTCCTGTACAGTCTGTGGTGCAACAGGACGTTGGTGGATGGTGCGAGACGTGATGTCCCAGATGTGCTTAATCAGATTCAGGTCTGGGGAACCGACGGGCCAGTCCATAGCTTCAATGCCTTCATCTTGCAGGAGCTGCTGACACACTCCAGGCACATGAGGTCTGGCATTGTCCTGCATCAGGAGGTGCCCAGAGCCAACCGCACCAGTATATGGTCTCACAAGGGGTCTGAGAATCTCATCTCGGTACCTAATGGCAGTCAGGCTACTTCTGGCGAGCACATGGAGGACTGTGCGGCCCTCCAAAGAAATGCCACCCCAGACCATTACTGACCCACTGCCAAACCGGTCATGCTGAAGGATGTTGCAGGCAGCAGATCGCTCTCCGCGATGTCTCCAGACTCTGTGACGACTGTCACATGTGCTCAGTGTGAACCTGCTTTCATCAGTGAAGAGCACAGGGCGCCAGTGGCGAATTTGCCAATCCTGGTGTTCTGTGGCAAATGCAAAGCGTCCTGCACGGTGTTGGGCTGTGAGCCCAACCCCATCTGTGGACGTCAGGCACTCAGACCATCCTCATGGAGTCTGTTCATAACCGTTTGTGCAGACACATGCACATTTGTGGCCTGCTGGAGGTCATTTTGCAGGGCTCTGGCAGTGCTCCTCCTGTTCCTGCTTGCACAAAGGCGGAGGTAGCGGTCCTGCTGCTGGGTTGTTGCCCTCCTACGGCCCCCTCCACGCCTCCTGGTATACTGACCTGTCTCCTGGTAGCGCCTCCAGTCTCTGGACACTATGCTGACAGACATAGCAAACCTTCTTACCACAGCTCGCATTGATGTGCCATCCTGGATGAGCTGCACTACCTGAGCCACTTGTGTGGCTTGTAGAGTCTGTCTCATGCTACCATGAGTGTGAACGCACAACCAACATTTGAAAGTGACCAAAACATCAGCCAGAAAGCATTGGTACTAAGATGTGGTCTGTGGTTCCCACTCCTTTATTGAGTGTGTCTTGTTAATTGCCAATTATTTCCATCTGTTGTCTAATCCATTTGCAAAACAGCATGTGACATTGATTGACAATCGGTGTTGCTTCCTAAGTGGACAGTTTGATTTCACAGAAGTTTGATTTACTTGGAGTTATATTCTGTTGTTTAAGGGTAAGTTCACACAGGGCGTTTTTGCTGCTTTTTTTAATGCTAATTTTCAGCTGCTTTTTACAGTACCAGCAAAGCCTATGAGATTTCAGAAATCTCATGCACACACATTGGTTTTTTGTGTGATCAGTATTTTGTGCTTTGCTGTGTTTTTTTGAACATAGAGCGTGTCACTTCTTTCAGCGTTTTTGCTGCGTTTTTTCACCCATTGTCTTGAATGGGTGTTGAAAAAAACGCAGCAAAAACGCAGGTATCATTATCTGCTGTGTTTTTGCTGCTGAAAATGCAAGGACATTAGCATGGACAAAGAGAAGAGAAAAAAAAAACAAATATGCAACAAAAAACGCACCAAATACGCAACAAAAAACGCACCAAATACGCACCTAAACCTGCGTTTTTGACGCAGCTTCTTTCCTGCCAAGAAGATCAGGTTTTGCTCAAGAAAACAAAAGCAGAAAAAACACCCTGTGTGAAGTTATCCTAAGTGTTCCTTTTATTTTTTGAGCAGTGTATTTTAAAAACAAATACAAAAAGCCATAAAACCCAAAAATTCTTATCCACAAAATGTGCAATACTCAAGGGATTGATAAAAATATATTTTAGCCACATACAATTAAAAGAAATTGATCACCATAAAAGGTTGGACACATAAAAGATCATTACAGCAAAAAGACCACACTAAGAGTATGTTTCCACGTTCAGGAAACGCTGCGTGTTTGACGCTGCGTACAGCCGCAGCGTCAAACACGCAGCGTCCAGATGTTACAGCATAGTGGAGGAGATTTCATGAAATCCCGTCTTCACTATGTATTAAAAGACGCATGCGGCAGACCCGCGGAAACGGACATGCGGCGCATCTTTTCAGAACGCAGCATGTCCTTACAATGCTGAAACAACGCAGGTGATGATGGCTCATCTGACAAAGCTAGAAGCGAAACATGTGTCGGGTGCGTTTGTATAGGCAAGCCATAATCAATACCACTGGGTATGTACTGTATTTCAATATGTTGGAACCTTTCTGTTTTTCATTGCTTGTTTACTTTAACATAGGGAATTATTGTCCAACCTAGACAACTACATTAAATGGGTATTATCATCTCCAAGATCCTATCGCAATATATAGTAGGTGTAATAAAAAATATTAGCAAATACCTCCAATTAGAAATGTAGAAAAGTTCTTCTGATTCGCTATGTCTCTTTCCTCACTTACAGGCAATGCAGTAGCTTAGGTATCCATGGATACAACCTCTCCTATAGTTACAGTTAGCTATCTGTTAGTTGTCGTAACCATGGATACCTAAGCTACTGCACTGCCCTGCACATGGGGTAAGCGACAAAGCGAATCAGAAGAACTATACTACATTTCTAATTGGAGATATTTGCTAATATTATTATTATCACATCCAGTGTCGGACTGGGGAGCCAAGGGTCCACCAGTAACCAATTCCGGGGCTCCATTTTTCAGCTTCATGCAAATGTGACATCATCCTCAATCCCAAATTTATATAACAATGAACTGGTAGATTGGTAAATTAATAAGATGCCGCCTCTGTCTACATGTAGTGAATCAAGTATATAGTGCCAGAGGGTGGTGGCCCGCTCTTGCACAGGGGCCCACCGGTGGATACTCCTGTTGACCAGTCCGGCCCTGGTCAAACCTACTACATATTGGAGATGGGAATACCCCTGTAATGCAGTGCTGGGTGGGCACCAGTTTTCCTTCTGGAGAAGTAATTGGTGTAGGGATTCTTACATGAGACTTATCTCCACACTGAGGCCTGATCTACGGTGGACTCATCTATGGTGGGTTTCTACCACCGGCAGTGTTACTAAAAACTGATCGAGAATATGTGTGATAAATACCTAATCAATTATGGGCCACACAAATCTGTAAGAAGCTTTTCATATAGGAAGAAAGGGCGCATAGACTTCATTCACATACCTGCACTGTCGCCACATTTCTGCTTTCTTCATACGGACAGGCACACTGGTGAAAGAGCTGGATCACGCCGTACCCCCATCATCCACACCAGGAACACACCCTACTGTTAGATGAATATTTACAGAATTTCCACATTTTCTGACCTGGCACAGCATAAATTGCAGGGTTTGTAGAAAAATGTAAAATTGGCAATGGTTTACACTATGCAAAATTCATTTAGTAAGGGAGCGCTCCACCAGAGAGCCGGTTCCCCAGCCAAGCTCACAAGTCCGCATGTGGTTCTGCTTAGCACATCACAGCGGCCGGAGGAAAAGCTCAGGAGCTTCCAAGCCCAACTTGGAGAGTCGGAGGGAAAATTATATCTGACCGAAATAGCAGGTGCTTGTAGGAAGGAATGGTGAAATGAGGATCCTTGTCCCCTAATAATCCTTATATGTGGGTTATAAAGTGGCGCATCTCCTCCAACACAATGACAACAGATGACATAAAATAGCCGTCATCATGGCGGCAGACGTATTCTGTTCCTTCTGACAGTACTAAAATGGCTGATAACAGAGACAATCAAATCCAACAGCATATCATCATCCGTGCACCATGGCACTTATGGGGCCTGCTAATATTCTCGTCATTATTACACATTCTATTTTTTTTATGCTCAAATTCAGATTTTTCCAAAGCTAAAATCCATTAATTTAGTAGCATAGGAAATGTTATCACTTTATGATGAGTCTCATCTCTGGGCCCCCACAGATCCAGAGAACGATCCCCCACCGTGCACGGATCTGCCGAACAGCTACGTGGCAGAAGTGCCCCTGACAAATCATAAAGCCCCTTAAGGCTTAGTTCAGACTTTGACTTTTTTAATTCTGTTCCTAGATCTGATCTCACCCATTTGTCCCATCAGTGTTTTAACTATTTTTCTTTTATGCAACAAAAAAAAAATCCAACTTTCTATTTCCCAATAAAGTTCTCACAGGATTTTTGGAAGTGTTTTTAGGTGCCACACTTGACATTAAAAAATGCTTTGAATCTGCTTGCAACCAGATCCCCATTCATTTGAATGAGAAAATGTTTTTAGTGCTTGTTAGAAAGTAACATAATGTCAATTCTTTAGCGCATTTTGCATGAGTAAATCGTAGCAAACTACACATTTTTGCAGTCTTGTTTTTATGCTTTTTTTGGGGCGAGAGTTTTGCAGTAGAAATGTGCAAAACACAATCTATTTCCGCACCTTATCATCAAAAGCGCAAGGAAAACTAAGCGGAAGAAAAACATATAAAAAAAATCAAAACAGTAAAAAGAACGTGTGTTCTTACAAAACTGCGCCAAAAATCATGCCTTAATATCTTTTTTTTTAGGTGTGGATTTTTCAGCAAGAAAATCATCCTCATCATAAAACTTAGTGTGAACATTCCCTAGAAAATAGAAAGCCATCGGATGAAAGAAAACAAATGGCATCCATGTGCTCTCCGTTTTTCCACAAATCCGCTGACCTGCTCTGGCGAGTTTAATCCATAACGCAGATCAATAATGATTATGTCTCAGTCTGCACGGACGTGTGTAGCGCCTCACAGATTATAATGGAGGAACGTTCTATACACATGGATGCCTCATGTGGCCCAATTCTCCGGTTTGGTGGCCGGGGTCCCAGAGGTAAAACCCCCCAATCATAAACTGACGGCAAGTCAAAGTGATATCCCATCCTTTCTATACTGAGATGGGGAAGGTCCAAGTCGTTCGAGACCCCGGCTGCTACGTGGACGCTGCCCCACAGCTTTGTGCTGAACCATTTAAAGGGATATTTGAGTTTTCATAAATGATCACATGGATTTTTAGATCGGAGTGTGTCCACGCCAATCGCCAGGACAAAGCTTCTCCCCTGGCCACAAGAAAGGGGCACGGAGCAGTTGAGTGGGGCGGCTGCAGGTCTGTGCCGCTCCCGGCTGCAGTCTGGTGGCCAGGGGAAACCGATGACTGGTGACTGTGGTGCCCCCAGCACTGGGACCCACTACAATTAAACAATTAGAACTAGAGATGAGCGAATATGTTCGGAAAATGATCGCCGAATCCGAATGTGCCATATTCGTGCCAATTTTACGTTTGATGATCGTTTCCGAAAATATTTGCTCATTTGTACTCCCATTGACTCCAATGGCGTTTGACTATGTTTGGTGAATATGGCAATCATAATCCAAACCGAATGTTGAAATATTCGCTCATCTCTAATTAGAACCTATCCAGTGGAGAAATGATCTTCTTTGTACCCCAGCCGAGAGTAAATGTCCACATTATACTACAAGTCCTATGCACAGACATAGATGAAAGAGAGAACATCCAGGCTGCCTTCAGCCACCACTAGAGGGCGCTCACTGCAGACATTTTTTTAACATTGAGTTCAATGATGCAGTGTTCTGCAGACAGCCTGAGGCCGGTTTCACACGTCAGTGGCTCCGGTACGTGAGGTGACAGTTTCCTCACGTACCGGAGCCACTGACACACGTAGACACATAAAAATCAATGCATCTGTTCAGATGTCATTGATTTTTTGCGAACCGTGTCTCCGTGTGCCGAACACGGAGACATGTCAGTGTTCGTGGGAGCGCATGTATTACACGGACCCATTAAAGTCAATGGGTCCGTGTAAAGCACGTACCGCACACGGACGTTGTCCGTGTGCCATCCGTGTGCCGTGCAGGAGACAGCGCTACATTAAGCGCTGTCCCCCCCACTGGTGCTGAAGCCGCGATTCATATCTTCCCTGCAGCAGTGTTTGCTGTAGAGAAGATATGAATAAGTGTGTTTAAAATAAAGATCTATGTGCACTCCCCCCCCCCCGCTGTTCTGAAAATACTCACCCGGCTCGCTCCCTCGCCGGCGCTGCTTCCTCTCCTGGCTGTATCT
Source organism: Ranitomeya imitator (assembly GCF_032444005.1). Classification (NCBI taxonomy): domain Eukaryota; kingdom Metazoa; phylum Chordata; class Amphibia; order Anura; family Dendrobatidae; genus Ranitomeya; species Ranitomeya imitator. The sequence goes on from NC_091286.1 coordinate 95,921,117, forward strand.
TCTCCTGTATGCGGTCACGTGGGGCCGCCGATTACAATCATGAATATGCGGCTCCACCTCCCAAAGGGGTGGAGCCGCATATTCATTACTGTAAATGAGCGGCCCCACGTGACCGCTCATACAGTACAAGGTGCGGCCAGGACAGGGCGCTGCGAGGGATCCGGAAGCTAGGTGAGTATTTTAATCACAGCGGGGGGGGGGGGCGCACAGGCACGGTGCGTGTGGTACCCAGTGCCGCACGTGTGCCACACTGATGTGCCACAGAAACGCACCGGCACACAGACACGGATAATTCCGGTACCGATTTTTCCGGTACCGGAAATATCTGGACATGTGAGACTGCCCTGAGAGTTATGGTTTACCTCTATGTCTATGCACGGGGGGTTGGATGTAGAGCAGGGAAATAATGAGTACAGGAGTTTCAATATTTTGAGTCAAAACTATAATCAGAGGCAGTCATTCACTTTAAGGATTGGGAGGCTTGACCATCCTTTAACCACATTCATCTAATCTTAGTTTTTAATTTTTTCTCCATATTACTCAGATGTTTTGGGATGAAGGATCCATTTTGAAAAGGATCCAAATGAATAGCACTGACTTACAGACCACCAGTTCCGGTGACTTTAAATGGAATCGGTCAGCAGGCTTTGTTATGGAATCTGAGAGCAGCATGATGTAGAGGCGGAGAGCCTGATTCCATGGTTGATTCCAGCCTGATTCCTGATTCCAGGTGCAGGTTTGATAAAATCCTTGTTTTCTCTGCTGTAGATGTAGCAGTGGTGATTAGGCTGAGCTGTGCATAACTCCGCCCATACCTCTGATTGGCAGCTTCCTGTGAACACTGTGCATTATCAGCAAGCTACCAATCAGTGGTGGGGTTACGCCGATTAGCCTGACTGCTGTGCATGTGATGCCTAGTCCTGCAGTGATGATCTCCTGATGATAAATCACTGATTGTATTGAAAGTACAGTGCAGCCTAATAAATGGGACATCTCTGGAATCAGGTTCTCTGACCCTACATTATTCTGCTCTCAGATTAAATAGCAAAAACCTACTGACCGATTCCTTTTAAGAGCGCTGCTCTTGCTGTCAAAACAGAGAAATGCTAGCAGAGCGCATTATCGCATCAGTGTGAAGAAAGATTTATTGCATCTTAAGCACATAATATTAATTTCTTTTTTCAGCCTTTAGTAATACTTTTAGGAGCTTCTCGCCCCAAAAAAAGGTATTGCAGCGATTCGAAGTAGCAGAGCTGAATGAGTTAATTAACTCTTTGTTAATTTGAGACACACTTCTGTTCCAATCTGACATATAATAAATGTGCCCCGATTGCAGTCCCATGCAAACAAAAACAACACACGGATGTGTATTTCCTCCGCTTTCTTGGCTGGCGATATCCCGAGGTGAGTGGAGCATCTCAGCACATGAGCCACTAGGAAAGAGGTAAGGACGGAGTCCTCGGTACCGTGAGCTGTCCCGAAATACACATTCAGCTTTCCTACATGTAACTTACCGTCCTCTACATCTGTCCATTGTATGACGCCTGTTCCAGAGGATATAACAACGCAGAACTACATCCTGACATACACACGTCCAGACAGGATTCATCACAGATGTAGCAGAGCTGAGCTTACCAGACATTGTGCTGATGAATGATCTGTGATCTTACATGGGGCTGCAGGTGTCTCACTCAGAGAGGTGTCATGGAGCATGACACAGCTCTGCTACATCTGCACGCAAACAATTCTCCCTTTTATTTCTTCAACACGGAAACTTAGAAAATGAAATCGATCCTGATGGACTCTCAGGTTTACATATAAATCCTCTGAAAACATCCGATCCTGGAAGTCTAAAGACATAAAAGTCCTTTACCTTAAAGTAGCTCTGTCTGTCCTCCGGCGGACGCACTGCCATTGTCATCTGGGAAGCCTTGCGCTGGACGGCCTCTGTGTTTTCCCAGCTTCTCTAAGAGGAAGGACATGGTAATGGTTAGGGCAGTCTGTCGGAAATTCCTCTGCAAGCCACAGAATCAGTCACAACACACAGTCTGCCAAGTGCCCGGCTATTCCCTGCGCAGCCCAGCTCCGAGGAGAAGGAAAGGAGGTGGGGATGGGATGTACCATCACTGGGAGCACAGGTCAGTCACTGGAGTAGGAAGACTGAGTATTTTCTCCTATGTATTTCTCCATTACAGCCAGGCTCCAGCCTCATCGCATGGATGAAAGCAGATTCCAGTAAGGGAAATAAGTGGTTAATGCAAACTGAAGGATGGGCTTTCACAACCCCACTAAGGTGGAAAAGCCACGAGTGTCTCCGCCACATGGACCGGCTAACGACTGACAGCGCACCTTACTAAGGATGTACAAGCCAGCACTACTGTAACCGGTCAGTGGGGTCTGAAGGAGCAAAACCTTCTCCATGAGAGAATCGGAGAACACTGTGAGGAAAAGATGGAAAACTAAATTTCTCCATTTTCCCCATTCTGTGAGTCTGCGGAAATCAGACTGCACTCAGATGACATCCGAGTGCAGTCTGATGTTTTTTTTACTGCACCCATAGACTTAAATGGGAGAGTGGCATTTGATTTCATAGTCAAATTGCAGCATGCTGATATTTTTTTATTTGGGTAGTGAAAAAAAAAAAAAAAATCGGTCATCAGCACTGCCCCAATGAATATCATCGGTCCGAGTGCAATATAATAAAAAAAATAGGATAGCACCCGTCTGATGTATACGGCGGTGTGAGCGAGCCCTTAATGAGAATCTGTCATCTCTAGTTTCTATTTTTGCAAATACTTTGTGAAACAACAAGTGCTACACTTCTGCACTGTGCCGCTCTTCCCTTATTCCTCATACAAATGTACAAATTCACCAGGCGTTCCCAGCTGGGGGGTGTCCCTCCAAGGACCAATCAGTGCTGATGGCTGCAGACACGCCCCAATCTGACCTAGGGGATGTTAACACCCAGTTAATAAATTATTCATAATTTTCCAGGAGGAATAACATAGGGACAGAACAATGCAGAGCTGAAAGAAAAGTATCTCTTTAGGAAAAAAACATACGAGAAGTATTTACTAAACAAAACATTTTAAGGCTATGTTCTCATGACCAATATCATCTGTTAGAACAGACCCAGTAACAAAGTGTTGACTTATAAGTCATGCAAACAAAACTTTTTTGTCCAGTTAAAAAAAAAAACTACAGTAATTTTAACTAAATCTGTTTTGTTTGTTTTTTAACATTGAATTCTATGGAAAATGGGTATAGTCACCTATTTTGTTCCTTTTGAAACTGATGAAATAATGGAAAAAATACTGATCCTTTTCAAATAAAAGAAAAACAGATGGCTATTTAATGGATCCATTTTTCCATAGACTTCAATGTAAAAAAAAAAACGGATCCAGTTGAAATAAGTTTTCTTTAGCTGCACAACTTTTTTTGTCAATGGATTGCTGCGTTCTAACAGATGATTACTGGACATGTGATCACGGCCTAAGGCTATGTGCACACGTTGCGGATTTTGCTGCGGATCTGCAGCTGTTTTCCATGCGTTGTACAGTACCATGTAAACCTATGGAAAACAAAGTCTGCAATGCACATGCTTCGGAAAAAAACGAGCGGAAACGTAGCGCTGTTTATTCCGCAGCATGTCAATTCTTTGTGTGGATTCCGCAGCGGTTTACACCTACTCCATAATAGGAATCCGCCGGTGTAAAACCGCAGGTGAAATCCGCACAAAAAAACCGAGGCAAATCCGCAGGTAATGCACAGTGCGGTTTACCTGCGGATTTTGCAAAAACAGTGCGGAAAAATCCGCACACCAATCCGCAATGTGTGCACATAGCCTAAGAGGTGACAGGTCTTCACCCACTTCATGACATGTAACATCGGGTGTGTTCTAAGGATTGTGCCCAGGAGCTGAGCCCTCTGCACACAGGGTGGGTGCCAACTGTCTTAGGCGCCCTTCACATGTCCGTGTTTCAGGTCCGTGTGTCATCTGTTTTTTTTCACGGATACCACATGTACCTATTAATCTATGTGTATTTGCATGGTGTGTGTCAGTGCAAACCACACGGAGACATAACCACTTTTTACCAGCAGTACGGATGACAAGGGCCTGTGAAAGTCCATGGGTCCATGTAAAACACACAGCACATGGGTGTCCTCCGTGTGTCATCCGTGTGTTGTACATGATTTACACTGCAAAGTATAGGAGAAGCTTTGAAATTGATTTTTCTTAAGACATACTGAGAAAAATTGGATAGCACAAGGATGGCACACTGACCCAAAACACTGATGACACCGGAACCATTATCTTTTCCGGTACCGGTGTAATACCGATGTGTAGGGTACCTTACACAATTGGCACCAATCTCTAAATGCAGCGACTGGAGCTAGCTCAGGTTACTGTTTCTACACTGGCCAAGAAAGGGTTAATACATTGAATTATCTGCAGGCTGTGAAACTAGTGTTGGTATTTTTTTTAATAACTCCTAATTACACTGCATTTGGGAGTTGTTATTGAGTTGGATGCAGCACAGATGTCCGTCTTATGATTTGGGAAGGAAAGACGACACGTGCAAGCTGTGCAGCTGCCTAGGGACTCCATGGGATAGGGGGCCACAGCGACTTTCAGGTAGCCTGCAATTCCTGCTCTCTAGTAGGCGTCATTCAGCTGTCCGTTTTTCATGTACATGTCCTGGCTGTGTTCTTCTAAGTCAGAACTCATGTTATAATCTACAGGGCTGCTCCCATGTCGGTGCTTTTCTGTGGATGTTGCAAAAAACAATATTACGGAATCACATTTCCGCTTTTTATCCAAGTCACGGAGCAGAATTACTCAGGTTCTGTGAAAAGCGCTGGCAGCACGCTCTGCCGTCTGTGTATTGTCTGCTTTTAGCATTGTGATGGGCAGAAGCTTCGCAAGAATTCTTTTCTTTTTTGGCATATGAGAAAATCACTGACAAAACATGGATGGTAAAAACTGACACACTGACCAACAACTAATCCAGACTGCTGATGCACCGGATAAATGACTGACGTCATAGCGCCCGCTATCTGATGGATTAGTAGACAGATATAAAGGGTGCCCCATAATTACTTCTTGTCCATCCCTAGATTTGGGCAGTTCTCCTATTGCTGTAGGGAATATTGCACCTTGGATTAGAGAATCAGCCGCTTCCTTCCAGCTGTTACGAGTGTATTGTAGGAAGGCAGGGCTCATAAATTGGCCTCTTTATTACCCTGAAGCACAGTGGTGCACATTACACAATGTAGCACGCCTAGACCTCAGTTGTAGAAAACACCCCCAATGTAAACTGCGGCCAAGGCTTTGTTTGACTCTGCAGAATGCTAAGAATTCCCCCCTAAAGTCACTCTGACCTGGGCAAGATCTCATCCCATGTCCTTGCATTAAGATACAGAATGCACAGCACCTGGTAGATCCTGAGAAGCTATGAAAGCGGACAAAGGCGTAAGAGCATACACCTAGCCAAGGTGCCCACCTCCCATGGTGTAAGCCAAAAAGTCACACAAGTTCACAAATGAACTCATTCGGGAAGAAAGCCAAGATATTCTGCTAGAGCAGAGTCATATGTTCTTATCCATGAAGTTATGTAATCAACTTCAAAATTCCAACCATAGCATTAATCTTCTGGAAAGTGCAAGTTCCAGTGAAGTGTAACATGAGGCGGTCTGTTCTGTGTCTACTGTTACCGACAAGAACGATGAATAGAAGGAAATAAAGAAGCCAGAAGGGAAAGGTGAGGTCGGCGCCGCACAGTGCCCACTGAGAGCAGACGTGCCCACTGAGAGCAGACGTGCCCACTGAACACTTCTTTGGCCAACAGATTACCTTACCTGACCCCTCCATGAAACTTTTGAGAGTAAGAAGGTCCTTGTAGATGGTTGGCAGGTTCAACTAAAATTAGCGACATTGGCCAACCACTATCAAATGTATGAGGGCCACAAACTTTTGACTAATGTTTGACGCAACTTCTCCATTTTTTTTAGTAGACTTTGGGATAAATAAATAAAAAGGATCAGGCTTGTTAAAGGGAACCTGTTTTTGCTGCTATAAGAAGAGGCCACCGCGCTTCAGGGTTTGCCTACAGCACTCTATAATGAGGTAGATAAGCCCCGATCTGACCTGCAAGAGAAGAAAAATAAGTTTTATTATACTCACCGGAGGTTGGGGGGGGGGGAGGAAGCTGCGTTCCAATCCGATCAGTGTTGCAGGTCTGGGTCCGGCGCCTCCCATCTTCTTTCGCCGGCCGTATTTGTCACTAGGCACTTGAGGGCAGGTGCCTGGGGCGGCAAAATGCGGGGGGGCGGCACCTCAGGAAGGTTTTTTTTTTTTTTAATTATAAGGACCGGGGTCACCGCCAGCCTACCTCCCTGCCTCCCCTGACTACTTGAACTCATGATACTCACCCTCCTCGGCTCCAGCAGTACCTGCAACTCCAATGGTCTCAGCACCGGCAGCTTCTTCCTGTGCTGAGCGGTCACATGGTACCGCTCATAAAGGTCATGAATATGGATGCATATTCATGACCTTAATTAGCGGTACCACGTGACCGCTCACTCAGGGAGAAGCTGCAGCGCCGGGACTAAGATGCAGGGACTTTCAGCGCGGTGCGCAGATGTGAGAAAGGTGAGTATGACAGGGGAGGAGGATGAGGGAGGACGGGGGCTGCAGAGGCACATATACAAGATGGGAGAGGGAGTGCTGCAGAAGCACACATACAAGATGGGAGAGGGAGGCTGCAGAGGCACGCATACAAGATGGGAGGGGGGCTGCAGAGCCATGCATAAAAAATGGGAGAGGGGGGGCTGCAGAGGCACGCATACAAGATGGGAGGGGGGCTGCAGAGCCATGCATACAAGATGGGAGAGGGGGGGCTGCAGAGGCACGCATACAAGATGGGAGAGGGGGGGGGCTGCAGAGGCACGCATACAAGATGGGAGGGGGGCTGCAGAGCCACGCATACAAGATGGGAGGGGGGGGGCTGCAGAGCCATGCATAAAAAATGGGAGAGGGGGGCTGCAGAGGCACGCATACAAGATGGGAGGGGGGGGCTGCAGAGCCACGCATACAAGATGGGAGGGGGGCTGTAGAGCCACGCATACAATATGGGAGAGGGGGCTGCAGAGCCACGCATACAAGATGGGAGGGGGGCTGCAGAGACACGCATACAAGATGGGAGAGGGGGGGCTGCAGAGGCACGCATACAAGATGGGAGAGGGGGCTGCAGAGCAACGCATACGAGATGGGAGGGGGGGGCTGCAGAGCCACGCATACAAGATGGGAGGGGGGCTGCAGAGCCATGCATACAAGATGGGATGGGGGCTGCAGAGGCACGCATACAAGATGGGAGGGGGGGCTGTAGAGCCACGCATACAAGATGGGAGGGGGGCTGCAGAGCCATGCATAAAAAATGGGAGAGGGGGGGCTGCAGAGGCACGCATACAAGATGGGAGGGGGGCTGCAGAGCCACGCATACAAGATGGGAGGGGGGCTGTAGAGCCACGCATACAAGATGGGAGAGGGGGCTGCAGAGCCACGCATACAAGATGGGAGGGGGGCTGCAGAGGCACGCATACAAGATGGGAGAGGGGGGGCTGCAGAGGCACGCATACAAGATGGGAGAGGGGGCTGCAGAGCCACGCATACAAGATGGGAGGGGGGGGGGCTGCAGAGCCATGCATACAAGATGGGAGGGGGGCTGCAGAGGCACGCATACAAGATTGGAGGGGGGGGCTGCAGAGGCACGCATAGAAGATGGGAGAGGGGGGGATGCAGAGGCACGCATACAAGATGGGAGAGAGGGGGCTGCAGAGGCACGCATACAAGATGGGAGAGGGGGCTCCAGAGCCACACATAAAAGATGGGAGGGGGGGCTGCAGAGGCACGCATACAAGATGGGAGAGGGGGCTGCAGAGCCACGCATACAAGATGGGAGGGGGGCTGCAGAGCCACGCATACAAAATGGGAGGGGGGCTGCAGAGCCATGCATACAAGATGGGAGAGGGGGGCTGCAGAGCCACGCATACAAGATGGGAGAGGGGGGCTGCAGAGGAATGCAGACAAGATGGGAGGGGGGCTGCAGAGCCACACATACAAGATGGGAGAGGGGGGCTGCAGAGCCACGCATACAACATGGGAGAGGGGGGCTGCAGTGGCACGCTTACAAGATGGGGAAGCTGCAGAGCCACATACAAAATGGGAGAGGGGGGCTGCAGAGCCACATACAAGATGGGAGAGGGGGGCTGCAGAGGCACGCATACAAGATGGGAGGGGGGCTGCAGAGCCACGCATACAAGATGGGAGAGGGGGGCTGCAGAGCCACGCATACAAGATGGGAGAGGGGGGCTGCAGAGGCACGCATACAAGATGGGAGGGGGGCTGCAGAGCCACGCATACAAAATGGGAGGGGGGCTGCAGAGCCATGCATACAAGATGGGAGAGGGGGGCTGCAGAGCCACGCATACAAGATGGGAGAGGGGGGCTGCAGAGGAATGCAGACAAGATGGGAGGGGGGCTGCAGAGCCACACATACAAGATGGGAGAGGGGGGCTGCAGAGCCACGCATACAACATGGGAGAGGGGGGCTGCAGTGGCACGCTTACAAGATGGGGAAGCTGCAGAGCCACATACAAAATGGGAGAGGGGGGCTGCAGAGCCACATACAAGATGGGAGAGGGGTGCTGCAGAGGCACGCATACAAGATGGGAGGGGGGCTGCAGAGCCACGCATACAAGATGGGAGAGGGGGGCTGCAGAGCCACGCATACAAGATGGGAGAGGGGGGCTGCAGAGGCACGCATACAAGATGGGAGAGGGGGGCAGCAGAGGCACGCATACAAGATGGGAGAGGGGGGCTGCAGAGGCACGCATACAAGATGGGAGGGGGGCTGCAGAGGCACGCATACAAAATGGGAGAGGGGGGGCTGCAGAGCCACATACAAGAAGGGAGAGGGGGCTGCAGAGTCACGCATACAAGATGGGAGAGGGGGGCTGCAGAGCCACGCATACAAGATGGGAGAGGGGGGCTGCAGAGGAATGCAGACAAGATGGGAGGGGGGCTGCAGAGCCACACATACAAGATGGGAGAGGGGGGCTGCAGAGCCACGCATACAACATGGGAGAGGGGGGCTGCAGTGGCACGCTTACAAGATGGGGAAGCTGCAGAGCCACATACAAAATGGGAGAGGGGGGCTGCAGAGCCACATACAAGATGGGAGAGGGGGGCTGCAGAGCAACATACAAGATAGGAGATGGGGGGCTGCAGAGCCACATACAAGATGAGAGAGGGGGGCTGCAGAGCCACATACAAGATGGGAGGGGGGGCTGCAGAGCCATACATACAAGATGGGAGGGGGGGAAGCAGAGCCATGCATACAAGATGGGAGAGGGGGGAACCAGAGCCAGTGTCCGCCCCTGCCCAGGGATCAATTGTACTCACATCTTACAGAGGTGAGTACAATTGAGGCTCTGACAATTTGAGTGAGGATGGGGGGAGTTAATGTGTGTGGGGATATTTGTAGTGGGGATGGGGGGGATTTAATGTGTGCAGGAGATTTGAGGACACAAAATGAAGAACAAAGGGGGAGATGGGGAAACAATACAGGGGAATGAGAGCCATGTATGAGAAAACAGTACTGGGAAATGAGGGGCATGTATGAGGGGACATGTATGAGGAAACAGTAGTGGGGAATGTGGGGCATGTATGAGGAAACAGTACTGGGGAATGGGGGGCATGTATGAGGAAACAGTATGGGGGAATGGGGGGCATGTATGAAGAATCAGTACTGGGAAATGGGGGGCATGTATGCTGAAACAGTATGGGGGATGGGTGCAGACAGTATGAGGAGCAAACAAGGAATGTATGTGGACACAGTATGAGTAGAGATGTGAAAAATGTATGTAGATAGAGTACGGGGAGTGAAGGTTTATGGGATGTGTGCAGACACAGTATGTGGAGTCAGGTGAGCAGGCAGTATAGAAAGTGAGGGGGTAAATATGAGGAGACAGTATGGTGAACAGGAGGGATGTGAGAGGAGACAGTATGAGGAGGGAGGGGAATAGTGTGATGAGACAGTATGGGGGGAGAAAAGTGAGTGGGCACAGAATAGAAACTGAGTAGTGGGGGCGTAGAATGGAGGGACAGTGTAAGGGCACAGCCAGGAGGGGACAGTATGACAAGGAGGTTGAGGGTGATGACAGAGAACAGTATAAATACTGGGCCCAATAGGGGGGACACAGTGTGAGAGGACAGTGTGAAGAGGGGGCCGGTATGGAAAGGAGAGGTCAGTGTAAAGAGCATGAAGCATAAGAGGGACAGTGTGGGGGTCATATTTTGTGCAGACAATATAGTGAGGGGCAATTTTTTATTCAGGAGCATTATAATGACACTTGTATCTTTTAAGGGCGTCATGTGGAAACTTTCTGCCCCAAAGCGTGGGAAGATGGAGGTCTGCAGAGACGGCTGTGGATGAGAAAACTCATCATGGGGTCTGGACAAGATGAAGAAAAAAAGGAGAACGATTCCACAGATGACGTCATCAATCAGGTACCTGGATGTAAATGTTATTCGTGATACTGACTAACTCTCATGTTTTTATTTATGTTAGGAGCATTACAGGGGATGTCCAATCTGCAGTCATTCTTTGTGATTGCAGACTTCTGAGTTCTCACAGTGCGCACTGCACGCTGTCAGGATTCTCTCGTGCTGGCGATTTACATACATGCGGTCACATGCTGAAAAGATATGTGTGGCCTCACTCAATGAAAATGAACTGAGCGAGGCCGGGCACGTCTAGTCGGAATGTGGCCAGAGGTATACAAATCACATGCTTGTGCTGACATGACCGTCCACCAGCAAGGGAGAATCCTAAAAGTGTGCAGTGCATTAGTTGTGATAATTCAGAAGCTGCGATGTCAGGATTCAGCTCTGCAGGTTCCAGCAGTCGTCACATGGACACTTCACTCATATGCGACTTTCATACTTATGGTCCTGTGACAACGAGCTTCTCTTCTGCTTCTCTCTGTTTTTCACTGAACATTGAGAACATTAGGGAGAGACGTCACCGCTGTGCTCTGCTTTACGGCCGGCCGTCGCTTACACAGGATGCAGGAGGAGTGCAGGGAAGCGGACGCCGGGGACGTGACAGGCACCGGAATGTGAGTATGTGTTTTGTTTTTCTTTACATTTACAATGGTAACCAGGGTAAACATCGGGTGACTAAGCGCGGCCCTGCGCTTAGTAACCCGATGTTTACCCTGGTTACCCGGGGACTTCGGCATCGTTGGTCACTGTAGAGCTGTCTGTGTGACAGCTCCCCAGCGACCACACAAGGACTTTCCAACGATCACGGCCAGGTCGTATCGCTGGTCATGATCGTTGGAAAGTTGCTGAGTGTGACGGTACCTTTAGTCAAAAGTGTCTGACAGCTTATTTCCCTCTCACTTTTGGGAAACATACAGTACAGACCAAAAGTTTGGACACACCTTCTCATTTAAAGATTTTTCTGTATTTTCATGACTATGAAAATTGTACATTCACACTAAAGGCATCACAACTATGAATTAGCACATGTGGAATTATATACTTAGCAAAAAAGTGTGAAACAACTGAAGTTATGTCTTATATTCTAGGTTCTTCAAAGTAGCCACCTTTTGCTTTGATGACTGCTTTGCACACTCTTGGCATTCTCTTGATGAGCTTCAAGAGGTAGTCACCGGGAATGGTCTTCACTTCACAGGTGTGCCCTGTCAGGTTTAATTAGTGGGATTTCTTGCCTTATAAATGGGGTTGGGACCATCAGTTGTGTTGTGCAGAAGTCTGGTGGATACACAGCTGATAGTCCTACTGAATAGACTGTAAGAATTTGTATTATGGCAAGAAAAAAGCAGCTAAGTAAAGAAAAATGAGTGGCCATCATTACTTTAAGAAATGAAAGTCAGTCCGAATAATTGGGAAAACTTTGAAAGTGTCCCCAAATGCAGTGGCAAAAACCATCAAGCGCTACAAAGAAACTGGCTCACATGAGGACCGCCCCAGGAAAGGAAGACCAAGAGTCACCTCTGCTTCTGAGGATAAGTTTATCTGAGTCACAAGCCTCAGAAATCGCAGGTTAACAGCAGCTCAGATTAGAGACCAGGTCAATGCCACACAGAGATCTAGCAGCAGACACATCTCTACAACAACTGTTGTTGGTATAAAATGGACTCCAACTCCTAAAATATATAATACATTGTGTACAGCAGAAAAATGCTGCAAAATAATTTGGGAAAGTTATGAAATGTCCTATAAATGTCTGTTCTGTTCCTGATCAAAGGATTTCGGCTGCTAGTGGAGATGAATCTGTGCTGCACTTTATGTACATTCTCAGTAGTGACCAGTGCTGGGGAGTCGTGGATGAGATGAATCTGTGCTGCACTTTATGTACATGCTCAGTAGTGACCAGGGCTGGGGAGTCGTAGATGAGATAAATCTGTGCTGCACCTTATGTACAGGCTCAGTAGTGACCATTGCTGGGGAGTCCGAGTCGTGGAGTCGGAAGTCAGGCAAATTGAGGAGTAGGAGTCGGTGGTTTGGCTTACCGACTGCACAGCTCTGGACTGGGAAATCTGTAGAATAGACTACACTAATCATTGTTAGAAGACCCTTTGAAATGAGAAGACCCTTCTTGAGTGATAACCACAAAATTAAAGATTGTTCAAAAATTGAAATATTTGGGTATTCAGATTGCTCTTCCTCTGACTACCTTTGAGGAACTGAATTTAAGTCCGTTAATGCAGAAAATTCGTACCAAGATTGCGGCATGGAACAAATTACATTTATCGGTGGTTGGTAGGGTGAACCTCTTAAAGATTATTGTAATGCCACAGTTGTTGTACGTGTTACATAACTCTCCCATTTGGATTACACAATGCAGATTCCGTAAGATTAGGTCTTTGTTTGGGGAATTAATATGGGGAGGAAAGAGTCCTAGGTTTAAACAGGAGATACTTCAGAGGGCCAAAACAGAGGGGGGTCTTGCACTTCCTAATCCCTGGCTACACTAAGGTACCTTCACACATAACGATATCATTAACAATATCGTTGCTTTTTGTGACGTAGCAACAATATCGTTAAGGAAATCGTTATGTGTGACAGCGACCAACGATCAGGACCCTGCTGGGAGATCGTTGGTCGCTGAAGAAAGTCCAGAACTTTATTTGGTCGCTGGACTCCTGCTGACATCGCTGGATCGGCGTGTGTGACACCGATCCAGCGATGTCTTCACTGGTAACCAGGGTAAACATCGGGTTACTAAGCGCAGGGCCGCGCTTAGTAACCCGATGTTTACCCTGGTTACCAGCGTAAAAGTAAAAAACAACCACTACATACTTACCTTCAGCTGTCTGTCCCCGGCGCTGTGCTTCTCTGCACTCCTCCTGCATCCTGTGTCAGTGCCGGCCAGCCGGAAAGCACAGCGGTGACGTCACCGCTCTGCTTTCCGGCTGACCGGCGCTGACAGTGCAGAGGAAAGCAGAGCGCCGGAGGACAGACAGCTAAAGGTAAGTATGTAGTGTCTGTTTTTTTAACGTTTACGCTGGTAACCATGGTAAACATCGGGTTACTAAGCGCGGCCCTGCGCTTAGTAACCTGATGTTTACCCTGGTTACCGGGGACCTCGGGATTGTTGGTCGCTGGAGAGCTGTCTGTGTGACAGCTCTCCAGCGACCAAACAGCGACGCTGCAGCGATCGACATCGTTGTCGGTATCGCTGCAGCGTCGCTTAGTGTGAAGGTACCTTTACAATTCTACAGTGATCAGTAATAATCAATATGACTTTAAAAGCGAGTGTGATACTTAGTGGTACACATATATTGAGGCTGGCTTTACACTTCATGATTGAGACCATTTAATGGCTACATATGTGCCAATTGGTGGTCGTTTAATAGTCGTTCTGTGCATAAAGAATATCTGCAGCACATTAATTGTTTACACAGGGTGATGTGATGCAAAGAATGATGCTTTTTAAGCTTGCTTGTTTACAAAGGATGATAATCGGGAAATGAGCGTTTCTAGGATCTTAATTCTTATACTTGAAAAACTTTAAAGAAGCACTCCTCCTCCCATCAAAGTTTGTATCCCCTTTAAGGGAACCTGTCACCCCCAAAATCGAAGGTGAGCTAAGCCCACCAGCATCAGGGGCTTATCTACAGCATTCTGTAATGCTGTAGATAAGCCCCCGACGTATCCTGAAAGATGAGAAAAAGAGGTTAGAGTATACTCACCCAGGGTCAGTTCCGGTACCATGGGCGTCGCAGTCCGGTCCGGGTCCTCCCATCTTCTTACGATGACGTCCTCTTCTTGCATTCACGCAGCGGCTCCAGCACAGGCGTACTTTGTCTGCCCTGTTGAGGGCAGAGCAAAAGTACTGCAGTCGCTGGGCCTCTCTGACCTTTCCCAGCGCCTGCGCACTGCAGTACTTTGCTCTGCCCTCAACAGGGCAGACAAAGTACGCCTGTGCTGGAGCCGCTGCGTGAATACATGAAGAGGACGTCATCGTAAGAAGATGGGAGGCTCCGGACTGGACCGCAACGCCCATCGGACCAGAACCGAACCGGGACCGCCCCTGGGTGAGTATAATCTAACCTCTTTTTGTCATCTTTCAGGTTATATCGGGGGCTTATCTACAGCATTCCAGAATGCTGTAGATAAGCCCCTGATGCTGGTGGGCTTAGCTCACCTTTGATTTTGGAGGTGACAGGTTCCCTTTAAAGTTGACCAGCAATTTCTCATTTTTCCAACAAAATTTACAAAACTATTTCTTTTATGGTCCACCTCACATTTGAAGTGAGTCTAGGGGACCAATATAACAGAAAATACCCAAAAGTGACACTATTCTAAAAAACTGCACCCCTCAAGGTGCGCAAAACCACATTCAAGAAGTTTACTAACCCTTCAGGTGCTTCACGAGAACTAAGGCAATGTGGAAGGAAAAAATGAACATTTTCCTTTTTTCACAAAAAATTTACTTTGGAACCAAACTTTTTTTTTATTTTCACAAGGGTATCAGGAGAAACTGGACCACAAAATTTGTTGTGCTATTTCTCCTGAGTACGCCGATACCTCACATGTGGGGAAAAGACACTGTTTGGGCGCACGGCAGAGCTCACAAGGGAGGGAGCACCGTTTGCAATTTTTAGCACAAAATTGGCTGGAATCAATGGCGGGCGCCATGTCACGTTTGGAGGCACACCCTGATGTACCTAAACAGTGGAAACCCGCCAATTCTAACTGCAACCCTAACACAGCCCTAACCCCAGCCCTAACCCCAACACACCCCTAACCCTAATCCCAACCCTAACCACAACCATAACCCCAACACCACAACCCTGACCCCAACACAACCCAAACCCTAACACTAGCCCCAATCCTATTCCTAGCCCAACCCTAACCCTATCTCTAACCCCAACCCTAGCTATAACACCAACTATAACCTCAACCATAACTCTAACCATAGCCCAACACTAACCCAAGCTATAATCCCAACCATAACCCTAACCCTAGCCCCAACAGTAACCCTAGCTATAACCTCAACGATGACCCTAACCCTAGCCCTAACGGAAAAATTGAAAAAAATATTTTTTTATTTTATTATTTTTACCTAACTAAGGGGGTGATAAAGGGGGATTTTATTTACTATTTTTTTTTATTTTGATCACTGTGATAGGGTATATCAGAGTGATCAAAATGAACCATTAGGATAAATCTCCTATTGTTGCCGGAAGCCGGACGGTAGATCTCGGTGGGCGTCTTTTACCTGGAAGAAGACGCCGAGGGTCGGTAGACACAGCCAGGGGGACATCGCAAGTACCGGGGGGCTCGGGGAACCCCATTTCTCTCTCCTCTGATGTGCTAGATCATATCAGATGAGAGAAATAAATGGGAAACCTGACTTTTTTTTTGCGTCTGCCATTATTCCATAAAATAACGGTAATCGTAACACTGGGGACAGTAAAGACCGACCTGAATCATGTTCTCCAGAGATTTTCTAACATTAAAAATGGGCGCTGATGAAAAAGTACCCTTAACTGGTCGCTAAGACTCTTAAGGACTCCTCTGGTTTTGGCTTATCTCCCCTGTGAGCAAAAGGATAGGCTGCTCAAACTCAACATGCCCAATCCTTCTTTCCATCAACATCTCCTGTCATGGGAGAGAAAGCAAGACCCCATACATTTTGTATGTTCAGCCAGAAGGTCAAAAAGATCACCAAAGATCAATTTATTGTGAATGGCAGCTTCAGGGATTTCAATGTCTTAAATAGAGAAAGACATCCGTGATCTAAGGAGACACTGTAATTCTGTAATTGTCTACATCTGTTTATTTCGACAAAGGTTTTAAAGGGTATTAAAGGGTTATAGGATTATGACATTCTAATTACCATAGAAAATAAAGTTACTGGAACTCATTTACTTTTTTCTGATTATACACGTTAATTGTATTAAATAACATTTTGATTACAGAATAAGATTGTGATCGCTTGCGGTGAGAGGGTTAATACGATTCCGAACTATACACTGCACCCCTCCTGCACTCCTACAGCCTACTTCCTGCATAGACCAGAAGACGAGACATTTTCTCATCCAATACATTGAATTAATGAGGGCCGTGATGAAAGGTAATAACAGAACCATAGTACCTCGAGCAACACAAATCGCCAAAAAACCAGAAATGACAAATCCTGCTGCCCAGAGACATTAGCTATGACATTAATGCATCATTGCATTTAATGCTACAGTGAATAATGTGATACTTAAGGGGAAAATATCTGCCCTTATTATATCTCATACAGGCCAGCAAGTTGAAGAAATTGGATTCCTTCAATGAAACACTAAATATAGAAATTTTTCAGCAATCCTTTATTAACCTTAGCAATAACACTTTAATTGCAATGTGACACATATTAAATCAATGGAAATTATATGTTGTAAAAACAAGCAATTGTTCAATGTACTTGTTATTAACAATCTTCTCTGTTTCCAAGAAAAGAGACATTTTAATTGTGTTGTTTGACAGCCATCTCTGCGGCAGCAAGTTGCTGAACAGGTGCAGCGCTTACAAACCCTTTCCTGTAGAGCTTGTAAATGCTGCTCTGAGTCTGGCTACGATCACTGACGTGCACTTTTAGCTCCAGATCCTGGCCAGGTGTTGTGCGCTCCCCCAATACTGTACAGGTAAAGCTGCTTCATATAGCGCCATTGGAGACTGCACAGTTATGGACAGCAGCACAGCAACACTGCTGGTCCGAATCTTCAGTCTAGCAGCGCCATTACCCCTGGGCAAGTAGGACACCAATGTGCTCCTTGCCAAAGGTAACGAGACAATCCTTTCATAAATGAGCACAATTCAGGTATCTTCTGTGTGTCCCAGGAGATCACAAATACTCATACTCTCACGTGCCATCTTTTGCCTGGCTGTAAGGGTAAGTTCACACAGGGCGTTTCTGCTGTGTTTTTTGTTTTTTTTTTTGCTGCTTTTTTTATGCTAATTTTCTGCTGTTTTTACAGTACCAGCAAAGCCTATGAGATTTCAGAAATCTCATGCATACACATTGGGTTTTTGTTTGATCAGTATTTTGTGCTTTGCTGCGTTTTTTGGACACAGAGCATGTCACTTCTTTCAGTGTTTTTGTTGCGTTTTTTCAGCATTTTTCACCCACTGACTTGAATGGGTGTTGAAAAACGCTGCAAAAACGCAGGTATCATATTTGCTGCGCTTTTGCTGCTGAAAATTCAAGAACATTAGCATTGACAAAGAGAAAAAAAACGCACCTAAACCTGCATTTTTGACGCAGCTTCTTTCCTGCGTCTTTCCTTCTTTTTGCTGCAGAAAAAAAAGCAGCATAAACGCCCAGTGTGAACCTACCCTTAGGCCGGTTTCACACGTCAGTGGCTCCGGTACGTGAGGTGACAGTTTCCTCATGTACTGGAGACACTGACTCACGTAGACACATTGAAATCAATGTGTCTCTGCACACGTCAGCGTGTTTTCACGAACCGTGTGTCCATGTGCAAAACACGGAGACATGT
This sequence comes from Ranitomeya imitator, assembly GCF_032444005.1. Classification (NCBI taxonomy): domain Eukaryota; kingdom Metazoa; phylum Chordata; class Amphibia; order Anura; family Dendrobatidae; genus Ranitomeya; species Ranitomeya imitator. The sequence continues at coordinate 95,939,204 of NC_091286.1, forward strand.
CAGTGTTCGTGGGAGCACACGAATTACACGGACCCATTAAACTCAATGGGTTCGTGTAAAACACGTACCACACACGGACGCTGTCCGTGTGCAGTTCGTGTGCCGTGCAGGAGACAGCGCTACAGTAAGCGCTGTTCCCCCATGTGGTGCTGAAGACGCCATTCATATCTTCTCTCCAGCAGCGTTTGCTGGAGAGAAAATATGAAAAATCCTTTTTTTTTTTTCTTGTTTAAAATAAAGATCACATAGGGGTGGAGCCACATATTCATCACTGTAATGGGCGGCCCCACGTGACAGATCATACAGGAGAAGCTGCGGCGAGGACAGGACGCTGCGAGGGAGCCGGGTGAGTATTTTATTAACAGCGGGGGGGCGCACAGGGGGTGGGAGGGGGGTGGGGACAGGGATCTTTATTTTAAACACGTAAAAAAAAAAAGGATTTTTCATATTTTCTCTCCAGCGAACGCTGCTGGAGAGAAGATATGAATGGCGGCTTCAGCACCAGATGCAGGGGACAGCGCTTATCTCTAGCGCTGTCTCCTGCACGCTCCGTGTGGTACCCAGTCGGCACACGGGCGGCACACGGATGGCCTACGTGAGCTCATGGACACGGATAATTTGGTACCGATTTTTCCAGTACTGGAATTATCTGGACGTGTGAGACTGGCCTTAGACAAATGGCTGCAGTAGAAGCCACCCTCATTGTTCTGTCTGCTGTAGGACACACACAAAGATTGTTAGACCCCACCCCATTGACCAAGTTCTGCTTCTTAACTATTTACTTGCTACAAAGAGAAGAGACAGCAGGATATTAGCGCCTGTGTGCTGGGAACATACTAATTTCCTCTTCTTGCTATATGTAATGTAGTTTTTCTGATATAAAGGAGGAATGAACGCCTTGCCATGTCACCTTTATAACCGCTTTATCATCTGTAAAGTTACAATAGCCTTAAGATTGGTGGTTGGGCTTAAAGTCCTCATACAGATTAGATAAAAGTCAACTGAACCTCGTGATCTTGGTGGGACTGGCAGCCGATCGATGCAACATTCCTCCAACGCGTGATGTCAGAAAAGACAAGGATCCGAAAAAGTGGAAGATTTGGGGGAATTACATGCCAGATTTTGCCTTTTCTTTTTAAACTAGATAATCCAGTCTCGCTAGCCTCATATGTCCAACACCAGCCAGAGGCAAAGAGAGTGCCGACAGCCATATTCACTGGATATATACGTAACTACATAACGTATATACGGAGCCCGAGGCACAGACATAGGAGAGGGTATAAGAGACGGTATGAAGAGTAATAGAGATCTGGATTTGTTACGAGCCATATGATCAGGTTCCTCCATATGGTGCTTAATTCACAGCCTACACCACATAAGAAAGTAATATTACAGGTCCACTCCCAGTATAAATCCTCTCACTAATAAAAAAAAAAAGCAGCAAAGAAATGACAAGAGAACAAAGAAGTGGGAATGATTCCGGATGTGAGGGGCTGTCCAGTTTCCTTGTGGGTACAGCTGCACTAACACAAAGCCGCACTTCAGCTGGTTTATCAAACGCTGGCAGCGAATCACAGTTTTTAATGTTTTTGACTGGGGGCCTTCAGAAAAGAAGTTCATAAAAAATGTTCTTCAAAGCGCCTCTGTGTTCAATTTTCCCAATGTTGGACTCACACAAGACTTTCTATACGGCGAGGTGGTAGTTGCCAAGTAGCAGCCTTGGTAGTGAGAGTAGGTGAACACGTGGACGAGCAGTCATGGATAATCTTATACTATAAGAGCATCAGTGGTAACAATTATATAGAGAATGCCGTATTCCCTAGCTGGGAAAATGAGGGGGTGTAATAATAACAGGAGGTGCGGAGGTTACAGTCTCACCTGGACCAGGAGCCTGCGGGGAACAACGGTCCTCTGTAAATATACTCTACTAGATGGTGGCCCGATCCTAACGCATCGGGTATTCTAGAATATGCATGTCCACGTAGTATATTGCAAAGCCACGAAGTATATTGCCCAGCGATGTAGTATATTGCCCAGCCACGTAGTATATTGCCCAGCGATGTAGTATATTGCCCAGCCACGAAGTATATTGCCCAGCGATGTAGTATATTGCCCAGCCACGAAGTATATTGCCCAGCGATGTAGTATATTGCCCAGCCACGACGTATATTGCCCAGCGATGTAGTATATTGCCCAGCCACGTAGTATATTGCCCAGCCACGTAGTATATTGCCCTGCCACGTAGTATATTGCCCAGCGATGTAGTATATTGCCCAGCCACGTAGTATATTGCCCAGCCACGTAGTATATTGTCCAGCCACGTAGTATATTGCCCAGCCACGTAGTATATTGCCCAGCCACGTAGTATATTGCCCAGCCACGTAATATATTGCCCAGCCACGTAGTATATTGCCCAGCCACGTAGTATATTGCACAGCAACGGAGTATACAGCAAAGAGCCATGTAGTATACAGACTTAAAATAAAAAATAAACATACTCACCCTCCGTTGAAGTCCTGGCCCTGTGTGCGGTGCACGCGGCAGCTTCCGTTCCCAGGGTTGGTATGGGTGCAGGACCTGTGATGACGTCGCGGTCACATGACCGTGACGTCATGGCAGGTCCTTGTCGCATACCATCCTTTCCACGGGAACCTGCTGCTTGCATGGAGCGGTCACCGGAGCGTCGCGAGGAGCGGGAAAGGTGCCGGAAGGTGAGTATATGATGATTTTTTATTTTTTTATTATTATTAACATTAGATCTTTTTACTATTGAGGATGCATAGGCAGCATCAATAGTAAAAAAGTTGGTCACTCAGGGTTAATAGCAGCGTTAATGGAGTGCGTTACACCGCGGCATAACGCGGTCCGTTACCGCCGGCATTAACCCTGTGTGAGCGGTGACTGGAGGGGAGTATGTGGGCGCCGGGCACTGACTGCGGGGATTAAGGAGCGGAAATTTTCTTCTGGACTGTGCCCGTCACTGATTGGTCGTGGCTGTTTTGTATCAGTGACTTGGATTTCCATGACAGACAGAGGCCGTGACCAATGAATATCCGTGACAGACAGACAGAAAGACAGACGGAAGTGACCCTTAGACAATTATATAGTAGATGTACTAAAGGGAAAAACAGTCCTTCTGTAAATATACTATACGTACTAAGGAGAACAACGGTCCCTCTGTAAATATACTATATGTACTAAGGAGAACAACGGTCCCTCTGTAAATATACTATATGTACTAAGGAGAACAACTTTCACTCTGTAAATATAATATATGTACTAAGGGGAACAACGGTCCCTCTGTAAATATACTATATGTACTAAGGAGAACAACGGTCCCTCTGTAAATATACTATATGCACTAAAGGGAACAACGGTCCCTCTGTAAATATACTATATGTACTAAGGAGAACAACGGTCCCTCTGTAAATATACTATATGTACTAAGGAGAACAACTTTCACTCTGTAAATATACTATATGTACTAAAGAGAACAACTTTCACTCTGTAAATATAATACATGTACTAAGGGGAACAACGGTCCCTCGGTAAATATACTATATGTACTAAGGAGAACAATGGTCCCTCTGTAAATATACTATATGTACTAAAGGGAACGGTCTCTCTGTAAATATACTATATGTACTAAGGGGAACAACGGTCCTCTGTAAATATACTATATGTACTAAAGGGAACGGTCTCTCTGTAAATATACTATATGTACTAAGGGGAACAACGGTCCCTCTGTAAATATACTATATGTACAAAAGGGAACAACGGTCCCTCTGTAAATATACTATATGTACTAAGGGGAACAACGGTCCTCTGTAAATATACTATATGTACTAAGGGGAACAACGGTCCTCTGTAAATATACTATATGTACTAAGGGGAACAACGGTCCTCTGTAAATATACTATATGTACTAAGGGGAACAACGGTCCTCTGTAAATATACTATATGTACTAAGGGGAACAACGGTCCCTCTGTAAATATACTATATGTACTAAGGGGAACAACAGTCCCTCTGTAAATATACTATATGTACTAAAGGGAACGGTCTCTCTGTAAATATACTATATGTACTAAGGAGAACAACGGTCCTCTGTAAATATACTATATGTACTAAGGGGAACAACGGTCCCTCTGTAAATATACTATATGTACTAAGGGGAACAACGGTCCCTCTGTAAATATACTATATATGTACTAAAGGGAACAACGGTCCCTCTGTAAATATACTATATGTACTAAGGGGAACAACGGTCCTCTGTAAATATACTATATGTACTAAGGGGAACAACGGTCCTTCTGTAAATATACTATATGTACTAGAGGGAACAACGGTCCCTCTGTACCTCTGTAAATATACTATATGTACTAAGGAGAACAACGGTCCCTCTGTAAATATACGATATGTACTAAAGGGAACAACGGTCCCTCTGTAAATATACTATATGTACTAAAGGGAACAACGGTCCTCTGTACCTCTGTAAATATACTATATGTACTAAGGGGAACAACGGTCCCTCTGTAAATATACTATATGTACTAAAGGGAACAATGGTCCCTCTGTAAATATACTATATGTACTAAGGGGAACAACGGTCCCTCTGTAAATATACTATATGTACTAAGGGGAACAACCGTCCCTCTGTACCTCTGTAAATATACTATATGTACTAAGGAGAACAACGGTCCCTCTGTAAATATACTATATGTACTAAAGGGAACAATGGTCCCTCTGTAAATATACTATATGTACTAAGGGGAACAACGGTCCCTCTGTAAATATACTATATGTACTGAGGGGAACAGCGGTCCTTCTGTAAATATACTATATGTACTAAGGGGAACAGCGGTCCTTCTGTAAATATACTATATGTACTAAGGGGAACAACGGTCCCTCTGTAAATATACTATATGTACTAAAGGGAACAACAGTCCCTCTGTAAATATACTATATGTACTAAGGGGAACAACGGTCCCTCTGTAAATATACTATATGTACTAAGGGGAACAGCGGTCCTTCTGTAAATATACTATATGTACTAAGGGGAACAACGGTCCCTCTGTAAATATACTATATGTACTAAGGGGAACAACGGTCCCTCTGTAAATATACTATATGTACTAAGGGGAACAACGGTCCCTCTGTAAATATACTATATGTACTAAGGAGAACAACGGTCCCTCTGTAAATATACTATATGTACTAAGGGGAACAACGGTCCCTCTGTAAATATACTATATGTACTAAGGAGAACAACGGTCCCTCTGTAAATATACTATATGTACTAAGGGGAACAACGGTCCTCTGTAAATATACTATATGTACTAAGGGGAACAACGGTCCTCTGTAAATATACTATATGTACTAAGGAGAACAACGGTCCCTCTGAAAATATACTATATGTACTAAAGGGAACAACGGTCCCTCTGTAAATATACTATATGTACTAAAGGGAACAACGGTCCCTCTGTAAATATACTATATGTACTAAAGGGAACAATGGTCCTCTGTACCTCTGTAAATATACTACATGTACTAAGGGGAACAACGGTCCCTCTGTAAATATACTATATGTACTAAAGGGAACAACGGTCCCTCTGTACCTCTGTAAATATACTATATGTACTAAGGAGAACAACGGTACCTCTGTAAATATACTATATGTACTAAAGGGAACAACGGTCCCTCTGTAAATATACTATATGTACTAAGGGGAACAACGGTCCCTCTGTAAATATACTATATGTACTAAGGAGAACAACGGTCCCTCTGTAAATATACTATATGTACTAAGGGGAACAGCGGTCCTTCTGTAAATATACTATATGTACTAAGGAGAACAACGGTCCCTCTGTAAATATACTATATGTACTAAGGGGAACAGCAGTCCCTCTGTAAATATACTATATGTACTAAGGGGAACAGCGGTCCTTCTGTAAATATACTATATGTACTAAGGACAACAACGGTCCCTCTGTAAATATACTATATGTACTAAGGGGAACAACGGTCCCTCTGTAAATATATTATATGTACTAAGGGGAACAGCGGTCCTTCTGTAAATATACTATATGTACTAAGGAGAACAACGGTCCCTCTGTAAATATACTATATGTACTAAGGGGAACAACGGTCCCTCTGTAAATATACTATATGTACTAAGGGGAACAGCGGTCCTTCTGTAAATATACTATATGTACTAAGGAGAACAACGGTCCCTCTGTAAATATACTATATGTACTAAGGGGAACAACGGTCCCTCTGTAAATATACTATATGTACTAAGGGGAACAGCGGTCCTTCTGTAAATATACTATATGTACTAAGGAGAACAACGGTCCCTCTGTAAATATACTATATGTACTAAGGGGAACAACGGTCCCTCTGTAAATATACTATATGTACTAAGGAGAACAACGGACCCTCTGTAAATATACTATATGTACTAAGGGGAACAACGGTCCCTCTGTAAATATACTATATGTACTAAGGAGAACAACGGTCCCTCTGTAAATATACTATATGTACTAAGGGGAACAACGGTCCTCTGTAAATATACTATATGTACTAAGGGGAACAACGGTCCTCTGTAAATATACTATATGTACTAAGGAGAACAACGGTCCCTCTGAAAATATACTATATGTACTAAAGGGAACAACGGTCCCTCTGTAAATATACTATATGTACTAAAGGGAACAACGGTCCCTCTGTAAATATACTATATGTACTAAAGGGAACAACGGTCCCTCTGTAAATATACTATATGTACTAAGGGGAACAACGGTCCCTCTGTAAATATACTATATGTACTAGAGGGAACAACGGTCCCTCTGTACCTCTGTAAATATACTATATGTACTAAGGAGAACAATGGTCCCTCTGTAAATATACTATATGTACTAAAGGGAACAACGGTCCCTCTGTAAATATACTATATGTACTAAAGGGAACAACGGTCCTCTGTACCTCTGTAAATATACTACATGTACTAAGGGGAACAACGGTCCCTCTGTAAATATACTATATGTACTAAAGGGAACAACGGTCCCTCTGTACCTCTGTAAATATACTATATGTACTAAGGAGAACAACGGTCCCTCTGTAAATATACTATATGTACTAAAGGGAACAACGGTCCCTCTGTAAATATACTATATGTACTAAGGGGAACAACGGTCCCTCTGTAAATATACTATATGTACTAAGGGGAACAGCGGTCCTTCTGTAAATATACTATATGTACTAAGGAGAACAACGGTCCCTCTGTAAATATACTATATGTACTAAGGGGAACAGCGGTCCCTCTGTAAATATACTATATGTACTAAGGGGAACAGCGGTCCTTCTGTAAATATACTATATGTACTAAGGAGAACAACGGTCCCTCTGTAAATATACTATATGTACTAAGGGGAACAACGGTCCCTCTGTAAATATACTATATGTACTAAGGGGAACAGCGGTCCTTCTGTAAATATACTATATGTACTAAGGAGAACAACGGTCCCTCTGTAAATATACTATATGTACTAAGGGGAACAACGGTCCCTCTGTAAATATACTATATGTACTAAGGGGAACAGCGGTCCTTCTGTAAATATACTATATGTACTAAGGAGAACAACGGTCCCTCTGTAAATATACTATATGTACTAAGGGGAACAACGGTCCCTCTGTAAATATACTATATGTACTAAGGGGAACAGCGGTCCTTCTGTAAATATACTATATGTACTAAGGAGAACAACGGTCCCTCTGTAAATATACTATATGTACTAAGGGGAACAGCGGTCCTTCTGTAAATATACTATATGTACTAAGGAGAACAACGGTCCCTCTGTAAATATACTATATGTACTAAGGGGAACAGCGGTCCTTCTGTAAATATGCTATATGTACTAAAGGGAACAACGGTCCCTCTGTAACTATACTATATGTACTAAAGGGAACAACGGTCCTCTGTAAATATACTATATGTACTAAGGGGAACAACGGTCCTTCTGTAAATATACTATATGTACTAAGGAGAACAACGGTCCCTCTGTAAATATACTATATGTACTAAGGGGAACAGCGGTCCTTCTGTAAATATGCTACAGTGGGGCAAAAAAGTATTTAGTCAGTCAGCAATAGTGCAAGTTCCACCACTTAAAAAGATGAGAGGCGTCTGTAATTTACATCATAGGTAGACCTCAACTATGGGAGACAAACTGAGAAAAAAAATCCAGAAAATCACATTGTCTGTTTTTTTATAATTTTTTTTGCATTTTATGGTGGAAAATAAGTATTTAGTCAGAAACAAAATTTCATCTCAATACTTTGTAATATATCCTTTGTTGGCAATGACAGAGGTCAAACGTTTTCTGTAAGTCTTCACAAGGTTGCCACACACTGTTGTTGGTATGTTGGCCCATTCCTCCATGCAGATCTCCTCTAGAGCAGTGATGTTTTTGGCTTTTCGCTTGGCAACACGGACTTTCAACTCCCTCCAAAGGTTTTCTATAGGGTTGAGATCTGGAGACTGGCTAGGCCACTCCAGGACCTTGAAATGCTTCTTACGAAGCCACTCCTTCGTTGCCTTGGCGGTGTGCTTTGGATCATTGTCATGTTGAAAGACCCAGACACGTTTCATCTTCAATGCCCTTGCTGATGGAAGGAGGTTTGCACTCAAAATCTCACGATACATGGCCCCATTCATTCTTTCATGTACCCGGATCAGTCGTCCTGGCCCCTTTGCAGAGAAACAGCGCCAAAGCATGATCTTTCCACCACCATGCTTTACAGTAGGTATAGTGTTTGATGGATGCAACTCAGTATTCTTTTTCCTCCAAACACGACAAGTTGTGTTTCTACCAAACAGTTCCAGCTTGGTTTCATCAGACCATAGGACATTCTCCCAAAACTCCTCTGGATCATCCAAATTCTCTCTAGCAAACTTCAGACGGGCCCGGACATATACTGGCTTAAGCAGTGGGACACGTCTGGCACTGCAGGATCTGAGTCCATGGTGGCGTAGTGTGTTACTTATGGTAGGCCTTGTTACATTGGTCCCAGCTCTCTGCAGTTCATTCACTAGGTCCCCCCGCGTGGTTCTGGGATTTTTGCTCACCGTTCTTGTGATCATTCTGACCCCACGGGGTGGGATTTTGCGTGGAGCCCCAGATCGAGGGAGATTATCAGTGGTCTTGTATGTCTTCCATTTTCTAATTATTGCTCCCATTGTTGATTTCTTCACTCCAAGCTGGTTGGCTATTGCAGATTCAGTCTTCCCAGCCTGGTGCAGGGCTACAATTTTGTTTCTGGTGTCCTTTGACAGCTCTTTGGTCTTCACCATAGTGGAGTTTGGAGTCAGACTGTTTGAGGGTGTGCACAGGTGTCTTTTTATACTGATAACAAGTTTAAACAGGTGCCATTACTACAGGTAATGAGTGGAGGAAATAGGAGACTCTTAAAGAAGAAGTTACAGGTCTGTGAGAGCCAGAAATCTTGATTGTTTGTTTCTGACCAAATACTTATTTTCCACCATAAAATGCAAAAAAATGATAAAAAAACAGACAATGTGATTTTCTGGATTTTTTTTTCTCAGTTTGTCTCCCATAGTTGAGGTCTACCTATGATGTAAATTACAGACGCCTCTCATCTTTTTAAGTGGTGGAACTTGCACTATTGCTGACTGACTAAATACTTTTTTGCCCCACTGTATATGTACTAAGGAGAACAGCGGTCCTTCTGTAAATATACTATATGTACTAAGGGGAACAGCGGTCCTTCTGTAAATATGCTATATGTACTAAAGGGAACAACGGTCCCTCTGTAACTATACTATATGTACTAAAGGGAACAACGGTCCCTCTGTAAATATACTATATGTACTAAAGGGAACAACGGTCCCTCTGTAAATATACTATATGTACTAAAGGGAACAACGGTCCCTCTGTAAATATACTATATGTACTAAGGGGAACAGCGGTCCTTCTGTAAATATACTATATGTACTAAGGAGAACAACGGTCCCTCTGTAAATATACTATATGTACTAAAGGGAACAACGGTCCCTCTGTAAATATACTGTATGTACTAAAGGGAACAGCGGTCCTTCTGTAAATATACTATATGTGCTACAGTATAAAACCAATCACAAAACAAATGTCATCACCATGGCTCATAGTCAATGAATAAGCACAAACTCGGAGGCCCGTGAGCCACCTTTTTGTATTACACGGACCAAGGCACCCATAAGTGTACCCACTCCTTGTTTAACCTACCAGTGCATTGCCACTACTAGTTTTACCTATATTGCCTGAGCTGCCATAACAGATAACAACAAACGTAGAAAGTTAATGATGAAATGTTCGCGTCCAACTATGTTATCAATGTTTCCTATGTTCTGTGACTCCCGGAGCGGAGAATGCTACAAAAGTCTGCTGTATGGCTGTGTCCTTATCCCATGTGGACTGGTGTGCACATGCAATGCCCCTTTAAGTGTTCATGAACACAACAGTAAATAAATCAGACGAGTGCTATCCGTGGTTTAGCACTTGTACCAATGTTATTGTATAGGGCTGTGAGCCAAAAACTGGAACCATGAAAAACAAAATCAGACCGCACTCGGATGACGTTCGAGTGCACTCTGATTTTCAATGACTGACTGAATGGAGAAGGTGCAGAAACTTTTTTTCCACCTCTGAGAAAATTAGATCCCACTCTAATTATACTCTGATCAAAGTTTGATTACCACAATTGGACCGGATTGAGAGAATTTAGCTGTCAGCATCTGCCTTTAGGGCGAGCCTTCCTTTCTAAACTATCATATATGTAAGATTTACTAATTTGGATGACAGCTGCATGTGTACTGTAACTAGGAGGGGTCAGTGGGTTTTCATTTGTGTGGACACGACCGAGTATCCTAAAATCCAACATGCCTCGTGACACTTGCCATTAGTGAGCAGTTAGAGTGCCTCTATGTAGTTACCAACTTTGAAAAACACGACAAGTCGCACATTTTTTTCTGGAGTAAAAGCTTTGATGAATCAGCCCCACAGACTGTACATAAGGGGAAAAACTAATATTCTAAGCTCAGGGAAAAAAACAAATCCCTTTCCAATACTGCAGTTAATCCATTAGAAATACTAAAGTGGATGAGTCCGGAGGCAACAAAAAACTAAATCTAATCAGTGCTGTAATAAACATTCTAGAATGCAATGCAACATCTGGCAACGATGGATCGTATGCCAGATACATACAATAGCATGCCTTAGATTTAAAAACTATTTGCTTTCCAGTCTAGAACTTTTAAATGCCATTAATGTTACTATATAAAGTATATTACAATAGTAAAACAAATCAATACAGCAACATACTATATATACAGAATATATACTGTATAATCCTGGATGGCAGGTATGTGTCACCGAGGTGCCTAGCCTCGGTAACGTAAGTCCCAGAAAAGAGTGCTCGGGTAACAATAAGTTACTGAGAGGATTTCTAAAGGGCCCAAATTGTTGAGTCTGTATTTTAGGGGTGGCCAGAAAAGTTGGAAGGGACTGGCCGTTCCCATACCTCCATATGTAAAGCAACTGAGCTGCGTCAGTGTGGTCTGTGTGGGAAGCTGCAAGTGTATTTCAATGGGTGACCCCCTACTACCAAGTGGACTGTTTACTACTTCTTATTTTATACCTTTTGTGATGGAAAAATACTTTTTTGTTTTTGTGAGTCATGGTTATGGACTATCAATAAACCGCTCACTATTTGACCACAAGAACCTGATTCCTGTTTGAGCACTAGCATCTACCAACCAGACAGCTGCCCCCCCCCTACAATGCATACATTTACATTATCTTTGAATTCGGCACATCATACTCCAGTGAGCCCTTCATGAAGGTGCGCAACATCATTGTTTCCATATGTGTTCCTTAATTAAAGGAGTTGAGCAAAAATATCCAGTGAAACGTTAAGGAATTGCTTCCATTTTCTACAAAGCCTCCTCTTTTCAGGGGCTCAAAGTAATTGGACAAATTAAATTTATCATAAATAAAATTTTCATTTTTAATACTTTGCATATAATCTTTTGCAGGCAATGACTGCCTGAAGTCTGGACGCCATGGATGTCACTAAATGTTGAGTTTCCTCCTTTGTGATGCTTTGTCAGGCCTTTACTGCAGCTGACTTCAGTCGTTGCTTGTTTGTGAGTCTTTTAAGGGGAATCAGTCACCAGAAAAAATACTATTAACCTGCATATATGGGGTTAATCGGCACGTTAATAGCATTATTAACCTGCCAGAATCATTGATCTTAATTACCTTGCTTCTCATTTTCTCTGGATCTTGACATGATATCTAGCTTTTGAGAAACTTTTGGTCTACTTCACCTTGTCAGGCAGGTCCTATTTACCGTATATACTCATGAATAAGCCGAGTTTTTTAGCACATTTTTGTGTGCTGAAGACGCCTCCCTCGGCTTATACACAAGTCATTGTCCCAGAAAGACGGCGGGGGAGGGGGAGCGGCGGAACAGCAGGTCACAAAGGCAGGAGCCGTCGGCTGCAGCTAAAGTCGGTGCTGGCAGTGAATATTCATTTCTCTTATAGCGCACAGTTACAGTCACAGCCGCCGGCTTCCAGCACACATCCTACATACCTTCCCTGTGCGCCCTCACTACATCTTCCAGCTGAGCAATTTATTGTCAAACTACAGTGCTTTCTCTTTTTAAATCATGACAACCCAAAACATCCAAATGACCCTGATCAAAAGTTTACATACCCCATTTTTTAATACCTTGTATAGCCCCCTCCGACATTAACGACAGCTTGAAGTCTTTTGTAGTAGTTGCGAATGAGGTTCTTTATTTTCTCAGATGGTAAAGCTGCCCACTCTTCTTGGCAAAAAGCCTCCAGTTCCTGTAAATTCCTGGGCTGTGTAGCATTAACTGCGCACTTGAGATCTCCTAATAGTGGCTCAATGATATTGAGGTCAAGAGATTGAGATGGCCACTACAGAACCTTCACTTTATTCAGCTCTAGCCAATAACAGGTAGACTTGGCCTTGTGTTTTGGATCGTTGTCATGTTGGAACGTCCAAGTACGTCCCATGCGCAGCTTCCAGGCTGATGTGTGCAAATTTGCTTCCAGTATTTGCTGATAATGTGCTACATTCAGCTTTCCTTCAACTTTGACTAAGTTTCCTGTGCTTTTGTAGCTCACACATCCATAAAACATCAACGATCCACCTCTGTGCTTTACAGTAGGAATGGTTTTCCTTTCATCATAGGCCTTGTTGACCTCTCTCCGAATGTAACATTTATGGTTGTAGCCAGAAAGTTCAAATTTGGTCTCATCACTCTAAATTACCTTGTTCCAGAAGTTTTGAGGCTTCTCTCTGTGCTATTTTGTGTATTGTATGCAACATACTTTGCGGCATTTGCACAGTAAGGGCTTTCTTCTGGTGACTCGACCATGCAGCCCATTTTTCTTCAAGTTCCTCCTTATTGTGCATCTTGAAACAGCCACACCGCTAGTTTCCTGAGAGTCCTGTATTTCAGCTGATGTTATTTGTGGGTTTTTCTTTGCATCCTGAACAATTTTCCTGACAGTTGTGGATGATATTTTTGTTGGTCTACCTGACCATGGTTTTGTTTTTACAGAGCCCCTGATTTTCCATTTGTTAATCACAGTTTGAACACTGCTGACTGGCATTATCAATTCCTTAGATATCTTTTTGGATCTCTTTCCTGTTTTATACAGTTCATCTACCTTTTCCCGTAGATATGTTGACAATTCTTTTGCTTTCACCATGACTCAAAATCCAGAAATGTCAGTGGCTGGATGAAAGATGCAAGAGTCTGTCTGGACCCCAGAAACTCATTCAGCTTTTATGCACACACACTGATTACAAACAAACAGGTCACAGGTGAGGATGTTACATTTAGTAGCTATTCAAACTCATTTGTGTCAGCTTCTGTGCATATTATCAGGCATTCTTTTACATACGTTTATATGTCTTGGCCTTAATTCCTATATTACTGTATATACTCGAGTATAAGCCGAGATTTTCAGCCCACTTTTTTGAGCTGAAAGTCCCCCTCTCAGCTTATACTCGAGTCATATGGAGAGGTCGGCAGGGGAGGGGGAGCGGGGGCTGTGAAATTATACTTACCTAGTCCAGGCGCGGTCCCTGCAGGTCCCTGCTTCCCCGGCGCCGGCAGCAGCAGATTCTTCCTGTACTGAGCGGTCACATGCCACCGCTCATTACAGTAATGAATATGGGGCTCCACCTCCCATAGAGGTGGAGCCCCATTTTCATTACTGTAATGAGCGGTAACGGTGACCGCTCAGTACAGGATGAAGCTGCGGCATCGGGGAAGCAGGGACTGCACAGCGCCAGGACCAGGTGAGTATACGGGGAGGGGGAGCGCTGCGCTGCGCGATAGTCACCTTTCCTCGTTCCGGGCGTCGCTCTGTCTTCAGCAGTGACGCTCAGGCCAGAGGGCGCAGTGACGTGGTTAGTGTGCACCCTCTGCTGAACGTCAGTGCGGAAGATGGAGCGGCGCCGGAACGAGGAGCAGGTAACTATTGAAAGTGCCGGGGGCCTGAGCGACGGAGAGGTGAGTATGTGATTTATATTTTTTATCGCAGCAACAGCAAATGGGGCAAGTGTCTGTATGGAGCATCTATGGGACCATAACGTTTGTACAGCACTAAATGGGGCCATAACATTTGTGCAGCACTATATGGGGCCATAACATTTGTGCAGCACTATATTGGGCCATAACATTTGTGCAGCACTATATGGGGCCATAACGTTTGTGCAGCACTATATGGGGCCAGAACTTTTGTGCAGCATTATATGGGGCCATAACGTTTGTGTACTATAAGGGGCCATAACGTTTGTGCAGCACTGTATGGGGTCATAACGTTTGTGCAGCACTATATGGGGCAAGTGTCTGTATGGGGCCATAATTAACGTTTGCGGAGCATTACGGTATATGGGGCAAGTGTCTGTATGGAGCATCTTATGGGGCCATAATAAGCATTTGTGCAGCATTATATTGGGCAAATGTGTCCATGGAGCATCTTATGGGGCCATTATTAACCTTTATGCAGGATTATATGGGGCATATTTTAATATGGAGCATCTTATGGGGCCCATCATAAACTGTATGGAGCATTATATGGGGCTCCTGATTCAATATGGATATTCAAAAACACTTAACCTACTGATGTCTCAATTAATTTTACTTTTATTGGCATGTATTTTTACTTTTGACATTTACCGGTAGCTGCTGCATTTTCCACCCTAGGCTTATACTCGAGTCATTAAGTTTTCCCAGTTTTTTGCGGCAAAATTAGGGGGGTCGGCTTATACTCGAGTATATACGGTATATATTTTATATATATTGTTTATTATCTTTGATTTCCAACCTTGGTGTTTTTGTTTTACTAAATATTCCAAATGGTTTGCCATTCATTTTGTTATGCAGCTGTTACTCTTTTCTCTTATTAATTTTATTTACAATTAAATTCTATCAAACATATATATATGGCCTTCTTGGTTGGAGAATAGGTTTGCAGTATATATATATATATATATATATATATATATATATATATATATATAGTAAATGCTGTATCTGGCACAAAACCAAGACAGCTCATCACACCAAGAACATCATCACCACAGGGAAACATGGTGGCGACAGCATCATGCTGTGGGTACATTTTTCGGCAGCAAGGACAGGGAAAATGGTCCGAGTTGAGGGGAAGATGGATGGTGTGAAATACAGGGATATTCTTGAGCACAACCTGTTTCAGACTGTCAGTGATTTGAGACAGGGACGGAGGATCACCTTCCAACAAGACAATGACCCAAACCATGCTGCTAAAGCAACACTCGGGGTGGTTTAAGGGGAAATGTGTAAACGTTTTGGAGAGGCCTAGTCAAAGCCCAGACCTGAATCCCATTGCGAATCTGTGGTCAGACTTGAAGATTGCTGTTCACCAGAGGAAACCATCTATCTTGAAGGAGCTGGAGCAGTTTTACCTTGAGGAATGGGCAAAATTCCCAGTGGCAAAATGTGGAAAGCTCATAGAGACTTATCCAAAGCGACTTGCAGCTGTAATTGCGGCAAAAGGAGGCTCTACAAAGTACTGACTTTAGGGAGATGTATAGTTATGCACACTGAAGTTATCAGTTATTTTGCACTATTTGTTGTTTGCTTCGCAATAAAAAGAAAAACAAATATTCACGGCTCTAGGCATGTTCTTTCCATGAACTGATGTAAACCCTAAAAAAAAAAAAAAAAACTGAAATTTCAGATTGTGAGGTAGCAAAACATGAAAAATATAAGTGCCTATACAGCAATACTATTACTTTACAGAGTATAACGTGCTGATGGGATTCCTTTGGACCTTTCAAAAAACAGCAAAATCTTTTTACTATTTGTTACATCACAAATGTCTCTCAGCAAAATAAGACTGAAGACGCTTTTATTCCAATACAAAACCTAAGTATTCTGACCCTTGGAAGACACGCGGTCTTGGAGCGACATAGTAGTTCATATTATTACTACTTTTTTTTTAAAGAAATACACAGGAAATGGCCAGAATTTGTGATAAATGAAAAACTGTTACTATGGCAAATGTTACTGCCGTCCTATATTATATGAAGGGATGCAGTGAATATTCCATATCGCTGTGATATAAGAAGTTGTAGAATGCAAAGGGCTATTCTAGAAGGCAGCGGTTCACAGCGTTACACAAGCAGGAAAATGCTGATGAGGGAAATGAACAGAATTTTTGGTTTTGGTGTTTTTGTGGGATTTTTTAAAAACACAACATGCCTTACAAACAGTGTGTGTGCGGGGGCTGGAGACGGGGTTCTGCCAGTTTGGAGGAAAAATGGCAGGAAAATCATGTTTCAAACTTGAAAAATGTAATCAAAATGCTTGTTAAAAAAAACTGCAAAAAAGTGCTAAACAATCTCAGCATTTTTTGGTAGCGTTGAAAAACGTTAAAAAAGCAAGACGGTTCATAAGACATTAGTCCTGCAATGGGAGTATCCGTCCTGTTATAATGTGATTGTAAGAAGCAGACGTTCCCAGCCTTTTCATGCTTCCAGGCTATTATTAAATACTAGATGGTGGCCCGATTCTAACGCATCGGGTATTCTAGAATATGCATGTCCACGTAGTATATTGCCTAACCAGGTAGTATATTGCCTAACCAGGTAGTATATTGCCCAACCACGTAGTATATTGCCCAGTCACGTAGTATATTGCCCAGTCACGTAGTATACAGCACAGACACGTAGTATATTGCCCAGCTACATAGTATATTGCCCAGCCACATAGTATATTGCCCAGCCACATAGTATACAGCACATAGCCACGTAGTATACAGCACAGACACGTAGTATACTACCCAGTCACGTAGTATATTGCCCAGCCACATAGTATATTGCCCAACCACGTAGAATACAGCACAGAGCCAAGTAGTATACTGCACAGTCACATAGTATATTGGCCAGTCACGTAGTATGCACCATATCCCTGTTAAAAAAATTAAAAAATTAAAATAAAAATAGTTACATACTCACCATCTGGAGCCTCCGGATCGAAGCGGCCGGTTACCGATGCTCCTCGCGAAGCCCCGGTGACCGCTCCATGCATTGCGGTGTCGCGAAATGATGACGTAGTGGTCTCACGAGACCGCAATGCATGGAGCGGTCACCGGGGCTTCGCGAGGAGCATCGGTAACCGGCCGCTTCGATCCGGGGGCTCCGATGGTGAGTATGTAACTATTTGTTTTATTATTTTTAACATTAGATATTTTTACTATTCATGATGCATAGGCAGCATGAATAGTAAAAAGTTGGTCACACAGGGTTAATAGCAGCATTAACCGAGTGCGTTACACCGCGGTCAACGCTGCCATTAACCCTGTGTGAGCGCTACTGACTGCGGGGAGGAAGGAGCGGCCATTTTCTTCCGGACCGTGCCCGTCGCTGATTGGTCGTGACAAAACAGCCACGACCAATCAGCGACTTGTATTTCCATGACAGACAGAGGCCGCGACCAATGAATATCCGTGACAGACAGAAGGACAGACAGTCAGACGGAAGTGACCCTTAGACAATTATATAGTAGATGTCACGTCAATCAGGAATACTAGGTATTTAACAAAAGGAAAGTCTATGAGAAATACAAATTATATGGTGCATATGGAGCTTACCCAAGCATAAATGCAAATCTGCCAGCAATACAACATGTCTAATTATTAAATACATTGCTTACACCTGATGTGACTGGTGTACTTCCTTCGAAAATCCTCTTAAAAAAATTAGCATTTTATGTTATAGCTAGACTCATAAAATAATTATTTTAACAATTAGGGGTAAAACTTTAAAAAAAGTAAAAAAGGATTATACAACAGTACAGACATGGATTTTCAAAGTTAGTACACCAGCCTCATTAGATCTAAGAGATAGATCTATCTAATAATGTATGCAGTTTGTAATGTGGAATTTGGTGACAGATCTCCTTTAAGTGACAAATATATGGTTTTCTTTTCACCTTAGTTTCAGGAGAACGATGATATTCCTTGAGTCAATAGAATTAACTAGACAAAAGGAACAATCATTTTACGAAACACATATACACTGCCATAATTATTCTACTACTCTCCATAATGATATTAGTGAGAATATGTATTTATATAGATGTGGTAGGATAGATAGATAGATAGATAGATAGATAGATAGATAGATAGATAGATAGATAGATAGATAGATAGATAGATAGATAGATAGATAGATAGATACTGTATATAATAGATCGATCGATTGATAGATAGATGACATTGTCATCATCACTGTCCCCATTGGGGCTCACAATCTCAATTCCCTTTTTGGGGTAAAAACTGAAGTACCGGTTGGAAACTTATGCAAACACATGGAGAAAATATAATTTCCTTGCAGATTTTTAGCCTCCGCACACAGATTTCCCATAGAAGGCTGCTAACACTCCAACAGGCTGTTGGCCTTTGAACCCTGTTATGTCCTAATCATGGAAAAACTGTCCAACTGTTTACACACCGATCATCCAAAATGCTAAAACCACCTGTCTACTGTTCTATAAGTCCCCTGGTGCCCCCAAACAGCTCTGGACCTCTCACGGTTTCCTGCATTATTTACCACCAAAACTTTAGCAGCAGATCCTTTAAAGAACCAAAAATGTCTAATACTTTTGACATGTCCTAGAGACATATCAGAAGCTTTGATAGGTGTCAAGACCCCCACTGAACCTAGGAGCACAATACTTTTTAGGCCCAGGTCTGTAGAGAAGTTGTTTCATGAAGGCAACCAAAATAGAAAATATGGCTGTCATAAGAGAGGGCCACGTCTTCACCGGGTGAAATAAGATGTTTGTCGGTGAATGCCAGGAGTGGGATTAGGAGCTTCTTAAGGAGGCAAATTCATCACCAAGGAGGAACTCAAATTTACAGGGTGTTATAATTATAATACATAATAAAACTTAGGAACACTTCTTCCCGAGTACCGGATCATCTGAACAGGCTCGCAAAAACCCAACGAACTGGCAAAATGATTTTCAATTGTAAACACTTTTAATCTATCTTTAGAGCCATTCTGTATAAACAGGAGACGTGCCCCTGAGAACATGATGTTCTAAGGACCCATCCCGACATCCACCATACATGCACGGCCCAAGTGAGAAGCAGGCTCGCAGGTTACACCTACACCATACCTGGCAAATAATGTTGGCGTGTCACAGCCAGGATCTGCCTCTAACAGCCACGGGTGACAACTGTAAAAGGGGTAGTCCACTTCAAGGACAACCCCTTCTTGAACTTAATGTTTGGCCCTGATTAAACAGCACCACCTATATTCACTTCCCACTCTCAGCACTCGCCGACACAGGAGGTGAGTATAGGTTTATTATTTTATCAGGTCCAAACATTTAGTTCAAGAATGGGTTGTTCTAGTAGTGGACAACCTCTTTAAGCTGTTGCATGCTGCTGTCAATCTCTGACAGTGGCATTAATAGGGCACCAGCATGGGGGCACGTCATCCTCTGCGTCCATCGGTGCCAATGGGTTGCTATGATAGCCGGGGGTCTGTTGCAGACCTCTATGCCTGTCATGGATCCCCATTGAGAGCCGGCCTGTAGCTGGGCTTCAAAGGAGTCCATGAGTGTTACGATATACAACAATAATGGTATTGCTGTAAATAGCACGTGCGATTGGACAATCGGTTCAAGTCCTCTATAGGACATGTAAAAATCAAAATCACCCTACTGTTCTGCCATTAAAAGCAAAGCTATAAAAAAAATGTTAAAAAATACACATATGTGGTATCGCCGTGTCCATAAAAGTCTGATCTACGATGTCATCAAAATGTCATATCTATCCCAAAATATTAACAAAAATCAGCTTCCCCCCCAAAAAAAAGCCCTCGGTCATATTCATCGACTGATAAAATAAAAACATGACAGGTCTTGAAAAATGGCGACACAATAAAAAAATACTAATGTTTACTTCTTACCACACAATGTGGGCCGTAAAAACAATTACTAAAAGACAATGTCAGAATTGCGTTTTTTTTCTCTCCAATTTTCACAGCTTTTGGAATTTTTTTTTCTCCAGTGTAATCTACCTGGTAAAAGGAATTTCATCATTCAAAAAACAAGCCTTCATATACGTCTATGTGGACAGAAAAATGAAGAAAAAGTAATGGCTCTTTGAAGAAGGGGTGAAAAAAATGAAAAAGCAAAAAATGAAAATTGCCCATGTTGGGACGGGGTTAAGAATGGTTGTATGGGCACAGAACAGGCCACTAAATGAGAGCGTGTATCCGATCAGCGGTCGCAGAGCGGCTCCAGCCAACAGGTGTAAACCCAGCAATACCTGAAATCACTCCGAAACCTGATATACAGCAGATAAGAGAGAACGTACCTGCTCGACAGGAAATCTGGAAGAAAAATACAACTGCTGCCTGCATACGTTAATGGGGGTTTACAAAATCATAAAAAATGCGACAAAATTAAGGCAATAAGAAAAAATGAAGAAGAACTTACTTATTCCCAGCACCATCTCTCTGCTGCTCTCAGCAGTGTTTGGCTACTTAGTTCCAGGTATAACATGCGGTCTATGCACCTGACCACTGCAGCCAATCACTGGCCTCAGCGGTCTCATGTAAACAAAGAGCGTGGGGGGCACCAGAGCAGCGGCCAAGGGCGGTGGGAGAAATAAGAGGAGTATACAGTTATTTGGCATTTTACCACATTGCATAGTTCTCAACAATTCTTTCCGTACACTGCAACAATAGTCTCCGCTTCTCAGCACAGTATTGGGTGACGTTCATTCTGTCCTTGATTTCACAAGGAAGTGAAGAAAACTCAGCGAAAAGGAAATTACCGTATGTTTGAAGCCTTCAAAACAACCTTAGTGGAAGTGTCTACATGCATCAGCCATGACACGGTGGTATGTGGAGAGATAAACAGAAACTAGGAATTTTCCATTATTTATATTCACCTCCGTGTCATTACCAGAACCCTTCACATAATGAAAGAACCTGGGCTCAGCCTGTATAATTATACAACTGGCCAGGGTACGTGTGCAAATCATATCCATAGGGTGCTTTCCCCAGATGGAGGCCAAAAAGTTAGCCTCCAACAGACTGGTATATGTCAGTGAACATATTTTAATGCAAAGAAATCCCACAAAAAAGGCATACATCAGGCAATGTCTATCTGCAATGTGATCTGAGCCGTAGTTTATGCTATCTTCACCCATTGTGCCATGAAGAAAATGAGCAGCGCAGGGATGTAAGGTGTTAATCTGGGGTGCTATAAGAGCTAGAGGACCAGGAGCCTATTATCATATATGTTATTATTTCCATATGTACTATTATCGCAATGTATTTTAGATGATTTTTTTTGTAGCAGTAGTGTGCAGAGGAAAAGATGCCTTGGAGATAGTAAAGTGCAAGTGGCGCATGCGATGTGCCCAATTTGTACAGTCCCCCGGAGGGGTTGTCCATAGAAAAGTGGGGGAAACAGTGGTTGGCTGAATGAGCGTTCAGATGAAAGTGTTTGAGCAGGGGTCGTCCAGGACTTAGTCATTGATGACCTACGAAAAAAGATAATAGCTACTATTGGGGTACAATTATTAACACTGGCATTTGATGGACTAGTATGGAAGTCTGAAAAAATGTCACCTGTTAAAGGGGCTGTCTATGACTTCGATATTGATCACCTACCTGCCCACTATTACCGTAGATTAATTAGGGTCTGACACTCAACACTGAGTTATGACTCAAGCCGCGCTGGCCCCCCACTATGATTGAAAGGCCAAGCCTGCGAGGGCAAATAATGTTCATTTCTTTCTGGCAGTGGGGCTCTCAGTGCGGGTGCCAGGCAGCTTGAGAACACTAATAACCTGCAGATTAATCCTATGTCGGCAGGTTAATAGTTAATACTTGTCAACCCCTGACCTCAAGCACCTATTCTGTTTCTGGCAGTAAATCGGCATTTAACCCTAGAGCCCGGAACATTCTGCAAGGGCCGAAGACCTGAGAAGATGATGGTACAGGATGGGAAACTCGTTTGTCCTTGTAGTCCGTCTTACCCACTGTTGATTTTATTAATCCTGTAGTAAAGAAGTGACTTTCACCAATTGTAAAGTTCACCGTGGCTTTTATGACACAAGCACTACTAACGCTCCATGGCGTCTTCAGTTTCTGTAGCGATCACTGAGGTGTTGGCAGCTCCCCCAGCGGCTGGACGCAGAGCCGAGCACTACAGCTCTGTGCACACTGTGGTTCTGCTCCTCAGGTACTGCAGAGACTGGGAGCTGTGCTGGCTCTGAGCCCATCCGTCTGCCGCACAGTGGGGGTGCGGGCTCTCAGACCCTCACTGAGGCAATATTGATTTTTTTTACTTCATGACTATAGTCTATTGTAAATTGAGCCTTCTCCAAATGTTTGATTCCAATGTAGCACTTCTGGTAAAGCAATATACAAAAAAGTAACAAATTATAATTTTCTGAGCCCGAAAATGCAGCACTGAGCAAGAATAATGAAATAAGACTGGGGCCCCATCATCTTAAAGGGAACCTGTCACCCCCCAGGGCCTTAAGGTAAAAGAGAGACCTTCAGCAGCACTAAGGCTGCATTCTGTGAACGTGGCTCTTATGTTTTTGATCCCTAATAATGCTGAAATATTCACTTTCATAAATTGTGCGCCATACCTGTATTGGGTCCAGGGGGTACGTTTTCTCCCCCTGACTCAGCCGCCTCCCAGCCATCAATCATCCCCTCAGTGCGCGCCTCCTCTGTGTCTGCTCACGTCACTGGCGCCTGCGCTGTGCTCTCATTTTTCGGGCATGCGCCTTGCGCACTGCCCTGGAACTCAGCTCTGCTGATGTACTGATATTGCGCCTGCGTGTAGCGGAGGCCCCAGATCTCGCTGCGCAGTGTGTTATGATTTATTCACACTGCGGGGCGGGGAATCCGGCGCATGCGCGGTTAGTACCTGCGGCTGTCGCCATCTCCCTCCACCTCTTTCCTCCAGCACTATACGACTGTCTGCAGCTTGTGATCACTCTGATGCTGCAGACGAGTTGTATAACCTTATCTAGTCCTCCACTGTTCCTGTTAGCTGCTATTTCTTAATTAATTTAGAACTGAGGAAAGGGCAACTTCTCCTGCTTTGTGGGCCTCCACCATTTTCATTTTCAGAGTGCTAGACAGCTGCTTAAGAACCCACGGCGTATGTTTTTGGCACAAGGATACAGGAGGCTGGGTTTTTATAAAACTGGGAAGTTTGCATCACCTGGCCTTTCCTAACGATAATAGTGAACAAGCCATAACTCCGACAGGCTAATTAAGGTCTGAATCCTTGGTCAAAGTTACCTGCGCACACAAATCTCCAAGGGTGCCTAAAGTTTTGTGTTGGCCCGTTTTCCTTTTTGAAATTTTTATAATGTAAAAAAAAAATCACAATATATACTTTTTTGCCTAATATAGAAAGGAAATGTGTCATCTTTAACTTTAGGCCTTTTAGAGAACATTTCATCTTCAACTTGCTTAAAGGGACACTGTCACCTGGATTTGGAGGGAACAATCTTCAGCCATGGAGGCGGGGTTTTGGGGTTTTTGATTCACCCTTTCCTTACCCGCTGGCTGCATGCTGGCTGCAATAATGGATTGAAGTTCATTCTCTCTCCTCCGTAGTACATGCCTGCGCAAGGTGCAATCTTGCCTTGTGCAGGCGTGTACTATGGAGGACAGAGAATGAACTTCAATTCAATATTGCAGCCAGCATGCAGCCAGCAGGTAAGGAAAGGGTGAATCAAAAACCCCAAAACCCCGCCTCCATGGCTGAAGATTGTTCCCTCCAAATCCAGGTGACAGTGTCCCTTTAACTGTTCACAATAACAGTAATTTTGGCCAGGGATGCCCAAACTTTTACATGCCCCTGTATTGTACGGTGTAAGCCCAAAACCCGAATACACGTTTGTGCTTTCTCTTGCAAATTTTTCACTTCTTTTCAACCCATAATGTCAGCTATTCCAGCACTTACTGGGTCCTGTTGCTGCTGGTTTTATGGATTGTATTGTAAATTTGTACACTAATCACACTGCAACATACATGTCCGCTCTGTCAGGGGCTTTCATACAAGTGATCAGACGACCACAGACTCTTCCACCTGTTTTTCCAACCATATGGCTAATGACAACTGTTTGTGCACAGAGGTAACAGGTGATAAAACAAGTGCATCTCCAGGGGGCCTCACTACAGACAAGACTGCAAATTCTGATTTATCAGTGCACATGGTCCATGCTGTGCTTTACCATGGCTGTAAAACAAACCAATATATAAATGCAAAAGGCTCTTGATGAAGGCAATTTATTCATTAAAAGGAACCTGTCAGCAGGATTGTGCACAGTAACCTACACACAGTGTCAGGTTGATATGCTCATGCTCCGGGACGGCCTGTGGGGGTCTTCATGTGGTGCTCTGCATAGGTATTCATCAGTATGGGCTTCTGACAGGTCACTGATCCACAGCACGAGCAGATCATTAACTCACAACTGAAAATAAAGATTACACAACAACCACAAGACGGATTTCATCAACCAAGGAGTCATTGTAATCAGTATAACGGCGCTGACCCGACACTGTCTGTAGGTTACTCAGCACAATCTTGCTGACAGGTTCCCTTTAGGGCCTCATATAGGCTACGTTCACACTAGCGTTGTGCGCCGCTGCGTCGGCGACGCAACGCACAACGCACCGAAAAACGCGTGCAAACGCATGCAAAAACGCTGCGTTTTTCGACGCGTGCGTCGTTTTTTGACGAAAATCGGACGCAAGAAAAATGCAACTTGTAGCGTTTTCTTGGTCCGACGCTAGCGTCAAAAAAGACGCACGTGTCGGAAAACGCAACAAGCAAAAACGCATGTGTCCCCCATGTTAAACATAGGGGCGCATGACGCTTGCGTCGCCGCTGCGTCGCCCACTAGCCGAACGCTAGTGTGAACGTAGCCTAACAAGAGTCTGTTTTTCTCACCTACAAGAAAAACAAACCGATTATTTTGATCAGACTTGGATCAGTGTGTGGTCCAAGTGTCATAATAATCTTTATATAGCACTAACATATTCCGCAGCGCTTTACAGTTTGCACACATTATCATCACTGTCCCTGGTGGGGCTCAGAATCTAAATTCCCTATCAGTATGTCTTTGGAATGTAGAAGGAAACCAGAGTGCCTGGAGGAAACCCATGCAAACACGGACAGAACATACAAATTCTTTTGCAGATGTTGTCCTGGGTGGGATTAGAACCCAAGACCCCAGCGCTGCAAGGCTGCTGTGCTAACCACTGAGCCACCATGCTGCCTGTATCAGCTTTACTCATACGGAGAAAAAAACGTTACTCCACCTTCTCCATTCTCATAGTCTGTGAACATCAGGCTGCACTTGGATGTCACCTGAGTGCAGTTCGATTTTCTTCACGGACCCATAGAAATGCAGTGCCATCCAATCCTTGGATTAAAATCGGACATGTCTCCATGACTGCTTGGACATGTGAATGGGTTCATAGACTATCACAGGTACAGACAGCACTCGCACGAGTTTCTGATATCTGAATGAGGTAAATCTGCACTGTTGGGGTTTGGAGCATGTATAAACAAGGCTTTAATCAATGTATAGTTAGAAACAATAAATTGGGCTGCGATCCTCAGTTGACACCATAGTCCAGCTGGGATTTTCCATTGTTGAGCTCTATAATACAGCTCCATGCAATCATTTCAGCTGTTAGTCTCTGAAAATGTCTGATCTTTGCAAAATAATGCTGGAAAGTTCTAAAATTGGTGCTTTGTCTCATAGTTTTACATCATAAACAGAGCTAAGAAAAATGGGTTTAAATTACCATAATAAAGGGTTTCTCCAACATAGGTCTGTTCTTATCACACAGGATTTTTTTTTTTTTAAGCTAAAACCAGAGTTGTAACAAATGGAACCCAGAAAATTGCACTAAAATGCTGCCACGTTATAGGAAGCAGGGACAGGTTCATACACTTCAGGTTTGCTGCAGATTCTGGATGTTCTCATTACATAAGTCTTTCTTTCATAATTTTCCTTTCTTTAATTCTCTCCTGACATCTGTCCGACTTTGCAAGTGTCTCTAATTTGCTATTGTGGAGTGATAATCTGTGTGTAACATAGTACAAGCTATAGTAGATACCACACAAAATGATCACCGATGGATAGAAACCCCCTGCAAAGGCACAGGTCTAACATATACCCTTATCACCCCTGGAACCGCCAGAAGAGGGAGCAACAGAAATGCCACAAATTGCATGGTCTACATAACTGACGAAAGAAGCCGACCACTATACTCCGCTCTTTCCAACAGTCCCATAGAGAATACGTGCATGTGCACCACTGCTCCTTCCAAATGGACCACTTCAGAGACCCGTTTCCAGGATCGATGGGGGTTTCAGCTGTTAGACCCCCTTCAATTGCAACTCATCACTTATATTTTCTATTATAACTAATGCTAAGAACACTGAAGCCCCCCATACACATTAGATAGCCATCGGCTGAGCTCCTGTGTTCTCCACTAGAGCTGCTGCCAGATTCATCTGGCAGTGACTTATCTCATCTACAAACAAAACCATAAGAAGCCCCAACAGCTGACTCCTTTTCTCCCCAACATCACCTATCGGGTAGACTCGGGAAACCTTCACGCACAATAGACCATCGGACAATCACGCCAATATTGGCAGGTTCTGACAACTTTTATCAATGTGTATGGAGGCCTTTATCTGCTAAATCCCTGAAATCCCTGGCCATGCGGTATCGACACACCAGTCATCCCCACCAGTCTTTGTTTACTTTGTAGGTAGCGATGACGTACCATACATCCATATCAGGGCTGTGCATTCGGAGTCAGAGCCCATTTTGGTGGAGTTGGTGTCATGGAAATTGAGGAGTCTGAGTCGGAGGTTTGGCTTACCGTCTCCACAGCCCTGTTCCATATGACCCCTGCAGCCAATCAGTGGCCTCAAAAATACCAGCATATTTGGCAGGCAATAACAGGCTTTTTTTTTTTTTTTACATTTTAACAGATCTCCAGATTGGTTTTTGATTTCCCAGGCAAACCATTTAATAACAAGGCAGAATATAGTGTGGGATGCTTACACCATTACATTGGTTTAGAATATGGAATATCGCATCTCCTCTCAACTAAATTATTTCAATGTAATATTAATTGTAATATTAATGCAGACTGTAAGATAAGACGACCATGCTGACATGCCGGATGTAGGGTCTCACCAGGAACTCTGTGTTTGCTGCATAACGAATGAACCTGGACTTTCATTATAAGCCAAAGCAAATAAACCCTCCAACTTCAAAACTCCAGTACAGAAAATCTGTATGCGGCAGGTTCAGTCATTCCAATGCCATTTATTACTGAAAGACAAACATGAGAATGATAATGACTATCAGATTCCAATTGGTCAGATCAGTGGTGTACAATTTTGGAAGTTTCTCTTATCTGTAAGAAAAGCAGAATTTTCCTCCCCAGGTCTGTATGCAGAACAGAGTGAATATTTAATGGTTATAAATGGTCTACAATTATTGACCCCATACCTTCTGTATGAGCCAATCTGTTACATATCTAATATATAATTGCCTAGAATACTACTTCCTGCAATTTGTGCCAACTTCCGTGGCTTTGTCCGGAGCTAATGTCCGGAGCTAATGTCCGGAGCTAATGTGCGGAGATAATGTCCGGAGCTAATGTCCGGAGCTAATGTCCGGAGCTAATGTCCGGAACTAATGTCCGGAGCTAATGTCCGGAGCTAATGTCCGGAGCTAATGTCCGGAGCTAATGTGCGGAGATAATGTCCGGAGCTAATGTCCGGAGCTAATGTCCGGAGCTAATGTCCGGAGATAAGTGACGTCAACAGTGTCCAGTGTCTGATTGGTTGCCGCCTGCTGCGAGCGACCAATCAGAAACGTGCCGTACTGTGACACACTCCGCCCGCCATTTTGGTGTGATTTTTGAATTTTTACCTCACAGCAAGTTTCTACTGCGTGGAGGCGGGCCCAGTGACGTTGCTCTTCAAGCTCCTGCCGAATTTCGTCAAAAAAATGATAATACCATTTACCAAAACTATATATATTTAGTTGTGAAGTGGTTCAGTGACATTTTCACACCAATTTTGAACTTTTGTTTGGTGTTTTCTCCATATACTGCCTATTATTTTTGTTCTTTCTTACTATTATTTATTAATTGTATTATTCTTACATTTGAATAAATAAAGTATATATGGATTCTAGACTCCCGATTCTTTAGAATCGGGCTGCCATCTAGTCTACTATATAATTGTCTAAGGGTCACTTCCGTCTGTCTATCCTTCTGTCACGGATATTCATTGGTCGCGGCCTCTGTCTGTCTGTCATGGAAATCCAAGTCGCTGATTGGTCGCGGCAAAACAGCCACGACCAATCAGCGACGGCCACAGTCCGGTGGCAACATGGCCGCTCCTTCCTCCACGCAGTCAGTGCCCGCTCCATACTCCCCTCCAGTCATCCCTCACACAGCGTTAATGGCAGCGTTAACCGACCGCGCTATGCCACAGTGTAACGCACTCGGTTAACGCTGCTATTAACCCTGTGTGACCAACGTTTTATGCGGCATCAATAGTAAAAAGATCTAATGTTAAAAATAATTAAAAAAAATAAAAAATCGTTATATACTCACCGTCCGTCGGCCCCTCGGATCCAAAACAGGCCTTTCCCGCTCGCGACGCTCCCGTAACCAGTCCATGCTGCGATCTCGCGAGATGATGACGTAGCGGTCTCGCGAGACCGCTACGTCATCATCTCGCGAGTCCGCAATGCACCCTTGAGACCGGACGGGAACCTCTTTGCTTGGATCCGGGGGCTCCGGAAGGTGAGTATATAACTATTTTTTAATTTAATTCTTTTTTTTAACAGGGATATGATGCCCACATTGCTATATACTACATGGGCTGTGCAATATACTACGCGGGCTGTGCTATATACTACGTGGGCTGTGCAATATACAACGTGACTGGGCAATATACTACGTGGCTGTGCTATATACTACGTGGGCTGTGCAATATACTACGTGACTGGGCAATATACTACGTGGCTGGGCAATATACTACATGGGCTGTGCAATATACTACACGGGCTGTGCTATATACTACGTGGGCTGTGCTATATACTACGTGACTGGGCAACATACTACGTTGCTGTGCTATATACTACGTGGCTGTGCTATATACTACGTGGGCTGTGCAATATACTATGTGGGCTGTGCAATATACTACGTGACTGGGCAATATACTACGTGGCTGGGCAATATACTACGTGACTGGACAATATACTACGTGACTGGGCTATATACTACGTGGCTGGGCAATATACTACGTGGCTGGGCAATATAGTATGTGGCTGGGCAATATACTACGTGACTGGGCAATATACTACGTAACTGGGCAATATACTACGTAACTGGGCAATATACTACGTGGCTGGGCAATATACTACGTGGCTGGGCAATATACTATGTGGCTGGGCAATATACTACGTAGCTGGGCAATATACTACGTGACTGTGCTATATACTACGTGGACATGCATATTCTAGAATACCCGATGCGTTAGAATTGGGCCACCATCTAGTATAGTGTATTACTCCCATCTTGCACTGTGCATGGAAATCGTTGATGTTTTGTACTTCTTTATTAAGAAATCTCTCCTTATCTAAGTATGGAGAGCGACCACCTGTCTTATCAAAGACTCTAGGTGCTGATCTATCAGGTAAGGCTATGTTCACATGTCCAGTAATGATCCGTTAGAACAGATCCAGCTGCAATCCGCTGGCAAAAAAGTTGTGCAGACAGAACTTTTTAGTCCGTTTTTCAAAAACTGATCTCTGGTGGATCTGTTTTTTGAACATTGAAGTCTATGGACAACAGATCCGTTAGTAGCCATATGTTGTCTTCTAGCAAGCAAAAAACTGATTAGAAATGGAGACCAACGGATGGCTACTAACAGATCTGTTGTCCATATACTTCAATGTTAAAAAAAGAACGTATACAGCAGAGATGAGTTTTTGAAAAACGGACTGAAGAGTAGTTTCTGCACAACTTTTTTGCCAACAGATTGCTGCTGGATTTGTTCTAATGGATGATTATTGGACATCTGAAAATAGCCTACCTGCTACAAAAGCAAATTAACCTCATTAAAGTGGTACCTGAAGGTACAATTGAAATTACAATGCGTACAAACCCTAATCCTTGGGACCCCTAAGGGTCCATTTACACAGATGGACTGGTGGCACGAAACGACCACCGATTGGCTAAACGTTTTACCCAGGCAAACCAAAGAATACTAGCTGGCTCAGCGCGCACCGGCTGCCATTGTCCTTGGCACTGTGACTTCTGTTTGGGAACGGTGATCTTTTATGCTGTATAAAAGATTATTTCACCTGACGTGTTTTGTTGTTACATGGCAAGCAAATCGGAAAACGAGCATTTCTAATGATTATCTTGCAGTGTAAATGCCTCTTCAGTCCGGGTCACAGCGGACTCCAGTTATTGCATGAAATCTGCAATGGACCTAATGTCAGGTGCTTTATTTCCCTGAATCACAAGGAGTATGGAGCATTACAAGTTGCCCGCATGAACCTGCAGGCTGTGGGTGTAATGCAGCTTATTTGCGCATTTTGAACACTGTTTTCTAAACTAAACCTCCCATTTACGAGTCCTTCTAATTCCTGCAGTTATGGAAACATTTCTTCACTAATGCTGACTTCTTTCCAGTGTTTACCATCTTTTATTCTGTATCATGCAGAAGACCTTTTGATGTGCTCTCCTTTGTCTCAGCAGGTCGTATTTCCTCGGGAAGTCGTCCTCGGTCATCCAGCAAATACAAATGACACCGGTGTGACGGCTTTTTGCATCTTTTCAGCACACAGACTATAAGTGTGAACCCACCCTGACGGGGAAGATCACAGGGCTCGTCTGGAAGATAACCGTCTCCCTTTCATCTTTAATCGGTTTAGTGTTTGGCTGATTATTTCCGACAGTTTTACCTCTCATCACTAAAGTTTGCTTTCCTGCCAAACACAATAAAAGGAATTATTGATCAAACAGCGTCTTGCCTCGGTCGGTCGTGTAGAGTTTGTCAGAAATGAAGCTTTTTTATGTCTCACAGCTCATTCCACCTTAAATATTTATATGGTGGTTATTGATGCAGTTTAAAGTTATTGAAGCAATTCATTTTAAGTCATTTCCTTAAAGGGGTTGTCTCGTTATGTGTCTTCAGGAGCCCACTGCTCCACTGCCTCCTGGCTTCCCTCTTGAGGGGTGGTGTGCTCCTGAAGATTGACAGTTCAGACCAACTTTATGATGCCTGTCATGATCCAGGCCGGGGGTTTGTTTCTTGTTATTCTCTCCCCGGTCTAGTCATGCGGGGGTTAACCTTCTCTGCCTCATTCTGGGTTCGGTGGGGCTATTTCATTCTGGCCTGATCGGTCTCCCCTCCTAGGCTGTAAGCAAGGACAGGTTCGCATCTGTAGCATTGGAGGGGAGAGGCTCACCAGATCCAGTGACTGCACAGAAGTATCAGTAATGAATCATTAGGTTGCCATTGTTTCCACAGGACGATGTGCTGCCTAGAATCCTGATTTTTAAACAATCTTAAAAATCATTTCACCTGACGAACAAGCGGTTAGCTCGTTCGTCAGATGAGTGCCTGCCCGTTTACACTGACTGATGATAGAGAAACAAGCATTTTTAGGAATACATGATCACAACAACTGTCCGGGGTAAATGTACCTTAAAAGTATGACTTTTATAGGGGCTACATCACCTTCGAGGCTATAGTTTGAGCTGACAGCCTTTAATATAGAGACAACTGATTATACTTATTTATGCCTATGATATATTAGAGACTCCTCTTCGATGAAAAGCAGAAGAACGTGGTGATCAAAGAGTTGCTTTAATTACACATTTAATTACAAGTATGGAGACTTATAAGGGGAAGGATTCAGCTAAATTTGGATGACATGTAAGAAGATACATATTCATAGATGCAAACCGACTGCAGGAATAGAAGGAGAGAAGCAATCGTGGGAACCAAAGAAAGGCTCATCTATGTGTAAAATGACAATAACTGAAACCGCCTTAGGGGCTTGTGTGAAAACAATCAGCGGCTGTGCCGTAAGTAAGATACCTGAGGCTCAAAGCAGCAATTTCCTAACTCCAGAGAATCAGCCATGGTGCCGGCCTTCTCGCACATTCTAATTTGACATTTTTCTTTTGACATTTTTCTTTTATTCGTCAACTGCCAAAAATATGCAACGTAATTGCAATTTTCACTTCAATGGACATAGAAATAAGGGTTACCAAGGTGACTGCTTCTGTCAGAATAACATTAGCACCACACGGCTTTCAAAAAAGAAATTGGTCTAAAAAAAACTGCATTCACTAAAGTGCATCACCACTCAACCAGTATGTATGGATAGATCTATGTAATAATACACCAGAATCAACCAATATGTATGGATAGATCTATGTAATAATACACCAGGATCAACCAGTATGTATGGATAGATCTATGTAATAATACACCAGAATCAACCAGTAAGTATGGATAGATCTATGTAATAATACACCAGGATCAACCAATATGTATGGATAGATCTATGTAATAATACACCAGGATCAACCAGTATGTATGGATAGATCTATGTAATAATACACCAGGATCACCCAGTATGTATGGATAGATCTGTGTAATAATACACCAGGATCAACCAGTATGTATGGATAGATCTATGTAATAATACACCAGAATCAACCAGTAAGTATGGATAGATCTATGTAATAATACACCAGGATCAACCAGTATGTATGGATAGATCTATGCAATAATACACCAGGATCAACCAGTATGTATGGCTAGATCTATGTAATAATACACCAGGATCAACCAGTGTGTATGGCTAGATCTATGTAATAATACACCAGGATCAACCAGTATGTATGGATAGATCTATGTAATAATACACCAGGATCAACCAGTGTGTATGGATAGATCTATGTAATAATACACCAGGATCAACCAGTATGTATGGATAGATCTATGTAATAATACACCAGGATCAACCAGTGTGTATGGATAGATCTATGTAATAATACACCAGGATCACCCAGTATGTATGGATAGATCTATGTAATAATACACCAGGATCAACCAGTGTGTAAGGATAGATCTATGTAATAATACACCAGGATCAACCAGTATGTATGGATAGATCTGTGTAATAATACACCAGGATCAACCAGTATGTATGGATAGATCTGTGTAATAATACACCAGGATCAACCGGTATGTATGGATAGATCTATGTAATAATACAGCAGGATCAACCAGTATGTATGGATAGATCTATGTAATAATACACCAGGATCAACCAGTATGTATGGATAGATCTATGTAATAATAAACCAGGATCAACCAGTATGTATGGATAGATCTACGTAATAATACACCAGGATCAACCAGTATGTATAGATAGATCTACGTAATAATACACCAGGATCAACCAGTGTGTATAGATAGATCTACGTAATAATACACCAGGATCAACCAGTATGTATGGATAGATCTACGTAATAATACACCAGGATCAACCAGTATGTATGGATAGATCTACGTAATAATACACCAGGATCAACCAGTATGTATGGATAGATCTATGTAATAATACACTAGGATCAACCAGTATGTATTGATAGATCTGTGTAATAATACACCAGGATCAACCAGTATGTATGGATAGATCTATGTAATAATACACCAAGATCAACCAGTATGTATGGATAGATCTATGTAATAATAAACCAGGATCAACAAGTATGTATGGATAGATCTACGTAATAATACACCAGGATCAACCAGTATGTATGGATAGATCTATGTAATAATACACCAGGATCACCCAGTAGTGTATGGATAGATCTATGTAATAATACACCAGGATCAACCAGTATGTATGGATAGATCTATGTAATAATACACCAGGATCAACCAGTATGTATGGATAGATCTGTGTAATAATACACCAGGATCAACCAGTATGTATGGATAGATCTATGTAATAATACACCAGGATCAACCAGTATGTATGGATAGATCTATGTAATAATACACCAGGATCAACCAGTATGTATGGATATATCTATGTAATAATAAACCAGGATCAACCAGTATGTATGAATAGATCTATGTAATAATACACTAGGATCAACCAGTATGTATGGATAGATCTGTGTAATAATACACCAGGATCAACCAGTGTGTATGGATAGATCTATGTAATAATACACCAGGATCAACCAGTGTGTATGGATAGATCTATGTAATAATACACCAGGATCAACCAGTATGTATGGATAGATATATGTAATAATACACCAGGATCAACCAGTATGTATGGATAGATCTATGTAATAATACACCAGGATCAACCAGTATGTATGGATAGATCTATGTAATAATACACCAGGATCAAGCAGTATGTATGGATAGATCTATGTAATAATACACCAGGATCAACCAGCATGTATGGATAGATCTGTGTAATAATACACCAGGATCATCCAGTATGTATGAATAGATCTATGTAATAATACACTAGGATCAACCAGTATGTATGGATAGATCTGTGTAATAATACACCAGGATCACCCAGTATGTATGGATAGATCTATGTAATAATACACCAGGATCAACCAGTATGTATGGATAGATCTATGTAATAATACACCAGGATCACCCAGTGTGTATGGATAGATCTATGTAATAATACTCCAGGATCAACCAGTATTGTATGGATAGATCTATGTAATAATACACCAGGATCAACCAGTATGTATGGATAGATCTATGTAATAATACACCAGGATCAACCAGTATGTATGGATAGATCTATGTAATAATACACCAGGATAACCCAGTGTGTATGGATAGATCTATGTAATAATACTCCAGGATCAACCAGTATTGTATGGATAGATCTATGTAATAATACACCAGGATCAACCAGTATGTATGGATAGATCTATGTAATAATACACCAGGATCATCCAGTATGTATGGATAGATCTATGTAATAATACACCAGGATCACCCAGTATTGTATGGATAGATCTATGTAATAATACACCAGGATCAACCAGTATGTATGGATAGATCTGTGTAATAATACACCAGGATCAACCAGTATGTATGGATAGATCTACGTAATAATACACCAGGATCAACCAGTATGTATAGATAGATCTACGTAATAATACACCAGGATCAACCAGTGTGTATAGATAGATCTACGTAATAATACACCAGGATCAACCAGTATGTATGGATAGATCTACGTAATAATACACCAGGATCAACTAGTATGTATGGATAGATCTATGTAATAATACACTAGGATCAACCAGTATGTATTGATAGATCTGTGTAATAATACACCAGGATCAACCAGTATGTATGGATAGATCTATGTAATAATACACCAGGATCAACCAGTATGTATGGATAGATCTACGTAATAATAAACCAGGATCAACCAGTATGTATGGATAGATCTACGTAATAATACACCAGGATCAACCAGTATGTATGGATAGATCTATGTAATAATACACCAGGATCACCCAGTAGTGTATGGATAGATCTATGTAATAATACACCTGGATCAACCAGTATGTATGGATAGATATGTGGAATAATACACCAGGATCAACCAGTATGTATGGATAGATCTATGTAATAATACACCAGGATCAACCACTATGTATGGATAGATCTATGTAATAATACACCAGGATCAACCAGTATGTATGGATAGATCTATGTAATAATACACCAGGATCAACCAGTATGTATGGATAGATCTATGTAATAATACACCAGGATCAACCAGTATGTATGGATAGATCTATGTAATAATAAACCAGGATCAACCAGTATGTATGGATAGATCTACGTAATAATACACCAGGATCAACCAGTATGTATAGATAGATCTACGTAATAATACACCAGGATCAACCAGTGTGTATGGATAGATCTACGTAATAATACACCAGGATCAACCAGTATGTATGGATAGATCTATGAAATAATACACCAGGATCAACCAGTATGTATGGATAGATCTATGTAATAATACACCAGGATCAACCAGTATGTATGGATAGATCTATGTAATAATACACCAGGATCAACCAGTATGTATGGATAGATCTATGTAATAATACACCAGGATCAACCAGTATGTATGGATAGATCTATGTAATAATACACCAGGATCAACCAGCATGTATGGATAGATCTGTGTAATAATACACCAGGATCAACCAGTATGTATGAATAGATCTATGTAATAATACACTAGGATCAACCAGTATGTATGGATAGATCTGTGTAATAATACACCAGGATCACCCAGTATGTATGGATAGATCTATGTAATAATACACCAGGATCAACCAGTATGTATGGATAGATCTGTGTAATAATACACCAGGATCACCCAGTATGTATGGATAGATCTATGTAATAATGCACCAGGATCAACCAGTATGTATGGATAGATCTATGTAATAATACACCAGGATCAACCAGCATGTATGGATAGATCTGTGTAATATTACACCAGGATCAACCAGTATGTATGAATAGATCTATGTAATAATACACCAGGATCACCAAGTATGTATGGATAGATCTATATAATAATACACCAGGATCAACCAGTATGTATGGATAGATCTATGTAATAATACACTAGGATCAACCAGTATGTATGGATAGATCTATGTAATAATAAACCATG
Organism: Ranitomeya imitator; assembly: GCF_032444005.1. Taxonomy (NCBI): domain Eukaryota; kingdom Metazoa; phylum Chordata; class Amphibia; order Anura; family Dendrobatidae; genus Ranitomeya; species Ranitomeya imitator. The sequence continues at coordinate 95,976,688 of NC_091286.1, forward strand.
ATCAACCAGTATGCATGGATAGATCTACGTAATAATACACCAGGATCAACCAGTATGTATAGATAGATCTACGTAATAATAAACCAGGATCAACCAGTATGTATGGATAGATCTGTGTAATAATACACCAGGATCACCCAGTATGTATGGATAGATCTACGTAATAATACACCAGGATCAACCAGTGTGTATGGATAGATCTACGTAATAATACACCAGGATCAACCAGTATGTATGGATAGATCTATGAAATAATACACCAGGATCAACCAGTATGTATGGATAGATCTATGTAATAATACACCAGGATCAACCAGTATGTATGGATAGATCTATGTAATAATACACCAGGATCAACCAGTATGTATGGATAGATCTATGTAATAATACACCAGGAACAACCAGTATGTATGGATAGATCTATGTAATAATACACCAGGATCAACCAGCATGTATGGATAGATCTGTGTAATAATACACCAGGATCAACCAGTATGTATGAATAGATCTATGTAATAATACACTAGGATCAACCAGTATGTATGGATAGATCTGTGTAATAATACACCAGGATCACCCAGTATGTATGGATAGATCTATGTAATAATACACCAGGATCAACCAGTATGTATGGATAGATCTATGTAATAATACACCAAGATCAACCAGTATGTATGGATAGATCTATGTAATAATAAACCAGGATCAACAAGTATGTATGGATAGATCTACGTAATAATACACCAGGATCAACCAGTATGTATGGATAGATCTATGTAATAATACACCAGGATCACCCAGTAGTGTATGGATAGATCTATGTAATAATACACCAGGATCAACCAGTATGTATGGATAGATCTGTGTAATAATACACCAGGATCAACCAGTATGTATGGATAGATCTATGTAATAATACACCAGGATCAACCAGTATGTATGGATAGATCTATGTAATAATACACCAGGATCAACCAGTATGTATGGATATATCTATGTAATAATAAACCAGGATCAACCAGTATGTATGAATAGATATATGTAATAATACACTAGGATCAACCAGTATGTATGGATAGATCTGTGTAATAATACACCAGGATCAACCAGTGTGTATGGATAGATCTATGTAATAATACACCAGGATCAACCAGTGTGTATGGATAGATCTATGTAATAATACACCAGGATCAACCAGTATGTATGGATAGATATATGTAATAATACACCAGGATCAACCAGTATGTATGGATAGATCTATGTAATAATACACCAGGATCAACCAGTATGTATGGATAGATCTATGTAATAATACACCAGGATCAAGCAGTATGTATGGATAGATCTATGTAATAATACACCAGGATCAACCAGCATGTATGGATAGATCTGTGTAATAATACACCAGGATCATCCAGTATGTATGAATAGATCTATGTAATAATACACTAGGATCAACCAGTATGTATGGATAGATCTGTGTAATAATACACCAGGATCACCCAGTATGTATGGATAGATCTATGTAATAATACACCAGGATCAACCAGTATGTATGGATAGATCTATGTAATAATACACCAGGATCACCCAGTGTGTATGGATAGATCTATGTAATAATACTCCAGGATCAACCAGTATTGTATGGATAGATATATGTAATAATACACCAGGATCAACCAGTATGTATGGATAGATCTATGTAATAATACACCAGGATCAACCAGTATGTATGGATAGATCTATGTAATAATACACCAGGATAACCCAGTGTGTATGGATAGATCTATGTAATAATACTCCAGGATCAACCAGTATTGTATGGATAGATCTATGTAATAATACACCAGGATCAACCAGTATGTATGGATAGATCTATGTAATAATACACCAGGATCATCCAGTATGTATGGATAGATCTATGTAATAATACACCAGGATCACCCAGTATTGTATGGATAGATCTATGTAATAATACACCAGGATCAACCAGTATGTATGGATAGATCTGTGTAATAATACATCAGGATCAACCAGTATGTATGGATAGATCTATGTAATAATACACCAGGATCAACCAGTATGTATGGATAGATCTATGTAATAATACACCAGGATCAACCAGTATGTATGGATAGATCTACGTAATAATACACCAGGATCAACCAGTATGTATAGATAGATCTACGTAATAATACACCAGGATCAACCAGTGTGTATAGATAGATCTACGTAATAATACACCAGGATCAACCAGTATGTATGGATAGATCTACGTAATAATACACCAGGATCAACTAGTATGTATGGATAGATCTATGTAATAATACACTAGGATCAACCAGTATGTATTGATAGATCTGTGTAATAATACACCAGGATCAACCAGTATGTATGGATAGATCTATGTAATAATACACCAGGATCAACCAGTATGTATGGATAGATCTACGTAATAATAAACCAGGATCAACCAGTATGTATGGATAGATCTACGTAATAATACACCAGGATCAACCAGTATGTATGGATAGATCTATGTAATAATACACCAGGATCACCCAGTAGTGTATGGATAGATCTATGTAATAATACACCTGGATCAACCAGTATGTATGGATAGATATGTGGAATAATACACCAGGATCAACCAGTATGTATGGATAGATCTATGTAATAATACACCAGGATCAATCACTATGTATGGATAGATCTATGTAATAATACACCAGGATCAACCAGTATGTATGGATAGATCTATGTAATAATAAACCAGGATCAACCAGTATGTATGGATAGATCTATGTAATAATACACCAGGATCAACCAGTATGTATGGATAGATCTATGTAATAATACACCAGGATCAACCAGTATGTATGGATAGATCTATGTAATAATACACCAGGATCAACCAGTATGTATAGATAGATCTACGTAATAATACACCAGGATCAACCAGTGTGTATGGATAGATCTACGTAATAATACACCAGGATCAACCAGTATGTATGGATAGATCTATGAAATAATACACCAGGATCAACCAGTATGTATGGATAGATCTATGTAATAATACACCAGGATCAACCAGTATGTATGGATAGATCTATGTAATAATACACCAGGATCAACCAGTATGTATGGATAGATCTATGTAATAATACACCAGGATCAACCAGTATGTATGGATAGATCTATGTAATAATACACCAGGATCAACCAGCATGTATGGATAGATCTGTGTAATAATACACCAGGATCAACCAGTATGTATGAATAGATCTATGTAATAATACACTAGGATCAACCAGTATGTATGGATAGATCTGTGTAATAATACACCAGGATCACCCAGTATGTATGGATAGATCTATGTAATAATACACCAGGATCAACCAGTTTGTATGGATAGATCTGTGTAATAATACACCAGGATCACCCAGTATGTATGGATAGATCTATGTAATAATGCACCAGGATCAACCAGTATGTATGGATAGATCTATGTAATAATACACCAGGATCAACCAGCATGTATGGATAGATCTGTGTAATATTACACCAGGATCAACCAGTATGTATGAATAGATCTATGTAATAATACACCAGGATCACCAAGTATGTATGGATAGATCTATATAATAATACACCAGGATCAACCAGTATGTATGGATAGATCTATGTAATAATACACTAGGATCAACCAGTATGTATGGATAGATCTATGTAATAATAAACCATGATCAACCAGTATGCATGGATAGATCTACGTAATAATACACCAGGATCAACCAGTATGTATAGATAGATCTACGTAATAATAAACCAGGATCAACCAGTATGTATGGATAGATCTGTGTAATAATACACCAGGATCACCCAGTATGTATGGATAGATCTACGTAATAATACACCAGGATCAACCAGTGTGTATGGATAGATCTACGTAATAATACACCAGGATCAACCAGTATGTATGGATAGATCTATGAAATAATACACCAGGATCAACCAGTATGTATGGATAGATCTATGTAATAATACACCAGGATCAACCAGTATGTATGGATAGATCTATGTAATAATACACCAGGATCAACCAGTATGTATGGATAGATCTATGTAATAATACACCAGGAACAACCAGTATGTATGGATAGATCTATGTAATAATACACCAGGATCAACCAGCATGTATGGATAGATCTGTGTAATAATACACCAGGATCAACCAGTATGTATGAATAGATCTATGTAATAATACACTAGGATCAACCAGTATGTATGGATAGATCTGTGTAATAATACACCAGGATCACCCAGTATGTATGGATAGATCTATGTAATAATACACCAGGATCAACCAGTATGTATGGATAGATCTGTGTAATAATACACCAGGATCACCCAGTATGTATGGATAGATCTATGTAATAATGCACCAGGATCAACCAGTATGTATGGATAGATCTATGTAATAATACACCAGGATCAACCAGCATGTATGGATAGATCTGTGTAATATTACACCAGGATCAACCAGTATGTATGAATAGATCTATGTAATAATACACCAGGATCACCAAGTATGTATGGATAGATCTATATAATAATACACCAGGATCAACCAGTATGTATGGATAGATCTATGTAATAATACACTAGGATCAACCAGTATGTATGGATAGATCTATGTAATAATAAACCAGGATCAACCAGTATGTATGGATAGATCTACGTAATAATACACCAGGATCAACCAGTATGTATAGATAGATCTACGTAATAATAAACCAGGATCAACCAGTATGTATGGATAGATCTGTGTAATAATACACCAGGATCACCCAGTATGTATGGATAGATCTATGTAATAATGCACCAGGATCAACCAGTATGTATGGATAGATCTATGTAATAATACACCAGGATCAACCAGCATGTATGGATAGATCTGTGTAATAATACACCAGGATCAACCAGTATGTATGGATAGATCTATGTAATAATACACCAGGATCAACCAGTATGTATGGATAGATCTGTGTAATAATACATCAGGATCAACCAGTATGTATTGATAGATCTGTGTAATAATACACCAGGATCAACCAGTATGTATGGATAGATCTATGTAATAATACACCAGGATCATCCAGTATGTATGGATAGATCTATGTAATAATAAACCAGGATCAACCAGTATGTATGGATAGATCTACGTAATAATACACCAGGATCAAGCAGTATGTATAGATAGATCTACGTAATAATACACCAGGATCAACCAGTGGGTATGGATAGATCTATGTAATAATACACCAGGATCAACCAGTATGTATGGATAGATCTGTGTAATAATACACCAGGATCAACCAGTATGTATGGATAGATCTATGTAATAATACACCAGGATCATCCAGTATGTATAGATAGATCTACGTAATAATACACCAGGATCAACCAGTGGGTATGGATAGATCTATGTAATAATACACCAGGATCAACCAGTATGTATGGATAGATATATGTAATAATACACCAGGATCAACCAGTATGTATGGATAGATCTATGTAATAATACACCAGGATCAGCCAGTATGTATGGATAGATCTATGTAATAATACACCAGGATCAACCAGTATGTATGGATAGATCTATGTAATAATACACCAGGATCAACCAGTATGTATGGATAGATCTATGTAATAATACACCAGGATCAACCAGCATGTATGGATAGATCTGTGTAATAATACCCCCGGATCAATCAGTATGTATGAATAGATCTATGTAATAATACACTAGGATCAACCAGTATGTATGGATAGATCTGTGTAATAATACACCAGGATCACCCAGTATGTATGGATAGATCTATGTAATAATACACCAGGATCAACCAGTATGTATGGATAGATCTGTGTAATAATACACCAGGATCACCCAGTATGTATGGATAGATCTATGTAATAATGCACCAGGATCAACCAGTATGTATGGATAGATCTATGTAATAATACACCAGGATCAACCAGCATGTATGGATAGATCTGTGTAATAATACACCAGGATCAACCAGTATGTATGAATAGATCTATGTAATAATACACCAGGATCACCAAGTATGTATGGATAGATCTGTGTAATAATACACCAGGATCACCCAGTATGTATGGATAGATCTATGTAATAATGCACCAGGATCAACCAGTATGTATGGATAGATCTGTGTAATAATACACCAGGATCAACCAGCATGTATGGATAGATCTGTGTAATAATACACCAGGATCAACCAGTATGTATGAATAGATCTATGTAATAATACACCAGGATCACCAAGTATGTATGGACAGATCTATGTAATAATACACCAGGATCAACCAGTATGTATGGATAGATCTATGTAATAATACACCAGGACAGGTAAGCAACTGACAAATACTCTGTGCCACAAGCGGCTCTTAAAGGACATGCATCGCCTACATGTTATTTTTGTCTACTTTATTTCTTATTGTAGATTTTTTTTAAATTCTGTTTTCTCTAAATGATTATTATACACTGTAGGTGTGCAATGACTGTGTTGTGGGCATACTCTGTGGCCTGTGCAGAGGTCATTGTGCATAGTTTTATTAGGACATAATGGAGAGCCGCCATGTAATATCAACTTTCCCAAAACAAAATTAGACTATGTGCACACGTTGCGGATTCGTGTGCAGATTTTTCCAACCGTTTTTGCAAAATCCCCAGGTAACACGCACTGCGGATTACCTGCGAATTTACCATGGATTCCACCTGCGGTTTTACACCTGCGGATTCCTATTGAGGAGCAGGTGTAAACCACTGCGGAATCCACACAAAGACATGCTGCGGAAAATACAACACCACATTTCCGCGCGGTATTTTCCGCAGCATGTGGACTACGGATTTAGTTTTCCATACGTTTACATGGTACTGCATAACGCATGGACAATCCGCTGCAGATCCGCAGCAAAATCCGCAACGTGAGCACATACTCTTAGCTTGCTGAGGTGTGAAATGTGAGCAGCAGCCTCATTCGGAAAAGAAAGAGTTTCATTGGAAATAAAGATTCTTTGGTCAAAGCCCCAATAGACCAAGCCTTGCTTGTCAATCAGAGAAGTTGGTGGTGATCTCAGGACCCAGACGCCATCATTACCTATATCATAAGAAGGAGAAACATCTAAGACTTGTTTCTGGAAAAATTCCTGCAGATTTAATTGCAAAAATGAAAGCAACTTTCTCTGATTCATAAGTCCTTCTCTAACCAGTCTTCCTAAAAAGAGGTTTTATGGGATTTATTTTCTACCATGGGCCCCACAAATAACAGGTAAATAGTTGCTAATTACTTGCCTGTTCAATTCAGCGCTGGCTCAGAACAGTCATGGACCACTTCTACCAGCAACTCTGCTGCTCAACTTCATGTAGGCGGCTCTTCCTCTTCTGGTCTGCTCTGTCAACAGGGCATGACTGCAGGCATTATGCTGATTGACAGCCAGCATCCACAGTTTGGCAGCGGCAAGTCATCTATCAATCAGCATGACATCGGCAGGCATGCCCCGACACAAGAAACACAAATTCTCTGCGGATGATATGTCAGTGAAAGCCACTGTGTTCTGTGACTGCTCTGAGCAAGAAGAGATCGGTGAAAGGCAAAACAAGCAGGTAGATAGCAATTACCTGTTTGTTAGTTCTTAGGACCATAGGAATAATAATAAATTAGTCCCGAAAAACCCACTTAAAGGCAGGGCTGTGGAGTTGGAGTCGTGGAGTCGGAGCCCATTTTGGTGGAGTCGGTGTCATGGAAATTGAGGAGTTGGAGTCGGAGGTTTGTCTTACCGAGTTGGGAGTCGGAGCCCATTTTGGTGGAGTCGGTGTCATGGAAATTGAGGAGTCGGAGGTTTGGCTTACCGACACCACAGCCCTAGCAGGGCAATGGAGTTGGGAGTCGGAGCCCATTTTGGTGGAGTTGCAGTTGGTGTCATGGAAATTGAGCAGTCGGAGGTTTGGCATAACGACTCCACAGCCCTGCCTAAAGGGGATAACCGGTTTAGAAAACTCACACCATATACACTATTAGAACATTCTGAGTTAATACATAATTGTTCCCTGCTCAGGATTCTCATCTCACAAGCTACTTTCACACTGCATTCAGGCACCCGGTCAGTGGCTCCATCAAGGCTTAAGTCCAAACCCCTCCACAAAACGGGATTCGGGCGTATGTGCCGACGGGTCCATGGACTATGATAGTTCCAACAGAATGAACATGCACTCTACATCGTTTTCAGGTGTATTCACCTACTGGAGGCGGACTCAGAAATAGAACACTGCACCTCAGTGTCAGTCTCAAGTAGGCCATGCCCAGTACATACATGCCCAGTAGTACATGCCCGAAAATGATGCACGACAGAACACACCAATATAGTCTATCGAGCAGAATCCCGTTTGTGGGGGGTTCAGACTTAAGCCCGACGGAATCATTAAAATGATGCCTGAGAGCGGAGTGAAAGCGCCCTCAGAGTGGAGAGGCCTTACACTGAGTGTTTCTCTCGCTGGAGTTCCCTGTCCTCTCCGCCATTACACAGTCCAGCCATTGAGGTTAATAAGTACTGTGTAATTAGTTATTTTACCTGCAGAGAAACTTACTGCCAGGCTTCCCCATACAGATAGCTGTGGCCCCCACAGGGAGACACTTTATAATCAGCTTTATTGTCAAATAACCCTTCTTCAGGTAGAAAGACTTAGGCCATGTTCACACAGTGCGTTTTTTACTGCGGAACCGATGCCCCCCCCCAGTGCTCCGATGCCCCCCCCATGCCCTAATCTCCCCCCCTTATACTTACCCGGCGTCCCGGTGTCCGTCCGGCCGTCTTCTCCCTGGGAGCCGCCATCTTGCAAAATGGCGGGCGCATGCGTAGTGCGCCCGCCGAATCTGCCGGCCGGCAGATTCGCTCCAAAGTGCATTTTGATCACTGAGATATAACCTATCTCAGTGATCAAAATAAAAAAATAGTAAATGACACCCCCCCCACTTTGTCACCCCCATTGGTAGGGACAATAAAAAAATTAAGAATTTTTTTTTTTTTTTCACTAAGGTTAGAATAGGGGTAGGGGTAGGGTTAGGGTTAGGGGTAGGGTTAGGGTTAGGGGTAGGGTTAGGGTTAGGGTTAGGGTTAGAAAACTGCATAAAAAAAAGGATCAAAAAACGCATCAAAAAACGCATCATAAAAGGACAAAAAAGGACCAAAAAAAGGACCTGCGTTTTCTGCCAAGAGCTGCAGTTTTTTAAAAAAACAGTCCTGAAAAAAAAAGGATGGAAATCCTGAACGTGTGAACATACCCTTAAGTTGCATTTACACTGAAAGATAATGGTAAAAGAGGATTCACCCAATGAACAAGAAAAACGCTCATTCATTGGGTGTAATGGTCTTTAGGGCAGCACAAAAGGTCATCGTTCTTGGCTGCGCATCCACCTCTAGTATTTGAAAAGAGCGGGTAATATCAGTATCACAAAAGTGAAGCAGTGCTTCTGTAAACTCTCAGAACGGGAGACATACAAAATAAACTGGAGTTACAAAAGGGACAGAAAGGTTCTTGGACTTCATGTGAAAAATCCCACTCTAGTCAGCCTCTGGCGGCCCGAATGGCAGCTTAAGGGTATGTTCACACGTTCCTGATTTCCATCCTTTTTTTTTCAGGACTGAAACTGCAGCTCTTGGCAGAAAACGCAGGTCCTTTTTTTGGTCCTTTTTTTGTGCTTTTTTGGTGCGTTTTTTGATGCGTTTTTTGATCCTTTTTTTTATGCAGTTTTCTATGCAGAGTCTGCGTGTTTTCTAGGAAGTTTTTTAGGGTTAAAATGGCTGAAAATACCCTAACCCTACCCCTAACCCTACCCCTACCCCTAACCCTACCCCTAACCCTACCCCTACCCCTAACCCTACCCCTAACCCTACCCCTACCCCTAACCCTACCCCTACCCCTAACCCTACCCCTAACCCTACCCCTAACCCTAACTCCACCCCTACCCCTAACCCTACCCCTAACCCTACCCCTAACCCTACCCCTACCCCTAACCCTACCCCTAACCCTACCCCTAACCCTACCCCTAACCCTAACCCTAACCCTAACCCTATTCTAACCTTAGTGGAAAAAAAAAATTCTTAATTTTTTTATTGTCCCTACCTATGGGGGTGACAAAGGGGGGGGGTGTCATTTACTATTTTTTTATTTTGATCACTGAGATAGGTTATATCTCAGTGATCAAAATGCACTTTGGAACGAATCTGCCAGCCGGCAGATTCGGCGGGCGCACTGCGCATGCGCCCGCCATTTTGCAAGATGGCGGCGCCCAGGGAGAAGACAGCCGGACGGACACCGGGAGGCCGGGTAAGTATAAGGGGGGGAGATTAGGGCACGGGGGGGGCATCGGAGCACGGGGGGGCATCGGAGCACGGGGGGGGCATCGGAGCACGGGGGTGGGGCATCGGAGCATGGGGGGGTGGGATCGGGGCAGCCACACTCCGCCCACGCACTTCCGCCCGCTTCCCCGCACTTCCTGCTGCAGCGGTTCGGCACCACAAACCGCAATAAAACCCGCAGATATATTTTTGATCTGCGGGTTTTATTGCGGGTTTGACCTCACAATGGAGGTCTATGGGTGCAGAACCGCTGCGGCTCCGAAAAAAGAAGTGACATGCTCCTTCTTTTTTCCCGCAGCTATTCAGCGCGGCTTTTTTTTTTAAATTCAGGATCATGTGCACAGCGGTTCCTGTTTTCCATAGGGTACATTGTACTGTACCCTGCATGGAAAACAGCTGCGGAACCGCAGCGGCAAAAACGCTGCGGTTCCGCAGTAAAAAACGCACTGTGTGAACATGGCCTAAGAGAAACACAGGATTGTATTTCACTGCACAGGAAGCGCAGGAAGGCTTGTTGTCCCATGAATGACTTTTATGTGTACTTCTATGTATTGTTGGTCAGTATAACATATTGTGTTATTGTTACAGATCTCGGCTTTGTAAGGGCTTTGATCTGTCGAACATTACATGAATCTGTCATATTAGTGCAATTGGTGCCGCTCCTAACTTCCTAAAGAAATCACTGTCCGGGCATGAGTACTAGAAAGAGTAATCCCAAGATTGCGGCTCGTCATTACCACTATATTAGGAGACTAGTCATTTTCTAACCTTCTTCACTAGCAGTTCAGACTCGACAAAGAAAACACCTTCTCTCTCTTAACAGTAACCATCAGTTTAATATTTATTGCATAAATCATTACTACAAGTGAAAATAAGCAACTCTGTATAATATCTTATCAGAGCAATCTGCTTCTCTTTCCACCTGGATTGATCTTTCACGCTCAGTTCTTGGGTAAAAGCTGTATTCAGTGGAGACAGATTTTCCTATCACTGAGATAGAAGAGGACAATCTGTACTTTTATAATTCTAAGGGTAGAATTTAGAGGCCGTCAAAGACATTCTGCTGTAAGTTCTCTAAAAAACGAGTTACAGTTCTCCATAGAATTTTATAAGCACCAGCTGTCATCTCCTATCTTAGTAATGTAATGATCTGTCCTCACTGAATACAGATTTTACCCATGAATTGAATATTTTGAGAATGAATGATCAGTCAAGGAAGAGAAAGAAGGTGCTTATTTTCACGTGTACTCTTAAGGCCAGGGACACACTAGCATACAGCATCCGATATATGTTAGGCTACGTTCACATTAGCGTTGCGCGCCGGTGCGTCGGCGACGCAACGGCGACGCAACGCGCGACGCACCAAAAACGCGCGCAAAAACGCTGCGTTTTGCGACGCGTGCGTCGTTTTTTGACGAAAATCGGACGCACGAAAAATGCAACTTGTTGCATTTTCGTGCGTCCGACGCTAGCGTCGAAAACGACGCACATGTCGAAAAACGCTAACAAAAAAACGCACGCGTCCCCTATGTTAAACATAGGGGCGCGTCGCCGCTGCGTCGCCGCTGCGTCGCCGACGCAACAGCGACGCACATTAGCGTAACGCTAATGTGAACGTAGTCTATATGACGCTCAGCTCCTGCTCTACTACAGTGTGAGCCGAGTGTCAGTGCTCCAAATCTCTCGCATGGTGTGGAGGAGATGGAGTGCAGTCCAACGTTTCACACACACCCATAAACCTGTATGGGTAACTGCGATCCGATTCTCACTACAAATCGCAGCATGCTGAGATTGTTTTCTCACACCGAATGGGCATGAAGAAATAATCGCAGATGTGCACCGGCCATAGTATAACACTGGGCCGAGTGCAATCCGATTTTCTTATCGGATTGCACTCGTCCGACTTATTCTCTTGTATGAGCGAGCCCTAATGGAAAAAAAAATGAAACTGATGGTGGCACTTTCATTTTAAGCTGGTAAGTGTGAAATGGCAAAGTATCTAAGCGCATGTGCACAGGATCAGTAATCGCTGCAGGTTGGATGCTGTGTGCTTGTGCAGCCGCCAGATGTTACAGCATAGTGAATGGGATTTCAAGAAATCCCATGCCCACTGTGCGTTCACAGATGCCTGCGGCTCACCCGCGGAGACGGACATGCGGCGCGTCTTTACAGACCGCAGCATGTCAATTTCTCTCGCAAAGAATACTACAACCTCTGGCAAAAATTATGGAATCACCGGCTTTGGAGGATGTTCATTCAGTTGTTTAACTTTGTGGAAAAAAAGCAGATCACAGACATGGCACAAAACTAAAGTCATTTCAAATGGCAACTTTCTGACTTTAAAGGGAACCTGTCACCCCCAAAATCGAAGGTGAGCTAAGCCCACCAGCATCAGGGTCTTATCTACAGAATTCTGTAACCTGCAACGCTGATCTGGCAACAGCAGAGAAATTTGGAGGCAGATTGATGAAGAGTCCTGTGTGACACTCATTAAGTCCAGGCCTCAGAGACTGCAAGCTGTTATAAAAGCCAGAGGTGGAGCAACAAAATACTAGTGATGTGTTGGAGTGTTTTTTTGTTTGTTTGGTTTTCATGATTCCATAATTTTTTTCCTATGCTTGGTTAAAAAGTAACCATTACTGACTAGCACATTTTTTGTTCTTGATTAGTGTTTCTTAAAACAAGAAAGTTGCCATTTGAAATGACTTTAGTTTTGTGCCATGTCTGTGATCTGCTTTTTATCTACAAAATTAAACAACTGAATGAACATCCTCCAAGGCCGGTGATTCCATCATTTTTGCCAGGGGTTGTGTATCCGCAAGAGAAATTTCACCCATGGAATGTACAGTATATGGAGTGGTGAATCCACGCGGTTCAGTGAACATATGGGAATCACCTGCGTTCAATAGATGCCAGCGCTTTAGACCTAGCGAACATACGCGGTGCCCATAGCGCTGCAGCTTCTGGATTGTGGACCCTTAAAGACACTGGCTTGGTTGTTCCGGTCTGCTTTGACAGGGAGCAGAGCAGAAAGGTTTCTGATACAGAAGGCTGCTCCCTAGACTCCAAGGCCCGTCCTGTCCCAGTCATGCTATTTTACATGTTGTATGCACTGGGAGTGAAGGATGGGGGAAATTAGATGAATCCTGGAGTTCGTTAGCACAAATGTATTTTCGCTTCAACTGTTCTCCTAATGGAAAACTGCACATGTGCAGCACATTGGACCAATGTCAGTCATCAACTAACTACAGCGCCCCCACAGGTGAAATCAAACATTGCATACTTTCATGAAATCAGTGTGTTTTCCATTTAATACACAGGCATGACTGCTCCCCCAGAGTAGAGAAGAACCCTTGTCTGTATTGCTTGTGGCTTTGCATAGATGGGGGTAGTGTTTGGTTTATAAAGATACAGTCAGTAAGGTCAACCCTGCAGGGATCTGAGATCAAACCAGAGAACAGCTGATTCCACTGCTGCATGAAAGTGAGAACAATGAGTGGAGACCCCCTGTCAATGTAAATCAGCCTTGCCAATAGAAAAGTCCCCTAATGCTTATCTAATAGGGGGGTTGGTATCCTATTCCATCAGGACCCCATCCCCCATACCATGCCTGGGCTGGTGACACACAGTACTAATGTCAGGTTTCTTTATAGATGACCCAATATTATAATTGCAAATTACTATAAAGAGAACTAATAGGAAGCACTGCACTAAAGACCAGGAAACAGAACCTTTTGGCAATGAGACCATTAATCCATCTTTTATAAATACGATTATCAGCAAGTTCTCCAAAAAATTCTAAAATGTCAGTTCTGAGCTGGAGTTCTGCATGCAATGAATATGTCACGTTTCAGTGTATTGTGTGGTGTTGGCAGACACTTGATAATATCTAAACAATGATCATTGCATTAGCTATGGTCAACATATTATCCTTATTTATGCAAAGTGGCTTGCAAAAGTAATCACCCCTCTTGGCATTTTTCATGTTTTTCTGCCTCAACCTGGAATTGTACTGTTTGTTGTGAGGGTTTGGATCAGGTCACGTAAAGGACATGCCTATAACTGTGAACATTTGGTTTTCTTTTTATTGTGAAGCAACCAACAAATAGGACAAAATAACTGAAAACTTCAGTGTGCATAACTATTCACACCCCTAAAGTCAGTACTTTGTAGAGCCTCCTTTTGCAGCAACTACAGCTGTAAGTCGCTTTGGATAAGTCTCTATAAGCTTTCCACATCTTGCCACCGGGAATTTTGCCCATTCCTCAAGGCAAAACTACTCCAGCTCCTTCAAGGTACATGGTTTCCTCTGGTGAACAGCAATCTTCAAGTCTGACCACAGATTCTCAATTGGATTCAGGTCTGGACTTTGACTAGGCCACTCCAAAGCTATTACACATTTCCCCTTAAACCATTTGAGTGTTGCTTTAGCAGTATGCTTTGGGTCATTGTCTTGTTGGAAGGCGAACCTCCATCCCAGTCTATCACTGACAGACATGTTTTGCTGAAGAATATCCTTGTATTTCGCAGCATCCATCTTCCCCTCAACTTGGATAATTTTTCCTGTCCATGCTGCCAAAAAACATCCCCACAGCATGATGCCACCACCATGTTTCACTGTGGGGAAGGTGTTCTTGGGGTGACGAGCTGTGTTTGTTGGGCACCAGACATAGCATTTACCTTGGTGGCTAAAAAGTTCAATTTTGGTCTCCTCTGACCACAGTACCTTCCTCCATACATTTAGGAAGTCTCCCACGTGTTTTTTGTCAAACTCAAAACAAGCCTTACAATTTTTGTGTGTAAGTAAAACTTTTTTTTTGTCCACTTCCATAAAGACCACCTCTACAGAGTGTAAGGCTTATTGTGGTCGTATGGACAGATACTACAGTCTCTGCTTGGGAACTCTGCAGCTCCTTCAGGGTTACCTTTTGTCTCTGTGCTGCCTCTTTGATTAATGCCCTCCTTGCTCGCGCTGAGAGTTTTGGTTGGCGGCCATCACTTGGCAGGTTTGTTGTGGTACTATATTCTTTTCATTTGATGACCATGGATTTGATGGTGCTCCAGGAGATCGTCAGAGATTGGGCTTTTTTATACCCAAACCCTGACTTGTACTTCTCAAAACTTTGTCCTTGACTTGTTTGGAGATCTCCTTGGTCTTCCTGTTGTTTGGCTAGTGGTGCCTTTCGCCTGATTGCATTGCAGTCTCTATGGCATTTCAGAAAAGGTAAAGTGTATATACTGACAGACCATGTGACACATATTGCACACAGGGGGACTTCCTTCAGCTAATCATATGACTTATGTAGGTAACTGCTTACACCAGAAATTTTAAGGGGCTTCATAGCAAAATGGGTGAATACATATGTACATGCCAATTTACTAGTTATTTGATCCCATAAATTTAATCTATGCCTACATTTTTTTTACTTCATTTCTGCAACTTAGGCTGCTTTTACACTTGCCGTGTTTTTGCGGACCATTTTTGTGGCCCCAATAGATTTCTATGGAGCCGCAAAAACAGCCGGTAAAAATACATTGTAGCGCCGTGTCCCATATGGCCGTGAAGGCCGTACATATGGCAATGAGAAAATATTGAGCTTGCTCAATATCTTTCACGGCTCATGGACACGGCCTCCATTTAAAACAATGGTATAGCAAAAACAACAGTACCTTGTTTTTGTGATACACCGTATTTGCGGATCGCCGTTTTTTTCCCTGCAATTTGTTACAAAAGGGAAAAAAGCAATCCGAGAAGGTTATTTGCGGGAGACAGCAAAAACCCGGCAATACAGCTCGCAAAAACGGCCCGCAAAAACGGCCCGTAAAAATGGGCCGCAAAAATCCGGCATGTGTAAAAGTAGCCTTAAGGTACCGTCACACTAGACGATATCGCTAGCGATCCGTGACGTTGCAGCGTCCTCGCTAGCGATATCGTCCAGTGTGACAGGCAGCAGCGATCAGGCCCCTGCTGTGCTGTCGCTGGTCGGGGAAGAAAGTCCAGAACTTTATTTGGTCGCTGGACTCCCCGCAGACATCGCTGAATCGGTGTGTGTGACACCGATTCAGCGATGTCTTCACTGGTAACCAGGGTAGACATCGGGTAACTAAGCGCAGGGCCGCGCTTAGTAACCCGATGTTTACCCTGGTTACCATCCTAAAAGTAAAAAAAAACAACCACTACATACTTACCTACAGCTGTCTGTCCTCCAGCGCTGTGCTCTGCACTCCTCCTGTACTGGCTGTGAGCGTCGGTCAGCCGGAAAGCAGAGCGGTGACGTCACCGCTCTGCTTTCCGGCCGCTGTGCTCACAGACAGTACAGGAGGAGTGCAGAGCACAGCGCTGGAGGACAGACAGCTGTAGGTAAGTATGTAGTGGTTGTTTTTTTTTACTTTTAGGATGGTAACCAGGGTAAACATCAGGTTACTAAGCGCGGCCCTGCGCTTAGTTACCCGATGTTTACCCTGGTTACCGGCATCGTTGGTCGCTGGAGAACGGTCTGTGTGACAGCTCTCCAGCGACCAAACAGCGACGCTGCAGCGATCCGGATCGTTGTCGGTATCGCTGCAGCGTCGCTAAGTGTGACGGTACCTTTAGACTATTTAGTGCTGAGGCACCACACAAAAATTGTATTAGGTTGTAATGTAACAAAATAGGTAAAAGCAAAGGGGTGAATAAGGACTGATGACAACGGGGAAAATTCCTGGGTCAACACCTAAATTCTGACATTAAAAGGATTGTCCAGGACTAACAAAAGGTTATCAGATCAGTGGAGGTTTCCCACTGATCAACCTCGGTGGCAGCCAGGTACTGCAATTCAGCTTCTATTCAAGTGAAGGAGAGATGGTAGACAGTAACCAGGAGCAGCCACAATACAGAGTACAGAGCTGTGGTGTCCTGGCTCCATTCACTGCCACCACAGCAGATAACAGCTGATCACTGTGGATGCCATCACATTTCAGGCAGATGATTTCCGTCGTCGTTCTTCAGATATTGCTGCGGGCCAATGTGAATACTAATTGTGCTTCACAAATGTTCTACACATAAAAGAATGTACAACCTCATTCCTGCGTCACCATACCTTTCCCTCACCGTGCAACGCATTCATACTAACTATGTTCAGCTCCAAATTATTTTATGAATATCCAGGTAAAATTGGGGATGGCGAATTTCAAGTACCATAATTCTTATTTCCAGGAAATTGGTTTTAATGTTCCATACTTAGTAAAATTAATATGTAATTAACAGAAATTAAACATTCCTTAAGGGATGAACTGGTAGCAAGGTGCATAAATTAAATGAAAACTAGAAAGAAAAATCCCTGGAGCTTGAAAGAACCAAGAGATGCACTGTTGTCTATGAAGCTTTTACTGTTGGAACAGTAAAATGCTAAGAATGACTCTCAATTCTTTCAATTATCAAAAAACATAAGTGAAATGTTGGCCAAAATTGCCATGATCAACTATTTTGGCTGACCATCAATCGAAAATCATACACAATGGCAAACGGTGGACTGTACCGTAATTTACCAAAAATGACATCTGATAAGGTGGCCATCCATCGTAGATAGCTGCCGGGCGGGCAACGTACAGGAAACGGCCGTCTCTCACGACTCCCCCATACAGAGGAACGCTCGGCTCTGACGTGTTCCTCATTCTCCATTAGGGTACGCTCACATCTGCGTATATAAAGTAGCTAAGATTCTCAGCTACAAAAGTTGGAGAGTGTCAAGGAGTGTCATGTGGTTTTTTTTCACCTAGCATCTGTAAGTCATGCGAGTGCTATGCGGGTATGTGTTTTTTCTCATCTAGTATCCGTATGACATGCCATCAGCTTTTACATACGATAATTCTCTATGTCATTTCAAGCTAGTTTTCTAACTGAGGAAACAATCTTATATACATAGAGAGAAAGAAAGATAGATAGATAGATAGATAGATAGATAGATAGATAGATAGATAGATAGATAGATAGATAGATAGATAGATAGATAGATAGTGGTCATTGAGATATATAATGAGTGCTTTGTGTGTGTACTTTTCTGTATCTGTATTTAGCTACTAAATAAATAAAAGAAAGAAAAAAAGGCATGGGATCCCCCTTATTTTTATTAACCAGCTGACGGAAAGCAGACAGCTGGTCTTAAGGTACTGTCACACTTAGCAACTTTGCAACGAGAACGACAACGATTCATAACGTTGCAGCGTCCTGGATAGCGATCTCGTTGAGTTTGACACGCAGCAGCGATCTGGATCCCGCTGTGCCATCGCTGGTCGGAGCTAGAAGTCCAGAACTTTATTTCGTCGTCAGGTCGGCGTGTATCGTCGTGTTTGACATCAAAAGCAACGATGCCTGCAATGTTTTACATGGAGCTAACAACCAGGTACAACGATAAGTGAGTTGCCGTTACTTCACTGGATCGCTCCTGCATCGTTCTGGAGTTGCTGTGTTTGACGTCTCTACAGCGACCTAACAGCGACACTCCAGCGATCTAGTTTAGGTCGGCTCGTGGTCTATATCGCTACAGCGTCTCTGAGTGTGACGGTACCTCTAATAGTCTGGAAGGGGGCAAAAAACATGGAGCTTCCCAGGCTATTAATATCAGCTCACAACTGTCTGCATAGCTTTTACTGATTATTAAAAAGGAGGACCTCCAGAAAAAATGAAGTGGGCCCCCCTATTTTTAATAACCAGCAAAGGCTAAGCAGACAGCTGCAGGCTGATATTAATAGGCTCGGAAGGGGCCATGGTATTGGTCTCCTCCCAGACTAATAACACCATCCTTCAGCTGTCCCAGAAATGAAGTATCCATTAGATGTGCCCATTCTGGAGGTAAGACTTGACTCTTCTCACTTGCCCTGGTGCGTTGGCAAGTGGGGTAAGGCTAGGGTCACATTGCGTTAGTGCAATCCGTTTAGCGCTAGCGCTAGCGGATTGCGCTAACGCAATGTTTTTAAAGGGTCGCGTTTCGGGGTCGCGTTAACATCCCCGCTCTCGCAGATCCCCGATCTGCGAGAGCGGGGAACGGACCTCGGGCGCGCCGCGGACGCTGCAAGCAGCGTCCGAGGCACGCTACAAAAGACCGGCGCGTCGCTAGCGCGTGCCGAAAATGACACGCGCTAGCAATGCGCTGGTACATTGCGGGCAATGGGAGCGCTAACGGACGCGTTGCATGGCGTTAATTTCGCCGTGCAACGCTGTCCGTTAGCGCTCTGACCAAAACGCAATGTGACCCCAGGCTAATAGTTTTGGAGTTGATGTCTGCTGTTTTATGTCCACTGACATCAAGCCCAGGGGTTAGTAATGGAGAAGTGTCTATAAGACACCCTTATTACTAACTCCAAAGTCAAAAGTAATAACGACATAATAATAAGGAGGTCCCACGACGATCCCCAACTCTACTACATCCGTATAGTATGGTGAGCGGTGACATCAGTAACGTGAACGCTCATCACGACAGCCAGAACACAGTGAAAATACTGTCAGTGTGTTCCGGCTGTCATGCTGAGAGGCTGCATCATGTCATCGCTCAACACACCATCCAGATGTAGCAGTGTTGGAGATCATTAAGGGATTTGGAAAGGATTTAAAGCTTACCCCTCTGGAATATTTGATGTTTTAAAGGTAATAAATGGGTAAAAGAAAGTAGGGGAGTGTTTTGTTCAAATAAAGGACTTTTCTCTGTGTGTTTTTGGCTTTAAACTTACGGGGTTAGTAATGGGGGTGTCTTATAGACACCTCTCCATTTCTAACCTCTGGACTTGATGTCAGCGGACTAAAAACAACTGACATCAACCCCAAAACTATTACCCCACTTGCCAACGCACCAGAGTAAGTGGGAAGAGCCGAGGCTGAGCGCTAGAATTGGCGTCTTTAATCCATTTCTGGGGCAGTTGAGGGCTCAGATTATTAGTGCGGTAGGGGCCCAATATCCATGATCCCTTCCCAACCTATTAATATAAGTTCGCAGCCGTCTGTTTAGCCTTTGCTGGCTATTAAAAATAAGGGGGACCCCACTTCATTTTTTTGGGGTCTCCCTTTTTAAAAACCAGTAAAGTCTACGCAGACAGCTGATATTAATATCGGAATCTCCATGTTTATTGCCCCCTTCACAGACCATTAAGACCAGCTCACAGCTGTCTGCTTTCCTTCAGCTGGTTGATAAAAATTAGGGGGCCCACACGCTTTTTTAATTTATTTATTTTTTAGCTAAATACAAGTACTGAAAAGTGCACATGCACTGCACTAAATATATATCTCAATGACATATTTCTATCTGTTTATTCTATCTATCTATTCTGATGGTTCACGCTGAGAAGTTACTATACCCGGTTGATGAAATGTTGGGTTCCATGAAATGGATGTGGAAAAATTGCATGGCACATTTGAATTGGTGAGTCTTTGCCGCTTTACCTGGCCATACACAGCATGCTGCAATTTTTTCCTCACCCCAATTCTAAGTGAGGAAAAACCTGCAATTGAGCACTACGTAATTGAATAACATTGTGGCGATTTTATTCTCACATTGCACTAGATGATTTTATACGCAGATGTGAGTGAACCCTTATGGGGTCTATTTCCACCCCAAACAAAAAGATCAGCTGATGAAACTCCAACAGCTAGATCTAACCTCATGGCCAGTAGCATAAGGCAGGTCATGCAAACTAGATGGTCAATCGATCCCACCAAAATCAAATCTAAACTTAACCTTGAGAGTCTAGAGGCTGGGAATTTTCACCTGTGCTCAGCCAAAAAATATTCAACCGATCATTCGCCAATTTGCACAATCCTTCATTTTTTAACTGATCCTCGGCCAGTGGCCAGTTCAATTTGGCATGTCGCTGGTGGGATTGTTCGTATTCTGGCCACTTTATATACTATAAATCCTAGTTGCGATGCTTTGTAGATTAGTGAGAAGATGAGGCAGGACCGCCGGTGGGATAATTTTTGTTCTGCAGTTAAATAAATGTCTGTGCCTGAATTTATCATGCTGCTAGACGGTGACTTCAGCTTTTGGAGCCCAGACGTAGCAGGACCTGATATCACACAATGCCATTTATTTGTAGGCTATGATGTAACCATGCGATGGTTGTGCAGACAGACATATGGCCAAATGAATGTCTACCTTCAGTAAAAAGCTCCCGTCTTTCTGATAAAGAAATGCATCCAACTGACCACCAAGGAGATTTGGATTTTGCTTGTTACCGGTGCTACATATTAGCACTATGTTTCAGTATTACTAAATAAGGCCACGTTCACACATTGAGTATTTGGTCAGTATTTTATATCAGTATTTGTAAGCCCAAATTAGTAGTGGAAAAGTATAATAGAAACACATCATCACTTATTTATCTCCCACTCCCGGTTTTGGCTTACAAATACTAATATAAAATACTGAACGTGTGAACGTGACCTTACAATTCAGAACCACAATATCAAGTCTGTTAGGCTACTTTCACACTAGCGTCATACTCGGCCCGTCGCAGTGCGTCGGGCCGACGTACCGACGCATACTGTGGAAGCGCCGCACAACGGGGGCAGCGGATGCATTTTTCCAGCGCATCCGCTGCCTCATTGTGAGTTGCTGGGAGGAGGGGGCGGAGTTCCGGCCACACATGCGCGGTCGGAAATGGCGGACACGACGCTCAAAAAAACGTTGCAAGCAACGTTTTTTTGTTCGGACGGTCCGCCACAACACAGTGCAACCGTCGCACGACGGTTGCGACGTGAGGCAATGCGCCGCTAATGTTAGTCTATGCAGGACTTTGCATAGATGCGTTTTTTTTCCCCAAAACGACACATTGCGACGTATCTCAAACGACGCTAGTGTGAAAGTAGACTTAAAGACTTTAGGACAAACCTCCCTAAACACCTCCCTAAACTGTTGTCAAAGTGACAAAAAACATAGAATAAGGCTTCTTTCACACTAGCGTCGGAATCTCCCCGTCGCAATGCGTCGGGGAGAGATTCCGACGCTAGCGTTTGCTGCATTGCACAATGGAGGCAGCGGATGCATTTTTCCGGCGCATCCGCTGCCCCATTGTAAGGTGCGGGGAGGTGGGGGCGGAGTTCCGGCCGCGCATGCGCGGTCGGAAAAAGCGGTCCGTCAGGA
Source organism: Ranitomeya imitator (assembly GCF_032444005.1). NCBI lineage: Eukaryota > Metazoa > Chordata > Amphibia > Anura > Dendrobatidae > Ranitomeya > Ranitomeya imitator. Next base: position 95,999,241 of record NC_091286.1, read on the forward strand.
GAAAAAAAGTTACATGTAGGGTTTTTTTCTCCCGACGGTCCGCCAAAGCACGACGCATTCGTCGCAAGACGGATGCGAAGTGTGCAAATCCGTCGCAAATGCGTCGTCAATAGAACTGTATGGGGAAAAAACGCATCCTGCAAGCACTTTTGCAGGATGCGTTTTTTCTGCAAAACGACGCATTGTGACGGATTTAAAAAAACGCTAGTGTGAAAGTAGCCTTAATGAGAAAATAGAGCATAAATAAAACTGGCATACAGTGATCAAATGGTAGCGCCATACAGTGGTCATACAAAACTACAATATCTCATAATACTTGTCCATTTCTATACATCTATGACTTTCCTGTGTCCTTATGACAGTTTCTTGGCTAATCGTTCTTGCTCAAGATGCAAAGGTCATTAAATAGTCATATATAGAATTATAGGGAATTATATGGCAGTTATTTCAAATAGGTGGCACTGGAAAAAGTGTTTTCCCCCATGTAAAATGACTGGTTTCCTTAAAAAGTTGGTTTGAAGCTTTCTTTAAGGGTTTGTGCACACGTATTCTGGAGGACTGCGGATTTTTCCGTAGCGGATTTGGAAAAACCACAGTGCAAAACCGCTGCAGTTTTTTCTTGCGGATTTATCGAGGTTTCTATTGTGGATTCCGCTGCGGCTTTACACCTGCAGTTTTCTATTGGAGCAGGTGTAAAACCGCAGCGGAATCCGCACAAAGAATTGACATGCTGCAGAATATAAACCGCTGCGTTTCCGCACATTTTTTTTCCGCAGCATGTGCACTGTGGATTTCGTTTCCCATACGTTAACATGGTACTGTAAACTCATGCGGAAACGCTGCGGATCCGCAGCAAAATCCGCAGCGTGTGCACATACCCTTAAGGAGTGCTCCGTTGCCCTTGCTTCTGGCTTCCTTGCTTGCTGGGGGCGGTGCTACAGCTTGATTGACAGTTCAGACCAGTGGCATAATTGCATTGTTGGCCTGTACTGTGCGCTCTACGATGCTGGTATAAGAGGCAGTCTTACCTCTGAAACATCGGACAAACACACTGACACTGAAGCTGGCAGGGATTGGAAGCTAGGAGTAGTGTCAGCCTGCTTCAGGGCAGTGCTTACAAGCTCAATAGGAAAAAGCATGCAAGCACTGAGCGTGTTCTTAAGCAATGAGCTGTAAGCAATATGAAAGTGCTAATATCAGGGGAACGATGCATAAAGTTAATAAGAAGTAAATTGGAAAGTTGATTACTTAGTACTTTCCAATTGTACCCATCTTTTAAAATGGGAATAGCCCCTTAAAGAGAGTCAGACCCCCAACCATAAAAATGAGAAAGAACACAAGCAACTAGATATCTAGAACAAGGATACCAGTTTCTTCCTGTCCCTATTCCAATACTTCCATAAAGCTCAGTTTACCTTTAAGTCATTTCTTCATTTCAGACACAATTACTGCATAAATGCCAAAAAAGTGACATCCATTGTAGACAGGACCTACGTAGCGAGGTGTCACCTTCTGAATACTGCCTGTCCTGTTCTGTTGGCTGGATCCCCAGTTCAGGGGATCAGCAACGAACTACGCATGAATCAGGCTATTATCTGACATCACCATTGCATGAAACGACATGATCAGGCAAGATCGCTTCCTCAGATGGGAACGTCGACTTTGCCAGGAAGCTGCGAGGCTTTCATCTCAGGGTTTCATAGCAATTCCACCTGCGACATTCATCCAGAGGGCGACTCGGAAATCATTCCAGGGCAGACAGCAGATTAATTCAGAAGCCATTCTTCTCTATGTCCCTGACGGTTTTAACCCTTACTAAACTATTTAAATAAAATCAGAACAGTTTTATAATTATGATGCAGATTATCCTCGCTTTTTTATAAGTCTGGACAACCTCGTTGGTGCACTATACAGACGCACTAGGTGCCCATAGGGGCCCTATGTGGTGCCATACAGTGTCCTGCATGTGACATTTCCGCGTACACAAGTGCTTGTATTACACGGGTTTTTTTAGAATTCCCCTCTTTCTTGCTTTACGAGTTTTTAACTAGTTTCCTGTACTAATCACAACTTACTAGTGTGAGATGGCACCATGTACTGAAAGCCGCCATGATTACTAGATCTGCTACGGATCTGCAACTGTGCTGTAAAGCCGCAGATACAAAAGCAACTGTGCCGTAAAGCCGCAGGTACAAAAGCAGCTGTGCTGTAAAGCCGCAGGTACAAAAGCAAATGTGCCGTAAAGCCGCAGGTACAAAGCAACTGTGCCGTGAAGCCGCAGGTACAAAAGCAACTGTGCCATATAGCCGCAGGTACAAAAGCAACTGTGCCGTAAAGCCGCAGGTACAAAAGCAACTGTGCCGTAAAGCCGCAGGTACAAAGCAACTGTGCCGTGAAGCCACAGGTACAAAGCAACTGTGCCGTAAAGTCGCAGGTACAAAGCAACTATGCCGTAAAGCCGCAGGTACAAAAGCAACTGTGCCATAAAGCCGCAGGTACAAAAGCAACTGTACCATAAAACCGCAGGTACAAAGCAACTGTGCCGTGAAGCCGCAGGTAGAAAGCAACTGTGCTGTAAAGCTGCAGGTACAAAAGCAACTGTGCTGTAAAGCTGCAGGTACAAAAGCAATTGTGCTGTAAAGCCACAGGTACAAAAGCAACTGTGCCGTGAAGCCACAGGTACAAAGCAACTGTGCCGTAAAGCCGCAGGTACAAAGCAACTGTGCCATAAAGCCGCAGATACAAAAGCAACTGTGCCATAAAGCCGCAGGTACAAAAGCAACTGTGCCGTAAAGCCGCAGGTACAAAGCAACTGTGCCGTGAAGCCGCAGGTAGAAAGCAACTGTGCTGTAAAGCCGCAGGTACAAAAGCAACTGTGCCATAAAGCCACAGGTACAAAAGCAACTGTGCCTTAAAGCCGCAGGTACAAAAGCAACTATGCCGTAAAGCCGCAGGTACAAAAGCAACTGTGCCGTAAAGCCGCAGGTACAAAAGCAACTGTGCCATAAAGCCGCAGGTACAAAAGCAACTTTCCAGTAAAGCCGCAGGTACAAAGGCAACTGTGCCGTAAAGCCGCAGGTACAAAAGCAACTTTCCAGTAAAGCTGCAGGTACAAAAGCAACTGTGCCATAAATCCGCAGGTACAAAAGCAACTGTGCCATAAAGCCGCAGGTACAAAAGCAACTGTGCCATAAAGCCGCAGGTACAAAAGCAACTGTGCTGTAAAGTGAGAATTGTTCTCTCTGTTTCCGTAGTTGGGGCTGCACCACATTGTGCAGTGTACTATGAGAACTGGTAAAACTCAGGATATTGTTGGGCTGATCCACCAAGACTTGGGTCTTGTACACCGGTCTTGATGCTGAGTAAGTCTAAAGGTACCGTCACATTTAGCGTCGCTCCAGCGATATAGACAACGATCCGACCTAAACTAAATCTCTGGAGCGTCGCTGTTTAGGTCGCTGTAGAGATGTCAAACACAGCAACTCCAGAACGATGCAGGAGCGATCCAGTGACGTACTTATCGTTCTCGCTGGTTGTTAGCTCTGTGAAAAAACATTGCAGGCATCGTTGCTTTTGCTGTCAAACATGACGAATCACGCCGACCTGACGACCAAATAAAGTTCTGGACTTTCAGCTACGACCAGCGATGTCACAGCGGGATCCTGATCGCTGCTGCGTGTCTAACACAACGAGATCGCTATCCAGGACACTGCAACGTCACGGATCGTTGTCGTTCTCGTTGTAAAGTTGCTCAGTGTGAAGGTACCTTTAGATGCACCAAGTTTGGCACAACTTTTCACTGTGTGCCAGAAATGTACTCCAGTCCGGGATATTTTTCCAAGAGTCATAACTTATTGTTTTCCATAGATACAGCCGCCATGCCTGCCATAATTTACGCCACCTTTTCACCCGTAATTATAATAAATTTGTTGGTTGGCGCTAGGTTAAGCCCTCTGCTGCTAGGCTTAGCTAATTTTTCCAAAAGTTGGTGCAAAAACAGTTGCCAGTATGAGCTGAATGTACAACAGCAATCACTGTGATAAATCTGGACCCTTTACCAGAAACCTGTCAGACCCCATTATAGTAAAGGAGTTCGTCAGGCTTCAAAACTGTCCAGCATGTAAAGGGGCTGCTGATTTTGTTTTTCTCCTCTTTCAAGGTTTTTTTTCTCCAAAAAACGCTGAAATCAAAAGTTAGCGGGAAGACAATAATGGGATGTAAAGCACACTACGCTGTTTTCCTTCTCATTTGGTGCGTGTTTCTGGATTCATTGTCGTTCTTCCACACATTTAGAATGCTCCCGGTGGGGTGACGTCTGCTATTTCAGGCGTTTCCCCTTAGCTTTATCTAAAGGAAAAACATCCCCCAAAAAATGTAAGTTAAAAACTGGATTAAAAAAATGTTTGCAAAAAACAACCAACCAACCAGTATTTGTGAAGAAACCCCGAGCGTTATCACTCAGTATACCGGACTACTGTAGGGCGACATCTATATTACGGCTTAACTGAGCAGAGCTGGAGTTCGGGAAGACGGGCAATAACGGCGGTGTGAACGGTGCCAGCCATGGATGCCGGCTTTACCACACATTATAGCCGGACTGGCTGGCCACCATAAGTCCATGGTAAATCTGGCATGGGTCGCTGTGCCAAGCCGGAGGCATCATGTAACTGCTCAGGCACCTGCCGCAGACGCTGACTGGCACATTATAGCCTACGGCAGGCAGAAGTTGCCATGTACATGGGGCATCATGATATGGGCGCTGCATTAGTATTACAAAGTTGTAGGGCAGAAAGAAACAAGATGAGACTGAGCCACAGGCTGAGGATGACGGGCAGCTCCGAGAGAAGAGCACCCACTGCTGCCAGCCTGCCCACTAGCCGGGTACTGTGTGCCCAGCACAGCTTCCTACCTGCCAGGGTGCCCTGCACGGGTGGCGAGCGTCCTTCCCTGAGCCCAGCGCCCTCTCTATCTGCTATCACGGGAGCCGGCAGAATGAAGTGTCCTCTCCCCCCGAGACATTCACAAGCCGCAAGTCTGAAGTACTGAGGCTAAGGCGCATGCGCGGACTCTACCGACCCTCCCCCCTGCCTCTGTACTTACACACTGCTCTCACCCCGGGCAAGACAATGCCAGGGATAAGGAGGGGGCAGCGCACGGGAAAACTGTCCCAGTGTCCCCGTCACGTGTGGGGGTTGTAGTCTTTCTGGAAGCACCAGAGACGTTCTCCTCCTATCTGTGACCACTATTTTATACCAGAGGGCGAGCTACTATTGAAGAATGATGCAGGCGTGTGGCACACAAACGTACCCCCCTCAGCCCACCACAGCCAGCATGGGGTGCAGTCATGGCACAGACTCCTGCCCGTACTGAGGTGTAGACGAGCTTCCTCCTCATAAGCAGCTGCCTCACATAGACTGTATACTGCCTCCATAGGAAGCTGGGCTAGCACCCTCATATATTCTGTATAGCGCCTCCATAGGAAGCTGGGCTAGCCTCATATATTCTGTATAGTGCCTCCATAGGAAGCTGGGCTAGCCCCTTCATATATTCTGTATAGCGCCTCCATAGCAAGCTGGGCTAGCCGCCTCATATATTCTGTATAGTGCCTCCATAGGAAGCTGGGCTAGCCCCCTCATATATTCTGTATAGTGCCTCCATAGGAAGCTGGGCTAGCCCCCTCATATATTCTGTATAGTGCCTCCATAGGAAGCTGGGCTAGCCCCCTCATATATTCTGTATAGTGCCTCCATAGGAAGCTGGGCTAGCCCCCTCATATATTCTGTATAGTGCCTCCATAAGAAGCTGGGCTAGCCCCCTCACATATTCTGTATAGTGCCTCCATAGGAAGCTGGGCTAGCCCCCTCATATATTCTGTATAGTGCCTCCATAAGAAGCTGGGCTAGCCCCCTCATATATTCTGTATAGTGCCTCCATAGGAAGCTGGGCTAGCCCCCTCATATATTCTGTATAGTGCCTCCATAAGAAACTGGGCTAGCCCCCTCATATATTCTGTATAGTGCCTCCATAGGAAGCTGGGCTAGCCCCCTCATATATTCTGTATAGTGCCTCCATAAGAAGCTGGGCTAGCCCCCTCATATATTCTGTATAGTGCCTCCATAGGAAGCTGGGCTAGCCCCCTCATATATTCTGTATAGTGCCTCCATAGGAAGCTGGGCTAGCCCCTTCATATATTCTGTATAGCGCCTCCATAGCAAGCTGGGCTAGCCGCCTCATATATTCTGTATAGTGCCTCCATAGGAAGCTGGGCTAGCCCCCTCATATATTCTGTATAGTGCCTCCATAGGAAGCTGGGCTAGCCCCCTCATATATTCTGTATAGTGCCTCCATAGGAAGCTGGGCTAGCCCCCTCATATATTCTGTATAGTGCCTCCATAGGAAGCTGGGCTAGCCCCTTCATATATTCTGTATAGCGCCTCCATAGCAAGCTGGGCTAGCCGCCTCATATATTCTGTATAGTGCCTCCATAGGAAGCTGGGCTAGCCCCCTCATATATTCTGTATAGTGCCTCCATAGGAAGCTGGGCTAGCCCCCTCATATATTCTGTATAGTGCCTCCATAGGAAGCTGGGCTAGCCCCCTCATATATTCTGTATAGTGCCTCCATAAGAAGCTGGGCTAGCCCCCTCACATATTCTGTATAGTGCCTCCATAGGAAGCTGGGCTAGCCCCCTCATATATTCTGTATAGTGCCTCCATAAGAAGCTGGGCTAGCCCCCTCATATATTCTGTATAGTGCCTCCATAGGAAGCTGGGCTAGCCCCCTCATATATTCTGTATAGTGCCTCCATAAGAAACTGGGCTAGCCCCCTCATATATTCTGTATAGTGCCTCCATAGGAAGCTGGGCTAGCCCCCTCATATATTCTGTATAGTGCCTCCATAAGAAGCTGGGCTAGCCCCCTCATATATTCTGTATAGTGCCTCCATAGGAAGCTGGGCTAGCCCCCTCATATATTCTGTATAGTGCCTCCATAAGAAGCTGGGCTAGCCCCCTCATATATTCTGTATAGTGCCTCCATAGGAAGCTGGGCTAGCCCCCTCATATATTCTGTATAGTGCCTCCATAAGAAGCTGGGCTAGCCCCCTCATATATTCTGTATAGTGCCTCCATAGGAAGCTGGGCTAGCCCCCTCATATATTCTGTATAGTGCCTCCATAGGAAGCTGGGCTAGCCCCCTCATATATTCTGTATAGTGCCTCCATAGGAAGCTGGGCTAGCCCCCTCATATATTCTGTATAGTGCCTCCATAAGAAGCTGGGATAGCCCCCTCATATATTCTGTATAGTGCCTCCATAGGAAGCTGGGCTAGCCTCATATATTCTGTATAGTGCCTCCATAGGAAGCTGGGCTAGCCCCCTCATATATTCTGTATAGTGCCTCCATAGGAAGCTGGGCTAGCCCCCTCATATATTCTGTATAGTGCCTCCATAAGAAGCTGGGCTAGCCCCCTCATATATTCTGTATAGTGCCTCCATAGGAAGCTGGGCTAGCCCCCTCATATATTCTGTATAGTGCCTCCATAGGAAGCTGGGCTAGCCCCCTCATATATTCTGTATAGTGCCTCCATAAGAAGCTGGGATAGCCCCCTCTAATATATTCTGTATAGCGCCTCCATAGGAAGCTGGGCTAGCCTCATATATTCTGTATAGTGCCTCCATAGGAAGCTGGGCTAGCCCCCTCATATATTCTGTATAGTGCCTCCATAAGAAGCTGGGCTAGCCCTCTCATATATTCTGTATAGCGCCTCCATAGGAAACTAGGCTAGCCTCATATATTCTGTATAGTGCCTCCATAGGAAGCTGGGCTAGCCCCCTCATATATTCTGTGTAGTGCCTCCATAGGAAGCTGGGCTAGCCCCTCTCATATATTCTGTATAGTGCCTCCATAGGAAGCTGGGCTAGCCTCATATATTCTGTATAGTGCCTCCATAGGAAGCTGGGCTAGCCCTCTCATATATTCTGTATAGCGCCTCCATAGGAAGCTGGGCTAGCCTCATATATTCTGTATAGTGCCTCCATAGGAAGCTGGGCTAGCCCCCTCATATATTCTGTATAGTGCCTCCATAGAAAGCTGGGCTAGCCCCTCTCATATATTCTGTATAGTGCCTCCATAGGAAGCTGGGCTAGCCCCCTCATATATTCTGTATAGCGCCTCCATAGGAAGCTGGGCTAGCCTCATATATTCTGTATAGTGTCTCCATAGGAAGCTGGGCTAGCCCCCTCATATATTCTGTGTAGTGCCTCCATAGGAAGCTGGGCTAGCCCCTCATATAGTCTGTATATTGCCTCCATAGGAAGCTGGGCTAGCCCCCTCATATATTCTGTATAGTGCCTCCATAGGAAGATGGGCTAGCCCCCTCATATATTCTGTATAGTGCCTCCATAGGAAGATGGGCTAGCCCCCTCATATATTCTGTATAGTGCCTCCATAGAAAGATGGACTAGCCCCTCATATATTCTGTATCATGGCTCCATAAGAAACTAGGCTAGACCCTCATATATTCTGTACAGTGCCTCCATAGAAAGCTGGGATAGCCCCTCATATATTCTGTACAATGCCTCCATAGGAAGCCGGGCTAGCCCCCTCATATATTCTGTTTAGTGTCTCCATAGGAAGCTGGGCTAGCCCCACATATATTCTGTATAGTGCATTCATAGTAAGCTGGGATAGCCCCTCATATTCTGTATAGTGCCTCCATAGGAAGCTGGGCTAGCCCCCTCATATAGTCTGTATAGTGCCTCCATAGGAGGCTGGGATAGCCCCCTCATTCTGTATAGTGCCTCCAAAGGAAGCTGGAATAGCCCCTCATATATTCTGTATAGTGTTTTCATAGTAAGATGGGATAGCCCATCATATATTCTGTATAGTATTTTAAAAACAACTAAGGGCGCTGCACTGAGGCTTAGGTCCTTCTGCAGCAAATAATCGGACAAAACCACCTTATTTGTCCAGTGTCAAATATTCCAAAAACACAAAATATATATATTTGCGCCAAAGGACCCAATGATCTTTAAGATACTACTAATAAAAGACTCGTTACGAAGCGATGAATGCTATATTTGGCTGTTGATTTGCCAGTTACCTTTATCTGGATGGATACAGCATGCATCTGGCGGCTCTTATATCCGAAAAGGTCCTTGTGGTAAATGAATAACGATGTGTCTTGATGTCCACAAAAGAGTCTCACAACAATCCGACAAATGTCAGGTCTTAATATATCTAAGAGGGGGGGGTTATTCCTGTCCCGGCCGGTGACAGGCACCCTTTACCTCATGTATTGCGCTCCAATAATCCTGGTGTCTGGGCAAAAAAACGCGTGTTCCGATGATGTTTGCCAGCAAGGTGCAGAGAGGCTGCAGGTATTTTTTATTAGTTATGCATAATAGAACATAGGTACAAAAAAATGACTAAAGAAAATAGAATGAAGTGTACAAGGATAGAAATATAGGACCACCGGTGCCAAACACCCACCATAAACAAGCAAAAGCGCTTGTTCAATAAGGTAAATAATTTAAGGTGCATGTGACATAATAGTCTGAAAATTTTTATTGCTGAGAACAACGCTTACCAATGGATGCGGAGGGTGGATGGCACCTTGCTGGATTCAAAGAACCCCAACGTGCGTTTTGCTTTTTAGTCCATTTCTTTTTCAAGGGGATTAGGAGGGTGGATGGCACCTTGCTGGATTCAAAGAACCCCAACGTGCGTTTTGCTTTTTAGTCCATTTCTTTTTCAAGGGGATTAGGAGGGTGGATGGCACCTTGCTGGATCCAAAGAACCCCAACGCGCGTTTCGCTTTTTAGTCCATTGCGTTCTCAAGGGGATACCAAGGGTATGCCCTTGAGAAAGCAATGGACTAAAAAAAGCGAAACGCGCGTTGGGGTTCTTTGGATCCAGCCCGGTGTCATCCACCCTCTGCATCTATTGGTAAGAGTTGTTCTCAGCAATAAGAATGTTCAGGCTATTATGTTACAATCACCTTAAATTGTTTACCTTATTGAACAAGCGCTTTTGCCTGTTTTTGGTGGGTGTTTGCCACCAGTGGTCCTATATTTTTATCCTTGTACACTTCATCCTATTTTCTTTAGTAATTGTTTTGTACCTACGGTATGTTCTATTATACATAACTAATAAAAAATACCTCTTTTAAACCTGAATACTCCTCTTTCTCCTCATTTTGCCATAGTTATACATATACAGTGGGTACGGAAAGTATTCAGACCCCTTTAAATTTTTCACGCTTTGATTTATTGCAGCCATTTGGTAAATTCCAAAAAAGTTCATTTTTTTCTCATTAATGTACACTCTGCACCCCATCTTGACTGAAAAAAAACCAGAAATGTAGAATTGTTTGCAAATGTATTAAAAAAGAAAAACTGAAATATCCCACGGTCATAAGTGTTCAGACCCTTTGCTCAGTATTGAGTAGAAGCACACTTTTGAGCTAGTACAGCCATGAGTCTTCTTGGGATTTGGGGATCCTCTGCCATTCTTCCTTGCAGATCCTCTCCAGTTCCGTCAGGTTGGATCGTGAATGTTGGTGGACAGCCATTTTCAGGTCTTTCCAGAGATGCTCAATTGGGTTTAGGTCAGAGATGCTCAATTGGGTTTCCATATGTTATTTTATATTTCTTATTTATATGCAATCTGTATGTAAATGTATTTTCCATGTAGATATACTACTATATGCCAGCACGGACACTTTAGTAGATGAATATAATCGCCTTTGTGATAAATTTTCAGCATATATCTGACCCTATAATTCTCCCCTTTCTTATTGTACATTTGTGTATAGTATATAGTAAATAATTAAAAGCAATAGTGCATATAAATAGCATAGGGGACTTAGTAAACGCCATTTTTGATTAAGAAAAGAAAAGCTTAAAAGCCCGATTCCACCAGAGTACACAAATCATGATGTTCCTAACCTCTAGTGTTAAAACCTTACCATGTGCCAAAGTGACGTCAATGTGAATAAGGGCCGAGCAGGACCAGGTGCCGAATATGAGAACCCAGCAATTCGAAGCTGTATAAATGTAATGTCCAGGTCAAAGAAAGGGAGGCCACACACTTCACTATCGTTATTTTCCATATCTAAAGTGAAATTACATTGTGGATGTTTCTATATAAAAAGAAAAAGCACGATGAGGCTAATATCCAAACGACTAATATGTAAAATGTCTGTCTTTCTAACAGGCTTCTTTTTTTATAGTTCTGAAAGTTTACATCCTATGCGTCATTTCCAAATTAAGTCACAAAATGCAGGGATGACCTCATGCTCATACAGTAAAGGACGCCCGTACACAGTTTAGTGCCAACCAAGCTTGTCGATTTTGGTAAGAGAAGTTGACCATCTGTTGTGTATAAGGGGCACTATATCTCCCCCAACAGACTATGTAGGAAGAATGAAGGACATATTGAATGTCAACACACCTGATCCTTTTGTTCTGCCTGGAGATAGCTGCAGCTATGAGGTTGAGGGAGATAAGTGATGAGAAGGAAATAGATAAATGTAATATAGAGAACATAGAATAGCTTGTTCTCAGATTTGAGGGGTGCACGTAGTGTTAAAATTATGGATACAACAATGGAACCCTAACGAACCCGATTATGAGCCAATAGGGTGCATTAATAGCGATATTCATCACGTATGACAGATCTGGCACTGTGGACTTCATTATGCCATGGGACAGCTGTCAACTGCTTGCAGTTAGTTACATTTATATTCTGGCAGTAATGAAAACCAGCACTCCATGTGTTAGCTTCTTCTGAATGATATGAGGTGCATTATAAAGCATGATGGAGAAAAAAGCACTACCCTGCATCTGTAATGAGATGTGATAGCAGTAATCAGGTCAAGCGGTCATGACAACAAATAAAAAAATTGTATTTTGAGTTCTAGTAACATCTCCAGTATAAAATAATAATAATTTCAAATCAAAGGAATGCATTTGCTTTTAAATTCTTCTATAGTATAATTGTGAATAGTCTCCAGAATTTTAGTGGTTAAATGTAACAGCTTGTTTTATGTTATAGATCTGTAAACTAACAAATCTAGTTTAGCTGTAGGATACACAAATCTAAAGAACTATAGAGATGTTTTCTAAAAAAAAAAAATAAAATAGTGAATAACATATACAAGAATTAATGGAATCTGTAACCATGAAAATGCAATCCAAGCAGCAGGTAGTATGTTATAGAGCAGGGGGAGCTGAGCAGACTGATATATAGTTGTGAGGCTAGTCACTTCTCACAGACAGACCGTGAGGCAGAGAAGTCAGACAATATTTGGTCAGGACCAAGAGACCATGTATAAAACCAAGGGAAAAGACTAAGGGTACCGTCACTTTTAGCGACACTGCAGTGATCTAGACAACGATCCCGATCGCTGCAGCGTCACTGTGTGGTCGCTGGAGAGCTGTCACACAGACAGCTCTCCAGCGACCAACTATGCGAAGTCCCCTGGTAACCAGGGTAAACATCGGGTTACTAAGTGCAGGGCCGTGCTTAGTAACCCGATGTTTACCCTGGTTACCAGCGTAAACGTAAAAAAAAAAAAACACTACTTACTTACATTCCAGTGCCATGCATGGACCTGTAGAAGCGCCGTAGCGCGAAACAGCTGTCGTCCGGTCTCTCCCCACTCCCGCTCCCTCACAGATCACTGCGTATTCCGGTTCATACTATGCATAGTATGTTTTGCTGAATAAAGAGCACACTTGGAAGAAGCGCAAGGGTGAGTGCTGCATCATTTTTCTTCTCATTATATGGTCTTGTACAAAACTCTGACGATTGCATAGCACCACCCGCAGCTCACAGCAAGGGAGACCTCATCTGTCCTTCTGAAACAGATCGTTTAAGCGAATCTCCAATTGCGCTATAGTGAAGCTCTGTGCCGATCATCTTTCTGTTTCTTGGTAATCTATGTTTAAAATGAAACCTCTGCCCTTCCTATGTTATTTGGTCACATGGGTGGTCCTATCAGTGATTGACAGCTGTCTGTGTAGCACACTTATACAAAGAAACACACGGTGGCTGAACACAGTATTGTTTTAATGCTCATGGATGTGGGCCTTAAATTGCCTAGTGAAATGAAGTGATATAAGAATGTCACTTTTTATTTTTCAAATTTCATCTTCAATTTCAGTAAAAAGTACAAAATAACTAGATGGTCAAAGGGCAATCTATAATTAAATCAGCATTTTCTTAAAGTGCAATATATGTACTTGGGGGATATGGGGTTCAATACTTCACTGATAGAAGGACTTAGGAGCTACTAATGGTCCACGAGTTAAAGGGACTCTGTCACCTGAATTTGGTGGGCCCTTTTTTCAGTCTGCACACTATGTCCCGGAAGTATTTTGCTGTGTTCCAGGACATAGTGCGCCGGCGCATGCGCACTAATGCTTTTCGGCTTTGCCCGCAGTTGGGCAAAGCATACTGCGCGTGCGCAAGGCAAGATTGCCTTGCGCACGTGTGTTCTACGGAGGAAAGAGAATGAACTTCAAAACAATATTGCGTCCAGCGGGAAAGAACAGGTGAATAAAAGACCCGAAAACACCGCCCATCGGACCGAAAAAAGGGCCCGCCAAATTCAGGTGACAGGTTCCCTTTAAGAAGCAAAAAATACTTGCTGATAACCAACACTACATCACTGGACCCCCTTGTAGGGTATCTCTGCTTTGAAACTAATCTGTCAGAATGTATTACACAAGGCGCCATTCTCTTTCTGTTGTTTTATTTACTTTATGAGACCGTTTCTTTTATTGTGTAATTGCCAAGCTCAGTCCTTCAGATCTGACGTGCTACCTGAGCAATCCTTGCCACAATATTGTTAAGGCTGGTTTCACACTTGCGTTTTTGAACGCATGCGTTTTTTTAAAAAAACGCATGGTACAAAAACGCATGTAAACGCGTGTAAACACTGCGTTTTTTTGACGCACGCGTTTAACGCGTGCGTCAAAAAAACGCAGCGTTTACACGCGTTTACATGCGTTTTTGCATGCGTTTGCGTTTTTTGGGGGATTTTAAAAAAAAATAAAAAATAAAAAAAAAGGTTACCAGACACAACCAATGGGAACAGAGAGGGCGTACATGATTGGCAATCAATATATAGACCCTAGGGGAACAGAAATTTTCAGAGCTTGCTACTGTTTACGGTGTCATGATGGATCTTTCAATGGCGCACTTTTATTTCAAACTGGAGTTCAGCTTCAAGATTTTCCTTGCCTGTGTTTTTGCTTGGGAGCAAGACCGAAACCGCCAAAGATGGAGAAGGAGACAGCGTCGGCGTTTTTGGAGGCACCCCATCATTGAAGTGCGTGAGACCCGTGGAGCATATCACACGCTCTATGCGGAGCTGAATGCCAACCCGGAGAAATTCCAGGATTACACCAGAATGTCTCAGGATTCTTTCCGGGATTTACTGTCTCGTGTAGAAGGTTCCATACGGCGACAGGACACACGGCTCCGTAGAGCAATTCCACCCGAGGAACGTCTGTTAGTGACATTACGGTACGTTCCAAAACTAAACCAATGACAGTCCAAATTTTTGGTTATGACATGTATTTTGTTTTTTTTTTTTTACCTTTTTCTTATTTAAAAACACCATTAAGAGCAGATTTTAATTTTTGTTTTTGTTTCCTTTTCTTCTAGATTTCTGGCCACAGGAGAGAGTTTATCTTCCCTGCACTTCCAATACCGCCTTGGAATCTCAACCCTGTCCGGAATTGTTGTGGACACCTGTCGTGCGTTATGGAATGTACTCCGTGAGGAGTTTATACCCGTACCCACCGTGGACATGTGGCGGGAAATATCAAAAACATTTTTGAACGTGTGTGATTTTCCAAACTGTTTAGGGGCGGTGGATGGGAAGCACATCCGCATTGTCAAACCTGCCAGAACCGGATCTGAGTTTTTTAATTATAAAAAATATTTTTCGGTAGTGCTCATGGCAATAGCGGATGCGGAGTGTCGCTTCATCGCCGTGGACATTGGAGCTTTTGGCCGTGGCAATGATTCCCAGACATTCAAGAGCTCGGATATGGGCCGTCGGGTATATGGCAACAATTTTAATTTTCCCCCTCCATAGCCTCTCCCCAACAGTCAAGGCCCACCGCTGCCATTTGTTATGGTTGGGGATGAGGCCTTCCAGATGTGTGAAAATCTCCTGAAGCCCTATTCTAGTAGGGACTTGGACCACACACGCAGAATATACAACTACAGACTGACCAGGGCCAGAAGAACCGTAGAATGCAGCTTTGGCATTCTGGTTGCTAAATGGCGCATTCTTGCAACAGCCATCAATCTAAAAGTGGAAACTGTGGACGAGGTTGTCAAAGCCTGTGTGGTTCTACACAATTATATAATGGCTAAGGAGCGACCCCACATTGAACTTGATGAACCAGTTTCACACCCATTGCCAGATTTTCAGCATCACCCGATGCGGTCAACTGCAGCCGTTGGTCTTATGCGGGACCAATTTGCGGCCTATTTTGTGTCCGATATTGGACGGGTTTCATGGCAGGACAATGTTGTTTAAATGTCCTGTTGTATGTTGATGTTTACCAATTATTAAATACTGATACAAATTTTTCTAATTAATAAACTTTGTTGTGTTCACCAGGTCTCCTGTCTTTTTCCTCTCTAAAAAAAGGTTGAACAAAGATGGGCAGTAGATATGTATATCATAATTTGTAATCCAAAACCAGGAGTGGGTGATAGTTGATGAGGTAATAATTAGATTTTTTTTTAATCATAATTGACCTCTGTTGCACTCCCTATTTTGGTTTACAAAGAATGATATAAACACGCATACTTATAATAATGTAACCAGATTTAAATTTATTTATTGGTAATCTTCTTGACGTCATTGCGTCAAGACTGGCACGCTCTCTATACCTGTCAAGTCAAGTGTAAGAAATAATGAATTCATGATGAACATATACATGATCATGAATTCAAAATTTCTTACACCTGCCCAGGTGAGGATAGATAGTTAGCGTGTGCCAACCATTGTCCTATCAGTTTGACAAAAATTGTCACATAATGTGCTATATAGAATAGGGTGAATATACAAGTCAGTAATCAACTAAACAGGTCAGGTGTCTATTTTGACATCTGACCGGTTCAGTTGAGTTCTGAACTTGATTGCCACCATTTTCTCTTTGGACAGTGACACTACACTAGTTAAAAATTAAAAATAAGAGTATGGAAATAACTGCTATTTTTTTGGCCAACTCATATCTGTATACTAAAGAAACACATATAGATGTTGTCTGGTATTTTATACTACTGGAGATATGTGTAGGCCAAAAGAATAAGTGTGTGACAAACTTTATTGGTGTGTATTGAGAGCGGTGAAAGACACAATAAACCAAACATAATTGTTGCAAATAATCTTTTTTTTTTATTGAGGAAAAACAACAATTTATTTCTTGGTACCGCGCCGGGTTGAACCACGCCGGCTTGGGGTTGAGTGACGTAACTGGGGGGTATTCAGAACTGAAGCCTGGCTCACTGTGGAGGAGGCAGAGGTGGCAGGAGAATGGGCAAGAAAACTTGAAGGGTCTGGAAGTTCGGGGATGGGGCTTAAAACATGAGGGGCTTGAGACACACTGGAAGGTTGAGACACATCGGTAGGTGATGGGGGAGGAATAATCAAAGTTTTTTGTTTTTTATGAGTTTTGCCAGTTTTACGTTGGGTTTTCCGGGTTGGGGGAAGTCTTCTGGGGCTAGGTTGTAAAGTGTAGGCGGGAGATACGTCAGGACCCGGCTCCACAATTAAACAGTCAGTCTCCATTGTGGAGCGCTCGGCAATGTCTGAGTCCAATGGGGGAAAAGATAAAGTCCCGCCTGGGTCCTGGTGCCTCGTTGGGGGGGGGAACAAAAACCCTCCCAGGATCCTGGTGCCTCGTTGGGGGGGGGGAAACAAAAACCCTCCCAGGATCCTGGTGCATCGTTGGGGGGGGGGAACGTAAAGCCATGGATGGGTCCTGCTGCATCGGGGTGGGCTGCATCGGGGTGGGTCCTGTCCGGAAAGGTATGGCTTGGTCGTGCTGCATCATGGGGGGCCCGGTGCGATACGCCATGGATGGGTGCTGCTGCATCGGGGGGGTGTCCTGCCCGGAAAGCAACGCCTCGGTCCTGCTGCATCGGGGTGGGTCCGGTCCCATATGCCAGGCCTCGGTCCTGCTGCATCGGGGGTGGGCCGGTCCGATATTGCATGGATGGGTCCTGCTGCATCGAGAGGGTGCCGGGCCGATAAGCCACGCCAGGGTCCTGCGTCATCGTGGTGTGAGCGGAGGAGGTCCAAGCCGGAGCAGCGGTCGTCACGGTGGTGGCGGTGGGATGTCCAACAGCACTCGTCATCGTGTTGGCGCTGTAGTGGAGTACACCTGTAGAGGGAATAGAGGTGGCCGTGCAGTGGTATGCAGCAGAGGTAGGAATAGTGTTTACTTGTGACAGTGACGGCACAGTTGGATATGCCGCCACATTACGACTCTGACTCTGCTGCATAGCCTGCACAAAAGCAACATTGCAGGCCTGCATCACACTCAGCTGGAGATCAGGGCTAAGGTGTTCCGACATGCCCTGTTCGATTTGATTAAAAAAATGATAAGCTGGCTTCTGGAGGTCGGCTTTCACTTGATCAACGCTTTTGGCGACATCCTGGATGCGGCACTCTAACAGGTTATGGGACACATCCATTCTGTCACCTAAAGCCTTGATAGCTTCGTGTAAAACCGAGCTCAAGTGCAAAAACTCGGGCATGAGGGACCTATCCGAAGCCCTCTGTCGCTGCCGGGATGAGCCCGCAAAAATGGGTGCAGCGAAAGAGGACTGCGAAAGGGGAAGACCTGATGGGCCAGCCCCCTGGTCTCCAGTGAGTGTGGAAGACCCACCTGGTGCTGCGCTGCTGGATGGCTGGGACGGGTCCGTGGCTGCCAGCTGAAGGACCGCTCCAGAACCTGTGGCGACAGTCGTGCAGTGTGTGCTGTGAAAAAAGAAAACAGAAAATTAATACCAAACTATAACAAGACGGTACATCCTGTGGAATTAAAAATGACTGATTATGTCTATGCAATACAACCGGAGGCATGTGAGAAATACTTACGTTCTCATGAGAAGGACCGGTCTCAGGAAGGCCAACACACGGTGGTATTTGTAGAGCCGGTGCCTTGCTCCGGAACCACTAGCTGCACTCTTCTCTGCACGCAGGTCCTTGTTGAAGCGGTCCTTCATGGAACGCCAACGTGTCCTTACTTTGTCCACTGTGAAATAACAATAAAATATAATGGTCAGAATAAGGACTTTTGGCCGTGCTCTCGTGACTGTGTGTGATGACAGAAACTACTAAAAGTTTCTTTCATCACACACAGTCAAGAGAGCATGGCCAAGGTCTGTTGCTTCACACTACCGTGCAATACTTACCAAATGCATTACGGACCCGTGGCGGGGAATTCTCCCAGCCATCCCACAACGCTTGGGCCACCTCACTCCACAAACGACGGAGAACACTATTGACGGAGTGCTGTTGATCCCGGCTGTCCCACAACGGGACTCGCTCCTGGACCAGACTGATCAGCAGGTCATTATCAATCCGGTCGTCGTCCCGTTGTGAAACCTAAAATTAAAAGAAAATCATTTAAGTTTGCTCAACCACATTTGGAAAAAATAAGACACGAAGATGAGAAAGGGCAGGAATATGAAAGACAACTTTCAGAAAAGGATGATACAAGAAAAATGTAAAGAAAAACAAGGGTACAGAAAAGTAAAGAATATTACAATAAGGACAGTCTGCCTGGTATACATACCCGCTGCCAGTGGCGTAACTACCGCGGTCGCAGCGGTCGCCATTGCGACGGGGCCCGGGCTGGTCAGGGGCCCTCCCCCCGGCAGATCAGAGGCACCGGCCGACACCATGTTCATGGGCGGACATACCGCCGGTTCAACCGGTGCAGCTCTGGGGGGCCCCTGCAGTGCGGCCAGGGACGCTACTAGCGGCAGAAGAGAGGGCGGCAGAACTGGATTTGCGCTGCTAGTTTTTTTTTTTTTTTTTTTTATAAAACTCTGGGGTCAAGTGCCCGCCCCCCCTCCTCCCTCCTTCCCACCCCCCCTCCTCCCTCCCTCCTTCCCACCTCCCTCCTTCCCGCCCCCCCTCCTCCCTCCTTCCCGCTCCCCCTCCCTGAAGACGTAATACTCACCTTCCTCCAGCGGTGGCTGCAACTGCATCTCAGCGCCGGCAGCGCGTCCTGTCTTCAGCGGTCACATGGTACCGCTAATTTAAGATCATGAATATGCGCATATTCATGACCTTAATTAGCGCTATCATGTGACCGCTGAAGACAGGAAGGAAGACGCTGCAGAAGAGATGCCAGGAAGGAAGTTCTGTTCTGTGCTGCGCGGTAAGAGGTAAGTATGACAGGGAAAAAGGACGGGGAGCCATGCACACAGGGAAAAAGGATGGGGAGCCATGCACACAAGGAAAAAGGATGGGGAGCCATGCATGCAGGGTGGGAGGATAGGGGAGGCATGCACGCAGGGGAGAAGGATGGGGGAGCCGTGAACGCAGGGGAGAAGAATGGGGGAGCCGTGAACGCAGGGGAGAAGGATGGGGAGCCGTGAACGCAGGGGAGAAGAATGGGGGAGCCGTGAACGCAGGGGAGAAGGATGGGGAGCCGTGAACGCAGGGGAGAATGATGGGGGAGCCGTGAACGCAGGGGAGAAGGATGGGGGAGCCGTGAACGCAGGGGAGAAGGATGGGGAGCCGTGAACGCAGGGGAGAAGGATGGGGGAGCCGTGAACGCAGGGGAGAATGATGGGGGAGCCGTGAACGCAGGGGAGAAGGATGGGGGAGCCGTGAACGCAGGGGAGAAGGATGGGGGAGCCGTGAACACAGGGGAGAAGGATGGGGGAGCCGTGAACGCAGGGGAGAAGGATGGGGGAGCCCAGCACGCAGGGGAGAAGGATGGGGAGCCGTGAACGCAGGGGAGAAGGATGGGGGAGCCGTGAACGCAGGGGAGAAGGATGGGGGAGCCGTGAACGCAGGGGAGAAGGATGGGGGAGCCCAGCACACAGGGGAGAAGGATGGGGGAGCCATGAATGCAGGGGAGAAGGATGGGGGAGCCGTTAACGCAGGGGAGAAGGATGGGGGAGCCGTGAACGCAGGGGAGAAGGATGGGGGAGCCGTGAACGCAGGGGAGAAGGATGGGGGAGCCGTGAACGCAGGGGAGAAGGATGGCGGAGCCGTGAACGCAGGGGAGAAGGATGGGGGAGCCATGAATGCAGGGGAGAAGGATGGGGGAGCCGTGAACGCAGGGGAGAAGGATGGGGGAGCCGTGAACGCAGGGGAGGATGGGGGAGCCATGAACGCAGGGGAGAAGGATGGCGGAGCCGTGAACGCAGGGGAGAAGGATGGGGGAGCCCAGCACGCAGGGGAGAAGGATGGGGGAGCCGTGAACGCAGGGGAGAAGGATGGGGGAGCCATGCACACAGGGTGGGAGGATGGAGTATAAATATGGAGTATAAATACTGGGCCCTATAGGGGGGACACAGTGTGAGTGGACAGTGTGAAGAGGGGGCCGGTATAGAAAGGAGAGGTCAGTGTGAAGAGTATGTACCATAAGAAGGACAGTGTGGGGGTCATATTTTGTGCAGACAATATAGTGAGGGGCAATTTTTTATTCCAGAGCATTATAATGACACTTGTATCTTTAAGAGCATCTTGTGGAGACTTTCTGCAAAAGAGCGGAAAAGATGGAAGTCTGCAGAGACGGCTGTGGATGAGAAAACTCATCATGGGATCTGGACAAGATGAAGAAAAGAAGAATGGCTCCAGAGACGACGTCATCTATAAGGTACCTCGATGTAAATGTTATTTGTGATACTGACTAACTCTCATGTTTTTATTTATGTTAGGAGCTTTAAAGGGGTTGTCCAGGTTTGTAATGAGTCTGCAGTCATTCTTTGTGACTGCAGACTTCTGACTTCTCACAGTGCGCCCTGCACGCTGTCAGGATTCTGTCGTGCTGGCGATTTACATACGTGCGGTCACATGCTGACTAGACATGTGTAGCCTCCGTCAGTGAAAATGAACTGAGCGAGGCCGGGCATGTCTAGTTGGAATGTGGCCAGAGGTATATAAATCGCATACTTGTGCTGACATGACCGTCCACCGGCAAGGGAGAATCCTAGTAGTGTGCAGTGCATGCGTTGTGAGAATTCAGAAGCTGCAATGTCAGGATTCAGCTCTGCAGGTTCTGGTGATGGTGGCCGCCATATTGGCAAAGCCTGAGGCGGCTGCTGGGACCGGGAACAGGTAGTGCCGGAGCTAGTGGGGGGCACGTGGACCAAGCCGCCCAGGAGGGGGATGCCGCAGCGGCTCAGCCATATGGAGGATCCGGGGATGAACATGGAGGTGTACGGGACCGGCGGAAGTGAGGTGTGTCTGCTGCCCGTGTGTCGCCGTCTCGGCCCCCAGCGTCCCTGGCCCCCTGTGACACCAGCCCCGTTTCCTCCCTGCTGTCCCGTGCCCCATGTCTTAGTAGGTCCCCAGGTTCAGGTCATGGTGCTCCTCTGGGCTCCCCGTACACACCTTGTTCCTCCTCCCCTGGTCTCCCAATGCTCCTCATCTCCCATGCCCTGAGTCCTCCTGCACCCCCCATGCATTCCCTGCCCCTTGTCCCCGTGTGACTCGTCTGCCCTGCTCTCAAGTCTCCCCTGTCACCTTTCTCACCGTGTGTTCTCCATCTACCCTGTCCTTGTAATCCCTGTGCCCCCTTCTTCCCTCCTCCCAAGTTTCCCCCCCCCATCTTCCTCTGTCCCCTTGCGTCCCTATCTACTCTGCCCTCGGAGTCCCCTTGTGTCCTCTTGTGCCTGTCTCCATTGCACCCTAGTCCCCGTGTGTCCCATTGTGCCCTTCTCCCCTTCCTCTTAGTCCTTATGAGTCCCCTTGTGCTTCTATCCCTTGTCCCCGTGTGTAGCCGTGTGTCAGTGTCCCTTGCCAACTAGTCCCTGTGTGTCGCCTTGCGCCTGTCTCCCTTGTCCCCTTATGCTTGTGTCCCTTGTCCCCGTGTGCCAGTCTTCCTTGCCCATTAGTCCCTGTGTGTCCCCTTCTAAGTCTCCATGGCCAACTAGTCCCTGTGTGTCCCCTTGTGCCAGTCTCCCTTGTCCCCTTGTGTCAGTCTCCCTTGCCCACTAGTCCCCTTTTAACCTTCTCCCCTGCCCCCTAGCCCCCAAGTGTCCCCTTGTGCCTGTCTTCCTTGCTCCCTAGCCCCCCTATATTACTATTGTGCCTGTCTCCCCTACTCCCCTTGTGTCCTTGTCCCCTGCCCCCTAGTCACCATTTGCTCATGTCTTTCTCACTGCCCCTGTATGAGGGGCTGCATTATACTGTGAGGGGGGCTGCATTATATTCTATGGGGGTTACATTGTATTGTATGGCCGGGCTGCAGTATACTCTGTGGGGTGGCTGTATTATACTATATGTGGGCTGCATTATACTGAATCGAGGACTATGGGGAATATATTATACTATATGAAGAACTATGGTCCATCATACTATGGGAAGTGAATTGTACAACATGGATGACGATGGCGGTGCATTATACTATATGGAGCACTATGAGGAGTATATTATACTATATGGAGGACTGAGCAGTGTATTTTAATATATGGAGGACTATGTGGAGTGTATAATACTAAATAGAGGACTGAGGAGTGTATTATACTATATGGAGGACTATGAGGGGTTCATTATACTATATGGAGCACTATGAGGAGTGTATTATACTATATGGAGGACTGAGCAGTGTATTTTAATATATGGAGTACTATGTGGAGTGTATAATACTAAATGGGGGACTGAGGAGTGTATTATACTATATGGAGGACTATGAGGGGTGCATTATACTATATGGAGCACTATGAGCAGTGGATTATACTATATGGAGGACTGAGCAGTGTATTTTAATATATGGAGGACTATGTGGAGTGTATAATACTAAATGGAGGACTGAGGAGTGTATTATACTATATGGAAGACTATGAGGGGTGTATTATACTATATGGAGGACTGAGCAGTGTATTATACTATATGGAGCACTACGAAGAGTGTATTATGCTATATGGAGGACTGAGGAGTGTACAATACTATATGAGGGACTATGGGGAGTGTATTATACTATAAGGAGTACATTATAGTTCTCATATGGATCCCCATGACTTCTATGTTAACCCCTGATGAGTATAATGGTTTATTTTCTTTTATACATTACATAACAATGGCAGTACGGGGGACAAATATATGCCAGGATGGGGCACTGGATAGTTATGCAACTGAGGTCACACTATACAACTTTGCAATAAAGCTATAGTGTGCAATATTAATAGGGAAAATGTGAATTTGGGTGGAAAATATTTTGGCATGGTGGGGGGCCCCATTTGAAAGTTCGCACCGGGGCCCATAACTTTGTAGTTACGCCACTGCCCGCTGCCGTCTTCCACCTGGACCTTGACTCCGCTGCTCAGTCCCTCTCTGTCCTTCAGTTGAAGTGCTCTATAAAATTAAAAAAAAAAAATTGCCTCATGTGTCGATGTGACAGTCAATACTTACCAAGCTGACGGACAAAAAAATTACCTCGCTCACGTGATCCACTTCTGATTGCCGTGGCTGGAGCTCCTCATCAGACGAAGAAACCGGAGAAGACATTCTGATGCGTGTTGAAAGAAAAAAATTGAAGAAATTAGGACATGTAGATCTAAAAAATTGAAAATGAATGCATTGGCTAGGATATACTCACATTGCTCTGTGTCTTGTCCAACAATGTGTCCGGGCAGGGTGCTGTCTTCTTTGGAGTCTGATGAGAAGTGACCAGAAACTTCCCCCAACCTTCCTTTTATAACCCTGCTGCTATGGGGGAGGCTTATCAGTGTCTAGACATCCTTATCTACAGTTAATTCAATGGTGCCAAAAAAAACACATGCGTCAAAAAAACGCATGCAAACGCATGTCCAAAAAAACGCATGCGTCCCCATTGACTCCAATGCATTTTTTGTCCAAAAAAAAACGCATGTAAATGCATGCGTTTTTTTGGGGAAAAAAAACGCCCCTCAAAATACTACAAGTTGCATTTCCTAAAATGAACGCATGCAGTAAAAAAACGCATGCATTCACAAACGCGTGCAAACGCGTACACCAAAAAACGCATGCGTTTTCAATGTTAAATATAGGGGAAAAAACGCATGCGTTTTTTGGGTAAAAAACGCTGCAGACAAAAACGCAAGTGTGAAACCACCCTAAGTAAATTCTTCGACAATATGAGACTGTAAAGTCTGCCGTCACACTAGCAGTATTTGGTCAGTATTTTACATCAGTATTTGTAAGCCAAAACCAGGAGTGGAACAATTAGAGGAAAAGTATAATAGAAACATATGCACCACTTCTGCATTTATCACCCACTCCTGGTTTTGGCTTACAAATACTGATGTAAAATACTGACCAAATACTGCTAGTGTGACGGCAGCCTGACTGTGTCACTTGTCTACCTCATTTCGAGTAAACATGAATGAGTTCTACTCTTCAGTCACTGTGTCATCCCCGGGAGCCATGTCTGTGGATCTAGAGACACGCATGAGTCCTGCCCGTTGTACAAGTTTACAACAGACGTTCTGCAAAGATTTCAGTAGCCATTGACAGCTGCAGATTCTATTGTAAAGCAAGACTACAGGGATGACATAATACTGCTGAAATGTGACACTAGGGTTAGAAAAATACTACTAGCAGGTGACACTATGGTAAGACCTAAATCACTGAGCCTTGATTGCTAGGTCAGGATCATATAACACTTGGCACTGCAGCAATGTCAATCTGGACTTTGCACAAAAACAATATAATTTGTACTTGGCATTTTGAAACTTATTTCTGTTTAGGAACTTCAGTGATTCTTGTTAGTAACTGTTATTTTTGCTATTTATAAAATGGTTTAACATCCATTTGACTTTTTATGCTAATTTTTAGCTACTTTTTACAGTACCAGAAAAGCCTATGAGATTTCAGAAATCTCATGCACACACATTGTTTTTTTTGTCATCAGGATTTTGTGGCTTGCTGCGTTTTTTTGACATAGAGCATGTCACTTCGTTCAGCGTTTTTTCAGCTTTTTTCCAGCGTTTTTCACCCATTGACTATTCACCCATTGGATAGTGAAATAACGCTGCAAAAACACAGGTTGACTTTTTTGCAGCGTATTTGCAGGATGTGACCTCACAGTCAGCTCCTACACATCTAGCTGGTAGGCTGCATGGTTGCATGATTTGACCATACAGCCTGTCATCCAGTAGAGACACTGAGCAGCGGACCTGAACCCCATACACTTGAATGGGAGGCCCGAATATACCGTGTTTGCCCAACTGTCATGTGCATGACAGCGCTGCAAACACCGCTTCTGATCGGCAGTAAAATCATCTCCACTGGTCAGAGAGCTGCAGTTCTTATGATGCCAAAAGACAGCGTGAGCGCTTAGCTGTGATCGGAGGTATAAAGTTTACCTACTGTCACTGGTGTCAGCTGATGGGACTATAGCTCCCATCATCTGACGCCTGCTACCGCTAATAACAGTAAGAGCAAGAGCAGCTATTGGGAGTATTCATCAGCAGACCCCTGCACTGTAAATAAATTTTAAAAAAACCTGCGTGGTTTCCCCTGTAATTTTGATAAACCAGCCTTGCAAAACTCACAGCTGGGGCCTGCAACCTTCAGCTGTCAGCGTTAGCAAGGCTGGTTATCAAGAATAGAGGGGTCCCCACACCATATTTTTAAATGATTTAAATAATTTAAAAAAACGGCATGGGGTCCCCCCATTTTTCACAACCAGCCGTGCTAAAGCAGACAGCTAGGGGCTGGTATTCTCAGAGTGTTAAGGGGCCATGGATATTGGCTCCCCCCAGCCTAAAAATAGCAGCCACCCAGAAAAGGCGCATCTATTAGATGCGCTAATTCTGGCACTTTGCCCGGCTCTTAGTGTGCTCATATCTGTGGGGTTGATGTCACCTTTGTATTGTGTGGTGACATCAAGCCCATCCATTAATAATGGAGAGGTTTCTATAAGACACCCATCCATTACTAATCCTATAGTTGTATTGTAAATAAAGACATAGCCAGAATAAAGTATTTTAATTTAAGTAAAACAAAACACACTTTTACTTTTTTATTTAAAAATAACAAACACAGATATACTCACCTAACGCCTAATTTCACTGAATCCCTCGCCTTCTGTAATAAACCAAAAATAAAAAACAACAATATCCCTCACCTGTCTGTCGTTCTGCCCCACGCCGTAATCTATGTCTGGGGGATAAACAGTTTTCAACCTGGACGGGGCCAAGATGCGACCGTCCAGGCTGAGAACCACTGGTGAATGAGCTGCTGCGAGCGCAGCCTCAGTGACTCGCGGTGATGTCACTGAGGCTGCGTTCCCAGCCTGGCTGAACCGCCGTGACCTCAGTGAGATCCCCGCTAGCACTGTGAGAAAGTCGCATGGTGCAGAGGTGAGTTCACTGCAGTTCAAATTCACCATGGTGAACTCGCCTCTGAGCGTCGGCCAAAAAATAAAAATGTTATGGGTCTCGGAAAATGGCTAGTATGAGGCTCTTGTAGACTTACATTGATTAATGTGCTCCATGAAATAATAGGCAGTCGGCAGGTCACAAACAGCAGGAGACAGATGAATATGCCGGAAGGTGAGTATCAAACAGGGACAGAGGACTTTATTCTAAGAATTCTAAGCTCCACTCCAGAAGTAAAAAAAAAATAAAACGCTGGAGTGGTGCTTGAAGCATGCATATGTTGTCAATGGAGGTAGAAGAGAAGCATCTGGCAGTGGCTTTTCTTCCAAACCAAAAAATTTACTTCAACAGCCCCAATTCACCTTTCCCTAATATCACCTGGTGGGGAAAAGTATGGAGGTCCCAATCCAATATACATTAGATAGCTGACTGGTCTCAGTGCATTCAACATACTTGTGTTTTTAGGAGAGCCTAAGTAAAGGAGGCAGTTAGAGTGATTTATGGTAAGACATGTTGCAGGTCTCCTAACAAATGTGATGCATTTCTAATCAACTAAAATTAAGGAATGAAATCGACTTCTACTATGAGAAATAAGTGCCGTATAAATCGAGTCTAAAAACAATAATTTTGATCTGCTCCTGAAATGAATGGCATACTTTTCTGGTTGTGTGTTTATGTTTCTGTACCCCACAAGATATATCCATATATTGCAGTCAGATATTTTTATGGAAACATAAAACTGCTGTTGAAAGGAATCCTGTATAATACAGATTACAAGATAATGTGACATATTCAACTGGGAATGTGTGGAGTAGCCCATTATTTTTCTATAAAAAATCGGCCATTATTCTTCACCATCAGCGGATGCCTACCTTCTATCTGTATGGAATATGGTGAGGACCAAATAACACATAGGACGTATCATCAATGAGATCTAATAAGTCATTTGTGAATCACCTGGTATCAAGGATTTGTCAATAATAGCCTGGGTTGTATTCATTTGAAACATTTGGGGTCTTGTGGTATTAGAGGTGGTCTTTATTGTGTAAGAGCCTGACCCTGTAAACGTTACTGCTGCTATCATCAATACAATTGTCTGATGATTATGGCTACAAAGTGCGTCTGTAAATGTTCTTCCAAAATAAAATGTAGATTATGCACTAAATATTAACAAGTTGGTATTTATGGGTGGGATTTGTACTGTAGACCCCAAATGCACCCTGTTGTGCCCAAATTGTGCCTCAGAACCAGCTCAGACAGATCCTTTACTTTTGCTTTATTATCCTGATTTTCCGCACATATTAGTTTTCTGGGAACTCTGTAGCGTTATAGGAAATGCTTCTAGGTATTGGTGGTCTTCTCTAATAAACCTGTCCTAGAGGTCACCGGAGCTGACATCCATGCTGACTAGCAATGTAATTAACACTGCAGACACCCAATGGGCTAATAAATGTCATATAATGATAATCCTCTCCTGAACCATACTACGGTACTAGACTTTTACATTTGCACTTTGCTGTGTAATTACCAAATGTTGAGAAATCTTTGAGGATGACCTCCGCATACCTAAGTGGTATAACATGCTTCTGGTAAGGTAAATACAATAAACTGCATTGATGAGCACTATAAACTCTTCAATGTTTTCTTTACTGTGAACTCAAAAAGTTACATAAAATTTGATAAAAAAGTTTCTGTCCATAAGGTCATTATTTACTTTACCCATGTTGAGACAAATTAATGTTTTCCTAGGTGACTATAGTGGTACCAGATGCCAGAAGCATGTTGTTAAATCCTTGAAAAGAGCCTTCCAAGAGCTTCCTTCACCACAAGTACTCTTATAACTCACGTCCCTCCCACCTTTCATGTCTGAACCTTAACCATTACTTGCACCAAACAATATATAACAACCCTGCTGGGTGATGTAGTCTTACAGATGAAATATAAAGAATACCATTTCCTCGAAGAGTGTCTATAAGTAACTCTTTTGTGAAAACCACTATTTGTTGGCTTTGTTAAAGGATATATGCATTTTTTTTGCTTCTTTTGACACATTATTATTTTTGGTGGAAGTCAATGTGCAGAAACCTAGTTTTTTATTTAGCATAAAAGAGTCTGCAGCTCTGTAGTGACCATAGTTTTATATCACATTTTTCATTGTCACCTGGCTATTTTTTCAGCGAATAGAATCCCACTGGTTTCCAGCTATGGGTGCAGGGCCGGACTGGCCATCTGGCACTTCTGGCAAATGCCAGAAGGGCCGGTGCCAGGAGTGGGCCGCTGCCACTATCAGCGACGCCAGGGCCAACTCCTCCCACCAGCGCCGAGGAGATTGTTTTTTCTTTATATATCAGTGAGTGATAACTAGATTGTGGGGCAATTGGGGGGGCTGTGCTGTATTACATTCTGTGGTGGCTGGCTGCATTACATTCTTTGGGGCTAGCTGCATTACATTCTATGGGGCCTGGCTGCATTACATTCTATGGGTCTGGCTGAATTACATTCTATGAGGCCTGGCTGCATTACATTCTATGGGTCTGGCTGAATTACATTCTATGGGGGCTGGCTGCATTACATTCTATGGGGGCTGGCTGCATTACATTCTATGGGGGCTGGCTGCATTACATTCTATGGGGGCTGGCTGCATTACATTCTATGGGGGCTGGCTGCATTTCATTCTATGGGGGCTGGCTGCATTACATTCTATGGAGGCTGGCTGCACTACATTCTATGGGGGCTGGCTGCATTACATTTTATGGGGACAGGCCGCATTACATTCTATGGGGCAGGCAGCATTACATTCTATGGGGCAGGCAGCATTACATTCTATGGGGGCTGGCTGCATTACATTGCTGTATTACATTCTATTGGGGGGGCTTTATTACATTCTATGGGGGCTGGCTGCATTTCATTCTATGGGGGCTGTGCTGTATTACATTCTATGGGGGCTGGGCTGTATTACATTCTATGGGGGGGGCTTTATTACATTCTATGGGGGCTACATTATATTCCATGGGGGGTTGTATTATATTCTGTGGGGAGGTGGGCTGTATTACATTCTATGGGGCTAGCTGCATTACATTCTATGGGTCTGGCTGAATTACATTCTATGGGGCCTGGCTGCATTACATTCTATGGGTCTGGCTGAATTACATTCTATGGGGGCTGGCTGCATTACATTCTATGGGGGCTGGCTGCATTACATTCTATGGGGGCTGGCTGCATTACATTCTATGGGGGCTGGCTGCATTTCATTCTATGGGGGCTGGCTGCATTTCATTCTATGGGGGCTGGCTGCATTACATTCTATGGAGGCTGGCTGCATTACATTCTATGGAGGCTGGCTGCACTACATTCTATGGGGCTGGCTGCATTACATTCTATGGAGGCTGGCTGCATTACATTCTATGGGTCTGGCTGAATTACATTCTATGGGGGCTGACTGCATTACATTCTATGGGGGCTGGCTGCATTACATTCTATGGGGGCTGGCTGCATTTCATTCTATGGGGGCTGGCTGCATTACATTCTATGGGGCTGGCTGCATTACATTCTATGGAGGCTGGCTGCACTACATTCTATGGGGGCTGGCTGCATTACATTCTATGGGGACAGGCCGCATTACATTCTATGGGGCAGGCAGCATTACATTCTATGGGGGCTGGCTGCATTACATTCTATGGGGGCTGGCTGCATTACATTGCTGTATTACATTCTATTGGGGGGGCTTTATTACATTCTATGGGGGCTGGCTGCATTTCATTCTATGGGGGCTGTGCTGTATTACATTCTATGGGGGCTGGGCTGTATTACATTCTATGAGGGGGGCTTTATTACATTCTATGGGGGCTACATTATATTCCATGGGGGGTTGTATTATATTCTGTGGGGAGGTGGGCTGTATTACATTCTATGGGGTGCTGTATTATATTCTATGGGGGGGGGCTGTATTATATTCTATGAGGTCTGTATTACATTATAAGGGGGGCTGTATTAAATTCTATGGGGCTACATTACATTCTATGGGGGACTGTATTATATTCTATGAGGTGTGATTGCATCATACTCTATGAGGGGGCTACATTATATTCTAGGGGGAGCTGCATTATACTATATGAAGAGGGCTGCATTGTATTCTATGGAGGGGCTACATTATATTCTATGGGGGGCTGCATTATGCTCTATGAGGGGGCGACCATATATATGCAGGGGCTGCATTATACTATATGAGGGGGCTGCATTATATTCTCTGGGGGGTTACATTATACTCAGGGGGCTACAATATATTCTGTGGGGTGGCTGCATTATACTCTGGAGTGGCATCATTATACTATATGTGGTCTGCATTATACTGTATCAAGGACTATGGGGAATACATTATACTATATGAAGAACTATGGGGTGCATTATACTATGGGAAGTGAATTGTACTACATGGATGACAATGGCGGTGCATTATACTATATAGAGCACTATGAGGAGTGTATTATAGTATTTGGAGGACTGTGGCAGTACATTATACTATATGGAGGACTGAGGAGTGCATTATACTATATGGAGGACTGAGCAGTGTATTTTAATACATGGAGGACTATGAGGAGTGTATTATACTATATGGAGGACTGAGGAGTGTATTATACTATATGGAGGACTGAGGAGCGTATTATACTACATGGAGAACTGAGGAGTGTATTATACTACATGGAGGACTGAGGAGTGTATTATACTATATGGAGGACTGAGGTGCACATTATAATATATGGAGGACTATGGGGTATATTATACTAAACAAGCAAAATGCTGCCTATTCATCGAGTGATTGGATTGTTTATGTGGGAACAGAAATCATTGTTCTCAGCAGCACATCGCCGGTGTAAACTGTAGATGTGCTGCTGATAACATGATACTGTATGGTGATCTGTTAGTGATCTATTAATGATCATTCTGTCCCCCATTATTCTTTCTCAAACGGCGGAAAGAGGCCGGGAAACAAGCGTTGAACGATTTCAATATTTCAATAACACTCGTTTAGCAGCCTGAACTCAGGGAACGTAAATACAACCAAAATTCTTCTGTGTGATGTGCAATATATTAGCATTTGAGGCCCCATTTTAAACTTTGCCTAGGGCCCCACTTTGCCTAAAACCGGCCCTGCCTGCAGGGTGGCTAATAATGAGGGCAAACTGGCCAGTTTATCCGGCTCCGGGGGGCCCCTGGCCAGATTGCCATCATGGGATTGCAGCTCCGCTGCCTGCAAGAGAAAAAGGCAGCGGAGCGGAGCTGCAGGGAATGGATGCATATTGCTTCCTGCCCGCGCTTCCTGTCACACAGCAGCGGCTGGATGACATCATCATTCAGCGCCGCGGCTCTGTGAGACAGGAAGCTGCCGGCGATGGTGCATTTTGCTTGTTTAGTATAATACACCCCATAGTCCTCCATATATTATAATGTGCACCACAGTCCTCCATATTGTAAAATGCACACCGCATAGTCCTCCATATAATATAATGTGCCCTATAGTCCTCCATATAGTATAATACACTCTCCATAGTCCTCCATATAGTATAATACACTCCTCATAGTCCTCCATATATTAAAATACACTGCTCAGTCCTCCACATAATATAATACACTGATAGTGCTACATATAGTATAATGTACCGCCATAGTCATCCATGTAGTGCAATTCACTTCCCATAGACAGATCATAGTTCTTCACCCCATAGATCTTCATATAGTATAATGTATTCCCCATAGTCCTCGATACAGTATAATGCAGACCACATATAGTATAATGCAGCCACCCCATGGAGCATAATGCAGCCACCCCACAGAGTATGATGTAACCCCCATAGAATATAATGCAGCCCCCCTCATATAGTATAATGTAGCCCCCTCATAGAGTATGATGCAATCACCACTCATAGAATATAAATATAATACAGCCCCCCATAGAATATAATACAGCCCACCTCCAATAGAATATAATGTAGCCCCATCAAAGAGTATGATGCAATACTCCCTCATAAAATCTAATACAGCCCCCCATAGAATATATAGTTATATGAAAAAGTTTGGCCACCCCTATTAATCTTAAGCTTAATGTTTTATAAAAATTGTTTTTTTTTTTTGCAACAGCTATTTCAGTTTCATACTGTATATCTAATAACTGTTGGACACAGTAATGCTTCTGCCTTGAAATGAGGTTTATTGTACTAACAGAAAATTTGCAATCTGCATTCAAACAAAATTTGACAGGTGCATAAGTATGGGCACCCTTATCATTTTCTTGTTTTAAATATTCCTACCTACTTTTTACTGACTTACTAAAGCACTTTTTTTGGTTTTCTAACCTCGTTGAGCTTTGAACTTCATAGCCAGGTCTATGCAGTCATGAGAAAAGCTACTTAAAGTGGCCACTTGCAAGTTGTTCTCCTGTTTGAATCTCCTCTGAAGAGTGGCATCATGGGCTCCTCAAAACAACTGTCTAATGATCTGAAAACAAAGATTATCCAACATAGTTGTTCAGGGGAAGGATACAAAAAGCTGTCTCAGAGATTTAACCTGTCAATTTTCACTGTGAGGAACATTGTAAGGAAATGGAAGAACGCAGGTACAGTTCTTGTTAAGGCCAGAAGTGGCAGGCCAAGAAAAACATCAGAAAGGCAGAGAAGAAGAATGGTGAGATCAGTCAAGGACAATCCTCAGACCACCTCCAGAGAGCTGTAGCATCAACTTGCTGCAGATGGTCTCACTGTGCATCGGTCAACTATACAACGCACTTTGCACAAGGAGAAGCTGTATGGGAGAGTGATGCAAAAGAAGCCGTTTCTGCAAGCACGCCACAAACAGAGTCGGCTGAGGTATGCAAAAGCACATTTGGAGAAGCCAATTTATTTTTGAAAGAAGGTCCTGTGGACTGATGAAACCAAGATTGAGTTGTTTGGTCATACAAAAAGATGTTATGCATGGCGGCCAGAAAACACAGCATTCCAAGAAAAACACTTGCTACCCACAGTAAAATTTGGTGGAGGTTCCATCATGCTTTGGGACTGTGTGGCCAATGCCGGCACCGGGAATCTTGTTAAAGTTGAGGGACGCATGGATTCCGCTCAGTATCAGCAGATTCTTGACAATAATGTTCATGAATCAGTGACAAATTTGAAGTTACGCAGGGGATGGATATTTCAGCAAGACAATGATCCAAAACACCGCTCCAAATCTACTTAGGCATTCATGCAGAGGAACAATTACACTGTTCTGGAATGTCCATCCCAGTCCCCAGACCTGAATATCATTGAACATCTGTGGGATCATTTGAAGACGGCTGTCCATGCTCGGCGACCATCAAACTTAACTGAACTGGAATTGTTTTGTAAAGAGGAATGGTCAAAAATACCTTCATCCAGGATCCAGGAGCTCATTAAAAGCTACAGGAAGCGACTAGAGGCTGTTATTTTTGCAAAAGGAGGATCTACTAAATATTAATGTCACTTTTCTGGAGGGGTGCCCATACTTATGCACCTGTCAAATTTTGTTTGAATGCAGATTGCACATTTTCTGTTAGTACAATAAACCTCATTTCATGGCAGAAACATTACTGTGTCCAACAGTTATTAGATATATGAAACTGAAATAGCTGTTGCAAAAAAAAAACAATTTTTATAAAACATTAAGCTTAAGATTAATAGGGGTGCCCAAACTTTTTCATATAACTGAAATGTACAACACAGCCCACATAGTATACAGCACACAGCCTCATAGTATACAGTGCAGCCTCGTGGTATACAACACACAGCCTCATGGTATACAGCGCAGCCTCATGCTATACAGCACACAGCCTCATAGTATACAGCACACAGCCTCATAGTATACAGCACTGCCTCATAGTATACAGCGCAGCCTCATGGTATACAGCACACAGCCTCATAGTATACAGCACTGCCTCATGGTATACAGCACTGCCTCATAGTATACAGCACACAGCCTCACAGTATACGGCGCAGCCTCATGGTATACAGCACACAGCCTCATAGTATACAGCGTAGCCTCATAGCATACAGCTCAGCCTCATAGTATACAGCACACAGCCTCAAAGTATACAGCACTGCCTCATGGTATACATCGTAGCCTCATGGTATACAGCACACAGCCTCATAGTATAAAGCACACAGCCTCATAGTATAAAGCACACAGCCTCATAGTATACAGCGCAGCCTCATAGTATACAGCACAGCTCCCCCCCAGAATAGACCCACAGTCCAGTACTCACTGTTATAGTTTAAAAAACAAAAACACACTCCTCACATCTCCTTGTGCCCGCGCTGCTTCCAGTTCCTGCTCCTGTCTGCACACAGTGAGTGCGCGGCAG
The DNA here is from genome assembly GCF_032444005.1 of Ranitomeya imitator. Taxonomy (NCBI): domain Eukaryota; kingdom Metazoa; phylum Chordata; class Amphibia; order Anura; family Dendrobatidae; genus Ranitomeya; species Ranitomeya imitator. The sequence goes on from NC_091286.1 coordinate 96,034,194, forward strand.
TGTCTGTCAGAAGCAGAGCGGGGAATGATGGGAGAGGGAGCGTCAGGTTACGCTCTCTCCTCCATTATTGCTTTGAACTGTACCGGCAGACGCCGGTATAGTTAAATGCGGCGGGGGAGTCGGCGCTGGCGGCAGGCGGGGCCCCCTGCCTCACAGGGGCTCAATAGCAGCTGTGTGATGTGCCTTAAGGAACTTATCTACATGTGTGGTGAGCACTTTGAACCCCCAAGTGCTTCACAGAAGTTTATAATGCAGAGTCGTGAAAATAATTTTTTGGGGGGTCAAAGACCTTGCCCTATCTTGGATCTCCTCATACCTTGCCAACCGCACATTTAGCGTATCCTACTCCCATACTACCTCCTCATCTCGCCCCCTCTCTGTTGGAGTCCCCCAAGGCTCTGTCCTAGGACCCTTACTCTTCTCAATCTATACCCTCGGCCTGGGACAACTCATAAGGTCCTATGGCTTCCAGTACCATCTATATGCCAATGATACTCAGATCTACCTCTCTGGCCCAGATGTCACCTCTCTGCTCTCCAGAATCCCAAAGTGTCTATCAGCCATATCCTCCTTCTTCTCCTCTCGCTTCCTCAAGCTCAATGTGGACAAATCTGAACTAATTATCTTTCCTCCATCACGCATATCTTCCCTATCTGATCTATCTATCAAAATAAATGAAATCACACTTTCCCCTGTCCCCAAAATCCGCTGCCTCGGAGTAACCCTTGACTCTGCCCTGTCCTTCAAAACGTACATCCAAGCTCTTGCCACCTCCTGTCGCCTCCAGCTCAAAAATATTTCCAGAATCCTTCCTTTCCTCAACCCACACTCTACCAAAATGCTCTTGCATGCCCTAATCATCTCCCGCCTCGACTACTGCAACATACTCCTCTGTGGCCTACCTTCTAACACTCTCGCACCCCTCCAGTCCATCCTTAACTCTGCTGCCCGACTAATTAATCTCTCTCCTCGCTACACTCCTGCTTCACCTCTTTGCAAATCCCTTCACTGGCTCCCAATTTCCCAGCGTATCCAGTTTAAATTACTAACACTGATCTACAAAGCCATCCATAACCTTTATCCTCCGTATATTTCCACACTAATCTCTTAATATCTTCCCTCACGTAATCTCCGGTCCTCCCAAAACCTCCTCCTTTCCTCCACGCTTATTCGCTCCTCACTCGATCGCCTCCAAGACTTCTCCCGAATATCACCCATCCTCTGGAATTCAGTACCCCAACACATCCGGTTATCCACTACTTTTGGATCCTTCAAAAGAAACCTGAAAACCCACCTCTTCAAGTAAGCTTACAGCCTGTAAAGACCACACGGCCACCTCAACACCATTGGAGCTACTGCAACCCACGACCTACTGTCTCCTTCCCCATAATCCTGTAGAACGTAAGCCCGCAAGGGCAGAGTCCTCTTCCCTCTGTACCAGTCTGTCATTGTTAGTTTTGTTTACTGTAAGTGATATTTTTATTTTGATGTAACCCCTTCTCATGTACAGCATCATGGAATTAATGGTGCTATATAAATAAATAATAATAATAATAACAGCCCCCAATCATGTTCTTTGGGGTCTTGGCTATCCACGGCAGCCGAAACCCCAAGATCTGCCGGGTGCCAGCCAGTGGGCGCACTGCGCATGCGCCCGCCATTTTTTTGCCTGCCAAACGGTTGCGGTTGTGGTTGCCGGCAAACGGTTAATTACCGGTGATCGCAACCCGGCGGTCAGTAAAAAATGAACCGGATAATGTTCTCTGGGGTCTCGGCTACCCCCGGCTACCGAGACCCCAGAAAAATCCGACTCTGGGGGACGCTATACACTTTTTCCACAGCACCGTTATTTTTACTACCGCAATTAAAAGGCGTATCGGCAGTCGTTAAGGGGTTAACATTGCTTCAGGTGGCAGAACTTCAGAGAAATCCAAGGCACCATAAAGAGATTGTCATGATCCTGCCACTCGTTGTGACATAGTGACGCTGTGAGTGACAGCTCAGCTGCCCTTTGGATAACAGGGGCGTGTTTGGCTGGAAGTGCTCCAGATGTTTTCCTTTCCAGATAATTACCAGTTACCTAGTTAACTGTAGCTTCAGCTCAGCGGTGTGTTTACTCTGTGCTCTGTATTCTGATCTTTTGTTGTCAGACCTTGGATTTGCCTTTTGACTACCAGTTAAATAGCCCTTTTTGCCTTTGACATATTTTGACCTTAGTTACCAGAACTTGGACTTTACTCCTGAGAATTCATTTGTCTTATCCCTTTGTTTTTGACATACCTTCCTGGCTTTTGACTTTGGACCTCATAACCACGCTGCCTCACAGCCAGTCTGTAAGTAATGACTAGTGCCACATTACCATTGGCCTTACATTTGTCTAAGGGTATGTGTCCACGTTCAGGATTGCATCAGGATTTGGTCAGGATTTTATGTCAGTATTTGTAAGCCAAAACCAGGAGTGGAACAATTAGAGGAAAAGTATAATAGGAACATATGCACCACTTCTGTATTTATCAGCCACTCCTGGTTTTGGCTTACAAATACTGACATAAAATCCTGACCAAATCCTGATGCAATCCTGAACGTGGACACATACCCTTATATGTCAGTATGGATCCTGTTCACATGGTCTTTGATCAGGTGATGAATCTGACACAGATAATTCCTGATTTGATTAAAGAATCCCAGATCACTGAAAGAGAAAAAACTGCCATACTTACAATACCATGTCTAGACACAAATGCACAAACAGTATGCAGCGTGTCACCCAAAAAAAAAAGCAGGGGCAGAACAGGTGCAAAATACTGAAAACAACCCACTTACTCAGGGGCGCCGCTATCATGGGGCAAGTTGAGCCCTTTGTTTCAGGCGGCAGTCCTCACTGAAAGACAGGGGGCGGCAGAGCGGCGGTCAGAACACCTGGTGCCTACTCTCCATAATCCCTGACATTTGCTGTCACTAGTGCGGTGCGCGCGCCCCTGCTCACAACCCACGGAGTGCAATATCAGCCAGTCATACCTGCACCCACACAGCAGCACACCACATATTAGCTGCTCTGTGCAAACAGGACCTGTGATGAGGTCACAGGAGGGGAGGAGTCAGATGTCACATGATCAGGACCTCCATGGATTGCAGGACTCTGCTGTGCTGGTTGCCATGGTAAGTGTGTGTATGAGGTGCATGGAGCGGAGTTGTGTGTGTATGAGGTGTATGGAGAGAGAGGAGCCATGTGTGTATGAGGTGTATGGAGCGGAGCCGTGTGTGTATGAGGTGTATGGAGCGGAGCCATGTGTGTACGAGGTGTATGGAGCGGAGCCGGGTGTGTATGAGGTGTATGGAGCGGAGCCATGTGTGTACGAGGTGTATGGAGCGGAGCCGTGTGTATATGACGTGTATGGAGCGGAGCCGTGTGTATGAGGTGTATGGAGCAGAGCTGAATGTGTACAAGGTGTACGGAGCGAAGACGTGTGTGTATGAGGTGTATGAAGAGGAGCTGAATGTGTACGAGGTGTATGGAGCGGAGCCGAGTGTGTACGAGGTGTATGGAGCAGAGCCATGTGTGTATGAAGTGTACGGAGTGGAGCTGTGTGTGTATGAGGTGTATGGAGCAGAGCCGTGTGTGTATGAGGTGTATGGAGCTGATCCGTGTGTGTACGAGTGTGTACGAGGTGTATGGAGCGGAGCTGTGTGTGTACGAGGTGTACGGAGCGGAGCCGCGTGTGTATGAGGTGTACGGAGCGGAGCCACATGTGTATGAGGTGTACGGAGCGGAGCCGCGTGTGTATGAGGTGTACGCAGCGGAGCCGCGTGTGTATGAGGTGTACGAAGCGGAGCCGGGTGTTTGAGGTGTATGAAGCGGAGTCGGGTGTGTATTCAGTGTACGGAGCAGAGCCAGGTGTGTATTCAGTGTACGGAGCGGAGCTGGGTGTGTATGAGGTGTATGGAGCGGAGCTGGGTGTGTGCGAGGTGTATGGAGTGGAGCCGCATGAGTGCGGAGTGGAGCCGTGTGTGCAAGGTGTACGGAGCGCAGCCGCGTGTGTAGGAGTAACTATGTGTGGCCATTATACAGTATGGAGCATCATGTGGGCCCATTATACAGTATGGAGCATCATGCGAGGATATTATACAGTATGGAGCATCATGTGTGACCATTATACAGTATGGAGCACTGTGTGGCCATTATACAGTATGGAGCATCATGTGTGGCCATTATACAGTATGGAGCATCATGTGTGGCCATTATACAGTATGGAGCATCATGTGGGGCCATTGTACAGTATGGAGCATCATGTGGGGCCATTGTACAGTATGGAGTATCATGTGGGGCCATTATACAGTATGGAGCACTGTGTGGCCATTATACAGTATGGAGCATCATGTGTGGCCATTATACAGTACTAGATGATGGCCCGATTCTAACGCATCGAGTATTCTAGAATATGCATGTCCACGTAGTATATTGCCCAGTCACGTAGTATATTGCCCAGCCACGTAGTATATTGCCCATCCACGTAGTATATTGCCCAGCCACGTAGTAAATTGCCCAGCCACGTAGTAAATTGCCCAGCCACGTAGTATATTGCCCAGCCACGTAGTAAATTGCCCAGCCACGTAGTATATTGCCCAGTCACGTAGTACATTGCCCAGTCACATAGTACATTGCCCAGCCACGTAGTATATTGCCCAGTCACGTAGTATATTGCCCAGCCACGTAGTATATTGCCCAGTTACATAGTATATTGCCCAGTGACGTAGTATACAGCACAGAGCAACGTAGTATATTGCACAGCGACGTAGTATACAGCACAGAGCCACGTAGTATATTGCCCAGTCACGTAGTATATTGCCCAGCCACGTAGTATATTGCCCATCCACGTAGTATATTGGCCAGTCACGTAGTATATTGCCCAGCTACGTAGTATATTGCCCAGCCACGTATGTCACAGGTTAAAAAATAAAAAATAAACATATACTCACCTTCCGAAGGAGCCCTTGTAGTCATGCTTTTTATGCAAAGTTGCTGTATATGGTGAAACACCAAAAGATGTCAGACCCCTTAAGAGGGAAATAGATGTAAAATAACCAAAGGCGCTTAAATACATACAGCTAAATTATCCTGGATGTTAATTAAAGTTGGTAGGGAATCTAGATATATAATTGTCTAAGGGTCACTTCTGTCTGTCTGTCTGTCATTCTGTCACGGTTATTCGTTCGCTGATTGGTCTCGGCAGCTGCCTGTCATGGCTGCCGCGACCAATCAGCGACGGCCACAGTCCGATTAGTCCCTCCCCTACTCCCCTGCACTCACTGCCCGGCGCCCGCTCCGTAATCCCCTCCACTCACCGCTCACACAGGGTTAATGGCAGCGGTAACGGCCCGCGGTGCACCGCTCCTATTAACCCTGTGTGTCCCCAACTATTTACTATTGATGCTGCCTATGCAGCATCAATAGTAAAAATATGTCATGTTAAAAATAATTTAAAAAAAAACAAAAAACCTGCTATACTCACCCTCCGCCGCCTTTCCTGCTCCTCGCCACGCTCCCGGGACCGCTCCATTGCAAGAGGCAGCTTCCGGTCCCAGGGCTGGTGTGCGACAAGGACCTGCCGTTATGTCACGGTCATGTGACCGTGACGTCATCATAGGTCCTGCTCACACCAGCCTTGGGACCACCGGAAGATGCCGCTTGCAATGGAGTGGTCCCGGGAGCGTGGCGAGGAGCGGCAAAGGCGGCGGATGGTGAGTATAGCAGGACTTCCAACGGCCCTTCGGAAGGTGAGTATATGTTTATTTTTTTTTTAAGTCTCTATACTACGTGGCTCTGTGGTGGGCAATATACTACGTGCCTGGACAATATACTACGTGGCTCTGCTATATACTATGTGGCTGGGCAATATACTAGGTGACTGGGCAATATACCGTACTACGTGGCTCTGCTATATACTACATGGCTGGGTAATATACTACGTGACTGGGCAATATACTATGTGACTGGGCAACATACTACGTCACTGGGCAATATACTATGTGACTGGGCAACATACTACGTGACTGGGCAATATACTACATAGCTGGGCAATATACTACGTGGCTGGGCAATATACTACGTGACTGGGCAATATACTACGTGGACATGCATATTCTAGAATACCCGATGCGTTAGAATCGGGCCACAATCTAGTCAAATATAATCTTGCAAGTGCAGTATAATATAGCCCCACTATGGGGTGAGTTCCAGGTGCTGTGCAGAAATAAAGAGCCTAAGTTATGCAGTCTATATCAGAATATACAGTAGCTTACTTCAAGATGGAGACCTGGACCCCCGCCTGTTTTGACGATTCGGTGAATGCAAGAAAATCCAACTTGTTGCCTTCGCGGAGGGTTGCAGCACCGTCAAAAGAACGTGGGCAGAGCTTAACCGGCGGGACGCAGCAGTGGTCAAGGCTTCACTGAGAACGTACGCATACGCATGGCTGTACGCAAATGTGAAACTAGCCTTACAGGATTGAGTGATATACTCAAGAGCAGGACCCCAGACATCGCAAAGGGGGTCCCAGACAGCATACACTGGGTCCCAGACAGCGCACAGGGGACATGCGCTCTGTCTCTTACCCCCTTGCTCACTGTCTCTGCCCCCCTGTGCGCTATCTGGGACCCCCTGTGTGCTGTCTGGGGCCCTATGGACTGCCTGGGGTCCCTGTGGGCTGCCTGGGGACCCGTGCACTGCCTGGGGCCCTATGCACTCCCTGGGGCCCCTGTGTGCTGTCTGGGGCCCTGTACTCTGCCTGGGGCCCTGTGCGCTGCCTGGGGCGCCTGTGCGCTGCCTTGGGCCCTGTGCGCTGCCTGGGGCCCCGTTTGCTGCCTGGAGCTCTGTTATGGATTATATCACTCATTGGTTCTCAAAAGGCTGAAAAATCTGATCTACAGCAGCTGGGGTATATTCTGACCTGGAGGGGTATAATCTGGACTAGTCCAATTTGTACCCCGGGGTATAGTTTGGGCTAAGCCAGAATATACCCGGGGTATAATCTGGCCCAGAGGGGTATAAACTGGACTAGTCCAATTTATACCCTGGGGTATAGTTTGGGATAGGCCAGAATATACCCGGGGTATAATCTGGCCTAGGCCACTTTAACCCCGGGTATATTCTGGGAGGGGGGGTTAATCTGGCCTGTTACACCGGCATCGTCCATAGCTATCCCTAACCTGCACAAAACTTCTCATCCTGCTGATACCCCAATACTGAGCCACTGCTGCCGTATGTGTCTTACAGCGCCTGCTGTGTGGTACAGTAACAGCTCCTCTTACCGCCCCTCATAATAATGTCGCCACTGTGGCATTATGAATCGATGGCCGGGGGACCATCACGGTGCAGGAAGACTACCATACACAAGAAGAGGTGCAAACAACAAAGGGTAGATTTGTTGAAAGGCAAGGAATGAAGTGGATAAGGAAGATGCAAACAGGGGTATGCAATGGCAAAAGATAATTTACAGGAGTTATATTCTTTAGCTTGTCCGTAAAATAGCACGGTGCTTCAACTATTACAGAATCAACATACGTCACACAAGTAAATGCAAACAATAAACAAATAATGATGCTACTTTACGTATAACCTCCCTGGCCTTTACTAAGCAGGCCACACGGCTCCTGTGTACTAACTTTTGAAGCCTACACTAGGCCCTAACATGTGCACAAAACAGCAACAAACTCACGGTGATGTTGGGGACTCAGATCCAGTCCCGAGGGGCCCCCAGCAGTCTAGTACAGTGGTGCACATGACTTTTTGTCAGCTCCGTGAAACGTGGTCTTCTCCTTGCTTCTGGGTCCTTGAGGTGCTCCTGGAAACTATAAATCCCTTTCTCGGTATCTTTGTGGCTTCTTAAACTCACACAGGACAGCCACTCTCGCTGCACCTGGAAAAGTCTGTCAAATTTCACAAGTCCACTCAGTTACAGGCTGTGGGTCCTCTCTTGCAGAAAACAGCACAAGGTTCTTTCTGCAGCAGCTTCAGCTCACACACGCTGTTCAGGCTCCACCGCACCCTCTGCACAGTCCAGCTCATTCACACAATCTATTGCAGGGGAGAAGCAAAACATTCCATCACACCAGACAAGGGGGTGCAGTCTCTTTAAAGTGACAGCGTGTTCCTTACTGTTCATAACAGCACCACCCTCTTACAATTACATAGTAATAACGACTCCTTTGTGCACTCTAGATAGTAAAATTCCTCCCTAGAAAATATTAATGAACTGTGATATTGCCATGTGATAGTGCCATACACATTTTGTCCCTGAAAAGTATTAATACCCCATATGCAACTTTGATGGTCACAATACTCTGAGTTGCCTATAACAATAATGCTTAAGTGCCCAATAAGCATTTAATCATATCCCCTAAGTTTGACCCATGTTCAGTTCCACTATACACATTATGGTGGGCCCACAGCTTGCCTATACACAGTATAATGCCCTCACATCTCCCCTATACACCATATGATGATTCCACAATTTCCCTATGCACCATATGATATTCCCACTGCTTCCCTATACACAGTATGATGAGCCCACTGCTTGCCTATACACAGTATGGTGAGCACACAACTCCCCTATACTCCGTATGATGTCTCCACTGCTCCCTTCCATACAGTATGATGAGTTCACAGCTCCCCTCTACACAGTATAATGATCTCACTACTCCCCTATACACAGTTTGATGATCCTACTGCTCCCTTGTATACAGTATATGGTCAACAGAACTCCACTGTAGAAAGTATTATGCCCTCCAGAGCTCCCTTATATACAGTATATTGGGCCAACTGCTCCCCTATGCACAGTATAATGCCTTCACAGCTCCCCAATACACAGCATGGTGGGCCCACAGCTCCTTTTCATGCAGTATGATGTCCTCCACAGTTTCCCTGTACACAGTATAATGGGCCAACTGCTCCCTTACACCATGTTCCAAAATATTATGCAAATGATATTTTTCTCGGATTTTCCTAAATGGTCGGTGCAAAAGACTGTCAGTCTAATAAAAGTCATCACCCGTTAGATTATACATCAAATTTTATTGAAGAAACCTCCCAAAGATAACAGTATAATCTCCAAAATGAATAAAAACTCAAAATGTACTGCTCCAAATTATTAGGCACAGTAGAATTTCTAAACATTTAATATGTTTTAAAGAACTCAAAATGCTCATTTGTGGAATTTGCAGGATTAGGAGGTCACATTCACTGAATAAAAAAGCCATTTAACTCCAAAACCTCCTAACGGGCCAAGTTACATATTAACATAGGTCCTCTTCTTTGATATCACCTTCACAATTCTTGCATCCATTGAACTTGTGAGTTTTTGGAGAGTTCCTGCTTGTATTTCTTTGCATGAAGTCAGAATCGCCTCCCAGAGCTGCTGTTTTGATGTGAACTGCCTCCCACCCTCATAGATCTTTTGCTTGATGATACTTCAAAGGTTCCCTATAGGGTTGTGGTCGGGGGAAGATGGTGGCCACACCATGAGTTTATCTCCTTTTATGCCCATAGCAGCCAATGACTCAGAGGGATTCTTTGCAGCATGAGATGGTCCATTGTCATTCATGAAGATGATTGTGTTCCTGAAGGCACGTTTCTGCTTTTTAGACCATGGAAGAAAGTTGTCAGTTAGAAACTCTATATACTTTGCAGAGGTCATTTTCACACCTTCAGGAACCATAAAGGGCCCTACCAGCTGTTTCCCCATGATTCCGGCCCAAAACATGACTCCTCCACCTCCTTGCTGATGTTGCAACCTTGTTAGGACATGGTGGCCATCCACCAACCATCCACTACTCCATCCATCTGGACCCTCCAGGGTTGCTCGACACTCATCAGTAAACAAGACTGTTTGGAAATTAGTATTCCTGTATGTATGGGTCCACTGCAACCGTTTCTGCTTGTGAACACTGTTTAGGGGTGGCCGAATAGTAGGTTGCTTGCACCACAGCAAGCCTTTGAAGGATCCTACACCTTGAGGTTCGAGGGACTCCAGGGGCACCAGCAGCTTCAAATATTTGTTTGCTGGTTTGTAATGCTATTTTGGCAGCTGCTCTCTTAATCCGATGAACTTGCCTGGCAGAAACCTTCCCCATTATGCCTTTATCTGCATGAACTCTATCTGTGCTCTGTTTCAGTCACAAATCTCTTCACAGTATGTTGATCACTCTTAAGTTTTTGTGAAATATCTAATGTTTTCATACCTTGTCCAAGGCATTGCAGTATTTAACGCTTTTCAGCAGCAGAGAGATCCTTTATAGTTCCCATATTGCTTGAAACCTGTGGCCTGCTTAATTATGTGGAACATCATTTTTAAGTAGTTTTACTTTTATGAGAATCATCTGGAAAACTAATTATCACATGTATATATATACAAAAAAGGTTGCACTCTATTGTGCAAAAGCATGTCTAATCTGAAATATATGAAATATGAATAGCAAAATGGCTTTTGAACATTAGGAAAATATTTAAGAGACGCTTTGCACAGAATTTGATATAATCAAATAGTGTGAGCCCATCAACCGTCGTCAAGGTGGTCTCATAACTGATGGGTCCCTGACCCCCCTGTCCAAATGTGAACACTTACCGAAGGCCAATGTCTGTATGCCTGGGTGAATGTGGACACCTCTGTTCAGCAAAGCCTACATATATGGGTTGGCCGGGACCAAGTGTGATGAGATGCAATTAAAAACCACATGGTGATGGGAGGAGTGCTGAGTCAGTCAGCTACCATAGAAATGACAAAAAAAAGACTCGCACATCCAAACTAGTGTGAATAGGTGCATACCAGGAGCAGCTACCTCCATACATAAATATACAAAAAAGGTTGCTAAGAGACGCTTAAATATTTTCCTAAATATTTTCCTAATGTTCAAAAGCCATTTTGCTATTCATATTTCATATATTTCAGATTAGACATGCTTTTGCACAATAGAGTGCAACCTTTTTTGTATATTTATGTATGGAGGTAGCTGCTCCTGGTATGCACCTATTCACACTAGTTTGGATGTGCGAGTCTTTTTTTTTGTCATAATTATCACATGTGTTCAAGATTGATTTCAGTGATCCATTGAGCCCTGAGACACAATACCATCCATGAGTTCATTTGAAAAACAAAACATTTAAATCTTTATGACACTGAAATCCAATTTGCATAATAATTTGGAACATGGTGTATACACAGTATAATATCCCCACAGCTCCCCTATACACAGTATGGTAGGCTCACGGCTCCCTTATACACCGTAGGATGTGCCCGCAGCTCCGTATATATAGTACGATGTCCAACAGGGTCCCCTTATACACAAAATTATGTCCCCACTGCTCCCACAAAACTAAGTATAATAGTGAATATCATTCTGACGCCGTGCAGCGCCGGCATTGAGAATCCCACTGCCAGGAAGAAATTAACTTTATTCCTCCCGAAAGCCTCACTCTTCCAGTCATAGGGGCGGCACTGGCACGCTTTCAGTCACCACTCTGTGTATAGTGAGTGGCATCTGTAACCACGCTCCTGACCTAGACTGACAGCCGGCTTAGCACCCTCTACCACAGTGTAGGCTACGCTATGCTATAGCTGCCCCTATACACAAAAATGCATCTTAACTGCTCACTTGACATTTATTAATGTCCCCAGAGACCCCCATGTACAGTAACAATGACCCCAGAATCGTTAATGTCAGCAGGAGAAGCGTGACATCTTTTTTGGCTTCTCTCAATTCTCTTCTATTGAGAGAAGTCAACCCTTTCTACTTGACAAATGCACATAGCAAATATGGGGTTGCATGACCGCGTGATGACACCAGTGATATTGGGGGCTCAGGCAGCAGGCGCTCCCTGTCGTGATTTGGCAGTCTGCAGTCACATACAGTGACTGCAGTCATTTATTCCAAACGTTTAATAACTTTATAATAAATTGCTTATTAAATTATTAAAGCACCACTCCAGCAGGGGTTCTTTTCATAGCTGGAGCGGTGCTTTAAGCGCACGTCCCCTGCCTTGGTCATATACTCATCATCTGGCATATTTACCGGTGGCCCCATCTTGTGAGCGCAGCTTCCGACTGTCCGGAAATTAGAAGCTACGTTGCAAGCGCTCAATGTAAGTCTATGAGAGTCAGAAAGAGGCCAGTTCGAGGCCAGAATGAGGTGAGAACGAAGCCAGAACATGGTCAAAACGAGCCCCTCATAGACTTACATTGATTAGTGACCTCCGAGCCACTCCATGAAACAATGGAGTAGCGGACAAGTCACAACTTGCAGGAGATAGAGTGGAGCAGCAGCGTAAACATGAAAACGCCAGAAGGTGAATATCAGACATGGGACAGGGGAGTTGGATTTTAAGCGCCTGGAGAGGTACTTTAAATGTGATGCAGCTCATGGCTACTAATATTTGTTATACTAATACTTGTAAAAGACCCAGCTGGTAAGTATCAAAAGCCCTTGACCTCCCCATCTACAGCCTCTCCGGGCAGCAACTATTAAATGTGATAGAGTGCATATAATCTCATAACAAAACAGTGTAATAATCAGTTCCCTGTCCCCTCTCATCCACCTCAGCCCCAACAATACCTCATCCCATCATATTCAACCCTCAGCCCCCTGTCCCCATCACCCACCTCCGCCCCCACAATACCCCATCCTCTCACATTCACACCACATTGACCTGTTTCCCCTCCTCCACTTCAGCCCTCACAATAACCCATCCTCTCACATTCAGCACAGTGACCATAACATACCTACTGTAGCCTTAATCAATCTAATAAATTCCATCCCCACTTACTGATGAGATTGACTGCAGGACCAGGAAGTGTCTAAGTGAATTACAAGGTAGGCACTAGGACCCAGCGTGCCTTTGTAAGGAGGTGGCGGGGACCCTCTCCTAAACATTATACGTGTGTTCCATGGGGCACCCTGGTGTTTATGACTGTTATGTGTGGTTCTTCAATGTTCTTATATTGTCCTGTAAATGTGTAATGTGTTATATACTCTATGTCATTCTAGCTCAGGGATCCAAGAAGTATTGTTTCTCCTTGCGGAAAGTGACATGTTAAGCATGTCAAGATGAGGAGACTTAAAGCCGCAATGCTCCTCTGGGAAATATGCAAATTGTCTCTGCAGAGAGGAAGAGGACTAGAACTCTAGTGCCACCTATTGGAAGTAGCAATCCTAACAGTCAATGTCAACCCTTTAACGAGCCTTGTCACATGACTTAGGATAAATGCCAAACCAGTTTCGGGGTACTGCTCCTCATCAGTGCAAAGTGGAGATCTGGTTTGGCTGAGGGAGAGGCATTTGACCGGGATCCAAGAAGGATTGTTTCTCCTTGCGGAGAGTGACATGTTAAGCATGTCGAGATGAGGAGACTTAAAGTGACAATGCTCCTCTGGGAAATATGCAAATTGTCTCAGTGTCTGCAAATTGAGATTCTGGCTTGGCTTTTATCCTAAAGGTACCTTCACACATAACGATATCGTTAACGATATCGTTGCTTTTTGTGACGTAGCAACGATATCGTTAAGGAAATCGTTCTATGTGACAGCAACCAACGATCAGGCCCCTGCTGGGAGATCGTTGGTCGCTGAGGAAAGTCCAGAACTTTATTTCGTCGCTGGACTCCCTGCAGACATCGCTGGATCGGCGTGTGTGACACCGATCCAGCGATGTCTTCACTGGTAACCAGGGTAAACATCGGGTTACTAAGCGCGGCCCTGCGCTTAGTAACCCGATGTTTACCCTGGTTACCGGCATCGTTGGTCGCTGGAGAGCGGTCTGTGTGACAGCTCTCCAGCGACCAAACAGCGACGCTGCAGCGATCCGGATCGTTGTCGGTATCGCTACAGCGTCGCTTAATGTGAAGGAGCCTTAAGTCATGTGACAAGGCTCGTTAAAGGCATTTGCATATTTCCCAGATTGGACTTTAAGTCTCATCTAGTGATGAGCTAATATACTCGTTACTCAAGATTTCTCGAGCATGCTCGGGAGGTCCTCCGAGTATTTTTAGTGCTCGGAGATTTAGTTTTTCTTGCCACAGCTGAATGATTTACATCTGTTAGCCAGCATAAGTACCTGTGGGGATTCCATAGCAACCAGGCAACCCCCACATGTACTTATACTGGCTAACAGATGTAAATCATTCAGCTGTGGCGAGGAAAACTAAATCTCCGAGTACTAAAAAATACTCGGAGGACACCTGAGCGTGCTCGGGAAATCTCAAGTAACGAGTATATTCGCTCATCACTAGTCTCCTCATCTCAACATGCTTAACATGTTACTCTCCGCAAGGGGAAACAAAACTTCTTGGATCCCGGTCAGACACCTCTCACTCAGCCAAACCAGATCTCCACTTTGCACTGACAAGGGGCAGTACCTCGAAACACAGTGTCTGCAAATTGAGATTCTGGGTTGGCTTTTATCCTAAGTCATATGACAGGCTCGTTAAAGGGTCAACATTGAGTGATAGGATGGCTACTTCCAATACGTGGCACTAGAGTTCTAGTCCTCTTCCTCTCTGAAGAGACAATTTGCATATTTCCCAGAGGAACACTGCGGCTTTAAGTCTTCTCATCTCGACATGCTTAGCATGTCACTCTCCGCAAGGAGAAAGGATACTTCTTGGATCCCTGAGCTAGAATGACATAGAGTATTAAACTAGTGATGGGCGAGTATACACGTTGCTCGGGTTTTCCCGAGCACGCTCGGGTGATCTCCGAGTATTTGTTAGTGTTCTGAGATTAAGTTTTCATTACCGCAGCTGTATGAATTACAGCTACTAGACAGCTTGATTACATGTGAGGATTCCTTAGCAACCAGGCAACCCTCACATGTACTCAGGCTGGGTAGTAGCTGTAAGGCTACGTTCACATTAGCGTTGCATCGGGCGCAGCCGCGGCGACGCATGCGTCATGCGCCCCTATATTTAACATGGGGGGCGCATGGACATGCTTTGCACTTGCGTTTTGTGACGCATGCGTCACTGTGGCGCATGCATCAGGGCGCAGAGGACGCTGCATGATGCAGTTTTTTCTGTGCCAAAAACCATGCAAAAGTGGACGCATGCGTCACAAAACACTGCGTTGTGCATGCGTTTACATTTGCATTGTGCGGTGCGTCGCCGACGCTGCACCGCACAACGCAAATGTGAACGTAGCCTAAATCTTTCAGCTGAGGCGATGAAAACTTAATCTCCGAACACTAACAAATACTCGGAGATCACCCGAGCTTGCTCGGCAAAAACCGAGCAACGAGTACACTCGCTCATCACTATATACAACACATTACACATTTACAGGACAATATAAGAACATTGAAGAACCACACATAACAGTCATAAACAGCAGGGTGCCCCATGGAACACACGTATAATGTTTAGGAGAGAGGAGGTTTGTGAGGGTCCCCGCCACCTCCTTACAAAGGCACGCTGGGTCCTAGTGCCTACCTTGTAATTCACTTAGACACTTCCTGGTCCTGCAGTCAATCTCATCGGTAAGTGGGGTTGGAATTCATTAGATTGATTAAAAGTACGGTAGGTATGTTATGGTCACTGGGCGGTGAATGTGAGAGGATGGGGTATTGTGGGGGCTGAAGTGGAGGAGGGGGAACAGGTCACTGTGGTGTGAATGTGAGAGGATGGGGTATTGTGGGGGCTGAGGTGGGTAATGGGGACAGGGCGCTGGGGGTTGAATGTGAGAGGATGGGGTATTGTTGGAGCTGAGGTGGATGAGGGGGGACAGGGAGCTGGGGGTCTGATTATTACACTGTTTTGTTATGAGATTATATGCACTCTATCACATTTAATAGTTGCTGTCTGACGAAGCTGTAAATGGGGAATTCAAGGGCTTTGGATACTTACCAGCTGGGTCTTTAGCAAGTATTAGTATATCAAGCCCACCCGTATAGTAACCATGAGCTTCATCACATTTAAAGCACCTTTCCAGCATTTTTTTTCACCACTGAAGTGGCGCTTAAAATCCAACTCCTCTGTCCCATATCTGATACTCACCTTCCGGCGTTTTCATGTTTATGCCGCTGCTCCACTCCAGCTCCTGCAATTTGTGACCTGTCCGCTGCTCCAGTGTTTCATGGAGTGGTGTGGAGGTCACTAATCAATGTAAGTCTATGAGAGGCTCGTTCTGACCATGTTCTGGCTTCGTTCTCACCTCATTCTGGCCTCGAACTGGCTCTCATAGACTTACATTGAGCGCTTGTGACGTAGCTTCTAACTTCCGGACAGTTGGAAGCAGCACTCACAGGATGGATCCGCCGGTGAATATACCAGATGATAAGAATGTGACCAATGATGGTCACAGTATGATCATTATACTGTGTAGAGGGGAACTGTGAGCTGATCATACTGTATGGAGGGGAGCAGTGGGAACATCACACGATGCATAGGGAAATTGTGGAATCATCATACGGTGTATAGGGGACCTGTGGGGGCATTATACTGTGTATAGGCAATCTGTGGGCCCACCATAATGTGTATAGTGGAGATGTACATGGGGGAACTTAGGGGATATGATTAAGTATTGTGACCATCAAAGTTGCATATGGGGTATTATTACTTTCAGGGACAAAATGTGTATGGCACTATCACAGGGCATTAATATTTTCTAGGGAGGAATTTTACTATTTAGAGTGCACAAAGGAGTCGTTATTACTATGTAATGGCACAGTGGCGACATTATTATGTGGGGCGGTAAGAGGAGCCATTATTGTACTACACAGCAGGTGCTGTAAGACACATACGGCAGCAGTGGCTCAGTATTGGGGTATCAGCAGGATGAGAAGTTTTGTGCAGGTTAGGGATAGCTATGGACGATGCTGGAAATGAGAGAAGTCAGATGTGGCTTTGTTGTACTCTCTGCAGACGAGTCCTGGCCGGAGAAGTTGTCATGTCGGTCTGGGCCAGATGGAAAAGATGAGAAAAGTGAACATTTCCATCAAAAAGAACGTCAGCTGTAAGCCACCATATATAACTGTGATCTATTATATGGTCTGCAGGATTGGTATCTACCACTATATGGCCCCCATATAGTAAAATCTGTCTTCGTTTTCGTATATAGATTTATTTTGAATCACAGCGCGGTCATCTGGTGATGTTCCCCTATACTCACAAAGGTGCACTACGTAGGCGGAGTCAGGATTACCTGGTTAGGGGCACACTTAGATTTTTCACCCCCCCCATAGCTGAAACCCTAGCTATGCCTCTGACTGCAATGGATCACTGGATCACTGGTTCATGCAGCTATACATGAACACCTGAGCCTTACACTATGGCCGGTCCGAATAACTAAAGCAATTGTTACCATCCACCTCTCGTGTCTCCCCTTTTCCTCATAGTTTGTAAGCTTGCGAGCAGCAGGGCCCTCACTCCTCTTGGTATCTGTTTTGAACTGTGATTTCTGTTATGCTGTAATGTCTATTGTCTGTACAAGTCCCCTCTATAATTTGTAAAGCGCTGCGGAATATGTTGGCGCTATATAAATAAATAAATTATTATTATAAATTATTATAATGGATACTGTACTGCTGCTGCCAGGACTGTCTGAGCTGGCCCCACACTGCCAGACATAGCCTTGCCTGTCCCATCCTTGTCCACTGTATTATAAAGCTATACTGTACAATGCTGGGAACCGTACCCTCTACAAGGTGCACAAACAGAAAACTGCTCCCAAAGTTGAGAAAAATATATAAAGGCTTAGTGACAGGCCATTGCTTCCTCACTCTGAAAACAGCTAGCCTGTTCCAACTGCCTAAATAAAAGGAACATTTTTGTCAACCAGATAAAAAGCCATTGGCATTGATTAGTTCTATAAAATCCTAGGAGACATCAGAGTTATACATATGTTTTTCAGGCAGTTAGAGACCTTGCAATATTGCAAATAGCTGCAAAGATTTACAAAGATGGCAAATTCAAATATTTAAAGATTCTTAATACCTGCAATAGAAAGTACAGAAAAAATGAACCATATGTTCACCTATGTGGCCATCTATCCATCCATTACCATCTCTGTATATTCTGGTGGCTTCATATTGCAGCAGCCATGGTTTGTAAAATTGAGAACTAACATATAAAAACTATGAGAGCACTATGTAATATAAAGAAATTAGGAGGAGACAAATCATTGAATTTTAAACATATTTTATTAAATACAATCTCTATTTCTACCTAAAGCCATTGGTCCAGAAGAAGGCAAAAAACCTGGACACATTGAGCCAATCTGTGTCACAGGGAAAAAATTCCTTCTCGACCCCGAGAAAAGGCAATCAGTTCAAGAACCCTGGACCAAGGCCATACTACAACTAACTGATGTATATCTATAGCAATGATGTTAAGTGTAGTTTCCTGAAACCAGATGTTCTTGATTATATCCTAGTAGCACGCCACACATCTTCTTCACCGATGGGAGGTCATAGCGTGGTTACATTCATCTTCACTGCAAAAAGAGAGAACAAACACTGCCCCCTACAAACACTGCCCCCCACAAACACAGCCCCCTACAAACACTGCCCCCTACAAACACTAAACCCCACAAACATTACATCCTAGGTTACAGACTTAGTACCATTATACCATAACAGATTCCTTAAGTGACATAAATCAACTGGTCAGTAATGGAACCAGTATTGGGATTTTTTCCTGTAGCTCTGCAGATGTGGTAAACCTCAATGTCATTTCTGAGTACATCAGAAGGCATCAAATATAATGTACAGCAGGGGTGTCAAACTGCATTCCTCGAGGGCTGCAAACAGGTCATGTTTTCAGGATTTCCTTGTACTGCACAGGTGATAATTTAATCACCTACACAAATAATGAGTTGGTGATTAAATTATCACCTGTGCAGTACAAGGAAATCCTGAAAACATGACCTGTTTGCAGCCCCCAAGGAATGCAGTTTGACACCCCTGATGTACAGGCATATGAAACGATTAAGACTAAACAATCTCATGGATAATGTTATGTTCTTCAGTCTTCATTCCAGCATCCAGATACTGTCCCTGGAAAGAAAAAGTAATAAGTGTCATGCATTGGCCTAGAAATCTGAAGGCTACTGTAAAAAGAAATGATGTATTTTGATTGTTTGAGTTTATTACATGTGCTCCATGGTATTTAAACTAGATTGTTACTAGGTTCCCTGTTATTTGCACATAAGTGAGAACATAATGTATAATATATAACAGTCCCCTATATGCAAAGTCGTTCGTGTACTCCACATTTATCAAATGCCTTACCTTAATGGTATAGTTGGGGCACATTACGCTAGTTAAACTTTTTAAGCATGTTAGAACACTTCCCAATGTTAGATGAGAGCAATGTATCAAGTGTTACAATTCACAGCAAATATTGTTAAGCAAATAGAAATGTTTTATGCATATTAAAAATTATTGCAATCTAAATGTAGTTATTCTAGCCATTAACTGTCTAGAATATGTGACTCATGCAGATGTGCATCATACATATATTATACTTCATGTCAAAAGTACTATGTCCCCTTCATGTTATTTTTATGTTTTAACATATACAGTTAAAATAGTTTAATACATGAAACATTGAAAAAGGCTTATAAGGCAGTGAAACTTGCAATTTGCTAAAAAAAAATATGGCACAAATACAATATACAGTCATGGACAAAAATTTTGAGAATGAGACAAATATTAATTTTTCCAAGGTCTACTGCTTCATTTTTTCTAATGGCAATTTGCATATACTCCTGGATGTCAGAGTGATCAGCTTAACAGCAATTACTGTACTTGCAAAGTCAATATTTGCCCAGAAAATTAACTTTAACCCCCAAAACACATTTTAACATCATTGCAGTCCTGCCTGGAAACACGTGCAGCCATCATTGCACTGCACAAAAATGGCCTAACAGGGAAGAGTATCACAGCTACAAAGATTGCATCTCAGTCAACAATCTATCGCTTCATCAAGAACTTCAAGGAGAGAGCTTCCATTGTTGTCAAAAAGGCTCCAGGGCGCCCAAGAAAGACCAGCAAGCGCCAGGACCGTATCTTAAAACTGTTTCAGCTGCGGGATCGGACTACCAGCAGTGCCGAGCTTGCTCAGGAATGGCAGCAGGCTGGTGTGAGTGCTTCTGCATGCACTGTGAGGCGGAGACTCTTTGAGCAAGGCCTGGTTTCAAGGAGGGCAGCAAAAAAGCCACTTCTCTCCAGAAGAAACATCAGGGACCGACTGATATTCTGCAAAAGGTACAGAGAGTGGACTGCTGAGGACTGGGGCAAAGTCATTTTCTCTGATGAATCCCCTTTTCGATTGTTTGGGACATCTGGAAAACAGCTTATTTGGAGAAGAAGAGGTGAGCGATACCACAAGTCTTGTCTCATGCCAACTGTAAAGCATCCTGAAACCATTCATGTGTGGGGTTGCTTCTCAGCCAAGGGAATCGGCTCACTCACAGTCTTGCCATGAATAAAGAATGGTACCAGAATGTCCTCCAAGAGCAACTTCTCCCAACGGTGCAAGAGCAGTTTGGCGCCCAACAATGCCTTTTCCAGCATGATGGAGCACCTTGCCATAAAGCAAAGGTGATAACTAAATGGCTCATGGAACAAAACATAGAGATTTTGGGTCCATGGCCTGGAAACTCCCCAGATCTTAATCCCATTGAGAACTTGTGGTCAATCATCAAGAGACGGGTGGACAAACAAAAACCAACAAATTCTGGCAAAATGCAAGCATTGATTATGCAAGAATGGACTGCTATCAGTCAGGATTTGGTCCAGAAGTTGAGTGAGAGCATGCCAGGGAGAATTGCAGAGGTCTTGAAGAAGAAGGGTCAACACTGCAAATATTGACTTGCTGCATTAACTCATTCTAACTGTCAATATAACCTATTGGTACTCATAATATGATTGCAATTATATTTCTGTATGTGATATAAACATCAGACAAACACTAATAAAAACCAGAGGGCAGCAGATCATGTGAAAATATAATTTTGGTGTCATTCTCAACAATTTTGGCCATGACTGTATATCCATAATGTATTTATACAATGCTCTCATTCATGTGGTGAAATAATGGCAGCTTTTCACCCCAATAACTGTCTGTACCAACCACAATTACCACTTGAAGTGTCAATGACTGAACAAGCCACTGTGGTGTCTCCATCCTAGTTGCCATCTTTGTGCTGACCTCTCTGATAACCCCATGGGTCACCTCACATTTGCAGCATGGAACTCTGAGTGTTCAACATTCCACCTTATGACCTCACTTCAAACCTTCATATCCAAAGTCTAGAGATTATGACAGCAGACTAACGAAATGTAGTACTTTACAACCATAGACTTGGAGGGTAGACGTCCATGTTGGTACAAGGTTCACTATCTGAACACCCTGTAATGTTTCTAATCTACCTGTATCCTTGATCCTGGCATCCTGGCTCCTCGATGTCTTCATCTGCATCTCCTAAAATGAGAATCTGTGTCGTTTATTCTGGGTCCTACTTCTCCTTGTCTACACCGCAATGCTAGGTCCTCTTTCCTCCTTGTCTTCACCTTCTGAAATGAGAATCAGTATGAAAAGACGAAACGAAATTTAATTGGCACAATCCAATCTGGTAATATATAATATTATTTATTACTGGATTGGATTTTCCCAAATAAATTTCCTTTCTCCTTATCATCATGGCTGTTATCACCAGCGGATATGGCACCCTCCAGGTGAACTCATACTAAAGAAATGAAGTCATCAATATTGTGAGCTTCGCTTACCCTTCCCCTCTTTCCCTCCTTGAGAATGAGTATGCTCGATCCTGGGACCTCCGTTTCCTCGTCTTCACCTCCTGAAAAGAGAATCTGTATCTCGATCCTGGTTCCTCCTTCACCTCGTCTTCACCTCCTGAAAAGAGAATCTGTATCTCGATCCTGGTTCCTCCTTCTCCTCGTTTTCACCTCCTGAAAAGAGAATCTGTATCCTCGATCCTGGGTCCTCCGTTTCCTCATCTTCACCTCCTGAAAAGAGAATTTGTATCCTCGATCCTGGGTCCTCCGTTTCCTCATCTTCACCTCCTGAAAAGAGAATCTGTATCCTCGATCCTGAGTCCTCCGCTTCCTCGTCTTCACCGCCTGAAAACAAAATCTGTATCCTCGATCCTGGGTCCTCCTTCTCCTCGTCTTCACCTCCTGAAAAGAGAATCTGTATCCTCGATCCTGGGTCCTCCTTCTCCTCGTCTTCACCTCCTGAAAAGAGAATCTGTATGCTCGATCGTGGGTCCTCCGCTTCCTCATCTTCACCGCCTGAAAAGAGAATCTGTATCCTCGATCCTGGGTCCTCCATCTCCTCGTCTTCACCTCCTGAAAAGAGAATCTGTATCCTCAATCCTGGGTCCTCCTTCTCCTTGTCTTCACCGCCTGAAAAGAGAATCTGTATCCTCGATCCTGGGTCCTCCATCTCCTCGTCTTCACCTCCTGAAAAGAGAATCTGTATCCTCAATCCTGGGTCCTCCTTCTCCTCGTCTTCACCGCCTGAAAAGAGAATCTGTATCCTCGATCCTTGGTCCTCCGTTTCCTCGTCTTCACCTCCTGAAAAGAGAATCTGTATCCTCGATCCTGGGTCCTCCTTCTCCTCGTCTTCACCTCCTGAAAAGAGAATCTGTATGCTCGATCGTGGGTCCTCCGCTTCCTCGTCTTCACCGCCTGAAAAGAGAATCTGTATCCTCGATCCTGGGTCCTCCTTCTCCTCGTCTTCACCTCCTGAAAAGAGAATCTGCATCCTCGATCCTGGGTCCTCCGTTTCCTCGTCTTCACCTCCTGAAAAGAGAATCTGTATCTCGATCCTGGTTCCACCTTCTCCTCGTCTTCACCTCCTGAAAAGAGAATCTGTATCCTCAATCCTGGGTCCTCCGTTTCCTCATCTTCACCTCCTGAAAAGAGAATCTGTATCCTCGATCCTGGGTCCTCCGTTTCCTCATCTTCACCTCCTGAAAAGAGAATTTGTATCCTCAATCCTGGGTCCTCCGTTTCCTCATCTTCACCTCCTGAAAAGAGAATCTGCATCCTCGATCCTGGGTCCTCCGTTTCCTCGTCTTCACCTCCTGAAAAGAGAATCTGTATCTCGATCCTGGTTCCACCTTCTCCTCGTCTTCACCTCCTGAAAAGAGAATCTGCATCCTCGATCCTGGGTCCTCCGTTTCCTCGTCTTCACCTCCTGAAAAGAGAATCTGTATCCTCGATCCTGGGTCCTCCGTTTCCTCATCTTCACCTCCTGAAAAGAGAATTTGTATCCTCAATCCTGGGTCCTCCGTTTCCTCATCTTCACCACCTGAAAAGAGAATCTGTATCCTCGATCCTGGGTCCTCCGCTTCCTCGTCTTCACCTCCTGAAAAGAGAATCTGTATCCTCAATCCTGGGTCCTCCTTCTCCTCGTCTTCACCGCCTGAAAAGAGAATCTGTATCCTCGATCCTTGGTCCTCCGTTTCCTCGTCTTCACCTCCTGAAAAGAGAATCTGTATCCTCGATCCTGGGTCCTCCTTCTCCTCGTCTTCACCTCCTGAAAAGAGAATCTGTATGCTCGATCGTGGGTCCTCCGCTTCCTCATCTTCACCGCCTGAAAAGAGAATCTGTATCCTCGATCCTGGGTCCTCCATCTCCTCGTCTTCACCTCCTGAAAAGAGAATCTGTATCCTCAATCCTGGGTCCTCCTTCTCCTCGTCTTCACCGCCTGAAAAGAGAATCTGTATCCTCGATCCTGGGTCCTCCATCTCCTCGTCTTCACCTCCTCAAAAGAGAATCTGTATCCTCAATCCTGGGTCCTCCGTTTCCTCGTCTTCACCTCCTGAAAAGAGAATCTGTATCCTCGATCCTGGGTCCTCCTTCTCCTCGTCTTCACCTCCTGAAAAGAGAATCTGTATGCTCGATCGTGGGTCCTCCGCTTCCTCGTCTTCACCGCCTGAAAAGAGAATCTGTATCCTCGATCCTGGGTCCTCCTTCTCCTCGTCTTCACCTCCTGAAAAGAGAATCTGCATCCTCGATCCTGGGTCCTCCGTTTCCTCGTCTTCACCTCCTGAAAAGAGAATCTGTATCTCGATCCTGGTTCCACCTTCTCCTCGTCTTCACCTCCTGAAAAGAGAATCTGTATCCTCAATCCTGGGTCCTCCGTTTCCTCATCTTCACCTCCTGAAAAGAGAATCTGTATCCTCAATCCTGGGTCCTCCGTTTCCTCGTCTTCACCTTCTGAAAAGAGAATCCGTATCCTCGATCTTGGGTCCTCCTTCTCGTTTTCATCTCCTGAAAAGAGAATCTGTATCCTCGATCCTTGGACCTCTGTTCTCATTGTCTTCACCTTCTGAAATGAGCATTTTCCCCGGAACCCCAGTTTACACAGACTACAATCATTATGACATCACGTTGTTAGGTAACAATGGCTGTCTGTATCACATGATGTCACAAAAATGACCATGCGTGACATCTGCTGGCATTAACATCGATAGCAAGTAGCTATACTATGGCAGAGCACATTGGTTAGTATGTCCATACTTTCCACCCTTTGATAGCACAGTTTGTGTCCAGCACATGGCAGTGACTTCATGTGCTGCTTAAAGGGAACCTGTCAGCAGGATTGTGCACAATAACCTACAGACAGTGTCAGGTCGGCGCCGTTATACTGAATAAAATGATATCTGGCTGGATGAAATCCATCTTATGGTTGTTTCTTAATCTTTATTTTCAGTTTGTAGTTAATGATATGCTCGTGCCCTAAGTCGGGGCTGGTGTATGTGGTGCTCTGATAATATATTCATAATGCAGACTGCTGACCCCTCACTGACCTGCCGCCTTTTGTGCCTTATGAATACCTAACTTACTAATACCTAACATGCTGCCTATGGGATCTGATTTATGCTTCCTGTGGGATTTGATTCAAACTGCCTGTGGGATCTGATTCATGCTGCCCAGGGGATCTGATACATGCTGCCTGTGGGATCTGATTCATGCTGCCTGTGGGATCTGATATGTGCTACCTGTGGAATCTGATTCATGCTGCCTGTGGGATCTGATTCTTGCCGCCCAGGGGATTTGAGTTCATGCTGACTGTGGGATCTGATTCATATTGTCTGTGAGATGCAGAGGCGTAGCTAGAGCTTTTGCCGCCCGGGGCTGTTCCCGAGTTTGGCGCCCCCCCCCCCCCCAGCTCAATACACACAAAGGTTACCAAAAATGGTTTTCCTGTTTTGTAGAACTTAAACTGGGCCTAATGGTGTCACCCCCACATGCCAAACCTGTGACTTAATACCACCACACCATGACCAGACCACATAGTGACCGAATAATACTACATACAAGGGACAAATACCACAACACCATTTCCAGACCACATATTACCACCACATAGTGACTGAATACTACAATACTGATCAGTAATAAAAAAAAAAAAACACAATACTATCACCATAAGTGCCAGTATTCACAGGAGATCTGTACTTAGTATGCAGTGTCTGTGTAGAGGTAATACAGAGATCACTGGTGGTATTATACACAGGAACTCTGTATATAATGTATAGGTAATACAGTGATCACTGGTGACATTGTACACAGGACCGCTGTATATAGTATACAGTGTATAGTGTCAGTGTATAGGTAACTGTTGTGAATTCTGTAGCTGAATTCACTTCTGTGGTCACAAGTGGTATTGCAGTCTCTGGGCTTCCTCCCTCAGGTGTTTTGGTGAGCTCGTTGGCTGCCTTGCTATTTAGCTCCACCTGAGTCTGTCTTCCTTGCTCCTTGTCAATGTTCCAGTGTTGGATCTGAGCTACTGCATCTTTCCTTGGGCCTGCTGCTCTGCTAGATAAGTGCTTCTAGTTTGTTTTCTGTTTTTTCTGTCCAGCTTGCTATTAACTTTTGCTGGAAGCTCTGAGAAGCAAAGGAGTGCACCGCCGTGCTGTTAGTTCGGCACGGTGGGTCTTTTTGCCCCTTTGCGTGGTTTTCGTTTTAGGGTTTTTTGTAGACTGCATAGTTCTCTTTGCTATCCTCGCTCTGTCTAGAATATCGGGCCTCACTTTGCTGAATCTATTTCATTCCTACGTTTGTCTTTTCATCTTGCTAACAGTCATTATATGTGGGGGGCTGCCTATTCCTTTGGGGTATTTCTCTGAGGTAAGTCAGGCTTGTATTTCTATCTTCAGGCTAGTCAGCTCCTCAGGCAGTGTCGAGTTGCATAGGTAGTGATAGGCGCAATCCACTGCTGCTTATAGTTGTGTGAGGATAGATCAGGTACTGCAGTCTACAGAGATTCCACGTCTCAGAGCTCGTCCTATTGTTTTTGGTTATTGCTAGATCTCTGTATGTGCGCTGATTACTGCACGCTGTGTTGCCTGATTGCCAGCCATAACAGGTAACACTGACTCACCAGTGACGTCTCTAGGTGAAGTCCTTCATCTTTCATCCAGCACAGACCGCCATCATTCCTTCCTGCCAGGACTCGTCTCTGCAGGAAATAACACAGTTATCTCGAGCTCCGCTTGCAGAACACATTACTTAATTTTTCACAACTTCTACATTACACCACATGAAGACAAAAAGGCGATATAGTGTCACTCTGCACAATAACAGTACCGCCCCCCCATTTAAAACAGTATACTCAAAAAATAAAATAAATACATCACTGCAGTAATAATATCCCTTAATTAGCCCCTATGGTAACACTATTCCCTACCCTGGCCCCGTTTATCTCATTCCTGGCTCCAGCCATATGTTCTCGTATCCTGCACTCATGACTATCCATTCTACCCCATATGATCTCCCCATCCTGCCCCACCAGCCTCCATCGTATCCGTCCTGCCCCATGATCCAATCCTGCCCCATGTCTCCAATCATGCCCCAAGTCCTGCCCCCAGTGTGTCCAGCAATCTGCCCCAGTGTGTCCAGCATATTACCCCCATGTTGTCCAGCAATCTGCCCCAGTGTGTCCAGCATATTACCCCCAGTGTGTCCAGCAATCTGCCCCAGTGTCCAGCATTGCCCCAGTGTGTCCAGCAATCTGCCCCAGTGTCCAGCATTGCCCCAGTGTGTCCAGCAGTCTGCCCCAGTGTGTCCAGCATATTACCCCCAGTGTGTCCAGCATATTACCCCCAGTGTGTCCACCATATTACCCCCAGTGTGTCCAGCATATTACCCCCAGTGTGTCCAGCATATTACCCCCAGTGTGTCCAGCAATCTGCCCCAGTGTGTCCAGCAATCTGCCCCATGGTCTCCTGTATTGCCCCAGTGTGTCCAGCATTCTGCCCCATGGTCTCCAGTATTGCCCCATTGTGTCCAGCATTCTGCCCCATGGTCTTCAGTATTGCCCCAGTGTGTCCAGCAATCTGCCCCATGGTCTCCAGTATTGCCCCGGTGTGTCCAGCATTCTGCCCCATGGTCTCCAGTATTGCCCCAGTGTGTCCAGCATTCTGCCCCATGGTCTCCAGTATTGCCCCAGTGTGTCCAGCAATCTGCCCCATGGTCTCCAGTATTGCCCCGGTGTGTCCAGCAATCTGCCCCATGGTCTCCAGTATTGCCCCAGTGTGTCCAGCAATCTGCCCCATGGTCTCCAGTATTGCCCCAGTGTGTCCAGCAATCTGCCCCATGGTCTCCAGTATTGCCCCAGTGTGTCCAGCAATCTGCCCCATGGTCTCCAGTATTGCCCCAGTGTGTCCAGCAATCTGCCCCATGGTCTCCAGTATTGCCCCGGTGTGTCCAGCAATCTGCCCCATGGTCTCCAGTATTGCCCCGGTGTGTCCAGCAATCTGCCCAATGGTCTCCAGCATTGCCCCCAGAGTCAGACATAAAGAAAAAAAAAAAAAAGTAAAATCCTCACCTCTCCCGTTCCTAGCGCAGGTCCGGTGCAGTCAGCGTCTCTCCGGCTCTGCGACGCTCAGGACAGAGAGGCTGAGCGGCGCGCACAGTAGTGACGTCATCGCGCCCTCTGCTCTGAGACGTCGCAGAGTCAGAGGACGCTGTAGCTGCCGGCGCCGCAGGAACCAGGAGAGGTGAGTATAGAGCGGGGGGCGGGGGCCCAGGGGCGGGGGGAGCCTGGTCGTGGCGGCGGACGGCGCCGCCCGAAGATTTAAAGGGGCGTCTTTTTTTTTTTTTTCTTTCTCCTGCAGCGCCGGCCGCCCGCCGCATTGTGCCGCCCGGGGTGGACCGCCCCCCCCGCACCCCCTTTCCTACGCCACTGGTGAGATGGATCTGATTCATATTGTCTGTGGGATCTGATTCATATTGTTTGTGGGATCTGATTCATGCTGCCTGTGGCACCTGATTCATGCTGCCTGTGGGATCTGATTCAAATTGTCTGTGGGATCTGATTCATGCTGCCTGTGGGATCTGAATCATATTGTCTGTGGGATATGATTCATGCTGCCTGTGGGATCTGATTCATAGTGTTTGTTGGATCTGATTCATGCTTCCTGTGGGATTTGATTCACACTGCCTGTGGGATCTGATTCATGCCTCCCAGGGGATCTGATACATGCTGCCTGTGGGATCTGATTCATGCTGCCTGTGTGATCCGATTCATGCTGTCTGTGGGATCTGATTCATGCTGCCTGTGGGATCAGATTTATGCTGCGCTGCCTGTGGGATTTGCCGCCCAGGAGATCTGATTCATGCCTCCCAGGGGATCTGATTCATACTGGCTGTGGGATCTGATACATTCTGTCTTTGGGATATGAGTTCATGCTGACTGTGGGATCTGGTTCATATTGTCTGTGGGATCTGATGCATATAGTCTGTTGGATCTGATTGATGCTGCTTTTGGGATCTGATTCATGCTGCCTGTGGGATCTGATTTATATTGTCTCTGGGATATGATTCATGCTGCCTGTGGGATCTGATTCATAGTGTCTGTGGGATCTGATTCATATTGCCTGTGGGATCTGATCCATTCTGTCTGTGGGATCTGATTCATATTGTCTGTGAGATCTAATTGATCCTGTCTGTGCGATCTGATTCATACTGTCTGTGGGATCTGATTCATATTGTCTGTGGGATCTGATCCATACTGTCTGTGGGATCTGATTCATGCTGTCTGTGGGATCGATCTGATTCATACTGTCTGTGGGATCTGATTAATTCTTTCCGTGGTTCAGCAGCATGAATTTGATGACAGACTCCATTTAATACTTCACCCCCAGCAGCGTGTTTATAGAATAGTGAAGGAGGATTTAATGCATCAAAAATATTACCGATGTCTCCACAAAATGGTGGAGCTAATGGTGACCAGTTCAGGGTTAGTCCTTGAGAGAAGGAGAGATGTTGTGTGACATTGCCGCTGTCCTCCGCTCTTTGTTATATAATAGGCATCAAATTCCAGACGCCTCAGAAGCAAAAAAATTAGAATTTCCTGAGGGAACGAGTGGTCACAGTGGAGTCTCTGTCCCGGTGTTTGGTAGGATAATGCCCTGTGGGGCCTGGTCACTATGTATCTAAGTTTTCTAGCATAAATACATTGGAAGCCATGTTGTACGGGGTCGCCTTGTTTATGAAGCCCCTGCATCCCCTTTTCTGATCCTTCCCAGCCATTAACTCATTGCCCCTGTGCCAGGTCTGTTTCACGGCTGCAGTGGACATTAGCGCGCTCTATATGGAGACAGACGAAACCAAAACAGCACAAATTCCAGCTCCAATTTTCATCGAACCTGCTGTGTGTGCAGTGCCATATTCATTGTGACAAATTTTATCCTCACTGGACGGTTGTGGTCAGGCGTGGGGTGATGTGATACACAGGTCTGTCACATATGCCATTTCTTAGCTCTGTCTTCAGTCTTTTTTTTCCCCTAGACATTAGAGTGCTTCAGGACACAGCTGTGGACATGGCTATTCAGGCTCTGTGCTCCTCAATGGATAATCTCGTTGTAAATGTACAAAAGATTCAAGATACTATTGATCAGAAATCGATGCTAGAACCAAGAATTCCGATTCCTGATTTGTTTTTTGGTGACAGAACTAAGTTCCTGAGCTTCAGAAATAATTGTAAGCTATTTTTGGCCTTGAAACCTCATTCTTCTGGTAATCCTATTCAACAGGTTTTGATTATTATTTCTTTTTTGCGCGGCGACCCACAGGACTGGGCGTTTTCTCTTGCACCAGGAGATTCTGCATTGAGTAATGTTGATGCATTTTTCCAGGCGCTGGGATTGCTTTACGATGAGCCTAATTCAGTGGATCAGGCTGAGAAAAATCTGCTGGCTTTATGCCAGGGTCAGGATGATGTAGAAGTATATTGTCAGAAATTTAGGAAGTGGTCAGTACTCACTCTGTGGAATGAATCTGCACTAGCGGCTTTGTTCAGAAAGGGTCTCTCTGAAGCTCTTAAGGATGTAATGGTGGGATTTCCTATGCCTGCTGGTTTGAATGAGTCTATGTCCTTGGCCATTCAGATCGGTCGTCGCTTGCGCGAGCGTAAATCTGTGCACCATCTGGCGGTATTGTCTGAGAGTAAACCTGAGCCTATGCAGTGCGACAGGACTATGACTAAAGTAGAACGGCAAGAACACAGACGTCTGAACAGACTGTGTTTCTATTGTGGTGATTCTACTCATGCTATTTCTAATTGTCCTAAACGCACTAGGCGGTTCGATAGCTCTGCCGTTATTGGTACTGTACAGTCCAAATTCCTTTTGTCCATTACCTTAATGTGCTCTTTGTCATCGTATTCTGTCATGGCGTTTGTGGATTCAGGCGCTGCCCTGAATCTGATGGATTTGGATTATGCTAAACGTTGTGGATTTTTCTTGGAGCCTTGCGGTGTCCTATTCCGTTGAGAGGAATTGATGCTACACCTTTGGCCAAGAATAAGCCTCAGTACTGGGCCCAGCTGACCATGTGCATTGCTCCTGCACATCAGGAAGTTATTCGCTTTCTGGTACTGCATAATTTGCATGATGTGGTCGTGTTGGGGTTGCCATGGCTACAAACCCATAATCCAGTATTGGATTGGAACTCTATGTCGGTAACCAGCTGGGGTTGTCAGGGAGTACATGGTGATGTTCCATTTTTGTCTATTTCGTCATCCATTCCTTCTGACATCCCAGAGTTCTTGTCGGACTTTCAGGATGTATTTGAAGAGTCCAAGTCTGATGCCCTACCTCCGCATAGGAATTGTGATTGTGCTATCGATTTGATTCCTGGTAGTAAATTCCCTAAGGGTCGTTTATTTAATTTGTCCGTACCTGAACACACCGCTATGCGCAGTTATGTGAAGGAGTCCCTGGAGAAGGGACATATTCGCCCATCGTCGTCACCATTGGGAGCAGGGTTCTTTTTTGTAGCCAAGAAGGATGGTTCGCTAAGACCGTGTATTGATTACCGCCTTCTTAATAAGATCACTGTTAAGTTTCAGTATCCCTTGCCATTGATTTCTGACTTGTTTGCTCGGATTAAGGGGGCTAGTTGGTTTACTAAGATTGATCTTCGTGGTGCGTATAATCTGGTGAGAATCAGGCAGGGAGATGAATGGAAAACGGCATTTAATACGCCCGAGGGTCATTTTGAGTATCTGGTGATGCCGTTCGGACTTGCCAATGCTCCATCTGTTTTTCAGTCTTTTATGCATGACATTTTCCGTGAGTATCTGGATAAATTCTTGATTGTTTACTTGGATGACATTTTGATCTTCTCAGATGATTGGGAGTCTCATGTGAAGCAAGTCAGAATGGTTTTCCAGGTACTGCGTGCTAATTCCTTGTTCGTGAAGGGATCAAAGTGTCTCTTCGGTGTGCAGAAAGTTTCATTTTTGGGGTTCATCTTTTCCCCTTCTACTATCGAGATGGATCCGGTTAAGGTTCAGGCCATCCAGGATTGGACTCAGCCGACATCTTTAAAAAGTCTGCAGAAATTCCTGGGCTTTGCTAATTTTTATCGTCGCTTCATCTGTAATTTTTCTAGCATTGCCAGACCATTGACCGATTTGACCAAGAAGGGTGCCGATTTGGTTAATTGGTCTTCTGCTGCCGTGGAAGCTTTTCAGGAGTTGAAGCGTCGTTTTTGCTGTGCCCCTGTGTTGTGTCAACCTGATGTTTCTCTTCCGTTCCAGGTCGAGGTTGATGCTTCTGAGATTGGTGCAGGGGCGGTTTTGTCACAGAGAGGTTCTGGTTGCTCAGTGTTCAAACCATGTGCTTTCTTTTCCAGGAAATTTTCTGCTGCTGAGCGTAATTATGATGTGGGCAACCGAGAGTTGCTGGCCATGAAGTGGGCATTCGAGGAGTGGCGTCATTGGCTTGAGGGTGCTAAGCATCGCGTGGTGGTTTTGACTGATCATAAGAACCTTACTTATCTTGAGTCTGCCAAGCGCTTGAATCCTAGACAGGCCCGTTGGTCGTTATTTTTTGCTCGTTTTGATTTTGTGATTTCATACCTTCCGGGCTCTAAAAATGTGAAGGCGGATGTTCTGTCTAGGAGTTTTGTGCCCGACTCTCCGGGGTTATCTGAGCCGGCGAGTATCCTCAAGGAAGGAGTCATTGTGTCTGCCATCTCCCCTGATTTGCGGAGAGTGTTGCAGAAATTTCAGGCTAATAAACCTGATCGTTGTCCGGCCGAGAAACTGTTCGTCCCTGATAGGTGGACTAGTAAAGTTATCTCTGAACTTCATTGTTCGGTGCTGGCCGGTCATCCAGGAATCTTTGGTACCAGGGAGTTGGTTGCTAGATCCTTCTGGTGGCCATCTCTGTCGCGGGATGTGCGTGCTTTTGTGCAGTCCTGTGGAATTTGTGCTAGGGCTAAGCCCTGCTGTTCACGTGCCAGTGGGTTGCTTTTGCCCTTGCCGGTCCCGAAGAGGCCTTGGACACATATTTCGATGGATTTCATTTCTGACCTTCCCGTTTCTCAAAAGATGTCAGTCATTTGGGTGGTCTGTGATCGCTTTTCTAAAATGGTCCATCTGGTGCCCTTGGTTAAATTGCCTTCCTCCTCTGATTTGGTGCCTTTGTTCTTCCAGCATGTGGTTCGTTTACATGGCATTCCTGAGAATATTGTTTCTGACAGAGGTTCCCAGTTTGTCTCGAGGTTCTGGCGAGCCTTTTGTGGTAGGATGGGCATTGACCTATCTTTCTCCTCGGCCTTCCATCCTCAGACTAATGGCCAGACCGAACTAACCAATCAGACCTTGGAAACATATCTGAGATGTTTTGTTTCCGCTGACCAGGATGATTGGGTGTCATTTTTGCCGTTGGCTGAGTTCGCCCTTAATAATCGGGCCAGCTCGGCTACCTTGGTCTCTCCATTTTTCTGCAATTCTGGGTTCCATCCTCGTTTCTCTTCAGGACAGGTTGAGTCTTCGGACTGTCCTGGTGTGGATTCTGTGGTGGACAGGTTGCAGCAGATCTGGACTCAGGTAGTGGACAATTTGACCTTGTCCCAGGAGAAGGCTCAGCTTTTCGCTAATCGCAGACGCCGTGTGGGACCCCGACTTCGTGTTGGGGATCTGGTTTGGTTATCTTCTCGTCATATTCCTATGAAGGTTTCCTCTCCTAAATTTAAACCTCGTTTTATTGGTCCGTATAGGATTTCTGAGATTCTCAATCCGGTGTCTTTTCGTCTGATCCTCCCAGACTCCTTTTCCATACATAATGTATCCATAGGTCGTTGTTGAGGAGATACGTGGCACCTATGGTTCCATCTGTGGAGCCTCCTGCCCCTGTTTTGGTGGAGGGGGAATTGGAGTATATTGTGGAGAAGATTTTGGATTCTCGTGTCTCTAGACGGAAACTCCAGTATCTGGTCAAATGGAAGGGTTATGCTCAGGAAGATAATTCCTGGGTTTTTGCCTCTGATGTCCATGCCCCAGATCTTGTTCGTGCCTTTCATGTGGCTCATCCTGGTCGGCCTGGGGGTTCTGGTGAGGGTTCGGTGACCCCTCCTCAAGGGGGGGGTACTGTTGTGAATTCTGTAGCTGAATTCACTTCTGTGGTCACAAGTGGTATTGCAGTCTCTGGGCTTCCTCCCTCAGGTGTTTTGGTGAGCTCGTTGGCTGCCTTGCTATTTAGCTCCACCTGAGTCTGTCTTCCTTGCTCCTTGTCAATGTTCCAGTGTTGGATCTGAGCTACTGCATCTTTCCTTGGGCCTGCTGCTCTGCTAGATAAGTGCTTCTAGTTTGTTTTCTGTTTTTTTCTGTCCAGCTTGCTATTAACTTTTGCTGGAAGCTCTGAGAAGCAAAGGAGTGCACCGCCGTGCTGTTAGTTCGGCACGGTGGGTCTTTTTGCCCCTTTGCGTGGTTTTCGTTTTAGGGTTTTTTGTAGACTGCATAGTTCTCTTTGCTATCCTCGCTCTGTCTAGAATATCGGGCCTCACTTTGCTGAATCTATTTCATTCCTACGTTTGTCTTTTCATCTTGCTAACAGTCATTATATGTGGGGGGCTGCCTATTCCTTTGGGGTATTTCTCTGAGGTAAGTCAGGCTTGTATTTCTATCTTCAGGCTAGTCAGCTCCTCAGGCAGTGTCGAGTTGCATAGGTAGTGATAGGCGCAATCCA
Organism: Ranitomeya imitator; assembly: GCF_032444005.1. Classification (NCBI taxonomy): domain Eukaryota; kingdom Metazoa; phylum Chordata; class Amphibia; order Anura; family Dendrobatidae; genus Ranitomeya; species Ranitomeya imitator. Next base: position 96,068,690 of record NC_091286.1, read on the forward strand.
CTGCTGCTTATAGTTGTGTGAGGATAGATCAGGTACTGCAGTCTACAGAGATTCCACGTCTCAGAGCTCGTCCTATTGTTTTTGGTTATTGCTAGATCTCTGTATGTGCGCTGATTACTGCACGCTGTGTTGCCTGATTGCCAGCCATAACAGGTAACACTGACTCACCAGTGACGTCTCTAGGTGAAGTCCTTCATCTTTCATCCAGCACAGACCGCCATCATTCCTTCCTGCCAGGACTCGTCTCTGCAGGAAATAACACAGTTATCTCGAGCTCCGCTTGCAGAACACATTACTTAATTTTTCACAACTTCTACATTACACCACATGAAGACAAAAAGGCGATATAGTGTCACTCTGCACAATAACAGTACCGCCCCCCCATTTAAAACACTATACTCAAAAAATAAAATAAATACATCACTGCAGTAATAATATCCCTTAATTAGCCCCTATGGTAACACTATTCCCTACCCTGGCCCCGTTTATCTCATTCCTGGCTCCAGCCATATGTTCTCGTATCCTGCACTCATGACTATCCATTCTACCCCATATGATCTCCCCATCCTGCCCCACCAGCCTCCATCGTATCCGTCCTGCCCCATGATCCAATCCTGCCCCATGTCTCCAATCATGCCCCAAGTCCTGCCCCCAGTGTGTCCAGCAATCTGCCCCAGTGTGTCCAGCATATTACCCCCATGTTGTCCAGCAATCTGCCCCAGTGTGTCCAGCATATTACCCCCAGTGTGTCCAGCAATCTGCCCCAGTGTCCAGCATTGCCCCAGTGTGTCCAGCAATCTGCCCCAGTGTCCAGCATTGCCCCAGTGTGTCCAGCAGTCTGCCCCAGTGTGTCCAGCATATTACCCCCAGTGTCCAGCATATTACCCCCAGTGTGTCCAGCATATTACCCCCAGTGTGTCCACCATATTACCCCCAGTGTGTCCAGCATATTACCCCCAGTGTGTCCAGCATATTACCCCCAGTGTGTCCAGCAATCTGCCCCAGTGTGTCCAGCAATCTGCCCCATGGTCTCCTGTATTGCCCCAGTGTGTCCAGCATTCTGCCCCATGGTCTCCAGTATTGCCCCATTGTGTCCAGCATTCTGCCCCATGGTCTTCAGTATTGCCCCAGTGTGTCCAGCAATCTGCCCCATGGTCTCCAGTATTGCCCCGGTGTGTCCAGCATTCTGCCCCATGGTCTCCAGTATTGCCCCAGTGTGTCCAGCATTCTGCCCCATGGTCTCCAGTATTGCCCCAGTGTGTCCAGCAATCTGTCCCATGGTCTCCAGTATTGCCCCAGTGTGTCCAGCAATCTGCCCCATGGTCTCCAGTATTGCCCCGGTGTGTCCAGCAATCTGCCCCATGGTCTCCAGTATTGCCCCAGTGTGTCCAGCAATCTGCCCCATGGTCTCCAGTATTGCCCCAGTGTGTCCAGCAATCTGCCCCATGGTCTCCAGTATTGCCCCAGTGTGTCCAGCAATCTGCCCCATGGTCTCCAGTATTGCCCCAGTGTGTCCAGCAATCTGCCCCATGGTCTCCAGTATTGCCCCGGTGTGTCCAGCAATCTGCCCCATGGTCTCCAGTATTGCCCCGGTGTGTCCAGCAATCTGCCCAATGGTCTCCAGCATTGCCCCCAGAGTCAGACATAAAGAAAAAAAAAAAAAAAGTAAAATCCTCACCTCTCCCGTTCCTAGCGCAGGTCCGGTGCAGTCAGCGTCTCTCCGGCTCTGCGACGCTCAGGACAGAGAGGCTGAGCGGCGCGCACAGTAGTGACGTCATCGCGCCCTCTGCTCTGAGACGTCGCAGAGTCAGAGGACGCTGTAGCTGCCGGCGCCGCAGGAACCAGGAGAGGTGAGTATAGAGCGGGGGGCGGGGGCCCAGGGGCGGGGGGAGCCTGGTCGTGGCGGCGGACGGCGCCGCCCGAAGATTTAAAGGGGCGTCTTTTTTTTTTTTTTCTTTCTCCTGCAGCGCCGGCCGCCCGCCGCATTGTGCCGCCCGGGGTGGACCGCCCCCCCCGCACCCCCTTTCCTACGCCACTGGTGAGATGGATCTGATTCATATTGTCTGTGGGATCTGATTCATATTGTTTGTGGGATCTGATTCATGCTGCCTGTGGCACCTGATTCATGCTGCCTGTGGGATCTGATTCAAATTGTCTGTGGGATCTGATTCATGCTGCCTGTGGGATCTGATTAACGCTGCCTGTGGGATCTGAATCATATTGTCTGTGGGATATGATTCATGCTGCCTGTGGGATCTGATTCATAGTGTTTGTTGGATCTGATTCATGCTTCCTGTGGGATTTGATTCACACTGCCTGTGGGATCTGATTCATGCCTCCCAGGGGATCTGATACATGCTGCCTGTGGGATCTGATTCATGCTGCCTGTGTGATCCGATTCATGCTGTCTGTGGGATCTGATTCATGCTGCCTGTGGGATCAGATTTATGCTGCGCTGCCTGTGGGATTTGCCGCCCAGGAGATCTGATTCATGCCTCCCAGGGGATCTGATTCATACTGGCTGTGGGATCTGATACATTCTGTCTTTGGGATATGAGTTCATGCTGACTGTGGGATCTGGTTCATATTGTCTGTGGGATCTGATGCATATAGTCTGTTGGATCTGATTGATGCTGCTTTTGGGATCTGATTCATGCTGCCTGTGGGATCTGATTTATATTGTCTCTGGGATATGATTCATGCTGCCTGTGGGATCTGATTCATAGTGTCTGTGGGATCTGATTCATATTGCCTGTGGGATCTGATCCATTCTGTCTGTGGGATCTGATTCATATTGTCTGTGAGATCTAATTGATCCTGTCTGTGCGATCTGATTCATACTGTCTGTGGGATCTGATTCATATTGTCTGTGGGATCTGATCCATACTGTCTGTGGGATCTGATTCATGCTGTCTGTGGGATCGATCTGATTCATACTGTCTGTGGGATCTGATTAATTCTTTCCGTGGTTCAGCAGCATGAATTTGATGACAGACTCCATTTAATACTTCACCCCCAGCAGCGTGTTTATAGAATAGTGAAGGAGGATTTAATGCATCAAAAATATTACCGATGTCTCCACAAAATGGTGGAGCTAATGGTGACCAGTTCAGGGTTAGTCCTTGAGAGAAGGAGAGATGTTGTGTGACATTGCCGCTGTCCTCCGCTCTTTATTATATAATAGGCATCAAATTCCAGACGCCTCAGAAGCAAAAAAATTAGAATTTCCTGAGGGAACGAGTGGTCACAGTGGAGTCTCTGTCCCGGTGTTTGGTAGGATAATGCCCTGTGGGGCCTGGTCACTATGTATCTAAGTTTTCTAGCATAAATACATTGGAAGCCATGTTGTACGGGGTCGCCTTGTTTATGAAGCCCCTGCATCCCCTTTTCTGATCTTTCCCGGCCATTAACTCATTGCCCCTGTGCCAGGTCTGTTTCACGGCTGCAGTGGACATTAGCGCGCTCTATATGGAGACAGACGAAACCAAAACAGCACAAATTCCAGCTCCAATTTTCATCGAACCTGCTGTGTGTGCAGTGCCATATTCATTGTGACAAATTTTATCCTCACTGGACGGTTGTGGTCAGGCGTGGGGTGATGTGATACACAGGTCTGTCACATATGCCATGGCCTGGCCTGTACAGGAGTCAGAGGTGTAGTTGGGGTTCAAGGGGAGGGGGGGTGAAACTTCTGAGTGGGCCCCTAACCTCTGATTACAGCTACGGTGGCGCACTCTAATCGTGGGTATAGGAGAACCTCAGCAGATGATCCAGCTGTAACAAAAAAAAAAATCTACACAAAGACCAGCAATGATATTACTGCCATATTGTGACCATAGAGTGGTAGGTACCAGTCCCACAAAGAACACAAGTGATTACAGTACAGTTACAAATAGTGGCTTACAGAGGACGTTCTCTCTGATGGAGTTGTTCACTTTTCCTGTGTTTTCTATCTGGCCCAGACTAACATGACAACTTCTCCCACCAGCACTTGTCTGCAGAGATTACAACAAAGACATATATGACTTCTTACATTTCCTGCACAGTTTACCTCTATCCAGTAGAATAGCTACCGGGGGGCAGAGGGGGCATCACCCCGGGCCCTGCACTTTGAGGGGGCCCACCTGGAGCTACGCTACTGTAACTGTATCGGCGTGTGCACAGTGCGCCAATACAGTTACCTTCTGTGTCAGAGCAGGGAGAATCAATCTCCCTGCTCTGCCGCCTGGCCGCTTTGGGGTCCCTGACCAAGTGGGGGGGCCCGGTGTCAGCAGTGGGCCACCCGCCTGTCATCGCAGGTTCAGCTGTATAGGCTGGATGCCGATACAGCTGACCGCTATTATGAGAGAAGGAGCGCTACGCTCCTTCTCTCATCAACCCCCTGTTAGTGTCTGACATCACCGACGCCAACACTGACAGGAGGCGTGATGATGTCACTACCCGACACCCGTTGTCTGGAGATGAGTGGGTGCTCGAAGCAGCGGAGAAGCCAGGAAGAAGAAAGGTATTTATTTTTCGGGGGGGGGGGGGGCTGCCTTATACTACAGATTATGTCTATGGGGGGCTTCCTTATAATTCAGAGTCTGCCTATGGGGGTCTGCCTTATACTACAGAGTCTGCATATGGGGGACTGCCTTATTACAGAGTCTGCCAATGGGGGCTGCCTTATTACAGAGTCTGCCTATGGGGGGCTGCCTTATTACAGAGTCTGCCTATGGGGGGTCTGCCTTATACTACAGAGTCTGCCTATGGGGCGTCTGCCTTATACTACAGAGTCTGCCTATGGCAGGCTGCCTTATACTACAGAGTCTGCCAATGGGGGCTGCCTTATTACAGAGTCTGCCTATGGGGCGGCTGCCTTATTACAGAGTCTGCCTATGGGGGGCTGCCTTTTTACAGAGTCTGCCTATGAGGGGTTTGCCCTATACTACAGAGTCTGCCTATGAGGGGCTGCCTTATATTACAGAGTCTGCTTATGGGGGCTGCCTTATTACAGAGTCTGCCTATGGATGCTGCTTTATTACAGAGTCTGCCTATGGGGGCTGCCTTATACTACAGAGTCTGCTTATGGAGGCTGCTGTTATGTTTGCTAATGACAGGTGTTATGAAGGCAATCCAGAAACACAGTGTGCTTAGCGATCAGAGCGCACACAGTGATCTGACAAATACCCAAAAATACAAGAACGAGCTCTGAGACGTGGAAACTCTGTAGACTGCACACCTGATCCTATCCTAAACACAACTAAAAGCGGCTGTGGATTGCGCCTAACAACTACCTAGGCAACTCGGCACAGCCTAAGAAACTAGCTAGCCTGAAGATAGAAAAATAGGCCTGACTTGCCCCAGAGAAATTCCCCAAAGGAAAAGGCAGCCCCCCACATATAATGACTGTGAGTAAGATGAAAAGACAAAACGTAGGGATGAAATAGATTCAGCAAAGTGGGGCCCGATATTCTAGGACAGAGCGAGGACAGTAAAGCGAACTTTGCAGTCTACAAAAAACCCTAAAGCAAAACCACGCAAAGGGGGCAAAAAAAACCCACCGTGCCGAACTAACGGCACGGCGGTACACCCTTTGCGTCTCAGAGCTTCCAGCAAAACAAAAGACAAGCTGGACAGAAAAAAAGCAACAAAAAAGCAAAAAGCACTTAGCTATACAGAGCAGCAGGTCACAGGAACAATCAGGAGAAGCTCAGATCCAACACTGAAACATTGACAAGGAGCAAGGATAGCAGCATCAGGCGGAGTTAAGTAATGAAGCAGTTAACGAGCTCACCAGAACACCTGAGGGAGGAAGCTCAGAAGCTGCAGTACCACTTGTGACCACAGGAGTGAATTCAGCCACAGAATTCACAACAGTACCCCCCCTTGAGGAGGGGTCACCGAACCCTCACCAGAGCCCCCAGGCCGACCAGGATGAGCCGCATGAAAGGCACGAACAAGATCGGAAGCATGAACATCAGAGGCAAAAACCCAGGAATTATCTTCCTGAGCATAACCCTTCCATTTAACCAGATACTGGAGTTTCCGTCTAGAAACACGAGAATCCAAAATCTTCTCCACAATATACTCCAATTCCCCCTCCACCAAAACCGGGGCAGGAGGCTCAACAGATGGAACCATAGGTGCCACGTATCTCCGCAACAACGACCTATGGAATACATTATGTATGGAAAAGGAGTCTGGGAGGGTCAAACGAAAAGACACAGGATTGAGAACCTCAGAAATCCTATACGGACCAATAAAACGAGGTTTAAATTTAGGAGAGGAAACCTTCATAGGAATATGACGAGAAGATAACCAAACCAGATCCCCAACACGAAGTCGGGGACCCACACGGCGTCTGCGATTAGCGAAAAGTTGAGCTTTCTCCTGGGACAAGATCAAATTGTCCACTACCTGAGTCCAGATCTGCTGCAACCTATCCACCACAGAATCCACACCAGGACAGTCCGAAGACTCAACCTGTCCTGAAGAGAAATGAGGATGGAACCCAGAATTGCAAAAAAAAGGAGAAACCAAGGTAGCCGAGCTGGCCCGATTATTAAGGGCGAACTCAGCCAACGGCAAAAAGGACACCCAATCATCCTGGTCTGCAGAAACAAAACATCTCAGATATGTTTCCAAGGTCTGATTGGTTCGTTCGGTCTGGCCATTAGTCTGAGGATGGAAAGCCGAGGAAAAGGATAGGTCAATGCCCATCCTACCACAAAAGGCTCGCCAAAACCTTGAAACAAACTGGGAACCTCTGTCAGAAACAATATTCTCAGGAATGCCATGCAACCGAACCACGTGCTGAAAGAACAAAGGTACCAAATCAGAGGAGGAAGGCAATTTAGCCAAGGGCACCAGATGGACCATTTTAGAAAAGCGATCACAGACCACCCAAATGACTGACATCTTTTGAGAAGCGGGAAGGTCAGAAATGAAATCCATCGAAATATGTGTCCAAGGCCTCTTTGGGACCGGCAAGGGCAAAAGCAACCCACTGGCACGAGAACAGCAGGGCTTAGCCCTAGCACAAATCCCACAGGACTGCACAAAAGTACGTACATCCCGTGACAGAGATGGCCACCAGAAGGATCTAGCCACTAACTCTCTGGTACCAAAGATTCCAGGATGACCAGCCAACACCGAACAATGAAGTTCAGAGATAAGTTTATTAGTCCACCTATCAGGGACGAACAGTTTCTCTGCTGGACAACGATCAGGGTTATTAGCCTGAAATTTTTGCAGCACCCGCCGCAAATCAGGGGAGATGGCAGACACAATGACTCCTTCCTTGAGGATACCCGCTGGCTCAGATAAACCCGGAGAGTCGGGCACAAAACTCCTAGACAGAGCATCCGCCTTCACATTTTTAGAGCCTGGAAGGTACGAAATCACAAAGTCGAAGCGGGCAAAAAATAACGAGGATTCAAGCGCTTGGCAGACTCGAGATAAGTCAAATTCTTATGATCAGTCAATACCACCACGCGATGCTTAGCTCCTTCAAGCCAATAATGCCACTCCTCGAATGCCCACTTCATGGCCAGCAACTCTCGATTGCCCACATCATAATTACGCTCAGCGGGCGAAAACTTCCTGGAAAAGAAAGCACATGGTTTCATCACTGAGCAATCAGAACCTCTCTGTGACAAAACCGCCCCTGCTCCAATCTCAGAAGCATCAACCTCGACCTGGAACGGAAGAGAAACATCTGGCTGACACAACACAGGGGCAGAACAAAAACGACGCTTCAACTCCTGAAAAGCTTCCACAGCAGCAGAAGACCAATTAACCAAATCAGCACCCTTCTTGGTCAAATCGGTCAATGGTTTGGCAATGCTAGAAAAATTACAGATGAAGCGACGATAAAAATTAGCAAAGCCCAGGAACTTTTGCAGACTTTTCAGAGATGTCGGCTGAATCCAATCCTGGATGGCTTGGACCTTAACTGGATCCATCTCGATAGTAGAAGGGGTAAAGATGAACCCTAAAAATGAAACTTTCTGCACACCGAAGAGACACTTTGATCCCTTCACAAACAAAGAGTTAGCACGCAGGACCTGAAAAACCATTCTGACCTGCTTCACATGAGACTCCCAATCATCTGAGAAGATCAAAATGTCATCCAAGTAAACAATCAGGAATTTATCCAGATACTCACGGAAGATGTCATGCATAAAAGACTGAAACACAGATTGAGCATTGGCAAGTCCGAACGGCATCACTAGATACTCAAAATGACCCTCGGGCGTATTGAATGCAGTTTTCCATTCATCTCCTTGCCTGATTCTCACCAGATTATACGCACCACGAAGATCTATCTTAGTGAACCAACTAGCCCCCTTAATCCGAGCAAACAAGTCAGATAACAATGGCAAGGGATACTGAAATTTAACAGTGATCTTATTAAGAAGGCGGTAATCAATACACGGTCTCAGCGAACCATCCTTCTTGGCTACAAAGAAGAACCCTGCTCCCAGTGGTGATGACGATGGGCGAATATGTCCCTTCTCCAGGGATTCCTTCACATAACTGCGCATAGCAGCGTGTTCGGGCACGGATAAATTAAATAATCGACCTTTAGGGAATTTACTACCAGGAATCAAATTGATGGCACAATCACAATCTCTATGCGGAGGTAGAGCATCGGACTTGGGCTCTTCAAATACATCCTGATAATCAGACAAGAACTCTGGGACCTCAGAAGGGGTGGATGACGAAATCGACAAAAATGGAACATCACCATGTACCCCCTGACAACCCCAGCTGGATACCGACATGGAATTCCAATCCAATACTGGATTATGGTTTTGTAGCCATGGCAACCCCAACACGACCACATCATGCAGATTATGCAACACCAGAAAGCGAATAACTTCCTGATGTGCAGGAGCCATGCACATGGTCAGCTGGGCCCAGTATTGAGGTTTATTCTTGGCCAAAGGTGTAGCATCAATTCCTCTCAATGGAATAGGATACCGCAAAGGCTCCAAGAAAAACCCACAACGTTTAGCATAATCCAAATCCATCAGATTCAGGGCAGCGCCCGAATCCACAAACGCCATGACAGAAAACGACGACAAAGAGCATATCAAGGTAATGGACAGAAGGAATTTGGACTGTACAGTACCAATGACGGCAGACCTAGCGGACCGCTTAGTGCGCTTAGGACAATCAGAAATAGCATGAGTGGAATCACCACAGTAGAAACACAGACCATTCAGACGTCTGTATTCCTGCCATTCAACTCTAGTCATAGTCCTATCGCACTGCATAGGCTCAGGTTTAACCTCAGGCAGTACCGCCAAATGGTGCACAGATTTACGCTCGTGCAAGCGTCGACCGATCTGAATGGCCAAAGACAAAGACTCATTCAAACCAGCAGGCATAGGAAATCCCACCATGACATCCTTAAGAGCCTCAGAGAGACCCTTTCTGAACAAAGCTGCCAGCGCAGATTCATTCCACTGAGTGAGTACTGACCATTTCCTAAATTTCTGACAATATACTTCTATATCATCCTGACCCTGGCACAAAGCCAGCAAATTTTTCTCAGCCTGATCCACTGAATTAGGCTCATCGTACAGCAATCCGAGCGCCAGGAAAAACGCATCGACACTACTCAATGCAGGGTCTCCTGGCGCAAGAGAAAATGCCCAGTCTTGAGGGTCGCCGCGCAACAAAGAAATAATAATCAAAACCTGTTGAATAGGATTACCAGAAGAATGAGGTTTCAAGGCCAGAAATAGCTTACAATTATTTTTGAAACTTGGAAACTTAGTTCTATCTCCGAAAAACAAATCAGGAATAGGAATTCTTGGTTCTAACATAGATTTCTGATCAATAGTATCTTGAATTTTTTGTACATTTATAACGAGATTATCCATTGAAGAGCACAGACCCTGAATATCCATGTCCACACCTGTGTCCAGAATCACCCAAATGTCTAGGGGAAAAAAAAAAAGTGAACACAGAGCAGAGAAAAAAAAAAAAAAAAAAATGATGTCAGAACTTTTTCTTTCCCTCTATTGAGAATCATTAGTTTGGCTCCTTGTACTGTTATGTTTGCTAATGACAGGTGTTATGAAGGCAATCCAGAAACACAGTGTGCTTAGCGATCAGAGCGCACACAGTGATCTGACAAATACCCAAAAATACAAGAACGAGCTCTGAGACGTGGAAACTCTGTAGACTGCACACCTGATCCTATCCTAAACACAACTAAAAGCGGCTGTGGATTGCGCCTAACAACTACCTAGGCAACTCGGCACAGCCTAAGAAACTAGCTAGCCTGAACATAGAAAAATAGGCCTGACTTGCCCCAGAGAAATTCCCCAAAGGAAAAGGCAGCCCCCCACATATAATGACTGTGAGTAAGATGAAAAGACAAAACGTAGGGATGAAATAGATTCAGCAAAGTGGGGCCCGATATTCTAGGACAGAGCGAGGACAGTAAAGCGAACTTTGCAGTCTACAAAAAACCCTAAAGCAAAACCACGCAAAGGGGGCAAAAAAAACCCACCGTGCCGAACTAACGGCACGGCGGTACACCCTTTGCGTCTCAGAGCTTCCAGCAAAACAAAAGACAAGCTGGACAGAAAAAAAGCAACAAAAAAGCAAAAAGCACTTAGCTATACAGAGCAGCAGGTCACAGGAACAATCAGGAGAAGCTCAGATCCAACACTGAAACATTGACAAGGAGCAAGGATAGCAGCATCAGGCGGAGTTAAGTAATGAAGCAGTTAACGAGCTCACCAGAACACCTGAGGGAGGAAGCTCAGAAGCTGCAGTACCACTTGTGACCACAGGAGTGAATTCAGCCACAGAATTCACAACAGGCTGCCTTATACTACAGAGTCTGCCTATGGGGGCTGCCTTATATTACAGAGTCTGCCTATAGGGGCTTCCTTATACTACAGAGTGTGCCTATAGGGGGCTGCCATATACTGCAAAGTCTGCCTATGGGGTGCTGCCTAGTGCTACAGTTCCTGCCTATGGGGGGGCAACCTTATACTACAGAGTCTGCCTATGGGGCTTCCTTATACTACACAATCTTGCTATGGGTGCTGCCTTGTGCGATAGAGTCTGCCTATGGGGGCTGCCTTGTGCTATGGAGTCTGCTGATGGGGGCTGCCTTGTTTATGCTATAGTCTTCCTATGGGGGCTGCCTCATGCTATAGAGTCTGCATATGGGGGCTGCTTTATGCTACAGAATCTGCCTATGGTGGCTGCCTTATAATACAGAGTCTGCCTATGGGGACTGCCTTATATCACAGAGTATGCCTATAGGGCTTCCTTATACTACAGAGCCTGCCTATGGGGGGGGCTAGCTTATACTACAGAGTCTGCCTTTGGGGGCTTCCTTATACTACACAATCTGCCTATGGGTGCTGCCTTGTGTTATAGAGTCTGCCTATGCAGGCTGCATTGTGCTAGAGAGTCTGCTTATGGGGGCTGCCTTATGCTGACTGAGTCTGCCAATGGGGGCTGCCTTATGCTATAGAGTCTGCGTATGGGGCTGCCTTTTACTGCATAGTCTGCCTATGGGGTTGCCTTATACTACAGAGTCTGCCTATGGGGGCTGCCTTATATTTCAGAGTCTGCATATAAGGGCTTCCTTATGCTACAGAGTCTGCCTATGGGGGGCTGCCTTATACTATAAAGTCTGCCTATGGGGTGCTGCCTAATACTATAGAGTCTGCCTATGGGGAGCTACCTTATACTACAGAGTATGCCTATGTTGGCTTCCTTATACTACAGAATCTGCCTGTGGGTGCTGCCCTGTGCTATAGTGTCTGCCTATGGGGGCTGCCTTGTGCTATAGAGTCTGCTTATGGGGGCTGCCTTGTGCTATAGAGTCTCCCTATATGGGCTGCCTTATGCTATAGAGTCTGCGTATGGGGGTTGCCTTATGCTATAGAGTCTGCCTATGGGCGTGCATTGTGCAATATAGAGTAGGACTATAGGGAGTGCATTATACTATAAGAAGGCCTATGGAGAGTGCATTATACTATATGAAGTCCTATGGGGAGTGCATTATACTATATTGAGGACTATTTTGTGCATTATACTAAGTGGAGGCCTAATGGGAGTGTATTATGCTATATTGAGGACTATCTGGTGCATTATACTATATGGAGGCTATCTATGGGGCCATCATACAGTGTGGAGATTACAGTGAGGGGGTCACCTTACAGTGTTGGAGCCATCAAACAATTTGCGGGCTAATTAGGGGTCAGTATACTGTGTGGGTGGTACTATACAGTGAGGGAGCATTATACTGTGTTTAAGAGAGCATCATACTGTGTATAGATGAGCTGTACAGGGGGAGACTCGAGATATTATTAAATGTAAAGTGGGCACTTATTGTTATAGGGGAATGCAGGTTACTGTGACTATCAAAGGGGCACACGGAGGGCATTATTACTTTCTAGGGGGCAAAATATTGGCACATTTTTCTAGGGCACTTGCACCCAGCACTACTATATTATAGAGGGGTGCTTTAGAATTTAGAAGGCACAGAGAACCACACAGCAGGTGCAGTAATAGCGACACATACGGCAGCAGTGGCTCAGTTTTGGGATATCAGCAGCATGAGTTTGTGCAGGTTGGGAATAGATGGTGATGGGGCTGGAATATGAGAAGTGAAATATGCCTTTGTTGTAATTTCTGCAGCCGAGTCGTGGCTGGAAGAAGTTGTCTTGTCGGTCTGGGCCAGATGGAAAAGACGGGAAAAATGAACGATTCCATCAGAAAGAACGTCAGCGGTGAGTCATTATCTGTAACTGTGCTGTAATCTCTTATATGTTCTGACCATATGGCGGTAATATCAATGTTGGTCTTTATATAGAGATTATCTTCAGTAATAGTGCGGTCATCTGCTGAGGTCCTCCTCCACTATTAGGGTGCGTCACCGAGTTGTAATCAAGGTTATCTGGTTAGAGGCCCACTCAAAAGCTTCGCCCCCCCCTGAACCAAAACCCTAGCTACACCTCTGCTTCTATCCCCAACCTGCACAAACTCCTCATCCTGATGATACCCCAAGACACCCCAATACTGACCCTCTGCTGTATGTGTCCCTATTACTGCACTTGCTGCGTGGTACAAAAGCAACGCTTCTCATACTGATTCACATAATAATACCACCACTGTGCCCTTACATAGTAAAATGTCTCCTCTGTGTCCTCACATTAGCTCCAAACTCTTTACAGGCCCCCACAGTAGTCCCCACACTGTATATAGGACTCTCAACTGTATGATGGCCTGACAGAAGCCTTCAAACTGTATAACGGCCCTTGCATTATCTCCCACATTGTATAATGGTCCTCGCATTATCTCCCACACTGTATAATGACCCCCACATTAGCTCCCACACTGTATAATGGACCCCGCAATTGCTCCCACATTGTATAATGGACCCCGCAATGGCTCCCACACCTTAGATTCTTGTCTCTGTCGCTTTGTGTGGGCTGCTACTTGCATAGCCCTGATATATATGACAAAGAGCTAAATAGAAGAAAATAGAAACAGCAAGTGGGTGCATATAGAGGCAGCATATGTGTCTAGCCCTCTGAATGTATCCAGTTAGCCCTAAAAGAAAAACTCTTTTGTCTGGACAAGTCCCCAAAGAGGGAAAGAAACGAGGAAACCAGAAGAAAGAGAGGGAGGTAGAATATTACCAATCTAAAGAAGAAAGTGCGCCCCTTGGCTCGTCTAATTCCTCTATTTTTATCTTCTCCCCCTTCGGGGGTTTTGTTGTCTAGACTGAATATACGTTCAGGGACCTGCACCCATATGTGATTTTCTATATGCACCTACTTTATAATGGGATGTCTGTGTTTACCTCCTTAGATTTACTGATATAAGATAATGCATACACTGGTCTGATAGGACCCTGACCCCGACTATAGGATATAGGTATATATCCTATAGCTGGGGTCAGGGTCCTATCAGACCAGTGTCTGTATGATCGCATATCAGTAAATTCAAATTATATATGTATATATACTGACAAGATTGCACAGTAATGTGCACTGATAGATGTAACCCTGGCTGCCGGACCCCTCAGATGAGGCTATATGTCTCTTTCCCATATATATATCTCCTCATCTGTGGGATCCGGCAGCCCAGGTCACATCTACCAGTGCACATTACCTAGCAGTCTTGTCAGTGTCTATCTGAGGCACCATGAGATTTATGGCAGCTGCTTTCAAGTATTTTACCTGACCCGATCTGTTTAAGTTCAAGCAGACGTCATAAATCTACTGTGCCTCAGAGACTGCAGATACAGCACAAGAAGCCGGCAGGGACTTATCAGGAGAGGAGCAGCATCCTGACATCTCCTCACTGCACAGTGTAGACACCTCTGGCAGGTACCGGAAGAAGTCTGAGCTGTTACTTACAGCACCACTGTGTCCTCTGTCCTGCTCCTCTCTGGATAGAAGCAGCAGCGCTGTGGTCCTGATTGCTCAGCAGCAGACACAACCACACAGCGTACAATGTAGGCGTGTGCTGTATACTGGAGGCATCTGTCGCAGGTACAGTGCCGGCACCTAGCAACCCGGGAGGCATATGCTCCTCTGCCTCTCCCCAGCCACTGCCCAAGGTAGTGCAGGGAGATCATGTCTTCCTGTTCTGCCTCAGAGCTTAACTATATCGGTGGGCTGTGCATGCTGATATAATTAAGGGCAGCATAGCTCCGGGTGGACCCCTGTGAGCGGTGGGCCCGGGGCGACCACACAATCTGCCCCGCTGGTAGCTACGCTACTGATCCTGACAAATCACAACATTTCTTTCTTAACAAGGCCACAGCTTAGTCAAATTATGGGAGATGTTCTTCTTTGTGTTTCCTAGATAAAAAACAATTTTGGATCAGCTTTATCAATGTATTTACCGCAACTCAGATATCTAGTTTTTCTAGTTTTTCATTTCAGAGAAAAATCAACTTGTTTAAGACAACAGACAGCCCTTTTTATAATTATGGCAAAGGACGCGATAGGGGAACTGGGAGACTAGTCTAATTGTTCCACCAGTATTAATGAGTCCCCCCTAGTGTTGAGTTACTCATTAGAAATTGACAGGTACAACATAAGACTTTTGCTCAACCTTTACCCCTTCTGTGTGTTCCTTAAAGAGTTTCCCCCACGAACAAAGGTCGTTTTAATCAACATTTAAATCAATAGATCTTGGAATAATACTAAGTTACACAATTGGATGTATTACAAAAATGTTCCTGTGCTGAGATAATCTTATAAATGTGTCTTTGCTGTGTACTGTGTAATGGCTGTTTCTGACTGTGCAGGATCAAGATCTATTGATTGAAGTTAACTTTTCTTGTGGGAAAACCCCTCTAAGATGTTATTATTAATGTGATTTTCTGTAAAGGACATTTAAAAAAAAAAAAAAGAATATTCAGATTACTGTATTTTCTGGCGTATAAGACTACTTTTTAACCCTTGAAAATCTTCTCAAAAGTCGGGTATCGTCTTATACGCCGGGTGTCGTCTTATAGGGCAGATGCGGAGTAATCTGCGGTCGCCGCATATTGTGAGGGGAGCGACCCCAATGACAAGGAGAGGGGGAACCTCACCGGGAAGGTGTAAGTGAAGCAGAGGCAGAGAAGGAGATAATAGGATACAGGGGTGAGCCAGATGAGTGAAAGAGGAGTGTTTTTCTAGGCACAGCATCGCTCTCTCTCTTATTTGCATACCCCTGGCATCCCAGACGCTGACAGTTTGCTTCACTTACACCTTCCTGGTGAGGCGCTCCCTCACCTCGTCATAGGGACCACTTCCCCCACTATATACGTCGACCGCAGATTGCTTCACACCCACCATATAAGACAACCCTCGACTTTTGAGAAGATTTTATATTTTAACTGGAAAAGTTGGGGGTCGTCTTATACGCCCAGTCGTCTTATACGCCGGAAAATACGGTAGTTTGAAAAAATGAACTGTCTCTGCAGTAGTAAGAAGAGATCGCCAGGGAACCAAGCAGCGTTAGAATGTAAATTGTGGGGAATCAGCGGGGCAAGGATTACTTCTTTAATTTTGTAAAGCAATATGAGCATTTAAAAGAAAGTAACCTGCAGACAACCATTTTAAATAGATAAAACATCATGGATGAACGCCATACGTTGATAGCATAGGACACATTCACTGAGTCTCCACTAACAGGATGAATATGTCTCTCTAAAATTTATTGCACTATTTACATACACTGCATATGTATTTATAAATGTATATAATTTTATAGATAGATTTTCTAATAAAAGAAACACATGATATTAGCACACAAGATAACTAGACATTTTGGTTTTCCATTTTACTTTACAGCCTATAACAGGTATCAAAATCTATTATTTCTTGTGCATGTTATCACAATGTAAATTCATTACTAATAGTTTACACAGTTTATGATCATTCAGTCTTTAAACAACTTTTATTGTCTCATCGTCAGTCACCTAAAAGCAAGTCTTTAATATAATGCAGGCATCAATTTCATTATTGTGTGGCTGAGGAGTAAAGGATGTACAAAATAATAAATACGAGGATGTCCAAGTTCCACACACACACAGACGCACACACACACACACACCTCATGTGTAAATGTGGAGGTGGTTTAACCATAGTAACCAGAGTCTGTAATTTTTCTCAGAGAAGAATAAAGGAATTTGATTGGTCAGATTGTTACGGTCATTTTGTTCAGTGTATGTAATGTTGACTTGTAGTACGATCTCATGCTATTACTATACCATTGGAAAAAAATGCCTAAAAATATAAATTAATTACATGCATTTTTTGCCGTGTCCTTGGGTTAAAATGCCTTAAAGGGGTTGCTCAGGATTTGAGAGAAGGACAGCATTTTTACTAGAAACAATGTAAACCAAGTCCTCTCTTAGGGCACTTTCACTTTGTGTTTAGGGACACGCTCGGTGGCCTTGTCGGGGCATATGTCTGAATCCCAGGTTTTGGATGTATGCTCGGACAGGGCCATAGACTGTAATGGTGCTGGCAGAGCAAACGTGTGCTTTGAGGTGCAGCATTTTCAGGAGTGTATGCCTTTTGGAGGTGGGCAACCAGAATCATTCTACTATGTCTGAGTGTTGGCTTCCAGTAGGCATACACTGTCGAATATGATGCACGTCAGAGCGCACATCCACTCTGCTGGCACCATTACAATCTACGGCTCCGCTGGTGCATACAACCCAATCCTGTTTCGCGGGGCCTACAGATGTATGCCCCGATGAGGCCACCAAGCATGTCCCTAAACGCAATGTCAAAGCACTCTTATAGGAAAAAAAGACATCATTTACCATCCAGAAATGTCCAGCAGTTCTCACAGAGCAGGCAGATGAAAAAAAAAATAGGCTTTTTACATATAATAGGCATCAAAATGCATCAATGTTAAAAAGAATCTGTCAGCAGGTTTTTGCTACCTCATCTCATAATGTAGACAGAGACCCTGAATCCAACAATGTATCACTTAGTTTACTGGGTGCAACCATTCTGACACAATCAGATTTCAGATTTAGCAATGCAGCAGAGCGGAGAAAGCTATTCCCGGCCAACTCCAGTCTCTATGTATGCAATGTCTATAGACAGTGAGCTTCTTATCACAGAAGGGGGCGGAGTCAAACTACCAGGCAAGCACTGCTCTAGTCCAGCAATGATAAGCTCCTGGTGCTAAAGCAATCACTGCAAATAAGCAAAACCACTGAGCTTGATCAGAAAGGCATCACTAAAATCTGTGTTGTAATCGCTACATCATGCTGTCTTCAGATTACATAGCGAAAACCTGCTGACAGATTCCCATTAAGAACCCAGCAGGTCACTGTTTTATTTTCAAAGCCAGTCTGTAAAAATGATAGGTGAATTCCGATTGGTTAATATGGGCATTACTATTTATGCATGAGGATTTGTGTATAGGGGTTGACTATTAGATGACTAATGGTTGACTATTGGATGACTAATGGTTGACTATTGGATGACTAAGGGTTGACTATAGGATGACTAATGGTTGACTATTGGATGACTAAGGGTTGACTATTGGATGACTAATGGTTGACTATTGGATGACTAATGGTTGACTATTGGATCACTAATGGTTGACTATTGGATGACTCCTTATTAATTGTCATTAATTGTCCCCATATGCTAAATTATTTTTTTTAAAAAGCACTTACCTCCAAGAGTGGCAATACTCCTCCATTCAGAGCGGCGTGTTCCTCACTGGTCTCCTGCTATACACAATGTCGCTTGACTCATTTCCCAATTACATGGAAGAACAGTGTCTGTTCCTCTTGGATGTAATTGTAAAGGCTGCAGCCAATCAAAAGAGAAGCCGATGCCAAGTGCCAATGTGTATTGCTCCAAACACACTGAACACTGGTGACCGTACAAACATGGCTGCAGCGATCATGTGACATTGTGTCAGGAGACCAGTGCGGGACAGAGGGCTCAGAACACAGGAGCAGGGAGATCAGCATCATTTTTTTAAATTTATGCAGCACATTAATAAGGAATTGTCCAGTAGTGAGGAGCCCCCTCAATATGGAGAAGAAACAAAACCAATCTGATCCGTTGCTCTGGTAAAATACCTTTTTTTTATCTGTACTTGTTTGAAATAAATGTATAAAAAATTGTGCAAAGTAAAAGTAAAGCTAATGCTTATTAAAAAAAAAAAAAAAAAAAAGATTTCTGCTTTCATTTTGTAATGCCCCGTAAAAACTGAATCTGGCGGCTATGGGCAATGCCTCCTCTTTTTCCTTGTACTACGTTTGGTGAATCTCACAAATGAAATCGTTTATCAGAACTGTCTTGGAAAAAAAATGGACAATGGTGATAACAACCAATCAGGTTACAGCTAACATTTACATTAACGGCTTGTTTCCATTTGCGAGAAACACGTCCGTGTCTCGCATGTGGAAACGAAGCTCTGGCGCTGGCACTCCGGAGCGGAGCGTGCAGCTCCATGTGTTGCGATGCGGCCGCACGCTCCGCTCTGGAGTGCCGGCGCCAGAGCTTCGTGTCCACATGCGAGACACGGACGTGTTTCTCGCAAATGGAAACAAGCCCTAAGAGTCAGAAACTGAGAGCAAGTATCGGATTGGCTGTCAGGGTCAACAAACCTGTCTACACTATTTAATAATCTCAAATGTCTGTGTCAGCTACAAGTGACCACTTTGGTTCACAAGGACAACACAATTTGTCATTTAGTACAGCTCTGTGCATACTGGCATCCTGACCCATTGACTTGTAATGAGGTCTGCTGGGGATCAGCCGAGGTTTTACCTTTTTGACACTATTATTGCCGCCACAAGTAATGTGAACCTGATGAAAGCTATAACTACTTATGCAGAGTGACATACTAAATACCTACTTGCCAACAGTCCTTATTTTGCTAGAACAGTCATGTAAATCCCTCCTAACAGTTGGTATTTGGGCGGGTTTGCGTTCCTGCGGTTAGGCTTAAAAGTCAGAATTTTGGCTACTGGAATTGATAAATTGAAATTAGTATGTAAATAGCAAACATGAAAGTGGAGCGATGCCACAATGCTATTAGGTCAAGGCTCTTCTGCAGGAATCCTTTTGGTGCAGTGGGTAGCACCGTCCTTCATGCCTGTGTCGGTATTTAACAGTGAGGCTTTGTGCAGTAGTCGGCCACGTGGATATAAAGTACGTATTCAGTACTAATCGTATGGAATACATGGATAATTATCAAAGTGCAAAGCATTGTTTTAGGAATACTCGACAACCAGTCCGACAACTTTGTTTCCAAACTGTACAATCATGACCAATCTTAAAGTTTTGTATTTTCTTAAAAAATGCACTAGTTAGTTCATATCCTATGTGGCCCTACTTAGCTCAATATACGTAAATCACAGCAGAAATCTTACGAATAACGAAAAGCAGAGTTCTATTGACGAGTGAGGAAAGTGTAGGACCTGGTATATGAGAGATGCCCTAATGTGGCTACCAGGTACACATGAATTGGCCAATTTATGTGCTAAACGCTCTCATTTTTTCATATTTCTAGTGCAGTAATGCAGTTCAACTTTCATGTTTCATGTTTGCATGTTTTGGCGCCGCAGTGTGCTGCCTTATTTATTTGACTGTATATGAGTTGGTGACTCTAGGTTCAGCACCTGTTCACACCTAGTCTATGTTTGGATGTGACGGTCAGTTTTTGAAATTTGTATTCACCTTTTTCTAGAGGCCTCCTGTTTTGGGAGAGTTGGCAAGTATGCGCACGCAGGAATTCCCTGTACCTGAACCCTGGCAAAGGAAAACAATCTTGTTTGTTGTGTACTGTAAGTCTTAGCTCACACAGGGAACTTCACGTTTAACAATGGGTGGCCCCAGCTGAAGCACCCCACCTATGTTACCCTTCTGCGATTGACATGTTAGATAAGTCTATCATTGGAATAGCTTCTTAAGTTTTATTGTAAACGCTTAGATTGATTGATTAAAAATCATCAGGTTCCACTGCAGCCCATTTTTGAGTCTGTAGTTTTCTAATAGTATTCCTCATCCTGATAAATAATGTTTTATTTCTTTATTTGACATTATCAGGCAGAAGTAGTGATATTTTAACTGAAATCTTTACAAAAGATAATAAACTGCACAGGTTGTAACCACCGAGAGCATAGTTATAATTTATTGTAATTGTAGTAAGTGATTTTCCAACAATAGGAAGGGACAGATGTCCCACAAAATGAAAAATAACCTTTCAGACTCCATTTCTCTGCTGACGGCCTCCATGGATTTCACTACTGCAATATTTCTATTATAATAGAAGTCATTAATAATACCGTCATAGCTGCCAACTACTACCGCCAGGCATTGCCACACCATGGAAACTAAGAATGACTATTACAATTACATTTTCGATGAGGACAGTTTTCTCTTTCTTTTCTTATTGATGGAAAACCCCTTAATCAAAGTATATGTATTTGACATACAGGGGTGCAGCAGACAAGTTCCTTAAAACCTATGAAAATGCAGCCAGTCAGTTCAGTGGAGACCGGTGCCTCATGTATATACCATAAGTCATGCATCAATTTACCAGTAATAATGACGGTTCCTTCTAGTTAAATCATAGGCTGCTTTCTAATTGATAAAATGCCGGCCACATAAAAGAAATAGAAGTGAATTTGTGCCTATTCTGACCACAGATTGCCAGATGACAGCAGGCTTAACTTCTATGTTTCTGCTGAATGAGTTCATTAGACCTGTGGTGTAGCCAGCTTTTGGAAGACGTAATGTGAGAGCAACAGTGTACCCGTATTACACTTTTATTAAACCAGCTGAAGCTGAGTATCATATAATCATATAATGTTAGAGTTGGAAGGGACCTCCAGGGTCATTGTGTCCAACCCCCTGCTCAATGCAGCAGTCACTAAGCCATCTCAGACAGATGTCTGGCCAGCCTCTGTATGAAGACTTCCATTAAAGGAGAACTCACCACCTCTCGTGGCAGCCTGTTCCACTCATTGATCACCCTGACTGTCAAAGAGAATATACAGCTCTGGCAAAAATTAAGAGACCACCACATCAAAACCCTGCCATGGGCAGCCCAATCTCCAGACCTGAACCCCATTGAAAACCTCTGGAATGTAATCAAGAGGATGATTGATAGTCACAAGCCATCAAACAAAGAAGAACTGCTTACATTTTTTGCGCCAGAAGCCGTGTGACAGACTGGTGGAAAGCATGCCAAGACGCATGAAAGCTGTGATTAAAAATCACGGTTATTCCACAAAATATTGATTTCTGAACTCTTCCTGAGTTAAAACATTATTATTGTTGTTTCTAAATGATTATGAACTTGTTTTCTTTGCATTATTTGAGGTCTGAAAGCACTGTTTTTTTTTTTTCATTTTGACCGTTTTTCTTTGTCAGAAAAAAAATACAAAATGTATTGCTTGGAAATTCAGAGACATGTCGTCAGAAGTTTATAGAATAAAAGAACAATTTACATTTTACTCAGAAATATACCTAAAAATGAAAAAATGAGACAAACTGAACATATTGCAGTGGTCTCTTAATTTTTGCTAGAGCTGTATATTTTTATATAATGTGATAAAGGGGTTGCCCAGTCTAAATAAAACTCCCCCAACTAGCAGTAAATAAAATAACACATGACTCTATACTCACCAGGCAGTATTACAATGACATCAGCCAAGGTGCTATGGTGTCTTTTTCCAGTGGCGCCTGACGACTGGAATGACTGGAATGGGACACCATTAGCTATACATCTGATATCCTGTTCCAGTCACATGACAGCTGCAGTCAATCAGAAGCCTCAGCAGTCAGATGACTGAGGAAGGCGGCATCATCACTTCCGATCCGGCAGAGTGCACCAAGACAGCCTGCACTGGAATCACAAGGAATTAACCTGATCAATTGGATCGCTTAATGTTTTTAACCATTGACTACGTGTCATGGGCTGTTTATGTAAGGCCGGGTTCAATGCGAGAAACTCGTGCAAGTCTCTTTCGTCAAGTCCCGACACTGCCGCCGACACTCGGGACCAGAGTTTGTGGCTGCATGTATTTCTATGCAGCCGCACACTCCGGTCCCGAGTGCCGGGACTTGATGTGAGAGACTTGCACGAATTTCTCACATTGAACTCTCAAGTGTGACCCCGGCCTAACTTGGACAATCCCTTTAACTAAAAGTATGTTTACTTAGCAATAAAATGCAGAAATAGCCATCCACGATTAAATGTTTCCTCGTACACCACATTATCATTCCAATAATAAGATACTTCCTGTAGATTATTATCAAAATGTTCCAGCAAGTTGAGTTCAAATTCTAAGACCTCGCAGTATGTAACTTTTATTTTTTGTATTATTTTTTTTTAATACATTCTTTAAAGCAGACGCAAGGTGTAGTATTAGAGCGCAAGTCTCCATAGTCTGATTTTCACTACTCCTCACTGGGCTGCTCTGCGGAACATCATGATAATCAGGATGCACTTTTAGGGTAATATATTTCAATCACATATTAATGATATGGATAAAAATGAAAAATGATTCCCAAAAAGCTATAAACAATTTCACATCACACAGGATAATGAAGAAAAATAAAAATGAATTCCTTAAAAAAAAAAAAAATCTAACAAAAATTGTGCAATATCAATAAGGTTTCATTACATCCCTTTTTTCCTCCATTTCAGCAATTATTTACAAAAATCTAAAACAACAGTTTAAATTATAATATTGATCCATAAATTAAGTGAACAAACCCATAATAACAATTTAAAATCCTAACAAAAAGAAAATCTGTGAAAATGGGTTCAAATATCAGTCTGGTAAAATCCAGTGACACATACTGTATATTGAGTTAAAGCAGCCGTATTTGCCTTTAAATGCAACCTTAAAGAGTGACACCAATATATTTGATATTTTATGATTACACTCTTTATAGGTTGATAGCTAATTGATTACCCTACTAAAAGGAATCTGTTACCAGGATTTCGATACCAAATAAGCGAGCTGCATAATGTAGAGACAGAGACCCTGATTCCAGCAATGTATCACTTAATGGAATGCTTGTAGTTTTTATTAAATCACTGTTTTATCAACAGGGGGATATCATTAGAGGACTAGTAAACTTGCTGCCAGGTGGTAGGGCCACACCCCCACCTCTGATTGGTAACTTTCTACCTATGCACAGTGTACACAGGAAGCTGCCAATCAGTGGTATGGGTGGGGTTATGCAGAGCTCATTATTCAGAGAACTGCTAGATCTGCAGCAGAGAAAACAGTTTTTAAGGGCAGCAAGCAGCACAACACGTGATATATCACTGGTGGCAGGATCTCTGACCCTACATAAAGCAGATGGGGTAGCAAAAACCTGATGACAGATCCCTTTAAAGAAGCACTCCCCCTCCTATCCAAGTT
This sequence comes from Ranitomeya imitator, assembly GCF_032444005.1. NCBI lineage: Eukaryota > Metazoa > Chordata > Amphibia > Anura > Dendrobatidae > Ranitomeya > Ranitomeya imitator. The sequence continues at coordinate 96,092,586 of NC_091286.1, forward strand.
GTTATCTTATTTTGTTGCAGTCATTATATAGCATTGTTTCCTTCACTTTTGCTCATTTTGTCTTTCTACACAGCTAATTCTTCTCTTTTCTCTTCCCTATGTAGAAACGGGAAGTATCTTATCCTTGCAGAAATCATTGCCCTCTTCAACTCCTGTCTTAGTTGTTCCACCCCTCCGCCACGCCATTGACTTTTGCAGTGACTCATGAGTCATACAGGGAAAATTGACTTCCTGTCTCTACATAGAGCTTAAAAGGATTCAGCTAGTCAGTTTTTAATCACATGATGTCATAAACCGAATGGAAAACAGAATAATTAATTGGGTAGAAAGGCAAAATGAGCAATTGTAAGTACACAGTGCTGTATATTATGATGACTGCAAAATAATAAGAGGATACCGAGTGCTTTTTAAACTTAAAAGTAGCAAAAATAAATAAATAAATAAAAAAAAAAATATATATATATATATATATATATATATAATGACCTGAAGTAGCTTTTACAGGAAGAACAAGTGCTGTTACTGACTATGTACCAATAATAGATCACAACTAACAAAATACGGTATATGATAAATCAAACCATATAACAATCTATACTAAAACGGCACCCAACGAAGGTACATTCTAAAAGGTTGGGGATGGATTTTGAGCAACTGAAAGCTGCAGTAAATCCACTGGGGTAAAATCCACATCCAAGTTTACTATGGACGTCTGCATTACAAATGGTAAAATTGGCTGTATGGAAAGGCTGTAGATGTTAATGTCGCAGCACCGCTAATTTTTTTCCTAAATACGCTGGTTATGTACAATATATTCCCTCTGAAAATCTGTTGTGTATCTGCTATGCAAATGATAAATCAGGTAAAAATATCCTTTAACTCTATATAAATAATTTTTTTTACAGTACATTTATGGCTAGCGCATTTGTGCCTATTTTTTTTATTTTTTAGTGCTTTGTGCTTTGTGTTTCTTTGCACCATAAACCATTTGCATCTATTTTAGATGCGTATTTCTTAGTTTGACACTGCAGAAGGTGTTTAGGGTTTTCACCTGATTTATCATTTGTAAGTTTTCAAAAAGTAGCAAAATTTGCCACAAATATACTCCCCTTTTGGAGTGGTTTCCTGTACTCAGGATATTTGGAACAATTTCTACGCCATTTTGAAATACGTGCAACTTTTTTTTCAACTAAAAAGCCACAAAAACAGTTACAGACGGATAAAAAGACCATTTTGGACTTTGTGGAAAATTTAGTAACCGCTTGCGCCAGTTTGAAGAAACTGTCGTAAAAAAGTCAACAAATACCACAAGACAAAAAAGTAAAGTGACTTAAAAAAAAACCCTACAAAAGATGAATCAAACCCTATATTTTATAAAGATTTTTTTTTTGAAATCTGACTTTCCTTATATTTTTCCTAGAACTCACTAATGCAACAATCTTTTATGTTAAATTATATTTTTATACACCTTAGATACGGAGCCAACATACGTACATTATCATAATATAGGCGCGTCAGCGCGTGCATGATTCCTAAATAAACTTGTTTTGCATTTGTTTTCATGATTGTTAAATATTTTACATGACTTTTTTTATCATTAAATTCTAATATGAAAGTTAAATTTAGTTAAAAATATTCTTTTGTAGACACTTATATTGAAAAATATCAACTATGCTTTTAATACAATTGGGCCGTAGAATCTTGACATATTCCAATTAAACATATGTAAAACACCCCACCCATTTAGAAACATTTGCTCACTACATACTATGGTCATGTCAGGAAATACCAGCAGTACACCGTGAACCACAACAATGAATTGTGAAAAATTACTGTGACATACACAAAAAATTCTAAAAGCATTACTAGAAATCCTAATAGATGTTTCACTGCCAGTAGATCAGCCAATACATTTATTTTTGAAACACTAAACTTTATAGGTTACTAATGAAATAACTTTTTATCGCATCTCTGTAAAAAAATAAAACCAAAAACCCCTGAAAATTGCAGCCTATATATTTTTCAATAGTTTTACCACAATTATACTTTTCATTTTCAGAAGTTACCATTGAAAATATTTATTGAGAAGAAACGCTAAACTTTGCACGTAAAACAATTGCACTTTCATTTTTTTCGTTCTCAAAAGAATGCATTTATAAAAAATATATAATTAAAGAAAGAAGTAAAGTATTGCATATGTATTAAATTATTATTGAAATTATTTCGTTATTAAAACCCTTATTTTTAAAATGTCTCTTCCAAGGAAATATATGGATATATTGACAATGCTTCCGTTTACTCCATGTCAAATACAGGCCTCCAGGATCGCGTGTAATGGTACAATTTATATGAATTAGTTAATATTTAAATGGTGTTTCTAATACTGCTGCTTTAACTCATGGTTCCCTAAATGAAGAAAAGATGTTAATAAAATAATGTATGGAGCCAGACAAATCTCGGAGTGAATTTAAATTTGCAACATTTTCAATTAATGCCCACCTGTAATAAAAAAAAAAGATTATTCCAAGGTTTTATGATTCATGGTGGGGTATTGACCATCTACTTGCTATTGCTACAGGCAGTAATTAGGATTAGATGTCACAATCCTATCATTTTCTTCCTCTGGCTTGGTAACACTGTGGCTACTGTGTAAAGGTCCCCTTACACAAGTGAGTGTCAGTAAGAACGCTCGTCCACTATGGTGTAAACATGGCGCGATCATCCAATGAACAGGCAAGACCTCGTTGATTGATTTGATGGCCTACAAATAAAGCACTACTGACAATATCCACACTGTACCGGGATTGAACGGTTGTATTACCAATCGATAGTCCCCATAATGTTTTCCTCGGCCTCTGTAAAAGGGCCTTACTATCCATTATTAACGTTAGAAATCCTGTGTTTATGCTGGACCGACAGAGCCAACTAGGGGAAGAGGAGCCCAATTTTCATACATTATTAAAGTACATTTTAGTAACACTGGCTCCTGATGCCTGGAGTTTTTCATGTATAATATGTTTTATGCACAGGAAAATGAGGGAACAATAAGCACCTTAATTTATTGACTTCAAATAATGGATATATTCCACACGAAGCAGCTTTTTTAGGTAGTGTCACCGGTGGAAGAATAATTATGGAGTCGCAATTCAGTATCATTAGTTCCTCACAAAGAAAACTTACTATATAAAACATACAATTTATTAGGTATGCGTTAAATATCTAAGTAGACCAAAGTATACTATTTATAAGATCTGGATATCCATCCGGGAATGTCTCAAACCACTTTTAAAGTCAAAAGTTGTGGAAATATATGACCTACAGTGCCCTAATGGGAAACTGTACTCTGCCTTGCCATCCTAAGATGCAAGTGGCGCCCCTACTCAACGGAGACTGGCCCTAATCTGACCCTTGAAATAAACCATGAACACACCTGGGAGTCACAAAATAGAAGGGACGCCTGATGAACCTATGAAAAACAACAAAGGGGAAATGCGCCGAGTTTTCAATACATACTACATTTATCCACTACACAGTGTGGGGTTCTGAGCATTTAACCATTTATCGTTGATAAATCTGGAGTAATGTTACAGGCTTCTAATATATATTGCTATATAAGGGTACTTGGATACCAACTTTTGTTTTTCTGGTTCTAAACAAATAATTTTCTGGCTTTTATTTCCCTCCCCTCTATTTTGTGACTTCCAGATGTGTTCATGGTTTATTTCAGGGCCTACTAGGGTCAGATTAGGGTCAGGCACAGTTGAGCGGAGGAACCACTTATGTTTTAGGGTGCCAACCTCCGTGGGAAGGCAGGGTCCAGTTTCCCATTAGAGCACTTTAGGTTGTATATTTCCACACCTATTTTCTCTAAAAGGAGTTTGGGACATACTTGGACGGATATCCAGATATGATATATACTTTGGTCTAATTAGTAGATTTTTAACATGTACCAGTAATTTTACTTTTTGCTGCCAACACTGGTAAATGTAATAACTTGACGTAATAAAATACCATAGTCCACCAAGTGATGTAAAAAGCCAATGGAGTGGCTTATAAAGCAAGTGGAAATGAAAAGATTGTGGCTCCCCATGCCAAGAAATTCAACTACAACTGTAGGCAAATTAAGAAACCAAAGGTGGAATCTGGTTCCCCGGAAAGTGTCATCCATTTTACTTACAAATTTACCATATCAATGTAGACAATGCAACAAAATAACAAGACGCCAATCTCTTAGAGTGAAGAAATACAGCTCCCACATAGCTCTCACACATCATTTTGAACCTTTCAGCCTATAGGTTAAATTTACAATCAGATCACAATTTCCTAATCATTGGGGACAGACGCAGAAGACTAAAGGGGTTGATTGAGATTAAAATAAAAAGATAAAATGTTAGTTTTTTTCTAGAAACAACTAATTTTTGTCCATGGGCTGGGTATGGTGTTGCAGCTCATCTCCATTCAAGTTAAAGCTTTAATAAGGCTCTGCTCACTTCTCCATGGGGCAGATCGGGGCCGGTGATGTCAGTCCTACAGATACCGGACTACTCGTATGATTGAGAGACAGGTGTCGTGTACCAGTCCTAAACATAGGACAATTGAGGGATGCCAGACGCTCAATCGCGCCAACCAGCAGATATCGGTAGATGTCATCAGCTCCGCTCCACTCATACAGAAGTGAGCAGAGCCAGATTACCCCTTTAATAGGACTGAGTTGCAATATCAGAGGCAAACCATGGACTAAATTGTCACTGTTTTTGAAAGGAAAGAAAAAAAATCTCTTTGTAGACAACCCCTTGAACGTTGGATGAATTCTGAAGCCTTTAATTTTGTATCAAACACTTTCTTTCTGAAGGAAGATCATTAATAAATATTCTAGAGTGCACAGTGACATCAATATTTGCTATGTACAATAAACATTCATTTTAGCTGGTTGGAAGGAATGATAAAGGATTCTGGAAGAGTGTCATTGAATGGTGCTTTCAGAAAACCGCATGGTTCTCAACCAATAAACTGTGTTTCAGTTGCAATATTAAATATACAGGACACAGCACCACAATGAAATTACTGTATATATATATCATATGTTTACAAAAATAAGCATTGCAGTGCCTATGTCCTCCACTAAAATCCCTGAATTAACGGCAGCTTTCATGACTTATAGAAACTACTTCTAGTATTCTTCAAATAGTTTTCCTCTCTGTACATGCATAATAAATTAAAACTTTATACTACAAAAATGGCTGGTCTGTGAAAGCTAGAATTGCTTTTTTTTTGGATGCCTACCCCCTGCCCTGGTTGATCCCATACTATGAGGTCTTTAGCTAAAATTGTAAATACAATATGGCCACATCCAGTGTACATTTCAAAACCTTTTATGTTGTATCGTCTTCAAAAAGCATTTGTGCAAAATATGCCTTCTTTTTTTTTAAGAAACCAGTGTCCATAACTGAATTAGCAAATTATTTATGACTTCTGTACATAGTAGACGTTACCTACTATGAAGCTATGTATATAAAAATACTGTACCAGGCGGACTAACTAGAGCAGATAGCGGACCTTCAAGTGCCAACATGGGTAAAGAAAGAACCATTAATAGTACTGAACAATTACCCTATTGCATTGACTTTCATTGTTCAGCACCCCAGCACTAGAAACACACAACTACAGAGCAACCAACTGACTACATCACCGGCTGCAGTAATGACGAGAACAATTATTGATTTCTACCGTCTTAAGAAAGAGATTTGTTCATGGTATAAAAAGTTCTTTTCCGTGGTCTTTCTTTAGCTAAAATGCGTGAACACGCTCGGTTTTCTTGAAATGTTCTTTCGTCAGCCTGTGTCCTTCCTGCAGATGTGCACTGTTGTCCACTTGGTTCATCAAAGGTTGTTCCATCCAACGTGGGAAATGGTTTCACCTATCTGATCCCTTGATATTCCTCATAATGAATCCCTGGTAATGAATCGTTCCCATTCTTCTGCAATGTTTCAACAATCTTTAGTTATAAATTACATTAAGTTCTTCACCAAATAACTTAAATAGAAGAATTTCTAGCAGACACGATTGGGGCTGGCTCTGGGCCAGTTAGCAGCCTTTTATCTAAAACCCTGGTCACTGTTATAAAGGATAACTTTTCAGCAAATAGTGGAATCTTAGACAATAAAAAAACACACAAAAAAAAGGACTATGAAGAAAATATCCCCACAGAATAGAAAGGGGAACAACAGGAAGAAGTAATTCCCCTGAACAGTGACCGGGACATACTTGACGACCTCAAGGTGCATCACCATTTTACGGTGAAGGTCGCGTCTTTGTATTGCACCAAAAAGTAGGATGAAGTCTCTCTGACATGTCTGCATTGTAGATCAGATTCCTCCTCTGCACATGGGCAAGTTCACAAAGGTGAAAACATTGAATTCGGTGAGAATGGAGATACACAGGAAGACGCCATACAACATTAGGCATATAATTCCTAACTTCTTGTCCAGTTTCCATTTGTTCAGGTGAACACCACAGACCTATAATAAAGACAGGAAGGTGTTAACACATCTAAAAAAAGGGGAACATGGAGAATCTACATAGAAAAGCTTGTGATCTGAGAACCAAACTTTTAAAGTGTAACTAAAATGTGTACAGAGCATAAATTATGATATATAGTATATTCACTATTGACTAGAATAATTGTTTTCTATTAGTGATGAGCGTATATACTTTGTTACTTGAGATTTCCCGAGCACCCTCGGGTGTCCTCCGAGTATTTTTTAGTGCTCGAAGATTTAGTTTTCATCGCCGCAGCTGAATGATTTACATCTGTTAGCCAGCATAAGTACATGTGGGGGTTGCCTGCTTGCTAGGGAATCCCCACATGTAATCAAGCTGGCTAATAGCTGTAAATCATTCAGCTGCGGCAATGAAAACTAAATCTCCGAGCACTAAAAAATACTCGGAGGACCCCCGAGCGTGCTCAGGAAATCTCGAGTAACCAGTGTATTCGCTCATCACTATTTTCTATATTCTGAAATGCCTATCTTCATCTATGGTGGCGCTGCAGGGAGACAGAACACTTACCACTGATTACAGCTGATTGCTAGGTACTTCACTAAGGGGAAAGTTTATGATCACCTTGTTGGATCACCAAAGTGGATTGTACAAAGCAGACAACTTTTTTCAAGGGTATGACCAACTTATAAAGTGATGACATATCAAAAGAATATATGGGGGTCTGACCATGGGACTTTCACTAGAATGAAAGGGCGACTATGCTGGTGATCTGCTGCAGTCCATAAACTTATGTTTTTGTTTAACCTGCACAAAGAATCAGCATTACAAAAGCATTGGACCCCAGAGGTCAGACCCCTAAAGATCATAAACGTGACTGTAAATATTATCAGTACGCCACCAATATTTAAGATGACAATATCCTTTTAAAGGGGCTGTCCACTATTAGGTTTTTTTTTTCTTACTTACTGCATTTTTGGGGGGCTAATAGTTAATTTTGTTGTTGGGTTTCTGCTAACAATTTAGCACCATTTTACTTCCATAGCTTCACAATGGGTTAACTGAGACTCCATCACTGATCTCATTCGACATCCAATGAGAGCATTTGTAAAGGTACCGTCACACTCAGCAACTTTGCAAAGGGAACGACAACAATCCGTGACGTTGCAGCGTCCTGGATAGTGATCTCATTGTGTTTGACACGCAGCAGCGATCTGGATCCCGCTGTGCCATCGCTGGTCGGAGCTAGAAGTCCAGAACTTTATTTCGTCGCCAGGTCAGCGTGTATCATCATGTTTGACATCAAAAGCAACGACGCCAGCAACGAGCATAGGGCCCCTAGATGTGTGTCGGATCGGTACACTCCGGCTGTTTGACATGGAGCTAACAATCAGCGAGAACGATAAGTGAGTCGCCGTTACGTCACTGGATTGCTCTGCATCGTTCTGGAGTTGCTGTGTTTGACGTCTCTACAGCGACCTAAACAGCGACGCTCCAGCGATCTAGTTTAGGTCGGCTCATTGTCTATATCGCTGCAGCGTCGCTGAGTGTGATGGTACCTTAACTCTTATCTGCCCTATTTGTGATCCCACCTGCTGAGTCTGTAAGCCCAGACTACATCAAAGTAAAATGTGCAGGGAAACAAAGAGCCTGTAAAAGCTAAACAGTGCAAGACTTTTAATGAAACCGAATTGCAATTTTTTTTTTATCCCCAAATAGTATTATATTTTCTCTATTACATTAACCATTATCATTTCCTATGAATAATAACGAAATTGTAACCATAAAGAAGACTACTACAATCAGAATATAAAACAGCTGTAGGCTTATGCTAGAGGGACTGTATTGAGCATACAGCAGATGGCACTGCATCAAAAAGCGTCTACTATCAGAAAATGACCTTTTTTAAAATCAATCATTTGTGTTACACGTTTATTTTTCATTTTGATGTTTTCTTTTTCATATGATAAACTTTATTAAAAAACAATAATTATTAAACTTGTAATTTTCACACTGGCCACGAGCGCACTTTTAGATTCTAACTTTTGGTTGTTTTAGTCCACAATGAACAGATTCCTACTATCCAATGAGCATGTGCAAAGGTGATTGTGAAGGGTGGGGAGCGGCAGGTTTAGCAGTAGTGAGTGACCTCTTCTATTGTGATTGATCATGTGTTATTAGCTTTGTAGGTGTTACCTGTCATTGTTATTTTGCCTTTGCTGAGAAGGAGCCTCCTGAAAGGACAATCTGTATGAGTCTAAAATAGTCTCAGGGGCCTCTTTGAAAATTACAAGATTACTATTTTTTTTTTTTAATAAAGATTGTGATATGAAAAAGAAAAACAAAACAAACAATAAAAAGTCAAATATTGTAAAAATACTTAAAACACTAACCCTGATTTAAGCAATTGGTCATTTTCTGATGATAGCGTCCCTTTAACTATTACAGCTTATCAATTTATAAGTGTATTTTCCCTCTAGACTGCATTGTGTGGACTTTCAGTAATCGTTTGCGTCTCTTCCTGTAATGTTTGCCCTAAGCAAAATAGTTTATCTATTTTCTGACTGATTCTGCTGAAAGCTAAAATCCACAACTACATACCGTAACAAACAAGGAAGCAAGGAGCAAAGCCACAGAATATATGAGGCCCCTACTGTTAAGATGTATCTGTAATAAAAGAATAGTACATTATTAAACATAAATACAAGCCATGATTAAATTATATTTTTCTTTACACTTAAACTAAATACATATATTTTCTACTAAATAATACTGATCCCCTCATTACCTGTACAGTAAATGTAGCGTATGATACAGACTCAAAAGACCCCAAAGAAATACAGCATTATTCACACTTCCGTCTCTTCGTGGACATTACATAGTGGTTCAGGTTTCTGTTAACCTTGGCATATACTGCCCACAATAATTAAATCAATATAACATAGTTGCCTCTTGTCAAAATATTATTTCTTCCTACAATTCACAGAATTTAAAATGTGATCTCCATCAATTCATGTCATAAAACACAGTTTCTTCTGGACAACATATCAAGAGGGTAACACTGTGTTCTAGGGAATTAGTGAAATTGAGTCTAAGAAGGATAATTTTCAGGAATTATGATACAACAGCCTCAGAGAAGTATTTTTCCATTGTATACAATGCATTACTAATGGAATGAGTCAGTTTTTCCACATGAAGGTCATTCCAAAGTTATTTGCATATCTTAGTTTTGGGATTAATTTAGAAATCATTCTTGCTTATTTTGTCTGCATGGCTAGTATTATCATAATGCTGTATATAAAGAGTATGAGTAGCTACTGTATTTTCTACAGTGCATGCATGAATAGTTATTTAGATAACGGGTTATTGCTTATACTGGGCTCAGCTGCAATTATCAGAGAGGATTTTCCAGGGCTTAACCCCTTCACCCTCGGGCAATTTTCCATTCTTTTGTTTTAATTTTTTCTTCCAAGAGCCATAACTTTTTTATTTTTCCATCCACATAGTCATATGAGGATATTTTATACTTTTGAATTGCATCATTCAATTTATCATGTGATGGACTGGAAAGTGGAAAAAAAAATATCTCAGTACATTCAAATTGCAAATAAGAGCAATTTCACAATTTTGCTTTTTTTAATTTAAATTTATACACTAACCCTTTCATGCCAGAGCCTGTTTTTGCCTTTGTGACCAGGCATATTTTTTTCAATTGTGACCAGTGTCAATTTAAGTGGATGGTACCCATGGTGGAGGAGAGGAAACTCTCCTCCATGGACTGGGCACCATATAATTGTTAAAAAAAAATAATTAAAATAAAAAATAGTGATATATTCACCTTCCGATGGCCCCCGGAATCCTCCCGCCTCTCAGCGGTGCTTCCATTCCAGGGGATGCTTTGCGCGAAGGACCTGGGATGACGTCGCAGTCACGTGATCGTGACGTCACAAAGGTCCTTCATGCAAAGTATCCATGGGAACGGAAGCTGCAGCGTGCACCGCTGAGATTGGGGCCGTCGGAAGGTGGGAATAACCATTTTTTAAATAATTTTTAACATTATATCTTTTTACTATTGATGCTGCATAAGCAGTCTGCTGGCCAGTGTCAATGATAGTTCATGCTTCCAGGCTAGAGCAGCTGACGCGTATACCCTGGTGATCCTTCTGCCTCTGACTTCCCGGATTTGTGCGAGACCTGTTCCCTATTCCTTAGTGTTCGTCTGGTAGTTTTCATTACAGTGTATGACTCGGCCTGATCTCGGTACCCCGCTTCTTGCTTTCTGTCTCTGATACCTCACTCCCCGACCGGCTTTGACTTCTGGCTTGTACCCCGGCTCTGTCTTACGTCTCTCGTTTTGGATACCGTGCTCCCGTTTAGCTCTGACTTCTGGCTTGTGTCTGACTTCATTCATTGCTGCTACCTCTGGTACTTCTGCTCCTGACAGTTCCTGACTCTGCTCTTCTGAGCACTCTTTCGTTACCTGTGACACTTGTGCAGCTGTTCAGTGTTGCTACGCTGTAAGTGTGCAACCTCTCTTCCCTCACCAGCACCTCTGGTGGAGGTTGCACTAAACTGCACTGCAGCCGCATCACATTGCTGATCTCTGCTGGCTCACAGCCAGTCATGGATCGCTCCTGTGGCGAGTCTCCTGCTTCATTTGACCTCATGTCAATAAAGAAACTCATTCTCTTCCCGTCAGCTCTGTCGACAGGATGTTGCCATCAGTTAGACGTCATATTTGTGCACACTGGATTGCAATACCAATTATTTCTGTTATTGAGCATATAAGGAGTTCTTTCTAACCCGAGGATCCTAGGAGTGGTATCCTACCCATGCACTTTTGCCATATTACAAGTGGAGTGACTTGCATCTTCTTAGATTAGCACTAAAAACAATCCATTAAGGGATGACATAGTGATAACCATGTCATTGTGGGGGCCCGATAGTTGCCATGGTGACCCAATGTCGTTATGACGACATCCAGGTCACAAGGGCTAGCAAGCTAGTTAGATCATGCGCAGTGCATTGTCTAACTAGCTTTTTTCAATGCAGCACTGACAATTATAAAGTATTGCATTGCTCCTGCATTGCTATGCTTTATAACTGTGATCAAAGCTGTAAAAGTGAAACTCCCATAAAGGGACTAAATAAAAAAGTTAAAAAAAAATTGTAAATATTTTTTTTAAATCACAAAATAATAAAAAAATAAAAATATTTATTTATTAGTATGCAGCGCCCCAGAGTCCTGGTCATTGCAGTAATGTCGTTCTTCCACCAGGGGGAGTGATGTTACGTCTGATGGCACCAAAGGAGTTCACCCTGCCAGGTATCACAGCCACACACACACTTCACACGCCGGTCCATCAGGGGGAGCTAAGGGTTCTGTTCACTAGGCCATTCCTCACATAGGGTAAAACTGGTGAGTTGGTTAGGAAGTCAGACTGAAGCTGACTGGAGGGAGAAGGAGATAGTCAGAGTGAGTCAGGAGTCGGAAGAAGAGGGAGAGGAGCAGACTGGGCTCGGCCCAGGGAATACCTGTCAGGCAGACAGAGGAAAAAGGAAAGAACATCAGCGGCTCAGTGGGAAAGAAGGACACGGAGCTGCGCCTGCAACCCATGCGGTAGCCTCCTAAGAAAAAACACAAAAGGAAGTGTGCTGTAGTGAGTGAGCACAGAAGTCATAGCAACAGGAGTGAAACATCAGTGGGAGACTAGCTAGAAGCAGGCTGCCTCCATCTGAAGCGCAGATCCGGTGGCCGGAACACTGAGGAAGTAACAGACTCTACGCTTTACTTCAGAGACCGGCAGGGCAGTTGATTCCAAGTTGGCTGTCCGACCTAAACACCTAAGCAGACAAGGTGGCAACACGGAGGAGGGGTAACACTAGGGTCCCTATAAAATAGCCTCAGGCCACCACCGTCATACGGGTATGTCCTATCCATCTGGGGGACAGAGAGAGAGAGAGAAGTAACAACAGTGAGGACCTTATGGTAGCTAATGCAAGTAGAGACCTACTACGTTACTGTGCACAAGGGGAAGGCTACTGATTTCCACCTGGATAAGGAGACTCTGGAATTGCCATCAGACCGGCCGGACCCTGCCTACCCTGTCATCCGGCACTCTGGACTGTGGATGCTGAAGCCTTCAGTAATGGTAAAGAGACTGCACCCTTTGTGTCCTCGTTATTCACCGCGCCTTGCACCATCCACCATCACCATCTACACTTTTGGGAAGCCCTGGGGATATACTTCACCTGTGGGAAGGTATACCATCTAGCTGCAATTCCATCACCCCAGCGGACCCCTAAGCAGAGTCGGTCATTCTGACCAAATACCACAGGTGGCATCACGAACACTACCGTTATCTACGAACTCTGCCTTTAATTGGGCGCCCCTCATAGGGCCACAGTCCGGGTCCGCCACCGTGAAATCCTCACTGAGGGAACTGAAGGACCCGGTACCGAGTACCCCATTGCCCTTACGTGGGGGCGATCCAAGTACAATATATTTTAATGAAAAAAACTAACAAAAAAGTACACGTATTTGGTATTGCCGAGTCTGAAAAGACCCACCCTATAAAATTGATGCAGTTAACCCCTTCAATGAACTCCGTAAAAAAAAAAAAGACGAGGCGAAAAACGATGCTTTAACATCATACTGCCGAACAAAAAGTGGATGCAATAAAAAAGATGAATGTAAATAAAAATTGTATAGCTGAAAACATAATCTTATCTTGCAAAAAAAAAGCCACCACATTCAATGGACATACAGCTCTATCGGCAGAAAAATTGAAAAAATATAGCTCTTAGAATAAAGTGATGCAAAAATAATTATTTTTTCTATAAAATAGCTTTTATTGTGTAAAAGCGTCAAATCTTAAAAAACAAAATAAATGGGGTATCGTTGAAATCGTACTGACCCGAAGAATAAAGCTGCCTTATCAATTTTACCACATGTGGAACAGCATAAACCACTCCAAAAAAATTTCCTGAATTGCTGGTGTTTGTTCATTCTGCCTCACAAAAATCGGAATAGAAAGCGATAAAAAAAAGTCATGTCCCAAAAATGGCACCAATAAAAATAACAAAACCAAAAAAGAAATAACTCAGAACCCTAGAAAAAATCATCAAAACACCTAAGCAACAAGGATCCCTAAAATATAACCTTTATTAAACAATAATAACAAAACTCTCTAATCATGAAAAAAAGTAATAATAATATATTTAACAAGTTGTGTACCTGTTAGGTCCTAGGGAGTCACTACGCTGGGTCCTACCTAGCAGTGGGGGTTGGCACCCTAATTTACTGCGGTAGGCGCCCCCACTCCGCGTCGACTTGACCCTCACAAATCCCTAGAATTCCCTAAATAAGGAACCCTAGAAAAGTCTGACAATATCCCTATAGGAAAAATTCTACCTGACAGTGGGGGTAGGCACCCTAATGTGAAGCGGTAGGCGCCCCCACTCCGCGTCGACTGACCCTAGGAACCCTACAAAATCCCTAAATAAGGATAGAAAGATAAAAAAAATGTGCCCAAAACTCCCAAAAACCCAAAAATAATGAAAAACACACACAAAAAAGGAAATCTCAAAAATACAAAAATTCAAAAGCAGTGAGACAATGTCTCGACACTTAAAAAGATGCACCCAAATATTCAGATGTAAGGCATCTATATAATGGAGCAAAAATATGCCCTTGCAAAAAGTATACAGGTGTAAATGCAACAGTCTCAATATGGGTGAATGAGATATAACAATGTCAATAAGTATTGTCCATATAGAGTAAAAAGGAAAGCGCTCATATAATATTCAAAGATAATAAGTCGGTGCTCAAGACATATACATCAAATGAAAACATGCCCTTACTGCATTATGGTGTGCACTATGACAAATTACCTCCGAAGATAGCAATCATAGATAAATACTAAGACGTCTCAACAAACCAGTATATTATATTGAAAAGGCGTATATTGCAAAAAATGGAGATAGAATAACACCTCAGGGCATGTGGATATCACTGTGTGTTATACCCTTACTATTTAAAGTGCACATTGCAGTAAAATAAGCCAATCTAGTAGATAGAGCAATGTCTCATACTCTTATTATCTAAAGTGCATGCTGCAGTAATATGGCAGACCGGACCCACAAGCCTGGGGCCCCCAGAGAGGCAATGTTTTTTATGGAAGGACACAATCATCCCCATACTTATAAAGAAAATGCCATAACATTGATACTCATCTGCAGGCTTGTGGAAACCTTCGGCACCACTAGGACACCAATCGCATCAAGCGCTAGACAGCAGTCTCCCCAAACAATGCCCGACGCGTTTCTCCCCCATCCATGTGTAGCGGGGGTTCATCAGGGGTATACAGAGCTGATATATGGCTGCACAAGATAGGAGCTGTGGACTCACCATGCGTCTCCCTATAAATACTAGTGCGGAAGCATGTGGAGCACGCCGGTACCAAAGCAGTCCCCAGAGATGACGTCATCAAAATGCCGTATAGGCCAATGGAACACAAGGTGCGTGTCACCCGGAGTGCCGTGCCAACATGGCCGGCGCATGCGCAAAGCGTAGTGGCGTCACCAATTCTGAGAACACCTAGCCAAAGCGGTCCCCAGAGATGACATAATCAGAAGCGCCGTAAAACCAGACGATAATCAAAGTGCGTACAATACAAAATACCGCGCCATAATGGCCGGCGCATGCGCAAAGCATAGTGGCGTCATGGTAAGTGAAATGCCACCTAACAGCGGGCGCCAGAAAAGCACGTGGAACGCAGGATGCGTATCACACTAGAACCAGCGCTTGCGCATAAGATAGGGACCTATAACCCGCCCGCACATATGCGAAACCACAATGGGAAGGCACAATGGTGGCGGGCATAGGAAGCTGTTATGATAAAGAACTATGGGGCACATGACATTGAAGCCACCACCACTAATATACTAGAGAACTGCCGCACCACTATCGGAGGCCCAAATTGCGCACGTAGACCATATTAGATAGCACATATACAAAGGTGCGTTAGCGCAAAAGAAATGCATATTTTTATAACTAATAAATGAAAAAGATAATATATGCAAATAAAGAGAAATCCGCACATATAGTGCATCCCTAAGTGCCTCACATGTAGTCAAACCTCCCAGGTAGTCTCATACAATACAAGTAGTCAGACAAGTAAGTATCCACAGCAAAATAGCATATGTCAAAAAGATAAGACAAAAAAATGCATGCTGTATCAATATACATGGCTATAGTTCAAATTTATACAGGACCTGACAGGTGGCTAGATAAAGCTAGTGAAAGTCAATTGTTCATTGAGACCCAAAGGACTCATGGATCTCAATATATAGATCCATCTAGTTTCACACTGTGTTATCTTTTTATCCCAGTCACCTCGTCTAACAAAGGGAGGGATAACCTCAATTACACTGAATTTTAAGGAGCCAGGGTCACCATTATGTTCTTGGGTAACATGACGTGCAATTGGTGTATCTCTGCAGTGCCGAATATCCCCAAGGTGTTCACCAATGCGGACACGAAGTTCACGTTTGGTCTTGCCCACATAGTCCTTAGGGCAAGTACACGTGCAGAGATACACCACACCCACAGTCCTACAGTTGGCAAACTGTCTCATAGAGAATGTCCTGTTGGTATCCGAGCTTTTAAAGGTATTGGAAACATTAACATGCTTGCAAAAGGAGCAACGTCCACACCTAAATGTACCGGTGGATCTATTGTCCAACCATGTAAGATGTTTTCTTGGAGGTACAAAATGGCTCTGGACAACATTGTCCCTAATTGACCTCCCCCTCCTATATGTGATTGATGGATGTGGAGCCACAAAACCTCTTATGTCTGGGTCAGACTTCAAAATCTGCCAATGCCTCCTGAAGATATCAAAGACTCTCCTAGACTGGTCATCAAAAGTGCCAATTAGGCGTGTGATAGATGTCGATTCAGTCTCAATTTTTGGTAACAAAAGTGATGTCCTATTTGAATCCAGGGCAATTTCATAAGCGGAAGTAATCACATCATCAGGGTATCCCCTATCCCTAAAGCGATATTTAAGTTCGGTAGACCTAGTTCAAAAGTCGCTCAGGGAGGAACAGTTTCAATAAAAATATCAACTCGTCCCACAAAAAACAAGTTTTCACAAGACTGTGTCGGCAGTGCAAAAACGAGCATCTTTTAGTGTGTAACAGCAGCAAAACAAAAAACGATATCAATTTGGTATCGCTGTAATATATAATATGGTATAATATGTATACCGCTTGAGGAACAGTGTATAGAAGAAATAAAACCAATTTTCACCTGCTGTTGATTTTTTTATTCTGCCTCTGAAAGATCGCAGTATGGCTCGGCGCATATTTATCCTGCACTCAGCGCTTCCACTGGTGTTTGTGTAAATCTCTGAAATACGTGATTCAGGCTGAACCCCTGGCCTGGTGGAAGATTTCCTATAATGAGGGAGATGGAGGCACTGTGGATGCTCTCTGGCCTGTGATCCGGCAGTGTCCGTCTTTTTAGGTGTGCATAAAAGTGAGGTCAACCACAGTGCACCTCTGAAGAGAAGGACTGAACACTGAACAGAGGCCAGACAAAGTCCAGAGTAACTCTACTGCCTCATTATAGTGAATGGATCCCTCTGGGGTTTCATCTGAATCACGCCACACTGAGATTTACATGAAAACCCTGATATAAGTGCTCAGCATAGAGCACCGGATAAATGTGATCCCAAATGTTATGTAAAATGTTGACAATAAAAGCTTAAAGTTTCAACTCGATCCACAAAATAAGCAAGTCCCCACTCAGGTCCGTCGCCTGGTAATGAAAATATACGGGGATTCCATGTTACTGGTAGTACAAAGGCTCTGGAAAAGCACTATGGCTCCTCACCCCCCAAAACAAATCCAGCAAATTCTGTGCTCCCAAATCCAAATGCTCCCCTACCTTCTTAGCCCCACAGTGTGTCTAAACTACATTTAGCATCCACATGTTTGGCATTTCAGTAGCGATGAGAGCCTGCCTAATTTACGGATGGGTATCTCCAGAAGCATGAGCTGGGCATAATGTACTGGGCACTACAATGCATGGCACTACAATGGCAGATTTGCAATAGTCATTCAGCAACATCCATTGCTGCCTGTTTCTGGAAAACACCCATGGAGTCAAAATCATCACTCCACTTGTAGGTAAATTCCCAAAGGGGTATAATTTCCAAAATGGGGTAACTTGGGGGTGGTATTGTGCTTTTCTAGCACTTAGGGGTAGGGTTGAGCGAAACGGGTCGTTCATTTTCAAAAGTCGCCGACTTTTGGCAAAGTCGGGTTTCATGAAACCCGATCCGACCCCTGTGTGGGGTCGGCCATGCGGTACGCGACTTTCACGCCAAAGTCGCGTTTCAATGACGCGAAAAGCGCCATTTCTCAGCCAATGAAGGTGAACGCAGAGTGTGGGCAGCGTGATGACATAGGTCCTGGTCCCCACCATCTTAGAGAAGGGCATTGCAGTGATTGGCTTGCTGTCTGCGGCGTCACAGGGGCTATAAAGGGGCGTTCCCGCCGACCGCCATCTTACTGCTGCTGATCTGAGCTTAGGGAGAGGTTGCTGCCGCTTCATCAGAAGCAGGGATAGTGTTAGGCAGGGTCCATTAACCACCAAACCACTTGTGCTGTAGCGATTTCCACTGTCCAACACCACCTTCGGTGTGCAGGGACAGTGGAGGCTACATTTTTTTTTTTCTCAGCGCTGTAGCTCATTGGGCTGCCCTAGAAGGCTCCCTGATAGCTGCATTGCTGTGTGTACGCCGCTGTGCAAACCAACTGCTTTTTTCAAAGCACAAATCCTGTTGTTCCTTCCGTTCTGCACAGCTATCTTGTTTGTTTGTCCACACTTTTTATTTAATTTGTGCATCAGTCCACTCCTTATTGCTGCCTGCCATACCTGGCTGAGATTACTGCAGGGAGATAGTAATTGTAGGACAGTCCCTGTTTTTTTTTTTTTTTGTGGGAGATTAAGATTGGCATTTCTGCTAGAGTGCCATCCCTGTGTGTGCCATCTCTCACTCAGTGGGCCATAGAAAGCCTATTTATTTTTTTGCTTGATTTGGGTTCTAAAATCTACCTAAAAAAATCACTACATCAATCAGTGGGAGAAAAATATTGGCCTCAGGGCTTGTGCGCCACTCCTGACTCCTGTGTGTGCCATCTCTCACTCAGTGGGCCATAGAAAGCCTATTTATTTTTTTGCTTGATTTGGGTTCTAAAATCTACCTGAAAAAATCACTACATCAATCAGTGGGAGAAAAATATTGGCCACAGGGCTTGTGTGCCACTCCTGACTCCTGTGTGTGCCATCTCTCACTCAGTGGGCCATAGAAAGCCTATTTATTTTTTTGCTTGATTTGGGTTCTAAAATCTACCTGAAAAAATCACTACATCAATCAGTGGGAGAAAAATATTGGCCTCAGGGCTTGTGTGCCACTCCTGACTCCTGTGTGTGCCATCTCTCACTCAGTGGGCCATAGAAAGCCTATTTATTTTTTTGCTTGATTTGGGTTCTAAAATCTACCTGAAAAAATCACTACATCAATCAGTGGGAGAAAAATATTGGCCTCAGGGCTTGTGTGCCACTCCTGACTCCTGTGTGTGCCATCTCTCACTCAGTGGGCCATAGAAAGCCTATTTATTTTTTTGCTTGATTTGGGTTCTAAAATCTACCTGAAAAAATCACTACATCAATCAGTGGGAGAAAAATATTGGCCTCAGGGCTTGTGTGCCACTCCTGACTCCTGTGTGTGCCATCTCTCACTCAGTGGGCCATAGAAAGCCTATTTATTTTTTTGCTTGATTTGGGTTCTAAAATCTACCTGAAAAAATCACTACATCAATCAGTGGGAGATAAATATTGGCCTCTGGGCTTGTGTGCCACTCCTGACTCCTGTGTGTGCCATCTCTCACTCAGTGGGGCATAGAAAGCCTTTTTTTTATTTTTTTATTTGGTTTCTAAATTGTCCTTGAAAAAATTATTTTATTTTATTTGGTTTCTAAATTCTTCCTGAAAAAATCATTTTATTTTATTTTGTTTCTAAAGTCTCCCTGAAAAAAATAAAAATAAAACAGTGGGAGATTAATATTGCCTTTTCTGCTTGTGTGCCAGTCTTGACTCCTGGGTGTGCCATCTCTCTCTCTCTCTCTCTCTCTCAAATTGTGGGCCATAGAAAGCCTATTTATTTTTTTGCTTGATTTGGGTTCTAAAATCTACCTGAAAAAATCACTACATCAATCAGTGGGAGAAAAATATTGGCCTCAGGGCTTGTGTGCCACTCCTGACTCCTGTGTGTGCCATCTCTCACTCAGTGGGCCATAGAAAGCCTATTTATTTTTTTGCTTGATTTGGGTTCTAAAATCTACCTGAAAAAATCACTACATCAATCAGTGGGAGAAAAATATTGGCCTCAGGGCTTGTGTGCCACTCCTGACTCCTGTGTGTGCCATCTCTCACTCAGTGGGCCATAGAAAGCCTATTTATTTTTTTGCTTGATTTGGGTTCTAAAATCTACCTGAAAAAATCACTACATCAATCAGTGGGAGAAAAATATTGGCCTCAGGGCTTGTGTGCCACTCCTGACTCCTGTGTGTGCCATCTCTCACTCAGTGGGCCATAGAAAGCCTATTTATTTTTTTGCTTGATTTGGGTTCTAAAATCTACCTGAAAAAATCACTACATCAATCAGTGGGAGATAAATATTGGCCTCTGGGCTTGTGTGCCACTCCTGACTCCTGTGTGTGCCATCTCTCACTCAGTGGGGCATAGAAAGCCTTTTTTTTATTTTTTTATTTGGTTTCTAAATTGTCCTTGAAAAAATTATTTTATTTTATTTGGTTTCTAAATTCTTCCTGAAAAAATCATTTTATTTTATTTTGTTTCTAAAGTCTCCCTGAAAAAAATAAAAATAAAACAGTGGGAGATTAATATTGCCTTTTCTGCTTGTGTGCCAGTCTTGACTCCTGGGTGTGCCATCTCTCTCTCTCTCTCTCTCTCTCAAATTGTGGGCCATAGAAAGCCTATTTATTTTTTTGCTTGATTTGGGTTCCCAAATCTACCTGAAAAAATCAGTACATCAATCAGTGGGAGAAAAATATTGGCCTCTGGGCTTGTGTGCCACTCCTGACTCCTGTGTGTGCCATCTCTCACTCAGTGGGGCATAGAAAGCCTTTTTTTTTTTTTTTTTAATTTGGTTTCTAAATTGTCCTTGAAAAAATCATTTTATTTTATTTGGTTTCTAAATTCTTCCTTTTAAAATTATTTTATTTTATTTTGTTTATAAAGTCTCCCTGAAAATAAAATAAAATAAATTAAACAGTGGGAGATTAATATTGACATTTGTGCTTGAGTGACAGTCCTGCATGTGTGGCATCTCTGTGATTTGGTGCCACAGAAAACAGAGTGTGTAACATTGTGCCTGATTTTCCCTGTGGTCTCACCAACCTGTAAAGGGATATTGAAATCATACTGAAGTTATAGGTCACCGTGTAAGTTGTTTGACAGCAACAAATAAAGTTACTTTGGTTAAGTTTTTAAAACAATGAGGAAGTCTGGTGCAAGAGGTCGTGGCCGTGGGCGTTCATTGTCAGCTGGTAATGATGGTAGTGGTAGTGGAGCATCAGTTGGTCGTTGAAAAAAAATATTCCACCTAAGTCTGGAGCTGTGGAGCCAGGTTCGTCGTCTGGCTACACAAGGCCTCGAACGCTCTCTTTTTTGGGAGTAGGAAAACCGCTTTTAAAGCCGGAGCAGCAACAGCAAGTTTTGGCTTACCTTGCAGACTCAGCCTCTAGCTCTTTTGCCTCCTCTTCTGAAACTGGTAAATGTAAAAGCAGCGCGTCGCTTGTGGATGTTCACGGTCAGGGACAAGTCGCTTCCTTGTCCTCTTCAGCAAAAACAACAACAAGAGAGAAGGATGCAGCAGGCGACACAACGGGTTACTCCATGGAGCTCTTTACACATACCGTTCCTGGCTTAGAAAGTGAAACACTTAACAGGCCATGCCCATTACAAGTAGATTCTGACATGGAGTGCACTGATGCACAGCCACAGCCAGACTACTATGCTGGTCCTTTGACTCAGACCACAACATTGCCCTCTCAGGGTACTGATCCACAATCAGACCCTGATGAGACTATGTTGCCCCGTCACGAACGCTATACCACCGACCGACACGGTGACACAGACGAAGTTGCACACGAGCTAGAAGAGGAGGTAATAGATGACCCAGTTGTTGACCCCGATTGGCAGCCATTGGGGGAACAGGGTGCAGGCGGCAGTAGTTCAGAAGCGGAGGTGGAGGAGGGGCCGCAGCAGGCATCAACATCGCAACAGGTTCCATCTGCCGGGCCCGTATCTGGCCCAAAACGCGTGTCAAAGCCAAAACCTGTTGGAGGACAGCGTGGCCATCCGGTTAAAGCTCAGTCTGCAATCCCTGAAAAGGGATCCGATGCTAGGAAGAGTGCAGTCTGGCATTTTTTTAAACAACATCCAATTGATCAGCGCAAAGTCATCTGTCAAAAATGTTCAACTAGCTTAAGCAGAGGTCAGTATCTGAAAAGTCTCAATACAAGTTGCATGCATAGACATTTAACCACCATGCATTTTCAAGCCTGGACTAACTACCAAACGTCCCTTAAGGTTGTAGCACCCTCGGCCAATGAAGCTAGTCAGCAACGCAACATCCCTTCCGTCACTGTAAGGCCACCATTTTCCGCACCACCGGCAGTATCTGTGGAGGTTTCTTTGCCAGCCAAAAGCAGTCAGGGTCAGGGAATCACCAGTTTTGTAGGAGGAAATATTGCATCTAGGGCACCGGCGGAAACAATACCGTCTCCAACCGTCTCTCAGTCTGCCATGTCCACCGGCACACCCGCAAGTTCCACGATCTCCAGCTCTCCAGTCCAGCTCACCCTACATGAGACTCTGGTTAGAAAAAGGAAGTACTTATCCTCGCATCCGCGTACACAGGGTTTTAACGCCCACATAGCTAGACTAATCTCGTTAGAGATGATGCCCTACCGGTTAGTTGAAAGCGAAGCTTTCAAAGCCCTGATGGAGTACGCTGAACCACGCTACGAGCTACCCAGTCGACACTTTTTTTTCCATAAAAGCCATCCCAGCCCTGCACCAGCATGTTAAACAGCGCATCGTCCATGCACTCAGGCAATCTGTGAGTACAAAGGTGCACCTGACTACAGATGCATGGACCAGTAGGCATGGCCAGGGACGTTACGTGTCCATCACGGAACACTGGGTGAATGTGGTGGATGCAGGGTCCACAGGGGACAGCAATTTCGGGACAGTTGTGCCTAGCCCACGGTCTAGGAAACAGTTGGCTGTAGGCGTTCGCACCCCCTCCTCCTGCAGAAGCGACAGCTCTTCCACAGACCGCAGTCGGCCAACCACTCCATCGGCAGCTGACACTATTGCACACCAGTTGTCCCATTATGGGCCAGCTACTGGCAAGCGTCAGCAGGCTGTATTGGCTATGAAGTGTTTGGGGGACAACAGACACACCGCGGAAGTTCTGTCCGAGTTCTTGCAACAAGAAACGCAGTCGTGGCTGGGCACAGTAGATCTTGAGGCAGTCAAGGTAGTGAGTGATAACGGAAGGAATTTCATGGCTGCCATCTCCCTTTCCCAACTGAAACACATTCCTTGCCTGGCTCACACCTTAAACCTGGTGGTGCAGTGCTTATTGAAAACTTATCCTGGGTTCTCCGATCTGCTCCTCAAAGTGCGTGGACTTTGCTCACATATCCGACGTTTGCCTGTACACTCCAGCCGTATGCAGACCTATCAGCGGTCTTTGAACCTTCCCCAGCATCGCCTAATCATAGACGTTGCAACAAGGTGGAACTCAACACTGCACATGCTTCAGAGACTGTGCCAACAGAGGCGGGCTGTTATGTTTTTGTGGGAGGATACACATACACGGGCAGGCAGTAGGATGGCAGACATGGAGTTGTCAGGTGTGCAGTGGTCGAAGATACAAGACATGTGTCAAGTCCTTCAGTGTTTTGAGGAATGCACACGGCTGGTTAGTGCAGACAACGCCATAATAAGCATGAGCATCCCCCTAATGTGTCTGCTGATGCAAAGTTTGACGCACATAAAGGATCAGGCGTCTGCACCAGAGGAAGAGGAAAGCCTTGATGACAGTCAGCCATTGTCTGGTCAGGGCAGTGTACAGGACGAGGTAGCGGGCGAAGAGGAGGTGGAGGATGAGGAGGATGATGGGGATGAGTATATTTTTAATGAGGAAGCTTTCCCGGGGGCACTGGAAATTGGTGGCGTGGCAAGGCCGGGTTCTGGTTTTTTGAGGGACACAAGTGACGTAGATTTGCCTGAAACTGCCCCTCAACCAATCACAACCGCAGATTTGACAACTGGAACTTTGGCCCACATGGCAGATTACGCCTTACGTATCCTCAAAAGGGACACACGCATTACTAAAATGATGAACGATGACGATTACTGGTTGGCCTGCCTCCTTGATCCACGCTATAAAGGCAAATTGCAAAATATTATGCCACATGAGAACTTGGAACTAATATTAGCAACCAAACAATCAACTCTTGTTGACCGTTTGCTTCAGGCATTCCCAGCACACAGCGCACGTGATCGTTCTCACACGAGCTCCAGGGGGCAGCAGACCAGGAGTGTTAGGGGTGCACACATCAGAAGTGGCGTTGGACAGAGGGGTTTTCTGACCAGGTTGTGGAGTGATTTTGCTATGACCGCAGACAGGACAGGTACTGCTGCATCAATTCAAAGTGACAGGAGACAACATTTGTCCAGTATGGTTACAAACTATTTTTCATCCCTTATCGATGTTCTCCCTCAACCGTCATTCCCATTTGATTACTGGGCATCCAAATTAGACACCTGGCCAGAATTGGCAGAATATGCATTGCAGGAGCTTGCTTGCCCGGCAGCTAGTGTCCTATCAGAAAGAGTATTCAGTGCTGCAGGTTCAATATTACCCGAAAAAAGGACTCGTCTGGCTACCCAAAATGTTGATGATCTAACATTCATTAAAATGAACCACAACTGGATTTTGAATTCTTTTGCCCCACCTTGCCCGGCAGAGACCTAGCTTTCCTATGAAAAGCTCTTGCCTGTGGACTACTGTGAATTACTTATCTAATGTCTAATTTGCTGCAGCTGATTGTCCAGCATACGACATGTTTACACCTCCCTAAATGGCCAAACTCCCCACACGGGGCCGTGGTATCGCGACTTGGCGCAAGCACCCGTGAGAGTGCTGTTTGTCTGAAGAGGTGGGTGTGCCCGCTTTTGGTCGACGGCACTGCCACTGGGTCCCTCATAGTACAATAAAGTGTCTCTGGCGGTGGCGGTGCGCACCCAACGTCAGACACACTGTTGTAACATGAGGGGCCCTGGGCCTGTACCGCCGGCCACAAGAGAGTTCACCCACCCCCAGGTCAAACATTGCTCTACCACTTCCACAGTTATCTCTCACACTTCCACCAATGTTTAGTCTATGCGCTGACATCCTTCCATTCCTGCCACTGACAATACCATTGTGTTGACATGTATGATGGTACTTAACATAGTCAGGGGCAGTGTCCTCTATTTACCACAGTAAATACTTTGCGCTAAATTAGTAGGTCTGAAACTACGCAGAGGATCCCACCCCTGAACCTAATGATGGCACCCTTTAGTGTTTTCGTTTTGTTTTAATGCGAGACATTCACATTTATTTATTGTTTTGGACTACTAACTGGCAGACACTCATTACAATCGGCCTCCGCTGACCAGACCACTGCTGCCCGTGTACCCCTGGAACCAATTTTAAATTGCCTACAGCCTGTCCAATTTTATTATGTTAGGCCTTCGAAGCCTGTCTGCGGCCCATTCTTTCAACTACTACTACACTGACCTGTCTACTGCTGCCCGTGTACTCTTGGAACCAATTATAAAGTGCCTACAGCCTTCCAATTTTATTATGTTAGGCCTTCGAAGCCTGTCTGCGGTCCCTCCTTCCACTAGGCCTCCACTGACCTGTCTACTGCTGCCCGTGTACCCCTGGAACCAATTTTAAATTGCCTACAGCCCAATTTTTTTATGTTAGGCCTTCGAAGCTTGTCTGCTTTCCCTCCTT
Source organism: Ranitomeya imitator (assembly GCF_032444005.1). Classification (NCBI taxonomy): domain Eukaryota; kingdom Metazoa; phylum Chordata; class Amphibia; order Anura; family Dendrobatidae; genus Ranitomeya; species Ranitomeya imitator. Next base: position 96,118,262 of record NC_091286.1, read on the forward strand.
CCACTAGGCCTCCACTGACCAGACCACTGCTGCCCGTGTACCCCTGGAACCAATTATAAAGTGCCTACAGCCTTCCAATTTTATTATGTTAGGCCTTCGAAGCCTGTCTGCGGTCCCTCCTTCCACAAGGCCTCCACTGACCATTCTACTGCTGCCCGTGTACCCCTGGAACCAATTTTAAATTGCCTACAGCCAGCCCATTTTATTATGTTAGGCCTTTGAAGCCTGTCTGCGGTCCCTCCTTCCACTAGGCCTCCACTGACCTGTCTACTGCTGCCCGTGTACCCCTGGAACCAATTTTAAATTGCCTACAGCCCAATTTTTTTATGTTAGGCCTTCGAAGCCTGTCTGCGTTCCCTCCTTCCACTAGGCCTCCACTGACCTGTCTACTGCTGCCCGTGTACTCCTGGAACCAATTATAAAGTGCCTACAGCCTTCCAATTTTATTATGTTAGGCCTTCGAAGCCTGTCTGCGGTCCCTCCTTCCACTAGGCCTCCACTGACCAGACCACTGCTGCCCGTGTACCCCTGGAACCAATTTTAAATTGCCTACAGCCAGCCCATTTTATTATGTTAGGCCTTCAAAGCCTGTCTGCGGTCCCTCCTTCCACTAGGCCTCCACTGACCTGTCTACTGCTGCCCGTGTACCCCTGGAACCAATTTTAAATTGCCTACAGCCCAATTTTTTTATGTTAGGCCTTCGAAGCCTGTCTGCGTTCCCTCCTTCCACTAGGCCTCCACTGACCAGACCACTGCTGCCCGTGTACCCCTGGAACCAATTATAAAGTGCCTACAGCCTTCCAATTTTATTATGTTAGGCCTTTGAAGCCTGTCTGCGGTCCCTCCTTCCACAAGGCCTCCACTGACCATTCTACTGCTGCCCGTGTACCCCTGGAACCAATTTTAAATTGCCTACAGCCAGCCCATTTTATTATGTTAGGCCTTCGAAGCCTGTCTGCGGTCCCTCCTTCCACTAGGCCTCCACTGACCTGTCTACTGCTGCCCGTGTACCCCTGGAACCAATTTGAAATTGCCTACAGCCCAATTTTTTTATGTTAGGCCTTCGAAGCCTGTCTGCTTTCCCTCCTTCCACTAGGCCTCCGCTGACCAGACCACTGCTGCCCGTGTACCCCTGGAACCAATTATAAAGTGCCTACAGCCCAATTTTTTTTATGTTAGGCCTTCGAAGCCTGTCTGCGGTCCCTCCTTCCACTAGGCCTCCACTGACCTGTCTACTGCTGCCCGTGTACCCCTGGAACCAATTTTAAATTGCCTACAGCCCAATTTTTTTATGTTAGGCCTTCGAAGCTTGTCTGCTTTCCCTCCTTCCACTAGGCCTCCACTGACCAGACCACTGCTGCCCGTGTACCCCTGGAACCAATTATAAAGTGCCTACAGCCTTCCAATTTTATTATGTTAGGCCTTCGAAGCCTGTCTGCGGTCCCTCCTTCCACAAGGCCTCCACTGACCATTCTACTGCTGCCCGTGTACCCCTGGAACCAATTTTAAATTGCCTACAGCCAGCCCATTTTATTATGTTAGGCCTTTGAAGCCTGTCTGCGGTCCCTCCTTCCACTAGGCCTCCACTGACCTGTCTACTGCTGCCCGTGTACCCCTGGAACCAATTTTAAATTGCCTACAGCCCAATTTTTTTATGTTAGGCCTTCGAAGCCTGTCTGCTTTCCCTCCTTCCACTAGGCCTCCACTGACCAGACCACTGCTGCCCGTGTACCCCTGGAACCAATTATAAAGTGCCTACAGCCCAATTTTTTTTATGTTAGGCCTTCGAAGCCTGTCTGCGGTCCCTCCTTCCACTAGGCCTCCACTGACCAGACCACTGCTGTCCGTGTACCCCTGGAACCAATTATAAAGTGCCTACAGCCTTCCAATTTTATTATGTTAGGCCTTTGAAGCCTGTCTGCGGCCCGTTCTTTCTACTACTACTACACTGACCAGTCTACTGCTGCCTGTGTACCCCTGGAACCAATTTTAAATTGCCTACAGCCCAATTTTATTATGTTAGGCCTTCGAAGCCTGTCTGCGGTCCCTCCTTCCACTAGGCCTCCACTGACCATTCTACTGCTGCCCGTGTACCCCTGGAACCAATTTTAAATTGCCAACAGCCCTATTTTGTTATGTTAGGCCTTCGAAGCCTGTCTGCGGTCCCTTCTTTCTACTACTACTACTACACTGACCAGACCATTGCTGCCCGTGTACCCCTGGAACCAATTTTAAATTGCCTACAGCCCAATTTTATTATGTTAGGCCTTCGAAGCCTGTCTCCGGTCCCTCCTTCCACTAGGCCTCCACTGACCATTCTACTGCTGCCCGTGAACCCCTGGAACCAATTTTAAATTGCCAACAGCCCTATTTTGTTATGTTAGGCCTTCGAAGCCTGTCTGCGGTCCCTTCTTTCTACTACTCCTACACTGACCAGACCACTGCTGCCCGTGTACCCCTGGAACCTATTTTTTATTGCATAGAGCATCCTTTTTTTAATAGTAGGCGTACAAAGTCTGTCTGCGGTCCACTATTGAAATTGTCCTCCACTGCCCAGAGGAATGCTGCCTGTGTACCCCTGTAACCTTTTTTAAGCTGCAGCGAGCCACATTTTTGGTTTAAGGCCTACTACCTGTGTCTGTCTGCGCCACTCAATTCAGCTGTGTTCCTTTGAAAAAAGCTGAGCGTCAATAGTATTGTTTTCAGCCTCTAGGAATTTTAAAACTGCATTGGGGGTACAACTTTGGTAGGGCCTACTAACGGTGTCTGCCGCCCCAAGGTGTGCCCCAGGTTTCGTCCACATTGCTTCGGTCTTCCGACTCTCGTTTAGTAGTTGTAGAAAACTACACTGCATTAGGCCTACAAATTGTGTATGGGGTGTAGAGAGATGGTGTGTTACACTCCAAGGTGTTCCCCAGGTTTCCTCTCCATTGCTTCGATCTTCTGGCTCTCGTTTAGTGGTTGTTGGAAACTACACTGCATTAGGCCTACAAAATGGGTATGGGGTGTAGAGAGATGGTGTGTTCCACTCCAAGGTGTTCCCCAGGTTTCCTCGCCATTGCTTCAATCTTAATGCTCTCGTTTAGTAGTTGTTGGAAAGTACGCTGCATTAGGCCTACAAATTGGGTATGGGGTGTAGAGAGATGGTGTGTTCCACTCCAAGGTGTTCCCCAGGTTTCCTCGCCATTGCTTCGATCTTAATGCTCTCGTTTAGTAGTTGTTGGAAACTACACTGCATTAGGCCTACAAATTGGGTATGGGGTGTAGAGACGGTGTGTTCCACTCCAAGGTGTTCTCCAGGTTGCCTTTCCTGAGCTTCTATCTTCAGGCTCTCGTTTAGTAGTTGTTGGAAACTACACTGCATTAGGCCTACAAAATGGGTATGGGGTGTAGAGAGATGGTGTGTTCCACTCCAAGGTGTTCCCCAGGTTTCCTCGCCATTGCTTCGATCTTAATGCTCTCGTTTAGTAGTTGTTGGAAAGTACGCTGCATTAGGCCTACAAATTGGGTATGGGGTGTAGAGAGATGGTGTGTTCCACTCCAAGGTGTTCCCCAGGTTTCCTCGCCATTGCTTCGATCTTAATGCTCTCGTTTAGTAGTTGTTGGAAACTACACTGCATTATGCCTACAAATTGTGTATGGGGTGTAGAGACGGTGTGTTCCACTCCAAGGTGTTCTCCAGGTTGCCTTTCCTGAGCTTCTATCTTCAGGCTCTCGTTTAGTAGTTGTTGGAAACTACACTGCATTAGGCCTACAAAATGGGTATGGGGTGTAGAGAGATGGTGTGTTCCACTCCAAGGTGTTCCCCAGGTTTCCTCGCCATTGCTTCGATCTTAATGCTCTCGTTTAGTAGTTGTTGGAAAGTACGCTGCATTAGGCCTACAAATTGGGTATGGGGTGTAGAGAGATGGTGTGTTACTTTCCAAGGTGTTCCCCAGGTTTCCTCTCCATTGCTTCGATCTTCTGGCTCTCGTTTAGTAGTTGTTGGAAACTACACTGCATTAGGCCTACAAATTGGGTATGGGGTGTAGAGAGATGGTGTGTTCCACTCCAAGGTGTTCCCCAGGTTTCCTCTCCATTGCTTCGATCTTAATGCTCTCGTTTAGTAGTTGTTGGAAACTACACTGCATTAGGCCTACAAATTGGGTATGGGGTGTAGAGACGGTGTGTTCCACTCCAAGGTGTTCTCCAGGTTGCCTTTCCTGAGCTTCTATCTTCAGGCTCTCGTTTAGTAGTTGTTGGAAACTACACTGCATTAGGCCTACAAAATGGGTATGGGGTGTAGAGAGATGGTGTGTTCCACTCCAAGGTGTTCCCCAGGTTTCGTCCACATTGCTTCGGTCTTCCGACTCTCGTTTAGTAGTTGTAGAAAACTACACTGCATTAGGCCTACAAATTGGGTATGGGGTGTAGAGAGATGGTGTGTTCCACTCCAAGGTGTTCCCCAGGTTTCCTCTCCATTGCTTCGATCTTCTGGCTCTCGTTTAGTAGTTGTTGGAAACTACACTGCATTAGGCCTACAAATTGGGTATGGGGTGTAGAGAGATGGTGTGTTCCACTCCAAGGTGTTCCCCAGGTTTCCTCTCCATTGCTTCGATCTTAATGCTCTCGTTTAGTAGTTGTTGGAAACGACACTGCATTAGGCCTACAAATTGGGTATGGGGTGTAGAGACGGTGTGTTCCACTCCAAGGTGTTCTCCAGGTTGCCTTTCCTGAGCATCTATCTTCAGGCTCTCGTTTAGTAGTTGTTGGAAACTACACTGCATTAGGCCTACAAAATGGGTATGGGGTGTAGAGAGATGGTGTGTTCCACTCCAAGGTGTTCCCCAGGTTTCCTCTCCATTGCTTCGATCTTAATGCTCTCGTTTAGTAGTTGTTGGAAACTACACTGCATTAGGCCTACAAATTGGATATGGGGTGTAGAGACGGTGTGTTCCACTCCAAGGTGTTCTCCAGGTTGCCTTTCCTGAGCTTCTATCTTCAGGCTCTCGTTTAGTAGTTGTTGGAAACTACACTGCATTAGGCCTACAAAATGGGTATGGGGTGTAGAGAGATGGTGTGTTCCACTCCAAGGTGTTCCCCAGGTTTCGTCCACATTGCTTCGGTCTTCCGACTCTCGTTTAGTAGTTGTAGAAAACTACACTGCTTTAGGCCTACAAATTGGGTATGGGGTGTAGAGAAATGGTGTGTTACACTGCAAGGTGTTCCCCAGGTTTCCTCTCCATTGCTTCGATCTTCTGGCTCTCGTTTAGTAGTTGTTGGAAACTACACTGCATTAGGCCTACAAATTGGGTATGGGGTGTAGAGAGATGGTGTGTTCCACTCCAAGGTGTTCCCCAGGTTTCCTCTCCATTGCTTCAATCTTAATGCTCTCGTTTAGTAGTTGTTGGAAACTACACTGCATTAGGCCTACAAATTGGGTATGGGGTGTAGAGACGGTGTGTTCCACTCCAAGGTGTTCTCCAGGTTGCCTTTCCTGAGCTTCTATCTTCAGGCTCTCGTTTAGTAGTTGTTGGAAACTACACTGCATTAGGCCTACAAAATGGGTATGGGGTGTAGAGAGATGGTGTGTTCCACTCCAAGGTGTTCCCCAGGATTCCTCTCCATTGCTTCGATCTTAATGCTCTCGTTTAGTAGTTGTTGGAAACTACACTGCATTAGGCCTACAGATTGGGTATGGGGTGTAGAGACGGTGTGTTCCACTCCAAGGTGTTCTCCAGGTTGCCTTTCCTGAGCTTCTATCTTCAGGCTCTTGTTAAATAGTGGTTAAATGGAACAACTGCATTTGGTGTACTAGTTGGTTTGGGGCCTACTAACAGTGTCTGCCGCTCCTTGCTGTTCTCCTGGTTTCCTGTCCTGAAATTCCATTTTCAGGCTCTCGTTAAGTAGTTGTTAATGTTAGACTGCATTTGGCCTACTAGTTGGGTTGGGGCCTACTATCGGTGTCTGCCACTCCTGCTGTTCTCCTCCACTGAACAAAGCTGTGCCGCCTGTTTACTACGGTTGCCAATTTTGAACTGCATTTCGACTACTTACTGATTTGGGCCAACTCTCTGTGTCAGCCTCTCATTCCAGTTGTCCTCCACTGCAATGCCCCCTGGTTAGTCCTGTGTTACCAATTTTGAACTGCATTTAGCCAACTTTATTCTTTGGGCCTAAATCTGTGTTTCCTCCTTATCCTGCCCATTGCCCAGCCAGTGATAGATGAGTCTGCTGGTACATTGACCCACAACGCAAAATTCCCCGTGCGCGCTACACAGCAAGATTGTGACCCTGCTGAAAGTCAGGTTCCTCTTCCCGCATACCATACCACCTTACACGGGGACAAAGAGGAAGGTGCAGATGAAAGTGCAGGTTCCTTCATCAGGTGGGGGGAGGAATACTAGTTGGCGACGTCACTGTCACAGGGCCTCTCATAGTACGCAAAAGTGTTGCTGCTGGTGGGAGGCGCCCCCGCCGTGCAAACACACCGCTGTACTTTGAGGGGCCCTGTGCCAGTGCCAATGCCAACGAGTGGGCCCCCCCTGCTTGCTCAGGATCACAGCACTTGCAAAGTTGAAATACTTACCTCTCCCTGCTCCACAGATTTACTGGGCCCACTAATTACTTGAACCAGCCCTACCCCCCACAACTTTAGCCAAATGACCCCCAATTTCAAATGCCTTCCAATTATTATAAGGTAAATTACGATTGACAAGCTTCTGTAACAAGAATGGATGTTTTTGCCATTAAAATGGGCAGTGTAGGTGTTTTCCTGGACTCCACTCACTGCCGACTATGCTCCCCCATTGACTTGCATTGGGTTTCGTGTTTCGGGCGATACCCGACTTTTCGCGATAATCGGCCGATTCCACTCGACTCGACTTCTAAGATAGTCGGGTTTCGCGAAACACGACTCGACTCTAAAAAGGTCAAGGTCGCTCAACCCTACTTAGGGGTCCTGTATATGGAGTCCGCAAACTATTCTAGGAAAATCAGTGCTCCAGAAGGCAATACCGCTCCGTCCCTCCTGAGTCTCGCCGTATGGCTAAACAGTACTGCACAGTCACATATGAGGTATTTCTAAGTTCAGCAGAAATTGAGTGACAAATTTTGATGCCATCTTTACCCATTTACCCTTGTGAAAATGTAAAATCTGGGGCTAACACTCAATTTTTGTGGTAAAAATGTAATTATTTTTTCTTCACCACCCAATGGTACAAATTTCAGTGAGGCACATGAGGTGTCAACATGACCACTGCACCCCTAGATGAATTCATTGAGAGGTGTAGCTTGTAAAATTACATTACTTATGGGGGGGTTTCTTCTGTTCTGGCACCTCAGGGGCTCTGCCAATGTGATATAGCAACCTCAAACCATTCCAGCAAATCTGAACTCCAATATGGCGTTTCTTCCCTTCTGAGCTTTGTACTGTGCCTCAAAAGTAGTTTTTGTCCACAAATGGTATCTGTGTACTCAGGAGAAATTGTACAACAAATTGAATGGTACATTTTCTCCTCGGGGTTCAAGGTGCTCACCACACGCCTAGATAAGTTCCTTGATGGAGTCCAGTTTCCAAAATGGGGTCACTTGTGAGGAGTTTCCACTGTTTAGGCACATCAGGGACTCTCCAAATGCAACATGGCATCTGCTCACGATTCAAGACAATTTTGAGATAACAAAAACAAGCGGTGCGCCTTCCCTTCCGAGCCTTGCTGTGCACTCAAACAGTAGATTTCCCCCACATATGGGATATCAGTGTGCTCAGGAGAAATTGCACAACAAATTTTGAGGTCCATTTTCTCCTGTTCCTATTCTGAAAAAAGAAAATTGGGGTGTAAATTAAAATTGTTGTGAAAAAAGTAACATTCATTTTTTCCTTCCACATTGCTCCAGTTCCTGTGAATCACCTGAAGGGCTAATTAACCTTTTGAATGTGGTTTTGAGCACCTTGAGGGGTGCAGTTTTTAGAATGGGGTCAATTTTGGGTATTTTTCTGTTATATAGATCCATCAAAATCACTTCAAATGTGATGTGGGCCCTAAAAAAAATAGTTTTGCAAATTTTGTTGAAAAATGAGAAATCGCTGATCAACACTTTAACTCTTCTAACTTCCTAACAAAAACAAATTATGTTTCAAGAATTGTGCTGATGTAAAGTAGACATGTGGGAAATGCTATTTATTATCTATTTTGTGTGATCTAACTTTCTGGTTTAAGGGCATAAAAATGTGAAAATTGCACTATTTTTCACAAAAACAAGTGACACTGGTCAGAATTGCAAAATTTGGCCTGGTCATGACGGTGAAAACAGGCTTGGGGTCTAGAAGAGATTAAAATTTCCAAACCCTCCAGTGCATTTCAGATCTGTTCACAAACAAAGGATTATTTATTACCCATGGTTTACTCATTAGTTTTTTTTGGATGAAATTCCCCAACAATATGAAGTATCTCAATTTTGACCATACTTTTGCTTTGTACTTGTGGATGTTTATGGTGACAATATACTATAACTTATACAATTCTGTTAATTTAGATTGGAAAATAATTGCTGATGTATCTAAATTGGATAAACAGCAACATATTATATACTAAAATGGAACATAGACATTAAAGTGGAAAATCATCTGGAACTAAGTGTGCAAACTTTTTTTGGCACATTAACAGTAGGATCTTTGACAGTCTTTGGTGTTGTTGGTGTTACAAGAAAATAAAAAGCATGCAGTTCAAAATTATTATATTAAACGTGTTTTCTATTAAATATTGCTAGAATATTAGAATTTAAATTTTAGGATAAACCTAAATTAAAATAAAAAAATCACCAGTTAATATACCGTAATCCCTTGTATTCCATTAACTACTGTATTTTCTGGCGTATAAGACTACTTTTTAACCCTTGAAAATCTTCTCAAAAGTCGGGTATCATCTTATACGCCAGGTGTCGTCTTATAGGCAGGTGCGGAGTAATCTGCGGATGCCGCATATTGTGGGGGGAGCGACCCCAATGACAAGGAGAGGGGGCACCTCACCAGGAAGGTGTAAGTGAAGCAGAGGCAGAGGAGATAATAGGATACAGGGGTGAGCCAGATGAGTGAAAGAGGAGTGTTTTTCTAGGCACAGCATCGCTCTCTCTCTTTTTTGCATAACCCTGGCATCCCAGACGCTGACAGTTTGCTTCACTTACACCTTCCTGGTGAGGCGCTCCCTCACCTCGTCATCGGGACCACTCCCCCCCACTATATACTTCGACCGCTGATTGCTCCGCACCCACCCTATAAGACGACACCTGGCATATAAGACAACCCCCGACTTTTGAGAAGATCTTATATTTTAACTGGAAAAGTTGGGGGTCGTCTTATACGCCCAGTCGTCTTATACGCCGGAAAATACGGGTATTATGTTCACTCATTACTTAAAGTGGACCTGTCACCAGATTGAAGTGCCCAATTCCTGCTCTTATTTTACACCTGCTGCTTCCCTCAGTAATTATATATATACAGTGAGGCAAAAAAGTATTTAGTCAGTCAGCAATAGTGCAAGTTCCACCACTTAAAAAGATGAGAGGCGTCTGTAATTTACATCATAGGTAGACCTCAACTATGGGAGACAAACTGAGAAAAAAAAAATCCAGAAAATCACATTGTCTGTTTTTTTAACATTTTATTTGCATATTATGGTGGAAAATAAGTATTTGGTCAGAAACAAACAATCAAGATTTCTGGATCTCACAGACCTGGAACTTCTTCTTTAAGAGTCTCCTCTTTCCTCCACTCATTACCTGTAGTAATGGCACCTGTTTAAACTTGTTATCAGTAAAAAAAGACACCTGTGCACACCCTCAAACAGTCTGACTCCAAACTCCACTATGGTGAAGACCAAAGAGCTGTCAAAGGACACCAGAAACAAAATTGTAGCCCTGCACCAGGCTGGGAAGACTGAATCTGCAATAGCCAACCAGCTTGGAGTGAAGAAATCAACAGTGGGAGCAATAATTAGAAAATGGAAGACATACAAGACCACTGATAATCTCCCTCGATCTGGGGCTCCACGCAAAATCCCACCCTGTGGGGTCAGAATGATCACAAGAACGGTGAGCAAAAATCCCAGAACCACGCGGGGGGACCTAGTAAATGAACTGCAGAGAGCTGGGACCAATGTAACAAGGCCTACCATAAGTAACACACTACGCCACCATGGACTCAGATCCTGCAGTGCCAGACGTGTCCCACTGCTTAAGCCAGTACATGTCCGGGCCCGTCTGAAGTTTGCTAGAGAGCATTTGGATGATCCAGAGGAGTTTTGGGAGAATGTCCTATGGTCTGATGAAACCAAACTGGAACTGTTTGGTAGAAACACAACTTGTCGTGTTTGGAGGAAAAAGAATACCGAGTTGCATCCATCAAACACCATACCTACTGTAAAGCATGGTGGTGGAAACATCATGCTTTGGGGCTGTTTCTCTGCAAAGGGGCCAGGACGACTGATCCGGGTACATGAAAGAATGAATGGGGCCATGTATCGTGAGATTTTGAGTGCAAACCTCCTTCCATCAGCAAGGGCATTGAAGATGAAACGTGGCTGGGTCTTTCAACATGACAATGATCCAAAGCACACTGCCAGGACAACGAAGGAGTGGCTTCGTAAGAAGCATTTCAAGGTCCTGGAGTGGCCTAGCCAGTCTCCAGATCTCAACCCTATAGAAAACCTTTGGAGGGAGTTGAAAGTCCGTGTTGCCAAGCAAAAAGCCAAAAACATCACTGCTCTAGAGGAGATCTGCATGGAGGAATGGGCCAACATACCAACAACAGTGTGTGGCAACCTTGTGAAGACTTACAGAAAACGTTTGACCTCTGTCATTGCCAACAAAGGATATATTACAAAGTATTGAGATGAAATTTTGTTTCTGACCAAATACTTATTTTCCACCATAATATGCAAATAAAATGTTAAAAAAAACAGACAATGTGATTTTCTGGATTTTTTTTTCTCAGTTTGTCTCCCATAGTTGAGGTCTACCTATGATGTAAATTACAGACGCCTCTCATCTTTTTAAGTGGTGGAACTTGCACTATTGCTGACTGACTAAATACTTTTTTGCCCCACTGTATATATATATATTTCTATGTTTTTAAATCTACTATATGGTTTCATAGATGTGGACCTTTTTTATTTCATGTTCATTTTTATGGACTTTTATCAATGCGGTGTGGTCACACAATTCTCTGGGATGTGTCTTTACGCTGCTCACATTATTACACTTTGAACGCCACCCCCTTGGAAAACATCATACAAATTAACACTAAATAATAAGGCTCATACAGTGCCTACAAGTAGTATTCAACCCCCTGCAGATTTAGCAGGTTTAATAAGATGCAAATAAGTTAGAGCCTTCAAACTTCAAACAAGAGCAGGATTTATTAACAGATGCATAAATCTTACAAACCAAAAAGTTTTGTTGCTCAGTTAAATTTTTATAAATTTTAAACATAAAAGTGTGGGTCAATTATTATTCAACCCCTAGGTTTAATATTTTGTGGAATAACCTTTGTTTGCAATTAGAGCTAATAATCGTCTTTTATAAGACCTGATCAGGCCGGCACAGGTCTCTGGAGTTATCTTGGCCCACTCCTCCATGCAGATCTTCTCCAAGTTATCTAGGTTCTTTGGGTGTCTCATGTGGACTTTAATCTTGAGCTCCTTCCACAAGTTTTCAATTGGGTTAAGGTCAGGAGACTGACTAGGCCACTGCAACACCTTGATTTTTTGCCTCTTGAACCAGGCCTTGGTTTTCTTGGCTGTGTGCTTTGGGTCGTTGTCTTGTTGGGAGATGAAATGACGACCCATCTTAAGATCCTTGATGGAGGAGCAGAGGTTCTTGGCCAAAATCTCCAGGTAGGCCGTGCTATCCATCTTCCCATGGATGCGGACCAGATGGCCAGGCCCCTTGGCTGAGAAACAGCCCCACAGCATGATGCTGCCACCACCATGCTTGACTGTAGGGATGGTATTCTTGGGGTCGTATGCAGTGCCATCCAGTCTCCAAACGTCACGTGTGTGGTTGGCACCAAAGATCTCGATCTTGGTCTCATCAGACCAGAGAACCTTAAACCAGCCAGTCTCAGAGTCCTCCAAGTGATCATGAGCAAACTGTAGACGAGCCTTGACATGACGCTTTGAAAGTAAAGGTACCTTACGGGCTCGTCTGGAACGGAGACCATTGCGGTGGAGTACCTTACTTATGGTATTGACTGAAACCAATGTCCCCACTGCCATGAGATCTTCCCGGAGCTCCTTCCTTGTTGTCCTTGGGTTAGCCTTGACTCTTCGGACAAGCCTGGCCTCGGCACGGGAGGAAACTTTCAAAGGCTGTCCAGGCCGTGGAAGGCTAACAGTAGTTCCATAAGCCTTCCACTTCCGGATGATGCTCCCAACAGTGGAGACAGGTAGGCCCAACTCCTTGGAAAGGGTTTTGTACCCCTTGCCAGCCTTGTGACCCTCCACGATCTTGTCTCTGATGGCCTTGGAATGCTCCTTTGTCTTTCCCATGTTGACCATGTATGAGTGCTGTTCACAAGTTTGGGAAGGGTCTTAAATAGTCAGAAAAGGCTGGAAAAAGAGATAATTAATCCAAACATGTGAAGCTCATTGTTCTTTGTGCCTGAACTACTTCTTAATACTTTAGGGGAACCAAACAGAATTCTGGTGGGTTGAGGGGTTGAATAATAAATGACCCTCTGAAAAGACTTTTCACAATTTAAAAAAAATTAAACAAAGAAATAACATTCTTTTTTGCTGCAGTGCATTTCACACTTCCAGGTTGATCTACAGTCCAAATGTCACAATGCCAAGTTAATTCCAAATGTGTAAACCTGCTAAATCTGCAGGGGGTTGAATACTACTTGTAGGCACTGTATATCTGGAACCATAAAGCAGATTTCAAAACAGAGCAAAAAAAAGCCTCAAAAATAAAATATGCAGAGGATCAGCAGGGATAAAATAAGGGCTAAAAATGCACACTTTTGACTTGGTGCCAGGCCCATGAAATTAACTGAACTTGGAATATTTTCTTCCATATGTCAGATGCGATTCGGCCATAAGGCTATATCCACACGTTGCCTTGTCGCGGCTTTTTTTCTGCAGCCAAAACCTGATCTCCTGGCAAAAAGAGACGATTTTGCTGGGTTTTTTGCTACGTTTTTGCTGTGTTTTTTTTTTAGGATCCCAAAGTTCAGGTTTGCTTCCACCATACAAGCATGAACAATGCAAAGTGCTAGGCCACCAATACAAGACATATGTGAAGCCATAAAACATTTTTTTGAAGAAAGGGCAATTTCTTCAAATTATTTGGTGGAAAAAGCTTTTTCTGTCTGAAAAAAATAGTGACTATTCTAAATAAGTAAAGTTCATATGAGTTCATGTGAAAACAGCAGGGGAGCGAAATGGTCGGGCATAGTTTACCTAACACTCTGAGGCCTGTTTCACACGTCAGTGTCTCCGGTACGTGAGGTGACAGTTTCCTCACGTACCGGAGACACTAACACACGTAGACCCATTAAAATCAATGCATCTGTTCAGATGTCATTGATTTTTTGCGGACCGTGTCTCTGTGTGCCAAACACGGAGACATGTCAGTGTTCGTGGGAGCGCATGTATTACATGGACCCATTAAAGTCAATGGGTCCGTGTAAAACACGTACCGCACACGCAGTCCGTGTGCCGTGCAGGAGACAGCGCTACATTAAGCGCTGTCCCCCCCACTGGTGCTGAAGCCGCGATTCATATCTTCCCTGCAGCAGCGTTTGCTGCATAGAAGATATGAATAATAGTGTTTAAAATAAAGATCTATCTGTCCCCCGCCCTCCCACCCCCTGTGCGCCCCCCCGCTGTTCTGAAAATACTCACCCAGCTCCCTCGTTGGCTAGCGCTGCTTCCTGGTCTGGCCGCATCTTCTCCTGTAGGGAGTGGAGCCGCATATTCATTACTGTAATCGGCGGCCCTTGGGCACATAGATCTTTATTTTAAACACTATTATTCATATCTTCTATGCAGCAAACGCTGCTGCAGGGAAGATATGAATGGGGCTTCAGCACCAGATGCTGGTACGTGTGGTACCCAGTGGGCACACGGGCGGCACACGTGTGCCGCACATGTGCCACAGTGATGTGCCACAGAAACGCAGGGCCACACGACCACAAATAATTCCCGTACCGATTTTTTCCGGTACCGGAATTATCTGGACGTGTGAAACCGGCCTGACAGTGTAGTGAGATGCTCAGGCTTAGTTTACTTATTGAACAATGGGTATTGGAGGGCGCTAGTGTGATATAAAGAATTTAGCTGCAAATAGAACAACACCACAAAGTTGTCAAAAATATACCAGAAATAAATCAATATTTGCGCTAGAAATACCTTCCTTCCAATACAATGAATGGAGGTCTAATAAATAAATTTAGGCAAAATAATTGAGATAGTGAACCCAAGATACCCTATCGGCACCAGATATGGGATGCAGAGCACTGTGAGTCACTTATCAATATGCGGTAACAAAATGTTCACTCTCTCAATTATTTTACCTACATTTATTTATTAAACCTCCATTCACTTTATTGGAAGGAAGGTATTTAGCAGCATATATTGATTTATTTTTATTTACTTGTCTACTGTTACACAGAAGACTTATTAACCTGTACTAATCCTGACTGCCATTCTCAGGTGAGGAGAACAAGACATTATGGTTTAAACTTGGGAAAATCACCAAAATAAATGGGTTTCACATCCTGATGTAACTGGGTTTTTTTTTTCACTAAAAACACAGCAAAAATTAATGGCAAAATTTTTTGGACTTACTTATTGCTTTCTATACATGAAAAAACATTTCAAAACGACTGAAACAATTAAAGTGATGCAGTTTTAGAAGAAATCAACAGTTTTCCAATTTAGTCAGGAAAAAAACCTCAAAATGTCTGCATGAGATTTCGTAAATCTCATAACTTTTGCTGGTAATGGAAAAAGCAGTTTTTAATTTGCATTAAAAAAACGCAGCAAAAACGCAACGTGTGAACATAGCCCAAATGTGTGAAAAAGAAACAAACGGATCCCAAATGGGTTTTCCATATTGCATTTGATTTTTACAGGTAAATTTCCATTACGAACATAGGAAACTGTATTTGATCATGTACATATGAAACAGTTGATATATAAATATGGATGAAATACAGACGTGACACAGATGAAAAAAAAAGAGACATGTGCGAATAATAATGCGAATGACAATATGGATAAAATTGTTCCTTTTTTAATAGGCGAAAATCAGATTTTAATATACTCAAATTAACTTGGCCAAACTTGGTTTCTTGAAAAGTTGGCTGACAAGCAAATTGGCTGATATATACCTGACATATATATTTTTTTCATTTATTTAATTTACCATAGCGATACACTACATACAGTGAATGAGAATCAATGTAGATCAGTTATCACAGCTGGCTCTGATGTTGGAAACAAGAACGATACAGAAGATGATGAGGATGAAAGTTCAGGAGTCAAAGAGACGGGTTCTGATCACAAACTATAATCTCTATACTATAGACCAGAGGTCCCCAACTCCAGTCCTCAAGGCCCACCAACAGGTCATGTTTTCAGGATTTCCTTTGCATTGCACAGGTGATGCAATTATTACCTGGGCAAGACTAAGGAAATCCTGAAAACATGACATGTTGGTGGGCCTTGAGGACTGGAGTTGGGGACCTCTGCTATAGACTGACTAGGAGACAGGTACGGACTGGGGCTGAAATTCCGCTCTGGCATTTGAAATCACACAGGCCCATGCTGACCCTGTCCCCAAGAATCACATGGGATATATTACTAATATTACCCTGCGTGGAGGAAAGCAAGATTTACTAGAAGACCAATATTTCTAATGATACCTCCGTCACAACTCTTAACAGTATGGGTGTCTTGAGAACACCGATTCTGTTAACAATGTAACAGTCAAGGCAGGCCATGACCAGACCGGCCCTTCTGGCATTTGCCAGAATTGCCAGATGGCCAGTCCGGCCCTGCTAGGAGCTGAGCTTCAGCTTCCGGCAGCGACCACTACACTGTGTACAGAGCTGGCGCGTTCCGGCTCCGTTCACATTTTACATCCAGTCACCATCCGGTGTGAGAACACTTGATCGGTGAGGGTGTTGGATCCTCACCAATATGATACTGATAACCTATCCAATTATTAATATTAAAGTCACAGACAACACCTTTAATTATCTTTGACTAACAGGGATGCAAGCATTTGTGGAATATTATCATCTTAAACATGGCAATCCAACAAGATATGCCATAAATGTCTGGTTGATATGTGTCCCACGTCTAGAACCTTCTGGATAGACACATTTACTAAATTACGATCACTTATTTCTTTTGGATAACTGAAAGGTCAGAACTGTATAAACAGCTGGAAATGTCCATGGTGCAAGTTTATATTCCTATCTAATTGGCAATTCCCATTAAAAGTCTTGTGCGGTGAAGTCATTCACACAGGAAGTCATGGGTCTTGGAGATAGCGTGTGGATTCGGGGCTTTGATTGCACTACAAGCTGTTGTTCTGTTTGTTGTTAATGTCACGAAGTAAAAAAATCTACCATTACCTTCATCAGACTATGAATAAGCAAGATCCGCAATGTGTGTCCAGTACAGAGAATATATGAGACAGTGCTTCCCACCGTGGAGTATAAATGTGATGTTTTGGGTCTGTCCATCTGACAGATACAGGTCAAGGCAAAAATCTCCTCACGGATCCAGGACCACAAATGGCAGGAAGCACAACTGTGACTTTGTGAGAGCCTTTTCTCTAATCACGGAGGACTTAAAAAGTAACCATCGATTACATTTTTATTTCTTATTTCATAAATCAATATTGCACATGAAAATAAACAACTTTGTAATATATCTTATCAGAGAAATCTACTTCTTTCTCCCCCTGGACAGATCTTTCACTCTCAATTCTTGGGGAAAAATCTGTAAAATCTGTCTGCAATGAAAACAGATTATCCCATTACTGAGATAGTAGATGGCAGTTGGTGCTTTTAAAATTCTACAGAGAGCAGAGAAGAAGGGAGGAGTGAGAGACATTCTGCTGCAAGTTCTCCTGAAATGAGAGTTATAGTTCTCCATGGAACTTTATGAGCGCTAATTGTCTTCTCGTATCTCAGTAATGGGAAAATCTATAGTGACTGAAGACACGTTTTACACATGAATAGAGAAATTGGAGAATGAATGATTAGGCCTGGAGGAAAAAGAAGCAGGTTTATCTGATAAGATATAATCAACAACGTCCATGCTAGTATCATAGCCCATGGACAAAAAGTGATAAGGCAACGTAAGATGTAAATTTATAAAAAGTTATATCTTTATTATAAACAAAAAACAAAGATAAAAGGAGAGACCAAAAACAGTGACAGGGCTAAAAGAAAACCTCCGTAGGGAAGGATCAATAGTATGACGGACGCAAATACACTGTTAAATCACTGGCAGTATATAGTACAAAAATACGTAAAAATATGCTAATGCCCAAATATTGAAATAACTGCGAGTGATCCAACAACAAGTATATAACACAGGCGGATACTCAATCTCCTCAGTCCACTTGCCGATACGAGACTATAATATAATATATACATATACAATGTCATAGGTGTACTAAATGGAAAACTGAAAAAATATAAGTCAAAGCCAAAAAAACGGTCATAAACGAAATACAAACGCGGTACTATAGTATACAAAAAAAGGGGGGTGCAAATACCACAATATTAATACCGCAGTTATATCGCAATGATAGATGAGCCAGTGGCCACTGGGCTCTGATACTAGCATGGACGTTGTTGATTATATGCTATGGGAGTATGGTCTTTGAGGCACTACTATAGATTCTTTCTAGAGACATTTAGTAATAATATTATCTGATAAGATGTAGTGAAAAGTTTATTTTCACTATTACTATAGAAAAAAATGACAGTTACTGTGCAATGCATATACTGTCATAAAGGCAGCAGCACGGTGGCTCAGTGGTTAGCATTGCAGCGCCGGGGTCCTGGGTTCAAAACCCACCAAGGACATCATCTGCAAGGAGTTTGTATGTTCTCCCCCAGTTTATGTGGGTGTCCTCTCCTCTGGTTTCCACCCACATTCCAAAGACATACTGGTAGGGAATCTAGATTGGGAGCGCCATCGGGGACAGCGATGATAATAACGTATGTACAACGCTGTGGAATTAATGGCGCTATATAAGGGAATAAAATAATCCTAATAAGCTGTTTGACAAAAAGGCAGCATATTACAGCTACTGGTCAGTACTCTTAGTAGACAAAATGGCACGTAAACATTTTGTGCCATCTAGCTAATAGGAGTATTATAAACTTGTCATTACAGCACTTTCCGGTCTCCATACCGCTTTTGCCTCCCCAACATGTTTCACCATTACTGGCGTCTTCAGGGGTAATGAGAGTCCAATCTTGTAGGCTCATTACTCCTGAAGGCGCCAGTAATGGTGAAACATGTAGGGGAGGCCACTGTTTTTTTATTTTAACAAATAATAATGTGCTGGTCAATGTATAACAAACACTAACGTGTGGTCCGCAGCCACATTATGCAGTGATAGATTGAGAATAGTCCCATTTCTGTAACAGTGAGATACATAGGCGTAGTCAGCAACCAGCCTTTAGAATACAGGGGGAAATTAGAACAGATCTAGGTATAGATTTGAGCAAGTAGCTCTCTGAGCATGTTCAGATAGGTAGCAGTGAGCTCTAATCCTTACTTTGGAATGATATTCTGGTTAAATAACCTTCTGAGTTATATGAGATTACATATACTACCAATAATTGTAGATTGTGATCCCTCGCGGGCAGGGTCCTCTCTCCTCCTGTACCAGTTATGACTTGTATTGTTCAAGATTACTGTACCTGTTTTTATTATGTATACCCCTCCTCACATGTAAAGCGCCATGGAATAAATGGTGCTATAATAATAAATAGTAATAATGATAAGGGTCAGCTACCGATTTTTTATGAAGTCATCTGAAAATTATACCCTGTTCATAAATTTCTGAGAGCCCAAAGAGGACATATACATTATACTTTAATTGTATTAGCTACCAACTCTTCCGTTTGAAAGATCTGCTGAATGACTATATAGTCATTTGATACGTATCTTCTTCATTAAGGCTAGGTTCACATTGCGTTAGGGCAGTCCGTTTAGCACATAGCTCTACGGACTGCGCTAACGCAATGTCCCAAAAGGGATCGCGTTTGCCGATCCCGCTAGCGCAGATACCCGATCTGCGCTAGCGAGGAACGGACCTCGGACGCTGCAAGCAGCGTCCACGGTCCGTCCAAAACTAACGGGACATCGCTAGCGCGTGCCGAAAATGGCATGCGCTAGAGATCCGTTAGCACATTGCCGTCAATGGGTGCGCTAACGGATCCGTTGCATGGCGTTAATTGCGACAATTTCGCCATGTAACGGAGTCCGCTAGTGTTAACCCATTAATGCAATGTGAACCTAGCCTGAGAGAAAGTGACCATCCCACTATATGTGATTTTAATTGAGCACTTTTTTCCATATATATTAACCCCTTCAGACTGAAGCCTGTTTTTTCCTTCCTGACCAGGCCAATTTTTTCAATTCTGACCACTGTCACTTTATGAGGTAATAACTCTGGAACCCTTCAATGGATCCCACTGATTCTGGTAACATTTCATTGATATGGCTTAAGTTTATTTGTAAAAAAAAGGCAAATTTGGGAAAATTTAGCAATTTTCAAACTTTAGTTTTTATGCACTTAAACCAGAGGAATGGCACACAAAATAGTTAATACATAACATTTATCACATGTCTACTTTACATCAGCACAATTTTGAAACATAATCTTTTTTGTTAGGAAGTTATAAGGGTTAAATTTTGACCAGCTATTTCTCATTTCTACAACAACATTTACAAAACCATTTTTTTAAGGGACCACATTACATTTGAAGTGACTTTGTGGGGTCTATATGGCTCAAAATACCCGAAAGTGACAAAATTCTAACAACTACACTCCTCAAGGTGCTCAAAACCACATTCAAGAAGCTTATTAACCCTTCAGGTGCTTCACGGGAATTAATGGAATGTGAAAGGAAAAATTAAAATAATAAACTTAACTTTTTTTTCACAAAAATGTTTTTTTTTTTTTTTTTAATATTTTGTTTACTTTCACAAGGGTAAGAGGAGAAAATGGACCATGCAATTTGTTATCAAATGTCTCCTGAGAACCCAATATGTGGAGGAAAACTACTCATCGGGCGTAAAGCAGGGTTAGGAAGGGAAGGAGCATCATTTGACTTTTTGAATGTAAAATATGCTGGAATAATTAATTACTGGACGCCATGTCACATTTGTAGAGCCCCTAATGTGCCTGAACAGTAGAAATCCCCCCACAAGTGACACGATTTTGGAAACTAGACCCCTCAGGGAACATACCTAGATGTGCTTCTCAGAAGTTTATAATGTTGAGCCATGGAAATAAAAAAAATCATATTTTTCCCACAAAAATGTTTTTTTTTTAGCTCCAAATACCGTATATACTCGAGTATAAGCCGAGATTTTCAGCCCATTTTTTGGGGCTGAAAGTCCCCCTCTCGGCTTATACTCGAGTCATATACCCGGCGGTCGGCAGGGGAGGGAGAGCGGGGGCTGTGTAATTATACTTACCTGCTCCCGGCGCGGTCCCTGCAGTCCCTGGCTTCCCCGGCGCTGCAGATTCTTCCTGTACTGAGTGGTCACATGGCACCGCTCATTACAGAAATGAATAGGCGGCTCCACCTTCCATAGGGGAGGAGCCGCATATTCATTGCTGTAAATGATCGGTAACTGTGACCGCTCAATTACAGGAAGAAGCTGCAGCGCCGGGGAAGCCAGGGACTGCAGGGACCGCGCCGGGAGCAGGTAAGGGGAGCGCAGCGCTGCGCTATATTTACCTGCTCCTCGCTCCGGTGCGGCTCCGTCTGCAGCGTCCTCTAGCAGTGACGCTCAGGTTAGAGGGCGCTGTGACGTAGTCAGTGCGCGCCCTCTGCTGAGCGTCAGTGCTGGAGACGGAGCCGCACGAGGAGCAGGTAATTATTGAAAGCGCCGGCACCCTGAGCAAGAGAGGTGAGTATGTGATTTTTTTTTTTTTTTTATTGCAGCACCAGCAGCATTCTATATGGCACAGCATTATATAAGGAGCATCTATGGGGCCATAAAGAACGGTGCAGAGCATTATATATGGCACAGCTTTATAAGGAGCATCTATGGGGCCATAGTCAACGGTGCAGAGCAATAGATATGGGGCACAGCTTTATAAGGAGCATCTATGGGGCCATAATCAACGGTGCAGAGCAATATATATGGGGCACAGCTTTATAAGGAGCATCTATGGGGCCATAATCAACGGTGCAGAGCAATAGATATGGGGCACAGCTTTATAAGGAGCATCTATGGGGCCATAATCAACGGTGCAGAGCAATAGATATGGGGCACAGCTTTATAAGGAGCATCTATGGGGCCATAATCAACGGTGCAGAGCAATAGATGTATGGGGCACAGCTTTATAAGGAGCATCTATTGGGCCATAATGAACACTGCAGAGCATTCTATATGGCACAGCTTTATAAGGAGCATCTATGGGGCCATAATCAACGGTGCAGAGCAATAGATATATGGGGCACAGCTTTCTATGGAGCATCTATGGGATCATAATGAACGGTGCAGAGCATTCTATATAGCACAGTTGTATATGGAGCATCTATGGGGCAATAATGAACGGTATGGAGCATCTATTTTTATTTTTGAAATTTACCAGTAGCTGCTGCATTTCCTACCCTAGGCTTATACTCGAGTCAATAAGTTTTCCCAGTTAATTTGTGGCAAAATTAGGGGGGTCGGCTTATACTCGGGTCAGCTTATACTCGAGTATATACGGGTAATTCATGTTCGCAAAGGTAACAAGAGAAAATGGACCCCAAAATTTGTTCTGCAATTTCTCCTGAGTACACTGATACGCCATATGTTTTCAAAAACTACTTTTGAGGCACAGGCACACAAAGTTCAGAAGGGAAGGAGTTCAGTTTTTGCTGGAAAGGTTTGAGAGTGCCATGTAACATTGGCAGAGCCTCTGTGGTGCCAGAACAGTAATAACCCACCATGTGACCTCATTTTACAAACTACACTCCCAAATGAATTCACCTAGGGGTGCAGGACAGATATATATCTTGGTACCGTGTTAGCCAGTAGATAGAAAAATATTTAGAATTGAGAGTCCTCAGTGGTTGATACCTTTTAATGGCTAACTGAAAAGATGGTAACAAATTGCAAGCTTTCGAGACTACACAGGTCTCTTTATCAGGCAAAGACTAAGGCCTCTTTTCCACTTGAGAGAAAAAAAACGGTCCGATTTACGGACCGAAAAAACGGATGTAACGTATGCGAGTGTCATGCGATCTTTTTATCGCAACATCCGTATGACATCCGTATTGCTGTCCGATTTTTACGCACGGGTGTCCTTTGAAAAGCCGGTAATTCAGCGCAGTGTACAGTAAAATCACACTGACAGGTTACATTAGAGTAGATATATACACATAGAATAGGTATATATACACATATATATATATATATATATATATATATATGTCAGGGAGACACCTATATATATATATTTATATTTAATGCAGCGCTAGATAGCTTAAAAGCCGGTAATTCAATTGCCGACATTTGCTTTCTCCTTCCTAAACCCGACATGATATGAGACATGGTTTACATACAGTAAACCATCTCATATCCCCTTTTTTTTGCATATTCCACACTACTAATGGTAGTAGTGTGTATGTGCAAAATTTGGGCGCTCTAGCTATTAAATTTAAGGGTTAAATCACGGAAAAAATTGGCGTGGGCTCCCGCGCAATTTTCTCCGCCAGAGTGGTAAAGCCAGTGACTGAGGGCAGATATTAATAGTCTGGAGAGGGTCCATGGTTATTGGCCCCCCCCTGGCTAAAAACATCTGCCCCCAGCCACCCCAGAAAAGGCACATCTGGAAGATGCGTCTATTCTGGCACTTGGCCACTCTCTTCCCATTCCCGTGTAGAGGTGGGATATGGGGTAATGAAGGGTTAATAACACCTTGCTATTGTAAGGTGACAGTAAGCCAGATTAATAATGGAGAGGCGTCAAATATGACACCTATCCATTATTAATCCAATTGTATGAAATGGTTAAAACACACACACACACACATTATTACAAAGTATTTTAATTAAATAAATACACAGGTTGTTGTAATGTTTTATTATCCTGGTAATCCACCTGAAGACCCTCGTTCTGTAAAAAAGGTAAAATAAAAAAACAACAATATCCCATATCTTCCGATGATCAGTCTCGTCCCACGATGAAAATCCATCTGAAGGGGTTAACTAATTTTACAAGTAGAAGCCTGCTAATGCAGCTGTGCTCCTGCCTGTAAAACCCAGAGGAATGAATGGAATGTAGGTCAATGACCTGTAGTTACTTTCAGTCGCGGTGATGCGCCCTCTGCTGGATGTCCTCATATGAACTCGAGCATGGGAAAATATTCTGAAAAGTTCCCAGGCTCGAGTTCATATGAGGACAGAAGAGTCTGGGAATATAAACTGATGACGACCTTTGACAGTCTCACTGCAGGAATGAATGTGTCTTTTTACATCAACTAAGGAACTTGCCCCTCAGACTATGAGGGTTCATCACAACAGAGACCCTAATCAGAGGACAATAAAACATTCCTTATCTAAGAGCTGGCCCAATATTTATGGACATAACTGTTTATCACTCATGATAATTCTGCTTCATGTCACCTGTCTTATCCATGGTTTTCCCTTTTTTTTCTTTCTCTGTGTTGTGCATAAATATGTGATTCTTCAGAATTTCTTTTAGTCTTTGCCTCATGAAGAGACCTGTGTAGTCTCGAAAGCTTGCAATTTGTTACCATCTTTTCAGTTAGCCATTAAAAGGTATCAACCACTGAGGACTCTCAATTCTAAATATTTTCCTAGGGGTGCAGTGAGCATATTGACACCACATGTGCCACATGAAATTAATACCATTGGGCGATGTAAAGAAAATAATTATATTTTTACTGCTAAAATCTTGTTTTAGCCCCAAATTATTAATTTTTATAACAGCTAATAGGAAAAAATGTACCTCACCGTTTGTTGTGCAATTTCTACAGAGTGTGCCAATACCTTATACGTAAATCCGGAACTACTTTTGAGGCACAGTGCATTTTTCCGGCGCTCTATACTAAGTACTTACTTTGGTGTTTCCATCTAAATTTCTGAGTGAAGTGATTCAGATGAAACCCCCCAGAGGGATCCATGCACTATAATGAGGCAGCAGAGCTAGCAGTATTTGGTCAGTATTTTACATCAGTATTTGTAAGCCAAAACTAGGAGTGGGTGAAAAATGCAGAAGTGGTGCATATATTTCTGTTATATTTTTCCTTTATTTGTTCCACTCCTGGTTTTGGCTTCCAAATACTGATGTAAAATACTGACCAAATACTGCTAGTGTGACGGCAGCCTGTTATGATGCATTTCTGGGTTTGGCGTTCTTTAAACATATCCAATGTATGGAACAAACATGGCATAAAATAACCTGCCATATAGTATATCTTCTACAAATACTGCTAGTGTGACGTACTCTGAACAAGGGCGGAGGGCACCACTCCGGTGAACAAGGATCACCCTTAGTATGCTAAGTATAATGGGCAACACACAGAAAGAGAAAAGGAGGCATACTAATATCAGGGATCACTCAAAAATATTAAGAATAAAATGTTTGTACCTTTATTGACATTTAAGATATACTCCAATTATAAAAACATTAAAAAGCTAAAAGGGCTTGCATAACAAAGCCTGTAATAAGACTACAACCATCACCCCACACTCATGGACTTGACCCAGCAATTAAAGTGCATATATGTACATAGACTCGATCGACCATATCTTACTACAATTCACTGATTAGAGTATGCTGTACACAGGGCCGGTTTTAGGCAAAGTGGGGCCCAAGGCAAAGTTTAAAATGAGGCCCCAGATACTAACATATTGCACATCACACAGAAACATTTTGGTTGTAGCTACATGCGCTGATTTCAGGGCTCTAAACGGTTACCATGAAGACCATTGGCACAAGGCGATTGCATCATGTTGAGCTGATGGGAGCAGACAGGGAGCTCACTCCCTCTGCGATGCTCCTCTATGTCACTGTCACTATTGACAATGGCATCAGAGAGGGGTTAAATGTCCGCAATAGGTGCTATCACCAATTGTGGGTGTTGCTGCAGGGTGTCAGCTCTCACGTAGAGCTGACACTCACACCCAATCAAGGTGGCGCACAGTGTGAGTAGTATACTGATAGGACAGTGATAATAATGTCTGTAAAGCACTGCAGAATATGATGGGCCTTGACCTGTAACAGGATGGACGTATGAGCAGTGGAGTTGGCTAATAGCCGCCATTACGAGAGACCAGACTTGTGTGAAGACAAGAGACCCGAGTTGGGAGATTCGAGTTGTGTGAGCAGGACCAGAACTCGAAGAGGTGACCAGCTGCAGAAGAGGGACATTCGTGTAAGCTGCAACCACGATACAGAGGGGGTAGCCAGGGCTGTGCTTCATGACTCAGTGACTCATCGATACAGGACTTGTGGCCTAATGGGGAGTAATGTAGACTGCTGTTGGGGCCTGTATTGATCTTCATATTGCGATGGTGACGGGCCTGTTAGTGACGGTGATGCACCCTAAGTCAAGGTATTAGGACTGAAACATTGTTGAGGACAATGGTTGTTTAATGGTGAATATAGAACGACAGTGTGTAAATAATGTTGTGTGAATACCCTGTTCTCTCCATATTACCATGTACCTTGATACTGTGCCATAGACACTATATATATATATATATATATATATATATATATACTGTATATATTAACTTGTGTTAATCAAATAAATAGTTGTTGGTTAAGCACCACTGTCACCTCATTCTCAGTGCTGTTGCATCAGTGTACCTGTTAACAGTACTACAACAAAAAACTTGGCAAATTGCCCAACATAAGATGAAGTCAACATGGCGTAACCGAAACACAATGGGCAATGTTAGAGCAGATGCTCCGGTTCATCAGGTTGGCACTGTAACTAGTAAGAGGGAAAACAAACGCTTTCTTACAAGTTGTCAGTTAAAGAGCCCTCATGAGCACCTATTTTGGTTTCAGTGAGAATAGAAGGAATTTTAGGAATGGTGGAATACTATAAAGCTAATGGGAGAGCTCAGCTGGGTCTGCATGTAGACAGGGTGTGACAGACGTCAAGAAGTCAAATACATGCTGACTCATTATTTCAGTAAATTCAATGTACCTAATGTCCTAAACCTTTGCTGACAGTAAGTCTGAGGTTTGATGCAGGCTAAATAGTTGGACACTAAGGCCCCTTTCACACATCAGTTTTTTGCCATCAGTCACAATCCGTCTAATTTTGAAAAAACGGACCCGTTGCAGATTGTGAAAAACTGATGCGACGGATCAGTTTTTTTGCCGGATCCGACTAGCTGATCCAGCTAATTGAATCCTAAAAAAAAAACAGAATCAGTCGCCGGATTCCGTCATTTGATGGATCCGGCCCATAGGCTTCCATTCTAGCAAACAACATCGCTGTCCATTTTTTTGACGGACACAAAAAAACGTTACTGTTAGGAGTCGAGTTTCCTCTGCTGCACAGGGGGAATCTCGATCCGTCTCCGCTGCAGTCTCCCATTCTCCTCCAGCCGCAGTGGAGTCTGCTCAGCAGGGACGTCGATCCCAGCGTCTCGCTCAGTCTGACTCTGTGCGAAGAGTTGCTGCTGCTTTTCCTGCTTCTGCCATTAAGGCCAGTGCTGGGCAGCGGCGAGTGGACGTTTCTGGATCTAAGTCCTTGTTTGCACGCACTGAGCATGCCCAGGGCAAGTTCTCCTGTTCGAGATCGAGGGTCACATGCTCAGGTGCTGCAGCACATCCCATTGGTCCTTTTGGCAGGTCTTGGAAGGGCAAAAGTTCTGTAGCCACTTCCTGTGCTGCAACTATATAAACTGCGCATGACCGCACGGCCATGCGCTAGTATTGTCTTGTAAATATGTGTGTGTGTTGTGAGTGAAAGTCGCTCTTTAAATAACCCTCCCTATTGAATGTCTGTTCGCGGAAGGTGTATGTTTGCTAATCTAGCGCCCGACTTATCCAACAGCACGAAACACACATTGCAGCGTCCTCTTGCTGTGTCCGCCTGTACGGCGCTTGCCTTGCGCTTTCCATACCCAAGCCAGTGTGGTTGGTGGCGTCCGTCAGTGCGGCATTGCTCGCACTCCTGTGCATTCATATATTTATATTTAGTTACCTTACACACCCAGTTGCGGTGTAGTGCCAGCGAGGGTCTAATCGGACTTCAATCCCAGTTGGGGTTAAGTACGCTGACTACTCGCTCGCGCTTTAGGTGCGGTACCGCGATCCTGTGACGCAACAGGATTGCTCCCTTCACGCTGGGTGAGGTTGAACCCACGTGTATATACTTTAGTGTACCGCCATATAGCCTGTATTTACTAGCAGCAGGTTTTCACCTGCACGGTGGACCCCGGACTGCGAACGCATCTGTATCACCTTTCTTGGTGCGTTCCGCCAGTCCTAACAGTTACTTTGTCCATTTTATCCGGCCGCCGGATAAACAATTTTTGACGTATCCAGCGAATGACGCATGAAACGTGAGGCCATCTGCCGCAATCCGTCGCTAATACAAGTCTATGAGAAAAAAAACAGATCTGGCGGCATCATTCGCCGGATCCATTTTTTTTCTTCAGTGATTGGATTGAGCGTAGAATAAATTACTACAACAATCTTTGTTTTTATTTCATTAAAATATTTTTTAATAATGTGTTTGTGTTTTTTTTAACCCTTTACTAGTATTGGATTAATAATGGATAGGTGTCATAATTGACGCCTCTCCATTATTAATTTGGCTTAATGTCACCTTACAATAGCAAGGTGGCATTAACCCTTCATTACCCCATATCCCACCGCTACACGGGAATGGGAAGAGAGTGGCCAAGTGCCAGAATAGGCGCATCTTCCAGATGTGCCTTTTCTGGGGTGGCTGGGGGCAGATATTTTTAGCCAGGGGGGGGCCAATAACCGTGGACCCTCTCCAGGCTATTAATATCTGCCCTCAGTCACTGGCTTTACTACTCTGGCGGAGAAAATTGCGCGGGAGCCCACGCCAATTTTTTCCGCCATTTAACCCTTTAATTTAATAGCTAGAACGGCCAAATTTTGCATATACACACTACTAACATTAGTAGTGTGGAATATGCAAAAAAAAGGTGATATGAGATGGTTTACTGTATGTAAACCATGTCTCATATCATGTCGGGTTTAGGAAGGAGATAGCAAAAGCCGGTAATTGAATTACCGGCTTTAAAGCTATCCAGCGCTGTATGAAGTAATAATATATATACATATATGTGTCTACTGACATATATACAGTGGGGCAAAAAAGTATTTAGTCAGTCAGCAATAGTGCAAGTTCCACCACTTAAAAAGATGAGAGACGTCTGTAATTTACATCATAGGTAGACCTCAACTATGGGAGACAAACTGAGAAAAAAAAATCCAGAAAATCACATTGTCTGTTTTTTTAACATTTTTTTTGCATATTATGGTGGAAAATAAGTATTTGGTCAGAAACAAACAATCAAGATTTCTGGCTCTCACAGACCTGTAACTTATTCTTTAAGAGTCTCCTCTTTCCTCCACTCATTACCTGTAGTAATGGCACCTGTTTAAACTTGTTATCAGTATAAAAAGACACCTGTGCACACCCTCAAACAGTCTGACTCCAAACTCCACTATGGTGAAGACCAAAGAGCTGTCAAAGGACACCAGAAACAAAATTGTAGCCCTGCACCAGGCTGGGAAGACTGAATCTGCAATAGCCAACCAGCTTGGAGTGAAGAAATCAACAGTGGGAGCAATAATTAGAAAATGGAAGACATACAAGACCACTGATAATCTCCCTCGATCTGGGGCGCCACGCAAAATCCCACCCCGTGGTGTCAGAATGATCACAAGAACGGTGAGCAAAAATCCCAGAACCATGCGGGGGGACCTAGTGAATGAACTGCAGAGAGCTGGGACCAATGTAACAAGGCCTACCATAAGTAACACACTACGCCACCATGGACTCAGATCCTGCAGTGCCAGACGTGTCCCACTGCTTAAGCCAGTACATGTCCGGGCCCGTCTGAAGTTTGCTAGAGAGCATTTGGATGATCCAGAGGAGTTTTGGGAGAATGTCCTATGGTCTGATGAAACCAAACTGGAACTGTTTGGTAGAAACACAACTTGTCGTGTTTGGAGGAAAAAGAATACCGAGTTGCATCCATCAAACACCATACCTACTGTAAAGCATGGTGGTGGAAACATCATGCTTTGGGGCTGTTTCTCTGCAAAGGGGCCAGGACGACTGATCCGGGTACATGAAAGAATGAATGGGGCCATGTATCGTGAGATTTTGAGTGCAAACCTCCTTCCATCAGCAAGGGCATTGAAGATGAAACGTGGCTGGGTCTTTCAACATGACAATGATCCAAAGCACACTGCCAGGACAACGAAGGAGTGGCTTCGTAAGAAGCATTTCAAGGTCCTGGAGTGGCCTAGCCAGTCTCCAGATCTCAACCCTATAGAAAACCTTTGGAGGGAGTTGAAAGTCCGTGTTGCCAAGCGAAAAGCCAAAAACATCACTGCTCTAGAGGAGATCTGCATGGAGGAATGGGCCAACATACCAACAACAGTGTGTGGCAACCTTGTGAAGACTTACAGAAAACGTTTGACCTCTGTCATTGCCAACAAAGGATATATTACAAAGTATTGAGATGAAATTTTGTTTCTGACCAAATACTTATTTTCCACCATAATATGCAAATAAAATGTTAAAAAAAACAGACAATGTGATTTTCTGGATTTTTTTTTCTCAGTTTGTCTCCCATAGTTGAGGTCTACCTATGATGTAAATTACAGACGCCTCTCATCTTTTTAAGTGGTGGAACTTGCACTATTGCTGACTGACTAAATACTTTTTTGCCCCACTGTATATATATATACCTAGTCTATGTGTACACATTTATTCTACCTATTCTAATGTAAGCTGTCAGTGTATTTTACTCTACACTGCACTGAATCGCCGGCTTTTCTCTCTAACACCACTGCGTATTTCTCGCAAGTCACACTGCTGGTCCGTGTGTAATCCGTATTTTTGGGGCTTCCATAGACTTTCATTGGCGTTTTTTTTGCGCAATACGGTGACAAACGCAGCATGCTGCGATTTTCTACGGCCGTAGAAAGCCGTATAATACTGATCAGTAAAATACGGCAGATAGGAGCAGGGGCATAGAGAATAATTGGGCCGTTTGTTTGGCGAGTTTTACGGACGTATTTTCTGCGCTCTTACGTCCGTAAAACTCGCTAGTGTGACTCCAGCCTAATACCTTAGCATGATTTGTTCAGAGGAGGAAATATCATAGTGTCTCCATGTCCTGGATATACAAGGTATATTTTACTTGAAAGTAGCTATTCTGTACCAAAAAAAAAAAAAGGCTCACAGTGCGAGCACCCTGGGGAAATAACACTGGCCAAGGAACTGACTGGCCAGGAAACAAAGATCAGTGTAAAAGATGGCACAGCTGGCCGCTGCTGGAACATTATCTGTAATTCACTAGGCAGACGCCATACTGGCCAACCTTGCTGATTATCATTCTGTGGATTCCAATGAATGTAGTCACTCAATAGTTCAATGCAGGAGACATTTAAATTGACAGCCATGATATTGTAATGATAGTTTTACTCCTTTCCAGAATACATACTGCCATACTATGTGACATACCAAGTGCAGGGACTGAGGGAGGAGGTTGTGGAGATCAGACTGAACTAAAGGAATCCATCTTGTCTTCTTCCTGAGAAATCTCGCTTACAACAAGATACATTTCTGCTGACTTGACATTTCCTTTTATGGAAGTAATCATGTGTGCATTCCTTCTTTCAATAGCAGCCTTTCATTCACCTTCCAGATGATGTAACTTTCTACTGATAAAGACTGGTATAGATTGTTTATGTAAGAGATAGTGAAATATGAGCGCTTGTGCGCATGTCTGTAAAAGAATAATTCTTTTCTATATAAAGGGAGGGCAAAGCCCAGAGAGAGAGATGTGCTCCTGGGCTTCCCCTGTACATGATCACACAATACCTTGTTTGCGTGTCATTTACTCAGGATCCCTACCTCTAGTAAGCCAGGGACTGAGAAGGACTTAACATTTCTTTGGCGCACCGAACAGGGACCCGAGATGAGAGTATTTGCTCGAGATTCACCTGCAGATACGGACAATGGAGATCTGGGATAATGGACGGCAAATGAACTGAAAAACCTGGCCAGGTAAGAGACATTATTAGTTCTCTTTTATCTGCCTTGTATTATCCGAAAGATCTCTATGAGCCGTGTCACGCTGGGTTAGTCTAGTAGTGAGTAGATACCTATAAAACTCGGGTTACTATATTGTATAGATTTATGAGTCCTGTCCCTGGCAGTGTGTGAACAGTGTGAAGGTTGTGGTATGTTGTGAAAGAAGAGCAAAAGTGCGTAGAAAAATAAGCCGAAATAGTTGGGGTATAAGCCTTATACACGGAAGTCAGCCTAACTGGGTCATGTGGTTGCGTCCTTTCGGGGAGACCTCCGCCCATGCTTGACTCTCATAAGTGCTTAACCTCCTTCATTTCTGGATAAGGTTTGATAGAATGAGCCCAGGACGCGGGTCCATGAGCCTGGGACAAGTATGCTAACTGACACAGAAAGTTTTGTGATCTGTATGGTGTTGCTGGGTCTGTTTGCGTGCATAATAGCACTTAAGTACATTCTGCACATTAGAAAGAATGGAGCAGATCAGCCCTTCAATATTTTAGCTCCCTAGGAGAGAAGGCAACGAGACATCACCTAGGATAAGTGATTGTCCAAACGTCACCTGGGGTAGAAATAGCTAATATTGAAAAAAATAAAAAAGAAAAATGGGAAATAAACAGACAAAAACCGTCTTAGGACAAGTGGAAGCAGCAGATATCATACAGGAAAGATGTGGGAAGACAGTCAGAAGTCAGATTAGAAGGGTAAGAGAAAAATTGGGAATTTCAGAAGCACTTATGTTCAGTACAGAATGGGAAAAACTGAGTAAAGAACGAGGTGGAATTATCAAAGACAATGGGTGGGAAGAAATCATACACTGTATGATAGAGGTCTCAAAAACAGCTAAAGAGGAGAATTGGAAGTATGATCCAGACACTTCCAAATGGATTATGGGGAAGGGAAAAAGTTGTGACATAATCCCACCACCTTACCTAGATCCAAAAGCCCAATCATTTGTACCATCTGGAGGAGCAGAAGGAGGAAAACAATTTCCAGCCTTGTATCCCAATCTTGGTGGGGTAGGAGGATGGGTATGTTCACACTGTGGACAACAAAAATCCAGATTGGAGAAATGATTGCCTAGTCTGTGGTACACCTAGACATGGCGCTGTACTTGCCCCTGTTAGGGTAGTACCAAGACCCTTTAGGGAACCTGGTGCTGACGGGGTAATGGGAACTAGATATCACCAGACCCGACAGTATTTTCCTTGGTCCCCTGCTGAAGGTATGTCCCTCCTGCATAATGCGCCTGATCCCACTCAATATCCCATCCGATTTGCACAATACATACAACAAATCATGCAGACTCATGTTGGGGTCTGGGCGGACGGGGAAGAATTATGTAGAATGAAAATGTCCCCCGGACTTTTTCAGGAATTATTGACACACCTACAGCCCAATAGACCAGTGGCAGAAGGGGGTGCCTTACAGACAGAAGCATCAGGTACCCAGTTCACAGAGGCATTAATAATTTTCATGAGAGAAAAACAGAGGGAAAGGGGATCTACGGGTGTGATTATGCAGAAATTTGGGCAAAGTATTGAAGAATATAGTCAAGAATTAGAAAATAGCTTTAGGGATGAAGGATTGGATTTGACTGATGCTTCAGTAAGGAGACTTTTTACAAAACAATTAATAGAGGGGCTAGATCCGAAAATCAGAGAAAAATTTAAATCCTCTACTCCAGATTGGAGAACAATTGAACAACCAAATATTGTGAAACAACGATGTTTAGGAATAGTCATGGATATGAGAGAGAATCGTAAGCCTGTTAGAATAGCACAAGCTAATACAGGAGGAAGAGTGAGACACAACTTTCCTTGCCACTACTGTAAAAAGCCAGGTCATTTCCAAAGAGAGTGCAGGAAGAAGTTGGCAGATATAAAGTCAGGCAAATTTGTTCCCAGAAATAACCCTCCCCAAACGGACAACCAGCAGAAATCTACCATCATAGATGGTCCCATACCAGATTCAGATTGACTCGATGTGTTACAAACTTCCCTACCAGCTAGAAGACCTATGATACAGGTGAATGTGGGGGGGAGAGAGATTCCATTTTTGATAGATACAGGTGCAACTTCCTCAATTTTGAATCAAGATTTTCTTCCGAATCCGGAAGATATTTCAGAACAAACAACTTTTGCTGAGGGTTATGATGGGGTAATTCGAACACTGCCATATACTGTGCCCCTAGAGGTCTCATTAGGACCTAAATGTTTTGCATCCAGATTTTTGTATGCCAGAGGTGCCCCAACATGTTTGTTAGGAACTGATGTCCTAAAGAAATTAGAAGCTAACATCAATTTTAGGGAAGATGGCACAGTTATACTGACTATCCCTGATGATGCAGAAACATTAGAACAATATGTTAGAATTCAGGCTTTTGAGGATTATGCTGAAGAAAAAGAGTACACCACAGATCTAGACCTCTCAATGGTCCCAGAAACACTGTGGGCACAGGGTGACACCGATGTGGGACTATTGCATATCTCTCCTGTAAAACTATCTGTGCAACCAGGAACTGTTCTCCCACAGCTCAGACAATACCCTGTGAGTGCCCAGCAGGAACTAGCGATTACAAAACAGATAGAGGGATATAAAGAGAAAGGAGTTTTGGTAGAGATACAATCACCTGCTAACACTCCTCTGTATCCAGTCAAAAAGAGAACTCTTGATAAGAGTTCTATGCCCAAATATCGTATGGTACATGATCTAAGAGAAATAAACAAAGTTCTAGATCCAATCACCCCAGTTGTACCCAATCCTCATACGTTACTATCACAGATACCAGCCAGTTCTGAAGTATTTACTGTAATAGATCTTTCAAATGCATTTTTCTCGGTTCCTTTACACCAAGATAGTTGGCATTTGTTTGCATTTACATTTAAGGGCAAACAGTTGGCGTGGACACGCCTTCCACAGGGAATGATACACTCCCCTACTCTTTATTCAAATGCCCTACAAACAGTCCTTCAGAGGTTTGAACCCGAACCACAGGTAGTAATTTTGCAGTATGTGGATGACCTACTACTTTGCTGCCCAGATCTAGAAACTGCAGAAAGGTCCACTGTGAGTTTACTATGTTTTTTTAGAAAAAGAAGGGTGTAAAGTGAATAGACAAAAGCTACAAGTTTGTCAGACCAAAGTGGTCTTTCTAGGTCATTGCATTTCTCAAGGTAAAAAGCATCTTACACCACAAAGAACTGAAGCAATAAGACAGATGAATGAGCCTAGAAATCATAAACAGCTACGAGCATTTTTAGGAATAGTGTCTCATTGTAGACAATGGATTATACATGCCAGTCAACTAATGCAACCACTGTATGACTGTGTAAAAAGTGAACCTTATTTGTTGACAAAAGAAGGTCAGATTTCGTTCCAACAATTAAAAGATGCCCTTGTTTCAGCTCCAGCGTTAGGGCTACCAGACTACACCAAACCGTTTCAGCTTATGGCTGCAGAAGTTGATTCCCATGCTACAGGAGTTCTTACCCAGAAGCATGCAGGGAAACAAAGACCAATTGCATATCTTTCAGCAAGGTTAGATCCCGTAGCTAGAGCAGCGCCAACCTGTGTACGTGTAGTTGTTGCTGTCTCACTATTGTTGGACAAAGCATCAGAAATTGTTCTAGAGTATCCACTCACAGTTCAAACTACACATGATGTTTATGGGATATTAAACCAGGTCCAACCAAAACACATTTCCATGGCCAGACATTTGCGGCTACAGTGTTCTTTGTTGCTCCCCTCTACTATCACATTTGCTAGGCTTCAGACTCTCAATATAGCTACACTGCTACCTCTCGAGTCTGAAGGGGGGAATAAGGACACTGATCCACACGCAAATTTTTTCCCTACAGACACACATGATTGTACAGAGCTCATTTTACAAGAAACGGTAGGCTTACCCAATGTATCCGAAACACCACTTCAAAATCCAGATTTAGAGCTGTTTATAGATGGTAGTAGGTTTGCAGATGACACAGGTAACTTCCATACAGGGTATGCAGTTGTGTCAGAATCTGAAACTCTCAAAGCAGAACCACTTCCACCGAAACAGTCTGCACAAGAAGCAGAACTAACAGCATTGATTGAAGCTCTTAAAATAGCTGAGAACCAGACAGCTAATATATACACTGATTCTAGGTATGCACATGGTATTGTGTTTGATTTTGGAGTAATCTGGAGAGCTAGAGGTTACATGACAGCGTCAGGACAACCTGTAAAACATGCTTCTCTGATCAAACAGATCTTAGAGGCTGCACAAGAAACAAAAGAAGTAGCAGTAATCAAGGTAGCTGCACATGTGAGACTCGACACTAGGGAATCTAGGGGAAATGATAGGGCTGATAAAGCAGCCAAAGCAGCAGCTGTCAAACCCTTACAACAGGTTCATACTGTAAACCCCACAGAAAATACTGAAGATAGACTGAGACAAGCACAGGAAGATGCAGGAGAAGAGGAGAGGGACAGGTGGAAAAAGGAAGGGGCAGAAGAACAAGCGGGAATTTGGAAGAAAGATGGACTAATATGTCTACCTAGAGCCTGGTATCCGATTGTAGTTGGTGGACTGCACCACCCTACTCATGTGTCTGCAAATGCAATGACACTACTGGCAAAGCAAGTCTGGTTGGCTCCAGGTTTTGGCAACTATGCAAGAGACTATTGTGCTGCATGCGCTATATGCCTGGCACATAATCCCGGACAGACAACAAAGACCCCTATGAAGCACCACGTCCGACCTCTCTACCCGTTTCAGCGATTACAAATAGACTTTATCCAGCTGCCAAAAAGTAATGGGTATGAGTATGTGTTGGTATGTGTGGACATGTTCTCGGGGTGGCCAGAGGCCTATCCAGTTCGGAAGGCTTCAGCTAAAAACACTGCTGTAAAGCTAGTTGCCGAACTGATACCCCGTTACGGTCTCCCTGAAGTGATCGAGTCAGATAGGGGTACTCATTTCACTGGAGAAATATTTCAAAATGTACTGAAAATGTTGGGTGTTGAAAGTCAGTTACACACTCCGTACCATCCTCAAAGTTCTGGTAAGGTGGAACGCATGAATGGAACTTTAAAATTAAAAATACAGAAAGCCATGGCTGAAACAGGAAAGCCTTGGACAGAATGCCTTCCACTGGCCCTTTACTCAATACGCAATACCCCAAGGGGTAAGACTAAACTGTCTCCATATGAAATTTTGTTTGGCAGGACTGCCAATTTAGGATGTTATTTTCCACAGCAACTTTTGTTAAATATTGAGTCATTGACTTCTTATGTGCAAAATCTTCAGAAACAATTAACTAAGGTGCATGCACAAGTTTTTGCTTCCCTTCCAGATCCTGACAACACAGAAGGAAGTCACAAGTTGGAACCAGGTGATCAAGTCTATGTAAAAAGACACACCAGAAAGGCTCTAGAACCAAGGTTTGACGGACCCTTCCAAGTCCTGTTGACAACACCTACATCAGTCAAGCTTGAAGGAAAGGCATCATGGATACATGCAAGCCATTGCAAGAAAAGCAGTATAAACTCATGATATTGATGTTAATAATGATAACCTCAACGGAGGCGTGGGATAGACTGAATTCTCTAGCCCCTTTGAACAATAGATTCGTACAACATCATAGAAAATTAGTGCATGACTTGTTAAACAATACACAAACCCTGACAGATTGTTGGATCTGTACCCATTCGCCGGTATCAGCCACAAGTATACCTTTTCTAGCAGTTCCCGTATTAGCAGAAGAAATATTCGCTTGGCCTAATTGTTCAGACAACCTGGCCAACAACCAAATTGGTAATGCTAGGCTGTGGAATACTACAATCGCCATACCAATTGTGGGATGGGTAGAATTTCCTTGGTGGCAGGGTAATCTCTCAGGGAGTAACACACATCTACAATATTTAGCATTTAGGGGAGGAAAATGGGTACCTAGAAATAAGACTGGATTAACTAATTTAGGACAGGTCCCCACAGAAAATCTACAGCTTAGTTTCAGTACAACCGTCCCCCCCTCTGATGCTTTCAAACCTGTAGTATTGGAAAGATACATACATAATAGAAAATGGAAACATTCTAAATTGTTCCCCCAAGGTGATGCAAACAGTTGTACAAGTAAGCTGGGGAACCTGGTTTGTAATAAATCCGATGAGTATATCAAAGGAATGCCTGTATGTGGGAATCCCGCAGCCGGGTACTGTAGCCCCTTGGGACAAAAACCCTCTTGGTGTATGCTTCAGAATGTATCTAGATTTGTGGACTTGGCTCACAGATTGGTATTGCAGCACTATGGGATCTGCCTGAAGGTACATTTTGGATATGCGGAGAAGGAGCATATAAATGGCTTCCCGTAGGTATAAAGGGTACTTGTACATTAGGACGCCTAACCCCGGCTACATTCATAATTTCAAATAAACAAGTGAATATGCAAGCCGTGCCCAAGCACACACTGTATAAAAGAGCTGCAGATAACTCACCACGTCCCTCGGGGAGGCCACATATAGTACAAATGGGAATTCCTAACAAAATTGCTAGTACCATTTTTATTTATCCTATGTTAACACAGATGTGGGATAAATTAGTTAGAGCCACGGATTATCTAGATGATCAGATCTGGGATATATTGGACATATTAAACACTAGTATAGCTGTACAGAATCAGCTTATAATAGTCGTCAACCAACATACCCTGGTATTGGATTACCTAACTGCCTCACAAGGGGGTATGTGTCAAATCATCGGACCCACCTGCTGTCATTATATAGACCCGAATAGTACTATGAGTATGACATTTAAATTAAAGGACGTACAACGACTCAGAGATCAGTATGACAAAGACAATGACCAGAATAAGGATAGCTGGTGGTCAGATACCTTTTCTTTTCTTAACCCAGCCAACTGGTTCAGAGGAATCGGTGGGTGGGTTGCTGGGATTATGCAGAGCATAATACATATAGTTATGATTATTGTAGTCATATACGTACTATTCCAGATTGTGCTCAAGAGTATCTCAGTATGCACAGATAAACTTTGTGTAATAGATGCAAGAGTATAAAGTTTTTTTTCCTTCTTCTCTTATGTTATCCTTTGCTAATACTGATTATTGCGCTTATTTTGCTATCCCTTTGTAATATCTGTACTTATTGCAAAACAAAGAAAAGGTTGCGAGAGTTAAACGGAAGAATTAATACTAGATTTGATTCTCTTATTGAATACAAGCATGTACATGTGTAATACCAAATAAAGGCTTTGTCTTTGGCCCTGTGGTAATAAAATAAATAAAAGAAAATGTCAAAGGGGGGAATTGTGGAGATCAGACTGAACTAAAGGAATCCATCTTGTCTTCTTCCTGAGAAATCTCGCTTACAACAAGATACATTTCTGCTGACTTGACATTTCCTTTTATGGAAGTAATCATGTGTGCATTCCTTCTTTCAATAGCAGCCTTTCATTCACCTTCCAGATGATGTAACTTTCTACTGATAAAGACTGGTATAGATTGTTTATGTAAGAGATAGTGAAATATGAGCGCTTGTGCGCATGTCTGTAAAAGAATAATTCTTTTCTATATAAAGGGAGGGCAAAGCCCAGAGAGAGAGATGTGCTCCTGGGCTTCCCCTGTACATGATCACACAATACCTTGTTTGCGTGTCATTTACTCAGGATCCCTACCTCTAGTAAGCCAGGGACTGAGAAGGACTTAACAAGGTGCATTATCCAGGAATTCAGTGTGCAAATTATCCCCCTCTGAGAGAAAGAATCCTTAAAAAGAAAATGTAATCTACCACAACCCTGTCTATTTAGGTGCCTTCAACTATAACATATGTGGGTTAAATAGTATGGTCTGGACGGTTATTCTGAGTTGCAGCCAGCTAGAATTGGTTGACAACACCAAAAAAGTCCTCTTTCTACAGAACCATTCTTGAGAGGAAGCCGTCACCCTTTGAGAAAAGGTGTTTAGATGTTGCCTCAGTGAGGAGGTCTTCTGTGATTCGTGTTAGGGATCGGCTCATGACTATATCTGACTTTGACAAGATTACTGTGACTGGGCAAGGTTATCAATGATGCATGTACTAGACGTAATTGGACATGGGACCCTAATACATTTGCTTTCGGAGTACTTGGCAATTCATGTCTTAGTGGACGTGGACATGCTGAGATTCATGGCTAGAGGGATCCTAGAAAGATTTCTATAAATTGGGGATCCATGACTTAATGCTCAAACAGCCATTGCTGTTCGCTTCCTAAGAACAGTCTTAATTCTATGAATGATGTATGGCTGGAATTTAGGTTATTGGGTATACTTGAGTACGTAGTGCTATAAATGTATATCTCTGATTAAAGATACATTGATATGTATTTATGAGATGTACTAATTTAATCAAGGATTGTTTTCATACTTTTCCCTGCTCTCCTGGAAATAACTTAGCTTAGCTTAGTCCGTATGACTATTTTCCACTATGTTGGAAACATTAAAGGAATAATAAAAAGTAAAAAATTTTAAAAAAATTTCTATCTCTACAGTGCCACTCATTGGAGGTGGCTACTCTATAAATTATTGTCCTAAACCTTTAAATTGAGCACAAGCAGATGTAGTAGGACAGTACAAAATGT
The DNA here is from genome assembly GCF_032444005.1 of Ranitomeya imitator. Lineage (NCBI taxonomy): Eukaryota > Metazoa > Chordata > Amphibia > Anura > Dendrobatidae > Ranitomeya > Ranitomeya imitator. The sequence goes on from NC_091286.1 coordinate 96,158,412, forward strand.
TATGAAAGATGACTCCATGACAACGCTATCTGCTGTGCTGAAAATAGGCTTTTATTGGTTTGTAAATTAGGTCCGCAAGTGCCGTGAGGCGTATCAGTGCACTTGTAGCCTATGAATCCTCTCTCCTTCTCCACACTGGTGGTGGCTCCTCTTCTTGACTGACAGTGGAGACAAGAGGTGACATTATGCAATTGATTCTCTGTCTCCGCTGTCAACCAAGTTGTGAGGACAGAGCTGGCTAGCAGAACAGAAGAGGACCTATGACAGTAAATGTACTGATATGCCCTATGTGCACTTGAAGACCTGCAATTCAATAAAACGCGAATTTTGGTGGAGTGGCACAGTGTACAGCATCTTTCCTAATATTTATTACTACACTATCTCTGCTTATACAGAGGTACTGTTACTGACACATAACTACTTAATTGCATATTAAGCCTTATGTGCCAATGACCCCGTGCCTGTGGCTGATTCACCGAATGTCGTTCCTTGGACCACTTTCACAAGGTACTAATCACTGTAAACTGGGAACAAAGCAAAGGACCTGCCGTTCTGACGATGCTCTAATCCAGTCATCAAAATCTTTCATTTGTCAAAGCTGCTCAAATTCCTAAACTTGCCCATTTTTCCGACCTCCAACCCATCCACTGACAATTGAATTATGCTTAGTATATCCCACTCCCTGATGGGTGCCATTGTAATAAGATAATCAATGTTATTCATTAGTTACATTAGTTTGTATTTATTTGCTTTAATATTATAGCTGATCAGTGTACTGTACTCAAATGAAGAAGCAACGCTAGAAATATGATTGCACTTAAAACAAGTGCTCTGTGACACTGATCTCTCTAAATTGTGGTTGATCCCTTCAGGATTTGTAATTTTACAGGAGGCGCTATGGTATAATGAGTCAGAGTTCACAAGAGTCCAGCTCCTCAATCTCCGGGATTTAGCGGCATCACATTTAGCAGCACATTAATCTCCAAAAACATAAATATGACATTTCCTGTGTTATCAATGTTATGTAATTTACTTTAAACCGTCCCAGAAAATGTGTATAGGATGATAAGGGCAAGTACGGTAACTTACATATGAGCCATAGTCCACGGCCAGAGTCTGTAACGTCCATGGGAGCCCCAGCCCAATAAGGATATCAAATACATTGCTTCCGATCGAGTTTGATACAGCCATATCTCCCAAACCTGAGAAAAGAAAATATTGAGCTAAGATCTATTTATGTATAACCATTCCTTAACATTGAAATTACAAACACAAAGATTGAAAAGTCGTGGAATTATGGAAATCACAGGATGGATAGACATTCTAATGAGGTGCAAATTACGAACAAATGGAAACTAAATTTTCAAAACATCTTGATTTATTCAGTATTGAGTATAAGTGCCACGGGCAGAAATACATGCACTTACATGCATTGGCTGCTATCAAGGAGGTTATTAATGGCTTTCTGAGAAACTTGGACACACAAATTATTTGTAATTACTGACCAATGACATCCCAGATATGCTGGATGAGAAACAAGTCTGTAGAAACTGTAGGACATGGTAGCACGCTTAGGTCATGTAGGCTATGGTAACAGGCCATGCATGCTACTCACAGTAACACAAACAAAATGCGGCCTAGAGCTGTCATGTTGAAAAATGGCTCTTGGGCACTGGACAAATGGCCGTACAACTGGTTCTATGACTAAATCAACAGAACACCAAGCTATTAGTGTATCTGGACTGAAAACTTGAGGGATCCGGCAGTAATACATTATTATTCTTGTGAAGTCCTCTTCATAGCGTTGCCTATGTGGTCTCGTCAGATTCGTAGAATGGCGCATAGTGAGTCATTCTGTATTGCAAGTTAAATTAGACTTCACATACTGAGACTAAGACAACTTGGTCTACACATACAATCAGAAGGTGTTTTCACAACATAAATCCCGCTACAGGTGTCTATTGACCTCACGCCACCGATTTCAAAGGCTATCGAAGTGCATATCATGATAGCAATTTAGGCTGAAATAGGGGTTTATCCTCTTCAGCGATGAGTTCCAGTTTTGTCTTAGACACAATAATAGCTGAAGATTGGTCTGGAGACCACATGGCCATTGCCATAAGCTGCGAGCCCATTATAAACTTTGTCCTTCAAATTTGAACAAAAATTTACATGGGGGTTTTTCTTTCCTATGCCTTAGGCCTCTTTTGCACATCCTGATATTTCCGGTACTGGAAAAATGAGTGTGGCATCTCGTGTGCCATCCGTGTTCCTTATCCGTGTGACACATACCGGCGCCTGGGAAAAGCAGTACATTTAATTCCGTTTCTAGGCATCGGGTGCTGAATTCTACTGTCATCATTGTTCCCTGATCACAGGGAGACCAGGCCAGTCTGATGACAGTTGTAGTCAGAGGCTGTCGTCTTTGTTTAGTGCGTATTACATAAACAATAATAAAGAAAAAAGCTTGGGGTGCCTCATAAATTTCCTAACCAGCAGAGGAAAAGCTGACAGCTGGGGTCTGATGTTAATATTCTGGGAAGGGGTCAATAGCCATATAGTTTCCCAGGTTATTAATAATAGCTCACAGCTGTTTGCTTAGCCTTTACTTGTTAGTAAAAGGAGTACCCTCCAAAAAATGCATCCAGGATACACTGATCTGAGAGTGATAGTGCCGCTAAGTGTGACTGGCGGTAACCTCAATGTCGTCACCGCTGGTCCCTGAAGCTGCGTTCTCATGCTCATTTCATTTTTTTCTGGATGCAGAGCTGGAAGCACCACAACAAGCCACACAGACTGAATAACATTCCACCATACAGACTGCTTCCTTGCCTATTTGTGGTCCCTTTTCAGTTACTCCCAATCTACCCAGACACAACCATAAACCATCCCAAAATTGCCTATTTTCAAGCTCAGTTGACTGTTTTATGAGACAATCCCAAGAATAAATGGGAATGTTGCTTGAAGAGAATATATTATTAGAAAATGTCTTACTGTTTAAATTAGGTTTTAATGTTAAATATATTTTTTAATTTTCACTCTACCGATTGGGGCTATTCTACACTGCAAAACTATTAGACAATTTGTTTTTTTGATGATTAATTTTATTATTGAACAACTAAAGAGCTGTCAGTCTGTCCAAAATGTTAATAAACCTAAAATCTGAATATTTAAAAAAGCAAAACAGAGGTTTTGTAATTTTTTTGTGTGTGCAGAATTATTGTGTAACTATTAGTGTGCAGAATTATTATGCAACTTATTGAAAAATGTAAATTTTTCCATCTCAATTGTTTATTTTCATCTTTTATAATTTGTAAAGCGCTGCGGAATATGTTGGCGCTATATAAATAAAAATTATTATTATTATTATTTAAAGAGAGAATAAAAACCAAACAACTAAAAATGTACAAAACTACAATTCTGGCTTTCTTGAAAGATACAGACATCTTCCTGTACCACTGCTTGAAAAAAGTGCCTTTTAAAACTGTCAGTAAGTTTGGGAGTTGATTTTGTGTCAATCTTCAACTTGGAAAGGTCCAACTAGCTCATCTTTAATAATACCAGACCATAGCAATACCCCACCTCCACCACGCTGGCGTCTGAGTCAAAGTGGAGGTCTATGCCCATTCCTGATCCAGACACGAACCCATCTATCTGGTCCATCAAGAGTCACTGTCAGTCATCTCACCGGTCCACAAAACATTTGAAAAATCTGTCTTCAGATATTTCTTGGCCAAGTCTTGATGTTTCACCTTCTGTGTCTTGTTCAATGATGATCTGGTTTCAGTCTTCCTTATCTTGGCCATGGCCATGTCTCTGAGCACTGAACATCTTGTACTTCTGAGCTCTCCAGGGAGGTTGCAGTTGTGGAATATGACAGCACTGGAAAATAGTGGCTTCCTGGTCACTTCACATCTGGTTATTCTCAAATCTTTGGCAGTTAATGTGCGTCTATTTTCCTCAATATTTTTGTGACCTTGTTGACTATTCAAAACAAAACTTTTGATGGTTCTGTGATCACGCACCAATATCCCAGCTATATTACACTCGCCCCAGTGCCAAGTGTAAAAATTGAAAGAAATCACTTTTTTTTCTTCCTTTAAATATGGATTGTAATATGAAAAATAAAAACATTTCCAAAAATGAAAATAAATGCACACAAAAACCTATTTTAAACAATTGGCGTTCCCTTTGACAGGGTTGCCAAAATCACAACTTATCACCAAGTGACCGACAGGTGATGGGTTACTAATCACTGGATGCCCAACGGATTATGAGAATGGAGATCCCAAGTTCCCTTTTTAATAAAGTGGAAGTCGTATATGCGCCTGAATGGCCATATAAAGTCCTCAGCCATCTTCATCAGTCCCATAGACAATCGATAGAGAGGTTCATATGTGATGATTGATCCACTCAAGTGGAGGATCTAAAGCAGTAGGATGACCAGCAATCAGACACTTTTAACCTTTGGACAGATAAGTTATTATTGTGGGTCAACACCTTGAAAAGGGTCATCGACTCAAGTCATGCGGCTGGAATCTTTCAGGTTCTCATGTGATACTTGGCACTTGAGCATACATACGTTGCACTTATCTAGAGAAGGCTGATTTTTTTATATTTCTGAAGTAGCAATAGTGGAAACATTTTTTGACCAAACCAAAAAAAACACCCTTATTCTATAAGAAAACATAAAATAAGGCAAAAAATAAGGCATAGCTCAAGGATAATGATAGAAGAGGTGCCGTAGTTCATCAGGGATACAAACCTTGTCTTGCAACTATGAGGCTGGCCATACAGTCCGGGACACTGGTACCAGCAGCCAGGAAGGTAATGCCCATAATTACATCTGGTATTCCCAAGGTGAACCCGATTATAGTTACCTGCAAATCAAGAATGGGATCAGCTGATGCTCAAAACAAATGTGTGCCAAGATTTTCTATACTTTATCATTCATTTTTAATGAGTTGTGATTTAATGCGAGTCCCATGATGTCCACAATATGTTTTCATAATTGCAACACTTTTGATCCTACAATTATAGCAACTGCAAACTGCTTTGATATTGATTAATCATTTTGACAAGATTCCTTGTCCTTCCTGTTGTCCTTTAAGCAAAAATAACCAATACAAAAAGAAATGTGGAAAGCCAATGCCCCTGTAGGTAAAGAAGCCTAATTACTGTTCCAAACCCTTCTTCATTGTATTCCTTTATTTTAGGTGGCAATTTACTACTACTATATGTGGTATATTGTGATATGGTGACAGAGGAAGTTTCTTGCCTTAGTTGGGGCATGGATTATTCTTTTTACAGGCGCTGGGTCTTACAATTGTAATTTCAGTTTGCACATATGTGCAGCAAACAGTACTGATCATTTCATCTAAGGAGTTAGTCAAGTAAAGTTTTAGGTCCTGAATCTTCATTGCCTTTGTGCCTATTTTTCAACTAGTTTTTTACCTTGTTTTGTTTGTACCCAATTTATTACTGTATTTTTCGGACTATAAGATGCACCGGACCATAAGATGCACCCCAATTTGGGGTGAAAATTGCAGAAAAAAGATTTTTTTTATAAGATGGGGGGTCTGTCTTATTGTCCGAATTTACAGTATCTTACCTGAGGGCTGGCGGTGGCAGAGCAGGGTCACAGGAGGCATGTTGTCGGCAGAGGTGCGGTGATGCGATGGGCGATATGGTATGCACCTGATCAGGGTCCCTTCCTGTTTAGATGGGCGACGCCACGTCCTGGTGTCCATGGGGGGGGGGGGGGGTTGCACCACTGCCGGTAAGCCTGCATTCCAACTATAAGACTCACCCCCCATTATCATCACATTTTTTGGGGGAAAAAGTGCGCCTTATAGTTCCAGTTTGTGGACAGAGCTTGGCAATTTCAAATATTTTTCCTTCATTGACCAAATGCAACTTTTAAAAAAGTCGCAAAATTTGCTGCACTCTAACTCCAGTCTCCCCCCTCCAGTGTATTTCTCAGTACACCAAGATTTTGGCACAATTTTAGAGACTTTTGATAGAGATTAGAGTGAAATTGCACAAGGAAAAAAAAAACAAACATTTTTTTACTTTGCATCATTTTGATGAGTTTGGCACCAGAAATGGCAACTAATACCACAAGACAAAAAAGGAAAGTGACTTAATCTCTCCCCCCTCAAAACCCCCCCCCAGTAAATAATGAATCAGGTAAGTTGGTAAGAAAAAGGCTAAGTGCAATCCATTTTTTTAAATTCAGTTGAATGGGTGAAAAAGTTGCAAAATGAATTAGATTTGGAAAACGGCATTGATGGTTCAAATCTGCAAGGAAAAAATAAGCAGCATGTGCAGGAAATTTCAGAAATCTCAATCATTTTCCTGGTACTGTAAAGTTTTTTAGCCTTGCTGGAAAAAAAAACGCAACGTCTGAACAAACCCTTTTAAACAATAAATTGGATTACAAAGGATGCAAAGTTTTGCACAATGCAATCTATGGGATAATTTGTACAAACATTTTACTATTTGCCGTTTTTGAAAAGTCGGTGGAGGTTGGTGAAAGTAGTGTTGCAAATTCACTACAATTCATGCCACAAAGATGTCTCAAATTAATAGAAAAAATATAAATCACCCTGTGACTATTGTACAATTCTTATGTTCCTCCACAATAGCTAAGGCCACATTCACACATTCAGTATTTGGTCAGTATTTTCTATCAGTATTTGTAAGCCAAAATCAGGAGAAGAACAATCAGAGGAAAAGTATAATAGAAACATATGCTCCACTTCTGTATTTATCACCCACTCCTGGTTTTGGCTTACAAATACTGAGGTAAAATACTGACCTAATACTGAACGTGTGAACATGGCCTGAGATAGGCTCTTAGTCAGATTGGGGCGTCTTATTCCAGTGCCCTGTGGATGAAGACAAGATTGGCGTATGTAATCGCTCTTTCTCTCTTCTTCTCCTTTAACTTACCATCCACACCATGACATAAGAGAAAGCTGCGATCCACATGGAGGATGAGATGAAAGTAATCATGAACCATTTCTCCCATCGAGGTTTAGAACAGTTGGGTACTGTGAAGTACATCAGGAAACACAGCGGCCAGGTGATCACCCATTTAGCTTTATTGGCCTTGCCAGCTGTCGGGGACAGAACAGATAAATTATTGTGAACAAGCAAAGAACACGATCTCCCACCCGTGGATGTGTACAGAAAGCAGAAAGTAAGGCGTTACTACCTCTCATATACAGTGCCATTCAGTAGCTGGCAATGCATCATTTTGACACTGCTAATTCAGATCATTTGGGGACAATTAGCACTTTACTTTCATTAATAATTAGATAAAATTTAAGAAAAAGTAAAATTTTATACATCATTAAATTTATCTAACATAGCAGAATGGAAATTAGGCATTGTTTGCCACATCTGCGATTTGTTACAAACAGTACAGTCATGGCCAAAAGTTTTGAGAATGACACAAATATTAATTTTTCCAAAGTCTACTGCTTCATTTTTTCTAATGGCAATTTGCATATACTCCTGAATGTCAGAGTGATCAGCTTAACAGCAATTACTGTACTTGCAAAGTCAATATTTGCCCAGAAAATGAACTTTAACCCCCAAAACACATTTCAACATCATTGCAGTCCTGCCTTAAAAGGAGCAGCTAACATCGTTTTAGTGATTGATCCATTAACACAGGTGTGGGTGTTGATGAGGACAGGGCTGGCGATCAATCAGTCATGATTAAGTAAAAATGACATCACTGGACACTTTAAAAGGAGGCTGGTGCTTGGTATCATTGTTTCTCTTCAGTTAACCATGGTTATCTCTAAAGAAACACGTGCAGCCATCATTGCACTGCACAAAAATGGCCTAACAGGGAAGAGTATCGCAGCTAGAAAGATTGCACCTCAGTCAACAATCTATCGCATCATCAAGAACTTCAAGGAGAGAGCTTCCATTGTTGTCAAAAAGGCTCCAGGGCGCCCAAGAAAGACCAGCAAGCGCCAGGACCGTATCTTAAAACTGTTTCAGCTGGGTTTAAGAAAGACATAGCTGAACTGGAGCGGGTGCAGAGAAGAGCGACCAAGGTTATTAGAGGACTGGGGGGTCTGCAATACCAAGATAGGTTATTACACTTGGGGCTATTTAGTTTGGAAAAACGAAGACTAAGGGGTGATCTTATTTTAATGTATAAATATATGAGGGGACAGTACAAAGACCTTTCTGATGATCTTCTTAATCATAGACCTGAAACAGGGACAAGGGGGCATCCTCTGCGGTTGGAGGAAAAAAGGTTTAAGCATAATAACAGACGCGGATTCTTTACTGTAAGAGCAGTGAGACTATGGAACTCTCTGCCGTATGATGTTGTAATGAGTGATTCATTACTTAAATTTAAGAGGGGACTGGATACCTTTCTGGAAAAGTATAATGTTACAGGGTATATACACTAGATTCCTTGATAGGGCGTTGATCCAGGGAACTAGTCTGATTGCCGTATGTGGAGTCGGGAAGGAATTTTTTTCCCCAATGTGGAGCTTACTCTTTGCACATGGGGTTTTTTTGCCTTCCTCTGGATCAACATGTTAGGTTAGGCTATGGGTTGAACTAGATGGACATATAGTCTTCCTTCAACCTTAATAACTATGTAACTATGGATCGGACTACCAGCAGTGCCGAGCTTGCTCAGGAATGGCAGCAGGCTGGTGAGTGCTTCTGCACGCACTGTGAGGCGGAGACTCTTTGAGCAAGGACTGGTTTCAAGGAGGGCAGCAAAGAAGCCACTTCTCTCCAGAAGAAACATCAGGGACCGACTGATATTTTGCAAAAGGTACAGGGAGTGGACTGCTGAGGACTGGGGCAAAGTCATTTTCTCTGATGAATCCCCTTTTCGATTGTTTGGGACATCTGGAAAACAGCTTATTCGGAGAAGAAGAGGTGAGCGCTACCACCAGTCTTGTCTCATGCCAACTGTAAAGCATCCTGAACTATTCATGTGTGGGGTTGCTTCTCAGCCAAGGGAATCGGCTCACTCACAGTATTGCCTAAAAACACAGCCATGAATAAAGAATGGTACCAGAATGTCCTCCAAGAGCAACTTCTCCCAACCGTCCAAGAGCAGTTTGGCGCCCAACAATGCCTTTTCCAGCATGATGGAGCGCCTTGCCATAAAGCAAATGTGATAACTAAATGGCTCATGGAACAAAACATAGAGATTTTGGGTCCATTGCCTTGAAACTCCCCAGATCTTAATCCCATTGAGAACTTGTGGTCAATCATCAAGAGACGGGTGGACAAACAAAAACCAACAAATTCTGGCAAAATGCAAGCATTGATTATGCAAGAATGGACCGCTATCAGTCAGGATTTGGTCCAGAAGTTGATTGAGAGCATGCCAGGGAGAATTGCAGAGGTCTTGAAGAAGAAGGGTCAACACTGCAAATATTGGCTTGCTGCATTAACTCATTCTAACTGTCAATATAACCTATTGGTACTCATAATATGATTGCAATTATATTTGTGTATGTGATATAAACATCAGACAAACACTAATAAAAACCAGAGGGCAGCAGATCATGTGAAAATATCATTTTGGTGTCATTCTCAAAACTTTTGGCCATGACTGTACACATGTGTTTGTCCACCACCTACTGCTGGGGTCTCTAATCTATACTTATTGATCCTACAAAGGTAGTGGATATACAGTGGGGAAAATAAATATTTGATACACTGACAATTTTACAAGTTTTCCCACCTTCGAAGAATGGAAAGGTCTGTAATTTTTATCTTCAATGCTCTTACTGAGGGAAAGCGGTTGTTGGCCAAAATGTTGTGAATACATGACCACATTTATCCTCCCTTCAATACGGTGCAGGCGTCCTGTGACTGTCTCCTTTACAGAAAAGCGCCCCCAAAGTATGATCTTCCCCCACCATGCTTCATGGTTGGGAAGGTGTTTCTTGAGGTTGTACTCATCCTTCTTCTTCCTCCAAACATGGGGAGTGGAGATGATATCAAAAAGGTATATTTTGATCTCATTTGACCACATGACCTTCTCCCATGACTCTTGTGGACATGTGCTGGCATAAGCAGGGGGGGACCTCTCGTGCCCTGCAGGAATTTAATCCATGAAGGTGTAGTGTGTTACTAAGGAAATGTTTGAGACTGTGGTTCCAGCTCTCTTCAAGTCATTGACCAGGTCCTGCCATGTAGTTCTAGGCTACTGTCTGACCTTTCTCCGAATCAGCCTTACCCCATGAGGCAACATCTTGCATGGAGACCCTGACCGAGGAAGATTGACAACTGTTGCCTTCTCAACAAGCTGCTTGTCTATCGTCCTGTAGCCCATCCCAGCCTTGTGCAGTTCTACAATTTGTCCCTGGTGTCCTTAGACAGCTCTTTGGTCTTGGCCATGGTGGAGAGGTTGGAGTGTGATTGAGTGTGTGGACAGGTGTCTTTTATACAGGTAACAAGTTCAACCAGGTGCAATTATTATGTGTAATGAGTGCAGACTGGGAGGGCTTCTTAAAGAAAAACTAACAGCTCTATGAGAGTAGGAATTCTTGCTGGTTGGTGATCAAATAATTATGCAATAAAATGCAATTTAATTATTTAAAAATCATGCAATGTGTTTTTCTGCTTTTTTTTAAATTCTGTCTCTCACAGGTGAAGTGTACTTACAGTAAAAATTACAGACCTCTCCATTCTTTGTTGGTGAGAAAACCTGCAAAATTGGCCATGTATCAAATACTTATTTTCCCCACTATTTTTTTCAGTCTTTTTTAAACACAGATGAAACTACATACTCATGCTCTAGTTTCTAATGCCACCTACTGGTATTCATCATGCATTACATGCTGCAGAAAAATAGAATTCTATAACATCCACAATGTTGGTTCTAATTTGCTAATATGGAATTGCAACCTGCTCATGTATACTGTAGTAAGGTATGCTCACATGTGGAATCCGAGTAAAAAAAAAGTAAAAGGTAAAAAAAAACCCTTCCAAAGCCAAGTTTTTTGCATGTGTTTTTACAAGGTTTTGTGTATGAGTCAGTGCTTAAGTTTGGAGTGTTTTTTTCAACCAGAAGTGCCTGAAGAATTGCTTATTTTTTACGTGTGCTTATTCAAAGAGTATTGAAAAGTAACTCCATGTGAACAAACTCCACGAAACAACACTTTTATGGCACTTTTATGACCCCATTTTACATAAAAGTTGATATAAAGTCAAACATATAAATGATAGATATGTAATGCAGTGTATATACAAAGTTGATGATGTGCAATATCTATACCAAGACTGTAAAGTGATGTTCTACGCTGAATATTATACTCATCATTCACATGGTGGATTAACTGAGTGGTCTCAGCATCAGAATGGGTTTTCTAACTTTGTTGTACAGGTCAGATACACAAACGTGTTAGGTAACATGATTGAATTAAAGAGGCCACGGAGACTTACTGGGAACCTCAAAAGGTGTGAAAGGTCCATCATTATCATCATCGTCGTCTTCATCTTCATCATTTTCATTATTTTCATTGTCTTCATTTTCATTCTCTGTTTCATTGCCAGCTTCAGCAACATCTTCATCTTTCCGTGTGCCATTAGCACTTCTTTCTGTAGAGATCCCAGGGCCTGTTCCATTCTCAACAGCATGTTTAATTGGGATTTTAATGGAAACCTCGGATTCTCCATTCGCATAAGCTCGGCTGTTTATTAACCTCTGTCGCTGTAGAGAATTACCAAAAGTAGAAAACATAGAGAAAATGCAGATGTGGAGACTGCAGATCTGAATTATACTCAGTTCACATTTTTCTGTAGCAAACAGCAGTTCTCATGTAGTGTCAAAATTCCTGTTTCCTCATATCAGTCAGAAGCTAAAATATATACAGTGTATATAAAGTAAAGGGAACACTGAAATTCCACATCCAAGATAACACTGAATGAAATACGTATTCCAGTTGTAAATCTTTATTCATTACATAGTGGAATGTGTTGAGAACAATAAAACCTAAAAATCATCAACGTAAATCACAACTAATATCCCACGGAGGTCTGGAGTTGGAATGATGCTCAAAATCAAAGTGGAAAATGAAGTTACAGGCTGATCCAACTTCAGTGGAAATGCCTCAAGACAAGGAAATGATGCTCAGTAGTGTGTGTGGCCTCCACGTGCTTGTATGACCTCCCTACAATGCCTGGGCATACTCCTGATGAGGCAATGGATGGTCTCCTGAGGAATCTCCTCCCAGACCTGGACTAAAGCATCCGCCAACTCCTGGATTTGAGAATCATTCCAACTCAGACCTCCGTGGGATATTAGTTGTGATTTACGTTGATAATTTTTAGGTTTTATTTTTTTCAACACATTCTACTATCTAATGAATAAAGATTTACAACTGGAATATTTCATTCAGTGATATCTAGGATGTGGAATTTTAGTGTTCCCTTTATTTTTTTGAGCAGTGTATATATATATATATGTAGATGTTGTATACAGATCTATAATACAAATTCGACTTTCGACTAATACTGAATTAGGGCAATATGGCACACTGGTATAGAGGCATTGCATTCAACACTGTGCCCGGCACTGCTAACACTCTGATACCCACACACACTCAATGTTACTTTATGTATTCCTGATATCACAAAAAACAAGAACATATCTTGACAAAAATGGTAAAAGTTTGGAAATAAATGTATTATGTAAAGTTTTCCTTTATCTTAAAGGGTGTCTGTGGGCACAAAAATTGCTGTTCAACTCAAGCACATACGCTCTGTGGAAACTTGCCGTGGCCAAACAGTTCAGTGAATTCTTGCCTACTTGTCCTCCAACTTTCTCTGCACTTCACTTCCTTGATTAACAGCTCTGGCTTTATAGGAGCCAGAGAAGGGTGGTGATAGATAGAAATACAAGTAAATGGAAAGGTGCATTGAACTGTTTCATCAATGCCAAGGATGGACTGAGCAACTATGCTTGGTTTGAACAGTAATGTTGTGCAGATAGAATAGCTTTAAATAGAGATGTATAAATAAATAATTTATGTCTATGTCTATATATACAGTGGGTACGGAAAGTATTCAGCCCCCTTTAAATTTTTCACTCTTTGTTTCATTGCAGCCTTTTGGTAAATTCAAAAAAGTTAACTTTTTTCTCATTAATGTACACGCTGCACCCCACCTTTACTGAAAAAAACAGAAATGTAGTAATTTTTGCAAATTTATTAAAAGAGAAAAACTGAAATATCACAAGGCCATATGTATTCACACCTTTTGCTCAGTATTGAGTAAAAGCACCCCCTTTTTGAGCTAGTACAGCCATAAGTCTTCTTGGGAATGATGCAACAAGTTTTTCACACCTGGATTTGGGGATCCTCTGCCATTCTTCCTTGCCGATCCTCTCCAGTTCCGTCAGGTTGGATGGTGAACGTTGGTGGACAGCCATTTTCAGGTCTCTCCAGAGATGCTCAATTGGGTTTAGGTCAGGGCTCTGGCTGGGCCAGTCAGGAATTGTCACAGAGTTGTTCTAAAGCCACTCCAATCTCTGTACTTGGCCGCATGTATCCTTCAATGACAACCATTTGTCCTGTCCCTGCAACTGAAAAACACCCCCATAGCATGATGTTGCCACCACCATGTTTCACTGTTGGGATTGTATTGGGCAGGTGATAAGCACTGCCTGGTTTTCTCCACACATACCACATAGAATTATCACCAAATAGTTCTATCTTCATCTCATCAGACCAGAAAATCTTATTTCTCATAGTCAGGGAATCTTTCATGTGTTTTTTAGGAAACTCTATGCGGGCTTTCATATATCTTGCATTGAGGAGAGGCTTCAGTTGGGCCACTCTGCCATAAAAGCCCAACTGGTGGAGGGCTGCAGTGATAGTTGACTTTGTAGAACTTTCTTCCATCTCCCTACTGCATCTCTGGAGCTCAGCCACATTGATCTTGGGGTTCTTCTTTACCTCTCTCACCAAGACTCTTCTCCCATGATTGCTCAGTTTGGCTGGACGGCCAGGTCTAGGAAGACTTCTGGTTGTCCCAAACTTCTTCCATTTAAGGATTATGGAGGCCACTGTGCTCTTAGGAACCTTGAGTACTGCAGAAATTCTGTTGTAACCTTGGACAGATCTGTGCCTTGCCACAATTTTGTCTCTGAGCTACTTGGCCAGCTCCTTTGACCTCATGATACTCATTTGGTCTGACATGCACTGTGAGGTCTTATATAGACAGGTGTTTGCCTTTCCAAATCCTATCAGTTTAATTAAACACAGCTGGACTCCAATGAAGAGGCAGAACCATCTCAAGGAGGATCACAAGGAAATGGACAGCATGTGACTTAAAGGGAACCTGTCACCCCGTTTTTTCAGATTGAGATAAAAATACTGTTAAATAGGGCCTGCGCTGTGCGTTACAATAGTGTATGTAGTGTACCCTGATTCCCCACCTATGCTGTGAAATACATTACCAAAGTCGCCGTTTTCGCCTGTCAATCAGGCTGGTCAGGTCGGGTGGGCGTGGTCAAATCAGGCTGGTCAGGTCGGGTGGGCGTGGTCACAGCGCTGTTTCTTCCCCAGCTTTACGTTGGTGGCGTAGTGGTGTGCGCATGTCCCAGTGCCGAATCCACTTGCGCACACGTGAAGAAACAGCGCGCGATCTGCGCTATTACTGTCTTCGGTGGGGGCGGCCATCTTCCTGGGGCCGCGCGTGCGCAGATGGAGTGCTCTGCTGCATGGGGCTTCAGGAAAATGGCCGCGGGATGCCGCGCGTGCGCAGAAGAGATCGCGGCGGCCATTTTCCTGAAGCCGAGTATGCAAACCCACCCGATCTGACCAGCCTGATTTGACCACGCCCACCCGACCTGACCAGCCTGATTGACAGGCGAAAACGGCGACTTTGGTAATGTATTTCGCAGCATAGGTGGGGAATCAGGGTACACTACATACACTATTGTAACGCACAGCGCAGGCCCTATTTAACAGTATTTTTATCTCAATCTGAAAAAACGGGGTGACAGGTTCCCTTTAAATATGAGTGTCTGAGCAAAGGGTCTGAATACTTATGACCATGTGATATTTCAGTTTTTCTTTTTTATTAAATTTGCAAAAATTTCTACATTTCTGTTTATTTTCCGGTCAAGATGGGGTGCAGAGTGACCATTAATGTGAAAAAATGAACTTTTTTGAATTTACCAAATGGCTGCAATGAAACAAAGAGGGAAACATTTCCGTACCCACTGTATAGATCACTTTTCCCAGCCTTGGAGAAACATGATGTGTAGACCTGTGCACCTTTTTGATAAAGTTACATACCTAACATTTTACTCAAGCTGCCTGTGCTGCACATTTGTAATAATGTACTGTACTATTGTTACAGGGCAATGGCATATCATTATTATCATTAGCCCCCGCAGCAGCTATGAAGCCTGTGAGTTGGGGGGCCCAGTTCCAGTGCCGCACCGCCCCTCCCCACCCAGCATCACACTTTCAACTGCATCTGCATCCTAAAAGCAGATACAATTGAAAGCAATGAAGGAACAGGGAGACGTCGGCTCACACTTCTGTCATTGTCTCTGTGTGTCTCAGCGCTGAAGTCTCAGTGAAACGGGCATGATGGCGTCACTGCATCTTCAGACCACACGCTGCAGAGATCATAGTAGAGTGGGAACGAGGAGATTTATTTTTAATCCATGACTAAATTGTGGGGCCATTATACTATTTGCAGGGCTATGTGGGGGCTATTATACTCTTTGGATGGCTATGTGGGTGGCCATCATACTGTGTGGTAGGCTGTGTCGCAGCAATTATACTGGTTGGAAGGCTGTATGGGAGCCAAATAATGCTGTTTGGAAGGCTGTGTGGGGGCCATTATAGCATTTGAAGGGTAATTTGGGGGCCAATATACTGTTTAGAGGGCTATGTGGGGTCAATATACTGCTTGGAGGGCTAATGGGGGCCATTATACTGTGTATGTGCCATTATAAAATGTATAGGGTAATGTGGACTCCATAATACTGTGTGGATCGGTGTTTGGGTCATTATATTGTGTGATGGGCCATCATGTTGTATTGAAAGCTGTGTGGGGGCCATCATGCTGCATGGAGGCTTTATACTGTATGGAGGGCTATCATATTGTATGAAGGGCTTGGCCCTATCCTGGATCTCATCATACCTAACAGACTGGACATTCAGCGTCTCCCACTCACACACCACCTCCTCACCTCGCCCTCTATCTGTCGGAGTCCCACAAGGTTCAGTCCTAGGGCCCCTGCTCTTCTCCATTTACACCTTTGGCCTGGGACAGCTCATAGAATCTCATGGCTTTCAGTATCACCTCTATGCTGATGACACACAGATCTACATCTCTGGACCAGATATCACCTCCCTACTAACCAGAATCCCTCAATGTCTGTCCACTATTTCATCCTTCTTCTCCGCTAGATTTCTGAAACTTAACATGGACAAAACAGAATTCATCATCTTTCCCCCATCTCACGTGACCCCCCCCTAACGAATCTATCAATTACAGTAAATGGCTGCCCACTCTCCTCAGTCCCACAAGCTCGCTGCCTCGGGGTAATCCTTGATGCTGATCTCTCCTTCAAACCACATATCCAAGCCCTTTCCACTTCCTGCCGACTTCAACTCAAAAATATTTCACGAATCCGTTCATTCCTCAACCAAGAATCTGCAAAAACCCTAGTCCATGCCCTTATCATCTCTCGCCTTGACTACTGCAACCTCCTGCTCTGTGGCCTCCCCTCAAACACTCTTGCACCCCTCCAATCTATTCTAAACTCTGCTGCCCGACTAATCCACCTGTCTCCCCGTTAGTCCCCAGCTTCTCCCCTCTGTCAATCCCTTCACTGGCTCCCCGTTGCCCAGAGACTCCAGTACAAAACCCTAAACAAGACGTACAAAGCCATCCACAACCTGTCTCCTCCATACATCTGTGACCTCGTCTCCCGGTACTTACCTACACGCAACTTCCGATCCTCACAAGATCTCCTTCTCTACTCCCCTCTTATCTCCACTTCCCACAATCGTATACAAGATTTCTCTCGCGTATCACTCCTACTCTGGAACCCTCTACCCCAACATATCAGACTTTCGCCTACCATCGAAACCTTCAAAAAGAACCTGAAGACCCACCTCTTCCGACAAGCCTACAACCTGCAGTAACCACCGATCGACCAAACCACTGCATGAACAGCTCTACCCTCGCCTACTGTATCCTCACCCATCCCTTGTAGATTGTGAGCCCTCGCGGGCAGGGTCCTCTCTCCTCCTGTACCAGTTATGACTTGTATTGTTTAAGATTATTGTACTTGTTTTTATTATGTCTACCTCTCCTTACATGTAAAGCTCCATGGAATAAATGGCGCTATAACAATAAATAATAATAATAATAATAATAATAATAATAATAAAGGGCTGTGAGGGGGTCATCAAATTGTGTGGAGGGATGTGGGAGGGCTCATACTGTGTGGAAGGACTGTGTCAGGGCCATCCTACTGTGCATGGGGGTCCGTGGGTGCCAGCATACTGTTTTGAGGTCACTGTGATGGCATCACATTGTGTTGAGGTCACTGTGGGAGTATCATACTTTGTAAGGGGGGTACTACAGGGTCATCATACTGTGCTTGCGGAGGAATTCAATGTGGCGCTATCATACTGTGGTTTTGGGGCAGTTTTGTTGGCATCATACTTTATAGGGGGGCCAAGAAAAGAGTATCTTAGTGTGTGGGAACACTAAGTGGCTTCAAAAGTTGCTAAATTACTTTGTCAGGGCCGCAAAGTTGCGTGATATGCTCTTCTGTCACCTAACTGAAAATTAGGATTTCTGCTCTGGGGCCCCATGATTTCTATTGTTACAGGGGGCGGTATTTTTAAAGGGTGATAAAATGGTGGTTAGACTGTAATAAGCAGAGAAGACAACTTAAGTCCTAGAATTCAATTCACTAACCTCATTTATCAACATACGACTAGCCATGGAGAGACGAGTTTTGGGGGGAAAGTGACTGGTTATCATGATCCTCAATCCAGCCTCGGAGAATGATAGTTGATGTGGATATGCTGAAAGTATCTCATCCACCATTATCACTGACGTTTTACGGTGAAAATTTCCTAAGGATAAAAATAAAGATGTGATGATATTTGGAAATATGTAATGGATGCCAGTCAAAAGAACACCATTAAGCATTCCACTTGCACTTATTTATAATGTGTGATGAATAGGAGAAAGTTCTTTAAGTGAATCTGATAGCAGGTCTTTGCTACCCCATTTGAGAACTGAGAACTGAATAATGTTGCTGATTCCAGCAATGTGTCACTTACTAGGCTGTATGCTGTAATTTCTGTAAAATCCATGTTCTATCTGCTGCAGATCTAGCAGATTTCCAAATGCTGCACTCAATCCCTCACACTTTATTGATTGACTGCTTTCAGTGTACACTGTTCATAGGCAGAAAGATGTCAATGAGTGGTGGGGGTGGAGTTACACAAAGCTCATGAATATGGAGGACTAAATGGTATTCGGCCAATGCCCACCACAGATCGTGTTTTTGTGACTCCTTAGTGTTACACAGGTGATACTGTAATTCCATCATGCAAAACTGAAAACATGATCTGTTGGTGGGCCTTGAGGAATGGAGTTGAGGAACACTGCTGTAATGATAATCTCCTGCTGATAAAACTGATTTTATCAAGTCTACAGGAAGAAGTCCAGTAAGATACACATTGCTGTAATCAGAATTTCTACACTAAATTGCTAAAAAAGGCAAAAACACAACTGACCAGCACCTTGTAACAGAATAAAGCTAGTGTGAACTAATGCGAGCTATCATGACTGCATATTATCAAACCCCAGACTCTGGTAACACACTGTAAGCGCTAATAAATATGCAAACATTGAATATATGACATTTGAACTGCATTACTGTTATATGGAATATACTCATAAAATGAAGATGCTTAGTGCACAAATTGGCTAATTTATGTGAGACCAGGCAACTTTTTCTGGTAAGACCCTAAACCATAAACCTAAGCCTAGTATTTAGCAAACATGGCTCTCCCAGACTAAAATTTAAAGGGCTGCTAGGATGCAGCACTAAATAAATAAAAAACAGCCTTAAGGCTCATCCAGATGTAGTTTTTTTCATGTGCAAGCTCTATCCAAGCTTTTCATGGATAGAACTCTTACCTAATATGGTCTATGGGGCTCTCCATATGTCCAGCTTTTATCTTGGGCCAAGTGGTCAGCATAAAATCACGACACGTCCACGACATGTCCGATACTGATCCAAGTGTTGGATCGAAATTAGCAATGCAAGTCCGAACAACACTCGGATGCCATCTGATTGTGCTCTGCTTTTCAGGAACTGCTAGATAGGAGAAGGTAGAGACCCTTTTTTTCATCTCAAGAAAAGTTAATGAAACTTGTACCAAACCTGGATTAAACTTGGATGACGCTCAGATGACAATGTGATTAAATTGAACAAAACGACTGATGAAACTATGAACGTTTTTATTGTATGTGAAAAAAATTGATATCTGAATGAGCCCTTAGGCTGATTGGAGAAATGATCAGTCAAATACGGAGGTAGTCAACACAATCAATAGTATAATGCAAAACACTGACCAGCACCACCTAACAGTATAAAGCATGTGTCAACAGGTGCATGCTGTTTTGACTGTCCTAGGACTAACGCTGTTTTTAATTAGTGTTGGATTCCACCTCCAAATCACATACTTGTGGTGGCATGAAGGCCCGCTCTAGTGCCGGCCCCGGTAACCCTCACAGCTCACGGTGCTCGCACTGTGAGGATTCACAAGTCTGCAGTCATGTACAGCGACAGCAGGGTCGTACCCTAAACCTGGACAACCCTTTTAAATACTTGCATTCCCCACTGAATATTAATTCTGGATTATTAAACTCTGAATTGTTCCATTCCTCCATTATTGCTCCTAGACATTTGTGAATAAATTAACAACTAGGTGTTACCATTTTGCAAGCCAAAGAGGTGTGTCCTAGATATTGTGACACCAGTATCAAACTGTGTAGGGTCACACCCCACCAGTCATAAATTTCCAGTAGGTGTAACAGAGGAATGGTGCAAGGTAGAGCTTCTCCACAATTGTTTTCTCAAGGGTTATACAAGTAAATCATAAAAATGAACATACTGTAGAATACAGCATGATATTCATAACTGATTACTATACTCGTGACATCTACTGTCAATACAGGATTTTATAGTCCCTTTACATTAATTTGATAACCCAGGGGTTTGTATGACAATAAGTTGGGATGTCCTAAATAATTAAAATAAAGCGAATAGTGTTCTGACTTGTCTTAAGGTACCGTCACATTTAGCGACGCTGCAGCGATCTAGACAACGATCCCGATCGCTGCAGCGTCGCTGTGTGGTCGCTGGAGAGCTGTCACACAGACAGCTCTCCAGCGACCAACGATGCCGAAGTCCCCGGGTAACCAGGGTAAACATCGGGTTACTAAGCGCAGGGCCACGCTTAGTAACCCGATGTTTACCCTGGTTACCAGCGTAAACGTAAAAAAAAAACAAACACTACATACTTACATTCCGGTGTCTGTCCCCCGGCGCTGTGCTTCTCTGCACTGTGTAAGCGCCGGCCGGAAAGCAGAGCACAGCGGTGACGTCACCGCTGTGCTTTCCGGCTGGCGCTCACAGTCAGTGCAGAGAAGCACAGCGCCGGGGGACAGACACCGGAATGTAAGTATGTAGTGTTTGTTTGTTTTTACATTTACACTGGTAACCAGGGTAAACATCGGGTTACTAAGCGCGGCCCTGTGCTTAGTAACCCGATGTTTACCCTGGTTACCAGTGAAGACATCACTGAATCGGCGTCACACACGCCGATTCAGCGATGTCTGCGGGAGTCCAGCGACGAAATAAAGTTCTGGACTTTCTGCGCCGACCAATGATGTCACAGCAGGATTCTGATCGCTGCTGCGTGTCAAACTCAACGATATCGCTAGCCAGGACGCTGCAATGTCACAGATCGCTAGCGATATCGTTCAGTGTGACGGTACCTTTAGTTTACACTACATCAAAGTAAGAACAAGCTAAAATAGTGCTAACCAGTACTGGATCTCCATTTTATGATAATCACCATGACCAATAAAGTTGGAGAATTAAGATCTGTATGTAAATTGTAGATAAAACTGCAGGTAAATTCACCTTTTTTCAGTAACACCACAGTGGCATCACAGTTGACGTTGTCATCTATTTCGGCATTACTTGCCAGCCCATTTGCCAGGTTTCCTGCTCCTTTTTTCCTCTTTTCAAAGCACTGGTGTATAGATGAGTTGAATCTGGATTAAAAGAGTATCTGGATTACTCACAGTAGTTAGTGGCAATAATACACAGGTCCTAAGTGGTTAAATAGTGACAATTTCTCATATTGAGCTATGCATGTTTTGAAGTTCAGCTGTAAAAAGAAAACTTTGATCTATTTTGTACAAGGCCAAGATGGCCTGATGGCAAGCATTTGTCATCTTTATGCCTCCTATCGACCACTGAGGACTCATTTTAAGCACTGGTTTTATATCACTGGGGATGTGCTACTATAAAGAGCAGTTTGTGCTTATAATCTGGAAATTTAGAAAGTTTGTTTTAATGGTTGTCTACCATAGCAAAGTAATGCTATATACTAACCATATTTGCTATTTTCAGGGATAGGCATCAGATAGCAGAACAGCACTGAAGCTACTCCTGCTTAGGGGGAGTCTGTCCCTGGGTAGACACCTCAAGCTTTCCTTTTAATGGTCAGTCACAACGCTCATGAATAGCCTACCAATTACAGAGAGAGAGAGAGAGAGAACAGTGCTACTATATTGCTACAGCTGCGCTGTCCTCTCTAGCCGCGCTCTGTACTCATGTCCATCTTTAGTGCATGGAGGGAATAGGATATCAAAAGAACAAGGCTGGAGCCAAGAGCATTAAGTAATCACTGGACCCCAGATATAAAAGAGTAATCTCTTTAGTGCCCTCCAACAGGGATCCTAAAATCACCCGACTACTGTCCAAAATCATCAGGAATTCTAAGATTACACCTTGACTGTCAAAAGTGTTGTGTATATTGACATTAACCCTGTCACGGATGCTGACACTTACTGATTTGTTGCCACTAACCACTCTACTGCTCTAGACCAGGGGTCCCCAACTCCAGTCCTCAAGGCCCACCAACAGGTCATGTTTTCAGGATTTCCTTTGCATTGCACAGGTGATGCAATTATTACCTGGGCAAGACTAAGGAAATCCTGAAAAAATGACATGTTGGTGGGCCTTGAGGACTGGAGTTGGGGACCCCTGCTCTAGACCATTAGTGAAACAGGCATAACCCCCTTCATCAAGCTACCAAGTGTTATGTGCCAACAGGTATAACACAATTTGGACAATTGGTGACATTTTCCGAGGATATATATATATACAGTATATATATATATATATATATATGTATATATATATATATATATACAATCTCTGAAATAAGTATTTAACGTGTCACCAATTTTCTAATTAAATATATTTCTAAAGGTGCTATTGAAATTAAATTCCCACCAGATGTCAGTAACAACCCATCCAATCCACATAGACAAAGTAATCAAACGATAGATGTCCATAAATTAAGTTATGTGTAATAATGACACACACAAAAAGTATTGAACTCACTTAATGCTTGGTACAAAATCCATTGTTGGTAATGACCGCTTTAAGATGCCTCCCATATGGAGAAACTAGTCACATGCATTGCTCAGGTGTGATTTTGTGCCGTTCTTCCACACAAACACTTCAAATTCTGAAAGTTCCGTGGGCTCCTTCTATGAACTCTGAGCTTTAGTTCCTTACATACATTTTCTGTTGGATTCAGGTCAGGTGATAGTCTGGACCAATCTAAAAACTTTATTTTCTTTTCTTTGAAACCAAGTAAGGGTTTATTTGGCTGTTTGGGATCATTGTCTTGATAAAATATCCACCCTCCTTTCATCATCATAATTTCTGATAGATTTCAGCTGATGCCATGATTTCTATGGCTTTGCACCTCTCTTGCTTAACGTGCTCAATACTTTTTCCCTGTGTAATTTCTCATTATTAAATATAATGTCATTTAAGGACATCTCCGGTTTGATCTCTTTGGCTGTGTGAATTGGATAGGTTCTTCCTGACATTTGTTGAGAATTTCTTGTCAAGAGAACGTTTAGAAATATATGGTGATGTGTTCAATACCTATTTCACTATATATAAATATATACTATATATATATATATATATATATATATATATATATATATATATATATATACTAGATGGTGGCCCGATTCTAACGCATCGGGTATTCTAGAATATGCATGTCCACGTAGTATATTGCCCAGCCACGTAGTATATTGCCCAACCACGTAGTATATTGCCCAGTCACGTACTATATTGCCCAGCCACGTAGTATATACTATATTGCCCAGCCACGTAGTATATTGCCCAGCCATGTAGTATATTGCCCAGCCACGTAGTATATTGCCCAGTCATGTAGTATATTTCCCAGCCACATAGTATATTGCCCAGTGACATAGTATATTGCCCAGCCACGTAGTATATTGCCCAGTCACGTAGTATATTGCACAGCCCGCATAGTATATTGCAGAGCCCGCGATGTATATTGCACAGCCCGCGTAGTATATTGCACAACCCGCGTAGTATATTGCACAGCCCGCGTAGTATATTGCACAGCCCATGTAGTATATTGCACAGCCCGCGGAGTATATTGCCCAGCGCGTGTAGTATATTGCCCAGCCCGCGTAGTATATTGCCCAGCCTGCGTAGTATATTGCCCAGCCCGCATAGTATATTGCCCAGCCCGCATAGTATATTGCCCAGCCCACGTAGTATATTGCCCAGCCCACGTAGTATATTGCCCAGCCCGCGTAGTATATTGCCCAGCCCGCGTAGTATATTGCCCAGCCCGCATAGTATATTGCCCAACCACGTAGTATATTGCCCAGTCACGTACTATATTGCCCAGTCACGTAGTATATTGTCCAGCCACATAGTATATTGCCCAGCCACGTAGTATATTGCCCAGTCACGTAGTATATTACCCAGCCACGTAGTATATTGCCCAGCCATGTAGTATATTGCCCAGCCACGTAGTATATTGCCCAGTCATGTAGTATATTTCCCAGCCACATAGTATATTGCCCAGTGACGTAGTATATTGCCCAGGCACGTAGTATATTGCCCAGTCACGTAGTATATTGCACAGCCAGCATAGTATATTGCAGAGCCCGCGAAGTATATTGCACAGCCCACGTAGTATATTGCCCAGCCCGCATAGTATATTGCCCAGCCCACGTAGTATATTGCCCAGCCCACGTAGTATATTGCCCAGCCCGCATAGTATATTGCCCAGCCCACGTAGTATATTGCCCAGTGCGTGTAGTATATTGCCCAGCCCGTGTAGTATGTTGCCCAGCCCGCGTAGTATATTGCACAGCCCGCGTAGTATATTGCACAGCCCGCGTAGTATATTGCACAGCCCGCGTAGTATATTGCCCAGCGCGCGTAGTATATTGCACAGCCCGCGTAGAATATTGCCCAGCCCTCGTAGTATATTGCACAGCCCACGTAGTATATAGCAATGTGGGCATCATATCCCTGTTAAAAAAAAGAATTAAAATAAAAAATAGTTATATACTCACCTTCCGTTGGCCCTTGGATCCAGGAAGCGGTTACCGATGCTCCTCGCGCGCTCCAGTCTGAAGAGTGCATTGTGGTCTCGCGAGATGATGACGTAGCGGTCTCGCGAGATCGGAATGCATGGACCGGTCACCGGAGTGTCGCGAGGAGCGGGAAAGGCGCTGGAAGGTGAGTATATGATGATTTTTTATTTTTTTTAATTATTTTTAACATTAGATCTTTTTACTATTGATGCTGCCTATGCAGGAATATATTCATTGGTCGCTGATTGGTCTTGGGCGTTTTTCCACGACCAATCAGCGACTTGGATTTCCATGACAGACAGAGGCCGCGACCAATGAATATCCGTGACAGACAGAAAGACAGACAGACAGGCAGACAGAAAGACGGAAGTGACCCTTAGACAATTATATAGTAGATATATATATATATATATATATATATATATATACACACACTATTTTTTCAGTGCGTGATGCCCACAATTTTTGCTGCCACTTTTGTTTAATGAGCAAGACAACTGAGCACATATTAAAGGGGTTGTCTTTTTAGATGGATAGAACAGCAAAGCAACTTTGTAATTGATCTCTTATTGAAAATCCTTTCTATTATCAAGAGAAGAGGGATTTTTACTTCCATAATTTATAGCTCCTCATATAGATTACCGGCCACGTTTGGAGTCTGAGAGGGCTCGCCTTAAAAAGACACTCTGAAGCTGGTTTAATCATTGAAAGCGACCAACCTCAGGCCCCCAACGTTTTTTCTGTGCACCAGAGGCAAAGCTGCTTTTGCTAGTAGTCCTGGAGAGGGCTCAGTTCAGACCAGCAGAACAACCATGCCTCTGCTTCAAACTGTCACCCTCCAGGAGTGGACTGCCCTTGGCAAAGCATCAAGCCGGGAGGCAGAGGAGCGCTGTGCTCCTGAAGACAGAGGATTAGAACGCTCCTTCGACATTTAACTAACTTACTTCATTATAAGAATGTAAATGGCATACATGGTGACCAGAATGACGGACTCCCACCTATAAAGAGAAATAATGAGACATTGCAGTTTGCTGTTGGAAAAGGCAGAATAATAATTATGTAACAAAGTGTATTACATAACAATACATCTGTTGTGCTTTACTTACCAGGATACTTTTTCATCATATATAAACTGTGAAAAAAAGAGAATTTAATCAGTGCAAGCAATAACGATGTTTTGCATTTTTCTCGGAGATTTCTTTATGCTCCCGCTGTGTAATCTGTAGTAAGTTATTATAGTGACCTGTTCGAGAGCTTGATCTCTTTGAGCTTTTGTATCTGGAGGTTACAGCACCTCTGGTGCCATTCAGTTCCATATATCCAGGTTGTAACTTATTGTTCTTCACATATAGAAATCAATGGAAAAGCCTTCTTACCTAAGTGATAAACTTCCATATGTTTGGAGCTTCTTCAGGTTGATGAAACTACCATCTTACATAAGGCCCTGGGAGAAAAGAGACCCAGCCCTGGTTGGTCTCAACCCCTGCTACTAAGTAGATAGAGTCTGTAGAGAAAAAGAGAATATCCTCCAGCGGTAGCCAAAAAGATAAAAAATATAGTTTATTAATCATATAAAAAATTACAGTTTTCAATGTGATTAATAAACTCTATTTTTTTTATCTTTTTGGCTACCGCTGGAGGATATTCTCTTTTTTTCTGCTATTTATCGCCACGTCTGAGATTAGGACGGCTCCGTGTGCTGCCTAACAGATGAAGACTGCTAATCAAAGTTTGGTGAGCTGACTATTCCTGTACCCCGTATTTCCCTCTGTTTTCTAAGTAGAGTCTGTAGAGGACCTTTGTCTCCAGATACTGCCTTGTAGCCCACGGAAAGGTGGTAAAGGAAGAAACAAACACCAGATCTCTAGCAGAAACCATTATGGGGGCCCATTTTGATATTTCTTTTTATATATGCCATCTAACATTGACTTTGTGTATGGATATGACTTTTAGATAACTGAAATATGTTTTTCAGGTTACATTGATTTGCGTGCCGATCTTTGCACTGGTTGCTCATCCGCAACAGAATACAACATAAACTTATCAAGCTCATCCACAAAACTCTCCAGAGTTTTGCACCTTCTTACATCTCTTTCCTTACCCATGTTCTCCATTCTGCTCGTCCTCCATAATACAAACCTCCCACTCCTGCCCTGTCAAGACTTTTCTCGTGCTGCACCAGTTCTCTGGAATGCACTACCCCAGACAATCCCATTAATTCCCAGTGTTCCCTAAAAATACATCTCTTTAGATTGTCCTATCACGTCATCTCACTAATCAAACTGCTCTCTGTTTCTGTTCTTACATTTTCCATAGAATCTCGTCCTTTCTTTCATCTGTTTCCACATCCTTCATACACTCAGTCGGACTTTAGGAAGGACAATCACTATGATGGCAGGCGGCATAAAACACGTCAGCTAAAAGTTCTGATGATAAAGGGCAGAATAATAACATTTCCCTACATGGCACTGAAAATGGTGCCTAGTATAGGGACTGCTGCTTTCACTATCCCCGAATATAATAACAGAAGGGGTTACATGGGAAGTTTTATGAATCATTTAGAGTTGGACACCAACATTGTATTTTCCATCCATGCTGGTGTACTAAAAAAAGAAAAGGTTTTCCTTCTTCCTTTTCTTTCATTTGTGCTAGATTTCACTTTTAGTTTGCCAGCTTCGAAAAAATCCCCTTATTTATGTTATGATGTTCTAATCTAGGGAGGATGTGAATATTTTTGCTGAATATATGAAAATATCCCTATGACCACTAGGTGGCACGTTTCCACTATTTATTGATGCACTGCTCACCCCATGTTCGCGCTCATTCCTGGTTGGTTATTATAGTATGAGAAGTGCAAATGTACTTTCCCTACTATGTCAAGAAAGAGCAAAATGATGTTATTAATGTATTGCCATAAATCAGGATCACTCTTTAAAGACCTTTTTGGGGGCAGGACGCCCCATACGTATTTTTAAATGAATTAATTTCTATCATAACTGTTGGAAAATGTATAACAGATGAGCCTGTCACATGGGACAACTTTCATGAACTCTAGATGCATCAGCTTGTAAAGAGATCCCAAATGTAAATACCTATTAGCTCTAGACACAAATAATTTATGGCCGAAATGCGCCAGTATAGGTTATCTAAACTGTTCATTTAAAGGAAGATTTATAAGAAACTGAAGTCAGACGAAATGTGTTTGAAATGACGGCTGAATGTGGGCTCTGGACACGATTTAACACCCTGAAGGGGCAATAAAGCTACGTTTATTCCGCACAAATCATGCCTTAGGCTTGTGAGCGGCAATAACCTATACTTGTGTGCAATACAGCATCTGTTCTCAGTTTACTGTCGAACGGAAAAAGGAAAATGTATGGACATATGTTCTCACTTAAAGGGAATCTGTCAGCAGGGTTTTGCTATGTAAACTGAGGACAGCATGAGGTAGGGGTTAAAACACTGAATTCAATGACGCGTGTCACATGTCCGGCTGTGTGGTGTTCTTTACTTAGACTGAAGCTTTAATTACCTTTTCATTATTATTGCTGTGATTAGCTGGTCACATCCTTGCAAGTCTGACCACGCCCCCTCTTGTGATAAGCAGCTCACTGTCTATAGACTATGTACATACAGAGCCTGGTGTGGGCAGGGTTAGCTTTTTTCAGCTCTGCTGCATTGCTAAATCTAAAAACTCGGATTGAGTCAGAACGGCTGCACCCAGTAAACTAAGTGACACGTCACTGGAATCGCGGCCGATTTACTCTACGAAATGTAAAAAGGATGCATTTGTTTTATACTAGTAATATAGGAGATGTCCTACATATGCCCGATCCCATAGAAAGTTTATATTTTAGAAAAATTGGAACTCATTTATATATTGGCATTCTGGGAAGCTTTGGGTAACAGTGATCTAACCTACATACTGTACATGGAAATTCAGAATGGCCAAGCATGTTTTCCATCTTTATATGAAATTCTGTGATATTACCATACATAAATCTTGGCATTGGTTGGAGCTCCATTATTTCTGATACATACTTGCATAGATTTAAAGTTAAAACATAATAATCTATCTGCCATCTGTCACCACTGGGGGGATTAGGAGCTCACTACATATCGTCTAATCCATTCCTTGACACAGGAGGTACACAGGAGTGGTCACAGTTAGCAACGAGCCCACATACAAGAGCAGTATATGGACCCCTATCACATAGCTGATCATAATGCACCAAATTATTTATCTTTAAAGGGAATCTGTCAGCAGGTTCTTACTACCTCATCTGAGGGCAGCATGATGTAGACAACGAGACCCTAAATCCAACAAGGTGTCACTCAATTTACTGGGTGCAGCAGTTCTGACATAGAATTTCAAGATTTAGCAAGAAGCAGAGCTGAAATAGCTAACCCCACCCACACCAGGCTCTACATGTACACAGTCCATCCCCTTTCCCTCAGAGTAGCAGTCACATACCATCCCCCAGGCTCACCCACCTATTTCCTGGACCATTTATCTGCCTGGCTGCCGCACTTCATGTCCTCAGAATTACCAACCCTTATCCTGGGAGACTTCAACATCCCCATTAATAATCCCACTTCCCCATCTGCATCCCAGCTTCTATCACTACCCACTTCTCTAGGCCTTTCACACCTCTCAACCTCTGAGACACACAAAGCCGGTAACACCAGGGGCGTAACTATAGCGGTTACAGCGGTCGCAGCTACGATGGGGCCCGGACTGCTTAGGGGCCCGTCCGTCCACCCGTCTAGCAATAGTGAAGGAGAAGGACCCAACCATTGTGACCAGCAGCAGAGAGGCGTCACCGCAGGTCCTCCAGTTACATGGGGAAGATGGATTGAATGCGGTCACGTGATCCAACCTTGTGACTGGAGAGAGGCGTGTTCACAGGTCCTTCAGCAGCACCGAAGGTGTGAGTGTTAGTGGCTGAGTGCTGCAGCTTGTGGTTTCTAAGCCTAAAAAGCTGCAAGCCCTTGCTGCATCCTCCTCCTCCTGCTGCCGAAGGGTCCCTCAGGCCTCAAATCTGCACCTGTTCTCCTGTTATTAGCAACCAATCGGCGCCGGGAGCTGTGCGCAGACATTGTAGATGAGTAGTGGTGGGAAGCTTCCTCATCGCTTTCAGTCATTCCCTGCTCCTGACTAAGTGGTCTGCGGGACTGGCTGCTTGGAGGTAATAGACTCTCGTCGACTTGTGAGTGAATGTGGCACAGTGTATACAAGTGGCGGCAGGGCGAACGAAATTAATATACATATCCACAACTGCAAGTCCCAGCAGGAACGTAGACAAGAACCACCGATTTCTACATAGGGCAGCGTGGGTCAAAATACTACAGGGCTCTTTATGGGACTATGCAGCCAATCATAGTACTACTTTTAAAGTCAGTTTTTCTTTAGTTCTATGAGAGCTGTGAGCTGATTGGTTGCTTAAGTCACTGCCACTGTAACGTGAAGTATTAGGCTATGCGCACATGTTGCAGATTTTTATATTTTTCCGAGGCGTTGTTTGGATTCGCAGAATTGCATCAAATCCGTAGTGTAGTGCACAGCCAATGTTAGTCTATGTGAAATTGATATTTGTTGTGCACATGCTGTGGAAAAAAACAAGCTAAATCGCTGCTTTTTTTTCCCCCGCAGCATGTCAATTCTTTTTGCGGATCTGCAGCGTTTCTGCACCCATTGACTTCCATTGAGTCAGGCACATCCGCAGGAAACCTGCAGATGTAAAAAAGGGGTGCATTATACTGTACTGGCTGCCTAATGGGGGTGCATAATACTATACAGACTGCCTAATGGGGTGCATTATACTGTACTGGCTGCCTAATGGGGGTGCATAATACTATACAGACTGCCTAATGGGGGTGCATTATACTATACAGGCTGCCTAATGGGGTGCATTATACTGTACTGGCTGCCTAATGGGGGTGCATAATACTATACCGACTGCCTAATGGGGTGTATTATACTGTACTGGCTGCCTAATGGGGGTGCATAATACTATACAGGCTGCCTAATGGGGGTGCATTATACTATACAGGCTGCCTAATGGGGGTGCATTATACTATTCAGACTGCCTAATGGGGGTGCATTATACTATACAGGCTGCCTAATGGGGGTGCATTATACAGTACTGGCTGCCTAATGGGGGTGCATTATACTATACATGCTGCCTAATGGGGGTGCATTATACTATACAGGCTGCCTAATGGGGGTGCATTATACAGTACTGGCTGCCTAATGGGGGTGCATTATACTATACATGCTGCCTAATGGGGGTGCATTATACAGTACTGGCTGCCTAATGGGGAGCATTATACTGTACTGGTGTATGGGGAGTGTATTATACTTCTTATATGGATCCCCATGACTTCCATGTAAGCCCCTGATGAGTATAATGGTTTATTTTCTTCTATACATTACAGAACAATGGCAATACGGGAGACAAATATATACCAGGATGGGGCACTGGATAGTTACCCTCATTCACTTACAGACACCCTAAACTCATCACTGTCCCAAATATCCTATTTTTCCTGTCCTGATCTGGATGTACACCACTACAATGACACTCTCAGAAGCACCTTTGACCAAGTAGCATCCCTCACCCTCAGAACTTCCAAACACAGAGTAAAACATCCCTGGCTCACATCGTAAACTCTATTTCTCTTGCGATGCTCTAGGAGTGCCGAACGCTTATGGAGGAAAACTCACACACCAGAAGACTGCATCCACTACAAATATATGTTATGGACCTATAAGGCTTCTTTCACACTTTCGTCTTTCATTCCCCATCATAATGCATCGTTTTGTGAAAAAAAGTATCCTGCGAATTTGCCGGCAGGATGCGTTTTTTTCTCATAGACTTGTGTTAGTGACGTATTGCGACACATGGCCACGCGTTTCGTCCGTCGTGCACTGGATCCGTCAGAATTTGGCGACACGTCATCTGGAAAAAACATACAATGAAACATTTTTTGTCTGCGTCGGGAGAACGTGCCACAACGGATCCTGCGGCATACGTCGTTGGCTAGAATGGAAGCCTATGGACGCAGGATCCGTCGTACGTCGCATGACTGATTCCAGCGCTGGAATCCATTTTTTTACACTGAGCATGCTCCAAATCAGTATTTAGTAGCCAATTGGCCAGACAGCCCCAAATCTATATAAACCTGCGATGTGGCTTCATTCCTCAGTGTGCCAGCAAGAATCCTTCAAGCAAGAAGCCTGCCAGCAACCTGCCTGATGGATAGATGCATAGATGGTCACAATATTTGCTATAACGCCTTCCATTTCTGCCACTTGCTCTAAACCCTCTCAAAGATGGAGTGTTAAAACACTCAATATATAGGTTTCCATTATTTTCCAATAGCCAATTACATTTGGGAGACTCCCATTTGGAGGTATGGAAAACGGATCTGTCAAAAAAAAACGGATGAATCGGATGGGAAAAATGGATAAAACAGATGCAACGGATCCAGTTTTTCGACGGAACCGTCTAGCGGCCGCCTGCCAACGGAAGTGTGAAAGAAGCCTAACTTTTGCCTTCATCTAGCCAAAAAGACCTACTACACCACCCTGATCTCCTCACTATCTAACAACCCAAAAAAACGTTTTGACACCTTTTACAGTCCGAAAGCACAGCCCCCTATCACAGATATTTGTGCTGATGACCTGGCCTCCCACTTTATAGGGAAAATAGAGAATATCCGTCAGAAAATCCGCTCCCAGCCACCAAGTCCTGTGACTCCCATCCCTCCCCACATCTCCTCTGGCTCACTCTCCACATTTATTAACATAGTAACATAGATTTTAAGGTTGAAGGAAGACTTTAAGTCCATCTAGTTCAGCCCATATCCGAACCTAGCATGCCCTAACATGTTGATCCAGAGGAAGTAAAAAAAAAACCATGTGACAGTAAGCTCCATATTGGGGAAAAAATTCCTTCCCGACTCCACATACGGCAATCAAACTGGATCACCGCCTTATCAAGGAATCTAGTGTATATTACCTCTAACATTATACTCTTCAAGAAAGGTATCCAGTCCCCTCTTAAAATTTAGTAATGAATCACTCATTACAACATCATACGGCAGAGAGTTCCATAGTCTCACTGCTCTTACAGTCTGTTATTATGATTAAATCTTCTTTCCTCCAGACGTAGAGGATGCCCCCTTGCCCCCATCTCAGGTCTACAAGTAAAAGATCATTATAAAGGTCTTTATACTGTCCCCTCATGAATTTATACATTGCAATAAGATCACCCCTTAGCCTTTATTTTTCCAAACTAAAATAACCCAAAGTATTTGATCTAATCACAGAAGAAGAAGTCTCCAGGCTCCTCTCTTCTTCTCGTCCGACTACATGCACTACCGACCCCATTCCCTCACATCACCTCCAGTCTCTCTCTCCAGTCGTCACTACTCACCTAACTACAATCTTTAATCTCTCCCTCTCCTTGGGCATTTTCCCCTCCTCCTTCAAACACTCAAACATTACTCCATTATTAAAAAAACCTTCTCTCGATCTATCCTGCACAAATAGATACAGACCAGTCTCCAACCTCCCCTTCATCTCTAAACTCCTGGAGCGCCTAGACTACTCCCGCCTTACCCGTTACCTCTCCACTCAACAGAAATTGCGCTCATCAAAGTAACAAATGACCTTCTGACAGCAAAACATAATAGTGACCACTCTCTGCTCATTCGTCTTGACCTTTCTGCAGCTTTCGACTCTGTTGACCACCGTCTCCTACTCTCTATGATCCAATCAATCAATAGGAATTAAGGACAGTGCTCTCCTGGTTCTTTTCCTATCTTTTTGATTGCTCCTTCAGTGTATCGTTCGCTGGCTCCACTTCGTCTCCTCTTCCTCTCACTGTTGTGGTCCCTCAGGGCTCAGTCCTTGGCTCCCTTCTCTTCTCTCTCTACATGGCCCCAATTGGACGGACTATCAGCAGATTTGGCTTTCAGTACCATCTTTATGCTGATGACACACAACTATACATGTCATCCCCTGACCTTACCCCCGCTGAACTACAGAACGCCAATGACTGTCTGTCCGCAGTCTCTCTGCAACATCATGACCGCTCTCTATCTGAAACTCAACCTTTCCAAAACTTAACTTTTTTTTGCTCCCGCCATCTACTAACCTCCCTAAAGCTGACATCTCCCTCTCCGTGGGTGGCATCATAATAACGCCCCGGGAGCAGGCACGCGGTCTGGGTGTTATGTTTGACTCCGATCTCTCCTTCACATCCCATATACAATGTCTTGCCCACTCTTGTTGCTTACACCTAAAGAACATCTCTAGAATCAGCCCCTTTCTCACCATGGAAACTACAAAACCAATCACTGTTACCCTGATCCACTCTCGCCTGGATTACTGTAATGCTCTATTAAATGGCCTCACCCCCACTCGACTTTCCCCTCTCCAGTCCATCCTTAATGCAGCAGCCAGGGTCGTCTACCTGGCTAATCGGTACTCGGATGCATCCGCTCTGTGCGAGTCACTGCACAGGCTGCCCATTCATTATAGAATCCAATTCAACTGCTTGTCCTCACCCACAAAGCTCTCCATAGTGTATCACCCCCCTACATCTCCTCCCTCATTTCAAGCCTACCCGCTTGTTACGCTCTGCAAACAACTTTCGACTAACATCTGCACTAATCCGTACCTCCCATTCCCGGCTCCAAGACTTCTCCCGCGTTGCGCCAATCCTCTGGAATGCTCTAGCCCAAGAAATTGGGACTATCCCCAATTTACACAGCTTTAGGCGCTCCCTCAAAACACATCTGTTCAGAGTGGCCTATGACATTCTTTAATCAAAGTCCTTTTATGTGTGCGTGTAGCCCATTCACTATCTATCTGAGAAAAACCCTCCATCAAACTCCACGGCATCCAACATCACCACAATAACTGGCTGGTGACTACTTCATGCAGCCTTTATCCATTCCTTTTCCCTCAATATGGTTGGACCATCATTGTAAATAAGTCCCTGTACTTTATGTCTCCCCCACCTCATTGTAGATTGTAAGCTCTTACGGGCAGGGTCATCATTATTGTGCTGTAATTATTGTATTACTTTGAATGTTGTTACTCATGACTTGTATATGAACTGTTGAATTGTAAAGCGCTGTGGAATATGTTGGTGCTATATAAATAAACATTATTATTATTATAGACAGTGGGGTGCTTATCACAGAAAAGGGTGTGTCGGACTACCAGGCACAAGCTGCTCTAGGCCAGCAATGCTAAGCTTCTGGTGCTAAATCAATCATTGCACGTAAACAAAACCACAGAGCTTGATAAGAGGCATCACTGAAATCTGCATTCTGTGTTCAGATTACATCACCGGTAATTGTGAGCTATGAAATTTATTAGCTCAAGTTCTTACGTGTAATCTAATTGATAGAGTAAGACTGCTTATAAGATGACAGTGGGCCCCCTAAACTATTGGCCCCTATGCAGTTGCACAGGTTGCACCAATAGTATGGCAGACTCCGGAACTGGCCTTATACAGCTTGCACCTGCCTCTAACAGCAGCGAGCAGAGCTTGCTCCGATTGCTGCTGTTTAATCTCATAAATGTCAGTTTTTAACAGAGGAATTGTTTTGATCAGCATGGGCATTTGTTTGGGCACCTGTACCCCCATCACAATGAGGTCATGGGGAGCCAGTTGGTCACCATGGCAGTCGGGACCCTGCTGAAGACCTCAATTTCCGTTATCTTTGCACTACTATGAAAATATGATAGGAGATCCTTAATTTCAATACATCCTGCAGTACTAAAATGCTATTGTGAAGTCAGGGGTCTCCAGCATGCAGCCAGGATGGGAGACATTACTACAAGATGGGGGGAAACAAGTCAACCATTACTATAAGATGCAGACCATTAATACAGGAAGGGGCAATTATTAAACTATGGGGGGCGTTATTGCAGTATGAGCAACATTATTACAGAAAGGAGGCCATTGTTACAAGATGGGGTAGAGAGCCATTATTACAGGAAGGGGGGACATTAATACAGGAAAGGGCTAGTATATATATATATATATATATATATATATATATATATATAAATATATATATATATATATTTATATCTATCTATTTAGTAAAGTCATAAATTAATTGATCATCAAAGTTATAATTTCACTAATACCCCACCTTGAGTACTTTTAAAACAAACCCCCAAAAAACAATAACAAAATTGTCAAATTGCTGTCCCCCCATCCTCCAAAAAAATACAAGTCCTTTGCGGCTACTTCCATGGAGGTATGAAAGAGTCATGACTCTAGAAAAAAGTCACCAATATCTGGGTACTTAAGTCTCTAGAATATCTCCTTAAAATTTTTTTGGGGTATATTTTTTCATGTTTTTTGGGGTACTTTACCCATTGATCTGTTTATTCCAGTAAATCATTTTTCACGTTGATGCATTCATGTTTATAATTCATTTTCATTATTTCCCATGCTATAAATGGGATTCGTGATTACTACAGTTTTGTAGCCTTTTCTTTGAATTCTTTCGTGTGGTTTGGAGAAGGTCCATGTTAGACCAAAGCGAGTGCAGACAAGGGAATACAAACACTTGACTCATCTGGTGATGCTTTCGTCTCTTTGTGTATTAGATAATTCAGGTCAATGTGTATGACTGATGATATAAAAGATGCAATATGAATGGTGTTCGCATTCTCAAATGAGGGGAAAGATGGTACATCACAGGAGGTGTCACATTGAGGAACGCAGAATAATATATATAATCCACTATTACAGAGAGAAATTGGAGGCGAGCTAAAAGCCGCTGTCCTTCCCTCATCTGTAACAAAAGGATTTGACTCAATTATGTATCTGTATTGTTTACAATCAATTATCTCCACATCATTTCCCATATGTAATGCACAGCCATTATGTATCATTCATTCAGAATCTCCTCCAAATCCCGTTCATAGAAACTTATTGGTCGCTTGCCAAATCATTTCAGCTGCAACTGCTCGATAAGAATATTTTGCAGTCAACATTTTCCTTATCTAGCAGACAGACTAAAAAAGAAAATATGCCGCGTTTTCATGCAGCTGTTGGACTGACTGTATAATGAGCCCGAGATTATGTTAATTATGGTAATGCCAACTGCACTTAAGTTTCAATCAGCTAGGCAAGTTAAGATGGCAGAAAATGTTCTGATGACACAGGATGGGCTACAGTCAGTTCATCATTAGGGTGAACATGTGTACACCACTGACTTGGCTTGTTTGAGGCCAGTGCTTGCTGATATAAGGGAAAATTTTATTTAGGCCATAATGGTCATACATATTTGCAGTGTACCCTTTCATTGTGAACATACATTTACGGGAAATTGTACCACAAACTCATCAATAATTCCAATATCTGCTCTACCTATGGGGCTGAAAACTTATCCAACGTAAAGGAAATCTGTTAACAGGTTTTTGCTACCCCATCTTATAGTAGCATGATGTAGAGGTAAAGACCCCAATTCTACCAGAATATAACTTACTAGGTTGCTTTCTGCACTTTTGATAAAATTCCTATTTTAACTGCAGATCTAGCAGATCTCTGAATGCTGAGCTCTGTATAACCCCTCTCACGCCACTGATTGGTTGGTAGTTTTCTGTGTGCACTGTGCATAGGCATGAAGCTACCAATCCATAGTGGGGGTGTGGTTATATAGACTTCATGAATATGTAGGGCTTCATGGCTGCAGGTTTACTAGTCCTCTAAAAAAATGAAAATCTATGTACAACCAAAAATGGGTGGCACTTCCAATGATCAGAACATCCAAATGAAAATAGAAGCAAAAAAGCCCAGGCAAAGATAAAATGACAGCCTTTATTAATTATACAAAAAGACATTCATGCTCAGATAGATTGAAATCATGAAGGGAGAATAGGCCACAGATATCCCTTCTGCACAGGAACCAGGTAAATAAATGTACTATGCACTGAAGTTAAGAATATACGTATCAACAGAGGAACTAGCAGACCAAAGTCCATCTACAATGGGGATAAAGGTAAGTATACATGATAGCAATGTCCTATAGTGACAACGTAATATAAATATGGCACATAACAATATGTGAAGAAGCAATAATAACCTGTAAAGACCTGGAAGGAATGGGACCAGAACACCAAAGCGCGATTCGTTTTTAATGTCTTCCCAGGAATGCTGGACCTCCACTCCAATAATGTTCAAACTAAATATAATAGGCTAAAAAGGTATGTCCACTAAAAGGACAATCCCTTCTCAATCTGAAAAACACTTATACTCACCTTCTGTGCCTGTGCCGTTCCAGCAGTGTCGGTACTCGCATTCCCGGGGCTCACGTGAGGTTGTTACATCACATGAGCCCTGTGCTTAATCATCACCGGATTCACTGTCCGCACCTTAGAACGTATAAATCCGAAGGTGAAGACAGTGAAGCCGATGCCAACTGGGCGCCAGGCTCATGCGACATAACATTATGATGTGAGCCTTGGGAACGAGAGTTCCTACACCATTGGAACGACGCCAGAAAGGGAGGTGAGTATAAGAGTTTTTGTTTGAATGAGGTCAAACATTCAGATATAGAAGTGGTTGCCCGAGTAGTGGACAACAGCCTTTAAAGCAGAGTGAAGCTGATGATGCTCGAAGCATGTTTGCTAATGTAAGTGTAGCTCTGGCTCAAAACTGCTTCTTTGCATAATTAACAATCAAATAACCCTATTAATAAGATTTGCTGATAGCTTGGAAATCTATAAGATTATTCAGATATCTAAGAATATTTTGCTTCCCATGGATGTCATACAATATTTCCTAATGGCTTATTCTCCGACTTCCAAGACCCCACCAATCTACACAATGAAGGACCTTTTACTCTCACTGTCACTGGAACTGCACATAGTCACTCTACAAGATGTCATTCATATGTCATAATGAGGGCACATGACTTTTAGAAACACCACAGCCCATTCATTATGTTGATTGGTGACAGTCCTGGAAGTAACACCCCTAGTATCAGAGGTACAGGCCCTTGAGAACCATTTTATTTCTTGTCTAAATTATTGTTAGGTCTTGTTCACACAAATTATAACCTTCCAAGCAGATATAATATATAATCAGTATACTTTCCCCGATGCCCTGTGTACTTTGAAGGGTTATAATTATTTTCAAAATTCATGAATCATTTTTGGGATGTCCCAATAAGGAAATGATCCAGAGATGTGATACCAGACGTAATGTATGAATGAGAGCGGCACTGTGTCTGCGAAAATTTTGGAAGATATTTTTTGGGGAATGGTGGAGGTAAAATATCAAGGCATAGGGATATGCCATCATTCTTAAAGTACTCATCCCCTCTCATTTTAGCCAATACCTGTCTTACGGTCCAGGAATGACAATAAACAGAGCCCATGAGTATTCATGGAGATTTGCATGCAGCACAAGAGAAATGAATTAAGATCCCTTTGTAAATATAGAACAGCTGATAAATAATTTTGGAGACAGCAGATAAATACCTTCAAATGGAAACAAAAACCAGCGCAGGTGCTCAGAAGAAAGCCCATAGCAAAAATGAATTATTTATGAAGAGATATTTGGACATTTACAATTACAAAAAGTAACCATTGAATGCAGCTGTAATATAGAAATACAATAAAACGTAATCCTGTGAAATTATCTTTCACGTGTAATCCCCGCTACTTTTATCTTTTCTTTGAGTTTGATCACTGGGTCTAACAACTTTTTTTTCTCATAAATGTATAATAAAATTACAATTTTAAAAGGAACCAGTCACATTGAGCATACCAGAAAATATTGCAATTACACATGTTATGTTATACACATGTTTATTTTCTTTGTGTGCATTGAAACACAAAAAAAGAGGAAAAAAAGACAAATTGGATATAATTTCACACAAAATTTCCAAAATGGGCCAGAATAAATTATTAGCGCCTTTCCAAAATTGTAGGTAAACAACTTTGTTTCCAGCATGTGATGCTCATTCAAACTCACCTGTGGCAAGTAACAGGTGTGGGTAGTATGAAAATCACACCTGAAACCAGATAAAAAGGGAAGAAGTTGACTCAATCTTTGCATTGTGTGTCTGTGTGTGTCACATTAAGCATGGAGAACTGAAAGAGAAGAGAACTGTTTGAGGACTTGAGAACCAAAATTGTTGAAAAATATCAACAATCTTAAGGTTACATGTCTATCTCCAGAGGTCTTGATGTTCCTTTATCCTTGGTGCGCAACATAATCAAGAAGGTTACAACCCATGTCACTCTAGCTAATCTATTTGGACGTGGACAGCAGAGAAAAATTGATGAAAGGTTGCAATGCAGGATAGTCAGGATGGTGGGTAAGTAGCCTCAATAAAATTCCAAAGAAATTCAAGCTGTCCTGCAGGCTCCAAGTGCATCAGTGTCAGCACAAACTATCCATTGATATTTGAATAAAATGAAACGCTAAGGCAGGAGACCCAGGAGGACTCTACTGCTGACACGGAGACATAAACAAGCTAGACTGCAGTTTGCCAAAATGTACGTGAATAAGCCGACATCCTTGTGGGAAAGTGTCTTGTGAACAGATTAGACCAAAATATAGCTTTTAGGTAAAGTACATTTTAGTGCTTACTGGAAACAGAATGAGGCCTGCAAAGAAAAGAACACAGTACCTACAGTCAAATATGGTAGAGGTTCAAATATGTTTTGGGACTGTTTTGCTGCCTCTGGCACTGGGTGCCTTGATTGTGTGCAAGACATCATAAAATCTGAAGATTACTAACATATTTTTGACTGCAATGTAGTACCCAGTGTCAGAAAGCTGGGTATGCATCCTAGATCATGGGTCTTCCAGCAAGACAATGACCTGAAACAGATTTAAGGTAGCACCCAGAAATTAATGGAGACAAAGTGCTGAAGAGTTCTGAAGTGGCCAAGAAAAGTCTGGATCTCAATCCTATCTTACACCTGTGGGGAGATCTTAAAATTGCCGTTGGGAGAAGGCAGCCTTCAAATATGAGAGACCTGGAGCAGTTTGAAAAAGAAGAGTGGTCAAAAATTCCAGTTGAGAGGTGTAAGCTTGATGAAGGTTTTCGGAAAAGATTGATTGCAGTTAAGTATTCCAAAGGGTGTGCAACCAAATTTTATGTTGAAGGTGCCAACAATTTTGTTCGCTCATTTTGGGGGTTTGTGTGCCTTTTGCCTTTTATTTCCTCTTTTTTTCTGTTGTTCCAATACTCACAAAGGAAATAAATATGTGTATAACAAAACATGTAATAGTAGGACAAAATGGGTGCTCAACTGTGCGTGTGGTGCTCAGAAGTAAATAGATATAACATATATAGAGTAGAAACTTCATTACTCAAAAATATCTTGCAGAAAAGTTTATTGAAAAAAAGAACAAAAAGACCCAATGGATTTCAGATAAATAAATCAACGTTTCAGCCCATTGTGCCCTTTTGAAGATATAGCTATAAGTAACGGGGTCACAAGGTGCAGGAGAACGATGTCTAAAGCACTTTAAAGCAGTCTGTAATAAGAAGAGCTCATAGAAGCAGGGAATGAATGAGCATCTGCAGGGATGCAAAGTATGGGTGTTGATTTATTTATTTGAAATCCATTGGATCTTTTTGTTCTTTCTTTCAATAAACTTTCCTGCAATATATTTTTGAGTGCCAAAATTTCTACTCTCTCTCTCTCTCTTTATATATATACTTTGTAATATATACATATATATATATATATTACTTTGTAATTGCAAAGTTTTTTTTTGAGAAATACTGTATTTTTCGTATTATAAGACACACTTTTTGTCCTCCAAATTTGGGAGGAAAATTAGGGTGCATTTTATAATACGAATGTAACTTACCGGAGGGGTAGGTGGCGGTAGAGCGGGGTCACAGGAGGCGAGGTCGCTGCTTCAGGAGGCTGGTGGTAGGTGTGGGGTGTTGCTGAGGTGCCTGGGCAATCATTAAATGTCGACATCGGTGAACGGAGCTCCCTTTCCTACTCAGTTCCCTGTGGTATGGTGGGCTTTGGGAAAATGGTTGCCAGAAGCAGTGCGTGTGCAGATTGAGATCTTGGGAGACTTCCTGCAGCCGTCGGCCTCCTGAGGTAGCGACCCTGCCTCCTGTGACCTCACTCTGCCACCAGCGACCCACCCCGGTAGCAACCATTAAAACAGACCATAAGATGCACCATTTTATTTAAAAAAATGTTTTTCAACCCAATATTTGGGGTGCATCTTATATATAGCTGGGTGCATCTAATAGTCGGCAAAATATGGTACTTGATTTTCTGGAACAATTTCAAGGGTGCCAAAAATTTCGGCCATGACTGTAGGTCTGTGAGAGTCAATGTAATTCTATTCAATTCAATTAAATTCAATGTAAATTGTGTAAAATACATTGTAAGCTGAATCTTTTCCCACAAACCTAAAATTCATTTGCTTATCTGCTCTATAACATGTTCCCCATTCATTGCACACCATTTCCAAGCTGACATGATAACATTAAAGGGGTTGTCCACTACTTGGACAACCCCTTCTGAATCTCTGCTTCCTTCCAATAACATAATAACATATATATTCACCTCCGATGCAGTCTCACTG
This sequence comes from Ranitomeya imitator, assembly GCF_032444005.1. Lineage (NCBI taxonomy): Eukaryota > Metazoa > Chordata > Amphibia > Anura > Dendrobatidae > Ranitomeya > Ranitomeya imitator. The sequence continues at coordinate 96,200,777 of NC_091286.1, forward strand.
GCTCTCCCAGGAGACTGTTATGCCACGTAATTCCTCCAGTCAATCAATGCTGATTTCACTCTCCTCACCTAGGGATGTAATTGACATCCAGAGGAAATGAGAGCTTTGGTTGCTCTCAGGAATCGTCACGAGATCCCCAGGAGAGCCAGTGCCAACACTGCTGGAACGGCACCAGAGGTGAATTATTTTATTGGGGATTCAGAGGGCTGTCCACTACTCGTTCCATTTATTTACAATGTCTGGCGGATGCTCTTCTTGCTAGGTAAGCTATTTAGTTAGACCACCCATAGCAAGAAGACCATCCGCCAGACATTGTAAATAAATGTAACATATTAAACAGTATTTTTCCTGCAAACTTGTATATGTCTGCTCATGTCGTTCTGTTTTATAGTAAGTTTTCAATGAAACAATAAAATATATTAGACAAATAATTGCAATGTGTGTCCAAAGAGGGGGGACTCATTGCAAACATCATATTAGACCTTTATTAGGTTGCTCAGTTTTGTTATGGAGAACATACCTTTCCCATCACACTTTGGAGGACCATTCCTCACTAATGCATTTCTCAGGGAAGGATGGTTATAAAGAGATCCATGGAACCCTGTAGCAAATATAAGTGACCATTGTTGGGCCTCTTCATCCCAAGATCCAAATACAGGAGCAGCAGCTACTGTATGGCCTTGGATGTGTCTACATGAATCATGATTAGCACTCTGTCGCTAGACCCTTTTTTTAAAGGGACTCTGTCACCTGAATTTGGCGGGACTGGTTTTGGGTCATATGGGCGGAGTTTTCAGGTGTTTGATTCACCCTTTCCTTACCCACTGGCTGCATGCTGGCCGCAATATTGGATTGAAGTTCATTCTCTGTCCTCCATAGTACACGCCTGCGCAAAGCAATCTTGCCTTGTGCAGGCATGTACGATGGAGGACAGAGAATGAACTTCAATCCAATATTGCAGCCAGCATGCAGCCAGCGGGTAAGGAAAGGGTGAATCAAACACCTGAAAACTCCGCCCATATGACCCAAAACCAGTCCCGCCAAATTCAGGTGACAGGTTCCCTTTAAATCTATATATAAGCATGCATCTATCATTTATTTTTCACTTTTTGCACATTTCTACTGGTACAGACTTCCCTCAGTAAATCTGTGCATTAAATATTGATCAGAGTCAGAAGAGAATAATTATTGAGCTATCGTTTCCAGAAATAAATGTACTTACTACAATTAGTGCAATAACAGACAGGGTGTAGTAGGAAGCATCTCGTAGCAAACACCATGATGAGAGGACAACCACCTGGAAAAAAAAAAGAAAGTTTGGAAGCTTTGTAAATGTAGGTCATTATTTATAGTGCAGTTATCCACTGTTTCAGCCTGTAAGACACCCCAAAACTGTTCTCCAAATTCAGCTGGTGGCTACTAGGTAATGTGCACACGATGCATTTTTGCAGTTTTTTTTACACGCGTAAATGATCCCAAAACACTATGGAATACTAAAGCAAGGTAATTCAATGACAATCCTGAAGTGTTGTGCACATGATCCATAAATTTCCATTTGTATTTGCAGCATTTTATTTTCTGCAGCATGTCAATTCTTTTTGCGTTTCTGCAGCGTTTTTGACTCACTTACTTCAACTTACTCAGTCAAATCTGCAGCAAAAATGCAGGTGTAAAAAGGTTTGCATATTTGCTGCAGATTTTCTGCCAAAAATGCTGCGAATTGTCAAAGGGAAATGATGGAAGAGTGTGTGGGAGGAGAATATGTGCGTGTGTCTGTGTGTGTGGGCGGCGAATATGTGCGTGTGTTCCTGTGTGTGGGCGGAGAATATGTGCATGTGTCTGTTTGTGTGTGTCTCTGTGTCTGTCTGTGTGAACCAATGCGACGTGTGTACCCAGGCGTCATCTGATGGGACTACTACTCCCATCTGGCTACGTCTTTTGTCACATATAACAGAGACAGCATGAGCCGATCATGGGAGAATAGTCTCATCATCCAGCACCTGTGTTCAATAGTAAAAAAAAAAATCAAAACATTTACATATTCACATACAAAATACATACTCACCGAATGCCTAATCCCCGATGCCTGTGTCTCCTGCAAACATTCAAAAATAATAAACCAACATATACTCACCTTCTACCATAGTCCATTTAATACCGAGTGAGCTGATCAGCTGATGAACTCCGGTGAACTCTCACGGCAGCTCCGTGATACACTGCGGGAGCGATTACTTCCTGTCAGTGTATCACCGGCAGCCAGGTAGAGCAGTCACATCTCCCGATGTGACTGTTCTACATGTGAGATCGCCATGGGACACTCGGTGTTAAGTGGACTATGTCGGACAGGATAGTATTATATGTTGGTTTATTATTTTTTTATTGTTTGCAGGAGACAAGGGCATCGGGGATTAGGCGTTCAGTAAGTATGGTAAATTTAGATTCAATAAAGGAGTCTGTGTGTTTATTTCAAATAAAGGACTTTATTCTGGGTGTCTGTGTTTTATACAATATCATTATGGTGTTAGTAATGGATAGGTGTCTTATAGACGCCTCTACATTACTAACTTGTGGGCTTGATGTCATCTGACAATAGAAAGGTGACATCAACCCCACAAATATTAACCCCACTTGCCACCGCTACAGGGCAAGAGGGTAGTGTGAGGCTAAGTGCCAGAATTGGCACATCTATAAGATGTGCCATTTCTGGGGCAGCTGAGAGCTGATGTTTTTAGCCTGGGGGGATGCCAGTATCCATGACCCCTTCCCAGGCTATTAATGTCAGCCCACAGCTGTCTGCCTAGCCTTTGTTGGTTTGATTTTATAGGGGGAACCCCATATCAATTTTTTTCTTGGGTTCCCCTGTAAACTAGCCAGTAAAGGCTAAGCAAACAGCTGTGAGCTGATATTAATAGCCTGGGACCTTTTGGCTATTGGCTCCTTTCCAGAATATTAACAGCCCACACATTTTTTTTTTAAATAAACAGATATTGCATTTCACGCAGATTTCTGACAGTTGCTTTTTTGTTACAGCATATGTAGGTTAATTATGTTAATGCTCCTACATAGGTGTGTGTGTCTTTATTTAATATTAATGAGGGTGTCTGGCTGAAGAGGTTGAACAAGGAAATATCATCACTATTCTTTTTTTTAATAATATATCTTTATTTAGCTCTATGGATTTACAAAAATGCATGAAAAAGTCTGAAAAAAACGAATAAAAAATGCATAAAAACACATAAAAAGTGCATATTTTCAGCTGCGTTTTTCTGCAAACAGATGCAGAAACTTTGCAGAAATTTCTGCAAGCAAATACTCAACGTGCGCACACAGCCTTACATTCAACAGTCTTCTAGCTTGGCTGAGTTCCAACAATACAAAAACTTTTTTTTTTCTGCTGTAATTGCCAGCAGACATTGATCCAGCAGGAGATGCCGTCAGTTTTTAGCTGCAAAACTGTGAACTCAGCTATGGATTAGAATGGATAAAATAGCATAACTATGCACACAATCTGTATAATATACAAAATGCTGATTATTTGCATATGTAATCCTATTTATATGTGGATTATATTTTCATACCAGTGAATGCATTTTTAATTTAGATATCCAATATTCTGCAGAAAGTTTTTTCTTTTCTTACCAAACAAGTAGTAGCAGCAAAGTAGCAGCAAAGTAACAGCAGCAAAGTAACTGAAATGTGTTGCTTTTTTTCCTTGACAGGTGCCATCCCATCCCATCTATACTGTAGCACACAAGTTTAAGGCTAAGTGCACACGTTGCGGAATTGCCGCGAAAATTTCCGCGGCAATTCCGCAATTCCTGCCGTGGGTATATCGCATGCGGAATTGGCATGCGTATTCCCGCTAAACACTAGCGTTTTTCAAGCGTAATTAGCTTGCAGAATGCTAGCGTTTTCCAAGTGATCTGTAGCATTGCTTGTGGAGCGCCCCCAAGGTCCGTGGGGTACTCGGTACCGGGTCATTCGGTTCTCAGTAGGGATGTCACGGTGGCTGACCCAGTCCGCGGCCCTCGGTAGGTCCGTTAATGTTGTGGGGGAAAAGTCTTTAAAGGGATAATGTTCGTGATGCCACCTGTGGTATTCGGTCAGGGTGACCGACGCTGCTTAGGGGTCCGCTGGGGTGATGTTATGGCAGCTAGATGGTATACCTTCCCACAGGTGAAGTATGTCCCCAGGGCTTCCCAGAGTGTAGATGGTGGATGGTGGATGATGTAAGGCGCAGTGAATAATGAGGACACAAGGTTGCAGTCTCTTTACCTTTACTGAATTCTTCAGCAACCACAGTCCAGGGTAGGAACCACAGGGTAGGCAGAGTCCGGCTGGTCTGAAGGCAAATCCAGAGTCCCCTTATCCAGGTGGAATTCAATAGCCTTCCTATGCGCACAGTAACACTGTAGGTCCCTACTTGCATAAGCTCCAATAAGGTCCTCACTGTTGTTACTCCTCTCACTGTTCCCCGTAGTCGGATAGAACAAACACGTATGACCAGTGACTTGAGACTTTGGTTAGGGACTCTAGAGATGCCCCGGCCTCTTTAGGGTTGCCACCTTGCCTCCTGTGTATAAAGGGCGGACAGGCAACTTGGAATCACCTGCCCTGCCGGTCTCTGAAGCAAGGCGTAGAGTACTTACTCCCTCGGTTTTCTGGCTACCGGATCGCGCACCAGAAGGATGCAGCTTTTTTCGGCCACCCTCCTCTCTGGTATCCACTTGTTGCTATGCCTTCGTTTCTCACTCACTGCAACACACTTCTCTTCTATATCTCTTTCTTAGGATGCTGCCGCACGTGGGGCAGGCGCAGCTCCGCGGACCCTCGTCCTCCTCAGACCGCAGTCTGGATCTGACTGGAGATCACTCCAGCCAGCTCGACCTGGAGACCTTTCCGTCTCGGTCCCCAGCCAGGAACTCTCTAACTTTCCCTCCAACTACCAGTTTTACCTAACTGTGAGGAGTGGCCTAGTAAATAGACCCTTTGCTCCCCCTGGTGGCTGGAGTGTGAAGTGTGTTGTGTGGTTGTGATACCTGGACAGAAGATCTCCTTCATTGCCTTCAGATGTAACATCACTCTCCCTGGTGGAAGAATAACATTATTGCAACGAACCAGGACTCTGGGGCGCTGCACTTGGAAAACTGATTGACAGGTTGGTCACACTTGTCAAACATAGTGTTTGACAAGTGTGACCAACTTTTTACTATTGATGCTGCCTATGCAGCATCAATAGTAAAAAGATCTAATGTTAAATTTTTTAAAAAAAAAATGGTTATTCTCACCTTCCGACGTCACCCGATCTCCTCAGCGGTGCACGCGGCGGCGGCTGGGATGCTGTGGGCGAAGGACCTGGGATGACATGACCGTGAGGTCCTTTGCACACAGCATCCCTGGGAATGGAAGGTGCCGCGTGCACCGCTCAGAGGCAGGAGCACTCCGGGGGCCATCAGAAGGTGAGTATATCACGATTTTTTATTTTAATTCTTTTTTTTAACAATTATATGGTGCCCAGTCCATGGAGGAGAGTCTCCTCTCCTCCACCCTGGGTACCACTGCACTTGATCTGCATAGCCCCATGTGGGAAGTAAGCGGATCAATGCCTTCCTATGTGTGCGGAATTCCCGCGATTCCATAAATTAACCCTAGAACGCATATTGGAGGCCTTTTAGGCCCCCATGCTTACATTTTTGCTATTATCTGCAAAATTACTTTAGTTATAATTTTGAAACTGCAGGTATTCCTCAAGTATGTCGTTGTTGATAATATCTAGTTGTTCATATAATTTTTTTCATAGGCATTATGGTGTAACAATGCTTGTTTGGTGAAAACTACATCTGTACGAATTGGGTGCCTTTTAGGCTCGCGCTATTTTTATCATGTTCTCAGTAGTGTTTGTGTCTCAAGTTACTTTATTTGTACTCAGTAATGCTGGTGGAGGGGCCAGGGTGTGGATAATAACATGTGAGGATGTCATGTGATTTTTGGAGGGAATGATAAGGCCATGACATCACCTCAGGTCCTTCGGAACACAGTAATGAGCTGTGTATAGAGTACTGAGGACAGTATACACTGTGAGCTAATTGCTGAAGGACCTGTGAAAAGATAAGCTGTTGAGAGGAAATCTGATTCATTTTCAGTTTGTTTCTAAGAAGCTTGCAAAGGTTAGAGCTTGTGAGCCACAAAAATCCAGAGAATTGTACACCACCTAAAAGTATAAAAGGTAAGAACTGCTGAGGGTGAGAGGAAGAAGGGGGGACATTACAATTACAGTGTGTCGCACACAAGCAAAGAGTGGACAACCCTGATTCTGTTCATTGTTTTTTCTTTTAGTTTGCTAACATCTAGTCAGCAATGGCACACTCTTCCTCCAAGTGTCTGACTGATCAAGAGATTGAAGCGATTATGTTTCAAAGCGATGATGAAAGTGAACTATCTTTATCTGATGAAGAATATCTGCCACCAGCTAATCAAACATCCTCATCCAGTGATTCTTCTGATGATGAAGAAGTGAATCTAGTGGATCCTCAAGAAGTGATAAGCAGAACATCCAAAACGAATGTTTTTTGGGACAGTAATCCTACATTAGTCGGACGATGGTGGGAGAATATTCGTGTAAGAGGCAAACAAAACGATGGCCTGTAGTACTATTTTCAAATATGCTTGATGTAGCAGCCCTAAATTCATTCATTATTTATATAGAAACTCATCCGGAATTTCATGCACAGAGGAAGGACAGGAGACGCATATTCTTGGAGGACCTTTGTCATGAACTTGTAATGCCTCACATGATAGAGCGAAGCAACTTGAAATGCTTGCCAAAGCAAACTAAAGAAGCAATGAAACGGTGTAGCGTACAGTTTCAGATTATTCCAGAGCCAGGAGAAAGAAAACGAAAGCGTTGTTTCATGTGTCCAAGAAACATAGAGAGGAAAACTGAGCGATATTGTTCCACTTGTAAGGAAACTGTTTGCAAAGAACACTCTTCTGAAAAAATAACACGTCAGAATTGTTTGGAAGACTAATATAATAGAAAAGAAAGTTAGAATAAAAATGTAGCTGCAGCTAGTTTGCTATAGATTTCTATGAGTTATTGTGCGTTTTCATGTCTTTGTGCGAAATTTGGGAAAAAAAAGATTTTTTGGTGTTTTCTGTGAAAAATTATAATTAAAATTTTGTCCACTATTCATATTTTATTGAGCAATTTTGAAATAAACTTGTGAAAGTTATTTAAGTGTGTTTTTCTACATTATGTGCATGGGAGCCTAAAAGGCCCCCAATACGTTAATATGTATATTTTTAACGTCATGCGTTCTAGGGTTAATGAACATGCTGCGTTTGTTTCCGGAATTTTGCGGTTTTATCGTGTTTTTCTAGAAAAAAAAACGCGAAAAATCCGGAACGTGCACATAGCCTAAAAGAAACAATTGGATGTAAGGATCCTAATGATGAAGTAAAAATCCTAAATTTGGTACAACTTTGGTGCCATAATGAATAGGGCCTTCTGACACATCCCAACAGATGATGCTGGTGGAGAGAAGGATTACGCGATTTAGGCTACAATCACATAATGAGCTTTACTTGAGTTTTTGATGTTGAAAATATCTGCATCTATATATGTATTATGTAAATTAGGTAACTTTCATTTTTTTTATTGCGGTTTTGTGTGCTTTTTTTTAACATGAGTTTTTGTCGAGTTTTTGTCTCTTGTTGGTGTGTCATTCTTTAAATAAAGCTGCTTTGCTTTTGATACTTCCTGGTATTTGGCTTTGACAAAACTTTATTGATATTTTTTACCTGCAGAATTTCCGCATCTAATGTAAGTCTATGGGGAAATTCCACACAGAAAACTCTGTGTACCTGCAAGAGATACTGACATGCTGTCAATTTGAAACCCGCACGGCAGGTCAGTTTATGCTGCATATGAAAGAAGAATAGTGGGCAGGACATTTCTGTGAATCCCATCCACTTTACTGGAACTGTAAGATGCTGCGTTTTTGAAACAGCAAATATATGCAGCGTCACAAATGCACCAAAAGCTCATTGTGGGAACATATCTTTAAAGCGGTCCTGTAACCAGGTTTGACCGATACAAGTTATGGCCACCACCTTTCAGGCCTGATATACAGCATTCTATAATGCGATATATCTGCCCCCAACCTGCAAGATAAGAAAAATAGCTTTTATTATACTCACTTGGGGCAGTCTGCTCCGATGGGTGTTGCTCTTCTTGGTCCCACGCATCCCATCTTCTTAGGATGCCGTCCTCCTTCTTGCTTCATGTGGATGATGGATCCCTGCGTCATCCACAAAGTCTCCCTAGGTATCGCGCTCCTGTATAGGTGCCGGGAAAGGTCAAAGAGCCTTGCGCATGTGCACTGCAGTACTTTAATCTGCTTTAGTCATAGAAGAAGCCAGGAGCGCGATTCCAGGAAGAGTGTGTGGATAACATAGAATCAAGAAGGAGAACGGCATTGCAAGAAGATGGGAGGCGCCGGACCAAGACCAGAAACACCCCTAGGACAGGACCGCCAAGCATGTGAGTATAATAAAAGCTTTTTTTTCTTCTATTTCAGGTTGGGCTGGGGTCATATATACAGCATTATAGAATTCTGTATAGGAGGGCTTAAAGGTGGTGGCTGTATTTCATGTCAGTCAAACCTGGTGATAGGTTCCATTTAAAGTTAAACACCAAATCTTTGTGTTCTGCCAAGAGATAAGCTGATTTCAGAGATGCCTGCAAGAGACTTCATCTCCTCTCTCGATATAGAGCACATACTTGAACTGAGTGTGCATGTGCATGGGTTGGCATGGGGTTGTCAGCCATCGAATAAGGATTGTGCTGACAGCTATCTGATGTATGTGGCCAGCTCTAGTTTTTTTAAGATGTGCAATACTCCATCCCTTTCTGGAAACTGTATTAGTCTATGGTCACTTTTCTGATCATTACCTTCATTTATTGCTGCTGTAAAGCATAAGCCCCCTACTGTCATAACAGGCAATATATAAAATGTGCCTCTAATGTGAGAGCTTTGGGATATTTTTAAAATAAAAATATATAAAATTCAACTCATGTAATTGTTTTAGGTTGGTTTGTTTTTTGCAACAATTTTTGGCATTACCCACAGGACAGGAGAAAGGGTTGCGCAAAAACAAATATTGCCAATTTATCTAAATTTATAATTGATATTTAGTACTTTAAGAGTATTATGTAAGTTTTGCAGTTGCTTGATGCATTCTAGATGTGACCTACTGATTGAGAACATTTACCTATAGCATTTATAGTAAATGGCTCTAATGCCAAGAGCAGTACTTGTAGAGGTGGATAACTGGCAATTCCATGTAATCGCCCAAGAAAAGGGGACAAAAAAGAACTGTGTGCAGCTACTGCCGGTAAGTCTTGCATAATGGCTCTTTCCACCTGATGTTTGATGAATGAGCCGAGCAGTGGGCACTTGCTGTACTTAATTTGTTATCGCAGTGGGTAAATGTTCCCTATGTAAAGTGTGGGAGGTAAAACATTCAGTTCTGTTTGTTAACAATTTCTCCAATGTAACATAAAAGAAAAGGTAACCCACAAGAACAGAAGGATTATTAAAAGGACTCGACTGAGTGCAAAAGGGCATCGCCTGAATATACATTAAACAATTCATAAGAACATCTCATGGTGCGATACCTAAAATACAGACTAGAATTATCTCTATATACAGAAATCTGTGTGTGGATTTAATATAACAAAAAAGTCGATCGGAGCAGCTACATTACTACTGCCATCTGATGTTGTCAAGTCATAAGATACTGATGACCTTTCCTTAGGATAGCTCATCTATATCAAATCAGTGGGGATCTGACAACTGCCAACCCTACCAATCAACTGTTATTAGCTTTGTAGGTACCAGATCTAAACGATGAGCAGAGCTGTACAGCACATATCCACTGAATATGTAGCATCTTCTGCCAGGTACTACAGATCAGCTTTTATTTGAAAAAAGATCTGATCTGCAGGAATCGGCAGTGACAGCTACATATTGAACAAGACTATGCAGCTTCCTTCATTGTTTACATTCGCCCACTTTTGGAGCTGCATCAGTGGGAGTGCTGATCTGATACTGTTGACTCGTCCTAAGGGTAGGTGCAGGTGACCATATTCTTGGTCCGAGTGGGATTCAACAATACATCGGATTGCACCTGGATCAATGTTAGTCTATGAGGCCGTGCACATGTCTATTTTTTTTCCTTGGACAGAGCTGGTTCTGGGAGAAAAATGGCAGCATGCTCGAGTTTGATCCAATGTTTAGATCGCACTCTGCCATGCAACTCAATGAGTTAGTCGAAACCTTCAGACATCTGAGGCAGTCCGATTTCCACGGTTTGACAGAATGGAGAAGATGACATTTTTTTCTCCATCTTCTCCTCGTCCAAGAGAATCAGATCACACTATGCTCACACTCTGATGTAGCTCTGATCAAAGTGTGATTTGCTTAACCAACCCGTTTCAGATGAGAAAACATCCGGTCGTCTGCACATGCTGTAAGGATAGGTCATCAATATGATATGATTGGACACCCTTAACATTTGTTTTTTCCTGGAATAATGGAATATTAGAATAACAAATAGGAAGAGATTGAAATGAGGGCATCTCTATCTTCCCTTATGCGACATGTAGGCATATTTAGTCTTATTATTTACCCACATAAAAACATGCACACAGGATAGGCAAGTATGGATAGTGAGGAAGAGCGAGAGCTAACACTCGTATACCGGATCACAAGGCAATTTACCTTCATAACCTTAAATTGCAGGTGACGCTTTCACTGTCCTTGGTTCCGATACAACTAGTAATGCAAACTACTGTGCAGACCAAGAAAATATTAAAATGTCCAGGATATAGTTATTTGGATGCACTCAAAGAGCCATGTGTTACATTTGCCTGAAAAACACAAATCTCAATGGATAACTGTTGACTGCAGAAGCATGCCAGATGATTGCATATAAATCCCTAAGAGGCGGCAGCCCTGACGTTAAATGCAGCTGAGACCTGACCTGATGAGTTGGGTAGATTATAATGCGATGAAGAAGGTGGAGTAAAGATGAAAGCCTTTTCTCTACACCAAAGGATCGGAATCCAAAATCCAAATCCAGGTCCATGAAGTTGATTTTCATCCTACTTAGGTCACCTTTACAAGACAGTATTCCTGGTCAAGGTTTTGCATACTAAAATCAGTAGTGGGTCCAAAAAATGCAGATGCTGATTTTTCCATTACAGTTCTCTTCTGTAGACTCCACTTCTAGCTTTACAATAGGCTCACTGCACATCTGCATTGGAGCCTTCAAACATTCAACTTCATTGTTCCACTCATTACTCCATCGACTTAAAAAGAATCTATCACCAGGTTTTGCTAGCTAATCTGAGAGCAGCTTAATGTGAGACAGAGACCCTGAGTCTAGCGATGTATCACTTTCTTTGCTGGTTGTTGTAGTTTTGATTAAAAACGGTTTTATCAGATCTACCAGCTTTCTGAATGCTGAGCTCTGTATCCCCCCCCCCCACACACCCCTGATTGGCAGCTTTCTGTGTACACTGTGCACAAATCATTGGATGAACCTGGTGACAGATTCCCTTTAGTGATTTCATGAGTGTGTGTTCCACAATGAAATATACATCGTTATTCATAGCTTTATCTTGTGAATTGATGTCTCTAAGTAACTAAGGCAGATCTGTTGAAGCCAAGTCTTTAGTAGTAGGAGGAACTAGTTGGTCAATTGGGATTCATTAAAGGTGATCTTAAATTCCCTTGTCATAGCCAGTAATGTTTCCTGTGTGGAAAAAAATTCTAACAGCTGGTAATACCATGTGTGAATTATGCTAAGCAAGGGCACTTAAATACTGTATTATCTATTTCTTAAGATGAAAAATTATTATTGAGATATATCCAGTGGGGGAAAAAAAGTATTTATTCAGCCACCAATTGTGCAAGTCCTCCCACTTAAAAAGAAGAGAGAGGCCTGTAATTGACATCATAGGTAGACCACAACTATGAGAGTCAAAATTAGAAAACAAATCCAGAAAATCACCTTGTCTGATTTGGCAAGATTTACTTTGCAAATTATGGTGGAAAATAAGTATTTGGTCACCTAAAACATGCAAGATTTCTGGCTCTCACAGATCTGTAACTTCTTCTTTAAGAGGCTCCTCTGTCCTCCACTCATTACCTGTAGTAATGGCACCTGTTTGTCAATGTCACCAGTACGTTATGTCCAACCCGTGCTTCTTGAGGTATGCACCTGTAAGTTAGGTGGGCTCTCATCGCTTCAGAAATGCCAAACCTGGATGCAATATGTGGTTTAGATACACTGTGGTTAAAAGGGATGGCGGACATTTGGATTTGGGAGTGCAGAATTTGCTGAATTTCTTTTGGCGGGTGAGGAGCCATTTCTCTTTTCCAGAGCCTTTGTGATACCAGTAAAATGGAAGCCCCCTATATTTCCGTCAACTGATGAAGGATTTGCTTTCTTTGTGGATTGAATTGAAGCTTTTATTGGGAACATTTTACAAAAAGTTTGGGATCACATTTATCCGGCGCTCTACGCTGAGCACTTACTGTGGGGTTTCCATCTAAATCTCTGAGTGCTGCGATTTAGATGAAACCACCCAGGAATCCATTCAATATAATGAGGCAGCAAAGTTACTCTGGACTCCATCTGGCCTCCATTCAGCGGTGTCCTCCTTTTCAGAAGTGCGCAAAACTGTGGCCAACGGCACTTTTATGTATAACTAAAAAGACGGACACCACTGGATCATCCACAGTGCCTCAATCTGCCTTATTATAGAGAATCTTCTGCCATAGGTTCTGTATAATTCACGTGTTTCAGAGATTTACATGGAAACCCTGACGTAAACGCTCAGAGCAGAGCGCAGCATAAATGTGCACCAAGCCTTACTGCAATTTTTGGGAGTCAGAATGAAAAAAATCAACAGCATGTGAAGAATTGGTTTTATTTATTTTTTACGCCATTCCTTGTGCGGTATAAGTGATTCGGCGTCTTTATTCTTCTGGTCGGTGCGATTACAGCAATACGAGATTTATATCGGGCTTTTATGTTTGGCAGCTGTCACATACTAAAAGACGCATTTTATTGCAAAAATTTGCTTTTGCATCACCATATTTTGGAGCTATAATATTTCCATATTTTGGCCCACAGAGTCATGTGAGGGATTGTTTTTTGCGGGACGAGTTGACGCTTTTATTGGTACCATTTTCAGGCGCATGACATTTTTTGATTGCTTTCTATTTCAATTTTTGGGAGGCAAAATGAACAAAAAACAGCAATTCATAAATTTATTTTTTTGGGGGGTGGGGGTTATGCCATTCCGTGTGTGGTAAAATTTATAAGGCAGTTTTATTCTTCGGGTCAATATGATTACAGCGATACCTCATTTATATCTTTTTTATGATGGAGCTGTATGGCAACTTGTTTTCAGCGGTACCATGTTTATTTTTATTCGTCTTTTTTATTGCATTTTATTCCACTTTTTGTTCAGCAGTATGATGATAAAGCATTGTTTTTTGCCTCGTTTTTTATTTTATTACTTATGGTTTTCACTAAAAGGATTAACTAGTGGGACAGTTTTATAGGTCGGGTCATTGCGGATACAGCAATTGAGAATCTGTGGTCAGACTTGGAGATTGCTGTTCACTAGCGGAAACCATCTAATTTGAAGGAGCTGGAGCCATTTTGCTTTGAGGTATGGCCAAAAATCCCCGTGGCAAGATGTGGAAAGTGCATAGAGACTTAATCAAAGCAACTTGCATCTGTAATTGCTACAAAAGGAGGCTCTACAAAGTACTGACTTTACGGGGTGAATAAAAAGATCAAATGTTCACAGTTTTAGCCATGTTCTTTACCTGAACTGAAACTCTAAAAAAAGTGAAATTCCAGGTTGTGAGGTAGCAAAACACAAAAAATGTCAAGGGGGTGAATACTTTACAAGCCATTGTACTTAGACGTTACCAGGAGCACTCTGTCAATGTGGAAAATAAGGATTCAAATTCATTATCACAGTCATGAAAATCTTTGCATCTTGTCTACTGATATAAGGCATCATGATAAAACTTCTACCTGTGAATTGGGACATTGCTCTTGGTTTAATTCCAATTGCACATACTAGCTCCTTTAACAGCATGTAAAGCTACACGTAGTTCATAGTAAGCCTGTCTAGTGAATACATGGCTTATGTAGCATTAGACACTTGATATAATTGGAAATTAGATAAAGCCATACAGCAAAAGGAATGGTAAGAATCTAACTTTTACTAATGTGATGAACTCTTTTCTCAAGTTTGAGGCTATTGCTATATGCCATCACCTTTTTTGTTCTTTATAGACATACAACACACCCCACAGAAATAATGCAGCGCTGTGGGGGAGAGTAATCAAGGAGAAACGATGCAAGTATTTAAGGACAGCATTAAGGACACACTGATATCCTGATGCCCTTTAATATGACTCATTTGTTTGGTCATTATTTGCATTTTGCCAAAAGGGTTTAAAGCAATTAGGAAAAGATGAATTGATCTTAAGCTGCTTGATAGTCCATTGCAAGAGGTCATTTTACAGAACCACAAGCGGTGATATAACATTATCATGAAATAGAGGGTAATCAGTTACAAAACTCATTCCCTCCATCCATGGCACTGATGTAAGATTAGCAAACGGCTACCATGGTAAGTTTTATACACTATTACAATCTAAAAAAAAAAAAAGATATATTCTGCCTGTTCTATACAATGTATTTACCCTTGTGTGAGGCTAGGTGTACACAATTATTTTAGCACATGGCAGAATATAATAGATGTGCACTGTTATTCAGTTGGTCCATAAAGTAGAGCTATATCCATATATATACAGAGGGTGAAATAAGTATTGAAGAACATGTCACCAATTTTCTAAATAGACATACTGTATTTCTGAAGGTGCTATTGGCATGAAATTCTCACCAGATGTCAATAACAAGCCATCCAATCCACACAGGCAAAGGATTAAAATCATAGTTGTCCATAAATTAAGTTATGTGTAATAATGAGAAATGACACAGGGAAAAAGTATTGCACATGGTAACTGAAATGTATTGAATACTTTGTACAAAATCCTTTGTTGCTGATGACAGCTTTAAAATACCTCCTGTATCGAGAAACTAGTCGCATGCATTGCTCAGGTGTGATTTTGGGTCATTCTTCCATACAAAAACTCTTCAAATCCTGAAGGGACCGTGGGCTCCTTTTATGAATTCTGAGCTTTAGTTTCTTCCATACATTTTCTGATGGACTCAGGTCCGATGATTGGCTGGGTCATTCTAGCAGCATTATTTTCTTTCTCTGAAACCAATTGAAAGTTTTCTTAGCTGTGTGTTTGGGATCATTGTGCAAGCATGATCCATCTTCATTATCCAGTTAGATGACAGCAGATTTTTTATTAAGAATGTCTTGGTACATTTGTCCATTCATTCTTCCTTCAATTACATGAAGTCTGTGTTATGAATGTGCCACATTCTTCTAGGACCTGTGGTACATCTGTGATTAGAAGACCGTGGAGATTAGCTAAACACTGGTCCTCTTTAAACCCTTCACGGACATTCATGAGTTACTTGTGGCATGGAAAAGGTTTAGAGTTCCTCGTGATCTCCTGGCTGTCCTGCTTATTGGAACCACACTGTTCCTTAGATAAACCTATGTCTGGCTTCTCTTCATGCGAGCAATAGAATCTTCATTCTGTACTTAGCTCCATGGGAGAAGGTGTTTCTAGAGAATCACTCTTGTCGTCTTGAGATTGTTGCATAGTGATGATTGTTTGTGGTGAAAACCTCTTACTTTCCTTTGTGGGTGTTCCTTTTTGTTGCTTTTCTGCCCCATTACTGTGCTGCCATCTGTTAGGAGTCGAGTTTCCTCTGCTGCACAGGGGGAATCTCGATCCGTCTCTGCTGCGGTCTCCCATTCTCCTCCAGCCGCAGTGGAGTCTGCTCAGCAGGGACGTCGATCCCAGCGTCTCGCTCAGTCTGACTCTGTGCGAAGAGTTACTGCTGCTTTTCCTGCTTCTGCCATTGAAGCCAGTGCTGGGCAGCGGCGAGTGGACGTTTCTGGATCTAAGTCCTTATTTGCACACACTGAGCATGCCCAGGGCAAGATCTCCTGTTGGAGATCGAGGGTCACATGCTCAGGTACTGCAGCACATCCCATTGGTCCTTTTGGCAGGTCCTGAAAGGGCAAAAGTTCTGTAGCTGTTTCCTGTGCTGCAGCTACATAAACTGTGCATGACCGCACGGCCATGCGCTAGTATTGTCTTGTAAATATGTGTGTGTGTTGTGAGTGAAAGTCGCTCTTTAAATACCCTCCCTATTGAATGACTGTTCGCGGAAGGTGTATGTTTGCTATCTAGCGCCCGACTTATCCAACAGCACGTAACACACATTACAGCTACCAGTTGCTGTGTCCGCCTGTACGGCGCCGTGCGCTTGCTCTGCGCTTTCCTGACCCAAACCTGGGTGGTTAGTGGCGTCCGTCTGTGCGGCACCGCACGCACTCTTGTGCCTTTATATTATTATTTAGTTTCCTTACACACCCGGTTGCGGTGTTGTGCCAGCAAGTGTCTAATTGGACTTCAATCCTAGTTGGGGTTGAGTTCGCTAACTTATTGCTCGTGCTCTATGTGCGGTACCGCGGTCCTGTGACGCAACAGGATCGCTTCCTTCACGGAGGGTGCAGTTAACCCGTGCGTGTATACTTGTAGTACCGCCATATAGTCCGTCTTACTAGCAGCAGGGTTTTTACCTGCACGGTGGACCTCGGACTGCGAACGCACCTAGTTCCATTTCATCTTGTACTTGGTGCGTTCCGCCAGTCCTAACATAATACTAGCGCCAAGGTCTGGCTAGTAAATGGCGGACGATCAGCGTTTACAGCGGTACATCCAGCAGCTGGAGGGAAGGTTGGCGGCTCTAGAGCGTTCAACCTCAGCTGTGGATGTCACTACTGTCGCTGTTCAGGCTGCTAGCGTGGCTGCAGCTACCTTGTCCACTGCCACCCCTGTTCCGACTCTATCTCGCCTCCCGCTACCAGAGAAATTTTCTGGTGACAGTAAGTCTTGTAGGGGTTTCGTGAGTCAGTGCTCTATACATCTCGAGCTTCTGGCCTCTCGTTTCCCTACAGAGCGGGCAAAGGTGGGGTTTATCGTGTCTCTCCTATCGGACAGGGCGTTGCAGTGGGCTACGCCGCTGTGGGAGTGTGGCGATCATGTGGTGCAGAGTGCTCCGTTATTCCTGAGCACTCTGAAACAGGTCTTTTTAGGACCTCGTGTCACCCATGATACGGCGCTCCAACTGTTGGCATTGACTCAGGGCTCATCCTTGGTCAGCCATTTTGCCGTAGACTTCCGCACCCTAGCATCTGAGCTGGAGTGGTCGGATAAAGCCCTTATTCCTATATTTTGGAGGGGGCTGGCTGACCACGTTAAGGACGCTCTGGCCACTAGGGAGATTCCTGCCACACTGGAGGAATTAATAACAGTATCCACTCGTATTGACCTCCGTTTTCACGAGCGGAGGTTAGAGCGAGCCCAGTGTAGGCAGAGGTTTCGGCTGGCTCCCACCTTCGCCAAACCTTTGTAATCTCCAGTCCAGGCCCCTGAGTCCCATGAGCCTATGGTAGTGTCACGAGCGGGATCTAAGTCCCGGACCGCTCGTGCACTCCAGGTTTGTCATGTGTGCCAGCAGTCAGCACATCTTGCCACCAGATGTTCCCAGCGGACGAGGAAATGTCAGCGTCTAGTGGTAGTAGGTGGAGGTACGCTAGACACGGCGACGTTTGCCTCCAAATTGTCCTTTAAGGGGACAATAACATTAGGCTCATCCTCCCACTCGGTAGAGCTCTGCGTGGATTCTGGGGCTGAGGGCAATTTTATGTCTTCTGCCTTCGCCCAATGTCATGCAATACCCCTGGTTATGCTACCTCAACCAGTAACGGTACGAGTGGTGAATGGGTCGACACTGCCCTCACAGATAACACATCAGACCATCCCTTTTACTCTGTCCATGTCGCCATCCCATCAGGAGATTATATCTCTGCTCATCATTCCTGAGGGAATTGATGAGGTCCTGTTGGGGATACCTTGGCTACGGTACCACTCTCCTCACATCGAGTGGTCCTCAGGCAGAATTCTGGGATGGGGTGAATCTTGTGGGGGTAGGTGTCACCGAGAGTGCGTTCAGGTTGCTACTACAGAGGTACCCGCAGATCTATCCTCTCTCCCCAAGCAATATTGGTCTTATGCAGACGTGTTCTCCAAAAAGGCAGCGGAGACCCTTCCGCCCCATCGCCCCTATGACTGTCCTATTGATCTCTTGCCTGGTGCTGAGCCTCCCTGGGGTTGAGTCTATCCATTATCTCTCCCGGAGACGGAGGCAATGTCTCAGTACATTCAAGAGAATCTGGCAAGAGGGTTCATCAGGAAGTCGGTGTCACCTGCTGGGGCAGGGTTCTTTTTCGTGCAGAAGAAGAATGGGGAACTACGTCCATGCATAGACTACAGGGATCTTAACGCTATCACCGTTAAGAACAAGTATCCTTTGCCCTTGATATCTGAGCTTTTCGATAGGCTTCGGGGAGCAAGGGTGTTTACTAAACTAGATCTGCGGGGTGCTTACAACCTGATTCGCATCCGTGAGGGGGACGAATGGAAAACGGCGTTTAACACCAGAGATGGGCACTATGAGTATCTGGTAATGCCCTTCGGGCTCTGTGATGCCCCAGCCGTTTTCCAAGACTTTGTCAACGACATCTTCCGGGATATGCTTTCCACCTCAGTTGTAGTCTATCTGGATGATATTCTCATCTTTTCTCCAGATATTGACTCCCACCGGAGAGATGTTGGCAGAGTCTTCGACCTCCTACAGGCAAACTCTCTTTATGCAAAGTTGGAGAAGTGTATGTTTGAGCAGGAGTCTTTACCTTTCCTGGGCTATATCATCTCCGCCCAGGGATTGGCTATGGATCCTGCCAAACTACAGGCTGTGATGGACTGGCAAGAGCCCCATTCTCTTAAAGCGGTGCAGCGCTTTATGGGGTTCATAAACTATTACCACCAGTTCATTCCCCACTTCTCAACTCTGGTAGCTCCCTTGGTAGCCCTCACCAAGAAGGGAGCGAATCCCAAATTGTGGTCGGAAAAGGTCTCCAAGGCCTTCACTTCTATTAAGTCCCACTTTGCTAGCGCTCCCATCTTACATCGTCCCGATGTGGATAAGCCATTCCTAATGGAGGTGGATGCCTCGTCCGTTGGTGCTGGAGCAGTCCTCTATCAAAAGGATGCTCAAGGTCGGAAGCATCCATGCTTCTTCTTCTCTAAGACCTTCACGCCAGTGGAGAGAAACTACTCCATCGGGGACAGGGAGCTGCTAGCAATGAAGTTGGCCATTTCGGAGTGGAGACACCTTCTGGAAGGTGCGCGGTTTCCCTTCCAAGTTTACACGGACCACAAAAATTTGGCCTATTTGCAGACAGCCCAGCGGCTAAATTCTCGCCAGGCCAGATGGTCCCTGTTCTTCTCCCGGTTCCACTTTTCCCTTCATTTTCTCGCCGGGGAGAAGAATATCCGTGCTGACGCTCTCTCTCGCTCCCTTATGTCAACTGAGGAGGAGGAAGAGGAGCCTCGGCTTATTGTCCCTTCCGAGAGCCTGAGAACCGTAGCGCCGGTTTCGCTAGAGTCTGTGCCTCCGGGCAAGACTTTTGTGCCCATTAATTTGCGACCGGAGGTTTTCTCTTGGGCTCATTCGTCCAGGGTGGGTGGACACTTTGGGACAAAGAGGACATCTGAGCTACGGGCGAGGACGTACTGGTGGCCGCATATGGTCCGAGATGTCAGAGATTACGTTCTGGCGTGTGTCTCATGCGCCAAAAATAAGTCTCCTCGACAACGGCCATCTGGGTTACTCTATCCCTTGCCGGTGGCAGACAGGCCCTGGGAGATGGTCGGGATGGACTTTGTAGTGGGTTTGCCCAAGTCTCGCGGCTGTACCGTCATTTGGGTTATTACCGATCATTTCTCGAAAATGGTGCATTTGGTGCCGCTCCCACGGTTACCTTCTGCACGGGCCTTGGCAGCGTTGTTCATTAGACACATCTTCCGCCTATACGGCATGCCAGACAAAATTGTCAGTGACCGGGGTCCCCAGTTTGCGTCTCGGTTCTGGAGAGAGCTTTGTCGTCTTCTCAGCATTGAGTTAAATCTCTCTTCCGCATATCATCCCGAGACGAATGGGTTGGTAGAGAGGGCCAACCAGACCTTGGTCACATACCTGCGACATTTTGTTTCAGCCAGGCAGGATGACTGGGCATCCTTGCTATCATGGGCAGAGTTTGCACTGAACAACGCCGTAGCCGACTCCACTGGACAAACCCCATTCCTCCTCAACTATGGTCAGCATCCACGGGTACCTGTGCCTATGCCCGTGTCTTCCGCAGACTCCAGGGTGGCAGACTGGGCTGTGGAGGCACGGGATATTTGGGACCGCACTCAGGATGCCATTCGGGCATCTAAGGAGAGAATGAGGTCCTCCGCCGATGCTCATCGTCGCCCCGCTCCGACCTTTGCTCCTGGCGACTTGGTGTGGCTCTCCGCCCGTAACATCAGGCTGCGAGTTGAGTCCACTAAATTTGCTCCTCGCTACTTGGGCCCATTCAAGGTCCTCGAGCAGGTTAATCCTGTGGTCTATCGTTTGGCCCTTCCGCCACGCCTGGGTATCACCGACACCTTTCATGTGTCCCTCTTGAAACCCGTGTATATGTCCCGGTTCTCCGAGTCATCTGCTGGGACATCGGATTCGTCTACAGACGATTATGAGGTGAACGCTATTTTGGGGTGCAAGGTGGTACGTGGCAAAAATTTTTATTTGGTAGACTGGAAGGGTTATGGCCCCGAGGACAGGTCCTGGGAGCCTGTTGAGCACATTCGGGCCCCGCAGCTCATTGCTGCCTTCAAACGTAGCGAGGCCCAAGGAGGGGGGGCCCTACAAGGGGGGGTAATGTTAGGAGTCGAGTTTCCTCTGCTGCACAGGGGGAATCTCGATCCGTCTCCGCTGCGGTCTCCCATTCTCCTCCAGCCACAGTGGAGTCTGCTCAGCAGGGACGTCGATCCCAGCGTCTCGCTCAGTCTGACTCTGTGCGAAGAGTTACTGCTGCTTTTCCTGCTTCTGCCATTGAAGCCAGTGCTGGGCAGCGGCGAGTGGACGTTTCTGGATCTAAGTCCTTATTTGCACACACTGAGCATGCCCAGGGCAAGATCTCCTGTTGGAGATCGAGGGTCACATGCTCAGGTACTGCAGCACATCCCATTGGTCCTTTTGGCAGGTCCTGAAAGGGCAAAACTTCTGTAGCTGTTTCCTGTGCTGCAGCTATATAAACTGCGCATGACCGCACGGCCATGCGCTAGTATTGTCTTGTAAATATGTGTGTGTGTTGTGAGTGAAAGTCGCTCTTTAAATACCCTCCCTATTGAATGACTGTTCGCGGAAGGTGTATGTTTGCTATCTAGCGCCCGACTTATCCAACAGCACGTAACACACATTACAGCTACCAGTTGCTGTGTCCGCCTGTACGGCGCCGTGCGCTTGCTCTGCGCTTTCCTGACCCAAGCCTGGGTGGTTAGTGGCGTCCGTCTGTGCAGCACTGCACGCACTCTTGTGCCTTTATATTATTATTTAGTTTCCTTACACACCCAGTTGCGGTGTTGTGCCAGCAAGTGTCTAATCGGACTTCAATCCTAGTTGGGGTTGAGTTCGCTGACTTATTGCTCGCGCTCTATGTGCGGTACCGCGGTCCTGTGACGCAACAGGATCGCTTCCTTCACGCAGGGTGCAGTTAACCCGTGCGTGTATACTTGTAGTACCGCCATATAGTCCGTCTTACTAGCAGCAGGGTTTTTACCTGCAGGGTGGACCTCGGACTGCGGACGCACCTAGTTCCATTTCATCTTGTACTTGGTGCGTTCCGCCAGTCCTAACACCATCTTACCTTTGTATTTTATCCTGTGTCCGTCTTTTAATTTTGCCTTGGTTTGCCCCCGTCTGTCCAGCCAGTGTTACTCATTATACTCCTGCCCCTTACCTCACTGAGGGAGGGTGGAAGCTGCATAGGATTTTTTAGCAGCACACATAGGTATGTCCCCCTTCAGGAAAAAGGTGGGGACATGTCCCCATCTTCAGCAATAACCCGGGGTTAGGGATAGTCTAGGACTTTCCTAGATTGAGGGACAGTATAGGGTCCCTCATAAGTAATGCACTCAACCTTTGTGGCTTGTATGCATGCTCACTATGCAAAACTCCATTGCGGAACAAAACGCATGTTCAAGCGTGTTTAAAGTTTGCTCAACAACATTTGGACAAGCCTGTGAAATACTGGGAGAATATAGTCTGGTCAGATGACACCAAAATTTAACTCTTTGGATGCCATTATACACACGTTGTTTGGAAGCCAAAAGGCACTGCATATAACCCCAAAAACACTATACCATCTGTGAAGTTTGGAAGTGGAAACATCATGGTGTGGGGCTATTTTTCAGATTGCGTCACTGGCAATCTGTTATGCTGTGACCGTAGTAAAGTCGGGGAAAGTTAGAAACAATTGGGCCTGCTGATTCCAGGTCTTAGGGTACCGTCTCACAGTGGCACTTTTGTCGCTACGACGGTACGATCCGTGACGTTCCAGCGATATCGTTACGATATCGCTGTGTCTGACACGCAGCAGCGATCAGGGACCCTGCTGAGAATTGTACGTCGTAGCAGATCGTTTGGAACTTTCTTTCGTCGCTGGATCTCCCGCTGTCATCGCTGGATCGGTGTGTGTGACACCGATCCAGCGATGCGTTCACTTGTAACCAGGGTAAACATCGGGTTACTAAGCGCAGGGCCGCGCTTAGTAACCCGATGTTTATCCTAGTTACCATCGTAAATGTAAAAAAAACCAAACAGTACATACTTACATTCCGGTGTCCATCAGGTCCCTTGCCGTCTGCTTCCCGCACTGACTGACTGCCGGCCGTAAAGTGAAAGCAGAGCACAGCGGTGACGTCACCGCTGTGCTGTGCTTTCACTTTACGGCCGGCAGTCAGTGAGTGCGGGAAGCAGACAGCAAGGGACAGACACCGGAATGTAAGTATGTAGTGTTTGGTTTTTTTTACGCTGGTAACCAGGGTAAACATCGGGTTACTAAGCGCGGTCCTGCGCTTAGTAACCCGATGTTTACCCTGGTTACCCGGGGACCTCGGCATCGTTGGTCGCTGGAGAGTTGTCTGTGTGACAGCTCTCCAGCGACCACACAACGACTTACCTACGATCACGGCCAGGTCGTATCGCTGGTCGTGATCGTTGGTAAATCGTATAGTGTAACGGTACCCTTACTGTAGCTTTCCACAGGTGATTCTTGACTCTTGGACAACTCTTCTGATAATTCTTTTCACTCCTCTGTCGGAAATCTTGCAGGGAGCACCTGATCATGGCTGGTTTATGGTGAAATGATGTTCTTTCCACTTCAGGATTATGGCCCCAACTGTGCTCACTACAACCTTCAGAAGTTTAAACATTCTTCTGTAGCCAATTACATCAGTATGTTTGCAACATTAAGGTTGCAAAGGTCTTGAGACATCTCATTGGTTTTACACTTCATTAGATGTTTCTTGCGGGGTACCTTGGTAATGAGACACCTTTTTCTATGCCATCAGTTGTACCAACTAATATTATTTATCACTAAGGGGCAGGATTGATTTCGAATTACTGATAGATTTCAGTTGGTGTCATGACTTTCCATGGCTCTTTTCACCTTTCTTTCTTCATGTGTTCAATACTTTTTCCCTGTGTAATTTCTCACTACTACACATAAATTAAGTTATGGACATCTATGATTTGATTTCTTTGCCTGTGTAGAATAGATGGGTTGTTACTGACATCTGGTGAGATTTTCATGTTCTGATGCTGGTTGATCGTGGACCCACTGCGTCACGGGCCAGGCTTACCCTGGAGGGGTGTAACCAGGCGGCTACCTGGTTTTCTCTGGAATCTCTGATGGTGAAGTCAGTCTTGATCTGCAGGTAGTCCCTAGGTACCACTCAAGGGCAGTGTCCAGATCAGTAGCAGATGACCGCAAGGGTCAGGTATGCTGATTCAGGTTCGGAGTTCCAGATACTGGTGCTAGTGCAGACAGTGTGGTTTCTGGATACAAGACAGGACAGCTGCTGGTACAGGTTCAGACTGTGCGGCCTCCAGATAGACAATAGGATGGCCACTGGTATGGGTTAAGACTGTACAGCTTCTGGATAGAAGACAGGACCAGAAACGTCCAGGCAGGTCAGGTACAGGAATAGGCTCAGACATTACAGTACAGGATAAGTTTCAGGCAGAACAGACTCATGGGCCTAAAACAAGCAAGCAGCATCAATAGTAAAAAGATGTAATGTTAAAAATAGTTAAAAAGATGTAATGTTAAAAATAATAAAAAAACAAAAAACCTGCTATTCTCACCTTCCGTAGTCCGTGAGACCGCTAAGTCATCTGGGTAATTTCGCAATGCATCCTGGGAACGGAAGATGGCGGCAGCCGCGCGCGCATCGCCAGGACTTCGCTGAATTGGATCCCAGCGGGTGAGCATATAACTATTTTTTATTTAAATTATTTTTTAACAGGGATATGGTGCCCACACTGCTATATACTACGTGGGCAGTGTTATATACTGCGTGGCTGCTATATACTACTTGGCCAGTGTTAGATACTATGTGGGCTGTTATGATCTGGTGGCCTTGGAGCAGCATGAGACGTACTCTGGAGAAGGTGGTCCCTGTACTGACCTCAAACCCTGAACTAGCAGCGCAACTAGAAGTAGCCGTGGGGGGTACCTAACACTCCCTAGACCCCTCGACACAGCCTAAGAACTAACTACCCCTAAAGACAGAAACAGGAAACCTATCTTGCCTCAGAGAAAATCCCCAAAGGATAGATAGCCCCCCACAAATATTGACTGTGAGAGGAGAGGGAAATAACATACGCAGACATGAAATCAGAATTTAGCATAGGAGGCCATACTAGCTAAAAAGAAAGAATAGAACAGAGTACTATGCGGTCAGTATTAAAACACTAGAAAATATCCACCACAGAAAATACAAAAATCACCACATCTGACTAAAGACATGGAGAGTATATCTGCATCTCCAGAGACACAGCTTGGCTGCAAAAAATCCTTCACAGACAAAGCTGGACAAGACCAAACATGAAAATACACAGAACTATAAGGTCCACAGCAGGTGAACAGCAAAAACAAAGCCAGGACTAATCTTAGTAGAAAAGCACAGCAAACAGGAGAGACCAGAAGGGAAGTGAATCCTCCAAAAATAATGGACAACTGGCACTGACTAAAGGACTTAAATAGCCCTGCCCAAATTGCAAAAAATGGATACACCTGATAAATGCTGCGATCCAACTACCGCAGCACTACCACTCATAACCACCGGAGGGAGCCCAAGAGCAGAATTCACAACAGTACCCCCCCTTGAGGAGGGGTCACCGAACCCTCACCAGAGGCCCCAGGCCGATCAGGACAAGCCAAATGAAAGGCACAAACCAAATCGTCAGCATGAACATCGGAGGCAACAACCCAAGAATTATCCTCCTGGCCATAACCGTTCTATTTGACCAGATACTGAAGCTTCCGCCTCGAAAAATGAGAATCCAAAATCTTCTCAACCACATACTCCAACTCCCCATCAATCAAAATCGGGGCTGGAGGATCAACAGAGGGAACAACGGGCACCACATACTTCCGCAACAAAGATCTATGGAACACATTATGGATGGAAAAAGAGGCTGGAAGGGCCAAACGAAAAGACACTGGATTGATAATCTCAGAAATCCTATAAGGACCAATAAACCGAGGCTTGAACTTAGGGGAAGAAACCTTCATAGGAACATGACGGGAAGACAACCAGACCAAATCCCCAACCCGAAGCCGGGAACCAAGACACTGACGATGGTTAGCAAAACGCTGAGCCTCCTCCTGAGACAACACCAAATTGTCCACCACATGAGCCCAAATCTGCTGCAGCCTGTCAACCACAGAATCCACACCAGGACAATCAGAAGGCTCAACCTGCCCTGAAGAAAAACGAGGATGAAAACCAAAATTACAAAAAAAGGCAAAACCAAGGTAGCAGAACTAGCCCGATTATTAAGGGCAAACTCGCCCAATGGCAAGAAAGCCACCCAATCATCCTGATCAGCAGACACAAAGCATCTCAAATAAGTTTCCAAGATCTGATTAGTTCGCTCGGTCTGGCCATTTGTCTGAGGATGAAATGCAGAAGAAAAAGACAAATCAATGCCCAGCTTAGCACAAAAGGCCCGCCAAAACCTAGAAACAAACTGGGAACCTCTTTCGGACACAATATTCTCCGGAATGCCATGCAAACGAACCACATGCTGAAAAAACAACGGAACCAAATCAGAAGAGGAAGGCAATTTAGGCAAAGGTACCAAATGAACCATCTTAGAAAAACGGTCACAAACCACCCAGATAACAGACATCCTCTGGGAAACCTGAAGCTCTGAAATAAAATCCATAGAAATATGCGTCCAAGGTCTCTCAGGGACCGGCAAAGGCAGAAGCAACCCACTAGTGCGGGAACAGCAAGGCTTAGCCCGCGCACAAATCCCACAGGACTGCACAAAAGAACGCACATCCCGCGTCAAAGAAGGCCACCAAAAGGACCTACCAACCAAATCTCTGGTACCAAAAATCCCAGGATGGCCAGCCAACACAGAACAATGAACCTCAAAAGTCACTTTAATAGTCCATCTATCAGGAACAAACAGTTTCCCCACTGGACAGTGGTCAGGTTTATTAGCCTGAAATTCCTGAAGAACCCGTCGTAAATCAGGAGAGATGGCAGAAAGAATCACCCCTTCCTTCAGAATGCCGACCGGCTCAAGAACCCCAGGGGAATCAGGAAAAAAACTCCTAGAGAGGGCATCCGCCTTAACATTCTTAGTACCAGGAATGTACGAGACCACAAAATCAAAACGGGAGAAAAACAGGGACCATCGAGCCTGTCTAGGATTCAGCCGTTTGGCAGACTCGAGGTAAATCAGATTCTTATGATCGGTCAAGACCACAATATGGTGCTTGGCCCCCTCAAACCAATGTCGGCACTCCTCAAATGCCCACTTCATAGCCAAAAACTCCCGATTGCCGACATCATAATTACGTTCCGCAGGCGAAAACTTCCGAGAAAAGAAGGCACACGGTTTCATCAAGGAACCATCAGAATTCCTCTGAGACAAAACGGCCCCTGCCCCAATCTCAGACGCGTCAACCTCAACCTGAAATGGAAGAGAAACATCCGGCTGACGCAACACAGGGGCAGAAGTAAATCGGCGTTTAAGCTCCTGAAAGGCAGAAACAGCCGCAGAGGACCAATTCGTCACATCATCGCCTTTCTTCGTCAAATCGGTCAGAGGTTTAACCACACTGGAGAAGTTGGCAATGAAACGACGATAAAAATTAGCAAAGCCCAAGAATTTCTGAAGGCTCTTCACAGATGTGGGCTGAATCCAATCACGAATGGCCTGAACCTTAACCGGATCCATTTCTATAGATGAGGGCGAAAAAATGAAGCCCAAAAAAGAAACCTTCTGCACTCCAAAGAGGCACTTTGACCCCTTCACAAATAAAGCATTATTACGGAGGATCTGAAATACCATCCTGACCTGTTTCACATGAGACTCCCAATCATCGGAAAAAATCAAAATATCATCGAAATATACAACCATGAATTTATCAAGATAACTCCGAAAGATATCATGCATGAAGGATTGGAACACAGATGGGGCATTAGAGAGTCTGAATGGCATCACAAGGTATCCAAAATGGCCTTCGGGCGTATTAAATGCAGTTTTCCATTCGTCACCCTCCTTAATACGAATAAGATTATATGCTCCTCAAAGGTCAATCTTAGTAAACCAGCTAGCCCCCTTAATCCTAGCAAACAAATCAGTAAGCAAAGGCAAAGGGTATTGAAATTTGACCGTGATCTTATTCAAGAGGCGATAATCAATACAGGGTCTCAAGGAGCCATCCTTCTTGGCAACAAAAAAAACCCCTGCTCCCAATGGTGAAGAAGATGGCCGAATATGTCCCTTCTCCAAAGACTCCTTAACATAGCTCCGCATGGCGGCATGTTCTGGCACAGACAGGTTGAAAAGTCGGCCCTTAGGGAACTTACAACCTGGAATCAAGTCAATAGCACAATCACAGTCCCTATGCAGTGGAAGGGAACTGGATTTGGGCTCATCGAATACATCCTGGAAATCTGACAAAAACTCAGGAATTTCAGAAGAGGGGGAAGAGGAAATAGACATCAAAGGAACGTGAACATGAACCCCCTGACAACCCCAACTAGTCACAGACATAGATCTCCAATCTAACACCGGATTATGTACTTGTAACCATGGAAAACCCAGCACAATATCATCATGCAATTTATGCAACACCAGAAAACGACAATCTTCCTGATGGGCTGGCGCCATGCGCATGGTCAGCTGTGTCCAAAACTAAGGTTTATTTTTAGCCAACGGTGTAGCATCAATGCCCCTTAAAGGAATAGGGTTCTGCAAAGGCTGCAAGGGGAAACCACAACGTTTAGCAAATTCTAAGTCCATTAAGTTCAGAGCGGCGCCTGAATCCACAAATGCCATGACAGAAAATGATGATAATGAGCAGATCAAGGTCACAGATAACAGAAATTTAGGTTGTACAGTACTGATAGTTACAGAACTAGTGATTCTCTTTGTACGCTTAGGGCAATCAGAAATAACATGAGCAGAATCGCCACAGTAAAAACACAACCTATTCTGACGCCTGAATCCTTGACGTTCAGCTTTAGACAAAATCCTATCACACTGCATAGGCTCAGGGCTCTGCTCAGAGGACAACACCACAGTGTGCACAACTCTGCGCTCGCGCAAGCGCCGATCAATCTGAATGGCCAGAGACATAGAATCACTCAGACCAGCAGGCGTGGGGAACCCCACCATAACATCTTTAACAGTTTTAGAAAGACCCTTTCTGAAAATTGCCGCCAAGGCATCCTCATTCCATTTAGTTAGTACAGACCATTTTCTAAATTTCTGGCAATACGATTCTGCCGCTTCTTGACCTTGACACAGGGCCAACAAGATCTTCTCAGCTTGATCCACAGAATTAGGCTCATCATACAATAACCTTAATGCTTGAAAGAAAGAATCAACATTAAGCAAAGCAGGATTGCCAGTTTCCAGGGAAAATGCCCAATCCTGTGGGTCACCACGCAGCAGGGATATGATGATTTTAACCTGCTGAATGGAATCACCAGAAGACCGGGGTCTCAATGCAAAAAACAGTTTACAGTTATTTTTGAAACTCAAAAATTTGGATCTGTCACCAAAGAATAAATCAGGAGTGGGAATCCTAGGTTCTAAGGCAGGAGTCTGAACAATATAATCTGAAATACCCTGTACCCTAGCAGCAAGCTGATCCACCTGAGAAACTAACTCCTGAACATTCATGTTATTACTAGGTTCCGTAGCCACCCAGAGATTAAGAGGGAGGAAACGACAAAACAGGCTAAGGAACAAAAATGGCTCAAAACCTTTCCTCCCTTCTTCTGAGATGCAATTAACTCATTGTTGGCCAGTTGTTCTGTTATGATCTGGTGGCCTTGGAGCAGCATGAGACGTACTCTGGAGAAGGTGGTCCCTGTACTGACCGCAAACCCTGAACTAGCAGCACAACTAGAAGTAGCCGTGGGGGGTACCTAACACTCCCTAGACCCCTCGACACAGCCTAAGAACTAACTACCCCTAAAGACAGAAACAGGAAACCTATCTTGCCTCAGAGAAAATCCCCAAAGGATAGATAGCCCCCCACAAATATTGACTGTGAGAGGAGAGGGAAATAACATACGCAGACATGAAATCAGAATTTAGCATAGGAGGCCATACTAGCTAAAAAGAAAGAATAGAACAGAGTACTATGCGGTCAGTATTAAAACACTAGAAAATATCCACCACAGAAAATACAAATCACCACATCTGACTAAAGACATGGAGGGTATATCTGCATCTCCAGAGACACAGCTTGGCTGCAAAAAATCCTTCACAGACAAAGCTGGACAAGACCAAACATGAAAATGCACAGAACTATAAGGTCCACAGCAGGTGGACAGCAAAAACAAAGCCAGGACTTATCTTTGTAGAAAAGCACAGCAAAAAGGAGAGACCAGAAGGGAAGTGAATCCTCCAAAAACAATGGACAACTGGCACTGACTAAAGGATAAAGCAGTACTTAAATAGACCAGCCCAAATTGCAAAAAATGGATACACCTGATAAATGCTGCGATCCAACTACCGCAGCACTACCACTCATAACCACCGGAGGGAGCCCAAGAGCAGAATTCACAACAGTGGGCTGTGTTATGTACTACGTGGGCTGTGCTATATATTATGTGGCCAGTGTTATATACTGCGTGAGCTGTGTTATATATTACGTGGCCAGTGTTATATACTGCATGGGCTGTGTTATATACCGCGTGGATGCTATATACTACCTGGCCAGGGTTAGATACTATGTGGGCTGTGTTATGTACTGCGTGGGCTGTGCTATATATTACGTGGCCAGTGTTATATACTGCATGGGCTGTGTTATATATTACATGGCCAGTGTTATATACTGTGTGGACTGTGTTATATACCGCGTGGCTGCTATATACTACCTGGCCAGTGTTAGATACTATGTGGGCTGTGTTATGTACTGCGTGGGCTGTGCTATATATTATGTGGCCAGTGTTATATACTGCGTGAGCTGAGCTATATATTACATGGGCTGTGTTATATATTACGTGGCCAGTGTTATATTCTGCGTGGCCTGTGTTATATACTTAATCGCCTGTGTTATATACTGCGTGGCTGCTATATACTGCGTGGGCTGTGTTATATAGTACGTGGGCTGTGTTATATACTGTTTGGGCTGTGTTATATACTGCGTGGCCACTGTTATATATTGTGTGGCCTGTATTAACACATCGGATATTCTACAATATGTATGTATGTATGTATGTATATAGCAGTCACATAGTATATAGCACAGGCCACGTAGTATTTGTCTGCTATATACTACATAGCTCCTATATACTACGTGGCCTGTGCTTTATACTATGTGGCTGCTATATACATACATACATACATATTGTAGAATACCCAATGCATTAGAATTGGACCACCATCTAATATTTAATAATCATGTTGAGCCCTTTTAAATATTGTTAGAAATTGCACAATGTCCATCAATACATCTGCATATTTGGATAATTCATGTAATTGTTGAATAAAAATTAAATTACAAATCACCAAAGTTCCCCAGGTACAACATACTATTCTTAGTAAAGAAAACAAGTTGAGGTGCCCTTGTAGAACAATAATGCCAGGAATGGTAAAACAATCGTCAATAACTTTTTTTTCAAGATTGAAGACATGAGAATTGCTCAGTGACCCTCAGGATAAATGTGTAATATAATATTGTAAAACATTAATGGAGAAAAATGTGAATATGCACCAAAATATGCTTAAACATTAAGTGAGAACAACCCCAGGAACATAAGTATTTAAATACCAAAAGAACAGAGAAACAAAACTTCCGACGGGCAGGTATGTAAGCCTGAGCTACTCACTGACTCTAAGGACAGTCCTATCCTGGTTGTCTTCTACCAGATTCTGGCCTGGCTTCAATTACTTCTTTTTCTACAGTCAAATCGAAAATCGCTGGATATCTATTTTACGATGAAATAAAGGACAATATGTCCCATTTAACATTAGCCAACAGGGTTAGCATGACAGTTACATAAGACAGCAACAGCGGACATTGAGTTGGACCCAAATATCACACCAACATCGCAAAGTTGCTATATACCAGTTGCATGAACTGTCAAACCTCACAACGGGGAAGTATTGTGGCAGGGGGTTATTTTCTATCATTATCAAAACTTCTGACTGTGGTATGTCAATTTTTTTTAAATGACAGGTATCCTTTATCAATGTATAATAGCAAACAACCATCTCCCTTGCTCCCTCTAATGCCAGATGCAGGCAGCCGGAATGTGATTTTTTTTTTAAATTAAAGGGGTAGTCTCAAGTTTGAAAGTTATTTCCTATTAGATAGGGGATCATTTCCTGATTGTTGGGGGTCTGACTGCTTGGGCCCCCACCAATCCCTAGAAAGATCCCTGTAATAATTGACTGCAGCACCATTCATCCAGAGCTATTCAGAGCCCTGATTTCTGGGATTGGTGGGGCCCCAACCATTAGAAAGTTATCCCTTATCTCACATATGGGAGATCATTTTTAGTTTTGAGAATACCCCTTTAAGCGGTGGATTGTGAGATGTATGAGAATTGCAAAGCTCTGACCACTGCAAAGATATATTTTGAAATTTAGAAGAACAGAATTGTGCATAAAATATGATATTCATGAGTTGTCAATTACTTTACAGTGGCATATAAAAGTTTGGCCATCCCTGGTCAAAATGTACTATTATTGTGAACAGCTAAGCAAGTTGAAGATGAAATGATCTGTAAAGCGCCTAAAGTTAAAGGGGTTTTTCAGGTACATCCAGCCAGTGGGTGAGGCCTTGCTTCCATACACTTGAATGGAGCGAGGCAGCACCCACTAGCCGGCCACGCCCATTGTCCCGCCTCTTCACTAGCTGGGGTGCAGCCTTGCTATGCAAGTGCATGGAGCAAGGCCACGCCCACGGGTTGGGAGTATGTATAACTCATACATAACCTGTGGTCCCTGGTCTGAAACCTGAGAATTCCCCCAGCGCACAGTTCCTACGAAAAGGAAAATGAACCAATGCAAAAGTTTGAGCACTCTTGGGGATTTGTGTGCTCAGATAACTTTGACCAAGGTCTCAGACCTTAATTAGCCTGTCAGGGTTATGGCTTGTTCTCTATCATCATTAGGAAAGGCCAGGTGATGCAAATTTCCCAGTTTTATAAAAACCCAGCCTCCTTTAACCTCGTGCCAAAACACTGCAGCCATGGGTTCTTCTAAGCAGCTAATGAGCACTCTGGAAATAAAAATGGTAGAGGCCCACAAAGCAGGAGAAGGCTATAAGAAGATAGCAAAGCGTTTTAAAGCTGACCTTTTCTCAGTTCAAAATGTAAATAAGAAATGGCAGTTAACAGGAACAGTGGAGGACAAGATAAGGTCTTGAGGACCAAGCAAAATTTCAGTGAGAGCTGCTCATAAGATTGCTAGAGAGGCAAATCAGAACCCCAGCTTGACTGCAAAAGAACTTCAGAAAGATTTAGAAGACTTCTGGAGTTGTGGTGCATTGTTCAGCTGTTCAGGGACACCTGCACAAATATGGCCTTCATGGAAGAGTCATTTGAAGAAAACCTCTCCTGCGTCTTTATCATAAAATTCAGATCAGAGGTATGCAAAAGAACATCTAGAGGGTCATTCGATGGTAACTTGCGTTACATTCACAAACCAAAAACTGGCTACAGACTGTTCTTTCAAGGCAGGCACAAAAAGGAGTGAATGTATATTGTACATTAAACTATTCTCAATAGATTTCAAGAGTTTGATTTTTCAACAATAAAAGTAAATACAAAATACAGTGTTATTACTTGGTAACTTGCGTTACAAAAAAAGGAAATTGTCCTTCATGAGTCTGCCAAATTTTCTGTTCTGGTAAACAGGGGAGATGCACTATTTTTATTGTATTAAAACACCATAGTCCCAGCAACTTTAAAAACTTTGTTTTACCCTCTCAAGTTAAAAGCAACAGTTTTTATTACAAGAAATATAGATAACTTACGTTACCGCACAGTATAGTAACTTTCGTTACTAAGCTGATGGTAACTTACGTTACAATATGTGACCATCCATTGGATTAAACTTATTGTAAGGTAAGTTACCATCATCTTTGTAATGTAAGTTACTATATTGTGTTGAAATGTAAGCTACCATGGAATGACCCTAAACAAGACTAATGCACCTCGGAAACAAGTCCTGTGGACCGATGAGGTTAAAATAGAACTCTTTGGCTGCAATCATCAAAGGTATGTGTGGAGAAAATAGGGCACAGTATTCCAGGAAAATAACATCTCGCCAACCTTTAAGCATGTGGGTGGATCAATCATGCTTTAGGGGTGTGTTGAAGCCAATGGCATGGGAAGATTTCATGGGTAGAGGGAAGAATGGATTCAATTAAATTTCAACAAATTCTTGATGCAAGCTAACACCATCTGTAAAAATGCTGATGTTGAAAAGAGGATGAATTCTACCAATGGATAATGATCCCTAACACACATCAAAATCCACAGTAGACAACCTCAAAAGGTGCAAGCTGAAGATTTTACAATGGCCCTTATAGTCCTCTGATCTGAACATCATTGAAAATCAGTGGCTAGACCCCAAAATAGCAGTGTACGCAAGACGAGCCAGGAATCTCATAAAACTGGAGGAATTTTCCAAGGAAGAATGGATGAAAATTCCTTCAAATAAGGATTGAATTACTCTTGGATAGTTACAAAAAGTGTTTACAAGCTGTGATACTTTCAAAAGGGGGTGCTACTAGGTACTAACCATTCCAGGTGCCCAATCTTTTGCATCGGCTAATTTTCCTTTTTGTAATTTTTAAAATGCAAAAGATGACAATATACACTGTATAGTTTGCCTAAAATACAAAGGAAATGTGTCATCTTTAACTTTAGAGATAATTTCATCTTCAACTTGCTTAATTGTTCACAATAACAGTAATTTTGATCAGGAGTGTCCAAACTTTTACATGCCACTGTATACTTGTACATTTATTGGGTTTTATATTTTAAAACAAGACTATTTCATGTCCACTAGACCATAACAAGAATCCTAGTCTGCACATAAACTACACTATAAACTACCACTTTCTGTGGCTTATGAAGGACAGCGTTATATAACCTTTTCCATGAAACTTTGGGGACTTTGAATAATGAGGTTCCAATTGTGGAGATGTCTACCTATCATGAAAACAAAGGTGGAGACATGGTCAGATTTATCCAAAAATTGCATCACGATAAAAGGTGGAGATTTATTTTCACCATAATACATTTCCAAAAAATACTTTGTACTGGAGCTAGTACTTGAAGCTAGAAGACATGCACTGTGGCCATGGTTCTCATCACGCTCCTTCACACAAGAAACTGTCCAGTCATAAAAGATAGCAATTTACTCAGTTGCCTCCTGCCCAGAAGCAGCTTTGGCAGAACTTAATTCCTTCTGTTCCTCACTCATCCTTGGTTTGATCATGGATTATACTGTTACATCGGTCATTATTTTACACTACTGAGCAGAGCCAGGAAAATCCTTCTTCTGTTTGATGAAATGAGCCGTCATTGATTTTAATGGGGAGGAAGCAATAAGACATATTTTTGTGCCAAGTCTGAAAACCAAAGCATGCATTTTAATACTGTATTAGGATTAACATCTGGGCAGAGTACACTACGAGCCTTAGTCTACAATTGTTCATAAAGGGAAAAGAAAAGATGGGAAATGACCCTGTTGGGAATTCCTCTTGTCTAACAGTATACAGTAGTATTAAATATGTACATTTAAAGGGAATCTGACACTAGATTTTTGTTACCCCATCACAAAGCAACATAGTGTAGTGTCAGAGACCCTGATTCCAGAAAGTTATCACTTACTGGGTTGCTTGCTGTAATTTTGATAAAATCACTGTTTTATCTGCTGCAGATCTAACATTAAACATCTTCTGAGGAAGCCATGTGAAACACGCGTCAAGGGGTTCCATGAGGCATATTCGTATGGTAACAACCCTCCTTCTTTGTTTACTGATGTATAAAAGGTAATAAATAAGTGTTATATGTGCTTGTTATTTTTTTTTTTTTGCACCTTGGTCTGCTCATTTCTTTGCGTAGGCTTAGTTCTTCCTTTGTAAGACTAGTTATCTTATGCATCAATCCACCATCCTCTAATTTAATTTAATTTTATGCATGTTTATTTTATTTTACATTTATAATAATTGGTGAAGGGAGTCTCTTTTTTCTATTGAATTTCCAGTAGATCTATGAATGTTGAGCTACACACAGTTGGAATTACAGTATCTGTCTCTACATTATGCTGCTAATAGATTAGGTTTCAAAAACTGGCTGACAAATTTTCTTTAAAAGGGGTGTCCAAAACATATACCGTACTTTTCAGACTATAAGACGCACTTTTTTCTCCCAAAATGTGGAGGAAAATGGAGGTGCGTCTTATAGTCCAGATGTATGGGCTCTTGCTGTGGTGGGGAGGTGGGAGAGCGGTTTCGGCAGAGCATCGGGTCACAGAAGGCTGGAGCCGGCGGCTCCGATTAATTCCTGTGCCCGCTGCTAAAGAGAAATCAATATGCACTGCATTCCACGCCCATGGGCGTGGAGGGCAATGCATATTCATTTTTATGGCATCCCTGGCACATGTGATCGCGAGCTGCTGCAGGAAACAGTCAGCTGACAGTGCGCGCTACTGAAGAGGAATGGATGCTCACCACTCTCTGCAATGAATGGTCCCGGTGAGTATTCTTGCAGCTGTGCTCTGCTTGTGAGCAGCGCATGATGTCCCTGCCATGCGCTGCTTACAAGCATTTGGCAGCTGCTGGCACCGGAGCAGGATGCTGCGAGGGAGCGCAGTGTAGGTGAGTTAAATTTTTTTTTTACTCTTTCCTGATGGGGCCATGGATACCAAGAACGGCATGGGGCCATGAATAACAGGAACGGGATGGGGCCATTTATACCAGAAAAAGGATGGGGCCAATCATACCAGGACCATGATGGGGCCAATCATACCAGGACTGGGATGGTGCCAGTCATACCAGGATAAGAATGAGGGGGCCATGCACACCAGGATAGGGGTGAGAGGAACCATGCACACCAGAATAGGGATGAGGGGGCCATGCATACCAGGATAGGGATGAGGGAGCCAAACATACCAGGTTAGGGATGAGGGGCCATGTGTATCAGAATGGGGATGAGGGGACCATATATATCAGGATAGGGGATATTACAATACAGAATTTACCATTTTTTTGCTCCTAATTTTCTCCACTAAAACCTAGGTGCGTTTTATGGTACGGTGCGTCTTATGGTGTATATATATATGAACCGTTCTTAGCATAGGTCATCTGTATCAGATTAGTTGGGCTCTGGCAACCAACCCTACACGGATCAGTTGTTTGCCCATGAAATTATAGACAAACATTTTGGTTGGGCTACCAATTTCCAAAACCTGATATATTCAGCTATTAAAGAGTTTTTATAATTTTATTTTTTCTTAAATAAGTAGTACGTGTGAATAAATAAAGCATTTTATTATATATTTTTAGGTATAAGGGCCATCGTCGTCACCAAATAAATAAATCAGGACTACGCAAGAAGGGGGGTGCAACAAGGCGATGGGAACAGCTTGTGAAGACTTCTGATTGGTCAACTCATACCTTACACCCCTCACCTCACTCCAAAAAAAAGGCTATTCTGATAGTCTAAAGAGGGAAAACACTACTTAGTATTTGGCAGGCTCGGACTAGCCTGACTGGGAGCCTTTAAATTCTCTGGTGGGCCCCCTGTAGTCACAGATACGCAAATCCTGACTCATCTCCAAGCCTATATGTAGCATAAGCACAGATGTGCCAACAAGCCCCTCAAATTAACTCAAGAGTACACATATGTACCAACGAACAACACTACCTCCCCACTATGTTAACTCAATTTGCAATGCAATGTGTGTGAAACTTATGTATAATAACTATAGCTTGCCACTTTTATCAGAAATGTGGACTTATGCAATATTGCAGCATTTATTTCAATGCTTTTGTCTTCTTTTACAAATAAAGCGGGTTACGGTCTAAAATAAAAAAAATCTCTAAAATGTAATCACACAACCAGTGAACAGTGACGGTACAAGTCTGATTTACTTTCTGTCAGTGAAATTAAAGCTTAAAAGATTAGGCCTCATGCAAGATAGCCTTATGGAAGCACTAAACAGCGAACAAAATAAATAAATAAATCGTAATCTCTCCAATAAACAATTCTAGAGCAATATTCATTTCATTTTTTTCCTGAAACTCATGTAAGCAGTGCTAAATGATACATGAAATTATATCAAAATATGGTGAACAGAATTAATTATTTTTCTGATTTAATATCCAATACTTTAAGATGTATTATTATTAATATTATTTATGATTGTATTGATTTTCATCAAGAAGTTAGTTGAAAATGTTATCTCCTGTTTCTTGTTTTGAACCCCCTCCAAGATCTAGAAAGGTGACACACGCTGTACTAATTTCCCCTTTATAACACATTTATGACATAACAAAAGAGATCTGAAAACTGGCAAGCATGATTGATCATCAAATTTCGAAACTACCAAACTAGTAATGTAGAGAGCCTTGCATGTTCAGCAGCTTTCTCTTCCCAGCAATGTCCGACGGGGGGGGGGGGGGGGCCTCATTCTTGAGACACATGTCAATGTATTGTGGCACATGGGAGTAACTCCTTAAAAGCTGATTCTAGAAGCTAGAGCCAAATAGCAGTCTTTTTTCTGTATAAGACAGCATTAAACTGTTACGAGGGTGTCACATCACCCTGGAAGACCTGGAGTTAGACGATGAAGTCAGGTATTGAATTGCAGGTCTTCTTTAGAGATAGCGTGCCTTGTATCCCATATTAAATGGATTTAGTTTCCTCTGGAACTACATGAGGTTAACAACCCTTCTATGCTGGTCAAAAACATGCAGCTCCATTTCAGCTGCTTCTGACCTGGTCATTACCTCTTCTTATAAAAACTGGTCAGACCTTCATGTCCCTGCTAGTGAAAGATTTGTTTTCCTGTGCTGTGTGCTAAAGCTAAGTGGTGGGAATAGAGTTGTTGTAGTAATGTTCTGTGGTTTGTGATAGTACGTGTGTGTTTATTTCCTGGTCGCTGTTCCCATTTAGTTTATTCCTCCCTGTCTCTATCCTCCTCCCTATTCTTGATTAGGCTAGTTTCACATTTGCGTTTAAAAACGCAGCATTTTAAACGCAAACGCAGGTGGTGAAAAAAACGCATGTAAACGCGTGCAAACGCTGCGTTTTTTAGATGCATGAGTTTTCATATGCGGTAAAAAAAACACGGCATTTTGATGTGTTTACATGCGTTTTTTCCTGCGTTTGCGTTTTTGAAACGCATGATGAGAAGTGTGTGACAGCTGCCAATCATCAAAATCAACTAGAAAACCCACTATAAATAGAAATAGCTAGGGTTAGGGTTTGGATCCCTAGGGTTAGGGTTAGCGTTAGGATCCCTTTATCACCTTGATGGTGGGGGTTAGGGTTTGGATCCCTAGGGTTAGGGTTAGGATCCCTTTATCACCTTGATGGTGGGGGGTTAGGGTTAGGGTTAGGATCCCTTTATCACCTTGATGGTGGGGGGTTAGGGTTAGAGTTTGGATCACTTTATCACCTTGATGGTGGGGGGTGGCTTATCAGTGTGTAGACTTGTTTTTTTCTATGGAAACGCATGCGTTTAAAAACGCAACCAAACCCATGTGCTTAAAAAAGCATGCGTTTACATAGACAGCAATACTTTTTTTGCCGCAAAAAAACGCATGCGTCTTTTTGCGGCAAAAAAACGCCTCTAGAAATTACTACATGTTGCATTTCTGCAACAAAACGCAAGCATAGAAACGACGCATGCGCCGTCAAACGCGGCAAAATGCATATAAAAAAAGCATGCGTTTTTAATGTTAAATATAGGAAAAAAACGCATGCTTTTTTTGCGCTAAAACGCAGCACCAAAAAACGCAAATGTGAAACCAGCCTTAGTGCTTTTGTATGATAAATGTTTTCTGTTATCCCTGTTTTGTCTTTGCGTCTTATTTACCTTACATTTCAGTCACATTCCTCATGGGGTGGGGGAGGGGACAGATCAGGGTATAACAGTAGCATAGTAAGGTCGGAGATTCTGGCCTCTCTACCTTCAAGAGTACCCCCGGGACAGGGATAGCTAGGGTCTCATTTCCAGGAACAATTTGAGGCCCCCCTACCATACCTTAGACCGTCACGCCGTGACATAAACATTACACACTACCTATCACCAGTCTGGGGTTACCCTTCTTATTTAAAGCACCACTCCAGTGTTTTTTTTTAAATTTCAGAGTTAGAGTGATGTCACTAATATAAGTTTCCTGCCCCAAAATTATATTCACCAGCCACCGTCTTTATCTATTATTGGGGCCGCTGCAGACGCTGCGGTTTGTGGATTCTCTCCAGTATTTGCTGGTCGATCCATAGGTCTCTTCTCAATCTAAGTCTATAAGAGCCCGAACGAGGCAAAAATAGACTTACATTGACAGCTTGTGACCATTACCTTTGACTTCCGGTCAGTCAAACGTTGCGGTCATAACATGGTGCCTTGGGAATGGAGAGGCACTGGGAACAGCTGAAGACAGTGGCGGGTAAGTATATTACTAGGGGCAGACAATTTACATTAGATGCACCTCTCCAGCACTGAAATAAATAAAAAAACACTGGCATGATGCTTTAAGAAATCAGTGGATAGCCACAAGCAATAAATAACATTCATAAAAAAAAAATCCCAGAAGTATCCCTAAAGAACCAAGAGCAAAAATTGTCTCAGAACTTTTGGCTTGTGAGATCCCAACATGCAGAGCAGGATCCAACAACTCTCTGTGGCTCCCCTCACTGGAGATGAGTGAGATTTTGCAGCTCTGCTGCATCATGTAGACAGCAGATCGATAACATCTACAATGTGTTACGGCATGTTACTATAATGTGTTACTGGTTTTGCTGTATACATAATGCAGTAGCGCTGTTTTAGTTAAAGCGGAAAATCTGGTGATAACTTATGAGTAAGGGGGAAGCAGAATAGTACCTACTTTTTGCTAGAAAGTCATATCTTTTAGGTTGGAGTCACCTGTCTGTAGATGTTCTGACAACTAGGAAGTGAGTACAGCAGTCTCATCAGGTCTAAGAGATATATTTAATAATGTGTACAGTTTGTATTGTAATATCAGGAGATGGATTTACTTTACCTATTGCTCATGGCTGTACAATTAATATCTAATTTTTACAAATGAGAGATTTCAAACCATTTTGAGTGCCTAATAAAATGTTATGCCGAGTTCACACACAATGTAAAAACTTAACAAAAGAACAGAATCTGCTGCAGATTTTTTATCGGGTTATTAAACCCCACTGACATACATTGTATTTGAGTTTGATGCTGTATTTTGTGTTATTTTTGCAGCCATAATTTTGCGACAAAAAAGTTGTAGCGTACATTGCAGCTTAATCGTATGCCAGCTCACGGCACATGGGCAACCCAAGGTTGAGCCAAATTTATTAGGAGCCATGCTAATAAATGTGGTGCACTTTTCTCCAGCAGACTAGAGGTTCGCGACTGGCAAATTAAACACCAGTCCTGATAAATTTCCCCGAGTGTAACCATTGCTCACAGCACTAATATACCCAATGAAGAAATTTAACAGATTTGTACTTTAATCACTTGCTAATGGGTGGATATTAAATAATCAACTAGTAAATCTTATAATCCAGGTTCACGAATAAAAGGAAATGCTTGGTATTGTGATTATAAGTAAAAAGAGACTAAATGATCTTCCTTTACATAGAATAACAGAAAAGGTCAAACAATACTGTATATAGGTCAGAAAAGAAGCAGATTTATGATAGAAACGCATCACAGCTTTCAAAGACTTTGGGGCTTAGATGTAAAAGATGAAAATGGCATAGAAAGCAATTGGAGAATAAAGGAGATAAAAAGACCGAGCATAGAACAGAAGCACAACAATGAAGGACAAACATGAAAGTCAAAACCCATTCAGCCTGTTTCGAAGTAAATGACACTTATTGATGGGTGGAAGTTATAAAGAAACAAAAAGTAATCCAAGTTTATCTTCAGAAACGGAAGAATATTATACATTGTATATTACCATTGAATGCATTGCTTCAAAACTTTACATTGAAGGGGTATTCCAGGCACACAGATTATTAAAACATTGGAAAGCCTGTGAGAAATGAAGAAACTTCATAATATACTTGATGCTAAGCTTCTGCTCTGTTTCTGAGCTGTCGTGTGGCCACCAGCTCCTTACTTTTCTACTACAGTACATTCAAAGCACAGAGCACAGAGATCTCCTGTCTGTGCTTTGAGGAACCTTACCCAGTCAGTAAAGCCCTGCATGCAGGGCACGGGGCTCAGCGCCAGCAGCTCTCAGAGGAGTATGATCCTGTGATGTCATGGGGGCCTGTGATCATTGGTAAGTTTCACAGAGAGGGAGAATAGTCCCCACAAGGGCAGTACAGGCTCCACAGAGAAGACTAGTAAGCTGATCAACTAGAGACTTTAGCCAGAAGGGATCCGAACCACAAAGTATTCCAATTTGTGAGGGCCTGCAAATTTGAGGAAATAAGTTGATCCTCTGTAGATCAATTCGCTCATCTCCAGTATTAATGTATTTTATATACCGGTTTTAAAAAAATAATATGAAAAAATGTAAAGTACAATATAATGTAATGAGTAGTGTTGAGCCACCTCCCTAGTGTTTGGGTTCGGTTCGTCGAACTGGGACGTGTTCGACGAATGTTCGTCGAACGTTCGATGAACACCGTTGAACCCCACTGAAACCAATGGCAGGCAAACACAAACACATGGAAAACACATAGAAAACACCTTAAAAGGTGTCCAAAAGCTGACAAACTGCTCAGAAGACACAACAAACACAAGGAAAAGTCACAACTACATATAGTCATGAGAAAAGAAAAGAGGTGGAGGAGTAAATGGAGGAAGAGACACAGATATAGGCATGTCATGTCCTTCTAAAAACAAGAAAGGCTTGAAAATCTAAACTCACTCTACTAACACCCAGACATCTTGACAAAAAAAATAAAAAAATAAATATCTTTAGGTACAATGGCGGCGGGTCCATTCAGAACACTTTCCTTAGAAGACGTAGTGGTACCCCCGTTGGGAGTTGTGCCAAAAAATGAACCCAATACATTCAGACTAATCCACCATTTGTCATATCCAAGGAGCAGGTCAGTAAACGACAACATCGACGCGGAACCAAGTACAGTACTATGTACTGTACCTCCTTTGACATGGCAATCAAGTGGGTCAAGAAGTTGGTAAGGGGCACCCTAATGGCCAAAACAGACATTGAGGGGGCGTTCCGGTTACCACCTGTGCCTCTGAATAGTGTACTCCCATTGGGCTGCTTCTGTGAAGGAGCATACTACATAAATCGCTGTTTGCCCATGGGGTGCTCCATATCCTGCTCACTATTTGAGGTGTTTAGTTGCTTCCTCGAATGTGTCATCATGGACGTTTGTAAGGCGGCACATATTATCCATTACCTCAACGACTTCTTATGCCCGGGCCCAAAAGATTCGCCACAGTGTGAAAACACGCGGTGGTCCACCTGTGTGAAGGAGAGAGCTGGAGGGAGAGAGGACACCCCAGAGCCGAGGGGTTAGATTGAGAAAGAAAGAAGGCGGTGTAGCTTGCTTCATGGGTGGGGTACGCTGCTGAGTAGCAGAAATTGCTACTAGGCCCAAAAGGATTTCCTGGGCCAGATGCCGTTAAAAAATAGTACTTAGGTAAACAGGCGGTGTAGCTTGCTTCACGGGTGAAGTACGCTGCTGAGTAGCACCAAATTCTACTAGGCCCAAAAGGATTTCCTGGGCTAGATGCCGTTACAAAATAGTAGTTAGGTAAACAGGCAATGTAGCTTGCTTCATGCGTGGGGTACGCTGCTGAGTAGCAATAAATTCTACTAGGCCCAAAAGGATTTCCTGGGCTAGATGCCGTTACAAAATAGTAGTTAGGTAAACAGGCAATGTAGCTTGCTTCATGCGTGGGGTACGCTGCTGAGTAGCACTAAATTCTACTAGGCCCAATAGGATTTCCTGCACTAGATGCCATTACAAAATAGTAGTTAGGTAAACAGGCGGTGTAGCTTGCTTCATGGGTGGGGTACGCTGCTGAGTAGCACTAAATTCTAGTAGGCCCAAAAGGATTTCCTGGGCCAGATGCTGTTAAAAATAGTACTTAGGTAAACAGGCGGTGGGTGGCTGGGCTACTCTGCTGACTAGCAGACACT
Source organism: Ranitomeya imitator (assembly GCF_032444005.1). Taxonomy (NCBI): domain Eukaryota; kingdom Metazoa; phylum Chordata; class Amphibia; order Anura; family Dendrobatidae; genus Ranitomeya; species Ranitomeya imitator. The sequence goes on from NC_091286.1 coordinate 96,245,061, forward strand.
GCTCCTAGGCCCAAAACTATTAACTGGATTAGATTCAGTAAAAATAAAGATACACAGGCGGTACAGTTAGTTTCACAGGCGGGCTACTCAGATGACTATCAGACAATGCTACCAGCCCAAAAGGATTTGCTGAGCTAGATTACACCAAATGCTGTGACAAACACTTGCTCAGCACTGGCACAGACCTGCCTGGCAAAAAGTGCTAGTAACTGCTGTAACCTACCCTGAAAAGGGCTGATATTACAACTAGTCCTGACTCCTCCCGACTCCCTAAACCTATTTCTCTGAAAATTCGCTCCAAAAAAACACTCTTAGACAGTATAGCGCCCACAGCAGCAGCGGTGCCGACTAACACTAAGGCTGGGTTCACATTGCATTAGTGGGTGTCCGCTAACGGAATCCATTACATGGCGCCATTGGCGCAATTAACGATATGTAACGAATCCGTTAGCGCACCCATTGACCGCGATGTAACCAACGCATCGCTAACGTATGCCTTTTTTGGCATGCGTCAGCGATGTCCCATTATTTTCGGACAGACCTCGAACGCTGCTTGCATCGGGCATCTGCGCTAACGGGATAGCTAAATGCAATACCTTTTTGGACATTGCGTTAGCGCATTCTGTTAGCGTATGCGCTAAATGGATTGCACTAACGCAATGTGAACCTAGGCTAAGCTGCAGCAGTGAGGAAATGGTGGCGACGGGGCAAATGGCTGGTTCTTATAGGGCAAGGACATGTGACATACACAGCCAATGACACATGCCCTTGCTTGTGTGCATCATATGCACATTGCTGTGTGTGTGCACTGCTGATAGGCTGAGAGACTGCACCGCCCCACTGTAAATGCGGGAAAGAAAAAAAAATGGAGATCGGCATTATTTCAGCACAGATCTATCCCCCACCCACTATACAGTGAAACAGTCTTTTAACAATGATAAACAGTTTTAATGTGCAAATCAAGCGAGGCTTTTGGTGAACGAACAGTTATCAAACAGAAACTCGAACAGCCGAATTTTAAGCAAATTGTTCCGAGTTCGTCGAATGACTCGAACACCACCCAAAACAGCTCGAATTTGAAATTGGCGAACAGTTCGACTCGAACACCGCTCATCTCTAGTAATGAGGTCTTACCTGTCCTGCAAACAGGCCACAGACTCCAATTATACATAGTATGTTGAATACAGCCGAACCAACGATGGTTCCAACTCCCACATCTCCCTTTGTGATGAACACTCCTGTAAGAAGGATTCTTTATTAACTGGAAGTCCAACAAATCTTTGTGATAGTGTCAAAGATGAAACAATAAAGAAGCACTCCTTCTCCCATAAAAATTTGTATCCACTTAAATGGATCCTGTCAACAGGATTGTGCTCAGTAACCCACACACGGTGTCAGATCTGCACCCATAGGCTGCCGTCACACTAGCAGTATTTGGTCAGTATTTTACATCAGTATTTGTAGCCAAAACCAGGAGTGAGAGATAAATACAGAAGTGGTGCATATGTTTATATTATACTTTTCCTCTGATTGTTCCACTCCTGGTATTGGCTTACAAATACTGATGTAAAATACTGACCAAATACTGAATGTGTGACGGCAGCCTAATACTGATTAAAATGACTCCTTGGTTGATGAAATCCGTCTTGTGGTTGTTGTTTAATCTTTATTTTCAGTTTTGAGTTAATGATCTGCCTGTGTGTGTGTGTGGGGATCTTCATGTGATGCTCTGCTTAGGTATTCATCAGTATGGCTTCTGACAGGTCACTGATCCCTCACTGACCTGCCCCCTAGATTACATAATAAATATTATATACGTATATATCTTGAAAAAATAAATCCCCTTCTGCAGGCAGGCGCCATTGGTGGAGCCTGTGCTGCAGCATGCTCGCATATATAATGTCAATGTAATCATTTTCATTCATGCTATTCATAAATTCCTAGAAAAAAAAAAAAAAATCAGTTTGAAAATGGCGCTGGCTGCTCCTGCGCAGTAGCAGCTATTGGCGATCCGATAGTTGCTACTGTGCCGGCGCCAGCAGTGCCATCTTGGAGGACTAATTTTTTTGTTTTCTCTAGTAAGATGGCGCCACCAGTGCCTGTGCAGTGGCAGCTAACGGTGATCGCCGATCGCTGCTACTACGCAAGCACCAGCAGTGCCATCTTGGAGGAGGATTTTTTTTCTCTAGCAAGATGGCGTTGGCGGCACCTGCACAGTAGCAGCTATCGGATCGCCAATAGCTGCTACTGCGCAGGCGCTGCTGGCGCCATCTCAGTGGAGGCAATTTTTTTTCTCTAGCAAGATGGCTTATTTTTTAAGAGGGTACTTGGGGGATTATAACTTTATTAGGGGCATACAGGGCATTATTAATTTTAAATAAGGCACTGGTGGTTTTATTACTTTTTAAGGGGGTACTCATGGAATTACTGGACACAAGAAATTTTATAAGCGAGCTTAGCCCATTATCACGTTATAAGTAAGCACTTGGGGCATTATTATTTTATAAAGGGGCATTTGAAGTATTATTACTTTACAAGAGGGTACTCGGGGAATTATTACTTTCAGAGTCACACAGAGGCTTCTATGATTTTTTTGCACAGACAGTGGCTCGCAAACATCTTTCAGAGCTGAATATGGCTCTCAAAGTAAGAAATATTGGGGACCCCTATCTTAACATATGCAAGGCATATCATTGGTTTAATTAGCATCTTTTATAGACTGCTTGTTGGTTAGATCACTGTACCGTTGTGTCCGATCTCCTTTTTTATGACCATCCTAGATAGAAAAAGCCATTAACAGCAATCTAAAAAATATGCTTTACTCTCCATTGAACAAGTCTTCATCGAATCATATTCCCAAGGAGGTTCCCAGACAAAGGACAAATCTCTTATACAATAGAAGTTCCAAAAGGCAAAATGTGTTTATTTTCTATTGTGTGTATAATGATATTTTGGAACATTTCTGCACGCTCTCATTCAGCTGGGCCCATCTCTTCAGAATAGATTTTATGGGACCGAATGAAAAGAATTCTTTCCAATTAGACAGTGAATGGAATGAACTGACATTGTGGTTTTGTGGTCTCTGAATTGTTTTATGGCTTGAATGAACTTACAGTGTCTAATATATGTCTGACAAAGCCTACCACAAGTATGTGTAAAGAATTAAATCCACGATCATAAATCAGCTGGAATAGGTGCAATTTATGGTGGGTTGTATCCTAGATGAGTTTCAAGCTATGAAAAGACACTGGTGGCCATTTATGAGCAAGCAGAGCTCTAGACATGGAAACCTCTGTTATGTACCTGTCCAATCTCTATATTCCTATGTCTGGTGAATCGCCAACGCCATGAAGCAATCTTCAGGATAGATCCATTTTACTGCTGGATCCTGTGATATCTATATCTGCACAATATGTATATATCTTACAGTATATATTACTAAAGATGTTCATTGACTTCCATGGGAGAACTAACTAGGTAGGATCTGTGATCAGTGCTGAGGTCATTGTGCATTATGAATGGTGAATCTTGCGTTCTATACATCTATACATACTGTATACAAATATATATGTGCATAGATAACACAGGATACATAACACCTGTTCCACCATTATGTGTATACAGTGTGTGTGTGTGTATATATATATATATATATATATATATGCAGTATATATATATGTATACACATATATATACATATATATATATATATAGAGAGAGAGAGAGAGAGATACGAAGGAAATGTGTGCCACTGTAGGTAACATAGGATTCACCAGACCTCACAGAGACCTCTGCACAGATCACAGAGCATGCCTAGAAAACTCTCCCATAGAAGTGGATGATCATCTCCAGTTTATTGTTTATTATGGTTTGTGCATCAAAGTATACCTCTATATGTTGCCAAGTGCAGCTGAAGCAGGATGGCTGCCTCACAATTATATACACAAATAGCATAAAAAATAGTTGATATGTAATGCAGTTGGCATATATCACCTGCCTTATATTTTAATAAGTCTATATGAGGATATAGCTTCATCCAGAAAAAAAGTCAATTTTAATCTCAATTGTCATCTGGATGGCATACATTTTTATACAGCAGCAGTTATTAAATTTTACAGACTCAAATAGTGTCCTATGCTAAGAATGCAACATATCTGTTGTGCATCCATAGACTTTAATAGGTGAGGCTCTTTTAAAATGTGGAAAAAACTGGTGCATGCGGTGATTTTTTTTCATTCAAACATTTGGTGCGTGAAAAAAATGCACATCTGATTAGCCCAATTGAATAAGATTGGTCCGTGTGCTGTCAGTCTTTTCCTGAACAGTCCTCAGACCGATAATAAGGTGGTGTGAACTTGGCCTTATTGTGGTCAGCCAGTGATAAAAATTAAAAGGGTTGTTCAGGCTTGTGACGCAAGCCTGAGGTCAATCTAGTTGACTGCAGACTTGTGAATCCTCAGGATTTGCTGTATGGTCATATGACCGCAAGTATGCGGTCTACATCCTTCTGGTCACATTCCAACTAGATGTGTCTGGCCTTGCTCAATTCAATAGGATTGAGCAAGGCCAAACACGTCTAGTCTGCATGTGACCGCATGTCTGCAAATAACATACTTGTGGTCACATGTCTTCTTGCTCCTGGTGCCCGCACCAGAAAATCCTGGACAACCCCTTTAAATAACTGCTGAAAAGTGAACTTTGCAGAACTGGAAATGTCAGCCTATAATTATTTTAAATGGACATTGTGAAAACTGTAACATTTTAGGCTTTTTAATATAAACACTAAATTAGAAAAAAACACTAAAAGTTCTGAACAAATCTGATAACATTAAAATTTTTTTTTTAAACAATAGGTCATTTTATTGGAACATATATTTTTTTTAAATTAGGGGTTTAAGCATACCTATCACGGATGTAAACAGCTCTGGAGCGGAGCTGCCAGCCGCCATGAATGTAGCGCCAGCCACATCTTCACTGAGTTGCAATCTCTGTAGAGAGAAGGAGACATGAAATCTGTAACCGAGAAGCTTCAATCTATAAGACACTGTAATTATTAGTGTATATGAGTACAATACAATCACTATACATTTTATTGCTCATTTTTCCATAACCATCTTTTTTCCCTGATACTCAAACTGATGTATTGCCCTTCTCCAACTTGAAAATCTATATATATAAGAGGCATTGTGATTACTCGCTAATCCCGCCCCCTGCACAGTAGCTCCACCCCACCCCATTACCACACATAATCCCGTCCCCCCACATTACCACACGAGGCTCCATCTCCACACATTACCACACGAGGCTCCGTCCCCACACATTACCACACGAGGCTCCGTCCTCACACATTACCACACAAGGCTCCGTCCACACACATTACCACACGATGCTCCGTCCTCACACATTACCACACGAGGCTCCATCCCCACACATTACCACACGAGGCTCCATCCCCACACATTACCACACGAGGCTCTGTCCCCCACATTGCCACACAAGGCTCCGCCCCCCCACATTACCACACGCAGCACTTCCTTTCTATGTAATTCAACCACTTCAGCCAAGGTAAACGTACATTTAATTGCATAATCACCAGCAGCATTAATTAGATATCAATGAGCGTGCTGAGCGTGCTGAGCGTTAGCTGGCTGGAAACAGCTAGTTATACATATTTATAGTAAAGGACAAATTATAGAAATGCGATGCACATCGGAATAAGGTCATTTTTTACATACATTAATTCAATTTCACTTCAATGTTTAACCAACCCACAGGCTAATATTTCATGTTGTATTTTTTTGATGCTCCATCTTGATTATACAGATGTAAAGCTCATTTTAGTTTGTGTTTAAGGCATCTATCCTCTGCATGAATTGCCCAGAAACCAACATTGTAAAAAAATATATATGTTAGACATTGTACATTTGTAAAGGTGACTGTTGGGAACCACAAAAAAAAAATAGTAACAACATACAGTTGAAACCAGAAGTTTTCTTACACTATATGAAAAGACAAATATGCATGTTTTTCTCAATATCTGACATGAAATCAGAATAATCCTCTCCTGTTTTAGTTCAATTAGGATTACCATAATTAGTAATATTTGCCAAACGCCAGAATAATGATAAAGAGAGAGAGAGAGAATGTTTTAAGGCATTTTTATTACTTACTGCAAAGTCAAAAGTTCACATGCATTTCATAAGGATTTGGTACCATTGCCCTTAAACTGAATGACTTGGGTCACATGTTTTGGACATCCTTCCAGAAGCTTCTCACAATAGTTGGTCGGAATTTGGACCCATTCCTCCTGACAAAACTAGTGTAACTGAACCAGGTTTGTAGGTCACCTTGCTAGCACCTGCCTTTTCAGCTTTGCCCATAAATTTTCAATAGGAGATCAGGGCTTTGTGATGGCGACTCCAAAACATTGACTTTGTTATCTTTAATGCTTCAGGTCATTATCCATTTGGAAGACCTAGTTCAACCCAAGCTTTAACTTCCTGGCTGCTGTCTTGAGATGTTGCCTCAGTATTGCCACATAATAGTCCCTGCTGCAGCAAAACAACCCCACAACATGATGCTGCCACCTCCGTGTTTCGCAGTTGGGATGGTGTGCATAGGCTTCCAAGCTTCTCCCTTTTTCCTGCAAACGTAACAATGGTCATTATGCCCCAAAAGTTCAATTTTAGGTTCATCAGACCATAGGACATGTCTCCAAAATTAAGGTCTTTGTTCCTGTGTGCATTTGTAAACATTAGTCTGGCTTTTCTTTGCTTCTTTTGGAGTAATGTCTTCTTCCTGGCAGAGTGGCCTTACAGCCCATGTTGATCCAGTACTCGTTTCACTGTGGATATTGGCACAGTCTTACCAGCTTCTGCCATCATCTTCACAAGGTCTTTTACTTTTGTCCTTGGGTTGATATGCACATGTTGGACCAAAGCACATTCATCTCTGGGACACAGAAGTCATCTCCTTCCTGAGCAGTATGATGTAGACATTCCCATCTTGTTTGTACTTGCATATAATTGTTTGTACAGATGAACGAGGCACCTTCAGGTATCTTGAAATTGTACCCAAGGATGAGTCTGATTTGTGCAAGTCCACAATTCTCTTTCTGATATCTTGGCTGATTTATTGAGACTTTCCCATGATGCTACACAAAGAAGCAGTGTGTTTCAGGTGTGCATTAAAATACATCCACAGGTGTTTCTCTATTTAACTCAGATGTTGCAAAAAAAACTATCAGAAGCTTCCAAACACATGACATCATCATATGGGCAGTCCAGAATTGTTAAAGGCATAGTAATCTTGACCCCCATTGAGGAAGCATTATGCGAAACGGCGCTGTCGGGGTGAGAGGACGTGGCATTTGGAACCCTTGAACTTAGCACTTTTAGAGGTATTTTATCACCTTTTACCTTCATCATTTAAACAATTGTACACCAACATGACCATAGCAAAACTATTATCACAAGATATACATGGGCCCTTTCAAGTCATGTGGTTTTTCCATGAATTTGTTTAATTAATGGTATCCACTTTATACCTTGTTCAATTTAATATGAATATTTATGGTTTGCACTAGGCACTTTATGGATTATACATTTATAAATTGATATGAGTATATTTTTTGTATACATACATACCACTTTTTGGTTGAAGGTTGCTATTTCTCTTTTGAGTATTTTATCAGCATGCCCTACTCTTTACATTTTGGTGGTTCCATGCTTTTGGCCTGATTCAATTTCTGTTGCTTGATTCATGCATTTCATTTTTCATTTTTTGTTTAAAATGTAATAAAGATTTATTTTTAAACTTTATATTTTTGCGATTCATTGTCTTTCCTCAAATTGGTCATTGAGGATGTGTATAGTAAGCTATAGTAATCTTAATGTAGGTAAACTTTTGACTTTACAGTAAGTAATAAAAATACCTTAAACATTCTCTATCTCATTATTCTGGCATTTGGCAAATATTAATAATTACAGTATGATAATCTTAATTGACCTAAAACGGGAAAGGTATATTCTGATTTCATGTCAGATATTGAGAAAAACATGCATGTGTCTTTTTATATAGTGTATGTTGAAACTTCTGGTTTCAACTGTATATGACCTTGTTCAGCTTATAATGAAGGCGGGAGAGTAGACCCTTCTCAGCATTGGATTGTGATCTAATGCTCTCTGTTTTTATATACATTCTCCATTGTCTTCAGATCTACCATAGTTCTTCAGCCTTTGCATGTCAATTCAAACACTGATTTCTCAGTAACAGAGGAATGGGCCTTGTAAAGGTATTACTGTATTTGTCTTTGAAAGAGCTACATGCACATACAGGTCCTTCTCAAAAAATTAGCATATAGTGTTAAATTTCATTATTTACCATAATGTAATGATTACAATTAAACTTTCATATATTATAGATTCATTATCCACCAACTGAAATTTGTCAGGTCTTTTATTGTTTTAATACTGATGATTTTGGCATACAACTCCTGATAACCCAAAAAACCTGTCTCAATAAATTAGCATATTTCACCCATCCAATCAAATAAAAGTGTTTTTTAATAACAAACAAAAAAACCAACAAATAATAATGTTCAGTTATGCACTCAATACTTGGTCGGGAATCCTTTGGCAGAAATGACTGCTTCAATGCGGCGTGGCATGGAGGCAATCAGCCTGTGACACTGCTGAGATGTTATGGAGGCCCAGGATGCTTCAATAGCGGCCTTAAGCTCATCCAGAGTGTTGGGTCTTGCGTCTCTCAACTTTCTCTTCACAATATCCCACAGATTCTCTATGGGGTTCAGGTCAGGAGAGTTGGCAGGCCAATTGAGCACAGTAATACCATGGTCAGTAAACCATTTACCAGTGGTTTTGGCACTGTGAGCAGGTGCCAGGTCGTGCTGAAAAATGAAATCTTCATCTCCATAAAGCATTTCAGCCGATGGAAGCATGAAGTGCTCCAAAATCTCCTGATAGCTAGCTGCATTGACCCTGCCCTTGATGAAACACAGTGGACCAACACCAGCAGCTGACATGGCACCCCACACCATCACTAACTGTGGGTACTTGACACTGGACTTCAGGCATTTTGGCATTTCCTTCTCCCCAGTCTTCCTCCAGACTCTGGCACCTTGATTTCCGAATGACATGCAAAATTTGCTTTCATCAGAAAAAAGTACTTGGGACCACTTAGCAACAGTCCAGTGCTGCTTCTCTGTAGCTCAAAAGTGGCTTTACCTGGGGAATGCGGCACCTGTAGCCCATTTCCTGCACACGCCTGTGCACGGTGGCTCTGGATGTTTCCACACCAGACTCAGTCCACTGCTTCCTCAGGTTCCCCAAGGTCTGGAATCGGTCCTTCTCCACAATCTTCCTCAGGGTCCGGTCTCCTCTTCTCGTTGTACAGTGTTTTCTGCCACATTGTTTCCTTCCAACAGACTTACCATTGAGGTGCCTTGATACAGCACTCTGGGAACAGCCTATTTGTTGAGAAATTTCTTTCTGGGTCTTACCCTCTTGCTTGAGGGTGTCAATGATGGCCTTCTTGACATCTGTCAGGTCGCTAGTCTTACCCATGATGGGGGTTTTGAGTAATGAACCAGGCAGGGAGTTTATAAAAGCCTCAGGTATCTTTTGCATGTGTTTAGAGTTAATTAGTTGATTCAGAAGATTAGGGTAATAGGTCGTTTAGAGAACCTTTTCTTGATATGCTAATTTATTGAGACAGGTTTTTTGGGTTATCAGGAGTTGTATGCCAAAATCATCAGTATTAAAACAATAAAAGACCTGACAAATTTCAGTTGGTGGATAATTAATCTATAATATATGAAAGTTTAATTGTAATCATTACATTATGGTAAATAATGAAATTTAACACTATATGCTAATTTTTTGAGAAGGACCTGTATACCGTATATACTCGAGTATAAGCCGAGATTTTCAGCCCATTTTTTTAGGCTGAAAGTGCCCCTCTGAGCTTATACTCCAGTCATTCCCAAGAGGTCGGCGAGGAAGGGGGAGCGGTGGCTGTCACATCATACTCATCTGCTCCTGGCGTGGTCCCTGCCAGCATCTCCGATGTGATGGTCTCCGGGTGCCGGCAGCTCTTCTTGTGTTCAGCGGTCACATGGTACTGCTCATTAAAGTAATGAATATGGACGCAACTCCACTCTCATGGGGTGGAGCGCATAGTCATTACTTTAATGAGCGGCACCAGTGACCACTGAACACAGGAACAAGCTGCCAGCCCGGGACGACAGATAAGCAGGGACTGCGCCGAGAGGGTGAGTATAACGGGGGAGGGGGAGCATTGCGATATTTACCTGTCCCCGTTCCACCGCCGGGCTCCATCTTCCATGTCCTCTGGCTGTGACGTACAGGTCAGAGGGCGCAATGACGTGGTTAGTGCGCGCCCTCTGCCTGAACAGTCAGAGAGCCGGAAGACAGAGTGGCGCACGCGGTGGAATGGGGACAGGTGAATATCGCAAGTGTCGGGGGCCTAAGTGACGAGAGGTGAGTATGCCATTTTTTTTCCATCGCAGCAGCAGCAGCATATGGGGCATAATCTATGGAGCACCTTATGGGGCCATAAACCTTTATTGAGCAGCATATGGGGCATAATCTATGGAGCATCTTATGGGGCTATCAACCTTTGTGCTGCATTATATGGGGCATAATCTATGGAGCATCTTATGGGGCCATCAACCTTTGTGCAGCATTATATGGGGCATAATATTCTATGGCGCATCTTAAGGGGCCATCATTAACTTTTTGTGTAGCATTATATGGGGCATATTTTAATATGGAGCATCTTATGGGGCCCATCATAAACTGTATGGAGCATTATATGGGGCGTATTTTGTATGGAGCATCTTATGGGGCCCATCATGAACTGTATGGAGCATTATATGGGGCTCCTGATTCAATATGGATATTCAAAAACACTTAACCTACTGATGTCTCAATCAATTTTACTTTTATTGGTATCTATTCTTATTTTTAAAATTTACCAGTAGCTGCTGCATTTCCCACCCTAGGCTTATACTCGAATCAATAAGTTTTCCCTGTTTTTTGTGGCAAAATTAGGGGTCTCAGCTTATATTCAGGTCATCTTATACTCGAGTATATACGGTAAATAGTTTGGGGGGTGAAATCCTGCTGACAGATTACCTTTAGAAGCTGAATAAATAGAAAATACGTGTGATTGTGTTCCACAATAGCAAAGTGATCTGCATGCGTAAGCGACTTCTTTGGCATTGCTTGGTTAAGGTTGGGGCTACAGATCAATATTAGTGAAAATACAGCTCGCATAACTAAAAATTGCTCTATGTCCCTTGTACATCATAGTGTTATGCAGGTGAATAGGGTTGCTTTGCGACCCACAAGGTACTGCGACGAGTGCTATATTATTCTGTGATAAAGCAGCAGCATAGTGCAATTGTTGTGCTGCAGACAAAATCTCAGTGTAACCCCAGCCTTAAGTATAAGGTTGATGGGAGAAGCTGCAGTTCAGAAGTAACCAAACTGGCATCTTAATTTTCACTTTGGGATTAATGACTGTTGTGAACAAAACAAATTTTCCTTACAATCATTATACTATTTAATGTTAAATTATCCAGGACTATTTTTTTTGCAATGTGGCTAAGAATCTACAAGCAGGTAATTGCTAACTACCTGCTTGATGTGCCCGGTGCTAATCTCTGCTGGCACCGAGTGGTCACAGACTGCTCATACTGGTGATTCAGCAGCTTCCGCTGACATGTCAAAAGGGAAGCGGGTTCTCTTGCGCTCTGTTCTGTTGAGGAGATGTGACTGCCGACGTCATGCTGATTGACAGCTGGCTCCCAGCTGCCTAACTGCAAGAAACCAGCTGGCAAATAGAACAATACTGGAAATCACACCCTTTCACAGAGCAGACCAGAAGAAGAAGAGCTGCTCTGCTGCCATGGATCAGCTAAATCGCCGGCAGTACCGGTCAGTGGCCGCTCTGAACTTGCACCGAGTATAATAGGCTGCTTGTTAGCAACTATTGCATTTTTAGTTTTTAGACCCATAGTAAAAAAAAAAGAAAAAGTCCTGGACAATCTATTTAAATACATCTATTTAGAGATTTTATTACCCGCGAGAATGTTAAATTGAAGATGGCGATTCTTTGGCCTCAATGGGTTGTTTTGAAGGCACAGACATCCATAACAGTGCTAACAACAGCAATGGTAACAGATGTAGACCCCCTCATAACAGTAATTATCAGAGGCTTCCATAACAGTGGCAACGGCAGGTCTCATTGACATTGACAGGCACAGACATCCATAATAGACCCTGACAGAAAGTAGCATACGACAACCCATCAAGCATGTGTCAACAGTTCTGATTTTGGTGAGTGACCACCCAAGCCCAACTGACTTCAGCTCAAATGAGAGGCTCACCAGAACTAATGGAAGACAACTTGGGAGATGTGGGAATTGTGGAAGGTTAATGAAAAGAGCCACATTCAGAGATGTGACACCGTGGACAGCCTGTGTAAATGACTGTGAGAATATTGCCAACAAAGAGTAGACAACTGAAGTTGAGTGCTATAGACAACACAAGAGGAAGAACATGAGATGGGTCCATCACTGAGCAAGAAATGCCAGCCCCATTAGTTCTCCATTACAGGAGTAGTCCAATCATAAAGGTTTATTCCCTTCTTCATCGATGGGAATTGTATAGTGCTTGAACAAAACACTTTTGCAATTTACTGTTTTGAAAAATTTTCAGCTGTTCTTGAGATATTAACAGCATTCTTTTGCCTAAAGCTTGATGCCTAGGAGACTTATCACGGAATATGTACAGTGCTTACATGTCCTTTTCTACTGAGCTTGTAAAGGCTGCTCAGAAGCTTTCTGGGATCACTTGATTATCTGCTATTTCCAGAAAGCTTCAGCACAGTTCTTACAAGCTACAAAGCAGCAGTGGTGGAACTCCTAGGCAAGGGCCTGTAAAATAAAACAGAAAAAAAGTGCTAATATCTTAAGAATAGCTGGAAATGTCTAATAATGTGTGAAGTGCAAGCACTACCTAACAAAACCCATGTGTGAAGAAGGGAATAACCCTTTTATTTCACACTTCATTTATAAAACGAATACCTTTATGTTTTCCACTATTCTCAATTTTTTAAAATGTAATTTGCCTTCTTTTAGGATAAATCTTAGGAGAAAAATAGACACACAGGAAATAAAAACAGAAAACAAAATTGATGTAGTAAGTCAATGAGTAGGCCTGGAACTATGGGGAGTAGCTGGAAATGAAACGTAGACAAAACTAAATGCCTGGATTAGAATAGAACTAGGAACCAGTCCTGGAAAATACACTCATTTGTGTTATATTTTTCCATGTACATGTATTTTAAGTCACATGGTGCTTTGGAAAGCAAGACTGAAAAGTTCCTAAGAATGAGCAGAGTAAAGATCACAACTTGCTGTTTGTACTTTCGGTCAGTGGTGCTCTATCTGGCACACTTCCACAATTCTAAATCGGGAAATCTGAGCCCTTCACAGGGATGTTTAGGAGCTTGGTATGTGAATTGCTATGCTTTCTAGCAGGAAACCTAATGGTAGACATTTAAAATATTATTTAACTGTTTGGGATCCATGCAAATAATTCTACCAGTGATCATGGAAGACTTGGATAGCACCAAGGACTATTGGATATGGCTAGAATAAAAGTAATTGGTGGATGGTGCCATGGTCAATGGTTAGAAGACTATCTGAAGGTGAAAGCTCTTTATATTACATTTCCTCATGTCAGTGTATTGTTGGTTGGCTTAGAAAACAGAGACCAATGACTAGACCGTCAACCACCATGGTTATGACTACATATTCCAAGTTTTCGAATGAATGACCTGTTTAGACCATGATTTCCGAGTGATCTTCTGAAATGCTGGTTGGTTACTATATTAGCAGCTTTTAATTATGATGTTTTGTTCTTGCTGATGACTTGAAGATTTAGTATTCTTAGTAGCTTTGAGTTGGCATAAATGAAATGTTTTCTCTTGGAACACATCCATTAACTCATACTTACTTCACAAATTTTCTCCAAAGAAGGGACAAAGAAGTCATCACAGACAATCGCCAGTGCATAGAACATGTACATCGCCTGTGGGAATGAGAAAAAGGCAGATATAAACTCAGACATAGTGGATGTGGTACGTAGTCTCTCTAAGTCTGCCAATGCTTACACAATTCATGTCATATATCATTTGTTGGTTGCCGAGAACAGATTGATCGTAAATCTATAAACAGTTACTAGAGGATGTAGATATCTTGCATTTTCTCACTCAGCATAGTGACACTGAAATGTTATTATCGTATTTGAGTATAATTAGCTGCCTAGTCTCAATGAATAAATTTATTGGCTAAAAATAAAGTGTTATTTCAAGTCATTTAGGTGAGATGCTAAATAACAATATTAATGAAAATTACACCTATGACATTTGGAAAGTTCAAGTTAAGGTTCCTTTCACATATTAAAAGGGTTTTAAAATTTCAAATTTATTATTTGATGTATAAGTTATAAAAGTAATAAAATAATCTCCTACATAGCCTTCCCAGGTCCAGCGCTGAGTCTCAGCTAATTGTGTACAGGCTGCAGTGGTAATGTCACATCAACAACACTGCCGCCAATCACTAGGCTCGGCAGTAGACGACTGGAGACACTGAGCCCAATGAACGGCTGAAGCGTTGCAGACGTGATATTACCACTGCAGCTGATGCACCTTCTCTAGAGCAGTGGCAGAGGCACAGAGCTGTCGCTGGAGAATTCTGAGTAGCAGCTGATTTTATTATTTTTAGCATGAAAAAAGTTTTGAGGCCTAAGAGAGGAAAAATCAAAAAAGTACTTGTAACTAAAAAAAAGTGTGAAATCCATTGCTTAAATGGGTAATCTAATTAGCAAGAGACACGTCATAGTTAAATACACCTTCTACAGCAATTATGTCAAACTCAAATACACAGAGGGCCAAAATGAAAAACTTGGCCAACAACGCGGGCTGACCTTGATATTTATTAAAACAATGTCTGCACTTCCTCATATCAAATATAACGATGAACCTTTTTATATGGAAACAAACTTAAAGATCTTGTCCCACAAACAAAGTACATTTTAATTAATAGATGATAGAATAAAATAAGTTACACAATTGGATGTGTTAAAAAAAATGTTCTTTTCCCAAGATAATCTTATACATGTGTCCCTGCCGTGTACTGTTTAATGGCTGTGCCTTACCATGCAGGGACATGGTCTGATCACACCACAGCTCCTGGGCCGGGGAGGAAACAAGAGTATACAGACAGGACAGCAGGGGATCACAGCTGATTTTTTTGGTGATGTAAAACAAGTTTTTTAACCAAACAGGGAAATGGTTTCCTTACAGAAACTAGCAGCAGCGAATCTATGTTGTAATGTCTTTACACTCTCTTTTGTGTTGTCCCTGCACAGTCATACACAACCATTACAATAAGGCCGGGGTCACACTTGCGAGTGAAATGCGAGAAACTCGCACGAGTCTCTCACCTCAATACCCAGCACTCGGGACCGGAGTGTTCAGCTGCATAGAAATACATGCAGTCGCACGCTCCGCTCCCAAGCGCCGCCGGCCGTGCCGGGTATTGAGGCGAGAGACTCATGCGAGTTTCTCGCATTGCACTCGCAATTGTGACCCCGGCCTTGGAAAGATTAAAGCCTGTAATGACCCCGTGCCACCTCACCAGTACCGAACCTGCTGAAACACCTCAACCTACCATCGCTTTCCCCATTATCCTGTAGACTGTAAGCCCACAAGGCAGGACCCTCTCCCCCTCTGTTTCAGCCTGTCAGTGTTAGTTTGTTCATTGCAATTTATATTTGTATTTTGTATGTATTTAAGTATGGAATCAATGGTAGTCAAAAAATCTATAATAATTTCATTATTAGTGTAGATGCAAAGTATTAGCCTGGAGTCCAGACTATTGGATCTATGAGGTTATATCCTCCAGGACTAGGCCTTAAAGGGAACCTGTCACCCCGGTTTTTCAGTACGAGATAAAAATACTGCTAAATAGGGCCTGAGCTGTGCGTTACTATAGTGTATTTTGTGTACCCTGATTCCACCCCTAAGCTGCCGAAATAACTTACCAAAGTCGCCGTTTTCGCCTGTCAATCAGGATGGTCAGGTCATATGGGTGTGGCGACATCGCTGTATCTTCCCCCAGATCTTGCAGATATTTCCGTTGGTGGCGTAGTGGTTTGCGCATGCCCATCTTCTGAATCCACTGGGCAGGAGAAGAAAAAACGCGCGATCGGTGCTATTTCCCTGGTGATCTGTGGGGGCAGCCATCTTCTTGAAGCCGCGCGTGCGCATATGGAGTCCTCTGCTGCCCGGGGCTTCAGGAAAATGGCCGCGGGATGCCGCGCGTGCGCAGATGGAGATCGCGGCGGCCATTTTCCTGAAGTTGAGATGCGAACTCGGCTTCAGGAAAATGGCCGCCGCGATCTCCATCTGCGCACGCGCGGCATCCCGCGGCAATTTTCCTGAAGCCCCGGGCAGCAGAAGACTCCATATGCGCACACGCGGCTTCAGGAAGATGGCCGCCCCCACAGATCACCAGGGAAATAGCGCCGATCGCGCGTTTTTTCTTCTCCTGCCCAGTGGATTCAGAAGATGGGCCTGCGCAAACCGCTACGCCACCAATGGAAATATATGCAAGATCTGGGGGAAGATACAGCGATGTCGCCACGCCCATATGACCTGACCAGCCTGATTGACAGGCGAAAACGGCGACTTTGGTAAGTTATTTCAGCAGCTTAGGGGTGGAATCAGGGTACACTACATACACTATTGTAACGCACAGGTCAGGCCCTATTTAACAGTATTTTTGTCTCGTACTGAAAAACCGGGGTGACAGGTCCCCTTTAAAGGAAAACTGTCATATGATTCGTACTGCCTAATCCACAAGCAATATGAATCGCAGCCTGGCTCCATGATTGCATCCAAGTATATCTATCTCTGAAATGCTCCAGAATTTCTGAGAAAATAATCAGATCCAGACAGGAACCATAGACGGAGGCAAGACTAGTCCGCTATGTGCTAGAGGTTTGACAGTCTTTTCCTTAGTGACAGACATGTCAATCACCTGACGTGATAAAGCCGGACTAGTCTTGTCTCTGGTTTTGGTCCCTGGCCAGATCTTTAAAGTATATTTTCTCTGAAATGGCGGAAAGTTTCAGAGGAAAATATGCCAGGCAGCAATCCGTGCAGCCAGGCTCTGATCTGATTTATACTGCCTGAGCTTTGGGCAGAATGAATCAGGTGACAGGTTCCCTTTAAATCGCATTTCAAGAGGAATGCTTCTTTTCACTAAAAGACGAGGAATATAAATACAAAGTATATCAGAACTTCTTATTGTAGAAAGAATAGGCCTCATTTACATAAAACTGGAAAACCCCTCTAACCTAGATTTGCTTCCATCCCTTAGCTTTATTTGGAAAGACTATAAAAGAAACGTCTGTACATAAAAGTGACTTCAATGCATAATATTAATTGGGATTAATGTGACAGAATATTAAATGTGTGCCCTTAAGTAAACTTCAGTTTCACTGAAGAAATGCAAAAAAAAACAACCAAGTCTTCTCGGTAAGTTCTTGCAGTGAAAACAATCAATTGTCCATGCATGAAAGGTTCCCACCAGTCTTTATACTCGGGACTATTGTGTTCAGAATCTCCAGAAAATATGAAAGATTTATACTCTTTTCTCCCGGCATTGTATGTATGAAGAGGGATAAATTCCGCATGTGCTGAAAGCTGTTTAATGTCCTTGTGTCCTTAGATGTCATGAAAATGATCAGAGTGAAAGAATGCACAATGAAAATCGCCAACCTCCGATGATCCAACGCCGCCGTTCTGCCTTTTTTATTGTCTTTTTATAGTACAGTATGCTGCTGGGACCTTTGTGTGCTCTCTAGCCCACCACTGATAGAGAGAAAGGAACAGATCATCCATCGATGCACTTGTCACCTCAGAACTCGGTCGTTTTTGCCTCTGGGAAGACTGTGAAGTAAAGCTTGTTTTCCACTGCGACTGAAAATGATTTTTTCTCTATCTATTGTCCCAATGTCCTGGGTGATAATTTTAAACTGTAATGCTTCCAGCAACAGAAGAACCTAATGTTGTGGTATACTGAACGGTCATTGCCACCATCAGATTAGAAAAACGAAATTTGGATGATAAAATGGGTCAAAACTGTGTCCAGTTTTGGGCACCGGTGCTCAGGAAGGATATAATGGAACTAGAGAGAGTACAAAGGAGGGCAACAAAATTAATAAAGGGGATGGGAGAACTACAATACCCAGATAGATTAGCGAAATTAGGATTATTTAGTCTAGAAAAAAGACGACTGAGGGGCGATCTAATAACCATGTATAAGTATATAAGGGGACAATACAAATATCTCGCTGAGGATCTGTTTATACCAAGGAAGGTGACGGGCACAAGGGGGCATTCTTTGCGTCTGGAGGAGAGAAGGTTTTTCCACCAACATAGAAGAGGATTCTTTACTGTTAGGGCAGTGAGAATCTGGAATTGCTTGCCTGAGGAGGTGGTGATGGCGAACTCAGTCGAGGGGTTCAAGAGAGGCCTGGATGTCTTCCTGGAGCAGAACAATATTGTATCATACAATTATTAGGTTCTGTAGAAGGACGTAGATCTGGGTATTTATTATAATGGAATATAGGCTGAACTGGATGGACAAATGTCTTTTTTCGGCCTTACTAACTATGTTACTATGTTACTATGTAAAAGTCAAAACGTATAACACCAAGGATAAAATGTTAGTTTTGCCTGAATAATATCAATGTGTATAAAGCATGAATGTACCAGCACAAAATGTGAAGGAAAAAACATGGCTATGGGGTGGTGTTCTGTCTCCGACATCTAATCTGTTATATCTGATTATTTGTTTACATACTTTTGCAGTTATTTATTAGTATGAGTACAGACAAACTCACATAGTCATGAACTTTATTTGTCTGTACTGTTTTGGCTCCCTCTAGCGGCCAGAGTAATGTTTGCATTCCTATTTTCTGTTTTCTCCTATTTCTTATGTCTGAATCTCCTCCCATTTTGCAATGCATTATGGTAGCTCAGCCTCCATCTCCCTCCATTTTCCTTACCTAGACTCCTCCATTACATCCCCCTTGCGATTACATTGCTGGTATGTATTCATGCTTTCTATAGGCAATCTCTGCTCTAATATTAGCTTTGTAGATGTTCATGCACAATATACAACATGTGTAGTATGTATTTCTGCTATACTATGCACTGATTGTATGTATAAGATTTTTTACAGTTTTATCGCACCATATACTATCATGTTCAATAAAAGCACAGACTCAACCACAGTCTCCTTATTGGACTCCGGTATAGCGGTTTAGCTGCCTGTATAGCTACATGAGCATGCCTCATTTAGTGAGGACAGAACAGGTGGGAACATCTAAGACTAGGCGGAATTTCGAATTTAGGGATTTAGAACAAAATGTAGACTCTATAAATACATACATGGATCTAATAAGCAAATCAATCTTCAAAGTTCATGACCTTATTTTCGGTCCGACTATGATCCGACAAAACATTGTATCGCACTCGGACCAATGTTATTCTATGGGGCCGTGCACATGTTTGATTTTTTCTTTGGACCAAGGCAGTTGTAGGAAAAAAAATCTCAGCAACCCTGACTTGGATCAGATTATCGGATCGCACTTGTCCATGCCAAGTCTCTGGAAAACATTGGATTGTCTCAGATTTACAGTGACTGACGAAATGGAGAAGATGGAGATTTTTTTCCCCAACTTCTCCTTATCAAAATAATTAGATCATACTGTGGTCAAACTCTGATCGAACTCAAAAGGGTGATTAGCATAATCAGCCCAATTCTCTTGAATGAGTGAAAATATGGTGATGTCACCCTAGACTCAAAAGGATATATTACTTTTTCTCACCACCACGGCATGCAATATATACATATGCAATTTGGACAATGAGACTAGGTTTTTTTGTTCAGAGACAGATGAAGCAGCGCCAACTTGACAGATGTGGGCAACTGCGGTGATGTAGCCACTGCGGTGATAGTAGTCACACATTCAAGATGAAAAAAACAGTGAATAACGTAGAGCAATGGGGCAGGTCATCGTTTGCGGAGGTCAATCCATATTGATTGGTGTATATGACTCCAGTCTCAGTTTTTCCCCTTTAACAAAATATCCTCGGATGGCTTAGATATATGTCATGGTACATTTTGATTTCTTTCTTGGTATGCTTGTGATTTGTGGGGAGAGGTTATCATTTAAAGGTACATAACTGGAGTGAAACCTCTTTTAACTAACTACCCAAAAGCATTGAAAAGCGGTCCCCTAAGGAGGGGGTCTCCAAAAAGATGGCCAAGACGTATAAAACATTATAGATCTAAAATCTATCACAAAAATATTGTCTGGGTAAGGAGTTGGTGTCGTGAATGAGGTCTTTTGGAAGGTTTCACCTCAAAGTGGTTTTTATTGGTTTGTTTAGGTATTGGTTGGTTGGTTTGTTTTTTTAAGTAACCAAAACTGGAAAGTATTGACCTAAATGAATCATTGTCATAACTGAAGGGTGGCGTCTAGTTGGTGGATGCATATAGGACTGGATTTGCAGATCTAGTTTGTTATTCCTATGTTTTTCCTAAGTCTTTCCAAGTATATGTAACATATAAAGTATTATAAAAGAGAGAAGTAATTTGCTAATTACAAGTTGTGTCCTCACCCCAATTTTGGATCTCCATGCCTCATTTTTTGAGATATTAGGAGCTTACTAGTAACGGAAGTGGTATAATGCCTGTGCACAATTTTTCTTCATTCATATATGATAATTAAATATTACTTCACAAAACCAATTCTGCCTCTGGAAAATAAAAGCTCTGTATTACACTTCCCTCTGACTGAATGATGTACAGCATGCAATGCTCCCGGCCATTACTCCCATCTTGTATATTTTTTTTAATACTTTCAATTATTTATCCTTCACAATGTAGAGGGAACGATTTTATGATTCTAATGCTGCCACTCGGATAGAATTTAATGTGATATCCTGTTGTTTGCAACTGTTTCTAAAACTGAATGTATTTCCAGTTGATTGAGCCAAGGACAAGAGGTAGAAAAAGAGAATACAAGATATATACACACTGGGACGTCCACTGGAAATCGTGTTGCGAGGCTACAATTGGAGATTTGGAACCCTGGTCACACAGATCTTGGTGTATTAGTATATATGTCTGAGGCATCTTTTAAATGGGGTTCTCCACTACAGGCCAATCATTTATTAATTGCCCAAGGGGGCAGCATGAACTGAACCTATACTTACTGCTCTCAGCCCTTTGTCCCCTGCCTGTCTCCTGACATTACAATGTCATGTGATGATTGCAGACAATCAGTGGATTCACATTCTGTATCCATGTACATCTATTTACACAAGTATAAATAGCCACCCCTGACTCATATACTCCTTGCCAAACGGTGGTCAAGGGGGACACATAGTGCACTCGGGGGTGAAACCATAATAGATGCAGGGGTTTCAATCGCACCCAAGCCCTGGAGCCTTAGCGGGCTCAAAAAGTCTCTTTGGCTCATATGAAAAGACAATTAATAGTAAAGATCTGTGATAATTGAAGGCCCGTTGGAGGTTTTGCATTGGGGCCCATGAGCTTCAAATTACACCATTGAGAACACCATTAACCTATCCCTGCACCTATGAAAAGCCATAAATAAACATGCAGCTCTGGGGATCCCATGGTTGGAGGCGCACAGAATAACAGCAAAGGCCCAGGTTGTGAACCCCTTCTATAGGAGAAAAAAGACTCACTGGTGGCTACTCCCTGAGATAAGGCTGATTGAAGGGAAGCTCCATCTTAGCATCTTGGCTCACTGTTGGAGGACTTGTTAAGTAGTAAGGACTTTCAAATCTGTCCTTCACGTAAAAGCACTAATTAGATACCAGAAGGCGAGTGAGTACAATACCTGACCAGATCTGCAATTTTTTTTTAAATTGTTTGATATGGATATGGATTTGGACATGGGCGGACATACCGCCTGTTCAACCAGTGCTACTGCACCGGGGCCCGGAGGCTCCGGGGGGCCCCTGCAGTGCAGCTAATAATGAGGGTAATCTGGCCAGTTTATCTGACCCTGAGGATCCTGGGGCCCCTGGCTCGATTGCCCTCCTGCGCGGCAGGCAGGGAGCAATCCCTGCAGCTCCGCTGCCCGCAAGAGAAAATGGCAGCGGAGCTGCAGGGAATGGAACTGTGCTGCTTTCTGCCCGTGCTTCCTGTCTCACACAACAGCGACTGAATGACATCATCATTCAGTGCCATGGCTGTGCGAGACAGGAAGCTGCCGGCGATGGTGTGGCTTCAGGATACAGTGTGCAGAGTTGAAGGTGTGTGTGTATGCAGAGAGGTGAATGGTGCTTTGTGTGTCTGGGTGTGTGTAGGTGGAAGAGAGGGCAATGATGGGGTGATGGGGCAGAAGGCAATGATTGGGTTGACAAAGAGGGCAATGATAGGGGTGGTGAGGGAGAAAGCAATGATGGGGGTGGTGGAAAGGGCAATAATGGGGGTGGTGGGGAATGAGGAAATTATGGAGGTGGGGAATGGGCAATAATGGGGGTGGTGGGGGAAAAGAATGATGGTGGTGGTGGAAAGGGCAATGATGGGGATAGTGGGGGAGGAGGCAATGATGGAGGTCATGGAATGGGTAATGATGGGGTGGTGGAGAGAAGACAACGATGATGGCAGTGGAAAGGACAATGATGGGGTGGTGCGGAGGAGGAAATGATGGAGGTGGTGGAATGGGTAGTGATGTGGTGGGGAGAAAGCAATGATGGTGGCAGTGGAAAGGACAATGATGGGGGTGGTGGGGAGGAGGCAATGATGGAGGTGGTGAAGAGGGCAATCATGGGAGTGGGGGAGAGGGCAATAATGGGATGCGGAGGGAGGAGGACAATGAGGGGTGCGGGGGATTGGGATGGGAATAAGGGGATTTATTATGGTTTTAGGAACAGGGGGAGGCGGAGGAAGACGTTATTATCGATTAACACAGTCCCTTAAAAGGAGGGGGTCCAGACACATTTCCTGCACAGAGGCCCCAAGCTGTCTGTGTGCTGTTCAGCGCCTGGTAAGCATGTGGCCAAATCACCTGACCACTGCCATTTTTGTTCCAATTACTGTGATGCTACACTGCTTACATATGTAATTTGTGGGCAGCCTGCGGCTTCTACAAGCGGCGGGCCTAAAGGATGAGGAGGAATTTTCTTCTAAGATTATTTGACGTGGTGTTCTCTAGAATTTTGGCTGTAGCAGATCACCACTGAGGTTAATGATTGCCTGCAGTGGTACCATGTCTCTGGGTCAGGACGTCATTACTACATCAGTGGAGACCACCAGGGGACTTTAATCCTCTGTAAACATTTTGTAAAAACTGTTTACTCAACCATGAAACCCTAAAAATACCCAATTATATGGGAGGATTTTTGTACAGTATGGTTATATTTACACACACAAACACTGATACACACAGACCCACTAGAGGCAGTTTTACTATGTTAAGTGACTTGTAATGCTCTCAGGGGTCGCACAGACAAATGTCAAATACAAATGTCAATGGGATTCTCCATCAAAACAAAACAATAAACCTAGAATAAGAAAACTATAAATAATCCTTTTAAAATCCCATCCAACAAAACTAATCCGATGTGAAAATGCTGTAACTCAGGGGAATTTCAATGTAAAACAATTACATGTTTGACGTGCCAGCAAAAAACTGTCCTGTTTATGCTTTACACTGTAACAGGAATTGAAAAGATCTCCACTGAATTATCTCCAGCGAAACACAGTATTGAAAATACCACAAATATGAGCTGCTCAGAGACACCATCCGCTTTGATAATCTGAGTCACCAGCTGTAGCTGAAGAGCAGATGTCTACATATTGCTAACCTTACTGTTTTGACGTCTGAATCTACAGTCCCTTGCTGATTTTCACTCTTTAGCATGTATCTTACAGAGAGCTGTATTTTTGCCATATTTCAGTTTTCTGCACTCGGCTGCTGTCAGTAACTTTGCCAATTTTTCTTTTGTAAATTTTATCCACTTTTTCTGCCAGAGTGAAAAATGAACCTTCTCTTAGGAATAAAGATCTTGTGCTATCAGCATTGAGCAGATAGTAGATGAATCCTTGCTCTACTAGTGATAGCGATCACTAACTCTGACCAAAAATAACCAGTCCTTTTTTATGACTGAGAATATGTTAAATTGTAGAACTATGCCGTTTTGGTGTCAATGTCAATCATGCACCCGTCATCACTATGTTTGATATCAGTTAAGTCGGTAGTATGCGGCAACCTTGACCCTAGTTTTATGAAATGTGGCTGAAGCATCAAAAGGACTTGTTCAATACAAACACCGATGGAATATTAATTGATTGCGCCACCTTTGTCTGATCTGTCATACCAAATTGTTTAGAAAGAAATGAACCCCTTGCTTGAAGAAACACCAATGCCACTTGTGGAGCATTGCGTGACTTTGTTTTGACTACGCTGAAGATTTTTTAGTGGCCACATTGATGACTACAGTGGGCTGGTCTTCTAGAACTTCTTCCACTTTGTCGTAATAGTCATTGAGGTCTCTATGGTCAGACCCATAGCAAATTTAAGGTATAAACCATAAATGCTTTTACTAAGAGTGTACTGCATGGACAATACTGTAGGGAAACTCAACACACACTATCAGACTACTTTATAAATCACTGGGGAAGATAGGGATAACACACCCTATGATGAGGTTACTGTCAGGGAAGAGAGAACAGTCCTTTTAAATTAACAAATGACATAAGAACACCATGTAACTTTTGTAGGCGTAATAGCAACAGCTACAGACTTATGGTGGAGAACTGTGTTGAGCAGACAGCAGATGTTCTCTATTACAGTTTGCTGATATGTGTAGAAATTCCTCTAGATTGTAATGAAGTCACCCACACCAGGACTTTGACGTCATGCACGTGGTTCAATGCCTTGGCCATCTTGTAAACCGCAGAATTTATTTATTTATTTTACTCATTTATATAGCACCATTAATTCCACAGCGCTTTACAGACATTATTAGCACTGTCCCCGATGGGGCTCACAATCTAGATTTCCTATCAGTATGTCTTTGGAATGTGGGAGGAAACCGGAGATCCCACAGGAAACCCACGCAAACACGGGGAGAACATACAAACTCCTTGCAGATGTTGTCATTGGTGGGATTTGAACTCACAACCCCCCACTGAGTCACCATGCCACCCGCTGCTTTAAGTGTCTACAGTACAGAGAACAGGACTACAGGGAGACCATGTCTCCCTGCTCTACCGCGGGGCTTAACTGTATCGGCGTGTTTCACATGCCCCCTCCTGATAGTTATGCTACTGAGCTGAATGCTTCCAAGCTCTATACAGAAAATAGGAGGCCTCTTTTCGGTGTGCAAGTCACCACTGCAAAAGTCCCTGGCAGGGAGGAGGAGTGGAGCAGCTGGGTCAGGAGATGAAGAGGGGGATGATAAATGAAGGGACAAGAAAATTCCTGTTTCTAGATAGAGCAGAGAAAAAAGAGAAGAACTAACTTCGTAGAAGGGCAAAATGAGCAATTGTAAGTATGCATTGGAATATAATACAGGGTGGACCATTCATAAAGTTACATCCAAAATGTCCAACTTCAAAATGGCCACCATGGTCACCACCCATCTTAAAAAGTTTTCACCCCCCATATACTAATGTGCCAGAAACAGGAAGTTGATATCACCAACCATTCCCATTTTATTTAGGTGTATCCATATGCATTTGTCAGAGCCTGCACACTCCTATCTTCACACCCCGAGCCATGAAGGTTGTATATTGTGATTGAATAAAGGACAAACCATTTTAAGGATCGGTGAGTGCTGCCTATCTCTTCTTTGTTATATGGACTGTAGCCATATACCGTTACATGGCCCACCCAGGTGTATCCATATACATGACCCACCCTGTATATTCCATATCAATAGCTCACCCTGTATAATGATTGCAACATGCCAAGATGATAAAAAATTTGATGGGAGTGCTTCTTTAACCCCTTTACCCCCCAAGGGTGGACTGCACGTTAATGACCGGGCCAATTTTTACAATTCTGACCACTGTCCCTTTATGAGGTTATAACTCTGGAACGCTTCAACAGATCCAGGAGATTCTGACATTGTTTTCTCATGTCATATTGTACTTCATGACAGTGGTAAAATTTCTTTGATATTACCTGCGTTTATTTGTGAAAAAAATGGAAATTTGGCGAAAATTTTGAAAATTTTGCAATTTTCCAACTTTGAATTTTTATGCAATTAACTTACAGAGATATGTCACATAAAATACTTAATAAGTAATATTTCCCATATGTCTACTTTACATCAGCGCAATTTTGGAACCCACATTTTTTTTGTTAAGGAGTTATAAGGGTTAAAAGTTGACCAGCAATTTCTCATTTTTAGAACACCATTTTTTTTTAGGGACCACATCTCATTTGAAGTCATTTTTAGGAGTCTATATGATAGAAAATAACCAAGTGTGACACCCTTCTAAAAACTGCACCCCTCAACGTGCTCAAAACCATATTCAAGAAGTTTATTAACCCTTCTGGTGCTTCACAGGAATTTTTGGAATGTTTAAATAAAAATGAACATTTAATTTTTTTTCACAAAAAATTTACTTCAGCTCCAATTTGTTTTATTTTACCAAGGGTAACAGGAGAAAATGGACCCCAAAAGTTGTTGTACAATTTTTCCTGAGTACGCTGATACCCCATATGTGGCGGTAAACCACTGTTTGGGCGCATGGAGAGCTCGGAAGGGAAGGAGCGCCATTTGACTTTTCAATGCAAAATTGACAGGAATTGAGATGGGACGCCATGTTGCATTTGGAGAGCCTCTGATGTGCCTAAACATTAAAACCCCCCACAAGTAACACCATTTTGGAAAGTAGACCCCCTAAGGAACTTATCTAGATGTGTGGTGAGCACTTTGACCCACCAAGTGCTTCACACAAGTTTATAATGCAGAGCCGTAAAAATAAAAAATCATATTTTTTCACAAAAATGATCTTTTCGCCCCCAATTTTTTATTTTCCCAAGGGTAAGAGAAGAAATTGGACCCCAACAGTTGTTGTACAATTTGTCCTGAGTATGCTGATACCCCATATGTGGGGTAAACCACCGTTTGGGCGCAAGGGAGAGCTCGGTAGGGAAGGAGCGCCATTTGACTTTTCAATGCAAAATTGACTGGAATTGAGATGGGATGCCATGTTGCGTTTGGAAAGCCACTGATGTGCCTAAACATTGAAACCCCCCACAAGTAACACCATTTTGTAAAGTAGACCCCCTAAGGAACTCATCTAGATGTGTTGTGAGAGCTTTGAACCCCCAAGTGTTTCACTACAGTTTATAATGCAGAGCCGTGAAAATAAAAAAAATTTTTTTTCCACAAAAATTATTTTTTAGCCCCCAGTTTTGTATTTTCCCAAGGGTAACAGGAGAAATTGGACCCCAAAAGTTGTTGTCCCATTTGTTCTGAGTTCGCTGATATCCATATGTGGGGAGAATCACCGTTTGGGCACATGGGAGAGCTCGGAAGGGAAGGAGCGCCATTTGGAATGCAGACTTAGATGGAATGGTCTGCAAACATCACGTTGCGTTTGCAGAGCCCCTAATGTACCTAAATATTGAAACTCCCCACAAGTGACCCCATATTGCAAACTAGACCCCCCAAGGAACTTATCTAGATGTGTTGTGAGAACTTTGAACCCCCAGGTGTTTCACTACAGTTTATAATGCAGAGCTGTGAAAATAAAAAATCTTTTTTTTCCACAAAAATTATTTTTTAGCCCCCAGTTTTGTATTTTCCCAAGCATAAGATAAGAAATTGGACCCCAAATGTTGTTGTCCAATTTGTCCTGAGTACGCTGATGCCAAGTATGTGGGGGGAACCACCGTTTGGGCGGATGGCAGAGCTCGGAAGGGAAGGAGCGCCATTTGGAATGCAGACTTAGATGGATTGGTCTGCAGGTGTCACGTTGCATTTGCAGAGCCCCTGATGTAACTAAACAGTAGAAACCCCCCCACAAGTGACCCCATATTGGAAACTAGACCCCCCAAGGAACATTCTAGATGTGTTGTGAGAACTTTGAACACCTAAGTGTTTCACTACAGTTTATAACGCAGAGCCGTGAAAATAAAAAATCTTTTTTTTTCCACAAAAATTATTTTTTAGCCCACAGTTTTGTATTTTCCCAAGGGTAACCGGAGAAATTGGACCACAAAAGTTGTTGTCCAATGTGTCCTGAGTACGCTGATAACCCATATGTTGGGGTAAACCCCTGTTTGGGCGCACGGGAGAGCTCGGAAGGGAAGGAGCACTGTTTTACTTTTTCAATGCAGAATTGGCTGGAATTGAGATCAGATGCCATGTCGCGATTGGAGAGCCCCTGCTGTGCCTAAACAGTGGAAACCCCCCAATTGTAACTGAAACCCTAATCCAAACACACCCCTAACCCTAATCTCAACGGTAACCCTAACCACATCCCTTACCCTGACACACCCCTAACCCCAACCCTACTCCCAACCGTAAATGTAATCCAAACCCTAACCCTAACTTTAGCCCCAACCCTAACCCTAACTTTAGCCCCAACCCTAACCGTAACTTTAGCCCCAACCCTAACTATAGCCCTAATCCTAACCCTAACCCTAGCCCTAACCTTAGCCCTAACCGTAGCCCTAACCCTATCCCTAGCCCTAATCCTAACCCTAGCCCTAACCCTAATGGGAAAATGGAAATAAATACATTTTTTAACTTTTTAAATTTTTCCCTAACTAAGGGGGTGATAAAGGGGGTTTGATTTACTTTTATAGCAGGTTTTTTTTATCAGATTTTTAAGACTGGCAGCCGTCACACACTAAAAGACGCTTTTTATTGTAAAAAATATTTTTTGTGTTACCACATTTTGAGAGCTATAATTTTTCCATATTTTGGTCCACAGAGTCATGTGAGGTCTTGTTTTTTGCGGGACGAATTGACATTTTTACTGGTAACATTTTTGGTCACGTGACATTTTTTGATCGCTTTTTATTCCAATTTTTGTGAGGCAGAATGACCAAAAACCAGCTATTCATGAATTTCTTTTTTTGGAAGGGGGGGAGGGATGCATTTAAACCGTTCCACGGTTGGTAAGATGGACAAAGCAGTTTTATTCTTCGGGTCAGTACGATTACAGCGATACCTCATTTATATCTTTTTTTATGTTTTGGCGCTTTTATACGATAAAAACTATTTTATAGAAAAAATAATTATTTTTGCATCACTTTATTCTGAGGACTATAACTTTTTTATTTTTTAGCTGATGATGCTGTGTTTGGTTCATTTTTTGCGAGACAAGATGACGTTTTCAGCGGTACCATGGTTATTTATATCTGTATTTTTGATCGCGTGTTATTCCACTTTTTGTTCGGCAGTATGATAATAAAGCGTTGTTTTTTGCCTGTTTTTTTTTTTTTTTACGGTGTTCACTGAAGGGGTTAACTAGTGGGACAGTTTTATAGGACAGGTCGTTACGGACGCAGCAATACTAAATATGTGTACTTTTATTGTTTTTTTTATTTAGATAAAGGAATGTATTTATTGGAACAATATTTTTTTTTTTTATTATTTATTTAGGAAAAAAAATTTTTTTCCACACATGTAAAAAAATTTTTTTAACTTTTTTACTTTGCCCCAGGGAAGGGCATCACATTTTATTGACAGATCGCTGATCTGACACTTTGCTGTGCACTGTGTCAGATCAGCGATCACACAGGCACAGCAGGGACACTTACCAGTGCTTGCTCTGAGCAGGCGCTGGTAAGTCACCTCCCTGCAGGACCCGGATGCAGCCCCATGGCCATTTTGGATCCGGGCCTGCAGGGAAGAGGAGGTAAGAGACCCTCACAGCAACGCGATCACATCGTGTTGCTCCGAGGGTCTCAGGGAAGCACGCAGGGAGCCCCCTCCCTGCACGATGCTACCCTATACCGCAGGAACACTGCGATCATGTTTGATCGCAGTGTGCTGGGGGTTAATGTGCCGGGGGCGGTTCGTGACCGCTCCTGGCACATAGTGCCAGATGTCAGCTGCGATAATCAGCTGACACCCGGCTGCGATCGGCCGCGCTTCCCCCGTGAGCGCGGCTGATCTCGCTGGACATACTATTCCGTCCTTGGGAAGTTGGGCCCACCCCACATGGATGGAATAGTACGTCTAATGGCAGAAAGGGGTTAAAGAGGTCCACATTTCCTGTATACAAGTAAAAAACTTCATATATACTATGACAGGGTCACTGGCAATGTCTGTGAGGGGAGATATGAGACATGTAACACGAAGATTGCTATCTTCCGTGATGTGAAAACCCAGAAGTTTCTCTCCAGCTTGTTATGTGCTGAGAGGAGTAAATTTGCCACGGAAGGGTTGTTTTTTTTTTGTGAGTGGCTGTAAGAGGGGGGCCGGACTGCCACTCATCATATCTCCTCCCCAAGAGTGTGGTTCGACAAGTTAAATGTCTGACCACTGAGTTTTTTTTCTCTGTGTATCTAGAGGCAGGGTGCCCCAGATAAGTGTTTATGTGCAACTGTGCTGGACTGCTATATGTTATCTTTTGTTCCAAAGCCGAATTTGGAAGGAAAAAATGTAACTTTTTCCCACTAAAATATTGCTTTAGCCCCAAATTTTGCATTTTCAAAAGGGTAAATGGACCGTGCAATTTGCTGTGCAGTTGCTCCTGAGTACACCAATACTCCATATGTGGAGCAAAATTACTGTTTGAGCTTGGAAGGGAATGAGTACAATTTGACTTTTGGAGAGCAAATTGGCTGGCATAGATAGTGGACACATTGTGATGTTTGCAGAGACCCTGATCTGCCTGACCAGTGGAACCCTCCTAAGTGACCCCATTTTGGAAAGTACACCCATCAAGGATCTTATCTAGAGGTGTGGTGAGCACCTTGATCCCACAGGTGTTTCTCAGAATTTTATAAATTTGAGACGTGAAAATTAAATACATTTTTTCCATCAAAAATGTGCTTCAGACCCAAATTTTTCATTTCCACAAGGGCAACATGATAAAATGGACCGAAAAATCTGTTGTGCTATTTCTTTTCAGTACACAGATACCCTATATCTGGTGGAAAACTACTGTTTGGGCACACAGCAGCGCTCAGAAGGGAAGAAGCGCCAATCGATTTCTTGATTGCAATTTTGTCTGGAATAAATTGAAGATGCTTTGTCACGCATGAAGAGCCCTTGACATGCCAAAACAGCAGAAACCCCCACAAGTGACCCTATTTTGGAAACTACACTTCTTGAGGAATTCATTTAAGGGTGTTGTGAGCATTTTTACCCTCAGACAATTCACAGAATTTTTACCATTTTTATTTCCATTTGACTTTTTGATCTCGTTTTATGCCACTTGTTGTTCAGCAGTATGATGAAAAAAGGATCATTTTTTGCCATGTCTTTTAATTAATTTTTTTATGGAGTTTTAATTTTTATTTTTACATTAAATATACCTATTTATTGTTATAATATTATTTTCATAATTTTTATTTATTGCTTTTAACAATTCCTGTTCACTTTTTTACCTAGTCCCTCTATGGGACTTTACATTTTATTAGTCTGATCACTGGTATAATGCATTGCAATGCACCAGCATTGCAATGATTTATACCTGTCAGGATTACACTGACAGAAGCCTCTTAGACCATGCTCCTCGCTGAACCGGTTGCCATGACAATGATCGGGCCCTTGCAATGGCGTCAGGGGGGCACTGATTGGACCCCTCTCTTTCCTAGCCTCACAAATGCTTTGATCGATATCAAACGCACCATTTAGGGGGTTAAACATCCGGGGGTGGTGTGGGCACAGCTTGGACGGCTGCGCATGATTGCAATGACTTACACATAAGTCAAAGGTCAGGAACCCCTATCCGACCTTGATGCATGGGTACGTCGAAGATCATGAAGGAGTCAAACTGTAGAGGCATTTACACTGCAAAATAATCATGAACGGGCATTGTTAAAAACACTAATTTCCTGATCTGTCCATGGAAACAGGCTGACAATCAACTAATAATTAAGCAAAACGCTTGTTCATCATGTGAAATTATCTTTTGTGCAGCATAAAAGATCATTGTTGTTGGTTGTTCATCAGCCTGTGTAAACAGTACAGTCTATACCATATAGGGTCAGTGGTCAGTCTGTGTAAACAGACCCTTACAGGACTAAACTGAAGACTAACAATGGCCACCTATGGAAGTATAAAGTGGAAATGTTACTGCCTAAAGATGACTTGATGGAGTTTTATAATACACAGATGACAGATTAATCAATAATGGAATGAGAAAAATAGAGACAAGAGCAACTGTTAGTTCCTTAGTGGAGGATGATCCACACAAGTTATAAAAACACTGCTAAAGTTATTTCTGAGAAGGAAACTACAAAATGAGACTTCGCAAAAAAAAATAAAAATTGATATGCAGGAGCACATAAATGCAATCCTGGAAGTGATCACACAACTGAGATCAGTGGGTGGAGTTATAAAAGACAGCCAAGTTGTAGCCATATTGCTATGCAGGTTAACTGACACATGTTGTACAATACACTGATTAACCCCTATCTGACCTCGGACGGGATAGTGCGTCCGAGGTCAGATCCCCTGATTTGATGCAGGGCTCCGCGGTGAGCCCGCATCAAAGCCGGGACATGTCAGCTGTTTTGAACAGCTGACATGTGCCCGTAATAGGCGCGGGCAGAATCGCGATCTGCCCGCACCTATTAACTAGTTAAATGCCGCTGTCAAACGCAGACAGCGGCATTTAACTACCGCTTCCGGCCGGGCGGCCGGAAATGACGTCATCGCCGACCCCCATCACATGATCGGGGGTCGGCGATGCGTCTGGATGGTAACCATAGAGGTCCAAAAGACCTCTATGGTTACTGATGACCGGTGGCTGTGAGCACCACCCTGTGGTCGGCGCTCACAGCACACCTCCATTTCTGCTACATAGCAGCGATCAGCAGATCGCTGCTATGTAGCAGAGCCGATCGCGTTGTGCCTGCTTCTAGCCTCCCATGGAGGCTATTGAAGCATGGCAAAAGTAAAAAAAAAAGTAAAAAAAAATGTGAAAAAAATAAAAAAAATATAAAAGTTTAAATCACCCCCCTTTCGCCCCAATCAAAATAAATCAATAAAAAAAAATCAAATCTACACATATTTGGTATCTCCGCGCTCAGAATCGCCCGATCTATCAATTAAAAAAAGCATTAACCTGATCGCTAAACGGCGTAGCGAGAAAAAAATTCGAAACGCCAGAATTACGTTTTTTAGGTCGCCGCGACATTGCATTAAAATGAAATAACGGGCGATCAAAAGAACGTATCTGCACCAAAATGCTATCATTAAAAACATCATCTCGGCATGCAAAAAATAAGCCCTCAACCGACCCCAGATCACGAAAAATGGAGACGCTACGAGTATCAGAAAATGGCGCAATTTTTTTTTTTTTTTTAGCAAAGTTTGGAATTTTTTTTCACCACTTAGATAAAAAATAACCTAGTCATGTTAGGTGTCTATGAGCTCGTACTGACCTGGAGAATCATAATGGCAGGTCAGTTTAAGCATTTAGTGAACCTAGCAAAAATGCCAAACAAAAAACAAGTGTGGGATGGCACTTTTTTTGCAATTTCACCACACTTGGAATTTTTTTCCCGTTTTCTATTTTCTAGTACATGACATGCTAAAACCAATGATGTCGTTCAAAAGTACAACTCGTCTTGCAAAAAATAAGCCCTCACATGGCCAAATTGACGGAAAAATTAAAAAGTTAAGGCTCTGGGAAGGAGGGGAGTGAAAAACGAACACGGAAAAATGAAAAATCCCAAGGTCATGAAGGGGTTAATGCACTATGCAAAAGGACTGAGATAAATGTGACACTAGAATTGTGAAGAGCAGGCTATTAGATGACTACCAGAAAAGACCTTTTACAGGACACCACAGAAGATGGAAATCGAATTGTTCTTAAAGCAACACACAACAAGAAAAATAGAACATATTTCAAATGACACAACAAAAACACTTCTAGAATAACTTTACAATATGGAGAGCATAACAACCAATTTTTAAAAGGGCCTAAAGAAAAGGTAAAAACTACAAAACCTGATCCATGCGCCAAAAATTGGAATAGCACCTTTAAAGTGACGAATAATCAGACATTACGATGTTGGTTCATTATATGACAAGTAATAGAAGCTTTTTCACAAAACTTAAGGCTGGGTTCACATTGCGTTAACAGCAGCCCGCTCAACACATGCGTTAAACGGGCTGCGTTAACGCAAGTGCCAACATGCCAAATCGCTAGCGCAGATAGAGCTAGCAGATGCTCTATCTACGCTAGCGGTGACGGACCCAGAAACGCTGCAGCCCACGTCCCAGGGTCCGTCACTCAATGGCGGCACATCGCTAGTGCACGCTCATTGTGGGCATGCGCTAGCGATGCGTCCAACATAGGGCATAATGGCGGCGTTAACGGACTGCGTTACACTGCATTATTCCGCAGTGTAATGTAGTCCGTCTAACGGACTGCCAAAACGTTATGTGAACCCAGCCTAACACAAAATAAGTAAACAATCTTTCTTGCCGATGGAAGCAGAATAAGTGTACTGTCATGGAATTCTCATGAGAATGTGTAAAAATTGACAAAATTTAGCCATAGTAGTAAAAAACATGCTGTGTTTTCCCAGTTTAGAAGGAGAACTATTGTCCGTAAAATATATGACTGCTAAGGGATTCACTATAAAATTCCGGGAGACAAGTGTACAATTTAGGAAGGAAAGTGAGTGAAAGAATTTAAAGTAGACTTTTCACCAAATATTCCATGTTGAACTGGACATAGGATGTAATTTTGGCTGCTGAAAGGAATACAACCTTGTTTTTTATTTATTTTGCCTCTCCATTGGGCGCCACCAGTGCCTGCGCAGTGGCAGCTAACGGTGATCGCCGATCGCTGCTACTGCGCAAGCACCAGCAGTGCCATCTTGGAGTAGGATTTTTTTTCTCTAGCAAGATGGCGTTGGCGGCACCTGCACAGTAGCAGCTATCGGATCGCCAATAGCTGCTACTGCGCAGGCGCGGCTGGCACCATCTTAGTGGAGGCAATTTTTTTTCTCTAGCAAGATGGCTTATTTTTTAAGAGGGTACTTGGGGGATTATAACTTTATTAGGGGCATATAGGGCATTATTAATTTTAAATAAGGCACTGTTGGCTTTATAACTTTTTAAGGGGGTACTCATGGAATTACTGGACACAAGAAATTTTATAAGCGAGCTTAGCCCATTATCACGTTATAAGTGAGCACTTGGGATATTATTACTTTATAAAGGGGCATTTGAAGTATTATTACTTTACAAGAGGGTACTCTGGGAATTATTACTTTCAGAGTCACACAGAGGCTTCTATGATTTTTTTTGCACATACAGTAACTCGCAACTGGACATAGGATGTAATTTTGGCTGCTGAAAGGAATACAACCTTGTTTTTTATTTATTTTGCCTTTCCATTGTGCGATATTAGGGTACCGTCACACTATACGATTTACCTACGATCACGACCAGCGATATGACCTGGCCGTGATCGTAGGTAAATCGTAGTGTGGTCGCTGGGGAGCTGTCACACAGACAGCTCTCCAGCGACCTACGATGCCGAGGTCCCCGGGTAACCAGGGTAAACATCGGGTTACTAAGCGCAGGACCGCGCTTAGTAACCCGATGTTTACCCTGGTTACCAGCGTAAAAAAAAACAAACAGCACATACTTACATTCTGGTGTCCGTCAGGTCCCTTGCCGTCTGCTTCCCGCACTCAGTGACTGCCGGCCGTAAAGTGAAAGTGAAAGCACAGCACAGCGGTGACGTCACCGCTGTGCTCTGCTTTCACTTTATGGCCGGCAGTCACTGAGTGCGGGAAGCAGACGGCAAGGGACCTGACGGACACCAGAATGTAAGTATGTGTTGTTTTTTTTTTTTAGCTTTACGCTTGTAACCAGGGTAAACATCGGGTTACTAAGCGCGGCCCTGCGCTTAGTAACCCGATGTTTACCCTGGTTACAAGCGAACGCATCGCTAGATCGCATCGCTAGATCGGTGTCACACACACCGATCTAGCGATGCCAGCGGGAGATCCAGCGACGAAAGAAAGTTCTAAACGATCTGCTACGACTTACGATTCTCAGCAGGATCCCTGATCGCTGCTGCGTGTCAGACACAGCGATATCGTAACGATATCGCTGGAACGTCACGAATCGTACCGTCGTAGCGATCGAAATGGCAGTGTGTGACGGTACCCTAAGGAAAGTATTGGCAGCGGCACATAACGAGTTTAACTTTTGTTAAGTCCAAATGGGGTGTTATCAGATAAGTAATGCATAGAGAGAGAATAAGTACATTTCACAGTGAAAAGTATTTCATAACACCCACTTGCGCTTAGCAACAGTTAACTCATTAGGTGCCAAATAGTTTGATTGCTAATATCTCTGCAAAAGGCAGTCAAAATAAAAAAAGACAATGTTTTTTTCCACTGTTACACTATTACACTTGGCGTAAATTTGTCGAAAGGTCCTCTATAATCTCTATAGAATAAAGCAGGTGAGACTCAACACAAATGGATACAATAACTACATTCATCATTCATACTTGGCATAGATGTCTGGGTCACAGAAATCGAGAAAGCATTAAGGAAATGCAAAAACAGAACCTGGCAAAGGATCTTATGACGTCCACAAACTGTAATATGTGACTGCTGCATTAAATCCAAGGCTTCAAGGGTACAACTCCATAACAAAATATGTCAGACCAGAGCTTCACAACCACCTGTACTAATGTACATTAGTGATGGGCGAGTATACTCGTTGGTCGGGTTTTCCCGAGCACGCTCTGGTGGTTTCTGGGTATTTGTAACTGCTCAGAGATTTAGTTTTCGTTGCCTCAAGTGCATGATTTACAGCTGATAGACAGCTTGAATACATGTGTGGATTCCCTAGCAACCAGGCAACCCCCACATGTACACAGGCTGGCTAGCAGCTGTAAATCATGCAGCTGCGTCAACAAAAACTAAATCTCCGAGCACTTACAAATACTCGGAGACCACCCGAGCATGCTTGGGAAAACCTGAGCAACAAGTACACTCTCTCATCACTAATATACAGTGATGTGTAGTCCAATGAAACTGCCTACACCCCAAGGTAACAGAAAAATATGGAACTTTATAGATGATTATTTAAGATACAACATCACTTATCTAAAAAGACTTTAGAATAAAGATAAGTAACAAGTTCCAGTGAAGCCCCTTATACTTTGAAATGATATTGGAGCATTCACTACACCAAATTGAAGACTATCTAAAACAACATGGGATAGTGCTTTAGAGAGAGAGAGAGACGAAATTCAGTTGAAACATGCAGCAACTTTCAAGTCTCACATTTAATGCTTTTTTGTTGTATAATATGTTATATTTATGTGATTGATTATATTATTCAAATACATTATTTTATTTGTTTAAAAAATAAATCTATCCATCTATATTCTTATATGTACACACTGTAAAGAGTGTTAGTATTTTATAACTGAGCTCAATGTGTAAGTTGCAAGCACAGGACTTCTTGTCTTTTGATGTGCAGCAAATGTTTGCATTGAATTTTCAATTAGAACTTATTTTTTAAATTTATTTTTGGCATTTCTCTGTCATCTTAGTATCTGTAAGGCATGCACTGTCGGCTGTGCTTTAATGTTATGTCATTCATGTTTCCAGATAAGTTTGACAGAAGCAATCTAGAAGATATTTATCCATTACAGTTTGTTTTACTGGCAACAAAAATGGCTTGATGCATGTGTATACACCAAGGAAAATTATATTTTCCTTTGATACATATTTTCCATCAGTTTTAAAACAGAGACTTTGATCCACAACCGTCGATGGGTCATTTGCAGGATTACATATGTTTTATCCTCTAGGGCTTCACTCTCCTTTGACAGATAGAAAATAGCTTAATCAGCATACTAAATGAAATCTGATGTATGTTTTAACATCTTTTTTTCTGCCTCATCTCCCTGGGATATTGTTGTTTGATCAGTGCAAAAAGGCCTTGCATCAAAGGATCTGTAAAATTAGCTCTGCACATAACAAGTATGATGGTGGTAGCCCTGTGTGATAATAGCCCACGCAGTAAAAAAGTTCTTCCTTTCCCTCTATATAACACCAGCATGGACTCTTTTTTTGGTATACTTGTTAAATGTTAACCAAGCAGCATAAACAGAAACAAAAAAAACAATGACATATAAGCCAAACTACTTATAGTTTCTAATAGTTTCTAATGAACACAACCCTTGAACATATGCTCTAGTAAGAAACATGAACTTCTTGAAAGAAGTCAATAGTTAACAACAGCCACCAGCCAATTGGAGGCTGGCAGCTGAAGTCGGCCGCAGGCGCAGCGCAGACGTTGCCGGTGTCTGACGTCATTTTTCTTTGCTAACGGCAATCCGGGGGGCCGGGCAGGCCAGAATGCTGGACACTGTCTGGGGGCAATATGCTGGACACACTGGGGCAGATGATTGCTGGACACACTGGGGGCAATGCTGGAGACACTGGGGCAGATTGCTGGACACACTGGGGCAATGCTGGACACACTGGGGCAGACTGCTGGACACACTGTCTGGGGGCAATGCTGGACACACTGGGGCAATAAGCTGGACATACTGGGGCAGATTGCTGGACACACTGGAGCAGATTGCTGGACACACTGGGGCAATGCTGGACACACTGGAGCAGATTGCTGGATACACTGTCTGGGGGCAATGCTGGACACACTGGGACAGATTGCTGGACACACTAGGGGCAATGCTGGACACACTGGAGCAGATTTCTGAACTCACTGTCTGAGGGCAATGCTGGACATACTGGGGCAGATTGCTGGACACACTGGGGGTAATATGCTGGACACTGGGGCAATATGCTAGACATACTGGGGAAGATTTCAGGACACACTGGGGGTAATATGCTGGACACACTGGGGGTAATATGCTGGACACACTGGGGCAGATTGCTGGACACACTGTCTGGGGGCAATGCTGGACACACTGGGGCAGATTGCTGGACACACTGTCTGGGGGCAATGCTGGACACACTGGGGCAGATTGCTGGACACACTGGGGGCAATGCTGGACACACTGGGGCAGATTGCTGGACACACTGTCTGGGGGCAATGCTGGACATACTGGTGCAGATTGCTGGACACACTGGGGGTAATATGCTGGACCCACTGGGGGTAATATGCTGGACACACTGGGGCAGATTGCTGGACACACCGGGGGCAATGCTGGACACACTGGGGAAGATTGCTGGACACACCGGGGGCAATATACTGGACACACTGGGGGCAACATGCTGGACACACTGGGGAAGATTGCTGGACACACTGGGGCAATGCTGGACACACTAGCGCAGATTGCTGGACACACTGGGGGCAATGTTGGACACACTGGGGCAGATTGCTGGACTGTTATGATCTGGTGGCCTTGGAGCAGCATGAGATATACTCTGGAGAAGGTGGTCCCTGTACTGACCGCAAACCCTGAACCTAGCAGCACAACTAAAAGCAGCCGTGGGGGGTACCTAACACTCCCTAGACCCCTCGACACAGCCTAAGATCTAACTACCCCTAAAGACAGAAACAGGAAACCTATCTTGCCTCAGAGAAAATCCCCAAAGGATAGATAGCCCCCCACAAATATTGTCTGTGAGAGGAGAGGGAAAAAACATACGCAGATATGAAATCAGATTTTAGCATAGGAGGCCATACTAGCTAAAAAGAAAGAATAGAACAGAGTACTATGCGGTCAGTATTAAAACACTAGAAAATATCCACCGCAGAAAATACGGATCACCACATCTGACTAAAGACATGGGGGGTATATCTGCATCTCCAGAGAAATAGCTAGGCTGCAAAAAATCCTTCACAGACCAAGCTGGACAAGACAAAAACATGAAAATGCACAGAACTATAAGGTCCACTGCAGGTGGACAGCAAAAACAAAGCCAGGTCTTATCTTTGTAGAAAAACACAGCAAACTGGAGAGACCAGCAGGGAAGTGAATCCTTCAAGAACAATGGACAACTGGCACTGACTAAAGGATCCAGCAAAGCTATATACCCCAGTCAGTTTTGCAATTAGTAGATACACCTGTCCACTCCTGCAGTCCAGGCACAACTGCATTACCCTCTACAACCACCGGAGGGAGCCCAAAAGCTGAATTCACAGCAGTACACCCCCTTGAGGAGGGGTCACCGAACCCTCACCAGAGCCCCCAGGCCGATCAGGATGAGCCCGATGAAAGGCACGAACCAAATCAACGGAATGGACATCAGAGGCAGAAACCCAAGAATTATCCTCCTGGCCATAACCCTTCCACTTGACAAGGTACTGAAGCTTCCGCCTCGAAAAACGGGAATCCAAAATCTTCTCAACAACATATTCCAACTCCCCATCGACCAATACAGGGGCCGGAGGATCAACAGAGGGAACAACGGGCTCCACATATTTCCGCAACAAAGATCTATGGAAGACATTATGAATAGCAAAAGAGGCCTGAAGCGCCAGGCGAAAGGACACCGGATTAATAATCTCAGAAATCCTATAAGGACCAATAAATCAAGGCTTAAACTTAGGGGAAGAAACCTTCATAGGAACCAACACACCGACGACGGTTAGCAAAACGCTGAGCCTCCTCCTGAGACAGCACCAAATTGTCCACCACACAAGCCCAAATCTGCTGCAACCTGTCGACCACAGAATCCACACCAGGAAGGTCAGAAGGCTCAACCTGCCCAGAAGAAAAACGAGGATGAAAAACAAAATTACAAAAAAAAGGCGAAACCAAAGTAGCCGAACTAGCCCTATTATTAAGGGCAAACTCGGCCAATGGCAAAAAAGCCACCCAATCATCCTGATCAGCAGACACAAAGCATCTCAAATAGGTCTCCAAGGTCTGATTAGTTCGCTCAGTCTGGCCATTTGTCTGAGGATGAAATGCAGAGGAAAAAGACAAATCAATGCCCAGCTTGGCACAAAAGGCCCGCCAAAACCTAGAAACAAACTGGGAACCTCTGTCGGACACAATATTCTCCGGAATACCATGCAAACGTACCACATGCTGAAAAAACAACGGAACCAAATCAGAACAAGAAGGCAATTTAGGCTAAGACACCAAATTAACCATCTTAGAAAATTGGTCACAGACAACCCAGATAACCGACATTCTTTGGGAAACAGGAAGATCGGAAATAAAATCCATAGAAATATGCGTCCAAGGTCTCTCAGGGACCGGCAATGGCAAAAGCAACCCACTAGCGCGGGAACAGCAAGGCTTAGCCCGCGCACAAATCCCACAGGACTGCACAAAAGAACGCACATCCCGTGACAAAGAAGGCCACCAAAAGGACCTACCAACCAAATCTCTGGTACCAAAAATCCCAGGATTGCCAGCCAACACAGAACAATGGACCTCAGAAATCACCTTACTAGTCCATCTATCAGGAACAAACAGTTTCCCCACAGGACAACGGTCAGGGTTATCAGCCTGAAATTCCTGAAGAACCCGTCGCAAATCAGGGGAGATGGCGGAAAGAATCACCCCTTCCTTCAAAATGCCGACCGGCTCAAGAACCCCAGGGGAATCAGGAAAAAAACTCCTAGAAAGGGCATCCGCCTTAACATTCTTAGTACCAGGAATGTACGAGACCACAAAATCAAAATGGGAGAAAAACAGGGACCATCGAGCCTGTCTAGGATTCAGCTGTTTGGCAGACTCGAGGTAAATCAGATTCTTATGATCGGTCAGGACCACAATACGGTGCTTGGCCCCCTCAAGCCAATGTCGCCACTCCTCAAATGCCCACTTCATAGCCAGCAACTCCCGATTGCCGACATCATAATTGCGTTCCGCAGGCGAAAACTTCCGAGAAAAGAAGGCACACAGTTTCATCAAAGAACCATCAGAATTCCTCTGAGACAAAACGGCCCCTGCCCCAATCTCAGACGCGTCAACCTCAACCTGAAATGGAAGAGAAACATCCGGCTGACGCAACACAGGGGCAGAAGTAAATCGGCGTTTAAGCTCCTGAAAGGCAGAAACAGCCGCGGAGGACCAATTTGTCACATCAGCGCCTTTCTTGGTCAAATCGGTTAGAGGTTTAACCACACTGGAGAAGTTGGCAATGAAACGACGATAAAAATTAGAAAAGCCCAAGAATTTCTGAAGGCTCTTCACAGATGTGGGCTGAATCCAATCATGAATGGCCTGAACGTTAACCGGATCCATTTCTATAGATGAGGGAGAAAAAATGAAACCCAAAAAAGAAACCTTCTGCACTCCAAAGAGGCACTTTGAACCCTTCACAAACAAAGCATTATTACGGAGGATCTGAAATACCATCCTGACCTGTTTCACATGAGACTCCCAATCATTGGAAAAAATCAAAATATCATCCAAATATACAACCATGAATTTATCAAGATAACTCCAAAAGATATCATGCATGAAGGATTGGAACACAGATGGGGCATTAGAGAGTCCGAATGGCATCACAAGGTATTCAAAATGGCCTTCGGGCGTATTAAATGCAGTTTTCCATTCGTCACCCTGCTTGATACGAATAAGATTATATGCTCGAAGGTCAATCTTAGTAAACCAGCTAGACCCCTTAATCCTAGCAAACAAATCAGTAAGCAAAGGCAAGGGGTATTGAAATGTAACCGTGATCTTATTCAAGAGGCGATAATCAATACAGGGTCTCAAGGAGCCATCCTTCTTGGCAACAAAAAAGAACCCCGCTCCCAACGGTGAAGAAGATGGCCGAATATGCCCTTTCTCCAAAGACTCCTTAACATAGCTCCGCATGGCGGCATGTTCTGGCACAGACAGGTTGAAAAGTCGGCCCTTAGGGAACTTACAACCTGGAATCAAGTCAATAGCACAATCACAGTCCCTATGCAGTGGAAGGGAACTGGATTTGGGCTCATCGAATACATCCTGGAAATCTGACAAAAACTCAGGAATTTCAGAAGAGGGGGAAGAGGAAATAGACATCAAAGGAACGTGAACATGAACCCCCTGACAACCCCAACTAGTCACAGACATAGATCTCCAATCTAACACCGGATTATGTACTTGTAACCATGGAAAACCCAGCACAATATCATCATGCAAATTATGCAACACCAGAAAACGACAATCTTCCTGATGGGCTGGCGCCATGCGCATGGTCAGCTGTGTCCAAAACTAAGGTTTATTTTTAGCCAACGGTGTAGCATCAATGCCCCTTAAAGGAATAGGGTTCTGCAAAGGCTGCAAGGGGAAACCAGAACGTTTGGCAAATTCTAAGTCCATTAAGTTCAGAGCGGCGCCTGAATCCACAAATGCCATGACAGAAAATGATGATAATGAGCAGATCAAGGTCACAGATAACAGAAATTTAGGTTGTACAGTACTGATAGTTACAGAACTAGCGATTCTCTTTGTACGCTTAGGGCAATCAGAAATAACATGAGCAGAATCGCCACAGTAAAAACACCACCTATTCTGACGCCTGAATCCTTGATGTTCAGCTTTAGACAAAATCCTATCACACTGCATAGGCTCAGGGCTCTGCTCAGAGGACAACACCACAGTGTGCACAACTCTGCGCTCGCGCAAGCGCCGATCAATCTGAATGGCCAGAGACATAGAATCACTCAGACCAGCAGGCGTGGGGAACCCCACCATAACATCTTTAACAGTTTCAGAAAGACCCTTTCTGAAAATTGCCGCCAAGGCATCCTCATTCCATTTAGTTAGTACAGACCATTTTCTAAATTTCTGGCAATACGATTCTGCCGCTTCTTGACCTTGACACAGGGCCAACAAGATCTTCTCAGCTTGATCCACAGAATTAGGCTCATCATACAATAACCTTAATGCTTGAAAGAATCAACATTAAGCAAAGCAGGATTGCCAGTTTCCAGGGAAAATGCCCAATCCTGTGGGTCACCACGCAGCAGGGATATGATGATTTTAACCTGCTGAATGGAATCACCAGAAGACCGGGGTCTCAATGCAAAAAACAGTTTACAGTTATTTTTGAAACTCAAAAATTTGGATCTGTCACCAAAGAATAAATCAGGAGTGGGAATCCTAGGTTCTAAGGCAGGAGTCTGAACAATATAATCTGAAATACCCTGTACCCTAGCAGCAAGCTGATCCACCCGAGAAACTAACTCCTGAACATTCATGTTATTACTAGGTTCCGTAGCCACCCAGAGATTAAGAGGGAGGAAAAGACAAAACAGGCTAAGGAACAAAAATGGCTCAAAACCTTTCCTCCCTTCTTCTGAGATGCAATTAACTCATTGTTGGCCAGTTGTTCTGTTATGATCTGGTGGCCTTGGAGCAGCATGAGACGTACTCTGGAGAAGGTGGTCCCTGTACTGACCGCAAACCCTGAACTAGCAGCACAA
Organism: Ranitomeya imitator; assembly: GCF_032444005.1. Classification (NCBI taxonomy): domain Eukaryota; kingdom Metazoa; phylum Chordata; class Amphibia; order Anura; family Dendrobatidae; genus Ranitomeya; species Ranitomeya imitator. The sequence continues at coordinate 96,289,776 of NC_091286.1, forward strand.
CTAGAAGTAGCCGTGGGGGGTACCTAACACTCCCTAGACCCCTCGACACAGCCTAAGAACTAACTACCCCTAAAGACAGAAACAGGAAACCTATCATGCCTCAGAGAAAATCCCCAAAGGATAGATAGCCCCCCACAAATATTGACTGTGAGAGGAGAGGGAAATAACATACGCAGACATGAAATCAGAATTTAGCATAGGAGGCCATACTAGCTAAAAAGAAAGAATAGAACAGAGTACTATGCGGTCAGTATTAAAACACTAGAAAATATCCACCACAGAAAATACAAAAATCACCACATCTGACTAAAGACATGGAGAGTATATCTGCATCTCCAGAGACACAGCTTGGCTGCAAAAAATCCTTCACAGACAAAGCTGGACAAGACCAAACATGAAAATGCACAGAACTATAAGGTCCACAGCAGGTGGACAGCAAAAACAAAGCCAGGACTTATCTTTGTAGAAAAGCACAGCAAACAGGAGAGACCAGAAGGGAAGTGAATCCTCCAAAAACAATGGACAACTGGCACTGACTAAAGGATAAAGCAGGACTTAAATAGACCAGCCCAAATTGCAAAAAATGGATACACCTGATAAATGCTGCGATCCAACTACCGCATGGCGGTATGTTCAGGCACAGACAGGTTGAAAGGTCGGCCCTTAGGGAACTTACAACCTGGAATCAAATCAATAGCACAATCACAGTCCCTATGCGGTGGAAGGGAACTGGATTTGGGCTCATTGAATACATCCTGGAAGTCAGACAAAAACTCAGGAACTTCAGAAGAGGGGGGAGAGGAGATTGACATCAAAGGAACCTGATCATGAACCCCCTGACAACCCCAACTAGTCACAGACATGGATTTCCAATCTAACACCGGATTATGTAGCTGCAACCATGGAAAACCCAGCACAATATCATCATGCAAATTATGCAACACCAGAAAACGACAATCTTCCTGATGGGCTGGTGCCATGCGCATGGTCAGCTGTGTCCAAAACTGAGGTTTATTTTTAGCCAACGGTGTAGCATCAATGCCCCTCAAAGGAATAGGGTTCTGCAAAGGCTGCAAGGGAAAACCACAACGTCTGGCAAATTCTAAGTCCATTAAGTTCAGAGCGGCGCCTGAATCCACAAATTCCATGACAGAAAATGATGGTAATGAGCAGATCAAGGTTACAGATAACAGAAATTTAGGTTGTGTAGTACTGATGGCAACAGAACTAGCAATTCTCTTAGTACGCTTAGGGCAATCAGAAATAACATTAGCAGCATCGCCGCAGTAAAAACACAACTTATTCTGACGCCTGAATGTTTGACGTTCAGCTGTAGACAAAATCCTATCACACTGCATAGGCTCAGGGCTCCGCTCAGAGGACAACGCCACAGTGTGCACAATTCTGCGCTCACGCAAGCGCCGATCAATCTGAATGGCCAGAGACATAGAATCACTCAGAGCAGCAGGCGTGGGGAACCCCACCATAACATCTTTAACGGATTCAGAAAGACCCTTTCTGAAAATTGCCGCCAAGGCATCCTCATTCCATTTAGTCAGTACAGACCATTTTTTAAATTTCTGGCAATACAATTCTGCCGCTTCTTGACCTTGACACAGGGCTATCAAGATTTTATCAGCCTGATCCAGAGAATTAGGCTCATCATACAACAACCCCAATGCCTGAAGGAACGACTCAACATTAAGCAAAGCAGGATTGCCAGATTCCAGGGAAAATGCCCAATCCTGTGGGTCACCACGCAGCAGAGATATGACGATTTTAACCTGCTGAATAGGATCACCAGAAGACCGGGGTCTCAATGCAAAAAACAGTTTACAGTTATTTTTGAAACTCAAAAATTTGGATCTGTCACCAAAGAATAAATCAGGAGTGGGAATCTTAGGCTCTAAGGCAGGAGTCTGAACAATGAAATCTGAAATACCCTGTACCCTAGCAGCAAGCTGATCCACCCGAGAAACTAACTCCTGAACATTCATGTTAATACTAGACTCCGTAGCCACCCAGAGGTAAAGAGGGAGGAACAGACCAAACAGGCTAAGGAAAAAAAAATGGCTCAAAATCTTTCCACCCTTCTTCTGAGATGCAATTAACTCATTGTTGGCCAGTTGTACTGTTATGATCTGGTGGCCTTGGAGCAGCATGAGACGTACTCTGGAGAAGGTGGTCCCTGTACTGACCGCAAACCCTGAACCTAGCAGCACAACTAAAAGCAGCTGTGGGGGGTACCTAACACTCCCTAGACCCCTCGACACAGCCTAAGATCTAACTACCCCTAAAGACAGAAACAGGAAGCCTATCTTGCGTCAGAGAAAATCCCCAAAGGATAGATAGCCCCCCACAAATATTGACTGTGAGAGGAGAGGGAAAAAACATACGCAGATATGAAATCAGATTTTAGCATAGGAGGCCATAGTAGCTGAAAAGAAAGAATAGAACAGAGTACTATGCGGTCAGTATTAAAACACTAGAAAATATCCACCGCAGAAAATACGGATCACCACATCTGACTAAAGACATGGGGGGTATATCTGCATCTCCAGAGAAATAGCTAGGCTGCAAAAAATCCTTCACAGACCAAGCTGGACAAGACAAAAACATGAAAATGCACAGAACTATAAGGTCCACTGCAGGTGGACAGCAAAAACAAAGCCAGGACTTATCTTTGTAGAAAAACACAGCAAACTGGAGAGACCAGCAGGGAAGTGAATCCTTCAAGAACAATGGACAACTGGCACTGACTAAAGGATCCAGCAAAGCTATATACCCCAGTCAGTTTTGCAATTAGTAGATACACCTGTCCACTCCTGCAGTCCAGGCACAACTGCATTACCCTCTACAACCACCGGAGGGAGCCCAAAAGCTGAATTCACAACACTGGACACACTGTCTGGGGGCAATGCTGGACACACTGGGGCAGATTGCTGGACACACTGGGGGCAATATGCTGGAGTCAGACACTGGGGCAGATTGCAGGCCACACTGTCTGGGGGCCATGCTGGACACACTGGGACAGATTGCTGGACACACAGGGGGCAATGCTGGACACACTGGGGCAGATTGCTGGACACACTGTCTGGGGGCAATGCTGTACATACTGGGGCAGATTGCTGGACACACTGGGGGTAATATGCTGGACACACTGGGGCAGATTGCTGGACACACTGGGGCAGATTGCTGGACACACTGGGGGCAATGCTGGACACTGGGGCAGATTGCTGGACACACTGGAGGCAATATGCTGGAGTCAGACACTGGGGCAGATTGCTGGACACAATGTCTGGGGGCAATGCTGGACACACTGGGGCAGATTGCTGGACACTGGGGCAATATGCTGGACATACTGGGGCAGATTGCTGGACACACTGGGGGTAATATGCTGGACCCACTGTGGGTAATATGCTGGACACACTGGGGCAGATTGCTGGACACACTGGGGGCAGTGTTATGACCTGGTGGTTAGGACAATAATGGACCTGGTGGTTAAGAGCACACGGAATGACCTGATAGTTACTAATAATATAGGACGAGTTCTGAGACGTGGGAACTCTGCTGACCGCAATCCCTAATCCTATCACACACACTAGAAATAGCCGTGGATTGCTCCTAACGCTCCCTATGCAACTCGTCACAGCCTAAGAAACTAGCTAGCCCTGAAGATAGATAAATAAAGCCTACCTTGCCTCAGAGAAATTCCCCAAAGGAAAAGGCAGCCCCCACATATAATGACTGTGAGTAAAGATGAAAATTACAAACACAGAGATGAAATAGATTTAGCAAAGTGAGGCTCGACTTACTGAACAGACTGAGGATAGGAAAGGCAACTTTGCGGTCAGCACAAAAAACTACAAAAAGACCGCGCAGAGGGCGCAAAAAGACCCTCCGCACTGACTCACGGTGCGGAGGCGCTCCCTCTGCGTCCCAGAGCTTCCAGCAAGCAAGACAAAAATCAAAATAGCAAGCTGGACAGAAAAACAGCAAACAAGAGAAAAACAAGCAGGAACTTAGCTTCTGCTGGGAAGACAGGTCACTAGAACGATCCAGGAGTGAACAAGACCAATACTGGAACATTGACAGGTGGCATGGAGCAATGATCAAAGTGGAGTTAAATAGAGCAGCCAGCTAACGAATTAACCTCGTCACCTGTGGAAGGAAACTCAGAAGCCGCAGCCCCACTCACAACCACCAGAGGAAGCCCATGGACAGAACCAGCCGAAGTACCATTCACGACCACAGGAGGGAGCTTGACAACAGAATTCACAACAGGGCAGGACTGGAGGCATGGGCAGAATGTAGATACGGGGCATGATTGGAGACACGGGGCAGAATGAAAGACATGGGGCAGAAGTGGATCATGGGGCAGGACGGAGACAGATGGGGCAGGATGGGGAGATCATATGGGGTAGAATGGATACTTATGAGGGCAGGATGCGAGAACATATGGCTGGAGCCAGGAATGAGATAAACGGGGCCAGGATGGGGAATATTATTACCATAGGGGCTAATTAAGGGATATTATTACTGCAGTGATGTATTTATTTTATTTTTTTAATATACAGTTTTAAATGGGGGGGCGGTCCTGTTACTGTGCAGAGTGACACTATATCGCCTTTTTTTCTTCATGTGGTGTAATGTAGAAGTTTTGAAAAATTAAGTAATGTGTTCTGCAAGCGGAGCTTGAGATAACTGTGTTATTTCCTGCAGAAACGAGTCCTGGCTGGAAGAAATGATGGCCGTCTGTGCTGGATGAAAGATGAAGGACTTCACCTAGAGACGTCACTGGTGAGTCAGTGTTACCTAGACACTGACACTATACACTGTATACTATATACAGAGGTCCTGTGTACAATGTCACCAGTGGTCACTGTATTACCTATACATTATGTACAGAGCTCCTGTGTATAATACCACCAGTGATCTCTGTATTACCTCTACACAGACACTGCATACTAAGTACAGATCTCCTGTGAATACTGGCACTTATGGTGATAGTATTGTGTTTTTTTAAAATTATAATTATTACTGATCAGTATTGTAGCACTCAGTCACTATGTGGTGGTAATATGTGATCTGGAAATGGTGTTGCGGTATTTGTCCCTTGTATGTGCTATTTGGTCACCAAGTGGTGGTAATATGTGGTCTTGACATGGTGCAGTGGTATTTGTTCCTTCTATGTGATATTATTCGATCACTGTGGTTGTAGTTTGTGGTGTGGTTATGGTGCGGTGGTATTTGTTTCTTGTATGTGATATTGGTCATTTTAAAAATTGAAAATAAATCAAAATATAATATACCTAAATTGTATTGCATATTTTAACAAATATTTAATAGGTTTCAGTAGAGTAGGGCCCAGCCATTTTTCTGGAATAATCTGGTTCAGGTATATCATGACCCCCGTCACAGTGTCTGAACAGCCCGGGGCCCTGGCTACCCTTAATCCACCCCTGATGATCACAAGTATATGTTGTGGCAAAGTGTTCATCCATGATAGAGACTCATTAGGATTTATGTACTGGAAAGTCCACGATTAATGTAGGCATCATATCATCACTCTTTGATCCCAACCTCTGCGTCCAGAAAGTGAAGGAATAGGAGTAAGAGCATTTTTTCCTCTTCCTACTACCTCTCTACTAGTTTCTATAGTTCTTCCTCTTTACCCAGCTTTCTGCATTGTGGTATTTTGTTCAGTTATCTCTACAGTCGTCTGCAACAATCTATAAGCGGGTTGTTATCTGTATGTATGTGCATTTTTTTTATTACTAATGGTGCCTACAATTTTTAATATTTACCTAATAAATGCTATATTTTAGTGTTTTTTCCTCTTCTTCTGTCAATATTGGCCTCCTATTTATATAGAGCTATTTTTTGTTTTGTTGTTGAGACCACCTTTAATGAGCAAGAAGAGCGAGACCCTCTGTAAGAGCAGCATTATTTCTGGTAGGCTCAAGCTTTTTGTATTACTAAAACGACCATTCACTTACGTGGCAGGTGAACTTTTTGGCCAGACAATCCTTTTGGAGTTTGTGAAAGGGGTACTATTTAGTGAGGCAATCCCTTTAAGTACTTCTTAACTATGTTTGCAAGGGCACAAGGATTCATCTTCCACACCGGACTCTGTGTATATTTGTGTAGAATAAAATAGTATAAATTACATTTTGTGTCTATATAAACATTTTAATTAGCAGGATATTTAGTGGATGCACTTGGCTCCTGCTCTTTAAACTGAATTAAATTAATGAAAAATGATGCTTCAACTTTTGCCAACTTTCAGTATAAATGTCCAAAATTCTGTGCTGATGCTTGGGGTGGGGAAGCTGAAGCTCCGTCTAATAAGGAACGCGATGATCTCCTTGTGTCTGATGCTCTTCACACAGTTGAAGAGGACCTGTCAGTGCTCCAGAAATGTCAGCCTTCGTAAATGAACTTACCATGAAATCATAAAACTGAAACATCTTAAATCTGTGTTATGCTGTTCCTATGTTATATTTTTATGAATAAATTGACAACTAGGTATTACCATACAATCTGTTAACCCCTTAAGCCCCGAGGGTGGTTTGCACTTTAATGACCGGGCCAATTTTTACAATTCTGACCACTGTCCCTTTATGAGGTTATAACTCTGGAACGCTTCAACGGATCTTGGCGATTCTGACATTGTTTTCTCGTGATATATTGTACTTCACGATAGTGGTAAAATTTATTCGATATAAAGTGCATTTATTTGTGAAAAATTTGTGAAAAAACGGAAATTTGGCGAAAATTTTGAAAATCTTGCAATTTTCCAACTTTGAATTTTTATGCCCTTAAATCACAGAGATATGTCACACAAAATAATTAATAAGTAACATTTCCCACGTGTCTACTTTACATCAGCACAATTTTGGAACCAAAATTTTTTAGGGACCACATCACATTTGAAGTCATTTTGAGGGGTCTATATGATAGAAAATAACCAAGTGTGACACCATTCTAAAAACTGCACCCCTCAAGGTGGTCAAAACCACATTCAAAAAGTTTATTAACCCTTCAGGTGTTTTACAGGAATTTTTGGAATGTTTAAATAAAAATGAACATTTAACTTTTTTTTCACAAAAAATTTATTTCAGCTCCAATTTGTTTTATTTTACCAAGGGTAACAGGAGAAAATGGACCCAAAAAGTTGCTGTACAATTTGTCCTGAGTACGCTGATACCCCATATGTGGGGGTAAACCACTGTTTGGGTGCATGGCAGAGCTCAGAAGGGAAGGAGCGCCATTTGACTTTTCAATGCAAAATTAACTGGAATTGAGATGGGACGCCATGTCGCGTTTGGAGAGCCCCTGATGTGCCTAAACATTGAAACCTCCCACAATTAACACCATTTTGGAAAGTAGACCCCCTAAGGAACTTATCTAGATGTGTGGTGAGCACTTTAACCCACCAAGTGCTTCACAGAAGTTTATAATGCAGAGCCGTAAAAATAAAAAATCATATTTTTTCACAAAAATGATCTTTTCGCCCCCAATTTTTTATTTTTCCAAGGGTAAGAGAAGAAATTGGACCCCAAGAGTTGTTGTCCAATTTGTCCTGAATACGCTGATACCCCATATGTGGGTGTAAACCACTGTTTGGGCGCATGGCACAGCTCAGAAGGGAAGGAGCGCCATTTGACTTTTCAATGCAAAATTGACTGGAATTAAGATGGGACGCCATGTTGCGTTTAGAGAGACCCTGATGTGCCTAAACATTGAAATCCCCCACAAGTGACACCATTTTGGAAAGTAGACCCCTTAAGGAACTTATCTAGATGTGTGGTGAGCACTTTGACCCAACAAGTGCTTCACAGAAGTTTAGAATGCAGAGCCGTAAAAATAAAAAATCATATTTTTTCACAAAAATGATCTTTTCGCCCCCAATTTTTTATTTTCCCAAGGGTAAGAGAAGAAATTGAACCCCAAAAGTTGTTGTCCAATTTGTCCAGAGTTTGCTGGTACCCGATATGTGGGGGTAAACGACTGTTTGGGCGCATGGCAGAGCTCGGAAGGGAAGGAGCGCGGTTTGACTTTTCAATGCAAATTTGACTGGAATTGAGATGGCACACCATGTCACGTTTGGAGAGCCACTGATGTGCCTAAACATTCAAACCCCCCACAATTACACCATTTTGGAAAGTAGACCCCCTAAGGAACTTATCTAGATGTGTTTTGAGAGGTTTGAACCCCCAAGTGTTTCACTTCAGTTTATAACGCAGAGCCGTGAAAATAAAAATTCTTTTTTTTTCCACAAAAATGATTTTTTAGCCCCCAGTTTTGTATTTTCACAAGGGTAACAGAATAAATTGGACCCAAAAAGTTGTTGTCCAATTTGTCCTGAGTACGCTGATACCCCATATGTGGGGGAACCACTGTTTGGGTGCATGGCAGAGCTCGGAAGGGAAAGAGCGCCATTTGGAATGCAGACTTAGATGGATTGGTCTGTAGGCGTCACATTGCATTTGCAGAGCCCCTGATGTACCCAAACAGTAGAAACACCCCACAAGTGACCCCATATTGGAAATTAGACCTCCCAAGGAACGTATCTAGATGTGTTGTGAGAACTTTGAACCCCCAAGTGTTTCACTACAGCTTACAACGCAGAGCCGTGAAAATAAAAAATCTTTTTTTCCCACAAAAATGATTTTTAGCCCCCCAAATTTTTATTTTCCCAAGCGTAGCAAGAGAACTTGGACCCCAAAAGTTGTCCAATTTGTCCCAAGTACACTGATACCCCATATGTTGGGGTAAACTCCTGTTTGGGCGCACGGGAGAGCTCGGACGGGAAGTAGCACTGTTTTACTTTTTCAACGCAGAATTGGCTGGAATTGAAATCGGATGCCATGTCGCGTTTGGAGAGCCCCTGATGTGCCTAAACAATGGAAACCCCCAATTCTAACTGAAACCCTAATCCAAGCACACCCCTAACCCTAATCCCAACAGTAACCCTAACCACACCCCTAACCCTGACACACCCCTAACTCTAATCCAAACCCTAATCCCAACCGTAAATGTAATCCAAACCCTAACTTTAGCCCCAACCCTAACCCTAACTTTAGCAGGCACTTGGTAAGCCACCTCCCTTCCTGCAGGACCTGGAAGCCGTGGCCATTTTGGATCCGGGCCTTGCTGCAGGGAGGAAGGTAGGAGACCCTCGCAGCAATGCGATCACATCGCGTTGCTGCGGGGGTCTCAGGGAAGCCTGCAGGGAGCCCCCTCCCTGCGTGATGCTTCCCTGCACCGCCGGCACACCGCGATCATGTTTGATCGCGGTGTGCCGGGGGTTAATGTGCCGGGAGCGGTCCGCGCTCCCCCCATGAGCACGGCCAATCGCATATGATGTACTATCCCGTCACTGAGAATTAAGTCCCAGGGCACCTTGACCGGATAGTACGTCATATGGGATTAAGTGGTTAAAGGGGTGTTTCCTCACACTATCTGGAACATTGAGCACTGATTGGACAATCTGAGATTGTGTAGAGACACAACTCCTAGAGGCAATTTCTTCATAAATTTCTAGGTAGAATAACAGAGGAATATCACAATTTATAATGCTAAGAAAAGTTAATTAAAAATTGCTATATTACATGTAATACAATAATTTACTAAAATAGACATATCAGGAGAGTTGACTAGTTCTCTTTAAAGGAGGTGTCCACTACTAGGGCAACCCCTTCTTGTAAAAATGTTTGGCCCTAATAAAATAAAAAAAAGCTTATACTCACCTCCCATGCCGCCGCCGTTCCCACGGTGTCAGCACTCGGTCTTCCTGGGGCTTTCGTGCGGTTTTGTGACATGTGACCCCCAACAACCAATCAGCGCTGGCGTCACTGTCCCTGCCTACATACGGGTTGAACATGAAGAGGAAGTTTGGGCTGCAGCTGATCCCTGGCTTTCTCTTCTTGTTTAATGTGTGCGTAGGAGGAGCAAATGTCGCCAGCACTGATTGGTCGTCAGGGTCACATGTCACAACACCGCACGAGAGACCTGGGAAGAGCGAGTGTCAACACCACGGGAACAGCACCAGCATGGGAGGAGAGTATAGTATAAGGTTTTTTATTTTATAAGGGCCAAAAGAGGAACATTTTTGTACCCCTTGCATGTGGTAGAAAGAGCTGTAAACAATTATCTTGTTCATTTATTCAAATAAATTTTACTACTTCTTTTTGTGATATTAAACCACCAATGTCCATATCATAAGGCTGGCACTTCCTAATACTTACTACCTTCGGTCTAACATAACATACAGCCGAAACGAAGAGATCCAGGATAAGATTAAAATAAGGCTTTATTACGGAACACAAATTATATCCAATGCCATAGTGCATAAGCACCTAAACAAGAAATGGGAGGCCAAGTAGTATATATTGCTAAAAACATATGATGCAAGGTAGTAAATGCAAAGTGACACGTTAATCTGGTATTAATCTACTTCAGCTGCCCAAGAATGCATATAGTGTAACCATTACAAACATGTAAAAACCAGAGAACAGTGCAATATCTACCTGCGGCTGACCCGGCGTCCCACCTCACCCCAACGCGCGTTTCGCAACAGGATTTCTTCCATTTCTTAAAGTAATGATGGGCACTTGTTTTTCTTTACTTAGCTGCTTTTTTCTTGCCATAATAGAAATTCTAACAGTCTATTCAGTAGGACTATCAGCTGTGTATCCACCAGACTTCTGCTCAACACAACTGATGGTCCCAACCCCATTTATAAGGCTAGAAATCCCACTTATTAAACCTGACAGGGCACACCTGTGAAGAGAAAACCATTCCCGGTGACTACCTCTTGAAGCTCATCAAGAGAATGCCAAGAGTGTGCAAAGCAGTCATCAAAACAAAAGGTGAAGAACCTAGAATATAAGACATATTTTCAGTTGTTTCACACTTTTTTGTTAAGTATATAATTCCACATATGTTAATTCATAGTTTTGATGCCTTCAGTGTGAATTTACTATTTTAATAGTCATGAAAATACAGAAAAAATCTTTAAATGAGAAGGTGTGTCCAAACTTTTGGTCTGTACTGTATATTGTCTACCCACAGCCAACACTAGGAGGAGCTTAGTGTATAAAGATGCATATAGATCCCCTTGAATTCAATGATAAACCATTCTTTAGTAAGTTTATAATATTTCCCAAGTTGGGACTGCAGCCAGCCAGAGATTTATCTGTTAAAGGGAACCTAACAGCTGATACATGCTGACCGATTCAGGGGCAGATTGTATCAGACAGTGGCTATATGAACTCAGCCAGGTATGTCTAACACTGAAACAGTCCAGCATTGGAGACCTGTCCAACCCATGTGGAAGACTAGTTGGACATATGGGTCCCTGGCAGCTTCTCTCTACCTTCTGCCCTGGATTAACAGGTCTTGCATACATGCGAATATAGGCGGATTTTAAAGTATGCTTTTCTCTATAACACTGCAGTATTTCAGAGTCAAACATACCTGACTAAGATCATACTGCCAGTGTCTGATACATGCTGGCCGTGGATTGGGCCGCATGATCAGCTGTCAGGTTACCTTTAAGTCTATGGGTAGAGTAAAATAAAAGCAGGTTAAAAAGTAAAGTAAAGCAGGTAGGTCATTAAAAAAATAAGAAATGCCGACCCTTGAAAAGATATATTGTGAAATTTCAACGCAACATTGTTCTGAAAGGTTGACATTCACTTTAAGTAAAGGCTATACTTGTATGTTATATGTATGCTCAAGTGTCCCTTTTTCCCATTCATAGGAAAATGTGTCCTATTAGGGAGGGGATGGTTTTTCATATAAATAGCATTTTAAAATATAATCATATTTCAGTAGACTGTATTGCATAAGGACGAACAAGAAATAAATGCAATGGCAGCTTTAACCTTTACTTTGAAAGGTTAGAAGTCATTCATACAAGTATCTGCAGGATTTCATTTACTGGGATGTATCCCTTTGTCTGGAAAATAGAGACTAGAATTAAGAGTCTATTTTGTGGCAAACAGAGAAGAATAGTGTATTGTTTTATTCGGATCTTCTGACATTGTATCATCTCCTTACTGTATACTGAAGATTTGTGGCAGTTATCTTGGTTATTTTGAATATAGAAAAGTTTGCCTTTCTTTTATCTATAGCTTCCTACAATATAGCGTATTGGTTCTATCATTTGTTATTTGAAGGACACATTCAACACTTTGGAGGGAATCACAATATTGGTATTTGCATATAGTGCTAGTATAAGATACAATAAAAAAACGCTTTAATTTTGGATACGATCAGCTGAGCATTGGAGGACGCAAATGGCAAATTCATGGATCCATGCTTCCTTTAAGGGCACCTTGCAAACGAAAACCATTGATTGATTTGTTTGTCAAAATACTGCTGAGGAGAGCATGAGAGATCATATAATGGCTTATGCAGAAATAGATTTGCTATATTTAGGTCACATTCAAGGAAGGTTAGCAAATTCTGAGGCATTAGAGAAACAAAGGCTTTGTATCCCGCTGCCAACTTACCAACATTATCCTGATGTTCACTTAGCAGGCCAGGTATGTAATGAATAGCAAGTGATACATAATTAAGTACCCCTATATTTTCACAGAAATAGATGATACGAGCCTTGGGAACAGTCTTTTCAACAGTTTTGAGAATGCAAACGCAATGATGACTGAGTTGGAGCTTTCATGTCCTTTACAAATATTTTCATCTATAGCATATATTTCCCAAATAGCTAAAGAGGAACTTTAAATATTTCTAAATTTATCACAAAAAAGAATTATAATTTAAAGTGAATCCTTCAGTAGGATAAACCTTCCTAAGTCATCTATATGGGCATTTAGGACATAGGAAGTTGAATAAAATGATACCATGATATCAGGGATCTGATGTTTTATTCCAGAGAAATCCATGTTTTATTGTATGTAAATAGTTTTACGTCTAAAAAATCTTCAGCGCTGAAAACAAGATGAATGTAAGTAAAACTTTGCCTTTATTTCTTCAATTAAAAAGCATCATAGCTTGCACATTGCAGAGAACTGAAAACCTACTCAAAAGTGAATATTCAGAATCCAAATCTGGAGACTTAAAATAATTTTATTGAATAATATTAAAAGCAAGGAGAAACTGACAACAAGTATCATAGACAAATATCATAATACAAAGATATATATTAAATACATATTTGGAGGCACAGGTCCCATGGCAGATGCATATATAAATAAATGGATAATATACCACCCCAAATAGTCCTCATAAAGTGCAAGTATATAAACAGACTATAAAGACTGAATAAAGTGCATAAGTGATATATAAAGGAGGGTATAAGTACCAGTATATCAGTGGTCCGTGACTCCAAAGGACTCCGGCTGCATCCAGGTCCACAAGACAGAATCGCATGGACCAGGGATCTCCTGCATAACGCCCGCTCTCCTGTTAACATGGGCATAATGCTACTCAGACAACACTGAGGGTAAAATAGTGTGGCAATGCTTTTTTGAACCACAAAATAGGCAGATAACATATAGAACAGTCCCAGCAAAATTTCCCCAAGATGGTGCACATCGCAGAGTCTCACCCTTCCGCAGTCCGCAGATGTTATGTCAGAGCTTCCAGGGTCGGCTACCCCACCAGTGGCATACACACAGAGAGGAGGTAATGATAAGCGTAGGAAGATGACAGTCATTTGTGTCCATATGAGGTACAAGGCCAACTGACACAAGAGTCACAACCTGGCCTCTTCGAACATCTGCATGGAGACAGGCGACCAGCGGGTCCCAATCCTGGCTTTCTCCAAACATATCCATGGTCCAGCAATGGTCAATGGAGCAGATCGGTATTCTTCCAACGGAATTGAAAACCCCTAGGTTGTTTCCTGTAGAATGATAGATCTGTGTCCCTCATGATGGTTCCATGATATTGGCTGCTGTCCTGTCACTGGTCTTTTATGTCTTGGCAGAATCTCTGGCTGTCTCTCTCCCCCAGTCTCTTTATACAGAGGCATGAAACCTATTTTTAGATTTACCCAGTGTCCTTCAGTCCAGCATCAAGATAAAGGGAACAATGATGATAAGATCAAGTAGTATTACTTGATTATTTAATTTATTTGCACAGTTTTTCCCTCTCTGCTTTCAAAGTCAACAAACTGGCTCCATAATACAATGCATAAATAGCATATCAGCAAACATCACTAGTCATCAAAGATAAGCTCACACTATGTTATATGAAATATCAGCTTACAAGTCACTATTACAGGCTTACACAAGCAAAAGTATAGATAACAGCATATTCTTCTTGGTTTGCTAAAAATAGTCATCTGGGTAATTGAGATATAATCCGGTTTCTTCACAACATCACTCAGGACTCCTTCTGGCCTCTGTTTAGCGGTGTTCTAAGGTGTTATCCAAGCATACTCATGTGCCAACCAAGTGTCTTCAGCGTGCTCAAAAATATTTTGAGTCCCGAGCCTGCATGCCTTGTTGCTATTCGACCCCCACAACACATGCAGGGATTGCATGTTTGTGAAGCAATTCTTGCAGGCATGGGGACTCAAACATATTTTTCAAGTACGACGAAGACACTCGGTTAGCACACAAGCATGTTCGGATGCCTTATTGGAGCACATTCGCTCATCCCTAAAGCCGAGCCTTACTGCGATCTTTGGGAGGCAGAATGAACAAATCAACAGCAGGCTGAGAATTGCTTTATTTATGTTTCATGCCATTCACCATGGGATACAAGTGATTAGGTGACTTTATTCTTCGGGCTGGTGTGACTACCTCGATACTAGATTTTTTTTTTTTTAGGTCTAGCTGCTGCCACATCCTAAAAAATACTTTTTTTGCATCATCATATTTTGAGAGCTAAAATTTTTCTATATTTCTGTTGACAGATTTATGTGACAGGTTGTTTTTTTGAAGAACGGGTTAACGTTTTTATTGGTACCATTTTCGGACACATACCATTTTTTGATCGTTTTCTATTTAGATTTTTAGGAGGCAGAATGAAGAAAAACCAGCAATTCAGGAACTGTTTTTTTTTTTTTTTTTTTAAATATCATATACTGTGTGGTATAATTGATAAACCAGTTTTATTCTTCGGGTCAGTTCGAATACAGTGATACCACATTTATATCATTTTTCATGTTTTGCCAATTTACACAATAAAAACAATTTTATAAAAGAAAGAATTGTTATTTTTCTGCTGAGGGAGCTGTATAGTGGCTTGTTTTTTTGTGGGAGAAGATGACTTCTTCAGTGATACCATTTACAACAATCGCGTTGTGCCGATCGGCACAGAGAGCGAGCTTCCTCTGCTAAGCTTATCAATGTCGCTGTCACTATTAAGAAAGGTCTTGGTTGAAATCTAAATGTGACATATATGTTACATAAATGTTAATGCATCATGCCAGTGTTTTTTAAAAAATAAGTTTACCGCTGGAATGGTGCTTCTAATCTAAGGTCCTAAACCATACTGATATACTCACCTGTCGCCGACTTGACCATTTATCACCATTGCTCCCGTCAGTCTCAGACAGGTTGTGATCTGTTGGATCGCTCCAGTGTTTGCTGGAGCGAGCCGGAGATCACTCTTCAATATAAGTCCATGAGCGCCTTGTTCTGGCTCTCATAAACTTGCATTGAGAGCTTGCGATGTAACTTGTGACAGTCAGATCTGCAGTCACAAGATGGCGCTTTGGGATCAGGATGGCGTTGAAAAATGAAGACGCTGCAGGGTGAGTATAAGGTAAATCATACAACACGGCACTTCCGGTGGGTGCTCAAGTAGGATCCTATCCCATAAATATTCTATCGGTGCCACTCCGCTGCCTAATAAGATGACTCCTGATTGTATACCATTCGTCCATGCCTTTCATTTATAAGTATATAAAATCCATAGATCTACAGGTGTATTCTGGACTATCCTCCAAACTGGCTGCCACAACATTAAAGAATCCCAGGTTTCGTTTGTTCCATGATTCAGACACCCTCTTCATTTAAAAGATAACCTGGTCATAGCAGACATTGGTCCATCCTTAATGTCCCCCGCCAACACTTTCTCTACACACTGAAATATGGAACTTTCCCGAGTAAAATCACTTCTTTATTTTCAAAGAAAAAAATATTCAAAAATTCATAGCAAGCTATGATTAAAGGCACAATACGTGCTCGGAACGTGTAAGACTCTCTTCCCTGTTCCATGTGTTGGATTTTTTTTTAAAAGTGATTTTATACATCTACTGAATTTGCATGAGTGCTGGATTTCTCCTGGTTTTCTTTTTCACACCATTGTAATACTGCCAATTAAAATATCAGATCATTGAACAGATCAATCAACCCAAATGGCGAGGAGATTTCTTTCTTCTGGACAGTGGACAAAAAAAGTTTTGTCTTTGAGTTCCTTCTGTTGAGTATAACGGTCAGTGGAAGTTCTGATGTGATCCGACCATGGAAAATAAACAGTATATGTCATTACAGCAGAAAACGGGTTACTTATGACATAGACCTGTTCTGACAACTCAGGAAGGGTGAAGACGTTCAGTTCAGTGTGTTCTAAAATTCTAGTTATTTAAACCCTAAGTGACAGATAAATGGTCTTACGATGTGGCTTTGATCACTTCCATAATTTATAATTGTCCTTTTCTATTGTTAAGTACACCTCATGGATGTTATTAGTCTGTCTGTCTCTTTGATGTTCATATCTCCGACATTTCAGCAAGTTCCAAGTGTTGAATGTTCTTTTCATGTGTTTATATTGTGAAAAACCTACTATTACTCATCGGATTGACAGATATTTATTCCTTCTGAATTAATTCGATCAGCTAATTTAAGCAGATTTGTCACCAGATTTCACAATACAAACAGCCACTAACTAAATTTCTCAGCCCCAAAGAGGCTGGTGTACTTACATTGATATCAGAATGGCTATATAATTTTTACCTGATATTAAAAAGTGATAGAGTCTTTGGGCTCCCTGGGATTATTTTTGGGTTCAATATAATAGTTAATTTACTCATAATTCTCATCATTCTTCTATCAGGTGTCTCTTTGTGTTCCTGTCCTATGTCTCTAGTCTGTATTTGTCTTCGGCCTAGATGTTGTGGCAATAGTTTTCCAATTATTAGACCTTATGGGTTGCTTTTACTTAGTGTAATGTATATTGGACCTTCTAATAATATAAAGGTATATGCGTTCATATGCAATGGTCATGCTGCGGCTTTAACCTACAGCAGCCCTGTGCCGCTCTGGTCTGTCCACTGTTTCCCTGTACAATTACCTACAGTAATCTCCTAATCTTGCAGGGAAACAGCAGTTACATCTGCAAAACAATTGTTTCCCTGCAAGATTAAGCAATTGTGCAGGGAAACAGTAGAAAGACTATAGCAGTAAATGCTTCACCTTGATCGCTGAGTGTGAAAGCAGTGGAAGAGTTCTATTTATTATTTATTTACGTAGTTTGTAAAGTCTAGTGATAGATACGCTTTAATTCTTTAAAGGGAATGTGTCATCAGAAAACGACCAATGGCTTAACTCAAGTTGTTGTGTTAAACGTATTTTTTATTTTTGCTAACATTTTCTTTTTAGCAATCTGTATTAATGATAAAAAGAAAGACATCTTGGAATGTTCACTGGGATCACTGTCACTGGGGCTTTTTTGACTTTAAGGCGAACCTGTCAGCTGAATTGTGCTCAGTAAACTACACACAGTGTCAGGTTGGCGAGGTTATACTGATTAAAATGATACCTGGGCAATGAAATCCGTCTTGTGGTTGTTTAATCTTTATTAGCAGTTTTCAGATAATGGTAGCCTTCCCCCCTACATTAGGTAGAATTTATTTGCAGGTCCGATAATAGTTTGGATCATCGGACACTCTTATTTTTTGGGCTCAGAAGAGAGCTTCCCAGTGGTTTTATACTGAAAAGTTGTCCTCGATCTTTCTATGGTTCAAATCTTTTGGCATGGTGTTCGCGGTTTGCGATGGTATAATTTTGTCTTAGAGTTTAAGAATTGTTTTAAGCAGTTTCCGTTTCCAGATTTACCGTAGTTGTTTTTCATTTGGGCGGGAACGATCTGGGCAAATTAAAGACCCTGGATTTGATTGCAATCATGCGAGTGGATGTTGTGAGTCTCAAGCAGTCTTTTCCATATCCGGGTTTTTGTTTTTCTGAGATCGTTCCCAGGCTTGCTTGGAATACACCTGAATCTGTTTTTTTAGACAAAATACGTAAAAGGGTGAGTAAAAACAGACGGATTTTCTTATAGGCACATTAACCTGGAAGGTTTCTTGCCTGGGCTATATCGTCAGGATATGGTTCATTTATCTAACAATGGCCTTAATATTTTTAATTTGAAACTTCAAAATATGGTGGAAAAATGGCTGTGCTGTTTTGGGGGGGCCTCGACTCGTTGAGTCAAGGCTTTTGGGAAAATCGCCCAGTCTCTGGGTGGATTGTTTATTGGATTTTGGAGTGTTTTGGACATATATCTGATTCATTTATTTGGTATTATGCTGTTTTCTTGACAAAGTTACCCAAAAATAAACATCACGGCCAATTTTATTCCAGATATTTTGTCTTGTCTTTCTTTATGTATGAATGAGGCTTGTGTTGCCATGGTAGCCCCCCCTACATTAGGTAGGGAATAAAGGGGGAGGGGTCACATGGCCACACAGACTGTGAATACTGTTAATGGCCAGCTTTTATAGAGTTAATTTTGGAGCCGGGCTCAGGGCAGTTTATTTATAGATCTTTCTTGTGTTTAGGATAATCTGGTTTTATCCAGTTTTTGTTGGCGCCCTTTTAACGGCTGTTAATTGGTTGACAGCGTGTTGCTGGGCTGTTAAGGTACCTTCACACATAACGATATCGTTAACGATATCGTTGCTTTTGGTGATGTTGCAACGATATCGTTAAGGAAATCGCTATGTGTGACAGCGACCAACGATCAGGCCCCTGCTGGGAGATCGTTGGTCGCTGAACAAAGTCCAGAACTTTATTTCGTCGCTGGATCTCCCGTGGACATCGCTGGATCGGCGTGTGTGACACCGATCCAGCGATGTCTTCACTGGTAACCAGGGTAAACATCGGGTAACTAAGCGCAGGGCCGCGCTTAGTAACCCGATGTTTACCCTGGTTACCATCCTAAAAGTAAAAAACACAAACACTACATACTTACCTACCGCTGTCTGTCCCCGGCGCTGTGCTCTGCACTCCTCCTGTACTGGCTGTGAGGGTCGGTCAGCCGGAAAGCAGAGCGGTGATGTCACCGCTCTGCTTTCCGGCCGCTGTGCTCACAGCCAGTACAGGAGGAGTGCAGAGAAGCTGAGCGCCGGGGACAGACAGCGGTAGGTAAGTATGTAGTGTTTGTTGTTTTTACTTTTAGGATGGTAACCAGGGTAAACATCGGGTTACTAAGCGCGGCCCTGCGCTTAGTTACCCGATGTTTACCCTGGTTACCGGCATCGTTGGTCGCTGGAGAGTGGTCTGTGTGACAGCTCTCCAGCGACCAAACAGCGACGCTGCAGCGATCCGGATCGTTGTCGGTATCGCTGCAGCGTCGCTTAATGTGAAGGGGCCTTTACTCTGCTATTTAAAGCCATATTTTGGTGGGCTTGAACCATTCTGAGGTACTTACCGAAGAAAGAAGATAACACCCTCCCTCCCTTATTTATTTCATTGCTGTGATGTTTGTATCGTGGGAAAATTGCCCAGTCTCTGGGTGGATTGTTTTTTGGATTTTGGAGTGTTTTGGACATATATCTGATTAATTTATTTGGTATTATGCTGTTTTCTTAAAAAAGTTACCCAAAAATAAACATCACGGCCAATTTTATTCCACAGATATTTTGTCTTGTCTTTCTTTATGTATGAATGAGGCTTGTGTTGCCATGAGATTCTCGTGCTTCAGGGTGGCCTGTGGGTGGGGGGCTTTATGTAGTGCTCTGCTTACATATGCATGTTTATGGGCTTATGACAGGTCACTGATCCTTCAGTGACCTGCCCCCTATTTTACATACTGCATAATAAATTGCATGAAAAAAAGTTGACATTCATTAGGCATGCAGCGGCGCCTGCGCTGTAGCATGATACAATGGATAATATGCATATATCCATTTATTATTTAGGCATATAGTATTGTGGGGAGAAAAAATATAGATTTTCATCAAAATTGTGCAGACGGTCATGTTTGCACAGTAGCATCTAATGCATCCCAATAGATGCTACTGCGTAGGCACCGCCACTGGTGACATATTGATGGAGCCAATTTTTTTTCCCTCTAGCAAAATGGCACCGGCGCCTGAGCAGTAGCATCTATCCGAACACGGCGCCATTTTGATTAAAGTATATATATATATTTTTCTAACCACAATACTATATGACTAAATAATGAATGCATATAAGCATATTACCCATTGTATCATACTACAGAGCAGGCGCCGCCGCCTGAGTAATGAATGTTAACTTTTTTTTTCACACAATATTCTATGCAACATGTAAAATAGGGGGCAGGTCACTGAAGGATCACTGACCTGTCATAAGCCCATAAACGTGCATATGGAAGCAGAGCACCACAAAAAGCCCCACCCACAGGCTGCCCCGAAGCACAACAATCTCATTATCTGAAAACTGCAAATAAAGATTAAACAGCAACCACAAGACGGATTTCAATAACCCAGGCATCATTTGAATCAGTATAAACATTGGTAACCTGACAGTCTCTGTGGTTTACTGAGCACAATCCTGCTGACAGGTTCTCTTTAACATACTATAGTTTCAGGAAATAACATATGTACATGGCTACAATGGTCAGAAGGCTCAAATGAGCCTGTGCAAAGGTGATTGTAAAGGGAGGGGGAGAAAGGAGAGCTGTGACAATGTCTATAGTGATTGGTGTATCCTGTTAGCTGTGTATAGAGGTGTTACCAGGCATTGTAATCCTGCCTGTCATATGGAACCTTGCTGTAAACTCTTCCTAAAAGAACAGGAAGTATGAATAAAAAAGAACTAGTGGCTTGTGTGAAAATTGCAGGATTAATTATTTATTCATTCATTTTTAACCCCTTAACCCCCCGGAGCTTTTTTCGGTTTTGTGTTTTCATTTTTGACTCCCCTTTTTCTCAGAGCCATAACTTTTTTATTTTTCTGCAATATGGCTATGTGAGGGCTTGTTTTTTGTGGGACGAGTTGTACTTTTGAACGGCACCATTGGTTTTACCATGTTGTGTACTAGAAAATGGGAAAAAAATTCCAAGTGCGGTAAAATTGCAAAAAAGTGCAATTCACACTTGTTTTTTGTTTGGCTTTTTTTACTGGGTTCACTAGATGTTAAAACTGACCTGCCATTATGATTCTCCAGGTCATTACGAGTTCATAGACACCAAACATGTCTAGATTCTTTTTTATCTAATTGGTGAAAAAAAATTCCAAAATTTGTAAAAAAAAAAAATGTGCCATTTTCCAATATCCTTAGCTTCTTCACATTTTTTCGGGATCTCGGGTCTGGTGCAGGCTTTTTTTTTTGTGTGCCGAGCTGACATTTTTAATTATACCATTTTGGTGCAGATAAGATCTTTTGATCGCCCGTTATTGCATTTTAATGCAATGTCACGGCAACCAAAAAAATGTATTCTGGGCATTTTAACTTTTTTTCTCGCTACACGGTTTACGATCAGGCTAATTCTTTTTTTATTGAAAGACCGGGCGATTCTGAACGCGGCAATACCAAATATGTGTATGTTTTATTTTTATTGTTTTATTTTGAATGGGGCTAAAGGGGGGGGTGTGCATATTTCTGGCCCGATTGCCAGAATCGCGATTTAAATGACGCTGTCAGAGTTTGACAGTGGCATTTAACTGATTAGTAGCTGACATGTCCCCGGAAAGATGTGGGCTCACCGTCGGAGCCCACATCAAAGGGAGAGACCTCCACTTCGGCAAAGTGTACGCCCGATGTCAGTAAGGGGTTAATAAAGATAATAAAAAACAAAACAATACATTCCCTTTTCAGTAACATTTACCATATAATTGGAGCAAGGTCTATGGCTTTGTTTACACCACTACTAACATTTACTTTGAATATGTTCAATTAGATAAATTAGCCCAATAGAAATTAATATAGTGCAAAAAAATTGGTATAGAATAGCACAGTATACTACATTAACCCATATAAAAGTATGCAGGTTAAAACAGATATATTAATGTGTTCAATTCTTTTGTTTTTTTCCTTGTTTGGTTATTGAAATTATTTTTGGCTTTTTTTCATGGTACATGGAACTTAATTTTTCTGTCACTTTTATATTCAGTTTTTTGTCACTATTCTGCCTTTCACATTTTTTCAGACTAAAAAGGGCCACTAAAATACATTTTAAATTGTATTGCCTTTTCTGTTACAATTATAGTTATATATTTTATATATATTTATATACAGGACATATGTTTTTTTCATCAAGTGCGGGCGCTAATACAGCAGTTTAGAATTCCAGCGGATGTTTTCGTTTTTTATTTAACTTTTTTCAATTATTTTTCTTTTATTTCTTTACTTTTCATTTAACCTTTACATTGGGCCCCCCAAGATCATAAACGGCTTTGAGGGGCAATAAAACATTAAAATACAATGAATTTAATTGATTATTTCCCCTGTAATATGGCAAGTGTATTAGGCCCAGTTACAAGACACATTAAGCCTCTCGTCTGCCTATGACGGGAGAAGGAAGCACTGTAAGTGAGCTATGTATTCAACGATCTGTAAGACAAAGATGATACTAATAGAAATGAGTGAAACAATTTAACGCAAATAAACTTTGTGGTGAATTTGAAAGAGTCAATTGAACTTGGTGAATTTGAACAAATTACGATTCGGTTCAGCCATTTTACCCACTGCATCAGTCAGACAAGCTTCATATGAGCTTGGACGCAACGAGGTGGGATTCCAACAATGTTTTGGAGTTTGTAGATGACATGGTATAGCACAACCAATCAGGATCAAAACCTGTATACTGTAAATGCAGAAGTAAGAAATGTAGAAGCGATTTTATGGTGAATCTGGATAGTGAGAGGACATTACAGATCACAGCTAAACCATAGAGATAGGGAGAGAAAACCATAAAATACTGAATAAACTGTGCAGATGGAATGTGACAACACAACAGTGAACCATCCATTTACCCATAGCCATATATGTTAACCCCTTCCCGACCTGTGATGCCACGTAGGCGTCATGAAAGTCGATGCCAATCCGACCTGTGACGCCTATGTGGCATCATGGCGGGATTGCGTTCCTGCAGGTCGGGTGAACGGGTTAACTGAAATGTCACCTGACCTGCAGGTACAGGGGGACTTGTACTTGAGACCAGGGAGGGTGACTTTGCCCCCCATGGCTACGATGGCTTCTGGTGGCCTTTTTGAAGATCTCCCCCCTGCCCCACTGATCTCCCCCCTGCCCTGCGGATCTCCCCCCCGTGCCCCACTGATCTCTCCCCTGACCTGCGGATCACCCCATGTCCTGCGGATCGCTCCCTGCCCTGCTGATCTCCCCCCTGCCCCGCTGATCTCCCCACTGCCCTGATGATCTACCCCCTGCCCCAGTGATCACCCCCTCCCGCCCCAGTTTTCCCATTAAGGATAGAGTTGGGCTAAAGTGAGTTGGGCTAAAGTTAGGGTTGGGGTTAGGGTTGGAGTTAGGGTTTTATTTGTGGTCAGGGTGAGGATTAGGGTTAGGGGTGTGTTGGGGTTAGGGTTGGAGTTAGAATTGGGGGGGTTTCCACTGTTTAGGCACATCCGGGGCTCTCCAAACGTGACATGACGCCTGCAGACCATTCCATTAAAGTCTGCATTCCAAAACATCACTACTTCCCTTCCTCGCCCTGATGTGTGCCCAAACAGTGGTTCCCAGCCACATATGGGGTACCAGCATATTCAGGACAAACTGGACAACAACTTTTGGGGTCCAATTTCTCCTGTTAACCTTGTGAAAATAAAAAAATTGCGAGCTAAAAAATCATTTTTGAGGAAAAAAAAAGGTTTTTTTATTTTCACGCCTCTGCGTTATAAACTTCTGTGAAGCACTTGGGGATTCAAAGTGCTCACCACTAGTGTTGAGCGATACCGTCCGATACTTGAAAGTATCGGTATCGGATAGTATCGGTATCGGATAGTATCGGCCGATACCCGAAAAATATCGGATATCGCCGATACCGATATCCGATACCAATACAAGTCAATGGGACACCAAGTATCGGAAGGTATTCTGATGGTTCCCAGGGTCTGAAGGAGAGGAAACTCTCCTTCAGGCCCTGGGATCCATATTAAGGTGTAAAATAAAGAATTAAAATAAAAAATATTGATATATTCACCTCTCCGGCGGCCCCTGGACTTCACGCTGATAACCGGCAGGCTTCTTTGTTTAAAATGAGCGCCTTTAGGACCTGCGAATGACGTCACGGGTTCTGATTGGTCGCGTGCCGCCCATGTGACCGCCACGCGACCAATCATAAGCCGTGACGTCATTCGCAGGTCCTTAATTCCTAGAATTAGGAGTTTAGTGAATGAGAATGACGTCGCGGCTTCTGATTGGTCGCGTGGCGGTCACATGAGCGGCACGCGACCAATCAGAACCCGCGACGTCATTCGCAGGTCCTAAAGGCGCTCATTTTAAACAAAGAAGCCGGCCGGTTACCAGCGTGATGTCCAGGGGCAGCCAGAGAGGTGAGCATATCAATATTTTTTATTTTAATTCTTTATTTTACACATCCCTATGGATCCGATACCGATACCCGATACCACAAAAGTATCGGATCTCGGTATCGGAATTCCAATACCGCAAGTATCGGCCGATACCCGATACTTGCGGTATCGGAATGCTCAACACTACTCACCACACATCTAGATAAGTTCCTTGGGGGGTCTAGTTTCCAAAATGGGGTCACTTATGGGGGAGCTCCAATGTTTAGGCACACAGGGGCTCTCCAAATGCGACATGGTGTCCGCTAATGATTGGAGCTAATTTTTCATTCAAAAAGTCAAATGGTGCGCCTTCCCTTCTGAGCCCTGCCGTGCGCCCACACAGCGGTTTATGACCACATATGAGGTATTGCTGTACTCAGGAGAAATTGGCCGTGCGCCGAAACCGTGGTTCCCTCCCACATATGGGGCATCAGTGAACTCAGGACAAATTGGACAACAACTTTTGGGGTCCACTTTCTCCTTTTACCATTAGGAAAATTAAAAAATTGTTGTTAAAAGATCATTTTTGCGACTAAAAAGTTAAATGTTAATTTTTTTCCTTCCATGTTGCTTCTGCAGCTGTGAAACACCTGAAGGGTTAATAACATAGTAACATAGTAACATAGTTAGTAAGGCCGAAAAAAGACATTTGTCCATCCAGTTCAGCCTATATTCCATCATAATAAATCCCCAGATCTACGTCCTTCTACAGAACCTAATAATTGTATGATACAATATTGTTCTGCTCCAGGAAGACATCCAGGCCTCTCTTGAATGTGGTTTTGACTTGTGGTTTAAACTTCTTGAATGTGGTTTTGAGCACCTTGAGGGGTGCAGTTTTTAGAATGGTGTCACTTTTGCGTATTGTCAGCCAGATAGACCCCTTAAACTGACTTCAAATGTGAGGTGGTCCCTAAAAAAAATGGTTTAGTAAATTAAATTTTGTTGTAAAAATGCGAAATTGCTGGTCAACTTTTAACCCTTATAACTTCCTAAAAAAAAATGGTTTCCACAATTGTGCTGATGAAAAGTAGACATGTGGGAAATGTTATTTATTAACTATTTTGTGTCACATAACTCTCTGGTTTAACAGAATAAAATTCAACATTTGAAAATTGCTAAATTTTTGCCAAATTTCCAATTTTTTCACAAATAAACACAAAAATTATAAACCTAAATTTACCACTAACATGAAGCCAAGTATGTCACATAAAAGTATTCTCAGAATCGCTAAGATCCGTTGAAGCATTCCTGAGTTATTACCTCATAAAGGGACACTGGTCAGAATTGCAAAAAATGGCCAGGTCATTATGGTCATGAGGCTGGGTCATGAAGGGGTTAAAGGTACATTATTCATGTTAAATAGTCTTAAGGTGCTGACAGACATTAGTGTTATACACATCTTTCAGGGCAATATGAAGCTTTGCCGTATATTTTTTTTAAAAATAAGGTAAAGCTGTAAAATTTTAATTTTAATCATCTCTAGTAACAAGCCATCTCTTCCTTCTCTCTGCTCCTGCAGCCGCATGATCTCTGTCCAACTGCTGGCAATGCAAGAAGGTTCTAAAATTACTTTGCATAGTCAGATGAAGGCCAGACCAATGGTTAAAGGGAATCTGTCAGGCGTTGTTGCTATGTAATCTGAAGTCAGCAGGAGACAGAGGCTGAGACAGAATTCAGGGATGTGTCACTTGTTAACCTGCATGCTGTTGTTTACTAACTGTGAAGGATTTATCACTGGGAGATTTACATTGATGGACTAGTCTGACAATGCCCCCTCATGTGACAAACACCTCACTGTGTATGGGTTTTGTATACTAAGAGCCTGTGTGGGTGGGGTTAGCTTTCTCAGTTCTGCTTCATTCTAAATCTAAAAGCTTTGATTGTGTCAGAACGGCTGCACACAGTAAACTAAGCGATAAGTAGATCATTGGATTCAGCTTCTCTTTACCTACATTACGCTGCTCTCAGATGAGGTAGCAAAAACCTGCTGACAGATTCCCTTTAAGATGTTGGGCGGCCTTATAGTAGTTAAAACACCTATCACTTTTTTTTACGAATAGCACTGTAGTCAAGATTGTGATAAGACCAATAACAATTTTGTAGTTTAAAGCTAGTGATGAGCGAATATACTTCTTACTCGAGATTTCTCGAGCACGCTCGGGTGTCCTCCGAGTATTTTTTGGTGCTCGGAGATTTAGTTTTCATCGCCTCAGCCGAATGATTTACAGCTATTAGCCAGGCTAAGCACATGTGGGGGTTGCCTTGTTGCTAGGGAATCCCCACATGTAATCAAGCAGGCTAGTAGCTGTAAATCATTAAACACTACTCGGAGGACACTAAAAAATACTCGGAGGACAGCCGAGCGTGCTCGGGAAATCTCGAGTAACGAGTATATTCGCTCATCACTATTAAAAGCAACTGTACTTTCAACAAACTTTTCATATATCAATTGCACAAGCAAATACAGTATAAGAAACTTTGTAGTACCGTATATCTTATCAGATAATTTTGCCTCATTCTCCATTTATGAACCACTTTTTTCCTATCCCAACCTTCTGAACTTGTCTTCCACTCCCCAAAACAGGTTAATTTCATCTTGCTCAACCTGAGATGGCCTGCCAGTACAATGAAGTATTATTTTACACAAGCTATTATAATCTATGGAGAGGGGAGATTGGAGGAGAAGTAAAATACAGAGCGAGAAAACAAGCAGAAGGAGATGCAGAAAGATCGTTCTAGGCTTTTTACCTTACCCCAAAGCTATATTCACATGCACACTGCTCAGTACTGCTGTATAATAACCTCTATGTTGCAGCTGCTTCTCTCCGTTTGTTAATAAGGATCAAATGTGGCTACCTCTTTTGAAAAAATACACAGTCTTTTATTAAAAAGGTTTGATTGTGTAAGACAGTGTTCCTCAACTCCGGTCCTCAAGAGCCACAAACAGGTCATGTTTTCAGTATTTCCTTAGTATTGCACAGTTGATAATTGCATCACCTGCACAGGCAATAATTCCATCACCTGTGTAATACTAAGGAAGTCCTGAAAATATGACCTGTTGGTGGCTCTTGACTACCCGAGTTGGGGACCATTGGTTTAAGACAACATTTTTATATGTGTTTAAACCTAAAGTAAACTGATAAATCAAGCAAATAATTCATTTAGATCACTTATAGAAGCCATGCTTAAGTTGTAATATGGCATGTCATGAAATGCTTTATTAAAGAAGAACTTCCATCAAAAATATTATCCACTTAATATATTGCAATCATCATATTATATAGCACTGTGTACTTACAATTGCTCATTTTGCCTTTCTACCCAGATAGTTTTTCTGTTTTCCAATAGGTCTATGACACCACGTGATTAAAAACTGATGTGCATGCCCTTATCATCTCCCGCCTCGACTACTGCAACCTCCTACTCTCTGGACTCCCCTCTAGCACTCTGGCACCACTCCAATCCATCCTACACTCTGCTGCCCGACTAATCCACCTGTCCCCCCGCTATTCCCCAGCCTCTCCCCTGTGTCAAGCCCTTCACTGGCTTCCTATCGCCCAGAGACTCCAGTTCAAAACCCTCACACTGACATACAAAGCCATCCACAACCTGTCTCCTCCATACATCTGTGACATGGTCTCCCGGTACCTACCTACACGCGACCTCCGGTCCTCCCAAGACCTCCTTCTCTACTCCCCTCTCATCTCTTCTTCCCATAACCGCATCCAAGACTTCTCCCGTGCTTCCCCCATACTCTGGAACTCTCTACCCCAACACATCAGACTTGCGCCTACCATAGAAACCTTCAAAAAGAACCTGAAGACTCATCTCTTCCGACAAGCCTACAGCCTGCAGTGATCCTCAACCTACTGAACAGCCGCACAGCCAGCTCTTCCCTCTCCTAGTGTATCCTCACCCACCCCCTGCAGACTGTGAGCCCTCGCGGGCAGGGTCCTCCCTCCTTATGTACTCGTGTGCCTTGTTATCTGCTCATGTTTAATGTATTTGTCTATATTTGCCCCGTATTCACATGTAAAGCGCCATGGAATAAATGGCGCTATAAAAATGTATAATAATAAAAATGAGCTGAATCCTTCTAAGCTCTTTGTAGAAACAGGAGGTCAATGTTCCCTTATGAATCATAAGTCACTGCAAGGCTACATCCCCAAAGTCAGTAATCAGCAGCGCTTTGGATGCAGTACATGTCCACAGCGTCCAAAGAGCTGCTGGCTTTTGAAGAAGGCAAGTGATTCCGCATGTGTTCACTGAACCATGCGGAATCACCGCGTTCCAATACATTGGACAGGTGAAATTTATTTTGCGGTCTGGAAAGACGTGCCGCTTGTTCATCTCCGCAGGTGATTCGTGGGCGTCCGTGCATGCATAGTGGGCATGGGATTTCTTGAAATCCCATCCACTATGCTGTAACATCTGGACGCTGCGGGTTGGACGTTGCGCATATACGCAGCGTCCAAACCGCAGCGTTTACTGACCACTGACCGTGGGAACATACCCCATGGAACTAGAGAGAGTACAAAGGAGGGCAACAAAATTAATAAAGGGGATGGGTGAACTACAATACCCAGATAGATTAGCGAAATTAGGATTATTTAGTCTAGAAAAAAGACGACTGAGGGGCGATCTAATAACCATGTATAAGTATATAAGGGGACAATACAAATATCTCGCTGAGGATCTGTTTATACCAAGGAAGGTGACGGGCACAAGGGGGAATTCTTTGCGTCTGGAGGAGAGAAGGTTTTTCCACCAACATAGAAGAGGATTCTTTACTGTTAGGGCAGTGAGAATCTGGAATTGCTTGCCTGAGGAGGTGGTGATGGCGAACTCAGTCGAGGGGTTCAAGAGAGGCCTGGATGTCTTCCTGGAGCAGAACAATATTGTATCATACAATTATTAGGTTCTGTAGAAGGACGTAGATCTGGGGATATATTATGATGGAATATAGGCTGAACTGGATGGACAAATGTCTTTTTTCGGCCTTACTAACTATGTTACTATGTAAGACAAGGATGACTCATGCAGGGAAAAGAGACTTCCTGTTTCTACACAGAGCAGAGAAAAGAGAAGAATTAACTAGGCAGAAGGGCAAAATGAGCAATTGTAAGTACACAGTGCTATGAAATATGATGATCAAAATATATTAAGAGGATAAAATCTATGATGGGAGTGCCTCTCTAAGGGGGTATGAAGAGGTACAGTAGTATCCCATAGATGGGTACTGTAGTGCGGTCCTATATTTCTCACAGCTTGTGAGGATCCATAATACAACAATGTTTTTTTTTTCTACAACTCCACCATACCTACCAGCAAACTGTATGCTTGTAACTAGTTTCCTTGCACATTTTCCAAAAAAGATTATTTTAAATACCTATATCTCGAAAGCTTCCTAAAAGCCAGATGACATTCAGAGGAAAACTTTCTCCTGCTGCAATGAAAGCATGATTCATCTACAATCAAATACACCAAGTCTACAATGACTCACATCTTTTGTCCATTGCCTTTTAAATAGATTTCCTGGTGAGAAATCACAACACAAAGTTGTGCGAGGATTCCTGCGGTGATGGTATTTTGGAAGAAAGGCTGGTTATAATTGATAGCAAACGCCATCAAAACCCTGTAGCTATTACATCAATAAATCTACTCACTCTGGCTTTTAACTGTAAAAAAATAATAATAAAATAAAGATAAACTAAAAGGCTTTTATAACCAAACACTGTTACTCTGCAGGGACGCTCATGCAAAACGGGGTAAATCTGTTTTTTTCCTAATCCAGTGAGTTATTCTAAGATTGTTCTCCAGCTATGAAGCATACAGCTCGCCAAAAACAACAATTCTAGCTCTCCAAATATATAAAACTACGGTATATTCTCAGTTTCAGCAACTTTATTCTTCATTTAACCTACAGACCTAAGATGTGTTCTTTCCAGTATAAACAGGTTTTATTTTCTACCGCTATTTATTTAGATTTGGGAAACCAGCTCTGAATACTTCAAACAGCATATAAAGGCTTATAAAATTGTGATAATATGGGAAAAGGGCAATAGTATCGGGAAAATAAAGCGAAGCGAAGGGGAGATTAATAAACAGACGTCGTATAATGCAGGTATAAATGGAAATCCTTTCCAAAGTCTTGGTGGGAATGACATCCATTCCAGAATTACAGGATACTATGGAATCACTTTAGTAGTAATAATATTTGCTTTTTGCAGCAATCTGACACTTTTCAGCATGCATCATGTACATTGGGAGTAATGTCGGGGTCATCTCAATATTGCCAAAAGGCTTGGGGCAGATAAGATAAGATTGTGCAGCGCCCCAGGGTCCTGGTCGTTGCAGTAATGTCATTCCTCCACCAGTGGGAGTGATGTTACGTCTGGAGGCAATAAAGGAGATCACCTTACCAGGTATCACAAACCACACAACACACTTCACACTCCAGTCCACCAGGGGGAGCTATGCTCCTATTTAGTAGGGCACTCCTCACAATTAGGTAAAACTGGTGGTCTGGATAGGAAGTTTGGCAGAAACTGACTGGGCTTCACCTAGGCAGCACCTGTCATGCAGACAGGGGAAAGGAGGAACATCAAACAGCTGCAGACAGAGAGGTCCCTGACAGGGGTGGGATCCTGTCAGAGGCCTAGATAGAGGGTTACGGAGCTGCGCCTGCCCCGACGTGCGGCAGCATCCTAAGAAAGGACACGAAGAGAATTGCGTTGCTGAGAGTGAGAAACAAAGTCATAGGAGAGGAATCCAAAGGGAGTACTGCCCTGCAATAGGCTGCCTCCCTCTGAGGCGCAGGAGCCGGTGGCCGGAACACCGAGGAAGCAATCGTCTCCAAGCCTTGCTTCAGAGACTGGCAGGACAGTTAATTCCACGTTAGCTGCCCGATCTTACACCCAGGAAGCACGATGGCAATTTGTGGGGGCTGGGGCGTCGTAGGGTCCCTGTAAAAAGCCTCAAGCCATCAGTCATATGGGTTTGTCCTATCCATACCATCTGGGGGACAGAGAGAGAGAGAGAGAAAGAGACATAACATCGAGAACACCAACATCAGTTGTGAGGACCTCACCGAGAAGCTCAGCAGTGAGGGACTACAACACTCAGGCGCTAGAGGAAGGCTACTGATTTCCACCTGGATAAGGGGACTCTGGAATTGCCTTCAGACCGGCCGGACTCTGCCTGCCCCGTGATCCGGTGCTCTGGACTGTGGACACTGAAGCCTTCAGTAAAGGTAAAGAGACTGCAACCTTGTGTCCTCGTTCTTCACTGCGCCTTACACCATCCATCATCTACACTCTGGGAAGCCCTGGGGACATACTTCACCTGTGGGAAGGTACACCATCTAGCTGCCATAACATCACCCCAGCGAACCCCTAAGCAGCGTCGGTCACCCTGACCGAATACCACAGGTGGCGTCACGAATACTATCCCTTTAAAGACCTTTCCCCATTTATCAACGGACGTTCCCCTAGGGCCACGGACCGGGTCAGCCACCGTGACATCCCCCTTGAGAACCGAAGGGTCCAGCTCCGAGTACCCCATAGCCCTACACAGGTGGGCGATCTAACTTCACCATAAATGATCTACACAGCGCAGGTGTCTGCACAATGACATCCGCACAAGGCCCAGAGCAAACCCCAACAGTATTCCATAATACTCAACTGATAGATTTCTGACATTTTATGAAAATCTCTTGGCATCTTATGAAAGGCTGTTGCATTTTAGGGAAAAAACTAGTTTTAAAAGCCAAAGAGAGGGAGTTAGAGAGAGACCTGACTAGTCCAATAACATCTCCAGCTGGACCCTCCCCATCATGCATCAGATGATTGACAGATCTCTTCCACATGTGTACATAACCAGGGACCTGTCAAACACCTGGTTTGGGCATCATAAGTCTAATGAAAGGTTTTCTTTCAAAATGCTTTCAATGATGGCCTGTCATTAGGTTAGGTCATCAATGTCTGATCGGTGGAAGAGAGACACCTGATGCCCCCGCTGATCAGCTGTTCCCGGGGATGGTGGTGGTGCTGGAACTACTCAATAAGGGAACTGTACAGCGCAACTCCATCGACCAAATATTGGCCTCGGCTGGGTATTATACATCCATTCCCTAATAATTTGAATAGGTGGCGGGCGTGCAGTACCTGGCCACAGACACTAGAGAGTTGATGGAGAGGTGCTGTGCAGGTTTGTAACTGAGCAATTCAGGCTGCCACCAACACAGTCAATAGCTGATTGGCGAAGGTGCCAGGTGTCTCATCCAGACCCCACCGATCAGACATTGATGGCCTGTCTTAAAGATAGGCCATCAATGTTAAAATAGAATCACATTGTTGTGTGCGTCCTACAGCCAGCGAGTACTGATCACTAATGCACATCAGTAATCGGCCTCCAGTTGTTGCTTTTTTTTGGTGTGAAAAAAGAATACAGTATTCTTTACTGAATTGAGTCAGGTTTAATTTCAGTTGCGGGCACTGAGTAATTGTTTTTTTTTTTTTTTTTACTTATGTCTATTTAGTCAGTTTGTTTTTTATTTTACCAGATTTTTACATTCTTTTTATCTTTTTCTGACTAGATTCTTTTCTTTTTTTGTCTTCTAAATAAAAAAAAAAGTTTGCACCAAGCACTCGCACACGCACTGCATACATGAAAAAATGTGCCGCTTATGCAAATCACTGTATTCAGCAGAGGAGGCATACACCTTCCTTGCCTCCGACACTGATCGTGAGGGAGAGGATCCCACCTTCCTTTATTTTCCCTCCTCCTCCTCCTCAAATGATATTGAACCACCATGCAGATGCCCCAGGACAGAAACTGAACCAGCGCCCACTATTACTGACCCCATACAGACCTCACCCTGAAGATTATGAGCCACTGATTCCTGATTTTGTGGCACAATCAGGAATCAATTTTGATACCATCGGCCTCACAGAAATAGATTTTTTCAAAGTATTTTTCTCTAAGGGTTTTGTAAACCTCAAAGTGACTCAAACAAATTTGCACGCCTAGCATTTTTTTAGTGTCAAACTGCCCTTCATCACTTTCTAACTGGACCTCTTTAGATGCAGCAGAAATGACGACGTTTTCAGGCTTGCTCCTTCGCAAAGGAAGTGAAGAAGCCAGAAATTCGACAATATTGGAGTGCTGATGTTTGATACAACACTCCACTGTTCAAATGGCTATGACCCATAAATGATTTGAGTTAATCCAAATATTTTTGCATTACAATGATAATGCACAATGTCCTGCACAAGATGTCCCCAACTTTGACAGTTTTTTCAAAGTTCAGCCGGTCACTGAGCACTTTAGCAGCAAATTTCCTGAGGTTCCCTAAAGGGACATCTGCGTGGATGAGTCCCTAATACATTTCAAGGGGAGGCTCAAATTCCGGCAATAACTGCCCAGCAAGAGATCCAGGTACGAAATTAAACTCTGCAAGCTGTGTGAGACTACCTCAGGGTATACCCACAGGTTTAGAGTTTATGAAGCAAAGGATACCTGGATTAAATGCACCCTTGTCCTGGGAATGAATGGCAAAATTGTGTGAGATTTGGTGCTCCCACTGCTTGATCAAAAATAGAGTCCTGCTCATCATTATTGGCACCCATGAAGTTTAAGTACATAATGTGGAATATCTCCTAAAAAAATGAATCAAGTGAAAAAGTTGTTTTTGTATAGAGCACTGGTGTGAAATACAAAAGGGCAAAAGATAAATAACAATTAAAAACAAAAAACAATGGGAGGGAAAAATAGCACCCTTTACATTACATTATTATGGAAACACTAGCTAAATCACAAATGAGAATTATCTATGATTAATTGTTGGTGCCTATGTGACATGAATTAGTCAATGAATGATAACTTCAGTATTTTATAAAGCCACATGGTAGACCCTGTTTTTATGTCACAATGGTGAAGACAAATGAGCTGTCTGAGGACATCAGAACTGCTATTATTAGCAAACACAACATTTCCAAAGGGTACAAGGCATTTCCAAATACGTTAGTAGCCCAGTGTTAACAGTGCACAATATATTTAAGAAGTTTGCCAAGCGTGGAACTGTCAAGAACATGGGGGAAAGTGGAAAATTGACAAGATATGTCTTCGAAGGTTGGTGCGAATGGTGGAAAAGAACATCACGTCAAACATGCAAAGACTTGAAGGCCAACCTGGAACAGTCTGGGATCATGGTTTCAACAAGTACAATATGCCGCACACTAAACCAAGCAGAGCTTTATGGGCGAAGACCAAGAAAGAAACCATTGCTGAAGAAAATACAAAAAATAAGGAGCTACAGATCTTTGCCAAAAAGAGTACCTTGACAAACCACTATCCTTCTGGGAAAATGCTCTGTGGACAGATGAAATAAACAGAACTTTTTGGCAATGCAAAGCAACAGTTTGTGTATAGACAGTGCAATAAAGCTTTTAAGGAGAACACCCTACCAACAGTTAACATGGTGGAGGATCCATAATGCTGTGGGGTTGCTTTGCTTCGTCTGGTAATGGAGGCCTCTTCTTGGCCACAGGAATCATGAAATCAGAGAATTATCAAGAAATTTTAGAGTCAAATGTCCTACCCAGTGTAAGAAAACTTGGATTCAGTCGAAGATCATGGGTCCTCTAGCAAGATAATTACCTAAGCACACATCCAAAACTACACAGGAATGGTTGAAAAAGAAAAAATGGACGGTTTTAAAATGGCCAGCAATGAGCCCTGACCTCAATCCTATTAAAAATATTCAGGGTGAGCTGAAATCTGCAATTGTAAAAAAGACCCCAGCAAACATTCAAGAGCTTGAACAAACTGCAAAGGAAGAGATGGAGAGAATACCAGCTGAGAAGTGCAAGAAGCTTATAGATGGCTACTAGAAACTTTGGAGGTTCACTTTTTCCCTTCTCAGCCCTGCTATGCTCCCAAACAGTAGTTTTCCTCCACATATAGGGTATCAGTGTATTCACAAGAAATTGCAAAACAGATTCTGGGAATCCACTTTCTCCTGTTACCCTTGTGAAAATAAAGAAATTGTGGCTAAAACAACATTTTTGTGGAAAAAAATGAGATTTTTTTTAAATTTTATGATTCAACTTTATAACTTTATGAGAAGCACCTGTGGTTTCATGGTGCTCACCACACATCTAGATAAATTTCTATGAGGTTTAGTCCCAAAATGGGGTCACTTGTGGGGGTTTCCACTGTTTAGGTGCATCAGGGGCTCTCCAAACCTCACATGGCATCCGCTCTCAATCATAACCAATTTTGCGTTCAAAAAGTCAAATGTTGCATCTTCCCTTCTGAGGCCTGCCGTGCGCTCAAACAGTAGTTTTCCCCACATATGCGGTTTTGGTATACTCAGAAAAAATTATACAACAATTTTCGTGGTCCATTATCTCCTCATACCTTTGTGAAAATAAAAAGAATGGGCTAAGAGATCATTTTTGTGGAAGTGGAAAAAAATGTATTTAATTTTTTCACAGTTCTATGTTAGAGACTCTAGTTAAGTTTCTTGAGGAGTATAGTTTTCAAAATAGGGACACTTGTGCGGAGATTTCCACTGTTTCGGTACATTAGGGGCTTTCCAAACGCGACATGGTGTCTGCTCTACATTCCAGCCAATTTTGCGTTCAAAAAGTCAAACAATGCTCCTTCCCTTCCAAGTCTTGCCATTTGCCCAAACATTGGTTTTCCTCCACATATCGTTGTACTCAGGAAAAATTGCACAACAAATATAATGTCTATTTCTCCTGTTACCCTTCTAAAAATAAAAAAAATTGTGGGCTAAAATAAAATTTTGTGAAAAAAAGTTAAATGTTCATTTTTTTACTTCCACACTGCTTCTGCTTATGTGAAGCACCTGCAGGGTTAATAAACTTCTTGAATGTGGTTTTGAGCACCTTAATGGGTGTAGTTTTTTAAATGGTATCACTTTTGGCTATTTCCTGTCATATAGGCCACTCAGAGTCACTTGAAATGTGATGTGGTTCCTAAAAAAATGGTTTAAAAAAATTTGTTGGAAAATTAGAAATCGCTGGTCATCTTTTAACCCTTTTAACTTCCTAACAAAATAATATCTTTAAAAAATTCTGTTGATGTAAAGCAGATATGTGGGAAATGTTATTTTTTAACTATTCTGGGTGATGTATCACTTTGATTTAAAGGCATAAAAAAATCAAAGTTTGAAAATTGCAAAATGTTTCAGATTTTCACACAATTTCCATTTTTTTCACAAATAAACGCGTCCTATTGAAGAAATGTTACCACTATCATGAAGTACAATATGTCACAAAATAACATTCTCAGAATCAGTGTGATCCGTTTAAGCATACCAGATTTATTACACCATAAAGTGACACTGGTCAGAATGGTAAAATTTAGCATGGTCATGAAGGTGAAAAAACACTTTATTATACAGTACTTCACACACATATAAATAATGGTCCAGGTTTATTAAGTCTGGCAATGTTTCTTGATGATGGGGTGTACTGGACTCAGATGCTCCTAATTCAATAAGAGGCAAATAAATAAATATGACGCGTCTGAAAAGTGTTATGCGCCTTCATACACTATCAGGGATTGGAGTAATATTTATAGCGTAAAATATATGACAGCGTGACAGGAATTCGATGAGCTGTGGCTTTATGCCCTCAGTCTACCCCTTTCCCCCCCACGTCCCACCCCAGTTCTGCCCAATTTGACAGAGCTTGTTGAGACGCGTGGAAATGTCAAAAGTCACAAAATCTTTGTGCAATTTCAAGTAGCGGAAAAATTGAGACTTTTCAAAGTGTTTAAAGACAGAATTTTGGCATAATCGCTTTGATAAATCACGGACAGTATGTTACAACATCCGGCACCCTGACCGATCAGCTAATTTAATCTCTGGTGGCTGCCGAATGTAAACAGTGGAGCTGAACAGCAAAGCTCCATTTATTGACTGATGGCAATTCTATTGAAGTAAATAGGAGCTGAACTGCAGTGCCATTGAATGCCTACTACATAGTGAATGGAGCTGTGCTGTTCATCAGGTAACAACCAGAGCAGAAAACAGCTGATCGATGATTGCCAATATTTTAAGTTTGTGAAACCCTCTATCAGCTGATAAACTATGATTTAAAAACAGGACATTTTACTTGCTCTTTTTATAATTGATACTCTAGTACCATTAGTTTATTCCTTTATTAGATTAGTCCAGTCTTTCATAGCTAAGCAATTGATTTTCTTGGGAACTCCCACCCAGATTTTTAATACAAACATCACTGGGGTTCTCCGGTCCAAATTGATAAGTCTGCAGTCACTGTTTATGACTGCAGACTTTTGAATCCCCCCAGGATGTGCGCTGCGGGGATTCATCGGTTTTTGAGTCGGTGCCGGAGGGTATGTATGAGGTATACATACTCCCGGCCAGTGGATGAGGCCTCGCTTCCATACATCCATACTGGATGGTGGGGTCACTAGCCGGTGCAGTCACTGTTTATGACTGCAGACTTTTGAATCCCCCCAGGATGTGCGCTGCGGGGATTCATCGGTTTTTGAGCCGGTGCCGGAGGGTATGTATGAGGTATACATACTCCCGGCCAGTGGACGAGGCCTCGCTTCCATACATCCATACTGGATGGTGGGGTCACTAGCCGGGGCGCGGCCTTGCTCAATTAAAATGTATGGAGCAAGGCCACGCCCATTAGATGGCTTCTGCTTGGACTACCCCTTTAAAATGTTGCCTAAAATTTAGTCTCAAATCGGGAACTGTATAGAGGTTACTAGTTTGGTTAATCTTTATAACATCAGTCGAGATGGAATACATTAAGGATACAGACAATATTGTATGTTTAGGTACAACACACTGAAGAAAAGAAGTATCATCCAAATTACAACTGTAATCAGTGTGCTGTAAAAATGACCTGTGCTGTGGTGATAAATAACATATTTTTATTGTATTTTACTGGTTTGTAAAATGCCAAAACTTTGTAAAAAAATTTAGTGTGTTATCGTTTTCACCATAACTTTTTAACTCTTTCGCTAATGGAGCTGTATGAGGAATTGCTTTTTACATTGCCACATGTTACACACCAGCAAGTCCACCTCTGAATGGCTTAAGAAAACAAAATTAAGACTTTGGAGTGGCCTAGTAAAAGTCCCGACCTGAGATGCTGTGGCATGACTTTAAAAAGGCGGTTTATAATCGGAAACTCTCCAGTATGGCTCAATTACAACAATTCTGCAAAGATGAGTGGGCCTAAATTCGAGTCCAGATCATTGTAAATGACTCATTGCCAGTTATCACAAATGCTAGATTGCAGTTGTTGCTGCTAAGGATAGCCCAACCAGTTATTAGGTTTAGGTTTTACCTGGTGATTTTCAGCATCTAGTGCAATTCTATAGGAAAACAATCTACATATAAAACTCAGCATGCCAAGAGAAATTGGCTGGTTGAGGACTTTAAGCAAGCACCACAGGTCAGTTTACGTAGCGTAAAAAACAGCATGAGATTTCTATAAATTCCATCCACTTTGCTGGAATTGTAAGACACTTTGTCGTTTGTGTAGCAAAAATACTCAGAGTCAAAAACTAATCAAAAACTCATTGTGGGAACTTAACCTTTATGGCTGACTAGTTTTGAAACTTA
Source organism: Ranitomeya imitator (assembly GCF_032444005.1). Lineage (NCBI taxonomy): Eukaryota > Metazoa > Chordata > Amphibia > Anura > Dendrobatidae > Ranitomeya > Ranitomeya imitator. The sequence goes on from NC_091286.1 coordinate 96,329,145, forward strand.
GAAAAAGATTATTAACTTACACACAGAACGTGCAGAATGATGGCTCCATGCCGCCGGTCCTCATGTGAGAAGATATCACTGGGAAATTCATGTAGAGCTACAACACAAACAAAAAAAAGGCAGTCAACATAATCGTTCAATATACTGATAAGAGGACATTGTAACAAAATATAAAATATTACACAAAATTATACAATTTTATGGAGACAATATTTCTGCACACAAGATACTGAGATGGTCGGATGGGCGTCTCTGGTCCGCTGCGGCGCCTCCCATCTTCATTCCAAGATGTCCTCTTCTGATCTTCAGCCACGGCTCCGGTGCAGGCGTACTTTGTCTGCCCTGTTGAGGGCAGAACAAAGTACTGCAGTGCGCAGGTGTCGGGCCTCTCTGACCTTTCCGGCGCCTGCGCACTGCAGTACTTTGTTCTGCCCTCAACAGGGCAGACAAAGTACGCCTGCGCCGGAGCCGTGGCTGAAGATCAGAAGAGGACGTCTTGGAATGAAGATGGGAGGCGCCGCAGCGGACCAGAGACACCCATCTGACCGGACCAGCAGCGGGACCGCCCCTGGGTGAGTATAATCTAACGTCTTTTTCTCCTCTTACATTGGGGGCTTATCTACAGCATTACAGAATGCTGTAGATAAGCCCCTGATGCCGGTGGGCTTACCTCACCCGCGATTTTCAGGGTGACAGGTTCCCTTTAAAGGCTGATCTCCCATACTGTCGACCCTCCCATGAGCGCTGCAGCCAATCAGCAGCCATTAGTGGGATACTTCGCTCACACTTCCCTCGACATCTGGGGGAGGTTTGATCACTGCAGCTCTTTAGCGGCCACTAAATTCAACGATGTCATGTGAGCGCCACGGGGACAGTTGAATGTTGCAGTCCCCTGAGTAAAATAAAAAAAATTATACTCATCTCCAGAACCAGTGCCATTACAGTAATTTTAGCATTGGGTCTTCTGGCAATGCCGTGACATTATGTCACATGAGCGCTGCAGCCAATCAGGAGCTTCGCTAACATGGATGAAATGCAAATGACTGGGGGAGGTTTGAGTATTGCAGCTGATAAGTTGCTGCTGATTGGCTGCAGCGCTCTTGTGACATAAAGTCTCGTGAGTGCTGGAGACCTGGTGCCTAAATTGCTGGAACACTGCCGGTATGGGTGGTATATAAAAGATTATTTTTATGTCACTTGAAAGAGACTTCACAATTTATGAAGGTGTTGTCCAAATATTGAACAACCCTTTTAAGGACATATTTATCCAGAAGTTGGGTGAATAAAAAAATCTGCTTTTATCTATAACCTGCAGAACGTTTGTCCATGAAGTGGTACTGCTGCTCAGCCTCAATTTCAGTAACAGAAACACTCAAACCATCATATGATGCGAAGACACATTAAGGTAGAAAAAACAGAAGGCAAAGAGCAAAATGAAGGATGGATAATATTACATAAATCATATCATGCCATTAATAAGCCTAACCCCTTTCCACTATGGCCAATATCCATCTCTGCATTCATTTTTTTATCCCCTTCTTCCAATGCCCAAAATCTTTTATTTTTCCGTCAACATTTTTCGTGGGATGTGTTGTAGCTTTGTACCATACAATGTACTGGAAACAGTATTGGAAAAGTATTGCAGTATGTAGCTGAAATCACGGGCTCCTATGGCTGTGCTTCAGAGGTAGACAAATATTGCAGCTATGGGGGACCTTCAGCTGATATGGCAACCCACAAACAATCATGTCACAAGGATAATGGGCATCCAAAATGGCACACCGTGCTGAATGCTGCTGTCAAAGATGGAGTTAGAATCAGATGCTGGGTGTGGAGCAGGCTTAGCTTCTGAACCTGATCCATAGACTTGTGCCTGATGTGTGCCATACATCTGCACCACATATCAGGAAGGAGTTAGGCTGGTTTCACATTTGCGGTTGTGTCCGCAGCGTTTGTCCCACCAATTTTCCACATGCTTCGTGTATTCCTATCTTTAACATTAGGGACGCAGGTGCCTGCGATAGGTTGTATATCGCCGCATTTGACAACGCATGCGTTGTTTCGTCGTCTGCAACTTGGTGCGGTAACCACTATATGTAGTAATTTCAGGGGCGTCAATTTGCCGCTTAGAAATGTATGCGGTTGTTAGCGGAAGGAATGCGGCAAAAAAACACAATACGGTCTATGTGAACGCATGCGTTCGCAAGCACATGCGTTTGCTTGCGTTTGTGAATGCATGCGTTGTACCACAAAATATGTCTAGACACTGATTAGCCACCCCCCACATACAAACTGATAAAAGGAGGGAGTGGGCATTGGCAGGTCACTACACAGCATACTGGGAAGCAGACCAAACACAGGAAAGCACTTTGGACAAACAAGACTCTGAACAATGTGAGTATATCAAAGTCAATGTCTGTATTTTCTCTCTCTATTTGTTCCAATTTCTGTCATTATTTTCTTTCTGCATGCATCAGAATGTCATCTTCTTCTGAGGAGGAGCAACGGCTTGGGCCTGCACAAGGTGGAAATGTCAGTGAAGTGAGTACTCACCTCTTCAGATTGGTAAGTATTCACTGTCACATCTACACATGTGACAATTTTTTTTCCCTTTATTTAGAGCAGTTCTTCCACTGTGGCAGAGGCTGAGCAGGAGCAGCATGGAGACGCTCGGGTGGCAAGGCGGCAGCATGCAAGTATACCTGGCTGACTGTTTATTGTATTCTGACTTTACTATTCTTGAATGTTCATTTCTTTACTTTGCTCTTTCTTTACCTTTTTCTTCTTGACTCCTTTTTTTCTTGACTTTGAATATTCAGGCTAGTTTTCTGTCTCTGTTTTCTTTCTTTTCCTTATGTTAATGTCTCCAACATTAATGTCTTTATTTATTTTTTAGGTTCCAGAATGGGATGAGGACCTCATTGAAAATGACCTCCTAATCTCCCTGGTCCATGAGCGAATCCCGTTGTGGGACACCCGAGTTCCGCAGCACTCGGACAATGTGACGATCTGGCTGCTATGGATTGAGGTGGCCAAAGCGATGTGGGATGGCTGGGACAACGCCCCGACTCGGGTCCAAAATGCATTTTGTAAGTATTGCAATGCGGTGTGCTGCAGCAGTGACCTTGGCCGGGATCACACAACTGTGTGTGATGAAAGGAGTTTCTCTCATCACACACAGTTGTGTGATCACGGTCAAAAGTGCATTGTCTAACCATTATTTATATTTTTCAACAGTGCTCAAAGTCAAAACACGTTGGCGTTCGATGAAGGATTGCTTCACCAAGGACTTTCGTCAAGAGAGCTGGGTTCCTAGTGGTTCTGGAGCAAGGAACCGCAAATACAAATATCACCGCATCCTTGCATTTTTGAGACCGGTTCTTGCACAGAGAACGTAAGTATTTTTTGTGGTGTAATGGGTTGTGTTGGATTGCTTAATCTGTATTTTTCTATTCCACAGGAGTTGACGCTTTAGTATTGTAAATGTTTTGTATTAATGTATTTTTTTCTTCTTTTTTCACAGCACATGGAGCAGCACTCTTGACCGTGGTTCTGGAGCGGTCCTTCATCAAACAGCCATGGACCCGTCCCAGCCTTCCAGTATCGCTGCAGTAAGTGGGCCTACCACACAGACTGGAGACCAGGAAGCTGGTCCATCAGGTGTTCCACCTGTCCCAGTCCTCTGCCTCTGCCTCTTTTTTGGGGGGCTCTTCCTGGCAGCGGCAGAGGGCCTCGGACCGGTCACTCATGCCCGAGTTTTTGCACATGATGGACTCAAGGCGATGGGTGACCGACTGGATAGTGCCATAAACAATATGAATACACTTATCCAGGAGATTACCAAAAGCCTTGACCAAGTGAAAGTCGACCTCCAGAGGACAGCACATCATTTTTTCAATCAAATAGAGAAGGGCATGTCGGAACACCTTACTCCTGATCTCCAGCTTAGTGTCATGCAGGCCTGCAATGCTGCTTACATGCAGGCTGTGCAGCTGTTGTGAATTCTGCTCTTGGGTTCCCTCCAGTGGTTGTTGGTGGGAATGCAGTTGTCTCTGACTCGCAGTCCTGGCCAGGTGTATCGGATAATTACAATTCTGACTGGGATATTTAGGTGTGCAGGATCCTTTAGCCCTTTCCAGTTGTCAATGTTTCTTTGGAAGTGTTGGATCTCTGCCTGGCCTCTCCTGCTTATCTGCCAGTTCAGCAAAGATAAGTGTCTGTTTCTTTTCCTGTGGCACACATGCAGTGTGCTTATTTTCAGTACTGTTTGTTTGTTTTTCTTTTGTCCAGATTAGACTGTGTCTGTGTTTTCTCAGTCTGGTTGGTTTCACTGGAGTTGCAGATATACGCTCCTACATCTTTAGTTAGATGTAGGAAGTTTTTTGTATATTCTGCTGTGGATTTTTTGAAGGGTTTTAATACTGACCGCACAGAACTCTGTCCTATTCTGTCCTATCTAGCTAGAGTGACCTCCTGTGCTAAATCCTGTTTTTTCTGCCTGTGTATGTTTTTTCCTCTCCGACTCACCGCCAATATTTGTGGGGGGCTGTCTATCCTTTGGGGATTTTCTCTGAGGCAAGATAGTATTCCGATTTCCATCTTTAGGGGTATTTAGCCCTCCGGCTGTGACGAGGTGTCTAGGTGTGTTAGGTACACTCCACGGCTACTTCTAGTTGCGGTGTTAAGTTCAGGTTTGCGGTCAGTATAGTGGCCACTTTCTCCAGTGAAAGTTCTCATGCAGCTCCAAGGTCACCGGATCATAACAGCAGCAGTCGGTATTTTCAGCAGACAGTTGCGGCATTTCCACCTGTGCCCACACTGTCATGCTTGACCTCAATGCCGAGCTCTGCTGCATACCACTGCACGGCCATCTCCATTCCAAGCACTGCCGGACACCAATACAGCACCAACACCATGCCGAGTGCTGTAGTACAGCCCACCACCACCACCATGACAACTGCTGCTCCTGCTTGGACATCCTCCATTGCAGCAGCAGGACCCTGGCATGGCCTTCCGCTCCACCACCATGATGCAGCAGGACCCAGGCATGGCCTTCCCCACAACTATGCAACAGCAGAACCCTGGCATGGCCTTCTGCTCCACCACCACAATGCAGCAGGACCCAGACATGGCCTTCCCCACAACCATGCAGCAGCAGGACCCTGGCATGGCCTTCCGCTCCACCACCACGATGCAGCATCAGCAGGACCCAGGTATGGCCTTCCGCTCCACCACCACGATGTTGCATCAGCAGCAGGACTCTGGCATGGCTGTCCGCTCTACGAGCACAATGCAGCAGCAGTAGGACTCTGGCATGGCTGTCCGCTCTACGAGCACAATGCAGCAGCAGGACCCTGACAGGTCACCCATCATGACCAGGCCGCAACAAATGAGCCCACCGAGGCTCCCCAGACTTACACGTAGATCCCAAAAAGGGAAAAAAAATAAAAAGCAGCGGACTATCTGTATTCCTCCCCCCTCAACTCCCAATGTGTCTGTAATGTCAGATTTGTCTCACCCTTCCAGTGTGTCTCAGTCCTCTCATGCGTCAAGCCCCATCCCCGAACTCCCAGACCCCACTACTTTAATTGCCCCTTCTCCTGCCACCCCTGCGTCGTCCACACTTCGCCAGGCCTCACAGCTACACACCCCACAGTTCAGTCACTCTACCCCAAGCAGGCGCAGTTAAATTTTGTTATTTGTTAAAAAATAAATAATAATGATTTTGCCCCCAATACTGTTTGGTTATTTGTGTATTTTGCCGCTGTCATCACACACCGTGCGCCAAATAAAACACTGCGCCACACACTTTATTTTTTTGCCAACTCATGGCTCCAGTAGTTAGTAAGTACAACACTGCAACTTTGTGTGTTTGGTATAGAGCTATGAGGTGGCAAAAAAAATATTACTTGTATTTTCTCCATAATCTCTTCAGTCTGCTTAATCTGTGTCGCAGACTGAAGAGAAAATGGCGGTATTACAAAGCAGAACTATACTCAACAGGTCATGTTTCAAAAAACTCATTAGTTATGACACCTGACCTGGTGAGTAGAGAACTGCCTTGTATAACCTCCATTTTTTCTTCAGTGTACGTAATCTATTTCACACAAACTGAAGAGACGATGGACGTCATACAAGGCATATCTATACTCACCTGGTCAGGTGTCAGAAATAGTGAATTCACGTGGCTGCCTTTTGTGCTCATGAAGTCATTATTTGTGACACATGACCTGATGAGTATAGATCTGCTTTGTATTATACCTCCATCTTCTCTTCAGTCTGCGTCCAATAGATACTGCAGAACAGATTCAGGATGTAATGACGTCACCTACCTTTATCACTAGCAACCTAAGTGGTTTTTAGAGGAAATACATAGGAGACTCGGTCAAGATATAAAAACACGTAGTTTATTAACAAAAATATTAGTAACATTTAAAACATAACTGGTACAGACCCAAACCCAACAGGACATTTTACACAATATTGTCTTGCCATGCCACACGTCCAATATCAGAATCAAAATAGCCAGCAAATTGGTCCTGCATGTGGCTGACTTCAACAGTTGACCGCAGCGGGTGATGCTGGTAATCTGGCAATGGGTTTGCAACTGGTTCATCCAGTTCAATGTTAGGTCGCTCCTTAGCCATTATGTAATTGTGGAGAACCACACAGGCTTTGACAACCTCATCGACTGTCTCCATTTTTAGACTAATGGCTGTCCCAAGAGTGCGCCATTTTGAGACAAGAATCCCAAAGGTACACTCTACTATTCTTCGGACCCTGGTCAGTCTGTAGTTATAAATCCTTTTAGTGTAGTGTGGTTCAAGTCACGACTGGAATATGGCTTCAGTAGGCTTTCACATATTTGAAAGGCCTCATCCCCAACCATAACAAATGGCATCGGTGGGCCTTGAGTGTTGGGGAGAGGTCGTGGTAGAGGAAAATTAAAATTTTTGCCATACACACGTCGGCCCATATCCGAGTTCTTGAAAGTCTGGGAGTCATTGCCATGGCCAAAAGCTCCAATGTCCATGGCGATAAAGTGACAGTCCGAAACTGCTATTGCCATCAGCACTACAGAAAAATATTTCTTGTAGTTGAAGTACTCCGATCCAGTTCTGGTGGGTTTGATAATGCGTATGTGCTTTCCATTCACTTTTCCCAAACAGTTGGGGAAATCACACACACTCCAGAATTTTTCTGCAATTTCCATCCACATGTCCGCTGTGGGTAGGGTTACAAATTCCTCCCGGAGAACGTTCCACAAAGCCCGGCAGGTGTCAGCAACTATTCCAGACAAGGTGGAAATTCCAAGCCGGTACTGAAAGTGGAGGGATGATAAGCTCTCTCCAGTTGCCAGAAATCTGAAATAAAATAAAAAAATTAAATTACAATCAATTTGATTTATGGTGGTGTTTAGCTAAAGGCATGAAGGAAAATACAAATAATACATGGCAGACCAATAATAATTATAACTGGCATTTGTTTCGAATTATTACGTACCTTAATGTAACCAGAAGACGTTCCTCTGCTGGAATGGCTCTACGGAGCTGGGTGTCCTGTCTCCGGATGGCTCCTTGGACACGACCAAGCAAATCCAGAAAAGAGTCTTGAGACATCCTGGTATATTCCGGGAATTTGTCCGGGTTGGCATTAAGCTCGCCATATAGCGTGTGGTAGGCTCCACGGCTCTCCCAGAGTTCAATAATGGGGTGTCTCCAAAAACGCCTACGCCGTGTCCTTCTCTGTCATTCTCTATTTCTTTGTTGCTCCCAAGCAAATGCAAAGGCAAGAAACAGCTTGATACTTAAATCCAGGTTGAAATAAAAGCTCTCCATGAGTAGATCCATCATGACACAGGACACAGTAGCAAACTGTTAAAATTTCAGCAGTCCAAGGGTCTATATATAGATATCCCATAATACACGCCCACTGTAGTCCCATTGGCAGTGTCTGTTTATCTAGATTTTTCTCCTGTTAATTTTTCCACCATGCGCATAGAAAATTCAAAGCATGCAAAACGCATGAAAAAGCGTTTGTACGCGTTTCCATGCGATTTTCTGTGCGTTTTAAGTTGCGGATTAAACGCTGCGGATTCTAATGCAAATGTAAAACTAGCCTTAATGAGAACCTGTTAGCTCGTCTGACATGTCTGTTTTAGTACACCTGTAAAATAACAATATTGGAGCATCTTTTTATTTTACAACTCTGCATTCTAAAACAAAGTGAAGGGCAGATAACTGACCAACAGAAGAGTGTGCAGGACTGGAGTAAGACATGGTGAATATAAAAAATATAGCTTTTATTAAATACAAGTAAAGCCCTTAATCCCATTGGATGTACTACCCCATCAAGGTGACCTGGGACTTAATTCCCAGTGACAGGATAGTATGTCCAGCGCGATCAGCTGCGCTTACGGGGGAGTGCGGCCAATCGCGGCCGGGTATTAGCTGACTATCGCAGCTGACATCCGGCACTATGTGCCAGGAGCGGACCGCCCCCGGCACATTACCCCCGGCACACTGCGATCAAACATGATTACAGTGTTTTTCGGCGGTATAGGGAAGCATCACGCAGGGTGCGGGCTCCCTGTGGGCTTCCCTGAGACCCTCGGAGCAATGCGATGTGATCGCGTTGCTCCAAGGGTCTCCTACCTTCCTCTCCCTGCAGTACCCGGATCCAAAATGGCCGCAGGGCTGCATCCGCATCGTCAGCGAAAAAATAAGAAAGTTATAGTCCTCAGAATAAAGCGATAATTATTTTTTCTATAAAAGTTTTTATCGTATAAAAGAGCCAAAACATAAAAAAATATAAATGAGGTATCACTGTAATCATACTGACCCAAAGAATAAAACTGCTTTATCCATTTTACCGAATGCAGAACGGTAAATGCCCCCCCTCAGAAGAAATTCATGAATAACTGTTTTTGGGCATGCTGCCTCACAAAAATCGGAATAAAAAGCGATCAAAAAATGTCACGTGCCCGAAAATCTTACCAATAAAAATGTCAATTCGTGCCGCAAAAAACAAGACCTCACATGACTCTGTGGACCAAAATATGGAAAAATTATAGCTCTCAAAATGTGGTAACGCCAAAAAATATTTTTTACAAAAAAAAGCGTCTTTTAGTGTGTGATGGCTGCCAATCATAAAAATCCACTAAAAAATGTCTATAAAAGTAAATCACCTCCTTAGTTAGGGAAAAATGTATTTATTTCCATTTTCCCATTAGGGTTAGGGCTAGGGTTAGGGTTAGGGCTAGGGTTAGGGCTAGGGTTTAGATTATATTTACGGTTGGATTAGGGTTAAGGGTGTGTCAGGGTTAGGGGTGTGGTTAGGGTTACGTTGGGATTAGGGTTAGGGGTGTGTTGGAGTTAGGGTTAGGGGTGTGGTTGGGATTAGGGGTGTGTTTGGGTTAGGGTTTCAGTTAGAATTGGGGGTTTCCACTGTTTAGGCACATCAGGGCTCTCCAAACGCGACATGGCGGCCTATCTCAATTCCAGCCAATTCTGCGTTGAAAAAGTAAAACAGTGCTCCTTCCCTTCCGAGCTCTCCCTTGTGCCCAAACAGGGGTTTACCCCAACATATGGGGTATCAGTGTACTCAGGACAAATTGGACAACAACTTCTGGGGTCCAATTTCTCTTGATAGCCTTGAGAAAATAAAAATTTGGGGGGGCTAAAAAAACATTTTTGTAGGAATAAAATGATTTTTTATTTTCACGGCTCTGCGTTATAAACTGTAGTGAAATACTTGGGGGTTCAAAGTTCTCACAACACATCTAGATAAGTTCCTTGGGGGTCTAGGTTCCATTATGGGGTCACTTGTGCGGGGTTTCTACTGTTTAGGTACACCAGGGGCTCTGCAAATGCAACGTGACGCCTGAAAACCAATCCATCTAAGTCTGCATTCCAAATGGCGCTCCTTCCCTTCCGAGCTCTGCCGTGCGTCACTTGTGGGGGGTTCCACTGTTTAGACACATCACGGGCTCATCAAACGGAACATGACGGCCACAGAACATTCCATCAAAGACTGCATTCCAAAACGTCACTACTTCCCTTCCAAGCCCTGATGTGTGCCCAAACAGTAGTTTTCTTTCACATACGGGGTGTCAGCATACTCAGGACAAATTGGGCAACAACTTTTGGGGTCCAATTTCTCCTGTTACCCTTAAAAAAATACAAAACTGGGGGCTAAAAAATAATTTTTGTGGAAAAAAAAAAGAATTTTTATTTTTACGTCTCTGTGTCATAAACTGTAGCGAAACACTTGGGGGTTCAAAGCTCTCACAACACATCTACATAGGATCCTTAGGGGGTCTACTTTCCAAAATGGGGTCACTTGTGGGGGTGTCAATTTTTAGGCACATTAGTGGCTCTCCAAAAGCAACATGGCATCCCATCTCAATTCCAGCCAATTTTGCATTGAAAAGTCAAATGGCTCTCCTTCCCTTCCGAGCTTTGCCATGCGCCCAAACAGTGGTTTACCGCCACATTTGGGGCATCAGCGTACTGAGGACAAATTGCTCAACAACTTTTGGGGTACAATTTCTTCCAGTACCCTTGGGAAAATAAAAAATTTGGGGTGAAAAGTTCATTTTTGTGAAAAAATATTTTTTATTTTTACGGCTCTACATCATAAACTTCTGTGAAGCATTTTTTGGGTCAAAGTGCTCACCACACATCTAGATATGTTCCTTAGGGGGTTTACTTTCCAAAATGGTGTCAAATGTGGGGGTTTCAACGTTTAGGCACATTAGTGGCTCTCCAAAAGCAACATGGCGTCCCATCTCAATTCCTGCCAATTTTGCATTGAAAAGTCAAATGGCGCTCCTTCCCTTCCGAGCTCTACCATGCGCCCAAACAGTGGTTTACCCCCACATATGGGGTATCAGCGTACTCAGGACAAATTGCACAACAACTTTTGGGGTACAATTTCTTATAGAACCCATGGGAAAATAAAAAATTGGGGGCGAAATGTTCATTTTTGTGAAAAAATATTTTTTTATGAGACTTGGGTTAGACAGTGACATTGACTGCAACACAGGGCTGGCGACTAAACATCGCAGTATCTCTTCAACAATACAGTGTAATGCAGGTGATTGGCGTCACATTGTGATTGCAAAAAAGTTTAAATCTAAGGATTAAAGCCCTGTCCCAGCCAAGCCTAAGTTTAAATATGATTATTAATGAATCATTGCTTCTAGTGACAAATGTTAAGGAGGTACCATATGGCAGGACATCGAGTGTATGTAATACTTTGGGTGCTGCTGTACAGGGTTCATGTACACAGTTTGAGCCCATATGCTATATTTCTACTGTGATCCTGCAGGCAAAGGTCCATTTTGTCCAAAAAAGATAAATGGTTGCACTCACCAGTATTAAATAAAAACTTACTTTATTGGTACACTTAATAAAAACATGCCCGCAGGAAGGTACTCACGAGAAACTCTGGATGGTGGCTGTTTCGTGCCTCCTGCGCTTTAATGGGTCCTATTTTTGACATGTGAAGGAGGCCTAACAACTAGTGATGAGAGACTATACTCGTTGCTCGGGTTTTTCAGAGCACGCTTGGGTGATCTCCAAATATTTGTTAGTGCTCGGAGATTTAGTTTTCGTCACCTCAGCTGCATGCTTTACAGCTGCTAGACAGCTTGAATACATATGGGGATTCCCTAGCAACCAGGCAACCCCCACATGTACTCAGACTGGCTAGCAGCTGTAAAGCATGCAGCTGCGTAAACAAAAACTAAATCTCCAAGCAGTTACAAATACTCGGAGACCACCCGAACATGCTCGGGAAAACCCAAGCAACGAGTACACTCGCTCATCACTACTAACAACTCAATGGTTGATCTTGCATGGCAGTACTCGTTAAGTCTGGTCATCAATCAATATGTGTAACAAAACAATCAGGCAGAAAAATGAGTTGGTAAAGTGGAGTACAATCTTTTGGCTGAACTGAACATTTTAGAGAGATAACATGTGTAGCTGTTTTCAAAGATTCCTGCTGTACTGACTCATCCGGGTGACATTAAAGACAGCTGTTTTACTAAGCTGTATCCACAGCTCTATTGGTAATGGTTGTTGAGGCAGGTTGGAAGTTGGAGAGGTTTGACCAAAAAGTCTTGGCAGGGGGCCACATGTGCCAGCAATTAAGTGATTAGGAAGGTGCATTACTTTTGTGCTTCTGAAAAAGCTAGACTAGGTCACATCATTTCTTGCACTTACTTGATCCCAAAATTTTGTTTTGACAAATTGTTTGAATCTTTCTGGACACGAAAGTCCAGTCCGACAGAAGCCCTATTGTTTGTGTGTCACTTTATTGAAGAAAAAAATAATTTGTACCTAGACGTTTACCAATACAAAATTCACACAGGAATTTTCAGATGCAACATTCTCTTCCGGTACCAAAGGATTTGGGAAGACCCCTCCTATTTGGAGTTTAAGGAAGGAGTTTGTATGTTCTCCCCATGCTTGCGTGGGTTTCCTCTGGGTTCTCTGGTTTCCTCCCACACTCCAAAGACATACTGATAGGGAGTCTATATTGTGAGCCCCAATGGAGACAGCGATGATAAAGTGCTGCGGAATATGATAGCGCTATATAAACAAAGCATATTAAATAATAATAAAAAAAGCCAAATAATTTAAACTTTCCCAAAATTTTCCTGTGGGGTTTCTCATGAGATTGACTACTAGAGATCACAATTTCTCTTTGAGTATAGTCTGTCACTACCCTGAATTTCACTGTGACAGTTACCAGCTGTGATCATATATGAATGGTGCAATTAAAATATGTTGTCAAGACCACATGTCCTTCACCTGATACATCTCTACTTTGTCAAAGCTGCATCTTAAAAATCCATCATTATCAGGGTAAGGATGGATGTAGTTTTGGTCAGTCCAAATCTGCGTGCAGTTGGCTGTATTTCCAAAAATAAATTTGACAGGCCGTTTTTTAATTGCATTTTGTTTAGCAGACGTCTTTTACGCTATTCTGTCAAGTACAGAGAGTGATTAAAAGAAGTTATATACAGTGAGACAGACCCTGTGCGGTTCCTCTGCCACAGTGAGGATGCAAAACTTTTTTCACACAAATTTCCTAATAGGATTTTCTAGTACATCCCCAGAAGCACTTGTTAACTTCGACCGTGCGGACCAATTCAGTAATGCAATACCATTCATTTTCCAATTTGTGTTCTGTATAAATTCTCACAAGATTTACCAGCAACTTCCTTTATATACCAAAACTGTAGCTTGGTGAAACGGGGTGTAAGGCTGCCATCACACTAGCAGTATTTGGTCAGTATTTTACATCAGTATTTGTAAGTCAAAACCAGGAGTGGAACAATTAGAGGAAAAGTATAATAGAAACATATGCACCACTTCTCTATTTATCACCCACTCCTGGTTTTGGTTACAAATACTGATGTAAAATACTGACCAAATACTGATAGTGTGACGGCAGGCTAAGTGTTCAAGTCTGCGCTGCTGATAAAGATGAATGTCGGACGATATTCTTCACAGCTGTATTTCAAACAGGTTAATAGTCAACGCATTTCGAGGTCATGCAGGTCCTCATTCTCAGGACAAAACCTTACAAGTTGATTGTCAGATCTACACGTTCTTATATGCTGTCTCAATTTTTTTCTTTTTTCAAAAAGAAAACCCGCGTTGACTATTAACCTGTTTGAGATAAAGCTTTGAAGAGTATCGTCCACCATCCATCTTTATCAGCAGCGCAGATTTGGACACCTACACCCGGTTTCACCATTATCCTCGGTCTCTGGACACGTGTCCTGCAGCAGCTGAACCATGCTTTACATGTTTCTGAGTTGCAATAAAACAAGGTGAGCATACCTCTCCCTGATGCACCCTATGTTTTTAACCAGTTAATACCCTATTGACACTTTATTTGCTCTCCAGATTTTATTTCTTCAAAACTGTGGCTAGTCATTTCTTTATGAAGGTTTGAGATGAGGTGGACCCCAGGGTGAAGGCAAAGGAGCTAACAAGTGGTCAGCACCTTTGGTAACATAGTCAAGACTATTAGAAAGCCATTCCAGGTGACTACCTGATAGAGCTGCTTGAGAGTAGAGATGAGTGAATATGTTCGGGTCCCCGCTTATTCAGCAAGCTATAGCGCGTACCGATGGAACCCGGATACATGGATCGCTCCTGCTGATCAGCTGATCGGCGCGCAACTGCATGTGTCATGGCTGTTTCACTGTCACAACACATGCATGGAGAGCCTGTGTGTTGGTGAAACAGCCGTGACACATGCAGCCGTGGCGCCGAACAGCTGATCATCGAGAGTGCTTCAGGTATCCGGGTTCTCTCTGCAGCTTATTCGTTAAGTGCTACAGCTTGCCGAATAAGGAGGGACCCGAACATATTCGCTCATCTCTACTCTCAAGCAGCTCTATCAGGTAGTCACCTGGAATGGCTTTCTAATAGTCTTGACTATGTTACCAAAGGTGCTGACCACTTGTTAGCTCCTTTGTTTTCACCCTGGGGTCCACCTCATCATGACTTGAGAGACTGACAAGGGGGTGTAAACTGTCATCAGAAGAAGAATGGGTACACATTTAAATACTCTTTGTTTCCATATACAGTACTACTTTCAAGCTGAATCTACAATGTGCACATTTTAGTAAGAACAAGAAAATCCACTGCAGGTACAGGTGTATCCAAACTTGTGACTGGCGTCACACATACCACACACATTGATAGTACTTCATAGCACTTCATGGTACTTCTATATCTCACACCAGCAGAGAAGAGGAAATGCTGAAGAGAGGAAACCGCTACACTGCAGACTGTGCCTCTTGTCTCTTCTGTCTGCATCTATAGAGCTGATGCTTGGATCAGGTTACAACAGCCAGCAAAATGTTCTGGCTGTTGTAACTTGAAGGAACACAGAAGAAAAAGGGGAAAGGCAAGATCACCAGGCACGTGTGCATCCTGTGCTCTCTTCCATATCAATCGCCACTTGAGCATGAGGCCATATCCACCTCCCTGAGCTATACCCTTCATATGGTTCAAGTGGATTAAAATCTGTCCTTGTTACATCATACAGGTGAATGGTTAGTTACAATATAACTGAATCACAAAGAACCAATCACCTGATTGTCCTTCACAGATTTTTATCCTCTGGTTAGTGAACAATGAAAGTTCGGCAGCGAGCAGAAATCTTCAAAACTGAAAGTCCCTTGTTGCACTGGAGTAATGGTGCACATGTGTGATCATCGCTCCGTCTTCATATTACAGCTATATCTATCAGTCCAATTAATTTGACTGGGGCAGTGGTGGAGCAGGCATACCCTTGCTCTATTCACACAGGGGGCTTTGGGGGTATTGGGGGTCAGAATCTCAGCAATCATACATTTATCATGTATCATATGCGGGAAAAGCCCTTCAGAGGATTCCATACTTCGTATTTTCAATACAATCAGATATTTGTTTAATTTGTACCCAGGGCTTCCTTTCCACTTTCCTCTATTATTAAATCACAAGGCCATTTATATTCTAAGGTTGGAGCTTAAAATATTCCTTTCTATGTATCTGGAGAAATATCTTGTTAAAGAAATTACACTTGAAGTGTGACCTCCGCTGTATTTCAATTAACTTCTAGTCCGCAGGTGATGTATCGAGCTGAACTCGTAGCATCGATTCTTCCTCAAAGGACATTGCACAGCCTGGATACAAGCGTATTATTTACTATATTCCTGTGTGTGTCGTTCCATACAAGGTCTATGTTGCACTCTATGATGACGAACTTTTCTAGCATGACAATGACATCACTGTTTCCATAGCAACATGAGCCGCAGAACAAAAGACACCATTAATAAAGGACCGCGTAGCAATAAATCTGTATACAGCTGCTTGATATTTAAAGATGTATTTTACTTTTATATTTCTTTCATACATAAGAATATATAATTTTTTTTAAACATAATGCACATTACTATAAAATACTACTAGTGTTATTATATGACCTTGCAGACTTATTTCATTTGTCCTTCTTGCAAATATGAGTGGGTTTACATGACCAATAGCGTGTCAATCTATTTAGTCCATGGATACATTACCTGCATTATTGGTGCAGTTTATGATATATATATATATTTTAGGGTGCCAAGGAAAAATGAACTTTGCAAATTGGTAAGTCTTACCCCTCGAATTTGTTCCTTATGGCATAAGGATTCACCATGTTAAATGTTTACATTAAATTTAGATTTATCACTTGCTCAAGGTACCGTATTTTCAGGCGTATAAGACGACTTTTTAACCCCTGAAAATCTTCTTAAAAGTCGGGGGTCGTCTTACATGCCGTGTGCAGACCAATGTGCTTATGGTGCGTGTGGGGGAGTGGTCCCGATGACGGAGAGGGGGCATCTCATAGGAAAATGTGAGTGGAGTATCCCCCTTTTACCTCATTGTGGCAGCATGGGGTTTCTGTGCTGGTGAGCGGCGGCTCCTCTTTGTGCCGCGTGGGTGCTCTGTGCTGTGGGGCGGCGGCGTATCTTTGTGCAGTATCGGGCTCCTCCGGCATTTCCTCAAAGCCCGGAGGCACCGGCAGCTCCATTGCTGCGATGCGGTGGCCTCCGGGAAAATGACCGCTGGGGGCGGCGAATGCTCAGATTCAGATCTCATACCGAGATCTCGGGACCCCTGACTTGTAAGAAGATTTTATATTTTAACTGGATAAGTTGGGGGGTCGTCTTATACGCCCAGTCGTCTTGTACGCTGGAAAATATGGAATATATATATACAGTGGGGCAAAAAAGTATTTAGTCAGTCAGCAATAGTGCAAGTTCCACCACTTAAAAAGATGAGAGGCGTCTGTAATTTACATCATAGGTAGACCTCAACAATGGGAGACAAACTGAGAAAAAAAAATCCAGAAAATCACATTGTCTGTTTTTTTAACATTTTATTTGCATATTATGGTGGAAAATAAGTATTTGGTCAGAAACAAAATTTCATCTCAATACTTTGTAATATATCCTTTGTTGGCAATGACAGAGGTCAAACGTTTTCTGTAAGTCTTCACAAGGTTGCCACACACTGTTGTTGGTATGTTGGCCCATTCCTCCATGCAGATCTCCTCTAGAGCAGTGATGTTTTTGGCTTTTCGCTTGGCAACACGGACTTTCAACTCCCTCCAAAGGTTTTCTATAGGGTTGAGATCTGGAGACTGGCTAGGCCACTCCAGGACCTTGAAATGCTTCTTACGAAGCCACTCCTTCGTTGCCCTGGCGGTGTGCTTTGGATCATTGTCATGTTGAAAGACCCAGCCACGTTTCATCTTCAATGCCCTTGCTGATGGAAGGAGGTTTGCACTCAAAATCTCACGATACATGGCCCCATTCATTCTTTCATGTACCCGGATCAGTCGTCCTGGCCCCTTTGCAGAGAAACAGCCCCAAAGCATGATGTTTCCACCACCATGCTTTACAGTAGGTATGGTGTTTGATGGATGC
This sequence comes from Ranitomeya imitator, assembly GCF_032444005.1. Lineage (NCBI taxonomy): Eukaryota > Metazoa > Chordata > Amphibia > Anura > Dendrobatidae > Ranitomeya > Ranitomeya imitator. The sequence goes on from NC_091286.1 coordinate 96,346,630, forward strand.
AACTCAGTATTCTTTTTCCTCCAAACACGACAAGTTGTGTTTCTACCAAACAGTTCCAGTTTGGTTTCATCAGACCATAGGACATTCTCCCAAAACTCCTCTGGATCATCCAAATGCTCTCTAGCAAACTTCAGACGGGCCCGGACATGTACTGGCTTAAGCAGTGGGACACGTCTGGCACTGCAGGATCTGAGTCCATGGTGGCGTAGTGTGTTACTTATGGTAGGCCTTGTTACATTGGTCCCAGCTCTCTGCAGTTCATTCACTAGGTCCCCCCGCGTGGTTCTGGGATTTTTGCTCACCGTTCTTGTGATCATTCTGCCCCCACGGGGTGGGATTTTGCGTGGAGCCCCAGATCGAGGGAGATTATCAGTGGTCTTGTATGTCTTCCATTTTCTAATTATTGCTCCCACTGTTGATTTCTTCACTCCAAGCTGGTTGGCTATTGCAGATTCAGTCTTCCCAGTCTAGTGCAGGGCTACAATTTTGTTTCTGGTGTCCTTTGACAGCTCTTTGGTCTTCACCATAGTGGAGTTTGGAGTCAGACTGTTTGAGGGTGTGCACAGGTGTCTTTTTATACTGATAACAAGTTTAAACAGGTGCCATTACTACAGGTAATGAGTGGAGGAAAGAGGAAACTCTTAAAGAAGAAGTTACAGGTCTGTGAGAGCCAGAAATCTTGATTGTTTGTTTCTGACCAAATACTTATTTTCCACCATAATATGCAAATAAATTGTTAAAAAAACAGACAATGTGATTTTCTGGATTTTTTTTTCTCAGTTTGTCTCCCATAGTTGAGGTCTACCTATGATGTAAATTACAGACGCCTCTCATCTTTTTAAGTGGTGGAACTTGCACTATTGCTGACTGACTAAATACTTTTTTGCCCCACTGTATATATATATTGTAGGGATTTCACTCACTCAGCTGCGACGGCTGACACTCAGGAGACGTGTTCCTTTAAAGTTCACTGGGTTTATTGCTTCATAAACCATGTGGCAAACAACAGAAAACAAATAGCCTTTGGTTCAGGTAAAGAAAAACAAGTGTCCAGTTCATCCGGCTCAGTCCTGAAGCCGTAACACACTCAGGAGGGTTTCACCTCCACACATACCTACCTGTGTTAAGCATTAGGCTTTCTTTTATATGTCTAACCACACCCAGAACCCATCACATGACCAGACATGTGGTTGTGACATCACCACAGGTCCTGAAACACATATAGGTAGCCATGGTTACATCACAGCAACAAGCCATCTATAAGACACATATCTCCCATCGATTAGACATCCTTTAGCCACGCTACATACCTCCCCCCTCTGCCTAAAGCCGTGGGGCTTGGCACTTTCTCCCACTAGACAAGGGATTCTTGACAGGGCATCAGCATTACCGTGCAGCTTTCCAGCCCTATGTTCCACATGGAAACAGAAGTCCTGCAGGGCTAAGAACCAACGGGTGACCCTAGCATTTCTACCCTTCGTTTCCCTCATCCACCTAAGTGGGGCATGGTCGGATATCAGTCTAAATTTACGTCCCAGCAAATAGTACTGTAATGTGTCGACTGCCCATTTTATGGCCAAGCACTCCTTTTCAACGACTGAGTAGTTCTTTTCAGACGAGGACAGCTTCCTACTCAGATAGAGAACAGGATGCTCCTCTCCATGTAGTTCTTGGGAAAGGACTGCTCCCACCCCAACATCTGAGGCATCTGTCTGAAGAATAAACTCTTTCTTGAAGTTTGGGGCCATCAGAACGGGTTGCTTACATAAAGCCTCTTTCATTTCTTGGAAGGCTGAATCTGTTTCTTCGGACCACTTAACCATTACTGATTTTGTCCCTTTTAGCAGGTCAGTCAGAGGCGCCGCCATTGTGGCGAAGTTTGGGATGAACCTCCTGTAATATCCCACGATTCCCAGGAAGGCTTTAACTTGCTTCTTGGAAACTGGTTTTGGCCATGTTTGAATTGCCTCCACTTTACTGATTTGGGGTTTTATTTCTCCATGACCCACTATGTATCCAAGGTACTTAGCTTCTTCTTTACCCAATGCACACTTCTTCGGGTTTATTGTAAATCCGGCCTCTCTTATAGCATCAAACACCGCTTGGACTTTCTCCAGATGACTCTCCCAGTCCGGGCTAAAGATGACGATATCATCTAGGTACGCAGCAGCGTATGCCTTGTGGGGTGCAAGGACTCTATCCATAGCCCTTTGGAAGGTGGCCGGAGCTCCCTGTAGGCCAAATGGCATCCGGACATACTGGAAGCATCCATCTGGTGTAGAAAACGCCGTCTTCTCCTTGGCTTCCTGTGCCATGGGGATCTGCCAATACCCCTTCGTCAAATCCAAGGTGGTTATGTACCTGGCGGGCCCAAGCCTTTCGATGAGCTCATCAACTCGGGGCATGGGATATGCGTCGAACTTGGAGACCTCATTCAACTTCCTATAGTCGTTGCAAAATCTCCACTCCCCATCAGGTTTTGGGACCAGGACAATTGGGCTCGACCAACCGCTCTTGGATTCCTCAATGACTCCAAGCTTCAACATACGCTCCACTTCCTTGGAGACTATTTCTCGACGGGCCTCAGGAATTCTATAGGGCTTCACGTTCATGCGCACATGGGGCTCTGTCAGGACCTCATGCTCTATGACCTTCGTGTACCCAGGCAACTCGGAAAACAGGTCCCTGTTTTTCTGGAGTAACTCCCGGCATTGCTGTTTCTGGGACTCCGATAGCGTCTCCGCTATAGTAACCGCTCCAACCTCATCTTCTGGGTTGCTTAACAACGATGGAGTTACTGTCGGCTCTCTATCTTGCCACGGCTTGATAAGGTTGACATGGTATACTTGGAATGGTTTCCGTCTTCCTGGTTGGTGAATTTTATAATTTACTTCACCAAGTTTCTCGACAACCTCATATGGCCCTTGCCATTTGGCCAAGAACTTGCTTTCCACTGTCGGAACTAACACAAGAACTCGGTCTCCCGGATTGAATTGCCTCACTCTTGCAGACCGGTTGTAGACCCTGGCCTGAGCTTCTTGTGCTTGGAGAAGGTGTTCTTTCACGATAGGCATCACCTTTGCAATCCTCTGCTGCATCAGGGCCACATGCTCAATGACGCTTCTGTGGGGCGTGACTTCGGCTTCCCAGGTTTCCTTGGCTATATCCAGGAGTCCTCGTGGATGTCGGCCATACAGAAGCTCAAACGGTGAGAAACCTGTGGAGGCCTGTGGAACTTCACGAATGGAAAACATCAAATAGGGTAAGAGACAATCCCAGTCTCTACCGTCTTTCTCTATAGCTTTTCTCAGCATGCTCTTCAGTGTCTTGTTAAATCTCTCAACAAGGCCATCTGACTGGGGATGGTACACCGAGGTCCTCAACTGGGAGATTTTCAGGGCTTTGCATAGTTCCCTCATCACCTTGCTCATGAAAGGTGTCCCCTGGTCAGTCAGGATCTCCTTCGGCAGACCTGTCCGGGAAAAGACATGGACCAACTCGCGAGCTATACTCTTTGAAGGAGAATTTCTCAAGGGAATTGCCTCAGGATAGCGTGTGGCGTAGTCCAGGATGACTAATATATACTGATGGCCCCGGGCTGATTTAACTAAGGGACCGACCAAGTCCATGGCAATTCTCTCGAATGGCACCTCAATAATGGGCAGTGGCACAAGGGGGTTCCGGAAATGAGGAGTGGGAGCAGTTAGCTAACATGTAGGGCAGGACCTGCAATAGTTCACTATTTCCCGGTGGCACCCAGGCCAATAGAACCTCTGCACAACCCGTTCCTGCGTTTTTTCCACCCCTAGGTGTCCACCCAAGATGTGTGAATGGGCCATGTCCAACACCTTCCGTCTATATGGACCCGGCACTACCAACTGCTCTACCAACTCCTCCCTTATTTTCGTGACCCGGTACAACAACTCCCTGCTCATTAGAAAATGGGGAAATCTTGTGTCTGCCCCCGGCTCCTGTACCACCCCGTCAATAACTGTGACATTATTAAAGGCTTCCCTCAGAGTGGGGTCCCTATGTTGGGCAGTCCCAAAATTTTCACCGGATACCTCTAACTCCAGAATGTCAGATGCAGGGGACACTTCCTCCTCATCTCCAGCCAGGACACAAAAAGGAAACCTGTCTGACTCTGGGTGTGGCACCACCCTTCCCGGGTTCACTGGTTCCCTACTCTTGCTAGGGAGCTCAGAACCTTTCCCCCACAAATCCCAAAACAAACAGAAATCCCGGCCAATAATTATAGGGTGCAACAAGTCCTGAACGACGCCGACTATGTGGGACTCCGTGCCACATGTCGTTTCAATGTTCACACTGGCCACAGGGTAGTCCTTTGCATCACCATGTATGCACCGCACTCCGACCTTCTTTCCTGGGAGCAGGTGGAGAGGAAAAGTGGCCCTCACCAGGGTCACTAGGCTCCCCGAGTCTAACAGTGCCGTTACTGCTTGACCGTTCACCTTCACGGGACATGCTTGAGGTCCCTCGTTGGGCGGAGAGTTCACACTGCAAGCTGGATACGCATAGTATGAACAACGGCGTCCCATGCTGCAGTCCATCTGCTCAGTGGTTTGGGGTGATGATGGATCGGTTTGTCCATTCCCTCCCGAGGCCTATACAGTCTTGGGTTGCCCAGGGTGATCCCCAGAATGCCGACGAGCTGATCGGACTGGTTGAGAGGTACCAAGGGTTGGAAGGCTCCTTCGGGAGGCAGCCCATGCCGTACTGGGGATCCCAGAAGGCAGCTGAGTCCCAAAAAGGGGTGGTGCGTCCAAGGTCACAAAGGGCGGGGGAGGTGGTGCCCAAGGTCCCCACGGGTGATATTATTTGTTGGAGGTGCCACAAGCCAGGACATATAGCTGCCCGCATTCTCCACCAATTGTAGGGATTTCACTCACTCAGCTGCGACGGCTGACACTCAGGAGACGTGTTCCTTTAAAGTTCACTGGGTTTATTGCTTCATAAACCATGTGGCAAACAACAGAAAACAAATAGCCTTTGGTTCAGGTAAAGAAAAACAAGTGTCCAGTTCATCCGGCTCAGTCCTGAAGCCGTAACACACTCAGGAGGGTTTCACCTCCACACATACCTACCTGTGTTAAGCATTAGGCTTTCTTTTATATGTCTAACCACACCCAGAACCCATCACATGACCAAACATGTGGTTGTGACATCACCACAGGTCCTGAAACACATATAGGTAGCCATGGTTACATCACAGCAACAAGCCATCTATAAGACACATATCTCCCATCGATTAGACATCCTTTAGCCACGCTACAATATATATATATATATATATATATATATACACACACACACATTTGGTATCGCCGCGTTCAGAAACGCCCAATCTATCAAAATATAAAATCAATTAATCTGATCGGTAAACGGCATAACATACCATACATAACGCGGGATATGCATGACGATAAATACTAAACAAACATTTAAAACTGCAATATGATGTGCCATTGAGCAACCAGTAAATGATAACTAATCTTAAAAAAGAAAATTCTAAAATATTTATGACCAAAAAGGAACAAAAATAAAGAGGTAAGACCATCAAAAACTTGCTCCTTAATTTTTAACATGCATTTCCTTGGCACCCTAAAGAGCACTTTGGCTTCAATCACCTCTGTACCAGATGTAGTAGGTCGAATATTTTTGTAAGCGAGGGGGTTTGTCACAGCAATACGACCAGTGATGCACCCTTTGGCCTCTTACAGACATAGTCACTCCTGAGCGTGCCAATATCTGTTTTTAATTCCTGTGCATCCTGTAAGGCCAGGTGTTAATAAACCTTTTGAGGTTCACCAGTTACGGTAAAAATGGGGCTAGCACTTCCGCCCACTGCTTTAGTGCAGCTTCTCTGCTACCTTTTCGAACCTCACTATGGGAGGTGGAGCCGCATATTCATCACTGTAATGTGCGGCACCACGTGACCGCTCATACAGGACAAGCAGCGATGCTGAAAGGATGTAAGCGCTGAGGGAGCTGGGTAAGTATTTTAATGCCAGCGGGGGGGGGGGGGGAAGGAGGGGGAGAGAGGGGGGGACGCACAGGGGGTGGGAGGGGGCAGATTACCGGCAACTTTTTTTTAAAAACAAAAATAAATTAAAAAAAAAGATTCTTCATTCCTTCTTTGCTGCTGAGAAGAAGAAATGAATGGGGCTTCAGCACCACACGCGGGGGGACAGCGCTTACAGTAGCGCTGCCTCCTGCACGGCACACGGACTGCACACGGACAACATCCGTGTGCGGTACGTGTTTTACACGGACCCATTGACTTTAATGGGTCCGTGTGATCTGTGCGCTCCCACGAACACTGACATGTCTCCGTGTTTTCCAAACGGACACACGGTCCGTGAAAACACGCTGACATGTGCAGAGACACATTGATTTTAATGTTTCTACGTGAGTCAGTGTCTCCGGTACGTGAGGAAACTGTCACCTCACGTATCTGAGCCACTGACGTGTGAAACCGGCCTTAGGCTGCCGTCACACTAGCAGTATTTGGTCAGTATTTTACATCAGTATTTCTCAGCCAAAACCAGGAGTGAGTGATACATGCAGAAGTGGTGCATATGCTTCTATTATACTTTTCCTCTATTTGTTCCACTCCTGGTTTTGGCTTACAAATACTGATGTAAAATACTGACCAAATACTGCTAGTGTGACGGCAGCCTGTTATGATGCATTTCTGGGTTTGGCGTTCTTTAAACATATCCAATGTATGGAACAAACATGGCATAAAATAACCTGCCATATAGTATATCTTCTACAAATGCACAACATGAAGAAATTTGTTTTGGTGAAGGAGAATTTGGTTCCTAAATATTTCTGCAGTAACTGATAGGATAAGTAGTACAATATCCATGCTTGAGCTAAATATAAGAGGTCTGGAAACAGATGTTTTCATTTTCTCCTGCTTAATCTGAAAAATGAGTCACTGTGTGTTTGATTCCTTACATTCAACTTGGAGGGATAAGCGATGGGAAATGAAGCAAGAACTGGATGTTTCCATGCTTTAGTGCACATGGAGCAATTCAAATAGGAAGCAAATGAGGCTTCAAAAGTTTTCAGATTATGACATTTAAATTGTATTAATTGGTTGAATTTTAACGTTTAGCAGCGGGACTCCATTTGAACTCTTGAGTTACAGCATTTACTGATTTTCCAGAGCGTGGATACAGTAGTTGCTTATGCGATAAGAAGCAAAATTGTTATGTGAAGCTAATTTCTTTACAAGGAACGCTCTTAGTAATTAGGATTATATAGGAGCTGAAAGGACTTTCTCTTTTAAGAGGACTCCTTAAAATGGACCCTATAGGACCACATAAACAAGGTTGTGTTTGACGAAACAGCACCACACTTGTTTATAGAGTTTGGTGATACAAGAAGATGAGCTGAAAAACTAAACAGAGCCCACAATAATGGGCATGTCTCTGTCTACCAATTTCCAAGTGCTGTGTCTAATATTTGGACTCAGGTCTGTTCACTTAAATGGAATCTGTCACCAGGTTTTTGCCACCCATCTCAGAGCAGCATAATGTAGGGGCAAAGACCCAGATTACAGCGGTGTATTACTTACTGGGCTGCTTTTTGGAAATTGGATACAATACCTGTCTACTAATTCTCTGAATGCTGAGCTCTATATAACTCCGCCCTCTCCACTGATTGACATATTTCTGTGTGCGCTGTGCATAGGCATGAAACGGCTAATCAGTGATGGGGTGTGCTTACATGGAGCTCATGAATATGGAGAACTGCATGACAATATGGCTTCCTAGTCCTCTATTGAAAACATTCTGCTGGTAAAACAGTGATTTTATCAAAACTGTAACAAGCAGCCCAGTAAGTGACATATTGCTGGAATCAGGATATTTGTTTCTACAATATGCTGCTCTCAGATCAAGTGGAAAAAACCTGGTGACTGATTTTCTTTATATTTTGTCTCTGCTCTTGTCTGCATTGAGGAATGAATGGGGCAGGGCATGTCACGTCATTTGGTATACGATACCTGTTGTTCATGCAGATCACCTGGATCACATGGTTTGAGCCTGTGCTTCACGGTGAGATTCTCTGTGAGCTGAGCCACAGCAATTTCACCTTTGCTCCGGGTGTTTATTGTCTGTTATCTTTGCTTTAGTCTTTTTAGGCTAACAGGTGTTTTCATTAAATCATTTGCCTGCTCTATCACCTTTTGGGTGCGGCTTTATATACTTTTCCTCTGCAGGTATTTCCTGCTGGTGATAGTCTCTTTTGGATGTTCAGCCAGTGTGCTATAGCTTAAAGGCAGTCAGTGAAATTTCAGCTAGGGTTTTTCTCCTTGCTGTTTCTGTTCTTTATTTTGCACTTACCTCTTATTTCATTTTAGGAAGTAAGTACTTTATACTTTATTTTGTACATCAGTCCTGACCGAGACAGTCGATGGGCTGAAAACAGTGGCTCACAGACTGCACTACGCCACTGCCCATCTGCCAAGCCCACTTCCCGGTGTCATCACTATTCACATCCTCAGGATGCAGACAGAGGTAAATACATTGGTGGAGGACGCAATCATCAGCTCTTTCTTCCACCAATCAATGCGTGCACCTGAGACAGCAGATATGATGACGTAATTACATCATGTCTGCTGTGCGGCGAGGCAGTGCATAGGAGACAGGAGCAGAAAGCCGTGGGAACAGGAGCGTTTTTTTTTTTCATATATGTATGGGATGTGTGCATGCATTTACTAGGGTATATGGGGGCTCATATTGTATTTACGGAGTTATGTGGGGGCTCATACTGTATATAGGGGCTATATGAGGGCTCATATTATATATATAGAGAGGCTGTGTGGGGACTCTACTCTATATAGGAGGCTATGTGGGAGCTCATATTGTATTTAGTGGGCTATGTGGGAGCACATACTGTATATAAGGAGGCAATTTGAGGGCTCATAACATATATATATATATATATAATATATATATATAGGCTATGCTGGAGCTCATATTGTATATAGAGAAGCTTTGTGGGGGCTCATGCTGTATGTAGGGGAGCTATGTATGAGCTCATATGGTATATAGGGGGGTGTATGTAGACTCATACGGGGGGTTTCAGAATGCTTAATTCTGCCTAATATTAAGTGATACAATTAAAATTATTATAAAATAATAATTAGAATTAGTATGTTAACATTAATATTGAGCAAAATTAATTTCAGCCTATTGGATCGGCCCTCCACAACAGTCACCGTCTCTCATGTGGCCGCTCTGAAAATTATTGCCCATCCCTGGCCTAAATAAGGCCGGGTTCACACTGCGTCTAGGCATTCCGTTAGACGGACTACGTTACACCGCGGCATAAACGCGGTGTAACATAGTCCGTTACGGCCGCCATTGACAGCAATATCGGACGCATCATTAGCGCACACCCACAATGGGATGGGCCGTCATTGAGTCACAGACCCCGAGACGCGGGCTGCAGCATTTCCGGGTCTGTCACTGCTAGCGCAGATAGAGCAAATGCTCTATCTGCACTAGCGCGATGCAAACGTCGGCACTTGCGCTAGCAGCAGCCCATTAGTGTATGTGCTGAACGGGCTGCTGCTAGCGCAGTGTGAACCTGGCCTTATTTAACGTACACATTCATAAATAAAACATATGTCCAAAAAACATGATGTAAGCGTAGTTTCATAGTCTAGGCAAATAAAGCAGAAAAAGACACTAGATCTTTTACATGATGTTTCTTTCCCTCCAGTTGCCGCCTACCTTTTGTGTACTAATGACACTCCGGTTAACAGATCTGTTCCATGTCATAATCGTCACTTGGTATTTTACACTGTAATTCACAGCTCACTTGTTAAGCTGTCGGCTTTCTTCATAATTATAGGATGTTACACATAAAAAATAGATGAATGAATATTTCACTGAATCAAACCTGACAATTTACTTTCATGTTCACGCCAATATCTTGAAGTCATTTTTTTTTACAACAGAATTGCATTTGCTGAAATTTCAACCAGTCTATTGACAGTATAAAACATTGGTCTTGTAAACATTTCTGTTTTTGATTCTCACATTTTTTTAAATTATTTTTTTTTTGCTTTCAGTACATAGAAAACACATGCTGTGATATAATACATACAGTACAAATATGGTTAAAACTCGGGGGAAGGTGGAAAGATGGTTCTTTGCAAACAATTCATCCTGAGCCTTGCGCCTATAATGCCAATTAATCTTTCAGTGTAGCTTTTATCTCATTCACATAAAATGGTCATCACTTTCTTATTTATGATGCTGTGATAGTGACACATTCTTTTGACAAGGGGAATGCCAATACCTTGTTATATAGTTGGACTGGTTGCATGGAAACTTTTGACAGCTTCTCTATAAATCTAGTGACTAAGGCTCGCTTTCCTTTTCTTCACCATCCAACCCAGATCACTATAACATTTCCTGATGACAGCAGATAACTTTGGCCCCTTTCTTCTGCAGCCTTCTCCAGCCTCTACAGTGGCATATAAATGTTTGGGCACAGTTAAACAAGTTGAAGATGAAATGATCTCTAAAAGGGCCCTTTTTTCTCCACACATACCGTATATACTCGAGTATAAGCCGAGAATTTCAGCCCGTTTTTTTAGGCTGAAATTGCCCCTCTCGGCTTATACTCGACTAGGGGTCGGCAGGGGAGGGGGAGCAGCAGCTGTGTAATAATACTCACCTGCTACTGGCGCAGTCCCTGCCGTCCCTTGTTCTCTGGGCGCCAGCAGCTTCTTCCTGTAGTGAGCGGTCACGTGGTACCGCTCATTACAGTAATGAATATGGACTCCCATAGGGGTGGAGCTGCATATTCATTACTGTAATAAGCGGTACCATGTGACCGCTCACTACAGGAGGAAGCTGCTAGCGCCAGGGAACAGACGTGCAGGAACCATGCCAGGAGCAGGTGAGTATAACGCAGTGCGCAATATTCACCTGCTCCATGTTCCACCGTTGGCGCCGCTGCATCTTTCCTGTCCTCTGCACTGATGCTCAGGTCAGAGGGCGCGATGAAGTGATTAGTGCGCGCCACCCTCTGCCTGGACAGTCAGTGCAGAGGACGGGGAAGACACAGCGGCGGTCGGCGGAGGAACGGGGAGCAGGTAAATATAGCAAGTGCCGGGGGCCTGAGAGGTGAGTATGTGATTTTTTATTTTTTTAATCGCAGTAACAGCATATGGGGCAAATTCTCTATGGAGCATCTTATGGGGCCATGTGCAGCATTATATGGGGCAAATATCTATATGGAGCATCTTATGGGGCCATGTGCAGCATTATACGGGGCAAATATCTGTATGGAGCATCTTATGGGGCCATGTGCAGCATTATATGGGGCAAATATCTGTATGGGGCCATGTGCAGCATTATATGGGGCAAATATCTCTATGGAGCATCTTATGGGGCCATAATCAGCATATGTGCAGCATTATTTGAGTCAAATATCTCTGGAGCATCTTATAGGGCCATCATCAGCATTTGTGCAGCATTATATGGGGTAAATATCTCTATGGAGCATCTTATGGGGCCATAATCAGCATTTGTGCAGCATTATATGGGGCATATTTTAATATGGAGCATCTTATGGAGCCCATCATAAACTGTATGGAGCATTATATGGGGCGTATTTTGTATGGAGCATCTTATGGGGCCATCATGAACTGTATGGAGAATTATATGGGGCTCCTGATTCAATATGGATATTCAAAAACACTTAAACTACTGATGTCTCAATTAATTTTACTTTTATTGGTATCTATTTTTATTTTTTAAATTTACCAGTAGCTGCTGCATTTTCCACCCTAGGCTTATACTCGAGTCATTAAGTTTTCCCAGTTTTTTGTGGCAAAATTAGGGGGGTCGGCTTATGCTCGGGTCGGCTTATACTCGAGTATATACGGTACCTTTGATCAATGTTGCCAAAGAGTTCTATTTTAACCTCATTAGTCCACAGGATTTGCTTTTTTAGATGTTACTTTGCATAAATCTGACACTGAATTTTACGGTGAGGATGCAGGAGCAGTTTTCTTCTGATGACTCATCAATGAAGGCCCAAGAACGCCATATTTTTGTAGGTGTCTCTGAATAGTAGAACAATGTACCACAAATCCAGAGTCTGCTAAATCTTTCTGGCGGTCTTTAAAGTGAAGCGGGGTTCTCATTTGCCTCTCTAGCAATCCTACAAGCAGCTCTCACTGAAAATTTACTTCTTTTTCAAGACCTTATTTTGACCTCCAGTCTTCTTGTTACCTGCCATTTCTTAATTAAATGAGGAAAAGGTAACTTGAAAATGCTTTGCTATCTTCTTATAGCCTTCTCCTACTTTGTGGGCCTCCACCATTTTCAGAATGCTAAGCAGCTTCTTAGAAGAACCCATAGCTGCTTTTTTTTGGCACTAGGTTACAGGAGGCTGGGTTTTTATGAAGCTGGGAAATTTGGTCTGAAACATTGGTCAAAGTTATCCGAGCACACAAATCTCCAAGGGTGCCCAAACTTTTGCATCGGCCCATTTTCTGTATTGTAATTTTTAAAATGTAAAAGATCAATATATATATACCAGCTATTGAACCCGTTCTACGCCCGGGTGGCGAGCATTTATATTGGTATATTGTCTCCATCATGGTATGTGCTGCTCCATCCTGCGTCCCCATCCTGTCATGTGCTGCTCCATCCTGCGTCCCCATCCTGTCATGCGCTGCTCCATCCTGCGTCCCCATCCTGTCATGTGCTGCTCCATCCTGCGTCCCCATCCTGTCATGCGCTGCTCCATCCTGCGTCCCCATCCTGTCATGTGCTGCTCCATCCTGCGTCCCCATCCTGTTATGTGCTGCTCCATCCTGCGTCCCCATCCTTATGTGCTGCTCCCATCCTGCGTCCCCATCCTGTTATGTGCTGCTCCATCCTGCGTCCCCATCCTGTTATGTGCTGCTCCATCCTGCGTCCCCATCCTTATGTGCTGCTCCATCCTGCGTCCCCATCCTGTCATGCGCTGCTCCATCCTGCGTCCCCATCCTGTCATGTGCTGCTCCATCCTGCGTCCCCATCCTGTCATGCGCTGCTCCATCCTGCGTCCCCATCCTGTCATGTGCTGCTCCATCCTGCGTTCCCTTTCCTGTCATGCGCTGCTCCCATCCTGCGTCCCCATCCTGTCATGCGCTGCTCACATCCTGCGTCCCCATCCTGTCATGCGCTGCTCCCATCCTGTGATGCGCTGCTCCCATCCTGCGTCCCCATCCTGTCATGTGCTGCTCCATCCTGCGTCCCCATCCTGTCATGCGCTGCTCCATCATGCGTCCCCATCCTGTCATGCGCTGCTCCATCCTGCGTCCCCATCCTTATGTGCTGCTCCATCCTGCGTCCCCATCATGGTATGTGCTGCTCCATCCTGCGTCCCCATCCTGTCATGTGCTGCTCCATCCTGCGTCCCCATCCTGTCATGCGCTGCTCCATCCTGCGTCCCCATCCTGTCATGTGCTGCTCCATCCTGCGTCCCCATCCTGTCATGCGCTGCTCCATCCTGCGTCCCCATCCTGTCATGTGCTGCTCCATCCTGCGTCCCCATCCTGTTATGTGCTGCTCCATCCTGCGTCCCCATCCTTATGTGCTGCTCCCATCCTGCGTCCCCATCCTGTTATGTGCTGCTCCATCCTGCGTCCCCATCCTGTTATGTGCTGCTCCATCCTGCGTCCCCATCCTTATGTGCTGCTCCATCCTGCGTCCCCATCCTGTCATGCGCTGCTCCATCCTGCGTCCCCATCCTGTCATGTGCTGCTCCATCCTGCGTCCCCATCCTGTCATGCGCTGCTCCATCCTGCGTCCCCATCCTGTCATGTGCTGCTCCATCCTGCGTTCCCTTTCCTGTCATGCGCTGCTCCCATCCTGCGTCCCCATCCTGTCATGCGCTGCTCACATCCTGCGTCCCCATCCTGTCATGCGCTGCTCCCATCCTGTGATGCGCTGCTCCCATCCTGCGTCCCCATCCTGTCATGTGCTGCTCCATCCTGCGTCCCCATCCTGTCATGCGCTGCTCCATCATGCGTCCCCATCCTGTCATGCGCTGCTCCATCCTGCGTCCCCATCCTTATGTGCTGCTCCATCCTGCGTCCCCATCCTGTTATGTGCTGCTCCATCCTGCGTCCCCATCCTTATGTGCTGCTCCCATCCTGCGTCCCCATCCTGTTATGTGCTGCTCCATCCTGCGTCCCCATCCTGTTATGTGCTGCTCCATCCTGCGTCCCCATCCTTATGTGCTGCTCCATCCTGCGTCCCCATCCTTATGTGCTGCTCCATCCTGCGTCCCCATCCTTATGTGCTGCTCCATCCTGCGTCCCCATCCTTATGTGCTGCTCCATCCTGCGTCCCCATCCTTATGTGCTGCTCCATCCTGCGTCCCCATCCTTATGTGCTGCTCCATCCTGCGTCCGCATCCTTATGTGCTGCTCCATCCTGCGTCCCCATCCTTATGTGCTGCTCCATCCTGCGTCCCCATCCTTATGTGCTGCTCCATCCTGCGTCCCCATCCTTATGTGCTGTTCCATCCTGCGTCCCCATCCTTATGTGCTGCACCATCCTGCGTCCCCATCGTTATGTGCTGCTCCATCCTGCGTCCCCATCCTTATGTGCTGCTCCATCCTGCGTCCCCATCCTTATGTGCTGCTCCATCCTGCGTCCCCATACTGTTATGTGCTGCTCCATCCTGCGTCCCCATCCTTATGTGCTGCTCCATCCTGCGTCCCCATCCTTATGTGCTGCTCCATCCTGCGTCCCCATCCTTATGTGCTGCTCCATCCTGCGTCCCCATCCTTATGTCCTGCTCCATCCTGCGTCCCCATACTGTTATGTGCTGCTCCATCCTGCGTCCCCATCCTTATGTGCTGCTGCATCCTGCGTCCCCATCCTTATGTGCTGCTCCATCCTGCACCCCCATCCTTATGTGCTGCTCCATCCTGCGTCCCCATCCTTATGTGCTGCTCCATCCTGCGTCCCCATCCTTATGTCCTGCTCCATCCTGCGTCCCCATACTGTTATGTGCTGCTCCATCCTGCGTCCCCATCCTTATGTGCTGCTCCATCCTGCGTCCCCATCCTTATGTCCTGCTCCATCCTGCGTCCCCATACTGTTATGTGCTGCTCCATCCTGTGTCCCCATCCTTATGTGCTGCTGCATCCTGCGTCCCCATCCTTATGTGCTGCTCCATCCTGCGTCCCCATCCTTATGTCCTGCTCCATCCTGCGTCCCCATACTGTTATGTGCTGCTCCATCCTGCGTCCCCATCCTTATGTGCTGCTCCATCCTGCGTCCCCATCATTATGTCCTGCTCCATCCTGCGTCCCCATACTGTTATGTGCTGCTCCATCCTGCGTCCCCATCCTTATGTGCTGCTGCATCCTGCGTCCCCATCCTTATGTGCTGCTCCATCCTGCGTCCCCATCCTTATGTGCTGCTCCATCCTGCGTCCCCATCCTTATGTCCTGCTCCATCCTGCGTCCCCATACTGTTATGTGCTGCTCCATCCTGCGTCCCCATCCTTATGTGCTGCTCCATCCTGCGTCCCCATCCTTATGTCCTGCTCCATCCTGCGTCCCCATACTGTTATGTGCTGCTCCATCCTGCGTCCCCATCCTTATGTGCTGCTGCATCCTGCGTCCCCATCCTTATGTGCTGCTCCATCCTGCGTCCCCATCCTTATGTGCTGCTCCATCCTGCGTCCCCATCCTTATGTGCTGCTCCATCCTGCGTCCCCATCCTTATGTGCTGCTCCATCCTGCGTCCCCATCCTTATGTCCTGCTCCATCCTGCGTCCCCATACTGTTATGTGCTGCTCCATCCTGCGTCCCCATCCTTATGTGCTGCTCCATCCTGCGTCCCCATCCTTATGTCCTGCTCCATCCTGCGTCCCCATACTGTTATGTGCTGCTCCATCCTGCGTCCCCATCCTTACGTGCTGCTGCATCCTGCGTCCCCATCCTTATGTGCTGCTCCATCCTGCGTCCCCATCTTTATGTGCTGCTCCATCCTGCGTCCCCATACTGCCTCTGACCCGCTCGGCGCCGAATGCTGGGGGGCCTGAGCAGGCGGGGACACCGGCGCGCTGTGGGGGTCAGGTGCCGGTATCGCCGCCAGCTTAGGCCCCCCCAGCACTTACTATACTCACCTGTCCGGCGTTCCATCGC
This sequence comes from Ranitomeya imitator, assembly GCF_032444005.1. NCBI lineage: Eukaryota > Metazoa > Chordata > Amphibia > Anura > Dendrobatidae > Ranitomeya > Ranitomeya imitator. The sequence continues at coordinate 96,362,840 of NC_091286.1, forward strand.
TGAGCGCCGCCATCTTCCCGGTCTCCTGGCTGTGACTGTTCAGTCAGAGGGCGGCGCCGGCACGCATTAAGCGCGTCATCGCGCCCTCTGAACTGAAGGCCACAGACCGAAGACCGGGAAGATGGCGCCGCTCAGCGATGGAATGGGGACAGGTGAATATAGGCCGATACTCACCCTCCTGGCGGTCCCTGCTTCTGCGGTGGAGATCGCGGTGTGCGTTCAGTGTGAACGCACACCGCGATCTCCCGGGAGCGTCGCTCTGTGAGGCCCAGACTGCGCCGGCGCTTGCGCTTGCGCAGTCTATAGAGGCTTCGGACAGAGTGACGCTCCCAGCGTTATATTATAGATTTTTGCCTAAAATACAAAAGAAATGTGTTATCTTTAACTTTACGCATTTTAGAGATAATTTCATCTTCAACTTGCTCAACTGATCAAAATCACAATAATTTTGACCAGCACAAATTTTTACAGCACAAATGAAATAAAATCCAGACCAGATGCATACATTCAGGTTATGTGCCCATGTTGCGTTTTTTAAGCGTTTTTTCCGCGTTTTTCTGCTGCTGAAACGCTTAAAAAATGCATCACATATTTAATGGAATTCCACATTGTTGTGCCCATGCTGCATTTTTTTCCGCAGCGGAATTGAATCGCGGAAAAAAAAAGCAGCATGTTCATTAATTTTGCGGAATTGTGGCAATTTTGCCACTATATAATTGTATTGGGACGCATGGAAAAATAAAGCATGAAAAACGTGACAAATACGCGATGAAAACAAAAAAAAAATGCGAAAAAAACGCTAGAAAAATGCGAGCGGATTTCCTGACAAGGGAGTCCAGTTTTCATGAGGAAAAGTCTGCTTACATCCTGCAACGTGGTCACATAGCCTAATTCAGACCCAGACCCCAAATTTCCTAAATAAATACAAACCTCACAGCAGACACTCTAAATGCAGATCCAGACTAGACCCAGAAATAAATTAAGACTTTAGGTAACAACTCCTAATTAAATATAGACCACACACCAAACCTCCCAAGTAACACAAGACTAGATTCCCTAAACTAATACAGACCCCCGACCGCATGCCCTAAAGTGCTACAGACCACAAACCAGACCTCTTAAAGATTCTAGACAAGACCCAAAGCTGATACAAATCCGACACTAGAACGTCTAAATACAGACCTCCTATATTAATACAGACTCCCGACCACATGCCCTAAAGTGCTACAGACCACAAACCAGACAACTTAAATAAAGATTCTAGACAAGACCCAAAGCTGATACAACCCCCCGCACTAGAACCTCTAAATACAGACCTCCTAAACTAATGCAGACCCCAGACAAGAACGCCTATATTCAGACCACAGACCAGACCTCCTAAACTAATGCAGATATCTGACTGAAACCCTTAAATACATATCCTAGCCCCCACACACTTTTTAGTAGCTCACACTGTCCTATCATAAGCCATACAGATGGCCCCACAAAGGCCTCCCCAGGGCACAAGCATAACATTAACTCAAAACTGAAAATAAAGATTAAACAACAACCACAAGACTGATTTCATCAACCAAGGTATCACTGTAATCAGTATAACGGGGCCAACCTGATAATGTATGTAGGTTATTGTGCACAATCCTGCTGACAGGTTCCCTTTAAAGGTTTTATTTAAAAGTGTCGCTATTTTTAAAAAATATGGATAACTTAATTTGGTCACCAAATAATCAACTTTACATCTGTACTCAGGGATGCTATGCCTGTGTCTACGAGAAAGCTCTTAAAGAGGTTGTTCACTACTTTAACATTGATGACCTTTCAGTGAGGGTGCTACAGCCGGCACCCCAGCTTTTCCCAGTGTCAGCGGCGGTCAGAACTGCTCAATTACAGGGCAGCATAGCTGAGTACTGCACCCCCTATTGATTTGAATAGGGGGTGGATGTACAGTACCCGGCCGCGTCACTGTAGAGTTGGCAGAGTAGCACTGTGCAGCTACATAACTGAGCAATACCAGCCGTCGCCAACACTGGGAACAGCTGATCGATGTGGGTGCTAGGTGTTGATGGGTCATCAGTGTAAGGCTGCCGTCACACTAGCAGTATTTGGTCAGTATTTTACATCAGTATTTGTAAGCCAAAACCAGGAGTGGGTGATAAATGCAGAAGTGGTGCATATGTTTCTATTATACTTTTCCTCTATTTGTTCCACTCCTGGTTTTGGCTTACAAATACTGATGTAAAATACTGACCAAATACTGCTAGTGTGACGGCAACCTTAGAGTAGTGGACGACTTCTTTAAATAGTAGAGCAGGGAGTTAGGGATTCCCATGCACCCACCAGCACCTAAAGACATAGATATAATTGAAAGCTAAGAGTACAATTTTGGGATGCCTCTTCCTCCAGTTACCCAAACTGTCTGGTTTTTCAACCACTGATTCTAGAAGTGGACGGTCTTGTAAGTACGCTGTTATTAGGCTGTGTGCACATGTTGCAGATTTGGGTGCAGAATTTTCTGCACAAAATCTGCATCTCCTGGCAGAAAACGCAGCTGTGTTTTTGATGTGTTTTGATGCGTTTTTTGCGCTGTTTTTGCGCGGTTTTGATGCAGTTTTTGGTGCGTTTTTGTGCTCAGTTTTTGTGCGGTTTTTAATGCGTTTTTGTATGCGTTTTTGAAAGCTGAATAAAGATGTATTATTGAACAAAAAAAGATTTGTGATGTCATTATTGTCCAAACTTCTCTTTTACATTTGTCCAACCCACACTCCATTACACACACAGATATATACTGTAGATAGATAGATAGATAGATAGATAGATGGATCTATAGATAGAAGGAATGAGATGGATAGATAGATCTACATATAGATAGAGCTATAGATGCATACATCTATCTATTCATATATCTATCTATAGATATATCTGGATAGATATATCTATGGATAGATATATCTATTGATAGATGTATGGATAGCGTAGGATATGTGTCCACATTCAGGATTACATCCGGATTAGCTGCGGATTGGATGCTGTGTACAGCCGCAGCGTTCAACCAGCAGCATCCAGATGTTACAGCATAGTGGAGGGGATTTTATGAAATCCCGTCTCCACTATGCGTGCGAACACGCAGCCGGCGGCCCTACATTTACGGACATGCGGCGTGTCTTTTTAGAACACAGCATGTCTGTTTACCTTTCAGTGACGCTCTGTCGCCGCACGGTAAATCACAGGTCCCTATGTATAGGGTGCGGAGATTCCGGATGTGTGCAATGAACACTTCCGGAATCACAGCTCATACAGAAGGGGGCGGCGCTTTGGGCGGAGCGAGTTTTCCGCTCCGTCCAAAGCGCGGCAATCCGGCCCGTGGACACATACCCTATAGATATATGGATAGATATATCTAAAGATATATCTATAGATAGATTATCCATAAATATATAATAGCAAGGCCGATGTTTATCAATGAATGCATAATTTTTAAAAAAACGGTAAAAAATGGCGTGGGCTCCTGCGCAATTTTCTGCACCAGAGAGGGAAATCCGACGGCAGGGGGCCAATATTTGTAGCATGGGAAGGGGGTAATACCCACGGCCTCTATCAGGCTATGAATATCAGCCCGCAGCTGTCTGCGTAGCCTTTACTGGCTATTAAAAAAGGGGAACCCCCCAAAAAATGACGTGGGGTCCCCCTATATTTTATAGCCAGAAAGGCTACGCAGACAGCTGCGGGCTGATATTCATAGCCTAGAGAGGGGCCATGGATATTGGCCCCCCTGGCTACAAATACCAGCCCGCAGCCGCCCCAGAAATGGAGCATCTGTAAGATACACCAATTCCGGCACTTAGTCACTCTCTTCCCACTCCCCTGTAGCAGTGGGATATGGGGTAATAAGGGGTTAATGTCACCTTGCTATTGTAAGGTGACATTAAGCCCGGTTGATAATGGAGAAGCGTCAATAAGACGCCTATCCATTATTAATCCTATAGTAGTGAAAGAGTTAAACAAAAATAAATAGACAGCCAGAAAAAAGTATTTTAATATTCTTAATTTAACCATACTTACTATACTCGATCACCTGCAAAAAATTAAAAATAATAAACCGTATACTCCCTGTCCGACGCAGTCCAATTAATAATGAGTGTCCCACGACGATCTCCCCTATAGAACAGTGACATTGGGTGATGTCACTGCTCAAATAGAACCTCCCAGTGATGAACTGACAGGAGACAATGGCATCACTGAGGTTACCTTAGTTCAGGGTCTCACTTTATGGCAATGCTGCGTGGGAACTTTCTCACACAGCAGTGCCACAAGTGAGACTAGGGACTATTTTTTACAGTGGCGGAGGAATACAGTGCGGAAGGATACCTTCTGTCATTGTATTCCTAGAGCCCCTGGAGAGCGGTCGCATCAGCTGATGCTGCTGCTCTCCACAGGAGATCATCGTGGGACACTCGTTTTAATTGGATTTCTGTGGATCAGGGAGTATATTGTTTGTTTATTATTTTAATATTTTTTTTACAGGTGACACTGGCTTCGGGGATCAAGGTGACAAGGTGATGGTGAGCTCTATGTTATATGTACTGTATGTCTATATGTATGTATGTACTGTATGTGGAATGTTGCATGTTGAATGTTGCATGTTGGTGTGTTGTATGTTGCGTGTTGTATGTTGCATGGTGTATGTTGTATGTGGTATGTTGCAAGTGGTATGTTGCAAGTGGTATGTTGAGTGTTGTATGTTGCATGTTGTATGTTGTGTGTTGTATGTTGTGTGTTGTATGTTGTGTGTTGCATGTTGCATGCTGTGTATTGCATGTTGCGTGTTGTGTGTAGCATGATGTGTGTTGTATGTTGCATGGTGTATGTTGTATGTTGCATGTTGTATGTTGTGTGTTGCATGTTGTATGTACTGTACATGTGTATGTTTTTGTTTTTTTTTCACATTCAACACATTAGCCGGATGATGGGACTACTACTGTCCCATCATTGGCTAATGTGTCACTCACTGTCACTGTAGCAGGCATAGCCAGATGGGACTTGTAGTCCCATCGGACGATGCCTGCACACACACACATACACACCAAAGACCCCTGCACACACCCGGACAGCGCCGCACACACCCGGACAGCGTCGCACACACCCGGACAGCCCCGCACACACTCGGACAGCCCCGCACACACCCGGATACCCCCATACAGTCCCGCACACACCCGGACAGCCCGGTACACACCCACACAGTCCCGCACACACCCGAACAGCCCGCACACCCCGCCCACACACAGTCACTGCCCACACTCCGCCCACACACTTCCCTCCTCCCGAACTGCAGCGTTTCTCAGACCCACATCTGCAGCAAATCCACAGATCTTTTTTACATCTGCGGTTTTGCTGCAGATGTGCCTGACTCAATGCAAGTCTATGGGTGCAGAAACGCTGCAGTTCCGCACAAAAGAAGTGACATGCTGTGGAAAAAAAAAAGCTGCGTTTCGATGCGGCTTTTTCCGCAGCATGCGCATAACAAGTCTGTGGCTCCCATAGACTTAAATTGGTTGTGCACTACCCTGCGGATTTGATGCAATTCTGTGCGGCAAAAAACGCTGCGGAACTGCAATCAAATCCACAAGGTGTGCACACAGCCTTAGACTTCTGCACTGTCAGTTCCATCAGTGTACATGCATAGTAAATGTAATACTCTCTAAGCTTCCCAGAATTTCGGAGGCTTAAGGCTATTAAAAACTTCTTTCTTATTTTACATTACAGATTCTGTTAACGACGTTAATGCTATTTAATCAGCATTTTGTAAAACCAACTACCTTTTGTGTTATTGTAGGATTAATTCCAAGCATTGCTTCAGATTTTAGAACTAATAGTCTGGTATGCGGAGAGACTGCCTGATCACTTGCTGGAACGGCCCTGCCTACTCAGATTATTCATTCCAGGCAGTAAAGCAGGGTGAACGTTCTCGACAGCTGTTCCTTATTTTCTGACATCTCTGATTTGTAAGACTATTTGCTCAGCAGCATTAACGGCAATCAGAATTGGGTATGTCAAAGTAGATCTCCATTTATCAGGTGCAAAGTGGAGTGAAAAACTGTAATAAAAAGTGAAAGAAGGCGAAAAGCATTCTATGAACTTGTGAAATAACTGAACAATACAGAAAGGAAAACTACGTTATCTAGTCACAATGAAACGGACATTCCTAAGTTATATAATTAAAGGAGCAGGTCCAAACTGATAAGTCTGCAGTAGCCATGTCTCATAGTAACTCCAAAATTAACAATTTGGACCAGATAACCTCTTTAAAGCAGAACAATATACGTAAAATAGTCTACATTTTCCAAATATATGTTGTGTTTCAATTCCTACCCATTTTCAATATTTTCTTTTCCTAAAAGTGAATGGAAAGCTGTAATACTAATCATTTTCCTGCCACCAGTTATTTCCGATATAACCTATGGCCACCCCCATTCAGCCCCACGTAACAGCATTTTATAATGCTGCACATATTACTCCCATTGGCCCTGCAAGGTGAAAAAAAGACCTTTCGTTATACTCACCTACAGGGCGGTACGGTCCGATGGGTGTCATCTATCTTGGTCATTCGCCTCGTCTCTTCTTGCGATGCCGTCCTCCTTCTGTACTTCATGTGGATGACATGTCCTACGTCATCCACACAGTGTTTCCTTTTGCACTTCTGTGCAAGCACACTTTTCACTGCCTTACCGAGAGCAAAGTGTTGCAGTGCGCATGCAGCCGAAAAAGTACTGCAGTACTTCACACTGCCCTCGGCAGGGCAGAGAAGTATGCTGGCGCAGAAGTGTGAAGGACTAAGACCAGCAACGCCCAATGGACCTTACCGCCCCGTAGGAGAGTATAATAAAAGGTCTTTTTTTTGCCTTACAGGGCGAGTTGGAGTCATATGTACAGCATTATAGTAAGTTGTCACATGGGGATGAAAGGTTGTGGCCGTAGGTTATATCAGAAAAAGCTGGTGATAGGTTCCTTTAATAGACATTTTTCACAATCTTGTAATTTCCGCACTGGCCTCTGAGGCTTTTTAGACTCTAATTTCCTTATTTTCAGGAAAACAAAGCACGAACATTAGCCACACTAAACAGACGCTGATCCTATCTTATATATCGAAGCATCTAATGAGCGTGTGAAAAGGTAATTGTAAGGGGATGGTGAGAAGTGTCAGCTGTGACATCAACTATTACGAATGGTGGATCCTGTGTTATCAGCTGAGATGTTACCTGTCATTGAAAACCTGCCTCTGCTGAATATAAGACTGCAGAAATAATTATGCAACTGCTGATAATGAGCTTTACAATGGATTCTATTGATGAGTCTAAATAAATCACAGTGGCCAGTGTGAAAATTGCAGGGTTATTAATTTTATTTTTTTTAAATAAAGATCATGATGGGGCAGCACAGTGGCTTAGTGGATAGCACTGCAGCCTTCCAGTTCTGGACTCCAGGGTTCTAATTCCACCCAGGACAACATCTGCAAGAGTTTGTATGTTCTCCCCGTGTTTGCATGGGTTTCCTCCGGGTACTCCGGTTTCCTCCCACATTCCAAAGACATACTGATAGGGAATTTAGATTGTGAGCCCCATCAGGGACAGTGATGATAATGTGTGCAAAACTGTTAAGCGCTGCGGAATATGTTAGCGCTAAATAAAAATAAAGATTATTATTATTATTGAGAGGAAAAAAATCATTGCCAAAATTTTCCATGCAACACAAAAAAAACCAATTTGAGTAATAGATGATTTTGTGATGATAAAGAGAAACTATGGGAATATTCATTTTTTTTTAAATATTCACCTATATACATATATACATTGTCTACCAGTGAATGCACATAGAACTGTAACTTCATGAGATATTGTGGTGATGTCAGACTGTTCTTCGCATGTCATCAGCCACACTGGGAGTGACTGCAGCCCAGACAGCATGACTGTTTAGAGGAGTGGCTTACTAAGATGGCCATTCATGAATAATTAGCATATTACCAAAATATTATACAGTGAGGAAAAAATTATTTAGTCAGCCACCAATTGTGTAAGTTCTCCTTCTTAAAAAGATGAGAGAGGACTGTAATTGACATCATAGGTAGACCACAACTATGAGAGTCAAAATTGAGAAAACAAATTCAGAAAATCACCTTATTTGCAAATTGTGATGGAAAATAAGTATTTGGTCACCTAAAAATATGCAAGATTTCTGTCTCTCGCAGACCTGCATCTTCTTCTTTAAGAGGCTCCTCTGTCCTCCACTCATTACCTGTAGTAATGGCACCTGTTTGAACTTGTTATCAGTATAAAAGACACCTGTCAAACAACCTCAAACAGTCACACTCCAAACTCCACTATGATGAAGACCAAAGAGCTGTTGAAGGACACCAGAAACAAAATTGTAGCCCTGCACCAGGCTGGGAAGACTGAATCTGCAATAGGCAAGCAGCTTGGTGTGATGAAATCAACTGTGGGAGCAATAATAAGAAAATGGAAGACATAGAAGACCACTGATAATCTCCCTCAATCTGGGGCTCCACGCAAGATCTCACCCCATTGGGTCAAAATGATCACAAGAACGGTGATCAAAAATCCCAGAACCACGCGGGGGGACCTAGTGAATGACCTGCATAGAGCTGGGACTACCATAACAAAGGCTGCTATCATTAACACACTACGCCGCCAGGGACTCAGATCCTGCAGTGCCAGACTTGTCCCCCTGCTTAAGCCAGTACATGTCCGGGCCTTTCTGAAGTTTGCTACAGAGCATTTGGATTATCCAGAAGAGTATTGGGAGAATGTCATATGGTCTGATGAAACCAAAGTAGAACTGTTTGGTAAAAACAAAACTCGTTGAGTTTGGAGGAGACAGAATGCTGAGTTGCATTCAAAGAATACCATACCTACTGTGAAGCATGGTGGTGGCAACATCATGCTTTGGGGCTGTTTCTCTACAAAGGGACCAGGACGACTGATCCGTGTCCATGACAGAATGAATGTGGCCATGTACCGTGAGATTTTGAGTGCAAACCTTCTTCCATCAGCAAGGGCATTGAAAATGAAACGTGAATGCTTCTTTCAGCATGATAATGATCCCAAGCACACCGCCAGGGCAATGATGGAGTGGCTTTGTAAGAAGTATATGAAGGTCCTGGAGTGGCCCAGCCAGTCTCCAGATCTCAATCCCATAGAAAACCTTTGGAGGGAGTTGAAAATCTGTGTTGCCCAGCAACAGGCCGAAAACATCACTGCTCTAGAGGAGATCTGCATGGAGGAATGGGCCAACATACCACCAACAGTGTTTGCCAACCTGGTGAAGACTTACAGAAAATGTTTGACCTCTGTCATTGCCAACAAAGGATATGCAACAAAATATTAAGATGAACTTTTGTTAAAGGGAACCTGTCAGCCCTCTCAGGCATTTGTAACTAAAAGAGCCACCTTGTGCAGCACTAATGCTGCATTCTGACAAGGCGGCTCTTTTAGTTATGATGTCTGCACACGCTGAAATAAACGTTTATAAAATGTGCCCCCTCATACAGTGAAAGCACCAGGGAGGCGGGTCTTTCCTTCCTAATCAGACGCAGCACAGCTGTCACTCGGGGCCTGTGCGCGCCGGGCGAAGCCTCCTCTTGCTGCATTATCGTCCCCGGCGCCTGAGCTGTAAGTACAAAGGGCAGCGCAACTGCACACGCCTGAAAAAAAAAACTTAATGCGCAGGGTCGGGGGACGATAATACTGCAAGATAAGGCGGCGCCCGGCGCACACAGGCCCAGAGTGACGGCTGTGCTGCGTCTGATTAGGAAGGAAAGACCCACCGCCCTGGCAATTTCAGGGTATGAGGGGGCACATTTTATAAACATTTATTTCAGCGTGTGCAGGAATCATAACTAAAAGACCACCTTGTCAGAATGCAGCATTTGTGCTGCACAGGGTGGCTCTTTTAGTTACAAACGCCTGAGGGGGGGGGAGGGGGGTGACAGGTTCCCTTTAATAACCAAATACTTATTTTCCACCATTATTTGCAAAATAAATCTTGCCAAATCAGACAAGGTGATTTTCTGGATTTGTTTTCTCATTTTGACTCTCATAGTTGTGGTCTACCTATGATGTCAATTACAGGCCTGTCTCATCTTTTTAAGTGGGAGAACTTGCACAATTGGTGGCTGACTAAATACTTTTTTCCCCACTGTATATGTAGCTTGATATGGTGGTTTAATGTGGCAAATCTATGTCACGGGTTCTAAAGGGATTCTGCCAGCAAGTTTTTTCTATTTAATCTGAGAGCAGCATAATATAGGGCAAGTGTGCCTGATAACAAGGATGTGTCACTTACTAGGCTGTGTCTTGTAGTTTCAATACAATCAGCAGGAGATTGTCACTGCTGGACTAGTTGTCCTGTGCCAGGCAGTCCACCTAATGTGAATAACCCCACCTTCACCATTGGTTGGGAGCTTGCTGACAAGGCACAGTGTACAGAGGAAGCTGCCAATCAGGGGTGTGGGCGGGGTTATACACCGCTCAGCATTCTGAGCACTGCTGCATATACAGCTGAGAAATCAGGGATTCTATCAAAACTGCACCAAGCAGCCCAGTAAGTGACACATCGATGGAATCAGGGTCTCTTGCCCTATATTATGCTGATCTCAGATTACACAGCACAAACCTGTTGACGGATTCACTGTAAAAGATGTAATTAATGTGCAGCAGTTATCATTCTAAATGCTCTCATTGCTTCCAGGATACTAAAGTTACTGCAATTAGGCTTTATTCACACATCAGTAATTTTTGATCAGTATTTCATCAGTATTTGTATGCCAAAACCAGGAGTGGCTCGAAAACACAGAAAATGTGTCAGTTTTTCAATTATAGTATTTCTCTGTAAGTTCCACTCCTGGTTTTGCCATGAAAAAACTGATGCAAAATACTGGCTCAGTACTGAATGTGTGAACGTGGTCTAATAAGGGGCTATTAGCACCTGCTTCCTGGGGTTTTTACCTTTTTCTGGATCAGCATAGATGTTAGGCTATTGGTTGAACTCAATGTACATATGTTTACCTTTAACCTAAAAAAAACTGTATAAAATGTCACCTTCACAAACCATGTTTGAAGAATGTTCTCCCTTTCTGTCAAAATTTTCAAACCTGATATTAAGAATAGGAAAATGAATTTTTCCATATTTTAACGTTCACCATAGTATCAGATGAAGCTTTTTTGCATCTTAAACATTGTCAGTAGATGGTCCGATCGATCTGCCGGATCCAGGTTTTGCAGCAACCGGTCTGATTTCCAGACAATCGATGAAGCAGAAAACTTGTAAAGATTCACTCATCTCTATTTGTTAGCTGGAGCCAGAGAAAGCGAGAAAGTAATAGCAAGAAATCACGTCCCAGATAATCAGCAATGACGCCTCTCTTCCCCTTGATATCTCACCAGCTTTACAAAAACTCCAGTATTTAGGATTTATTATAACATGAAATCTTGTATCTTCTTCCATTATTATATTATGCTGCTGTCAAATTGTCAATACTTTTCTGGAGTGCTTTTTTCTTTTTTCTTTTTTTTTTATAGTGCTCTGCTGATATAGCATTTTACATGTGGCAACACTGCTATTCCTAGTTCAGTGATAAGAAAACAACATGATGCTGAGATCGACAGAAAAAAAACTTACTGCTAAAGATGAAAAGATACAATTAGCTGACTCAATGGATAGTTTTAGAGCTTTTTAGATGTCTTTTTAGCTCTATATACAAGGTCATAAGTCATTGGTGGGGATTCTGACATCGCACATAACATGGGGCTGACGAAAGGAAACGGTCTCATTTGGTTCTAATATTCGCCATAAGTCATTTTTCTAACTTTACAGAAACAAATTACATTGTCCCCAAATCATATGTGGCAGGAAATAGGGAGAGAATCTTTGTTTTTTGTTTTTTAGAAACAGCTATGTTTTAGGCTAGAGTCACACAACAGCCTTTTCACTCATCCTAGAGAATAGGGCCAATTAGGCTAATCACACTCTGATCAGAGTTAGATCAGAACGTGATCATAGTGCGATACTTTTTTCTTCGATGAGGAGAAGATGGCAGCTACTGTACTATCAGAAATATATTCAAAATATTCAATTTTATTAGCTATATTTAAAAATGGAAATAAATCAAAAGAGAACGCACCAAAAAAACAACAAGTTATAGATAATAACTAATTAGTACCCTAAAGATGCCCTACGTAGCACTATATTCTGGCTCTACCATGCAGCGGAGGTTGGAACATCATTACTTTTGGGCACGAAGATGACATTATTTGTTTTAACCCTGCTGTTCTGTTCGGTCTGGGGAGACCTATTTTGAACTTTGGTATTTTTTGGGGTGTTCAAGATGCGGTTCTGAAACTTGTGGTTGATTGACTTAAATGAGGATGGGTCGGTCGGCCACGGGTTTCAGAGCCGCAACTTGAATATTTTAAAGAATATTGAAGTTCAAAGTCGGTCATTTTTGACCAAAAGAACAGCAGGGTTAAGTAAGAACTTAGGGGACATTATTACTGGTTAGTGGGTGCAGTACAAGAATAGAAGAAAAATGAGTGACGCTCTTCACTGGCACATTATTTAGTGAATTTTTTTTTATTCCAAAGTCATATGGGAGAAGACAGAGTGAAGACATGGAAAATGGGCTACAGCCATGTCGCATCTAATTACGCTTCATCTGGCCCTGGCTGCAGTTTTTATATGCTTAATTTTATACACTGAAGTCAATAGGAAAGCCTGTGACAAAACTGTAGGAAAATGAAGCTCAAGCAAAACCAATTGAGCATTATTTATTTATTTTCCTAAAACAGCAGGTCCAGAGAGAAAGGAGTTTTTAACTGCACTGTTAGGCCGGTTTCACACGTCAGTGGCTCCGGTACGTGAGGTGACAGTTTCCTCACGTACCGGAACCACTGACACACGTAGACACATTAAAATCAATGCATCTTTTCAGATGTCATTGATTTTTTGCGGACCGTGTCTCCGTGTGCCAAACACGGAGACATGTCAGTGTTCGTGGGAGCGCACGGATTACACGGACCCATTAAAGTCAATTGGTCCGTGTAAAACACGTACCGCACACGGACGTTGTTCGTGTGCAGTCCGTGTGACGTGCAGGAGACAGCGCTACATTAAGCGTTGTACCCCCCACTGGTGCTGAAGCCCCATTCATATCTTCCCTGCAGCAGCGTTTGCTGTAGAGAAGATATGAATATTAGTGTGTAAAATCAATATCCAGGTCCCAAAAACCCTCCCACCCCCTGTGCGCCCCCCCTCGCTGTGATTAAAATACTCACCTAGCTTCCGGATCCCTCGCAGCGTCCTGTCCTGGCCGCACCTTATACTGTATGAGCGGTCACATGGGGCCGCCGATTACAATAATGAATATGCGGCTCCACCTCCCAAAGGGGAGGGGGCGCACAGGGGGTGGGAGGGGGTTGGGGACCTGGATATTGATTTTACACGCTAATATTCATATCTTCTCTACAGCAAATGCTGCTGCAGGGAAGATATGAATGGGGCTTCAGCACGATGCCGGGGACAGCGCTAGACTTTAGCGCTGTCTCCGGCACGGTGCGTGTGGTACCCAGTGGGCACACGGGCGGCACAAATGTGCCGCACGTGTGCCACACTGATGTGCCACAGAAACGCACCGGCATACGGACACAGATAATTCCGATACCGATTTTTCCGGTACCGGAAATATCTGGACGTGTGAGACTGCCCTTAGAATGGGAATTTTTTTTAAAATGCCTTTTCCTACAGTCTATGGATTGTTAAATGTAAGTTACAGCAAGGCCAGATCCACTGCTAATCCATGTCAAGTAAATGCACCATTATTATGGCTACATTCGCACAGTTTAGCTACATTTTTAGCTAACAAAAGACAGTGAAAAAAGCAGCATATAGGGAATAAAGAGGCAATGATACATAAAATCAGTATATGTACATTACTTGTATAAATACCAAACAGCTTCACAAAACTTACATAAAACATTAAGACATGTAATAAGGACACAACAGAAAATCTGAAGGTTCTTTGAAGACCAGGAAAAAAATATGTTTCATGCAAATCTTGCTTTTGAGCCAGTAATAATTATCATGGTAATCTGCCATTTCTAAAGCTTTCATCTGCATTTCATTACCAGCTTTGGTGACGTACGCCATTGAATTTGTAGTTCAGGATATGCTTCATTAAATTTCATTGTTTTGTAGTTGATGCCTATTGGACGGATATCTATTCTGCTCAGAAAAGAAGATCCTTGCTGGCAGTGTTTGCAGATATAAACCCATGTATTCACAGTTCTCAGACAGAAATAGTAGAAAGATGTTATAAATGACTATAGATATACATATCACTTGTGATTTTTGTTATAATTCGCACAAAACCCCCACTCCAATGTGATCAGAAAGGGTATTGCTAAATTCATTCTAACTATATTATGCTGCAGGGGGTTTTAGAGAGTCTGTTAAACCATTACGGCCCCCATACACATTAGACTAACATTGGCCGAACTCACGGATATCTGTGGCAGGGCCGACAGTCTAATGTATATGGGGACCTCCTGACTCTACACTGACATCCTGACATATAGTTAGGTCCATATATATTTGGACAGAGACAACATATTTCTAATTTTGGTTCTAGACATTACCACAATGAATTTTAAACAAAACAATTCAGATGCAGTTGAAACTCAGACTTTCAGCTTTCAATTGAGGGTATCCACATTAAAATTAGATGAAGGGTTTAGGAGTTTCAGCTCCTTAACATGTGCCACACTGTTTTTAAAGGGACCAAAAGTAATTGGACAATTGACTCCAAGGCGATTTCATGGACAGGTGTAGGCAATCCCTTCGTTATGTCATTCTCAGTTAAGCAGATAAAAGGCCTGGAGTTGATTTGAGGTGTGGTGCTTGAATTTGGAAGGTTTTGCTGTGAAGTAAACATGCAGTCAAAGGCGCTCTACATGCAGGTGAAACAAGCCATCCTTAAGCTGCGAAAACAGAAAAAACCCATCCGAGAAATTGCTACCATATTAGGAGTGGCAAAATCTACAGTTTGGTACATCCTGAGAAAGAAAGAAAGCGCTGGTGAACTCATCAATGCAAAAAGACCTGGGCGCCCATGGAAGACAACAGTGGTGGATGATCGCAGAATAATCTCCATGGTGAAGAGAAACCCCTTCACAACAGCCAAACAAGTGACCAACACTCTCCAGGAGGTCGGCGTATCAATATCCAAATCTACCATAAAGAGAAGACTGCATGAAAGTAAATACAGAGGGTTCACTGCACGGTGCAAGCCACTCATAAGCATCAAGAATAAAAAGGCTAGACTGGACTTTGCTAAAAAACATCTAAAAAAGCTAGCACAGTTCTGGAAGAACATTCTTTGGACAGATGAAACCAAGATCAACCTCTACCAGAATGATGGAAAGAGAAAAGTATGGCGAAGGCGTGGTACAGCTCATGATCCAAAGCATACCACATATTCTGTAAAACATGGCGGAGGCAGTGTAATGGCTTGAGGATGCAAGACTGCCAGTGGCACTGGGTCACTAGTGTGTATTGATGATGTGACACAGGACAGAAGCAGCCGAATGAATTCTGAGGTATTCAGAGACATACTGTGTGCTCAGATCCAGCCAAATGCAGCCAAACTGATTGGTCGTCGTTTCGAACTACAGATGGACAATGACCCAAAACATAAAGCCAAATCAACCCAGGAGTTTATTAAAGCAAAGAAGTGGAATATTCTTGAATGGCCAAGTCAGCCACCTGATCTCAACCCAATTGAGTATGCATTTCACTTGTTAAAGACTAAACTTCAGACAGAAAGGCCCACAAACAACCAGAAACTGAAAACCACCACAGTGAAGGCCTGGCAGAGCATCAAAAAGGAGGAAACACAGCGTCTGGTGATGTCCATGAGTTCAAGACTTCAGGCAGTCATTGCCAACAAAGGGTTTTCAACCAAGTACTAGAAATGAACATTTTATTTAAAATTATTTAATCTGTCCAATTACTTTTGGTCCCTTTAAAAACAGTGTGGCACATGTTAAGGAGCTGAAACTCCTAAACCCTTCATCCAATTTTAATCTGGATACCCTCAAATGAAAGCTGAAAGTCTGAACTTCAACTGCATCTGTATTGTTTTGTTTAAAATTCATTGTGGTAATGTCTATAACCAAAATTAGAAAAATGTTGTCTCTGTCCAAATATATATGGACCTAACTGTATGATGTCGAGTACCTAGCATGTGTTTTCTATGAGAAAGTCACGGAAAGACATCTCTGCTGGTGGCTTATCTCCAGGAGAACAAAGCGGTTGGCAGTCCGAAATCAGATATGACCGATTGACATCTCCAGCAATCAGTTGGTTGGTGCATGACCAATAAATTATCAATAAATAAGATCTGGACAACTCCTTTATCTAATTACCTACAGGTACTTCATATTCTGGCTCCCTGACTTTGATGTAGGTTTAGTTAATGAGCCTACATTTTTTCCAGCAAATGATGGCTGAGATATTCAGCCATCATCAGCCTCTAACAGCTGCACATGGAGCTGAGCTCCACCCGTGGCTGTTAACCTATTAAATGCCGGTGATTTTTGCTATATACAGCATTACTGTTGACTTGCTGTACATAGCACAAGTAATTGGATGATTGCAGGGTACAAATACCATTAGAAGCAAAAAAAAAAGTTTTTAAAACTATAAAAAATATATATATGTATAAAAGTTCAAAAGTTTTGCCCCATAAACATATGTGGTATCGTTACGTCCATAAAAGTTCGGTCTATCAAAATATAAAATTAATGAACCTGATCAGTAAGTGCATAATGAGAAAAAAAATTCATAGCAGGATTACATTTGTATTTGTTTCCACAAGAGTGTAATAAATTGCAATAAATCAAAACATTGTACCTACCTCAAAATCTGGTATCAATTAAAAGTTAGGCCAGTTTCACACGTCCGTTTATTTCCAATACTGGAAAAATGGTACCGGAGATATCTGTGTCCGTAAGTCCATGTGTGTAATACTTGCAGCAGCACACGTGTGCAACCGTGTGCCACCTGTGTGCCGCATCAGTACCACACGGACGGACGGCAGTGAAGAAGTGCTACAGTAAGGGCTGTTCCCCGGAAGTGGGTGCTGAAGATGGCTCTCATCACTCTCCCCTGCTCTGCCGGCTATCGGCACGAGCAGAGGAGAATGATGAGAGTTATATTAAAGTCAGAACAATGACAACAAATGGCGGCTTTTAGGACTATTACTTCCATCAACCTACACCTGCTGCCGCTAAGAACAGTGACAGCAGGAGCGGATGATTGGGGTATTTCTCACCAGCCGCCTGCGCTATAACTAAATAAATAAATGAAAAACCTGGTGTGGGTTTTTCTATAACCAGCCTGGCAAAACTCCCAGCCTTTCTAAAGCTCACAGCTGGGGGCTGGTATTCTCAGGCTGGTAAGGGGCCACTGATATAGCCCCCCAGCCTAAAAATAGCAGCCCGCAGTTTCCCAGAAAAGGCACATCTATTAGGCGCTTTGCCTGGCTCTTCCCACTTGTTCTGTAGTGGTGGCAAGTGGGGTTCATATTTGTGGAGTTGATGTCACCTTTGTATTGTCAGGTGACATCAAGCCCACGGCTTAGTAATGCAGAGGTGTCTACACAGTTTTACTTTTTTATTTAAAAATAACAAACACAGTTATACTCACCTAATGCCTATTTCCACCAAAGCCCTCGATCTCCTGTGATAAAAATAAAATAAAAAAACAACAATATACCATACCTGTCGGTCGTTCTGTCCCATGCCGTAATCCATGTTAGGGGCTAAATAGTTTTCTACCTGGAAGGTGCTAAGATGCGACCATCCAGGCTGAGAACCACTGGTGGATGAGCTGCTGCGAGCGCAGCATCAGTGACCAGGGGTGACATCATCGAGGTTCCCAGCCGGGCTGAACTGCAGTGACCTGAGGACCATGGGAAAATGCCAGTGATGAGGTCACCGCAGTTCGAGTTGAGTAGATCACTGAGAATTTTTCAAATCTGTGGTTGCGTAAAAAAAAAACTTAAATGTTGATATATAAAAATAGGTACCCTTTCAGGCGGATTAAAAAAAAAAAACAACATACATACGGATGACACACGAATGGAATATGGATGAAAATTGTACTTTTTTCTGGATTAAAATAAAAAAAATTCTCGTCTAACCCCATCCTTAATCCCAACAGCTCGACTATGCCTGTGATCGTCTGGTCCAATAGAAGCATCGGCACTTCAAATTGTGGATGTTTTCTCCGTGTGCAGCTTCATGTGCTCATCTGTGTAGGGATGTGGACGGTCTTACTTGGTTTCTCCCTCTGAAGACAACAGACGCGCTATGTGAATACCGTTGTGCGGTTTTATATGTAAAAGTACCGTGTGTCTAAAGTAATGTAATGTAATATATTATGGTGATGTATAGTATATTATGTGTGTTAGGGCTAGCGGAACGCACCGAGTAAATAGAGATGTTTATTGATATTGGTGCGTTCGCAGCCCGGGGTCCACCGTGCAGGAGTACCTGCTGCTAGCAAATGGCGGAGCTATATGGCGGTATAGACTAACTCAGTTAATTCACTGAGTAGCCGTGAAAGAAAAGCACTGTGCCCTGTTAGACTCCACAGAGGCACAGGCTAACTGCCCAAACAGAGAGCAGTCAGTGGTCACACAAACGCACAAAACTCCTCGCCAGAGGAGCCAGCATTCTAGGGGCTTATTTCAGCCGGGTCCCTGAATACACTCAGACTCAATCTCCTCGCCGGAGGAGCCAGCATTCTAGGGGCTTATTTCAGCCGGGTCCCTGAACACACATACATGTGACCACACTGGCGCAAAGCACATAACATAAGACAATACTAGCGCATGGCCGTGCGGTCATGCGCAGTTTATATAGTTGCAGCACAGGAAGCTGCTACTGAAGTTTTTGCCCTTTCAGGACCTTCCAGAAGGACCAATGGAAATTGCTGCAGTACCTGAGCATGTTTTGCCCTTTCAGGACCTTCCAGAAGGACCAATGGAATGTACTGCAGCACCTGAGCATGTGACTGAACATGTGGCCCTCGACCTCCAATGGGAGACCCTGCCCTGGGCATGCTCAGTGTGAGCAAACAAGGACTTAGTCCCAGAGAGGCTCGCTCGCCGCAGATCAGTGCAGGGTACCATAGGAAAGCCAGAAAAGGCAGTAGTGACCCTATGCACCGAATCAGCCCCAGCGAGACGCTGGGAGCGACGTCTCCGCTGAGCAGAGCCCACTGCGGCCAATACCGAATGGGAGACCGCAGCAGACACGGATCGAGATTCCCCCTGTGCAGCAGAGGAAACTCGACTCCTAACAATGTGTTAATGCATAATGTGAGTATAGCATAAGGATAAGCTTAGGATAGCATAGGATATAGAATAAGGATAAGTAGGTTTAGTATGAAAGATAGGAAACGGTTAAAAATAAGATTAGCTCCGTGAATGGGCAATAGTGCTGATAAGAAGGGGGGCACTTCCTGGTTAGAGAGAGCTCAGCCAGTGAAGTGTATAATGGAGCTCAAGTTCAGGTGGGGTGGTGGGTTGCTAGGGACAGCATGTGCCAAATGTTCAGGGCAGTGGGCGGCCAAATAGAGATCCCTGATGCACATTGCAACAGCGTCTGGAGCCTATGGCTTGGGCTACGTACCACACAGCAGGCCTGGTCTTCTAACAAGGTTGGTGGACTTGGAATTACATGGGGGCCGGTGGTCAGTCCCGGGTGCACTTCTGATGTGGACAACAAATCCCTGAGGCTGGTGGAGACAGCTGGCTTGGGGTTAGTCCAGGACGAACAGGTGGCAGGACCAATGAAGAGTTGCAATAAGGAGGAAGGAAGTGCAAATTGCTGTGTCCTATTCCACCTGTACCCACCTGATGAACTTGGACTGTTTTAGTAATAGTTTGACTGTTGCAAAGAACCTGGTGTCCCATGCATTGTGTGCAGCGGCTCCTTATGATGGAAGCTTGTAGGAAGTGGAGGCCTGCGGCCTACAAGTGTGTCATGCACCCCACACCATACAGCACACTGGGCCTGGGACACCTCTTGTTTGTAAAGTGCCAGAGCGCAACCAGACAGCAGATCAGTCGTCACTACCGCTCTCAGACACTTTACATCTGCATAGTGCAAGGTTGTCGGAACTGCTTTTATATCACTCACATTATTCTGGTCCATATTACACACCAGAATTGTGCACACTGTAATCTTTTCCATGTCATGTACACTCTATTGGGCCCATAAGCTCTCTGTGCGGTCTACATTCCGCAATGGATGTGGACCAATTACAGTGGGGCAAAAAAGTATTTAGTCAGTCAGCAATAGTGCAAGTTCCACCACTTAAAAAGATGAGAGGCGTCTGTAATTTACATCATAGGTAGACCTCAACTATGGGAGACAAACTGAGAAAAAAAAATCCAGAAAATCACATTGTCTGTTTTTTTAACATTTTATTTGCATATTATGGTGGAAAATAAGTATTTAGTCAGAAACAAAATTTCATCTCAATACTTTGTAATATATCCTTTGTTGGCAATGACAGAGGTCAAACGTTTTCTGTAAGTCTTCACAAGGTTGCCACACACTGTTGTTGGTATGTTGGCCCATTCCTCCATGCAGATCTCCTCTAGAGCAGTGATGTTTTTGGCTTTTCGCTTGACAACACGGACTTTCAACTCCCTCCAAAGGTTTTCTATAGGGTTGAGATCTGGAGACTGGCTAGGCCACTCCAGGACCTTGAAATGCTTCTTACGAAGCCACTCCTTCATTGCCCTGGCGGTGTGCTTTGGATCATTGTCATGTTGAAAGACCCAGCCACGTTTCATCTTCAATGCCCTTGCTGATGGAAGGAGGTTTGCACTCAAAATCTCACGATACATGGCACCATTCATTCTTTCATGTACCCGGATCAGTCGTCCTGGCCCCTTTGCAGAGAAACAACCCCAAAGCATGATGTTTCCACCACCATGCTTTACAGTAGGTATGGTGTTTGATGGATGCAACTCAGTATTCTTTTTCCTCCAAACACGACAAGTTGTGTTTCTACCAAACAGTTCCAGTTTGGTTTCATCAGACCATAGGACATTCTCCCAAAACTCCTCTGGATCATCCAAATGCTCTCTAGCAAACTTCAGACGGGCCCCGACATGTACTGGCTTAAGCAGTGGGACACGTCTGGCACTGCAGGATCTGAGTCCATGGTGGCGTAGTGTGTTACTTATGGTAGGCCTTGTTACATTGGTCCCAGCTCTCTGCAGTTCATTCACTAGGTCCCCCCGCGTGGTTCTGGGATTTTTGCTCACCGTTCTTGTGATCATTCTGACCCCACGGGGTGGGATTTTGCGTGGAGCCCCAGATCGAGGGAGATTATCAGTGGTCTTGTATGTCTTCCATTTTCTAATTATTGCTCCCACTGTTGATTTCTTCACTCTAAGCTGGTTGGCTATTGCAGATTCAGTCTTCCCAGCCTGGTGCAGGGCTACAATTTTGTTTCTGGTGTCCTTTGACAGCTCTTTGGTCTTCACCATAGTGGAGTTTGGAGTCAGACTGTTTGAGGGTGTGCACAGGTGTCTTTTTATACTGATAACAAGTTTAAACAGGTGCCATTACTACAGGTAATGAGTGGAGGAAAGAGGAGACTCTTAAAGAAGAAGTTACAGGTCTGTGAGAGCCAGAAATCTTGATTGTTTGTTTCTGACCAAATACTTATTTTCCACCATAATATGCAAAAAAATGATAAAAAAACAGACAATGTGATTTTCTGGATTTTTTTTTCTCAGTTTGTCTCCCATAGTTGAGTTCTACCTATGATGTAAATTACAGACGCCTCTCATCTTTTTAAGTGGTGGAACTTGCACTATTGCTGACTGACCAAATACTTTTTTGCCCCACTGTATTCGCTTGTGTGAACTAGCTCTAAGATCACTCTTGCTTAAAATGTGTCAGCATTATTGCTACAAACTACAGTTTTTTTTTAAGTAGTATTAAATAAGTATTGACATTTTAAAGGGGTTATCCGGGATTTTAACATTGATAACCTACCCTTAGGATAGGTCATGAATGTCTGATCAGTAGAGGTGTGACTCCCGACAGTCTGATCAGCTGTTCCTGGTATCAGATGGAATGGCTCAGCTGCGGAGCTCCAGAGCACAGCTCCTTCGACAGAATAGTGATACTGCACATCCGCCCCCTATTGATTTGATAAGGATAGGCCAACAAATGTTAAAGTCCCGGACAACCCCTTTAAACTACCTCTCGTGCTGGACACTGCTATCCTTGGATAATATAATCAACTTGGTAATTGATAAGGAAACCACGAACCTTCAACTCCATGCAGTGTCCCAGATGAATCGACGTGTGTCTATCCTGCTTATCACAAACATTATTTTTTCGATGCTAGGCCAGGGTCACACTTGCGAGTTCAATGCGGGAAACTTGAGCGAGTCTCTCGTATCAAGTCCCGCCACTGCCACTCGGGACTGGAGCGTGCGGCTGCATGTACTTCTATGCAGCTGAATGCCCCTGTCCCGAGTGCCGGCAGCAGTGTCAGGACTTGATGCGAGAGACTTGCGTGAGTTTCTCGCATTGAACTCGCAAGTGTGACCCTGGCCCTAGTATAGTCATAAGAATAACTTTTAAAAGGCTTCATTATATTTTAAATGCAGTATATGAGGTCAGTTATTTTGGAAATTTTATTACTCGCATGATCCTATAAAATAACAAATTCCTGGCAAAAGAAGCTTTTCTGTTTTTAGCTATTAGCTCCGTTGTGTCAGTCACCTTCTGGATAGGTTTCGAGAAAACATTAGAGCTCTGAGCAACATTAAAGCCCCATAATAAATATAATAAAGTCAAATCCACATTTTCTTCTCATTGCGAGCGCCATTTAACACTCAGATAGCCCATGGCCTAATTTCATTTCTTATAATGTTTTGCTGTGTGTTGGACACTGAACGCTCCAGGTCTGCTCCTCGGTGCAGCCAAATAAACCCAGCTGTACTTTCTCTTCTTTGGCATCACTGTGTGATGGCTGGGGACATCAAGGAAATATTATGCGTTAATAGAGACTCTGGTTGCAGAATCTGTATTTTCCTACGATGGCTGAACTATTACAGCTGCTCGTGATTATAAAGCCAAACAACAGCAAAGATTATTCTGACCTGAAGAAGGAAACGCAGCTCATGATTCTGCACGTGCTGCAATGATAGATCCCATCTACAGCTCAGAATCTGATAGACGATTTATCTGACAGTATCTATGGGGAAAATGCATGAAATTACTTGAAACCAAATGCTAATGAAAAGAAGTCTTCAATATTTTAAACTCTTTAACCACAGGGATTTTTTAATTTTTGTGCTAACGTTTTTCCCTCCCAAAAGCCATAACTTTTTTTTTTCTTGTTGACATAGCGGTATAAGTAAATATTATTTTTTGCATGACAAGTTGCAGTTTTGAATGGCACCATCCGTTTTACCATAAAGTGTAGTGGAACATGGAAAAAAATCATATTGTGGGGAAGTGGTAAAAAATAACACTCCAGTTTTACCCTTCTTTTCTGAGGTTTGTTTTTACAACATTTATTCTTTGAAAAAAAAATGTCCTGGCAACACCAGGTCAGTATGATTACAGCTATACCAAACCAAACCTAACCATTTTTTTTTTACTTTTTCATTTTTTCCGTTGATGGGACTGTGCGAGGCTTGTTTTTTTGCATCCTGAGCTGACATTTAGTTATTACGGTACATTTATTTTGGTATATTTGACATTTTTATTGCTTTTTAATACTTTTTTTAGGAATTGCAGAGTCCCCCCCAAAAATTGCAATTCTAATGTTTGGATTTTTTTTTTGGCGTTTAACATACAGTTTAAGTAATTTTATTGTACGAGCAGATTCTTCTTTACTCAAGCAAAGTTCATACAAAGGAAATAGGAAAATATGAAGGCAAATAGATGAACGCTGACAACACACTGGCATCTACGTGCTTCATGATCAAAGTTGTGCTCACACCTGAAACGCGTCGATTCCAGCGCCATGTCAGCACAGATCTGTTCGTGGAGCTGGATCTCCTTCCTTACTACTAGTATTTCCAGGCCGTGGCATGGATTGGGTTAATATCAAATATGAACTGAAACCAACATATTTTATTTACAAAGAACCAACATTTTCCACAGTTCTGTACAATAAGTTACAATTACAATATTCATATTCTGGAAAGAGGTAGGACCAAATCAGAAAAATTACAAACGTGATAAAGTTTATTCATTCATTTCAGCATTAACCCAAAATCAATGTTTCTAGATAATTACAAATGTAAAGTACCGTAATAGATTACAATTAGATATCACTGCATGGTGCGCTCCCCCCAAAAAAAAAGTTTCCCCATAACCGCACCCCATTTTCAGGTCACACGCCTCCACACTAAATTTCCTATCATTTATTGTGCGTATGGTCATCAGGGCTTATTTTAATGATGAAGTGTTACACTTAAAATTTCTACCTCTTTCACCAAAAATATCTGCCAAAGTAGTTTTCAAGGAGTGCAATGTTCTTTTACACTTACACATAAGAAGTATTTGTTGTCAAGACATTTTTAGCCATTTTATACAGTCATGGCCATCAGTGTGGGCACCCTTGAAATTCTTTAAAAAAAAGAAATATTTCTACCAGAAAATTAGTGCAATTACATATGGTTTGTTGCACTCATGTTTATTTCATTTGTGTATTGGAACAACACAAAATAAACAGAATAAAAGGCAAATTGGACATAATTTCACACTAAACCCTAAAACTGGGCCAGACAATATTGTTGGCGCCCTCAACTTAATATTTGGTTGCACACCTTTTGGAATAAATAACTGCAATCATTCACTTCCTATAAACATCAACAAGCTTCTTGTACTTCTCAGCTGGAATTTTGGACCACTCTTCTTTTGCAAACTTTTCCAGGTCTCTCATATTTGAAGGTGGCTTTTAATTTTAAGACATCTCCACAAGTGTTCAATGGGATTTAGATGTGGACTCCTTGCTGGCAATTTCAGAACTCAGCAGCGCTTTGTTTCCATCCATTTCTGAATGCTTCTTGAAGTATGCTTGGGGTCATTGTCCTGCTGGAAGACCTATGACCTAGGGGGCATACCCAGCTTTCTGACACTGGGCACTACATTGTGACCCAAAATCCTTAAGTAATCTTTAGTAATCTTCAGATTTCATGATGCCATGCACACAGTCAAGGCACCAAGTGCCAGATGCAGAAAAACAACCCCAAAACATATTTAAACCGCCACCATTTTTGATTGTAGGCACTGTGTTCTTTTTTTTGTAGGTCTCTTTCCATTTTAGGTAAGCAATAGAATGATGTGCTTTACCAAAAAGTTCTATCTTGGTCTCACCTGTGAACATGACACTTTCCCAGAAGGATTTTATGTCTGTGTGTGAGCAGTGTGGTCCCCCTGAGTCTCTTGCCATAGCATTTCATTTCATTCAAATGTCAATGAATAGTTCGCACTGACACTTATACACCCTGCATGACAGCTTGAATGTCTATGGAACCTGATTGGGGCTGCTTAGCCACCATCCGGACTATCATGCGTTGCAACCGTTCATCAATTTTTCTCTGCCATCCACTTCCAGGGAGATTAGCTCCAGAACATCAAGATCCTAGTGATGGACATGTAACTTTGAAATTGTTAACATTTTAAAAACCATTTTGGTTCTCAAGTTCTCAGACAGTTCGCTTTCTGTTCTCAATGCTTAGTGTGGCACACTTCTCCTAGCTTTTTTCTTGTTTTAATCGTGATTATCATATTGCTCACACCTATTACTTGCCACAGGTGAGTTGAATGAGCATCATATGCTTGAAACAAAGTTGTTTACCCACAATTTTGATAAGGTGCCAACAATTTTGTCTGACCCATTTTTTGGTTTTAGCATGAAATTATGTCCAATTTACCTTTTTTCTCTTTTTTGTAATGTTGTTTTCATATACACAAAGGAAATTAACATGTGTATAACAAAACATGTATAATTGCAATAATTTTCTGGGAGAAATACTTTATTTTCTGGAACAATTTAAAGGGTGCCAACACTTTTGATAATTATGGTATATTGGCTTGCTATCTATTACTTCTAAGAATACAGTCCAGGTTTGGGGTGATTTACACATGTTGCTTTTTTCTATTTTTTTTTATTTTGCAGCTATTTTATGAAAATTATGCAAAAATATCCCACTACAAATAGGATTAAAGGAATTTTTACTGAATAAATCTTTGAAGACTAGTTCAGTAGACTGTTATATTCCATACATTATTAAACAGGTACATCAATGTACACTGACGTAACAAAGGCCAAAATGATGTTTATAGCAAATGACATCACAAAGCATAGCCTGAAAGCATTGGAGTAAACTAGAACAGCATATAGTTACAACATTTCTAAATACAACCAAAGAGGTAGTTTTCATTATAGTGGTACAGAGCATAGAGATACTGTCAAGAGTTTTTCAAAATATCAAGACAATATGTTAACGTCAAATCACATATCAGAGTACCCCATTCTTTTAAGAAAAGGATGATATATTAAAAAATTGTTCATTAACTTCTTGAAATCAAATTGGGCTTTGTCAAACCTAACAAAGGAAAGAAAAGAACTTTTAGTAGAAAATTATAACAAAATAGAAAAGTAGAAGAGATCCTGACCTAAAGGGAGTGGAAGAGATGAGCAAGGTTTATGAATCCACCCAGATTCAGGTATGTACAAGTACAATATATGGTGTCTTCATCACGACAGAAGGATTGAGGAATACTCTGGGGAATCTCTGAATAAAATCCATCCTTGCCAAGTACGGAAAAAGTTGTCTTGAGCTAATTTTATTATGAGCAGAGAGTCTTTCCATTCTACACAAAAAATCAATTTCAAGAGACCATTCTTGGATAGATGGAGTGATTCTAGAATGCCAGTGTCTGGGAATGACTGTTCTAGTGGTGGATAAACAGTGTCTCAGCAATCCTCTTTTGATAGATTTACTCACTTAGGCAGGAAAAAAGGATCATCCCCGCACTGCCACAAGAAGAATTCCAAAAATTGTAGAGGTTTCAACGTGGTTTATTCTATGCATTTCAGGGTTCAGGTGACCCCTTCATCAGGACATACCACAAATATTGTACAAGAGTCATAGGTATACAGGGTTTAAGTACACATCAGCATTTGGAAGTGACGCCCAATGGATCAGAAAATACCCAGTGTCAGAGTTCAGGCTCATCAGGACGTTCACATGACAAGATTAAAAATCAGAGAAATACAAATTGATATTTTACACATTTAGCCTTATTTTTGTTTATGGGATAACAAAAATGAAAAAAAAAAAATAAAAAGAGAAACACGGTCTCACTGAGAGTGGAACCGAACTCACATCGGAAAAAATGAAACAAATTCAGAGGTGAAGGCATTGACTTTGAGCTACTGAGCTGGAAGGATAGACTCTTGAAGAACACAGGTTGCCAGTGTTGAACCACAGTTAAAATACTTGTTTATTAATAAATAGTAAAATCTTTTTTTCTATTTTTTTTATATTAAAAGTGGAAACGTGTTTGTCAAATTATTTGGGAGTATGTCATACCACAAAAAGAAATAATTAAGAAATGGGGAGTTAAAACACTGGAGCATACACCAAATGAGGCTTCTCGTTTCTTAATAATTTCTTTTTGTGGTTCGGTTCCACTCTCTACAATTTTCAGAATTCTTCTTGCGGCAGCGTGGGGATGATCCTTTTTTCCTACCTAAGTGTGTGTTTCAATCAGGTCCTGCACTGACCTGTAGATCTGCAGCAGCCGCCATTAATTTATGTCCTTCCTTCAATCTCACCAGGTAAGTAGTTCTCTTGGTGGGCAACTTTGTGTAATGTTTGATAAGACCCTATTTGCGCTTTTGCGTCTCCCTCTTTTCTCTGACTTTTGATAGATTTAAAAGACCCTGATATCATAGAAAGAAGTCCATCTGGGGAGTTCTAGTTGATGATTCCCCTGTAATGTGTTTGTGAACATCAAAGACTTTGCTCCAGAGGCCACTTATTTGAGGGCATTTCCACCAGATATGAAGCTTTGTGCCTTCAGCATTTTCACATCTCCAGTATTTATTGGAGACAGAAGGAAATATCTTATGAAGATCTGCTGGGAAATGGTACCATCTAGTTATGATTTTGTAATTTTTTTCTTGAGCTTTGCAAGCCAATGGAAGTCTGTGTATGCCAAACGAAGTTTTGTTCCATTGCTCCTCCAAGAAGGTCATCCCAATCTCTCTCCCACTCTTTCTTGAACCATAGGAGCTCTGTATTAGTATGAGATGACAAAATATAATATATTTGAGAGATCGTATGCTTGGGTACAGCTTCTTTGATCAGCAACGAATCAAACTGAGAAGGATCGGACTTGAGCACTGAGAATGGACACCCCTGTATTGTTCCATTTGACTCTCCAAAATATTCTAAAAGTAAAGGCTTTTTTACAGTGGGGGAAAAAAGTATTTAGTCAGCCACCAATTGTGCAAGTTCTCCCACTTATAAAGACGAGAGAGGCCTGTAATAGACATCATAGGTAGACCACAACTATGAGAGTCAAAATGAGAAAACAAATACAGAAAATCAACTTGTCTGATTTGGCAAGATTTTTTATTTTTTTTTGCAAATTATGGTTGAAAATAAGTATTTGGTCACCTAAAAACATGCAAGATTTCTGGCTCTCACAGACCTGTAACTTCTCCTTTAAGAGACTCCTCTGTCCTCCACTCATTACCTGTAGTAATGGCACTTGTTTGAACTTGTTATCAATATAAAAGACACCTGTCCACAACCTCAAACAGTCACACTCCAAACTCCACTATGGTGAAGATGAAAGAGCTGTCGAAGGACACCAGAAACACAATTGTAGCCCTGCACCAGGCTGGGAAGACTGAATCTGCATTGGGCATGCAGCTTGCTGTGATGAAATCAACTTTGAGAGCAATAATAAGAAAATGGAAGACATACAAGAACACTGATAATCTCCCTCGATCTGGGGTTCCACGCAAGATCTCACCCCGTGGGGTCAAAATGATCACAAAAACGGTGAGCAAAAATCCCAGAACTACACGGGGGGACCTAGTGAATGACCTGCATAGAGCTGGGACCACTGTAACAAAGGCTACCATCAGTAACACACTACGCCGCCAGGGACTCAGATACTGCAGTGCCAGATGTGTCCCCCTGCTTAAGCCAGTACATGTCCGGGCTCGTCTGAAGTTTGCTAGAGGCCATTAGGACTATGCAGAAGAGTATTGGGAGAATGTCCTATGGTCTGATGAAACTAGAATAGAACTGTTTGGTAGAAACAAAACTCGTCATGTTTGGAGGAGACAGAATGCTGAGTTGCATTCAAAGAACACCATACCTACTGTGAAGCAAAGGTTTACTATCTGAGAAAATAAAGAACCTCATCCACAACTACCACAAAAGACTTCAAGCTGTCATTGATGTTAAAGGGGGCAATAGACGGTATTTAGAAATGGGGTATGTGAACTTTTGATCGGGGTCATTTGGATGTTTTGGGTTGTCATTATGATTTAAAAAGAGAAAACACAGTAGTTTGACAATAAATGGCTTCACCCAACCACTAACCATGAGTGGAGAAAAGGTTTTGGTGTTATCATTCATATTCTCTGAAAAAGACCAAAAAAGCAAAAATTCTGCCGGGGTATGTAAACTTTTGAGCACAACTGTATTTATATACATCTGTTGTGTATTGTCTCTGTCTTATAACCAAGCCCAATAAGATTTTCCATAGCCAATGTTAGATGGTTTAATTCTTGTCTTGCACTGAGACTGAGAACATTTTAAAGGTTGTTTTGTTTCTTGTTGACCCTTGCAAGTAAGCCAGTGGAAAGAAAGCTGCAATTTTCTGTATGAATTCACAGGAACACTGTGCCTTGGCCTGCTGTTCATTAGAATGTGCAGAGGAGGAATCCAGCCGGCCACAAGTGCTGACAGCCACATCCAATGTTTCAAAGTGCTTTGGGAGCACACATGAGATGACAGCTCCATCCATTCCAATTATTTTTGCACCCTATTGAGCTCAAGAGAGTGTAATGTGTAGAGATTTACCAGCTATTCTACACATGGATTTCAGGAATAAAAAAAACTTTCACAGACGCATTAATCATTCACTGTTTGTTGAATGGGAAACGGAGTCTTCCCGGAGATATTGAAAACATGAATTAAAGCACAAGAGACGTCAATTACACCTAATACCACACATTAACTGAATATAGCAACCAGAGTCCTAAATATAAAACTCTTGAGTACACATAATCGATCCACTGCTGTAACAGAAGCTGCTTTGTAGTTTCCTAGCTGATTTATTTTTGTAAATGATATAAAATTTGCCATGTTCTGTCAATTCTGTGTTAATTTTGGGGTAAATGGCACATTTTAACGTGATTTTTTAAGAATTATATGTGGAGGATGTGCAGGAATGTTTAGACTATCAGCAAAGGCATTTTCAGAAAGTCTAGTCTTGAGACAGAACTGCATCTGGTCTTCTCAACTAGCCACCAGTGAAGTCACATACATGACGTCACAGTGTAAGTGGTCTATATATAAGGAGGCCTCATAAAATCTAAAGTAAAACAATCTAATAATCTCACCTTAGCAATTGGTCTCAATTTACTACACATTCACAGCATGTAGGATAACCTCAATCGCAAAAGGTGGGAAAGTAAACTGGTTGCATAACTGCTGATAATATTATATGAATGGAAAAAGATTATAGTAAAAAAATGGTTTGCTCAGAATAAACGGACGTAATGAGCGGCAAATGAACATTTGTTTTAACAAATAATTGTAGTTCTTTGTATTGTAGCAGTCAAGCAATGCAAATGGCATAACACCACAGCGCAAAATGCAAAGCTATATGCACTTGTGGCACCCCAGAGGTTTGGGTACCACAGTGGTATTGCCTTCCTTTTGGGGAGGGTGATGCCATGCCTGGAAGCGTGGAGGATCCCTTTAACAGGTGGCACATACATGCAACATGTTCTGACTCCAAGGCCAGAAGGGGGAGCTCTAGACCCGGTTTCAGAGGAACTTCCCTATATATGTTCTGGCTTGGAGGAGGAGTGAGATTAGTCTGTAGAGAGTATGAAGGAAGAGGGAGCACAGGAGAAGTGAGGAGCTGGAGGGGAGCTGCGACTGAGTTCCCTCAACTCTGAAACGCTGGAACCGGACACTGGGAGTCCGAGGCTGTGTGGGACTCTATGCCCCACAACACAAACTGGAGGGCATTAGATTAAAAGTCGCTTGTCCACAACTACACCCGAAGGCACAGCAGCATATAGAGCCCGGAGTCGCCGCAAGTAGGGACACCTGTAAAAAGGCTTGCACTGCCTGCCAAGCGTGTACTGTCCTAGGACAGAGAGAGAGAGAGAGAACCTTGTGAGAAGCCTCAGGCAGCAAGGTACGCATATTACAGCGCAATAAGGAAGGCTCCCAATTCCACCTGGCTAAGGGGATTCCTAATCGTTTCCAGGCTACCAGATCTCACCATCACCTGTGATCCATACCCTGCACTGCGGCTGTATACCACCAGTAAAAGGTAGAGACTGCAACCTTGTGTCCTCTAATTCTTTCTGACACTACACCGCCTGTCATCTTTACCCACTACACTGGGAGCCCCGGGGATCAAGCTTCACCTGTGGGAAGCTGTACCATCTTTGCTGCAGCACCATCATTCCCAGTGGACCACTTTAAGCAGCGTCGGTCACCCCTGTTCGAATACCACAGGTGGCATCATGAACATTCTTTATTCCAAAACAACCCCTCAAAAGACTTTGCCTTTAACTTGGACACCCAGGGCCACGGACCCGGTCACTGCCACCGTGACTACCCCTTTAACGACCACTGTACCTGGTACCGAGTATCCCCTAGGCCGTGTTTGCTACAAAAAAATAGAAAAAGTGTTAATTCTGTTCACCACTAATGTGTTAGAGAGAACGCAGGAGACTTCCAGGATAGACAATCTGTGGTCTGAATGCAGTGCATGCAGTATGCACTCCTTTGACTTCCAGGTCAAATAGCTCTCAATGGTCCAAAAGGGGATGTTCTGCAGCACCAAAGGAAAGTTGTTAAAATGTAGCTTTTAATCCCTTAATCCCATATGATGTACTATCCCATCAAGGTGACCTGGGACTTAATTCCCAGTGACAGGGATAGTACGTCACACTGTTTAATGCGACATCGCAACTTAAATCGCGGTGATCGCATTAAATTTCCTGCACCATCTTTCCTGGAGGAAGATGGCGTCGGCATCCCAGGGCCTGGCTCTGCCCCCCAGGCCTCTCGATCGCTGTGATTGGCTGTTCAATTCTGAACAGCCAATCACAGCGTTTCTCATTGTTTCAGCCAATCGGAGCGGCTGAAACAATGAGGTCCCAGGCTAGAATCGAGTACTGATGTACTCGATCCTAGGACCGGTGTATGACAACGCCAGGCATCGACAAAACCCCGCGGATTGGCGCAATCGTCAGGACGATTTTGTCAGGAAATCTTCCGAAACGCGCATCGGGGTGCGCGATCACAGGACGTGGCAACCCTTAAAGGTATATACCTGCTATTTTTTTAAAGTCCCTCCCAGCACATAGCACTTTGTTTAATTGGAGCACATGTTTTGCTTGTTATTGGCCTATAGCACATTGCACTTTATATATTGTATACTGGAGTGGATATATTTATATATTTAATACGTGGTGGATTGGAATGCACTATATATTTATTTATTTATATTTTTTATGAGCTATATTTAATTACACTTTGTTTTCACTTACTATGGGACTGTTTATTTGGATACCGGGTTGTCAATAACATCTTATGAAGTAACCTTATATACCCTGTTGAGCGTACAGATCTATTGTTTTTAAAATTGTTGCCATGAGTAATATATAATAAAGACATTGTTTGATATAATACCTGCATGGGGTTTCTCTGGCCATCCATAGGTTGGTTGATTTGGTTCCTCTTTGGATTTGGTGGTAGTTGTCACCAACTTTCATAGAGCACCGTGATTAGCTAGTATTATTATCAATTTTATATATTTTTATATATTTTTTACGGAAGTAGTGATCATTGGTGTGTCTGTGTTCTAACATTATCCTTTTGTATCGGCCTGGATCGGTGCTGCAATTGCACCGATCGTAGGCTAGAGCCTAGTGCAGGCCCAGCAGGGCCTGCAGGAGCTGATTGGCGCGATCGATGCTATCGACGATCGCGCCAATCATAGGGCACAGCAGCGATCACATTGTGACCGCTGTGTGCCCTGCTGGTGACCTGGCTGTAACCTGCCTAGGATCGGAGGGATCCTAGGCAGTTAGTCACCAGGGCCTGCAGGGATTGGTGGGATCAATGTTATTATTCGATCCCACCAATGACAGCTCACAGCAGCAGTGTGACCGCTCTGTGACCTGTCTGTCACCTGCAGGTGACCTGTATGACCGCTCTGCAGGGGTCCCCACTCTAGCTGATGACTCCTGCAGAGCGGTCACACAGCCAGATTTACTCTTGCTGGGGCATGTGGTGCTACAGAAGCCTGTAACACCACAATCCCTACATTAGAAAGGAAATAAAACCAAACAAAGAAGAGAGACTACAAACGTAAGTGTTATCAGCCCCTACCCGATCTCTCTTCACCCCCCCCAATCCCCTCTTTTTTAGCCACCTCCATCCCTCTTTGCGCCGCCTCCGTGCGCACGTTTAGCAGCCGCCGAGCGTTGATTGGTGACGCAGTTCACTTATCAGAGCTTGTGCCTGCCATTTTCTTTTTTTTTTTTCACCACACCTGTGCGCACACCCAGCAGCCGCCGAACTTTGATAAGTGACGCGGTTCACTTATCAATGCTCTCGTGCCTACCGTTTTCTTTTTTTTTTCACAACTCTGTGCGCTCACCCAGCCGCCACGTCTAACCCGTGCCTTCCTTTTCTTTTTCTTTTTTTTTCACATGTCCGTTCGCACACCCAGCAGCCGCCGAACTTTGATAAGTGACGCGGTCCACTTATCAGAGATAGGGCCTGCTGTTTTAGACTTTTCCTTTCACAGGTTTTTTTTCCCTATTTGCTTTTTTTCCTTTAGCTTTTTTTTTTCAGAGTAGTTTGCACCAAGCACTATCCCCCCCACACTTACACATAGTTACCAATAAAGTACACCCAAGCACCATACTTACAAAAAAAATGTCCCGCTCATCTCAACAGCGCTATTCAGCGGAGGAGGCATATTCTTTCCTTGCCTCCAACACTGATAGTGAGGGAGAGGATCCCACTTTTCTTTATTTTTCCGATTCTTCCTCATCCTCTTCCCACTCCTCATCTTCCTCCTCCGGTCCTGCGAAACCGACAATCAGACGACGCAAGAGAGAAGATGAGGCAGTGCCCATCATTGATGAAGATGATGAAGCGCCCACCATTGCCGATGACGAACCAGCGCGCCCTCTTCAGACCCCGTATGGACCTCGCCACCTGAAAATTACGAGCCACTGATTCCTGATTTTGTGGCAGAATCAAGAATCAAGTTTGACACCACCGGCCTCACAGAACTAGACTTTTTCAAAGTCTTTTTCTCTGAGGCTTTCGTTAACCTCATGGTGGAGCAAACTAACTTGTATGCTTGGCAATTTTTGGACCAAAACTCGGGTTCATCATATTCTAACTGGTCTCCTGTAGACGCAGTTGAAATTATGCAGTTTTGGGGCCTGGTCCTCCACACGGGGATCCTGAAGAAGCCTGAACTTCGGCAATATTGGAGTGTTGATATTTTATATAACACTCCAGTGTTCCAAATGGTCATGACACGGACACGTTTTCAGGCCATCCATAAGTTCCTGCATTACAATGATAATGCAGTGTGTCCCGCAAGAGATGACCCCAACTTTGACCATCTGTTCAAAGTTCGGCCGGTCATCAAACACTTCAACAAAAAGTTTGCTCAAGTGTACGTGTCTCAAAGGGACATCTGCGTGGATGAGTCCTTAATTCATTTTAAGGGGTGGCTCAGATTCCGTCAATACCTGCCCAGCAAAAGGGCCAGGTATGGAATCAAACTCTACAAGCTGTGTGAGAGTACCTCAGGGTACACCCACAGCTTTAGAGTCTATGAAGGGAAGGACACCAGGATTGAACTGCCTGAGTGTCCTTCTATCCTGGGATTTGGTGCACCCACTTCTGGATAAAGGTTATCGCCTCTATACCGATAACTTTTACCCCAGCATCCCACTCTACAAATCTCTCTCTGCGCGAGGTACCGCAGCCTGCGGTACTGTCCGCAAAAATCAGAGAGGCCTCCCGAAGACGCTACTTGGGCAGACTCTCAGAAAAGGTGAGAGCAAAGCCCAATGTAGCGACCACCTGCTGGTGGTCAAGTACAAGGACAAAAGGGATGTCCTTCCATTGACCACCATACACGTTAATGTAAAATAGAAAGGTGGCTGACAGCACTCACTTATTGGGGCGCCCGTTCCATGTCCAGGGAACCCTCCTGGGTAATCTAGATAATCCAAATCAGAAGAACAGTGCTCCAGCTGGGTGCAGTAATCAGGTAGAAAAGGTCTTTATTCAACCATGGCTGAATAAAGACCTTTTCTACCTGATTACTACACCCGGCTGGAGCGCTGTTCTTCTGATTTGGATCACCATTCACGGTAATGGCAGCGCCCTAAGCACTGTAAGGAGTACCTCAACAGAGGTCAGCAAACCGACCTATGTACTGGGGTACAACAAAAACATGGGGAGCGTTGATCTCTCTGATCAACTCCTACAACCGTACAGTGCTTTTAGAAAGGCCAGGGTGTGGTACAAAAAGCTGTCCGTGCACATTGTACAAATGGCAATGCTCAACGCTTTCCTGTAGTCACGATGTGCATACAACACCGATATGTCGTACCTTCATTTCCAGGAGGTAGTGGTTAAGGCCCTGATGTTTGGCACGAGGGAAGGAGCGGGCCCAAGTACTTCTGGAACTGAAGGTGCACGTATCGTACCAGGTCAGCATTTTCCGGGGGTGGTCCCGCCAACTGGAAGAAAAGGTAAGCCGCAAAAAAGGTGCCGAGTGTGCTACAAAAGAGGAATACGCAAGGACACCATCTATCAATGCGACACATGCCCCGAAAAACCTGGCCTATGTATGAAGGATTGCTTTAAATTGTACCACACCTCCATGCACTACTAATTTACAGGAAACAGATTTATTCCAAAGGAGGCACATCTATGTAAGTTCTTTGCGGGTCTTCTTTCCAAAATGTTGTCCATTGTGTTTTTTTTACTGTTTAGGCACATCAGGGGCTCTGCAAATGGAACATGAGGCCCGCAGACGATTCTACCAAAGTCTGCATTGCAAAACGTCAGTACTTCCCTTTCGAGCCCCAACGTGTGCCCAAACAGTTTTTTTTCCCATATATGGGGTACCAGCGTACTCAGGACAAATTGGACAACTTTTGCGGTCCAATTTCTCCTGTTACCCATGGGAAATTAAAAAATTGTGGACTAAAAGATCATTTTTGTGGGCAAAAAATAGGATTTTTTATTTTCACGCCCGGGCGTTATAAACTTCTGTGAAGCACTTGGGGGATAAAAGTGCTCATCACACATCTAGATAAGTTCCTTAGGGGGTCTAGTTTCCAAAATGGGGTCACCTGTGGGGGGTTTCCTCTGTTTAGGCACATCAGGGGCTCACCAAACGCGACATGGCGTCCGATCTCAATGCCAGCTAATTTTAGCTTGAAAAAGTCAAATGGCGCTCCTTCCCTTCTGAGCCTGCCATGCGCCCAAACAGTGGTTCCCCCCACATATGGGGTATCGGCGTACTCAGGGCAAATTGGACTACAACTTTTGTGGTCCAATTTCCTCTGTTACCCTTGAGAAAATAAAAAATTGGGGAATAAACGATCATGTTTGTGGAAAAAATATGATTTTTTATTTTCACACCCTGGCGTTATAAACTTCTGTGAAGCCCCTGGGGGTTCAAAGTGCTCATCACACATCTAGATATGTTCCTTAGGGGGTCTAGTTTCCAAAATGGTGTCACTTGTGGGGAGTTTAAATGTGTAGGCACATCAGGGGCTCGTCAAACGCAACATGGTGTCCGATTGCAATTCCAGCCAATTTTAGGTTGAAAAAATCAAACTTCTCTTCTGAGCCCTGCCATGCGCCCAAACTGGTTCCTCCCCACATATGGGGTATCAGTGTACTCAGGACAAATTAACCAACTTTTGCAGTTCAATTTCTCCTGTTACCTTTGGGGAAAAAAAATTGTTGCTAAAAGATCGTTTTTATAACTAAAAAGTAAAATTTTCATTTTTTCCTTGAACATTGCTCTCATGAAGCACTTGAAGGGTTAATAAACTTCTTGAATGTTGTTTTGATCAGCTTGAGGGGTGCAATTTTTTCAGAATGGTGTCACTTTTCGGTATTTTTTTGCTATATAGACCCCTAAATGTGACTTCAAATGTGAGGTGGTCCCTAAAAAAAATGGTTTTGTAAATTTTGTTGTAAAAATGAGAAATTGCTGGTCAACCCTTATAACTCCCTAACAAAAAAAAAAAAAAATGTTGTTTCCAAAATTGTTCTGATGTAAAGTAGACTTATGGGAAATTTTACTTATTAAATATTTTGGGTGACATATCTCTGTGATTTAAGGGCATAAAAATTAAAATTGCTAAATTTTCAAAATTTTCGACAAATTTCCATTTTTTCACAAATGAACACAGGTAATATCAAATAAATTTTACCACTATCATGAAGTAGAATATGTCACAAGAAAACTATCTCAGAATCACCAAGATCCATTGAAGCATTCCAGAGTTATAACCTCATAAAGGGACAGTGGTCAGAATTGTAAAAATTGGCCCGGTCCATAACGTGCAAACCACCCTCGGAGCTTAAGGGCTTAATCATATAGGATAAAAATTGGGATAATTTAAGAAAGAAAACCCATAATTGTTATCTGTTTCGGGTAG
Organism: Ranitomeya imitator; assembly: GCF_032444005.1. NCBI lineage: Eukaryota > Metazoa > Chordata > Amphibia > Anura > Dendrobatidae > Ranitomeya > Ranitomeya imitator. The sequence goes on from NC_091286.1 coordinate 96,400,961, forward strand.
AAAAAACCCTCAATCAGTTATGTGGATATTCTCACATGAAAAAGTCTGCAACAGTGGGCTAGGATCAATTGACTGGTGGGCTCAATGCAGGCTTGCCTCATGGGATGCTTACAGAGAACCACTCAGCTCTCCTGATATGTCAGTCTTTTAGTACTTGTATTTCTAAGAAAATAACAATGAATGAACATCTTACAGCTTTGTTATTCTCCTTAGAACAGTATGAATAAAGTGACAACTAAGCAGTACTGGTAAAAACATGTGTAGCTACTTGTTCTTAGGCACATACACCCATTTGTCTTTCGTGGTCTTTGTGGAGAAGCTGCAGGTCCAAATAAAACCACGCACCCTGGTCTTGGAAATACAGACCATGAAACACAGATGTGTGAATCTGGTCATACACTGTATGCAGTTATTGGGATGCATAGGACTTAAGGTACCGTCACATTAAGCAACTTACTAACGAGAACGACAGCGATCCGTGACGTTGCAGCATCTTGGATAGCGATCTCGTTGTGTTAGACACGCAGCAGTGATCAGGATCCCGCTGTGACATCGCTGGTCGTCGCTGAAAGTCCGGAACTTTATTTGGTCGTCAGGTCGGCGTGATTCGTCCTGTTTGACAGCAAAAGCAACGATGCCAGCAATGTTTTTCCATGGAGCGAACAACCAGCAAGAACGATAAGTACGTCACTGGATCGCTCCTGCATCATTCTACTGTTACAGTGTTTGACGTCTCCTAGTGACCTAAACAGCGATGCTGCAGCGATCGGCTCGTTGTCTATATCACTGCAGCGTCGCTAAATGTGACGGTACCTTTACTCCTCAACAAGGTGAATAGTAATGCACACATGTACATTTACAGAAGTATTAAAAGACTAATGGTCTAATGCAGAGATCTAATAAAAGATGCTTCAGAATTTTTATTTTATTGGGAACATTGAAGAAAAACAGAAAGCGGAAAGCTATATGATGATGTAATTTAAGTAATATATCAAAACGCAGCTAATAAGATGCATAAATGGGGCTATAAATCAATAAAATACAACAGTTTCTTTGAACATGTACAGAAGACTAATGGGTATAAACAAATATTTGTATTCCAAGCCTTTCGTTTTGAAAAGGGAGAACGTACCGCTATGTTTGACACATTATATCTTTGTATTACAATTAATGAGGAAATTAGTGGACTTATTAACAAGTAATACCTAATCAAGAATTGAATTACAACCCTTGTCCCCCCCGGCTCCATTGCTAATTATTATTCAGAGGTTTAAATGAAGGGGAAAAAAAGAAAACCATTAAATCAAGTTTATGATTATGCATATGTGCCGTGAGTGTGCTACAGGAAGACTCTACATAGTGCTTTCATTTGCATACATTACTTGCAATGAGCACTCTAAACACAAGGATTTTGCTTGCAGCATGTAAGAAATGAATATTTATCGGCAGACAGACGATCATTTCTTCATTCCGACCCAACATAATATGTTTTACCTGTTTTTACCGTCCAATTAGAGAAAGATGAGCAATATAATTATATGCAATTCACCACCCACTGCCTGCTATGTTTAGAGTCTCTTTGATTATACGAGGCTTCCTACAGATGTTATCCTACCAGTATATTTCACATCAGACCATCTTTTCTATTTATATCAAATATATGTATTTATTCTATTTGAAGGCGACCTACAGTCAACATATTAAATCATAAAATAGCTACAAGTATAACCGATAACTGAACAAGTTACTTTGATTCTTGGCTAATAATTTGGTTTGTAAGCACATCACCCAAGCCCATATTCCCCTAAGGAGTGGGCAACACTTTACATAACACTAAAACATAATGAAACCACAGTTACATAGACTGTGTTCAAAGAAGTGTTTCAAAAAATCTTTTTTAGTTAAAACTAGCTCTAGCTGACCGCATCCAATTTTGTTGGTTTGTTTTGAGGTACCTTATTGACGGTTCTTGTTTGTGTATATGTTTTTAACCATTTGTAATAAAGAAACTCAGTTTTAACTAAAAAAGATTTTTTGAAACACTTCTTTGAACACAGTCTATGTAACTGTGGTTTCAGTATGTTTTAATCATTTGGTTTGCATTTCTTTTTTAATAAACTTGCAACTTTAAGCATATGTGGATACAATGTCAAATGGATGCGCCAGAAACCTGCCTGAAAAAGGGCTAAAAAGCACCAAAAAGAACAAACCTCACTCTTGAATGTCAAAACGGCTTGCTATGCATATGTTGTGTCTTTTTAACTATTTTTAACTGCTTTAGGCTTTGAAAGTCGTGAAAAGGCTAAAAGAAATGACTTGACCATTCTTCAGGCAGCTTCCGCTCAATAGTTTAGATGCTTAATGAAAGAAAAAGTTGCTAGTGGTGAAAACATGCCAAGGAAGACGCTCCAGAAAAAAACACAACTGACATTTTCCCAAAGTGTCTTCTGTTTTAAAGACTCTGCGTACTTCTGGAGACTAAAAAAACACTGTGTGCACAAACCCTTACAGTGGACCTGTCACCAGGCCAAAAGTGACCAGATTTTGCTCTTGCTTAGAGGATGGGAGTGGTGATCTGCGCTTGCTATGAATTTTCCAATGGGATCCAAAAGACGGGATGCCAAATAGATAGTGGAGAACCACAATAACCATGTGGCTCTCTCCTGGTGAAGAAGTTAGTCCAACCACTTTTAACTCTATTTGGCATCACATCTGTTGGATACCATTGGAAAATTCCCAGTAAGTGCAGATCATGACTTCCATCCTCCAAGCATTATTTTACATGACAGTTCTTCATTCCTGTAAGTGCTGCTAGTAGCTTAATTCACCTTGATACTTTAGTTGTCAGTTTCACAACCCTAAAATGTGAAGAGTTATCGGTCATCTAACCCTTTCTTTGTCTACCAGATAAGACCCTATTTGCAAATTGGAAATATATTTATGGCATATACTTTCAATATGTCTCAAATGTAAACATCCATTTAAAACGCTTATTATGCCTTTTACAACTCATGGCCCATCCTTAGAATAGACCACCTGCTGATCAGCTAATGAAGGTACCATGGCAGTTTTGTAAGTGGTGCAGTCTCTTCAATATTCACAATGCTGTAAGCTGTCAAGAACTGCTGCTCATGGGTCTAATATTGATGGCCTACTCTTAACATAATTTAGTGGTGTTGACAACAGCTTTAAAAGTGTTGTCCACTTTATCTTCAACAAATATGTTGGGGGCATAAATTTAGCATTACAGGTTCTCCTCCAGCACTTGTTAGTGCTGCCTTCCTGACAGGATGTTATAGCCGCCATTCACACACACAACTCAATAAATAAATAAAGGCAGATAACATTATTGTGGAATAAAATTGTCCAAGGTCATTTATTAGGGGATTACAGCAAATTAAATAATCATACAAAATAGTTGATCAAACCTTTCAATTAAAAGAGTTGGCCACTTTCTCTTGTTAGCACAGCGTTCTTCACAAACTGACCAACCCTTCTGTCCATGAGGTGGCTACTGATGGAGGGTCATATGGCCAGACCTGTTCATCAGCCTAGTCCAATTGTAAAACATCTCACATGGGAAAGCTGTTTTTCTCTTGGAGGAGGCTGATGGACTGGTCTGTTCACATACTCTTAAATGAGCAGCCATTTTATGGATAGAAGTGCTGGTCAGTTTGTGAGGAAAAGTGAAGCCTTCTGCAATTGTAAACCACTTACCTCGGAAAGCTGTTTTTCAGTTGGAGGAGACTGGTGGACCAGTGTGGTCAAAGGAAATCTGTGTAGTCTGTGAGGAAGTCTGTACTAACAAGTGCAGCGGGACAACCTGTAATACTTAAATTAGTAAGTGCCACAAAATCATGTCCATCAGACAGTTTGCTAAATTACCGCACGTCCAAACTCTTGCCACCTCCTGTCGCCTCCAACTCAAGAATATTGCCAGAATCCGTTCCTTCCTCAGCCCACAATCTACCAAAACTCTTGTGCATGCCCCCATCATCTCCCACCTCGACTACTGCAACACCCTCCTCTGTGGCCTCCCCGCTAACTCTCTTGCACCACTCCAATCTGTCTTCAGCTCTGCTGCCCGGCTAATCCACCTCTCTCCTCGCTACTCCCCTGCTTCTCCCCTCTGCAAATCCGTCCACTGGCTCCCAATTCCCCAACAAATCCAGTTCAAACTACTAACACTGATCTACAAAGCCATCCACGACCTGTCCCCTCCCTATATCTCTGAACTAATCTCACACTATCTTCCCTCACGTAATCTCCGATCCTCCCAAGACCTCCTACTCTCCTCCACACTTATTCGTTCCTCACACAACCGCCTCCAAGATTTATCCCGAATATCCCCCATCCTCTGGAATTCCATGCCTCAACACATCCGACTATCGACCACCCTCGGCTCCTTCAGACGGAACCTGAAAACCCATCTCTTTAAAAAAAGCCTACAGCCTGCAATAACCAAGCCGCCGCCTCACTGCTGCCAGAGCCGCTGCCTCAGCCTCACCACCGCCAGAGCCACTGCCTCGCCCCTACCTTCTGCCTCTTCCCCACTATCCCATAGAATGTAAGTCCGCAAGGACAGGGTCCTCTCCCCTCTGTACCAGTCTGTCACTGTAAATTTGTTTACTGTAAACGATATCTATAACTCTGTATGTAACCCCCTTTCTCATGTACAGTACCATAGAATTAATGGTGCTATATAAATAAATAATAATAAATTGAAAAGGACAGCCCTTTTAAGTTCTACTGAGGCCAATGTGTGTGGCCTAGCCCAGCAAAGTGGCCCTCAGAGCAAAAAAGTTTATGCACCCCGATAAACACTGTTCTTTTGTATCGTTATAGCATACCAGTCATGTTGATCCATAAGAAGGTAAACTGGAATTCGAATCCCTTAGGACGGGTTCACATCATGTTACAGCAACACATCAATGGCTCTTGGGGAAACCCTTAAAAATGTGATTGGGGCATATCCACTAAGGAGGCCATTGAGTTTATCGCACTGTCGGACCTAATTTTCAGCAGTTTACTTTTTTAGGCATAAAAACATTATCTGTACAAGGGGGGTTGTCTCTCAAGATTCTCTGAGGGCGAATTTTTAGACTGCTTTGCATTATTACCCTTTAAGCAACGACCTCTTAGTAAAGACACTAATCAAAAATGCTCTAATCTTTGGAACCGTATAGTGGATTTAAAAGAAAAACCAATAAGAAAAAAAAAACAAAATACTCAGTGGGAATGTAGTGACAGCAAGAACTGGCCACAGTTTAGACCTGGACATAAAATACATATAACATAATTAACAACTATTACAGACACATTAGGGTATTTCCATTTTGTAATGCATTTATTGCAGGATAAAGCAAAATCTTTAGTAAGTATCAGATACTTGCTTTCTAGGATATGACACCAACACTGTAAAATAGATGTGAGGTTTACAAGCGTTTAATGTAGCCACAGACAATTTATTGCTCCTGTGGGCACTGCTATCATTGATCTTTATTTTGTTCATTTGTCTAAAGGTTTGGAACAAAATCAAGAGAGAATTTTAGAAATGATTTTATACTGAGCTGGAAATAACTGCAGGCTTCAGCTGAATCTGTAGTCTGAGAGTGTGATGTTTGCCATTTTGCTATGTGAGTAAATTTCAATGCCCACATTAACAGCCCAGCCGCGGGGAAACTTGCAATGGCCATTTGGCACAAATTTGTGCAGATATTTGTGTAGATGTTGTAGAGGAATCACTGATTATACCACGTTAACACTAGTCTTGTGCCCAGCCAACATCAGTACATTTGCCTCCAGCGAGGTCGTTATCACCGACGGTTGGGTGAGCTCATCAGAAGCGATATGAATCTTTTAGTGAGCTAACCCTAGTGGTGGCTGGAAGTAACTAAAATGATCTATTTTTATTTAATTTTTTATTCTTTTTTTTGTTAACATGCATTAATATTTGTTTTGACATATCCAATGTAGGCAGATCAATCTAATTTTTTAGGAATGCAGTTTTTAACAAAAAAAATAAATTTCCCAACCTCAATTCTTCTTCTTTTTACATAAATTGTTTACCCGCCCTAAAATACAAATTATTGGATCTGGTTACAATTTAATACTATATAAAGAATTGATTATCTCAGTTACTTCAACCCATAAAAACTTGACAGAAGGAGATTCCCAAAAGAGATGAGCATCATCTGCATCATGGAGTTCACACTTAGGACACTGAGCACTTCTTTGCAGATGCAGATCCATGCAGTATAATAAAATACACAATATTAAATATTGAGCAACTATTTGGGCTGAAATGAATGATATCAAATTAATATTTCCTATAATTGCCATGTGATCATTCTAAATGATTAATAGGGCCAAATCTCTCATATCATGTTTCAAAAATTGTTTAATGGCACATTAATACATTTTGTGTTTGTTGTTTCTGTGTAAAGCTTAGAAGACAACCCCTACTTTGTGAGGACAAAATAAAATTTTACATTTCTAAACACTTAGAAAATATTAGGCTTCTAAGTTTTATTTAAATAACCTCAATTATTAAAAAGCCTATATAAATAGAAAATGTTTAAAACTAGCACGAAGGCCCTTTATAACCTGACCAATATTAAGAATATCTTTCCTCTCCCATTTCAAGAGAACCATTAATTTATAGGTCTCCTTTTAATATTGCTTCCTTTATAAAGGGGTAAATGGACAATAGCCCCCTATCTTCCATGAATCTCAGATCTTAACCGCTTCCTGACCAGGCGATTTTTCCATTTTACACTTTTTTTTTTTATCTCCATCTTTAGAGAGCTATCTCTTTTTGTCCTCCAAAGGTAAAATAGAGGCCAAGTTTTCCTTAAAAATTAAATGCTCTGTAATAATTACCACACCTCCCACCCTTGTGTCATTTTAAGCCAAAATGGACTAAATTTAAATCTATTCAATACAATCCTCGCCCCATAATTATTTATAAGTAAAAGGTATATGGTCAGATTGATTCCTTATTACGGTTTTGATTTTTTACATAATGTGTAGCTAAATAATTTATATCAGGTAGATCAAAGTGTGAAAAAGACATGCGAGTTGCCAAGTAGCAGAGAACACTGGTGCGAAAGGATCTCCATCTCCATAAATCTACCCACTCGAATTAAGTAAACAAATGTGCTAATTTAATAGCATTACTTTGTACTGAGGAGAGACATTTGTTTTTTGTTTTTTTTTAAATCTTTTTATTAGAAATTTATAATATAATACAAAAACGTACAAAATATACATTTCCAAAGTTGATGATATGGTAATGCGATAATGTGACAATATAATGATATTGTATCCCTTATCCCCCCACCCCAACATAAACCAAAAACCAAAAACATGAACCTCCATACTTTGCGTACACTTAATCATAAAAGTACCTCATGAAATTGGTGAGTTACCTCCTATCCGCTGCAATAAATACCATTGGGTATTTTCAAACTGTGCCCTCAGTTTCTCCCTAGTCTCCAAAGGAAGTGATGGAATAAAAGTATCCCATGTGGAAAAAAATTTGCTTACTTGTTTTTCTTTGTTAGTTAATGTGTCTAACCACTCCATTCTAAATATGAACTGTATTTTTGTGCGAATGAAAGTTAGTGAAGGGACTAAGGGATTCAACCATTGATGTAAAATACTCTTCCTAGTTGCTGAAGCCCATATTGTAAGTGTTGCCTTGACGTATTTGGGTAGTTTTCGAGATGTTTCGTCTAGGATGTTAAAAATGGCCCACTGCGGAGTGAGTGTGAAGTCCACTCCACAGATTATTTGCAATTCATTATGTACCTCTCCCCAAAGTTTCCGAATCTGCGGGCAGCTCCATAAGTGATGATAAATGTCGGTGTTACGGGCTTTACATTTAGAACATAGGTAGATGATGGATGGGGACATTTTAGATTGCATGCACGGTGTGATATAGGCTCTATGTAGAATTAGAAGTGCCATATCAGTGTAACTGCTATATGGTAGAATCTTTCTTTGTGTTATGGTAGCTTCAAAAAGGTCACTCACCTCCAAGTTTGGTATATCTCTCAACCACCTCGCCACGCCCGTGGTTTTTCCTTCCCCCACCCATTTCCTACGCAATATTGAATAGATGTTACTTATAGAAGCCGGGTGGGCTTTTGTATTTCTGATAAACCCATCCAAATTGGACCTCCCCTCTGCCGTTCCCCCCAATGTCTGACATTTCTGTACTAAGCTACGTGCTTGGAGAAATAAGAACGGTTTATTATTAAATAATGGATATTGTTGTGATGCCGTTTCGAAGGATATTATTGAGAAATTAAGATCTAATAGGTCTATTACCTGCCCGCATCCCTGAGAAGCCAAAATCCTATAGAAAGACGGTGCTGAACCCCCCATGAACCTCGGGTTTCCCAAAAAGGTCTGAAATGGGGATAAATTATATTTTAAATTACAAATCTTCCTACATAGTCTCCAAGTTTGCATTGTTTGCCATAGTGACGGGTGGTCATTTATTCCCACTGGGAGGTCTTCTCCACCCAAATGCAATAAAGCTGGTAGCGAAATGTGTGGGTAAAATTGTTGCTCTATTTCAACATTTGCAAAATGAGAAATACCTCTAATCCAGTCAATTGCATATCTGAGATTTGCCGCTAAATTATATCTTCCCAAATCAGGAAAATTAACACCACCCTCTAATTTGGTCGCCTGTAGTCTTGCGAGGCTTATGCGAGATCTACCTCCAACCCCCCAAATGAATCTTCTAAAGTTTAGGTTTAACAGATTCTGATCTGATTGAGTCAAGAGAAGGGGCAGAGTCTGAAAAGCGTATAGCAACTTAGGAAAAACTATCATTTTAATTAAATGGCATCTGCCAGAGAACGACAATGCGAAATGTTTCCAGGACTGGAGAAGATCAATTATGGAGGAGATTAGTGGTTTGTAGTTTGTTCTATATAAAATAGAAGGGTCCGCAGGTAGCCTTATCCCCAGGTATTTAATAGACTCTTGGCACCAGTGGAATGGGAATTTGGGATCACTCAACCTCCCAGATCTAAAAACTGCCAGGGCTTCAGATTTACTGTAATTAACTTTGAATCCAGAACACTTACCAAAACTCTCTAGGATATGCATGATGGCTGGGATTGCCCTAACCGGGTTAGCAATAAATAACAGAACATCATCAGCAAATGCTGATATCTTTACCGATGTAGTTCCCACCCTCACCCCTTCAAAGGCCACCTCATTCTGTAACATTCTCAAGAATGGGTCTAGAGCTATGTCGAACAATAGTGGGGATAGAGGGCATCCCTGTCGGGTGACATTTGTTTTTTATGTAAAGTGGGATACAAAAAACTTTTAAAATCCTCAAATCTGTGCAAAATCTCTCTTATCCAACATGAATTCCCGAGAAAAGTGGTGAAGGAAACATAATGAACCAAACTACGAACAATCAAAACCCTGCTTCATCTCTAATTATCTCCATATTGACAGTCTAATGTACAAGTATACAAAGGCCCCTAAGCCAAAGAAAAGCAGTAATGAAATGCATGGATTTTCTACTTCCTACTTAACCAAACTGCTTTCTCCTCAACCATATGTGTCTCCTCAAGGTCAAACAATTCCGAGAAGGTGTTGATTAGTTAAATAGAACACACCACATCTCCTAATATAGGATTCCAAGCCCATAACATTCTATAAAAAATATGTTACTACAGTAGATATTTTAGTATACACATTAAAAAGAGAAGTACAAAAACAAGAAAGAAAACCAAGGATTCGGAAGAGACAGAAAGAATTAAAAAAAAAACACAATCCAGGTACCCCACCCCTTTACTAAACACATGTAGCTTGTGCAACAGATAATATCAAGCCCCTTCTCCTAGCATCTAGTCCCCTGTACAGAATCATAGGGCTGAATACACATACCAGACAAGCATCTGCCCAAAACGAGCCCCCAGGAGATTCCACCAGATATGACTCTAATGGAAGCCTACTGGACTCTCCAAACCCTGCCCCACATGATGGAATTCAATTAACACCTAGACACCAAATATGTTCTAACATGTTATACCACCATAATCACATTACTAAACATAATCCACTAATTTAACTTAATTCCAAACCAGGCCTACTGAATGTGTATCCACCCACCCTGTATCTTCACCAGGATTATAAAAGAGGTAACATGAATCTTTCCAAATTACCTTCTGTTTAGCACGAAAAATCATTGCATAATGTACACTATGTAAGCTAAGGGACATTTTACCCAAATTTAACTCTATTGTTTTAAGTTTCAGAGGCATAGTTACCAAACAGCATAATGTTTTTCCATTAAATAACGCGTTTATATCCCTGTCTTTTGAAAGCAACATTTTCACTAGGATATGTCTATGCCAGTTCCCATATTAATAGGCTTATGTACAAATAAGAAAACTTCCCTAGCATGACAAGAAAAACTGGAATGATATATGTTGCTTTCCTACTGAGCACTTTCAGCCACACCCAGCACCAGGATCAGATGATTGGTGTTGGGTGCCGAATGTCGCACCCCCACCAATCTGATATTGACGACCTATCAAACTTTAGTCATTCCAACATTGAGTGTCTCTCCATTGTGGTCACAAACGAAGCCTCACAATGATAGGGTTGAAAGCAGGGTGTCACAGTGGGGACACGGGAAACCTAAGCACTCCACCCGTACTTCTCCATCAGCAATGGAAATACAGAAACTACCATAACACATCCTCCACCATGGTCAAAACTGGAGTGCCACAAGCAAAGGCAACTGGGGCTGGGTACTAGGTGCTGAGATTAGACACAGGTAGGACACCAGGCATGTCTGCTCACATGCTCCTTCTCGGACACCAGAAACCATTTGTCGGTAATTATCACGGTTAAACTCTATGGCTGTGTGAGGAGAAGGTGGAGATTTGGGTCTCCGCAAAAAATAAAAATACACTCCACTGAGATTTGACAAGCAGGATTTTGCTTTTCTCTGGACAACTTATCCATAAAAATCACAGGAAGCCAGTATATTTGACAGGGAAAATGGGACAGCTTGATGAAAGGTAATTATGGGCAATTCCTGCCAATACGTACAACACATGTCTAATTGCCTATAGCTGAAGATGCTAACTAGTTACCAGAATTTACAAAAATTATGATAATTACAATTGCAATGGCGTACTCAAGAACAACTGGTCTCTAAAATAAATCACATGTAATCTTCTTCACAGACACTGGAAACAAATTTTCCAATTTTTACTTAGTGGCCAGGAAATTTTGGATGGATGGTAACCTTGTCTTTAACATCTATAAAGATATATTATGGCAATAATTAGCAGAGAATTTTGACCCTATTTGATTAGAAAGATACCAGAGTAAAAAATGAACTATGGATCATTCCTCACAACCATGGTTTATTCTTCCACTGTTCTCATTCCCTGCTAATCATTAGTCTGTGTGATACCTTTAACACTTGTCATGAGACTCCTCGCTCCACTGGTTTGGAATTGGTTTATCAGCTGTCAGCTTGTACTCACACCAATTCAGATACCATTAGCTCCTTAAGTATTATGATGGAGAACAGATGGTCAATGAAATTCATATCCCATGAACTGCACATCACAAACTAATTTTTTCTCGACCGAATATAATTTTTAATCATATATGTAACAATATACAAGCACATTACAGATGTGTACACCCTTACCTTTGCACAAATTTAGTTAAGGGCTCTATTTTCTCATGAAACAAATGTGGTATATGCTAAAAACAAGCTGCAAGATACATCACATACAATGGATGGACACTAGGACACGTAGAACACTTCTCATGACACAGTATTAAAAAAAATCATGTTTTTTCTATTAAAGTATTGTACGCTTCCAAATTTTATTTTGACATTTCACACATATCAGTGTTACTATAATAGTTGAATAGATATAAAGTTATATTTGACACAGTAAACACAAGAATCCATATGAAGTGGTGCTTGAACGTTTGTGAACTTCTTCAGAATTGTCTATATTTATACATAAATTTGACCTAGAACAACATTAGATTTTCACACAAGTCCTAAAAAATAGATAAAGAAAACCAAATGAAACAAATGAGTCAAAAATATAAAAGTTTGTCATTTTAAATTAGTAATAACAATCTTTATTTATATAGCGCCAACATATTCCGCAGCGCATTACAGTTTAACAGTTTAAAACAAAACAGTCATAAGTAACAACGTTAACAATACAATAATTAAAGCAAAATAAGACGACCCTGCTCGTGAGAGCTTACAATCTACAATGAGGTGGGGGAGATACAAAGTACAGGAGCTTATTTACAATGATGTATTTACAATGATGGTCCAGCCATCTTCAGAGGGTGGGGGATAGCTGGAAGTAGTGAATGGGCTACACACACACAGTTAGACATAAAATGACTTTGATTAGGGAACGTGATAGGCCGCTCTGAACAAATGTGTTTTGATTAGTAAATTAATCCAGTATTATATATCATTGAGTAGCAAAAGTATATGAACCTTTGGTTTGACCCCCTTGTGCAGCAACAACTGCATCTACACTTTTCCAGTATTTGTCGATTAGTCCTTTACATCATCTTGGAAGAATTTTAACCCATTCTTCCCTACAAAACAGCTAAAACTCTGTCATGTTGGTGGGTTTTCTTCCTGAAATGCGCACTTCAGATCCTTGCACAACTTTTCTATAAGATTAAGGTCATGATTGTGACTTGGTCATTTCAAAACTTTAACTTTATTCTTCTATAATCATTCTTTTTGTAGAGTGATTTTGGGTTGATGTCAATGTCCTTCTCTTTCAGTTTCAGATTGGACATGGGGCTGCCTCTTTACTTAATAAAAGAGTTGGCAACCCCGGACTGGTGATTTTTCAAAATATGAGTTGTTGACAAAAGTGCACAGAACACGTCATAATGTCATCAAAAGGACCCAACTTTCCAGCAAAATTCTGGCTCGAACTTCCAGTATAATAATAGTAATCTTTATTTTTATATAGCGCTAACATATTCCGCAGCGCTTTACAGTTTGCACACATTATCATCGCTGTCCCCGATGGGGCTCACATTCTAAATTCCCTATCAGTATGTCTTTGGAATGTGGGAGGAAACCGGAGAACCCGGAGGAAACCCACGCAAACACGGGGAGAACATACAAACTCTTGCAGATATTGTCCTGGGTGGGATTTGAACCCAGGACTCTAGAGCTGAAAGGCTGCAGTGCTAACCACTGAGCCACCGTGCTGTCCAACCCGGCATCCCACAACTCTTAAAGACCCTTCTTGTAGTGAAAATGTGAGATCTTGCGTTTTATCCTGAGACCTCACTCTCTGCGCTAACCCAGTACTGCCGCATCATTTTCTAAGTGGTAACATCCATGGAGGGGTTACCCATTAGGGAGTGTCCTGTATACTTTCACCAGTCAGGTACTGCCAACACTTTTATTAAGCAAAAAGGGCAGCCTTAGACTGGTGAAGACTGAAAAATGTCTCTAAAGTGCTGACTTCTAGGTGTCTCCTTTCTGTCCAAATAGTCGTCAACTGCCTGCTGTCATGTGTAATTTATACCAAGCAACTGAACCGGAATAAAGAAAGAAGAGATGGGTCTTTGTTTCCCTGAGACAGGCTTCAAGTTTGTGGCAAGTTAAGCCATTGATCATTTGCATGATGAGGAGTGAGGGAAAGAACGTGCTGGCATCTCCAGTGCTGACGGAAAACTGCCTGTGGAACGCTAAGTAGACAAGATGTACAGTCCAAAGGGACTTCCTTCAAATAGGGGTCACTCCCCTTTGGACTGGGCATCTTGTCCATTTAGCTTTCCATGGGCAGCACACAACACAGTAAGGTCGTGCTGTGTCCCCTCGTCTATTTTGAGCCCCGCTATCATATAGCGAGGTGAGTCACTAGAGATGAGGATCATCTTGATTGGGGCACACCTTGTTGAGGCGGGATGGATTTTATACTTTTTGATAGAAACAGTGTTAACCAAGTACCCTATGTTATTTGCATGTACTATTACTATTTAATCATTTACTTACTATAAGGTATTTGTTCGTTTTCTGCTTTCTTGGATTTTGTTTGTGAAACGGCCACAGTGTGAACATGCTCTTACTCATTGTACATATTCCAACGCTCCGGCTCATTTGTTTGGTTTTGCTATATTAACATACATATATAAACATACAGTTTGGCATAAACATTTTTAGGAAGAAAATAAAAAATGCATATACATCTGTAAATAAAGGGATATGAGGAATTAAAAAAAAGAAGCTAAATGAATGCTCTGTTCAGTCATTTTGGTAACAGGTGGTGAGTTACCTGACTATTTTCGATGATATGTTTAATTAATGAAATGACACATTTTTTGACTGGCACATCTGGCCATATGGCAGGGCTAGACAAATATTTTGATATCCATGACTTTTCTGAAAATCTGTACGGCGATGTGAAACCGATGCATAATAGGAAATTCCTGTTTGATAGTGTAAAGTCCAAGTAACAGCGAATAACATGGAATATTATTACACTTACTACAATAGTAATATCTAAAGGAATGGGCATCATGAACACTGAAAACTAAATATTGTACAGACATAGGGAAATCCACTGTAATTCTGGTAAAGCCGCATGCACTGATTAGATTCAATTCACTTCCTAACCTCCTTCAAGTTATGTAATGCTTCAAATCCAAATGCCCCAAAGGGCTTAAGTTATAAATCAGCCGTGATGTCATACCGCCAAACAGTTGCTAGGGAAACAGTTTCCACTACTGCCATATGTCAATGACACAGAATGTTAGCATCCCATATCATCCCCACAAGGGGACAAACACTCCACCGAGACCATGCAGATGACAATAGCTGCAATTAAACTGGATTGTACTGCATGAATGTAAATGTATTCCCAATTTCTAACGTCTCCTTGGGTTTGAAGATTTATTCCTGGAAGTTTTGCCTGATGGGTAACAGTGGCTGGGCCTGTTTATGTGCAGAGTTACATATACTGGATTGCTTTTGTGATGCCGCGATCACTAATGGGTTGGGGAATGCTCGCTTGGCAACAGGAAAAACGTAGACAGGGATGGGTTTTTCACATAAACAGTCTATTTTGGTTAATTCAAGCATCATATACCGCTGTAGGCCATGTTACCCATCACAGACCTCACACAGACCTTAGCACTTCATGGCATACGGCTTTGAGACGCAGCCACTAAACACGCCAGACCTCTTTGTCCAGTTACTATGGATGACCGCACGCCGAACAGTTCATTAATATCCATGGAACACAACAGGCACCAACACATGACATTAGGTTGCAGTCTCTAAACATGCTGGAACTTACTCTGTCCAGTTACCATGGGTGACCACACAGTTCATTTACTGACCCCCTGTCAGTGCACACAGTTCCCCATACTCTGGGTTACCTTACAGGAGCTCCTGCTCCACACGCTGACTCCTGTCAGTACTCTCTCCCAGGGAAGCTGTCTTACTGGGATCACCGTTCTTGTGACCAGGGCCCTCATGACAGTCCAGACCTGCAGAAGAAATGGTAGCTTCCCCAACGCAGTGCTGTCACAGACACTGCACTTGCGGCCTCTCCATGTTCTATTCAGGAAGTCCTACTCCCAGGATCTTCCAACACAGGATGTGGTTTTCAGGAAGTCCTACTCCCAGGATCTTCCAAAATATAGGCCTCCCGATCCAAGGCCTCATCACGTGCTCTTCAGGAAGTCCGTCCCCACCTGGGACCTTCCAACACATAGACCTTCCAGGACCTTACACACTCTCCCCTATGTGCTTCCCAGGAATCCAGTCCACACACAGGACCTTCCAAGCAGAGAGAGACCATGTGACCACACCATTGTCACATTATATACTTGTAACCACTCCCATAGGTGGGAGGTGTGTGTTTAGTCAGACCAGCACAGCTCTCCGACTAAGACTGTAAGCCTCCCTTTAAAGCAGTGTTCCCCAACTCCAGTCCTCAAGAGCCACCAACAGGTCATGTTTTGAGGATTTCCTTAGTATTGCATAGGTGATTGAATGCTTGCCTGTCCAGGTGATGCAATTATCACCTGTGCAATACTAATGAAATCCTGAATACAAGACCTGTTGGTGGCTCTTGAGGACCGGACTTGGGGAACACTGCTTTAAAGCTACACAAACACAACTCTTATGGAACTACAAGCTCCAGAACAACAATACTGGCTTACAGCGCAGACTCAATCTGCGACACATACCGGCCATTTACAATCATGCCGGACCCTGTTTCACAAACCCAGTTACGCCTCCATGCGTATCGTGAGGAGCCCACTTTGAATGAGTTGCTAATGGCTGCAGGGGCAGACATATCATTTGTGCAATCAGAGCTGCCACATGGGCCAAAGTGGTATCAAGGCCCATTTCCACCTCCAGTGCACATGAAGTTGTGCATTATGATGACCTATTGGACTGCAAAAGACCCATATATTGTGCTTGCACAGAGGCCCTCTTCTGTCTGTATCTGCCAGTGAATGGCTGTATACATATGACAAGGTAACGAATGTAAACTGATGTTTTGGAGACGATCTGAACCAGTTGTACAGCGATCACAGGTTGGTCATTGTCAGATTTTCATTCTATAAGTCCTCACTCAGACTCAGATTTTCACTTACGAGTGCTATCCTTGGTTTTCCTGGATCGCACTTGTAACTGTGATAGTTTACGGGGCCGTTCACATGTCTATGATTTTTCTGCGGAAAATAACAGAGACGTGTCGGATTTTCATCCAAGGGTCAGATCAAAAGCTGCAACACAAGAGTATGGGTCCGTGAGAAAAATCAGACCACACTTGGATGCCATCTGAGTGCAGGCTGATTTTCACGGACTGTCACGTAGGAGAAGGTAGAGAAACTTTTTTTTTCTCCACCTACGAGAATAATAGATGACACTCGGACCACACTTTGGTCAAACTCTGATCAAACCACCTATAATTATCTCCACAAAAAATAATATCAAATGCCTAAAAAGAAGAAATATATAGAAATTAAAAGAAAGGTATAACACAGGGCCCTATGGTGGGGTGCGATGATCCCGGATGTGTGCTATGAACACATCCGGCATCATCGTGTCACAGAAGGGGGCGGAGCTTAGTGCAGAGCGGGTTTGCCGCTCCGACCAAACCGCCGGCCATCCTGAAGGTGGAAACGTACCCTTAAGGTTTTGTGGCAAAACTGCCCAGAAAAAAAGATAAAGAGAATGCAACGTGTGCACATACCCTTAATCCTGCAGGGAAACAGCTTTCACCTGCCTGACCGCTCATAATGGCCACATAGTTATGCAGGTTAAATAGCGGTTTACCTGCAAGATTAAGTGATTGTACAGGGAAACCTAGAAAGACCGACAGTAAGTGGCACAGGGCTGCTGCCAGTAAAAGCAGCAGATTGAACACTGTGTGTGAACACAGCCTAATATATGCCACGCTCCCCAGGTTGCATTATTATAAGATAATACGTTTTATTCACGTGATTTGTTGGGTTTTAATGTTATGGCTGATTGGATCATATATTTATATTGATGGTGCAAGACCATGATGTCGTTGATCCGGACAAGAAATTCAGCACACGTATAGGAAGTGAATTTTATTCTACATTCATACATATACTTTGAGTATGTATTAATGGAGACGCTAATGGCCTGCAGATGCATTATAACAAGCTCATAAGGTAATAAATGAGTCGGTGAAATGACAGGTAGCTAAACAGAGACCTATATACTGGATTCAGGTTATCAGTAATGGCTTTCTATAAATAAAGTCTCCACTGAGACTCCATTCTGGGATTCTACTGCCGAAGGGTAAACATCTCGGATTTCTTGTAATAATTCTAGCAAAGGAATTTAGAATTTACACAAAAGGCAAATCGTGTCTTCTTTAGTCTTTTATAGTATAGCGTTAACCCTGTACTGCACATTTGATAAATATTTTGTCCATTCACATCATTTATCAGTCGTCGTATATTTGGGCCAGCAACCATAACTAGGTGGATACCTGACCAACACCAGCCGTCGGTAAGACACTGGTCAGTAATACAACGGTGGTGTTGATGCATAGCCAAGCAATAC
Organism: Ranitomeya imitator; assembly: GCF_032444005.1. Lineage (NCBI taxonomy): Eukaryota > Metazoa > Chordata > Amphibia > Anura > Dendrobatidae > Ranitomeya > Ranitomeya imitator. The sequence goes on from NC_091286.1 coordinate 96,419,085, forward strand.
ACTGAGGACCTGCGGTAATGCTATCATGGATCCTTTCCATTGTAGGGATTTGGGATGCAGTAACGGTAAGGCCGGCGTCACACTTGCGAGTTTTATGGACGTAAGAGCGCAGAATCTACGTCCGTAAAACTCGCAAAAAATACGGCACAATTATTCTCTATGCCCCTGCTCCTATTTGCCGTATTTTACTGATCAGTATTATACGGCTTTCTACGGCCGTACAAAATCGCAGCATGCTGCGTTTGTCACCGTACTGCGCAAGAAATACGCCAATGAAAGTCTATGGAAGCGTGAAAAATACGGATTACACACGGACAAGCAGTGTGACTTGCGAGAAATACGCAGCGCTGTTAGAGAGAAAAGCCGGCAATTCAGTGCGGTGTACAGTAAAATCACACTGACAGCTTACAGTCCAATAGGTAGAATAAATGTGTACACATAGAATAGGTATATATATATATATATGTCAGTGAGACACATATACAGTGGGGCAAAAAAGTATTTAGTCAGTCAGCAATAGTGCAAGTTCCACCACTTAAAAAGATGAGAGGCGTCTGTAATTTACATCATAGGTAGACCTCAACTATGGGAGACAAACTGAGAAAAAAAAATCCAGAAAATCACATTGTCTGTTTTTTTAACATTTTATTTGCATATTATGGTGGAAAATAAGTATTTGGTCAGAAACAAACAATCAAGATTTCTGGCTCTCACAGACCTGTAACTTCTTCTTTAAGAGTCTCCTCTTTCCTCCACTCATTACCTGTAGTAATGGCACCTGTTTAAACTTGTTATCAGTATAAAAAGACACCTGTGCACACCCTCAAACAGTCTGACTCCAAACTCCACTATGGTGAAGACCAAAGAGCTGTCAAAGGACACCAGAAACAAAATTGTAGCCCTGCACCAGGCTGGGAAGACTGAATCTGCAATAGCCAACCAGCTTGGAGTGAAGAAATCAACAGTGGGAGCAATAATTAGAAAATGGAAGACATACAAGACCACTGATAATCTCCCTCGATCTGGGGCTCCACGCAAAATCCCACCCCGTGGGGTCAGAATGATCACAAGAACGGTGAGCAAAAATCCCAGAACCATGCGGGGGGACCTAGTGAATGAACTGCAGAGAGCTGGGACCAATGTAACAAGGCCTACCATAAGTAACACACTACGCCACCATGGACTCAGATCCTGCAGTGCCAGACGTGTCCCACTGCTTAAGCCAGTACATGTCCGGGCCCGTCTGAAGTTTGCTAGAGAGCATTTGGATGATCCAGAGGAGTTTTGGGAGAATGTCCTATGGTCTGATGAAACCAAACTGGAACTGTTTGGTAGAAACACAACTTGTCGTGTTTGGAGGAAAAAGAATACTGAGTTGCATCCATCAAACACCATACCTACTGTAAAGCATGGTGGTGGAAACATCATGCTTTGGGGCTGTTTCTCTGCAAAGGGGCCAGGACGACTGATCCGGGTACATGAAAGAATGAATGGGGCCATGTATCGTGAGATTTTGAGTGCAAACCTCCTTCCATCAGCAAAGGCATTGAAGATGAAACGTGGCTGGGTCTTTCAACATGACAATGATCCAAAGCACACCGCCAGGGCAACGAAGGAGTGGCTTCGTAAGAAGCATTTCAAGGTCCTGGAGATCTCCAGATCTCAACCCTATAGAAAACCTTTGGAGGGAGTTGAAAGTCCGTGTTGCCAAGCGAAAAGCCAAAAACATCACTGCTCTAGAGGAGATCTGCATGGAGGAATGGGCCAACATACCAACAACAGTGTGTGGCAACCTTGTGAAGACTTACAGAAAACGTTTGACCTCTGTCATTGCCAACAAAGGATATATTACAAAGTACTGAGATGAAATTTTGTTTCTGACCAAATACTTATTTTCCACCATAATATGCAAATAAAATGTTAAAAAAACAGACAATGTGATTTTCTGGATTTTTTTTTCTCAGTTTGTCTCCCATAGTTGAGGTCTACCTATGATGTAAATTACAGACGCCTCTCATCTTTTTGAGTGGTGGAACTTGCACTATTGCTGACTGACTAAATACTTTTTTGCCCCACTGTATGTATATATATTAATATTTATTCCAGCGCTATACAGCTTGAAAGCCGGTAATTCAATTACCGGCTTTTTCTTTCTCCTTCCTAAAACCCGACATGATTTGAGACATGGTTTACATACAGTAAACCATGTCTTCTCTCCATTCTTTTGCAGATTCCACACTAATAATGTCAGTAGTGTGTATCTGCCAAATTTGGCCGTTCTAGCTCTTAAAATAAAGGGTTAAATGGCGGAAAAAATTGGCGTGGGCTCCCGCGCAATTTTCTCCGCCAGAGTAGTAAAGCCAGTGACTGAGGGCAGATATTAATAGCCTGGAGAGGGTCCACGGTTATTGGCCCCCCCCTGGCTAAAAATATCTGCCCCCAGCCACCCCAGAAAAGGCACATCTGGAAGATGCGCCTATTCTGGCACTTGGCCACTCTCTTCCCATTCCCGTGTAGCGGTGGCATATGGGGTAATGAAGGGTTAATGCCACCTTGCTATTGTAAGGTGACATTAAGCCTAATTAATAATGGAGAGGCGTCAATTATGACACCTATCCATTATTAATCCAATTGTAGTGAAGGGTTAAATAAAACACAAACACATTATTTAACATTATTTTAATGAAATAAAAACAATGGTTGTTGCAGTATTTTATTCAACGCCCAATCCAGTCACTGAAGACCCTCGTTCTGTGAGTAAAAAAACATAATAAACCAACAATATACTTACCCTCCGCAGATCTGTAACGTCCAACGATGTAAATCCTTCTGAAGGGGTTAAAACATTTTGCAGCAAGGAGCTGTGCTAATGCAGGCTGCTCCTCGCTGCAAAACCCCAGGGAATGAGGCTAAAAATAGATCAATGATCTATATTTAGCTTCATTTGCGGTGAGGCGCCCTCTGCTGGCTGTTCATAGATCGTGGGAAATTACCTAGAAAGCCAGGGAGCTTTCTAGGTAATTACCTAGAAAGCCAGGGAGCTTTCTAGGTAATTACCTAGAAAGCCAGGGAGCTTTCTAGGTAATTTCCCACGATCTATGAACAGCCAGCAGAGGGCGCCTCACCGCAAATGAAGCTAAATATAGATCATTGATCTATTTTTAGCCTCATTCCCTGGGGTTTTGCAGCGAGGAGCAGCCTGCATTAGCACAGCTCCTTGCTGCAAAATGTTTTAACCCCTTCAGAAGGATTTACATCGTTGGACGTTACAGATCTGCGGAGGGTAAGTATATTGTTGGTTTATTATGTTTTTTTACTCACAGAACGAGGGTCTTCAGTGACTGGATTGGGCGTTGAATAAAATACTGCAACAACCATTGTTTTTATTTCATTAAAATAATGTTAAATAATGTGTTTGTGTTTTATTTAACCCTTCACTACAATTGGATTAATAATGGATAGGTGTCATAATTGACGCCTCTCCATTATTAATTAGGCTTAATGTCACCTTACAATAGCAAGGTGGCATTAACCCTTCATTACCCCATATCCCACCGCTACACGGGAATGGGAAGAGAGTGGCCAAGTGCCAGAATAGGCGCATCTTCCAGATGTGCCTTTTCTGGGGTGGCTGGGGGCAGATATTTTTAGCCAGGGGGGGGGCAATAACCGTGGACCCTCTCCAGGCTATTAATATCTGCCCTCAGTCACTGGCTTTACTACTCTGGCGGAGAAAATTGCGCGGGAGCCCACGCCAATTTTTTCCGCCATTTAACCCTTTATTTTAAGAGCTAGAACGGCCAAATTTGGCAGATACACACTACTGACATTAGTAGTGTGGAATCTGCAAAAAAAATGGAGAGAAGACATGGTTTACTGTATGTAAACCATGTCTCAAATCATGTCGGGTTTTAGGAAGGAGAAAGAAAAAGCCGGTAATTGAATTACCGGCTTTCAAGCTGTATAGCGCTGGAATAAATATTAATATATATACATATATGTGTCTCACTGACATATATATATATATATATATATACCTATTCTATGTGTACACATTTATTCTACCTATTCTACTGTAAGCTGTCAGTGTGATTTTACTGTACACCGCACTGAATTACCGGCTTTTCTCTCTAATATATGTGTCTACTGACATATATATATATATATATATATATATATAGACAGTATATATATATTTTCTTTTCTTTTTGGGACACATGGATCACTTCTATAGCGGTATGTTGGTTTTGCTAGCCTGCGAGAAAACCACGCAGTACGGATGCCATACGGATTACATACGGAGGATGCCATGCGCAAAAAACGCTGACACACCCTGCCTACGGAGGAGCTACGGACCACTATTTTCGGGACATTTCAGCGTATTACGGCCGTAATATACGGACCGTATTTTCATACGCTGAGTGTGAAGCCGGCCTAAGTCATAAGTGGCCATACAAAAAAATATAGAAAATCAAAAAAGTCTCTCCTGACTTTTGGCCTGGCATCCTGGATTATGGAGCTGTAACCTGTTAAAGTAGGAGGCACTATGATCTATAATACATGATTTATATCACAAACTTATACATCTTGGAAAAGCAAAATTATAAATTGCATTACAAAACTGAAAATTCAACCAATGTTTACTATGAACCAAAATTAGTAACCAATGGTTCCACTTTGGTATGCTAAGGGTACATTCACACGCTGAGTATTTGGTCAGTATTTTCCATAAGTATTTGTAAGCCAAAACCAGGAGAGGGTGAAAAATAGCAGAAATGGGGACGTGTTTCTATTATACTTTTCCTCTGTTTCTTCCACTCCTGGTTTTGGCTTATAAATACTGATGTGAAATACTGACCAAATACTGAACATGTGAACTCGGTCTTAGGCCGGTTTCACACGTCAGTGGCTCTGGTACGTGAGGTGACAGTTTCCTCACGTACCGGAGACACTGACTCACGTAGACACTTTAAAATCAATGTGTCTCTGCACATGTCAGCGTGTTTTCACGGACCGTGTGTCCGTTTGGAAATCACGGAGACATGTCAGTGTTTATGGGAACGCACGGATCACACGGACCCATTAAAGTCAATGGGTCCGTGTAAAACATGTACCGCACACGGATGTTGCCCGTGTGCAGTCCGTGTGCCATGCAGGAGACAGCACTACTGGAAGCGCTGTCCCCACAGCTTGTGGTGCTGAAGCCCCATTCATTTCTTCTCTCCAGCAGCGTTCGCTGGAGAGAAGGAATGAAAAATAATTTTTTAAAATTTTTTTTTGTTTTTAAAATAAAAGTTCCCGGTAATCTCCCCCCTCCCACCCCCTGTGCGCCCGCACGCTGGCATTAAAATATTTACCCAGCTCCCTCGGCGCTTCCATCCTCTCAGTGTGGCAGCTCTTCCTGTATGAGCGGTCACGTGGTGCCGCACATTACAGTGATGAATATGCGGCTCCACCCCTATGGGAGGTGGAGCCGCATATTCATCACTGTAATAAGCGGCACCACGTAACCGCTCATACAGGAGAAGCTGCCAGCGCTGAGAGGAGAGAGAAGGAGCTAGGTGAGTATTTCTATGCAAGGGGCCGGGTGGCGCACGGGGGATGGGAGGCGGGAGCTCACCAGCAAACTTTATTTTTAACAAAAAATAACAAAAACTTGATCTTTCATCTCTTCTCTCCTGCGGGGGAGAAGAGATGAATGCCGGCTTCAGCACCACGCAGGGGGGACAGCGCTTAGTGTAGCGCTGTCTCTCCTGCACGGTCCGTGTGGTCCTCAGGCGGCACACGGATGCCGCACGTGTGCCACACTGAGGTGCATGTGAGCACACGGACACGGATAATTCCGGTACCGATTTTTCCGGTACCGGAATTATCTGGACGTGTGGGACAGGCCTTAGGGTAAGTTCATACAGGGCGTTTTTGCTGCGTGTTTTATGCTCATTTTCTGCTGCTTTTTACAGTACCAGCAAAGCTTATGAGATTTCAGAAATCTCATGCACACACATTGTTTTTTTGTGTGATGAGTATTTTGTGCTTTGCTGCGTTTTTTGGACATAGAGCATGTCAGTTCTTTCAGTGTTTTTGCTGCATTTTTTTCATCCATTGACTTGAATGGGTGTTGAAAAAAATGCAGCAAAAAGGCAGGTGTTATTATTTGCTGAGTTTTTGCTGCTGAAAATTCAAGGACATTAGCCTGGACAAAGAGAAAAAAAAGGCACCAAATACGCAACAAAAAGGCACCAAAAACGCACCTAAACCTGCGTTTTTGATGCAGCTTCTTTCCTGCCAAGAAGATCAGGTATTGCTGCAGAAAAAAAAAAATCAGCAAAAACACCCTTATCCTTAAGCTGCCCTATACACCGAAGATAGCAGCGGTCAGCTAAAAACTCATCCAGCTGTTGGCTGGTTCTCCCGAATTCCCTATACACAGGAACAACTGTGCAGCAGAAACGTGTGACGTTCCTTACAATGGGAAGGAGAGGTCAGAGAGATCGGACCTCCATTAATCAAGATATTAGGGATCACTTGATGATGAAATACCTAAGCGAAATATAGACATCATTAAGAGGTTCAGTAAAAGGATTATTTTCTTAAGGTACCGTCACACTAGACGATATCGCTAGCGATCCGTGACGTTGCAGCGTCCTCGCTAGCGATATCGTCCAGTGTGACAGGCAGCAGCGATCAGGCCCCTGCTGTGCTGTCGCTGGTCGGGGAAGAAAGTCCAGAACTTTATTTCGTCGCTGGACTCCCCGCAGACATCGCTGAATCGGTGTGTGTGACACCGATTCAGCGATGTCTTCACTGGTAACCAGGGTAAACATCGGGTAACTAAGCGCAGGGCCGCGCTTAGTAACCCGATGTTTACCCTGGTTACCATCGTAAAAAAACAAACACTACATACTTACATTCAGCTGTCTGTCCCTTGCCGTCTGTTTGCTGCACTGACTGCTGGCCGCAAAGTGAAAGTGAAAGCACAGCACAGCGGTGAGTCACACAGCGGTGACTCACCGCTGTGGCTGTGCTCTGCTTTCACTTTGCGGCCAGCAGTCAGTGCAGCAAACAGACGGCAAGGGACAGACAGCTGAATGTAAGTATGTACTGTTTGTTTTTTTACGATGGTAACCAGGGTAAACATCGGGTTACTAAGCGCGGCCCTGCGCTTAGTTACCCGATGTTTACCCTGGTTACCGGGGACCTCGGGATCGTTGGTCGCTGGAGAGCGGTCTGTGTGACAGCTCTCCAGCGACCACACAGCGACGCTGCAGCGATCCGGATCGTTGTCGGTATCGCTGCAGCGTCGCTAAGTGTGACGGTACCTTTACTATGTCTGCAGTTGTGTTTTAGCAACACTTTGTAAAAAAAATTATATTTTTTTATTTATTATATCTGATCTTTAAAACTTGTGAAGTGTCACTGCTGCGTATTTTCTATGAGATGGGTAGGTATAAAAAAGGCAAATAAGCAATCATGAATTACATTAGTTTCTTAGATACCAAGCAGCGCTCCTACACAGTGAGTTTTAGGACGTCACTGCAGTTTAGTAGCAGGACCACCCAAACATGTAAGTTATTGGGCGGTCTTGACGCTGTTAAATAGTGTGAAAAACAGCTCTGTACCAGAATAAAGAAAACAGCCTCTCTAGCACCACCTCTAGATGTAAGGGTTCGCTCACAAAACGTCGCCTAGCACTTGGACCAGTGTATGTGGCAGATCACATCTGCGAATATTTTCTCATGCCTATTCGGCATGCGAGAACAATTGCAGCATGCTGCGATTTCATCGAGAATCGGATCGCACTCACTCATGCAAGTCTATGGGTGCGTGCAAATCATCAGATGCACTCGGATGTTATCCGAGTGCAGTCTAACTACGGGCAGTCTCACACGTCCAGATATTTCCGGTACCGGAAAAATCGGTACCGGAATTATCCGTGTCCGTGTGCCGGTGCGTTTCTGTGGCACATCAGTGCGGCACACGTGTGCCGCCCGTGTGCCCAGTGGGTACCACACGCACTGTGCCGGAGACAGCGCTTAAAGTTTAGCGCTGTACCCGGCATCGTGCTGAAGCCCCATTCATATCTTCCCTGCAGCAGCGTTTGCTGTATTGAAGATATGAATATTAGTGTGTAAAATCAATATCCTGGTCCCCACCCCCCCCTCCCACTCCCAGTGCGCCCCCACCACTGTGATTAAAATACTCACCTAGCTTCCGGATTCCTCGCAGCGCCCTTTCCTGGCCGCACCTTGTACTGTATGAGCGGTCACGTGGGGCCGCTCATTTACAGTAATGAATATGCGGCTCCACCCCTTTGGGAGGTGGAGCTGCATATTCATGATTGTAATCGGTGGCCCCACGTGACCGCATACAGGAGAAGATGCGGCCAGGAGAGGAAGCAGCGCCGGCGAGGGAGCGAGCCGGGTGAGTATTTTCAGAACAGCGGGGGGGCGGAGAACACCGACACTCACGTACACGGGCTCACGCTCGCAGCAGAGTTTGAGCCGAGTATCATTAGCATATACTCTACACTAGTGTGACTCCAGCCTAAGTCAATGTCTGACCAATTAAAGGATAGGAGAGCTAATTTGCATTCTTTTTCCATGGAAAACTTCCTGTAAAAACTCTTTACAGTACATTAGATACGGTAAAAAAGATATAACAAAGAAGAACTAATAAGGATATGATCCTTCATATTTAAACCATTTAACTAGTAATTTTTTATATATATATTTAACTATCCTAAAGGCTAGGGTTACACAACAGTATTGTCTGTCATCTGAGAAAATTGGTCCAATTATGCTAATCACACTAATAAGAGTCTGATCAGAGTTTAATCAGTATGTGATCATAGCATGATCTGATTTTTCAAATGTGGAGAAGATGGAAAAAAATTTCTCCATCCTCCACCATTTTCATTTTCAGAGCAGCTCTAGGCAGCTGCTTAGAAGAACCGACGGCCTATGTTTTTTGGCACAAGGATAGAGGAGGCTGGGTTTTTATAAAGCTGGGAAGTTTGCATCACCTGACCTTTTCTAATGATGATAGTGAACAAGCTTTAACCCCGACAGTCCAATTAAGGTCCGAAACCTCAGTCAACAGTCAAGGTTATCTGAGCACACAAATCTCCAAGGATGTTCAAACTTTTGCATCGGCCCATTTTAAAAATAAAAAATGACTATATATATATATATATATATATATATATGTATATATATATCTATATACAGTGGGGCAAAAAAGTATTCAGTCAGTCAGCAATAGTGCAAGTTCCACCACTTAAAAAGATGAGAGGCGTCTGTAATTTACATCATAGGTAGACCTCAACTATGGGAGACAAACTGAGAAAAAAAATCCAGAAAATCACATTGTCTGTTTTTTTAACATTTTATTTGCATATTATGGTGGAAAATAAGTATTTGGTCAGAAACAAAATTTCATCTCAATACTTTGTAATATATCCTTTGTTGGCAATGACAGAGGTCAAACGTTTTCTGTAAGTCTTCACAAGGTTGCCACACACTGTTGTTGGTATGTTGGCCCATTCCTTCATGCAGATCTCCTCTAGAGCAGTGATGTTTTTGGCTTTTCGCTTGGCAACACGGACTTTCAACTCCCTCCAAAGGTTTTCTATAGGGTTGAGATCTGGAGACTGGCTAGGCCACTCCAGGACCTTGAAATGCTTCTTACGAAGCCACTCCTTCGTTGCCCTGGCGGTGTGCTTTGGATCATTGTCATGTTGAAAGACCCAGCGACGTTTCATCTTCAATGCCCTTGCTGATGGAAGGAGGTTTGCACTCAAAATCTCACGATACATGGCCCCATTCATTCTTTCATGTACCTGGATCAGTCGTCCTGGCCCCTTTGCAGAGAAACAGCCCCAAAGCATGATGTTTCCACCACCATGCTTTACAGTAGGTATGGTGTTTGATGGATGCAACTCAGTATTCTTTTTCCTCCAAATACGACAAGTTGTGTTTCTACCAAACAGTTCCAGTTTGGTTTCATCAGACCATAGGACATTCTCCCAAAACTCCTCTGGATCATCCAAATGCTCTCTAGCAAACTTCAGACGGGCCCGGACATGTACTGGCTTAAGCAGTGGGACACGTCTGGCACTGCAGGATCTGAGTCCTTGGTGGCGTAGTGTGCTACTTATGGTAAGCCTTGTTACATTGGTCCCAGCTCTCTGCAGTTCATTCACTAGGTCCCCCCGCGTGGTTCTGGGATTTTTGCTCACCATTCTTGTGATCATTCTGACCCCACGGGGTGGGATTTTGCGTGGAGCCCCAGATCGAGGGAGATTATCAGTGGTCTTGTATGTCTTCCATTTTCTAATTATTGCTCCCACTGTTGATTTCTTCACTCCAAGCTGGTTGGCTATTGCAGATTCAGTCTTCCCAGCCTGGTGCAGGGCTACAATTTGGTTTCTGGTGTCCTTTGACAGCTCTTTGGTCTTCACCATAGTGGAGTTTGGAGTCAGACTGTTTGAGGGTGTGCACAGGTGTCTTTTTATACTGATAACAAGTTTAAACAGGTGCCATTACTACAGGTAATGAGTGGAGGAAAGAGGAGACTCTTAACCCCTTTACCCCAAGGGTGGTTTGCACGTCAATGACCAGGCCAATTTTTACAATTCTGACCACTGTCCCTTTATGAGATTATAACTCCGAAACGCTTCAACGGATCCTGGTGATTCTGACATTGTTTTCTCGTGACATATTGTACTTCATGATAGTGGTAAAATTTCTTTGATAGTACCTGCGTTTATTTGTAAAAAAAACGGAAATTTGGCGAAAATTTTGAAAATTTCGCAATTTTCAAACTTTGAATTTTTATGCAATTAAATCACAGAGATATGTCACACAAAATACTTAATAATTAACATTTCCCACATGTCTACTTTACATCAGCATAATTTTGGAACCAATTTTTTTTTTTGTTAGGGAGTTATAAGGGTTAAAAGTTGACCAGCAATTTCTCATTTTTACAACACCATTTTTTTTTAGGGACCACGTCTCATTTGAAGTCATTTTGAGGGGTCTATATGATAGAAAATGCCCAAGTGTGACACCATTCTAAAAACTGCACCCCTCAAGGTGCTCAAAACCACATTCAAGAAGTTTATTAACCCTTCAGGTGTTTAATAGGAATTTTTGGAATGTTTAAATAAAAATGAACATTTAACTTTTTTACACAAAAAATTTACTTCAGCTCCAATTTGTTTTATTTTACCAAGGGTAACAGGAGAAAACGGACCTCAAAAGTTGTTGTCCAATTTGTCCTGAGTACGCTGATACCCCATATGTGGCAGTAAACCACTGTTTGGGCGCATGGGAGAGCTCGGAAGGGAAGGAGCACCGTTTGACTTTTCAATGCAAAATTGACAGGAATTGAGATGGGACGCCATGTTGCGTTTGGAGAGCCACTGATGTGCCTAAACATTGAAACCCCCCACAAGTGACACCATTTTGGAAAGTAGACCCCCTAAGGAACTTATCTGGATGTGTGGTGAGCACTTTGACCCACCAAGTGCTTCACAGAAGTTTATAATGCAGAACCGTAAAAATAAAAAATCATATTTTTTCACAAAAATTATATTTTTGCCCCCAATTTTTTATTTTTCCAAGGGTAAGAGAAGAAATTGGACCTCAAAAGTTGTTGTCCAATTTGTCCTGAGTACGCTGATACCCCATATGTGGCAGTAAACCACTGTTTGGGCGCATGGAAGAGCTCGGAAGGGAAGGAGCGCCGTTTGACTTTTCAATGCAAAATTGACAGAAATTGAGATGGGACGCCATGTTGCGTTTGGAGAGCCACTGATGTGCCTAAACATTGAAACCCCCCACAAGTGACACCATTTTGGAAAGTAGACCCCCTAAGGAACTTATCTGGATGTGTGGTGAGCACTTTGACCCACCAAGGGCTTCACAGAAGTTTATAATGCAGAGCCATAAAAATAAAACAAAATTTTTTTCCCACAAAAATTATATTTTAGCCCCCAGTTTTGTATTTTCCCTAGGGTAACAGGAGAAATTGGACCCCAAAAGTTGTTGTCCAATTTGTCCTGAGTACGCTGATACCCCATATGTGGGGGGGAACCACCGTTTGGGCGCATGGGAGGGCTCGGAAGGGAAGGAGCGCCATTTGGAATGCAGACTTAGATGGAATGGTCTGCAGGCGTCACATTGCGTTTGCAGAGCCCCTAATGTACCTAAACAGTAGAAACCCCCCACAGGTGACACCATTTTGGAAAGTAGACCCCCTAAAGAACTCATCTTGATGTGTTGTGAGAGCTTTGAACCCCCAAGTATTTCACTACAGTTTATAACGCAGAGCCGTGCAAATAAAAAATATTTTTTTTTCCACAAAAATTATATTTTAGCCCCCAGTTTTGTATTTTTACAAGGTTAGCAGGAGAAATTGGACCCTAAATGTTGTTGTCCAATTTGTCCTGAGTACGCTGATACCCGATATGTGGGGGGGAACCACCGTTTGGGCGCAAGGGAGGGCTCGGAAGGGAAGGAGCATCATTTGGAATGCAGACTTAGATGGATTGGTCTGCAGGCGTCACATTGCGTTTGCAGAGCCCCTAATGTACCTAAACATATAGAAACCCCCCACAAGTGACCCCATATTGGAAACTAGACCCCTCAATGAACTTATCTAGATGTGTTGTGAGAACTTTGAACCCCCAAGTGTTTCACTACAGTTTATAACGCAGAGCCGTGAAAATAAAAAATCATTTTGTTTTCCCACAAAAATTATTTTTTAGCCCCCAGTTTTGTATTTTCCCAAGGGTAACAGGAGAAATTGGTCCACAAAAGTTGTTGTCCAATTTGTCCTGAGTACGCTGATACCCTATATGTGAGGGTAAACCCCTGTTTGGGCACACAGGAGAGCTCGGAAGGGAAGGAGCACTGTTTTACTTTTTCAACGCAGAATTGGCTGGAATTGAGATCGGACGCCATGTCGTGTTTGGAGAGCCCCTGATGTGCCGAAACAGTGGAAACCCCCCAATTATAACTGAAACCCTAATCTAAACACACCCCTAACCCTAATTCCAATGGTAACCCTAACCACACCTCTAACCCTGACACACCCCTAACCCTAATCCCAACCCTATTCCCAACTGTAAATGTAATCTAAACCCTAACCCTAACTTTAGCCCCAACCCTAACTGTAGCCCCAACCCTAACCCTAGCCCTAACCCTAACTCTAGCGCTAACCCTAGCCCTAACCCTAGCCCTAACCCTAGCCCTAACCCTAACCCTAGCCCTAACCCTAGCCCTAACCCTAGCCCTAACCCTAACCCTAGCCCTAACCCTAACCCTAGCCCTAACCCTAGCCCTAGCCCTAACCCTAGCCCTAATGGGAAAATGGAAATAAATACATTTTTTTTTATTTTTCCCTAACTAAGGGGGTGATGAAGGGGGGTTTGATTTACTTTTATAGCGAGTTTTTTAGCGGATTTTTATGATTGGCAGCCGTCACACACTGAAAGACCCTTTTTATTGCAAAAAATATTTTTTGCAATACCACATTTTGAGAGCTATAATTTTTCCATATTTTGGTCCACAGAGTCATGTGAGGTCTTGTTTTTTGCGGGACGAGTTGACGTTTTTATTGAAAACATTTTCAGCCACGTGACATTTTTTGATCGCTTTTTATTCCGATTTTTGTGAGGAAGAATGACCAAAAACCAGCTATTCATGAATTTCTATTGGGGGAGGCGTTTATACCGTTCCGCGTTTGGTAAAATTGATAAATCAGTTTTATTCTTCGGGTCAGTACGATTACAGCGACACCTCATTTATATCATTTTTTTATGGTTTGGCGCTTTTATACGATAAAAACTATTTTACAGAAAAAATAATTATTTTTGCATCGCTTTATTCTCAGGACTATAACTTTTTTATTTTTTCACTGATGATGCTGTGTGGTGGCTCGTTTTTTGCGGGACAAGATGACGCTTTCAGCGGTACCATGGTTATTTATATCTGTCCTTTTGATCGCGTGTTATTCCACTTTTTGTTCGGCGGTATGATAATAAAGCGTTGTTTTTTGCCTCGTTTTTTTTTTTTCTTTTCTTACGGTGTTTACTGAAGGGGTTAACTAGTGGGACAGTTTTATAGGTCGGGTCGTTACGGACGCGGCGATACTAAATATGTGTACTTTTATTGGTTTTTTTTTTTTTATTTAGATGAAGAAATGTATTTATGGGAATAATATTTTTTTTTTTATTTCATTATTTTGGAATATTTTTTTTTATTTTTTTTTACACATTTGGAAAATTTTTTTTTTACTTTTTTACTTTGTCCCAGGGGGGGACATCACAGATCAGTGATCTGACAGTTTGCACAGCACTCTGTCAGATCACTGATCTGACATGCAGCGCTGCAGCCTTCACAGTGCCTGCTCTGAGCAGGCTCTGTGAAGCCACCTCCCTCCCTGCAGGACCCGGATCCGCGGCCATCTTGGATCCGGGGCTGGAGGGAGCAGGGAGGGAGGTGAGACCCTCGCAGCAACGCGATCACATCGCGTTGCTCCGGGGGTCTCAGGGAAGCCCGCAGGGAGCCCCCTCCCTGCGCGGTGCTTCCCTGCACCGCCGACACATCGCGATTATCTTTGATCGCGGTGTGCCAGGGGTTAATGTGCCGGGGGCGGTCCGTGACCGCTCCTGGCACATAGTGCCGGATGTCAGCTGCGATAAGCAGCTGACACCCGGCCGCGATCGGCCGCGCTCCCCCCGTGAGCGCGGCCGATCGGCTATGACGTACTATCCCGTCCAGGGTCAGATAAGCCCAGGGCACCTCGACGGGATAGTACGTCTAAGGTCACAGAGGGGTTAAAGAAGAAGTTACAGGTCTGTGAGAGCCAGAAATCTTGATTGTTTGTTTCTGACCAAATACTTATTTTCCACCATAAAATGCCAAAAAAAATGATAAAAAAACAGACAATGTGATTTTCTGGATTTTTTTTCTCAGTTTGTCTCCCATAGTTGAGGTCTACCTATGATGTAAATTACAGACGCCTCTCATCTTTTTAAGTGGTGGAACTTGCACTATTGCTGACTGACTAAATACTTTTTTGCCCCACTGTGTATATATATATATATATATATATATATAGATATATATATATATATCTATATATATATATATATCTATATATATTTATATATATATATATATATATATATATATATATATATATATATATATATGTATATATACAGTATATATATATTTATTTTTTTAAATATTTATTTTAAATAAAAAGGAAATGGGTCACCTTTAATGTTGCCCTTTTAGAGATCATTTCATCTTCAACTTGCATTACTGTTGACAATACCAGTAATTTGGCCAGGGGTGCCCAAACTTTTCCATGCCACTGTATATGTATAATTAAAATCTCTTACAACACATCCTCTGCACTCTTTACATTTACCTGCATCACACAATATATTACGACATGTAAATATAAAACCGGCCATGTGTATTACACTGGGCACTGATACATTTGTACTGCACCACGCTGTATAAACAATGCCCCCTGGCCTACATTATAACACCTTAAATCATTGCAGGTGGTGGAACATTCCATCCGAACGTCCAAATATTTACCTGCCTATATACACTGGTGAAATGTGTGATCTAGGTTGCTACAAACACAGTGTACTTTTTCCAGTAGCTCGCAGGGAACATTGTCTGACAAGGCTCCCGATTAGCGTCAGACCCATAGAGGTATATTTCAGGCCCCTTTCTGTAAATATTTGCTTAAGATATATTAACTTCCCCAATCATTCTATACTTCATTAAAAGCTTAAGAATTTAAGTCCTGGCTGAAAACTGCAGAGTGATTTACGATTTAGCGCTTGAATAATATATAAGAGAAGAGAACAAACTCTTTTCTTCTTTCCATTAAAAGCCCTGTTTCATTTCAAAACACCATCACGGGTTGCCCTGCTTATCTTTCATGTCATCTGCTTTAATGATTAAGCTAGAGACTAGCATTCAAAGCCAGCACTATCAAACCTAATCTTGCAGCGTATATCATTTTCCTACATCCCATCCAGGGCCAGAAAAAGCAGCCAAATATTAAAAAAATGAAAATACAACCTCACAATGCGTTTATATGCCGATCTCACTAGGGCGGATTGGTCTCTTGACAGGAGGGTTAGGGCTAATTGGAGGATAAGCCATGGAGGACATATCTGATCCAATTATATCCTTATTTCAGCTGTATATACTTGGACAGAAGTTTTTTTGGGGGTGGAGAATGTACCAGACACAGATTCAACCAATTGTTAAAAGGGTTGTGTATTTTAGAAAAAACATAGAAACAAAACATTTTCATAACCTAATTAGAGAATTTGGAGTTAATAAAGAAGGCACCAGTTTAGAGCCCTTATTTTTTGGACATAATAGAAAATAATTACAAGTAGTGCTTTTTTTTTATTGAGGACCTTTCCCATTTACAGATGACACGTTAATTTTAATAGCTACTATGTATGCTGAATTTGTAGTGCTACGGGGAAATTTAACATATAATGGAAGGCTATTTTACAGATTGCAACAGATAGACACTTTTAACTGTCTATTCGCATGGGGCTTGCAGTGTACAATTCATGGTACTAATAGGGTTTGTCCTGGATTTGATTTTTTTTCCAAAACACCAGTTCCTGCTATAAAATAATAATAATAGTAATAATAACAAATCCAATAAAATAGTACTGACCTATTTGTCCTTGATGGTCTCTACTTGCTTTGCTGTATGTTACGTATGTGGTTGTGGACCCATTGTGTTGCGATCTGGGGAGTGCCTGTCACGGTGTAACTAAGCAAACACCTGGTTATTCACTAGAGCCCCTGATCATGTGGTTAGACTTGAACCCAGGTGGACACCAGATGCTACTCTAGGACAGACCCCGTAGCCATGGCAGATGACCCCCAATAGGACGAGGACACATGACCGGCCAAGAACTGGTAAGCTGGATGTATGTGGCTGGTAGACAGATGTGGGATCAGGCACAAGCAGGACTGCTACAGGAACATGGGACGGCCACAGGTACGGGATCACTGGTACAGGTACACAGCAGTTGGTACGGACAGATCAGGAACAAGACTAAGCACAGGTAGGACAGGTTTGGGTATAGTTACAGCAGGTTGGGCAGGATCAGGTGAAGGCACGACAGACAGAATCAGGTGAGTGAGGTGGCTAGGATCAGATAGAGAGTACATGTACGGGCAACTAGGTAGCAGGATATAAACTGAGTAGTGAAGTTGCTAAGGCACCTACCAATAGGGGAAGGTGCCTTAAACACCAGATGTCTCCCAGCTATCAGAAGCCAGCAGAACGTGCCCTAAGCACACTCCCAGGAGATCTGTGTACTGTGCACAGGACCTGGGAGGCAGCAGGTGCTGATGTAGCAAGGATGGGTAAGTGAACAGGCCATTGTTCCTGCAGGGAGGAGGAAGGGGACACATGCACGGGCTGCTGTGCTAACACTGTAGTCATGCTAAACAAGGTTTGATTGATCGGTTGACTACTGTACAATGTCACTCAGCTCTGATCTGAATATTCTCATCAATTAATGACAGGTTACTGCTGATATTTTATACAGAAGAGGAAGGTCATTCACAGACCGGAGGCAGGTGGAGGGGCTTGGAAATCACAGACAAGGAGGGGAAAACCCAGTGCACAGTCCGGCCCCCGTGCACTGAAATCTAATTAACAGAAAACTTCAAATGGGGCTAAAAGAAGAACCACAAAGCGGATTTCTTCACTAATGGTATCAATCTAATCTGTGTTACAGTACCATTACAGCCATACCTTTACTTTACAAAATTGCACTGACAAGTTCTCTTTTTGAGAGATGCAGTGACATAGAGGAGGAACTGGTTATCAATTCTGCTATGGATTCTGTCATATTTTAGAGCACTAAAGACATGTTGGGCCTGTTAGTGGTTTCTTTGCTAATCGTATAATACATAGAATAAAATAGGTCCACAATACAGTACGTATGTAAGAAATGGACATGATGCAGAAAACCAATCAGACAATTAATGAGTTGTGCAGTCTAAAACAACATGTAAAATGGAATCCACGACATGGTCACTGTGGTCCAGATTTTTATTAATCCATCAGACCAAGACAAGCTACAAATGGGCTAGAGATATGTTGAAAAAGCTTCATCCTGTTTTACATTGTAATTTATAACAGATGACTTGCTGTAACATTCAGTCAGGGGGTCGGAATGGGGGTGGTAGTGGGACTCATTAAACTTGTGACCCCCGTCACTTTTATTGCAGAGAAAAAGACAGTTACCTAAATAAAATTCTAAATAAGGCAAGCATTGAGGATTTAGCACAATGTCTGTCTTTTCCTGTGAATAGGAGAGAAAGGTCTCTTCTCTCTGATTTTCATCAGCTCATCTCTCCCACAAACCTGATAGTGCTACAGGAACAATAGGAGATAATCCTCATTTTCCAATGTTACAAAGGCTTTTACTTATTGAGGGCTCACGAAACTCTAGAACCATCATCTATAGTTGTATAGTCCTCAGTAGAAATGCCAAATCAGACAAAACTCTTTAAAGGGCTATTCCAATATCACAAAGTGATGTTATACCGCTAGGAAATGTCATCATTTTATGATTGGTTCAGATCCTAACATAAAACATAAAATGATGGCCTATCTTAGTAATATGCTATGACTTTCTATTAATTCTCTCTTATTTTAGGGCACTTAAAGGGGTTATCCAGAGTTTTTGGTTATGGGGCTAAGAACCTACGAGCAGGCAGTTCTGCCCTGCGACAATCTCTTCTCGCTCAGGCTCCCAGTTTATTTGACCTCATGTTAACAGTGCAGCTCTTTCTCTTCTGGTCTGCTTTTGCAGACGGGTCATCACTGAAAATGTCATGCTCATTGACCCTGGGATCCCTGCAGTTAGGTAGCGGGGAGCCGGCTGTCAATCAGTATGACATCGAATGTGACGTCCTGTCTACAGAGCAGACCAAAAACGAAGCTGCTCTGTCAAGGAGAATACACCAGAAGCAGAAGAATCTCTGGTAGGAGTGGTCCGTGAATGCTCTGAGCCGGAACAGATCGTCACAGGGCAGAACAAGCAGGCAGTTGGCAACTACTTGTTAGTAAATTCTAATCCCCATAGACCAAAAAAACACAAGGTCCCAAAGAACGCCTTTAAATAATGACCCAATAATGCTAATCTAAAGGATACAGCAGCACCTATGAAATAGCTCCTTGAAGTCTCAATTAGCTTGTTTAATGGCCAGTCAGGTGATCAAAGCCATTTCAAACCTGGGATTACGGAAACTAATCTGCATTTAACCTGTGTATTTCTCAATCCTCTCAAATTTAAAGAAGCATCAAAATTTTTATAATTTTAATATATTGCAATTATAATATTATATAGCACTGTGTACTTACAATTGCTCATTTTGCCTTTCTACCCAGCTAATTCTTCTCTTTTCTCTCCTCTATGTAGAAACAGTAAGTGTCTTGTCCCTCTCTTCAACTCCTGACCCAGCTGCTCTGCCTCTGCCCGTCTCCCGTCACTGACTTATGCTTTGATTTATGAGTCATGCAGGGAAAATTAACCTCCTGTTTCTACATAGAGCTTAGAAGGATTCAATTTTTAATCACATGATGTCATAGACCTAATGGAAAAAAAAAGAATTATCTGGGTAGAAGGGCAAAATGAGCAATTGTAAGTACACAGTGCTGTATAATATGATGAATGCAATATAATAAGAGGATACAAATTTTGATGGGAAGAAGAGTGCTTCTTTAATTGCATAACATTTGTAGCAGATTTTTGTTTTACCTACATATGACCTCGGTGCACTTTTCTAAGTGGTTATTCAAAATAGTTCCTGCAAGTGGACTCTTGAATTCAGAGGACTATTATCATCCTATGATGCACATGATACCATGTGATGATTATGAATCCATAGGAATCACAAACCTAAAGCTGTCACTCTCTTTAGAATAATCTAGCAAAAAAATCTTACTTTTAGGAACATACAACAAATTAGTCCAAATTTATATTTTAAGCAAGAATTGAAAATCAAGACCACATAGGCGCATCTATAAGGAGCTCGGGCAAATTTTCTATTGCTTTATGCTTGATAGCAGTAGTATAGACAATCTCCATCCACCATTTTCATGCAGAGAAGAAGTGAAAAAGAAATGACATTGTAATGATATGTAAACTCGACTGCGTGAGATGCTCACCAGTCACCACATAGATCACAGTACATGAACCAAAACCGAATTTCAAAAATCTCATTGCAGTTCCTCACAGGACTTAATTGTGAAAGTTCAGGCATCTATAATTTGGAAAGTACAAAATAATTAAACCCTCCCACAAGGCCTACCCAAATCAGTCCCTATGAACTTTAATTGAGCAAAGTTATGCAGTTTTTAATAACCGTTTTTGGAATTACAGAGCATTTCTTTGAAACTATTGTAAAGGGACCTTGAGACATTTCTCAGCAATTCTTTAATTATGTCTTTCTCCAAAGTACTCGCAATCATTTGTAATTGCTACACAGGAACCATCATTAATTCTTATTATATGTTAAATTCGTTGGCTCTTGTTAATTGCTACAAGCCCAAGTTGTCATAATAGGAATTGAACATGGCCATAATTAGCTTCTTAGAGCACATACTTACAAAGGAAGATAATAACAAATAGATTGGAGACTTATAACATGGACTAAAACATGTAGCATAATATCACTGACATCATTGGGTAAACTAGGGAATAAGGGAATCTGTCACCCCATTATAGGCCTATAAGCTAAGGCCACCGCCATCAGGGGCTTATCTACTGCATTCTATAATGCTGTAGGTAAGCCCCCGATGTAACCTGAAAGATAAGTAAACAATAACTATATCGGCCACCAAAATTCAACATTTAAACATTTACTTTAAAAGGGTTGGCCAGGACAACAATTTTTGTGACCTTAGACTTGATTATCGCTGTCAGTTCAATTAGACTCCAACAACCATGACCCTCAACGAATTACTGTTAGAAGGCCCCATGGCCACCAAAAGTACAATCTTGCCTTGCGCAGGCGTGTACAACGGAGGACAGAGAATGAACTTCAATCCAATATTTCGGCCAGCATGCAGCCAGCGGGTAAGGAAAGGGTGAATCAAACACCTGAAAACTCTGCCCAAATGACCGAAAACCGGTCCCGCCAAATTCAGGTGACAGGTTCCCTTTAAAGACAACCTGACAGCTGTTACATGCTGCCTGATCTACGGGCAGAACGTATCAGACACTGACTGTATGATCTCAGCTAGGAATACTTTTCCGACACAGGTCAGCTGATTTGAACAGCTGACATGTGCCCCTATCAGCCGCTGGTGGAATCACGATCCACCCGCAGCTATTAACATGTTAAGTGCCACTGTCAATCTCTGTAGTATTGAAGTATGCCACTAATCCCACCCACTGGCACCCGTGTCACATGAGCACGGGTCGCCGATGGGTTGGCATGACAACCAGGGGTCTGCAGCAGACCCCTGTGGTTGTCACTGCCAGATAGCTATGAGCGCTGACCAGCAAGTGAGCATCTCAGCTACATAGAGCAGGGCTGAAGCGATCGCAGCTTCTAGTCTCCCACGGAGATATTTCAGCAAGTAAAAAAATAAAAAAAATGTTTTTAAAAATATTTAAAAAATAAAACATATATAAAAGTTCAAATCACCCCCTTTCGCCCCATTCAAAATAAAACAATAAAGAAAAAAATACACATATTTGGTATCGCCGCATTCAGAATCGCTCCATATATCAATATATAAAGAATTAATCCGATTGGTAAATAGTGTAACGAGAAAGTTTTTTTGGTCACCACAACATTGCATTAAAATGCAATAACAGCAGATCAAAAGATCGTATCTACACCAACATGGTATGAATAAAAATGTCAGCGCAGCACGCAAAAAATAAGCCCTTGCCCAGCCCTAGATCACGAAAAATGGAGATGCTATGGGTCTCGAAACTTTGGATTTAAATAAAAAATAACCTATACATGTTTGGTATCTACAAACTCATAATGACCTGAAGAATCATAATGGCAGGCCAGTTTTAGCATTTAGTGAACATGGTAAAAATAAAATATATATATATATATATATACATAACTGTGAAATTGCGCTTTTTTAATTCTAGCATTTAGTGAACATGGTAAAATAATAAAGCAAAAAACAATTGTGGAATTACACTTTTTTTGTAATTTCACCGCACTCTTCATTTTTGTTCCATTTTGCAGTACACTATGGCAAAACCAATGGTGTCGTTCAAAAGTACAACTCATCCCATGTAAAACAAGCCCACACATGGCGATAATGATGGAAAAATAAAAAAAGTTATGGCTCTGGGAAGAAGGGGAGCAAAAAACAAACTCAAAAATGGAAAATCCCAAGGTGGTGAATGGGTTACAGTATGTTTTTTTTTTTTTTTTTAAACACCTCAAAATTTCAGAGTCAAACTTACATGGTAGAAATGATGACGCCAGTGCTTGATACATGTATCATGCAGCATGTATCATCGTCAGGTTAACTTTAAGTGTGGAATACCCATATCAAATTCATGATTGCTCCAAAACTAATATTCCTCCAGCACATACATTTACAACAATAATGGGATAAAAGATCAACTTCTGTTTTTTAGTAAATTGTTAAAATCTAATATATTGTGTTCAAAGTATAATAATAAATCTTACATATTAATATACTGATTCACAGTATGTCGCAATAATAAACCTTTCATAGTAATGTAATATTGCACAATGTAATAACCTTTTGTAAAATGCACACTTATAATTGCCAATTGTCAGAATTGGTTGTAAAATCAAAGTATTACAAAAGTCTACTTTGACAGAATACCCACATAATTACATTGTAGAGTTTTATGTTGCTAGAGTGATTGAGCGCTTACCTTAATCCATTTGTCTTGTATTTGCTGAGGAAATCTGATTTATTACACAATGTATGGAATTAGGTTTTTATTAAACTGATCCTCTTGGGAACTATGTGTGGGTTGAGAGATAGACTATCAAAAGGAACAACTAAGCAAGCTTCTGAGCATGATGGAATAGTGGGGACACCTGATTGTACATTGCAGAAGGTACTTTATATAACACCGTAATCGCAGGGGCACAAAAAGCCATTAAATTCTTTTTTCAGTATATTATTTTAAGAATGGAAGACTCAAATGCCTCTGACTGGGATTGCACTCATGAATTTTCATAAAGAACTTGTTAAAGAAAAGTTAACTATATTAAAGTATTCAACTACATCGGTAATTTTATTTTATTTTGTGCACCACAGTAAGTATTGGGGAATAGCTCGGATACGCCATATCTTTGCTGAACATTGACTATTGGGACCAGATGGTCCATAATAAAGAAAATTAGCCCCTTTATTGGATATTCTACACAGGCAGCATAAAAAAATGCCCAAAAGTCAAACAAACTACAGTAATAACAAGATCCAATCACTAATAACATGCGTTCACATTCCATGTGTTAAAGGGAACCTGTCACCGAGTTTGGCCGATACGAATTAAGGCCACCGCCTTTCACGGCTTATCTACAGCATTTTATAATGCTGTATATAAGCCCCCGATCCGACCTGCAAGAGAAGAAAAATAAGTTTTATTATACTCACCCGGGGGTTGGTCCGTTCCGATGGGTGTTGCAGGTCCTGGTCCGGCGCCTCCCATCTTCTTGCGATGCCGCCCTCTTGCTTGCTTCATGGCTCCCCGGCATCGTGCTCCTGCGCAGGTGTACTTATCTGCACTGTTGAGGGCAGAGCAAAGTGCTGCAGTGCGCAGGCGCCAGGAAAGGTCAGAGGGGCCAAGCGCCTGCGCACTGCAGTACTTTGCTCTGCTCTCAATTAAGATTTAGTTTTACATTTGACATAGTAGAAAGATTCACGTTAATTGAAAACAGAAATCCCTTCACTGCAAGGAAGTTTATATCTCATCGTTATTATTAATATGTTAATATGTACTTATCTACAGCATAGCGTGTGCAGAATTGAATGGGTTATACGGGACAGTTGGAGCGCCCCCAGACACAGGGCCACAGGTTACTCAGTACCGGTCCTTTCTGTCTCAGTTCTGGGGTTGTCACGGTGGCTGGACCCGGTTCGTGACCCGGCTAAGGGGCGTCCAATGAAAGGTGATGCGAGTCTGTCAAGGTTTCGTGACGCCACCTGTGGTGTTCGGTTAGGGTGACTGATGCTGCTTGGGGTCCGCTGGGGTGATGGAATGGCAGCTAGATGGCGAACCTTCCCACAGGTGAAGTGTGTCCCCAGGGCTTCCCAGTAATGTAGATGGCGATGGTGTGAGGTGCAGACAATAACGAGGACACAAGGTTGCAGTCTCTTTACCTCTTTACTGAAGACTTCAGGATCCGCAATCCAGAGCACAGTTAACAGGGCTGTCTGAGACTGGCCGGTCCGATGTCACATCCAGAGTTCCCTTTGCAGGTGGAAATCGTTGTCTACCACTAGCGCCTGTGTGTTGTAGTGCTACCCTGCTGAGCATTCGGAATAGTCCTCACAACTTTTGTTCTCGTTCGTTCGTTCTTTCTAGTTCTTTCTAATTCTTTCTCTTTCGTTCCAGATGTTTCTAGTTTCTTGTCCCTCAGGTATGTTATGGCTAGGACGCACCCGTATGACGGGAAGGCTCGGAGCTCTTCCGGGACCCTAGAGATGCCCCTCTCCATGCGTTGCCCCCTATGTCTGCGTAGGAAATTTAAGGTAGACAGCCAACCTATAATTAACTGTCCTGTGGAGTTTGAAGTAAGGCATAGAGTCAGTTACTTCCTCTGTGTTCCGGCCACCGGCTACGCGCCTCAGTAGGATGTTGCCGTTCTCGGGGCACGACTCCTACTGGCTCTCCTTTGTGCTTGATCTCGTTTCTCACTGTTCCACAATATCCTTCGCTTCGTGTCTCTTTCTTAGGATACCGCTGCAAGGTAGTGGTTCTGTAACATTCTGTTCTGTTCGCTAGGTACCTGCCAGGTTCCCACGCCTGACAGGCACCCCCCTGAATCTTCTCCTTGCAACACCCCCTGCCACGGGATGTTGCCTGAATCCAACCCAGTCAGCTTCTGACTAACTTCCCATCCAACCCCTAGTTTTACCAGTGTGAGGAGTGGCCCTATAAATAAAGTCTTTTTCTCCCCCTAGTGGCCGAGCATCATACTGCTACGACCAGGTCTCTGGGGGGCTGCACATTTATTATTTTTGCGTATGGGGCTAAGAACGAACATGCATGTAGTTGTTAAAGTGAAACAGTCATCAGGATTTTGCTAAGTAAACTACAGACACTGTCGGGTTGACGTTGTTACACTGATTAACATGATACCTGGGTTAAAGAAATGCGTCTTGTGTTTGTTGCTTAATCTTCTCCTAAGAAAATACCCGCCCACAGGCCGCCACGAAGCACGAGCATATCATTAATTGAAAGCAAAGATTAAACAACAATTGCAATATGGATTTCTTCAACCCAGGTATCATTTTAGCCAGTGTGACAGCTTCAACCTGACACTGTCTGTAGTTTACTTAGCAAAATCCTGCTGGCAGGTTTACTTTAAGTACCTGGATACTCTGTCTAATGCAATGTCTGCTGGGTTAGAGCCGTCATAGACTACTACTGTCGTTGACTCTGCGGCTTCCGGCGATGTCTCATTGTTGGAGCAGGGCAGCTTCTTCTCTTCCACTCTGCTCTGTGGATGAGTGTTATGACCTGGTGGTTAGGAGCACCCGGAACGACCTGATGGTTAAACTCACACAGGACAAGCTCTGAGAAGTGGGAGCTCTGCTGACCGCAACCCCTAATCCTATCACACAACTAGAAATAGCCGTGGAGCGTACCTAACACGACCTAGACGCCTCTTCACAGCCTAAGAGCTAACTAGCCCTAAAGATAGAAAATAAAGCCTACCTTGCCTCAGAGAAATTCCCCAAAGGAAAAGGCAGACCCCCACATATATTGACTGTGAGTTAAGATGAAAGTCACAAACACAGAAATGAAACAGGTTTTAGCAAAGGGAGGCCAGACTTACTAAACAGACTGAGGATAGGAAAGGTATCTTTGCGGTCAGCACAAAACCCTACAAAAAGACCACGCAGAGTGTGCAAAAAAGACCTCCGCACCGACTCACGGTGCGAAGGTGCCACTCTGCATCTCAGAGCTTCCAACTAGCAAGGCAAAATCATGATAGCCAGCTGGACAAGGAAACAATGAACAAATAATTAACTTAGCAGGGACTTAGCTTCTGCTGGAGTAGACAGGTCAACAGAAAGATCCAAGAGTGAACTGAACCAGTACAAGAACATTGACAGCTGGCATGGAGTAACGATCAGAGTGGAGTTAAATAGAGCAGCCAGCCAAAGAATAACCTACGTCACCTGTGGAAGGAACCTCAGAAGCAGCAGCTCCACTCACAGCCACCAGAGGGAGTCCATGGACAGAACTCGCCGAAGTACCATTCATGACCACAGGAGGGAGCTCGATAACAGAATTCACAACAGATGGGGTATCTCTGCCGATATCATTGCTAATTGACAGTCAGCTCCCAGCTACCTAACTGTGGTGATATGGTGGCAACTAGCATTATATCTGCAGAGAAGGTGCTGCTCTGTTGACAACAGATGAACTGAAACGATTTGATGACTGATCCCGCAGAAATCATTTCCCTGAAGAAGAGGCAGGTAGGTAGCAATTGACTGCCTGTCAGTTCTTAGCCCCATATACAAAAACAATGAAAGTCCTGGATAACCCCATTTAACTGTTCTTCCTGTCTACCTGCCTATTGGTGGCCAAACAACAGATAAATGTCGGCCAAATGGTTATTTGGCTGAGAACTATCTCTCCTGACCCCTCACACACAGTCATTCTCAGCTTGGCAGGTAGAGGGGCAGCAGTGGCCTGTCTACCCTGGAAACTAAAGGGCACTGAAGTTCAATAGTCTAATTCTTGTTTTCTCTGACTGAATCTGTCAGGGGAGGCGGGTCACCCATTTCCATTAGATGAATGGCTGGTCGTCTAAAAATAGTAGGTAAGGCTGACATAAATCTACCATGCATGGCCTGATGATATACACTCTTACAGGAAAAGTTTCAGTAATACTTATAATTTATTCATTAAATTCCCTGGTGTTTGCAGATTGGGAAGTCCTATTCAGTGATTGACAGCCTACCCATGTGCATGCAGAGAGCTGTCATTCACTGAGTAGGACCGCCCACTGGACTCATGTGCTACCAAACACCAGGGATTTCAATGAATAAAATACAAATTATACTGAATCTTGTGCAACAAATCAATAAAGTGTGTCCGTAAAGTCATGGTGCACTTTTATGGTTTACATTTTGGTTCCCTTTCTCTGGCCCAATCATATCAGACCTATTCATGAGGAGATATAACAAGAATCAATCAAACACCCCAGTCAGATTAAGCCCTGATAAACTGAACTCTGATTAATACACTGCCAGGTCTGTGACATCATGCAGCCACAAGCTTATGCTATCGTTTGGATGTGTGTAGGGCAACAAATGGAGGCCACATCGAACTGCACTGAATAGGTATGAAACTGGGAGAGTTTTTCTTTTATTTGGAGCAGATTTCACATTTCTATCGTTTTTTGTTGCTTTCCAGTGACTGGTTAAAAGTGCACCATGACTTTACAGACACACTGTATATAATTCTGCTCAGTTTCCCCTTCTCTATACCATGCTCTCTATAGATCGGATGACATGTACAACGTGACAGGATCCCTTAAAATGTAATTTTTTCTTTAAAAGGGTTGTATCAATGCTTTTTTTTCAAGAACAGCTTTACTCTTATTCATGCAATTCTACACAAAACTTATGGCGAAGAGTAGAGCTGTTAGAGAAAAAAAGGGGCATGTGCATGAACCCTAAACTTGCCAATACTCAAGGGATAGTGGCAGCTTTCTCTCCTTGCTTCTCCATATATATGAACATTTGTCTTGGGGTGAAAGACGCTCCCGGAGACCACTGATGATGGTTAGTCTTCTCTGTGAACAAAAGAACTTGGGGTAGGCCAATACTTCTCACCACTGAAATAATCAGTCTCCCAAGTCAACATTAGAAGGATGGCCAGTCCTGTCAAAATCAGCAGGTTCAGACCATTTTAAGGTGTGTGAGGGTCAAAAGACTTTGGAAAAATATTCCTTTATTTTGCCTTTCCCATGCCATCTTATGCTGTAACCATATATTATTCTCAGCAAATAGCGAAATGTGCTTAAATGTAAAGCGCTAATTATTCAAATGTTAATGTGGGAATGACTAATGAATATTATGTGCCTGCTAAAAGCCATTAGTGTGATGTCTACAGGCCTCCAGATTTGCAGCAGATTTTAAATACACATTCAGTGATGAGCAGCTCATCCCATCATTACCTCCAATTGCTGGAAGGGTCTTGTTAAAGCAATTATTTGTCCTGTAATGGTTGTGCATCCACGTGGCTTTATGGGAACTTGTACAGAAAATAACCATGAAATTGTATATAAAAATATATATTTGCAAGCATCTGGAATCCTTAAAAATACAAATAAAGAAATATTAAAAATTCTATTTTTTATTATTGTGATCTGTAATATTTCATTCACACCAGTTTAAATTTAATAAAAAAATTAAATTAAAATACATACTTTTATGCTAAAAAGTTTTAAAAACCTTTTAAAGATCATTTGTGTTTTAACTTCTTACCTTTTTTTAAGATATTAGCTTGCTGTTAGTAATTGGAAACATTAATTATATTTTTTACTCTCGTCTGGGACAAAATGTGAATACCGTAACCAATTAGTGGCCACTGATTGGCTGCAATGCTCACATGACACCACTGCGGATGTTGACTCTAGAAGACAGACGGGGAACACTGTACTGAGTGCAGAGGAGCGGCACTGGTCCAAGAGGGAGGTAATTTATTATTTTTCTCACCTCTCTAGGCCCATTAATTAAAGGTTCACCTATGGTGGACAACCCCTTTAACACAAAAAATACCTGCTGAAACGTTGCTTTACTTTCTTACAATAGCACAACTAAGCTTTTTTTTTTTTTTACAATAAACTGGAAACTGCTTTAAAGTAAAATTCTACCTCCTCCTCCCCCTCATTCCATCTTATCCTAAAGAAGTTGTCCACTACTTTAACATTGGTGCCCTATTCTTAGAATTGGGCAGCAATGTCTGATCGGTCGGGGTCCGGAGCTGTTGTAGGTGCTGGCGGCAGCTAGCACCGGACAGAAGTACCTGCTTGCGAAGCTTGGCCGTCTACTTGTAGCGGTTGGGACTGGTTACTGCATATCTGCTTCCTATTGAATTGAACAGGAGGCAGATGTGTGTTACCCCACGGCGGCCACTACAAGTAGACGGCGAAGCTCCGCAAGTAAGGACTTCCGGCTGGACCCTGGCCGATCAGGCATTGATGCCCTATCCCGAGGATAGGGCATCATTGTAAAAGTAGTGGACAACCTCTTTTTCTAGATTATTGAAGATGAAAGTTTTAAAAACTATTAGAACTTGATACAGAAAGTATATTGGAAATATGTTAATTTTCATTTTATAAGTAATCTTTATTTGCAGAAACTGGAAAACCTCTTTAAAAAAAGTAATAATTAAATGCCATAAAAATGCTGGAAAACAATGTGGAGGAATAAAATACTAAATGATGAGAATAAAACACACACACATATACATACACGCAAGGACACACATACATACACGCACAGCACGGGCACAATACAGACACATACAAACACACACACGCATGCTTGGACACACACGTACATATACAGACACATGCACAGACACACAGAAATACATGCAAACACAAACACATGACACGGACATACACACCCATATAGAGACACACACGAACAAATATACAAACACATGAAACACACATACGGATACATACACGGACGACACACAAACACACACGCAATAGACCCACATAAACACACATATACAGACACACAAACGGACGACATGCAAACACATACAAATACAGACACATACAAACACACCTATACAGACATATGACTATGGACACTAAATACATTGCTGTGTAAATTAAATTTGCTCTAAATGAGATCTAAATGTCAACCTTGCATTCATTATAGGTAAAGCATTTGCTCTCAGCTTATAAATGCTGAATAGCACATTGCTCAGCATGAAATACTATGAAGTGGCAAGAAAGAAACTGTTTAAAGTGCTGAAATGAAATTGTTAATTTCAATCTCGGAAACTTTGAATGATGTGTGTAGGTGGTAAAAAGACTTTAAATTCAGCTTTTATGCTCCCAGATGTCAAGTTCCAGATCGGTATTTAATGACAAAGACGTTATTTTATTGCCTGATGATAAATTTGAGCGATTATACTGTCAAAAGAAGGTATTAAAGTCACAAATGCTGCAGATTTCATCCGGTCTTCCTGCACTGTACAAAATCATACAGCGCCTAACAGCTTTCTAATTATTTTGGTGACCCAGTTGTATGTTGACATGAACATTGTCAAATTCATCAGATGGGCTTCTATTAAACCTGTTAACACCACATTTGTCAGGAAACCAAGCATTTCCGAAACGCGTAGGAATTAGTCCCTATCATGCCTCTTTCTCCAATGAGTCACGAGACCACTTACGTCACGCAGGTCCTGTTGGCTCTGAAGCCGCCGCTGACTCCATTGTGGGTTACAGATGCCCGCGCACTGCAGAAGAATAGGCTGGAGTACCACATGTCACCGGCCGGAACAGTGCTCCGGAAGGTACTCTATACAGCTGCCGCAAACCTCTACCTCATGGGCTACACCTACCAATGACCCTCCATATTCTTTAATCCGAAATGGAACGGCACCCATAGTCGATAAGAGAAAGGTAAAATTCTGTTACTGAAAATAATCAGGATGTCTATGAGCCTATATTGACTATTCGCTTTTATTATTGACTAATTTGAACCGTACTCTCAATACAATTTTAATGCCAAGTGACCGTCATTGGAACTATATGTCGTTTTATTGTTGTACTGTTTTAGATTTTTGGGATATATCTGCCTGATTATCCCATCTCACTTCATATATTAAATCACCAGTCACTCCACCTTACAAGGAAGGTATACATTATATATTGTGGGTAAACTACAAGAAGGAAAAGTCTTTGAATTATTAAATTATGGAAATCACAAAATCAAGAAACATGGTAATGATAAGCAAATTCAGAAAAAATGGAAACAAAATATTCAAAACATCTGTATTTATTTAGTATCAAGAATGAGCGCCACGTGCAGAAATCCCCGCACTTATACACCTTGGCTGCTATCAATGAAACTATTAACCCCTTTCCGACATCGGGCGTAATAGTATACCGATGTTTGACTCCCCCTGTTTGGTGGGGGCTCAAGCGCTGAGCCCACACCTTTCCGGGCACATGACAGCTGATCTGTACAGCTGACATGTGACTGCAAAAGATCCACCCGCGGCTGTTAGCTAGTTAAATGCTGCTATCAATCTCTGAAAGTGGCATTTAACTCGCGCTTACCTGAAAACACATTGTAAATCCTGCCCATCAGTGACCTCGTCACATGATCGCCAGTCACCGATTGGTTGGCACGACAACTGGATGTCTCCAACAGACCTTTATGCTTGCCAATGCCAGACTGCTATGAGCAATGCCCCATGGTTGGCCCTCATAGCAAATGAGCATTTCTGCTACACACAGGCCTGTGTGTAGCAGAGGAGATCAGAGTACTGCAGCTTTTACTATTGAAGACTATTGAAGCATGCAAAAAGTAAAAAAAAAGATTTTAAAAATATTTTAAAAAGTAGAAAAATATAAAAGTTATTAAAGTTCAAATCACCCCCCTTTCACCCTATTCAAAATAAAACAATAAAAAAATCAAATATACACATATTTGGTATCGCCGCATTCAGAATTGCCTAATCTATCAATTTAAAAAAATTAACCCGATCGCTAAACAGCGTAACAAGAAAAAAGTTTAAAATGTCAGAATTACATTTTTTTGGTCACTGCTATGTTGCAATAAAATGCAATAATGGGCAATCAAAAGATCGTACCTACACCAAAATTGTATCAAGAAAAACGTCATCTCGACACGCGAAAAATAAGCCCTCACCCTGCCCCAAATTACTCAAAATGGAGACGCTATAGGTCTCGGAAAATGACGCAATTTTTTATTTTTTTTCAACAAAGTTTGTGGTTTTTTTTCACCACTTAAATAAAAAAGAACCTAAACATGTTTGGTGTCTATGAACTCATAGTGACCTGGAGAATCATAATGACAGGCCAGTTTTAGCAATTAGTGAACATGGTAAAAATAAAAAAAATATATATATATAACTGTGGAATTGCACTTTTTTTGCAATTTCACTGCACTTTGAATTTTTTCCCCGTTTTCCAGTCCTCTATATGTTAAAACCAATGTGCAGGAGAAGGAGGACTGGGAGCTTCAACAGGATTCACATGCAACACCAAATGGGTAGAGCCAAATCAGAAGGCAGGTGGGTGCTCGCAAGGCTAGTGAGCACAGCCAAGCAGGAAAAATTAAGATAGCGACACCACTAATGAAAAAATGAAAAAAACTTTATTCAGGCATAGCAAACCATATTATAAAAAAGAAAAGCCTTACGCATTTCAGGTGCATGCAGCACCCTTAGTCAAAACCAATGGTGTCATTCAAAAGTACAACTTGTCCAGCAAAAACAAGAGCTCACATGGCCATTTTGACTGAAAAAGTAAAACAGTTATGGCTCTGGGAAGAAGGGGAGCAAAAAACAAAAACGCAAAAATAGAAATTCCTCTGGTTGTGAAGGGGTTAATGGTTGCCTAAGGAATGTTCTACCATGCTGAATGCACTTGGGAAAATCATCAAGATCTGCTGCTGGCAGCTCCCTTTGTAACTGCTAACCAATGATGTCCCAGATGTGCTCGATGGGCGACAAGTCCAGAGACATTGCAGGCCGTGGTAGAATATTTAGGTCATGTACTCTGCTCACACTAACACAAAAAACATGCTGCTTGGTGCTGTGTTGAAAAACGGCTCCTGAGACACATTGGAGACACTCCTGACACTCTTCCCCCTAATATAACAGTTCTCAAGTATCTTGATGTAAAATTCTACACTGTGCCATTTCTCTTTTTCCTACCAGAACTGTATAAATAAATTGATAACTGGGTGTTTTTAGTTAGAGGCTTGTACATACTTCATTCTGATACTGTCCAATCAATGCTGTCAAAGCGACATGAACCCTTTGAAAAGTAAAATGGTGAAAACCAGTTGTCAATTTATTCATACATTTCTAGAAGGAATAACAGAGGAACGTGCTACTAAAGAGATATCACAATATTGTCCATTATCCATATTTTTTACTGATGGGAAAAATGAACAAATCTATTAAAAGGTTATTTTGCATTGCAAAGATTTATTGATTTGCATTGGTAAATTTGAACTGGAGACTGAAAACAATAAAGAAGAGTGATAAGAACAAGAATAAATATAATAACAATTATACCAATAAAAGTATAATTCTATTTAAGCGAACCTTTCACATTGAAAATGTCATCGAATCTGCAAATCACCCCTATAATTGACAACTATCTCTGTGTGCACTCTTATACAATGACGGTTGTCAATCACTGATTAGGACCAACCACTTGACTGAAAAGCCAAGAATGATCAGGAGCTATATAACAATAAGACTCAGGGTTGCACTGAATATTATATGTGTTTTGGAACAACACAAAAAGAGCAGAGATACAAAAAGGCAAATTGGACACAATTTCACACAAGACCTGAAAAAGAGCAGGACAAAATTGTTGGCACCTTTCCAAAATTGTGGGTAAACAACTTTGTTTCAAGCATGTCATGCTTGTTCAAACTCACCAAAAATGGAAGGAGGCATATAAAGAAAAGAACAAAGTAAATACAGTCAAATATGGTGGAAGTTCAAAGATGTTTTGAGGCTGCAAGGTATCATAAAATCTGAAGATTACCAAAGGATTTTGGGTCATAATGTATTGCCCAGCGTCAGATAGCTGGGTTTGCAGCCTAGGTCATGGGTCTTCCAGCAGGACATACTTCAAGAAGCATCAAGAAATGGTGGAAATAAAGTTCTGGAGAGTTTTGAAGTGACCAGCAGTCTGGATTCTAAATTCCATTGGACACCTTTGGAGAGATCTTAAAATTGCTGTTGTGAAAAGGCAGCCTTCAAATATGAGAGACCAGGAGCAGATTGCAAAAGAAGAGTGGTCAAAAATTCCAATTGAGAGGTGTAAGAAGCTTGTTTTGATGGTTATAGGAAGCGATTGGTTGAAGTTATTTATTCCAAAGGGTGTGCAACCAAATTATAAGTTGAGGATGCCAACAATTTTTTCCAGACTAATTTGGGTGTTTTGCATGACATTTTTTTTTGTTTTTTGTGTCATTCCAATGCACATAAAGTAAACATGTACATAACAAAACATGTGTAACTGCAACAATTTCAGGGGAGAAATAGTTCCAAATTTTCTGGAACAATATCAAGGATGCCAACAATTTTAGTTATGACAGCATATATAAATATATATAATTATATATATATAGACACACATAGTATACAGTAGGGAAAATAAATATTTGATACACTGTCGATTTTGCAAGATTTTCCACTTACAAAGAATAGAGAGGTCTGCAATTTTTATCGTAGGTACACTTAGGTCGGCATCACACTAGGCGTACAAAAATACGGTCTGTTTTTTACGGCCGTAATACGCAGTAATTGTCCTAAAACACTGTTCCGTATTCAATGCGAGGATGAGATTTTTACGCACAAATTTATCTGTGTGGTGTGTCATCCGTATGGCATCCGTACGGCGATTTTTTTCTCGCAGGCTTGCAAAATGGACATATCATGGATCTATCGGCTCAAATATTCTTAAAAACATATATACAGTCTATAAATATTATATATATATATATACATATGTCAGTGAGACACATATATATATATTTATATTTAATTCAGCGCTAGATAGCAGAAAAGCCGGTAATTCAATTGTCGGCTTTTCCTATCTCCTTCACAAACGCAACAGGATATGAGACATGGTTTACATACAGTAAACCATCTCATATCCCTTCTTTTATTACATATTCCTCCTTAGTAATGTAAGAAGTGTCTTTGTGTC
The DNA here is from genome assembly GCF_032444005.1 of Ranitomeya imitator. Classification (NCBI taxonomy): domain Eukaryota; kingdom Metazoa; phylum Chordata; class Amphibia; order Anura; family Dendrobatidae; genus Ranitomeya; species Ranitomeya imitator. Next base: position 96,454,331 of record NC_091286.1, read on the forward strand.
AAATTTGGGGTCTCTAGCTATTAAATTAAAGGGTTAAATCCCGGAAAAATCCCGCGCAATTTTCTCCGCCAGAGTGGGAAAGCCAGTGACTGAGGGCAGATATTAATAGCCTGGAGAGGGACCATGGTTATTGGCCCCACCTGGCTAAAAACATCTGCCCCCAGCCACCCCAGAAAAGGCACATCTGTAAGATGCGCCTATCCGGGCACTTAGCCTCTCTCTTCCCACTCCCCTGTAGCAGTGGTATATGGGGTAATGAAGGGTTAATGTCACCTTGCTATTGTAAGGTGACATTAAGCCAGGTTAATAATGGAGAGGCGTCAATTATGACACCTATCCATTATTTATCCTATAGTACGAAATTGTTAATAAAACACACACATTATTAAAAAGTATTTTAATGAAATAAAGACACATGGTGTTTTAATATTTTATTATACTCTTAATCCACATGAAGACCCATGTCACCTGAAACAAAGTTAAAAAAACAAACAACAATATTCCATACCTTCCGTTGTTCAGTCTTGTCCCACGCTGTAAATCCATCTGAAGGGGTTAAATCATTTTACACCCAGGAGCTCTGCTAATGCAGCTGTGCTCCTGACTGTAAAACTTGGTGAATGAATAGAATGCAGGGGAATGTACTGTAGTTACCTGGAGTCGCGGTGATGCGCCCTCTGCTGGATGAACTCATATGAACTCGAGCCTGGGAACTTTTCAGAATATTTTCCCACGTACGCTTATATATATATATCGTATGTATTGCAATGTAGCGGCAGAACCGTACCCAGTGAAACGGCAGTGACCCAAACAAGTTCAGAACAAAACGTTCCTTTAAAGTGTTACTTCACACAGTCCATTAAAATACACAGTACACGGCTTTAGATTGCAGTCCCTAAACAGGCCGGACTTGCCTTTGTCCAGTTTCCCTGGGCGACCGCATGCTGGGACCAAGTCTCTTTACTCACACAGTGCATAGCACGCTGTATCCTCCAGATTGCAGCCGGGTAAACAAAAGACAGCCCGAGATGTAGAGTGTCTGTCCCTTTGGTTCCTCTTGTCCCTGAGTTGCTTCACACAGGGAGTCCTCTGCAGACTTCCCAGACCAACACTGACACACCTCCCCCTATACTACAGGGCTTTCAATCAGTCACTGCTTCATCATTCTAATCATAGCTACACCTTTGACTGCAATACGCCTCCGTGCGCATTCCAGAGAGCACAAACAGCGGCCACTAGCTGTAACAGGGGTCACTGCCTCACTATATATATTGTGAGGCTGTGGCCTCTGATACAGCTAGAGGCGCTGTTTGTTCTCCCCAGAATGTGCATGCAGATGGATGACATCCATAGGTGTGCATGAGAGTCACAGATCTCCGGTCCGGATTTTCCATGTGGCTGGAGGCCACAGGTTTGTGTGTGTTTAAAAGCCCTGCAGTAAGGGGTATGGGTGTCAGGTGTCTGGCCAGGAGAGGCCAGGTGTGCATCAGTGTCAGTCTAGTGTGTTCTGGTCTGCCGAGTGCATGGAGGCAGAGGCCAGCAGAGCCAGCACCCAGGGCAGCTGAATAGCCTGGCACCCGCAGCGTACACAGATATGCAAGTCGTCCATGGTACTGGTCTTGGATGTGGACAGTCCTGTACCCGAAGGATTCGGAAGTGGACAGTCCTGTGCTAGGAGGTGGATGTCCTGTACCCAAAAGAGGACTAGCATGTGCAACGATTGCAAACAGGTGGATATGGTGCCCGGCTGCTATCTGGAGGATATCCTAAACTGTGTACTACTGTGTGAGTAAAGAGTCTGTAAAGAGACTGTGATACAGCGATGCAGGACACCTAATTTTGGTTATAGACATTACCACAATGAATTTTAAACAAAACAATTCAGATGCAGTTGAAGTTGAGACTTTCAGCTTTCATTTGAGGGTATCCACATTAAAATTGGATGAAGGGTTTAGGAGTTTCAGCTCCTTAACATGTGCCACCCTGTTTTTAAAGGGACCAAAAGTAATTGGACAATTGACTCCAAGGCTATTTCATGGACAGGTGTGGGCAATCCCTTTGTTAAATCATTCTCAATTAAGCAGATAAAAGGCCTGGCATTGATTTGAGGTGTGGTGCTTGCATTTGGAAGGTTTTGCTCTGATGTAAACCATAAAGAGAAGACTGCATGAAAGGAAATGCAGAGGGTTCACAGCACGGTGCAAGCCATTCATAAGAATCAAGAATAAAAAAGTGAGACTGGACTTTGCTAAAAAACATCTAAAAAAGCCAGCACACTTCTGGAATAACATTCTTTGGACAGATGAAACCAACATCAACCTCTACCAGAATGATGGAAAGAGAAAAGTATGGTGAAGGTGTCGTGCAGCTCATGATCCAAACCATACCACATCATCTGTAAAACATGGCGGAGGCAGTGTGATGGCTTGGGCATCCATGGCCGCCAGTGGGACTGGGTCACTAGTATTTATTGATGATGTGAAACAGGACAGAAGCAGCCAAATGAATTCTGAGGTATTCAGAGACATACTGTGTGCTCAGATCCAGCTAAATGCAGCCAAACTGAGTGGTCATCATTTCATACTACAGATGGACAATGACCCAAAACATAAAGCCAAAGCAACCCAGGAGTTTATTAAAGCAAAGAAGTGGAATATTCTTGAATGGCCAAGTCAGTCACCTAATCTCAACCCAATTGAGCATGCATTTCACTTGTGAAAGACTAAACTTCAGACAGAAAGGCCCACAAACAAACAGCAACTGAAAACCACCACAGTGAAGGCTTGGCAGAGCATCAAGAAGGAGGAAACACAGCGTCTGGTGATGTCCATGAGTTCAAGACTTCAGGCAGTCATTGCCAACAAAGAGTTTTCAAACAAGTACTAAAAATGAACATTTTATTTAAAATTATTGAAATGTTGTCTCTGTCCAAATATATATGGACCTAACTGTATACAGTTAGGTCCATATATATTTGGACAGAGACAACATTTTTTCTAATTTTAGTTATAGACATTACCACAATGACTTTTAAACTAAACAATTCAGATTCAGTTGAAGTTCAGACTTTCAGCTTTCATTTGAGGGTATCCACATTCAAATTGGATGAAGGGTTTAGGAGTTTCAGCTCCTTAACATGTGCCACCCTTTTTCTAAAGGGACCAAAAGTAATTGGACAGTTGACTCCAAGGCTATTTCATGGACAGGTGTGGGCAATCCCTTCGTTATGTTATTCTCATTTAAGCAGATAAAAGGCCTGGAGTTGATTTGAGGTGTGGTGCTTGCATTTGGAAGGTTTTGCTGTGGAGTAAGCATGCGGTGAAAGGAGCTCTCCATGCAGGTGAAATAAGCCATCCTTAAGCTGTGAAAACAGAAAAAACCCATCCGAGAAATTGCTGCAATATTAGTAGTGGCAAAATCTAGAGTTTGGTACATCATGAGAAAGAAAGAAAGCACTGGTGAACTTATCCATGCAAAAAGACCTGGGCGCCCACGGAAGACAACAGTGGTGGATGATCGCAGAATAATATCCAAGGTGAACAGAAAGCCCTTCATAACTGCCAACCAAGGGAACAACACTCTTCAGGAGGTCGGCGTATCAATATCCAAATCTGCCATAAAGAGAAGACTGCATGAAAGTAAATACAGAGGGTTCACAGCACGGTGCAAGCCACTCATAAGCATCAAGAATAACAAGGCTAGACTGGACTTTGCTAAAAAAAAATCTAAAAAAGCCAGCACAGTTCTGGAAGAACATTCTTTGGACAGATGAAACCAAGGTCAACCTCTACCAGAATGATGGAAAGAGAAAAGTATGGTGAAGGCGTGGTACAGCTCATGATCCAAAGCATACCACATCATCTGTAAAACATGGCGGAGGCAATGTGATGGTTTGGGCATGCATGGCTGCCAGTGGCACTGGGTCACTAGTGTTTATTGATGATGTGACACAGGACAGAAGCAGCCGAATGAATTCTGAAGTATTCAGAGCCATACTGTGTGCTCAGATCCAGCCAAATGCAGCAAAACTGATTGGTCGTCATTTCATTCTACAGATGGACAATGACCCAAAACATAAAGCCAAAGCAAGGAGTTTATTAAAGCAAAGAAGTTGGATATTCTTGAATGGCCAAGTCAGTCACCTGATCTCAACCCAATTGAGCATGCATTTCACTTGTTAAAGACTAAACTTCAGACAGAAAGGCCCACAAATAAACAGCAACTGAAAACCACCGCAGTGAAGGCCTGGCAGAGCATCAAAAAGGAGGAAACACAGCGTCTGGTGATGTCCATGAGTTCAAGACTTCAGGCAGTCATTGCCAACAAAGGGTTTTCAACCAAGTACTAAAAATGAACATTTTATTTAAAATTATTGAATCTGTCCAATTACTTTTGGTCCCTTTAAAAACAGGGTGGCACATGTTAAGGAGCTGAAACTCCTAAACCCTTCATCCAATTTTAATGTGGATACCCTCAAATGAAATCTGAAACTCTGAACTTCAACTGCATCTGAATTGTTTTGTTTAAAATTCATTGTGGTAATGTCTATAACCAAAATAAGAAAAATGTCGTCTTTGTCCAAATATATATGGACCTAACTGTATATATATGTATATATATATATATATATATATATATATACACACACATATATCTCAATGTTCATAGTGCATCCAGCTCTATAACGTGATGCATGCCAACTGGACTGTTCTTTTACACTGTAAGATGTTCCCTTTAACACTGTTGCTGTTATTGGTACATTTCACTATCACAGCTAGTAAAAATAAAAGTTTAATACATTTCATTGAGGTTCAGATTTCTCTTTTCCTTTCTTGAAATGTTATAAATCGATTGCCAGCAAATGTTTACAGCCTCCTGTGTTGTTTTCATAGAAGTAGCCAGCACTACAGAATAGTATTAGATCCATTCCACTGTATTCAAGTATCTAGAAAATATTGATTGATTTATTTTTAACCAAGGTCTAAATTTGCGTTAATTTTGCCTCCACTAGCAGTTGCTAACTGAAATAATAAATGTGCATGAAGTAAAGTCCTATTCTCCTTGTGAATGGAAGTAGCCAAAATTGTATTATTTAAGGGGAAAGCAGAAAATGGCCCAATGTTTAAATGAGGCTTTTGTACGAAATTTATTTAAAAACAATTAGATTTTTTAAAATCTAAACTAGATATATTGCAGCTTTCACACTGGCCATAGGGGATGTTTTACACAGACCCAGTGGCCAGTGTGAAAATTGCAAGATTTCAATTTTTTTTATTATTTTACCGCAATATGAAACAACAAAAAATTGCCAAAAATAAAAACAAAATACGAAAACCTAATTTAAGCAATAAGTCATTTTCTGAAGATAAATTTCCTTGAACATTTTGATTGTTCTACAACTGTAATCAAGTACAGAAAAAAAACTAAATCGTTACCTGCCTCAACAAGAAAAAGTGAATGTTATATAAACTGTTAAGCTAATGCTTCTGACAAAGACTAGTTTTCTTGATTATAGACGCTGCATCCAAATTTTAATGCAAACCATATTATTCCAGAATCTGCCCAGAAGATTTCTATTAAAATAAAAGAGTGTGAGAACATTTAACTGTTAATAAAGCAGAAATAAGAGCATTGAAAGTCTTTCACTAAGGTAGCAGTAATATTATGCAACATGGATGCTTATACGAGAATGTCATAGGGTTGTCCACATTTATCCACAGATTAGGGGATAACTGTTCATTGCTTGGGGTCTGTCTGCTGGGACCCTTACTCATTCCAGAAACAGGGCTCTGAAATGCCCCATTACAATGGAGTGATGGCTATACATGATGACAAAACTCCAATTATTACCTATAAAACTAACGGAAGATGGCTAAGAGCTGTAATTCACTATCTCTGGTATCTGGTATCATTTCACGGGTCATTTCAGAGCTCTATCTTTGGGATCAGTGAAGGTCCCAATAGCTACACCCTCTGTTATCAGCAAAGTACCGCCTAGCTTGTGAATATGTGAAAACTTTCTCAGTTTGGAATATCACTTTAAGAAGATAAATAATAGATGGCGAACAGCCAGGATTGTAGACTATGGCAAGTTTCCTGATTATATATGTGCAAGGCTTATTTAAAAGTCATGGCGGCAGGCGAGTTTTCCAAGATCTGCTTTTTTTGTAGAGCTACCAGAAATTGCCAAGCATTGCACTTTGGCAGTCTAGGGAACCTCACTGACAATCAGTAGAGCAGAAGGTGAGCATGAGCACTTCCGCTTCATTCAAGACATGGCTCTGCAACGCCTAGTTCCCAAGTTCAAGAGCCTCGTTTTTGGAATCGTTGGTGGTCTGTGGTAAAAACAGTGAGATCCAAGTGATCAGTGAGTTATCCCCAATACTGAAGAGAAGAGAATAACTTAGTGTTTTGGTAATAACCCTTTCGAGAGGACCCACCACCAGGTCAAAAGTGGCCAATTTTTGCACTTATTTTATTCCTGCTGCTCCCCTCTGCATTCATTTTTTTTTTTACATACAGTTCCAGTCATATGGGCCTTTTTATTTAGTGTTAATTTGTATGGTCGTCACCAGGGGGGCGTTGCTCACAATATATTATTGCAGATAAGTTTAAATACATGACCACTGAGGATCCTGCGAGCCACGCCTCCTTGTAAAGACCATAAAAATTACCCCTAAATACATTTTCCCATATATCTAGAACTGTATGGTGGATTTTAAAAAAAGAAAAAAAAAAGAATATTCAGGGGCACAGCAGGCATAAAATAAAAGCAACAATTGGCCATTTTGACCCTAGTGACAGGTGCTCTTTAAAACCTCATTTTGTTTTGAAGGCATAAAATCCAAAAATAGACAGATCACAAGAAGCCTACGATGCATCTCAGGTGCCCTTAGTTATATTCCTAAGTTTTAAAATACATTTCTTTATACCAGTATGACCACAAATTATATGGCTAGACGTAGGTTTTGTATTTGTATTTGTAAAATCACATTTTTGCAAAAACAGGATTTGTTGGTATACAAAAAATTAAAGAAATTCACATGAATTTATTAAAAAGTTTATAATAGACTAAATAGTGTAAAATGTTCACACTTACCATACAACTACAATGTTTTTATATTAGAACTACTATTTTCATCAGCTTTTCAGAGCATTCACAAAATGCAGATTATTTCTGGAAATTGGAACACTTGATTAAACTCCGAACTAAATAATGTAGCCAATATTGACCTGAATTTTCCTTATTTCTCGTGATCTGAGGGATGTATGTGATTCTCTTTATTGTGGCAATAAACCAGTACAGACCACACAAGTTAATTACAAACCCTGTCATGAAGCTGGCTATGGCTCATTAGTTATCAGTCAATACTCTATTCATGCTAGATTACTAGTCAATAAGATGAGCCAATCAAAACAACTTATATCATGCAGACGCAAACCCAAGAGGTCTTGTAATTAACCTGATAATTAGGGTCAAATCCATACATTTTAACAGCTATTGAAAACTAGACTACTCTATATTTGCAGAGTCCTGTCCATGCAGCCTGTAGACCAATGTATGAATCTTTATGGCTCCTTGGGACAGGGCTGTAGAGTCTTCATTCCTTTGAACTATAATGATAGGGCAACTGTTTACTAGACTCGTGAGTATATTTGGTAAGGCTTCTTTTACACATACTGTTTTTGCGGCCCGTTATTGCGGCTCTTTTTTGCGGGCTGTATTGCTGCAATTTTCAAGGTCTGCTGCAATAACGGACCACAAAAAACTTGCGGATCGCCGTTTTCCAGGTTCCCAATACAATAGCAAAAGTATTGGGGAAAAAAACGGCGGTCCGCAAAACCGGAATTGACGGTGCACCGCAAAAACAACCTTCCATTGTTTTTACGGCCCCATTGATTTACAATGGGGGCCGTGTCCATAAGTCGTGAAAAAGATCGAACAAGCTTGATCTTTTTTCACTGCAGTATGTACAGCCCTCACAGCCCTATGGCTCACGACGCGCCATGGAATTACTGAGGCCCAGGCTGCAAAATCACGGCAAGTGTAAAAGAAGCGTAACAGAGATCACAAAGTCTCCACTGCTGTAGGATTTCACAGACTGAGTGTAATGCCTCTACTCTAAGTAACAAAAAAAGACTACATGCCTCTGAATGAATTTGGAGGAATACAGAATTTCAGTGGAGTCCTTATGGAGTTTTAGGGAAACCATATTATGGCTCATAAGGGCTGTTGAATGCAGGCATCTTATAGTTTTTTGTCATCTACCTCTACTGGGGATGGCATTTCCCCCTATTTCGGATGGAATGGATACATCCATCGTTATCTCTGTACAGATCTTGCCTGTAAGGTTAATCTACTATGAAGGGTTCAATGGAGCTTAATAATAATAATATTTAAGATCACACCATCGATAAGATCTAATAGATTATCTGCATAACAAAAAAGAGGAAACAATCGATGTTTTCAGCTCTTCGCTTTAAATTCGGTTATCTGCTGTTGGACTTTATGGACTGTATTGTCATGTTAAGAGTTGGAAACCTAGAAGATCCTCCTTTTGGGTCAGTTCCAGCCAGGATTAGAGTCTACAATCTAACAGAAGTATAGGTGATTTGGAGCAGAAGATACATTTAGAAACTTTAAAGAGGTTTCCCCATTTTAGGCATTTTTGACATAGTCATAAAATGGTACAACCTTTGAGGCTTTTATCTAACAGAAGAAAGGGATTATTACAACAGAAGCATCCTCCTCAGACTTCCATGGAACAATGGGCAAGTCTGTGCGCAGCTGTATCTGTTCCAGTCTGTGAGAGTTGGTCTTGCTTGGAGCTTATTTCAGAACTTTACAGAGACTGCGAAAAAGCGATCAAGAGGCACCTGAATCCCACTTGCTGATAGGTGATATATTCCATACATGCTCCTATTTAACCCTAAAAGCATGTATTTATTCATTTCATGTCAATTCACGGTAATAATTTTATGTTTAATGGACATTTTAGATTTGTATATAACATTGCCATGTCACATATAAAAATAAGGAAAGGCACAACTCATGCATGATATCTGACTTATATTTGTTGATATGCACTTAGTACCCATATGTACAATTGTGTTTTTCTACAGGAATTGTATTTAATCAATGATACGGCCATGGTCACGTCATACAGTATCATGGAAAGCTGTATAGACTGCGGTCACTATTGTTCTCTGCTGCCATTTGCACAAAGTATAATTACTGTGTCATCCTCACAGTATCTTTTTTTAGCTTTCCTTTCAAAGAGAGATCATTTATGCCTTTCCTCAGTCTCTTCCCTTTGTCATATGCAATTGATAGCAGACCTCTTCAGAACTGGGATACTCTAACTTGAAGAAAATAAAGAAAAGAGAAATGTATCGTATACAGAGCTAATTGAAAAAGACATACAGTATGTGCAAATGTAGAAAGTATCAAGAAGTAAAAAAAAAAGAGTGACGTTTGAGAGTAAAGTGATTCTATGGGAAAAAGTTAAAATTCCAGCTTTTTCCAGTAGGGAAAGTGTCCATTCCCAATATTTCCCCCATGAAATTACCACTGACCAGGAGATCAATAGGTGGCACCTGGTGGGTCATTCCTGCAGTCTAGTGATCCCTATAGGTCTTTGCAGCAGTTCTCATGACCAATCTAAGAACTTATTTCAAGAATGACTCACTAAAGTTTCTGCTATTCAAGTAGTGAAAAATTACGAGATTATGGATGTAAATCTATTGCTGAAGTAATGGGAAATCACTGTAGTCCCATTCTTGTCTGATGTAGGATTCTAGCTGTTCAACAGTCCTAGGTCATCTTTGCTGAATTTTTCATAATACTCTAAATGTTTCCTATCGGTGAAAAGTTTGGACTGCAGGCGGCAATTCAGTGGCGGACATACCATTGGTGCAACATGTGCAGCTGCACAGGGGTCCAAGAGGTGCATTATGATGAGCTATTGAACTACAAAGGACCCAAATACTGTTCTTACATAGGTTCTCTCTTCTGTCAGTGTCTGTTCCTAGAACAGTTCATCATCCAAAGTCTTCTTCTGTGGAGCCATGCTTTTGTGATGGATGAAGTATGTGATTTAGCATTGTCTTGCTGAAATATGCAAGGCGCTCCCTGAAACAAACATTGTATAGATGGAAACACATGTTGTTGTAAATCTCTATATAATGCTCAGCATTGATAACCCCTTTCTAGATGTGTAAACTGCCTATGCCATAGGCACTAGTGAAATCCCATATCACCACTCATGTAGTCTTCTGAACTTTGCACTGGTAATAAGATGGATGGACCCTCTCTTCTTGATTCTGCAGGACACAGTGTCCTTGGTTTTCATAAAGAATTTCAAATTTTGATTCATCTGATCACAGAACAATTTTTTATTTTGCCTTAGTTTATTTTAAATGAGCTTTGGCCTTGAGAAGATGGCAGTCTTTCTGCATTGTGTTGATATATAACTTCTTTGCATGATAGAGCTTTTGCTTGCACTTGGTTTGTACGTCGAATTGTCTTCACAGATATTGATTTCTGGAAGTTTTCCTAAGCCAATGCAGTGATTTGCACAACTGAATCATGCTTGTTTTTGATACAGTGACACCTGACGGCCCATAGATCATGAGCATCCAACATTGATCATTGGCTTTATCCCTTGTGCACATGGATTTCTCCACAATCTCTCAAATTTTTGATGATATTATGTACTCTAGATGTTAGGATATTCAAAGTATTTAACATTTTACATTGAGGAGCATTTTTCTTTACATTTTCCAATGTGTCACAACGTTTTTGAAATTGGTGTTCTAATTGTTATTGTATACATTGACTTCATTATGTAATAACTTCATTGAAGTTGAAGAATAACTTTCATTCTCCTGCAGGACTTGCCACCTGTCCACATTGCCATCTATAGTATTTGTCATGAAAATGCCCCTTCATTAGTAATGCTTTTGTCTTATACAGGTGCCTTTCACAAAATTAGAATATCACCAAAAAATTAATTTATTTCAGCTCTTCAATACAAAAAGCGAAACTCATATATTATATAGAGTCATTACAAACAGAGTGATCTATTTCAAGTGTTCCACCTCTTTCAAGTGTTCCACCTATCCACCTCTCGTGTCTCCCCTTTTCCTTATAGTTTGTAAGCTTGCGAGCAGGGCCCTCATTCCTCCTGGTATCTGTTTTGAACTGTATTTCTGTTATGCTGTAATGTCTATTGTCTGTACAAGTCCCCTCTATAATTTGTAAAGCGCTGCGGAATATGTTGGCGCTATATAAATAAAAAAATTATTATAAGTGTTCTGTTAATGTTGATGATTATGGCTTACAGCTAATGAAAACCCAAAAGTCATTATCTCAGTAAATTAGAATACTTTATAACACCAGCTTGAAAAATGATTTTAAAATACGAAATGTTGATCTACTGAAATATATGTTCAGTAAATGCACTCAATACTTAAAGCATCACAAAGGAGGAAACCTAACGTTTGATGACATCCATGGTTTCTAGACTTCAGCCAGTCATTGCCTGCACAGGATTCTCTACAAAGTATCACAAATGAACATTTTATTTATGGTAAAGTTAATTTGCCCAATTACTCTTGAGCTCCCTAAATGAGGATGCTTTACAGAAAACTGGTTACAATTCCTAAAATGTTTCACAGGATATTTTTGTTTAATACCATTAATTAACCCTGAAAGTGTACACTTCCAGGGCCAACATCACGAAGATTCAGTCACTGTCCAAGTGTTTCTGGACCTAACTGTATATGCACACAAGTGTCACTGTTTTAGCAAAAAAGTAGTGATCGTTTTGTCATCTCATACAACTTGTATTAGACAAGAAACAAATTCTGAAAAGTCTAGAGATAAAAGACTGGTCCTGAAATTCTTTGTAGAAACTTTCTTCAGTTTAAGAGGTTTGTAGAAGAATGAAACACTCTGAAGTAGATATTTTCAACTAATTTACAAGAAACATTTGACCTTTGTGCTAAACTCCTCTCAGAAATTACTGTATAGCAAATTGACTGAAGCAATGAACGTCAACTGAAAACTTCAGTCTGCCAAAAAGTCATACCTCTACTTGAGAATTGCCTTGAAATGAATGTCTTATTTAATACAGGAAAGAAATATATCTTGGTACCGTGTTAGCCAGTGGATAGAAAAATATTTAGAATTGAGAGTCCTCAGTGGTTGATACCTTTTAATGGCTAACTGAAAAGATGGTAACAAATTGCAAGCTTTCGAGACTACACAGGTCTCTTCATCAGGCAAAGACTAAAACAAATTCTGAAGAATCACATATTTATGCACAACATAGTATAGGAAAGACAGGAGAGTCTGGGAATATAAACTGATGACGACCTTTGACACTCTTAATGCAGGAATGAATGTGTCACATGGATTTATGTCTTTTTACATCAACTAAGGAACTTGCCCCTCAGACCATGAAGGGTCATTACAACAGAGACCCTAATCACAGGACAATAAAACAATCCTTATCTAAGAATTGGCCCAATATTTATGGACATAACTGTTTATCACCCATGGTAATTCTGCTTCATGTCACCTGGCTTATCCATGGTTTTTTTTTTCCCCTCTTTTTTTTTTTCTTTTCCTATACTATGTTGTGCATAAATATGTGATTCTTCAGAATTTGTTTTAGTCTTTGCCTGATGAAGAGACCTGTGTAGTCTCGAAAGCTTGCAATTTGTTACCATCTTTTCAGTTAGCCATTAAAAGGTATCAACCACTGAGGACTCTCAATTCTAAATATTTGTCTTATTTAAGAATTATGTATGGAGAGATAACCCAGAAGCACATGTAATCTAGGTCACATTTTATTAATTTACCTACTTGAAAATAACCGGGACAAGCTGTTGGAGGTATGTAGCAATAAAACACATATCATGGTGCCCATGACACGTTAGGAGCATTGAAGTGATTGGTACAGATTACACTAATACTTTCTACCATGTTACAGGAAGTCAATCATTATCTCACTTTAAACCCACAGAAAACTGCACATATGCAATAATATGTGATCGCTAGCTATGATCACAATACTAAACCGCGGTGCTTCCATCTGGGATATGCCAAGTCTAGCTTCACTTCTGCTAAGTCACTTGTGTGTTTAAAGCTCCTAAGATGATTTGTGATTTGAGAAGAAATCTAAGAATTTGGACTAAAATAAATATTTTGGCTTGGTAGAGGTAAAGTACATCAAACAACCGTTATAACAAAAAAAAATAATACAATTATTTGCCACTGAAATAATTTGAAATTTGTAACTTTAACATTGAAACTATGCCGGAGTCTAAATGGAAAAGTGGAAAAAGGAGATTACCATGCTTGGATCACATAGAACAATGGGAGGGCTCAAGCCGATGGCCGCCATGTCTATAGCTGGTGCAACACAGCAACAATAAGTAGGAAAGGAGTGAACGGAACTTCCATGCAGTAAATAAAATTCAATAATCCTGTGTTCTTGGATCTATTAAAAAACGATAGACAGGAGAATTAAAAAGCTGACGCATTTCTGGTGTGTTCCACACCCCTTCGTCATAGTATAACTATGTCATAGTCCAGTGATGTCCAACTATGTCCATTAGCCTATGAATAAAGGTGTGTATACACCTGAAACTCGTTAGGGACGAGGCATTGCCTTTAACCCCTTCATGACCCAGCCTATTTTGACCTTAAAGACCTTGCCGTTTTTTGCAATTCTGACCAGTGTCCCTTTATGAGGTAATAACTCAGGAACGCTTCAACGGATCCTAGCGGTTCTGAGATTGTTTTTTCGTGACATATTGGGCTTCATGTTAGTGGTAAATTTAGGTCAATAAATTCTGCGTTTATTTGTGATAAAAACGGAAATTTGGCGAAAATTTTGAAAATTTCGCAATTTTCACATTTTGAATTTTTATTCTGTTAAACCAGAGAGATATGTGACACAAAATAGTTAATAAATAACATTTCCCACATGTTTACTTTACATCAGCACAATTTTGGAAACAAAATTTTTTTTTGTTAGGAAGTTATAAGGGTTAAAATTTGACCAGCGATTTGTCATTTTTACAACGAAATTTACAAAACCATTTTTTTTAGGGACCACCTCACATTTGAAGTCAGTTTGAGGGGTATATATGGCTGAAAATACCCAAAAGTGACACCATTCTAAAAACTGCACCCCTCAAGGTACTCAAAACCACATTCAAGAAGTTTATTAACCCTTCAGGTGCTTCACAGCAGCAGAAGCAACATGGAAGGAAAAAATGAACATTTAACTTTTTAGTCACAAAAATTATCTTTTAGCAACAATTTTTTTATTTTCCCAATGGTAAAAGGAGAAACTGAACCACGAAAGTTGTTGTGCAATTTGTCCTGAGTACGCTGATACCTCATATGTGGGGGTAAACCACTGTTTGGGCGCACGGCAGGGCTTGGAAGGGAAGGAGCGCCATTTGACTTTTTGAATCAAAAATTGGCTCCACTCTTTAGCGGACACCATGTCACGTTTGGAGAGCCCCCGTGTGCCTAAAAATTGGAGCTCCCCCACAAGTGACCCCATTTTGGAAACTAGACGCCCCAAGGAACTTATCTAGATGGATAGTGAGCACTTTGAACCCCCAGGTGCTTCACAAATTGATCCGTAAAAATGAAAAAGTAATTTTTTTTCACAAAAAAATTCTTTTAGCCTCAATTTTTTCATTTTCACATGGGCAACAGGATAAAATGGATCCTAAAATGTGTTGGGCAATTTCTCCTGAGTACACCAATACCTCACATGTGGGGGTAAACCACTGTTTGGGCACATGGTAAGGCTCGGTAGGGAAGGAGCGCCATTTGACTTTTTGAATGAAAAATTATTTCCATCGTTAGCGGACACCATGTCGCGTTTGGATAGCTCCTGTGTGCCTAAACATTGGCGCTCCCCCACAAGTGACCCCATTTTGGAAACTAGACCCCCCAAGGAACTTATTTAGATGCCTAGTGAGCACTTTAAACCCTCAGGTGCTTCACAAATTGATCTGTAAAAATGAAAAAGTACTTTTTTTTCACAAAAAAATTCTTTTCGCCTCAATTTTTTCATTTTCACATGGGCAGTAGGATAAAATGGATCATAAAATTTGTTGGGCAATTTCTCCCGAGTACGTCGATACCTCATATGTGGGGGTAAACCACTGTTTGGGCACTCGGCAGGGCTCGGAAGGGAAGGCGCGCCATTTGACTTTTTGAATGGAAAATTAGCTCCAATTGTTAGCGGACACCATGTCGCGTTTGGAGAGCCCCTGTGTGCCTAAACATTGGAGCTCCCCCACAAGTGACCCCATTTTGGAAACTAGACCCCCCAAAGGAACTTATCTAGATGCATATTGAGCACTTTAAACCCCCAGGTGCTTCAAAGAAGTTTATAACGCAGAGCCATGAAAATAAAAAATAATTTTTCTTTCCTCAAAAATGATTTTTTAGCCTGGAATTTCCTATTTTGCCAAGGATAATAGGAGAAATTGGACCCCAAATATTGTTGTCCAGTTTGTCCTGAGTACGCTGATACCCCATATGTGGGGGTAAACCACTGTTTGGGCGCACGGCAGGGCTCGGAAGGGATGGCACGCCATTTGGCTTTTTAAATGGAAAATTAGCTCCAATCATTAGCGGACACCATGTCACGTTTGGAGAGCCCCTGTGTGGCTAAACATTGGAGATCCCCCAGAAATGACACCATTTTGGAAACTAGACCCCGAAAGGAACTAATCTAGATGTGTGGTGAGGACTTTGAACCCCCAAGTGCTTCACAGAAGTTTATAACGCAGAGCCATGAAAAAAAAAAAAAATTATTTTCTCAAAAATGATCTTTTAGCCTGCAATGTTTTATTTTCCCAAGGGTAACAGGAGAAATTTGACCCCAAAAGTTGTTGTCCAGTTTCTCCTGAGTACGCTGATACCCCATATGTGGGGGTAAATCACTGTTTGGGCACATGCCGTGGCTCGGAAGTGAAGTAGTGACTTTTTGAAATGCAGACTTTGATGGAATGCTCTGTGGGCGTCACGTTGCGTTTGCAGAGCCCCTGATGTGGCTTAACTGTAGAAACCCCCCACAAGTGACCCCATTTTGGAAACTAGACCCCCAAAGGAACTTATCTAGATGTGTGGTGAGCACTTTGAACCCCCAAGTGCTTCATAGAAGTTTATAATGCAGAGCCGTGAAAATAATAAATACGTTTTCTTTCCTCAAAAATAATTATTTAGCCCAGAATTTTTTATTTTCCCAAGGGTTACAGAAGAAATTGGACCCCAAGAGTTGTTGTCCAGTTTCTCCTGAGTACGCTGATACCCCATATGTGGGGGTAAACCACTGTTTGGGCACATGCCGAGGCTCGGAAGTGAAGTAGTGACGTTTTGAAATACAGACTTTGATGGAATGCGCTGTGGGCGTCACGTTGCGTTTGCAGAGCCCCTGATGTGGCTTAACAGTAGAAACCCCCCACAAGTGACCCCATTTTGGAAACTAGACCCCGAAAGGAACTTATCTAGATGTGTGGTGAGCACTTTGAACCCCCAAGCGCTTCATAGAAGTTTATAATGCAGAGCCGTGAAAATAATAAATACGTTTTCTTTCCTCAAAAATAATTATTTAGCCCAGAATTTTTTAATTTTCCCAAGGGTAACAGGAGAAATTTGACCCCAATATTTGTTGTCCAGTTTCTCCTGAGTACGGTGATACCCCATATGTGGGGGTAAACTACTGTTTGGGCACATGCCGGGGCTTGGAATTGAAGTAGTGACGTTTTGAAATGCAGACTTTGATGGAATGCTCTGCGGGCGTCATGTTGCGTTTGCAGAGCCCCTGATGTGCCTAAACAGTAGAAACCCCCCACAAGTGACCCCATTTTGGAAACTAGACCCTGAAAGGAACTTATCTAGATGTGTGGTGAGCACTTTGAACCCCCAAGTGCTTCATAGAAGTTTATAATGCAGAGCCGTGAAAATAATAAATACGTTTTCTTTCCTCAAAAATAATTATTTAGCCCAGAATTTTTTATTTTCCCAAGGGTTACAGGAGAAATTGGACCCCAAAAGTTGTTGTCCAGTTTCTCCTGAGTACGCTGATACCCCATGAGTGGGGGTAAACCACTGTTTGGGCACACGTCGGGGCTCAGAAGGGAAGTAGTGACTTTTGAAATGCAGACTTTGATGGAATGGTCTGCGGGTGTCACGTTGCGTTTGCAGAGCCCCTGGTGTGCCTAAACAGTAGAAACCCCCACAAGTTACCCCATTTTAGAAACTAGACCCCCCAAGGAACTTATCTAGATATGTGGTGAGCACTTTGAACCCCCAAGTGCTTCACAGACGTTTACAACGCAGAGCCGTGAAAATAAAAAATCATTTTTCTTTCCTCAAAAATTATGTTTTAGCAAGCATTTTTTTAGATTCACAAGGGTAACAGGAGAAATTGGACCCCAGTAATTGTTGCGCAGTTTTTCCTGAGTATGCTGGTACCCCATATGTGGGGGTAAACCACTGTTTGGGCACACGTCAGGGCTCGGAAGTGAGGGAGCACCATTTGACTTTTTGAATACGAGATTGGCTGGAATCAATGGTGGCGCCATGTTGCGTTTGGAGACCCCTGATGTGCCTAAACAGTGGTAACCCCTCAATTCTAACTCCAACACTAACCCCAACACACCTCTAACCCTAATCCCAACTGTAGCCATAACCCTAATCACAACCCTAACCACAACCCTAATTCCAACCCTAAGGCTATGTGCCCACGTTGCGGATTCGTGTGAGATATTTCCGCACCATTTTTGAAAAATCCGCGGGTAAAAGGCACTGCGTTTTACCTGCGGATTTTCCGCGGATTTCCAGTGTTTTTTGTGCGGATTTCACCTGCGGATTCCTATTGAGGAACAGGTGTAAAACGCTGCAGAATCCGCACAAAGAATTGACATGCTGCGGAAAATATAACGCAGCGTTTCCGCGTGGTATTTTCCGCACCATGGGAACAGCGGATTTGGTTTTTCATATGTTTACATGGTACTGTAAACCTGATGGAACACTGCTGCGAATCTGCAGCGGCCAATCCGCAGCCAAATCCGCACCGTGTGCACATAGCCTAATTCTAAAGGTATGTGCACACGCTGCGGAAAACGCTGCGGATCCGCAGCAGTTTCCCATGAGTTTACAGTTCAATGTAAACCTACGGGAAACAAAAATCGCTATGCTGCGGAAAAACTGCACGGAAACGCAGCGGTTTACATTCCGCAGCATGTCACTTCTTTGTGCGGATTCCGCAGCGGTTTTACAACTGCTCCAATAGAAAATCGCAGTTGTAAAACCGCAGTGAAATGCGCAGAAAAAAAACGCGGTAAATCCACCATAAATCCACAGCGGTTTAGCACTGCGGATTTATCAAATCCGCAGCGGAAAAATCCGCAGAGGACCAGAATACTTGTGCACATACCGAAACCCTAACCCTAGCCCTAACCCTAACCCTAGCCCTAACCCTAGCCCTAACCCTACCCCTAACCCTACCCCTAGCCCTACCCCTACCCCTACCCCTAACCCTACCCCTAACCCTACCCCTACCCCTACTCTAACATTAGTGGAAAAAAAAATTTCTTTATTTTTTTATTGTCCCTACCTATGGGGGTGACAAAGGGGGGGGTCATTTATTATTTTTTTTATTTTGATCACTGAGATATAATCTATCTCAGTGATCAAAATGCATTTTGGAACGAATCTGCCGGCCGGCAGATTCGGTGGGCGCACTGCGCACGCGCCCGCCATTTTGGAAGATGGCGGCGCCCAGGGAGAAGACGGACGGGACCCCGGCTGGATCGGTAAGTATGATGGGGTTGGGGGGACCACGGGGTGGGGATCGGAGCACGGGGGGGGGGGAATCGGAGCGCGGGAGGGGTGGAACGGAGCACAGGGGGCGTGGAACGGAGCACGGGGGGGCTGGAACGGAGCACGGGGGGGTGGAACGGAGCACCGGGGGGGTGGATCGGAGTGCAGGGGGGGTGATTGGAGCACGGGGGGAGCGGACAAGAGCACAGGGGGGAGCGGAGCACTGGACGGAGGGGAGCCGGAGCAGTGTACCGGCCAGATCGGAGGGCTGGGGGGGGCGATCGGAGGGGTGGGGTGGGGGCACACTAGTATTTCCAGCCATGGCCGATGATATTTCAGCATCGGCCATGGCTGGATTGTAATATTTCACCCGTTATAATAGGTGAAATATTACAAATCGCTCTGATTGGCAGTTTCACTTTCAACAGCCAATCAGAGCGATCGTAGCCACGAGGGGGTGAAGCCACCCCCCCTGGGCTAAACTACCACTCCCCCTGTCCCTGCAGATCGGGTGAAATGGGAGTTAACCCTTTCACCCGATCTGCAGGGACGCGATCTTTCCATGACGCCGCATAGGCGTCATGGGTCAGATTGGCACCGACTTTCATGACGCCTACGTGGCGTCATGGGTCGGGAAGGGGTTAAATGTTTTAACTACGTTTGAATAAAGAATCCATTTTATCCCTGGATGGTTGTGCCGCAATCTTTCCCCATTTTTCATTGATGCCTCAAGAATGTTCCTCTCTATATCACAAATGAGTAGCCATAAAGGTTTATACTGCCATATTTACTTTTGAAGTAAAGAAAGTTGTTTTTACTGCAAACTATGCTCCTCATTGCTTTCTATCACGGAGTACGTCATTAGCTATCCAGCTACATGGAAAAAGTAACTGCTGGTGTTGCCTCGGTGCATTTATAACTATGCACTCACTACTGCATTGGAGTGCAAGGCATCAAGCACAACCACCACCAGTGACAAATGGGATCTGAACCATGCCCAATGTACTTGTTACTGCATGCTGCATTTGTGCTTAACAATAAGCACTAGATTGCAAAGGAGTCAAGTTCAATAAGTTCAGGATAAAACCTCACTTATTTTACAGCTATTTTTCTTGACTGCAAGGGCAAAATCAAAGCTGATTTATAGTCCACCTCACCTTTGTGCCTCATCCATGAAGAGCTATGAACATGACTAAAGAAGAGCGGAATCTGTGAATAATAATACAAAGCTTCAAGTGATAGGGAGGTGCTGTACCTGCAGAGTCAGTGTGACTGTGATATACTGCAGTAACAGAACCTTAATAACAGTGTTGTTTATTCACTATTCTTTAGACACTGAAAACAAGGAGGGCAGTTTAACACTCCTCTTTCCTAAATTCTTGAAATCAAATACTACTCTTTCATAAATTCCTGAAATCAAAGCCTGTGTGTCAGAGAAAGCGTGCTTCCTGAGTTGACAGACGGGCTGCCATAATTTAAAAATACAAAAAAACAAAAGAAACATCTCCACATTCCAGAAATTTAAAAACAACTATTTTATTGTTAAAGAATACATTTTTGGGCACTTTCAATAGTCAATATTCAAAGATTAGACCCTTATTTACCATAGCCAGATAGTTGAGATCACTTGGGCATTAATAAGGCTGTGTTTGCATTAAAGAGTTCAAAAAGAGCTTATTAAAGTCCTAGAAGTCCTACAAGTGTTATACATATCATTTTTGGACAATTAGAGGTTTTGCAGCATTGAGATTTGCGGTGAATTTATTTGAAAGAAATCAATTGTTTTAAGAAAATTTAGCAAAGCCAACAAATTTGAGTTTGAACTTCAAAAGATTTGCCAATGTCTAGTCTTGATACTACAACAGCAAGCACACTAAAGGTCCCCATAGCCATTAAATTAAAGTTGGCCGAGCCTGAAAAAAATGTACTATTGGCCATTCAATTTTTGGGTTGTTTAGTGTTGATGTACAAGTATATAGAAATTCTAACACTGGCTCCTTAAGAGGTATAGGTGGTTCCAACAATCCACAATAATCTGCTCTTCTCTGTCATTCACTGTTATTATAGTGATAATCGGTGCCTTATGTTAAATATGACTTGTTAAAGCATTAGTAGTTGGGTAGTTGACTGCATTAGAAATGTATTACTACTTGGCCTATACTCAGTAGAGTGCCATCCATGCAGAGTTAAAATCCGCGGCAGATTACTGTACCAGACTAGGCTTAACATTTTACTAGCACTAAAATTGATATACGGGGTGCACTTTTACAAATAATTGTGCTCACTTGCTACTATACATACGCTATTGAGGGTGTGAGAGAAGAATAACATGGAGTAGACTCATAAAGCTCCAGTATATAATGATGACTATGATATAACTAGGCAGCTACAAATTGCAATCATTATGTAAGCTGTTGCTAACATATCAGAACCTATTTTGTCTATGAGACATAATTGCAATGACCCAGAAACTATTTAAACCTTACAAGAAGAGCATCTGGGTGTGGACACTTTCTTAGCTGGCATCTTTACTGTTGTGAATGGCTTGCTTTGTTATTAGCCTGTGTGAATTAAAATCAATTTACAGCATCATCGGACAATTCAACATAGCCAAGGAAATGCTTAAGTCTCATAAAATTAACTAGGGTCAAAAAGCAGATTTTCTTTGCGTTTTGTGAAACTGTCCATGAAATATTGCTGTGTCAGATATTACAGTATTAAAATATTTTTTAAATGTTGTAGCCCCTAAGGTGATTCCTGAGACCCACACTGATCATTTACATCCTGGGGAAGAAACACTTAACTTGTGCACAAGCATGCGCAGAATAGTGTATGGGCTCAGTAGAAAGTCTATGGCCCCAATTCATCATTGTCTTCCTGCCTTTTTTTTGTCTAGTTTTTGGCGTTTTTCGAATGTTTTTCATTTGTTACTTATTCGTTCTTGGTTTTCACCTTTTTTAACTCCTTCATGACCTTGCGATATTCCATTTTTGCGCTTTCGTTTTTTTCACCCCTTTTTCCAAGAGCCTTAACTTTTTTTTTTCATTTTTCCATCAACACAGCCATATTAGGGCTGTTTTTTGAGGGAGGAGTTGTATTTTTGAAAGACACCATTCATTTTACCGTATGGCATAACTTAAAACAGGAAAAAAAATTGCAAAAAAAAGTGCAACTCCACAATTGTTTTTTTGGATTGTTTTTTGGGCTTTTCATTCACCATGTTCACTATATGGTAAAACTGGCGTCGTTATATGATTCTCTAGGTCAGTATGAGTACGCAATTACCAAGCAAGCATGTATAGGTTTTTTTAGGACTTTTTGATCACCTCTCTTTGCATTTTATTGCAATGTTGCAGTGGCCAATAAAAAGTAATTCTGGCATTTTGATTTTTTTTCTCCTTAATCCGTTTACCAATCTGATTACTGTATATACTCGAGTATAAGCCGACCCGAGTATAAGCCGAGACCCCTAATTTTGCCACAAAAAACTGGGAAAACTTAATGACTCGAGTAAAAGCCTAGGGTGGGAAATGCAGCAGCAACCGGTAAATGTCAAAAATAAAAATAGATACCAATAAAAGTAAAATTAATTGAGACATCAGTAGGTTAAGTGTTTTTGAATATCCATATTGAATCAGGAGCCCCATATAATGCTCAATACAGTTCATGATGGGCCCCATATAATGCTCCATACAAAATACGCCCATGTAATGCTCCACACAGTTTATTATGGGCCCCATAAGATGCTCCATATTAAAATATGCCCCATATTGATGATATGATGATAAGATGATCCGCCATCACTAACATTCATTTAGGCTCTATGTGAATGTTAGTGATGGCGGAGCATCTTATCATCATGACTTGACTACTATTTGACTGCCTTGTCCCCTGATGATTCCCCTCTGGGATGAAACCTGTAGGGAGGTGGTCCTGAACAGGAATGATCTATGGAGTCGTGTAATGATCCACTGGATTTCTGACTGATTGAATAGGAGGGTGCATCCTTCGTGTGGTGTCTTCATCATTTGGTGAGATTGTTCCATATTACTTTGTTGTGCACCCCCATTCAGATGTGTAGGCATACTAAGGGTGATCATCAGTGGAACTGATTTTTTTCACGCTTTTGAGTATGGGTATACCAACACAGACAGTAGCACTGATATCTATGTAGATTTGTGCGTCTGGTTTCCTTGCTGAACCTTTGTTGGGCTTATAATTGCTTTAGAAATATAGGAAACCAGCCTGTTCTGAATATTGTTGTTTGGATCTCTTCTAATAATCGGTCCATTGTTTGATTAACGATTGGTTAATACACGTTTGTTTGTACATGTTGTGTCTTGTTATTTTAATAGATGTAATAAATATTATGTTTTAGGTTCCCTTCTTGCCCCCGAATGATGGCAGAAATTTCCAAATGGACCCCAGCTGGAAAAAGGTTTCCCACCCCTGTTCTAAAGAGTCACAACATTTTTGGACAAATGAACTCCAGCCTCCCCTCTGATGTGATTTTATATATGTCTGAATCTTTGGAATAACTTTTGCCACATTAAAGAGAAACATGTGACTTTTTGAGCCAAAAATTCACAAAACAGGTTAAAGATCAAAATGTTTGACTTTACACCAAATTCATCAAATGCATGTGCTATTTTGATGAATTTGTAAAAAAAAGTCAGCAAATACCAGAAGGCAAACATAGAAAAGTGACTTAAAGAATCCTGCAAATTATGAATTGGGCCCTGTGGGACTATACACTGCTCAATTTGAACCTTCTGCTTTACTATCTATCTATATACACAGAAATGCTCCACAGAGCTGAAACATAATTGATTTGGCTGACACAAAGGATCCTACTTTATTCACTTTATTTCATGCGCTGCCATTTTTGGAGTACTTTTATATACATATAAATATCCTTGTGTTGCTTTGCCTAAACAAGTCTATTCTTATTTACGTCTTGAGTATTGGCTTCTTTGCAGCAATTCGATCATACAGGCCTACTTTTTCAATTCCATCTAACAGTTGATGTTGAGATGTGACTACTGTTTGATGTCTGTGCATGATTTATGAGGGCTGTTTTCTGAGGTGCTGTCAATTTGAATTTTTTGAGGCTGGTAATTCTCATGAACTTATCATCTACAGCAAATGTAAGGTTTTCATGGCTGCACTTGAGCGTATATGTACTGTACGTATGTTCAAGGTTCTAGAAATTTATTGGATTGACTAACCTTCATGTCTTAAAGTAATGATGGCCTGTCTTTTCTTTTCTTAGTTGAGTGTTTATTGCCATATGCTGACATAGAATGCGGAAAAGGGCTCAGGGCTATATGGACCTTTGTACCAACACTGCCTCTGGAAAACATACATGATGATCACAAACACTTTCTGAAGGCCGGTGATTTGACAAATGAACTCTTGACGAGGCATATTTGTTCAGCAGAAGTCATTCCATGTCATACCTGAAGACTCTGCTTAAAAGAATACCAAAGGGGTGTAAAGCTGTCATCAGAGTAAAAGTGAGGAATCTAAGCTAAAACACATGTTCTAGTTTGTTTTATATGTGTTCTGTACTCCATGGTACCATATGTAACTGTTCATGGTTTGGCTCTCTTCAGTCTGAATCTATCGTATCCACGTTCCGATAAGAATAATAAAAACTCATCAGTTTCTTCCTATAAATGTTCACTTACATGCTTATTGGTTTCACAGTTAGGGCTACCTGTACTTTTCTGTCTGCTGGGTCAGTTGTAGAGTTGGTATGAATTTATTCGCATGTCCCATTTCATTGGCCACAACAGTGATCTGTGGTCAGGACAAGGATTACGTGGCCAGGACAAGGATTGACATTACAGATTGCTGTAGATAAGCCCCTGATGCCGATGGTCTTAGCTCATATATGATTTTTGGAGTGACAGATTCCCTTTAATACTTGGTGGCAAAAACCTAGTTTGCAAGCACAGCAGTCAGATGTTTTTTGTAGTTGATGATGAGGTTTGCGCACATGTCAGGAGGAATTTTGGTCCACTCCTCTTTGCAGATCATCTCTAAATCATTAAGATTTTGAGGCTGTCACTTGGCAACTCGGAGCTTCAACTCCCTCCATAAATTTCCTATGGGATTAAGGTCTGGAGACTGGCTAGGCCACTCCATGACCTTAATGTGCTTTTTTTAGCCACTCCTTTGTTTCCTTGGCTGTATGTTTTGGGTCATTGTCTTGCTGGAAGACCCAGCCACGACCCACTTTTTAATGTCATGGCGGAGGATTTTACGGGACCCAGCCACGACCCACTTTTTAATGTCATGTCAGGATGTTACAGAACATGGCTCCATCCATTCTTCCATTGATACGGTGAAATAGTCCTGGGCCCTTAGCAGAGAAACACCTCCAAAACATAATGTTTCCATTTCCTTGCTTGACAGTGGGGATGGCGTTCTTTAGGTGATAGGCAGCATTTCGCTTCCTCCAAACACGGCAAGTGGAGTTAATGCCAAAGACCTCAATTATTGCATCATCTGACCACAGCACCTTCTCCCAATCACTCATAGAATCATCCAGGTGTTCACTGGCAAACTTCAGAGGGGCCTGCACATGTGCCTTCTTGAGCAGGGGAACCTTTTGGGCACTGAAGGATTGTAAACCTTTACAGCGTAATGTGTTACCAATGGTTTCCATGGTGACTGTGGTCCCAGCAGGGTTGAGATCATTAACAAGTTCCCCTGTGTAGTTTTAGGCTGATCTCTCACTTTCCTCATGATCAAGGATACCCCCCACAAGGTGAGATTTTGCATGGTGACCCAGATTGATGTCGATTGACAGTAATTTTGTATTTCTCCCATTTTCTTACTATTGCACCAACAGTTGTCTCCTTCTCACCCAGCATCTTACTTATGGTTTTGTAGCCCATTCCAGCTTTGTGCAGGTCTAGGACATTGTCCCGGAAATCCTTATAAAGGTTGTCCATGTTGGAAGAGGTGAGAGTCTGACTGATTAAGTGAGTCTGCGGACAGGAGTCTTTTATAAAGGTGACTATGAAAAACAACTATCTTTAATGCAGGCAACAAGTTGATTAGGAGCATCTATCTGGTCTGTAAGAGCCAGAACTCTTAATGGATGGTAGGAGATCACATACTTATTTTTCACTGCAAAATGCTAATAAATTTATATACTTTATACCATGTGATTTTCTGGATTTTATTTTTGATATTCTATCTCTCAATGTTAAAATTAACCAATCCTTAAAATTATAGACTGTTCATGTCTTTGTCAGTGGGCAAACTTACAAAATCAGCAAGGGATCAAATAATTATTTCCTTCATTGTAAGAAAATCTTAGAAAAAAACCTTGGAGAAGAAACCCTATGTTTAATATAGTGTCTATGGTTTGTGTCACAAAATACTTGTGCAGTCTTAAAACATGAATGACGTGTCCTCATGTAAAAAATTCCCATGTTTCTGAATACAATGCATGATGCTGAAATAAGTCATGTGATCATCATGGCAACAGCATCCTGGTCCTCTACCAAATGTTAAAATAGACATCTGGTGTGCATCATGAATAAGTCAGAAAGAACACCATTTGCAGATGTGTTCAATTAAACCCATATTACATTTCTTGCATATACATCTTAACTTTGAGGAATTCAATCTATTTTCCTGTGATCTGAGTACATAGTCCACTGTGAAGAAAATTATATTATGAGCTTGGTGTTTGAAGTAAATGACCTGAAATATGAACTTCAAAAGATGAGGGTACCCCCCCAAGTCTACAATGGGTGGCAGTAATGAAACAAAACATAGCATGGTGCTATACATATACAGTATAGACCAAAAGTTTGGACACACTTTCTCATTTAAAGATTTTTCTGTATTTTCATGACTATGAAAATTGTACATTCACACTGAACACAGCAAAACTTTTAATGAACACATGAGGGGGTGCTTTGCTGGTGACACTGTTGGAGATTTATTCAAAATTGAAGGCATACTGAACTTGCATGGCTACCACAGCATCTTGCAGCGGCATGCTATTCCATCCGGTTTGCGTTTAGTTGGACCATCATTTATTTTTCAACAGGACAATGACCCCAAACACACCTCCAGGCTGTGTAAGGGCTATTTGACCAAGAAGGAGAGTGATGGGGTGCTACGCCAGATGACCTGGCCTCCACAAGTATTCAAGAATCACCCGGCACTCAAAAATTGTGAAAAGTTACAAATACAGTTTATTATTATCCAGACATAGAACCAGTATGTTGAACGTTTTCGGTCCCAGATGGACCTTCTTCAGAACAGTTCAATTTATCTGGAATGGAAGGATAATGCGTATGGCCAGTAGGGGGATCCCTCTGACAATGTACTGGCTATCACCACACTAAATGCAATGTGTACATCTGGGGTGTGTAGTGCACAGCGGCGCTACAGAGATCCGAAGGTCAGCACGTGGTGAAGCAGCAGCACTGGTGGCGTGCTAAGTCGCCGAGGGGAAGCGTCCTAGCACGCCACCAGTGCTGCTGCTTCACCACGTGCTGACCTCCGGATCTCTGTAGCGCCGCTGTGCACTACACACCCCAGATGTACACATTGCATTTAGTGTGGTGATAGCCAGTACATTGTCAGAGGGATCCCCCTACTGGCCATACGCATTATCCTTCCATTCCAGATAAATTGAACTGTTCTGAAGAAGGTCCATCTGGGACCGAAAACGTTCAACATACTGGTTCTATGTCTGGATAATAATAAACTGTATTTGTAACTTTTCACAATTTTTGAGTGCCGGGTGATTCTTGAATACTTGTGACTGAGGGTTGAATACCCTACTCGAGCACCAAAACTCATATCCTCACAGAGTGCCGTGTTTATCTATTTTTATTCGGACTGGCCTCCACAGTCATCAGACATGAACCCAATCGAGATGGTTTGGGGTGAGCTGGATCGCAGAGTGAAGGCAAAAGGCCCAACAAATGCTAAGCATCTCTGGGATCTCCTTCAAGATTGTTGGAAGACCATTCCCGGTGACTACCTCTTGAAGCTCATCAAGAGAATGCCAAGAGTGTGCAAGCAGTCATCAAAGCAAAAGGTGGCTACTATGAAGAACCTAGAATATAAGACATAATTTCACTTGTTTCACACTATTTGTTAAGTATATAATTCCACATGTGTTAATTCATAGTTTTGATGCCTTCAGTGTGAATTTACAATTTTCATAGTCATGAAAATACAGAAAAATCTTTAAATGAGAAGGTGTGTCCAAACTTTTGGTCTGTACTGTATATATATATATATATATATATATATATATATATATACATACATACTATACATATAATCTCTATACCTATATATTTATATACAGTCCCTTTGGAAAGTACTCATACCCATATGAACATTTCCACATTGTTTCTCATTTCCCCTACAAACTTCAGTGTATTTTATTAGGATTTTAAGAGACATACTAACACAAAGTAGCAAGTGTTTGTGCATTGGAAAGGAAATGATACATGGTTTTCTAATTATTTTAAAAATATAAATCTGAAAATGATGATGTGCATTTGTATTCAGTTCTCTGTAGCCTGATATCCGTAGATAAAATCCAGAGTGACTAATTACCCCGCAAAGTCACATAATTAGTAAATTGAGTCCACCTGTGTGTAATTTATTCGCAGTATAACAACATATGTTCTGTGAAGGCCTCATAGGCTTGTTTGAGAACATTACGGATCAAACAACAATATGAAAACCAAGGAAATGTCATGCTATAACCATAAGAAAGACTGGGAGGAGGGACCCCATACTGTTCCTTAATCTAGGGGGCCATAGTTTAATTCTAACCCTGCAGTTACACCTGAAGGTGGAGATGCCTGGTTCACATGCCTCTCTTTGCTCCTATGAAATCCTACACAACTCCCATTTCCCATCCTCCCCCAAGGAGGAAAGAGGCAGGAGTAAAAGGGTAACACTGGCTGCATAGACAGTGGGAAACCAAGGAACAATCAAACAACAGACACAAAGGATAAAATACAAAGGAAAGATAGGTACACAGTAAAGAAGCAGAAAAGCAACATGAAAGAACGACAGAAGGGGAGGGTAGAGGTGTTCACAACAACTGCATACAACAGTCTCAAGACAACTAGAGCGACTCTCCGGAACACTTTCTCCACTGAAGCCAAGAAGAGATTGAAGATTCTATTGCTCACATGGATGAAAGCCAGACACAGATTTATATAATGGAAGGGTGTGATCCCAATAAGCAGCAAAGCCAATAGACTATGAGGAACTCTAAACCCTTTCCATGCCACAAGAAACCTGTTAACTCATGAATGATCTTGTAGATTTAAAGAGGACCTGTGCTCAGCTAAACACTATGATCTTCTAATCTCCGATGTACCATAGGTCCCAGCAGTATGCGGCACATTCATGACAGGAACACATCAGGCAGGTCAGGTATAAACTTGTAAGGACGAGTAAAGCAGGGTTAGGCTATACAAAGATACCCCAAGCTCTCATTGAGCACTGTTCAATCCATGAAAATGGAAGGAGTATGGCACAACTGCAAACCTACCACGACATGGCAGTCCACCTAAACTGACCTCCCAAGTACGGAGAAGATCAATTAGGGAAGCAGCCAAGAGACCCATGCTCACTCTGGAGGAGCTGCAGAGATCAGGTGGGAGAATCTGTCCACAGGACAACTATAAGTCTTATACGCCACAAATCTGGCTTTTATGGAAGAATGGCAAGAAGAAAGCCATCTTTGAAAGCAAGGCACAAGAAGTTCCTTTTGCAGGAGACGCTACTAGAATGTGGAGGAAGGTGCCTTTGTCAGATGACATGAAAGTAGAATTTTTGGGCTAATTGCAAAATATTAATTTTGGTGGAAAACTAACACTGCACATCACCCTAAAAACACCCTCCCTCACTCATGCATACGGTTGTATGCATGAGCCCCTAAAGTTTGAATTTCTGTAATGTTGCCCACTGAAGGCGGTGAAGGGTAATTTGTAAACCACATCCTATTGATTTTTTACTACTGTGTCCTTTACTCAGTAAGAAATCCATTGATGGTAAAAGACGTAACCGAATGGTTATTTTTAAAAAGTCCTTTTTTTGATTTTCTTAAAGTTGAGTTTCCCATTTCCTTATATACAGTGTCATAATCAGTGGAACAATATTTCATTTTTAGCAGTTTTTGCAATCTATTTTTAAATCTCTAGTTCTTCTGAATTAAGCTTTTTAGAGCTGAAGCAATGTGCCCAGCCATGGTACAGTGAGAAGCAGCAACTGAAAAGCTTCATCATTTCAACTACCAAATGCATTTAAACTGGTTGTGTGCACATTCATGGCAGCTATTATATTTTCCTTTGCAGAAAATTGTCATTTTAGAATAAAATATTCTTTTGTAAAGACCATTTTTGCTGAGGCAACTACAACAAGTTTCCATACCATAATGGATCAGATATAACTTGCATACAGTGAAGTATTAGTACGTAAGTAATTTAGTGTTATTTTTAAAGCACCAACATATTTTTCAGCACAGGAAGATTTAACAAAGCTTGTATAAAGGAAATTAAAGCACTAGCCCCTGTGAACTAACAAGATTAAAGTTCTTGTTTTTAAAAAAAGTATCTACAAAAAATATTGGCCATGTTTTGGTGCCTGCATCAAGTAAGTTGGTACTGCCGAAAATGATGTGTGACAGAGGGCAAAGTTATTTTGTCTGCTTTATTAAAGTCAATGGCCCCATCAATGGATACTCCCAAAATCCGTTTTTCAAGGCTTCAGATGTAAGCCCCGACAGAGCTACTGATGTGTGGCTAAAATGTGAGGTCAACATAGTCTTAGTCTGTTAGAAGAGGACATGCCTGCTTCTAAAGCGTTAATCTGCAAGAGGAGAAAATAGCTGCTTGCAAAGTTTTAGTTTGCACCTGAAAAAATCAACTGGTTGTAGTGTGTACCCCTGAACACAGATAGCCACAACCCACTGAGGACAAGGCTGTGCAGGGATTCACTTCAGTTGCTGTTTCTACTCTCCTCCTGCTGCTCCATTACACACCGGAATTCATCTTAGATCTCTTCTTACATTACTACATTCAATATGAATTAAAGCAGCAGTACAGATCTACCCTGTGTTTTCATGCTGCACACTCCCAGTCAGGTACGGACTGGGACTAATATTCAGCCCTGGCATTTGCAATCACACAGGCCCATGTTGTCCTGTTTCCAAGCACCAGATGGGATATATTACTAACATTATCGTGGATGGAGGAAAGCAAGATTTACTACAAGACCAATATTTCTAATGATACCCGTGGCCTGCTGGGGTAAGTGACGGAGTCAGCGACTTTGTGCTCCTTCACAACTGTTAACAGTATGGGAGTCTTAAGAACACTGATTCTGCTAACAACGTAGCAGACAAGGCAGCCCATGACCAGATAGGCCCTTCTGGCATTTGCCAGAATTTCCCAATGGTCAGACCGGCCCTGCACCCAGTCCCCACCCCTTCCACTCATTATCTCCCAACTGAGAAGCAGAAAGTTTCACAAAGCTGTCAAAGTAGTAGGACATGAGATCAAACCAACATCAGTCTCTCTTGCTTCAATGACCATGGCTATCATAACTAAATTAGACAATAATTTTTAAGATTACCAGATAAAATATTTTAGAAAGTTATTATAATTTGGCCACATTTTATTTCACGTCATTTTACAGAAAGTGATAAGTCCTGTCTAAGACAGTGACCTCTTCGAGCTCCGTAATAATTTCTCAACAGCGTACATTCCTCACCTACACTTGTCCTGTGAAAATAATCATAGATGTGATTTCCCACCCATATAACTGACTGAGACAATATGAAATGTTTTCTAATGTCATTGTGTTCTCAAACGCCAAAGAAATGTAACACCATGGCTACTCAAGGTCTTTCTTAAGCTAATAGGGCATATATTGTTATTACCTTCTTGGATCAACATGAGGTTTGGCAGAAGGCATCTAGGACCATAGGATAAGATGAAGTGCTGCTCATGACTGTGATTATTTTGGACTGATAACCTCACAGACATAAAAAAGATAATACTATAAAATAACCCAATAGATTCCAACATTAATAGGGTGTGAGGTAAGAAATATGAAGTCACAACATTAGCTCTGGCTGCAAATATATGATCCTCACATCTAGGATCCTCACTTTCAGGCCCTTCATTCTGAACACATACTGTATATAAAGTAGCTATGTTCTTTTCACAGTCTAATTCATTCAACAGACTGCCATTTTGTTTCTTCTTTAAATTTCAAAAAACCCTTAAAAGTGAAATTCTGAAAAATTTCACAATTAGAAAAAGGAATTACTGGGATCAAGCAACATATCACAGCAGTTAGTTATCTCACTTTGTTGTCTTCAAATACAAATTCTAATGGTGCTTTGTAGATTATAGTGTCTTAATAAAAAAAAATGCTTGCAATTTACTGGACCGTACAGAACATACTGACAAAATGAAGCTCCCTTATCTGATATCACTTCCTGCTCTCCAGCTAGTGACTGAAGTCATACCTCCCAAACTTCCTGTTCTTCCCAATCCCTAAATTCACTCAGGACATAAAACTGGTAATAATGGGAACTCTGCTTCTTCCTCCTGAAGGTGAAGCTTTAGCTAGAAGCAATAGAGCAGACATTGATATCAGAAAACGTGGTGCCATATTGGTAGCTTTGCAACTTGTAGAATTTTTTTTCGGTATTTTTGGTGTTAAAGAGGACCTGTAATTTGCTGAAAGAATTGCGTTAAATACCTAGTAAAAATCCCTGCGTTGCGTTGCTCCCTTGCAGGGATATTCACATTTGTTGCTTTTGGAAAGAACTGCGTAAAATCTGTGCTTGTAGACCAACTGGGTGTTTCGTCAGAATCTTCGAAGGAGTGGGTTCTTCCACTCCTTCCTCCCAGGCTGTGCCAATCACAGCTCTGCAGCATCTGAGACTGCTAGATCAGCAACTGAGTTGTGATTGGAAATGTCTGGGAGGGAGGGATGAAAGCACCTTCCGTTCCACAAGTGAAGACTCTAAAGAAACACCCAGTTGCACTACAAGCAGCGATTTCACATAGTGCTCTCAAAAAACAGCAAATGTAAATATCTCTGCAATGAAATGATGTAAATGAAAATGTAAAAGAGCTGCAGAATCAGGGTAGCTCAGGTATTTCTTTTAGAAGGTATTTAAATATTTTTTTTAAGTGACAGGTCCCCTTTCTGTGAACAGAAGAGCTTGGAAATCTGTATTAGACAGACCAAAGTGTGGAAATTAAGCAAAATAACAACATTTTTTTAAAGTGATACAGTCCTAATCAGATACCATGTTAGAAGATGGCATGTGGCTTATGTGCATATAACTCAAATATGTTACATTACAACAATATGGTAACCCTACAGATGACCACTGCCAAGATTGCCATTACAAATATTTGCAATGAATTCTTACTGTAGCTGAAATTACGTTACTTTAAACTACTAATCATCTGAATGCCAAAATGGCTATCAATGCCCTGGCACCATGTTAAAAAGACTGAGGCTGAGGCTGGAAGACATCCATCCCATATAATAAAGAATTCAGTTGTCTGGCAACGGAGAGAGGAATGGAGAAGGAACATATTATGATTTCAATAGACCTCCTGTTACTATATATACTGTATATATTTCATTTATCTGAAAGTCTTCAGGGCACATGTTGGCTTATAAACAAGAGCAGGCAAGAGCCAAAACACCAAAAGGAGACCTGGTTTGATCAGGATTTAGTCTGCACAGTGAGAGGAATAAACTGCTGTGCGCTTGTTTGAGTATTTCCTAAGTAAATTTATAGTGTATTCATCACTAACTGGAAACTATAAAGAAGACGTTTAGTTCCTACTGATTGATGATGGGGATAATTAAAGAATTTGTAGTAAAATTACTGCCTACTCACGGCTGTAACTTTTTTATATTTTGTCTTTCTAACACATATGTAAAACCATAAATGATTAATTCTAAATTATGAAAAATATCCCAACAGAAAATAAATAATATGACCTATGGTTTCTAGAATGAAGAGTAACTGGAGATGGGTGAATCTGAACAAAAGTTTTCGCCATTCGTATCGGACAGTGACTATTCGGGCATGAACGCTGAACACTGATTCTCTCTCACATAGACTACATCATCCATGTGAAGCGAGAAGAGAAGAGTCACCAGATCAAGGACAGAGATGACAACTGGACCGGACCACCACATAGGAGAGCATACCGCTTGGTTTTTGGAAACCTGAAATGGTTGTTAGACCCTCAAAAACCCTGAACATATGAAAGGCAAGCATTTTTAAAATAGATATGAATAGGAAGGTTCTTTAAGTGCTTTTCAGGCAGTTTTCAGGGTGGACCTGCATTAGTTATACTAATTCAAGCAAAAGGTTCCTATGGAACACTATGAGGTATGTTTGGTGTCCGTTTTGTAGAACAAAAAAAGTCATGCCTGCAAACCTGTTTCAAATGGAAACCAAACAAATTGTAAAATAATTAAAGGGGCTCCTCTGTTTCTGTAGAGCTGATGTAATGGATCACTTATTCAATTTGTCTTCTCCTAAGATGAAAACAAATGCAATGTCCATACATGTGAACAGAGCCTAACCAGAGTCTCACCATGATTCCACAGGAACAACTGTCTAGAGCTGGATTTTCACATCTTCTGCCACATAGCAGATCTTTAATATGAAGTGTCTTAGTACCCACAAGACCAGATCAGTATCATCATGTCCCCCAGTGCCCTCTTGACCAGATCAGTGTCATCATGTCCCCCAGTGCCCTCTTGATCAGATTAGTATCATCATGTCTTCTTGTGCCCTCTTGACCAGATCAGTATCATCATGTCCCCCAGTGCCCTCTTGACCAGATTAGTATCATCATGTCTTCTTATGCCCTCTTGACCAGATTAGTATCATCATGTCTTCTTGTGCCCTCTTGACCAGATCAGTATCATCATGTCCCCCAGTGCCCTCTTGACCAGATCAGTATCATCATGTCTCCCAGTGCCCTCTTGATCAGATTAGTATCATCATGTCTTCTTGTGCCCTCTTGACCAGATCAGTATCATCATGTCCCCCAGTGCCCTCTTGACCAGATTAGTATCATCATGTCTTCTTATGCCCTCTTGACCAGATCAGTATCATCATGTCCCCCAGTGTCCTCTTGGACAGATTAGTATCATCATGCCTCCTTGTGCCCTCTTGACCAGATCAGTGTCACCATGTCCACAGCCGTCGCCTGTTCTCTTTAATCATACACCCACTTATCTAACTCGTATCATATGTCCTGAAATATTTTGTGTGCTTATAAGTAAACATTTCTGAATGCTGCAGTATACATCTATTAATAAGATTAGTAAGAATAACAAATTACATTTTGTTTTTATGGATAGTCTATATTATGTCAAATCAGGAAGTAATCTAATGCTTATTCATCTATGATAAAGCCATATTAAAGAGGAGACATCGAATGGTACAATTTGCATTTATACAGGGAACAGCAGGAAGTTAAATACTTCTATTACAGGAGAGCATCATCATTATGGCAATTAATGGAGATCTAAACTTACAACATGAAGGAGGAGATGCAGAAATACATGAATAATCTATAATCAAGGGTATAACTCATATATAAAGACTAAATCCTTCTAAAACATGAACCATATACAGTGGGGCAAAAAAGTATTTAGTCAGTCAGCAATAGTGCAAGTTCCACCACTTAAAAAGATGAGAGGCGTCTGTAATTTACATCATAGGTAGACCTCAACTATGGGAGACAAACTGAGAAAAAAAAATCCAGAAAATCACATTGTCTGTTTTTTTAACATTTTATTTGCATATTATGGTGGAAAATAAGTATTTGGTCAGAAACAAAATTTCATCTCAATACTTTGTAATATATCCTTTGTTGGCAATGACAGAGGTCAAACGTTTTCTGTAAGTCTTCACAAGGTTGCCACACACTGTTGTTGGTATGTTGGCCCATTCCTCCATGCAGATCTCCTCTAGAGCAGTGATGTTTTTGGCTTTTCGCTTGGCATCACGGACTTTCAACTCCCTCCAAAGGTTTTCTATAGGGTTGAGATCTGGAGACTGGCTAGGCCACTCCAGGACCTTGAAATGCTTCTTACGAAGCCACTCCTTCGTTGCCCTGGCGGTGTGCTTTGGATCATTGTCATGTTGAAAGACCCAGCCACGTTTCATCTTCAATGCCCTTGCTGATGGAAGTAGGTTTGCACTCAAAATCTCACGAAACATGGCCCCATTCATTCTTTCATGTACCCGGATCAGTCGTCCTGGCCCCTTTGCAGAGAAACAGCCCCAAAGCATGATGTTTCCACCACCATGCTTTACAGTAGGTATGGTGTTTGATGGATGCAACTCAGTATTCTTTTTCCTCCAAACACGACAAGTTGTGTTTCTACCAAACAGTTCCAGTTTGGTTTCATCAGACCATAGGACATTCTCCCAAAACTCCTCTGGATCATCCAAATGCTCTCTAGCAAACTTCAGACGGGCCCGGACATGTACTGGCTTAAGCAGTGGGACACGTCTGGCACTGCAGGATCTGAGTCCATGGTGGCGTAGTGTGTAACTTATGGTAGGCCTTGTTACATTGGTCCCAGCTCTCTGCAGTTCATTCACTAGGTCTCCCCGCGTGGTTCTGGGATTTTTGCTCACCGTTCTTATGATCATTCTGACCCCACGGGGTGGGATTTTGCGTGGAGCCCCAGATCGAGGGAGATTATCAGTGGTCTTGTATGTCTTCCATTTTCTAATTATTGCTCCCACTGTTGATTTCTTCACTCCAAGCTGGTTGGCTATTGCAGATTCAGTTTTCCCAGCCTGGTGCAGGGCTACAATTTTGTTTCTGGTGTCCTTTGACAGCTCTTTGGTCTTCACCATAGTGGAGTTTGGAGTCAGACTGTTTGAGGGTGTGCACAGGTGTCTTTTTATACTGATAACAAGTTTAAACAGGTGCCATTACTACAGGTAATGAGTGGAGGAAAGAGGAGACTCTTAAAGAAGAAGTTACAGGTCTGTGAGAGCCAGAAATCTTGATTGTTTGTTTCTGACCAAATACTTATTTTCCACCATAATATGCAAATAAAATGTTAAAAAATCAGACAATGTGATTTTCTGGATTTTTTTTTCTCAGTTTGTCTCCAATAGTTGAGGTCTACCTATGATGTAAATTACAGACGCCTCTCATCTTTTTAAGTGGTGGAACTTGCACTATTGCTGACTGACTAAATACTTTTTTGCCCCACTGTATATAGAAATATTTCTTGGTCATCACACTAACCCTATCCACATGCGTTATTTAGGGGTTTGGATGACATTGGTCACTAAGGCTACTTTCACACATCCGTCTTTTGCCGTCAGGCTCAATCCGGCAAATTTTGAAAAAACTGTAACCGGCGAAAGATGCCGCCGGATCCAGTTTTTTCCCATAGACTTGTATTAGCGCCGGATGATCTTATGTTTCTTCCAGTTTTTACTGGATCTGGCAAAAATGTCGTTTCCGCATCTGGAAAAAACAGTAACGTTTTTTGTCTCCGGCGAAGCGAAGCGCCGGATCCGTCTTTTTGCTAGAATGGAAGCCTATGGGAGCCAGAAGGAGCCGGATTCCGTTTTTTTAAACTGAGCATGCTCCATTTTTTTTTATTCCAATTATCTGGATATGCTAATCGGATCCGTTGAAAAAATGGATTAGTTGCATCAGTTTTTGACAATCTCCCACTGATCCATTTTTTTAAAACATTCGACGGATTGTGTCTGATGGCAAAAACCTGATGTGTGAAAGTAGCCTAATACAGATAAGATCTCTTTCGATCTGGTTGACTCAAGATATCAATGTATTTCATGGTCTACCAATATTTTGCAATGGACAACATGGAATACCAAATGTGTTCTCAATGCTCACTGTAAGAGAAATGTATTGCCAGCAAATCAGCACACTGTTGGGCTGAATTACATTAAAAAAGGGGTTGTCTTCATGAGAAAATTCTTTTACAGATATTTTGACATATTGAAAGCCGGGTCTATAACATTTCTTGAACTACAGAGTCTTGTTACTTGACTCTTGTGAACAATGGAATGTCATGAAAAATGCCAGCAACGTGGACTTTGTTTTGGCACACCCAGGGCTTACATCATGTGAGTTACAGAGCTTTACAACTAATGTCTCTGCATTTTATACCATGTTTATTAAGATTTCTGCAAGTGTTAAATTATCGTATTATCCTGACTATAAGACGCACTTTTCCCCCCCCCCAAAAAGGGGGGAAAATGTGGGGTGCGTCTTATAGTCGTAATGCAGGCTTACCGTCAGTGGTGTGGCGGCGGCAGATGTGCGGCAGCAGAGGTGCGGGGATGAGGAGGCGGTATGGCGTGAGCGGGGTCCCTTCAACAGGTGAGGTGATGCAGCAGCCTGGCAAGCAGCAGAGGCGGGTTAATTACCGGTTTATCGGTGGTGGCAGCCATCTTCCTGAGGCCGCATGTGCGCAGATGGAGTGCTCTGCTTCCCATGGCTTCAGGAAAATAGCCTCGGGAGGCCGCGAGTGCGCAGATGGAGATCGTGGCGGCCATTTTCCTTAAGCCGAGTTCGCAGATTTAGATCTCGGCTTCAGGAAAATGACCACCGCGATCTCCATCTGCGCACGCGCGGCCTCCTGCGGCCATTTTCCTGAAGCCCCGAGAAGCAGACCACTCCATCTGCGCACGTGCGGCCTCAGGAAGATGGCTGCCACCACCGATAAACTGGTAATTAACCCGTCTCTGCTGCTTACCGGGCTGCTGCATCACCTCACCTGTGGAAGGGAGTCTGGTCACGCCATACCGCTCATTATCCCCGCACCTCTGCCATCGTCACAGCACTGCTGCAACCCCCCCATGGACACCAGGCCGTGGCGTCGCCCACCAAAGCAGGAAGGGACCCTGCTCAGGTGCACGCCGTACCACATCACCCCACCTCTGCTGACACCATGCCTCCTGTGACCCCCATCTTATAAAAAAATCTTTTTTTCTGCAATTTTCACCCCAAATTTGGGGTGCGTCTAATGGTCCGGTGCGTCTTATAGTCCGAAAAATACGGTACATTATTCAGCAATACAAGGGGAAAGATGGCAATTTCTACTAGAAAGATTCAAACGGAAGCTGTCATGTTGTAAATACAGTCCTATCTCTTATACAGCAGGGTGATCTGAGCAATTGATATACTGAATAGTTTTGTGGGATAGATTTCGTTTAAATGGAACCTGTCACCAGATTTTTACTACATCATCAGAGAGTAGCATAATGCAGAAAAAGAGACTCTGATTCCAGTGATGTATCATTTAGTTTACTGGGTGCAGCAGTTGTGATACAACCAGAGTTCCTAGATGTAGCATGCAGCAGAGCTAAGAAAGCTAACCCCGCCCACAACACAGTTTTCTGTGTACATTCTACATTGACTGTAAGATGCTAATCAGTGCCTGGGGGCATGGATGGACCAGGCTGCATGGGGGCAGCTAGTCCTGTAGTGATAATCTCCTGCTAATAAATCACTCATATTGAAACAACAACACACAGCTCTGAATTTAGTGTCTCAGCCCCTACCTCATGCTGCCCTCAGATTGTCGGTAATTACTCGTTGGCTTTGTTCAAGGTTGATGTAATATCTGATGGATAGAGTCTTTGGAAAAAAAGTTTTTGTTTTTGGGCAGCATACGGCATCACACATAGCGCCTAACTCGCTGTAAAACAGACTCGCAAGGACACTCAAACAATATTTGTTTCATATTTTATCATTGCAACTTTTATATATACACATGTAAGTTGTAGTTTAAACTGTATAATTCTTTGAATAACATTGCATATGTAACTTCCATAGGAACCATTGGAAATTTACCACATCGGCCAGGATTAAATCCAGCTGCAGAAATTGGGACAGGCTGAGTTAATAAAGGACTATGCTATAAATGCATTAAAGGTGTAGTTTCTGGGCATAATATAGAAAATAAAATATACATGTTTTACCGACAACATGTTTGTATGGTCATAAAAATGAATGCCATAAGCAGCTGCAGGATCTGACAACTTCCACAAAACAGAAACAGGAAACTTTGATTAAAAAAAAAAACCTTCAATTTGGCAAAATGAGAGAAGTAAAGTTTGACATGTAAATGAACCGTCATACATATTAGTCAAGTCAAAGTTCGTACACATGAATTGCGGCCAGTTGATCAATTCCAGCGATGGTTTACTGGCATTTGTTCTGTGGTTTTGCAGCCAATGCTCAGAAAAGCGAAACCTTGTATAGCGCATTCCGTACAGTCTTACATCCTATATTTGTCTGCAGCCCAGAATATATTATTACATCTTTATGCAAACTAACTTTGCTCAGCTGGTTCCCATTATTCCATATACTAGAATTTGCTCGTGTCCTGAATGATTTCTTTTATATTTTGCAAGAATAAAGATAAAACAAGCAAAATAGAAGAAAGATAGTTTTCAATGCAGGACCGGGTTATGTATGTGATCATCTTATCACGTTTTTAATTATAACAAACACGTAGACACTGAAAAAAATTTGAAGATATGTAATACTAGAGAAAACTTATAGCTAGGGATCACGCTTGGAAAATGCAACAGATTTATGAAAAAATAAGATTATTTCAACTGTAACAATATTCAGAGTAGGGCTCACATACATTGGCCAATTTTTGCGCGAAGTACCTTCATTTGTTCATAGCTATTTTTGTAGATAAATATTTCAAGTGTTCATTATATAGCGCTTTTTTTCCTATTTTCTATGGCAGTAATGCATTTTCAATGTTCTAGAGCAGTGTTCCCCAAGTCCGGTCCTCAAGAGCCACCAACAGGTCATGTTTTCAGGATTTTCTTAGTATTACACAGGTGATGGAATTATTGCCTGTGCAGGTGATGCAATTATCACCTGTGCAATACTAAGGAAATCCTGAAAACATGACCTGTTCGTGGTTCTTGAGGACCGGAGTTGGGGAACACTGTTCTAGAGTAATCATTCTTGGTAAATTATGGTGCAGCCTTTATCGTTTTTCAACTTACCGGTATAATGTTTTTTTGGTTGGCGACTGTTCACATTAGCTTGGAGGTGCTGGTCTTGTTCTCCAGAATAGCACAGCACAATTAGGCAACTAAAGCTGTGCATTTAAAAAATAACTGCAGCACCCCTGGAGGTAAGAAAAAGTATTGCAGCCATTTTTTATTTTTTAATTATTTATTATTTTTGTACCCCAGACCAACTAAGCTCGGTGAACTTCTATCTACTGCCATGGACATACTCTGGACTGAATGATTTGCAAGATAAAATGAGCTACACAGACTGTGTGTGAAAGTTGCCACATGCAGAATTGTTTTAGTACATTTCAGCAATCATCTAAAATGATGCTATGCACAGAAATGAAGGTATAGACATCATGTATGGGAGACCTGTTCCCCCATACAAGTTTTCAATCCATAAGAAGGATTACATTACTTAAAGAGGTTTTGTGGGACTTTAACACTGATGAGCTTTCCTTACGACAGAGCCACCAATATCAAATCAGTGGACAGCCAACTCCCTGCGCCCAACAAGACAGTGGATTGAAGAGACAGTGGTGCACACAGTGTATGCAGGTTCCGGTGAGCTGCAGCCTTTCAATCAACTGATTGGTGAGATGCCAGGAGTTGGACCTCCATTGTTCTGGTATTGATGATATTGATCCTAAAAATAAGTAATCAATATTAAAGCCTTGGAAAAAAAACTCTTCAAGTAACATAATTAAACTTAGAATCAATTCCACAACATAATGTAAATAATATCTAAATAAAACAGCAAAAAGTGGTGAACATGTTGATAAAAAATATAGATGGATTCAACATGGAGAGAAACCACCTAATAAAAGAGAGTTATCTAAAGTACAGCAATGGAAAATTGAAATTTCCTACCTGGTTCTGTGCAGTTCTTACGATGTCTGTGTTCACCTTGAATTTCAGTAAAATTTTCATCATCCGCCCAAAGCAGTCCTCGTCCATTACTATTGGCATTGATGTCTAATACATTTCTCTGGTTTCCATGTAACGAGTTGTTTTCTTCAATACCTATAACATGAACACAAAGCTGACTTAATCACATTGTCTACAGAGATCACTCACTCTTAAGGTACCGTCACACTAAGCGACGCTGCAGCGATACCGACAACGATCCGGATCGCTGCAGCGTCGCTGTTTGGTCGCTGGAGAGCTGTCACACAGACAGCTCTCCAGCGACCAACGATGCCGGTAACCAGGGTAAACATCGGGTTACTAAGCGCAGGGCCGCGCTTAGTAACCCGATGATTACCCTGGTTACCATCCTAAAAGTAAAAAAAACAAACGCTTCATACTTACCTTCCGCTGTCTGTCCCCGGCGCTCTGCTTCTCTGTACTGGCTGTGAGCACAGCGGCCGGAAAGCACAGCGGTGACGTCACCGCTCTGCTTTCCGGCCGCTGTGCTCACAGTCAGTGCAGGAAAGCACAGCACCGGGGACAGACAGCGGAAGGTAAGAATGAAGCGTTTGTTTTTTTTACTTTTAGGATGGTAACCAGGGTAAACATCGGGTTACTAAGCGCGGCCCTGCGCTTAGTAACGCGATGTTTACCCTGGTTACCAGCGAAGACATCGCTGAATCGGCGTCACACACACCGATTCAGCGATGTCAGCAGGAAGTCCAGCGACGAAATAAAGTGCTGGACTTTCTGCAGCGACCAAACGACATCACAGCAGGATTCTGATCGCTGCTGCGTGTCAAACTGAACGATATCGCTAGCCAGGACGCTGCAACGTCACGGATCGCTAGCGATATCGTTTAGTGTGACGGTACCTTTATTGTACTCCGTCTGATCTCTTATCTATTATTCAGCATGGCCTTAGTCTTCAAGCCGGTAGGAACTGAGCAGCCATATTATCAATATATGAGGTCAGCCATACTATCAATCTATACGATCAGCCATACTATCAATATATCAGGTCAGCAGCAATATTATCAATATATGAGATTCTCATATCCATATACGAGAATATTAGCCTAAGGGTATGTGCACACAACATCATTTTCAGGGAGATCCACTCTGAAACCCACCTGAAGAAGCACCTAGAAAATGCCTTATTATAATGAACATGTGCTTTTCTATATAAAAACGAATTCATGGACATATTTTTTAGTCTGTCGAGCTTTTTTTTTAATGTTTTTAAAGATGTCAAGTGGTTAAAAGATATGAGCAAACCATTCTTCAGGCATTTTCAGCTCTGAAGATTCTCTATACAATAAAAGGCAATTAGATGGCTCAAAAAACACCAATGGACAAAAATGCCCAAGAAGCTCTCCGGCAATGACCAAACACAAAAAAGACCCTTGAGGAAAGAAAATGCTTGCATTACTTGAAGCATCTTTCTCTTGGTTTGCCTGCCTGAAAAAAATGTTGAGTGCACATTTCATAATTATGGAAGGCCTTCAGCATATCCCAATAACATACCAAGAAGATATTAGGCTAGGCTTTAATCAATCATAAAATATTAACCTTTCATGTTCTACTTGACACCACCACATCCCTAAACCTTAATGTGGTGAGCTCATGTCATTTTCATGTATTAAGT
The DNA here is from genome assembly GCF_032444005.1 of Ranitomeya imitator. Taxonomy (NCBI): domain Eukaryota; kingdom Metazoa; phylum Chordata; class Amphibia; order Anura; family Dendrobatidae; genus Ranitomeya; species Ranitomeya imitator. Next base: position 96,497,870 of record NC_091286.1, read on the forward strand.
ACATTTTCCAGTCCTTGTTTTATAACATTGCAGTAAATTTGGAGACAAATCATTGATGGATTCTCACTATATATTCATACAATCTCTGAATGAAGACCTTACAAAAGTCCCACAGCAACCACTCGAGCAGTCTTTTATAGTTAATACACCCTTGAAGGAGATGTTTGTCAGTCAAAAACTGAAGTCTTTGAAGATTCTTCCAAACTCCCTTTTTCTTGACTGATCATTCTAAAAGTATCATTGATTGTTTGGGACATTTTTCTATTTTCATATTTAAGTTTTCTTCATTTATCACTTTTAAGTATAGGTTGACAAAAGAGGAGACCTTAAGCTAAAACTCCCAGCTAATATTTAGAAAATAATCTCTCTCTAAATACAAAGTTCTCCTCCATGAGACGGTGTAGACTAAACATTTGATTCACAGATCCGCAAAGAACAATTGGAAAAAATGAAACATAGGAAACATTGCTTAAAGTGTAGAAACAATTTTGATGCCCTTAAGATAAAGCATCAAAACTTTTACAAATCAAAATGCCATTCACTGTCAATTACTACAAAATATAGATGAGCAAATCGATTTCATGCAAATAAAATACATGTAGAATTTTAGGACACTACTAGGGCTATGGCGAATTTGAACAATTTGCAATTTAATTCATCTGAAGTGCAAAAAATGCCCACCACTGTTTTATACAGAAGATGGCATTAACTAGTAAAGGCTCAGGCACGACTAGGCAGGCTACCCAATAATATAACATAGTATAAAACAGCTTGTCATAGCCTGTTTAAAAGTCAAGGCAGGGAATGCAGCACAGCAACGATTTTGGGGTGAATCTATTTAGAGAGGGGATATCACAGCTCGCATTTTAAGAAGCACTCTCATCAAAATTTGTACCCTCTTAATATATTGCACTCATCATATTACAGGTGCTTCTCACAAAATTAGAATATCATGAAAAAGTTAATTTATTTCAGTTCTTCAATGCAAAAAGTGAAACTCATATCTATAATATAACGCTGGGAGCGTCACTCTGCCCGAAGCCTTTATAGACTGCGCAAGCGCCGGTGCAGTCTGGGCCTCACAGAGTGACGCTCCCAGGAGATCGCGGTATGCGTAAGCACTGAACGCACACCGCGATCTCGAACAGAGAAGCAGGGACCGCCAGGAGGGTGAGTATAAGCTATATTCACCTGTCCCGTTCCACCGCTGCGCGCCGCCATCTTCCCGGTCCTCGGCCTCGACCTTCACTTCAGAGGGCGCGATGACGCGCTTAATGCGCGCCGGCGCCGCCCTCTGACTGACCAGTCACAGCCAGAGGACCGGGAAGATGGCGGTGCGCAGCGGTGGAACGGGGCCAGGTGAATATAGTAAGTGCTGGGGGGCCTGAGCTGGCGGCGATACCGGCACCTGACCCCCACAGCGCGCCGGTGTTCCCGCCTGCTCAGGTCCCCAAGCACTCGGCGCCCAGCGACCATAGGTGAGTATGGTTTTTTTTTTTATATATTGCAGCAGCATACGGGGCATATACAATGGAGAATCTTATGGGGCTATAAACCATAATGGAGCATCTTATGGGGCCATAAACCATAATGGAGCAGTGTATGAGGGCACATACTATGGAGCATTTTATGGGGGCCATAAACCTTTATGGAGCAGCGTATGGGGCATATGGATGGGAGCAGCAAATTAAAGAACGGTGGCGCAGGATGGGAGCAGCACATGACAGAACGGGGGCGCAGGATGGGAGCAGCACATGACAGAACGGGGGCGCAGGATGGGAGCAGCACATGACAGAATAGGGCAGCACATGACAGAACGGGGGCGCAGGATGGGAGCAGCACATGACAGAACGGGGGTACAGGATGGGAGCAGCACGTCAGAATGGGGGCACAGGATGGGAGCAGCACATGACAGGATGGGGACGCAGGATGGGAGCAGCACATGTCAGAATGGGGGCGCAGGATGGGAGCAGCACATGTCAGAATGGGGGCGCAGGATGGGAGCAGCACATGTCAGAAAGGGGGCGCAGGATGGGAGCAGCACATGACAGGATGGGGACGCAGGATGGGAGCAGCACATGACAAGATTAGGGCGCAGGATGGAGCAGCACATACCAGGATGGAGACCATATACCAATATAAATGCTCGCCACCCGGGCGTAGAACGGGTTCAATAGCTAGTATTATATAGTCATTACAAACAGAGTGACCCATTTCAAGTGTTTGTTTCTGTTAATGTTGATGATTATGGCTTACAGCCAATGAACACCCAAAAGTCATTATCTCAGTAAATTAGAATACTTTCAACGCCAGCTTGAAAAATTACTTTAAAATACAAAATGTTGGTTTATTAAGATGTATGTTCAGTAAATGCACTCAATACTTGGTTGGGGCTCCTTTTGCATCAGTTATTGCATCAATATGGCGTGGCATGGATGCGGTGGGCCATCTTTAGCAGCAAGAACTGCAATCAAGCGTTTGTGATAACTGGCAATGAGTTTTTACAACGTTCAGGAGGAATTTTGGCCCACTGATCTTTGCAGAGTTGTATTACAGCCACATTGGAGAGTTTCTGAGCACGGACTGCCTTTTTAAGGTCATGCCACAGCATCTCAATTGGATTAAGGTCAGGACTTTGACTAGGCCATTCCAAAGTCTTAATTTTTTTTTTCAGCAAGGTGACTTGCTGGTGTGTTTTGGATCATATGCTTTCAGGATATTTTGGGAAGCAGCAGAATTCATGTTTTCATTTACCACAGCAAGCCTTCCTGCAGTGGCAAAACAGCCCCAGACCATCACACTACCATCACATTTTACTGATGGTATTTCTGAAATGCTGTGTTACTTCAATGCCAAATGTAATGGGACATGATGTCTTGCTTTTGACTATCTTTTAGTTTAATTCACTTTGTCAGGCAGATCCCATAAAAGTGACTTCTTGATTGAGAACAGGTGTGGCAGTAATTAAGCCTGCGTGTGGCTAGGGAATTTGAACTCCGCTTTCTAAAAATGTGATAAACGGCAGTTAATTTAGATTTTAAGGGAGGCAATCAATTTTTCACACAGGGCTCTGCAGGTTTGGATTTCTTTTTCCTTCATTTAAAAACTGCATTTTGTGTTTACTTGTGTTTTTTTTTGTCTAATATTTAAATTTGCTTGCTTATCTGAAACATTTAAGTGTGTGAAACATGCAAAAGAATAGGAAATCAGGAAGGGGCAAACACTTTTTCACACAACTGTATATACCAGGAAGGGGAACATACATACCAGGTTGCGGGTCATATATACCTAGAAGGGGCCCAGGATGGGGGACATACAGTTGAAACCAGAAGTTTAAATACACTATATAAAAAACACATATGCATGTTTTTCTCAATTTCTGACATAAAATCAAAATATACCTTTCCTGTTTTAGGTCAATTAGGATTACCACAATCTATATATATAATTGTCTAAGGTCCACTTCTGTCTGTCCCGGAAATCCCGCGTCGCTGATTGCGATGGGCAAGAATTAGTCCCTCCCTACTCCCGTTCAGTCAGTGTCCAGCACCCGCTCCATACTCCCCTCCAATCAGCGCTCACACAGGGTTAATGGCAGCGTTAACAGACCACGGTATGCCGCGATGTAATGCACTAAATTAACGCTGCTATTAACCATGTGTGACCAACTTTTTACTATTGATGCTGCCTATGCAGCATCAATACTAACAAAATCTAATGTTAATAATAATAAAAAACAAAAAATCTGCTATTCTCACCTTCTGTCATCCGCCGATGCGCGCGCGGCTGCCGCCAGCTTCCGTTCCCAGAGATGCATTGCGAAATTACCCAGAAGACTTAGTGGTCTCGTGAGACCGCTAAGTCATCTGGGTAATTTTGCAATGCATCTCTGGGATCGGAAGCTGGCGGCAGCCGCTTGTGCACCGAGACAGCTTCGCTGGATGACGGAGAGTGAGTATATAAGTATTTTTTATTTTAATTATTTTTTTTAACAGGGATATGGTGCCCACACTGCTATATACTACGTGGGCTGTGTTATATACTGCATGGATGCTATATACTGCGTGGGCAGTGTTGTATACTGCGTGGGCTGTGTTATATACTGCGTGGGCTGTGCTATATATTACGTGGGCTGTGTCATATACTCCGTGGCTGCTATATATTACATGGGCTGTGTTATATAATGTGTGGGCTGTGTTATATACTGCGTGGGCTGTGTTATATACTGTGTGGGCTGTATTATATACTGTGTGGGCTGTGTTATATACTGCGTGGCCTGTGTTATACACTGCATGGCCTGTGCCATACATTACGTGGCCTGTGCTATACATTACGTGGGCTGTGTTATAAACTACGTGGCTGTTATATACTGCATGGCTGCTATATACTACATGGCTCCTATATACTATGTGGCCTGTGCTATATACTATGTGGCTGCTATATGCATACATACATACATATTCTAGAATACCCAATGCGTTAGAATCGGGCCACTATCTAGTTATTAATATTTGCCAAATGCCAGAATAATGAGAGAATGTTTTAAGGCATTTTTATTACTTACTGCAAAGTCAAAAGCTTACATACACTAAGATTACTATGCGTTTAAACAATTCTGGACTGCCCATATGATGATGTCATGTGTTTGGAAGCTTCTGATACATTTTTGGCAACATCTGAGTTAATTAGAGAGACACCTGTGGATGTATTTTAATGAACACCTGAAACACACTGCTTCATTGCATAGCATCATGGGAAAGTCTCAAGAAATCAGCCAAGATATCAAGAAGAAAATTGGGGACTTGCACAAGTCTGGCTTATCCTTGGGTACAATTTCAAGATACCTGAAGGTGTCTCGTTCATCTGTACAAATAATTATACGCAAGTACAAACAAGATGGGAATGTCTAGCCATCATACTGCTCAGGAAGGAGACGACTTCTGTGTCCCAGAGATGAACGTGCTTTGGTCTGACATGTGCATATCAACCCAAGGACAAAAGCAAAAGACCTTGTGAAGATGATGGTGGAAGCTGGTAAGATTGTGTCAATATCCACAGTGAAACGAGTACTGTATCAACATGGGCTGCAAGGCCACTCTGCCAGGAAGAAGACATTACTCCCAAATAATCATAAAAAAGCCAGATTAATGTTTGCAAATGCATACAGTAACAAAGACCTTGATTTTTGGAGACATGTCCTGTGGTCTGATGAAACTAAAATGTAACTTTTTGGGTATAATGACCATCATTACGTTTGGAGGTAAAAGTGAGAAGTTTGGAAGCCTAAGAACACCATACCAACTGAGAAACACGGAGGTGGCAGCATCATGTTGTCACAAAATAGCTGGCATCATGAGAAAAGAAGATTATCTGGCAATAGTGAAGCAACATCTCAAGACATCAGCCAGGACGTTAAAGCTTGGGAGGAAATCGGTCTTCCAAATGGACAATGACCAGAAGAATACTGCCAAAATGGTAACAAACTGGCTTAAGGATAACAAAGTCGATGTTTTGGAGTGGCCATCACAAAGCCCTGATCTGAATCTTATCGAAAATTTATGGGCAAAGCTGAAAAGGCCGGTGCTAGCAAAGCGACCTAGAAACCTGGATCAGTTTACACCAGGAGGAATGGGCCCAAATTCCGACCAACTATTGCGAGAAGCTTGTGGAAGGATATCTCAAATGTTTGACCCAAGTCATTCAGTTTAAGGGCAATGTTACCAAATACTAATGAAATGTATGTAAACTTTTACTTTGCAGTAATAAAAATGCCTTAAAACATTCTCTCTCAAATTTTAATAATGGTAATCCTAATTGACATAAAACAGGAAAATTTATCCTGATTTCATGTCAGATATTGAGAAAAACATGCATATGTGTCTTTTTTATATAGTGCATGTAAACTACTAGTTTCAATTGTATATACCAGCACGGGGGACTTATGTATGTAGCTATGGGAAAATAGATGGTAAACATTTGTTACTTTTGTTTTGTCACAAACACTATTCGTACAGTATATTCAGATTTTTTAGGGCTTTTTTCTTTATATTTCTATTGTTAAAATGCAATCCCATCAAAGTTTTTATCCTTGTAATATATTGCAATCATCAAATTGATTGGCACTGTGCTTAGAATTGCTCATTTTACCTTTCAACCCAAATAATTCTTCTCTTTTTGATGCTCTCTACAGAAATAGGAAGTCTCTTGTCTCTGCATTTATGATTCCCTCATTAACTTCTGACTCAGCTTCTCCTTCCTTCCCCTGCCAATGAGTTTTGCAGTGACTTATGACTCATAGAGAGAAAAGTTTTCTCCTGTTTCTACATAGAGCTTAGAAGAATTCAGCTTGTCAGTTTTTAATCATGTCATGTCATAGATCTAATGGAAAATAGGAGAATTTTCTGGGTAAGGGCAAAATGAGCAATTGTAAGTATACAGGTGCTTCTCACAAAATTAGAATATCATAAAAAGTTAATCCAAGCCGACTCCAACTGAAAAAATATTTCTTGGATCCATACATTCCTTAATCAGAATCTGGAAAAACACTAGTACATGCCCTTTTCATCTCCTGCCTCGACTGCTGCAACCTCCTGCTCTATGGCATCCACTCTAACACTCTCGCACCCCTCCAATCTATCCTAAACAATGCTGCCCTACTAATCCGCCTGTCTTCACACTATTCCCTAACCTCTTCCCTCTGTCAATCCGTTCACTGGCTCCCCATTGACCAGAGACTCCAGTTCAAAACCTTAACCATGGCAATGCTCACCACAATAAGTGTGCAATCTTATATCAAAATTTAGGGTTATTAGCTGGATGACTATGTCTACAGTCCGAGCACTAAGGTCTCTCCAGCCTTACATAGACCTAGTGAGTAGTGAGCTGCTTATGAAAATCAGACAAATTGCCACCTGTGTTTGATCAGGACAAATTAGTATTTCTTCCTTAGGCTTTTTTCCCCACTAATACGAGAAACAATTTCATAGCTCTGAAATAGTTTTACAGGAATGCATAGAATGAAAATACTAGCTCTGCTTGTGAATGAAAGTTGATTAATATAATATAAATATTATTCATAGTCGATCCCACATGGCTCTGTAATTGAAAAGGAAAATTTTAATTTAATCTCCCTAACAATATTTACATTATTTTTATGTTATGTAGCATATTCCACAGGTCATACAAAGATGAAAATCAGTTTCAGGATCATCCAGCAGATCACTCTCCAATCCCTTGCAACTCCTGTTCCAGTGTCCCTGCAGGTCTCTCCTTTCAGGTCCTGTCTCTACACGCTGGCTTATCACTCTCCACAAAAAGAAACGTTACTCCATAGACTCCAGTCAGAGGCCTCTCATGCACCCAAATCAGATGTAATGCTTTGCACTGAGGAGGGGCAACACCCTGAAACACGTGTCTGCAATCTGAGATTCGGGTTTTGCTTTTAAAGGGTCAGAGTTCAAGTCCTCCTTTACTCTGAAGAGACAATTTGCATACACTCACAGTGACTTGCCTTAGGCATTGAAGACATTCACTGCCAATTCTGGTGTTGTGTCTGTGGGCCTCTCTTCCCCAATAAACATTTTTGGCATGAATAAAAGGTGCTTTTGACATATACTAATAGGCGAAAAATTGACTTATATTTTATTATCTTATTGCATATTGATCACATATATTGTCACATCCTCCATGCAGTGCATGAGCCATGTTTGCAGGAGAAACAAATGTCAAGATAGATCTGTAGACCTTTAGATTTACAAAATTGTTTTCATTGGCTTGTTTGACTCTCAAACCAATGCAATTAATATCAAACTTGAGAAAGACACACTAAACGTGCGTCGGGGTGGCAGTGGTGGCTTTATGTCACACTCTTGTTCTATATATCATGGCTAAGGACTAATGTTTACATGCCATTTAGCCTACTGTGATGATGCACTAACATTTATTTAGTCCTGATGCGTACAGTACATTAATTTTTGCATGTGCTGTACGATACACAACCATTTTAATTTTATTGTCATTGTAATGTCATTTGAGGTGATATTTAATAATGGCCTGGATTTACCATACATTGGAAGTGTCATAATAATATTGCCTCTTGACTTTATATTGAATTTGCCTTTAGGACATATATATGTAAAACCTGCAATGGGAACAATGTGTACAGAGACTACTGCAGCTGTGAAGAAATAGACATTCACAGCAGCAGACATTAATGCTTCTTTTGCTGCACTGCTTTGGTCTACAACTTCCAGCAGCCTTTACTCCTCTTTACATCCTGAAAGAGGAGGAGTAGTGGAGGAAGAGATTGAGCAAGTTGGAGTAGAAGGGAGGAGCTAGCTGGGCATGAGGAAATGTGTGTGCTCCTCCATTACAGACTGCTGTAAACCTTACTCTGTATAGCAGAGAACAGAGGCACAGAGTGATTGCTGACAGCCCAATAGCTCAGTGTGTGAGGGGATGAGAAAATACTGGAGCTGAAGCACATCTGCAGACCAGCCAGATTACAAGATGTCCACCACCATCTAATCTACTCTTGGGAAGGAGTTGCTGCAACATAGAGTGAGAACATCCTGCTGGTAATATTGCTTCTTTACTAAGGAATCTGTAAGAAAATGATTTTTGAGGGGATATTACTGGAACTTGTGGTTATACTGGTAAGAAGTTAATGAAAGAACAGTTACAGAAGGAATTTTGCTTTGATTGTGACATTAAAGTGCACCGACGGTTCCTGCATGCACGCCAACATCTGCAGCAACCTGGCCCTATCACTGGACTGTTACTTGCTATGATGCAAGGGAATTCATATTCATATAGCTATACTGTTTTACTTCCCAGGGATTTCTCTGCGCTATCATGTCATCCAGGATAGCTGTAAAGTACATTCTGTACCTCTAACAGTCACATGTCTATGGTGTTTGTGTGATATCATTTGTATGCTGTTCCTTGTTCCATTTACACCATTTAACCCAAACCTGTTGGGTTGTTTTAATCTCATCTCTGGTGAATATATACAGATCATGGACAAGTGAAGTGATTCCTGGGTCAACTCGAGTCATGGCACAAGAGGAAGACGTTCCTGCATTCCCCTAGAGCTTCCAGTAAGATTCGGGTGTAGGCACTGCACCATATTGAGGTGAGAACTATTGGATACCCTGCTCATGGAGGCAGCTTAAATGGTTGTTACATATAGAATCTTATATTTATGTTATGCATTGTTGTTTTTAATATTTAATAAAGATTTAGCTTTTACTATATTGTGTTGTAACTCCCTTTTTTTCATTGCTGATCACTAGAGTAAAGTTATAGGAAAGCTGTTTTTTTACTGTCAATCCCAGTAGACTCGCCGATCTGTACAAAAGTTCATCTTTTAATTACTAATCTTCACAGTTAGGGGCTGCAAGCTAGAAAGTGATTTTTTCACACAAGACTCCTTACAGATCAAGATATTATTGCTTCCACAGCATACAGTAATTATATTGTGCTTAGATGAATTCCCTAACGAAGGGGCTTAGGCTTGGCCTCCAGGACCAAACTGATAATTATGGTTTTAAGCATAAATGTAAGCTATGGAGCAAGCCTTGATTCACACTTCTGGGATGATGTTTCATGAAGTCAATAAAGTCATTTGAAAGATACTGAGACTTGTGAAATTAATAATAATCACTGTCTGCGCAATTACTATTCTGATATGTTTTTCAGTCAGAAAATATGTTCTCCTATTTATAATGAATAATCACGATGAAAAGCAATCTGCAAACTCTTCAGAAATTATGATTAGCATAAAGTGAGGAAACTTTATTTTCTAGCAATAACTATATTAAGTTAATATTGGAAGTACTTATGAATGTGACGCTAGTCACTACTCATGGACAGACCGTGAGGCAAAGAAGTCAGACCTTCCATGGTTTGTACCAAGAGAGCACATAAAAAACCAAGGGAGAAGACAAATACATAAGTCAATTCAGGGCCCAAGGGTCAAAATACCAGAAGATAGCAGATAAAGGCAAAAGGACAAGACAAAGGAATAGTCAGAACACGGTTCAAGGGTCGGGCAGTGGAAGATCAGAAGTTAGAGCAATATAAACTGGCAAATACTCACCAGGAAGCACAAACTACAGTTGGTACAGATCAGAGGCAAACAATTCAGTTAAACAGCTTGGGCAATTTTAAGAACAGAGAACACCTGGAAAAAATTCCACACCTCCCAGTCACAGATTGGCCAGCTGAGCTGTCAATGAAAACACTGACAACTTAGCATGACACAGTTTCCATAGGACTGCAAAAGAATCACTCACTGGGTGCAGGAATTGTGACATCACAACCTCTTCTAGAGGGGGCCAATGGACCTTCAGGTTTACAAGGAAACCTGCCATGGAAGGCCTTGACCAAATGATTGACGTTTACAGATCGAGCAGAGACTTGGGATCTCTCCTCTGGTCTGTAACCTCTGCAATGAATGAGGTACTGAGGTGAATTCTAGACTTTCTGAAAATTAACAATTTTTTGCACTTCAAACTGTCATTGACAAAAATCGGCAGAGATAGACAAAAGTGAAGGGCAAAACTCTTTTAACAGTAATTTGTGGAATACATTTGAAATGTGAAAAGATGGAGGAAGTTTTAATCTGAAAGCTACGGGGTTAACTACCTTGAATATGGGGCCCCCTGAATGTTTCCTATCCACCTTCCACCTCTGACACTGCTGAACCACCCCAATAGTCTTCTGAAGCTCCCTCCAGACAGTCTCAAGTTTTTATATGGCAACCTCTACTCCATGACATGCAAGAACTCATCCTCGAGACTTTCGTCAACATGAGGATGAAAACCATAATTACAAAAAAAGTAGGTTACTGTAGACTGGTTAACCCACCTGTTAAAGGTGATCTTAGTAAGAGGTATGAATGAGGACCAGTCCTCTTGCTAAGCCGCAATGAAAGACCTTAGTGTTGGTTCCAACGACTTAAATGTACTCTCTTGCTGACCGTTGGTTACAGGATGGTAAGCACAGGAAAATGACAATCATTCCCCAATTTCTTACAAAATGCTTTCCAGAATTTGGACACAAACTGCACCCCTCTATCCAATGCAATATTCTGTGGAATGTTATGCAAACTCACCCAGATCTCCTGGGGATGAGTCCAAGCGGGTGGGTATAATTATGTCCCTATTGTGTGGGTCCTCACACTTGGGCATTCTCTTTGTCCTCACTAGCCCAAGAACATTCTTCTGTTGACACATTTTTTGATGCCTTAGGTATGATTTATGACAAATCTGACAGCATCTAGGTTGTGGAGGCTAAGATTATGGACCTGATGCAGGGAGGTGACACCGCTGAGGATTATAGTTTGGAGCTCCCAGCAATTGTCCTCTGAGGTACTGCAGAATAATGCTGCTCCCAGGTGTCCATTTCGTTGTGGCCTTATGGCTACTTATAGGTATGCTATGGCTTTGCATATTCCACCCTGATCTTTGGAGGAGGCCATGACTCAAGCCTGTCATTTGGATTGTAAAATTCGGGAGACATGTGATGAGCGACAGGGGGCCAGACATAATGTGATGCTAGTCACAACTTGTGAACAGACTGAGGCACAGAAGTTAGACATTCCAGGGTTAGTACCACGATAGCGCATAGAAAACCAAGGGTGAAGACAAAGGCGTAAGTCAGGGCATGGTCCAAGGGTCAAAATACCAGAAGATAGTGGATAAAGGCAAAAGGATAAGACAAAGGGATAGTCAGAATACAGTCCAAGGGTCAGGCAGCAGAAGATCAGAACTCAGAGTAACAGAATATGACAAACACCAGGAAACACTAACTACATCTGGCAGGGATTACAGGCAAACAGCTGAATTAAAAAGCTGGGCAATCTACAGAACAGAGAACACCTGGAGAAAGTCCCACACCTCCCAGTCACAGAATGGACAGCCAAGCTGTCAATCAAAGCACCAACAGCTCAGCACGCCCATCGCAAGATTAGCCAGCTGAGCTGTCAATCAAAACACTGACAACTCAATATGAAACAGTTTCCATAGGACAGCAAAACAATCACTCACTGAGCGGAGGAATCATGACAATGTATTCTTGGCAAAGGGAATCCAAATTTCTCACATTTGAAAAAGTACTCAATATTCTCAGTGTATTATGGTGTTATTAGTTATATGGGAGACTAATAATATATAGCAGAGGTTCACTGATTAAGATTCAGGGGAAATAATTTGTAATCAATTGTCACAAACACAGAAATTTATATTTTCAATCTATTTCTTAAAAATGACTCCAGTTTTCTTATTTATTCAGATTAAAGTTACATTTTAATTTTAGGTAAAGTCTGAATTTACATAATGAGAGCTTTTACGCACGCAATATTTTTCAACAGTATTCTGATAAAACTACCACACCAACTTCCTGAACGAGAACTGTAAAGCGGCCCTGACCCTCAGGGCTATAGGAACGGGCTTCTAAAGCAATAAGATCATCTTGTTTATAGGTGTACTTACAATACATTAACTGTACTGGAGTTTTTTCAGAGCTCAGCTGTGTAACTTAAGGTCTAACCATCATTTTATTTCATAAATCAATAATACACAAGAAAACGAGCAACATCGTAATAAATCTTGAAAGAGAAATTTGCTTTCTCCTAATGAGTTGATCTTTCACTCTCAGTACATGGCTAAAATCTGTTTTCAGGGAAGACAGATTTTCTCATTACTGAGATGGCAATTGGTGTTTTCAAAATTCTATGGAGTGAGGAGGAGCTAGAGGCAGATGCAGACATTCCGCTGCAAGGTCTCCTGAATTGACAGTTACAGTTCTCCACAGACGTTTATGATCACCAACTGCCATCTCCTTCCTCTGTGATGGGAAAATTCACTGTATTCACTCAAGGCATATTTTAACATTGAATTTGTTGAGAATGAACGATCAGTCTAGGAGAAAGACGCAGAGTTCTCTATTAAGATATACTGTATTAAAAAGTTTCTTCATTATAGGTGTACTTTTGCTGTATAAACAAGAATTAAATTAACAGTTACTCATTAGAAGAGTTCTCCAAAAATTTTGTAAAATGGCCCCCATCATAAAATGCATAATCCTCTCAAGACCAGTTTGTTAATTGATAGGAGCTGTATCGTAAGACCACAAACTTCCGTGAGCCAAGAAGAAGTATGTGACAGAAAAATAAATATATCTTCTCATCAGCTGACTGGGCGCAGAGAAGTGAGGCTGGATAAAGGGATCCTTTGTGCTCAGTCACCTGAGAATATTTATTTCCTCTCCTGTCAAACACTTGCCCTGGGCTGACTGAGGCATGTATGCTATCAATACGGCTCCTGTCAGTTGACAAAGAGGTCATGGGAGCAGAGTTTATTCAGATTGCAGCCTGTCCTGACACATGACTAGGATTGGCTGCATTTGAATCATGTGACGGGGGCCATTTTATGGCATTCCAGGATAAGGCTTTAAGTAGTATTTTATAATTTCCTACTGTTTAGTGTCATTCATACTCATTTGTATAAAATATGGAAAGATGTAGAATCCTAGATTAAAGTACAATATGCAAACTGCCTCTTCTGAGAAAAAGAGGACTTAAAGTACAGCCATTGATGTACTGAGTTGGTGGCTATTCACTGGGTCCCCCACTTTCTTGTCATGCTCACAAATCTAACCTAATACAATTATTAGGTTCTGTAGAAGGACGTAGATCTGGGTATTTATTATGATGGAATATAGGCTGAACTGGATGGACAAATGTCTTTTTTCGGCCTTACTAACTATGTTACTATGTTACTATGTTAAATCTTCATGGGAGAAAAGGTATAGGCAATCAATGCCCTGGATTAGGAATGCACATGCCACAAATCCTCAAAGGAGGACACACTGAACAGAATTATCCTGAGAGAAGGTTATTGGCTGCCAAATTAACAGTGGGGAGGACAAGGGCCGCACAGCAGAGCGCTAGAGGGAGGAGACATGCATTGGTCCTCCATACAGTTTTTCCATTGTTTCTTCTGGTTGTTACTTTTATGCTGTATTCACGTAATATAGACCGGACCGTTTGTTCTTGTTTAGCAGTGATAGTCTCCATAGGAGAAATCGACAGTAACCCCTTAAAGGACACTCATTTTGGCCCTTTAAGGCAAAACATTTTGTTTCCATTTTTTTATCGTTACATCACAGGAGTCATAATATTCAAATTTGTGTTCACCTATGTAGCTAAACAAGGGCTTGTTTTTTGCAGGATGAATTGCATTTGTCAAGATGCACCATTTTGGGTTATATGTAATTTATTGCCTAACTTTTATGAACTGCTCAAGAACTTTCAACAAGAATGTAGCATAATAGGGCTTTAATTGGCTTTTATTGGCGGTGCATTCAGACCTATTGCTTAGAGATGCGTGATCTGTATAAATATTTTAAATCAGTCCCAAAATGATCAAAAACTAAATGTTCAGTTTTAAAGTGGAGTTTCTCTTCAATCCATGAAATGTGCAGGTGGTAATAAATCTGTTTGTGCTATCAATACTACCAAACATGCCCAAATCTCTAGGATCCATACATTTTCTGGATCTAGCAGGCAAGCTGTCAATCAGAAAAGATAAGCGAAAAGCCAAAAGGAATCTCAGCTCTACAATGGGGAGAATGAAGGCAAAGCACATCGACCTTCTCATGATGCAACTGAATAAATAAGATTCTAGCTGCAACAAAATGACATACTCAATAATAGTAAATGCAAACTTAAATGTAATGACTGCCCCTGCTGAGTGCGGCCAAATATACACATCTTTTTACAAAGGTATTAATAGGAATAAAAGACAAATCAGATGTGACAATTCCCAGTGAAGCTGATGATGAAGACAACAGGTAATGATTTTGCTTTTTACCTCCTTGGCTGCATGCTGTTTCGTTACTATTTTTGTTTGTTCCTAATTTCCATCTGATATAGATATTTATTATTCATTGTGAATCAGACAGCTACCTGGGGTCCTAATTGATGATCTTGAACTTATTTACACCTTTTGCTTGTGCTTTTCCAAGAAGAAAATATATATATTCTATGTATGACAGTCATGTTCCAGCATTTGCATTCTGCACACACTGTACAAGAACATGTTTTCTGTTCACTCACAACTTGAATAACCTACAATACCAGAATCAGTAAGGCTTCTTTCACACTTTCGTTTTTACAATCTGCACAGGATCCGTCAAAATGTTGAAATGGCGGATCCTGTGCAGATTGTAAAAAATGGGTGCACTGGGCCAGTTTTTCTGACGGACCCGTCGAGGCTATGTGCACCTGTTGTGTATGCGTCTTCGCAGCAGTTTTATGCTGCGAGAACGCATACACAACACAACCCAGGTTAAAAATAATTAAAAAATCGCAATATTCTTACCTTCCGGTGTCACGCGTAACGCTGCGCGGGACGCCAAAAGGTGATAATATTGCGATTTATTTTTTATTTGTAACATTATATCTTGTTGCTATTGATACTGCATAGGCAGCATCAATAGTAAAAAAGAGAGAGAGCGAGAGATTTACCTTGCATGCTCAGTTTCAAAAGATGCAACCCGTCAATGGATTCCTGCTTTTGACAGTCAGCGACTGATCCTCCGTCCATAGGATTCCATTATAGCCCATGATGGGTAGCACAGGATCCGTCGCTGAGCGATTTTCCGACATATAGAAAAAAAAGTTCCACTGTGCGTTGTCCCCACCTGATGGACAGCAATTTTCCGATGGATGAAACGGATGGCCATCCGTCACAATCCGTCGCTAATACAAGTCTATGGGAAAAATCAAGATCCAGCAGAAAAATTTGCTGGATCCTGTTTTTTCAAAAATCGACGGATTTCGACGGGAGCTCAAAGACG
Organism: Ranitomeya imitator; assembly: GCF_032444005.1. Taxonomy (NCBI): domain Eukaryota; kingdom Metazoa; phylum Chordata; class Amphibia; order Anura; family Dendrobatidae; genus Ranitomeya; species Ranitomeya imitator. The sequence continues at coordinate 96,513,734 of NC_091286.1, forward strand.
GAAGTGTGAAAGTGGCATAAATGGACAAAAGTAGCACCGTTTCTAAAAAAAAAAAAGAAGTACAAAAAAAAAACAAACCTGGAGAACTTTACTGACTCGTTCAGATGTCCGTGCTGCACCTTCGTGTAATCTATGGTGTTATTCAAATGTCCATTTTTTCAGGCACCAAAGATGAAGAGCCAATACAAGTCTATGGGTCTGTGAAAAATATGGAAAGCATGCGGATTTCATCCGTGTGCTATTAATGTGCTGTCTGTATTTAACACTGAAAAGGAGGAGAGAAGCTTTATAATTTATTTATTTGTTCCTCCATCTATGAAAAAATGATGACACACTGACAGTGTCGGACTGGGGTGCCAAGGGCCCACCAGTAATCAACTACAGGGCCCCACGTTTCAGCTACATGCAAAGGTGACATTATCCTCAATCACAAATTTATATAACAATGAACTGAGTAGATTGGTAAATGAATAAGATGCTGCATTTGTCTGTACATAGTGATTCAAGTATACTGTGCCAAGGATGGTCATAGAAGAGGATGGTGGCCAACTCTTGCCCAGGGGCTCAACATGGGCCCAACGGAGGATTGTTCTGTTCTCCTGTGGGTCAGTCCAAGCCTGCACACTGAGGGTAAAAGCGTGCACACGGACCATACACTGATGATACTTAACCAACCAGCACCATTGTTTTTTCAGGTACATGTTTAAACACTGACATGTGAATAAGACATCATACAGATATAGAAGTATGATTGTTAAACTGATGAGTCATAAACATCCAATGGTGTGGACACTAGACACTAAGATCTCCAGGGAAGGACACTAAATAACTTGGTTAATAGTAAATGGGCTCTAGGAGAGACACTTGGGAGCTGCAGCCATAGAAGGTAGAGATGTTCGCACCGGAGGGTGCTGGTTATCCAGCTGTTGAAGACAGCCACAATGAGGAAACAAAGGATTTAGTCCAGCAAACCCATCCTGGTAAAATTTTTAATGTTTATTTAATTCATACTAAAAAACATTAAAAGAAACTTTATGTTTCTTTTAATGTTTTTTTAGTATGAATTAACCCCTTAAGCCCCGAGGGTGGTTTGCACGTTAATGACCGGGCCAATTTCTACAATTCTGACCACTGTCCCTTTATGAGGTTATAACTCTGGAACGCTTCAACGGATCTTGGCGATTCTGACATTGTTTTCTCGTGACATATTGTACTTCATTTTAGTAGTAACATTTATTCGATATAACTTGCGTTTATTTGTGAAAAAAACGGAAATTTGGCGAAAATTTTGAAAATTTCGCAATTTTCCAACTTTAAATTTTTATGCCCTTAAATCACAGAGATATGTCACGCAAAATACTTAATAAGTAACATTTCCCACATGTCTCCTTTACATCAGCACAATTTTGGAACCAAAATTTTTTTTTGTTAGGGAGTTATAAGGGTTCAAAGTTGACCAGCAATTTCTCATTTTTACAACACCATTTTTTTTTAGGGACCACATCTCATTTGATGTCATTTTGAGGGGTCTATATGATAGAAAATACCCAAGTGTGACACCATTCTAAAAACTGCACCCCTCAAGGTGCTCAAAACCACATTCAAGAAGTTTATTAACCCTTCAGGGGTTTCACAGGAATTTTTGGAATGTTTAAATAAAAATGAATATTTAACTTTTTTTCACACAAAATTTATTTCAGCTCCAATTTGTTTTATTTTACCAAGGGTAACAGGATAAAATGGATGCCAAACATTGTTGTACAATCTGTACTGAGTACGCTGATACCCCATATGTGGGGGTAAACCACTGTTTGGGCGCATGGCAGAGCTCGGAAGGGAAGGAGCGCCATTTGACTTTTAAATGCAAAATTGACAGGAATTGAGATGGGACACCATGTTGCGTTTGGAGAGCCACTGATGTGCCTAAACATTGAAACCCCCCACAAGTGACACCATTTTGGAAAGTAGACACCCTAAGGAACTTATCTAGATGTGTGGTGACCACTTTGACCCACCAATTGCTTCACAGAAGTTTATAATGCAGAGCCGTAAAAATAAAAAATCATATTTTTTCACAAAAATGATCTTTTCGCCCCCAATTTTTTATTTTCCCAAGAGTAAGAGAAGAAATTGAACCTCAAAAATTGTTGGCCAATTTGTCCTGAGTACGCTGATACCCCGTATATGGGTGTAAACCATTGTTTGGGCGTATGGCAGAGCTCGGAAGGGAAGGAGCGCCATTTTACTTTTCAATGCAAAATTGACTGGAATTGAGATGGGATGCCATGTTGCGTTTGGAGAGCCCCTGATGTGCCTAAACATTGAAATCCCCACAAGTGACACCATTTTGGAAAGTAGACCCCTTAAGGAACTTATCTAGAGGTGTGGTGAGCACTTTGACCCAACAACTGCTTCACAGAAGTTTATAATGCAGAGCCGTAAAAATAAAAAATCATATTTTTTCACAAAAATAATCTTTTCGCCACCAATTTTTTATTTTCCCAAGGGTAAGAGAAGAAATTAGACCACAAAAGTTGTTGTGCAATTTGTCCTGAGTGCGACGATACCCCATATGTGGGGGTAAACCACTGTTTGGGCGCATGGCAGAGCTCGGAAGGAAAGGAGCGCCATTTGACTTTTCAATGCAAAATTGACTGGAATTGAGATGGGACGCCATGTTGCGTTTGGAGAGCCCCTGATGTGCCTAAACATTGGAACCCCTCACAAGTGACACCATTTTGAAAAGTAGACCCCTTAAGGAACTTATCTAGATGTGTGGTGAGCACTTTGACCCAACAAGTGCTTCACAGAAGTTTATAATGCAGAGCCGTAAAAATAAAAAATCTTATTTTTTCACAAAAATGATCTTTTCGCCCCCAATTTTTTATTTTCCCAAGGGTAAGAGAAGAAATTAGACCACAAAAGTTGTTGTGCAATTTGTCCTGAGTGCGACGATACCCCATATGTGGGGGTAAACCACTTTTTGGGTGCATAGCAGAGCTCGGAAGGGAAGGAGCGCCATTTGACTTTTCAATGCAAAATTGACTGGAATTAAGATGGGACGCCATGTTGGTTTGGAGAGCCCCTGATGTGCCTAAACATTAAAAACCCCCACAAGTGACACCATTTTGGAAACTAGACCCTCTAAGGAACTTATCTAGATGTGTTTTGAGAGCTTTGAACCCCCAAGTGTTTCACTACAGTTTATAACGCAGAGCCGTTAAAATAAATTTATTTTTTTTTCGCAAAAATTTTTTAGCCCCCAGCTTTGTATTTTTACAAGGGTAACAGAATAAATTGGACCCCAAAAGTTGTTGTTCAATTTGTCCTGAGTACGCTGATACCCCATATGTGGGGGGGAACCACTGTTTGGGCTCATGGCAGAGCTCGGAAGGGAAGGAGCGCCATTTGGAATGCAGACTTAGATGGATTGGTCTGCAGGCGTCACGTTGCATTTGCAGAGCCCCTGATGTACCCAAACAGTAGAAACCACCCACAAGTGACCCCATATTGGAAACTAGACCTCCCATGGAACTTATCTAGATGTGTTGTGAAAACTTTGAACCCCCAAGTGTTTCACTACAGTTTACAACGCAGAGCCGTGAAAATAAAAATCCTTTTTTTTCCCACAAAAATGATTTTTAGCCCCCCAAATTTTTATTTTCCCAAGGATAACAAGAGAACTTGGACCCAAAAAGTTGTTGTCCAATTTGTCTCGAGTACGCTGATACCCCATATGTTGGGGTAAACCCCTGTTTGGGCGCACGGGAGAGCTCGGAAGTGAAGGAGCACTGTTTTACTTTTTCAATGCAGAATTGGCTGGAATTGAGATCGGACGCCATGTCGCGTTTGGAGAGCCCCTGATGTGTCTAAACAGTGGAAACCCCCCAATTATAAATGAAACCCTAATCCAAACGCACCACTAACCCTAATCCCAACTGTAACCCTAACCACACACCTAACCCAGACACACCCCTAATTCTAATCCCAACCCTAATCCCAACCGTAAATGTAATCCAAACCCTAACCCTAGCCCCAACCCTAGCCCTAACCCTAACCCTAACCCTAACCGGAAAATGGAAATAAATACATTTTTTTTAATTTTATTATTTTTCCCTAAGGCTAGGTTCACATTGCGTTAGGGAAATCCATTTAGCACTAGCGGATTGCGCTAACACAATGTCTTTTTAGGTGTCGTGTTTAGTGGTCGCGTTAACGTCCCCGCTCTGGAAGATCGGGGATCGGACCTCGGGCGCGCCGCGGACGCTGCAAGCAGCGTCTGAGGCGCGCCACAAAAGAATGGCACCTTGCTAGCGCGAGCCGAAAATGGCACGCTCTAGCGATGCGCTACACCTGAAAATCACATTGCTGTCAATGGTTGTGCTAACGGACCCGTTGCACGGCGTTAATTGTGACATTTTCGCCGTGCAACGCTGTCCGTTAGCGTTAACCCATTAACGCAATGTGAACCTAGCCTAACTAAGGGGGTGATGAAGGGGGGTTTGATTTACTTTTATAGCGAGTTTTTTAGCGGATTTTTATGATTGGCAGCCGTCACACACTAAAAGACGCTTTTTATAGCAAAAAAGTTTTTGCGTCTCCACATTTTGAGAGCTATAATTTTTCCATATTTTGGTCCACAGAGTCATGTGAGGTCTTGTTTTTTGCGGGACGAGTTGACGTTTTTATCGGTTACATTTTCGGACACGTGACAGTTTTTGATCGCTTTTTATTCCGATTTTTTTGTGAGGCAGAATGACCAAAAACCAGCTATTCATGAATTTCTTTTGGGGGAGGCGTTTATACCGTTCCGCGTTTGGTAAAATTGATGAAGCAGTTTTATTCTTCGGGTCAGTACGATTACAGCGACACCTCATTTATATCATTTTTTTTATGTTTTGGCGCTTTTATACGATAAAAGCTATTTTATAGAAAAAATAATTATTTTGGCATCGCTTTATTCAGAGGACTATAACTTTTTTATTTTTTTGGTTATGATGCTATATGGCGGCTCGTTTTTTGCGGGACAAGATGACGTTTTCAGAGGTAACATGGTGATTTATATCCGTCTTTTTGATCGCGTGTTATTCCACTCTTTGTTCAGCGTTATGATAATAAAGCGTTGTTTTTTGGCTCGTTTTTTTTTTTTTTTCTTACGGTGTTCACTGAAGGGGTTAACTAGTGGGCCAGTTTTATAGGTCGGGTCGTTACGGACGCGGCGATACTAAATATGTGTACTTTTATTGTTTTTTTGTTTTTTTTTTATGTAAAGAAATGTATTTATGGGAATAATATTTTTTTTTTTCTGCTTTATTTAGGAATTTTTTTTTTATTTTTTTTTTTACAAGTGTGGAAATTTTTTTTTTTACTTTTTCACTTTGTCCCAGGGGGGGACATCACAGATCACCGATCTGACAGTGTGCACAGCACTCTATCAGATCGGTGATCTGACATACAGCCGGGCAGGATTAGAGCTGCAGCTGCAGCCTGATCCTGACCCGGAAGTGCTCCCTGCAGGACCCGGATGCAGCCCGGCGGCCATTTTGGATCCGGGGACTGCAGGGAGAAGACGCTCGGTACACGGTGAGCACATCACCGTGTACCGATCGTCTCAGGGAAGCCCGCAGGGAGCCCTGCACCGCCGGCACACCGCGATCATCTTTGATCGCGGTGTGCCGGGGGTTAATGTGCCGGGAGCGGTCCGTGACCGCTCCTGGCACATAGTGCCGGATGTCAGCTGCGATAGGCAGCTGACACCCGGCCGCGATCGGCCGCGCTCCCCCCGTGAGCGCGGCCGATCGCATATGACGTACTATCCCGTCCATGGGAATTAAGTCCCAGGTCACCTGGACGGGATAGTACGTCATATGGGATTAAGGGGTTAAATAAACATTACAGATCCTTCGTTTCCGAAACATTATAAATCCTTCGTTTCCGAAATGGGCGCTAATTCATTGACAATTGCTAAACATTAAGGTCTGCAAAGATTTCCATAACTTTTCAAGAATCTGTCACACGAAGACAATGTCCTCTAAAAGCAACTGTGATCAGTTGAATGGTGATCAGATGAAGGGTGTCCAGGCCTCTCTATCTGATCTGGGATCCTGAGTGAGGAACCACCCTCCATTATTTCCTAGGCTGTATATCTTAATAATGCAAATCAATAGTAGTTGCCTTCATGACAGTATTACTCCATCATGCTAATAGTCCTACAGGGAAAACATGGAGAATCTGAAATTCTCACAGCTCTGCGACTTATCATTGAGGGTATGTGCACACGTCAGGATTTCTTGCAGAAATTTCCTGAAGAAAACCGGAAATTTTCTGCAAGAAATCCACATTTTTTTTTTTGCGATTTTTCCCGTTTTTTCCCCTTTTTTTTAGCATTTTGCAAGCGAAATTAGCTTGCAGAATGCTAAAGTTTTCCAAGCGATCTGTAGCATCGCTTAGAAAATTGACTGACAGGTTGGTCACACTTGTCAAACATAGTGTTTGACAAGTGTGACCAACTTTTTACTATAGATGCAGCCTATGACGCATCAATAGTAAAAGATAGAATGTTTAAAAATAATAAAAAAATTAAAAAAATGGTTATACTCACCTGCAGACAGCCGATCTCCTCAGCGGTGTCCGTTCCTATAGATGGTGTGTGTGTGCAGGACCTTCGATGACGTCGCGGTCACGTGAGCGGTCACATGAGCGGTCACGCAACCAATCACAAGACGGTGACGTCATCGCAGGTCCTTCACACAGAGCATCTATAGGAATGGAAGCGGCAGCGTGCACCGCTGAGAGGCTGGAGGACTCCGGGGCCATCAGAGGGTGAGTATATCACTATTTTGTATTTTAATTCTTTTTTTTTACCAATTATATGGTGCCCAGTCCGTGGAGGAGAGTCTCCTCTCCTCCACCCTGGGTACCAACCGCACATGATCTGCTTACTTCCCGCATGGTGTGCACAGCCCCATGCGGAAAGTAAGCAGATCAATGCATTCCTAGGTGTGCGGAATCCCCGCAATTCCGCAAATTTAATGAACATGTTGCTTTTTTTCTGCACAAGAAATGCACAAGAAATGCAGAATACACTTTAAATAATATGAGGCATATGTAAGCGTTTTTTTCGCGTTTTTATAGCGAAAAAATGTGAAAAAAAACACGAAAAATACTGAATGTGTGCACATGGCCTGATACATTCCTTTGGCTAAGAAAATTATTTCCAATAACAACATTATTTTGGTTATTGCAATTAAATAGATTTTTCCTATTAAATGCATTCATTTCAAAATCCATTTTATTTTTTATACACTGCTCAAAAAAAAAATAAGGGAACACTTGCACTTAAAAGTATAAACCCAAGTCAACTAAAAGGAATTTGTTAGGTCATTCTCAGTGATGTTACTAATGCATTCCCCCTATTGAAGGAGCCATATGTGTCAGGGTCTGTGACCATCTATTTAGGTTCATGTGCAACTTGCACCTTACACATATACCATGCCTATTATTTTGCACAATATTTAATGGCTACAAAGTACTGGCACAGCATTTGCACTTTAGGTTGTGTCTATGTTTACCTAACTATCCAGGATCTGATGGGTATTTAGCCCAGCACATGCACTTGCACCTTACTGTTTCTAGATCTACCCGAAACATTTAGGGTTTAATAACGGGACAGTTTAGCATAGACCTTTCTTTGAGATTTTGCAAATTAATGCATAACATTTCATTTTTTTTGGCATATGTGGATATTATTCTTATCAGTATGATGAAAATTTTTAAAAAATATTTTTCTGCATAGTACTTTATTCACCAACTATGTACATGTTCATTCAATAATGCTCTTCATTTGATATTACTTATTCAATTGTTTGGACGTTGTGTGTATTTTGTATTTATTATTTTTGATTCATTTTTTTTCATCTGTATGGTCACACTGGCAGTTTCTCCTGTTTTTCATCTCCTCTATCATTAATTTTTGTGTATTTTTAAGGTATTTTTCTTGATTTTTATCTATTACCAATAAACATTATATATTTTACTGTGGCTCAGCACTTCAATTTTACTGTGTAGATTTTTTCTGTTTTTGAAGTTTGCCATTATGTATTTGTAGCCTCACCCCCCTTTTTTAAAGGATTTATAGCTTCCGCCCCATGTAGTCTGAGTAAATCTTTCCCTGTAGCTTCCCATACTGTTTGCGCTCTAGGCCAGCCCCCGACGGCCATATCGAGATTCCCCAGGCCGGTAGATGGAATGGTATTTTTGGCAATCCACTACCTTGAGTATTAGGCCCATGTTGTCCCTAGTAGCCCAATGCATGAGACTGCTGCTGACACTTCACACTTCTGTCCTGCACTGAACTCTACTTCCTGTACTTGGCACTAACTCTCAGTTCCCCGTCCACAATCTGGGTGGCCCTACTCTCACACTGTCTCTGTGCCTGAGGTGTTGCTAAGCAGAATTAACCTTTCACCTACATTCTAGACATGACAACTTGTGACCGTTAGTTAGTACTGCAGCCACCAGGACACATATCAAGAACAAAACATTAATCACATCCTATATATTCTATACCACAGTAGCATTGATGTCTTCATGAGAGAACATGGCAGCTGGTCCATCTCCTTACAATTCCTCCACTTATTTTACTCTCTAGTAAGCTATTTTTTAGGATAGTCTTACATGAAGAAAGTGTGTTTAATAATAACATTATGTAATACTATTAGTGTTTATGCAATTCTTAAATTTAATATGTGGTGCCAAACCAAAGCTTGAGTTTACCTGTGAGACCAGCAAGATAATGAGCCTATGAAAACACTGACAGCTTAGCCAACATTGCAAAGTTGTAAAAACTGGCTAACTGTCAAAGTTATGATAGCAGAGCTATTGAGGTTAAAGGGGTTGTCCAGGCTGAAATGAGAAGTCTGCAATTGCTCTATGAGCCTTCCGCATTGCATACTGTTATGATTCCACTGTATCATGTCAGAAAAGGGTTAAAGGGTATGTGCAATATTTTTTGCTCTAAGCATTTAAAAACACAGAAAATATGGAAGCAAAGAAGATTAAAAGCATGTTACTGTTGTGTGTTTAGATCTATGATGAATACACAGTTCCATAGCTATACAGTTTGAAAATAGACACAGTTCCATCAAGTTCAACTTTTTCCACCATCTAGCCCTTTTTTAAATACGGTTATACTATCTGCCATCACTACTTTTTACAGTCGGACATTCCACAGTTTGACTGCTCCAAGTGTAAAGAAGTCTTTCCTGTTTAGCTGCTGGAATTGCCTTTCTGCCACCTGTAATGTCCCCTGATCCTCTGCAAGGTCTTTGGAAGGAATAAATCGTGTGCCAGTCCTTTGTATTGACCACATATGTATTTCTACATATAAATGAGATCTCCTCTGAGACGTCTTTTTTTCATAGCTAAACATGTCCCATTTTTCCAACCTCACATCATATGTGAGACCTTCTCTCCCTTGTAACAATCTAGTTGCTGCCTTTGAAGTTGGTTAAACATGATGCATGATGCACGCTAACATTTGAGGTTCTAATAGAGAAAAAGACTACCTTATAAATATCTTAGGAGCCTTTTACCAGGACCTGGCCATGGGATTACCTAAACCAATAAACATAACAACTCTTGTTCCCGGTTATTGACTCATGGAAGCAAGGCAATAAACACATCTAACTGGCCTAAAGATGAACGTTTGATGGCAATCCCCATGTATTGTTGAGCTGTCAATAAAAATGGAAACTGTATGGGGATAAACTATAGTGCTAACAATCTTTTGACCCTGTACAGCCTGCATATTTACTCATGTGGTGCATTTAGATGAAAGTCAACAAGCGACAATCAACTTTCTGCATCATCAGTCATTCCTGGCAGAGAATCTACCCATTGTGATACAATGACTGGCGTCATTGTGAATGGCCGGTATGTGTCGCAGAGACAGAGGTTGTCCTCTGCGCTGTAAACCCGAAATGTTGTTGTTCTGGGACCTGTAGTTCCACAAGTGCTTGTTTAGTTATAAGGGGGGCTTACAGGACTGGTTGGAGAGCTGGACGGGACTAACTAACCACACACCTCCCACCTATGGGGGTGGTTACAGCTAAATAATGTGACCAGGGTTTGGGTCACATGTTCAGAGTGTATGGACCGGAATGGTCAGTGTGTAAGGCCCTGGATGGCCTGTATGTTGGAATGTTCTGAAGTGGACTGGATTCCTGGAAGCACGTGGTAAGGCCATGGACTGAACGCCTGTGTGTTGGAAGTTCCTGGGACTGGTCTTTCTGAATAGCACATGGAGAGGCCGTATGTGCAGAGTCTGTGACGGCCCCGCGTTGGGCAAGCTACTGTACCTTCTGCGGGTCTGGACTATCTGCAGTGCCCTGGTCACAAGGACAGTGATCCCAGTTAGGCAGCTTCCTGGGAACCAGGACTGACAGGAGTCAGTGTGTGGAGCAGGAGCTCCTGTAAGGTAACTCCAGATAAAGGGGGTTACGGGCAGTGAAGTATCTGCTATTGGAACAGACTGTTGGTGGCTATTGTGTTCCGTTGATACATATAATTAACTGTTCGTGGTGCAGTTTAGGATACCAAAATAAACCGGATAGACTGTTTATGTGAGAAACCGAGCCCGAGTGCTTTAATCCCGTTGCCAAGGGAGTGCCACATTCAGGGAGTGCTATCTCACACCATGTAAAAGAATCTTATCACGTTGATTTATATTGCATGTATCACTATTTTTAATATGTATTCAGAACAAAAGTGGAGTTGCTACAAATTGGACCAACAATTTACTAACAAATGAAACGTTCAAAAAATGAACATAATGTAGACACTGAAATGTTGCATTTATATTAATGCTGATCAAGTCTTAACTCCGTATTGAAAGGACCCACCAGGGTAAACAGAAATTTGGAGTCTATCCAGAGCAGGGAATTAAAAGCTGTGTATGCGCAGATCTCCATCTGTTTTTAAATCAATAATGATTCCTTTTCTAAGAGTTTTATTCGGTTAACCCACTTCCCTCGTCTGGAGGGCTTTCTTTGCACTATATAAACAGATTGACTGATCGATTTTTTTATCGTTATATTTAAAGACTTCCAAAATTTGCATCTCTAGTTGAAAATTTGCCTGGACGGACATCTAATTTCCAAAACTTGCATTTATTATTTTTATTTGACAACTGATTGGAGCATGTAATCATTACCAATTACATAATTTCACATCAGAATTAAAAATGTTATCTTAAATTGTTGATTCTATGCGCACATGTCAGCTAGATGGTTTCTATTTCATTTGTGTTCTTTTTTTTATGTTTTATAAGCTCCATTATTTTTCCAGCTGATCTTAATGTTTGACAGGTTAAACTTCAGGATTTATGTGCAACCCAATGTTGCTCTCAAACTAACCATTTAGCAATGGCCAAACAAAAAGACACAGTTTTTAAAAGGAATAAATCTTATGTGTTTTATAATCTGCCTTCAGAGCAAGTCTGGGAGTGCCTAGCCTCTAGTCACAGCTGATAACAGAGGACCAGCAGCATACAATTTAGCATTGAGCAAAGAGCCAAGACTGAAGCCCACCAATATACCTATACATATTAGACCAATGTAAGCCGAAACCGCAGATAATGATGGGTTGGACCAACACTCTAATGTGCTTAGGTAGCCCTGGACTATTGATTTTACAGGGAGTTAAAGTTCTGGCTTGACCAATTTCAGACTGCCAATCTTTTTGTTCTCCTAGAGATAAATCACCAGATATGTCTGGTAGCAGCTTTCTCATGGATAACACAGAAGAGATTGACCAAGTGAGTGATGCTATCTATGGGAAAGGTTGCCAAGATAAATATCAGTCTCAAGATTAGCCGAACCATCCGGCAACAGTAATTTTATTGGGCTCAATAGTCTGGACTACTAGCTATGCTGTAGTAACTGTAGGAACTATACGTCTCTCCATTCCAGGACATTTCTCTTTGTGTAGGTACACCTGTATGACTGTTCATTACCATTCCTAACTTTGGCAGTTTGTGATGCATCAAGAGCACCATTATGGAAGTTATGAGAGGTATAGAGCCCTTTACAGTAACTAGGGGCCCAGTATGCTTTCATAAGGATGAGAGGGAATCTCTCATATTGACTTAGGGTGGCCCATTGTCCCTTCATGGATAGTTGGAGAAAGACAGAGCCATTCATAGACAATAGGAGTTTCACAAGGGTCAATTATTCCTCGATGATAATTAGATGACCAAGGATAAACTGTCTGTATTTTTTATACATAGACTGATGTACCATCATATGGAGCAGGTCAAATAAGTATTGAACATGTCACAAATTTTCTAAGTAAGGATATTTTTACAGGTGGCATGAAATTCTCACCAGATGTCAGTAACAACCCATCCAATCCACACAGGCAAAGTAATCAAACAATAGATGGCCATACATTAAGGTATGTGTAATAATGAGGAATGACACAGGGAAAAATTATTTAACACATGAAGAGAGGTGCAAAAACCCATGGAAAATCATGACAGCAGCTGAACTCTATCAGCAATTAGAAAACAATCCTGCCACTTAGTAAAAAATAATAGAAGCTGGTTCAATGATGGCCTATAAAAAAGTGTCTAATTACCAAGGTGCCACACAAGAAACATCTCATAATGGGTAAAACCAATGAGCTGTCTCAAGACCTTCACAACCTTATTGTTGTCAAACATACCGATGGCATTGATTCCATTCCAGAAATGGAAATTATATAAGTTCACCATAAACCAGACATGACAATGTGCTCCCCACAAGATTTCAAAGGAATGAAAATAATTATCAGAAAAGTTGTCCAAGAGTCAAGGACCACCTGTGGAGAGCTACAGATTGACCTGGAATCAGTAGGCACAATTTAAAAAAAAACAATAAACAATGTACTCAACGTCCATGGCCTGTGGGCATGCTTACCACCCAAGACTCCATTTCTGAACAAAAACCACGTTCAAGAGCATTTAACCCCTTTCTGACATTGGACGTACTATCCCGTCGAGGTGGGGTGGGCCCGTATGACCACCGATGGAATAGTACGTCATATGCGCTCGCAGCCGGGTGTCAGCTGACTATCGCAGCTGACATCCGGCACTATGTGCCAGGAGCGGTCACGGGCCACCCCCGGCACATTAACCCCCAGCACACTGCGATCAAACATGATTGCAGTGTTCTGGCGGTATAGGGAAGCATCACGCAGGGAGGGGGTTCCCTGCATGCTTCCCTGAGACCCCGGAGCAACACGATGTGATCGCGTTGCTACGAGGGTCTCTTACCTCCTTTCTGCAGCAGGCCCGGATCCAAAATGGCTGCGGGGCTGCATCCAGGTCCTGCAGGGAGGTGGCTTACCAGCGCCTGTTCAGAGCAGGCTCTGGGAAGCCTCCAGGAGTGCATGTCAGATCGCTGATCTGACACAGTGCACAGCAAAGTGTCAGATCAGCGATCTAACACTATAACATGATGCCCCCCCGGGGCAATGTTATAGTGTAAAAAAAAAAATATTCACATGTGAAAAAAAAATAAAAAAAAATTCCCCCCCCAAAAAAATATATTGTTCCTATAAATACATTTCTTTATCTAAATAAAAAAAAAAACAATAAAAGTACACATATTTAGTATCGCCGCATCCGTATCGACCCGACCTATAAAACTGTCCCACTAGTTAACCCCTTCAGTGAACACCGTAAAAAAAAAAAAAACGAGGCAAAAAACAACTCATTATCATACCGCCAAACAAAAAGTGGAATCACACGTGATCAAAAAGATGGATATAAATAACCATGGAACCGCTGAAAACGTCATCTTGTCCCCCAAAAAACGAGCTGTCATCAAAGAAAACAAAAAAGTTATAGTCCTCAGAATAAAGCGATGCAAAAATAATTATTTTTTCTATAAAATAGTTTTTATCGTATAAAAGCGCCAAAACATTAAAAAAATTATATAAATGAGGTATCGCTGTAATCGTACTGACCCGAAGAATAAAACTGCTTTATCCATTTTTCCAAACACGGAACGGTATAAACGCCTCCCCCAAAATAAATTCATGAATAGCTGGTTTTTGGTCATTCTGCTCCACAAAAATCAGAATAAAAAGCGATCAAAAAATGTCACGTGCCCGAAAATGGTACCAATAAAAATGTCAACTCGTCCCGCAAAAAAACAAGACCTCACATGACTCTGTGGACCAAAATAGGGAAAAATTATAGCTCTCAAAATGTGGTAACGCAAAAAATATTTTTTGCAATAAAAAGCGTCTTTTAGTGTGTGACAGATGTCATAAAAATCCGCCAAAAAACTTTCTATAAAGGTAAATCAAACCCCTCTTCATCACCCCCTTAGTTAGGGAAAAATTAAAAAATTTAAAAAATGTATTTCCATTTTCCCATTAGGGTTAGGGTTAGGGCTAGGGATAGCGCTAGGGTTAGGGCTAGGGTTAGGGCTAGGGTTAGGGCTAGGGTTAGGGTTAGGGCTAGGGTTAGGGCTACAGGTGGGGTTGGGGCTAAAGTTAGCGTTAGGGTTGGGGCTAAAGTTAGCGTTTGGATTACATTTACGGTTGGGAATAGGGATGGGATTAGGGTAGGGGTGTGTCAGGGTCAGGGGTGTGGTTAGGGTTACCGTTGGGATTAGGTTTAGGGGTGTGTTTGGATTAGGGTTTCAGTTATAATTGAAGGGGTTTCCACTGTTTAGGCACATCAGGGGCTCTCCAAACGTGACATGGCGTCCGATCTCAATTCCAGCCAATTCTGCGTTGAAAAAGTAAAACAGTGCTCCTTCCCTTCCAAGCTCTTCTGTGCACCCAAACAGGGGTTTACTCCAACATTTGGGGTATCAGCGTACTCAGAACACATTGGACAATAACTTTCGGGGTCCAATTTTTCCTGTCACCCCTGGGAACATACAAAACTGGGGGCAAAAAATAATTTTTGTGGAAAAAAAAAGATTTTTCATTTTCAAGGTTCTGCGTTATAAACTGTAGTGAAACACTTGTTGGTTCAAAGTTCTCACAACACATCTAGATCAGTTCCTTGGGGGGTCTAGTTTCCAATATGGGGTCGCTTGTGGAGGGTTTCTACTGTTTAGGTACATTAGGGGCTCTGCAAACACAATGTGACGCCTGCAGACCAATCCATCTAAGTCTGCATTCCAAATGACGCTCCTTCCCTTCCGAGCTCTGCCATGTGCTCAAACGGTGGTTCCCCCCCACATATGGTGTATCAGCGTATTCACGACAAATTGGACAACAACTTTTTTGGGTCCAATTTCAACTGTTACCCTTGGAAAAATACAAAACTGGGGGCTAAAAAATAATTTTTGTGAAAAAAAAGATTTTTTTTTTCGCGTCTCTGCGTTATAAACTGTAGTGAAATACTTGGGGATTCAAAGTTCTCACAACACATCTAGATAAGTTCCTTGGGGGGTCTAGTTTCCAATATGGGGTCACTTGTGGGGGATTTCTACTGTTTAGGTACATTAGGGGCTCTTCAAACGCAATCTGACGCCTGCAGACCATTCCATCTAAGTCTGCATTCCAAATGGAGTTGCTTCTCTTCCGAGCCCTCCCATGTGCCCAAACGGTGATTCCCCCCACATATGGGGTATCAGCATACTCAGGAAAAATTGGACAACAAGTTTTGGGTCCAATTTCTCCTGTTACCCTTGGGAAAATACAAAACTGGGGGCTAAAAAAGAATTTTTGTGGGAAAAAAAAGAATGTTTATTTTCACGGCTCTGCGTTATAAACTGTAGTGAAACACTTGGGGGTTCAAAGCTCTCACAACACATCTAGATGAGTTCCTTATGGGGTCTACTTTCCAAAATGGTGTCACTTGTGGGAGGTTTCAATGTTTAGGCACATCAATGGCTCTCTAAATGCAACATGGCGTCCCATCTCAATTCCAGTCAATTTTGCATTGAAAAGTCAAATGGCGCTCCTTCCCTTCCGAGCTCTGCTATGCGCCCAAACAGTGGTTTACCCCCACATGTGGGGTATCAGCATACTCAGGACAAATTGTACAACAACTTTTTGGGTCCAATTTTTTCTTTTACCCTTGGAAAAATAAAAAATTGGGGGCGACAACCGACAAGATCATTTTTGTGAAAAAATATTTTTTATTTTTACAGCTCTGCATTATACACTTCTGTGAAGCACTTGGTGGGTCAAAGTGCTCAGATCACATATAGATAAGTTCCTTAGGGGGTCTACTTTCCAAAATGGTGTCACTTATGGGGGGTTTCAATGTTTAGGCACATCAGGGGCTCTCCAAACGCAACATGGCGTCCCATCTCAATTCCAGTCAATTTTGCATTGAAAAGTCAAATGGCGCTCCTCCGCTTCCGAGGTCTGCCATGCGCCCAAACAGTGGTTTAGCCCCACATATGGGGTATCGGCATACTCAGGACAAATTGTACAACAACTTTTCGTGTCCATTTTCTCCTGTTACCCTTGGTAAAATAAAACAAATTGGAGCTGAATTAAATTTTTTGTGAAAAAAAATTAAATGTTCTTTTTTTTTTAAACATTCCAAAAATTCCTGTGAAACACCTGAAAGGTTAATAAACTTCTTGAATGTGGTTTTGAGCACCTTGAGGGGTGCAGTTTTTAGAATGGTGTCACACTTGGTTATTTTCTATCATATAGACCCCTCAAAATGACTTCAAATGAGATGTGGTCCCTAAAATAAAATGGTTTTGTAAAAATGAGAAATTGCTGGTCAACTTTTAACCCTTATAACTCCCTAACAAAAAAACATTTTGTTTCCAAAATTGTGGTGATGTAAAGTAGATATGTGGGAAATGTTACTTATTAAGTATTTTGTGTGACATATCTCTATGATTTAATTGCATAAAAATTAAACGTTGGAAAATTGCGAAATTTTCAAAATTTTCACCAAATTTCCATTTTTTTGGCAAATAAATGCAGGTAATATCAAAGAAATTTTACCAATATCATTAAGTGCAATATGTCACGAGAAAACAGTGTCAGAATCACCAGGATCCGTTGAAGCATCCCAGAGTTATAACCTCATAAAGGGACAGTGGTCATTAACGTACAAACCACCCTTGGGGGTAAAGGGGTTAAGGTTTGCTCAACAACATTTAGAGAAGCCTGTGAAATACTGGGAGAGTATAGTCTGGTCAAATGAGCCAAAAATCGATTTTTTGGATGCCATAATACACACCATGTTTGGAGGCCAAAAGGCACTACATATCACTCTAAAAACACCATACGAACAGTGAAGGTGAGGGGCTGTTTTTCAGCATACGGCACTGGTAAACTTCATATAATTGAAGGAAGGATGACGGGACAAATGTACCAAGACATTCTAGATAAAAATCTCCTGCCATCTATCAGGATAATGAAAATGAAACGAGTGTGGACTTTTCAGCAAGACAATGATCCCAAACACAAAGCTAAATAGAACATTTATGGAAGGAACTAAAGCTCAGAGTTCATAGAAGGAACACTCGGGATTTGAAGAGTGTTTGTGTGGAAGATTGGTCCAAAATCACACCTGAGAAATGTCTATGACTAGTTTCTTCATACAGAAAGTGTTTTGAAGCTGTCATCATCACCAACAAAAGTTTTTGCATAAAGTATTTATTACATTTCAGTAAGCGTGTTCAATACTTTTTCCCTGAGTCATTTCTCATGATTACAAATAACTTAATTTATGGAAATCTATGGTGTGATTTCTTTGCCTGTGTGGATTTGATGGCTTGTTACAAACATCTGGTGAGAATTTCATGTCAATATCACCTTTAAAAATACATTTACTTAGAAAATTGATTACATGTTCAATACTTATTTCATCCGCTGTACAAATAAGTCAGTGCATTCCATTGTAAAAATGTATTTGAAAATCCATAGAAAGCTCTCATTTTCAAGTGCATTTTTTTGCAACATATGAAAAAGGTTTTGGAGACTTCATTCACTTGTAACTATACATTACTGAACATGCGAGCATGGCCTCAACAAAGCAGCCACAAGTATATACATGTGGAGGTTTTGATTTGGTGCTAAGGCAGAAGTCACTTTCCTATAATTAGTAATGAAGATTAAACTATATATTGTAGTGCAGCACTCCCTGTGTGTGTTGGGGGACACTCACTTGGCAGCGATATTCAAATGCACAGCAGCCGTTTCTTCATTTAAACAAGTCCATGCGTTTTATTTTGCACTACATAAACCAATGTAGGTCCTGTCACACATAACAGACCTATCAGACAGTCCACTTCAACTGCTGTTATGTCCGCACATTTCAAAAGTCTCATGATATCCCATGAGACACACCCACTGATGGGAGGTGAGTGGTTAGTCAGACCCGCCCAGCTTTCTGACTTACCCTATAAGCCCAGCCCCTTATATACTAAACACATCTTGTGGAACTACAGGTCCCAGAGCAACTTTCAAGGCTTACAGCACAGAGGATCTCCATCTCTGCGACTCCTTTAAATTTTTCACTTTTTGTTTCATTGCAGCCATTTGGTTAATTCAAAAAAGTTCATTTTTTTCTCATGTACACTCTGGACCCCATCTTGACTGAACAAAAACAGAAGTGTAGATATTTTTGCAAATTTATTAAAAAAGAAAAGCTGAAATATCACAGTCATAAGTATTCAGACCCTTTGCTCAGTGTTGAGTAGAAGCACCTTTTGAGCTAGTACAGCCATGAGTCTTCTTGGGAATGATGCAACAAGTTTTTCACACCTGGATTTAGGGATCCTCTGACATTCTTCCTTGCAGATCCTCTCCAGTTCTGTCAGGTTGGATGGCGAACGTTGGTGGACAGCCATTTTCAGGTCTCTCCAGAGATGCTCAATTAGGTTCAGGTCAGGGCTCTGGCTTGGGACAGCCAAGAACGGTCACGGAGTTATTCTGAAGCCACTCCTTTGCTATTTTAGCGAGGTGCTTAGGGTCATTGTCTTGTTGGAAGGTGATCCTTTGGCCAAGTCCAGACATCCAGAGCACTCTGGAAGAGATTTTCATCCAGGATATCTCTGTACTTGGCCGCATTAATGTTTCCTTAAATTGCAACCAGTCGTCCTGTCCCTGCAGCTGAAAAGCACCCCCATAGCATGATACTGCCACCACCATGTTTCACTGTTGGGATTGTATTGGGCAGGTGATGAGCAGTGCCTGGTTTTCTCCACACATACCACTTGGAATTATCACCTAAAAAATTCTATCTTCGTCTCATCAGACCAGAGAATCTTATTTCTCATAGTCCGGGAGTCCTTCATGTATTTTTTTTAGCAAACTCTATGTGGGCTTTCATATGTCTTGCACTGAGGAGAGGCTTCAGTTGGGCCACTCTGCCATAAACGCCCGCCTGGTGGAGGGCTGCAGTGATAGTTGACTTTGTGGAACTTTCTCCCATCTCCCTAATGCATCTGTGGAGCTCAGCCACAGTTATATTGGGGTTCTTCTTTACCTCTCTCACCAAGGCTCTTCTCCCACGATTGCTCAGTTTGATTGGATGGCCAGGTCTAGGAAGACTTGTGGTGGTCCCAAACTTCTTCCATTTAAGGATTATGGAGGCCACTGTGCTCTTAGGAACCTTGAGTACTGCAGAAATTCTTTTGTAACCTTGGCAAGATCTGTGCCTTGCCACAATTCTGTCTCTGAGCTCCTTGGCCAGTTCCTTTGACCTCATGATTCTCATTTGGTCTGACATGCACTGTGAGCTGTGAGGTTTATATAGACAGGCATGTGCCTTTCCAAATCAAGTCCTATCAGTTTAGTTAAACACAGATGGACTCAAATGAAGGAGTAGAACCATCTCAAGGAGGAAAACAAGGAAATGGACAGCATGTGACTTAAATATGAGTGTCTGAGCAAACAATCTGAATCATTGTGACCATGTTATAGTTTAGCTTTTCTTTTTTAGTAAATTTGCAAAAATTACTAAATTTCTGCTTTTTCAGTCAAGATGGGGTGCAGAGTGTACATTACTGAGAAAAAAATGAACTTTTTTGAATTTGCCAAATGGCTGCAATGAAACAAAGAGTGAAACATTTAAAGGGGTCTGAATACTTTCTGTACCCACTGTACCCATTTGTATATATATATATATATATATATATATATATATATATATATATATATATATAAACATATACAGGGTGGAGCACGGTAATTTGCTGATTTGGGAATGAAATAAAAAAATTATGATCATTAGAAAAATTTATTTTATATTTTAATTATACTGAACAGTAATGGAATTTTTAAATTACATGGTTTTAAATAGTGTATCTGGCAAATGTCGACCTTCGCTATCCACACACTGCTGCATACGTTTTCTGAAGTTTTCATGAACTCTAACAAGCATGTCCACTGGTATTCTGCCAATTTCAGCTTCAATATTGTTCCTTAGGTCTTCCAAGGTGTTGGGACGGTTGATATACACCTTAGACTTCAGGTAACCCCAAAGGAAAAAAATTGCATGGGGCTAAATCTGGTGAGCGTGCTGGCCAGTTCACATCTCCCCTCAAAGAGATAAGCCGTCCAGGAAACATTTGCCTCAAACAATTCATGGTAACCCTCGCTGTGTGTGCAGTGGCACCATCCTGTTGGAACCATGTATCCTCTAGTTCCATTGCCTCAAGAGCCGGCTGAAAATAATCCTGTATCATAGACATGTACCGTTCGGAGTTCACAGTTATGGCACGACCATTATCCTGAAAAAAGTAAGGACCAATGATGCCTACTCGTGATATGGCGCACCACACAGTGACGCGGTCCGAATGCAGAGGTCTCTCGTGAACTTCTCTGGGGTTTGTTTCACTCCAGTAACGCATATTTTGTTTGTTTACACACCCACTGAGGTGAAAATGTGCCTCATCAGAAAAAAACACAATTGCGTCACGGGGTATCGTTGCTAACATGTCTTCACAAGAGGTCCGCCGTGTCAAATAGTCCCATGCTGACAAATGTTGGACCACGCACATTTTATACGGGTGAAAATTCAGTTCATCATGAAGAATCCGGTGGAGAGAACGTCTTGAAATGCCAAGAGCAAATGATTGCTTCCGAGCAGAGCGTTTCGGAGATTGCAGTACTGCTGCTCTAACTCTCTCGATGTTTTGTGGTGTTGTAATCCTTCTCTCAGGTCCCCTTCGTACACATGACACATTCCCTGCTGTTCTGAATGCATTCACCCAATTTACAATTGATTGCCGTCCAGGAACACGTCCGCGTGGAGGAACAGCGAATTGTAAACGAAAAGCACGCTGCACTGCAATGATCGAGTGGGCATTTGAAAAATACGCTTCAACACAAAATGACCTCTCCTCACGTTTCCACTGCATGATGGCAACTGAAAGGCAGAGGAATACAAATCTCCCATCAGCCACTGTAAGCCACACCCACTCTCCCCTCTCTTTGACCGACAGTGCCGCCACAGCATGCAGTGCAAAAAAGCAAATTACCGCGCTCCACCCTGTATATATATATATATATATATATATATATATGCACACAGTATATGAATCGCCCCCGTAGGGCAGTGGGGAACTCGGTACCGGGTCCTTTGGTTCTCAAGGGGGTCCTTCGGTTCTCAAGGGGGATGTCACGGTGGCTGACCCGGTCTGTGGCCCTCGGGAGGTCCGTTGTTAGAAGGGGAAAGGTCTTTAAGGGGAAATGTTTGTGACGCCACCTGTGGTATTCGGTCAGCATGACGGATGCTGCTTAGGGGTCCGCTGGGTGGTTATGGCAGCTAGATGGTAAACCTTCCCACAGGTGAAGTATGTCCCCAGGGCTTCCCAGTGTGTAGATGGTGGATGGTGTGAGGCGCAGTGAAGAACGAGAACACAAGGTTGCAGTCTCTTTACCTTTTTACTGTAGACTTCAGCATCCACAGTCCAGAGCACCAGATCACAGGGCAGGCAGAGTCCAGCCGGTCTGAAGGCAAATCCAGAGTCCCATTTTCCAGGTGGAAATCAGTAGCCTTCTTCTAGCGCCTGGGTGTTGTAGTGCCTTCCTGCTAAGCTTCTCGGAAAGGTCCTCACAACTGTTGTAGATGTTCTAGATGTTAAGTCTCTCTCTGTCCCCCAGATGGATAGGAAAAAACCCGTATGACTGGTGGCCTGGGGCTTTTTACAGGGACTCTAGCACATCCCGGCCCCCACAAGTTGACACCGTCTCTCCTGGGTATAGGTCAGACAGGTAATATGGAATTAGGTGTCCTGCCAGTCACTGGAGCAAGGCATGGAGACGATTGCTGCCTCGGTGTTCCGGCTACCAGATCCTGTGCCTCAGAAGGAGGCAACCTGCGTAGGGCAGAACCCCTTCTGGTTTCCTCTCTTTTTGCTATGACTTTGTTTCTCACTCTCTACAATACAATTCACTGTTCTTGTCTCTTTCTTAGGATGCTGCCGCATCGGTAGGCAGTCGCAGCTCAGTGGCCTTCTGTCTAGGCCTCTGACAGGATCCCACCCCTGTCAGGGACCAACTATCTGTGCGGAGCTCAGATAGCAGCTCACTGGGTGAAGCCCAGTCAGCTTCTGTCTAACTTCCTATCCAGACCACCAGTTTTACCTAATTGTGAAGAGTGCCCTAATAAATAGGAGCATGGCTCCCCCTGGTGGACTGTAGTATGAAGTGTGTTGTGTGGTATGTGATACCTGGTAAAGAGATCTCCTTTATTGCCTTCAAACGTAACATCACTCCCCCTGGTGGAAGAATGACATTACTGCAACGACCAGGACCCTGGGGCGCTGCACCTATAGACACAGTTGTGCTCCAAAGTTTACATACCCTGACATAATTTTTGCTTTCTTGGCCTTTTCTCAGAGAATATAAATGATAACACCAAAACGTTTTCTCCACTCACAGTTAATGGTTGGGTGAAGTCATTTATTTTCAAACTACTGTTTTCTCTTTTTGAAATCATAATGACAACCCAAAACATCCAATTGACCCTGATCAAACGTTCACATACCCTGATGATTTTGACCTGATAACATGCACAGAAGTTGACACAAATGGATTTGAGTGGATACTAAAAGTAACATCCTCACCTGTGACCTGTTAGCTTGTAATCAGTGTGTGTGCATAAAAGCTGAGTTAGTTTCTGGGATCCAGACAGACTCTTGCATCTTTCATCCAGCCACTGACATTTCTGGATTGTGAATCATGGGCAAAGCAAAAGAATTGTCAACAAATCAACAGGAAAAGGTAGTTGATCTGACCCTGCCCACAAGTGGAAGACATTGAGTGCACTGATGCTCAACCACTTGTTCTGTTTGAGGATGAGTACATGGGAGGAGTAGTGCAAATGGACAGCAGACCACTGCAGCACATCTCTGATGATGATGATGATGATGATGATGATGAAACAAAGGTGCCAACTGCTGCAGCTCCCTGCTGTGTATTGTCCATCAAGGAGGGCAGGGGTGATGACTTGGTGGAACATCATTCGGAGTATTATTATAATTATTTTATTTAGAGCACGATGGAATTCCATGGTGCTGTACATGAGGAGGGGATACATACAAAACACAAACAGAAATTACAAAGAACAAACTAATAGTGACAGACAGGTACAGAGGGGAGAGGACCCTACCATTTCGGCCTTACATTCTACAGGATAATAGGGAGGGAGACAGTAGATTTGTGGATTGCAGCAGATCTGGTGTTAATGAGGTGGCAGTGGGGTCATTGCAAGTTGTAAGCTGTTCTCAAGACAGGTTTTAAAGATCCGAAATGTGGCTTAAACAGCCTCAGCCAGCTCACCGACAGACCTGTGAAGCACGGGAATCAACAATGTGAAACAACAGCATGCATGAAGAAAGTAGGTGTAGATTCCAGCTTCTTAAAGCTTGAAAGGCTTTATTAGTACATCCAAAATATAAAATATAGCAAGTAATTACTTATAGGTGAATGCAGACAGAGAGTGTAGACTACACGTTTCGATCTAACCGATCTTACTCATGTCTCATGGCTCCAGAAGTGCCCACAGCCTAAAAGCTTGTTGATTGGCTGTGCTGCAACCTTTCAGCAAACTTTCTTTGGCATCTGAACCCGAACAGTAAACTGGACATCAGGTAAAATGTCTGTGTTCGTGGAGCGGTAACAGACACTAGGTGTCTGGTGTGAACCAGTACTTTACAGTTGGGGTTCCCTCATCTATATACACAACTTTTCCTCATGGTTTCAAAATGAGCAGTAAATGAAAGAATAGAATCAACTTTTCCTTATATGATATTTTCCTGTTGTACTCTACATAGAACAGTAAAAGCATTTAAAAAAATAATTGATGCCTACTGTAGGAAAGTGGTGAACTCCTTCACCTTTTCATGGTGATGGAACACATAGCCATAGGGAAAATTTATGTTTATGGTGTCATTTTCTAACATGTATAAATTTCCTGCTTCTGTAAATTCCCAAAGAGCAATTTACCCCTAATATTTACAAAACAGATTAACATTTCTGTATGTATATTACACATTAGAGAAAATTCTCCTTGTCATTTTGTCCAAAATAAAGTAAAAAAAAAACCTGCCAATTGCAGAAGTATGTGCATGATTTACTTACTGACACTGTTCATGTATAGCTACTTGTATAATGCAAATCTGTGTCAAAGTTGCATATACTATGTACTGCGATCCAGAAAGTATGAACCTAAAACACAGCGTGACATACAGTATAGCCTGTAATTGCTGCCAAGTTCTTCTGTCACTTTTGTTATCTTGTAAAGACAACCTGGTTTTCTGTTTTTCGATGAAGCATATTCTGAGTATGCCGATACCCCATATGAGGGAGAAAACTACTGTATGGGAACACGGCAGGGCTCAGAAGGGAAGGAGCGTCATTTGACTTTTTGAATGTAAAATTTCCTGGAATTAGTGGACATCATGTCCCATTTGGAGAGCCCATGATGTGCCCCCATTTTGGAAACTAGACCCCTCAAGGAATGTATTTAGATGTTCGGTGAGCACATTTAAGGTGCTTCATAGAAATCTATAACGTTGAGCCATGAAAATAAAAAAAACATCACATTTTCCACACGAAAGTTATTTTAGCCTCCAATTTTGCATTTTCATAAGGGTAACAGGAGAAATTGCACCATACAATTTGTTGTTCAATTTCTCCTGAGTATGCCGATACCCCATATGTGGGGAAATACTAGTTTTGAGGCACAGTGCAAAGCTCAGAAGGGAAGAGGCGCCATATAGGAATTCAGCTTTTGCTGAAATGGTTTGAGGGTGCCATGTCACATTGGCAGAACCCCTGAGGTGCCAGAATAGCAGACGCCCCCTATGTGTGAACTTATTTTACAAACTACACTCTGCAATGAATTCATCTGGGGTACAGTGATCATATTGACACATGTGCCTCACAGAATTTTATACTATTGAGTGGTGAAGAAAGAATAAATTACATTTTTTACCAATAAAATGTTGCTTTATCCCCAAGTTTTTAATTTTTATAAGGACTAATATGAACATTTTTTTACAACAAACTGAGGTCCATTTTTTCCAGACTGCGCCAACACCCTCCGTGTAATCGGGAAATATTTTTCAGGCACAGTGCAAAGCTCAGAAGGCAAGGAGCGACAGATTTTACTGTTTTGGGTTGCAGGTGCCATGACCCACTGGGAGAGCGCATGAGGTGCCAGAAGAGCAGAAACCCCCATTAGTGACCCCATTTTACAAACTAAATCTCTCAATAAAATCATATAGAGGTGAAGTGATCATATTGACACCACAGGTGTGTCACAGAATTTTATACCATTGGGCAGTGAAGAAAAAATAACCACACATTTACCACCAAAATTTTGTTTTAGCTCCAGATTTTACATTTTCACACAAGAAGTGGGTAAAAATGGCGCCAGAATTTGTCCCAGGATTTCTACTGAACGTGCCAATACCCCATATGTGGCTGCACAGTACTACTTAGCCACAAGGCGAGACTCGGGCGGAATGGAGCGCTATTTGCCTCCTGGAGCGCATATTTTCCTAGAACAGTTTGCAGACTCCATATAATGTACAATCCAAAATAATATTGTGGTACCATGTTAGCCAGAAAAATTGATGTACCGTATTTTCTGGTGTGTAAGACGACTGGGCGTAAGACAACCCTCAACTTTTCCATATAAAATATGGAGTTTGGGATATACTCGCCGTATAAGACGGGGGTCATCTTATATGCCCAGTCATCTTATACCAAAGAGAGAATCAGCCGCACTCAAATAGTTGAAAGTTCTGCAAAATGTGTGGTTTCTTTATTTATATATACAAAAACACCACCAGGTGCTTTTTGGAGGTATAAAGATGGTGGACCATTCAAATCAGGGTAACGTTTCAACCAAAACTGGTCTTTGTCAAAACCTCACTGGTGGTTCATCACCCATCAGGCGGACACGCTTCCACACATCTCCACCGGAGCTGCCCTATGGGAATTTGGCTCTTTCTTCCCTTTTACCTCTTCGGCATAAGTGAGGTTTTGACAAAGACGGGGTTCTGGTAGCCAGATGCCGCGTGGTGCAAAAGCGGTGAGTGCGGGTGGTCTGAAGGACCTGCGTGACGCTGTGAATCACATGATGCCCGCGTGAATGGAGTTGCATAAGAATCACGGTAAGGACCATAAACCGACATGTTTCAGAAACAACTGTTTCCTTCTTCAGGGATTTTTCAGCCCGAATATACTTTTTCTGTATTTTTACCCTGTGACAATCTCTATGGTGGTTGTTTTATTCGCTGCAGGAAAAAGTTTTACATCTTGCGCCACTTTTTTCTGATTTGTCCCTTTGGGAAGTTATCGACAGGTGTAGTCACGATTTTGACTCCATAGGTATTTTCCAGAAACAAGCAGCAATGAATGCTGCCAAGTGAAAATTGCAAACTGCCGTTGTAGTGACCAGTACACTGTAGTGACCAGTATGCTACAGTCACCAGTACGTTATGCCCAACCCATGCTTCTGGAGACATGAACTCGTAAGTCAGGCGGTCTCTGATTGCATCAGAAATGCCAAACATGTAGACACTATATGTGGTTTATGTTCACTTTGGGGCTCAGAAGGGAGGGGGCATTTGGAAGTGGAGAATTTGCAGAATTTCTTTTGGAGGGTGAGTAGCCATTTCACTTTTCCAGAGCCATTGTACTACCAGTAACGTGGAAGCCCCCTATATTTCCGTTAACAGAAGATAGACCTGAGTGGAGACTTGGTTTTTTTGTGGATTGAGTTGAAGCTTTTATTGGGAACATTTTACATAACATTTGGGATCACATTTACTCTACGCTGAGCACTTACTTTTGGGTTTCTATCTAAATCTCTAAGTAACATGTTTCAGCTGAAACCCCTGAGAGATCCATTCACTATAATAAGGCAGCATAGTTACTTTGGACTGCGTCTGGTCTCTGCTCAGCGATGTCCTTCTTTTCAGAAGTGCACAAAACTGTGGGCGATGGCACTTTTATGCAATCCTAAAAAGACGAACACCGTAGGATCACAGGTCAGACGGCATCCACAGTACTTTCATCTGTCTCATTATAGGGAATCTTCTTTTGAGGTTTCCATCTGAATCACGTATTTCAGAGATTTATACGGAAACTCCAGTGCAAGCGCTCAGTACAGAGTGCAGGATAAATGTGTCTTACTGCAATTTTTGGGAGGCAGAAAGAAAAAATCAACAGTAGGTGAAAAATTGGTTTTATTTATTTTTTATGCCGTTCCTAGTGTGGTATTAGTGATTAGGCAACTTCATTCTTTGGGTTTGTGCAATTACAGAAATATCAGATTCATATCGGGTTTTTATGTTAGGCTGTTGTTACACATTTAAATTTGCTTTTTATTTAAAAACAATGTTTTTTGCATCACCATTTTTAGAGAGCTATAATTTTTTCATACTTTGGCCCACAGAGTCAGGTGAGGGATTGTTTTTTGGGGGACGAGTTGATGTTTTTATTGGTACTATTTTCAGACACATGACATTTTTTTATCGCTTTCTATTCCAATTTTTGGGAACCATATAAATGATATATATCTGATATATGCGTGTGGTATTTCCTGAGGAAGAAGTCATATACAGACTTCAAAACGCGTTGAATAAAACCACCATTCCTTTTCATCAATACGTTGGACTTCCATTTGTTCAGCAGCGTAGACAACATCCACAAAAATCATTTATTTGGTTCCTGATATGTTCAGTCCTTGGCCCGTGGATCTGCGGCAGCTGACCTTTACATGCCCTATCAAAGTGGCACCAGGTGAGCAGTTTTCTGAATAACAGATACTGAAATTGCCGGATAAGACCCTATGTGCGTTTTTTTGTTTGATTTTTGGGAGGCAGAATGAACAAAAAACAGGAATTCAGAATTTTTGGGGGGAGTTTTATGTCATTCTGTGTGTGGAAAAATTGATAAGGCAGTTTTATTCTTCCGGTTAGTACAATTAGTTAGCACTTTTACACAATAAAAACTTTTTTATAGAAAAAATAATTATTTTTACATCACTTTATTCTGAGAGCTATAACTTTTTTATTTTTACGCTGATGGAGCTGTATGGCAAATTGTTTTTGTGAGACAAGATGACGTTTTCAGCGGTACCATATTTATTTATTTATCCGTCTTTTTTATTGCGTTTAAATCCACTTTTTGTTCGGCGATATGTTGAGAAAGCATTGTTTTCTGCCTTGTTTTTTGTTTATTTTATGGTGTTCACTAAAGGGGTTAACTAGTGGGGCAATTTGATAGGTCGGGTCGTTTCGGAGAGGGCAATACCAAATAGGTGTACTTTTACTGTTTTTATTTTTTCATAAAAATATACATTTATGGGTACAATATCTTTTGATTTTTTTATTAATATTTTTTGATTTTTTTTTTTACTATTTTTACAATGATTTTTAAAAAAAGTTTTACTTTTTTTTTCTTTGTCCCACTATGGCACGATCATTTTTTGCAGGCTGATCGCAGCAGCATCCCCATGCTAAAGAACCTGTCAGCTCCGTACTGACAGATAAAGTTGCTGATTATGCTCTGCACATGATCTAGCAAGTTTACTAGCTCTGGTGACACGGATGTCGTCATGACGAAATCAGGTTACTATGACAACGATCGGGACCCTGTGGTGATACTGTGGGGTTTCCGATCCAAGGGCAGAAGGACTGTCTTCCCTCTGCCTGCTGCCAGAATGCTGCAATCGAGTTTGATCACAGCATTTAGAGGGATAAAGTGCCAGGATTGGTGCAGGACCACTCCTGGCACTAAGTGCGCGCACGATCGTGTGGACATAATAATTGCGTCAATAAGTACCAGGGCACAGAGATGTATTATTACTGACAATGTCGGAAAGGGATTAAAAGGGGTAGTCGAGTCAAAAGATACTGATGATCTATCCAAAGGATAGGTCATCAGTATCAGACAGTGGTGATCTGACACCAGAACACCACTAATCTAGAAGCCTCAGTAATGACCAGATGTATTGTACACACATTTAATGGCGCTGCTATGAGCTGTTCTGCAGTGGCTGGCAGAAGACAATACAAATTGAGCATAGCTGTTCTTTTCAACTTCTACTTGGTGTCTTTATATTCAGAAATAACATCTTATCAGTGAGGGTGTCGGGTGTTGAAGCCCCATCAATCTGGTCTTGATAATAGGGTAGGTTATCACTATCTTGTGACCTTTAAACCTTTCTCCAATTACTACTTGAATAGAGATGAGTGGATTGAGTCACGGATGATTGGGTTTCAGTTGAATCTTCTGAAATTTACGGATTCATACGAATTTGAACAATTTAAGATTCAATTTGTGGTTCACAAAAAAAACTAAAACTTGCCTGGCACCATTTACTATACTACTGAAGCATCAGGCAGCAGGCAATTGTCATTGTAATTTCCTGTGTGGGCCACCCCATAATGCTATGATATCTTACGGAGTCAGTACCTGGGCCACCACAGATCAGCGGAGCACAGTTTGTACGACAGCGTTGTGTTTCGTCTCTAGAGTCACTGGGTAAGTCTTTCTCGTCTGTAGAGTGTAATAAGCCCTTGTGGTTAATGGGATGCTCTCTCTTCTGTACAGTGTAAGCTCTTATGATCAGTGGGGTCTTTGCAATCTTCATACAATATCTGTCAACCTGGTGAGGGTTACTGTCATACTTTATGATGCTTTATGCGCCTATTGTGAGCCCCACTGGGAACTGTAATGTCTGTAAAGCACTCCAGAATATGTGAACGCTATATAAGCAAGCATAATAAATAAATTATACAAACTTGGCATTTGTACAGTGACAGCCCACATCACCATCATTGTAATCACAAAATAGTTGGATCCAAGACAGTGATATGATAAAGGTGAATAATTTATATATCACACACATCTCAGAAAAATGACGGTTTTAGATGAACGTTGTTGCATTGTATTGTCCTAATTGCAGTCTCGCCATACGGACTTCCAGGCCTCTGCCGTAGGAAACTTGGAAGCTTGGACCAATAACACTCTCTGGATCGACTGTCCATACTTTGACTTGGGATCAACTAATCGCCAACAGAATTTATGACCACTCAAGGGGCATTTCAGGACACCTTGTATGGTAACAGTAGCTTATTGTTTTATCCTGTACGCTGAAGGAAATTATATGCGGAAGTATAACCTGTATCTCACCATGCAATCATTGCACATTGAAACTTGTCTCCAAGCAGTGATTGCCTAATATCGCCTACAGCAAAATGTTGACACAGGAGAGACAAACCCAGGACATTCATGGGAAATCTTCATGGATCAATATGACAAGCAGGTGAACATAAATGCCAGTGTATTCTACTTCAACTAGTTATTGTACTACTAGTAATACTGTTATTACTCCTACTACAACTACTACTACTGCTATAACCACATTCACTATGATTACTACTGCTTCTACTAGAACTACAAAAACTGTGACCGATATGACCCAAATATATGACAAAATTCCCATGAATAAATATACACCCCACAAATAACCTTAAAACAGATGTAGGTCGGTCACAGAATAAGAGGTATATCAATGTTAAGGCGCCTTTTAGCCTGGTATAATATTTTGTGCAAAGTGTTTGCAAACAGTTGGACTCCTGGCGAACATCAGTCCTTCTCACAGGATAAAACAATTACAAAACTGACCGCTACTGTGACTTAATAACATTCTGAATGATAGAAATAACTAGTAACAAGGTGGGAAAACCAGTCTCCACATCCCACGCTGTGAGGAGAGACCAGAAGATGCTAGGATTGGGAGTTTTTTAGGGAAATAGGATGATAGGAGAACAGAAAACAGGGAACCATTGGCCAAGAGACGAGAGGAGGGAACATGGGAATAGAAAAATTAACCAATCGTAGCGGGGCACCCCAGTCAGGAACATCCAACTGAGTGTTATAATGCCCAACATTCTACTATTAAAAGTACTATTACTACTGCTACTACCACCACAATTACTACTACTAAAACTACTACTAAAACTATGTCTACTAGACTAGAACTACTAAAAGTACTACTAAAACTATGTCTACTACTACAACTACTTCTACCACTTGCTACTACTACCACAACCCTTATGATTATTAATATTACTAAAGCTACATCTACTACTAAAACTACTTCTACTCCAACAACCACTATGATCACTAGAACTACTACCACAATCACCACGATCACTAGTGCTGCTACTACTACCAAAACCACTACGATTACTACTACTATCACACCCACTACTACTGTTCAGCTGGAGCTATACAACTTTACTACTAGGAAAAGAAAGAAACGGGGAATGTTCTTGATGCAGGGTAAATTTGTGGTATTTAATTAGTAAAATTGTGGAGATGGTATTTCTGCAACCGAGAGCCTGGCCATAGGTATATCACATGCACAGTCAGAAAACACACTGAATGAAGGAGGATTGCCAAAACATGCATCAGGGTGGACACCATCCAGGAGAGGGAACCTTTCCTTTCAATCATAAGTACTGTACATTCATTACCACTAGTGGCACTCAATAACATGATGGGTTCCTCCTTTTGAACACTACCAGTCGATGTACTCACTATGTGATAATTATAACATTTTCTATGCGATAGTTATAACATTTTCTACCACTTCACTCTCATGTCACCCATTAGTACTATGATTATATGTACTAGCATCTTTGATTTGTAGAGATACCACAGCTTCTTCGCACTAGCACTTTACCGCTACTTCTACTACCTCAGATAAACCTTCATACAACTAATATGTGTGACAGATTTATTACCAATTAACTATATATTGTTAAGCTCATTGATTTTACAGTCACCAAAGTACATTGTCCTTTGCTCCCTCTTGACTACGTTTTTTGTATACCTGGGTGTGCGGCCCTGCTTTTAACACAGTTTAAAATAATTTCCATTTGCATTGCTTTGTATTCAGTTGTCATAACATTTCATTTTTCCATCAACATAGCCACACGAGGGCTTGTTTTTTGAGGGACAAGTTCTAGTTTTGAATGTCACCACATAACATACTAAAAAATGGGAACAAAATTCCACGTGAAGTGAAATAATAATAGATTTTTAAAAATGCATTGTTATAAGATTTTTAAAAATATTTTAGTGATTAAAAATATTTACAAGTTTGTAAAAAAAATAATATGTACATGTTTTTGGGACCTGTGACTTGTGTGAGGGTTTGTTTTCTGCATGCCTAGTAGTAGTTTTATTGATACCAATATACATATGATCTTTTGTTAGCTTGTTACTGCATATTTTGACAAACCCCAAATGTGGTACTTTATTTTAGTTTTTTCTTTAGGTTATAAAGTTTTTATTTTGATAGATCGTGAATATCGTGTCCCCGCCTGCTCAGGACAAGAGGGGAGTATGTCATTTTTTTTTAATTGCAGCAGCAGCATATGGGGCATAATATTCTATGGAGCATCTTATGGGGCCATAATCAACCTTAATGCAGCATTATATGGGGCAAATGTTTCTATGGAGCATCTTATGGGGCCATAATCAACCTTTATTCAGCATTGTATGGAGCAAATGTTTCTATGAAGGATATTATGGGGCCATAATCAACCTTTATGCAGAATTGTATGGGGCAAATGTTTCTATGGAGAATCTTATGGGGCCATAATCAACCTTTATGCAGCATTATATGGGGCAAATGTTTCTATGGAGCATCTTATGAGGCCATAATCAACCTTTGTGCAGCATTATATGGGGCAAATGCTTCTATGGAGCATCTTATGGGGCCATAATCAACCTTTGTGCAGCATTATATGGGGCAAATGTTTCTATGGAGAATCTTATGGGGCCATAATCAACCTTTATTCAGCATTGTATGGAGCAAATATTTCTATGGAGGATATTATGGGGCCATAATCAACCTTTATGCAGAATTGTATGGGGCAAATGTTTCTATGGAGACTCTTATGGGGCCATAATCAACCTTTATGCAGCATTATATGGGGCAAATGTTTCTATGGAGCATCTTATGAGGCCATAATCAACCTTTGTGCAGCATTATATGGGGCAAATGTCTCTATGGAGCATCTTATGGGGCCATAATCAACCTTTGTGCAGCATTGTATGGGGCAAATGTCTCTATGGAGCATCTTATGGGGCCATAATCAACCTTTGTGCAGCATTATATGGGGCACATTTTTGTATGAAGCATCTTATGGGGCCCATCATAAACTTTATGGAGCATTATATGGGGTGTATTTTGTATGGAGCATTATATGGGGTCCATCATAAACTGTATGGAGCATTATATGGGGCTCCTGATTCAATATGGATATTCAAAAACACTTCACCTACTGATGTCTCAATTAATTTTACTTTTATTGGTACCTATTTTTATTTTTTAAATTTACCGGTAGCTGCTGCATTTCCCACCCTAGGCTTATACTTGAGTCATTAAGTTTTCCCAGTTTTTTTTGTGGCAAAATTAGGGGCCTCGGCTTATACTCGAGTATATACAGTACTTTCATCTACACATTACAATTAACTACAGATTTTTCTAACCTGATACAATTTTTGGCCTCCCTTATACAGTTTTAGGAAGTATCCAGTAGGTGCAATCGCCCCAGTATGTTAAAGGGAGTCATTCAGCCCCAAATGACTGTTCAAACCAAGCACAACCTTGACCTTGTAGCAAACAGTTCAGTGTACCTTTCCACCAACTTATTCTCCATCCATCTTTAACCTCCTTGAGTTTTTGTAAAGCCAAAGCTGTTAATAAAAAAGGGGCTTGATAGATGCAAAACACGTAGGCGAGAATGTGCACTGTTTGGCTATTATAGAAACTTGATTCCAGCTCATTCAGTTGCTCCATGCTCATCCACCTGGGGCTCAGACACCGGCCTCGCCCTGGCCTCACATCAAGGAAAATGGAAAAAATTGGAGTCTGGCTCAACAGGACTGGATTTTCCTTTTGTTTTTCAAAAGAAATTATAGTGCATACAAAAGAAAAATGTACATGGTCGACATGACCCAGTCGACGAGTTTCAACTGCACTAGGCAGTCTTACTCATGTCATGACTGAGTTATGAGTAAGACTGCCTAGTGCTGTCGAAACGTGTCGACTGGGTCATGTCGACCATGTACATTTTTCTTTTGTATGCACTATAATTTCTTTTGAAATATAAAAATACAAGGAAAATCCAGTTCTGTTGAGACGGACTCCAATTTTTACTGTTTTTGCTGATGAACTTCCTTGACTGTGAGGCTGTGTGCCGATTCTGGTGTCTAATACCAGAGGTCCAGAAATATTGTAATTCTATTAAGAAGGAACTGCACTACACGCTTTCTTGAGTTTACTACATGTGTTTTGGTTTATTGTCAGGGTTTTACACGCAAAGGTAGCACCATTTCTGAAAAAAGCCCTTGTTCAGGCTCTTCCGCGGAAAGTGGAGTTCATTATGAAGCCTGTGCTCCAGAAAAGCCTTTTGGCGCACGTTTAGATTTTGAACATTGGATATGGCCACCACTATTCTTCTGACAATATTGTTTTTTTCAATAAAGAGAATTAAAGCGCGAATTCTTATTGTCTTATTTCAGTGAAAATCACAGTTTTTTGCTGTGAAGTGAAAGCTTATGGGATTCAGGCCTGCTGTTTTAGGAGTAGAACGATTCCACACATTTTTTTTTTCATCCAGAAGAATGCAGCCTAAAATGAAACCCAGCTGCTTTACATGGAAGTCAAATGTTTTATACACTAAGCCATACAGCCTCTTCAAAGTTTAGTTTGACTTTTGGTTCTCAAGCTAAAGGTCAATGATTAATTCGCTAAGTCTTTTAGTAGAGCTGGTGCAGGTTTTTTATTCTCTTTACGGATTCACTTCTAACATGCTTACTCCATGAAGGACACAGAGAAAACGCTCCAGTCATCATGGCATTGCAATATGATAGCAGACACAGAGAGCTTTGTGATGATGTTACTGGCAGCCAATGACATAACACAGAAAGAAGAAAATATTTCAGCTAAAAATAACGCCACACTTTTCTCTTGGTTTCCTAAGAGGTAATTGATAACATAAGTCAACCACTCAAAAATATTCATTTCATTGGTCACATATGTTAGTATTTTTCTTGGTCCACTTTGAATTATGACATAATGTGGGTAACGTGGGTTAGGCTATAGTCACACATCCATGTGAGAGTTATCATCCAAGAAAAATGGACCAATTTTTTTCTCAGGTGTCATCCAAGTGGCTTCCTTTTTTTTCCTCTTCCATTTTTTTCCACTGAATATTTTGTTTTAATCATTGGCTACTAACAAATGTAGGGGTTTAGTTCTCTGTTAGCCACTTGCGTATGCACCGGCACAGGGTTTTTTTATATCAAAACAGCATAAAGTTTATTGTCCATCACAAACCTTACAGTGCCAAAAACAGCTTTTTCCCAATAAAAATAAATAACATAAACAGTCCTTTCTTCAGGCACAGTGAAACAAAGTAACTGTAGCAGCCTCACCAATCTTGGTATTCCAAGCATTATTAGCTCAAGCAGTTTAAACGTTTTCACCAGCATTTCTAGCATACAAATACATTTTAATAAATTTGATGGTCGCGTGGTCACACCCCTTCCTGGCTCCTCCCCAACTTCTCCCATTTTGGCGGATGCTGATTACAACTGACGTGAAAACACCAAGTCACATTTTTTTTTGTGCAGATCTCCATGCGCAATAAAATTATGGATTTTCAAAGCTTAGATAAATCGGCAGTATTCAGGCCTAGGTGTGGCTGGGAAATTTGAACTCAGCATCCCAAAGATGTGATCAACCACAGTTAATTTATGTTTTAAGCGAGGGAGGGCGGGCAATCACTTTTTCACACAGGACCCAGTAGGTTTGGATTTCTTTGTCCCTTAATAATAAAGACCTTCGTTTAAAAACGGCATTTTGTGTTTACTTCTGTTATCTCTGTTTAATATTTAAATTTGGTGATCTGAAACATTAAAGGTGTGACAAACATGCAAAAGAATAGGAAATCAGGAAGGGGGCAAACAATTTTTCACACAACTGTATATGAAGAGTCAGTGTTCATCACCCAGTATTTAGTGGCTTGCAAAAACTTGACCAAAGGCCTGAGGAATCAAGACGTTATGCAAAATGACCATTGCCATAGTAGCACACACTGTTCTAAGGTCCACTTGTGTTAAATATAGCAGAATACAGTGGACACTTATTTGGTGAGACGCAATTTAATTTCTACATTTGTAGTTGTTCTTTGTAATGAGATTAAGAAGGCAACATCTACCCAAATTCAGCTTCTGTTAGGGGGAATAAACTATATCCTCTGCAGCTGAGGGTATAGAAAAATTATAACAATTTGCAAAAGCTGTTATAGCCAGTAACAATAATACCTAAATAACAATAGGAAGTTGTCCTGCAGCTAAACATGCCACTGGTTTTCTGGTTTGGAACAATCACTTTATTTCAGGTCACAAATTCATAATTGCCATAAAGACGCATTAAGAGGAGGACAGATTGTTGGTGTTACCTATAATTCTTAAAAAAGTTGTCTCAAGTTCTTAAATGTTTACATTACATTACATGAAACTTTACAATTTACTCCTTATTAAAAATCCTATCCATTCCCAAGAGTGGATGGATTTTGAATTCTATAGTGTACAGTTCATTGCCACCCTGCAGTCTTAGCCTGGAAAGTTAAGGTACCGTCACATTTAGCGACGCTACAGCGATCTAGACAACGATGCCGATTGCTGCAGCGTTTCTGTGTGGTCGCAGGAGAGCTGTCACACAGACAGCTCTCCAGCGATGCCGAAGTCCCCTGGTAACCAGGGTAAACATTGGGTTACTAAGCGCAGGGCCACGCTTAGTAACCCGATGTTTACCCTGGTTACCAGCGTAAACGTAAAACCGGAATGTAAGTATGTAGTGTTTGTTTTTTTGACGTTTACGCTGGTAACCAGGGTAAACATCGGGTTACTAAGCGTGGCCCTGCGCTTAGTAACCCGATGTTTACCCTGGTTACCAGTGAAGACATCGCTGGATCGGCGTCAGTGTGAAGGTACCTTTACTTAGACATGGAGGAAGTAACGAGAGCAAGCTCTATGCTTGATAGCCAGAACGCACTGCTCTAAAGTGGATCCGGCCAGCGCCAATCCCCCTGCATCTCTCACAGAGAGCTCAATTTGGACCACTGGTACCACCATGCCCCTGGTATGAACTGTTAATGTTTAGGGGCACACCGCCCCCAGCAAGCCATAAGTCAAGAACTGGGAGAAGTGTGCTCTTAAGGCTACCTTGTGAGAAAATCCCTTAATGGCAGATGAACAGAACTCAAGTCAGTTGGTTTTTATGTTTTTTTTTTACTTCAAACTGTATGTCCCATTTTGGTGAGAAGATAATTGGGAAATGAACATTCGCAGGAATGTTCATTCAAAACTATCGGCCCGTCAAAAACAACTAATGAATGAGCAACGTTTGTTCATCAGTTATGATGGTTTGTAAGCTAGCTGAACAGGTGATGTGCTGCTGATAACATTATATTCCATGTGCCCATTATATTAAAGATTATACTGTGTACATAGAAGAGTGGTCGGCTGATCTAAGCATGTCATTAAATGACCGCCGATCGGTGGGTGTAAACGCTGCACTACACTGTAAAATAAAATAAGCTGGAGTAAAATTTAACTCTTTCCTTTTCAAGAGCTTGCAGGGTATTGACAGGAAATCTGAAGTTTCCCACATCCTTGCATGTCTTTCACAGAAAAGTCCAGTGTATATAAGGCTTCTTTCACACTTGCGTCAGTACGGGGCCATCGCAATGCGTCGGCCCGACGTACCGACACACGTTGTGAAAATTGTGCACAACATGAGCAGCGGATGCAGTTTTTCAAGGCATCTGCTGCCCAGTCTATGTCCCGGGGAGGAGGAGGAAGAGTTTTGGCAGCATATGCGCAGTCGGAAATGGCGGACGTGACGTACAAAAAACGTTACATTGAACGTTTTTTGTGACGACAGTCTGCCAAAACACAACGGATCCAGTGCACGACAGATGCAATGTGTGGCCATCCGTCGCGATCCGTCGGCAATACAAGTCTATGGGCAAAAAACGCATCCTGCGAGCACATTTGCAGGATCCGTTTTTTGTCCAAAACGACAGATTGCGATGGATGCCACATGATGCAAGTGTGAAAGTAGCCTAAGGAAATCACTATATATAATTATGCAAGTTGCCTCTTCAGAGAGGAAGAGGACTTGAACTCTATTGCACCACCTGTTGGAAGCAACAATCCTTTAAGTCATTATCAACCTTTTAACGAGCCTTGAAACGCGACTTAGGATAAAAGCCAAATCAGAATCTCATTTTGAAGACATGGTGTTTCGAGATATAGCCACTCATCAGTGCAAAGTATGAGAACTGATTTGGCTAGGTGAGAGGCTCTGGACTGAGGTCTAAGGGGTAATGTTTCTCCTTGTGGAGAGTGACATACCAACTCTGGCATGCCAAGGTAAGGAGGCTTATTCACCATTCAATGCTTCTCAGGGAAATGTAATATGCAAATTGCCTCTTCAGAGAGGAAGAGGACTTGAACTTTATAGTGCCACCGGTTGGACACAGTAATCCTACAAGTCACTATTAACCCTATATATAATTATGTAATGTCAACCTGTAAGGTGGTGGTAGAAATGTATTTCTTCCATAAATGTAGGTGACCAGCAAAATGTGAGAAAAAAAACATGCTCGCTGAATAACTAAATCTCATAAATGATGAATTGTATGCAACAGAACATCAATTCACTCACCTATCACCACCCATGTGCAGGATTAGTCCATGCATTGATGGTCATATACTAGTACACTGGATCATGCAAGTTACCGGTACATAGTTTAATAATTTAAGCTTGCGGTAGCCAAACTTTAAAACAAGTCTTAAAACAATTTCCTACAAGCCAGTCATAACGCACTCGTTAGGAGATAAGCAAACATAACCACAAAGAAAAAAATTAACGTCCTGCCTGCTGTGTGTCACAGCAAAAAAGCCACAAAATGACACATAAGAACATAAAGAAAGAGATAGCAAAATAGGAAAATCGCTTGCTATGGAAAAATATAGACGTTGTTATAGAATACAGCTTGTTTTTCAGGGACTTGTATTCACAGCTCATTACTAAATAAGTTTGGATATGAATACAGTTAAACACAAATACTAAATATATTAATTGTAATCCTCAGACATAACCATTTGCACAATTTGCCCATGAGTAAGACAACATTTAGGCTATGTGCACACGATGCGGATTTAGTGCGGATCTGCAGGGTTTTTTTCCACGCAGAAATGCTGCAGATCCGCAAAGTGATTTACAGTACAATGTAAATCAATAGGAAAAAAAAATGCTGAGCTAATGGAGCGGAAAAATCCACATGAAAAACGCTGCGGAACAAAAGAAGTAGCATGTCACTTCTTTAGTGCAGATCTGCAGCGTTTCTGCACCCTTCCATTATAGAAATCCGCAGTGGTAAAAAACGCATGAAATCCGCACAAAATCCGCCAAAAAACGCACAAAATCCGCATAAAAAACGCGTCAAATCTGCACTTGCGTTTTCTGCCAGGAGATGCGGATTTTGTGCAGAAAATTCTGCACACCAATCCGCAACGTGTGCACATAGCCTAACGGTTTTCAAAAAAAAGTTAGCCCACTTTACCGAGGAACTGACACTTGCTATAAATATGTATTTTTTACATTTAAAAAATGCCACTGTTTTTCTTAACTTGCCATTATTTATTTTTTTTGTTCCTGCACCTCTCCCTTCATTTGTCCTGTATATAAGTCTAGTATTTTTAGCTAACTGGGCGTGATCATCAAGAAGACTCCTATAGAGAAGAGTTGAGGAGAACGTTCACTTGTCCAAATAAACTAGATTTATACCTAAAAATACTGTATATATACATCTGTACCATGATTAATGATATATTCCGACGCATAGGTCCATCAGAACTAACCCTGCAGAGGAGAATTAATAAGGAATGGATTTGTATGTCTCACTCATTCTGGAGTCAAACTTTTTTTGGGGTTGAACATACTGAAACAAAATGCTTATCTAAATAGGGAACGCTATGGATTTTCTGGATAATCGCAGAGTATTAGGGTACCGTCTCACAGTGGCACTTTGGTCGCTACGACGGTATGATTCGTGACGTTCCAGCAATATACTTATGATCTCGCTGTGTCTGACACGCTCCTGCGATCAGGGACCCTGCTGAGAATCATACGTCGTAGCAGATCGTTTGAAACTTTCTTTCGTCGTCAAGTGTCCCGCTGTGGCGGCATGATCG
This sequence comes from Ranitomeya imitator, assembly GCF_032444005.1. Taxonomy (NCBI): domain Eukaryota; kingdom Metazoa; phylum Chordata; class Amphibia; order Anura; family Dendrobatidae; genus Ranitomeya; species Ranitomeya imitator. The sequence continues at coordinate 96,554,534 of NC_091286.1, forward strand.
CATCGTGTAACAAAGGTGTGCACGATATTCTCCACCTCCTATGCTGATTCTACATCGCAAATATGTCATGAAATTATCGCTCCAGCGCCGTGCATTGCGAAGTGTGACCACAGTCTACGACGCTGGAGTGATAATGGAGCGACGCTGGAGCGTCACGGATCGTGCCGTCGTAGCGACCAAAGTGCCACTGTGAGCACTTTACAGTAACAGCATTGTACTTTAGATTGTAACAAATCTCATCCACACGTAAAAAATCCCGCAGCATAAATTTACCTGCTGTGTTCTCCTGCTCAAATTGAAGCAAGTAATTTTACACTGCTGATTTTTGCCATGAAAAATATAAAAAATAACGAGGTCACCAACAAATGGTTGGGATTCATCCAGTATGTATGGAGTTCATCTGCAGAAGACAATATTCTCATTTAGAAAAAATACACATGTACTCCAACATGCTTATAAAACCTTCTTGTTTCTTTATTGTAGCATGTTTCCTCCTGTGACTCCACAAAAATGTAAAAGCCTGAACATGTTTCAAGAAGCCAAACCTTCAATCAAGATGTTATTAACCCTGCTGTTTTGTTCGCATTTACTATACACTTGTAGTGTTCCGGGTCACTATGACCCGGCTTATTAAACCTTGATTTTAGACACTCTAACTCCATTTTTTTATACTTTTTGCTTACTAGACTGTTTGTGAACATGTTTGGTAGTAAAAAAAAAAAGAAAAATGAACTAGAAATCTTTTTTTTTTGTTTTTATTCTGAAAAAACAGATCAATGAGCAAAACGAAAATAGAAAACTACACATATTTTGTAAAAAAAAAACAAAAAAAACAAATCAAACATTTTGTGATAAAAAATTAAAGATAATAAACATTATAATGTGAATATATTTACATGATCATATAAATTTACGGATTCTTGCATGAAAAACAATACACATGATTTTTGCATTGAAATGTTTTACAGCCAGAACATGTTATACTCGTCTTGTTGTCACAAGTAGAAGGGCAATAGCTGCATCTTTTTCTTTTGATGCCGGAAGAGGCCATGGGGGTAGAAGCGCTTGTGGAGGACATGGCTTCACTGTCCTGGGCATGTTGATGGATGCTTTGTACCTGCCTGCTGCTGCTTCTGTTCTTGGTGTAACTTTTCTGTTCTCAATATAAGGCCTAACCAGTGACTTCCCCAGACAGACTTACTTAGCAAAAAAAATTATTTGCAAGACTTTACAGCTCAGCTTTACAAAAAAAAACCTCTTAGACAGCGCGTTCTGAGCAGTCCGTTCTGCGCATAATATACACGTGTAGTGCACACCTAGTGATCTCTCCGGATGCACTCTACATTTTAGAATAGACTGCGCACCAAAAATAATCAATATAAAGCCATTTTTATGGTGCGCAGATCTCAATGCATACCCCCGGTAGAGCGCGTGTACGACCCCATTGAAATCATTTAGGAAATAAATCAATTGATATACAATAGTAGATGCAATAAACAGACCCAACTGAGATTATAACGCCTTTATTTCACTGAAAATATGGCCTCACAGCTGTAAAAAACGATGTCGGGTCACTATGACCTGAACACAACAAGTGTAACTTTTTGCGTGTAGCAAAAAGTAAACGAAAAAAAAAAAAAATACTTATAGGTAGGTCCCCCCAAATGAGGAAAAGTCAAGGAGTCTCAAGTTTTAGAGACTTACAGAAAAAAATCTACAAGGCCGCAAAAAGTCTGTTCGGGTCACTATGACCCGAACAGAACAGCAGGGTTAAAGGGGTTGTCCACCTTGGGGGACATTTTATTTCATATTTACATACATGAAATTGGGGGTTTGCAATGAAATTAAACCCAACTGAAAAAAATGAGTTTTAGCCCTAATTGCATGCAACAAAGTAAGAAAAATTATTGTCCACAAAGGTGGACAACCCTTGTAAAAGAATAAATAAGCTCCTTTTTACCCTTGGAATTCTTCGGACGCCACTTCTTCTCATACGAGTACTACCCATGTTTTTCATTGATAGAACTTGTAGCTATGATAGTGTTTGGGGCCATCTATGTGTCCGATTTGTTCCTCGGACTGAGTGGTCCATTTAAAAAAAAAAGGAGACATATTTGATTTTGATGGGTCCATAAAAAAATTGTACGGCACTCGTGTGACATTCAAGTGTGGTCTGATTTTCACAGGCTGATAGAAAAGAAATGGTGGACAAACTTTTTTTTTCTCCATATATATATGTATAAGAAAAGCTGATGACACTCGGACCACACTCTGATCAAACTCAGATCAAAATAGTCGGTCACTTTTTCTCATACGTGAGAAAAACAGATGTCTGGATGAGCCCTTACACTGCAGATTTTCCGCTGCAGTGAGTCTACAGAGTATGGTATATGTGTGAAAGAATGGTTGCAGAAACCTGTGAATTGTGTGAATTCTTCCTGAAACAAGAATAGAGCTTCCAGAACAGGAGGCGCTCTTTGGTTTTGTTGGATTTTGGTCACAGTCTTACAAGATCTCTTTTTATGATAAGTGCACATATTGACTACCGTATTTGCCGTAGATTTTTGTGCAATAAAAATCAGTGTGTTGTCAGGAAAACCATTTTTGACAAGTTTTTTAATTCCATTTTTATTTGTTTTTTTCCCCATTCATTTCGTGACTGAACGAAATTCATTGAAATTTCATGAAATGGTGAAAAAAATGCAAAAATGATAAAAGAATTAACAAGCTGCAGATTTGAAAAACACTTTTATGGTTGAAATCGACAAGGTCAAAATCAGCAACAAGTGCATGAGATTTCAGAAATCTCATTCACTTTGCTGGTGCTATAAAATGCCATGTTTTTTCTCATGTAAAAATAAACTGAAAAAAAATCACGGCAAACAATGCAGCATTTGAACAATGATTTAGAGATTTTACTTTCCAAAAATATATTCTAATTTCATTTTTGAGTGATTGATCAAAATAAGATTTCAAAAGTTTTTTTGAAATAACGCAGAAAAAAATATTTTAAACAATTTGGACTTTTGGATGTGAGAGTATAATAGTGTGAATGATACAGTACAAAAGTGCAGGAGAAGAGAGATAAAGACTCATTCCCATTACTTGTAATCCATCTCGGCTGTTAGGAACAGATGACACTTGACAACAGGCAGTGCATAGCAAAATAGATGAGATGGAGACAATTTGAATTGAAATGTAGATAGACGGCATATTATAGTCTATTTGGTCTTTTTTTCACTTTGGAGTATATAATATTTTTTTCTAGTATCTTTTATTATATTATATGGATCTGGTCTCTGCATTTAATATATATTTTGTAATATGGTGTAGTATTGTTCGTTGTCCTTCTATTGTACATTTTATTTTAATCTTTAATAAAATTTATTTCAAAGTATATTTTTCTTTATTGTTGCTTTAGCTGTATGTTCACTTTGATATTGGTTTTATACCCTTTACTTTCAGTGCAGCAAACTGACTCCAGAAGTTCATTGTGGATCTCTGAATGATCCAATGTTGTCCTAAATGCCTAATGATGATAAATATAATCCACCTGTGTGTAATCAAGTCTCCGTATAAATGCACCTGCTCTGTGATAGTCTCAGGGTTCTGTTTGAAGCACAGAGAGCATCATGAAGACCAGGGAACTGGTTCACAAATAAACGTATCCAGGTGTTAGAATGGCCAAGTCAAAGTCCAGACCTGAATCCAATCGAGAATCTGTGGAAAGAGCTGAAAACTGCTGCTCACAAACGATCTCCATCAAAACTCACTGAGTTCGAGCTGTTTGCCAAGGAGGAATGGGCAAGAATTTCAGTCTCTCGATGTACAAAACTGATAGAGACATACCCCAAGCGACTTGCAGCTGTAATCACAGCAAAAGGTGGCGCAACAAAGTATTAAGTTAAAGGGGCCGAATAATATTGCATGCCCCATTTTTCAGTTTTTGAATTTCCACAAAAATTTAAAATAACCAATAAATTTTGTTCATCTTCACAATTGTGTTCCACTTGTTGATTCTTCACCAAAAATTTACATTTGGTATCTTTATGTTTGAAGCATGATATGTGGGAAAAGGTTGAAAAGTTCCAGGGGGCCGAATACTTTCGCAAGGCACTGTATTATATATAGTGCGTATACATATAGTACGGTATTTACTAGATGACCACGCACCATGAATTACATATACACATCCACACACTGAAGAATAGAGTTTGGCAGCAATTCCAAAATATGTCTGTGCTAATTCTACCTGTCTCCTTCCCTCAGTCCCCCTGTCTTATCCAGAAGCTCTCAATTCCATTGCTATGATAAATGAGTTCACCGTAGGAGCAGTTTATCATCTTCACCTGCAACCTTTCCACTCTATCATGAGACTATTTTCGTCTTCACTGCCTTTCTTTCTCCAGCATTATTGAGTGTGACCATATCTATGGAGAATTATTGATGGCACAAAGCAATATGCTCTGATTTTAAATGAGGGCAAATTATAAAGGTAATGCACATAAAGAAATCAAATATGAGATTATCATTATTACGATTTTCTAAATTAGGTTCTACTATAAATAAATAATATTATCAACTAATTTGCAGGGGTAGTGAACAGTCTCTCAGGCTATCATGTGCAATGCCCTCCTTGTAAGAGTACCATATATATTTATTGCTATAAAAGGATAAAGGAAAGGAGGTGACTTAGATACAGCAGTGTCTTTCATGCTATTTGAAATAATTGTATTCTTGCGTGGGTTTGCAGATTGATATGCAGTGTTATTTTATCTCAACTTATGGTATATCTCTGAGTTAAATATACTCTTACTGTGTATATATATATATATATGTAGATAAGAAAAAATGAGTGCAGCACACTGCTCACCGGTGGGTGCCAAGCCTCCCAGACAAGACCATCCTCATGTCCATCCAAGTAATATGTCAAACAAAAAAGAAGGCAGCACTCCAATAGGTTGTAAGGGTGAAAAAGCTGTGAAGTTTATTTCAGACCCACATCTCGCGACGTTTCGGCTCGCACTGAGCCTTTCTCAAGCAATGGGTGGTAACCAATTGAGCGCTTATATACATATTTCCTTCAATCATTTACATAGTAAATAGCCATACATATGCTTACAGTTATTGTGATAAATATACATTATACTTATAAAACGCTCCATGTGTTATCCTAGTGTATAAAGTGCAATGTGCTAAGGTGCTTTAGACTTCTCTTAATTCCACATATCCACTGATATTCCTGCTTTTAAAGCTATTTATGTTTCATTCTCTGATATATATATAATAATTCGTATCCTCTGATATTAATAAAGCATAGCGCTTACCCTGCTGGACAGATGGAGTCACATGGAGGACTGTATAGCCGCTGAATTCGGCGTTCACTAAAGTTTACTGCGCATGACAGTGCCTCCCATACCCACGTGTTGTGAAACCAGCCAGTGAGATTACACGTGCTCCTGCCTTCTGCCTGCGCGTGCGTATAGGAGCTATGTCTCCCCCACACATCCATCTTACTTGTGGCAGTGCCGACCTCTATGTTATACAGCGGAGCTCTCTCATAAACATTCCTCCGCACTTTTCGGTTATGTTATTTTTTATGTATGCAGATACCAATTGGGTCATCACTCTAATCCACTTTCAGCTAGCAGGACGGCACCTTTATTCAGGCTGTCTCCCGCTGCCAATGGGCTTCTACCTTGACCTGTGACCTTCTCAGATCACACAGTCTCCGTAGTAAGACCCACATAAGTGTACTCTTACTCTGCCCAGTTTCTCTGATAGGAAGAAACTGACTTCCAATATGCACACAGGTAATTGCTAATTTCATGTTTATTAACACATATATAGACAATCTCAACTGGCCAGCAAATCAACAACAAGTAAATATGGGAAAAATATTTTGGGACTAAAATATATATAAATATTAAAGTATATTGATAACTGTGTCCTCCTCTGTGAACTTCCAATCCATTGGTAGCAGGGCAAGAACCTTTTCATTGGGAGTGGAATTATATCTAAAAAAATACAAACATAACACTTATTAAAATAGGAGCAGTAGAACAGTCTTCATTCTGCATGATCCATAATAACAACCGGAGTGTATATACAACCAATTCAAATGAACATCTCCCTTTAGGAAAGGACCATTTTTTGGATGGATTTTAAACTCTACATTTAAGCCTTTCAGCTTTAGTGTGTCTAACTCATAAATCCAACGTAGTTCCAATTTTTTTAAAAGACATATTCTGTCCCCCCCTCTTCTTTGGGCTGGAACTCTATCTATTATTCTGAACTTTAAATCTTTTTCCGTATGATTAAAATCTAGAAAATGTTTCGAGACCGGTAGATCTTGTCTTTTCTTCCTTATTGAGTGACGGTGGTTATTTATGCGAGTTTTAAATTCACACGTCGTTTCCCCAATATACCACAATTTGCAGGGACATTCTAGTAAATATATGACATGGTCCGAGTTACACGTAAGATATTCCCGGATTACATATTGTTTGTTTGTAACTGGATGTTTAAAACTAGATCCCTTTAACATGTGTTTACAATTTACACATGATAAACATGGGAAACAGCCACGTTGTTTATTACCTGTAATCGTGGGTTGGACAATATTTTTAAAGGAACCAATATCTGATTTTACCATATGGTCTCCAAGATTCTTATTTCTGCGGTATGAGAAGAGTGGGGGTTCCCTAAATTCCTTAATATTCGGTAGGCATTTGCCCAGCATACCCCAATGTTTCCTAATCACCTCCGAGATTGGCCCGCTCTCTTCCGTATACGTCATTACACATGGGATTCTACTCAACGTTTTTTTCTCTGTGTTTTTCTCAATTAGTTCCCTTCTATTTCTATTAAGGGTCCTATATTTCACTCTGTTAAGTAACTCCTTCGGGTATCCTCTCTGTAAAAAATTATTTGCCAAATTATCCACCACTCCCTCTATTTCATTTTCTTGTTTTACTATTCTACGTATCCTCAGCATTTGGCTGAGGGGTATAGACCTCACCATAGTGCGGGGGTGTTGGCTGTTGAACATTGCTTGAGAAAGGCTCAGTGCGAGCCGAAACGTCGCGAGATGTGGGTCTGAAATAAACTTCACAGCTTTTTCACCCTTACAACCTATTGGAGTGCTGCCTTCTTTTTTGTTTGAGATATATATATATATATGTATACACAGTACTGTTAAAAAAGTGTTAATTTTATTGATTAACAAGAGAGAAATCTAAATTAATATTTGGTGTGATGAGCCATTGCCGACAAGAGGGCATCAATTATTTTAGGTGCAGTTGAACACAGTTTTTGAAGGAACTCGGCAGGCAGATAGTTCCAAACATCTTGGAGACCTAACCACAGATCTTCTGTGGTTGTAGACTTGGGCAAACCCTTCTGTCTTTTAATTTAGCCCCAAACAGACTTGATGACATTGAGATTATGGTTCTATGGGGTCATATAATTACCTCCAGAACTTCTCCTCCTTTACATTGAAGATAGTTTCTAATGACACTGGATGTATGTTTTGTGTTGTTAACCTGCTGCCGATTAAAGTCACAGGCAGTCACACGCATCCCTGATGGTATTGCATGATGGATAAGTATCAGCCTGTATTTATCAGCGGCGAGGACATCATTGAGGTCCCATGTGACCTGAAATGTCTTTAAAGAGAATGTATCATCAAAAATGGCCTATTGTTTTAATTAACTTTATGTTAAATTTATTTATTTTTAATGTTTGATGATGTGTTTTTTTTGTTTTTTTTTCACATCCTTTTGTATATTTAAAAAGAATAAAACTGAAATCTTACAATGTTCATGCCGGTGTCCAGGTCTAATATTAAATTCGTACTTCCTGTTACTTTTATTAATCTGGGATTCATACCCACTGTCAATTTCTCTTCAAGGCATGCTGAGTCTTAGTATTATTTGTGGACTTTCTCCAAAAGATTGCATAATATAAGGAAAATCCACAGGTAAAAACACATAAGTGTTTTTAGTGCATTTCCATTTTGTAAATGCACTAAAAACGCACGTAATTAGTGATGAGCGAATATACTCGGTACTCGAGATTTGCCGGGCACGCTTGGGTGTCCTCTGAGTATTTGTAAGTACTCGAAGATTTAGTTTTCATCGCCGCAGCTGAATGATTTACATCTGTTAGCCAGCATAAGTATGTGTGGGGGTTGCCTAGTTGCTAGGGAATCCCCACATGTAATCAAGCTGGCTAAGAGATGTAAATCATTCAGCTGCGGCGATGAAAACTAAATCTTCGAGTACTTACAAATACTCAGAGGACACCCGAGCATGCTCTGGAAATCTCGAGCACTGAGTATATTCACTCATCACTACACGTAATCCGCACATGACTATATTAACAAAGTTTGGCCAAAGCAAAATACAATTTGAGAAAGAATAAAAAACAAAGCAGCTCATTTAAAGAATGACATACCGTAAAGAAGGCAAGAAGAGAAGCATCAAAAATGCTATAAAAACAGCTAAAAAAAACGCTCAAAAATACAATAAAAAAATCGAATTTACTTAATAGGTGCACAAATACTACAGAAAATGTGCAACTTCAAAAACTCACCAAATACCCATTGTGGAAACATAGCCATAGGAGGGTGACTGGGGAGGAAATACAGTAAAAAGAACGGACGTGCTGCATTTTTAAAATACTGGCACAGAGGCACTATGGATATCTTTTGGGGAAGACTATAGTCTGTATGGTATGGTGACAAACTATGACTGATGCTTACACCTCAGCTTCTGCAGAACTTCAATTCGAATAGAAATCAGTTCAAGTACATAGTTCAGTTAGTGAGTGACCTTAAAGAAGTTGTCCACTACTTAGACTTCTTGTCACACCCATCGCTTGGCCCCGGTAAAAGAATAAAACTTATACTCACCTTCTGTGCCGGCGGCGTTCCCGCGGTGTTTCCACTCGCTCTCCGCTCTCCCTGGAGCTCTTGTGCGGTGTTGTGACACATGACGCCAGCACCCAATCAGCACTGGCGTCACGGTCCCCGCCTCTTTTCGAACTGAGCAGGAAAAGGAAGTTTGAAATGAGTTGCAGCCCGGACTTCCTCTTCATGTTTGATTTGTCCAAAGGCGGGGACAGTGATGCCAGCGCTGATTGGTCGCCGGTATCATGTGTCCTAACACCGCACAACAGCCTCAGGGAGAGTGACTGCCAACACTGCGGGAACGCCGCCGACACGGGAGATGAGTATGAGCTTTATTATTTTATGGGGGCTAAACATTTTGAACAAGAAGTGGGTGTCCTAGTAGTGGACAACCCCTTTAACCCCTTAATGACCGCCAATACGTCTTTTAACTGACCTGAGATATAAGAGAATAGCCTCCCCATACAGATGACAATCCAGCATCTGTCGGTTGTACACCATAGCTGACAACTTGCTGTATCAGCCACGATCAGTATTTGCACCATCTAAATCTGTTTAACCCCTTAGATGCTGCTGTCAATAGTGACTACATCATTATAAATGGTAACAGAGTGTGGGGGCTTCTTCTTTGTCACAATTGGTGCCCTCAGATCATGATTTTGTTGTCCTGATGTTTGCCATGGCAATTCATGACCAAATAGCGGCCTTAGAGTCTGACGCCTGTAGTAATCTGTTTAGAAGTTAGCAACATTTAGGTGGTAAAAATACACATTTTCATTTCTGTCATACCACTTTGCATTAATTCCTGTAAAGCACCTGAAGGGTTAATAAACTACCTGACAGCAGTTTTCAATATGTTTAGGGGTGCTGTTTTTAAAATGGTATCATGTTTGTGGGTTTCCCAATATATGGGACCCCTAAAGTCACTTCAAACATGGATAAGTCCCTAAAAAAATAAATTTTGTAAATTTCTTTGAAAAAATGAAAAATTGCTGCTACATTTTTAAACCTCCTAAAATGCTAACAAAATAAAATAACATTTTACAAATGGTGCTGATGTAAAGCAGACATGTGGGAAATGTTATTTATTAATGGTTTGCTGTTGTATGACTATCTGGATTAAAGGGATAATCATTCAAATTTAGAAAATTGCTAATTTTTTAACATTTTTCTCAAATTTTTGATATTTTTTATAAATAAACACAAAAAATGTTGAACAAAATTTACCATTATCATAAAGTATAATGTGTCACGAAAAAACAGTCTCAAAATCACTGGGATTTGTTGAAGCGTTGCAGAGTTATTACCACATAAAGTGACACTGGTCAGATTTCAAAAATTTGGCTCGGTCACTAAGGGGTTAAGCTCACATTTCGAGTGTTTTTGCACCAGTTGATTCTAAAGAAAAATGTATTCTTCTACAACAAGTTCAAGCTGACCATCCAGGATGCCCACAATCGGCAGATATCGAAGGAAATGGCCGTCTAATCTTATCCTAATACACACGTCAGGATTTCTTGCAGAAATTTTCCTGACAAAAACTGGACATTTCTGCCAGAAATCCGCATGCGTTTTTACCGCGATTTTGATACGTTTTTGGTGCATTTTTTGTGCGTTTTTTCCCAAATGCATAGAATTGCGAGAAAAACGCAGAAAATCCGCAAACATAATGAACATGCTCGTTTTTTTACCGCGATGCGTTTTTTCACGGAAAAAAACGCATCCATGTGCACAAAACATGCAGAATGCATTCTAAATGATAGAATGCATAGTGTATGCGTTTTTAATGAGTTTTTATAGCGTTTTTAGTGAAAAAACCTGTACGTGTGCACATACCCTTAATCTTCAGAAGAAAACAGATAAATAAAACACTACAAGAAATAGGTTTCTATGTGATATTGGTGCAGATGAGAAGCGCATGGCTATTGTGAATGAGGCCTAAATCTGTTTTATATCCCATCCAGTTCCTCGCATTCCTTAAAAATGACTTCATCTTTGAAGGACCAGGTTTTGCTTTGTTTGACCTGAGATTAATATTTATTTTATTGACTTAAATGCTTCCAGATCAACAGAGCTAAAGCCGACGGCTGGATGTGCACATGATATTTACCTCCTATGTGCATCGCCCTGATATATCCCTCACTCAGCCACTTTCATATACTGTAATGTTTCCTTTGCTGCCTATAAAAAAACTCATTAAACAAGAAGATAACAGAAATGAATGTACTAAAAAAGAACATTTCTCATTTGCCTTGTGGGAGTTATAAAATACTTGGTAATCTGCCTGTGTTATTTAAAGAACAACAGGAAAAGCCTGTACATGTCGGGCAGGGGAAAGAAAAAGCACGAGACATAATCGCGTAGAAAATAGTTGGGGCATGCGTTAGCCAAAAACCACCTGCTTATTAAACTGCTTGAAATGAATTAAGCGAAAAAAATATAATGCATTTCTTGTATGGAAAAAAAATTACAGTTTATAAAATATATATATATATATAGAAATTGTTTTTTTTTTACAAAGCAGTAAAAATAGCAACGCTCCTCTGTGTGAGGTCCCTGACCGAGAATGAAAAGGAGCAGACTGTCTGACTTATATATAAGCGCAGTGAAACTGCAAAAAAAGTGCAATTCCACAATTTTTTTTTTTATTAACTATGTTTACTATATGGTAAAACTGACCTGGAAATACGATTCCCCAGGTCAGTACGAGTAAGCTGATATCAAACATGTATAGTTTATTTTTTATTTACGGTAAATGGTGAAAAAAAAATCCTAAATTTGCAAGAAAAAAGTTTTCGCATTTGTCGCCATTTTCCGAGACATGTAGCGTTTCCATTTTTGGGGATATGAGGCTGTGTGAGGGCTTATTTTTTGCACCTTGAGCTGATGTTTTATTTCTACCGTTTTTGGATGCATACGACATTTTGATTGCCTCTTATTGCATTTTATTACAATGTTGGTGCAACCAAAAAAAAAGTAATTCTGGTTTTTCTAATGTTTTGTCATTATGCCATTGACTAGAGTTGAGCGACCTTGACCTTTTTAGAGTCGAGCCGGGTTTTGCGAAACCCGACTATGTCCAAAGTCGGGTCGAGTGAAATCGGCCGATTATGACGTAAAGTCGGGATCGACCGAAACACGAAACCCAATGCAAGTCAATGGGGCAGCATAGTCGGCAGTGAGTGGGGGCCAGGAAAACACCTAGAGTGCCCATTTTAATGTCAAAACCATCCATTCTTCTTAATGAAGCTTGTCAAGCGTAATTTACCTTAAAATAATTGGAAGGCATTTGAAATTGGGGGTCATTTGGCTAAAGTTGTGGGGGGTAGGGCTGGTTCAAGTAATTAGTGGGCCCAGTAAATCTGGACCACGTCACGGCAGTGGAGCAGGGAGAGGTAAGTATTTCAACTTTGCAAGTGCTGTGATCCTGAGCAAGCAGGGGGGGGCCCACTCGTTGGCATTGGCACTGGCACAGGGCCCCTCAAAGTACAGCGGTGTGTTTGCACGGCGGGGGCGCCTCCCACCGGCAGCAACACTTTTGCGTACTATGAGAGGCCCTGTGCCAGTGACGTCGCCAACTAGTATTCCTCCCCCCACCTGATGAAGGAACCTGCACTTTCATCTGCACCTTCCTCTTTGTCCCCGTGTAAGGTGGTATGGTATGCGGGAAGAGCAACCTGACTTTCAGCAGGGTCACAATGTTGTTGTGTAGCGTGCACGGGGAATGTTGCGTTATGGGTCAATGTACCAGCAGACTCATCTATCACTGGCTGGGCAATGGTCACGATGAAGTGGAAACACAGATATAGGCCCAAAGAAGAAAGTGGGCTAAATGCAGTTCAAAATTGGTAACACAGGAATAACCAGGGGGCATTGCAGTGGAGGACAACTGGAATGAGAGGCTGACACAGAGAGTAGGGCCAAATCAGTAAGTAGTCGAAATGCAGTTCAAAATTGGCAACCGTAGTAAACAGGCGGCACAGCTTTGTTCAGTGGAGGAGAACAGCAAGGAGTGGCAGACACCGATAGTAGGCCCCAACCCAACTAGTAGGCCAAATGCAGTCTAACATTAACAACTACTTAACGAGAGGCTGAAAATGGAATTTCAGGACAGGAAACCAGGAGAACAGCAAGGAGTGGCAGACACCGATAGTAGGCCCCAAACCAACTAGTACGCCAAATGCAGTTGTTCCATTTAACCACAATTTAATGAGAGCCTGAAGATAGAAGCTCAGGAAAGGCAACCTGGGGAACACCTTGGAGTGTAACACACCATCTCTCTCCACCCCATACCCATTTTGTAGGCCTAATGCTGTGTACTTTTCTACAACTACTAAACGAGAGTCGGAAGACCGAAGCAATGGCAAGGAAACCTGGGGAACACCTTGGAGTGTAACACACCATCTCTCTCCACCCCATACCCAATTTGTAGGCCTAATGCAGCCTACTTTCCGACACCTACTAAACGAGAGCATGAAGATCGAAGCTCAGGAAAGGCAACCTGGTGAAAACCTTGGAGTGTAACACAACCTGTCTCTACACCCCATACACAATTAGTAGGCCTAATGCAGCGTAGTTTCCAACAGCTACTAAACGAGAGCCGGAAGATCGAAGCTCAGGAAAGGCAACCTGGGGAACACCTTGGAGTGTAACACAACCTCTCTCTACACCACGGAAGGGCTGATTCTTAGGAAGGAAGGCTGTTGTAAATAAGCATTGCGCGTCCGAGGGTGATTATATTCTTATTCGGTATCTACTCACCCTCGGACGCGCCATGCTTCTTGATTTGTAATTAATGTTTATTTGCAATGTGCTTTTGACTTACTCAATTATTTTTTTAATTATTGATTTTATTAAATTAATAGTTTAACATCTTATTGGAAATAATTTAAAGGAGACGCGACAGGACAACACTCGGTGGATGCCATATCTGTGTTAACAACTCCAAAAAACTTTCAGTTAACTTCTTGCAGGAGAAAGAAATTGTAGCTGTTGGACCTTTGTAGTACAGTTCCAGATATTTGTTGTGTGTTTGTTTTGATTGTTAAAATGTCTGCATTTGAGATCTCAACACGATCTTATTTTTTATAATCAAATTAATTTTTTAAATATTTTATTAGGTTGGTTCAAGGGGTACACGGGCCGCAGTAGACAGGTCAGTGGAGGCCTAGTGGAAGGAGGGACCACAGACAGGCATCGAAGGCCTAAAATAATAACACATGGCTGTAGGCAATTTTAAATTGGTTCCAGGGGTACACGGGCAGCAGTGCCCTGGTCAGTGTAGTAGTAGTTGAAAGAATGGACCGCAGACAGGCATCGAAGGCCTAAAATAAAAAAATTGGGCTGGCTGTAGGCAATTTTAAATTGGTTCCAGGGGTACACGGGCAGCAGTGGTGTGGTCAGTGGAGGCCTAGTGGAAGGAGTGACCGCAGACAGGCATCGAAGGCCTAAAATAATAACACATGGCTGTAGGCAATTTTAAATTGGTTCCAGGGTTACACGGGCAGCAGTGGTGTGGTCAGTGGAGGCCTAGTGGAAGGGGTGACCGCAGACAGGCATCGAAGGCCTAAAATAATCACACATGGCTGTAGGCAATTTTAAATTGGTTCCAGGGGTACACGGGCAGCAGTGGTGTGGTCAGTGGAGGCCTAGTGGAAGGAGTGACCACAGACAGGCATCGAAGGCCTAAAATATTAACACATGGCTGTAGTCAATTTTAAATTGGTTCCAGGGGTACTTGGGCAGCAGTGCCCTGGTCAGTGTAGTAGTAGTTGAAAGAATGGACCGCAGACAGGCATCGAAGGCCTAAAATTAAAAAATTGGGCTGGCTGTAGGCAATTTTAAATTGGTTCCAGGGGTACACGGGCAGCAGTGGTGTGGTCAGTGGAGGCCTAGTGGAAGGAGTGACCGCAGACAGGCATCGAAGGCCTAAAATAATAACACATGGCTGTAGGCAATTTTAAATTGGTTCCAGGGTTACACGGGCAGCAGTGGTGTGGTCAGTGGAGGCCTAGTGGAAGGAGTGACCGCAGACAGGCATCGAAGGCCTAAAATAATCACACATGGCTGTAGGCAATTTTAAATTGGTTCCAGGGGTACACGGGCAGCAGTGGTGTGGTCAGTGGAGGCCTAGTGGAAGGAGTGACCACAGACAGGCATCGAAGGCCTAAAATATTAACACATGGCTGTAGTCAATTTTAAATTGGTTCCAGGGGTACTTGGGCAGCAGTGCCCTGGTCAGTGTAGTAGTAGTTGAAAGAATGGACCGCAGACAGGCATCGAAGGCCTAAAATAAAAAAATTGGGCTGGCTGTAGGCAATTTTAAATTGGTTCCAGGGGTACACGGGCAGCAGTGGTGTGGTCAGTGGAGGCCTAGTGGAAGGAGTGACCGCAGACAGGCATCGAAGGCCTAAAATAATAAAACATGGCTGTAGGCAATTTTAAATTGGTTCCAGGGGTACACGGGCAGCAGTGGTCTGGTCAGTGGAAGTCTAGTGGAAGGAGTGACCGCAGACAGGCTTCGAAGGCCTAAAATATTAACACATGGCTGTAGTCAATTTTAAATTGGTTCCAGGGGTACTTGGGCAGCAGTGCCCTGGTCAGTGTAGTAGTAGTTGAAAGAATGGACCGCAGACAGGCATCGAAGGCCTAAAATAAAAAAATTGGGCTGGCTGTAGGCAATTTTAAATTGGTTCCAGGGGTACACGGGCAGCAGTGGTGTGGTCAGTGGAGGCCTAGTGGAAGGAGTGACCGCAGACAGGCATCGAAGGCCTAAAATAATAACACATGGCTGTAGGCAATTTTAAATTGGTTCCAGGGTTACACGGGCAGCAGTGGTGTGGTCAGTGGAGGCCTAGTGGAAGGAGTGACCGCAGACAGGCATCGAAGGCCTAAAATAATCACACATGGCTGTAGGCAATTTTAAATTGGTTCCAGGGGTACACGGGCAGCAGTGGTGTGGTCAGTGGAGGCCTAGTGGAAGGAGTGACCACAGACAGGCATCGAAGGCCTAAAATATTAACACATGGCTGTAGTCAATTTTAAATTGGTTCCAGGGGTACTTGGGCAGCAGTGCCCTGGTCAGTGTAGTAGTAGTTGAAAGAATGGACCGCAGACAGGCATCGAAGGCCTAAAATTAAAAAATTGGGCTGGCTGTAGGCAATTTTAAATTGGTTCCAGGGGTACACGGGCAGCAGTGGTGTGGTCAGTGGAGGCCTAGTGGAAGGAGTGACCGCAGACAGGCATCGAAGGCCTAAAATAATAACACATGGCTGTAGGCAATTTTAAATTGGTTCCAGGGTTACACGGGCAGCAGTGGTGTGGTCAGTGGAGGCCTAGTGGAAGGAGTGACCGCAGACAGGCATCGAAGGCCTAAAATAATCACACATGGCTGTAGGCAATTTTAAATTGGTTCCAGGGGTACACGGGCAGCAGTGGTGTGGTCAGTGGAGGCCTAGTGGAAGGAGTGACCACAGACAGGCATCGAAGGCCTAAAATATTAACACATGGCTGTAGTCAATTTTAAATTGGTTCCAGGGGTACTTGGGCAGCAGTGCCCTGGTCAGTGTAGTAGTAGTTGAAAGAATGGACCGTAGACAGGCATCGAAGGCCTAAAATTAAAAAATTGGGCTGGCTGTAGGCAATTTTAAATTGGTTCCAGGGGTACACGGGCAGCAGTGGTGTGGTCAGTGGAGGCCTAGTGGAAGGAGTGACCGCAGACAGGCATCGAAGGCCTAAAATAATAACACATGGCTGTAGGCAATTTTAAATTGGTTCCAGGGTTACACGGGCAGCAGTGGTGTGGTCAGTGGAGGCCTAGTGGAAGGAGTGACCGCAGACAGGCATCGAAGGCCTAAAATAATCACACATGGCTGTAGGCAATTTTAAATTGGTTCCAGGGGTACACGGGCAGCAGTGGTGTGGTCAGTGAAGGCCTAGTGGAAGGAGTGACCACAGACAGGCATCGAAGGCCTAAAATATTAACACATGGCTGTAGTCAATTTTAAATTGGTTCCAGGGGTACTTGGGCAGCAGTGCCCTGGTCAGTGTAGTAGTAGTTGAAAGAATGGACCGCAGACAGGCATCGAAGGCCTAAAATAAAAAAATTGGGCTGGCTGTAGGCAATTTTAAATTGGTTCCAGGGGTACACGGGCAGCAGTGGTGTGGTCAGTGGAGGCCTAGTGGAAGGAGTGACCGCAGACAGGCATCGAAGGCCTAAAATAATAAAACATGGCTGTAGGCAATTTTAAATTGGTTCCAGGGGTACACGGGCAGCAGTGGTCTGGTCAGTGGAAGTCTAGTGGAAGGAGTGACCGCAGACAGGCTTCGAAGGCCTAAAATATTAACACATGGCTGTAGTCAATTTTAAATTGGTTCCAGGGGTACTTGGGCAGCAGTGCCCTGGTCAGTGTAGTAGTAGTTGAAAGAATGGACCGCAGACAGGCATCGAAGGCCTAAAATAAAAAAATTGGGCTGGCTGTAGGCAATTTTAAATTGGTTCCAGGGGTACACGGGCAGCAGTGGTGTGGTCAGTGGAGGCCTAGTGGAAGGAGTGACCGCAGACAGGCATCGAAGGCCTAAAATAATAACACATGGCTGTAGGCAATTTTAAATTGGTTCCAGGGTTACACGGGCAGCAGTGGTGTGGTCAGTGGAGGCCTAGTGGAAGGAGTGACCGCAGACAGGCATCGAAGGCCTAAAATAATCACACATGGCTGTAGGCAATTTTAAATTGGTTCCAGGGGTACACGGGCAGCAGTGGTGTGGTCAGTGAAGGCCTAGTGGAAGGAGTGACCACAGACAGGCATCGAAGGCCTAAAATATTAACACATGGCTGTAGTCAATTTTAAATTGGTTCCAGGGGTACTTGGGCAGCAGTGCCCTGGTCAGTGTAGTAGTAGTTGAAAGAATGGACCGCAGACAGGCATCGAAGGCCTAAAATAAAAAAATTGGGCTGGCTGTAGGCAATTTTAAATTGGTTCCAGGGGTACACGGGCAGCAGTGGTGTGGTCAGTGGAGGCCTAGTGGAAGGAGTGACCGCAGACAGGCATCGAAGGCCTAAAATAATAAAACATGGCTGTAGGCAATTTTAAATTGGTTCCAGGGGTACACGGGCAGCAGTGGTCTGGTCAGTGGAAGTCTAGTGGAAGGAGTGACCGCAGACAGGCTTCGAAGGCCTAAAATATTAACACATGGCTGTAGTCAATTTTAAATTGGTTCCAGGGGTACTTGGGCAGCAGTGCCCTGGTCAGTGTAGTAGTAGTTGAAAGAATGGACCGCAGACAGGCATCGAAGGCCTAAAATAAAAAAATTGGGCTGGCTGTAGGCAATTTTAAATTGGTTCCAGGGGTACACGGGCAGCAGTGGTGTGGTCAGTGGAGGCCTAGTGGAAGGAGTGACCGCAGACAGGCATCGAAGGCCTAAAATAATAACACATGGCTGTAGGCAATTTTAAATTGGTTCCAGGGTTACACGGGCAGCAGTGGTGTGGTCAGTGGAGGCCTAGTGGAAGGAGTGACCGCAGACAGGCATCGAAGGCCTAAAATAATAACACATGGCTGTAGGCAATTTTAAATTGGTTCCAGGGTTACACGGGCAGCAGTGGTGTGGTCAGTGGAGGCCTAGTGGAAGGAGTGACCGCAGACAGGCATCGAAGGCCTAAAATAATCACACATGGCTGTAGGCAATTTTAAATTGGTTCCAGGGGTACACGGGCAGCAGTGGTGTGGTCAGTGGAGGCCTAGTGGAAGGAGTGACCACAGACAGGCATCGAAGGCCTAAAATATTAACACATGGCTGTAGTCAATTTTAAATTGGTTCCAGGGGTACTTGGGCAGCAGTGCCCTGGTCAGTGTAGTAGTAGTTGAAAGAATGGACCGCAGACAGGCATCGAAGGCCTAAAATTAAAAAATTGGGCTGGCTGTAGGCAATTTTAAATTGGTTCCAGGGGTACACGGGCAGCAGTGGTGTGGTCAGTGGAGGCCTAGTGGAAGGAGTGACCGCAGACAGGCATCGAAGGCCTAAAATAATAACACATGGCTGTAGGCAATTTTAAATTGGTTCCAGGGTTACACGGGCAGCAGTGGTGTGGTCAGTGGAGGCCTAGTGGAAGGAGTGACCGCAGACAGGCATCGAAGGCCTAAAATAATCACACATGGCTGTAGGCAATTTTAAATTGGTTCCAGGGGTACACGGGCAGCAGTGGTGTGGTCAGTGGAGGCCTAGTGGAAGGAGTGACCACAGACAGGCATCGAAGGCCTAAAATATTAACACATGGCTGTAGTCAATTTTAAATTGGTTCCAGGGGTACTTGGGCAGCAGTGCCCTGGTCAGTGTAGTAGTAGTTGAAAGAATGGACCGCAGACAGGCATCGAAGGCCTAAAATAAAAAAATTGGGCTGGCTGTAGGCAATTTTAAATTGGTTCCAGGGGTACACGGGCAGCAGTGGTGTGGTCAGTGGAGGCCTAGTGGAAGGAGTGACCGCAGACAGGCATCGAAGGCCTAAAATAATAAAACATGGCTGTAGGCAATTTTAAATTGGTTCCAGGGGTACACGGGCAGCAGTGGTCTGGTCAGTGGAAGTCTAGTGGAAGGAGTGACCGCAGACAGGCTTCGAAGGCCTAAAATATTAACACATGGCTGTAGTCAATTTTAAATTGGTTCCAGGGGTACTTGGGCAGCAGTGCCCTGGTCAGTGTAGTAGTAGTTGAAAGAATGGACCGCAGACAGGCATCGAAGGCCTAAAATAAAAAAATTGGGCTGGCTGTAGGCAATTTTAAATTGGTTCCAGGGGTACACGGGCAGCAGTGGTGTGGTCAGTGGAGGCCTAGTGGAAGGAGTGACCGCAGACAGGCATCGAAGGCCTAAAATAATAACACATGGCTGTAGGCAATTTTAAATTGGTTCCAGGGTTACACGGGCAGCAGTGGTGTGGTCAGTGGAGGCCTAGTGGAAGGAGTGACCGCAGACAGGCATCGAAGGCCTAAAATAATAACACATGGCTGTAGGCAATTTTAAATTGGTTCCAGGGTTACACGGGCAGCAGTGGTGTGGTCAGTGGAGGCCTAGTGGAAGGAGTGACCGCAGACAGGCATCGAAGGCCTAAAATAATCACACATGGCTGTAGGCAATTTTAAATTGGTTCCAGGGGTACACGGGCAGCAGTGGTGTGGTCAGTGGAGGCCTAGTGGAAGGAGTGACCACAGACAGGCATCGAAGGCCTAAAATATTAACACATGGCTGTAGTCAATTTTAAATTGGTTCCAGGGGTACTTGGGCAGCAGTGCCCTGGTCAGTGTAGTAGTAGTTGAAAGAATGGACCGCAGACAGGCATCGAAGGCCTAAAATTAAAAAATTGGGCTGGCTGTAGGCAATTTTAAATTGGTTCCAGGGGTACACGGGCAGCAGTGGTGTGGTCAGTGGAGGCCTAGTGGAAGGAGTGACCGCAGACAGGCATCGAAGGCCTAAAATAATAACACATGGCTGTAGGCAATTTTAAATTGGTTCCAGGGTTACACGGGCAGCAGTGGTGTGGTCAGTGGAGGCCTAGTGGAAGGAGTGACCGCAGACAGGCATCGAAGGCCTAAAATAATCACACATGGCTGTAGGCAATTTTAAATTGGTTCCAGGGGTACACGGGCAGCAGTGGTGTGGTCAGTGGAGGCCTAGTGGAAGGAGTGACCACAGACAGGCATCGAAGGCCTAAAATATTAACACATGGCTGTAGTCAATTTTAAATTGGTTCCAGGGGTACTTGGGCAGCAGTGCCCTGGTCAGTGTAGTAGTAGTTGAAAGAATGGACCGCAGACAGGCATCGAAGGCCTAAAATAAAAAAATTGGGCTGGCTGTAGGCAATTTTAAATTGGTTCCAGGGGTACACGGGCAGCAGTGGTGTGGTCAGTGGAGGCCTAGTGGAAGGAGTGACCGCAGACAGGCATCGAAGGCCTAAAATAATAACACATGGCTGTAGGCAATTTTAAATTGGTTCCAGGGGTACACGGGCAGCAGTGGTCTGGTCAGTGGAAGTCTAGTGGAAGGAGTGACCGCAGACAGGCTTCGAAGGCCTAACATAACAAACTTGGGCTGACTATAGGCACTTTTAAATTGGTTCCAGGGTAACACGGCCAGCAGTGGCCTGGTCAGTGTAGTAGTTGTAGAAAGAAGGGACCGCAGACAGGCTTCGAAGGCCTAACATAACAAAAATGTCAAAACAATGGTATTGTCAGTGCCAGGCATTGAAGGATGTCAGCGCCTAGACTACACATTGGTGAAGCTGTGAGAGATAATTTTGCTAGTGGTAGAGCACTGTTTGAGCTGGGGGGGGAACTGGCTTGTGGCCGGCGGTACAGGCACAGGGCCCTTCATATTACAACGGTGTGTCTGACGTTGGGTGCGCACCACCACCGCCAGAGACACTTTATTGTACTATGAGGGACCCAGTGGCAGTGCCGTCGACCAAAAGCGGCCACACCCACCTCTTCAGACAAACAGCACTCTCAAGGGTCCAAGCGCAAAGTGGCGATAGCACGGCCCCGTGTGGGGAGTTTGGCCATTTCGTGAGGTGGAAGCATGTCGTATGCTGGACAATCAGGTGAAGAAAATTACGAGATTGGAAAAGTCATTCAGAATAGTCCACAGGCAAGACCTTTTCATAGGAAAGCTAGGTGTCAGCCGGGCAGGGTGGGGCAAAAGATTTTGAAATCCAGTTGTGGTTCATTTTAATGAAGGTTAGATCATCTACATTTTGGGTAGCCAGACGAGTCCTTTTTTCTGTTAGTATTGAACCTGCAGCACTGAATACTCTTTCTGATAGGACACTAGCTGCCGGGCAAGCAAGCTCCTGCAATGCATATTCTGCCAATTCTGGCCAGGTGTCTAATTTGGATGCCCAGTAATCAAATGGGAATGACGGTTGAGGGAGAACGTCGATAAGGGATGAAAAATAGTTTGTAACCATACTGGACAAATGTTGTCTCCTGTCACTTTGAATTGATGCTGCAGTACCTGTCCTGTCTGCGGTCATAGAAAAATCACTCCACAACCTGGTCAGAAAACCCCTCTGGCCAACGCCACTTCTGATTTCTGCCCCTCTAACACCTCTGGTCTGCTGGCCCCTGGAGCTCGTGTGAGAACGATCACGGGCGCTGTGTGCAGGGAATGCCAGAAGCAAACGGTCAACAAGAGTTGATTGTTTTGTTGCTAATATTAGTTCCAAGTTCTCATGTGGCATAATATTTTGCAATTTGCCTTTATAGCGAGGATCAAGGAGGCAGGCCAACCAGTAATCGTCATCGTTCATCATTTTTGTAATGCGTGTGTCCCTTTTGAGGATACGCAAGGCATAATCCGCCATGTGGGCCAAAGTTCCCGTTGTCAAATCTGCGGTTGTGCTTGGTTGAGGGGCAGTTGCAGGCAAATCTACGTCACTTGTGTCCCTCAAAAAACCAGAACCCGGCCTTGCCACGCCACCAATTTCCCGTGCCCCCGGGAAAGCTTCCTCATTAAAAATATACTCATCCCCATCATCCTCCTCATCCTCCACCTCCTCTTCGCCCGGTACCTCGTCATGTACACTGCCCTGACCAGACAATCGCTGACTGTCATCAAGGCTTTCCTCTTCCTCTGGTGCAGACGCCTGATCCTTTATGTGCGTCAAACTTTGCATCAGCAGACGCATTAGGGGGATGCTCATGCTTATTATGGTGTTGTCTGCACTAACCAGCCGTGTGCATTCCTCAAAACACTGAAGGACTTGACACATGTCTTGAATCTTCGACCACTGCACACCTGACAACTCCATGTCTGCCATCCTACTGCCTGCCCGTGTATGAGTATCCTCCCACAAAAACATAACAGCCCGCCTCTGTTCGCACAGTCTCTGAAGCATGTGCAGTGTTGAGTTCCACCTTGTTGCAACGTCTATGATTAGGCGATGCTGGGGAAGGTTCAAAGAACGCTGATAGGTCTGCATACGGCTGGAGTGTACAGGCGAACGGCGGATATGTGCGCAAAGTCCACGCACTTTGAGGAGCAGGTCGGATAACCCCGGATAACTTTTCAGGAAGCACTGCACCACCAGGTTTAAGGTGTGAGCCAGGCAAGGAATGTGTTTCAGTTGGGAAAGGGAGATGGCAGCCATGAAATTCCTTCCGTTATCACTCACTACCTTGCCTGCCTCAAGATCTACAGTGCCCAGCCACGACTGCGTTTCTTGCTGCAAGAACTCGGACAGAACTTCCGCGGTGTGTCTATTGTCGCCCAAACACTTCATAGCCAATACAGCCTGCTGACGTATGCCAGTAGCTGCCCCATAATGGGAGACCTGGTGTGCAACAGTGGCAGGTGCGGATGGAGTGTTTGTGCGACTGCGGTCTGTGGACGAGCTCTTGCTTCTGCAGGAGGACGAGGAGGAGGAGGAGGAGGAGGGGGTGCGAACGGCTACAGACAACTGTTTACTAGACCGTGGGCTAGGCAGAACTGTCCCAAACTTGCTGTCCCCTGTGGACCCCGAATCCACCACATTTACCCAGTGTGCCGTGATGGACACGTAACGTCCCTGGCCATGCCTACTGGTCCATGCATCTGTTGTCAGGTGCACCTTTGTGCTCACAGATTGCCTGAGTGCATGGACGATGCGCTCTTTAACATGCTGGTGGAGGGCTGGGATGGCTTTTCTGGAAAAAAAGTGTCGACTGGGTAGCTCGTAGCGTGGTACAGCGTAGTCCATCAGGTCTTTGAAAGCTTCGCTTTCAACTAACCGGTAGGGCATCATCTCTAACGAGATTAGTCTAGCTATGTGGGCGTTCAAACCCTGTGTACGCGGATGCGAGGCTAAGTACTTCCTTTTTCTAACCATAGTCTCATGTAGGGTGAGCTGGACTGGAGAGATGGAGATCGTGGAACTAGCGGGGGTGCCGGTGGACATGGCAGACTGAGAGACGGTGGGAGATGGTATTGTTGCCGCCGGTGCCCTAGATGCAGTGTTTCCTACTACGAAACTGGTGATTCCCTGACCCTGACTGCTTTGGCCTGGCAAAGATACCTGCACAGATACAGCAGGTGGTGCGCTAAATGGTGGTCCTACACTGCCGGAAGGGATGTTGCGTTGATGACTAGCTTCATTGGCCGAGGGTGCAACAACCTTAAGGGACGTTTGGTAGTTAGTCCAAGCTTTCAAATGCATGGTGGTTAAATGTCTATGCATGCAACTAGTATTGAGACTTTTCAGATTCTGACCTCTGCTTAAGGAAGTAGAACATTTTTGACAGATGACTTTGCGCTGATCAATTGGATGTTGTTTAAAAAAATGCCAGACTGCACTCTTTCTAGCATCGGATACCTTTTCAGGCATTGCAGACTGAGCTTTAACCGGATGGCCACGCTGTCCTCCACCAGGTTTTGGCTTTGCCACGCGTTTTGGGCAAGATACGGGCCCGGCAGATGGAACCTGTGGCGATGTTGATGCCTGCTGCGGCCCCTCCTCCTCCTCTGCTTCAGAACTGCTGCCGCCTGCACCCTGTTCCCCCAATGGCTGCCAATCGGGGTCAAGAACTGGGTCATCTAATAACTCTTCTTGTACCTCCTGCGCAACTTCGTCTGTGTCACCGTGTCGTTCGGTGGTATAGCGTTCGTGATGGGGCAACATAGTCTCATCAGGGTCTGATTCTTGATCAGCACCCTGCGAGGGCAATGTTGTGGTCTGAGTCAAAGGACCAGCATAGTAGTCTGGCTGTGGCTGTGCGTCAGTGCACTCCATGTCAGATTCAATTTGTAATGGGCATGGACTGTTAACTGCTTCACTTTCTAAGCCAGGGACGGTATGTGTAAAGAGCTCCATGGAGTAACCCGTTGTGTCGCCTGCTGCATTCTTCTCTGTTGTTGTTTTTGCTGAAGAGGACAAGGAAGTGACTTGTCCCTGACCGTGAACATCCACTAACGACGCGCTGCTTTTACTTTTACCAGTTTCACGAGAGGAGGCAAAAGAGCTAGAGGCTGAGTCAGCAAGATAAGCCAAAACTTGCTCTTGCTGCTCCGGCTTTAAAAGCGGTTTTCCTAATCCCAGAAAAGGGAGCGTTCGAGGCCTTGTGTAGCCGGACGACGAACCTGGCTCCACAGCTCCAGACTTAGGTGCAATATTTTTTACCCCACGACCACCTGATGCTCCACCACTACCACTACCCTCATTACCAGCTGACAATGAACGCCCCCGGCCACGACCTCTTCCACTAGACTTCCTCATTGTTTTAAAAACGTAACCAAACTAACGTTATTTGTTGCAGTCACACAACTTACACGGTGAGCTATAACTTCAGTATGATTTAGCTACCCCTTTACAGGTTGGTGAGACCACAGCGAAAATCAGGCCCAATGTTACACACTCTTTTTTTGGTGGCTGCAAATTAGAGAGATGCCCCACACGCAGGACTGTCACTGAAGCACAAATGTTAATATTAATGTCACACTATTATTTTTTTTTTATTTTTATTTTTTTCAGGAACACTTTAGAAACCCCCCCAAAAAAAAAACATTGATTTTTGCAGGGAGAATTTAGAAAACAAATGTAACAAACTATATGCTTTCTATGGGCCACTGAGTGAGAGATGACGCACACAGGAATCAGGAGTGGCACACAAGCCCAGAGGCCAATATTTTTCTACCAATGATTGATGGAGTTATTTTCTCTGGTAGATTTTGGAACCCAAATCAAAAAATATAGGCTTTCTATGGACCACAATTGGAGAGAGAGAGAGAGAGAGAGATGGCACACCCAGGAGTCAAGACTGGCACACAAGCAGAAAGGCCAACATTAATCTCCCACTGTTTTTTTTTTTTTTTTTTCAGGGAGACTTTAGAAAAAAAAATAATAAAAAAAATATGATTTTATCAGGAAGAATTTAGAAACCAAATAAAATAAAATGATTTTTTCAGGGAGAATTTATAAAACAAATAAAACCAAAAATAGGCGTTCTATGGCCCACTGACTGAGAGATGACGCACCCAGGAGTCAAGACTGGCACACAAGCAGAAAGGCCAATATTAATCTCCCACTGTTTTTTTTTTTTTTTTTCAGGGAGACTTTAGAAAAAAAAATAATAAAAAAAATATGATTTTATCAGGAAGAATTTAGAAACCAAATAAAATAAAATGATTTTTTCAGGGAGAATTTATAAAACAAATAAAACCAAAAATAGGCGTTCTATGGCCCACTGACTGAGAGATGACGCACACAGGAATCAGGAGTGGCACACAAGCCCAGAGGCCAATATTTTTCTACCAATGATTGATGGAGTTATTTTCTCTGGTAGATTTTGGAACCCAAATCAAGGAAAAAAAAATATAGGCTTTCTATGGACCACAATTGGAGAGAGAGAGAGAGAGAGAGAGAGAGAGAGATGGCACACCCAGGAGTCAAGACTGGCACACAAGCAGAAAGGCCAATATTAATCTCCCACTGTTTTTTTTGGTTGTTTTTTTTTTTTTTTTTTCAGGGAGACTTTAGAAAAAAAAATAATAAAAAAAATATGATTTTATCAGGAAGAATTTAGAAACCAAATAAAATAAAATGATTTTTTCAGGGAGAATTTATAAAACAAATAAAACCAAAAATAGGCGTTCTATGGCCCACTGACTGAGAGATGACGCACCCAGGAGTCAAGACTGGCACACAAGCAGAAAGGCCAATATTAATCTCCCACTGTTTTTTTTTTTTTTTTCAGGGAGACTTTAGAAAAAAAAATAATAAAAAAAATATGATTTTATCAGGAAGAATTTAGAAACCAAATAAAATAAAATGATTTTTTCAGGGAGAATTTATAAAACAAATAAAACCAAAAATAGGCGTTCTATGGCCCACTGACTGAGAGATGACGCACCCAGGAGTCAAGACTGGCACACAAGCAGAAAGGCCAATATTAATCTCCCACTGTTTTTTTTGGTTGTTTTTTTTTTTTTTTTTTCAGGGAGACTTTAGAAAAAAAAATAATAAAAAAAATATGATTTTATCAGGAAGAATTTAGAAACCAAATAAAATAAAATGATTTTTTCAGGGAGAATTTATAAAACAAATAAAACCAAAAATAGGCGTTCTATGGCCCACTGACTGAGAGATGACGCACCCAGGAGTCAAGACTGGCACACAAGCAGAAAGGCCAATATTAATCTCCCACTGTTTTTTTTTTTTTTTTCAGGGAGACTTTAGAAAAAAAAATAATAAAAAAAATATTATTTTGTCAGGAAGAATTTAGAAACCAAATAAAATAAAATGATTTTTTCAGGGAGAATTTAGAAAACAAATAAAACCAAAAATAGGCGTTCTATGGCCCACTGACTAAGAGAGAGAGAGAGAGATGGAACGCTTAGTACTGGCACACAAGCCCAAAGGGCAATATTAATCTCCCTTTTTTTTTCCAGGGAGAATTTCTAAAACCCCCCCAAAAAAAAAAATAGGCTTTCTATGGCCCACTATTTGTGAGAGAGATGGGACGCTCAGGACTGGCACAGATGGCACGCTCAGGACTGGCACAGAAGCCCAGAGGCCAATATTAATCTCCCTTTTTTTCTGGGAGAATTTATAAAACCAAAAAAATATTTAAATAGGCTTTCTATGGCCCACTATTTGTGAGAGAGATGGCACGCTCAGGACTGGCACAGATGGCACGCTCACAACTGGCACACAAGCCCAGAGGCCAATATTA
The DNA here is from genome assembly GCF_032444005.1 of Ranitomeya imitator. Taxonomy (NCBI): domain Eukaryota; kingdom Metazoa; phylum Chordata; class Amphibia; order Anura; family Dendrobatidae; genus Ranitomeya; species Ranitomeya imitator. The sequence continues at coordinate 96,582,137 of NC_091286.1, forward strand.
ATCTCCCTTTTTTCAGGGAAAATTTATAAAACCAAAAAAAAAATTAAATAGGCTTTCTATGGCCCACTATTTGTGAGAGAGATGGCACGCTCAGGACTGGCACAGATGGCACGCTCACAACTGGCACACAAGCCCAGAGGCCAATATTAATCTCCCTTTTTTTCAGGGAGAATTTATAAAACCAAAAAAAAAATAAAATAGGCTTTCTATGGCCCACTATTTGTGAGAGAGATGGCACACTCAGGACTGGCACACAAGCCCAAAGGCCAATATTAATCTCCCACTGTATTTTTATCAGGGAGAATTTATACACCCCACAAAAAAAAATACAGAAAAATGAAAAGGCTTTCTATGGCCCACTATGTGAGAGAGATGGCACACACAGGGATGGCACTCTAGCAGAAATGCCAAATTGCCAATCTTAATCTCCCACCAAAAAAAAAAAAAAAAAAAACACAGGGAATGTCCTACAATTACTATCTCCCTGCCTGCAGTAATCTCAGCCAGGTATGGCAGGCAGCTACTATCTCCCTGCCTGCAGTAATCTCAGCCAGGTATGGCAGGCAGCAATAAGGAGTGGACTGATGCACAAATGAAATAAAAAGTGTGGACAAACAAAAAAGATAGCTGTGCAGAAAGGAAGGAACAAGAGGATTTGTGCTTTGAAAAAAGCAGTTGGTTTGCACAGCGGCGTACACACAGCAATGCAGCTATCAGGGAGCCTTCTAGGGCAGCCCAATGAGCTACAGCGCTGAGGGGAAAAAAAAAAAAAAAAAACTTCCACTGTCCCTGCACACCGAGGGTGGTGTTGGACAGTGCAAATCGCTGCAGCACAAGCGGTTTTGTGGTTAATGGACCCTGCCTAACGCTATCCCTGCTTCTGACAAAGCGGCAGCAACCTCTCCCTAAGCTCAGATCAGCAGCAGTAAGATGGCGGTCGGCGGGAACGCCTCTTTATAGCCCCTGTGACGTCGCAGACAGCAAGCCAATCACTGCAATGCCCTTCTCTAAGATGGTGGGGACCAGGACCTATGTCATCACGCTGCCCACACTCTGCGTTTACCTTCATTGGCTGAGAAATGGCGCTTTTCGCGTCATTGAAACGCGACTTTGGCGCGAAAGTCGCGTACCGCATGGCCGACCCCGCACAGGGGTCGGATCGGGTTTCATGAAACCCCGACTTAGCCAAAAGTCGGCGACTTTTGAAAATGTTCGACCCGTTTCGCTCAACCCTACCATTGACCGATCGGATTGATTTATTTTATCATTTTATAGATTCCAAACGTGTATTTTTTATTATTTTATTTTTAATGGGGCAGAAAGGGGGTGATTTGAATTTTTGTTTTTTTTTATTTTTTTCATATTTCTAAAAACTTTTTTTTAAAACTTTTTACTGTATTTAATAGTCCCAAAAAACAAAAAAGAAAAAAGAATGGGATCCGCACCACCAAAGCTGAAACACAATGAACAGTCCAAATCCTGGACCTAACGCTGGTCTGCTGCAGATGTCGGGTGCTGAAGCCGCAAGAGCATAAGCATGTGCATATTAAATATAAAGAAAGTACGGCAGCACTCACCAATCTTCTGTGCAGGTATCTTTATTAGTGCAACAATGTCATGGCACAGGGGTGTATTCCAAAGGAATGTGAGGGCTGAACGACGGCCGTTTCGTACCTGGCCGGTGCTTCCACGAGATTCACCCTTAGGAGACTTAAAGCTGATTGCAAATGCTACACATAGCAGGGTTTTAGCTGCATAGCAGAAATCCCAATCGAGTTGGAATTCAAAGGATTTTAAAGACAGGAATATGGGTCCTCTGCAGACCCCTGGCTGTCATGACATCCCATCGACACCCCATGATCATGTGACAGTGGCACCGATGAGTGGTTGAAGTGACACATCCGATCCACCCATGGCTGATAAAGGCACATAACAGCTGATTAACTCACCAACGTCAAGGACACTACATATGACATATTCAGTTTTGTTTGAAGATATAGTCCAATTTTGGACAATGATAACTCCCAAAATAACTCTGGATTATTACTTATCAGGGCTGAAAATACACTGGTCCTTCATGTCATTAAACATTACCAGATCTGGCAGACAAATTCACAGGTAGCTCTGAACATCACTGCTTTAGTGTCGCGTTAATTCAGAAGATTGAGATCATGTTTACCTGTTGTATTTCTCATATCTCTCAATGATCAAATCAATAATGCTGATCAGCAAGAATACAATTTCCTTTCATATTATAGTAACAATTCCATGGAAAATACAGACTGAATAACGCAAGATATTAAGAAAAAAAATCTAATTTCTTTTCACTGCCATCATTTGCAATTCTAGGAATGGTGCAATGATGTTATATGAAAATGACTTATGCCTCCTATATACATTAAACTAATGAAATCAGTGGGACTGATGATCTAATGTGTATGGGGGCGCCAGCCGACCGAAGGTTTAGGAGATGTCAATCACAATGTTTGATTTTGGACTGCTGATCGCATTGTTTTCCCAGAAATAAGCCAACAGTCGATGGGTTAATCGGCAATTTACTCATAGGGATCAAAGGAGTGAGTGGTGAGTGCTCGTGTATGGGAGAGTTGTCTAAAATGGCTGACGGCCAAACAATCAGCCAAAGCATCGTTTTACCAATAGCAAATTGTGTATTGCCAGCTTTATACTCCAGAAAGAAGCCACCATGTATCTTGATAAGTCTTACTGGCTGTTATGGTACTGTGGTATATTTCATTAAAGATGCAAAGAAACAATAAACGTCCATAGACCAGCTGTAACAAATATGCGTGTCTTTTTTTAATTGTCCATTTTGGTGATCAAAGGATATATACTGTAAAATGTTTGAAACTGCCAGAGAGCAACAGACCCTTAAAGCAAGTAACCATCTGTCAAACTGGGATTCTCTACACCTGGACCTCATAGGCCTAGTGAATAAGCCCTTCCATTGTGGCCACTGAAGGATCTACTGGTCCTCTTGCAGCCCAGTTTGACCTTAACCCCTTCGCGACATGCGCCGTACTAGTACTGCGCTGCCGGCACTGCATTAGTGCCAGCAGCAGTACTAGTACGGCGCACCGATCACCGCGGTCTCGCTCTGAGCGCCGCGGTGATCGGGTGCGGGTGTCAGCTGTATACGACAGCTGACACCCCGCAGCAATGCCCACGATCGGCGCTATCGCCGATCGCGGGCATTTAACCCCTCTGATGCCACTGTCAGTAGTGACAGCCGCATAGAGGGGGATCGCGCAGGGACGGGGGCTCCCTGCGCTCTCCCACCGGAGCAACGCAATAAGATCGCGTTGCTCCGGTGACCCGGAAGGAGTCCCCGGATCCAAGATGGCCGCCGAACTCCTTCCGGGTCATGAAGTGACCTGGCTAGCCGGCGCCTGCTGAGAGCAGGCGCTGGAGAGCCAGCTAAGCTGCCTGTCAGATCGTTGATCTGACACTGTGCTATGCACAGTGTCAGATCAACGATCTGATCTAATACAGAGATGTCCCACCCTGGGACAATGTTAGAAAGTAAAAAAAAAAAAAAATAGAATGTGTAAAAAAAAATCCCCAAATAAAAAAAAAAAAACATTTCCCAATAAATCCATTTATTTATGTAAAAAAAAAAAAAAACAATAAATGTACACATATTTGGTATCGCCGCGTCCGTAACGACCCGCTCTATAAAACTATCCCACTAGTTAACCCCTTCAGTGAACACCGCAAAAAAAAAAAAAAAAAAAAAAAAGGCAAAAAACAACGCTTTATTATCATACAGGCGAACAAAAAGTGGAATAACACGCGATCAAAACGACAGATATAAATAACCATAGCACCGCTGAAAACGTCATCTTGTCCCGCAAAAAAAAAGCCGCCATACAGCATCATCAGCAGAAAAATAAAAAAGTTATAGCTCTCAGAATAATGCGATGCAAAAACAATTATTTTTTTATATCAAATAGTTTTTATTGTGTAAAAGCGCCAAAACATTAAAAAAATTACATAAATGAGGTATCGCTGTAATCGTACTGACCCGAAGAATAAAACTGCTTTATCCATTTTACCACACGTGGAACGGTATAAACGCCCCCCCTAAAAGAAATTCAGGAATTGCTGGTTTTTGTTCATTCCGCCTCCCAAAAATCGGAATAAAAAGCGATCAAAAAATGTCATCTGCCCGAAAATGTTACCAATAAAAACGTCAACTCGTCCCGCAAAAAACAAGACCTCATATGACTCTGTGGGCCAAAATATGGATAAATTATAGCTCTCAAAATGTGGTGATGCAAAAACTATTTTTTGCAATAAAAAGCGTCTTTTAGTGTGTGACAGCTGCCAATCATAAAAATCCGCCAAAAAAACGCTATAAAAGTAAATCAAACCCCCCTTCATCACCCCCTTAGTTAGGGAAAAATAATAAAATGTAAAAAAATGTATTTATTTACATTTTCCCATTAGTGCTAGGGTTAGGGCTAGGGTTAGGGTTAGGGCTAGGGTTAGGGTTGGGGTTAGGGTTTCAGTTATAATTAGGGGTTTCCACTGTTCAGGCACATCAGGGGCTCTCCAAACGCGACATGGAGTCCGATCTCAATTCCAGCCAATTCTGCTTTGAAAAAGTAAAACAGGGCTCCTTCCCTTCCGAGTTCTCCTGTGTGCTCAAACAGTGGTTCCCCCCAACATATGGGGTATCAGCATTCTCAGGACAAGTTGGACAACAACTTTTGGGGTCCAATTTGTCCTGTTACCCTTGGGAAAATAAAAACATAGGGGATAAAATATCATTTTCGTGGAAAAAAAATATTTTTTATTTTCACGGCTCTGCGTTATAAACTGTAGTGAAACACTTGTTGGTTCAAAGCTCTCACACCACATCTAGATAAGTTCCTTGGGGGGTCTAGTTTCCAATATGGGGTCACTTGTGGTGGGTTTCTACTGTTTAGGTACAGCAGGGGCTCTGCAAATGCAACATGACACCTGCAGTCCATTCCATCTAAGTCTGCATTTCAAACGGTGCTCCTTCCCTTCCGAGCACTGCCATGCACTCAAACGGTGGTTCCCCCCCACATGTAGGGTATCAGCGTACTCAGGACAAATTGGACAATAACATTTGTGGTCCAATTTCTCCTGTTACCCTTGGGGAAAAAAAATTGCGGGCTAAAACATCATTTTGTGGAAAGAAAAAATGATTTTTTAATTTTCACAATGCTACATTCTAAACTTTAGTGAAACAATTGGGGGTTAAAAGTGCTCACCACACATCTAGATAAGTTCCTTAGGGGGTCTTCTTTCCAAAATGGGGTCACTTGTGGGGGGTTTCCACTGTTAAGGCACGTCAGGGGCTCTCCAAATGCGACATGGCGTCCGATCTCAATTCCAGCCAATTTTGCATTGAAAAGTCAAATGGCACTCCTTCCCTTCCGAGCTCTGCCATGCGCTCAAACAGTGGTTTATCCCCATATATGAAGTATCGACGTACTCAGGACAAATTGCACAACAACTTTTGGGGTCCAATTTATCCTTTTACCCTTGGGAAAATAAAAAATTTGGGGCAAAAAGATCATTTTTTGTGAAAATTAATAAAAAATTTTTTTTACAGCTCTACATTATATACTTCTGTGAAGCACTTGGAGGTTCAAAGTGCTCACCACACATCTAGATTAGTTCCTTAGGGGGTCTACTTTCCAAAAGGTGTCACTTGTGGGGGTTTCCACTGTTTAGGCACATCAGGGGCTCTCCAATCGTGACATGGGCTCCGATCTCAATTCCAGCAAATCTTGCATTGAAAAGTCAAATGGCGCTCCTTCCCTTCCGAGCTCTGCCATGTGCCCAAACAGTGGTTTACCCCCACACATGGGGTATCGGCGTACTCAGGACAAATTGTACAACGACTTTTGTGGTCCAATTTCTCCTGTTACCCTTGGTAAAATGAAACAAATTGGACCTGAAGTAAAAATTTTGTGAAAAAAAAGTTAAATGTTCAATTTTTTTAAACATTCAAAAAATTCCTGTGAAGCACCTGAAGGGTTAATAAACTTTTTGAATGTGGTTTTGAGTACCTTGAGGGGTGCAGTTTTTAGAATGGTGTCACTTTTGGGCATTTTCTGTCATATAGACCCCTCAAAGTCACTTCAAGTGTGAGGTGGTCCATAAAAAAATGGTTTTGCAAATTTTGTTGCAAAAATGAGAAATCGCTGGTCAACTTTTAACCCTTATAACGTCCTAACAAAAAAAATTATGTTTCCAAAATTGTGCTGATGTAAAGCAGACATGTGGGAAATGTTGTTTATTAACTATATTATGTGATATAACTCTCTAATTTAAGGGCATAAAAACTAAGAGTTTGAAAATTGCTAAATTTTCATAATTTCCGACAAATTTTTGTTTTTTTCACAAATAAATGCAAGTCATATCGAAGAAGTTTTACCACTATCATGAAGTACAATATGTCACGAGAAAACTGTGTCAGAATCACCAGGATCCGTTGAAGCGTTTCAGAGTTATGACCTCATAAAGTGACAGTGGTCAGAATTGGAAAAATTGGCCCTGTCACTTAGGTGAAAACAGGCTTTGGGGTGAAGGGGTTAAAGAAAACTGCATAACTCATACATTTATAAAATTCTGTATGTCAACAAAAAGATTGGCAATGTTAGAGGAGTTCCAAGGTTAGGGCCGTCATTTATTAACTAAAGAGTTGAGAATCGATTAAAGGGGTTGTCTGGAACGTTGACAAAAATGGCTTATCCTTAGGGTAGGTCATCAATGTCTGATCGGTGAGCGTGCGACACCTGGCATCCCCACCAATCAGCTGTTCCCGGTGTCAGCCGGAACTGCTCACTTGTGAACAGCACAGCTCTGTTGACTATATAGCAGCCGTGGCCAGGTACTGACTACCCCCTATTCGAATCAATAGGAAGTGGATGCGCAATGCGCGGCCGCGGCCAATATTCCGTTAAGTTGTGCTGTGCAACAAGCAGTTCTGGCTGATGCCAGCTGATCGACGGGGGTGCCGGGTGTTGCACCGCCACCAATCAGACATTGATGACCTATCTTAAGGACAGCTCATCAATGATAAAATCAATGACAACCCCTTTAAGTATATGGGCCTTTCAATCAGCTGACTGGCAGAGATGCCTAGAGTCAGATCCCCAAAGATCTGATATTATTGTTCTACTACAAGGGCAAGTCATCAATATTAAAAAAAATGTACATGAAAACCCCTTTAATAACACAACATTTAAAAAAGGGACAAATAATTTTCTCAACTTTCGTAAAAAAAAAAATGCAATGTGATAATTGTCTAATTTAATCAATTCCATAAACAGCGAAGGAAGTACAGATCCTGACGTGCCTACTTTTGTACGCAGCAGATAACCCTTCACTATTTGCTTAAAAAAAAACTAATTTAAGGCAGGTGAAAAAAAGACATGCAAAAAATAAATAAATAAAAAATTCAATGGGAACTAATGACATCATCGAGGAATTAGTTTCAGAATTATCTAATTAAAGATTGCATGTTTTTCAGTTTAGGATTTGATGCATTTGCTTTTTAAGAGGCTTAACTTCATCAGAATTTCTTTTAACTTTAATGAAGTACCATTTAGCTCTGCTTAATACTTCATGCCGGAGGGTCTCTTTTGGAGAGGCCTAAATTCAGAAAGCCCACAGTGAATTCTAATGTGGAGTCAAACATATCAAATAAAGTCATTTTGAAGGTGGTGCTCTAGGCTTTTTGTTTTTTTTTAAAATGCTTTCGCAGTCAGATAAAATGGTTACATATCGGTTCTGCTTATGTGTTGTGTCCTTAGGTGACCAAATCTGGAATAATTCTCCATGATTGTTAGGGTGATATTCAGGCCGATGAAAATTAATGAAGTCTTTATCAAAGAGTGTCGTCTTTGCGTTTATGCAAAAATCAGGAATAGTCGCGTCTCGTTTGTAGTTAATTAATACATTTATTCAGTGGCTTTTTTAAACAGATGAGAACCAGTTATCTGACAGTAGAAGAAATCGCTTTGTGGCTCCTTTAAACGTCTAATGCGATACAAGTATAAATGTAAAATAATTCAGTGCACAAACTCTCTTTAGATGCCGCAAACCTACTTTGACACCGCAGTGTCCTCCAGGCTGTAAAGATAAGGACAGGTGAAGGACTTTATGGTGACTGGATTATGTATATTGTTGGCTCCTATGATTACACATATCTGTCTTCGCACTATTAAAATGCTGCTATCGGCATGAAGTCATTTGGCTAGGATTGACAGGAGCGTTAAAGATCAAGCATTCAAAATCGGCATATCCATTTTATGCAAGTCATGAATGGTCCAAAATGTCCTCAGTATGGAAGCATTCTTATGATAACGCCAACAAAATGATTTGATTGTTAATGAATTAAATAATAATTAATTTTCTTCTGTTTTGGATCATTTTATGGTAAATAAAATGATCCAAAACTAACCCCAAAGGGCCAAAGAGTTGGAAGTCTTCTGATTCAGCCATCATAAAAGAAACCTAATGGACTAGGAGGCATGAGACACCGACGCCAAGTCTTGCAGTGATAATCTCCTGCTGATAAACCACTGATTTTATTGAAACAGCCTGTTGAGTGACACATCACTGGAATCAGATTCCCAGCCTCTGCAACAAGCTGCTGTAATGAGGGTCTGTCAGTAGTTCCCTGGCAGATCTAAAATGGCTATCATGGACGGCTTAGTGCTAGCCATTCGCTTACCATTTCCTAGGGTATGCCCTGTTCCTCACCTTTAAACCCCTGTACAGGGATCTGGACTTAAACAGGGGCTCCAGGGATGGAGCCATGTAGTAAGCAGCTGTTCAGTGGTGCAGACTGCCAGGAGTCATCAGGTGTTCAGGTCAGAACCAAGAAGGCAGGAAAAGTATAAAATCAGAACACATGAGGCTAGTCAGTAAAACAAGCCAAGGTCAAAACAGGACACGATACTACAAAGGAGCTTTATGGACGACTAAACCAGAAAGGCTCGAGGCTGTATCTGGCAGCTTCCAGCAGTAAGCTGGAAGCTTAAATAGGGTGTGGTGCTCTCCAAATGGCTGGGCAAGGAGCTGATAAAACCAGCTGGACATATCACACACCCACAATGTCAGACTGGACGGCACTGCAGGTCCCATCCACCTTAATCTTAGTGGCTGCACAGAGCCTGCACCGTTCAGAGCTTACGGTTCACTTATGTGACCAGCGCAGACATCACAGGAGCAGGTCCTGGTGGAGATTTGACAGCTGGTCTCAGATTACAGAGCCAAAACCTGCTGACAGATTACCTTCAACGTCTAAACCGTCAAATCATGTCAGGCACTTTCCTTCTATGTGACGCCAATTTTTTATTTTTTATTTTTTTTACATAAAAACCGATTTAGTAAAGAGGAAAAGAAACAAAACAAGAAAACAAAACAAAACTGCACAGAGTTATATATATATAATATCTTCAGATACAATAAGAAATAAAAAAAGTAATGTATTTTTTCAATTAAAAGACAGAAGTGGTGCAAACATATGTCTTCTCCCGATCTTTGGCAACAAAAAAAAAAAGAAAATAAAAGCAGAATAAAAAAATAAGAAGAAGCTAAATATATTTCAGTAACTGGCTTTAATTAGTACAAATAATTCTAGGTGGTACATTACAAGAAGCAGATACATGAAATGTTTGCACATTTTCTGTTGCATAAAAAAAAAACCCACTCCTAACAATCTAGGATGAATTGTTTGAAGAGGATTTGTGCGGTGGTTAGGGTTCAGCAAAGCCTGTATGTGTGATTGTCGGCTATGGATGAACATATTCACCTCCAAAACAGAACATATATTGCATCTTTAACAACGTTTAATCCCAGACAATCTGGCTAATGGCTCCACGACTTTATATTTTCATGCCTTGATTCATTTTTTATTCGTGTTAGGTATCAATGGAGGCACTGACGTCATTTTACGCTTTCCCTTTTTAGTTAAAAAAATAAATCAAGAATCCATATACCAATACAACCAACCCTCTGGAAATCTGGGAAAATCTGGTCTGGAATGCAGACAAAATCTCAAGAAGATTAGTGCAAGTTTCTGCCCATATCTTACAATGAAGAAACTTTGTGGAAAATGATCGCTTTATATGTCCCTGTAGGCGTATTTACTATGAATAGCGCAGCCACACTTACAAATACATTCATCTAACACATGACTTTTCAGGACTTCTACGGGAATGAAATCAGTCATTGGAGAATACATGTATGTATTGTTACGCGTGTTACGGAACCACTCAGCACCCAGAATATGTTGTGCAGTTATATGTATGTATAACTGGTTCCATGTTAGATGCATGTCCCTAATGCATCAGCCCACAGGCTGCGCCCCAGGGCAGAGGACACAATATTCCCCTTTTGTCCACCCCCACCTTTGTAATTCCCACAGTAAATATCGGCAGGCTGCGGCCATTGTAATGTATGTCTGGCCTGTCGCTTTTCTATTGGCCTGCCCTCTGTATCTGTGTGATATATTCTGTGTCCTGTGAGTAAAGTGTTGTCAGACTGGAAATACATGGAGAAGCAGTGATCTTTTATATGCGCCCATGTAACCAAGCAATTCCAGCCAGCGTCCTTCATTCAGACTCCAGCCAAAGAAGAGTGGACCTCCTGAAACACGGGGTGGTACTGAAAGAGGTACCCCAGATTGGTAGACCCCGTTACATGTATGTACGGACATTATAAAATCTGTTATTCATGAATGATAATTGTGATATTATAGGTCTATGTAACTAAAGCTGAAGATAAAAGATAAATAAAACATGGCAAAGTATTAGTGTGATGTCTGATAAGCAGATGTTACTGATTTGATATTTTGAAGCATGGTCACTGAATATTTTGTATCATCTTGGGATCAGGGGTTTTACTTGTAGTTCATAGGTCCCAAGGCAAAATCTTCTACCTAACGTGTAATTTGTAATACTAATACTCTATGGCTCTATGGCTTGGTGTCAATGCTTGTGTGAGCCTTAGGGTGCTCTCACTTTGCGTTCTATGTCACCGTCGGAGCATATGTCCAAAAGCACCTGCAAAACTGAGACCGGATGCATCCACTGACGGGGCCATAGACAGAAATGGTGACGGCAGAGTGCACATGCACTTTTTCGGGAGCGTATGTCTACAGGATGCGGACACTCAGACGCAGTCTGCACCCGTTTTGCAGGGGATTTCAGATGTATGTCCCAACGGGGACACAGAATGTAATGTGAAACCACCTGTAAAGTGGTTATTCACTTTGGACACTGTCTTTTTTAGAAGAATCACCTGATGTGGTATTAAGATGATCACAGGCGATCACTGCGGAGACCCCAGTGATCATCTTTAACTGTCTTGCAGTACCAATATGGGAGAAATAATAAAGTATTCCCATCCACAGTTCCCAATAAAATCATTGTGACATCTGTGTGATATCTGGAGACTTGTGGCCCTCCAGAATGTAGGACATTCTATGTCACCACTAAATACTCTGACTAATAAATGAGGATCCTGAATGCTGGACCATTATCTATCAAGCCAGAATTTCGTAATATGAAATTTCATGATGAGTTTACATACAATAAAGTTATTTGGATCAACATACGGTAAGAAAATGAAGTATAAAACGCCAGTTTTAATACATTCACAATATAATCCATTTATGCTTATTAGTGATGAGCGAATATACTCGTTGCTCGAGATTTCTCGAGCACGCTCGGGGGTCCTCCGAGTATTTTTTAGTGCTCAGAGATTTAGTTTTCATCGCCGCAGCTGAATGATTTACATCTGTCAGACAGCATAAGTACATGTGGGGGTTGCCTGGTTGCTAGGGAATCCCCACATGTAATCAAGCAGGCCAAGAGATGTAAATCATTCAGCTGCGGTGATAAAAACTAAGTCTCCGAGCACTAAAAAATACTCGGAGGACACCCGAGCGTGCTCGGGAAATCTCGAGTAACGAGTATATTCGCTCATCACTAGTGCTTATCCTACATTCTAACTTTTCCAAAATAATTTTTATATAATTTATATATACACTATGTTGCTGTTTTACATGTAGAGGACTACTGCTACATCAGGAAGTGTTTGCCAAGTGTAAAGCTCTTAAAAGTCAAATTCCTGTGAAAAAGCGGAGCTGGGTGTTTGAAATGATACATCATGAATGTTCACAGTCTCATGTATAGTCTAAATCCTCATCATTGTCCAAAAGAGGATCAAAGAGGGTCTACTGTATTAAATGTAGTGTTATCCCTGAAGTGGATGAGGAGCTCATACATTTACATATTGCTTCAAGATAAGATTATAAGTACCGTTTATTAAATATTTGTTCCAGTCCTTAGAGATTAGAAAATTAAAAGCTTTTTATTTCAGACTAATGACGTAATATATGGAGTACACCATTATTATTTATGTGAGAATTTAAAGGGATATTTTCATGTTGTTAAATTGCTTTAATTAGCGCGAAAATAAGCAAGTTTGCAATTGACAAACTTTTTCTATCTAAAACATCAATGGAATTCATGATCTGTCCCAGTAATTATATTAGTATAGTATAGCCATCATATTTACTAGGGCAGGTAAGGACCGTATATGGACAACTGCATATATGCAAGAATAAATAGAGAGCACCAGAAAAAGCAGTCAAATACGTCCAGTTAATGAAAGTATACAAAAAACTTTATTATATGATACAAGTAAAAACACCAGTATACAGTATGGCAGGCAGGCAAATCCCCTATATAAGCCCGCACACACCTCATAAGGGGACCGGATTAGGGTGCACTAGTATAATCATGGACAATGAGAATGTAAAATCCGTAGCAAATATGTATAATGTTCACAATGTATGTGACCGTACTGATGTATAGAGATCAAGTACCTACCACAGTGGAGGGTCACAATGTCCGTGCACGCCAACCCGGTCCTCCCCCTGCTGTCATTCTACTGCAATGAGAGCTTTTATTTTACATATTGGATAGCTGGTTTCCATGGAACTCGGCCCCAAGTGCCTGTCCAAACTCTTGTCAAGAGTGTTCAGTAGTTACATTACAGGAGAGGGGGTTAACTCCTAACATCCCAGTGAGCTTTCTCCAGCCCATTGATTTCTATTCAACAGTTAACTGCTGACCTCCCTCGCCTTCCCTCTCAGCTCCTGACATGCTGCTGTTATAAATTTTGCAAAATCACCAGCCCCCACCAAAGGCAGCTTTTTGATCATCTCCTAATCAGTGCTCTCACTGTCCCCAGCCATGTGCTTATTCAAATGCTCTATTAGATCTATAAGCAAACATAGTGATAGTTGTGTAGACTCCAGAACAAACCACTCACAGCTGAATATATTAAAGCAGAATCTGTGCTGAGCTTTATAGTTATACTAATACTATAGCTTTGCTACTCCCTAGGACTGTCACTTAAGGGGGAGAATCCGTCCTGCCAGAAACCAAGAAGTGAGAGAGACTGGAAAGCTGAATGCTGTACAAGACACAATGTTATGACTTCTGCAGCACATTTACATGGGTAGTGAACAAACCAGGGAGACAAAGAGACAAATACCTGAATCTGACTGTACCCTTTTCAGACTAGGAAAAGCCCTTCTCTGACCTGGTCTGTCCCTACCTTACGGCGGAGGTTGGCATCCTAAGATAACGCAATGGTGCCCCAACTCGACAGTGGCTTATCCTGAATGTCTTTTCCAGCTCCTAGTATTGCTAGAGTATCAATTCCTTAAGGAATCATGGAATCACACACGAAACAACTGCAACCAAATTAACCTACAGTAAAGAGAATGAATCCAACGAAGACTATCACCAGCAGGAAACAGCAGCAGGGGAATGTATATAAAGCTGCACCCGAAAGGTGAAAGTCCAGACAAATACAGTAAATGATAAACACCTGTTACCCAAAACCGACATAAAAACAAGATAACAGAACTAAGACACCCCCCAAAAAAAGTGAATCAGCTGTGGCTCAGCAGAAAGATGCCGACCACAGAACCAAATGCTCAAATTCAAATGCATATCACACAACTTGAGAATAACCCTTTAAGATAAACCTCCCTTAAATAAACTATTATCCCACAAAAAATATGTATAAAGTATTTGTCCATAAATAATGTATTAAAGAATGGACGATAAACTTTAACCCAGTCTTAAGGTAGCCATACACATTACTCTAACATGAACGATTTAACCATAATGTCCATTACTTAGGTTTCAATCAACTATGATTTTAGTCATCAAAAGACAGATCATTATCGCCTGGAATGAAGTTGGTCATATCTAACATTTTATCTAATTAATATTGACTAGTCAACTAATAATCTTTCTTTGAAAGAACACTTTCAGAATGTTCCCAGAACTCTTATACAAGTAGACAACTAAGAGTATGCATTGGGGGCTCAAAATTATTTTTGCAATTGGCTTTCATTAAAAAAATTGCATCATTTGCCTTCTACATCAGTAATAGTTCTAATGGTCTGACAGGAATTAAATAAAAATTAAAATGACGGTGACTCTTTAACCCCTTCATGATGTGACGTGTATTTACGTAATATGTTGTGTCCCAGACTTTGATGTGGGCTTTGGCGCTGAGGCCGAATCTTTCCCCACACGACAGCGGATATGTCATGAGCCTTTAACAGCGGTAGGTGGATCAGAGCTCCAACTGTGGCAGTTAAGTTAAATTCCACTGTTAGACGCTGGCAGTGGGATTTAACACACGCCAGCCAGAAGTGCATCACAAATCTCACCCATCGGTGTCCCTGCCATGTGATCGGGGGACGCCAATGGGTTTTCATGACAGCTAGGAGTCACGACAGCAGGCATTCATGGGAGATCGTGATTTCTGTAATAGTGTTGAAGCACTGCTATGTATAGCACAGGTGATTCGAAGATCGTAGCTTCAAGTCTCCTTAGGGGACTATTAAATGCAGTAATAAGTGAAAAAAAAAGTTAAGAATATGAAAAAAATTTAAAAAAACTCAAGTTAAAATCGCCCCCTTTTTGCCCTATTGAAAGTAAAACAATAAAAAAACATAACACATATTTGGTAACACTTTGTTCAGAAAAGTCCCATCTATCAAAATCTCTGATCCAGTGTTGAACGGTTGAGAATAGGCAGAAATATAAGTGTTCAGACTTCATGAATGGTTGTTTCCTCTGCAGAATGCATGCTCAACTGCAACTCTGCTCTGCCAACTGGTGGGGGTCATTGATCCATTCTATTCTGCAAGTGGATTTGGACATCCCATACCAAGCCTAAGGTGTCAGTGTTACACAAACCATTGGAAGGCGTTTGCACGACACTGGGGTATGACGTAGACGCCCAGTTATGTGTTCCATTGACCCCATGCCACCGCTTTCAAGGGCTATCATCGTACAGAACAAGATGCTAATGGAGGCTGTAATGGAGGTCTATCTGCTGTAGCAATAAGTCTTACTTTTGTCTTAGGTGCACTGATAGACAGATATAGGTCTGGACATCATTTAGGTAACACCATGAAGAGGCCTTCACCAGAGAATGTCACCTTGGTCCTACTTATGGGATTATGGTGTGAGATCACGTAATGTACAGGAGCCAGACCTGTTTAGTATTTATTCCAGGTATAGCAACAGCTTAGCGACACATTGATTTGGACGTAGTACCAGTGGTAATGCCATTTCTTCAAAGTGTCCCAAGAGGCATTCGTCCACATGATCACTTCAGGTCTCATATTGCTCATGTTGCTGTGAGCATCCAGCATGGCCTAAACGTGCTACCATGGCCTGCAACATCCCCGGACTTGTTTCTCATCAAGCACATCTGGGACATCTGGGACATCGTTGTTTGGCAATTACAAAAGGAGCTGCCAGAAGTGGAACTTTATGATTTGCCTGCCCACATGCATTGAGCGTGCCAGAACATTCCTCAGATAAACATTATTAACCTCACTGATACCATGCCATAGCGTATAAGTGCGCATATTTCTGCACATTGTGCTCATACACAATACTAAATTAATCCAAATGATTTTAAAATTTTGTCTCCATTTTCCGTAATTTGCACATCACATCGAACATGTAATTACCGAAATTCCATTACTTTTCCTTCTTGGTGTTGCAATTTCAGTGTTGGGAAATATGTATAGATATATATTTGCTGTATCGTAAGGATGATTCAAGTAGAGATCGCTTTCGTTTAAATTTAAGATTGAAAGTAACAAAGGTACTGGTGGGTTAGCACCATAGATTATTATGTTAATGTTTGCTTAAAGTAAACTGTTTTAATGCAGCTACTATGACAATAGCTAAAACATCTGAGAGCATGTTTTACAGCATACACGTGTCACGGCCGCATCATGTCTGTATAACTCCTCTACATGATGTCTTCCAGATCAATATCATGGGCGGCTTTCCTTCCCTACCTGCGTAATATGGAGTCATCATCTCAGAGCAGACTTGACAGCTAAGATTCCTAGCCTGAAATCAAGACCTTTAAAGGGAATTGCAAAATAAGAATCCCCTGTATAAGTATCACAAACCTGCACTGAAATTGTGTTTGGCTCATACATAATGCAGCTTATACATCACATACCATTGGATTTCAGAATGGAAATCTTGGGGAGTAGTGTCACTAATATATTATTGTATCATGTAGTTCTGACAGAAATGATTTAACTTACATGAAGATCCAAACCTTTAAATATAGTATATGTAATTATTAAATGCATCTAAAAATCACGATATATACTACATATCAAATGTGCAAATTAATTTATTATTTGCAAAAAAAAAATATACTGCTTTATAGTTGTGACGGTATATTCATTTGCTTAAAGAATAACTAAACTGTTGCATTTTTGCTAATTTTATCCAATGACTTCAGCATGCTCGAAAAATAAGTTAGAGTCCTCGAGCATGCATATCTTGTGGCTGTTCGACAGCCTTAATACAAGCAGGGATTGCTTGTTTGTTAGGCAATCACTGCATGTATTAAGGATCGCGAATAGCCGAGAGACATGCAGGCGCGGGGACTCAAAGATAATTTTTGTGCTCGCCGAAGTTACCCGGTTAGCATCTGAGCCTGTTCGGATAGCACGGTGAGAAATATCTCACTGTGAACTGCGGTGAACTCACTGAGCTCAGTGCTGCACCATGAAACTTTCTCTTATGGTATTAGTGGTGATCTCAATGAGGTCACCACAGTTCATCGGCCTGGCTCACACTGAAGTGAGCTGGGAATGCAGCCTCAGTGACCTGCGGTAACCTTGGTGATGTCACTGCTAGTAACTGATGCTGCATTTGCAGCAGTTCATTCTCCATGGTTTTCAGCCTGGACTGTAGCTTCTTGGCACCGTCCAGGTTGAAAACCAATTATCGCAGACATGGATTATGGCATGGGACAGTATGTCTGACATGTGAAGGATATGTTACATGGACAAAAGATGATCGTGTTCGTTATTTTTAAATAAATTTGTAAAATGGTCAGTATTTTTTATTTCAAATAAAGAACTTTATTTTGGGTGTTTTTTTAATGACAATATCACTATGGGATTAGTAATGGAGAGGCGTCTTATAGATGCCTCTCCATTACTACCTGCTGGGCTTGATGTCACCTGAAAATAGAAAGGTGACATCAACCCCACAAATATGAACCCCACTTGCCGCCACCACAAGGCAAGTGGGAGAAGCCAGGCAAAGTGCAAGAATTGGCACCTTTTCTGGGGCGGCTTAGTGCTGCTATTTTTAGGCTGGGGTGCCAATATCCATGGCACATTACCAGCCTGAGAATACCAGCCCCAAGCTATCTGCTTTAGCTTGGCAGGTTGTCAAAAATGTGGGGGAACCCACAGCTTTTTTTAAATTATTTATACACAGTAATAAAACAGTCCCCTCTCTTGGTAGACAAAAGATACATCTCAGTCTCACTCATGCAGCAATCCAGACACTGCTTCTCTCTCAGTTTGGTCAGCAACAATAAACACACTGCAGCTCCCACACTTTAGACACAACTGAGCCACTTCAGCTGCCTTTTGTAGGGCCTGCAAAACACAGACTGGAGTTATGGGAGTGATGTTTCCCACCCAGACTCTTTTGCTTGCTCCTAAATCGCAGACCCAAAATCCAGTCCCAACAAAAACCTTCTCAACAACCTACTGTTGCTGGACCCTTCAAATCCAGGACGTACATCACCGAGGCCAGCCACCTTGGTGACAGATACCTGCCATCCAGGACGTTTCCTCCTGCTCCATTAAAGCCCCCAAAGATATCTGTATATCAGATTATCTTGTGTATTATTATCCAGCTCATTATTACATAACATACCAATGATCTAATCAATGACAGCTGATGCCTCTTACATTCAGACAAGTTTCTAGCTGCACAATTTTTCAGGGATTCATTGCTAGGTCAGGCAAAGTTTGCAGTTTATAGGATGAAGTCTGTAAATGTATTCAGACTACACTATAACTAAGTACTAGCTGTCAGGAGTGAACATGAAGCTATTAATATAGGACACTCACTCAACTATCACAATGTTTTAGAATGGAGGATTGTACAGGAATAGATCACAAAGGAACAGTCATAATGATTTAGAAACAGTGATGAATTTAAAATTATCACAATGTACAGTAAGTTAAAATATTTGGCTCAGAAAGATAGCCCTTTCTCTGGAAGCAGCTGACACACTACCTAGTTACAAGTCCAATTTCAGGAACCCCCATATATTTACCATTCAAATAAATTTGTACCCATGTAAGACATGAATGTATACAGTGACCAGAGTGAAATTCTCTTAGCTCTCACTTTCTCTAGTTCGTTAAAGAGGGTCTTGCATTCTTTGTGATGCCCATACCCCTTAATATTATTTATGGGAGTTAACAAAACCCTTTTAGTTAAAGAAAACAACCTTTGCTGTGCACAAATATAGTTATGACATCAATAAAAAAATGCAGAAAATAAAGCAAACAGTATGTTGATGACAAAGATTCTAAATATATTCGATTTATTAGAGCCAAATTCTGATGTCACTTGTTGCTCTAAGTTTTTGTTTAATAGTTGGAGTAGAAGCGTTCAATCGTTCCTTCCTCCTGATCACATACCTAGTGTTGTGTAGCAGGTTATTTCCATGTAACATTGTACTAAAGTGCAGACATACCAATTTTGGTCAATATAATTAAACTATTGAACAGTTATGTTTTAAGTAGTGGCTCTGAAAATGCGTGCACACCTCCGACCTGACAGGGATACGTCAAGAATAACCAACAGTGTTTTGTAAATAGCATTTGGCATTCCACAAGAACTTAATATCACTGACGGAGGTATTTAGGAAACAGAGCAATCATCGGCGTCACCCAGTCTTTATAAGATAATAAAGTACGGTATTTGTTCTCTTTTACCGGTTACTGTATAGTATATATTGTGTATTTTACAAGTATTAGTCTACATACATTTTACAAAAACTTGTAACACTATGCTAGAGCTTGCTCTGCATTTTGGAGAGTGTAACATTTACACGAAGAACTATACAGAGCTGAATTAGGCTCGATCCATATATGTAGTTTTGGATACATAAAAAATAAAATAAAAACAAAGACAAAATACCCTGCACTAAGGAATAATTAAATAATAATAGTATATGTAACTAACATGCGGTACCTATTTTGAACAAAAAAGTGTAAAAGCCATTGCACCGCGACAAGGTGTACCAAATCGGGATGCTCTCTAACTCTTGTAGTTTTGGACTTCGTTTTTTTTCATTACAGGAGTAGAAACCTCTCCAAACTACCAATCCAATAGTAATATAACTAATGAATAGTAACGCAGTAAATCGCACAGATAAACCGTACAATTAAAGACTAAGTGGTTGTATCTACAACTATGAAGTTAAAGAACAACTTTGACTGGTGTTAACAAATATTAAATATGATTTCAAACAAATGGTAAATATATTCATATTTTACTGCATAGACTTATTTGGTCTGGCTATACAGAAAGTTTAGAGTTAATCAATAAATGGCGCAGAGTTTTATATCTACTATATAATTGTCTAAGGGTCACTTCTGTCTTTCTGTCTGTCTGTCCTTCTGTCTGTCACGGATATTCATTGGTCACGGCCTCTGCCTGTCATGGAATCCAAGTCGCTGATTGGTCTTGGCAAAATGCCCACGACCATTGCCACGACCAATCAGCGACACGGGGGCAGTCCGGCGGCAACATGGCCGCTCCTTCCTCCCCGCAGTCAGCGCCCGCTCCGTACTCCCCTCCAGTCAGCGCTCACACAGGGTTAATAGCAGCGCTAATGGACCGCGTTATGCCACGGTGTAACGCACTCCATTAACGCTGCTATTAACCCTGTGTGACCAACTTTTTTGCTATTGAGGCTGCCTATGCAGGGGCTCTGTGCGTGTGTGCCGGGGCTCTGTGCAGCGTGCCGGGGCTCTGTGCGGCGTGCGGGGTTCTGTGGGTGTGTGCCGTGGCGCTCTGCAGCGTGCCGGGGATCTGTGTGGCGTGCGGGGCACTGTGCGTGTGTGCCGGGGCTCTGTGCGGCGTGCCGGGGCTGTGCGGCATGCCGGGGCTCTGTGCGGCGTGCGGGACTCTGTGCGGCGTGTGGGGCTCTGTGCGTGTGTGCCGGGGCTCTGTGCGGCGTGCCGGGGCTCAGTCTGGCGTGTGGGGCTCTGTGCGGCGTGCCGGGGCTGTGCGGTGTGCCGGGGCTCTGTGCGGCGTGCGGGGCTCTGTGCGGCATGTGGGGCTCTGTGCGTGTGTGCCGGGGCTCTGTGCGGCGTGCCGGGGCTCTGTCTGGCGTGCGGGGCTCTGTGCGGGCTGCCGGGTCTCTGTGCCTGTGTGCAGGCATCGTCTGATGGGACTACAAGTCCCATCGGACGATGCCTACTACAGTGATAGTGATTGACACATTAACCAATGATGGGACAGTAGTAGTCCCATCATCCAGCTAATGTTTTGAATGAAAAAAAAAAACAACATACATACTACATGCATACATACTACATAAACACTAGATACATACTACATGCACACTACATACTACATACATGCTACATACTACATACATACTACATACATACAGTACATTCATACATTACATACAATACATACAGTACATTAAACATAGAGTACATACTCACCATTACTTGATCCCCGGAGCCAGTGTCATCTGTAAAAAAATATGAAAATAACAAACAACCAATATACTCCCTGCCCGCAGAAATCTACGAGTGTCCCACGACGATATCCCATAGAGAACGGCAGCATCAGCTGATGCGACCGCTCTCCAGGGGCTCCAGGAACATAATGACGGGAGGAAGGTATCCTTCCACACTGTATTCCTCTGCCGCTGTAAACAAAAATAGTCCCTAGTCTCAATTTTGGCATTGCTGTATGAGAAATTTCCCCACCCAGCAATTGCCATAAAGTGAGACTTTGTCCTAAGGTAACCTCAGTGATGCACTGCAGGAGCCATTGTCTCCTGTCAGTGTGTCACTGAGGGTCCGATTGAGCAGTGACATCACCCGATGTCACTGTTCTATAGGGGAGATCATCGTGGAACACTCGTTATTAATTGGACTTCGGCGGACAGGTAGTATACGGTTTATTATTTTACATTTTTTGCAGGCGCTGAAGTATGGTAAGTGTGGTGCAATGAAGAATATTAAAATACTTTTTTCCTAATGTGTGTGTTTTATTAACCCTTTATTACTATTGGACTAATAATGGATAGGCGTCTTATTGACGCCTCTCCGTTATTAACCCGGCTTAATGTCACCTTACAATAGCAAGGTGACATTAACCCCTTATTACCCCATATCCCACCGCTACATGGGAGTGGGAAGAGAGAGGCTAAGTGCCGGAATTGGCGCATCTTACACATGCACCATTTCTTGGGCAGCTGCAGGCTGGTATTTGTAGCCGGGGGGGGCAATATCCATGGCCCCTCTCTAGGCTATGAATATCAGCCCGCAGCTGTCTGCGTAGCCTTTCTGGCTATAAAATATAGGGGGACCCCACGTCATTTTTTGGGGGGGGGTCCCCCTATTTTAATAGCCAGTAAAGGCTACGCAGACAGCTGCGGGCTGATATTCATAGCAGGCTACAAATATTATTAATCCAATAGTAATAAAGGGTTAATAAAACACACACATTAGGACAAAAGTATTTTAATATTCTTCATTTAACCATACTTACCAAACTTCAGCGCCCGCAAAAAACGTAAAATAATAAACTGTATACTACGTGTCCGCCGTAGTCCAATTAATAACGAGTGTCCCACGACGATCTCCCCTATAGAACAGTGACATCGGGTGATGTCACTGCTCTATAGGTCCCTCAGTGACACATACCTTAGGACAAAGTCTCACTTTATGGCAATTTCTGCGTGGGAAAATTTCTCATACAGCAATGCCAAAAGTGAGACTATGGACTATTTTTTTTTACAGTGGCGGAGGAATACAGTGTGGAAGGATACCTTCCTCCCGTCATTATGTTCCTGGAGCCCCTAGAAAGCGGTCGCATCAGCTGATGCTGCCGTTCTCTATGGGAGATTGTCGTGGGACACTCGTGGATTTCTGAGGACAGGGAGTATATTGGTTGATTGTTATTTTCATATTTTTTTACAGATGACACTGGCTTCGGAGAACAAAGTGACAAGTAATGGTGAGTATGAACTCTATGTTTAATGCACTGTATGTATGTACTGTATGTAATGTATGAATGTATTGTATGCAGTATGTATGTAGCATGTATGTAGCATGTATGTAGCATGTATGTAGCATGTTTTTTTTTTCATTCAACACATTAGCCGGATGATGGGACTACTACTGTCCCATCATTGGCTAATGTGTCAATCACTGTCACTGTTGTAGGCATCGTCCGATGGGACTTGTAGTCCCATCGGACGATGCCTGCACACAGGCACAGAGCCCCGGCACGCCGCACAGAGCTCCGGCATGCCGCACAGAGCTCCGCACGCCGCACAGAGCTCCGCACGCCGCACAGAGCTCCGCACGCCGCACAGAGCCCCGCACGCCGCACAGAGCCCCGGCACGCCGCACAGAGCCCTGGCACGCCACACAGAGCCCCGGCACACACACAGAGCCCCGCATGCCACACAGAGCCCCGGCACGCCGCACAGAGCCCCGGCACATACGCACAGAGCCCCACACGCCGCACAGAGCCCTGGCATGCCGCACAGAGCCCCGCACGCTGCACAGAGCCCCGACACGCTGCACAGAGCCCTGCATGCCACACAGAGCCCCGGCACACACGCACAGAGCCCCGCATGCCACACAGAGCCCCGGCACGCCGCACAGAGCCCCAGCAGGCCCGCACAGACCCCCGGCAGGCACGCACAGACCCCCGGCAGGCCGCACAGACCCCCGAGAGGCCTGTACAGATCCCCAGCAGGCCTATACAGACCCCCCCGCACACACAGACATGCACAGTGTCCGCCCACGCACCGCCCACAGTCTTACCCCCTCCGGAACAGGATGTAGAAGGACAGAAAGGGCTTATTTACATTCCGATATTTGTGTCCCATTGACTTGCATTGGTATCGGGTATCGGCGATATCCGATATTTTTTGGATATCGGCCGATCCAATCCGATACCGATACTTCTGGATATCGGAAGGTATCGCTCAACACTACTATTTAGACATTCCCAATAACCAACCAGTCTAAATGCACCTCTCAGCCTAATACAATTATCAGTGATTTTTCTTGTACACAAAAAAATTGAAAAATTTTCATCAGTGTTTTAGATCCCATATTCATCAGAGTTTGGTCGGTGTTTCAATTTTTATCATCAATGCTTCATCAATGATTTTCCCATATGAAAAAATTACAAAGATTTTACAAAGATCTACTCATTTCAAGGTTAATCACAGACACGACACAGATTGCACACGGATGCCATCCATGTGCTGCAAGTGATTTTCATGGATCCATAGACTTGTACGGCTTATTTTGATCCATGACTTGGATCGAAGAAAACGGACATATCGCTAATATTTCTATGGACATGTGGTCCACAAATAAAACACGGACAAGTGTGCAGCTCCACGTATTATAATGGCTACATGAAAAACACGGATAGAACAAGTATGAGAAAAATGGACGTCTGATAATTTCAGGCAGAAATTAAATATCAAAGCTTTTCTCAACTATAAAAAAGTGTTTTAACACAGTAGGTAGGCAAACAAAGGATACGAAAGGTAAAAGTAGAAATATGTACAATATGTATTTCCTTCCTCTTTCATCCTCTCAAAAACGGCATGTGTGAATCTGGCCTTACAAGTGCAGCTCAACCTTTGGAGCTTGTTCACACAGGGGGTAAAATGAACACAATTACTACACGAGTCAAAAACATACAGAAATATTATTGCGAATTTCAACCTTTACAAAGGATGAAATCTGTGGTAGAAATCCTGGGCTTAGGTTGAAATGCTGCAGACTTAACATCCATATTGCATGTAGATTTCCAAATGTGTGAATGAGATTTGGTGATCTTTGCGGCCAGTGTCAGAGTGGGGTGCCAAGGGTCCACCAGTACCCAACTCCAGGGCCCCACTTTTTAGCAATATGCAAATGTGACATTATCCTCAATCACAAATGTATATAATTAATGAACTGGGCAGATTGTTACATGAACAAGATGCTGCCTTTGTACATAGCGATTCGAGTAAATTGATCCAAGTAGTGCTCATATAAGAGAGTGGTGACGCACTCTCACCCAGCGGCCCCCCGGAGGATTCTCCTGATCTCCTGTGGGCCAGTCCAAGCTTGTTTGGAGCTTTATCTTGCAAAATGGGAAATCTGCAGAATATTAAACCAATGTGAACATACTCTTAAGTCACTTCCACATACGTAGGATGCAAATTGTAGAAGAAAACAATCGGTTGTACAGAATTTGCTGTGAAATCCACACAAAATCCCCACATGTAGATTCTAAGTTTCCTGGGGATTTAACCCTGTGCATGGCAAAAGATGTAATCCACTGAGAAAATGTGCAGTATAAATTGATACACTCCGGATTTTAAATCCATGCCGCAAAGCTACGAGGATTACTGGCAGATGTAAGTACAACACAATGATATGGCTTTACGGGACCTGTATTGAAAATCGGGGGGAAAAATCTGCAGATTTCAGGCCACTCTCTGTGCTTGTACATCTGAAGCAACAATTACTGTAACTCGGAATCAGCGCAAGAAAAGTAATGCAATTCTTACACTCGTATTTACAATGTTACTAAACTTTTTATGTAGTTTATACCTGTGTAAAATAAAAATAATAATAATAATGATAATAATAAAATGAGGAGATGCAGTGTTATATGCCGTAATTCTGGACAGGCTAGGTCTGCCAAACAGCAAGTAGAAGGAGATCCCCCTCTATGACGTCCATATGCTATAATACGTCATATGAAAGGATTGTCCTCAGCAGACAACCGCTTTAGTCATTTTGCAAATGTGAGAAACAAAAAGAGCATCATTACAAAAAATACAATATCATGAAATGTTCCTAAATTGTCATCTAGCGAGAAAGATTTTATTGTTTTCAGCCGTTTATCTCATCACATTGTGTGCAAAGACCTACAAAAAAATAAAAATTGAAAACCCCACACAAGGAAACTCCATGTTCATACGACTTTACTATCAAGGTTAATTGTTATTGTGTCACTGAATACATTGTGCACATATTCTACAATATCTAAATGTGCATAGAAGAACAGATCTTCCCAGAAGGTAAGAAGAGAAAAATAGGTCACTCCGTCCATTCGTATTCTCATGGCGGTGACAGCCACAGTTACCTCCGTGGACCACTCCGCACTTTGCAGCGACAGTGTAGGGGCAGAGACAAGCTGCAGCTTTACGTGATTCCACTCTTATGTTCAGTGTAATCCTTGTACCTAAGGGGTTTTTTATACAATTTTATTCCAAGCCCAATGAATGTTTTATATAGGTCAGCAACTGGCAACCTGTGGTTTATTCAGCTGTCCAGCCAACACTTGTATGATTCATAGTCACTAGGAGCAGTGGACATCATAGCAGTTGGAAGGCCAGAGATAACCTTCTCAGGGGTCATCAGTGTTCGCACCCCCGGCACATTTCACGTTTATTGGCATATACATTTGGTCAGCTGCTCATGGACACCTGCCTTTCGTTCCATCAAGCATCAGCCTCAGGATGACAAAGCTTTTACTACTAATCTAAACATTTTTACTAGGAAGTTCTCAGACCACCGGGAAGACAACTGCTTTCAGCAAGTACAGTATCACTTTCCTTTCACCTGTTCACAACACTCTTTTTCCAGTCAATCCCCAAGTTCATCCTCGGTTCTAGTCCTCTGAAAAGAGGGCATTTTTATGGTGCCCCCAAAGGGTATAAATTCATATGTCTGCAGATATGGCAGAATTTAGTTTGCTAATAGAGCTCAGGTTGTCTGCTGTAGCAGTGCACAGTTTGTGAGGCACAGCAGAGCCCAGTTCGTCAGTAACCCCCATCCTTGGTCATAGTCCATAGTGTCTTACAATATGATGCCTAAACAAAGGCATTTACAAATGTACCTCCGCTTTATTTGTACATAACACTATTATGGCAACATTACTGCAAAAGCATGACTATGCTATCAAAGTAACGTAATACAACATTGCAAAACCCTTGGAACCAGAAGAAAAAAATACTACAGACTTGTTTTACAATTCTGACTTATCATTAATCATAATCTTCTATCTATGACACATAACTGACTTGTCAAGAACCAGAATTTGCTGGCAGGAAAGCTCAATTACCCCAAGGCTTGGATCCTCGGGAGATTCTCCAGCGTGAATGAAACCATGTGCCTTGTTAGGAAGATTTTATTGTGATTTGTGGATACATTCATGCGCTGATCCCAAATGGCCTTTAATACTTTATACAATTCTAACAATAATTGTCATCTATGGATAGTAGAATATATGTAGGCAGGCAAAGCAACTTGTGTAGTCTCAGTGTACGGTCTGGATGAATGGGGATGCTGCTGAGTCACAGAAGAAATGGAAGAAAATCATCTTTCAGGTTCATCTGACCTGAGTATAGAATCATCCAGTGACCCAGGAGCAGTCGTGAAATAGTTAAATCTGGAGATCTGTAGTAAAATCGCCAACCAGTGGCTTTACCAGGTACAGAATCGACTTAATGGCAATTTACAAGCTTGTGGTTTGTTTTAGAAACTGGGTTGCGTAGTTCTCCTGCAATGACACTTTACTGGCACCTATTTATTAATATCTAATAATAATAATAATATCACTATTATAATTAATAATAATAATAATAGTAGTAATAATGACAATAATGTAGTAATAATAATAATAATAATAATAATAATAATAATAATAATAATAATAAATGTAATCATACAATATAATGGTAGAAATAATAATACTAATAATAATAATAAATGTAATATAATATAATGGTAGAAATAATAACAATAAATGATACATGTAACAATAATGCAATATAATGGTAGAAATAATAATAATAATAGATCCAATTACCCCCAATATAATCATCAATCATGAACTCTGCATCTCTCCTTTACAGTAGTTGCCATATGAAGGCACTCTAGAGATTTTTGGGCAGCAGATGCAGAGTGTGGGCACCATGCTGCTTCCTGCCAAGCATGACTCTGTACCACTTCATTATTCCATGCATTACCCATGTATAACTGTGTGCAAGAATAAAATTGCCTACAACCTCTGACCCCCAACTGACAACGTTGGGGTTAATGCCCCTATGTGAAAGCATCCATATGCCCAGGCTCCTGGGGGGCACCCAGGTCTCCCAGTTAACAGTACACGGAAGGAGAACTCACCCAGGATTTCAGCCCAGTGGCACACAGCAGAGGCCAGCAGCATGAGGCAGCCCATGAAGCACATCTGCCCCAGCAGCAGCGCTTTCCTTTTCCTGCGGGTCCTGCTCTTCCTCTGCCTGGGCTCCAGCATCCCTGGCATGGCACAGACCTGGCACTGCTCTCCCTGTGTCAGTGCAAGCAGAGTCATGTCCACATCCATAAAAGACTCTCAGTGGATAAAATAGCAGAGCTGCCCTGTGCGAGGTGTGGAGAGAGCAGGGACCGTGCAGTGTGCAGGGACCGTGCAGTGCAGTCAGGCGAAGACTTCTTCCAACTCCTTGTGCTGTGCTCCTAATCCATGTTACATGCGTCTGGGCAGATCACACACAGGAGGCAGCATGATGCAGGCAGCAGGGGAAGGACACTGGGCTGGGGGCTGATCATGGGCTGGGAGCTGCTGCTGCTGATCATGGGCAGAGAGCTGCTGCTGCTCAGCGCCGATCCTGGGCAGAGAGCTGCTGCTGCTCAGCGCCGATCCCGGGCAGAGAGCTGCTGCTCAGCGCCGATCCCGGGCAGAGAGCTGCTGCTCAGCGCCGATCCCGGGCAGAGAGCTGCTGCTGCTCAGCGCCGATCCTGGGCAGAGAGCTGCTGCTGCTCAGCGCCGATCCTGGGCAGAGAGCTGCTGCTGCTCAGCGCCGATCCCGGGCAGAGAGCTGCTGCTCAGCGCCGATCCCGGGCAGAGAGCTGCTGCTCAGCGCCGATCCCGGGCAGAGAGCTGCTGCTGCTCAGCGCCGATCCTGGGCAGAGAGCTGCTGCTGCTCAGCGCCGATCCTGGGCAGAGAGCTGCTGCTGCTCAGCGCCGATCCCGGGCAGAGAGCTGCTGCTGCTGCTCAGCGCCGATCCCGGGCAGAGAGCTGCTGCTGCTGCTGATCATGGGCAGAGAGCTGCTGCTGCTCAGCGCCGATCCCGGGCAGAGAGCTGCTGCTCAGCGCCGATCCCGGGCAGAGAGCTGCTGCTCAGCGCCGATCCCGGGCAGAGAGCTGCTGCTGCTCAGCGCCGATCCTGGGCAGAGAGCTGCTGCTCAGCACTGATCCCATGGGACGCTTGTTACATGGACACACATGCAGCTCCTACCAACAAAAGCAAGTACAAGGAGAAACCTCTCTGCTCAAACTTTACAGTCAGCAGCACAAAAGCTTCCAATTCCTCCGTCAGCTCCGCTCTCCGCCTTGCTCCTCATCCCCACCCCCTCCAAGTTTGATTTTTTTTCTTATGCAGTTCATAGGCTGAAGTCAGATCCTCGTTCACTTCTTATTTGTGCTCCAGCCTGCCTGTATAGCTGATGATTACAGCTACACATAGACATAAAGGATATTGTGACTATGTTCACACTTGTCTGGTTTGTCATAGATCTGGGTTAGAATCTTTGGCAGAAATTTGAGGTTGATTTCTGCCACATATTCCCAGTAGATCTGCACATGGATTAACCTCATAGCAATTTAATGGGGCTAATCTACGCTCTTTGTGTGTGGAATCTGAAGAAATAGTGAACACTGTGGACTTTTAAATCCGCCACGCATGGATTATTCTGCACAGTAGTGGACAACCCCTTTAAACCCATGGTTTATTATTATTACCTGCTTTGCAGCTATAATTTTGCACAGACGGCCAAGGTACTTTTAGGCTATGTGCACACGTACACTGTGTTCCAAATTATTATGCAGATTGGATTTAAGCGTCATAAAGATTTAATTGTTTTGTTTTTCAAATAAACTCGTGGATGATATTGTGTCTCAGGGCTCAACGGATCACTGAAATCAATCTTAAACACATGTGATAATTAGTTTTCCAGGTGATTCTAATTAAAGGAAAACTACTTAAAGGGACACTGTCACCTGAATTTGGAGGGAACAATCTTCAGCCATAGAGGCGGGGTTTTTGGGTGTTTGATTCACCCTTTCCTTACCCGCTGGCTGCATGCTGGCTGCAATATTGGATTGAAGTTCATTCTCTGTCCTCCATAGTACACGCCTGCGCAAAGCAATCTTGCCTTGTGCAGTCGTGTACTATGGAGGACAGAGAATGAACTTCAATCCAATATTGCAGCCTGCATGCAGCCAGCAGGTAAGGAAAGGGTGAATCAAACACCTGAAAACTCCGCCCATATGACCCAAAACCAGTCCCGCCAAATTCAGGTGACAGGTTCCCTTTAAGCAGGCCACAGGTTTCAAGTAATATGGGAACTAAAAAGGATCTCTCTGCTGCTGAAAAGCATTAAATAGTGCAATGCCTTGGACAATGTATGAAAACATTAGATATTCCACGAAAACGTAAGAGTGGTCATCATACTGTAAGGCCATGTGCACACGTTCAGGATTTTTCGCGTTTTTTTCGCGTTTTTTCGCTATAAAAACGTGATAAAAACGCGAAAAAAATACTAACATATGCCTCCTATTATTTGCAGGGTATTCCGCATTTTTTGTGCAAATGTTGCATTTTTTTCCGCGAAAAAATCGCATAGCGGAAAAAAAAGCAACATGTTCATTAAATATGCGGAATTGCGGGGATTCCGCACACCTAGGAGTGCATTGATCTGCATACTTTCCGCATGGGGCTAAGCCCACCATGCGGGAAGTAAGCAGATTATGTGCGGTTGGTACCCAGGGTGGAGGATAGGAGACTCTCCTCCACGGACTAGGCACCATATAATTGGTAAAAAAAAAGGATTAAAATAAAAAATAGTGATATACTCACCCTCTGATGGCCCCAGGAGTGTTCCCGCCTCTCCGGTGCATGCTGCCGGTTCCGTTCCTTTAGATGGACTGTGTGAAGGACCTGCGATGACGTCGCGGCTTGTGATTGGTCGCGTGAGGGGTCACGCGACCAATCGCAAGCCGCGACGTCATCGAAGGTCCTTCACACACAAACCATCTATAGGAACGGACACCGCCGAGGAGATCGGCTGTCTGCAGGTAAGTATAACCATTTTTTTTATTTTTTTTATTATTTTTAAACATTCTATCTTTTACTATTGATGCTGTATAGGCAGCATCTATAGTAAAAAGTTGGTCACACTTGTCAAACACTATGTTTGACAAGTGTGACCAATCTGTCAGTCAGTTTTCCAAGCGATGCTACAGATCGCTTGGAAAACGTTAGCATTCTGCAAGCTAATTACGCTTGCAGAATGCTAAAAAAAAATGCGAAAAAAAAACGGAAAAAAAAACGCAACAAAAATGCGGATTTCTTGCAGAAAATTTCCGGTTTTCTTCAGGAAATTTCTGCAAGAAATCCGGACGTGTGCACATACCCTAAAGAGATTTGTGATTAAACAGAGCACAGACAGAATTCATGCAGATAAAGGCATAATGAGGAAGGTTTCTGCCAGACAAATTCATGGGTTTAAGAGAGCAGCTGCCAAAATACCATTACAAAGCAGCAAACAGTTATTTGAAGATGCTGGTGCCTCTGGAGTCCCTTGAACCTCAAGGTGTAGGATCCTTCAAAGGCTTGCTGTGGTGCTTAAACCTAATATTCAGCCACCCTTAAACAGTGTTCACAAGCAGAAATGGTTAAAGTGGGCCTAGACATACATGAACACTAATTTCCAAATAGTCTTGTTTACTGATGAGTGTCAAGCAACCCTGGATGGTCCAGATGGATGGAGTAGTGGATGGTTGGTGGATGTCCACCATGTCGCAACAAGGCTGCGACGTCAGCAAGTAGGTGGAGGAGTCACGGGGAAACAGCTGGTAGGACGTTTTAAGGTTTCTGAAGGTGTGAAAATGACCTCTGCAAAGTATTTAGAGTTTCTGACTGACAACTTTCTTCAATGGTCTAAAAAGCAGAAACGTGCCTTCATGAGCAAAATCATCTTCATGCATGACAATGCACCATCTCATGCTGCAAAGAATACCTCTGAGTCATTGGCTGCTATGGGCATAAAAGGAGATAAACTCATGGTGTGGCCACCATCTTCACCTGACCTCATCCCTATAGAGAACCTTTGGAGTATCATCAAGCAAAAGATCTATGAGGGTGGGAGGCAGCTCACATCAAAACATCAGCTCTGGAAGGCTATTCTGACTTCATTCAAAGAAATACAAGCAGAAACTCTCCAAAAACTCACAAGTTCGATGGATGCAAGAATTGTGAAGGTGATATCAAAGAAGGGGTCCTATGTTAACATGTAACTTGGCCTGTTAGGAGGTTTTGAAGTTAAATAGCTTTTTTGTTCAGCGAATGTGACCTCCTAATGCTGCAAATTCCACAAATGAGCATTTTCAGTTCTTTAAAACATATCAAATGTATAGAAATTCTACTGTGTCTAATAATTTGAAACAGTACATTTTGAGTTTTTATTTATTTTGGAGATTATACTGTTATCATTGGGAGGTTTCTTCAATAAAATTCGATGTATAATCTAATGGGTGATGACTTTTATTAGACTGACTGTCATTTGCACCGACCATTTAAGAAAATCCGAGAAAAATATCATTTGCATAATTTGGAACACAGTGTAGAATGGTCCACTGCGGATTTTTCCACAGCAGATTTGATTTATCCGCAGGTCAAAAGCACAGCGTTTTTCCTTCGGATTTATCGCGGATTTACCGAGTTTTTTTGTGCGGATTTCACTGCGGTTTTTTATTATGGAGCAGCTGTAAAACCGCTGCCGACTCCGCAGAAAGAAATGACATGCTGCGGAATGTAAACCGCTGCATTTCTGAGCGTTTTTTTCCGCAGCATGGGCACAGCGGTTTCGATTTCCCATAGGTTTACATTGAACTGTAAAATCATAGGGAAACTGCTGCGGATCCGCTGCGGATCTGCAGCAAAATCCACAAAGTGTGCACATAGCCTCACAGCAGCCGGAAAGGCACAGTTTACAGACAATTGCTTTTTGGAAACTGCATTGTTCAGTGTACTTTAACAAATACATGTAGCAAACGATCCATTGGTCATCATTCTTACTATGCCATCACTTTCAGACTGTGTGCATGAAGCGATGGCCGGGGGACCACCACGGTGCAGGAAGACTACTGTACACGAGATGAGGTGCAAACAACAAAGGGTTGATTTATTAGAAGGCAAGGAATGAAGGGAATGAGGAAGATGCAAACAGGGGTTTACAATGGCAAAAGACAATATACATGTGTAATCTTTCCTGTAAAATAGCACGGTGCTACAACTATTACAGACCCAGAATATGTCTCACAAGCAAGTTTAAACAATTAACAAATAACAATGCTACTCTATGTATAACCTCCCTGGCCTTTACTAAGCAGGCCACACGGCTCCCATGTACTGGCTACTGAAGCCTACACTAGGCCCTAACAGGTGCACCAAACAGGAACAGGCTCACGGTGATGTTGGGGACTCAGGTCCAGTCCCAGGGGACTCCCAGAAGTCCAATATGATGGTGTGCACGGCTTTCTGTCAGCTCTGTGAAACGTGGTCTTCTCCTTGCTTCTGGATCCTAGGTATGCTCCTGGAAACTGTGAGTCCCTTTCTCAGTATCTTCGTGGCTTCACAAACTAGCACAGGACAGCCACCTTTGCTGTACCCGGAAAGTCTTGCAAATTTCACAAGTAAACTTCGTCCCAAGCTGTGGGACCTTTCTTGTAGCAAACAGCACACAGTCCTCTCTCTCTAGCAGCTTCAGCTCACACGCACAGTACAGGCTCAACTCCTCCCCTCAACCTAGGGCAGTTTATCTTCACCGTCTCTAGCAGGGGAAGCAGGACATTCCATCGTACCAGACAAGGGGGTGCTGTCTCTTAAAGTGGCAGCGTGTTACTGTCCATTGCAGCACTACCCTCTTACATGCCTCCCATCTTAATGATGGTTGTCCTCGACCATCACAGAATCAAGGTTGAAGCGTAATGAAGGAACGTGCAATGCGGAACAGCCCCTATAGAGGAGGCAACAAAGGTGTAAAAACAGACAGAGTACACTGTTCTATATATCGGACTGGTGGAACCCCTGCATTAGACCTCTGGAATCTCCGAAGCTCTTGGCTGTCAGGCAAGGCTTGACTATCTTCCAGAGGAACACTTGTTGCAGGAGACATTGTGAGCTCTTGTCTGGTCTCGTCCTCGCATGGCGGTACTGGTACATCCATGGGATTACCGCCTCTGTGCGGCTGAGGACCCCCTACTGTGTCAGGGACAATCCACCACTCATCATCAATTCCACCATCAGGCATGACAGATTCAGGAAGTGGAGTAGCACCTTCAGGTGACAATGGCATAGAACAGACCTCAGACCGGCAAGGCCGCAGCATATTTCTGTGAAGTACTCTAGGGGCGGATGCACCATTCTCAATCTGTACCTTGTAGACAGGGCCGTTAGCATACACTCGCTCGATAACCTTGTACGGCTGTACTTCCCATCTCTCACTTAGTTTTCCCTTAGGGCGTTTCTCTCTGACTAATACTCGGTCTCCAGGTTGGAGTGGTAACTCTTGAGTCGGTTTGCGGCCCGTATGTTCTTTTTCTTGCAGTTGCTGACCCGCCAACCGCCGTATCGTTTGCAATCGTTGCCGATGCTCTTTTACCCATGAGGTGACAGTTCGCTCCATCAGCTCCTCTGGCTGTTCCAAATTCAGCTCGATGATTTCTCGTCCAGCTCTTCCAAACAACAGTAGATAGGGGGTATAACCCATGGTGGAGTGGACCCGATTGTTGTAGGTCCAGACCAACTTTGGCAGATAGTCTGGCCAACACGCCTTCTTATCCTCCTCCAATGTTCTCAGCATTTGAAGCAAGGTTCTGTTGAAGCGTTCACAAGCTCCGTTGCCTTGAGGGTGGTAAGGGGTGGTCCGGGACCGCTCGATGCCATACATGCGATACAATTCTTCCATCACCTTGCCTTGGAAACATGCGCCTTGGTCGGAGTGGATGCGCTTTGGGCACCCATACACCCGGATGAAGTCTTGACAGATAGCTCGCTGTTATGACCTGGTGGTTAGGAGCACCCGGAATGACCTGATAGTTAAACCTCATACAGGACGAGCTCTGGGATGTGGGAGCTCTGCTGACCGCAAGCCCTAATCCTATCACACACAATAGAAATAGCCGTGGAGCGCTCCTGACCAGACCTAGGCGCCTCGTCACAGCCTAAGAACTATCTAGCCCTAGAGATAGAAAATAAAGCCTACCTTGCCTCAGAGAAATTCCCCAAAGGTAAAGGAAGCCCCCCACACATATTGACTGTGAGTAAAGATGAAAGTCACAAACGCAGAAATGAAACAGGTTTCAGCAAAGGGAGGCCAGACTTACTAAATAGACAGAGGATAGGAAAGGTAACTTTGCGATCAGCACTCAAACCTACAAAAGACCACGCAGAGTGTGCAAAAAAGACCTCCGCACCGACTCACGGTGCGGGGGGTGGGGGGCCCACTCTGCATCCCAGAGCTTCCAGCTAGCAAGACAAAACCATGATATCCAGCTGGACAAGAAAACAGTGAACAAATAATGACTATCAGGAACTTAGCTTCTGCAGGAGAAGGCAGGTCACCAGAGAGATCCAGGAGCGAACTGAACCAATGCAAAAACATTGACAGCTGGCATGGAGTAACGATCTGAGAGGAGTTAAATAGAGCAGCCAACCAAAGGATAAACCACGTCACCTGTGTAAGGAACCTCAGAAGCAGCAGCTTCACTCATAGCCACCAGAGGGAGCCCATAGATAGAACTCGCCGAAGTACAATTCACGACCACAGGAGGGAGTTCGACAACAGAATTCACAACAGCTCGCGCCGCCGATTCCGCAGTCTGGTCTCTAGTTGGAGTGACTACTGCGAACTTAGAGAAATGATCGGTCATCACCAAACAGTATTGTAGCCCCCGGGCTGAGTGTCCCACGAGGAGATAGTCGATCATCAAGCGGTTCCTTAGTTTGTATGCTCTGGATGGGTGCCCTCTGTTCAAAACTCTTAATGAGGTCACATACTCGACATTGCCGGCAAACCTCTTCCACCACAAGCTCCAACCGGGGGCAATACACATACCGCTGTAACCTGTAGGTCTTTGTGGGGCCGAAGTGCACTCCGAATTCGTGGGCTTCTCTAGCTACTTCTTGAGGGGATGACCAATTGCCACCTTACTTCCATATCTTTTGGCTGTTGCCTCTTACGATATAGCACTGACTCTCGCACCTCCAGTCTATCCCACTGATGTAACACACTCCTCATTTCAGAGTCCAGATCATCTCTCTCTCTTGTTTGCCAGGCTTCCGCTTTTGTGTTACCCACCATTTCATCTGTCTCAGCCCTTCATCTTCATCCCGAACGTGTCCCCATTCCTCATTGGTTCTCCTCAGGGACCGGGGTAATGGGCAGGCCTTCCTTCTTGACTGGGCTGCAACCATTGAGGGCTCAAACTTGCGAAAATCTGGGGTTTCCTCCTCTTCGAGTTGCTCATCAGGATTCCCCACTGGAGTCTCCACAGTCACTCTTGACAGCCCATCAGCATTTGCGTTTTCGGTAGCAGGGCAATAACGGATGGTAAAGTCAAACTTGGCTAGGCGAGCCACCCACCGTTGTTCTAAGGCCCCCAATTTAGCATTCTCAAGGTGGGCCAGGGGGTTATTGACTGTTCGAACTTGAATCTTGGCACCTGTCAGAAATCCTGCAAACTTTTCTGTCATGGCCCACACCAGGGCCAGGAGCTCTAACTGGAAGGAGCTGTAATTGTGAGGGTTTCTTTCGCTTTCTCGCAGGGACCTGCTGGCATACCCAATGACTCTCTCATGTCCTTCCTGTATCTGAGAAAGTACTGCACTGAGTCCATGAAGGCTACCATCTGTGTACAACAGGAACGGTTGATCGAAGTCTGTGTAGGCCAAAATCGGGGCTGAAGTAAGGGCATTCTTTATAGCCTGAAAGGCCTCGTCTTGTTCCTGTGCCCAGGGGATGCACTGGGTCTTCGGCACTCCAGCGGAGTCTTTAACAAACCGGCGGTAGTACCCAGCGAGTCCCAGGAAGGCCTGGAGTTCTCTCACTGTTCGAGGGACTGGCCACTTCTGGATAGCAGCCACTTTTTCTGGCGAGGGTAGAACTCCATCTTGTGACACTATGTGGCCCAGGTACTCCATCTCTCTCTTGAAGAGGTGGCACTTCATTGGCTTCACCTTCAGGTTATGAGCCCGCAGTCTTCCGAGTACCTGTCCAAGCCGGGCAAGGTGTTCTTCGAATGAAGCCAAAAACACAATGATATCATCCAGATAGATCAGGGTAGCCTCAAAATTTAAGTCTCCCAAACACTTTTCCATCAGCCATTGAAATGTGCCTGGAGCATTGGAGAGCCAGAAGGGTGGAGAAGTACTTGGCTTTCCCCAATGCTGTCAAGGATTCCTCGATGCGGGGCAACGGATACGAGTCTCGAACAGTGCAGGCATTGAGTTTCCTGTAATCTACACAGAACCGGATGGTCCCATCCTTTTTCTTGATGAGCACCACCGGGGCTGCCCAAGGGCTCTGACTACTCTGCACCACTCCTGAATCCAGCATCAGCCTCAGTAATGTTTTCACCTCTTGATACATCTTGGGCGGGATCTGCCGGTATCATTCTCGAATTGGACGAGCTTCCCCAGTCGGTATCTCATGCGTGATGGCTTCAGTACAGCTGAAATCCTCGGCATGACGGGCGAATGCGGCCTGATTTTCCCACAACACAGTTTCTATTGCTTGCACACGCTCGGGGCCCAGAGCCTTCACATCCACTTCCATTTGATCAAGGATGACCCGTCCACTCCACTCTGGGGATGGCGTCTCTTCGTCCCCTGCAGCAACTCCTAGAGTCCACCCCACGCCTTCTTTCGGTGATAAAGACATCTCCTTCTGACTCACCACTTCACCCTTATGTAGGTACACCAGGGTCAGATCTGTCCCTCGTGGCAAGGTGACCTCCCCGGGGCCCACGTTCAAAGCTCTTATGGGGACATGTACTCGTTGGACCACAGCTATCTTACGGGCTATCAAGACTTCTTGGTCCACTCCTCCGCCTACCACAGGCTGAACAACCACTTCCAACCCATCAAGGTTGCGGTGAGTCCCCACTGGAAGGTATACTATAGTTTCTCGCTCGGGAGGTAGGATTACAGGTTCTTTACCAGGAGCCCTGATGACCCCTACCGTCTGATAAGATGACACACTCTTCTGCGTCCCACAGATGCGGATCAGTCGTTGAAGGGCTTCTTGAGTAGGCTTATGTGTAGTAGCCTTCTTCCAATATCCAGGTCCCGTTTGGTAAACATAATCTGATCGAGTTCACATAGGATGTTCATTCCCAGTACTACAGGCACATCTTCCTTGATGGGCTCAGGGACTAGCATGATCCCTTTTCTCCCAACGTCTAGCCCACAAATTCGAATATTCATCCACATGACCCCTGTGACCGGGATCAGTTGTTGGTTGGCAGCAAACAACCGGATCAATATCTCTTTTTCTGGCATGGCCAGGCCCTGGAAATGCTGCTTGAAATATGCTTCTGGCATCGTTGTCACTTATGCCCCGGTATCTATCAGGCAATCCACTAGAACTCCTTCGAATTCAGCACATAGGATGGGCTCCCAGCAATCAAGTGTTCATTATGATATGGAGTGGCCTCTCTCCCCGCCTCCCCCGCAGAGTGCCGCACTACTGCGGGGGTTGGTAGTTTAACGGCGGCTTCCGCTGGCCTTGAGTATAGTTCCGACAGTCTGGCAAGGTGCCCCCTTCCTCCACATTCCCAGCATTGGATGCCTCCTCCTC
Source organism: Ranitomeya imitator (assembly GCF_032444005.1). Taxonomy (NCBI): domain Eukaryota; kingdom Metazoa; phylum Chordata; class Amphibia; order Anura; family Dendrobatidae; genus Ranitomeya; species Ranitomeya imitator. The sequence goes on from NC_091286.1 coordinate 96,620,737, forward strand.
GCCGGGGGGTACCTCGAGCCTGTCCTCGTGCCTCCGATGTTTGACGGGAGGGGGCTTGTTCCCACTGATCCCTTATCGGTCGGGCTGAAGTATGGTTGCATGAGTACGGTGGGTCAGACTGTTGTAGTTCCCCCACTCTTCGCTCCATCTGGGTCAGTTTCTCTTGCACGTTGACAAGGGACCGCTGCAAGTCTTGCACCACCTGGACCAGCACCTCCTGATGGTTTGGGTCCCCTCTGGTATTGGCGCCCTGGACACGCATCACCCCAGACCCATAGCTTTCTTCTTTACTTTGGGCCACTGTTTCCTCCAGGATTTGACGAAACATAAGAGCCGGATCTGCCCGGACCCGTTCTGACAGTGCTCGCCTCAAGGGTGTGCTGTACAGTCCCAGAATGAATTGCTCCCTGAGTATCCGGTCTTTAGAGCCCATGCCGCCAAATCCATCCGCCTCCTTCCTCTGCCCCTCTGCTAACACTTCTTGCAGTGCTGTTGCATACTGAGAAATTCCTTCTTCTTCCCGCTGCAGCCTAGAGAAAAATTTGGCGCGAAGGTGTCCGGCGCTAGCAGTCTCGCCATAGATCTCTTCCAGAAACTTCACTAGCTCGTTCAGGGTACTGCGGGTGAGCTCTGGTTGTAGGCAGACGTTTCTATGGGCTTCTCCCCCTAGGGCAGTTAACGCAATGTCCACTCCAAGGTCTGGGCTGATGTTATAAATCTTCAGGGTGCTTTGCAGCCGGGACACCCAGTCGGACAGTGGCATATTCTTGCCGTCAAACTTTGGTAGCACATTAAATATGGTGCCCATAGGGAGTGTCCCTGCAGGGGTTCCACCAGTGCCCACAGCATCTCCATTAACATTAGCATTTCCGCCATTTCTGTCTGCTGCCTCCATCTTGGTGACAGTACCATGCTCGCAGCGCCACTTGAAGCGATGGCTGGGGGACCTCCACAGTGCAGGAAGACTACTGTACACGAGATGAGGTGCAAACAAAGGGTTGATTTATTAGAAGGCAAGGAATGAAGGGAATGAGGAAGATGCAAACAGGGGTTTACAATGGCAAAAGACAATTTACATATGTAATCTTTCCTGTAAAATAGCACGGTGCTACAACTATTACAGACCCAGAATATGTCTCACAAGCAAGTTTAAACAATTAACAAATAACGATGCTACTCTATGTATAACCTCCCTGGCCTTTACTAAGCAGGCTACATGGCTCCCGTGTACTGGCTACTGAAGCCTACACTAGGCCCTAACAGGTGCACCAAACAGAAACAGACTCACGGTGATGTTGGGGACTCAAGTCCAGTCCCAGGGGGCCCCCAGAAGTCCAATACGATGGTGAGCACGGTTTTCTGTCAGCTCTGTGAAACGTGGTCTTCTCCTTGCTTCTGGATCCTAGGTATGCTCCTGGAAACCGTAAGTCCCTTTCTCAGTATCTTCGTGGCTTCACAAACTAGCACAGGACAGCCACCTTTGCTGTACCCGGAAAAGTCTTGCAAATTTCACAAGTAAACTTCGTCCCAAGCTGTAGGACCTTTCTTGTAGCAAACAGCACACAGTTCTCTCTCTCTAGCAGCTTCAGCTCACAGGCACAGTACAGGCTCAACTCCTCCCCTCAACCTACGGCAGTTTATCTTCACCGTCTCTAGCAGGGGAAGCAGGACATTCCATCGTACCAGACGAGGGGGTGCAGTCTCTTAAAGTGGCAGCGTGTTACTGTCAATAACAGCACTACCCTCTTACATGCACACCTTCAGGATTTTTCGCGGTTTTTCGCTATAAGGCTGTGTGCACACATTCAGGATTTTTTGAATTTTTTTGCTATGAAACCGCGAAAAAAAATGCATAAATTAAACTTCCTATTAGAATGCAACCTACAATTTTTGTGCACATACTGCGTTTTTTTCCACAGCGGAATCGCATTCTTTGTGTGGAATTGTGGGGATTCCGCACACATAAGAATGGATTGATCCGCTTACTTTCCGCATGGGGCTATGCTATGCCCACCATGCGGGAAGTAAGCGGATCATGTGCAGTTGGTACCCAGGGTGGAGGAGAGGAGACTCTCCTCCAGGCCCTGGGAACCATATAATTGTTAAAAAAAAAGAATTAAAATAATAAATCGTGATATTCTCACCTTCCGGCATCCCCCGCAGCCTTCCCGCAGCTCGCGATGCTCCTGTTCCCAGGGATGCTTTGCGGCAATGACCTGTGATGACGCTGCGGTCACGCGATCTGAGGTCATTGCTGCTAGGCATTATTGGAAACGGGAGCATCGTGAGGAGCGGGAAGGCTGCGGGGGACGCCGGAAGGTGAGAATATCACGATTTATTTTTTTAAAATTATTTTTAACATTCTATATTTTACTATTGATGATGCATAGGCAGCATCAATAGTAAAAAGTTGGTCACACTTGTCAAACACTATGTTTGACAAGTGCGACCAACCTGTCAATCAGTGACAATCAATGCTACAGATCGCTTGGAAAACGCTAGCATTCTGCAAGCTAATAACGCTTGCAAAACTCAAGTATTTAGCGGGAAAATGCATGCCGATTCCACATGCGTTTTACCCGCGGCACAGTTGTGGAATTGCCACGGAAATTTCCACGGCAATTCCGGACGTGTGCACATAGCCTCAAATGTAAAAGTCAGAACCGTGTACGCACAATAGATTTTTCTCAACAAGAATCAATATTTTATTTTCAATCTTTTTGATCTTTTGGGGACACAATAGTTGTTACAAGCGCTCAGTAATATACAAATCAGAGCAATCGTTGTTGTTATGTATAAACAGGCCTATAAAGTAAACTGCTGTGAAACTAACAAATTAAACTGCAGTGTGTAGCGCTATAGCATGCAAACATGAAATACATGAAATTGGAATTGCATTACTGCTCTACAGAATAGTTTAAAATGAAGATACTTAGCGCATAAACAGCCAATGACAAGGCGATCCTCTTTTGCTGGGTGCCTAATCTAATATGATACCTCTCCTGGGCTGATAGCCTACAATTATATGGGTAGGTAGGATCCTGCTGTGACTGAAACCGCCATAGGTCATTTTTCTTACATATTATCAACTTTTGTATCCAAATGATGAAGTGCGGCTGTTATCACTAATGACATTGCAGGAATGCATCCTCTTTCTATTTTTGTATGAATGCATTAAATTTTGGCCACACTTTTAGGATATTTTCTATTGGCACATCAGAACCTAATTGCACAAAACTCACTTTAAATTTCTTGTTACTTTTTTTGTAAAAAAAAAAAAAAAAAGCAATATGCATGATGCCTAGTTGAAGAAATTTCTGATAAACACTATGTCAGGCCTGCAGCTCATTTGTTCTAGTCACAATTGTCCAGACTAAGGGCTTGTGCTTATTCTATGGGACCATGCACTTGTCCGATTTTTTCCTCGGACAGAGCCAGTACAAGGAAACAAAATCACATCATGCCCGAATTTGATCCGATATTTGGATCGCACTTGGCCATGCAAGTCAGTGAGTCCTTGGAAAACATCGGACTGCGCTCAAATGACATCTGAGTGCAGTCTAATTTAAGGAGAATGACAGAATGGAGAAGATGGAGATATTTTTTTCTTTCATCTCCACATCCTAGAGAATTGGATCACACCATGACAATAATGCTGCAAAGCGTGAACGCATCCTTAATACAGTTAATTTATTGATTACATTTTATATATTTGGGCATATTGGGAAAAAATAATAAAGGTGCTAGTGTTGTTTGCTTCGGAAAATGTTATCAATTTTAACCTTGCCATCCAATCCATGGAGACGCTGGGGTCTCACCAGAAAACAACTGGAAATACCTCCGTGTGGCTTCTATATGATCTAAAATAACAAAGTAGAGTTCTGATATTTCCTCCAATAGCACCAAGGATATTCCCAAAATCTAAATTGCAGTGCACTTTGTACCCCACATCAGCATCAAATACCACCATGAATCTTAAAGGGGTTGTTCACTACTCGGACAATCCCTACTGAATCCGTACGTTTTCCTCATATTAAAATAATAACACTTATACTCCCCTCCAGTGGCAGCGCCATTCCAGCGGTATCAGCACTAGATCAGTCGGGCTCAGCAATGTCATGCAATCTCTGCAGCCAATCAGCGTTGGCTTCATTCTCCTCTCCTACAGTTGACATCCAGAGAGAGGGAGACGGCAGCCGCAGCTCTCACTTCCCTCAGATCTCTGACTTGTTCGAAGGAGGAGAGAGAGATAGCCCCAGGAAAACCGATGCTGAAATGGCGCCGACACCAGAAGTATGTCTTATTATTTTACTGGGGGTACACATAGGAATTCAGAAGGGGTTGTCCACTTATATATAACAGTATACAGGTCTGCATTTCTTTGGATGTTGTTCTGGGGCCTTTTGTGACCTACTGGATGAGTTGTCACTGGGCTCTTGGGCCACTCCTGGGAAGGTTCACCACTGTTCCATGTTTTCATCCTTTGTGGATAATGGCTCTCACTGTAATTCACTGGAGTCCCATAGCTTTAGATATGGCTTTATAACCTTTTCCAGACTGATAGATCTCTATTACTTTGTTTCTCATTTGTTCCAGAATTTCTTTGGATCATGGCATTATGTCTAGATTTTGAGGAACTTTTGGTCTACACTTTGTCAGGCAGGTCCTACTTAAGTGATTTGGTGATTAGATTTCTTTTTCCCTAAATAATAAAGACCTTTATTTAAAAACTGCATTTGTGTTTACTTGTGTTACCTTTGTATTATATTTAAATTTGTTTGGTGATCTGAAGCATTTAAGTGTGACAAACGTGCAAAAGAATAAGAAATCAGGAAGGGGGCAAACACTTTTTCACACCACTGTATATTTAGAGGTGGTCAGGATATAACAGTGTACACATCTGCATTAGAGACTTTGTGTCTGAATCAGCTGTGGAGAAGGGGCTTGGCTTAGCAAAAAAAAAAAAATGACCTCAATTCTTATACTGTTCTGGTAAAATGTAAGCCAAGATCTCATTGCTGTGGGCAACAAAGAAAGCTGTACTATAAGGCAGTCCAGATGAATGAGGCCCTATAAGCATCAACCTGTACAAAACACACAAGGGAAATTGAATTCTATTTTTCATGGCCCATCTTGGAATGTAGGAAAAGAAAATGTAAGCTGTGCTGGAACTGTTAATGGCAGAGAAGTGGAAGCAAGCGACGGATGGCCATGAACATCCTTGGCATACAGACCAATGCAGTTTAGCTCCCATTTACTTTAAAGGGAATCTGTCTTCAGGTTTTTGCTAAGTAATCTTAGGATAGCATGAGTTAGGAATGAAAACGCAGAATACAGTGTTGTGTTGCTTATCAAGCTGTGTGATGTTGTTTACTTATGGTGAAGGCTTTATCACCAGGACATTATCATTGCTGTGACTAGCTAACACACCAGCAGTTGTCTGACCACGCCCCCTCCTGGGATAAGCAGCTCACTGTCAATAGACTATGTACTACAGAGCATGGTATGGGCAGGGGCTGCTTTCTGAGCTCTGCATCATGTTACATCTAAGAACTCTTGATTGTATGACAACTGCTGCACCCAGTAAATACAGTGATACATCGTTGGATTCATTGTCTCTTTGGCTACATCATGCTGCTCCTATATGAGGTGGTAGAAAAAACCTGCTTACAGATTCCCTTTAATTGCACTCGAGCTGGGCTACTGACAGATGGCCCACTGTAGGGAGATGTGGTGTTTCTTCCCTTTACACAGTGCTCTCCCTGTGGGACTTACTAACGGCTGATCGGTGGGGGTGCAAAATGATGAACTCCTATTGATCCTATGAATAGGCCATCAGTATTGTAATCCTGGACAACCCCTTTAACCCCTTTCTGCCATCAGACGTACTATTGCGTCCATGGGGGGTGGGCCCTACTTCCCAAGGACGCAATAGTACGTCATATGCGATCGGCAGCGCTCACGGGGGGAGCGGCGCCGATCGCGGCCGGGTGTCAGCTGCCTATCGCAGCTGACATCCGGCACTATGTGCCAGGAGCGGTCACGGACCGCCCCCGGCACATTAACCCCCGGCACACCGCGATCAAAGATGATCGCGATGTGCCGGCGGTGCAGGGAAGCACCGCGCAGGGAGGGGGCTCCCTGCGGGCTTCCCTGAGACCCCCGCAGCAACGCGATGTGATCGCGTTGCTGCGAGGGTCTTGCCGCCCTCCCTCCCTGCTCCAGGTCCCGGATCCAAGATGGCCGCGGATCCGGGTCCTGCAGGGAGGGAGGTGGCTTCACAGAGCCTGCTCAGAGCAGGCACTGTGAAGCCTGCACTGCTGCATGTCAGATCAGTGATCTGACAGAGTGCTGTGCAAACTGTCAGATCACTGATCTGTGATGTCCCCCCCTGGGACAAAGTAAAAAAGTAAAAAAAAAATTTTCCAAATGTGTAAAAAAAATTAAAAAAAAATATTCCTAAATAATGAAAAAAAAAAAAAAATATTCCCATAAATACATTTCTTCATCTAAATAAAAAAAAAAAAAAACAATAAAAGTACACATATTTAGTATCGCCGCGTCCGTATCGACTCGCCCTATAAAACTGGCACACTAGTTAACCCCTTCAGTAAACACCGTAAGAAAAAAAAAAAAAAAAACGAGGCAAAAAACGACGCTTTATTATCATACCGCCGAACAAAAAGTGGAATAACACGTGATCAAAAAGACAGATATAAACAACCATGGTACCGCTGAAAGCGTCATCTTGTCCCGCAAAAAACGAGCCACCATACAGCATCATCAGCAAAAAAATGAAAAAGTTATAGTCCTGAGAATAAAGCGATGCCAAAATAATTATTTTTTCTATAAAATAGTTTTTATCGTATAAATGCGCCAAAACATAAAAAAATGATATAAATGAGATGTCGCTGTAATCGTACTGACCCGAAGAATAAAACTGCTTTATCAATTTTACCAAACGCGGAACGGTATAAACGCCTCCCCCAAAAGAAATTCATGAATAGCTGGTTTTTGGTCATTCTGTCTCACAAAAATCGGAATAAAAAGCGATCAAAAAATGTCACGTGCCCGAAAATGTTACCAATAAAAACGTCAACTCGTCGCGTAAAAAACAAGACCTCACATGACTGTGTGGACCAAAATATGGAAAAATTATAGCTCTCAAAATGTGGTAACGCAAAAAATATTTTTTGCAATAAAAAGCGTCTTTCAGTGTGTGACGGCTGCCAATCATAAAAATCCGCTAAAAAACCCGCTATAAAAGTAAATCAAACCCCCCTTCATCACCCCCTTAGTTAGGGAAAAATAAAAAAATGTATTTATTTCCATTTTCCCATTAGGGCTAGGGTTAGGGCTAGGGTTAGGGCTAGGGTTAGGGCTAGTGTTAGGGTTAGGGCTAGGGTTAGGGCTAGGGTTAGGGCTAGGGCTAGGGTTAGGGCTAGGGTTAGGGCTAGGGTTAGGGTTAGGGCTAGGGTTAGGGTTAGGGCTAGGGTTAGGGCTAGGGTTAGGGTTAGGGCTAGGGTTAGGGCTAGGGTTAGGGCTAGGGTTAGGGCTAGGGTTAGGGCTAGGGCTAGGGTTAGGGTTGGGGCTAGGGTTAGGGCTAGGGTTAGGGCTAGGGTTAGGGCTACAGTTAGGGTTGGGGCTAAAGTTACAGTTAGGGTTTAGATTACATTTACAGTTGGGAATAGGGTTGGGATTAGGGTTAGGGGTGTGTCAGGGTTAGAGGTGTGGTTAGGGTTACCGTTGGAATTAGGGTTAGGGGAGTGTTTGGATTAGGGTTTCAGTTATAATTGGGGGGTTTCCACTGTTTAGGCACATCAGGGGCTCTCCAAAAGCGACATGGCGTCCGATCTCAATTCCAGCCAATTCTGCGTTGAAAAAGTAAAACAGTGCTTCTTTCCTTCCGAGCTCACCCGTGTGCCCAAACAGGGGTTTACCCCAACATATGGGGTATCAGCGTACTCAGGACAAATAGGACAACAACTGTTGGGGTCCAATTTCTCCTGTTACCCTTGGGAAAATACAAAACTGGGGGCTAAAAAATAATTTTTGTGGGAAAAAAAAGATTTTTTATTTTTACGGCTCTGCGTTATAAACTGTAGTGAAACACTTGGGGTTCAAAGTTCTCACAACACATCTAGATAAGTTCCCGGGGGGGTCTAGTTTCCAATATGGGGTCACTTGTGGGGGGTTTCTACTGTTTAGGTACATTAGGGGCTCTGCAAACGCAATGTGACGCCTGCAGACCATTCCATCTAAGTCTGCATTCAAATGGCACTCCTTCCCTTCCGAGCCCTCCCATGCGCCCAAACAGTGGTTTCCCCCCACATATGGGGTATCAGCGCACTCAGGACAAATTGGACAACACATTTTTGGGTCCAATTTCTCCTGTTACCCTCGGGAAAATACAAAACTGGGGGCTAAAAAATAATTTTTGTGGGAAAAAATTTTTGTTTTATTTTTACGGCTCTCCATTATAAACCTCTGTGAAGCCCTTGGTGGGTCAAAGCGCTCACCACACATCTAGATAAGTTCCTTAGGGGGTCTACTTTCCAAAATGGTGTCACTTGTGAGTGGTTTCTACTATTTAGGTACATTAGGGGCTCTGCAAACGCAACATGGCGTCTCATCTCAATTCCTGTCAATTTTGCATTGAAAAGTCAAACGGCGCTCCTTCCTTTCCGAGCTCTCCCATCCGCCCAAACAGTGGTTTACCCCCACATATGGGGTATCAGCGCACTCAGGACAAATTGTACAACAACTATTGGGGTCCAATTTCTTCTCTTACCCTTGGAAAAATAAAAAATTGGGGGCGAAAAGATAATTTTTGTGAAAAAATATGATTTTTTTATTTTTACGGTTCTGCATTATAAACTTCTGTGAAGCACTGGGTGGGTCAAAGTGCTCACCACACCTCTAGATAAGTTCCTTAGGGGGTCTACTTTCCAAAATGGTGTCACTTGTGGGGGGTTTCAATGTTTAGGCACATCAGTGGCTTTCCAAACGCAACATGGCATCCCATCTCAATTCCTGTCAATTTTGCATTGAAAAGTCAAACGGCGCTCCTTCCCTTCCGAGCTCTCCCATCCGCCCAAACAGTGGTTTACCCCCACATATGGGATATCAGCTTACTCAGGACAAATTGTACAACAACTATTGGGGTCCAATTTCTTCTCTTACCCTTGGAAAAATAAAAAATTGGGGGCGAAAAGATAATTTGTGTGAAAAAATATGATTTTTTATTTTTACGGTTCTACATTATAAACTTCTGTGAAGCACTTGGTGGGTGAAAGAGCTCACCACACCTCTATATAAGTTCCTTAGGGGGTCTACTTTCCAAAATGGTGTCACTTGTGGGGGGTTTCAATGTTTAGGCACATCAGGGGCTCTCCAAACGAAACATGGTGTCCCATCTCAATTCCTGTCAATTTTGCATTGAAAAGTCAAATGGCGCTCCTTCGCTTCCGAGCTGTGCCATGCGCCCAAACAGTGGTTTACCCCCACATGTGGGGTATTGGCGTACTCAGGACAAATTGTACAACAATGATTGCGGTCCATTTTCTCCTGTTACCCTTGGTAAAATAAAACAAATTGGAGCTGAATTAAATTTTTTGTGAAAAAAAGTTAAATGTTCATTTTTATTTAAACATTCAAAAAATTCCTGTGAAGCACCAGAAGGGTTAATAAACTTCTTGAATGTGGTTTTAAGCACCTTGAGGGGTGTAGTTTTTAGAATGGTGTCACACTTGGGTATTTTCTATCATATAGACCCCTCAAAATGACTTCAAATGAGATGTGGTCCCTAAAAAAAAATGGTGTTGTAGAAATGAGAAATTGCTGGTCAACTTTTCACCCTTATAACTCCCTAACAAAAAAAAATTTTGGTTCCAAAATTGTGCTGATGTAAAGTAGACATGTGGGAAATGTTACTTATTAAGTATTTTGTGTGACATATATCTGTGATTTAATTGCATAAAAATTCAAAGTTGGAAAATTGCGAAATTTTCATAATTTTCGCCAAATTTCCGTTTTTTTCACAAATAAACGCAGGTACTATCAAAGAATTTTTACCATTGTCATGAAGTACAATATGTCACGAGAAAACAATGTCAGATTCACTGGGATCCGTTGAAGCGTTCCAGAGTTATAACCTCATAAAGGGACAGTGGTCAGAATTGTAAAAATTGGCCCGGTCATTAACGTGCAAACCACCCTTGGGGGTAAAGGGGTTAATCAAATCCACCAGCCCTTGCATTGTAATATGGAAATATATACACCATTATCCTTGATTTACCCAAAGCATCCTAACAGCAGGTGACTTGTAAGTCATTTGGCAAATAGACAAATCTCAAAATAAGCGAAGAATCTATTTAACTCCCTCACAGAGAGTTATCCAGAGGCAAAAGGATTAATTTAATAAAATATATTGAATGCTCCAATAACAAATCGAGATCTTCCAATAGCATCAGAAGCTTCGGTATGGGTGTAACTATACACGTGGGTTTGCACCTGTATGTTCAAGTGGCAGATGCATTAATGCAGAAAAATATGCTGCAGTATAGAACAAGATGAGTGTCCTCATTTTCCAGCTCATAAATTACTTTGCAACATGTATAAAGAAGCCATTGTTTCATAGATTATCAACTGTATGGCTTTTCTGAATAATTTATCCCAGGAGAGTTACGGAAAGTTTTACAATAAAAGCTAATGAAACTGTTTTACTATGTATGAAGCTTTCCAGGAACAAGTGTTATCTGTGGGATCTACTGTACTATCTCAAAGTTTAATGCAAAGTGACCGAGTTTTCTTAAATTCCGAAAGCATTTATTTTCAATAGGTAAAAAAATTGAATAGTATAAGTATAGTCTACAACCACATAATAGACGTCAGTCTTGTAAGTCTAATAGGTGTATGATTTTTTTTTTTAGATTCTTACAAAATGCAGTAAGAGCGGTTTGCCTATTAGACCATATGGACATGATATAGGTCAGTCCACTAGGGGGAGTGACGCGCAACTATCCAGTGAAATGGGCACCATGCACTATAGAGAGTGCAGTTTACTAATGTTGATCGAATAGCTTTGGATAAGTGCTTATCCGAATATCTATATCGCTTACCGAATAGCTGCATCGGGAACCTGGATACTTGAAGCGCTCCCGATAATCAGCTGTTCAGTGGCGCAGCTGCATGTGTCGCGGCTGTGTGATAGTCACAGCACATGCATGGAGAGTCCAACAAACAGGCTCTCCATGCATGGGCTGTGACTGTCACACAGCCATTACACATGCAGCTGCGGCACTGAACAGCTGATTATCGGGAACACTTCCTGTATCCAGGTTCCCGAGGCAGCTATTCAGTAAGCGCTATAGCTATTTGGATCAGTGCTTATCTGAAGGTTTTCAATCAACGCTACGGTTTACCTCTAGAGCAGGGGTCTCAAACTCAGCTGGGTATATGGGCCGCATATCGAAAAAAATTGAACTTGGGGGGGGCCGCATTCTTTGATGGACAAAGTGACATTTTTAGTGATACCATTTTTTTCTATTCACTTTTTGAACAATTTTGCCGTGTTTTAATTTTTTTTTTAGAGCTTGGGTCGTTATGGATGTGGTGATAACAAATCTGAACTCATATTGTAGTTATGTCCCCATATTGTAGTTATGTCCCATATTGTACTTATGTCCCCATATCTAGGTCCCCAAATTGTAGTTATGTCCCCATCCAGATCCCCATATTGTAGTTATGTCTCCACCCACGTCTCCATATTGTAGCCATGTCGCCATATCCTGGTCCCCATATTTTAGATATGTCCCCATCCAGGTCCCCATATTGTAGTTATGTCGCCATAATCAGGTCTCTATATTGTAGCCATGTCCCCATCCAGGTCCTCATATTATAGTTATGTCCCTAAGTTTGAGAGAAGGAAAATAGAAAAAAAAGTGAAGCAAAAAATGTGGTAAATTCTGTACTAATATCCCCATCCTAATATATAATATATATATATATATATATATATATATATATATATATATATATATATATCCCCAATCCAGGTATACATGGCACCCTCGTCCTTACCCTGGGCTGCATGGCCCCCTCATCCCTATTCTGGTATGCATGGCCCCCTCATCACTATTCTAGTATGCATGGTGCCTATCCCCATCCCTATCCTTATCCTTGTATGCATGGTGCCCATCCCGGTATGCATGGCCCCCTTATCCCCATCCTGGTATGCATGGCCCCCTCATCCCCTTCTTGGTATACATGGTCTCCTCATCCCCATTCTGGTATGCATGGCCTCCTCATCCCCATCCTGGTATGCATAGTCCCCTCATCTTGATATGCATGGCTCCCTCATCCCCACCCTGGTTTACCCCTCATCCCCATCCTGGTATGCATGGCCTTCTCATCCCTATTCTGGTATGCATGACCTCCTCATCCCCATCCTGGTATGCATAGTCCCCTCATCTTGATATGCATGGCTCCCTCATCCCCATCCTGGTTTACCCCTCATCCCCATCCTGGTATGCATGGCCTTCTCATCCCTATTCTGGTATGCATGGCCTCCTCATTCCTATCCTGGTATGCATGGCGTCCTAAGAGTACAATGCCACTCCACCTCATAGAGTAAAATGCAGCCCCCTAGAGTATAATGCAGCGCCCCTTCATAGAGTATAATGCAACGCCCCCTCACAGAGTATAATACACACCTCTCATAGAATATAATACAGCTCCCTCATAGAGTATAATACAACCCCTCACACACACATACACATACAGTATAATGCAGCCCCCCATACAGTATAATGCAGCCCCCCCACACACAGTATAATGCAGCCCCTCCACACACTCGCACAGTATAATGCAGCCCCCGTACACACACACACACACACTAATGCAGCCCTACAGTCCAGCAATATTACACAGCTAAAATGCAGACACACACTCAATACTTACCTCTACCCGTTCCCCCGCTGCCCCAGCTTCTGCAGCATGTTTCATCAGCTCCACTGCTGGCACAGCATGGCACTCGATGAAGTGATGTAATTGTGCGATCGGTGAGTCAGAAGCAGAGGAGGAGTGATGGGAGAGGCAGTGTCATCTGACGCTCTCACCTCCATCACTGCTTTCATCTGTATCGGCATCTATGATGCCAATAAGTTGAATACGGGGGGAGGCGGTGCCATGGCGGGCGCCATAGTGGCATGGTCTGTCAGCCCCTAATGCCCATGAAGCAACCTCAGGGACCGCTTGCGGCCCACAGGCCACGTGTTTGCGACCCCTGCTCTAGAGGGTGCCAGAGGAAAAAATGTGTGACTGTTACTTTGCAACAAACGTATGACTGTCCTAGTTGTAGACTTGTGATGATGAAATAATTGGGTGGTTATCCTTGTCATTAGCACAATTATGGTGAAGAAGTTGTAGGAAATTTTGCTTGGTTTTGTCCATTTGTAAACTGTTTTCTTTTCCACATGAATTTTCCTCCCATTGAAAAACATTATGGTTTAAAGGTGTTATCTGGGCCTTTAGAGTATTTTTCCCCTGGTGCTAGGAACCTGATGGCTATATACCTGCCTACTCTGCCCAGCGACAATCTATGCTGGCTCAGAATGGTCATGCGATGCTACTGTCGGCGATTCTACTGCTTTCTGTGGCATGTCGTCTGCACAGCATCTCCTTCTCTTCCACTCTGTTGGGTCGACGAAGCATCACTGCCGATGTCATGCTGATTGACATTTGACCCCCAGTTGCGTAACTGCGAGTAGCCAGGTGTCAATCAGCATGATGTTGGTAATGAAGTCCTGTAAAAAGAGCATAATGGAAGAGAAAGGGCTGTTCTGTTGATGTGAGATCACAGGAAACAGGAGAATTGCTGCCTGAGCCGTGAAAGATTGTCGCAGGGCAGAACAGGCAGGTAGACAGCAACTACCTGCTGGAAAGTTCTTAGCCCCATAGGAAAAAAAACAGAATCACGAATAACCCCTTTCATACAGTATTTCCTTAGGTTCTGAAAAAGCTAAGAAGCTGTCAGAGTTTTCTGGCAGTGGCATATCTGCACATGGATATGTATAGATGTCAAATAAATTAATATTTTGCTAACAAGTATCTTAAGTGTTTGGCTTTAAATGGAAAGATTTATTAAAATGACTCCATATTGCCCCCTGGCAGCTCAATGTGTTTTTTCAACATTTTTTTCTACATTGGTTTTAAAAAATTTATCTCAGTGTTTATCCTTTTACCTCCCGAAGCCTGTTTTCAGCTTCAACTTCATGACCAGGAAAAATTGTACAATTCTGACTATTGTTACTTTAAGAGGTAATAACTTTGGAATGCTTCAACAGATCCAACTGATTCTTAGATTGTCATATTATACTTCATGACAGTGGCAACATTTGTTCAATATAATTTGCGTTTATTTGTAATTCGTATTTTCGAAATTTTCAAACTTTCAATTTTTGTACCTTTAAACCAGAGAGTTATGTGGCTAAAATCTAATATATAAAGCTGAATGTGTGTGTGTGTGTCCGTCCGGGATTGGCATCTGCATCGTCGCAGCTACAGCCACAAAATTTTGCACAGTCACACGTCTGGACCCCGAGAGCGTCATAGGCTATGTTGTGAGGCAAAATTTTAACCCCGCGCGTTCTAATTCACCAAACAATTTTGCCCCTATCTACATAATGGGGAAAAGTGAAAGGAAAAGTGTTGGAGGCATCACAGCTACAGCCACAAAATTTTGCACAGTCACACGTCTGGTCCCCGAGAGCATCATTGGCTATGTTGTGAGGTGAAATTTTAACCCCGCGCTTTCCAATTCACCAAACAATTTTGCCCCTATCTACATAATGGGGAAAAAGTGAAAGGAAAAGTGTTGGAGGCGTCGCAGCTACAGCCACAAAATTTTGCACAGTCACAAGTCTGGACCCCGAGAGCCTCATAGGCTATGTTGTGAGGTGAAATTTTAACCCCGCGCTTTCCAATTCACCAAACAATTTTGCCCCTATCTACATAATGGGGAAAAGTGAAAGGAAAAGTGTTGGAGGCAAATTGACAGCTGCCAGATGTGAACAAGAGGGACTTAAAGAATGAGAGCGATGGCGCCAAAGAGTATATACCGTACAGTTGCTAAGGTGGGGCCCCGACATGGGATACTCACCACACACGGGGATATGAACACACACACAAAATGTGCTTGAACACATATCACCCTCAGCACACATTTCATCAGACATACACCAACCTTGCCACATAAAAGTCGAAACACAAAAGTTGCCGCTCAAAACTCGCCACGCGCGAAACTCGCCACATGCAAAAACTAGGCTCACGCAAAACTCACCACAAGTGCAAAACTCACCTCATGGAAAACTCGCCACACGCAAAACTTGCACACGCGGAAAAATTGCCACATGCACAAAAGTTGCAACACATGCAAAAGTTGCCTCACTCAAAACTTGCACATACTCAAAAGGTACTACACATAAAACTCACCACGCGCAAAACTCGCCATGCGCAAAACTTGCTGCACACAACTTGCTACACTAACCTGTCACATGCAACTCGACACACAAAAAGTTGCTACACGCATGTTGCCACACAAAACTCATCTCACAACTTGACAAACGAAACTCGCCCTAAAACACACACAAGTCTGGTATTATCCTTCAAAAATAAAAATCTGATTAATAAGCAGACAAACTACAAGAGCAACAAATGTACCATATAGGAAATACGGCAGCTGTCAGTCACATGACCTGTCTATTATGTGTATGTGTGAGCTAATATATACTGCCAGGGGGAGGGCTTCCTGTTGGCTGGGGATTTATCAGGCTGCCAATTTAGCTTACAAATACTGAGGAAAAAATACTGACCAAATAATGTGTGAATGCGGTCTAATACAGGAGGAGATGACACACAGGTATATACTATATACAGGAGCAGATGACCTACAGGTATATACTATATACATGAGGAGATGACACACAGGTATATACTATATACAGGAGCAGATGACCTACAGGTATATACTATATACAGGAGATGACATACAGGTATATGCTATATAGAAGATGACATACAGGTATATACTATATACAGGAGGAGATGACACACAGATATATACTATATACAGGAGGAGATGACATACAGGTATATACTATATATAGAAGGAGAAGACATACAGGTATATACTATATATAGGAGGAGATGACATACAGGTATATACTATATACAGGGGAGATGACA
Source organism: Ranitomeya imitator (assembly GCF_032444005.1). Classification (NCBI taxonomy): domain Eukaryota; kingdom Metazoa; phylum Chordata; class Amphibia; order Anura; family Dendrobatidae; genus Ranitomeya; species Ranitomeya imitator. The sequence continues at coordinate 96,636,982 of NC_091286.1, forward strand.
CAGCAGGTATATACTATATACAGGGGAGATGACAAACAGGTATATACTATATACAGGAGATGACATACAGGTGTATACTATATATAAGGGAGATGACAAACATGTATATACTGAGGTGAAAATGAGAGGTGTGAGGTGAAAATGAAAAGGTGTGAGTGCAAAATGAGAGGAGTGAGGGAAAATAGTGAAGTGATCGGAAAATGACAGATGTGAGGTCGAAATGACAAGTGTTAGGGGGGAATGAGAGGAGTGAGGGAGAAAATGAGAGATGTGACGGGGAAAATGAAAGATGTGATTGGGAAAATGAGAGGCATGATGGGAAAATAAGAGAAGTGAGGTGCTATAACTAACCACAGATATTTACTATGCCCAGGCAATGCCGGGCTCTTCAGCTAGTAGTTAATAAATAACATTTCCCACATGTCTACTTTACATCGATACAATTTTTTAAATATTGAATGGTATAGTTTGAAGCATAAATTTAAACACTGGTCAGGTTTGTCGGGGCAGATGTCGCACTGATAAGTGGTGTCCTTGCATGTTCTTTCTATAACACACTCAGCATCTCTTTTGTGACCTTCCTTTCTTTGTGGTTCAAGGGACCTCACTGGGGAAATGGTGGCATGGTACGATATGAGCACCTTTAGTTCTGGAAGTACTGGCCCCAGCTCCTTCCTGATCTCCAAAGATTAGGGCCTTGATCACTACTTTCTGGAACTGAAGGTGCGTACCGGTTTGGCCTGCACATTGTGATAGCACAAAATCATTTTACATTGCCATCTGTATGATGTGCACGGCCAGCTTCTTGTACCTTAGCCTTTCTAATGGCACTGTACAACTGGAGGACTTGATCAGAGTGATCAACTCCCCCCATGTACTTGGTGTACCCATTAACCCCTTTCTGACATCAGACGTACTATCCCATCAAGGTGGGGTGGGCCCGTATGCCCACTGACGGGATAGTACTTCATTGCGATTGGCCGCGCTCATGGGGGGAGCACGGCCGGGTGTCAGCTGACTATCGCAGCTGACATCCGGCACTATGTGCCAGGAGCGGTCACGGACCGCCCCTGGCACATTAACCCCCGGCACACTGTGAACAAACATGTTCGCAGTGTTCCGACGGTATAGGGAAGCATTGTGCAGGGGGGGGGGGCTCCCTGCATGCTTCCCTGAGACCCTCAGAGCAACGCGATGTGATCGCGTTGCTCCGAGGGTCTCCTACCTTCTTCTCCCTGCAGGCCCCGGATCCAAAATGGCCGTGGGGCTGCATGCGGGTCCTGCAGGGAGGTGGCTTACCAGCACCTGCTCAGAGCAAGCGCTGGTAAGCCTGCAGCCCTGCTTGTCAGATCGCTGATCTGACACAGTGCTGTGCAAAGTGTCAGATCAGGGATCTAACCTTATAACATGATGCACCCCCAGGGGCAATGCTATAAAGTAAAAATAAAAATATTCAGATGTGTAAAAAAAAAAAAGAGGAAGGGGAGCCTCGGCTTATTGTCCCTTATGAGAGCCTGAGAACCGTAGCTCCGGTTTAGCTAGAGTCAGTGCCTCCTGGCAAGACTTTTGTACATATTAACTTGCGACCGGAGGTTCTCTCTTGGGCTCATTCGTACAGGGTGGGTGGACATTTTGGGACAAAGAGGACATCTGAGCTGCTGGCGAGGACGTACTGGTGGCCTCATATAGTCCGTGACGACGGAGAATATATTCGGGCGTGTGTCTCCTGCGCCAAAAATAAGACTCCTCGACAACGGCCAGCTGGGTTACTTTATCCCTTGCTGGTGGCAGACAGGCCCTGGGAGAGGGTCAGGATGGACTTTGTGGTGGGCTTGCCCAAGTCTCATGGCTATACCATCATTTGGGTTATCACCGATCATTTTTCTAAAATGGTGCACTTGGTGCCGCTTCCATTTCTACCTTCTGCACGGGCCTTGGCAGCGTTGTTTATAAAACATATCTTCCGCCTACACGGTATGCCGGACAAAATTGTCAGTGACCGGGGTCCCCAGTTTGCGTCTCGGTTCTGGCGAGAGCTTTATCATCTTCTCAGCATTGAGTTGAATCTCTCTTCTGCATATCATCCCGAGACGAATGGGTTGGTAGAGAGGGCAAACCAGACCTTGGTCACATATCTGTGACATTTTGTCTCAGCCAGGCAGGATGACTGGGCATCCTTGCTACCATGGGCAGAGTTTGCGCTTAACAACGCCATAGCCGACTCCACCAGTCAGACTCCATTCCTCCTAAATTACTGCCAGCATCTGCGTGTCCCTGTGCCCATGCCCGTGTCTTCCGCCTACTCCAGGGTGGCAGACTGGGCTGTGGAGGCACGGGACATTTGGGACCACACTCAGGATGCCATTCGGGCCTCCAAGGAGAGAATGAGGTCCTCCGCCGATGCTCATCGGCGCCCCGCTCCGACCTTTGCTCCTGGCGAATTAGTGTGGCTCTCCGCCTGTAACATCAGGCTGCGCATTGAGTCAGGTTAACCCTGTGGTCTACCGTCTGGCCCTTCCTCCACGCCTGGGTATCACCGACACCTTTCATGTGTCCCTTTTGAAGCCCGTATACATGTCCCGGTTTTCCGAGTCATCTGCCGGGACATCGGGTTCGTCTATGGACGATTACGAGGTGAACGCTATTTTGGGGTGCAAGGTGGTACATGGCAAAAATTCTATTTGGTGGATTGGAAGGGTTATGGCCCAGAGGACAGGTCCTGGGTACCTGCTAAACACATTCGAGCTCCACAGCTCATTGCTGCCTTCGAGCGTAGCGAGGTCCAAGGAGCACATAGCCAAACAGTTTGGATTGTGTGCCTCTCCACTCTTCCTCCATACTGTGGGAACTTGATTTTCAAGGTCTAGTGTGAAGTTTCCACAATCAGTGATGGTTTGGCAAACCATGTCTTCCTCAAGTGTAGGTTCACTGTTTTTTATCAAGATCAAACTCAGCACAACCGTCTACCAGGAAAAATTAGTGCACTTCAAGCTTCCCTCTGCCAACAAGATTTTTGGAGATGCAAATTTGAGGGGTGGGGTGATTTGAACTTTTCTATTTTTTTATTTTTAATATTTTTAAAAACATTTTTTTTTACTTTTTGCATACTGCAATAGTCTCCATGGGAGACTAGAAGCTGCAATACTTTGATTGCCTCTGCTACACACAGGCGATGATCAGATCGCCTGTGTAACAGAAATGCTCCCTTGCTATGAGCGCCAACCATGGGACGGCCCTCATTGCAGTCTGGCAATGACAACCATCGATGGGTGGGATTAGCGACAGTCTGTTTCCAACAGTACTCTCTGTTCCTCCTGGTCTATCATTATGTTGGCTATTCCTGCCTGACACAGAAATTTCCGATCCAGTCCTGCAGTGCACCCAGGATCCCTTACCTTTGTTTCTCCGCATCCATCATTCCCTCTACGCCAGAGGATATGGCACTCCTCCTAGTATCTATATTGAGCTCTGAGCTCAGAACTTTGCAGGAATTTCCGCAAGGGATTCTAGTAACACCTCCCACTGCCATGAATAATAGTACCTTGCTGTCGCCAGCAGCCCACTGGACTTCCCTATCTGACTAACTATCACAAAGTAGTTTTCTGTATGCTAGCTTTAGCCCCATCCCATTGTGGGCTGGTCCCAAATATTAACTGTACTTAATCCTATGTCCTCAGCTAATTACATTTACTATCTTATTCCAGTATGTACTAAGATCAATTGTCCTTATCTAATGTCCTAAATCCTAATCTATATCTTATCTTATGCTGTTCACTACCATATCACAGTCTATTCACAAAATATACTAAAACTATAGTACATAGTTCACATTTCCCAAGACACTATAATTATGATGCCATTGGTGTCTTCAGGGGTAGAAACGTGACTGTACAGTCCACCACTCTTATAGGGGAAAGAATAGAAAGACAGGCTAACAGACTATATAATAGACTGAAATAGAAAAATGTAGAGCAGTTCCAGGGTTCATTTTTTTTTTGTTTACAAATGGGCACAATATTATTATAGATATACAGTAATATCATCACAATATATTTTATTGCTTAGCTTTATTATCTTATTGAAGTGGTCAGTTGTGCCATTGTTGATTGTCCTAAATGTATGCAGTGGCTCATTGGTAAGCAATGGATATTTACATCTCTGGGGTCCTGGGCTCAAATTCCCCCAAGGATAACATCTGCAAGGAGTTTGTATGCTCTCCCCATGTTTGCGTCTTGGTAGTCCGGTTTCCTCCCACACTCTAAAGATATACTGATAGGGAATTTTGATTGTGAGTCCCAATGGGGACAGTGATGATAATGTCTGCAAAGTGCTGTGGAATTAATTGTGATATGTAAGTGGTAGTGTTGAGCGATACCTTCCGACATCCAGAAGTATCGGTATCGGATTGGATCGTCCGATATCCAAAAAATATCGGATATCGCCAATACCGATACCCGATACCAATGCAAGTCAATGGGACACAAATATTGGAATGTAAATAAGCCCTTTCTGTCCTTCTACATCCTGTTCCGGAGGGGGGAAGAGTGTGGGCGGTGCGTGGGCGGACACTGTGCATGTCTGTGTGTGCAGGCAGGGTCTGTGCGGGCCTGCCGGGGATCTGTACGGGCCTCTCGGGGGTCTGTGTGTGCCTGACGGGGGTCTGTGCGTGCCTGCCGGGGGTCTGTGCGGGCCTGCTGAGGCTCTGTGCGGCGTGACGGGGCTCTGTGCAGCGTGCGGGGCTCTGTGCGACATGCGGGGCACTGTGCGTGTGTGCCGGGGCTCTGTGCAGCGTGCGGGGCTCTGTGCATGTGTGCCGGGGCTCTGTGCGGTGTGCGGGGCTCTGTGTGGCGTGCCAGGGCTCTGTGCGGCGTGCGGGGCTCTGTGCTGCGTGCCGGGGCTCTGTGCAGCGTGCGGGCTCTGTGCGGCGTGCGGGGCTCTGTGCGATGTGCCAGGGCTCTGTGCGGCGTGCCGGGGCTCTGTGCGTGTGTGCTGGGGCTCTGTGCTGCGTGCCGGGGCTCTGTGCGGGCTGCCGGGGCTCTGTGCTTGTGTGCAGGCATCGTCCGATGGGACTACAAGTCCCATCGGACAATGCCTACTACAGTGACAGTGATTGACACATTAGCCAATGATGGGACAGTAGTAGTCCCATCATCCGGCTAATGTGTTGCACGAAAAAAAAAAAAAACATACATACTACATACATGCTACATAGATACTACATACATGCTACATACATGCTACATATATGCTACATACATACTACATACATACTACATACATACTGCATACAATACATTCATACATTACATACAGTACATACATACAGACATACAGTACATTAAACATAGAGTACGTACTCACCATTACTTGTCACTTTGTTCCCCGAAGCCAGTGTCATCTGTAAAAAAATATGAAAATAACAAACAACCAATATGCTCCCTGTCCGCAGAAATCCACGAGTGTCCCATGATGATCTCCCGTAGAGAACGGCAGCACAGCTGATGCGACCGCTCTCTAGGGGCTCCAGGAACATAATGATGGGAGGAAGGTATCTTTTCGCACTGTATTCATCCGCCGCTGTAAAAAAAAATAGTCTGTAGTCTCATTTTTGAACAAAAGGGGAGAAGCCAGTGCTGCTTATGGTCAGAACGCAATTTGAAAAGTGCAAATGCACATATTAATTTCTGACTGTATATCAAAATGAGATATTTAGCAAACAATTGATCAATTCTTTGAGCCACCCCGCCACGTCACGGCAATCTCTTGGGGCAGTCCTGCTCTACGTTTTTTATATTCGCTGTGCCATTACGGCCTCCTTAATATGTTAGGAGAAAGACCACGTTAGTCCCGCTGTACGTTTTTTTAAATGTTTTACTCACTGTGCCATTACGGCCTCCTAAATGTGTTAAAAGCGGGACCATATTGAATGCAAACCGTACCTGTAGCTTTTCCGAATCACTCCCATGGCGCCAGAAAGGATATGCGACAATAACGGTCGACCAGGTCCAAGCATGGACATTTCAGATCTGACCTCCACAATGCCTGACCAGCACCATGGCTAAAGAATCCTAACATATTAAGGAGGCCGTAATGACACAGCGAATATAAAAAACGTAGAGCAGGACTGCCCCAAGAGATTGCCATGACGTGGCGGGGTGGCTCAAAGAATTGATCAATTGTTTGCTAAATATCTCATTTTGATATACAGTCAGAAATTAATATGTGCATTTGCACTTTTCAAATTGCGTTCTGACCACAAGCAGTGCTGGCTTCTCCCCTTTTGTTTTGTATTGGTTTGTGGCTGACCACCACTGTTGCCGTGCGCGCTTGGGTCATTTACACCATTCTTTCTGTTTTCATTGTGATTGATCTAGGCTGCTGTACACACTTACAGCAGCCCTGCCCTGCCCGGGCTCTGTTTTAATTAGTGCACCTGTGCCTGGGCCTGTCTCTCTCTCTTTAGCCATGGTGCTGGTCAGGCATTGTGGAGGTCAGATCTGAAATGTCCATGCTTGGACCTGGTCGACTGTTATTGTCGCATATCCTTTCTGGCGCCATGGGAGTGATTTGGAAAAGCTACAGGTACGGTTTGCATTCAATATGGTCCCGCTTTTAACACATTTAGGAGGCCGTAATGGCACAGTGAGTAAAACATAAAAAAAACGTACAGCGGGACTAACGTGGTCTTTCTCCTAACATATTAAGGAGGCCGTAATGACACAGCGAATATAAAAAACGTAGAGCAGGACTGCCCCAAGAGATTGCCGTGACGTGACGTGGCGGGGTGGCTCAAAGAATTGATCAATTGTTTGCTAAATATCTCATTTTGATATACAGTCAGAAATTAATATGTGCATTTGCACTTTTCAAATTGCGTTCTGACCACAAGCAGCGCTGGCTTCTCCCCTTTAGTCTCATTTTTGGCATTGCTGTATGAGAAATTTTCCCACGCAGCAATTGCCATAAAGTGAGACTTTGTCCTAAGGCCATTGTCTCCTGTCAGTGTGTCACTGAGGGTCCTATAGAGCAGTGACATCACCCGATGTCACTGTTCTATAGGGGAGATCGTCGTGGGACACTCGTTATTAATTGGACTATGGCGGACAGGTAGTATACAGTTTATTTTACATTTTTTGCAGGCGCTGAAGTATGGTTAAATGAAGAATATTAAAATACTTTTTTTCCTAATGTGTGTGTGTTTTATTAACCCTTTATTACTATTGGATTAATAATGGATATGTGTCTTATTGACACCTCTCCGTTATTAACCCGGCTTAATGTCACCTAACAATAGCAAGGTGACATTAACCCCTTATTACCCCATATCCCACAGCTACACGTGAGTGGGAAGAGAGAGGCTAAGTGTGCCATTTCTGGGGCGGCTGCGGACTGGTATTTGTAGCCGGGGGGGGGGGTTGGGTTGAGCAATATCCATGGCCCCTCTCTAGGCTATGAATATCAGCCCGCAGCTGTCTGCGTAGCCTTTCTGGCTATAAAATATAAGGGGACACCACGTCATTTTTCGGGGGTCCCCCTATTTTAATAGCCAGTAAAGGCTACGCAGACAGCTGCGGGCTGATATGCTTAGCAGGCTACAGATATTGGTCCCTGGCCATCGGCTTTCCCCCTCTGGCGCAGAAAATCGCCGTTTTTTTCAGTTTTTTTTTTTTTAAATTCAACTCTCATTAAGGCCTCTTTCACACTTGTGTCGGTACGGGTCCGTCGCTATGCGTCGGGCCAACGTACCGACGTGCGTTGTGAAATTTGTGCACGACGTGGGCAGCGGATGCAGTTTTTCAACGCATCCGCTGCCCATTCTGAAGTCCGGGGAGGAGGGGGCGGAGTTTCGCCGCACATGCGTGGTAGAAAATGGCGAACGCGATGGACAAAAAAACCTTCACTTGAATATCCGCCAAGATGCCCGATCTGTGCTAGCGAGGAACGGACCGCGAATGCTGCAAGCAGCGTTCGAGGTCCGTCACTCAAATGACGGCACATCGCTAGCGCACGCCCACATTGGCGATGCGTTCGACATTACAAGCAATGGCGGCGTTAACGGACTACGTCACACCGCGCTATGCCACGGTGTAATGTAGTCCTTTTAACAGGTTCACACAACGCAGTGTGAACCTAGCCTAATGGTGAGTATGAACTCTATGTTATATGTACTGTATGTCTGTATGTATGTATTGTATATAATGTATGAATGTACTTTATGTAGTATATATGTAGCATGTATGAAGCATGTATGTAGCATGTATGTAGTATTTATGTAGTATGTATGTTGTTGTTTTTTTTTTTTTTTCATTCAACACATTAACCGGATGATGGGACTACTACTGTCCCATCATTGGCTAATGTGTCAATCACGGTCACTGTAGTAGGCATCGTCCGATGGGACTTTTAGTCCCATCGGACAATGCCTGCACACAGTCACAAAGCCCGCACAGAGCCCCGAACGCCGCACAAAGCCCCGGCACGCAGCACAGAGCCCCAGCACACACGCACAGAGCCCCGCACGCCGCACAGAGCCCCAGCACACACGTACAGAGCCCCGCACGCCACACAGAGCCCCGGCACGCACGCACAGAGCCCCAGCTCACACACGCGCAGAACCCCGGCACACACGCGCAGAGCCCCGGCAGGCCCGCACACAGCCCCGGCAGGCCCGCACAGAGCCCCGGCACACACGCACAGAGCCCCGGCACACACGTACAAAGCTCTGGCAGGCACGCACAGACCCCCCACGGTCACGCACAGACCCCGCCCGCACACACACAGTCTCTGCCCACGCACCGCCCACACTCCATTATAGTGCATCATTGCACTATAGGAACTTCCGATTCCGGTATCCAATATCGCAAAAGTATCGGAACTCGGTATCGGAATTCCGATACAGCGAATATCGGCTGATACCTGATATTTGCAGTATCGGAATGCTCAACACTAGTAAGTGGGTAAAATAAATCAATGTATAAATACTTGCTGTGGTTTTCCCCAATGGAAGATTTTGGCATTACAAAAAGTTATATTTTTTCATTTGGTGCCACAAAGTATTTTTCTATGAAGAGCAAAAAGTTCTAGTAACATTCCTTGGAAACAAAGAAAAATGTATGACACGCCCACCAGGGCCATGAGGTACTCGGACCCGGGTCAGACAGTTCTTTGGGGAAATCACGAGGCCTTGACCCAACTCCGTGTCCCAGGCTGTGCCGTAAAATGGTGAATATGTATACAGGATTTAACCCCTTCATGACCCAGCCTATTTTGACCTTTAAGACCTGGCTGTTTTTTGCAATTCTGACCAGTGTCCCTTTATGAGGTAATAACTCAGGAACGCTTCAATGGATCCTAGCGGTTCTGAGATTGTTTTTTCGTGACATATTGGGCTTCATGATAGTGGTAAATTTGGGTCAATAAATTCTGCGTTTATTTGTGATAAAAAAGGAAATTTGGCGAAAATTTTTAAAATTTCACAATTTTCACATTTTGCATTTTTATTCTGTTAAACCAGAGAGTTATGTGACACAAAATAGTTAATAAATAACATTTCCCACATGTCTCCTTTACATCAGCACAATTTTGGAAACAAAATTTTTTTTTGCTAGGAAGTTATAAGGGTTAAAATTTGAGCAGCGATTTCACATTTTTACAACGAAATTTACAAAACCATTTTTTTTAGGGACCACCTCACATTTGAAGTCAGTTTGAGGGGTCTATATGGCTGAAAATACCCAAAAGTGACACCATTCTAAAAACTGCACCCCTCAAGGTGCACAAAACCACATTCAAGAAGTTTATTAACCCTTCAGGTGCTTCACAGCAGCAGAAGCAACATGGAAGGAAAAAATGAACATTTAACTTTTTAGTCACAAAAATGATCTTTCAGCAACAATTTTTTTATTTTCCCAATGGTAAAAGGAGAAACTGAACCACGAAAGTTGTTGTCCAATTTGTCCTGAGTACGCTGATACCTCATATGTGGGGGTAAACCACTGTTTGGGTGCACGGCAGGGCTTGGAAGGGAAGGAGCGCCATTTGACTTTTTGAATGAAAAATTGGCTACTCTCTTTAGCGGACACCATGTCGTGTTTGGAGAGCCCCCGTGTGCCTAAAAATTAGAGCTCCCCCACAAGTGACCCCATTTTGGAAACTAGACGCCCCAAGGAACTTATCTAGATGCATATTGAGCACTTTAAACCCCCAGGTGCTTCACAAATTGATCCGTAAAAATGAAAAAGTACTTTTTTTTCACAAAAAATTTCTTTTCGCCTCAATTTTTTCATTTTCACATGGGCAATAGGATAAAATGGATCATAAAATTTGTTGGGCACTTTCTCCCGAATACGCCGATACCTCACATGTGGGGGTAAACCACTGTTTGGGCACACGACAAGGCTCGGAAGGGAAGAAGCGCCATTTGACTTTTTGAATGGAAAATTAGCTCCAATTGTTAGCGGACACCATGTCGCGTTTGGAGAGCCCCTGTGTGCCTAAACATTGGAGCTCCCCCACAAGTGACCCCATTTTGGAAACTAGACCCCCCAAGGAACTTATCTAGATGCATATTGAGCACTTTAAACCCCCAGGTGCTTCACAGAAGTTTATAACGCAGAGCCATGAAAATAAAAAATAATTTTTCTTTCCTCAAAAATTATTTTTTAGCCCGCAATTTTTTTATTTTCCCAAGGGTAACAGGAGAAATTTGACCCCAAAAGTTGTTGTCCAGTTTCTCCTGAGTACGCTGATAAACCATATGTGGTGGTAAACCACTGTTTGGGCACACGTCGGGGTTTGGAATGCTCTGCGGGCGTCACGTTGCATTTGCAGAGCCCCTGATGTGGCTAAACAGTAGAAACCCCCCACAAGTGACCCCATTTTGGAAACTAGACCCCCCCAAGGAACTTATCTAGATATGTGGTGAGCACTTTGAACCCCCAAGTGCTTCACAGAAGTTTATAACGCAGAGCAGTGAAAATAATAAATACGTTTTCTTTCCTCAAAAATAATTTTTTAGCCCAGAATTTTTTATTTTCCCAAGGGTTACAGGAGAAATTGGACCCCAAAAGATGTTGTACAGTTTCTCCTGAGTACGCTGATACCCCATGTGTGGGGGTAAACCACTGTTTGGGCACACGTCTGGGCTCAGAAGGGAAGTAGTGACTTTTGAAATGCAGACTTTGATGGAATGGTCTGCGGGCGTCACGTTGCGTTTGCAGAGCCTCTGGTGTGCCTAAACAGTAGAAACCCCCCACAAGTGACCCCATTTTGGAAACTAGACCCCCCCAAGGAACTTATCTAGATATGTGGTGAGCACTTTGAACCCCCAAGTGCTTCACAGACGTTTACAACGCAGAGCCGTGAAAATAAAAAATCATTTTTCTTTCCTCAAAAATGATGTTTTAGCAAGCAATTTTTTATTTTCACAAGGGTAACAGGAGAAATTGGACCCCAATAATTGTTGCGCAGTTTCTCCTGAGTATGCTGGTACCCCATATGTGGGGGTAAACCACTGTTTGGACACACGTGGGGCTCGGAAGTGAGGGAGCACCATTTGACTTTTTCAATACAAGATTGGCTGAAATCAATGGTGGCGCCATGTTGCGTTTGGAGACCCCTGATGTGCCTAAACAGTGGAAACCCCTCAATTCTACCTCCAACACTAACCCCCCCACACCCCTAACCCTAATCCCAACTGTAGCCATAACCCTAATCACAACCCTAACCCCAACACACCCCTAACCACAACCCTAATTCCAACTCTAACCCTAAGGCTATGTGCCCACGTTGCGGATTCGTGTGAGATTTTTCCGCACCATTTTTGAAAGATCCGTGGGTAAAAGGCACTGCGTTTTACCTGTGGATTTACCGCAGATTTCCAGTGTTTTTTGTGTGGATTTCACCTGCGGATTCCTATTGAGGAACAGGTGTAAAACGCTGCGGAATCCGCACAAAGAATTGACATGTTGCGGAAAATACAACGCAGCGTTTCCGCGCTGTATTTCCCGCACCATGGGCACAGCGAATTTGGTTTTCCATAGGTTTACTTGGTACTGTAAACCTGATGGAACTCTGCTGCGAATCCGCAGCGGCCAATCCGCTGCGGATCCGCAGCCAAATCTGCACCGTGTGCACATAGCCTAATCCTAAAGGTATGTGCACACGCTGCGGAAAATGCTGCGGTTTACAGTTCAATGTAAACTTATGGGAAACAAAAATCGCTGTATACATGCTGCAGAAAAACTGCACGGAAACGCAGGGGTTTACATTCCACAGCATGTCACTTCTTTCTGCGGATTCCATAGCGGTTTTACAACTGCTCCAATAGTAAACCGCAGTTGTAAAACCGCAGTGAAATGCGCAGAAAAACCGCGGTAAATCTGCAATAAATCCGCAGCGGTTTAGCACTGCGGATTTATCAAATCCGCTGCGGAAAAATCCGCAGAGGACCAGAATACATGTGCACATACCGAAACCCTAACCCTAGCCCTAGCCCTAACCCTAACCCTAGCCCTAGCCCTAACCCTAACCCTAGCCCTAACCCTAACCTGGAGCACGGGGGGGGTGGATCGGACTGCAGGGGGGTGGGATTGGAGCACGGGGGGAGCGGACAGGAGGACGGGGAGCGGAGCACAGGATGGAGGGGAGCGGACCACAGATCGGAGGGCTAGGGTGGCGATCGGTGGGGTGGGGTGGGGGCACATCAGTGTTTCCAGCCATGGCCGATAATATTGCAGCATCGGCCATGGCTGGATTGTAATATTTCACCAGTTTTTTAGGTGAAATATTACAAATCGCTCTGATTGGCAGTTTCACTTTCAACAGCCAATCAGAGCGATCGTAGCCACGGGGGGGTGAAGCCACCCCCCCTGGGCTAAAGTACCACTCCTCCTGTCCCTGCAGGCCGGGTGAAATTGGAGTTAAACCTTTCACCCGGCCTGCAGGAGCCCAATCCGGCCCTGACGCATATGCTGCTTCACAGGTCGGAATGGCACAGGTTTTCATGACGCATACGGTGCATCAAAGGTCGGGAAGGGGTTAATGTGACACCACCTGTGGTGTTCGGCAACGGATGGCCGACACTGCTATAGGAGACTGCCGGGGCCGATGGTGATGCAGCTGGGATGGTTCTGCTCCCCACAAGTGGAGCGGGGCCCCAGGGCTACTGGTTCCATTTGTCTCAGGAATCGTGGACCTTGTGGTGCAGTACTCAGGGTGCAAGAGATCACTGAATGACACAAGGGCTGTAGTTTTCTTTTCCTTTACTTGATTGTTGATAGTACAGACCGAGGTACTGGTAACAGCCTGGAAGCTATTTTTGGATACACCTCACCAGCAAGGTACAGAGGCCTTCCTTCTGTGCTGTCCTCCCTTTTTCCTTGCTGCCTAACAGCTCACCCCTTGCTCCTAACTGTCTCTATTTTTAAAAACTCACCATTGCCCGCATGACAGGCAGCTCGAGCCTATCACAGGTGCTGCTCCTTTGTGTTGACTCCAAGCTCTGGTATGCTGCTGTGCCGCCAGGTAATAGATCGGGCCAGGAGACCTGCAGTCCCCTGCCTTCCAAATTTAGCTGCCGGGACTTCAGTACCCACGCAACCATGGACTCCGGTATCCAGTTCCTAGCGCTCAGCTCTGGGGCGACATTAATCACAGCTCCACTCCCCAGGTTCTGCTCTATTTCTCTTCTACTGACACCTGGTAAGGGGACCCCTCCTTGCTTCCAAGCATGACATTACTCCCTGTGATGGAGGCAATGCCACTGTGGCAACCAGTCTCCTGGGGTGCCACATGTAGGTAAGACCAATATTTATATTCAGGTGATATATGTTGTGCGGCCATATACATACTATTATGCAGAAGTGGATATAGAAGGTAGTAGGCTACATAGCAAAAATTAATTGGGCCTCTTCCCAGTGCTGGATGACATATCCTGTAAAAGAAGACTCTTCTACTTTCAGTATTTCTTTGAATAAATTGTATTTTTCAAGCTGCTTTCTGTTAGGGTTGCAGAACGTACTAAGTAAAATATTAAATAAAGAGCGTTCGCAACCCGCGGTCCACCATGCAGAGATGGAAAACTGCAGCTAGTGTAAACAATGGCGAACAGAAAGTAGCTGAATGGCAACAGCCGCACACAGTGTTAAGTCACACAGTGTGCACAGCAAACATATAAGCCAGCTCTGTTACTCCACAGAGCTGTTGCCTCACTGTATAAAACTGAGGACTGTATCCTGTTAAAGGTAACAGGCATATAACAGAAATAGATGCTAGTTGGGGTCCCTATGACTCACCCCCCACTATGCTGGTGATTGAGCTTGCCCAGACACTCTGCGAAAATGGCACTTATGACATCAGCCGCCCTGGTGCAGGTGCTAAGCTTAAGTGGGAGTTCCCACACTACACTGCCTGAAGAAAACCTGACTCGCCATGCCTGTAGCAGAACACATGCATACCGGGTGGTAACTGTCCCACCAACACACACACAGCATCAAACGTGATCTTAGCGCACCCCCGGGCACCCCAAAGATCCTTTTATAGCCCACGCTCAAGTCCAGTCAGAAAGGACTTTGGCCGCGGACCAATCCAAAGTAATCACAGGACCTGAGCAGCTGACGACCGACCACCAATGAGAGGTCGCCACCTCACGAGCATGCTCAGTAGAGCGAATCCTGGACTGAGCCTCAGGAAAGGCTGCTCGCCGCTGTCTTTTGTTAGTTACCATAGCTGAACCTGGAGAGGCAGCGGTAACAACATGCACAGCTCAAATCTGAACACGACGCTGGGATCTATGTCTTTGCAGCATCTACTGCGGTTGAGACTGAATGCGAGACCGTAGGGAAAGATAAGACTTGGGATCTATCCTGTGCAGAGGAAGAATCCCCTGACACCTAACACTTTCCACTTCTGATATTTGTAAAAGCCCATGAAAATTCCCTGGCAGACCAGATCCACCTCTTCAACTCCTTAGCCAGCTGCTCCGCTTTTTTACCTGTTAGCAACTTTGCAGTAATGTAGAACTGTAGTTCTACTGATTACTCATGCAGGGAAATATTTACTGTTTCTACATAGGGCTTGTAAGGGTTCATCTGGTCTGTTTTTAATAATGTGATGTCATAGATCTAATTGAAAGCTAAATAATTAACTGGGTAGAAAGAAAAAATTAGCAATTGAAAATACACAGTGCTATATACTGTATGTTATGATGACTGCAATATATTAAGCAGATAAAAATTTTGATGGGAGTGCTTCTTTAATATACTCTTAACAATGAAATTGCAAAACCAAGAAGGGAAAGTTGTATAATTATGAAAATCATGTAATTGATAGACATGTTAATGATATGCTAATGAAGAAGAAAAGGAAACAACATTTTTAAAACATCTTGATTTATTCAGAATGGATTCAGTGCCGTGCACAGAAATCTCTGCACTTAAACACCTTTGCATGCTGTCAATGAGGTTATTATTGTTCTTGGACAAGTAAGTCATCAATATCTGCTGTTATCAGCTCCCTTTGCAGTTGCTAACCAATGATGTCCTAGATGTACTCAATAGGAGACAAGTCAGAAGACACTGCTGGTCTTATGCCGCGCAGGATGCTCACAGTAACAGAAGCAACATATGGCTTGGCATTATTGTATTAAAAAATGGATTCTGAGACACTTTGGAAAAATGGCCATACCACTGGATTCACGACCAAATCAATGTAATGCCAAGCTGTTAACCTCTTCACGAAGGGTCCAATTTCTGTTTTTGCGTTTTATTTTTCCTCCCCTTCTTTCCAGAGTCATAACTATTTTATTTTTCTCACCACATAGATATATAAGGGCTTGTTTTTTGTGCGACGAGTTGTACTTTTGAATGACCCCATCCGTTTTACCACTTAGGCCATGTTCACACGTTCCTGATTTCTCTGCTGTTTTTTCTGCACTAAAAACCGCAGCTCTTGGCAGAAAACGCAGGTGCGTTTTTTGGTGCGTTTTTGGTGCGGTTTTTAGTGCGGTTTTTTATGCAGTTTTCTCTGCAGAGTCTGTGTGTTTTCTAGGAAGTTTTTTTAGGGTTAAAATGGCTGAAAATACCCTACCCTTAACCCTAACCCTACCCCTAACCCTACCCCTAACCCTACCCCTAACCCTAACCCTACCCCTAACCCTACCTGTAGTGGGGGAAAAAAAAATAAATTCTTTATTTTATTATTGTTACTACCTATGGGGGTGATAAAGGGGGGGGAGGGTCATTTACTTTTTTTTTATTTTGATCACTGTGAGGTTATCGCAGTAATCAAAATGTGCCTGGAACGAATCTGCCGGCCGGCACTGCGCATGCGCCCGCCATTTTGGAAGATGGCGGCGCCCAGGGAGAAGACGGACGGACGGACACCGGGAGGCCCGGTAAGTATAAGGGGGGGAGATGAGGGCACGGGGGGGGCGTCGGAGCATGGGGGGGTGGGATTGGAGCACGGGGGGACAGCCACACTCCGCCCACGCACTTCCTGCTGCAGCAGTTCTGCACCACAAACCGCAGAAAACCCGCAGATATTTTTTTCGTCTGTGGGTTTTACTGCGGGTTTGACCCTCACAATGGAGGTCAATGGGTGCAGAACCGCTGCAGTTCCGCACAAAGAAGTGACATGGTCCTTCTTTTTTACCGCAGCTATTCAGCGCGGCTTTTTTATTGAATTTCCGCAATGTGGGCACAGCGGTTC
The DNA here is from genome assembly GCF_032444005.1 of Ranitomeya imitator. Taxonomy (NCBI): domain Eukaryota; kingdom Metazoa; phylum Chordata; class Amphibia; order Anura; family Dendrobatidae; genus Ranitomeya; species Ranitomeya imitator. Next base: position 96,653,689 of record NC_091286.1, read on the forward strand.
CTGTTTTACATAGGGTACATTGTACTGTACCCTGCATGGAAAACAGCTGCGGACCCGCAGCGGCAAAATCGCGGCGGTTCCGCAGTAAAAAACGCATTATGTGAACATGGCCTTAATGTACTAGAAAACTGGAAAAAAGTTCAAGTGGGGAGACATTGTGAAAAAATGCAATTCTGACATTGTTTTTTGGAAATTGTTTTTACGGTGTACATTTTGTGGTAAAAATTACCATTCAATATGATTCTGCTCATCAGTACAATTGCTGAGATACTAACCATTTCCAGTTGTGTCGCTATTTTCCGAGACCCATAACATTTTTATTTTTCAGTTGACTGAGTTATGTGATGGCTTACTTTCTGCAGGACGAGTCTTTTTTTTATTGATACCATTTTTTTCATAGATGTGACGTTTTGATCACTTATTACAATTTTTTTTGTGGGATTGCAGTGTTAAAAAAAGGAGTTTTGGCATTCTTGATTTTTTTTCATTTATGGTGTTTACCGATTAATTATTTTTATATTTCAATAGAGCATTTTAATGAATCAAAAGGGGGGTGATTTGAACTTTTAAGCATCTTTTTTTTTAAGTTGTCACTGTTTTTAATAGTCCCCTTAGCAGACTTGAAGCTGCGATTATCTGATTGCTTGTGCTACAACCGCTGGCAAAAATTATGGACTCTCCAGCCTTGGAGGATGTTCATTCAGTTGTTTAATTTTGTAGAAAAAAGCAGATCACAGACATGGCACAAAACTAAAGTCCTTTCAAATGGCAACTTTCTGGCTTTAAGAAAAACTAAAATAAATCAAGAACAAAAAATGTGGTAGTCAGTAATGGTTACTTTTTTTAACCAAGTATAGGGAAAAAATTATGGAATCACTCAATTATGAGGAAAACATTATGGAATCACCCTGTAAATTTTAATACCGAAAAATAACACCTGCATCAAATTAGATCTGCTCGTTAGTCTGCATCTAAAAAGGAGTGATCACACCTTGGAGAGCTGCTGCACTAAGTGGACTGACATGAATCATGGCTCCAACATGAGAGATGTCAATTGAAACAAAGGAGAGGATTATCAAACTCTTAAAAGAGGGTAAATCTCCATGCAATGTTGCAAAAGATGTTGGTTGTTCACAGTCAGCTGTATCTAAAATCTGGACCAAATACAAACAACATGGGAAGGTTGTTAAAAGCAAACATACTGGTAGACCAAGGAAGACATCAAAGCGTTAAGACCGGAAGCTTAAAGCAATAAGTCAACAAAACAGGAAATGCGCAACAAAACAAATGAGGAACGAATGGGAGGAAACTGGAGTCAACGTCTGTGACCGAACTGTAAAGCCCCCGTCACACTTAGCGACGCTGCAACGATACCGACAACGATCCGGATCGCTGCAGCGTCGCTGTTTGGTCGCTGGAGAGCTGTCACACAGACAGCTCTCTCCAGCGACCAACGATCAGGGGAAAGACTTCGGCATCGTTGAAACTGTCTTCAACGATGCCGAAGTCCCCGGGTAACCAGGGTAAACATCGGGTTACTAAGCGCAGGGACGCGCTCTGCTTCCTGCACTGACTGTGAGCACAGCGGCCGGAAAGCAGAGCGGTGACGTCACCGCTGTGCTTTCCGGCTGCCTGGCGCTCACAGCCAGAGCAGAGAAGCACAGCGCTGGGGACAGACAGCGGTAGGTAAGTATGTAGCGTTTGTTTTTTTTACTTTAACGATGGTAACCAGGGTAAGCCCTGCGCTTAGTAACCCGATGTTTACCCTGGTTACCAGCGAAGACATCGCTGAATCGGCGTCACACACGCCGATTCAGCGATGTCAGCGGGACCTCAACAATCAAAAAATGGCCCAGGCCATTCCGACACGACCAGCGATCTCACAGCAGGGGCCTGATCGCTGCTACGTGTCACACATAGCGAGATCGCTACTGAGATCGCTGTTGCGTCACAAAACTTGTGACTCAGCAGCGATCTCGCTAGCGATCTCGCTATGTGTGACGGGGCCTTAAGAAACCACCTAAAGGAAATGGGATTTACATACAGAAAAGCTAAACAAAAGCCATCATTAACACCTAAACAGAAAAAAAGCAAGGTTACAATGGGCTAAGGAAAAGCAATTGTGGACTGTGGATGACTGGATGAAAGTCATATTCAGTAATGAATCGCGAATCTGCATTGGGCAAGGTGATGATTCTGGAACTTTTGTTTGGTGCCGTCCCAATGAGATTTATAAAGATGACTGCCTGAAGAGAACATGCAAATTTTCACAGTCATTGATGATATGGAGCTGCATGTCAGGTAAAGGCACTGGGGAGATGGCGGTCATTACATCTTCAATAGATGCACAAGTTTATGTTGATATTTTGGACACTTTTCTTATCCCATCAATTGAAAGGATGTTTGGGGATGATGAAATAATTTTTCAAGATGATAATGCATCCTGCTAAAGAGCAAAAACTGTGAAAACATTCCTTGAAAAAAGACACATAAGGTCAATGTGATGACCTGCAAATAGTCCAGATCTCGATTCAATTGAAAATCTTTGGTGGAAGTTGAAGAAAATGGTCCATGACAAGGAAACAACCTGCAAAGCTGATCTGGCAACAGCAATCAGAGAAAGTTGGAGCCAGATTGATGAAGAGTACTGTTTGATACTCATTAAGTCCATGCCTCAGAGACTGCAAGCTGTTATAAAAGCCAGAGGGGGTGCAACAAAATACTAGTGATGTGTTGGAGTGTTTTTTGTTTGTTTGTTCTTCATGATTCCATAATTTTTTCCTCAGAATTGAGTGATTCCATAATTTTTTTCCCTATGTTTGGTTAAAAAAAGTAACCATTACTGACTACCACATTTTTTGTTCTTGATTTCTTTTAGTGTTTCTTAAAACCAGAAAGTTGCCATTTGAAATGACTTTAGTTTTGTGCCATGTCTGTGATCTGCTTTTTTTCTACAAAATTAAACAACTGAATGAACATCCTCCAAGGCTGGTGATTCCATAATTTTTGCCAGGGGTTGTATATGCAGCTATGCCACAACATCATGGTCTCCTTTGAAGCCCGGCCACAGGCACTGTCACTGTCAAAGCAACCCATCGGTGACCCACAATCACGCCGATGTGCGCATGGAATGACACGCACCCATGCCGGTGCATGTTAAATGTTGCTATCAGAGTTTGACAGTGACATTTAGCAGGTTCACCCTTCTATCACTCCACTCTCGATTGTTAGAGGCAGGTCCTGGCTGTAATACACAGCTGTGACCTGGGGCGGGGCGGGGCGGGCTACACCCATACACCTGCTACCAACTTGCGCCCTACATGTACGGCGGATGTTGTGAAGGGGTTAATGTGCCTGGAAATAAAAATAGTGGGGTCTAGCTACCATACAATATGCCACCCCACATACATGGTCTCATCAAATTCAAAGAATCCATTCTTTACAGCGAGTGAAATTAGGCATCACATATCAAGCTTAAGGTATGATTCAGTGACTGCACAAACCATCTGAAAGTATTTGCATAACATTGGGACATCCAGCTACAGGGGTTCCTATGATCTCATTCCAGTACTCTCAAAGGCTATCATGGTGTAGACGAAGATGGTAATGAAGGCTAGAATGGAGGTCTATCCAGCAATGAGTCCCACTTTTGGTGAGATGTCATGTACATAGTCGTAATTCTATTCAAACTGTAAAGGAAGCTCCAAGGTTAATTTATTGCGTAAGAAAAGGTCATTCTGACTCTTTATGATGTGCTGATCTTTTAAAGGTTAAGTTAATGATTGAAATTAATTGAATGTTTTCTTCTTTTGAATTTGCAGCTTTTTACTTATTGTAATGAATTGTTATGCATAGACACGAAAGTGGGTAGTGTGGTCATATTATTATAAAAACTTGATTCCAGCTCAACTAGTAGCTCTATGCTCATCTACCTGGAGCTCAGACACCGGCCTGGCCCTGGTCATACTACGCATTGGATGATGCGTCAGAGGTGTTGCGAAATAGTCATGGGAAAAGTTTAACTTGCTACGAAGTCCTAATTATACTTGTCATACGTTGATTAACTAAAAAAGATTATGTTTAGAGATTGTTGTCTGCCATACTTTAAATTCTCTATTTAGTAGCTATTTGGAAAATTGAAATCTGAAAAGCTAAAATCTTATAGTGATTATAGTAGACGCTCTTGTGGATTTTGTATGTTTAAAGAAGTATTTCAATATGTTGAAGATGAGATCTTTGAGAAAGAATGGAAGGAGGCACATTTACAAAATTCACAAAATTTAGTACGGCTGGCATTAAATCAAACAGAGAAATTATATCAAATAAATGTAGTTCATTTGGAGAAATTGATAAAATAATTAAAATAACATCTGACTGAAGAACAACGTTCACATGTTTTTAAAAGATAGAAATGAAATTAATTCCAATACAAACTGAACTAAAAGCATAATAGTGTGATGAATACGTGATAAAATGAGATAGCATGGATTTTAAAAATGAGTGTTCGAACGGACTATGTAAGAAGAGGCGTAGGTTTCAATCTAATAGGAAATATAACATATGTAAAATATAGATTATTGGGCAGTGGAAAATGGGTTCAATTCAAGTTTTACTGAAGACACTAAAAAAATCTGAGATTAAAATACAAGGTCCCTCAGATAATCCTTTAGAAGAAAATCTAAAACATGGAGGACCTGGACAGAATTAGGAAAATGCAAAGAAGTGAGGAGAGAGTGCAAAAAAGGGAAGCAAATATCCTGGATCAAAAACAATTAAGAATAATATCTGCTAGTGAAACTTGTGGTTTCAACTGAATGCATCCCTCAGTTACATAATACTTCCTCATATGTAAATATCGCTTGCACCCACATTGTCTAAAAGCAATCATTATACAAATACTGTGATTAACCTACTGAATATTTTGCTTCCCAAAATTTCTTTCATTGTCATCTAAAGGTCTCAATTATCGTATTACTAGTACCTTTCATTCCTCTAGGTATGAGATTAACTTCTATAATTCTTTGAGAAACATACAAATATTTAAGAATTATGAGTAGAAATCAGAAAATAGTTTTCAAAAATTAGGAATTGAAGGCACTGGCAGGATACCTTGAATTTAAGTGCTGCTGCACTCTTGTTTGGTGGGCTGAAATTTTCACATACCACCAGACCTGAGAACAGACAAGGTGGAGGTGTTGGTTTTCTCCTTTCATCACAATGTGCTTTCCAGGTCATCCCCCGGTTCCCTCACTCACATTTCCTTCCTTTGAAGTCCACGCCATCAGACTCTATAAGCCCTTCTCCTTGCGAGTGGCGGTTGTTTATCGCCCTCCGGGCTCCTCCTGCCAGTTTCTAGACCACTTTGCCACCTGGCTTACACACTTTCTATCCTGTGACATCCCCACCCTAATCAAGGGAGACTTTAACATCCCCATCAATGATCCCCTCTCCCAATCTGCCTCTCATCTTCTTTCTCTAACTTCTTCATTCGGCCTCTCACAGTTTACTAATTCTCCTACGGATGAGGACAGGAACACTCTGGACCTGGTTTTCTCCCGTCCTGGCTCGCTGCATAACTTTACTAACTCCCCTCTCCCGCTCTCGGACCACAACCTTCTTTCCTTCTCTGTCAAGAATTGTCTCCTCACCAAGGACACCCCACTTACCACACTTATCGGAATACACGTACCATTAATACCCAGCAGCTTGTTGACAATCTCCACACATCTCTAGCCGCCATCTCCTCCCTCTCCTGTCTAGACTTGCACTGTCACCTTCAATAATACACTGAAGAATGCCCTAGATGAAGCAGCACCTTCTACACGCAGAAAGACCCGACACAGACAACGGCAGCCCTGGCACACTATGCAAATACGCTTTCTTCAGCGTTGCTCAAGGTGTGCAGAGCGGCAGTGGAGAAAATCTCTCTTAGCAGAAGACTTCATCCACTATAAGTTCATGCTCAAAACCTATAACTCTGCCCTTCATCTGGCCGAATAGTCCTACTTCACCACCCTCATCACCTCACTATCCAACAACCCAAAATGTCTTTTTGAAACCTTAAACTCCCTCCTGAAACCTAACGTACAGGCCCCCATCACCAACCTCAGCGGTGAGGATCTGGCCACTTATTTCTCAGAACAAATCAACCACATCCATTAGAATATCTCAGCGCAATCTCCTCAGTGCCTGGATCCCATTCCCTGCCGCACTTCAAGCTCACTAGACATCTTTGAGCCTGTTTCAGAAGAAGTTTCCAAGCTCCTCGATTCTGCTCGGCCTACAACCTGCAACAGTGAGACCATTCCTTCACATATCCTGCAGTCTCTCTCACCAGTGGTCACCACTCACCTGACTAAAATATTTAACCTCTCTCTTTCTTCAGGTATCTTTCCCTCCTCATTTAAACATGCCATCATAACCCCTTTACTTAAAAAGCCATTCCTGGACCAGAACTGCACTGCTAACTACAGACCTGTCTCTAACCTTTCCTTCATCTCTAAACTCCTGGAATGCTTGGTCCACTCCTGTCTAATCCGCTATCTCTCGGATAACTCTTCTTGACCCCTTACAATCTGGTTTCCGCTCTTTACACTCCACTGAATCTGCCCTCACTAAAGTCTCTAATGACCTAATAACAGCTAAATCCAAAGGTCATTGCTCTCTGCTGATTCTCCTGGATCTCTCTGCTGCATTTGACACTGTGGATCACCAGCTCCTCCTCACTATGCTCCGCTCTATAGGCCTCAAGGACACAGACCTCTCCTGGTTCTCCTCCTACCTCTCTGACTGCTCATTCACTGTATCTTTTGCTGACTCCTCTTCCTCTCCTCCTCCCCTTACTATCGGGGTTCCACAAGGCTCAGTCCTAGGCCCCCTCCTCTTCTCTCTTTACACGGCCCCTATTGGACAAACAATCAGCAGATTTGGGTTCCAGTATCATCTCTATGCTGATGACACCCAATTATACACTTCTTCCCCCGACATAAACCCTACCCTAATTCAAAATACCAAGGATTGTCTGTCTGCTGTCTCTAACATCCTGTCCTCCCTCTACCTGAAACTTAATCTCTCCAAAACAGAACTTCTTGTGTTTCTCCCTTCTACTAACCTCACTCTACCCAACATCGAAATTACCCTGGAGCGTTCAACCATAACTCCCAAGCAGCATGCCCGCTGTCTTGGGGTCATAGTCGACACCGAACTTTCCTTTTCTCCCTATTTCCAATCACTCACTCGCTCTTGTCACCTGCATCTTAAAAACATCTCCAGAATCCGACCTTTTCTCACTGTTGAAACTGCTATGACTCTTACTGTCGCTCTCATTCATTCTTGTCTGGACTACTGCAACTCTCTTCTGATCGGTTTCCCTCTTACCAAACTTTCTCCTCTCCAATCCATCTTGAATGCTGCAGCCAGAGTCATATTTCTGTCCAGCCGCTTCACCGATGCCTCCATCTTGTGCCAGTCATTACACTGGCTACCCATTTGCTACAGAGTCCAGTATAAACTCATCTCTCTCACCCACAAAGCTCTCCACAGTTCTGCACCGTCTTATATCTCCTCTGTCATCTCTGTCTATCGCCATACATGTGCCCTCCGTTCTACAAATGACCTAAGGCTAACATCCCCTGTAATCCGAACTCACACCTCCGTCTCCAAGACTTCTCTCGTGCTGCGCCAGTTCTCTGGAATGCACTTCCCCAGACGATCAGACTGATACCTAGCCCCGACCTATTCAAGCGCGCTTTTGAAAACCCATTTCTTCAAACAAGCCTACCACATCAACTACTCAGTAAACTAACTTTGCCCTGTTCCCTCCTTCCAAATATTACTCTGAATCTGCACCCTACTATTCATCTGTCTCCACACCATCCATACGCATGATAGCTGCACTTGATACTTGACTATTGCACTTTAACACACGAGCTGATGACCAGATCATGCAGCTTTGTATGAAAATCCCTATTTATTATAATTGCCAGACCTGAAATAACAAGCACTTTTCACCTATTGTGTCCTCCCATTTCCTTGTAGATTGTAAGCTTGCGAGCAGGGACCTCACTCCTAATGTTACTGTTTAAATTGTCTTAACTCGTACCGAATGTATTGCTTGTACATGTCCCCGCTTAATTGTAAAGTGCTGCGGAATATGTTGGCGCTATATAAATAAAAATTATTATTATTATTATTATTATTATTAATTTAAGCGATCATGAGAAACAGGGCTTAAGGTAGATGAAAGGTCATCAGGACTTGGTGAACACACCTACTGTCAAATTAGGATGAGAAGATAATATTATAGCTTGGAATCCAATAAAAAATTGTCAGATAGGTATCTGCATGAATTGCTGAATAGTAACCGAACAATCCCGCGAGCATTAGCGCAAGTGAGCTAGAAGAGGATTATATCCTTTTCATCCCGAATATTCTATTATTTGTACTGAACTGACCCAACTGCTATGCAAGCTATTGCCCCATATTACTGCTCCTGTTTGTTTCCAAACTCCTTGAGAAGCATGTCCATGCTCAAGTTTCCTCCCACCTCTCATCTATCTCTTTCCTTGACAACCTCCAATCTGGCTTCCGCCCTCACCACTCCACCGAAACTGCCCTGATCAAAATTACTGATGACTTACAGCCAAAGCTAACAGACAGTTATCCATCCTTCTCCTTCACAACCTGTTCTCTGCCTTCCACACAGTCGACCACTACCTACTGCTACAAATTCTTTCTTCCCTTGGCATCAAAGACCTTGCCCTGTCCTGGATTGCCTCATACCTTTCTGACTGCACATTTAGCATTTCCCACTCCCACACTACCTCCTCATCCCGCCCTCTCTCTGTTGGAGTCCCTCAAGGCTCTGTCCTGGGGCCCCTATTTTTTTTCCATCTATTCCCTTGGCCTAGGACAACTCATAAAGTTCCATGGCTTCCAGTACCATCTGTATGCCGATGACACTCAGATCTACCTCTCTGGCCCAGATGTCACCTCTCTGCTGTCCAGAATGTCTATCAGCCATATCCTGCTTCTTCATCTCTCGCTTCCTAAAACTCAATATAGACAAAACCGAACTCATCATCTTTCCTACATCTTGTGTATCTCCCCTACCTGACCTATCTATTATGGTAAACGGCATCATGCTCTCTCCTGCATCTGAAATCCGCCCTGCACTCTAGACTCTGCCCTGTCCTTCAAACCGCACGTCCAAACTCTTGCCACCTCCACCTCAAAAATATTTCTAGAATCCGTCCCTTCCTCAGCCTTCAATCTACTAAAACTCTTATGCATGCCCTCATCATCTCCCGCCTTGATTAGGGCAGTGTTTACTGTTTACTTCTTTACTGTTAGGGCAGTGAGAATCTGGAATTGCTTGCCTGAGGAGGTGGTGATGGCGAACTCAGTCGAGGGGTTCAAGAGAGGCCTGGATGTCTTCCTGGAGCAGAACAATATTGTATCATACAATTATTAGGTTCTGTAGAAGGACGTAGATCTGGGTATTTATTATGATGGAATATAGGCTGAACTGGATGGACAAATGTCTTTTTTCGGCCTTACTAACTATGTTACTATGTTACTATGTTACTATGATTACTGCAACACCCTCCTCTGTGGCCTCCCCGCTAACTCTCTTGCACCACCTCAGTATATCCTCAACTCTGCTGCCCAACTAATCCACCTCTCTCCTCGCTACTCCCCTGTTTGCCCCTCCAAAAATCCCTCCACTGGCTCCCAATTCCCCAACGAATCCAGTTCACGCTACTAACACTGACCTACAAAGCCATTCCCAATCTGTCCCCTCCCTATATCTCTGAACTAATCTCCCAATATCTTCCCTCACGTAATCTTCAATCCTCCCAAGACCTCCTACTCTCCTCCACACTTATTTATTCCTCACACAACCGCCTCCAAGATGTCTCCCGAATATCCCCTATCCTCTAGAATTCTACGCCTCAACATGTCCGATTATCTACCATCCTCGGATCCTTCAGATGGAACCTGAAAACCCATCTCTTCAGGAAGGCTTACAGTCTGCAATAACCATTCTGCCGCCTTAACACCTCCTGAGCTGTCGCCTCACCACCACCAGAGCTGCTGCACCCAACCTTTTGTCTCTTCCCCATTATCCTGCAGAATGTAAGTCCGCAAGGACAGGGTCCTCTCCCATCTGTACCAGTCTGTCATCATAAATTTGTTTACTGTAAACGATATCTATAACTTTGTATGTAACCCCTTCTCATGTACGGCACCAAGGAATTAATGGTGCTATATAAATAAATAATAATAAAAAATAATAATAACATCAATATAGGAGATAAGTGGATAAAATTTGCTGCTGCTGATAGCTAATTAAAGATTTCAGGAGACTGAAGATGTTTCTATATAGTTTATTAACGTGTTTCGAAGTCATCTGACTTCTTCATCAGGACAAACCACTAACATCTGTGGTTTGTCTGATGAAGAGAAATCAGTAGGCGTGAAATATTGCTATTTGTTACTTGCTTATCAGTTAGCCATTAAAAGGTATCAACCACTTAGGACTCTCAAATTTTAATATTTTTCTGAGATAAAGCACAACTTTTAAGAAATTTTATAAGAGGACATTTGTGCATGGGGTAGATGGGTTGATGCCTCCATAATTTTTATTGTATATCATAATTGCTGGAGTTATAAAATATTCTTTTTAATATTAGGATTGAAAAGCTGTTCTGACATGAATTTGCAAATTAAAAACTTAATTAGGTCTAAGAGATCTATTTAAAATGTATACAGTTTTCTATTGTGAAATTTGGTAACAGTAAGGTTTTTTTTCTAGGGATTATTGTGTAGGGTTCAAAGTCTATGCATTTGTGCAGCTAATCTGCCTGGAATCTAACTTTAATTACCAGAATCCAACCCCACAATAGCAACAGTATTGGAAACACAGTATACAAATCCTAGCATTTGCTTTCTCACATTTCAATCCATGATTTCTTTAGTTTGCATATTATATAAACTATTGGCAGGTAGAATTTGACAAGCTGAGACGTGTGCAGACAAGGACTGTGCATTGCAAAACACATGAAGTCAAAAATATTGTAAACAACACCAACAAATGTTTCATCCCAAACAGTAGCACAATCCAAGAATCACTCAGATACCATTTACATGCAAATGATATAGTATTATTACACATACTGTAGCACCCATGTTACACAATTGGAAGTAATCAAGGGCAAACATTACAGAGTGGAGGTCAATCAATAATACCTTGTGTGTATTGCACCATAACATTTTGTTTGGAATGCAATTAGAGAGGATAGGTGATTGAATAAACCCTTTAGCCTGTCAGAAATACAATGACCATGTCTGTCAGCACTGCCAACAGCCTGAAGGAGAGTAAAGGTACCTTCACACTTAGCGACGCTGCAGCGATACCGACAACGATCCGGATCGCTGCAGCGTCGCTGTTTGGTCGCTGGAGAGCTGTCACACAGACAGCTCTCCAGCGACCAACAATGCCGGTAACCAGGGTAAACATCGGGTAACTAAGCGCAGGGCCGCGCTTAGTAACCCGATGTTTACCCTGGTTACCTGTCATGATCCCAATGGCAGGGGATCACAAAAAGGACAAGCACAGATACAAACAAGCTCTAGGGCGATGGAACCTGAGCTGACCGCGACCCTGAACCTAACACACAAATAAAAGTAGCCGGGGAACGTGCCTACGATGATCCTAGACGTCTCGCTCCAGCCGAAGATCTAACTTCCCCTATCAGAAGAAACACAGACCTCTCTTGCCTCCAGAGAAATACCCCACAGCAAATAGCAGCCCCCCACATATAATGACGGTGAAATGAGAGGAAAGCACATATGTAGTATGAAAACAGTTTCAGCAAAATGAGGCCCGCTAAAGCTAGATAGCAGAGGATACAAAAGTGAACTGCGCGGTCAGCGAAAAACCCTTCAAAAAACCATCCTGAAATTACTTGAACTCATGTGCCAACTCATGGTACATGAAAAGCAATTTCAGCCCACTAGAGCAACCAGCAGCAGAGAATCACATATCTGCAGGCTGGACTAAAAACCAAATTAAGCAAAACACAAAACAGGAAAATCCAAACTTAGCTTGTCCAGAAGGTTCAAGGAGCAGGGAGCAGAGGTAACAAGACACACTGGACACATTGATAACCGGCGAGGAAATGCCAGCAAAGCCAGGTTAAATAGGAAACTCCCATAAGCTGATGGAACAGGTGGAACCCAGAAACCCAGGAAAGACAAGTCACCCAGTACCATCAGTAACCACCAGAGGGAGCCCAAAAACAGAACTCACAACAGTTACCATCCTAAAAGTAAAAAAAAACAAACAGTACATACTTACCTACAGCCGTCTGTCCTCCAGCGCTGTGCTCTGCTCTCCTCCTGCACTGGCTGTGAGCACAGCGGCCGGAAAGCAGAGCGATGACGTCACCGCTCTGCTTTCCGGCTGACAGACGCTCACAGCCAGTGCAGGAGGAGAGCAGAACACAGCGCTGGAGGACAGACGGCCGTAGGTAAGTATGTACTGTTTTTTTTTTACTTTTAGGATGGTAACCAGGGTAAACATCGGGTTACTAAGCGCGGCCCTGCGCTTAGTTACCCGATGTTTACCCTGGTTACCAGTGAAGACATCGCTGGATCGGTGTCACACACGCCGATCCAGCGATGTCAGCAGGAGTCCAGCGACGAAATAAAGTTCTGGACTTTATTCAGCGACCAACGATCTCCCAGCAGGGGCCTGATCGTTGGTCGCTGTCACACATAACGATTTCATTAACGATATCGTTGCTACGTCACAAAAAGCAACGATATCGTTAACAATATCGTTATGTGTGAAGGTACCTTTAAATAACCTGAAACTTTCTTACCTAATGAAAGGAATCTGCTAGCAATGGCCAGTGATATCATGGAGATCTTAAGATGAATTGTTATACAAAGTCTATTTGAAGAATACTCAAAATGAGTATGAGTGTGATTCCATCAAATTTAAATTTTGTAAAAGATTTAAAATAATAAACAACCACATCCCTCACAGGTCCGATATGAAGATAGTCCTCCAATGCCCATGTTCCCTGTAAAAGAGTACACAAAATAAACCACTATAGTAATCACATCTCCAATGAGAACATAATCCATTTGTCCTTTGACGAGTAAAGGTACCGTTACACTTAGCGATTTACCAACGATCACGACCAGTGATACAACCTGGCCGTGATTGTTGGTAAGTCGTTGTGTGGTCACTGGAGATCTGTCACACAGACAGCTCTCCAGCGACCAATGATGCCGAAGTCCCCCGGTAACCAGGGTAAACATCGGGTTACTAAGCGCAGGGCCGCACTTAGTAACCCGATATTTACCCTGGTTACCATTGTAAATGTTAAAAAAAACCACTGCATACTCACATTCCGGTGTCTGTCACGTCCCTCGCCGTCAGCTTCCCGCACTGACTGTGAGGGCCGGCCGTAAAGCAGAGCACAGCGGTGACGTCACCGCTGTGCTTTACGGCCGGTGCTCACAGTAATTGCGGGAAGCTGACGGCGAGGGACGTGACAGACACCAGAATGTGAGTATGTAGTGTACTCTTTTACAGGGGACATGGGCATTGGAGGACTATCTTCATATCGGACCTGTGAGGGATATGGTTGTTTATTATTTTAAGTCTTTTACAAAATTTAAATTTGATGGAATCACACTCATACTCATTTTGAGTATTCTTCAAATAGACTTTGTATAACAATTCATCTTAAGATCTTCATGATACCACTGGCCATTGCTAGCAGATTACTTTCATTAGGTAAGAAAGTTTCAGGTTATTTAACTCTCCTTCAGGCTGTTGGCAGTGCTGACAGACATGGTCATTGTATTTCTGTTTTTTTTTTGTTTTTTTTACATTTACAATGGTAACCAGGGTAAATATCGGGTTACTAAGCGCGGCCCTGTGCTTAGTAACCCGATATTTACCCTGGTTACCAGTGAACACATCGCTGGATCGGCGTCACACACGCCGATTCAGCGCTGACAGCGGGTGATCATTGACCAAAAAAAAGGTCCTGATAATTCCCAGCGACCAACGATCTCCCAGCAGGGGCCTGATCGTTGGTCGCTGTCACACATAAGAATTTCGTTAACGATATCGTTGCTACGTCACAAAAAGCAACGATATCGTTAAAGAAATCGTTATGTGTGATGGTACCTTTACTCAGTAGTCTTGAAAAAAATCCGGCACACTGTTTTTCCAAACACGGTGAAATTTATTAGAAATGTAAATTTATTTCATTTCGTATTCAAGCAAAATGCGCACAAAAAGGACCAAAAAGGTACATAAAGTAGGTATCAAGATCCACATGAGGTAGGTATCATATTTCAACGTTTCGGCTATAGCATTAAAAAATAAAAAAAAAATTGCATGTGGGTTTACTGTAATTTTCATAATCAGCAGAGGGAAAGGCTATGGCTGGGGGCTGATGTTAATGTTATGCTGGGAAGAAGACAATATTCATAAATTTTCCCAGGCTATTAATATCAGCTCACAACAGGTTGCTTATCCTTTACTTGTTATTATAGGGGAGACCCCCCAAAAATCATGTGCCCTCTATATTCAGTAACCAGCAAAGAATAAACAGACAGCTGCTGGCAAATATTAATAGCCTAAGATAGGGCCATGAATATTGGCCCCTGCCAGACTAAGGCTATGTGCACGTCAGGATTTTCTGCAGAATTTTACTGACCGAAAAAAGGACACGTCTGGCTACCCGAAATGTTGATGATCTATCCTTCACTAAAATGAACCAATCATGGATTTCAAATTATCTTGCCCCACCTTCCCCTGCTTGCCTTAAAAATGTCTTGCTTTTGGCTTCCTCTTACTGACTTCTCCAATTCCGCCATTTGCAGCTGCTGAATGTCCACCATAGGCCATTTTTATACCTCCCTAAATGGGCCGACTCCCCCCACAGGGCCGTGGTCACCACTTGGCGCAAGCACCCCGTGCGAGTGCCGTTTGCCTGGACAGGTGGGTGTGCCCACTCTTGGGCGACGGCACTGGCACAGGGTCCCTCATAGTACAATGAAGTGACTCTGATGGTGGTGGTGCACAACCAACGTTAGACACACCGTCGTAATATGAGGGGCCCTGTGCCAGTACCGCCGCCCACAAAAAGAGTGTTCCCCCCCCAGCTCGAACAGTGCTCTACCACTTGCAAAACTTACCTCTCCCTGCTCCACCACTGTGTAGTCTGTGCTGTTAAATCCTTTAATGGCACTGCCAATACAAATTTGTTGAAATGATAGATGATAGTAAAAATATACAAGGGCCCTTGCCTCCATTTAGACCAGTTAATACTTTGCACCAACTACCACTGTCTGCTACTCAGCAGAGGAGCCCACCTCTGTACCTAGCTATGCCACCAGTTTAATTATGAACATTTTTTTGGCTGACATTTAGACCACTTTATTATTTTGGCCTACTAACTGTGTCAGCCACTTATTACAGTTGTCCTCCACTGAACAAAGCAATGTCGCCTGTGTACTCCTGTTACCAATTGTGAACTGCATTTAGCCTACTTTTTTATTTTAGACCTACTAAGTCTGTCTGAGCCACTTATTACAGTTGTCCTCCACTGAACAAAGCAAAGCCGCCTGTGTACTCCTGTTACCAATTTTGAACTGCATTTAGCCTACTTTTTTTAATTTTAGGCCTACTAAGTCTTTGTGAGCCTCTCATAACAGTTGTCCTCCTCCGCTGAAAAAAGCTATGCTGCCTGTGTACTCCTCTTACCAATTTTGAACTGCATTTAGCCTACTTACTTACTTGGGCCTAGTAACTGTGTGAGCCTCTCATAACAGTTGTCCTCCTCCGCTGAACAAAGCTATGCCACCTGTGTACTCCTGTTAGCAATGTTGAACTGCATTTAGCCTACTTACTTACTTGGGCCTAGTAACTGTGTGAGCCTCTCATAACAGTTGTCCTCCTCCACTGAAAAAAGCTATGCCACCTGTTTACTCCGCTTACCAATTTTGAACTGCATTTAGCCTACTTACTTACTTGGGCCTAGTAACTGTGTGAGCCTCTCACAACAGTTGTCCTCCTCCGCGGAACAAAGCTATGCCGCCTGTGTACTCCTGTTAACAATTTTGACCTGCATTTAGCCTACTTTCTTATTTGGGCCTACTAACTGTGTCTGCCCCTCATTACAGTTGTCCTCCGCTGAACAAAGCAATGCCGCTAGTTTAGTCCTGTTAGCAATTTTGAACTGCATTTAGCCTACTTACTTATTTGGGCCTAGTAACTGTGTCAGCCACTCTTTACAGTTGTCCTTCGCTGAACAAAGCAATGCCGCCAGTTTAGTCCTGTTAGCAATTTTGAACTGCATTTAGCCTACTTACTTTTTGGGGCCTACTAACTGTGTCAGCCTCTCATTACAGTTGTCCTACGCTGAACAAAGCAATGCCGCCTGTTTAGTCCTGTTAGAAATTTTGAACTGGATTTAGCCTACTTTCTTATTTGGGTCTATATCTGTGTTTCCTCCTCATCCTGCCCATTGGCCAGCCACTGCTAGATGAGTCTGCTGGTACATTGACCCAGACCACTATATTCCCCTTGCACTCTACACAGCTAGAATCTGACCCTGCTGAAAGTCAGGTTCCCCTTCCCGCATACTATACCACCTTACACAGGGACAAAGAGGAAGGTGCAGATGAAAGTGCAGGTTCCTTCATCAGGTGAGGGGGCATACTCGTTGGCACTGGCACAGGGCCCCTCATAGTACGAAAAGTGTCTCTGGCAGTGGGAGGCGCCGCCCGCCGTCAAACACACCGCCGTACTATGAGGGGCCCTGTGCCAGTGCCAACTAGTGGGCCCCCCTGCTTGCTTAGGATCGCAGCACTTGCAAAGTTGAAATACTTACCTCTCCCTGCTCCACCGCCGAATGGTATTCCGCGTTTCCTGGGCCCACGAAAATCTTGAGCCAGCCCTACCCCCATACAAGTTTAGCCAAATGAGCCCCTGTTTTCAATGCCTAACTATTATTATAAAGTAAATTAAGATTGACAAGCTTAAAAAATACGAATTGATGTTTTTGGCATTAAAATGGGCACTGTAGGTGCTTTCCTGTCCTCCACTCACTGCCGACTTTGATTCCCCATTGACTAGCATTGGGTTTCGTGTTTCGGCTGACCCCCGACTTTTTGCAATAATCGGCCGATTTCACCCTACCCAACTTTTGAGAAAGTCGGGTTTCGTGAAACCGGAAACGATCCTAAAAAAGTAAAAGTCGCTCAACTCTAGCCGCCGGTAAACAATTAATTACCGGCGATCGCAACCCGGGGTCAGTAAAAAAAACCTGAATCATGTTCTCTGGGGTCTCGGCTACCCCCGGCAACCGAGACCCCAGAGAAAATCCGACTCTGGGAGACGCTATTCACTTTTTCCACAGCGTCGTTAATTAACGGCGCTGTGGTTTAAGTACCCTTAACTGCCCCCATTAAAAGGCGTATCGGTGGTCGTTAAGGGGTTAAAGTCTTTCTCTCTTTTTATTTATGACAATGTCTCATTAACTTTACAGAGCGGTTAACTTACAGATTAACTTTACTATAACAGAGAAAGATAAGCTTAGGCACTTAACTTAAATGAGTTTTTTGTGATTTTATTGTAGTCATCAAAATAAGCGTTTCGGCCTCAATGCCTGGCCTTCTTCAGTAGCTACATGCAAGAAAAAGTGTATTTACAAAAATTATAAACAAAAATTATAACAAACAAACAGTTGGTCAACCAAAGTGTAAATGGTGTACAACAAAATAAATCATATACAATGTAGAGGAAGATATATCGATATGGCCCAATAGTACATACAAGATATCTCTGGAAAGCAGGGAAAAACGTATTATTGCTCAGAGAATCCCAGTGTACAAATGCCCAAAAGAAATTTATCAAGCTGGAGCCTACACTAAAGACAAGATGGACAAAAATTATAGAAAACCATTAAACTAAAAACCTACCAATTTCACAGAGAAGATATAAAGGTGCCTTATGGACTGGTGTAAGATGAGTGGCACTAGTGCTGCAAATGGTGAAAAATGAAGGGATGGTAAGTGCCGATATAACATATATACTCGAGTATAAGCCGACCCCCCTAATTTTGCCACAAAAAAACTGGGAAAACTTAATGACTCGAGTATAAGCCTAGGGTGGGAAATGCAGCAGCTACCAGTAAATGTCAAAAGTAAAACTAATACCAATAAAAGTAAAATTAATTGAGACATCAGTAGGTTAAGTGTTTTTGAATATCCATATTGAATCAGGAGCCCCATATAATGCTCCATAAAGTTTATGATGGGCCCCATAAGATGCTCCATATTAAAATATGCCCCATATAATCCTGAATAAAGGTTAATAATGGCCCCATAAGATGCTCCATAGTCACATTTGCCCAAAATAATGCACAAATGTTGATTATGGCCCCATAAGATGCTCCATAAAGATATTTGCCCCATATAGTGCTGCACAAACGTTGATCATGGCCCCATACAGACACTTGCCCCATATAGTGCTGCACAAACGTTATGGCCCCATACAGTGCTGCACAAACATTATGGCCCCATATAGTGCTGCACAAACGTTATGGCCCAATACAGTGCTGCACAAGCGTTATGGCCCCATATAGTGCTGCACAAATGTAATGGCCCCATATAGTGCTGCACAAACTTTATGGCCCCATACAGTGCTGCACAAATGTTATGGCCACATGCAGTGCTGCACAAACTTTATGGCCCCATACAGTGCTGCACAAACGTTATGGCCCCATACAGTGCTGCACAAACGTTATGGCCCCATACAGTGCTGCACAAACGTTATGGCCCCATATAGTGCTGCACAAACGTTATAGCCCCATAAAGTGCTGCACAAACATTATGGCCCCATATAATGCTGCACAAACGTTATGGCCCCATAGATGCTCCATACAGACACTTGCCCCATTTGCTGTTGCTGCGATTAAAAAAATAAAAAAATCACACTCACCTCTCTGTCGCTCAGGCCCCCGGCACTTTCAATATTCACCTGCTCCTCGTTCCTGCGCAGCTCCATCTTCAGCGTCTCCTGCACTGCCACTAACATTCAGGCATAGGGCACGCACTAACCACGTCATCGCGCCCTCTGACCTGAGCATCACTGCTGAAGACAGAGCGGCACCGGAACGAGGAGCAGGTGAATATCGCACAGCACAACGCTCCCCACCCCATTATACTCACCTATTCCTGTTGCGGTCTCTGCACGTCTGTTCCCTGGCGCCGGGAGCTTCTTCCTGTACTGAGCGGTCACCGTTACCGCTCATTACAGTAATGAATATGCGGCTCCACCTCTAAGTGGTACCATGTGACTGCTCAGTACAGGAAGAAGCTGTCAGCGCCGGGGAAAAGACATGCCCCCTGGGTATGACTCGAATATAAGCCGAGAGGGGGACTTTCAGCCTCAAAAAATGGGCTGAAAATCTCGGCTTATACTCGAGTATATACGGTATATTATATTATAAGATAGTGCACAGGTGACCCAATAGTAAGTAGTACAATTACCAGTAGATGTAATCCACACACTGGATACCCTGCACCCTCGGGGGTTAAATTGGGACTATGATCTCATGTCATTTGTATAATTGGTTACAGAGTGTTTCTCCATAACTTCCCAAGGTGCCCGATTCAAGAGTCCTGATTGTACACATTTAGACTGGCTCATATAGAGATATTGAACTAATATAATGCGTTTTTGTTTGATCTATTATGCATAATACTAATCAATGTATTCTTATTTGCAGAGTCTGTTATACTGAGTGACCTTTATGATACTGTCCACTTGCCCGTCTATACACCGGTACTCTTTGTGCACGTTTCTATATGAGCGATACACCACAATGTCTCCGGAACCTTAAGGATCATCATCTGCCCCCTTAAAAATGGCTGCTGGAACGCAAACACTCAGATCGTGGACCGCACAACCCAGCCGCATCACTTCCACCTTGTTCTCCTTTTACAGTAGCTCCGATCACGTGACCGGCCTGTAAGTCCCGCCCATCTTGCACTTAAGCGCGTCACTTCCTGCCTGTGTCTGCAGACTAGCGGTGGATACCGCGTCACAGAAGCACGAGCCGGCATTGTTCTTTTGGTAAGTTATTCCACTATCGCTCACTATGACTAAACTACTATTGCTCACCCTTACCTCCGGAACCTGCAATGAAGGACACATCACATTCCCTTGCAGATAATTTACTATGGATATTCTTATCCGAACAGCATTACTTTGAGCAGCATTTACTGGTAATTCTACTACTTCATATGGGGCCACCTGTGCATTACCTTATAATATCTATAATATAACGCTGGGAGCGTCACTCTGTCCGAAGCCTTTATAGACTGCGCAGGCGCAAGCGCCGGCGCAGTCTGGCCCCCACAGAGTGACGCTCCCAGGAGATCGCGGTATGTGTAAGCACTGAACGCATACCGCGATCTCCACCGGAGAGTCAAGGACCGCCAGGGTAAGTATATTCACCTTTCCCCGTTCCAGCGCTGCGTGCGGCTCCATCTCCCGGCTCCTCTGCTGTGACAGTTCAGAGGGCGCGATGACGCGCTTAAGGCGCGCCGGCGCCGCCCTCTGACTTACCAGTCACAGGCAGAGGAGCCGGAGTGTGTCTTCAAGAAAATGGCGCCGGAAAGCGCGGACTGCGCAGGTGCCGATTCCTGCTGCCGGAATCGGCGCCTGCGCAGTCCGCGCTTTCCGGCGCCATTTTCTTGAAGACACACCTGCAGTGGACCCGGACGATAGGTGAGTATGGTATTTTTTTTTTTTTTATATGGCAGCAGCATACGGGGGCATACACACTGGAGCATCTTATGGGGGGCATATAATACAATGGTGGCGCAGGATGGGAGCAGCACATGACAGAACGGGGGCAGGATGGCAGCAGCACATGACAGAACGGGCGCAGGATGGCAGCAGCACATGACAGAACGGGCGCAGGATGGCAGCAGCACATGACAGAACGGGCGCAGGATGGCAGCAGCACATGACGAACGGGCGCAGGATGGGAGCAGCACATGACAGAACGGGTGCAGGATGGGAGCAGCACATGACAGAACGGGCACAGGATGGGAGCAGCACATGACAGAACGGGCGCAGGATGGGAGCAGCACATGACAGAACAGGGGAGCAGGATGGGAGCAGCACATGACAGAACGGGGGCGCAGGATGGGAGCAGCACATGACAGAACGGGGGCACAGGATGGGTGCAGCCCATGACAGGATGGGAGCAGCACATGACAGAACGGGCGCAGGATGGCAGCAGCACATGACAGAATGGGCGCAGGATGGCAGCAGCACATGACAGAACGGGCGCAGGATGGGAGCAGCACATGACAGAACGGGCGCAGGATGGCAGCAGCACATGACAGAACGGGCGCAGGATGGCAGCAGCACATGACAGAACGGGCGCAGGATGGCAGCAGCACATGACAGAATGGGCGCAGGATGGGAGCAGCACAGGACAGAACGGGCGCAGGATGTCAGCAGCACATGACAGAACGGGCGCAGGATGGGAGCAGCACATGACAGAACAGGGGAGCAGGATGGGAGCAGCACATGACAGAACGGGCGCAGGATGGCAGCAGCACATGACAGAACGGGCGCAGGATGGGAGCAGCACATGACAGAACGGGCGCAGGATGGGAGCAGCACATGACAGAACGGGGGCGCAGGATGGGAGCAGCACATGACAGAACAGGGGAGCAGGATGGGAGCAGCACATGACAGAACGGGCGCAGGATGGCAGCAGCACATGACAGAACGGGCGCAGGATGGCAGCAGCACATGACAGAACGGGCGCAGGATGGCAGCAGCACATGACAGAACGGGGGCGCAGGATGGCAGCAGCACATGACAGAATGGGCGCAGGATGGGAGCAGCACATGACAGAACAGGGGAGCAGGATGGGAGCAGCACATGACAGAACGGGGGCGCAGGATGGGAGGAGGGGTCACCAAACCCTCACCAGAGCCTCCAGGCCGACCAGGATGAGCCAAATGAAAGGCACGAACCAGATCGGCAGCATGAACATCAGAGGCAAAGACCCAGGAATTATCTTCCTGACCATAACCATTCCACTTGACCAGGTACTGGAGTTTCCGTCTCGAAATATGAGAATCCAAAATCTTCTCCACCACATACTCCAACTCCCCCTCAACCAACACCGGGAAGGGTCAAACGAAACGACACAGGATTGAGAACCTCAGAAATCTTATACAGACCAATGAAACGAGGCTTAAACTTAGGAGAGGAAACCTTCATAGGAACATAACGAGACGACAACCAAACCAAATCCCCAACACGAAGTCGGGGACCCACACAGCGCTGGCGGTTAGCGAAACGTTGAGCCTTCTCCTGGGACAATGTCAGTATCTACACCAGGACAGTCCGAAGACTCAACCTGCCCTGAAGAGAAACGAGGATGGAAACCAGAATTGCAGAAAAACGGCGAAACCAAAGTAGCCAAGCTGGCCCGATTATTAAGGGCGAACTCAGCCAAAGGCAAAAAGGACACCCAATCATCCTGATCAGCAGAAACAAAGCATCTCAGATATGTTTCCAAAGTCTGATTAGTTCGTTCGGTTTGGCCATTTGTCTGAGGATGGAAAGCCGAGGAAAAAGACAAATCAATGCCCATCCTAGCACAAAAGGCTCGCCAAAACCTCGAAACAAACTGGGAACCTCTGTCCGAAACGATGTTCTCCGGAATGCCATGTAAACGAACCACATGCTGGAAAAACAATGGCACCAAATCAGAGGAGGAAGGCAATTTAGACAAGGGTACCAAATGGACCATCTTAGAGAAGCGATCACAAACCACCCAAATGACCAACATCTTTTGAGAGACAGAGAGATCTGAAATAAAATCCATAGAGATATGCGTCCAGGGCCTCTTCAGGACCGGCAAGGGCAAAAGCAACCCACTGGCACGAGAACAGCAGGGCTTAGCCCGAGCACAAGTCCCACAGGACTGCACAAAAGAAAGCACATCCCGCGACAAAGACGGCCACCAAAAGGATCTAGCCACCAAATCTCTGGTACCAAAGATTCCAGGATGACCAGCCAACACCGAACAATGAACCTCAGAGATAACTCTACTAGTCCATTTATCAGGGACAAACAGTTTCTCCGCTGGGCAACGGTCAGGTCTATCAGCCTGAAATTTTTGCAGCACCTGCCGCAAATCAGGGGAGATGGCAGACAAAATTACCCCCTCTTTGAGAATACCCGCCGGCTCAGGAACACCCGGAGATTCGGGCACAAAACTCCTTGACAGGGCATCAGCCTTCACATTCTTAGAGCCTGGAAGGTACGAAACCACAAAATCAAAACGGGAGAAAAATAACGACCAACGAGCCTGTCTAAGATTCAACCGTTTGGCAGACTCGAGATAAGTCAAATTCTTGTGATCTGTCAAGACCACCACGCGATGCTTGGCTCCTTCAAGCCAATGACGCCACTCCTCGAATGCCCACTTCATGGCCAACAACTCTCGATTGCCAACATCATAATTGCGCTCAGCAGGTGAAAACTTTCTAGAAATGAAGGCACATGGTTTCATCACCGAGCCATCAGAACTTCTTTGCGACAAAACAGCCCCTGCTCCAATCTCAGAAGCATCAATCTCGACCTGAAACGGAAGCGAAACATCTGGCTGGCACAACACAGGGGCAGAAGAAAAACGACGCTTCAACTCCTGAAAAGCTTCCACAGCCGCAGAAGACCAATTGACCACATCAGCACCCTTCTTGGTCAAATCAGTCAACGGTTTAGCAACACTAGAAAAATTACTGATGAAGCGACGATAAAAATTAGCAAAGCCCAGGAACTTTTGCAGACTCTTCACAGATGTCGGCTGAGTCCAATCATAAATGGCCTGGACTTTAACAGGGTCCATCTCAATAATAGAAGGGGAAAAAGTGAAACCCAAAAATGAAACCTTCTGAACTCCAAAGAGACACTTTGACCCCTTCACAAACAAAGAATTCGCACGAAGGACCTGGAACACCATTCTGACCTGCTTCACGTGAGACTCCCAATCATCCGAGAAGACCAAAATATCATCCAAATATACAATCAGGAATTTATCCAGGTACTCTCGGAAGATGTCATGCATAAAGGACTGAAATACTGATGGAGCATTGGAAAGCCCGAATGGCATAACCAGGTACTCAAAATGGCCCTCGGGCGTATTAAATGCTGTTTTCCATTCATCGCCCTGTTTAATACGCACAAGATTATACGCACCACGAAGATCTATCTTGGTGAACCAACTAGCCCCCTTAATCCGAGCAAATAAATCCGACAGCAGCGGCAAAGGGTACTGAAATTTGACTGTGATCTTATTAAGAAGGCGGTAATCAATACAAGGTCTCAAAGAACCATCCTTCTTGGCCACAAAAAAGAACCCTGCTCCCAATGGTGACGACGACGGGTGAATATGACCCTTCTCCAAGGATTCCTTTACATAATTCCACATAGCGGCGTGCTCTGGCACAGATAAATTGAACAGTCGGCCCTTAGGAAACTTTCTACCAGGAATCAAATTGATAGCACAATCGCAATCCCTATGAGGAGGTAGGGCACAGGATTTGGGCTCATCAAATACATCCCGGTAATCCGACAAAAACTCCCGGACTTCAGAAGGGGTGGATGACGAAATAGACAAAAATGGAACATCACCATGTACCCCCTGACAACCCCAGCTGGACACAGACATAGATTTCCAATCCAATACTGGATTATGGACCTGTAGCCATGGCAACCCCAAAACGACCACATCATGCAGATTATGCAACACCAAAATGAGAATATCCTCCTGATGTGCAGGAGCCATGCACATGGTCAATTGGGTCCAGTACTGAGGCTTATTCTTGGCCAAAGGCGTAGCATCAATTCCTCTCAATGGAATAGGATACTGCAAGGGCTCCAAGAAAAAACCACAGCGCCTAGCAAACTCCAAGTCCATCAAATTCAGGGCAGCGCCTGAATCCACAAATGCCATAACAGAATAGGATGACAAAGAGCAAATCAGAGTAATGGACAAAAGAAATTTTGACTGTACCGTACCAATGGTGGCAGACCTAGCGAAACGCTTAGTGCGCTTAGGACAATCGGAGATAGCATGAGTGGAATCACCACAGTAAAAACACAGCCCATTCCGGCATCTGTGTTCTTGCCGTTCAGCTCTGGTCAAAGTCCCATCACATTGCATAGGCTCAGGTCTATGCTCAGATAATACCGCCAAATGGTGCACAGCTTTACGCTCACGCAAGCGTCAATCGATCTGAATGGCCAAAGACATAGACTCATTCAGACCAGCAGGCATGGGAAATCCCACCATGACATCCTTAAGGGCTTCAGAGAGACCCTTTCTGAAATTTGCTGCCAGGGCACATTCATTCCACTGAGTGAGTACAGACCACTTCCTAAACTTCTGACAATATATCTCTACCTCATCCTGACCCTGACACAGAGCCAGCAAGATTTTCTCTGCCTGATCCACTGAATTAGGTTCATCATAAAGCAATCCGAGCGCCAGAAAAAACGCATCAACATCACGCAATGCCGGATCTCCTGGCGCAAGGGAAAATGCCCAGTCTTGAGGGTCGCCACGTAATAAAGAAATAATGATTTTCACTTGTTGAACAGGGTCACCTGAGGAGCGAGGTTTCAAAGCAAGAAACAATTTACAATTATTTTTGAAATTCAGAAACTTAGATCTATCCCCAAAAAACAAATCAGGTATTGGAATCCTAGGCTCTAACATCGGATTCTGAACCACAAAATCTTGAATGTTTTGTACCCTTGCAGTGAGATTATTCATACAAGAGGACAGACCTTGAATGTCCATATCTACACCTGTATCCTGAACCACCCTGAGGTAAAGGGGAAAAGAGAGACAAAACACACTGCAAAGAAAAAAAATGGTCTCAGAACCTCTCTTATCCCTCTATTGAGATGCATTAATACTTTGGGCCACCTGTACTGTTATGACCTGGTGGTAAGGACAATAATGGACCTAGTGGTTAAGAGCACACGGAATGACCTGATAGTTACTAATAATATAGGACGAGCTCTGAGACGTGGGAACTCTGCTGACCGCAATCCCTAATCCTATCACACACACTAGAAATAGCCGTGGATTGCTCCTAACGCTCCGTATGCAACTCGACACAGCCTAAGAAACTAGCTAGCCCTAGAGATAGAAAAATGAAGCCTACCTTGCCTCAGAGAAATTCCCCAAAGGAAAAGGCAGCCCCCCACATATAATGACTGTGAGTAAAGATGAAAATTAGAAACACAGAGATGAAATAGATTTAGCACAGTGAGGCCCGACTTACTGAACAGACAGAGGATAGGAAAGGTAACTTTGTGGTCAGCACAAAAACCTACAAAAAGACCACGCAGAGGGCGCAAAAAGACCCTCCGCACCGACTCACGGTGCGGAGGCGCTCCCTCTGCGTCCCAGAGCTTCCAGCAAGCAAGACAAAAATCAAAATAGCAAGCTGTACAGAAAAATAGCAAACCAGAGAAAAACAAGCAGGAACTTAGCTTCAGCTGGGAAGACAGGTCACAAGAACGATCCAGGAGAGAACTAGACCAATACTGGAACATTGACAGGTGGCATGGAGCAATGATCTAAGTGGAGTTAAATAGAGCAGCCAGCTAACGAATTAACCTCGTCACCTGTAGAAGGAAACTCAGAAGCCGCAGCTCCACTCACAACCACCAGAGGAAGCCCATGGACAGAACCAGCCGAAGTACCATTCATGACCACAGGAGGGAGCTTGACAACAGAATTCACAACAGGGAGCAGCACATGACAGAACGGGGGCGCAGGATGGGAGCAGCAAATGACAGAATGGAGGCGCAGGATGGGAGCAGCACATGACAGAACAGGGGAGCAGGAAGGGAGCAGCACATGACAGAACGGGCGCAGGATGGCAGCAGCACATGACAGAACGGGCGCAGGATGGCAGCAGCACATGACAGAACGGGCGCAGGATGGCAGCAGCACATGACAGAACGGGCACAGGATGGGAGCAGCACATGACAGAACAGGGGAGCAGGATGGGAGCAGCACATGACAGAACGGGGGCGCAGGATGGGAGCAGCACATGACAGAACGGGGGCGCAGGATGGGAGCAGCACATGACAGAACGGGGGCGCAGGATGGGAGCAGCACATGACAGGATGGGAGCAGCAAATGACAGAATGGAGGCGCAGGATGGGAGCAGCACATGACAGAACGGGGGCGCAGGATGGGAGCAGCACATGACAGAACGGGGGCGCAGGATGGGAGCAGCACATGACAGGATGGGGATGCAGGATGGAGCAGCACATGACAGAATGGGGGCGCAGGATGGAGCAGCACATGACAGGATGGGGACGCAGGATGGAGCAGCACATGACAGGATGGGGACGCAGGATGGAGCAGCACATACCAGGATGGAGACCATATACCAATATAAATGCTCGCCACCCGGGCGTAGAACGGGTTCAATAGCTAGTAATATATATCGGCATTTACCATCCCTTCATTTTTCACCATTTGCAGCACTAGTGCCGCTCATCTTACACCAATCCATAAGGCGCCTTTATATCTTCTCTGTGAAATTGGTAGGTTTTTAGTTTAATGGTTTTCTATAAATTTTGTCCAACTTGTCTTTAGTGTAGGCTCCAGCTTGATAAATTTCTTTTGGGCATTTGTACACTGGGATTCTCTGAGCAAAAATACGTTTTTCCCTGCTTTCCAGATATCTTATATGTACTATTGGGCCATATCGATATATCTTCCTCTACATTGTATATACTATTTTGTTGTACACCATTTACACGTTGGTTGACCAATGGTTTGTTTGTTTATAATTTTTGTTTATAATTTTTGTAAATACACTTTATCTTGCATGTAGTTACTGAAGAAGGCCAGGCATTGAGGCTGAAATGTTGATTTTGATGACTACAATAAAATCACAAAAAAACCTCATTTAAGTTGAGTGCCTAAGTTTATCTTTCTCTGTATATGGTTTTGGACCCTACTGAAGCACCATATCCGGATAGTGCATGTGTTTTTCTCTTATATTGTACTGCTATAACAGGCATAGCCCATTGACCAAAAGTGGTGCTGTTTCTGGAAGAATAAAACAAAAATGGTTCCTTTTTGCTATCCCCTTAGTAATTGATTCCATGTACTATATACAGTTTGTACGGAAAGTATTCAGACCTGTTTAAATTTTTCACTCTTTGTTTCATTGCAGCCATTTGGTCATTGTCTTGTTGAAAGGTGAACCTTCGGCCAAGTCTGAGGTCCAGAGCACTCTTGAAGAGGTTTTCATCCAGAATATCTCTGTGCTTGTCAACCAGTCATCCTGTCCCTGCAGCTGAAAAACACCCCCATAGCATGATGCTGCCACCACCATGTTTTACTGTTGGAATTGTACTGGGCAGGTGATGAGCAGTGCCTGGTTTTCTCCACACATTCCGCTTAGAATTATCACCAGAAAGGTCTATCTTAGTCTCATCAGACCAGAGAATCTCATTTCTCATACTTTCAGTACCCACTGTATACTTTTCTGAATGTAAAATGTGTTTACTCCAATACAAATCAATACCAGCATCTATTTTTTTCCCAGAGCAGGTTAATGTTTGTATTTACCACAACGTACCTGATTTACAATAATTAATGCCCAGAAGCATCAATGAAGAAATATGTATTACTAATCCAAAGTAGCATTTTAGGAGTATGCTGCATACACTGCCGTAATGAGCGTACCTTGTAATTAGACACAATTGGTTCCACTTCCACACTCAGAGTTTAGAATTAAAGTATCACAATTGATTTAATTGATGTTATAATGAGATTTTTATACTGCACAGAATCCAAACGTCTGGATAACCAGTATCACATTATACACTGAATACACAAATAATTGTATATGTGTTTAAGCAGCTGATAATCATTTTTTAGGAGACCGTTTTGTTTGTATCTGGTTTCTCACACATTCATTTTAGTGTATATTCACATAAAATGTTGGACTCCTGAAAAGTAAAGGGATTGTCCAGGTAAATTAAATTATACTTAAATTTGTTTCAGAAGGTAGACTATTCAGGTTCCTTCATAGACAGCATTGATGACATGTCAGCACAGAGAATACCCTCCATTGTATAGCATAGTGACTGAAGTTAAGCTTCTGAATCTGAGACTGGATTTCCATTGCATTGCTCTGACTACAGAATTTCATATATTTTTCACTGTCCAGTACCACCAGCAAATGAAGGAGGCCACATTGAGAGAGGGGTTGTAGTCTGCAAGGAGAAAAAATTCTTACTCAACTATAAAAAGTACACAAAGTTTTCATGATCCCAAGTACTGGCACCAAATGATTGACAATTAGGGTATTAAGGTTGTCAATGAAGGTAGTGCATAGGGGTGGACATATCATTGGTGCAACCTGTGCGGCGGCCACACAGGGGGCCAAGAGATAAGGGAGCCATTCCTATTTCAAAGCAGGTGGAATATTGAATTTTTGGAGCTCTTGGGCACAAGGACCCCTTTCTGTCTGTGTCCGCCAGTGGTAGTGAGTATCTTAATAGCTGCAGCAAATCAATTAATTATAACTGCTCTATCACCAGTGTTATAAAAGGAAAACAACTGGTGCAGGCCCTACAACAAATTTCACATTGGGTCCAAGAGCTGCAAAGTATGTCTCTGTAAGGAGCCTATACAGCACGTGTGGTACACAGTCCGATTGCATCCATGGTAAAATTTAAAGAAAAAGTCACTCCATACATAGGTTGTCCAATGGAACTTGCTTGAATTTCTATCCTGCCACTGTGTACCTCCACATAAAATTGGAGCCCAACAGGGTGACAGGTGCTACTGCTGTCATTTTTTTCTCGGAAAACTGACTCATTGATCCATGCGCAAATCCAATCTGTGGATCAGACTCGGCCATTAAAGTCTATTGGAATCCTTGAGGTACAGATGAAACTAGGAAGGCAGACTTCCTACTTTTTACATGCATCTTGTATCAGTTTTTTAATTTATACATTGCCAAGACTCACTGCCAGAAGGGTAAATCATGGGGCTCCACAGCAGAAGTCCCAATTGCAGCGGGCCATAGAAGAGCAGCTCTTCCAAAGTAATTTTCCTCCTATTGAATCCCCTTAGTGTTCCACACATCAAGATACCCCTTTCATGGCCCCCATAAAGTATGATGTCAACAAAAGAGCCCTCCCAAACACAGTATAATACTCTAAGAGTGAAAAACTTCACAGCACCCTGCAGACATATAGTCTTTATGACCCTACATTACTACTCACCCCACAAAGTGTTATACCCCCACAGTGACCTCCACACAGTATGATTCCCGACATCCTTCATACAGTATAATAGCCCTCCATACAGTATAATAGTCCTTAAACCCCACCACACAATATCATGGTCTCTACACACTTACTCAACTCTATACATAGCCCCAACATAACCCTTTACATTGTATAATGGATCACACACAGTATCCCTCCAAAAAGTATAATGACTCCTACATAGCCCTCCAAACAGTATAATGGATCCCACATAGCCCTGCAAACATTACAATGTCCCCATATAGCTCTTCAAACATTATAATGTCCCCCACATAGCCCTCCATACAGTATATTGTCTCCTACATAGCCCTCCAAACATTATAATGGATCCCACATAGCCCTCCAAACAGTATAATGGATCCCACATAGCCCTCCAAATAGTATAATGTCTCCCACACAGCCCTCCAAACAGTATAATGTCCCCCACATAGCTGCCCTGTCCTTCAAACCGCACGTCTAAACTCTTGCCACCTCCTTTCGCCTCCAACTCAAAACTATTGCCAGAATCCACCCCTTCCTCAGCCCACATTCTACTAAAACTCTTGTGCATGCCCTCATCATCTCCCGCTTTGACTACTACAACACTCTCTTCTGTGGCCTCCCCGCTAGCTCTCTTGCACCACTCTAGTCTGTCCTCAACTCTGCTGCTTGCCTAATCCACTTCTCTCCTCACTACTCCCCTGCTTCTCTCCTCTGCAATCCCTCCAATGACTCCCAATTCCCCAACAAATCCAGTTCAAACTACTAACACTGATCTACAAGCCATCCCCAACCTGTCCCCTCCCTATATCTCTGAACTAATCTCCCAATATCTCCCCTCACACAATCTTCGATCCTCCCAAGACCTCTTACTCTCTACCACACTTATTCTTTCCTCACACAACCGCCTCCAAGATTTCTCCCGAATATCCCCCATCCTCTAGAATTTCATGCCTCAACCTGTCCGATTATCCACCACCCTCAGATCCTTCAGACACAACCTGAAAACCCATCTCTTCAGGAAAGCCTACAGCCTGCAATAATCATTCTACTGCCTCACCACCACCCGAGCTGCCGTCTCACCACTACCAGAGCTGCTGCACCCCCGACCTTGTGTCTCTTCCCCATTATCCCATAGAATGTAAGTCCGCAAGGACAGGGTCCTCTCCCCTCTGTACCAGTCTGTCATTGTAAATTTGTTTACTGTAAATGTTATCTATAACTCTGTATGTAACCCCTTTATCATGTACAGCACCATGGAATTAATGGTGCTATATAAATAAATAATAATAATCATGCAAATTGCATAATATCCCCTACATTGTCCTACAAATAGTATAATGGCCCACACATAGCCTTGCAAACTTTAAAATGCCTCTCAAATAGTATTGTGGCTAGCACAAAATCTGGCAAATTGTATAATGGCCCCCACACAGCCATAAAAACTGTATAATGGCCCTCAGATAGCCCTGAAAATTGTGAAATGACCCCCACATAGCCCTGCAAATGGTTTTAGATTCCCCACGCATCCGTGCAAAATGTATAATGATCCCCATATTGCCTTGAAAACTGTTTACAGTTCCCACAGCTCTGAAAAATGTATAATGGCCCCCACATAGCAATGAACATTGCATAACGACCCTCACATAGCCTTGAAAAATGTTTTAGGGTCCCCATATGGCCCTACAAACTGCATAATGTTCCACATACAGCCCTGCAAACTGTATAATGGCCCCCATATAGCCCTGAAAACTGTTTTAGGGCCAACATACAGTTCTGCCAACTGTGTAGTGGCCCTTACAGTGCCCATTAAACTGTATAATAGCCCTATACGGCCCTATAAATTGTATAATGGCCTCCAGGTAGCACTCCCTGTAAACTCTTTTAGGGCCCCCCAAAAGCTCTAAACAGTATAATAACCCCCTTTCATTAAAAAATAACCAAAAATACATCTCCTCTTTCCCCCTCTCTCTGGTCTCCTCAGCATGTAGTCTGCAGCTCTGCACTGCTCAGCACAGCAGGCGCTATGCAGTTACAGTGGGGCAAAAAAGTATTTAGTCAGTCAGCAATAGTGCAAGTTCCACCACTTAAAAAGATGAGAGGTGTCTGTAATTTACATCATAGGTAGACCTCAACTATGGGAGACAAACTGAGAAAAAAAAATCCAGAAAATCACATTGTCTGTTTTTTTTATCATTTTTTTTGCATATTATGGTGGAAAATAAGTATTTGGTCAGAAACAACATTTCATCTCAATACTTTGTAATATATCCTTTGTTGGCAATGACAGAGGTCAAACGTTTTCTGTAAGTCTTCACAAGGTTGCCACACACTGTTGTTGGTATGTTGGCCCATTCCTCCATGCAGATCTCCTCTAGAGCAGTGATGTTTTTGGCTTTTCGCTTGGCAACACGGACTTTCAACTCCCTCCAAAGGTTTTCTATAGGGTTGAGATCTGGAGACTGGCTAGGCCACTCCACGACCTTGAAATGCTTCTTACGAAGCCACTCCTTCGTTGCCCTGGTGGTGTGCTTTGGATCATTGTCATGTTGAAAGACCCAGCCACGTTTCATCTTCAATGCCCTTGCTGATGGAAGGAGGTTTGCACTCAAAATCTCACGATACATGGCCCCATTCATTCTTTCATGTACCCGGATCAGTCGTCCTGTCCCCTTTGCAGAGAAACAGCCTCAAAGCATGATGTTTCCACCACCATGCTTTACAGTAGGTATGGTGTTTGATGGATGCAACTCAGTATTCTTTTTCCTCCAAACACCACAAGTTGTGTTTCTACCAAACAGTTCCAGTTTGGTTTCATCAGACCATAGGACATTCTCCCAAAACTCCTCTGGATCATCCAAATGCTCTCTAGAAAACTTCAGACGAGCCCGGACATGTACTGGCTTAAGCAGTGGGACACGTCTTGCACTGCAGGATCTGAGTCCATGGTGGCGTAGTGTGTTACTTATGGTAGGCCTTGTTACATTGGTCCCAGCTCTCTGCAGTTCATTCACTAGGTCCCCCCGCGTGGTTCTGGGATTTTTGCTCACCGTTCTTGTGATCATTCTGACCCCACGGGGTGGGATTTTGCGTGGAGCCCCAGATCGAGGGAGATTATCAGTGGTCTTGTATGTCTTCCATTCTCTAATTATTGCTCCCACTGTTGATTTCTTCACTCCAAGCTGGTTGGCTATTGCAGATTCAGTCTTCCCAGCCTGGTGCAGGGCTACAATTTTGTTTCTGGTGTCCTCCACTATGGTGAAGACCAAAGAGCTGTCAGACTGTTTGAGGGTGTGCACAGGTGTCTTTTTATACTGATAACAAGTTTAAACAGGTGCCATTACTACAGGTAATGAGTGGAGGAAAGAGGAGACTCTTAAAGAAGAAGTTACAGGTCTGTGAGAGCCAGAAATCTTGATTGTTTGTTTCTGACCAAATACTTATTTTCCACCATAATATGCAAAAAAAATGATAAAAAAACAGGCAATGTGATTTTCTGGATTTTTTTTTCTCAGTTTGTCTCCCATAGTTGAGGTCTACCTATGATGTAAATTACAGACGCCTCTCATCTTTTTAAGTGGTGGAACTTGCACTATTGCTGACTGACTAAATACTTTTTTGCCCCACTGTACGTCATTGCGCCTGCTGAGCTGAGACTTCAGAGCAAGAATGATGGAGGAGGGAGCTGATGGCTTCTTGTTCCATCATTTGTTTCAACTGTATTGGCTTTTAGGATGCTGATACAGTTGAAAGTATAATGCTGGGGCAGGGGGTGACACCCGGTCCTCCCCAACTCATGGTCCTTATAGCGGTAAGCCACTGGTCAATGAATAAAAAAATTCAGACAGTCTGCTTCAGTGAAAAAAAGGGATGAGATTAAAAACTGAAGCAACTAAGATGACATCTGTGAAAAATATTGGTCTGTTTCTCTAGGATGGTAACTCTCGCATGGATGTGTGAATGTAGCTTTAGGTACAGATTAAATGGAATAGAGTTTATCCTATATAAATAAATATGGAGCAGATTAATATTTAGCAATAAACTGAATATTTTTTAACATGTAGTGATTCTTTGGATAGTAATATATTTTACATGAGAAATGTCTGATTTCTTATTTTCCTTACTTGGCTGCTTTGCAGTTCAGCAGGTGTTCTGACAGCAGAAATTGGGACTCAGCATAGAACATCATGTTTTTACAGTACAGCTCCCAGGGGACCATCTCCAGAGACACTTCCAAATTTAGTTAAAAATAACATAAACTTTGTCAGATGTTGCGTAGATTACATTTAATCATGCAATACAATCTCAATTACCAGAAATAATTCTCAGTTTTATAGAGTTACAGATGGGATTATGTGAAGCGGTTTGGGGACTTTTCTGATGATCATTTTCATTACCAGCTTTACAATAATTAGCTTTTTACAGTACCTGCAGCTGTCGGTTGCTATTTTTACGATTTTAGACACTTTCATGAGTTCTTCATATTATTGTTAAAATGTATTAATACCTAAAATTTGATATTTCATTCTCAGAGATCAAAAAAGTTATTTCCCGTAATAAATATATGCATTGAGACCTGAAAATCAATACCTGAGATGTGAAATATGCATTTTAACAGTATTGCAAATTTAGAGCCAGGCCCTCTTAGAACTTTTATTTTTTAAAGGATCTGTGAATTCCCTTAATGTTACTATTTTCGCAAATATCTATATGGCAAAAAAATAGAAATTCTGAAGTATCTTTAGTTATAATAACCTTGTGTGGTGCCATTGTCCTGTTATGCTTCATGGAAATGTATCAATAAGTTGACAACTAAGTCAACCTGACTTGACAATAGAGTGTCCTAGTCCAAAGAAATACACCATGCCATTTTAGCACAGTCCCAAAATGAATAATCAAAGAGTCTGACAATTTAATTCAGAATTATTAACTGGATTGCTTATTGTATCAGCCTAAAATATGAGAATTTACTTGAATTTTGATGAAAATTTTCATTTGGATTGAATTTTTTTATTTGGAAATTGAATGTGCCTTATTATGTTTTTAAGTCTCTCCACATCCCAGAAGATTAAGGCTGTGTGCACACGTTCAGGATTTCTTGCAGAAAATTCCTGAGAAAAACCTGAAATTTTCTGCAAGAAATTTGCAAGAAATCCTCACGCGTTTTTTGCGCGTTTTGCCGTGTTTTTGACGTGTTTTTGATGCGTTTTTTTACGGACATTTCCCAATGCATTTTATAGTGGGAAATCCGCAAACAAACCGCAAAATTAATGAACATGCTGCGTTTTTTACCGCGATGCGTTTTTTTCACGGAAAAAAACGCATCATGTGCACAAAACATGCGGAATTCATTCTAAATAATGGGATGCTTATTGTATGCTGGTTTTTTTGCAGTTTTATAGCGTTTTTATTGTGAAAAAACGTGAAAAAATTGGGAAAAATCAGCAACATGTGCACGCTGACTGAGAACAATAAATTGTACTCACGTAGCCCTCTCCTCTTTTGCTGCTCAGCCTCAATCTGGTCTGGAGATGCCTTCGGGTAAGTGCACACGTCAGGATTTTCTAGCGGAAATTTCCTGACAGAAACTGTACATTTCTGCCAGAAATCCGCATGCGTTTTTTTCGCGTTTTTGATGCGTTTTTTGCGCGTTTTTTGGGGGGTTTTTTTTGCGTTTTTTTCCAATGCATAGAATAGCAGGAAAAACGCAAAAAATCCACAAAATTAATGAACATGCTGATTTTTTTTACCGCAATGCGTTTTTTTTGTGGAAAAAAAATGCATCATGTGCACAAAAATTGCAGAATGCATTCTAAATGATAGGATGCATATGTCTGCAGTTTGTAATGCATTTTTATCGCGTTTTTATCATGAAAAAACGCAAAGAAAACCCGCAAAAAAAACCTGAACGTGTGCACATACCCTTAGATGATGCTTTTTTTGTGATCAGTGGTGGTTTCAATTGTTGGGGTCCCAATGATCATACATTTCTCAAGTATTCTAATCAGACTTCTTTCTAAGTGTTCATCAGCACATTACCTGAATAGGTTTTATACCCTGAGACTAAGGTAGCTGTCAGCCAGCAACAAATCTTGAAATTTGTGGGAAATTGATAGAGAAAGTAGAATGGAAGAGGTTTTCTTTTGTTCAGTATCTTCATCTCTTAGAGCATAGAGCAGATACAAAAAGCATTTCTCGATCTTTAGCTTCTAGAGCATCTCTCGTTTTTTTGGTCGCATCATTGCATTACAATAAGAATACATTTATCTCAATGTACACTGTATAATGCTTAATTTCTCCACTGGAGCCACTGCAGTGAATTACCTTGTGCTTGGCTTATTTTCAAGGGACAAGCACAGAAAAATCCATGGTGCTCATCAGATGCTATGTTCTTGCTTGCATGTGTTGCTGATTAAATAAAGTGGATTAGACTTGTGTGTGTCATGAGTTTCTTTGTGTTTGTCTATGAATGGACCTTTATACACAGAGCAATATAAGAGGCTGAATAGTTATTTTCATTTACTTGGGACATTTAAAAAAAAAACAAAAAAACAAAAGTGAGTAGTGCTAGCCTCTTACTCTTGGATTGCACCTTGTTTCCCAAAGACCCTTGTAACAAATAGAGATAATGCAAAGCGGGCAATGGTACACTGGACTGTCTGGAATTATATACAGTAATTTTCAGGTGGCAGATGTCACGATCCATGTTTGGATCTGTGGCAGATCTGGTTTCCTTCAGATTAAAACCTTTTTTCCTTTCAGGTCATTGGGGGTTAATGCAGTTTTTCCCCGGTGGCCGCTGGTGTAATTGCATTGCAGCTTGTTCTGCTGTTGTGGGTGGTGACCACTCCCACCTTCCTTTAAAAGGTCACCTGGTGCATCAACTGACTGTTGGTTATACAGGTCCTTTGGATACCAACCTTGCTGGAATAGGAGCTTGCTGAGTGCTGTTGTTCTACAGCTGAATACTCATTCCTGGTGTGGTGTTATTGTTTCTTTGTCCCATTGTTGTTTGTAACTCTCCCAGTGTTGTATTAGTGCAGCGGTGGGACCAGTGCTCTCACTTGCCAGTTCTCTATATAGGGATTAGAGCAGGGCAAGTGAGGGACTAGGTATCCTGGTCGGCGACGGGTTGAAAGAACCCATATAGGGACGGTAGCAAGATCAGGGCACAGCCTCAGGTGAGTTCAGGAGGTGCCCATTCCCCGTACCCTACCGACAGGGCCCACCGTTGTTAAAGTGTTCCCGGTTTACCCTTGTGTGTTTCGTCGTTTTGTGACCGACCACCCACCAGGTCGTGTCAGGCCAGGACAGTCACAGCGTGACAGCAGATTAACAGAATCTGACTATAAGGAAATTGTTGGGATCCAAGTCCTAAGTGAATTATAATCCACACATAAAATTCTTTGTTCATGGCGGATGTTATAGTTGGCCCTACCTGCATCTAAACATTACAATGGAGGAGGCAGATGTTGCATAATATCCCAAAAGGCATGAATGGCTTCTGCCTATAATAGTCTGTTTTATTAAACTGCTGAAAGCTAAATTTGTGACATCGGCATCATACCTCACTATTTGACAGTTTTCGCTTCCTCCTTTTATTGCCAAGAGATAAATCACTTCTGGCCTAATAATTTATAGTCTTCCTCCACTTCCCAGTTTATACAAAGGTCGCTGATTATAACCCTTAATCCTGAACTGCTATTAATCACGTTATTTTAAAGGTGCCAATGCTTGACACTTGCAGATTCGTCATGTTGTAGCACCATTCTGCTGAAAGTTGATATTTTATTCAAATTCAAGGACTTCATGGAAGGAAGGTGAGAAAAATCTTCTGGACTGGTCTTGTGTCTGCACTATGTAGATATTGCTGCCATCCGGTGACCTGTGTAGTACAAAGAATATTTCTTATTGGTGTAACTATAATGGCTGTTGCATTTGGGACTAATATGAGCCACACTCAGGGCCATTTCTGTTCAGACCCTGGCAAGTATTTTTTTTTTTGTCTGATTTGATCTTAGCTAGAGATGAGCGAACCCGAAATTAAAAGTTAATAATAATTTTGGCATTGAGTTATAAAGGACATTTTTATAAAATAAAATCACCAAAAAGTTAAAAAAAAAGTTTAACATACTGTACATACTTAATTTAAACAATAGGAAATTTTTAAAGTTTAAGAAGTGAATTTTATGTAAAAAGAAAAATGTAAGATGACAAAAAAATAAAATGGATAAGGAGACATCTGTTGTGCCTGTTGTAAAGATTGTGCATCCTCAAATGGCAGACAATAAGTGACTATGCTGCGATATTAGGTGAATTCCTTTTGAGAACAATATAATTCTTTGTCCAATTCAAGGTGTATATTGAATGCACTGTGTTTATTGAAAGCCCAAGACAGAAAAAAAAAGTTAATTCACAAAAGTTACAAGAGGGTCCTTCACAATCAATTCCTCCCTGAGTTGTGAAAACAAATGTCCTGGGTCGATCACTATTCAATACTTGGTAGTTTGCCATAAGTATGGATGCCAAAGACTGCATAAACAAATGTTAAAAACAGCTTGCTGCAGTATATCATACTATCAAGGAGATAGAAGATTAATGTACCACATCATGGAGGAAAGTATTGTGAATGTGGCTCATACTGATAGTATGAACGGATAATATTTTTGTGAACAGGTAATTTATTGATTGAATATCTGGCTGGCAATAATCAGAATAGATACATTTCTAGTTTACAGTACATAGGGCTAGGAATAAGAGCATTGATCTATCTAGGGTGCCATTGAAAAGGGACTGTGATTTATGGGTTTAAAGGGGTAGTCCAAAATACAAAGTAACTTTCATTCTAAATCCCTATCTATTTAATGCCATAATCTAAACTATTTTTTAATATACTTGAAAAAAAAATTCCTTATCTTTCCCTAACTACTTTTTTTTACTACTTCCTTTTGATGACACTTCATTTGAGAATCCCAGTGCATGCTGGGATACTCAAACAGCATCATCAGGGGACAGAGGCTGTGGTCACTGCCACAGTCTCTGCCCACTCTCTGACATGAAGAGTTATCAGTAACCTTCGCTTCATAGGGTGGGCTAACTCCTCTACAACATGCACAGAGTGATGTGCACAATGACAGCCCTCTTGCCAGCTCAGATGAGCAGTGCCGAGCTGGTAGCGGAGCACACTGTCAGTGTGCATTGGCAGAACACCCGACATGCAGAGTCACTTGCAGTGGCACCATTGCTTTCTGCACGCTGGGTATTTGTTTACATATGCTGTTTCCTGACCGTTACTGCTGACCGGAACCGGTGAGAGAGCGCTGTCACTGTGCACATCGCACAGTGACTAGCCCAAAAGATGCAACATTATTCTATGTGTAAAATGGTGGAAGCCACTTAGGCAAGTTACGTGAAGCAAATAGCAAAGTGTTTGAATTTGCAAAGTACAGCAAATTCCTAAAAATTCAACACAATTTAATTTGTCCATCGCTATTTGCTGTTTCCATGCAAACTTACTAGTCAGGCTTAGGTAGTAATTACATATTCCCAGTTTG
Source organism: Ranitomeya imitator (assembly GCF_032444005.1). NCBI lineage: Eukaryota > Metazoa > Chordata > Amphibia > Anura > Dendrobatidae > Ranitomeya > Ranitomeya imitator. Next base: position 96,693,679 of record NC_091286.1, read on the forward strand.
TGCTATTTTTGGCACAATTTTTTATAAATCAAAGCATATCTAAAATGTGTAAATGTACCCTAACATTGGTAAAATTGTGTGTGGATTTGGGATATGGCTTTTTACTCGGGCCCAAATTCATACTTTTTTAATGCTTTTTTTGGAAGTAAAGATTTGGATTTTAGGCATGTTTATATTTGTTCCAAATTCATTATGTGCAATTTTCACTCTAATCTTTTTAACACTCATCATTTTTTTTAGGTAACTCGATAATGTGGGCATAGTCTTCATTATTTAGATGTTTTCAACTACTTATTTGAGTCTTTTCAAAATATTTCAGAATTGTTGTGCAATTGTACTAATAGAATAGATACTGTATATAAAATGTGTCTATGTTTTTGGTGCAGCTGAAGATTAACATGCAAGATTTTAAGCTTTTTAGAAGGGTTATTTGACATTTAATTCAAAAAGACCCAAATAAAGTGAAGATAAAAAAGCTAGTTTGTATTTGTACTAAATTTATTAAGCATCCTGCCCAATTTTGATGAATTTACTGCAAAATCAGTCTGTGAAAAAAAGAAAGACAAGAATAAAAAAAAGATAAAAACACCTTATAAGAAGGATTTGGCAGAAAACAAAAAACAGCCTTAACCACTTAAAGGGAACCTGTCACCCCGTTTTTTCAAGAAGAGCTAAAAATAGCGTTAAATAGGGGCAGAGCAGGGCTTTACATTAGTGCATTTTGGAGCCTTTATTCTCCACCTATGCTGCCGAAATACCTTTGTAAAGTCGCTGTTTTGGGCTGTCACTCACGCTGGTCAGGTCATATGGGCGTGGTGACAGCGCTGTTTCTCCCCCAGATCTCCGTTGGTGGCGTAGTGGTGTGCGCATGTCCAAGTGGCGAATCGTGGGTGTGGCCATCTTTGTGAGGCCGCGCGTGCGCAGATGGTTCTTTTCGGCTTCCCGGGGCTTCAGGAAAATGGCCGCGGGATGCCGCGCGTGCGCAGATGGAGGTCGCGGTGGCCATTTTCCTGCAGCCGAGATGCGAACTCGGCTTCAGGAAAATGGCCGTCGAGATCGCCATCTGCGCACGCGCGGCATCCCGCGGCCATTTTCCTGAAGCCCCGGGAAGCCGAGAAGAACCATCTGCGCACGCGCGGCGTCACAAAGATGGCCACACCCACGATAAACGGCTGAATAGCGCAGATCGCGCTATTTTCCTTAAAGCTGCGCAGTGGATTCGCCACTTGGACATGCGCACACCACTACGCCACCAACGGAGATCTGGGGGAGAAACAGCGCTGTCACCACACCCATATGACCTGACCAGCGTGAGTGACAGCCCAAAACGGCAACTTTACAAAGGTATTTCGGCAGCATAGGTGGAGAATAAAGGCTCCAAAATACACTAATGTAAAGCACAGATCTGCCCCTATTTAACACTATTTTTAGCTCTTCTTGAAAAAACGGGGGTGACAGGTTCCCTTTAAGGACCAGGGGTATTTCCGCGTTTTTGCGTTTCCATTTTTTGCTCCCCTTCTTTACAGAGCCATAACTTTTTGATTCTTCTCTCAATATGGTCATGTGAGGCCTTATTTTTTGTTGGATGAGTTGTACTTTTGAACGACACCATTGATTTTACCATATCATGTAGTGGAAAAAGGGAAAATAATCAAAATATGGTGAAACTGCAAAAAAAGTTAAATTCCACAATTGTTTTTCGGATTTTTTTTTACCTTGTTCACTAAATGCAAAAACTGACCTGCCATTATGAGTCTCCATTTTTTTTGCACTGTTGCTGTGACCAAAAAAAACATAATTCTGAAGTTTTAATTTTTTTTCTCGCTACGCCGTTTACCGATCGGATTAATTCTTTTTATATATTGATAGATCGGGTAATTTTTAATACAGCAATACCAAATATGTGTATTTTTTTTAAATTGTTTTATTTAAAATGGGGAGAATGGGCGTTGAAATGCTCACTTGCTATGAGCGCTGACTGCTGGGTGGCGCTCATAGCAACCCAGCAATGACAACCACAGGGGTCTCCTGCAGACCCCGAGTTGTCATGCCAACCCATCAGCGACCCGATGGGTGGGGTTAATGACGCACTTCCTGTGAGTGCATGTTAAATGCCGCTGTCAGGGTTTGACAATGGCATTTAGCATGTTAACAGCTGCGGGTGGATTGTGATCCACCAGCGGCTGTTAGGGGCATATGACAGCTGATCAGATCAGCTGTCATGCACCGGAAAAGGTGCGGGCTCATCGCTGGAGCCCGTACCAAACAGGGGGAGGCATCAAATGTCGAATATATCTGTCATTGGACGTTAAGGGGTTAAACAGAAAAACTAGACAAAAAAGAGGCTCAATGCAGTGAAAAACAAGACTGATAAAGCATGAAATGAACATCTTGAATTATCTGATAAAAGTTTTGTAGAAAGTTATGAGATATTTTTCTTTAGATTAAGTCAAATTCTCACTGAATCTAATTTTATGTTGAACTGGAGGCCACAGATCAGTTTTCTACACCATACATAGACTGTATGCAGAAGCATGCATTGTTTATACTGCGAAGCAAAGAGATAAAGAAAGCAGCACTCACCCAGATTCTTCAGATGCAAAAAACTCCTTTAATAGGCATGGCACACAGTTCCAAACTTGGTGTACAACAGGCTACGGCATGAGAGGAGGGCGGTGCGGGAGGGTGCAGTGACGAGACAGATGACGGCCGTTTCGCGCAAAAGCGCTTCTACGGGTCCATGTGAAGCATGCATTGCCCCAGGGAGAAAGTCAACAGGGTATATGTTCCAGTTTTTGTGCTTTATTCAGCTGTATTCATAAATAATTGTTTTAGCCTATAGAGCCTTACAATTGTGTAATACACTAGCTTACTCTTTTTAGATAATTCTTTAACGAACTCTTTTGGCAATCTATCTGATAACATGTCAAATAGATACATGTCAGGATTTTTTAAGATCACCAAACTACCGTAATTACATTGCAGGGTAGAGAAGATAAAATATATTTTTCTGGTGACAAATGGATTTACCAGCACTGACAAAATCAATTTTGAGGACTTCTTGAGCCTGATTCACTATTGCATTTACAATTTTTTAATTCTAGTTTTTGGTGTGTTTTTTTTGCCTGTTTTTAATTTGTGCCTTATTCTTAATTTATTTTGCCCTTTTTAAGTTTATTTCATGTATTCAACAGTGTATTTTTTATGGTCATCATCGTGGACGATATTTGGGACTTCCAAGTGTTTCCAACTATTTAATCAATTGGAACTTTTTAAAAAGTATTCAAAAAATTTCTGCACATATTCTCCAATTGCCCTTCAAATGATTTTTTTTTGTGCAATTAAAATTTTTGTACAAATTCATGACATTTTAGCAAAACGTTGCTTTAGCTTTAAAAAGTTGCAAAAAAGTTATGTGAGCTACATGCCCCATTTTGAAGAATTTGGGGCAAAAAACAACTAATATCCCAAGGTACTCAAATTAAAAGTGACTAAAAGAAGATGTAATTGATGAACTGGGCTCTATTTGTGCATTATTTGGCCGGAACATGCTGTTGTCCAGTCCAACAGTCCAGTTTGTGGGGGATTACGAAACCCATGAACCGAACAATTTAATTAAAGGCTAATTCTCATAATCTTAAAGGACTGTCAATTTTTTATATTTTTCTATTTACTGGCTAACACAAAGATATGTTTATCCTGTCTTAAAGCGAAACAAATGACAAATTCATGTTTAAACAAGCAACTTTTCAATTTACTTGATAATAAATAATCCTCTACATTCTCAAGACAGGTGCGATTTTATTGTTTACTGCTCATTGCAACTTTTTGACACCAGAAAGTGGTCATAAATTGTATGATAAATTCCCCTTAATATTTTCAAAAATGTATTGCAAGGAGAGGACCTTCGTTTTCCCATTCTCTTGTCATTATTTTGAGATAGGCTTGAATATATCTAGTTTTAGTCAAATGTTTATTTTCTGAAGAGGAAAATACAGTTTATAGTCTACAGCAGAGTTGGACTGGCCCACCAGAGAACCAGAGAATTATCTGATGGGCCCTGGCTTCTCCTGCAGGAGAGCTCATAGTGCAGACTTTTCAATTGCTATGTGGCTCTTCAGTTGGGAAGAAAGGTGGGCCCTCAGAATCAAATCCTCGGGTGGGTCCAATGTTCTTCAGTCTAATCACTTGTGTTCATTACAACACAAGGAATCTTAGGAAAACAGTGAAAAAAGTAGTTTTCCTTCCAGCTCAAAAATATGTCAATATGACTACAACTGTTTTAGCTCTTTGGAAAACTATTAATTCTTTAAGCCCCAAACAGTTAAAACTAAAAAAGAAAAACATTTACATGACAAACAATAAAGAAACTTTGGCAGCACGGTGGCTCAGTGGTTAGCATAGCAGCCTTGCAGCGCTGGAGTCCTGGGTTCAAACCCCACCAATGACAACATCTGCAATGAGTTTGTATGTTCTCTCCGTGTTTGCGTGGGTTTCCTCTGGGCACTCCGGTTTCCTCCCACATTCCAAAGACATACTAATAGGGAATGTAGATTGTGAGCCCCAACGGGGACAGTGATGATAATGTGTGCAAACTGTAAAGCACTGTGGAATATGTTAGCGCTATAAAAAAATAAAGATTATTATTATTATTAAAGTTCTTACATATAAAAAAGGGCTGGTGGAATTTGTAAGCCACCTTCTATGCTGCAGGCAGAAACTTCTGGATCCTGTGTAGTACACATGGAGTACACTAAAAATTATTTATAGCCCAGTTAGAGAGCAGTATACAACATGTAGCACAGTTATTGTAAAAATAGCGTGGTACTGTGTGTGTGGCACATTTAGCAAGCACTACAGTGCATGCAAAAGAAGACTTATAGGGTAACTGTACAAGACGTATAACATAGAATTTGGCTACTATGTGACTTCTAATCTGTATTCTCACCATTTTTACCATCTTCATGCTCTATCTATAACTCATAATACACTGGGAGCAGGGGGAAGAGATGAGCTGCAGTGATTTCCCCCATAGCCAGCACAGCAAAGAAGGGGAACGCCTGCTTTCATTCACTTTCTAGCTCACAGAGACAAGCTGCCGCAACATGGGGGACATTATACAGCAGAGCTGAGCTGTCTTGATCTGAACTAATCTTTAATGTGAGATAAAACACTTGTTACAGAGCTCTGCACAATGTTTTTCTTTCTCTTTCTCCCTGCTCCGTCCTTCTTGTCACAACACAGTTGTCGGGCGACCCGGGAACAGGAGCTCCTTCCCTGTCCCTAACACTAGGGGGCACACTAACTTGCCCTACTCCACGGGATACTTCTGAAGGTGAAGATGCCGGGGCCTCCGACCCTTGTCTTATCTCCTGAGTTAGCCATGTGCCTGTTGTCTTCCCCCACCCAGTAAAGAGGGGTGCCGTTGTGCACTGTAGAACACCAAGCTGACAAACAAGGCAACACAAACAAAGGTTAACAGAAAACTCTAGGCATACAAAATATTCACTCACATATAACAGAGGAATGCACCGGGATGTGAAGTTAGGGGAATAAATCAAAATAGAGAAGGATAAGAAATTACCATGTATACAAACCAAGCAACAGTCACTAATAACTCATCCAGCTCTCCTCATAAGAACTCCTCTCCCTCTGTTAGCTATGCAGCAATAAAGCTAGCTCTGACAAGGATTTGTATCAGAGCCCAGATTATGAAAGGAAAAGGGGTGGCTTACCGAGCGCAGCTGTGATCACAGGCATTTCCAACATGGCCAATTAACCCCTGTTCTAGTAGAAGAAATAAACATTTAAAATGAAGGAGAAGTGCTTCTTCTCAGCGCCGGAGTAGGAGCAATCAGATGCTGCAGTCTTCTGGCTCCACGCTGTTGCGATAACCCCATGACAGTACCCCCTCTTCTACGAGGGACCTCCAAAACCTCAGGACCTATCAGGGTGAGCCACATGAAAAGCCTGGACTAGTCTGGCCGTATGAACATCAGATGCTGGTACCCACATCCTTTCCTCAGGACCATACCCCCTCCAATGTATCAGATACTGAAGTGACTGACGAACAAGATGAGAATCCAAGATCTTTGCAATCTGAAGCTCCAAGTTTACATCGACAATGACAGGAGATGGTGGTAGAGGTGATAGTACTGAAGATTATTATTATTATTTATTTATAAAGTATCATTAATTCCATGGTGCTGTACATTAGACGGGGTTACATCAAAATACAAATATCATTTATAGTAAACAAAACTAACAATGACAGACTGATACAGTGGGAAGAGAACCCTGCCCTTGCAAGCTTACATTCTACAGGATTATGGGGAAGGAGACAGTAGGTCGGGAGTTGCAGGAGCTCCTATGGTGTTGAGGTGGCCATGTGGTCATTACAGGTTGTAAGTTTTTTTGAAGAGATGGGTTATCAGGTTCTGATTGTGCGGCGCCCCAGGGTCCTGGTCATTGCAGTGGTATTGCTTTCCTCTCGGGGAGAGTGATGCTACGTTTGGAGGCAAAGAAGGATAACTGCATCCAGGTATCACAAACATGCAACACATTTCACACTCCAGGCCACCAGGGGGATATATATATAGCTGGTAGTCTGTAGGAAAAGTGAGTTCAGATCCAGACAGGAGTCAGTTCCTGACAGAGGTCCAGATAGGAGTTCTGGAGGGAGTTCCAGACCACAGTCTGAGGAGGACAGAAGGTCAAAGGAGCTGTGCATGCCCTCAGAGCTGCAGCTCCCAGCAAGGGTCATTGAATGACAGAACTGTATTGCAGTGAGTGTGAAGGAAGTCGAAGCAAAGGATAGGATACCAGAAGGGGACCAGCGCCGCTCAAGCTGTCTCCTTCTGAGGCGCAAAATCCTGGTAGCCGGAACACCGAGGGAGCAAGGACCTCTATGACTTATTTCAGAGACCGGCAGGACAGCTAATTGCAGGTTACCTGTCCGCATCTATACCCAGGAGGCACGGTGACACATACAGAGGCGGGTTACCTAAGAGACCCTATAACCAGGCTCAAGTCACCAGTCATACGGGTTTTGTCCTATCCTAGATGTGTCACATCTGTGAGACCCTTATGTGAAGCCATAGGCAGTAAGGGACTACACCACCGCAGCGCAAAAGAAGGCTACTGATTTCCACCTGGACAAGGGAACTCTGGACTTGCCTCCAAACTGGCCGGACTCCGCCTGCCCCGTGATCTGGTGCCCTGGACTGTGGATGCTGAAGTCTTCAATAAAGGTAAAGAGACTGCAACCTTGTGTCCTCGTTCTTCTCTGCGCCTCTCATCATACCACCATCTATACACCGGGAAGCCCTGGGGACATACTTCACCTGTGGGAAGGTATACCATCTGGCTGCCTTAACATAACCCCAGCAGACCCCTTAAAGCAGCGTCGGTCACCCTGACTGAATAACACAGGAGGCGTCACGAACATAAACACTATCCCTTTAAAGACCTTACCCTTTTATACAGACATCCCAGGGCCATGGACCAGGTCAGCCACCGTGACATCCCCCTGTCAACCGAAGGACCCGGTACCGAGTACCCCACGACCCTTGGGGGAGCGATCCATTTGAAGAATCCAAATGTGGTGGATAACCGGACTTGTTGGGGCACAGAATTCCAGAGGATGGGGGATATTTGGTAGAAATCTTGGAGGCAATTTGGTGAGGAGAGAATAAGCGTGGAGGAGAGAAGGAGGTCTTGGGAGTACCGGAGAATACGTGAGGAAATATACTGAGAGATTAGTTCAATATAAGAAAGATTATGGATGGCTTTGTAGGTCAGTGTTAGTAGTTTAAACTGGATACGCTGGGAAATTGGGAACCAGTGAAGGGATTTGCAAAGAGGGGTAGAGAGGAGAGAGATTAATTAGTCGGGCAGCAGAGTTAAGGATGAACTGGAGGGGTGCGAGAGTGCTAGAAGGTAGGCCACAGAGGAGGATGTTGCAGTAGTCGAGGCGGGAAATGATTAGGGCATGCACAAGCATTTTGGTAGAGTGAGGGTTGAGGAAAGGATGGATTCTGGAGATATTTTTGAGATGGAGGTGACAGGAGGTAGCGAGAGCTTGGGTGTGCAGTTTGAAGGACAGGGCATAGTCAAAGGGTCCCCCGAGGCAGAGGATTAACAGGACAGGGGAAAGTGTGAATTCATTTATTGTGATAGATAGATCAAGTAGGGAGGGTATGCGAGATAGACGAAAGATAATTAGTTCAGATTTGTCCACATTGAGTTTGAGGACGCGAGAGGAGAAGAAGGAGGATATGGCTGATAGACACTCTGGGATTCTGGAGAGCAGAGAGGTGACATCTAGGCCAGAGAAGTAGATCTGAGTGTCATCAGCATATAAATAGTACTGGAAGCCATAGAACTTTATGAGTTGTCCCAGGCCAAGGGTATAGATTGAGAAAAGAAGGGGTCCTAGGACAGAGCCTTGAGGGACACCAACAGAGAGGGGGCGAGATGAAGAGGTAGTATGGGAGTAGGAAACGCTAAATTTGCGATTGGTAAGGAATGAGGAGATCCAGGATAGGGCAAGGTCTTTGACACCAAAGGAAGAGAGGATCTGTAGTAGGAGGCAGTGGTCAACTATGTCGAAGGCAGAGGACAGGTCTAGGAGGAGTAGTATAGAGAATTGTCTGTAGGCTTTGGCTGTAAGTCGTTCGTAAGTTTGGTAAGGGCAGTCTCAGTTGAATGGCGGGGACAGAAGCCAGATTGTAGGTTGTCGAAAGAGCGAGTTAGATGCAAGGTGAGAGGAAGGTTCAGCATGGACATGCTGCACAAGGAGTTTGGAAGCAAATGGGAGCAAAGATATGGGGCGATAGCTGGACATAGCGCTCGGGTCAAGGGATAGCTTTTTGAGGATAGGTGTGATTGTGGCATGTTTGAAAGCAGAGGGGAAGGTACCAGAGGTTAGTGATATATTGAAAAGATGGGTTAGGGATGGGTTTAGTGTAGTGGTGAGGCTAGGGAGGAGATGGGATGGGATGGGGTTAAGTGCACAAGTGGTAGGGTGTGATTTGGAGAGAAGATGAGCAAGGTCTCCTTCAGTGATTTTGGAGGAGGAAGTTATGGGATTAGGGCATTGGTCTGGTATACCAAAGGGTTGTGGTGGTTGGACAATAAAGACTTGCTTTGTTTGGTCTATCATATTTCTGAAGTGCATGGCAAAGTCCTCGGCAGAGATTAGGGAAGTTGGATGGGGCAGTGGTGGGCGGAGGAGGGAGTTAAAAGTGTTGAACAACTCTTTGGGGTTGTGGGACAAGGAAGATACAAGGGATGTAAAGTAGGCCTGTTTAGCAGAGGTGAGAGCTGATTTGAATGTGTGTTGCTTGTCTGAGTGCAGTGAAATCATCTTGCGAATGCATTTTCTTCCAACGCCGTTCTGCAATTCTGGATACTTGCCAAAGCTTTTTAGTGATGTTATTGTGCCAGGGTTGTCTATTGATTAGTCGCACTCTGCTATGTATGACAGGGGCGATAGAGTCGATGGCTGATGCAACATATTTTTTAAGAAGAGAACGATGAAATTCATTATGGATCCTAAAGGTAGGTGGTGTTGTGAATTCTGTGGCTGAATTCACTCCTGTGGTCACAAGTGGTACTGCAGCTTCTGAGCTTCCTCCCTCAGGTGTTCTGGTGAGCTCGTTAAATGCTTCATTACTTAACTCTGCCTGATGCTGCTATCCTTGCTCCTTGTCAATGTTTCAGTGTTGGATCTGAGCTTCTCCTGATTGTTCCTGTGACCTGCTGCTCTGTATAGCTAAGTGCTATTGCTTTTTTGTTGCTTTTTTTCTGTCCAGCTTGTCTTTTGTTTTGCTGGAAGCTCTGAGACGCAAAGGGTGTACCGCCGTGCCGTTAGTTCGGCACGGTGGGTTTTTCTTTTTGCCCCCTTTGCGTGGTTTTGCTTTAGGGTTTTTTGTAGACTGCAAAGTTCGCTTTACTGTCCTCGCTCTGTCCTAGAATATCGGGCCCCACTTTGCTGAATCTATTTCATCCCTACGTTTTGTCTTTTCATCTTACTCACAGTCATTATATGTGGGGGGCTGCCTTTTCCTTTGGGGAATTTCTCTGGGGCAAGTCAGGCCTATTTTTCTATCTTCAGGCTAGCTAGTTTCTTAGGCTGTGCCGAGTTGCCTAGGTAGTTGTTAGGCGCAATCCACAGCCGCTTTTAGTTGTGTTTAGGATAGGATCAGGTGTGCAGTCTACAGAGTTTCCACGTCTCAGAGCTCGTTCTTGTATTTTTGGGTATTTGTCAGATCACTGTGTGCGCTCTGATCGCTAAGCACACTGTGTTTCTGGATTGCCTTCATAACACCTGTCATTAGCAAACATAACAGTACAAGGAGCCAAAACTAATGATTCTCAATAGAGGGAAAGAAAAAGTTCTGACATCATTTTTTTTTTTTTCTGCTCTGTGTTCACTTTTTTTTTTTTTCCCCTAGACATTTGGGTGATTCTGGACACAGGTGTGGACATGGATATTCAGGGTCTGTGCTCTTCAATGGATAATCTCGTTATAAATGTACAAAAAATTCAAGATACTATTGATCAGAAATCTATGTTAGAACCAAGAATTCCTATTCCTGATTTGTTTTTTGGAGATAGAACTAAGTTTCTAAGTTTCAAAAATAATTGTAAGCTATTTCTGGCCTTGAAACCTCATTCTTCTGGTAATCCTATTCAACAGGTTTTGATTATTATTTCTTTTTTGCGCGGCGACCCTCAAGACTGGGCATTTTCTCTTGCGCCAGGAGACCCTGCATTGAGTAGTGTCGATGCGTTTTTCCTGGCGCTCGGATTGCTGTACGATGAGCCTAATTCAGTGGATCAGGCTGAGAAAAATTTGCTGGCTTTGTGCCAGGGTCAGAATGATATAGAAGTATATTGTCAGAAATTTAGGAAATGGTCAGTACTCACTCAGTGGAATGAATCTGCGCTGGCAGCTTTGTTCAGAAAGGGTCTCTCTGAGGCTCTTAAGGATGTCATGGTGGGATTTCCTATGCCTGCTGGTTTGAATGAGTCTTTGTCTTTGGCCATTCAGATCGGTCGACGCTTGCGCGAGCGTAAATCTGTGCACCATTTGGCGGTACTGCCTGAGGTTAAACCTGAGCCTATGCAGTGCGATAGGACTATGACTAGAGTTGAACGGCAGGAATACAGACGTCTGAATGGTCTGTGTTTCTACTGTGGTGATTCCACTCATGCTATTTCTGATTGTCCTAAGCGCACTAAGCGGTCCGCTAGGTCTGCCGTCATTGGTACTGTACAGTCCAAATTCCTTCTGTCCATTACCTTGATATGCTCTTTGTCGTCGTTTTCTGTCATGGCGTTTGTGGATTCGGGCGCTGCCCTGAATCTGATGGATTTGGATTATGCTAAACGTTGTGGGTTTTTCTTGGAGCCTTTGCGGTGTCCTATTCCATTGAGAGAAATTGATGCTACACCTTTGGCCAAGAATAAACCTCAATACTGGGCCCAGCTGACCATGTGCATGGCTCCTGCACATCAGGAAGTTATTCGCTTTCTGGTGTTGCATAATCTGCATGATGTGGTCGTGTTGGGGTTGCCATGGCTACAAACCCATAATCCAGTATTGGATTGGAATTCCATGTCGGTATCCAGCTGGGGTTGTCAGGGGGTACATGGTGATGTTCCATTTTTGTCGATTTCGTCATCCACCCCTTCTGAGGTCCCAGAGTTCTTGTCTGATTATCAGGATGTATTTGAAGAGCCCAAGTCCGATGCTCTACCTCCGCATAGGGATTGTGATTGTGCTATCAATTTGATTCCTGGTAGTAAATTCCCTAAAGGTCGATTATTTAATTTATCCGTGCCCGAACACGCCGCTATGCGCAGTTATGTGAAGGAATCCCTGGAGAAGGGACATATTCGCCCATCGTCATCACCACTGGGAGCAGGGTTCTTCTTTGTAGCCAAGAAGGATGGTTCGCTGAGACCGTGTATTGATTACCGCCTTCTTAATAAGATCACTGTTAAATTTCAGTATCCCTTGCCATTGTTATCTGACTTGTTTGCTCGGATTAAGGGGGCTAGTTGGTTCACTAAGATAGATCTTCGTGGTGCGTATAATCTGGTGAGAATCAGGCAAGGAGATGAATGGAAAACTGCATTCAATACGCCCGAGGGTCATTTTGAGTATCTAGTGATGCCGTTCAGACTTGCCAATGCTCCATCTGTGTTTCAGTCTTTAATGCATGACATCTTCCGTGAGTATCTGGATAAATTCCTGATTGTTTACTTGGATGACATTTTGATCTTCTCAGATGATTGGGAGTCTCATGTGAAGCAGGTCAGAATGGTTTTTCAGGTCCTGCGTGCTAACTCTTTGTTTGTGAAGGGATCAAAGTGTCTCTTCGGTGTGCAGAAAGTTTCATTTTTGGGGTTCATCTTTACCCCTTCTACTATCGAGATGGATCCAGTTAAGGTCCAAGCCATCCAGGATTGGATTCAGCCGACATCTCTGAAAAGTCTGCAAAAGTTCCTGGGCTTTGCTAATTTTTATCGTCGCTTCATCTGTAATTTTTCTAGCATTGCCAAACCATTGACCGATTTGACCAAGAAGGGTGCTGATTTGGTTAATTGGTCTTCTGCTGCTGTGGAAGCTTTTCAGGAGTTGAAGCGTCGTTTTTGTTCTGCCCCTGTGTTGTGTCAGCCAGATGTTTCTCTTCCGTTCCAGGTCGAGGTTGATGCTTCTGAGATTGGAGCAGGGGCGGTTTTGTCACAGAGAGGTTCTTATTGCTCAGTGATGAAACCATGTGCTTTCTTTTCCAGGAAGTTTTCGCCCGCTGAGCGTAATTATGATGTGGGCAATCGAGAGTTGCTGGCCATGAAGTGGGCATTCGAGGAGTGGCGTCATTGGCTTGAAGGAGCTAAGCATCGCGTGGTGGTATTGACTGATCATAAGAACTTGACTTATCTCGAGTCTGCCAAGCGCTTGAATCCTAGACAGGCCCGTTGGTCGTTATTTTTTGCCCGCTTCGACTTTGTGATTTCGTACCTTCCGGGCTCTAAAAATGTGAAGGCGGATGCTCTGTCTAGGAGTTTTGTGCCCGACTCTCCGGGTTTATCTGAGCCAGCGGGTATCCTCAAGGAAGGAGTCATTGTGTCTGCCATCTCCCCTGATTTGCGGCGGGTGCTGCAAAAATTTCAGGCGAATAAACCTGATCGTTGTCCAGCAGAGAAACTGTTCGTCCCTGATAGGTGGACTAATAAACTTATCTCTGAACTTCATTGTTCGGTGTTGGCTGGTCATCCTGGAATCTTTGGTACCAGAGAGTTAGTGGCTAGATCCTTCTGGTGGCCATCTCTGTCACGGGATGTACGTACTTTTGTGCAGTCCTGTGGGATTTGTGCTAGGGCTAAGCCCTGCTGTTCTCGTGCCAGTGGGTTGCTTTTGCCCTTGCCGGTCCCAAAGAGGCCTTGGACACATATTTCGATGGATTTCATTTCTGACCTTCCCGTTTCTCAAAAGATGTCAGTCATTTGGGTGGTCTGTGATCGCTTTTCTAAAATGGTCCATCTGGTGCCCTTGGCTAAATTGCCTTCCTCCTCTGATTTGGTACCTTTGTTCTTTCAGCATGTGGTTCGGTTGCATGGCATTCCTGAGAATATTGTTTCTGACAGAGGTTCCCAGTTTGTTTCAAGGTTTTGGCGAGCCTTTTGTGGTAGGATGGGCATTGACCTATCCTTTTCCTCGGCTTTCCATCCTCAGACTAATGGCCAGACCGAACGAACCAATCAGACCTTGGAAACATATCTGAGATGTTTTGTTTCTGCAGACCAGGATGATTGGGTGTCCTTTTTGCCGTTGGCTGAGTTCGCCCTTAATAATCGGGCCAGCTCGGCTACCTTGGTTTCTCCATTTTTTTGCAATTCTGGGTTCCATCCTCGTTTCTCTTCAGGACAGGTTGAGTCTTCGGACTGTCCTGGTGTGGATTCTGTGGTGGATAGGTTGCAGCAGATCTGGACTCAGGTAGTGGACAATTTGATCTTGTCCCAGGAGAAAGCTCAACTTTTCGCTAATCGCAGACGCCGTGTGGGTCCCCGACTTCGTGTTGGGGATCTGGTTTGGTTATCTTCTCGTCATATTCCTATGAAGGTTTCCTCTCCTAAATTTAAACCTCGTTTTATTGGTCCGTATAGGATTTCTGAGGTTCTCAATCCTGTGTCTTTTCGTTTGACCCTCCCAGACTCCTTTTCCATACATAATGTATTCCATAGGTCGTTGTTGCGGAGATACGTGGCACCTATGGTTCCATCTGTTGAGCCTCCTGCCCCGGTTTTGGTGGAGGGGGAATTGGAGTACATTGTGGAGAAGATTTTGGATTCTCGTGTTTCTAGACGGAAACTCCAGTATCTGGTTAAATGGAAGGGTTATGCTCAGGAAGATAATTCCTGGGTTTTTGCCTCTGATGTTCATGCTTCCGATCTTGTTCGTGCCTTTCATGCGGCTCATCCTGGTCGGCCTGGGGGCTCTGGTGAGGGTTCGGTGACCCCTCCTCAAGGGGGGGGTACTGTTGTGAATTCTGTGGCTGAATTCACTCCTGTGGTCACAAGTGGTACTGCAGCTTCTGAGCTTCCTCCCTCAGGTGTTCTGGTGAGCTCGTTAAATGCTTCATTACTTAACTCCGCCTGATGCTGCTATCCTTGCTCCTTGTCAATCTTTCAGTGTTGGATCTGAGCTTCTCCTGATTGTTCCTGTGACCTGCTGCTCTGTATAGCTAAGTGCTTTTGCTTTTTTGTTGCTTTTTTTCTGTCCAGCTTGTCTTTTGTTTTGCTGGAAGCTCTGAGACGCAAAGGGTGTACCGCCGTGCCGTTAGTTCGGCACGGTGGGTTTTTTTTTTTGCCCCCTTTGCGTGGTATTGCTTTAGGGTTTTTTGTAGACTGCAAAGTTCGCTTTACTGTCCTCGCTCTGTCCTAGAATATCGGGCCCCACTTTGCTGAATCTATTTCATCCCTACGTTTTGTCTTTTCATCTTACTCACAGTCATTATATGTGGGGGGCTGCCTTTTCCTTTGGGGAATTTCTCTGGGGCAAGTCAGGCCTATTTTTCTATCTTCAGGCTAGCTAGTTTCTTAGGCTGTGCCGAGTTGCCTAGGTAGTTGTTAGGCGCAATCCACAGCCGCTTTTAGTTGTGTTTAGGATAGGATCAGGTGTGCAGTCTACAGAGTTTCCACGTCTCAGAGCTCGTTCTTGTATTTTTGGGTATTTGTCAGATCACTGTGTGCGCTCTGATCGCTAAGCACACTGTGTTTCTGGATTGCCTTCATAACACCTGTCATTAGCAAACATAACAAGGTGGTAAAGCAAGGCTCAATGCTATGGAATTGGCGATGGCTATGATCTTATAAGGACCATTAAACCTGGGACCCAGCTTCCAAGAAGGAACCTTCAGCTTAATGATCCTAGAGGACAGCTACACCAAGTCACCAACACACAGGTCTGGACCAGCCAAACGTCTCCGATCAGCCACACTCTTATATTTGGATCCCATCTTCCTCAAATTATTCATAACTCCCTGCCATATGGTAGAAATAGAAGATGAAAACCATTCTTCCTCTGGTAATCCACAAGGGCAATTACCATTAAATGAACAAAACTGAGGATGGAACCCATGGCAGGGGTGTGACTAAGCAGCCACCTTGTTGTTCACTGGAGCCTCTGATGGTGAGGTCAGGTTTATGCGGCAGGTATCTGCCTGGTACCACTCCAGGGCGGTGTCTGGCTGTGGCAGCTGATCCGACTGAGGGACTGAACATAAACAGCAAGTGTAGGTAAGTTCTGACGAGCACAACTGGAACTCTGGAGAGCACGGCTGGCACTCTAGGCAGGCAGGCAGGCATGGCTGGCACTCTAGGCAGGCAGGCACGGCTGGCACAGTTGGCACGCTAGGTGGGCCGGCGGGCATGGCTAGCGGGAATGGAATTGGTTAGGGTAGGACAGGAACATAGGCTGGTATGAGTGGGAAAAGAAAGCAGGTAGGTACCAGCTTAGACTAAAGGGCAGGAACCGCAGGGAGCGGGAGCAGAGCAAAACCGCAGGATGCAGTGCAGAGCAGAACCACAGGATGCGATGCAGAGCAAGAGCCACAGAGTGCAGATCAGAGAGCAGAGCAAAGCCGCAGAGAGCAGAGCAACAGGTTGCGGAGCAAAGAGCAGAGCAGCAGAGTGTGAAGCAGAGAGGTGAGCTGCTGGGACTAAGAGAGAGCAGCAGGATCTGGAGCAAGGAACAGAGCCGCAGGATGCGGAGCAAGGAACAGAGTTGCAGGATGCGGAGCAAAGAACAGAGCTGCAGGATGCGGAGCAAAGAGCAGAACTGCAGGTGGTGAGATGGGAGTGAACACAAGGGAACACACAGTGGGATAGGGAAGGCTACAGACAGGGATACAAACGGACACAGGTATAAGACTTAGTTCAGACAGAGTCAGGTACGGGACAAGGCACAGAAACAGGGATTCAGACCAGGGTACCTGGGTGGCAGACACAAGAGATAAGGTGCAGGAAGGTGCATACAGTCTGTATAAGAAACAGGAAGTGCTGGGGCCGCCACCCTAAGCATACAGCTAGGATGTATGCAGCAAGCAAGAACATGAGGCCCAGAGCATGGAGCCGGCAGAGGACAGAACTCACAGCATAGCCTGGAGTGGTTAGTAAGAGGGGAGATGGGAAGCCATGCAGTGCTGCCGGCAGCGATGTTAGACAGTGGTGGCTTTATTACCAGGATGTCCAGCCAACACTGAATCATGATGTACCCTGAGCACTCTAAGATTAATGGGAACAATATATGTAAGACATGCCTGACATGTACCTGGAGTGACTCAAGGTCAGGTTAATAAATTAGTATGTCATCCAGATAGATAACCACGAATCTGGCCGATTAACCCCTGTTCTGCCCGAGGAAAAAAACACATTTAAAATGAAGAAGAAGTGGTTCTTTTCAGCGACAGTGTAGGAGCAATCAGACGCTGTGGTCTTCTTCTTCTACACTGTTTCGGTAACCCCGTGACACTTCTACGCCCTCCCCTCTCCGTCTAGGATAATGGGTAGTCTGACTTATCTGAGAAAGACAGCCTTGAGCTGTCTTTCTCAGATAAGTCAGACTACCCATTATGATTTAACTAATGGGTACTAATGATTTAAACAAAGTTTGTTTAATAAATAACAATAAGTTTGAGTATGCAATTGGATATATATATTTTTTTCTTTTTGCACGCATGTAAAAAATTCCAGAACTTTTTGCTTGTTATTTCTGGTGATCTTGGACTTTCATTCAATTTTAGGCCAGTCTCACACGTCCAGATAATTCCGGTACCGGAAAAATCGGTACCGGAATTATCCGTGTCCGTGAGCTCATGTAGGCCATCCGTGTGCAGCGTGCAGGAGACAGCACTAGAGATAAGCGCTGTCCCCTGCATCTGGTGCTGAAGCCGCCATTCATATCTTCTCTCCAGCAGCGTTCGCTGGCGAGAAGATATGAAAAATCCTTTTTTTTTTGTTTTTCGTGTTTAAAATAAAGATCCCTATCCTCACCCCCCTCCCACCCCCAGTGCGCCCCCCCCCGCTGTTAATAAAATACTCACCCGGCTCCCTCGCAGCATCCTGTCCTCGCCGCACCTTCTCCGCACAGCTGGGCGCGGGATGTGCTGCTGACCCCCGGACACAGGACAGAGCAGGACAGCTCCACATGCTGCGGCCCACCCTAAGCAGGATCCCTCTATTTATGCCACAGGAGCATTCACTGGACCCATTATAAGGACTTCTTTATATACTGCGGCTCACCCTAAACAGGACCCCTCTACCTATAACACAGGAGCAATTACTGGACCCACTATAAGGTCATGCCTTAAAAGGACCATTGTCTTGCCTTCTATCACTGCCACTCCTATGTCTGTGTATCAAAAGAGCTAAGTAACCCCATGAATAAGACCCGGGAGGGTCGAAACGTCGGGTTTCTATCTACAAATTATCACAGTGGCAATTGTTGACTTGTTTTCGTGAATAAATCTGGCATATACCTTTTGCATCATACCAGTTTCGAGTGTGCGGTATTTTTTCTTCTACTGGTGATCCCTGTGAGGCAGCTTTCTCGGAGGAGTGGACTGACGAGGAGTCAGCAGGTGGAGCAGGAGCTCCCATAAGGTACCATGGACTGTTGGTGCTTGTGATGTTCCATGAACTGTGTGGTCTCCCACGGTGACTGAACGGAGTGAGGTTCGGCGTGTTTAGTGACCGCGACCCAGTGTCATATGCGCTGTATGTGACTTGGGACATTGGTGATGTGTACGGCGTACAGACACCCATGGTAACTGGGTGAAGTGAGAGGCCCAGCATGTTTAGTGTCTGTGAGACAAAGCCGTAAATGAAGTGTTAAGACAAAGCTGCAAGTTAATATCACCAGTTGGTGCCTATTGTGTTCTATGGAATGTATAATATGAACTGTGCATAATCCGGTTTATGACACTTTAATAAACCACATGGACTGTTTTGTGTTCAAAAATCGTGCCTGACTACGTTAATCCCGTGCCAAGCGAGTGTCCCCCAATACACTTAGTGAGAGCAATCTTACAATATATATATATACAATACGGACCAAAAGTTTGAACACGCCTTCTCATTTAAAGATTTCTCTGTATTTTCATGACTATGACAATTGTACATTCACACTGAAGGCATCAAAACTATGAATTAACACATCTGGAATTATATACTTAACAAAAAAGTGTGAAACAACTGAAAATATGTCTTATATTCTAGGTTCTTCAAAATAGGCACGTTTTGCTTTGATGACTGCTTTGCACACTCTTGGCATTCTGTTGATGAGTTTCAAGAGGTAGTCACCAGAAGTAGTTTTCACTTCACAGGTGTGCCCTGTCAGGTTTAATAAGTGGGATTTCTTGCCTTATAAATGGGGTTGGGACCATCAGTTGTGTTGAACAGAAGTCTGGTGGATACAAAGCTGATAGTCCTGCTGAATAGACTGCTAGAATTTGTATTATGGCAAGAAAAAAGCAGCTAAGTAAAGAAAAATGAGTGGCCATCATTACTTTAAGAAAGGAAGGTCAGTCAGTCCGAAAAATTGGGAAAACTTTGAAAATGTCCCAAAGTGCAGTTGCAAAAACCATCAAGTGCTACAAAGAAACACGTGATGGTGTCTCCGCATTGTTGGATGTTTTGATCTCCCCGAGGTCATTCATCCTTATGTTTATATTCCTTTTAGTAGGCACTGCTCCTAATAGCCAGTTTCCTACTCCACACTGATGAGGGGCAAATACCCCGAAACAGCTGTCTGTGGATGGATACCATGTTTTGGCATAGGTGGTTTTCCTTTTTGGATGCTGCCCTTTCCGTGGTTGTTCCTTCCCGGTGAAAGACCTGGCTATTTATTGTTTGCGTTGAGAAACACATGATGGTGTCTCCGCGGCTTTTCTACATGCATAATAAAAACCTTATGACAATCATTATAACCTAGGTGACAACTATAGAGCTATGAGTCATTAATGCACTCTGTGGCTAAATTCACATGAGCCTATATAAAAATTGTCCAGTTTTTATCCAAAAAAAAAAAACCAGATGAGTTTTCATCTGTATGGCATTCATTTTTATACATTATCAGTGATTAAAATTTACAATAACAAATATAGTTTCCTATGTTAAATAATTGCATTGTATCCTCAGAAATCAGATGCTTTACTGTACAGATGATTCGAGTAATATCCAATTTTTTGTGTGCACCCATTGACTTGTATGAGTGAGTCTCTTCTGAAATACTGAAGACTACTGCATGCTGCAATTTTTTTCATTACATGTATATTAGAAACATGTAATAATAATAATGCTATTAATCATTTTTATTTCTATGGTGTCAACATGTTCCGCAGCCCTTTCCATTTCAGAGGAGACATATAAAGACATTACAGAGTAACGCATAATTCCACAGATACCAAGAGAAGTGAGGGCTTGCAAGTGTAGGAATGGTGGACTGTGCTGTCACGTTTCTACCCCTGAAGACACCGATCGCATTATGTTGTATTGTAATGTGTATTATGTCATGCGTCTTTGTATATATTGTGATGTGGTTATGTACAGTGTGTAGTAGTGGTATAAGTAATGTGCAGTGTAGGACATAGTATATAGAATCAGTAGAATATGGATATACTGTATAGTTGACTGTAGTTTAGATAGTGACATTGGGGTAAGATAGAATCAATGCTTGGAACTAGACCATATTGGGAGGTTCTTAGCATTAGGGCAAGTGACTGCTTTTGATAGTTAGGGAGAGTTCAAATTGAGAGTGCAATGTGAGCAGTGTAACCATGGGGTGATTTATTGTAGGAGACCTAAGTACAGGAATAGGAAGATTCTGAGGAGAAGTGACTGACTAGTCATAGTGGCCTTCTGGAAAAGGGTCTGTGGCTAGTGTAAAGGTCAGACAGGGCAGTAGTCGTGGCTGAGCTTTTCGGGCATTGTATACCCTGGCCTCCCTCTACATGAAAAGGGATAATCTGCATAATATGGTCGGTACTTACTGTGCTGTCAGTGTCCCCTCTGCTGCTCGGGCATACTGCTGCTTCTGGATCCCAGTGAATGAAGACACAATCCAGGGTAACTCTTAAGTCAATTATTTACTTCAGGACACAGCACATCCAGGTAGTTTACAGCATTTCCATCACAATTGATGCAGAATATCACTTCATCTTTCCTTTTACTATTTCCTGCGTCACTAAGTGTTTCCAAGGGTTGAGACGTTTCAGACGGCCCCTCAGTGTCCTCCCTGTAAAGTGTCACTACGGTGAAGCATCCACTTGCCTGTTTCGCAATGGACATCAGAGAATCAGCCATGAAGCTATCGGCCACATTCTGGAGCAACCTGCCCGTACACTTTTACGGTGACCTTTTTGTCCTTCTCTGCTTCTTTCTCTACTGTAGGATCTGCTGCACTTTGCTCTACTCTGTGTACCCTGCATGGCTGGGCACACGCTTGAACGTTACGGGGTTATCTGGCAGCTCAGCCCACACGAGCACTAAGGAGTCTGAGCCCCCGACTCACTAATACAGGAAGACCTTCCTGACTTATTCCCAGCTAATCCCTCCAACAGTACCATATACAGAGTAGCGACCTCTATGCCCCCATCTAGTGGTCATAACCCAAAATCAGTAGCGTAGCTACCGGGGGGCAGAGGTGGCGGGCACCCAGGGCCCGATGCTCTGAGGGGGCCCACCCGGAGATACGCTATTGTAACTGTATCGGTGTGCTGCGCAGTTACATTCTGCGGCAGAGCAGGGAGAATTGATCTCCTTGCTCTGCCGCACGGCCGCTATGCGCCCCTGAGCAGGCGGGGGGCCCCAATGCCAGCAGTGGGCCCCCCGCCGTCATCGGAAGATCAGCTGCACGGCATTTAGCCGATACAGGTGATTGCATTGAATGGAGAAGGAGCGCTATTCTCCTTCTCCAATCATCCCCCTGTCAGTGTCGGTGTCTGACGTCACTGACACTGACAGCGAGCGCAATGATCTTACTGCCTGGCGCCCATGGTCTAGAGATCAGCGGGAGCAGCGCAGGAACCAGGAACAAGAGAGGTGAGTGTTTATTTTATTTTTTTATGGGTGTAGCTGCCTTATTACAGGGTCTGCCTATGGGGGTCTGCCGCCTTATTACAGGGTCTGCCTATGGGGGGCTGCCTTATTACAGGGTCTGACTATGGGGGTTGCCTTATTACAGGGTCTGACTATGGGGGCTGCCTTATTACAGGATCTGATTATGGGGGTGCTGCCTTATTACAGGGTCTGCCTACAGAGATGCTGCCTTATTACAGGGTCTGACTATGGGGCTGCCTTATTACAGGGTCTGACTATGGGGGCTGCCTTTTTACAAGCTCTGACTATGGGGGCTGCCTTATTACAGGGTCTGCCGCCTTATTACAGGGTCTGCCTATGGGGGTGCTGCCTTATTACAGGGACTGCCTATAGGGGTGCTGCCTTATTACAGTGTCTGCCTATGGGCATGCTGCTTTATTACAGTGTCTGCAATGGGGGCTGCCTTATGCTATAGAATCTGCCTATGGGGAGTACATTATACTATATTTTGGACTATTTTGTGCATTATGCTGCTGCATATGGAGGCTATCTAGGGGGCCATCATACAGTGTGAGGATTACAGTGAAGGGCCATCATTCAGTGTTGGAGCCATCAAACAGTTTGGGGGCTACTAAGGGGTGTGGATGGTACTATACAGTGAGGGGGCATTATACTGTGTATAAGAGAGCATCATGCTATGTATAGGGGAGCTGTACAGGGGAGACTCGGGATATTATTAAATGTAAAGTGGGCACTTATCAAAAGCGGGAACTAAGGTTACTGTGGCTATAAAAGGGGCACACAGGGCAATATTACTTTCTAGGGGGCAAAATGTGGGCACTGTTTTCTAGGGCACTTGCACCCAGTATTACTATATTATAGAGGGGTGCTTTAGAATTTAGAGGGCACAGAGATTCACACAGCAGATGCAGTAATAGGGACACTCAGCAGCAGTGGCTCAGTATTGGGGTATCAGGTGGAGTAATAGGGTCACATATGGCAGCAGCGGCTCAGTATTGGGGTATCAGGTGGAGTAATAGGGACACATATGGCAGCAGCGGCTCAGTATTGAGGTATCAGGTGGAGTAATAGGGACACATACGGCAGCAGCGGCTCAGTATTGGGGTATCAGGGGCAGTAATAGGGACACATACGGCAGCAGCGGCTCAGTATTGGGGTATCAGAGGCAGTAATAGGGACACATATGGCAGCAGCGGCTCAGTATTGGGGTATCAGGTGCAGAAATAGGGACACATATGGCAGCAGCGGTTCAGTATTGGGGTATCAGGTGGAGTAATAGGGACACATACGGCAGCAGCAACTCAGTATTGGGGTATCAGTAGGATGAAGAGTTTGTGCAGGTTGGGAATAGATGGTGATGGGGCTGGAATATGAGATGTGAAATGTGTCTTTGTTGTATTCTCTGCAGACAAGTTGTAGCTGAAAGAAGTTGTGTCGGTTTGGGCCAGATGGGAAAGACGGGAAAAATGAACAATCGTCATCAGAAAGAACATCAGCGGTAAGTCATTATCTGTAACTGTGCTGTGATCTCTTATATGTTCTGTAGGGCTGGTAACTACCACTTACCATATGGCAGTAATATCCATATTGGTCCTTATATAGAGATTATCTCTTCAGTAATAGCGCAGTCATCTGCTTAGGTTCTCCTCCACCATTAGGGTGCGTCACCGAGTTGTAATCAAGGTTACCTGGTTAGGGGCCCACTCAGAGGTTTCGCCCCCCCTGAACCAAAACCCTAGCTACACCTCTGCCCAAAATGTACTGTCCCTATTAAATACATTGTGCAGCAATAAGAAATATAAATGTATATTACTTACACTTTACACCGGGACATGCTTAGGGGTCCAGGACGGCTACTATGACCCCTTACAATAGGACGCCAAGTCACAAAACCCCAGAGCTTGCAATGCCAAAGGTAATTGACCTAAACAGAACTGAATTTTGTGGGACTAGTGGGGGCCTCAAGTGGTAGATCCAGGGCACAAGTAGTGGAAGAATTAGGATGTGGAACCGCTGAGCGAGAACAGACTCGTTGATCAGGGCTGTTTCATTGAAGCTGGGTTGTGGTGAAGTAGGGAGAAACAGTGTGTGTCACTAACACTGAAGTAGAATGTAGAGGAAGGATACTGTTATGATTCCTGGCGTGGACCCACTGGATAGCGGTGATGACCGTTCCCAGACGAGCTGACCAGGTGGAACCGACCCCTACACAGGGACCGTTAGGGTCAATCCTAGGAGGGATATATACCACAATAGTTTGTGCCAGAGGGGCAGCTCGAGGATAACGAGGAGGACCAGACAGGCAGAGCAGCCACAGAGAAAACCCGGGACCCAGGACACGGCAGGGTTCACACAGAGGGTACCGAATCCTGGATGGAGTAGACCACGCATTGGAGGAATACTGGACTGAGCAGAGCTGAGCACGTACTGGAAGCGTACAGGGATGGAGCAGAGTACGCACTGGAGGCGCACAGGAACTGAGCAGAGCATGCACACACTGTAAGCGTACAGGGAAATAGCAAAGCACACACACACTGGAAGCGTAGCGGGACCTGACGTACAGAAACCAGAGTGGACCTGGAGGGAGCACGGAAAGGCACAATAACAATCAGGTGCTTCCTCTAGCAGGAAGTGACCTGATATACCCGGAGGCCGCTGCCCAGGCAGGACAGCACTTCCGGGTCAGTACAACCCGGCATCATAAAGAAGCTGAGAAAGTGAGCAACTGCGACCTAGGTGGTCTAGCGTGCATTCACAGTGAACGGGATCCCCAGCGTTGCAGAGGATCCGGAAGAGGAGGCGGGAAGCAAGGTGAGTATCTCCATGCGTCGTAATAGATACTGTGTGAAACGACCATAAGACTTTGTGCCAGCTATCATTTGTGCATATACATTATCAAATTATCATTCAGTAAAGACTCTATGTTGGAACGACAGTCTCCATTATTGAACTGTGGAACCTATGGTCCACACCAGCCCACACCACCAGCCACCCGCAGCCTACACGGGTGTAAGGCCCTCACATCACAAGTCCACACACCAGCCAAGACCCACACTTTCTTCTAGTGCATTGGGGCTTAAAGGGAGATGAATGCCTCGACAAAAAATACCGCACCATACTACACAAACTTACAATCTACGAGGAAAAAGGGAAAAAGGGGGAGACGAAAGTTAAATGGTAAAAAGTTCTTGTATTTTATGGTCCAGCAAACTGTAAAATAAATTGGGTATTTACATAATGCTGCATGAACCAGTCACCGGCCAGTAAGTGCATGAAAGGTGTGCAATACATGCTACAAGTGTCCTGATTTGGAAGAAAATTTTGAAAGGGCAAAATCAAAGGCCAGTCTAAAGAAATGCGTTTTTACTCTTAAAACTGTAGGTATTGGGAATTAATCGAATTGTCCTGGGTAATGCATTCCAGAGAATTGGTGCAGTCCACAATAAATCTTGGAGATGGGAGTGGGAGATTCAGATTGAGGATGTTAGCAATTGGATCATTAGCAGAATGAAAGGCACGGGTAAGTTGATAGACAGAGTTGAGGGAGGGAATATAGGGTGGTGCTGAACAGTGGAGCGCTTTGTGGTTGAGAGTGATAAGTTTATATTGGACCCTGTAGTGGATGGGCAACCAGTGCAATGACTGGCACAGGGTAGAGGCACTGGTGTAGCAGTTGGAAAGGAATATGATCCTGGCTGCTGCATTAAGGATGGTTTGGAGAGGGAGAGGTTAATAAGAGGGAGACCGATTAGTAGTCCAAACTAGAATGAATAATAGCAAAAGTAAGAGTTTTTGCAGAGTCAAAAATAAGAAAAGGTTGAATTCTAAAGATGTTTTGAGTTGTAGGTGGCATGAGTGAGTGAGTGATGGGATGTATGGAGTGAATGAAAAATCTGAATGAAATATGACCCAAAGACAGTGGACATGTTGCTGGGGAGTAATGGTAGAACCACACACGGAAATGGCAATATTGAGTATAGGTAGGTTAATAGAGGGAGGAAACAAAAGGAGCTCAGTTTTTGACATGTAAAAAAATGTGAACATCCCTTTTGAATAATATTGGTCTGAGTGCCTTTCAGGTTTTTTTTTTTTACAAACAACATTTGGATCGAAAATATAGTAGTGTAAGCGTAGCCTAAAATACAGATACATTTTATTTTTTAAAACTATAAAATCTCTTTCAGAACTCTTTCAGCTATTTCCTTAACATTTATCACATACCATTGGGAATATCCTAGGCTTTCTCATAAAAAAAATAATAATTTAAAATGAGCACAGTGGTGATTTAATTTTAGTCGTACTTAGTAGGGTAAATTATGTAATACTGTACAGTACTTTAATTAGATGACTTAAATAATGTACTGACAAAATTACTCTAAAATCTGATTAAGTTACAATGGCTAATATGCTGTAAAATAATCCCCATTCAGTTATTTGGAATCCAATCCCTAACTACAAAATAATATAGAAGAAAGTAACGATATTCTGGTAACTTTGCCTCACAATCCGCCATCTCACATAAATCACTGCTTCCCTGGCAGGTAGTGATTATTTCATTACGCCAGCCTAGGGATGCCACCTGTGAACCACAGCTACCATGGAGGAGCTGAGATAGCAGGACAGGGACGATAAATGAGCAAAGCGGGTTGTAAAAAAAGAAAATCAATGTCAAGGCGGTCATCTTACAAAGACTGATCTACTGTGATAAACCATATCTCTCAGGCAATAATAATAGTAGTTGGACGTCCTTTGCAATCTCCGTAGCCTTCCATATTACTGACTGATGTTTTTATGAGATACAGTAGTTTATGTTGACAAAAAATATATTACGTCTTAGAGATGTTGTGCTCTTCACAGTAGCAATCAGTGTAATTCGGTTAGGAATCGGCATTGTGTGCACAGCTTGTCACCGGACACATTTTGTCAGGTAAAAAGGTAAAATATAAAACGTTTGTTAGAATCCAGGGTGGATATAAATGTAACCTTACAAGAAAAAAGAATCTCTGACACTTATCATGAATCTATCACTGTGCCCAACTGTTATATACCATTTTGCTAAGCTTGAGCAAAGGTGGTGATGATTGGAGCTCCTAATGTTGTTTCTGTATATTGTGCCAACAGTTCGCATTCTGTTAATTAAGAAATTAGGCAGCAGAGATGCAACAATGACTTCTTACACTTTAGGGTCTTTCTTTTCGTCTTAAGACAAATGCTTCCCAACCAATAGACTAAAACATACATATTTAAATGCATATGTAGTTATTAAAGAAGCATTCCCATCTACTTTTTTTAAATAACCCCTTAGTGACAGAGCCAATTTGGTACTTAATGACCGAGCCAATTTTTACAATTCTGACCACTGTCACTTTATGAGGTTATGACTCTGGAACGCTTCAACGGATCCCGCTGATTCTGAGACTGTTTTTTCGTGACATATTGTACTTCATGTTAGTGGTAACATTTCTTCGATATTACTTGCGATTATTTATGAAAAAAACGGAAATATGACGAAAATTTGTAAAATTTTTCAATTTTCAAACTTTGTATTTCTATGCCCTTAAATCAGAGAGATATGTCATGAAAAATAGTTAATAAATAACATTTCCCACATGTCTACTTTACATCAGCACAATTTTGGAAACAAAATTTTTTTTTGTTAGGGAGTTATAAGGGTTAAAATTTGACCAGCAATTTCTCATTTTTACAACACCATTTTTTTTTAGGGACCACATCACATTTGAAGTCATTTTGAGGGGTCTATATGATAGAAAATAACAAAGTGTGACACCATTCTAAAAACTACACCCCTCAAGGTTCTCAGAACCACATTCAAGAAGTTTGTTAACCCTTTACGTGCTTCACAGGAACTGAAACAATGTGGAAGGAAAAAATGAACATTTAACTTTTTTTTGCAAACATTATAATTCAGAACCATTTTTTTTATTTTCACATGTGTAAAAACAGAAATGTAACCATAAATTTTGTTATGCAATTTCTCCTGAATACGCCAATACCCCATATGTGGGGGTAAACCACTGTTTGGGCGCACCGCAGAACTTGGAAGTGAAGGAGCGCCGTTTGACTTTTTCAATGCAGAATTGGCTGGAATTGAGATCGGACGCCATGTCGCGTTTGGAGAACCCCTGATGTACCTAAACAGTGGAAACCCCCCACAAGTGACACCATTTTGGAAACTAGACCCCTTAAGGAACTTATCTAGATGTGTGGTGAGCACTTTGAACCCCCAAGTGCTTCACGGAAGTTTATAACGTAGAGCCGTGAAAATAAAAAATCGTTTTTGTTTACACAAAAATGATCTTTTCGCCCACAAATTCTTATTTTCACAAGGGTAACAGGAGAAATTAGACCACAAAAGTTGTTGTGCGATTTCTCCTGAATACGTCGATACCCCATATGTGAGGGTAAACCACTGTTTGGGCGCACCGCAGAGCTTGGAAGGGAAGGAGTGCCGTTTTACTTTTTCAATGTAGAATTGTCTGGAATTGAGATCGGACGCCATGTTGCGTTTGCAGAGCCCCTGGTGTGCCTAAACAGTGGAAACCCCCCACAAGTGACACCATTTTGGAAACTAGACCCCTTAAGGAACTTATCTAGATGTGTGGTGAGCACTTTGAACCCCCATGTGCTTCACAGAAGTTTATAACGTAGAGCCGTGAAAGTAAAAAAATCGAATTTTTTCTACAAAAATGATTTTTTGCCCCCAAATTTTTATTTTCACAAGGGTAACAGGAGAAATTAGACCACAAAAGCTGTTGTGCAATT
Organism: Ranitomeya imitator; assembly: GCF_032444005.1. Lineage (NCBI taxonomy): Eukaryota > Metazoa > Chordata > Amphibia > Anura > Dendrobatidae > Ranitomeya > Ranitomeya imitator. Next base: position 96,722,092 of record NC_091286.1, read on the forward strand.
TCTCCTGAGTACGTCGATACCCAACATGTGGGGGTAAACCACTGTTTGGGCACACCGCAGAGCTTGGAAGAGAAGGAGTGCCGTTTTACTTTTTCAATGTAAAATTGGCTGGAATTGAGATTGGACGCCATGTCACGTTTGGAGAGCCCCTGATGTGCCTAAACAGTGGAAACCCCCCACAAGTGACACCATTTTGGAAAATAGACCCCTTTAGGAACTTATCTAGATGTGTGGTGAGCACTTTGAACCCCCATGTGCTTCACAGAAGTTTATAACATAGAGCCGTGAAAATAAAAAAATCCCATTTTTTCTACAAAAATGATTTTTTGCCCCCAAATTTTTATTTTCACAAGGGTAACAGGAGAAATTAGACCACAAAAGCTGTTGTGCAATTTCTCCTGAGTACGTCGATACACAATATGTGGGGGTAAACCACTATTTGGGCGCACCGCAGAGCTTGGAAGAGAAGGAGTGCCGTTTTACTTTTTCAATGTAGAATTGTCTGGAATTGAGATCGGACGCCATGTCGCGTTTGGAGAGCCCCTGATGTGCCTAAACGGTAGAAACCCCCCACAAGTGACCCCATTTTTGAAACTAGACCCCCCATGGAACTTATCTAGATGTGTGGTGAGAACTTTTAATGCCCAAGTGCTTCACAGAAGTTTAGAATGTAGAGTCGTGAAAATAAAAAATATTTTTTTTCCCCAAAAAAGATATTGTAGCCCCCAAATTTTTATTTTCACAAGGGTAACAGGAGAAATTGGACTGCAATAGTTGTTGTCCAATTTATCCCGAGTACGCTGATGTGCGATATGTGGACATAAACCACTATTTGGGCGCACGGCAGAGCTCGGAAGGGAAGGAGCACCGTTTTGGAATGCAGACTTTGATAGAATGGTCTGTGGGCGTTATGTTGTGATTGCAGAGCCCCTGATGTACCTAAACAGTAGTAACCCCCCACAAGTGACCCCATTTTGGAAACTAGACCCCCCAAGGAACTTATCTAGATGTGTGGTGAGAACTTTGAATGCCCAAGTGCTTCACAGAAGTTTATAATGCAGAGTCATAAAAATAAAAAATATTTTTTTTTCCACAAAAAAAGATTTTGTAGCCCCCAAGTTTTTATTTTCACAAGGGTAACAAGAGAAATTGGACCCCAGAAGTTGTTGTCCAATTTATCCCGAGTATGGTGATGCCCCATATGTGGGGGTAACCCACTGTTTGGGCGCACAGCAGAGCTCAGAAGGGAGGGAGCACCATTTGACTTTTTGAGCGCAAAATTGGCTGTCGTGTTTGGAGACCCCCTGATGTACCTAAACAGTGGAAACCCCCCAATTCTAGCTCCAACCCTAACCCCAACACACCCCTAACCCTAATCCCAACCTGATCCATAATCCTAATCACTAACCCTAACGATAATCACAACCCTTACCCCAAAACAACCCTAATGTCAACCCTAACCATAACCCTAATCAAAACCCTAAATCCAACACACCCCTAATCCTAATCTCAACCCTAACCTCAAACCTAACCCTAATCCCAATACACCCCTAATCACAACCCTAACCTTAACCCTAATCCCAAACCTAACCCTAATCCCAAGCATAACCCTAATGCCAACCCTAACCCTAATACCAACCCTAATCCAAACCCTAACCCTAATCCCAACTCTAACCCTAACCTTAGCCCCAACCCTAGCCCTAACTTTAGCCCCAACCCTAACCGTAGCCCTAAGGCTACTTTCACACTTGCGTCGTTTGGCATCCATCGCAATCTGTCGTTTTGGACAAGAAACGGATCCTGCAAATGTGCCCGCAGGATGCGTTTTTTGCCCATAGACTTGTATTGCCAACGAATCGTGACGGATGGCCACACGTCGCGTCCGTCGTGCACTGGATCAGTGTTTTGGCGGACGGTCAGCACAAAAAAACGTTCAATGTAATGTTTTTTTGTACGTCGCATCCGCCATTTCTGACCGCTCATGCGTGGCCGTAACTCCACCCCCTCCTCCCCAGGACATAGATTGGGCAGCGGATGCGTTGAAAAACTACATCCGCTGCCCACGTTGTACACAATTTTCACAACGTGCGTCGGTATGTTGGGCCGATGCATTGCGACGGCCCCGTACCAACATAAGTGTGAAAGAAGCCTAACCCTAAATTTAGCGCCATCCCTAACCCTAAATTTAGCCCCAACCCTAACCCTAAATTTAGCCCCAACCCTAACCCTAAATTTAGCCCTAGCCCTAACCCTAACCCTAGCCCTAACCCTAACCCTAACCCTAGCCCTAACCCTAGCCCTAACCCTAACCCTAGCCCTAACCCTAGCCCTAACCCTAACCCTAGCCCTAACCCTATCCCTAACCCTAGCTCTAACCCTAGCCCTAACCCTAACCCTAGCCCTAACCCTAGCCCTAACCATAACCCTAATTTTAGCCCCAACTGCTCTTCTCCTGCCGGCTGGCAGATGAGACAGATGGCGGGCGCACTGCGCATGCGCCCGCCATTTTCTTTTTCCCAGAAGATGCCGGCGGCCAGGAGGAGCAGCAGGAGGACCCAGGGACACCGGTAAGTATGATAGGGTCCCCGAATCCCCCTATTTCTCTGTCCTCTGATGTGCGATCACATCAGAGGACAGAGAATTACACTTTGCTTTTTTTTTTTTTTGCGGTCGCCGGTAAACAGTTAATTACCGGCGATCGCAAAACAGGGGTCGGTAAAACTGACCCCGATCATGTTCTTTGGGGTCTCGGCTACCCCCGGTTGCCGAGACCCCAAAGTTTCTCCCGGGGTCGGCCGGCGGGCGCACTGCGCATGCGCCCGCCATTTTGAAGATGGCGGCGCCCATCGGGAGCCACGAGGAGCACCGGGGGAGACAGGTGAGTATCGGGGGGCGATCGGGGACCCCTTTTCTCGGTCCTCTGATGTGCGATCACATCGGAGGACAGAGAAGTTAAAAAGAAATCACGTTTTTGTTTTTTTTTTGCGATCGCCGGTAAACGGTTAATTACCGGCGATCGCAAATGCGGGGTCGGTAAAAAAAACACCGAATCATGTTCTCTGGGTTCTCGGCTACCCCCAGCAGCCGAGACCCCGGAGAAAATCTGACTCTGGGGGGTGCTATTTACTTTTTCCACAGCGCCGTTAATTAACGGTGCTGTGGTTTAAGTACCCTTAGCGGCCGCCGTTAAAAGGCATATCGGTGGTCGCTAGGGGGTTAAATGTGTGTATAAATGCATGTAATGTGGTGTGAGTGTATAAATGTACCAATCTACCGCTGTGCTTTCCAGTGTCCATCACCGTTCTGCTTCGTTTCTCAGTGACGACACTGTGTGCTCTACGTGTGAGCCGGAAGTCACTTTTTATAAGTCTATGGAGATATTAATACACTCACACTATATTACATGCTATATATACACACATTTAATAAAAAAAAAAATTAATTTAAAAAATGTATAGATGGGACTGCTTTCTTAAATAGTACCACAGTACCAGGAGTAAAACATTACCACTACAGTGGGGATGTGTATTTTCTCCATACTGTCATTGAGCAAAATACACAATACAGAGGTCATTATTAGCAATGGCAGTATGCTAGGCCAAAATAATCCCACCACACCATCACCTCTACCACTACAATTAGTGATGATCAAATAGTGAAATATTCGGATTCGGGTAAATTGGCACAAATAATTTCTAATATCCGTGTATTCGTACTGAATAACGAATCCAATGCAAGTCAATGGGAAAGCCGAATATTTTTCAGGTGGACGCAACAAACAGGTCTGGGGGCATAAGAAGAAAGCTAATATTGATGGGAAAGAGTTAAAACCAAATGGGAACAGCATGGAGAAGATGCCTGCATGCCTTTCTGACTCGCATATGGTATCTGGGAATAATGTTGTCAGACTATTGCACCGGTTTTACAGATTTTTTAAAATATCTACCAAACCAAAGAAATTTTTTAAAAGGAAAAGTGCCAAGAAACATTATTTCCTTCGTAATTACATGTATATAATGCAAAATAATAATAAAAAAATTATACCTCCCCTGTAGCATATGTTCACACAGAGCGTTTAGGCTTTAGTGTTTTCTTTCACATTTGTGAGTGCTCTCACTCCTATATTTGAGAGGTCCCAATTATCATGCCAAATAGTTAGCAAGGTAGTGGAATACATATTTCCCATCCCTTTACAATAGCTGTAAGGTGAATATAATACAGGAGTTGCGAGAGCTGTATGATCAATATCAGTAAATTGGATTCTTCCAGACACCAAAAACATTAGAATTAAATTCGGAATGCAATGTATGCAAGCAAGGGCCTGTATTGTGCTCATTCTGTCAGGCCTGAAAACCATGTCAGGAACATATTCAAGCCTCATTTTACTTCGAAGCAACCCCCTCAAGGGTAAGAGACAGGAGTGCCGTTGACCAATCTGCACAAGCCTACGCACTTCTTCTGGAAACTACCCAACCAGGCAGAATGTATCTTTTGCATGGCTTTGAGCAACAATGGAGTAATTACAGGATATGTCCCAGAGAGTGTCGAGGTCTGTGTATTACTCAGGTGACAGGCTGTGCTGCAGAGTTCAGGTAACGGCCTTAGCATGGCAATTACCATGTTCCAATATGTGTAAGGCTGTGGCCTGATTAGGTCTGGGGAGTGTATTAACCCAGCATCTTATACGTGCTTAAAATGTGCAGACACTGGCCAATACCCCACCACCATTTTTTGTAAGGACCCACATTTAGAAAATATAAGGGAAGCAACAGTTTAATAAAGAGACAAAAGTCTCATTTAGGAGCCTGGACACGTCAGCAATGGTTTTTGTGCAGCACCGGACAATGTAAATTGTTAACGAATATGTATGCCCTATCTAACTAAAAATTTGTAAACAGACATATATGCTGACAAGGGACAACTGAAACTGCGCTGGGACAGTGAACTGGACGTGGTTGATGACTGTTGTGTTTGTGCAACTTCAGGTTGTGGACTGGAGGCATCAGAGCTCGGACAGCAGAGTGGGAAGGATGTAACACAGGAGAAGGGCCAGTGATTTCACCGTCACACACAGATTTTGTACCCGGGCATTCCGCCCACCTACTAGGGTGCTGCGTGTATGAGCAGGATATGGCAAATGCAATCAGAGGCATTATGTCAAATTTCCCTTTATAAAGGGATGTGTAGGTAAGATTTTCGAACTAGCAACATATATATATAAATCATGTTTCATTACTCATATTATTATTCTGTGTAAGGTTAAAACATGAAGAACTGTGTGGAGCATATTAATTAATTTATGTTCCAAACTGTCCAAAGTGCATACCCAAAAACCAACATCAGGCTACCAGATACACGCTTAAAGAGACCGTGAGATGGGCAACACAATAAAAAAACTATAATAATAGAATATATAGAGACTGAGAGTAGAAATTTGACCATGGCACAATGTACAAAGGTTTCCAAAAATTACTCCAATGGGTCTGTATCATACACGCTGAAAGACAACGTGATGGGGGCATCACAATACACTTTGCAGTTATTACAAGAGGTAGAGATAGAAGTTATAATTTTCACCATTGCACAATGTGCAATTTTCCAAAAATTAACCAAGGTGTCTATTTCTTACACGCTGAAAGACGCCATCATGGGGACATCAGAATACGCTTTGGAGTTATTACAAGAGGTAGAGATAGACAGTACAAGTTTTACCACAGCACAATGTACAAAGGTGTAAAAAAATTAGCCAAGGGGTCTCTCAAAGACCAGCTGAAATACACCATGAAGGGGATATCACAAAACACTTTGCAGTTATTACAAGACGTAGAGTGTACAAGTTTTACCAATGCATAATATGCAAAGGTTTCAAAAAGTACAAAACAATACTCACATGAGGTATACATAGATGAACACTAAGCACTTGTTGCAAAAGCAGGAGGAGTTGATTTCCTGAACAAAATCGTTTTGGATGGTAAGGGATTGACGTTAAGACAACTTAAAAAAAAAATAGACCTGCATTTACATAACTTTGCTGTCATCCGTAGGGCTTACTAAGTCGGAGGAAATCCAGCCCTTGTTCAATTCTAGAAGAGTCAGCATATCATTTTCTGTTGACAGACAAGTGTGCCTATCCATTATGATTGCACTTGCCAAACTAAAAACCTGCTTAGACAACACACTCATGGCAGGGTATGGCAGCACCTCCAAGGCGTACAAAGAGAGGTCTTGCCAAGTGTGCAGGTTGGACAACCAATAGTTAAAGGGCACTGAAGAATCAGGAAGGATGCTGGTATGGTAACTTAAGTAGTTATTCACCATCTTGGTCAACTTCTTCTACTCCCATTGATCACCCTAGTCAGTCTCATGAAAATGGCCCAGTTGGTGGACATTATCCCCCAAAGTTGCACCTTCTGTTTGTGGCCCTCCCCTGTAATCCTTGTGGTCAAAAAGAGCCGGTACCTCTGCCACCTGCGTTGTCTGAGGGTAATCTAGGTGGACCTTCCCTGTGACTGTGTTGGCCAGAGCACTGCTGATATTGAGTAACACATGCTTATGTAACACAGGGACGGCACACCGGGAAAAATAGTGTCAGCTGGGTATCGAATACCATGGGGCTGCCACCGCCAAGAGGTCGCTGAAAGACTCAGTTCCTACAAGTCTAAATAGCAACATTTCCAGGTCTAGCAAAGTGCCAATGTGGTGTATAATGCTTGGACTTGTGGGTGGGTGGCTGGATATGTCTGCTTTCTAGTAAATGTCTGGGGCAGGGACAACTGATAGCTGCACTGGGACAATGAAGTGGATGTGGTTGCTGACTGTTGTGTGTGTGCAACCGCTGCTTGTGGACAGGAGGCATCAGCGCCTTCTTCATGGTCAGCAGATTGAGACGACCATAACACAAGGGAAGGGGCAGTGGTTTCACCCTCAGACACAGATTTGATACCCAGGTGTTCCGCCCACCTACTGGGGTGCTTGGCTGCCATGTGCTTTTGCATGCTGGTGGTGCTCAGGTTGGCAGTGTTTTTGCATCTTCTTAGCTTGGTTTGGCAGATGCTGCAAATTGCAGTTGTTTTATCTGAAGGACTTTCAGAAAAAAATGCCATACAGGGGAACAACGCACCCTTGGCCTGTTATCTAGCCAAGTGGGGTGGGTCTGCAGAACAGTTGACCGAGTTCTACCTCTGGGCAAACTACTACCTCTTCTTGCCTGTTTTTTTGCTATGCATCCATCCCTCTCTGCGCATCTTGAATGCGTTATGCTTATGAAACCAAAAATTAATGGCTTTATTTTTCACAAGTACCCTTGCAAAGGTTTTATGTACAAATTCACTGTGTCTAGCAATGTGTGGCTATTTTTTTGGAGATCATCTTGCTGGCACTTTCCAAATGCGGAGTAATGAAGATTATTGCCCCTGCTAAATTGTCATGTACGATTATCTCTGCCCGGATTGTGACAGTCGCACAACTGCTAGCTAAAGATACAATATTTTTTAGAACAATAGAAAATTAGGATTTTTTTAATGGGAGCTCCTTTCTCGAAACAGACGCTGGAAGTGCACATCTCCTTAATCCATAAAGAGGGTAAAGACCCCGAGACATGTAGTAATTATAGACCAATTTCATTACTGAATAATGACCTCAAAATATTTGCAAAAATGATTGCTAAAAGTGTTAATCAGATATTAGATACACTAGTCTCACTAGAACAGGTGGGATTTGTGAGAGGCAGAGAAGGGAGAGACAACCCCTTAAATATTCTATACTTGATGCAGTATGCATACACCAGGGGTGTCAAACTGCATTCCTCGAGGGCTGCAAACAGGTCATGTTTTCAGGATTTCCTTGTACTGCACAGGTGATAATTTAATCACCTACACAAATAATGAGTTGGTGATTAAATTATCACCTGTGCAGTACAAGGAAATCCTGAAAACATGACCTGTTTGCAGCCTTCGAGGAATGCAGTTTGACACCCCTGGCATACACCCACCATGAGCCCCTGGTTCTGATGGGCACAGACGCCAAGAAGGCATTCAACAGGGTGGACTGGACTTTTATGCAGGAGACCCTGGCTGGATTTGACTTCCCTTTAATATTAATCAAGGCCATATTTCAAATGTATAGATCCCCTACTGCGAAAGTGAGAGTAAATGGAGATCTCTCTTCTCCCTTTGAAATTAAAAACGGCACACGTCAATGATGTCCCCTCTTGCCAGCTTTATTTATCTTATCTTATCCATTGAAACCCTAATTCAAAGCATTAGACAGCACCCCGACATAGATGGGGTACAGATCAGGGGAACCTCACATACAGTAGCAGCTTTTGCTGACGATTTACTTCTAACACTGACAAATCCTAAGAAAGAAATTCCAGTGGTACTGGAACTGTTTAGGGGTTTTGGTGATCTTTCAAACTTTAAAATTAATTTAGAAAAATCGGAGGCAATGAGTATTAATGTCTCACACACGACTATTAGAGATATTGAAGCTAAATTTCCCATCAAGTGGAATTCGAAATTTATAAAATATCTAGGAATTAACCCCTTTACCCCCAAGGGTGGTTTGCACGTTATGGACCGGGCCAATTTTTACAATTCTGACCACTGTCCCTTTATGAGGTTATAACTCTGTTTTCTTGTGACATATTGTACTTCATGATAGTGGTAAAATTTCTTTGATATTACCTACGTTTATTTGTGAAAAAAACGGAAATATGGCAAAAATTTTGAAAATTTTGCAATTTTCCAACTTTGACTTTTTATGCAATTAAATCACAGAGATATGTCACACAAAATACTTAATAAGTAACATTTCCCACATGTCTACTTTACATCAGCACAATTTTGGAACCAAAATTTTTTTTTGTTAGGGAGTTATAAGGGTTGACCAGCAATTTCTCATTTTTACAACACCATTTTATTTTAGGGACCACATCTCATTTGAAGTCATTTTGAGGGGTCAATATGATAGAAAATACCCAAGTGTGACACCATTCTAAAAACTGCACCCCTTAAGGTTCTCAAAAGCACATTCAAGAAGTTTATTAACCCTTCAGGTGTTTCACAGGAATTTTTGGAATGTTTAAATAAAAATTAACATTTAACTTTTTTTCACAAAAAATTTACTTCAGCTCCAATTTGTTTTATTTTACCAAGAATTACAGGAGAAAATGGACCACAAACCTTGTTGTACAATTTGTCCTGAGTACGCAGATACCCCATAAGTGGAGGTAAACCACTGTTTGGGCGCATGACAAAGCTTGGAAGCGAAGGAGCGCCATTTGACTTTTTAATGCAAAATTGACTGGAATTGAGATGGGATGCCATGTTGCGTTTGGAGAGCCACTGATGTGCCTAAACATTGAAACCCCCCACAAGTGACACCATTTTGGAAAGTAGACCCCCTAAGGAACTTATCTAGAGGTGTGGTGAGCACTTTGACCCACCAAGTGCTTCACAGAAGTTTATAATAACATAGTAACATAGTAACATAGTTAGTAAGGCCGAAAAAAGACATTTGTCCATCCAGTTCAGCCTATATTCCATCATAATAAATACCCAGATCTACGTCCTTCTACAGAACCTAATAATTGTATGATACAATATTGTTTTGCTCCAGGAAGACATCCAGGCCTCTCTTGAACCCCTCGACTGAGTTCGCCATCACCACCTCCTCAGGCAAGCAATTCCAGATTCTCACTGCCCTAACAGTAAAGAATCCTCTTCTATGTTGGTGGAAAAACCTTCTCTCCTCCAGACGCAAAGAATGCCCCCTTGTGCCCGTCACCTTCCTTGGTATAAACAGATCCTCAGCGAGATATTTGTATTGTCCCCTTATATACTTATACATGGTTATTAGATCGCCCCTCAGTCGTCTTTTTTCTAGACTAAATAATCCTAATTTCGCTAATCTATCTGGGTATTGTAGTTCTCCCATCCCCTTTATTAATGTTGTTGCCCTCCTTTGTACTCTCTCTAGTTCCATTATATCCTTCCTGAGCACCGGTGCCCAAAACTGGACACAGTACTCCATGTGCGGTCTAACTAGGGATTTGTACAGAGGCAGTATAATGCTCTCATCATGTGTATCCAGACCTCTTTTAATGCACCCCATGATCCTGTTTGCCTTGGCAGCTGCTGCCTGGCACTGGCTGCTCCAGGTAAGTTTATCATTAACTAGGATCCCCAAGTCCTTCTCCCTGTCAGATTTATCCAGTGGTTTCCCGTTCAGTGTGTAATGGTGATATTGATTCCTTCTTCCCATGTGTATAACCTTACATTTATCATTGTTAAACCTCATCTGCCACCTTTCAGCCCAAGTTTCCAACTTATCCAGATCCATCTGTAGCAGAATACTATCTTCTCTTGTATTAACTGCTTTACATAGTTTTGTATCATCTGCAAATATCGATATTTTACTGTGTAAACCTTCTACCAGATCATTAATGAATATGTTGAAGAGAATAGGTCCCAATACTGACCCCTGCGGTACCCCACTGGTCACAGCGACCCAGTTAGAGACTATACCATTTATAACCACCCTCTGCTTTCTATCACTAAGCCAGTTACTAACCCATTTACACACATTTTCCCCCAGACCAAGCATTCTCATTTTGTGTACCAACCTCTTGTGCGGCACGGTATCAAACGCTTTGGAAAAATCGAGATATACCACGTCCAATGACTCACCGTGGTCCAGTCTATAGCTTACCTCTTCATAAAAACTGATTAGATTGGTTTGACAGGAGCGATTTCTCATAAACCCATGCTGATATGGAGTTAAACAGTTATTCTCATTGAGATAATCCAGAATAACATCCCTCAGAAACCCTTCAAATATTTTACCAACAATAGAGGTTAGACTTACTGGCCTATAATTTCCAGGTTCACTTTTAGAGCCCTTTTTGAATATTGGCACCACATTTGCTATGCGTCAGTCCTGCGGAACAGACCCTGTCGCTATAGAGTCACTAAAAATAAGAAATAATGGTTTATCTATTACATTACTTAGTTCTCTTAGTACTCGTGGGTGTATGCCATCCGGACCCGGAGATTTATCTATTTTAATCTTATTTAGCCGGTTTCGCACCTCTTCTTGGGTTAGATTGGTGACCCTTAATATAGGGTTTTCATTGTTTCTTGGGATTTCACCTAGCATTTCATTTTCCACCGTGAATACCGTGGAGAAGAAGGTGTTTAATATGTTAGCTTTTTCCTCGTCATCTACAACCATTCTTTCCTCACTATTTTTTAAGGGGCCTACATTTTCAGTTTTTATTCTTTTACTATTGATATAGTTGAAGAACAGTTTGGGATTAGTTTTACTCTCCTTAGCAATGTGCTTCTCTGTTTCCTTTTTGGCAGCTTTAATTAGTTTTTTAGATAAAGTATTTTTCTCCCTATAGTTTTTTAGAGCTTCAATGGTGCCATCCTGCTTTAGTAGTGCAAATGCTTTCTTTTTACTGTTAATTGCCTGTCTTACTTCTTTGTTTAGCCACATTGGGTTTTTCCTATTTCTAGTCCTTTTATTCCCACAAGGTATAAACCGCTTACACTGCCTATTTAGGATGTTCTTAAACATTTCCCATTTATTATCTGTATTCTCATTTCTGAGGATATTGTCCCAGTCTACCAGATTAAGGGCATCTCTAAGCTGTTCAAACTTTGCCTTCCTAAAGTTCAATGTTTTTGTGACTCCCTGACAAGTCCCCCTAGTGAAAGACAGGTGAAACTGCACAATATTGTGGTCGCTATTTCCTAAATGCCCAACCACCTGCAGATTTGTTATTCTGTCAGGTCTATTAGATAGTATTAGGTCTAAAAGTGCTGCTCCTCTGGTTGGATTCTGCACCAATTGTGAAAGATAATTTTTCTTGGTTATTAGCAGAAACCTGTTGCCTTTATGGGTTTCACAGGTTTCTGTTTCCCAGTTAATATCCGGGTAGTTAAAGTCCCCCATAACCAGGACCTCATTATGGGTTGCAGCTTCATCTATCTGCTTTAGAAGTAGACTTTCCATGCTTTCTGTTATATTTGGGGGTTTGTAACAGACCCCAATGAGAATTTTGTTACCATTTTTCCCTCCATGAATTTCAACCCATATGGACTCGACATCCTCATTCCCTTCGCTAATATCCTCCCTTAAAGTGGACTTTAGACAAGACTTTACATAGAGACAAACCCCTCCTCCTCTCCGATTTTTACGATCCTTTCTAAACAGACTGTAACCCTGTAAGTTAACTGCCCAGTCATAGCTTTCATCTAACCATGTCTCGGTTATTCCCACTATGTCAAAGTTACCTGTAGATATTTCTGCTTCTAGTTCTTCCATCTTGTTTGTCAGGCTTCTGGCGTTTGCGAGCATGCAGTTTAGAGGATTTTGTTTTGTTCCAATCTCCTCACTGTGGATTGTTTTAGAAATGTTCTTACCTCCCTTCTGAGTATGTTTTCCTGGGTCGTCTTTGTTCGAGTCTAATGTTTTTCTTCCCGTCCCCTCTTCTTCTAGTTTAACGCCCTCCTGATGAGTGTAGCGAGTCTTCTGGCGAATGTGTGTTTCCCAGGTTTGTTGAGGTGTAGTCCGTCTCTGGCGAGGAGTCCATCATACCAGTAATTCACACCGTGGTCCAGGAATCCAAATCCTTGTTGTCTGCACCATCGTCTTAGCCAGTTGTTTGCATCAAGGATCCTGTTCCATCTCCTGGTGCCATGCCCGTCTACTGGAAGGATAGAAGAAAAAACTACCTGTGCATCCAGTTCCTTTACTTTCTTCCCCAACTCTTCAAAGTCCTTGCAGATTGTCGGTAGGTCCTTCCTTGCCGTGTCATTGGTGCCAACATGTATCAGAAGAAATGGGTGGACGTCCTTGGAGCTGAAGAGCTTTGGTATCCTATCGGTCACATCCTTGATCATCGCACCTGGAAGGCAGCATACTTCTCTTGCAGTTATGTCCGGTCTGCAGATGGCTGCTTCGGTGCCTCTCAGTAGTGAGTCTCCCACCACCACCACTCTTCGTTGCTTCTTGGCTGTACTTTTTGCTGTCACTTGTTGCTGTGTGCCCTTTTCTTTTTTGCTTGCTGGTATTGCTTCATTCTTAGGTGTGCCATCTTCATCCTCTACAAAGATTTGATATCGGTTCTTCAGTTGTGTGGTTGGTGATTTCTCCATGGTCTTCTTGCTTCTTTTGGTCACATGCTTCCACTCATCTGCTTTTGGAGGTTCTCTGACACTTTTTGCACCTTCTGTGACCAGTAGAGATGCTTCTGTTCTGTCTAGAAAGTCTTCATTCTCTTTGATGAGTTTCAAAGTTGCTATTCTTTCTTCCAGACCCTGCACCTTTTCTTCTAAAAGGGCCACTAGTCTACACTTCTGACAGGTGAAATGCAGAACCGTAAAAATAAAAAATCATTTTTTTCACAAAAATTATCTTTTCGCCCCCAATTTTTTATTTTCCCAATGGTAAGAGAAGAAATTGGAACCAAAAAGTTGTTGTACAATTTGTCCTGAGTACACTGATACCCCATATGTGGGGGTAAACCACTGTTTGGGCGCATGGGAGAGCTCGGAAAGGAAGGAGCGCCGTTTGACCTTTCAATGCAAAATTGACAGGAATTGAGATGGGACGCCATGTTGCGTTTGGAGAGCCACTGATGTGCCTAAATGTTGTGAATTCTGTGGCAGAGCTCCCTCCTGTGGTCACATGTGGTACTTCGGCTGATTCTCTCTGTGAGCTTCCGTTGGTGGAGGAAAGTGGTACTGCGGCTTCTGAGTTTCCTTCCTCAGGTGATGTGGTGAAGTCGTTAGGTGCTGCTCTATTTAACTCCACCTTGTGCTTTGATCCTGGCCTCCAGTCAATGTTCTAGTATTGGACCTGTTTCCTCCTGGATCGTTCCTGTGGCCTGCTGCTCTGCATAGCTAAGTTCCGCTTTGCTATTTTGTTTGCTGTTTTTTTCTGTCCAGCTTGTCTATTTGTTTTTTCCTGCATGCTGGGAGCTCTGAGACGCAGAGGGTGTACCTCCGTGCCGTTAGTTCGGTACGGAGGGTCTTTTTGCCCCCTTTGCGTGGTTTTTGTAGGGTTTTGTGTTGACCGCAAAGTTTCCTTTCCTATCCTCGCTCTGTTCAGAAAGTCGGGCCTCACTTTGCTAAATCTATTTCATCTCTACGTTTGTCTTTTCATCTTTACTCACAGTCATTATATGTGGGGGTTGCATTTTCCTTTGGGCTATTTCTCTGAGGCAAGGTAGGCTTATTTTCTATCTTAGGCTAGCTAGTTTCTCAGGCTGTGCCGAGTTGCATAGGGAGCGTTAGGCGCAATCCACGGCTGCCTTTAGTGTGTTGGAGAGGATTAGGTATTGCGGTCAGCAGAGTTCTCACGTCTCAGAGCTCGTTCTATGTTTTTGGGTTATTGTCAGGTCACTGTATGTGCTCTGACCTCAATGTCCATTGTGGTACTGAATTACCTTATCATGACAGTACTGGAGGCCTAAAGTACTAATGATTCTCAATAGATGGAAAAAAGAAGTTCTGAGACCATTTTTTTTTCTCTGCACTGTGTTTTGCCTTTTTTTTCCCCTAGACATTTGGGTGTTTCAGGACACAGGTGTAGCGATGGATATTAAGGGTCTGTCTTCATGTGTGGATCAGCTCACGGCAAGAGTACAAAATATTCAAGACTTTGTGGTTCAGAATTCTATGTTAGAACCGAGAATTCCTATTCCTGATTTGTTTTTTGGAGATAGAACTAAATTTCTGAGTTTCAAAAATAATTGTAAACTATTTCTGGCTTTGAAACCTCGCTCCTCTGGTGACCCAGTTCAACAAGTTAGGATCATTATTTCTTTTTTACGTGGCGACCCTCAGGACTGGGCATTTTCTCTTGCGTCAGGAGATCCTGCATTAAGTAATATCGATGCGTTTTTCCTGGGGCTCGGATTGCTGTACGATGAACCTAATTCAGTGGATCAGGCAGAGAAAAATTTGCTGGCTCTGTGTCAGGGTCAGGATGAGATAGAGGTATATTGTCAGAAATTTAGAAAGTGGTCCGTACTGTCATGATCCCAATGGCAGGGGATCACAAAAGGACAAGCACAAAAACAAAACAAGCTCTAGGGTGATGGAACCTGAGCTGACCGCGATCCTAAACCTAAACACACAACTAGCAGTAGCCGGGGAACGTGCCTAGACGTCTCGCGCCAGCCGAAGGATTAACTTCCCCTATAAGAAGAAACACAGACCTCACTTGCCTCCAGAGAAATACCCCACAGAAATAGCAGCCCCCCACATGTAATAACGGTGAAATGAGAGGAAAGCACATACGTAGTTATGAAAATAGAATCAGCAAAAATGAGGCCCGCTAAAGCTAGATAGCAGAGGATACAAAAGTGAACTGCGCGGTCAGCGAAAAACCCTTCAAAAAACCATCCTGAAATTACTTGAATTCATGTGCCAACTCATGGAACATGAGGAGTAATTTCAGCCCACTAGAGCAACCAGCAGCAAGGAATCACATATCTGCAAGCTGGACTAAGACAAAAATTAAGCAAAACGTGGAACAGGAAAATCAAAACTTAGCTTGTCCTGAAGATAACAGACGCAGGGAACAGAGGAAAAAAGACACGCTGATTACATTGATAGCCGGCGAGGAAATGACAAAAAAGCCAGGTTAAATAGGAAACTCCCATAACCTGATGGAACAGGTGGACACCAGAGACCGCAGAGAACACAAGTCACCCAGTACCATCAGTAACCACCAGAGGGAGCCCAAAAACAGAACCCAGAACAGTACCCCCCCTTGAGGAGGGGTCACCGAACCCTCACGAGAACCACCAGGGCGACCAGGATGAGCCCTATGAAAAGCACGGACCAAATCGGCAGCATGAACATCAGAGGCAATCACCCAAGAATTATCCTCCTGACCATAACCCTTCCACTTGACCAAATACTGGAGTTTCCGTCTGGAAACACGAGAATCCAAGATCTTCTCCACAACATACTCCAATTCACCCTCCACCAGCACCGGAGCAGGAGGCTCAAGCGAAGGAACGACAGGTACCTCATACTTCCGCAACAACGACCGATGGAACACATTATGAATAGCAAATGATGCCGGGAGATCCAAACGAAACGACACAGGGTTAAGAATTTCCAAGATCCTATAGGGACCGATGAACCGGGGCTTGAACTTAGGAGAAGAGACCTTCATAGGAACAAAACGAGAAGACAACCACACCAAGTCCCCAACAAGAGGTCGAGAACCCACGCGGCGACGGCGATTAGCAAACTGCTCAGCCCTCTCCTGGGACAACTTCAAATTGTCCACCACATGACTCCAAATCCGATGCAACCTATCCACCACCATGTCCACTCCAGGACAATCAGAAGGCTCCACCTGACCAGAGGAAAAACGAGGATGAAACCCCGAATTACAACAGAAAGGAGAAACCAAGGTAGCAGAACTAGCCCGATTATTAAGGGCAAACTCGGCAAGCGGCAAAAAGGAAACCCAGTCATCTTGATCAGCAGAAACAAAACACCTTAAATAAGTTTCTAAAGTCTGATTAGTTCGTTCCGTCTGGCCATTCGTCTGGGGATGGAATGCAGACGAAAAGGACAAATCAATGCCCATCTTAGCACAGAACGTCCGCCAAAATCTAGACACAAACTGGGATCCCCTGTCAGAAACGATGTTCTCCGGAATGCCATGCAAACGGACCACGTTTTGAAAAAACAGAGGGACCAACTCAGAGGAGGAAGGTAACTTAGGCAAGGGTACCAGATGAACCATCTTAGAAAAGCGGTCACACACAACCCATATGACGGACATTTTTTGAGAGACAGGGAGATCCGAAATAAAGTCCATGGAAATGTGCGTCCAAGGCCTCTTTGGGATAGGCAAAGGTAACAACAATCCACTGGCCCGAGAACAGCAAGGCTTAGCCCGAGCGCAAACTCCACAAGACTGCACGAAAGAATGCACATCCCTCGACAAGGAAGGCCACCAAAAAGACCTGGCCACCAAGTCTCTAGTACCAAATATTCCAGGATGACCTGCCAACACAGAAGAATGGACCTCGGAGATGACTCTACTGGTCCAATTATCCGGAACAAACAGTCTTTCCGGCGGACAACGATCAGGTTTATCCGCCTGAAACTCCTGCAAAGCACGTCGCAAGTCTGCGGAGACAGCCGACAAAATCACCCCATCCCTAAGGATACCAGTGGGCTCAGAATTTCCAGGGGAGTCAGGCACAAAACTCCTAGAAAGAGCATCCGCCTTCACATTCTTTGAACCTGGCAGGTATGAAACCACAAAATTGAAACGGGAGAAAAACAGTGACCAACGAGCCTGTCTAGGATTCAGACGCTTGGCAGACTCAAGGTACATCAGATTTTTGTGATCAGTCAAGACCACCACACGATGTCTAGCACCCTCAAGCCAATGACGCCACTCCTCGAATGCCCACTTCATGGCCAAAAGCTCCCGATTACCAACATCATAATTCCATTCAGCGGGCGAAAATTTTCTAGAAAAGAACGCACATGGCTTCATCACTGAGCCATCGGAGCTTCTCTGTGACAAAACCGCCCCCGCTCCGATCTCGGAAGCATCAACCTCAACCTGAAAAGGAAGCGACGTATCAGGCTGACGCAACACAGGAGCAGAAGAAAACCGGCGCTTAAGTTCCTGAAAGGCCTCCACAGCCGCAGGAGACCAATCAGTAACATCAGCACCCTTTTTAGTCAAATCCGTCAAAGGCTTAACAACACTAGAAAAATTAGTTATGAAGCGACGATAAAAATTAGCAAAGCCCAAGAACTTCTGTAGACTCTTAAGAGATGTAGGCTGCGTCCAGTCACAAATAGCCTGAACCTTGACGGGATCCATCTCAATAGTAGAAGGGGAAAAAATATACCCCAAAAAAGAAATCTTTTGGACTCCAAAGAGACATTTAGAACCCTTTACAAACAAAGAATTGGCCCGCAGGACCTGAAACACCTTCCTGACCTGCTGAACATGAGACTCCCAGTCATCAGAAAAAACCAAAACATCATCCAAATACACGATAATAAATTTATCCAGATATTCACGGAAAATATCGTGCATAAAAGACTGGAAGACAGAAGGAGCATTAGAAAGTCCAAAAGGCATCACCAAATACTCGAAATGGCCCTCAGGCGTATTAAATGCGGTTTTCCACTCATCACCCTGCCTTATCCGCACAAGATTATACGCACCCCGAAGATCAATCTTAGTGAACCATTTAGCCCCCTTAACGCGAGCGAACAAATCAGTCAACAATGGCAAAGGATACTGATATTTGACTGTAATCTTATTCAAAAGACGATAATCTATGCAAGGCCTCAAGGAACCATCTTTTTTAGCCACAAAAAAAAACCTGCTCCCAAAGGGGACGAAGATGGACGGATATGTCCCTTTTCCAAGGACTCCTTAACATAATTCCGCATAGCAGTATGCTCTGGCACTGACAGATTGAACAAACGACCTTTAGGGAATTTACTGCCAGGAATCAAATCTATAGCACAATCGCAATCCCTGTGAGGAGGAAGCGAACTGAGCTTAGGCTCCTCAAAAACCTCCCGATAATCAGACAAAAATACCGGAACCTCAGAAGGAGTAGATGAAGCGATAGAAATCGGAGATGCATCATCATGAACCCCCTGACATCCCCAGCTTAACACAGACATTGTTTTCCAGTCCAGGACTGGGTTATGAGTTTGTAACCATGGCAGACCAAGCACTAAGACATCATGTAAATTATACAGTACCAGGAAGCGAATCACCTCCTGATGGACGGGAGTCATACGCATGGTCACTTGTGTCCAGTACTGAGGTTTATTCATAGCCAAAGGTGTAGAGTCAATTCCTTTCAAAGGAATAGGAACTTCCAGAGGTTCCAGACTAAACCCACAGCGATTGGCAAATGACCAATCCATAAGACTCAGGGCAGCGCCTGAATCCACATAGGCATCGACGGAAATGGATGATAATGAACAAATCAGCGTCACAGACAGAATGAACTTAGACTGTAAAGTACCAATGGCAACAGACTTATCAACCTTTTTTGTGCGTTTAGAGCATGCTGATATAACATGAGCTGAATCACCACAATAAAAACACAATCCATTTTTCCGCCTATAATTTTGCCGTTCACTTCTGGACTGAATTCTATCACATTGCATTATCTCAGGTGCCTGTTCAGAAGACACCGCCAAATGGTGCACAGGTTTGCGCTCCCGTAAACGCCGATCAATCTGAATAGCCATAGTCATGGACTCATTCAGACCTGTAGGCGCCGGGAACCCCACCATAACATCTTTAATGGCCTCAGAAAGGCCATCTCTGAATTTTGCAGCCAGAGCGCACTCATTCCACTGAGTAAGCACCAACCATTTCCGAAATTTCTGACAATATATTTCTGCTTCATCTTGCCCCTGAGAGAGAGCCAATAAAGCTTATTCAGCCTGAATCTCTAGGTTAGGTTCCTCATAGAGCAAACCCAATGCCAGAAAAAACGCATCCACATTGAGCAACGCAGGATCCCCTGGTGCCAATGCAAATGCCCAATTCTGAGGGTCACCCCGCAGGAAAGATATAACAATCTTGACCTGCTGAGCAGGGTCTCCAGAGGAGCGAGATTTCAAGGAAAGAAACAACTTGCAATTGTTCCTAAAATTCAGAAAACTAGATCTATCTCCAGAAAAAAACTCTGGGACAGGAATTCTAGGTTCAGACATAGGCGTATGTACAACAAAATCTTGTATATTTTGAACCTTAGCAGCAAGATTATTCAGGCTGGAAGCCAAACTCTGGACGTCCATGATAAACAGCTGAGGTCAGAGCCATTCAAGGATTAAGAGGAGGAAAGAAGCAGTCAAGCTGCAATTAAGGCTAGGCAGCAAACACTGAGGAGGGGAAAGAGAAAAAAAAAAAAAAAAACTTCCTCAGACTACTTTTCCTCCTACTTCAGCCAAAACGATGACCAATATTTTGTGGCCGGCTATACTGTCATGATCCCAATGGCAGGGGATCACAAAAGGACAAGCACAAAAACAAAACAAGCTCTAGGGTGATGGAACCTGAGCTGACCGCGATCCTGAACCTAAACACACAACTAGCAGTAGCCGGGGAACGTGCCTACGATGATTCCTAGACGTCTCGCGCCAGCCGAAGGATTAACTTCCCCTATAAGAAGAAACACAGACCTCACTTGCCTCCAGAGAAACACCCCACAGAAATAGCAGCCCCCCACATGTAATAACGGTGAAATGAGAGGAAAGCACATACGTAGTTATGAAAATAGAATCAGCAAAAATGAGGCCCGCTAAAGCTAGATAGCAGAGGATACAAAAGTGAACTGCGCGGTCAGCGAAAAACCCTTCAAAAAACCATCCTGAAATTACTTGAACTCATGTGCCAACTCATGGAACATGAGGAGTAATTTCAGCCCACTAGAGCAACCAGCAGCAAGGAATCACATATCTGCAAGCTGGACTAAGACAAAAATTAAGCAAAACGTGGAACAGGAAAATCAAAACTTAGCTTGTCCTGAAGATAACAGACGCAGGGAACAGAGGAAAAAAGACACGCTGATTACATTGATAGCCGGCGAGGAAATGACAAAAAAGCCAGGTTACATAGGAAACTCCCATAACCTGATGGAACAGGTGGACACCAGAGACCGCAGAGAACACAAGTCACCCAGTACCATCAGTAACCACCAGAGGGAGCCCAAAAACAGAACCCACAACACCGTACTCACTCAATGGAATGAAGGTGCGCTCGCAGCTATTTTCAGAAAAGGTCTCTCTGAAGCCCTTAAGGATGTCATGGTGGGATTTCCTACGCCTGCTGGTCTGAATGAGTCTATGTCTTTGGCCATTCAGATCGGTCGACGCTTGCGTGAGCGTAAATCTGTGCACCATTTGGCGGTATCACCTGAGCTTAAATCTGAGCCTATGCAGTGCGATAGGACTTTGACCAGAGTTGAACGGCAAGAACACAGACGTCTGAATGGGCTGTGTTTCTACTGTGGTGATTCCACTCATGCTATCTCTGATTGTCCTAAGCGCACTAAGCGGTTCGCTAGGTCTGCCACCATTGGTACGGTACAGTCAAAATTTCTTCTGTCCGTTACCTTGATCTGCTCTTTGTCATCGTATTCTGTCATGGCATTTGTGGATTCAGGCGCTGCCCTGAATTTGATGGACTTGGAGTATGCTAGGCGTTGTGGGTTTTTCTTGGAGCCCTTGCAGCGTCCTATTCCATTGAGAGGAATTGATGCTACGCCTTTGGCCAAGAATAAGCCTCAGTATTGGACCCAGCTGACCATGTGCATGGCTCCTGCACATCAGGAGGTTATTCGCTTTCTGGTGTTGCATAATCTGCATGATGTGGTCGTGTTGGGGTTGCCATGGCTACAAGTCCATAATCCAGTATTAGATTGGAAATCCATGTCTGTGTCCAGCTGGGGTTGTCAGGGGTTACATGGTGATGTCCCATTTCTGACTATTTCGTCATCCACCCCTTCTGATGTTCCAGAGTTCTTGTCTGATTACCGGGATGTATTTGATGAGCCCAAGTCCGATACCCTACCTCCGCATAGGGATTGTGATTGTGCTATCGATTTGATTCCTGGTATTAAATTCCCAAAAGGTCGACTGTTTAATTTATCTGTGCCTGAGCACGCCGCTATGCGGAGTTATGTGAAGGAGTCCTTGGAGAAGAGGCATATTCGCCCGTCGTCATCGCCATTGGGAGCAGGGTTCTTTTTTGTGGCCAAGAAGGATGGTTCACTGAGACCTTGTATAGATTACCGCCTTCTAAATAAGATCACGGTTAAATTTCAGTACCCTTTGCCGTTGTTATCTGATTTGTTTGCTCGGATTAAGGGGGCTAGTTGGTTCACCAAGATAGATCTTCGTGGTGCGTATAATCTTGTGCGTATTAAGCGAGGCGATGAATGGAAAACTGCATTTAATACGCCCGAGGGCCATTTTGAGTATCTAGTAATGCCATTCGGACTTGCCAATGCTCCATCAGTGTTTCAGTCCTTTATGCATGACATCTTCCGAGAGTACCTGGATAAATTCCTGATTGTGTACTTGGATGACATTTTGATCTTCTCGGATGATTTGGAGTCTCATGTGAAGCAGGTCAGAACGGTGTTTCAGGTCCTGCGTGCTAATTCTTTGTTTGTGAAGGGATCAAAGTGTCTCTTTGGTGTTCAGAAGGTTTCATTTTTGGGGTTCATCTTTTCCCCTTCTACTATCGAGATGGACCCTGTTAAGGTCCAAGCCATCCATGATTGGACTCAGCCAACATCTCTGAAAAGTCTGCAAAAGTTCCTGGGCTTTGCTAATTTTTATCGTCGCTTCATCTGCAATTTTTCTAGTATTGCTAAACCATTGACCGATTTGACCAAGAAGGGTGCTGATGTGGTCAATTGGTCTTCTGCTGCTGTGGAAGCTTTTCAAGAGTTGAAGCGTCGTTTTTCTTCTGCCCCTGTGTTGTGTCAACCAGGTGTTTCGCTTCCGTTCCAGGTCGAGCTTGATGCTTCTGAGATTGGAGCAGGGGCTGTTTTGTCGCAGAGAAGTTCTGATTGCTCGGTGATGAAACCATGCGCCTTCTTTTCCAGGAAGTTTTCGCCTGCTGAGCGAAATTATGATGTGGGCAATCGAGAGTTGCTGGCCATGAAGTGGGCATTCGAGGAGTGGCCTCATTGGCTTGAAGGAGCTAAGCATCGCGTGGTGGTCTTGACTGATCATAAGAACTTTACTTATCTCGAGTCTGCCAAGCGGTTGAATCCTAGACAGGCTCGTTGGTCGCTGTTTTTCGCCCGTTTTGACTTTGTGATTTCGTACCTTCCGGGCTCTAAAAATGTGAAGGCGGATGCTCTGTCTAGGAGTTTTGTGCCCGACTCTCCGGGTTTATCTGAGCCAGCGGGTATCCTCAAAGAGGGAGTAATTGTGTCTGCCATCTCCCCTGATTTGCGGCGGGTGCTGCAAAAATTTCAGGCTAATAAACCTGATCGTTGCCCAGCGGAGAAACTGTTTGTCCCTGATAGTTGGACGAATAAAGTTATCTCTGAGGTTCATTGTTCGGTGTTGGCTGGTCATCCTGGAATCTTTGGTACCGGAGAGTTAGTGGCTAGATCCTTTTGGTGGCCATCTCTGTCGCGGGATGTGCGTAGTTTTGTGCAGTCCTGTGGGATTTGTGCTCGGGCTAAGCCCTGCTGTTCTCGTGCCAGTGGGTTGCTTTTGCCCTTGCCGATCCCGAAGAGGCCTTGGACACATATCTCCATGGATTTTATTTCAGATCTTCCCGTCTCTCAAAAGATGTCAGTCATTTGGGTGGTCTGTGATCGCTTCTCTAAGATGGTCCATTTGGTACCCTTGTCTAAATTGCCTTCCTCCTCTGATTTGGTGCCATTGTTCTTCCAGCATGTGGTTCGTTTACATGGCATTCCAGAGAATATCGTTTCTGACAGAGGTTCCCAGTTTGTTTCGAGGTTTTGGCGAGCCTTTTGTGGTAGGATGGGCATTGACTTGTCTTTTTCCTCGGCTTTCCATCCTCAGACTAATGGCCAGACCGAACGAACCAATCAGACCTTGGAAACATATCTGAGATGCTTTGTTTCTGCTGATCAGGATGACTGGGTGTCCTTTTTGCCTTTGGCTGAGTTCGCCCTGAATAATCGGGCCAGCTCGGCTACCTTGGTTTCGCCGTTTTTCTGCAACTCTGGGTTCCATCCTCGTTTCTCTTCAGGGCAGGTTGAGTCTTCGGACTGTCCTGGTGTGGATACTGTGGTGGACAGGTTGCAGCAGATTTGGACTCATGTAGTGGACAATTTGACCTTGTCCCAGGAGAAGGCTCAACGTTTCGCTAATCGCAGACGCTGTGTGGGTCCCCGACTTCGTGTTGGGGATTTGGTTTGGTTATCTTCTCGTCATATTCCTATGAAGGTTTCCTCTCCTAAGCTTAAACCTCGTTTCATTGGTCCGTATAGGATTTCTGAGGTTCTTAATCCTGTGTCTTTTCGTCTGACCCTTCCAGATTCTTTTTCCATACATAACGTATTCCATAGGTCATTGTTGCGGAGATACGTGGCACCTATGGTTCCATCTGTTGATCCTCCTGCCCCGGTTTTGGTGGAGGGGGAGTTGGAGTATATTGTGGAGAAGATTTTGGATTCTCGTGTTTCAAGACGGAAACTCCAGTATCTGGTTAAGTGGAAGGGTTATGCTCAGGAAGATAATTCCTGGGTCTTTGCCGCTGATGTCCATGCTCCCGATCTTGTTCGTGCCTTTCATATGGCTCATCCTGGTCGTCCTGGGGGCTCTGGTGAGGGTTCGGTGACCCCTCCTCAAGGGGGGGTACTGTTGTGAATTCTGTGGCAGAGCTCCCTCCTGTGGTCACAAGTGGTACTTCGGCTGATTCTCTCTGTGAGCTTCCGTTGGTGGAGGAAAGTGGTACTGCGGCTTCTGAGTTTCCTTCCTCAGGTGATGTGGTGAAGTCGTTAGGTGCTGCTCTATTTAACTCCACCTTGTGCTTTGATCCTGGCCTCAAGTCAATGTTCTAGTATTGGACCTGTTTCCTCCTGGATCGTTCCTGTGGCCTGCTGCTCTGCATAGCTAAGTTCCGCTTTGCTATTTTGTTTGCTGTTTTTTTCTGTCCAGCTTGTCTATTTGTTTTTTCCTGCTTGCTGGGAGCTCTGGGACGCAGAGGGTGTACCTCCGTGCCGTTAGTTCGGTACGGAGGGTCTTTTTGCCCCCTTTGCGTGGTTTTTGTAGGGTTTTGTGTTGACCGCAAAGTTTCCTTTCCTATCCTCGCTCTGTTCAGAAAGTCGGGCCTCACTTTGCTAAATCTATTTCATCTCTACGTTTGTCTTTTCATCTTTACTCACAGTCATTATATGTGGGGGCTGCCTTTTCCTTTGGGCTATTTCTCTGAGGCAAGGTAGGCTTATTTTCTATCTTAGGCTAGCTAGTTTCTCAGACTGTGCCGAGTTGCATAGGGAGCGTTAGGCGCAATCCACGGCTGCCTTTAGTGTGTTGGAGAGGATTAGGGATTGCGGTCAGCAGAGTTTCCACGTCTCTGAGCTCGTTCTATGTTTTTGGGTTATTGTCAGGTCACTGTATGTGCTCTGACCTCAATGTCCATTGTGGTACTGAATTACCTTATCATGACACCTAAACATTGAAACCCCCCACAAGTGACACCATTTTGGAAAGTAGACTCCCTAAGGAACTTATCTAGATGTGTGGTGAGCACTTTGACCCACCAAGAGCTTCACAGAAGTTTATAATGCAGAGCCGTAAAAATAAAACAAAATTTTTTTCCCACAAAAATTATTTTTTAGTCCCCAGTTTTGTATTTTCCCGAGGGTAACAGGAGAAATTGGACCCCAAAAGTTGTTGTGCAATTTGTCCTGAGTGCGCTGATACCCCATATGTGGGGGGGGACCACCGTTTGGGTGCATGGGAGGGCTCGGAAGGGAATTAGCGCCATTTGAAATACAGACTTAGATGGAATGGTCTGCAGGCGTCACATTGCGTTTGCAGAGCCCCTAATGTACCTAAACAGTAGAAACCCCCACAAGTGACCCCATATTGGAAACTAGACCCCCCAAGGAACTTATCTAGATGTGTTGTGAGAACTTTGAGCCCCCAAGTGTTTCACTACAGTTTCTAACGCAGAGCCGTGAAAATAAAAAATAAAAATTCCCCCCAAAATTATTTTTCAGCCCCCAGTTTTGTATTTTCTCGAGGGTAACAGGAGAAATTGGACCCCAAAAGTTGTTGTCCAATTTGTCCTGAGTACGCTGATACCCAATATGTTGGGGTAAACTCCTGTTTGGACTCACGGGAGAGCTCAGAAGGGAAGGAGCACTGTTTTACTTTTTCAACGCAGAATTGGCTGGAATTGAGATCGGACGCCATGTCGCGTTTGGAGAGCCCCTGATGTGTCTAAACAGTTGAAACCCCCCAATTATAACTGAAACCCTAATCCAAACACACCCCTAACCCTAATTCCAATGGTAACCCTAACCACACCTCTAACCCAGACACACCCCTAACCTTAATCCCAACCCTATTCCCAACCGCAAATGTAATCCAAACCCTAACCCTAATTGTAGCTTTAACCCTAACTGTAGCCTTAACCCTAGCCTTAACCCTAGCCCTAACCCTAGCCCTAACCCTAGCCCTAACCCTATCCCTAACCCTAGCCCTAACCCTAACCCTAGCCCTAACCCTAGCCCTAACCCTAGCCCTAACCCTGACCCTAGCCCTAACCCTAGCCCTAACCCTAACCCTAGCCCTAGCCCTAACCCTAATGGGAAAATGGAAATAAATACATTTTTTTTAATTTTTTTATTTTTCCCTAACTAAGGGGGTGATGAAGGGGGGCTTGATTTACTTTTATAGTGGTTTTTTTAGCGGATTTTTATGATTGGCAGCCGTCACACACTGAAAGACGCTTTTTATTGCAAAAAATATTTTTTGCGTTACCACATTTTGAGAGCTATAATTTTTCCATATTTGAGTCCACAGAGTCATGTGAGGTCTTGTTTTTTGCGGGACAAGTTGACGTTTTTAGTGGTAACATTTTCGGGCACGTGACATTTTTTGATCGCTTTTTATTCTGATTTTTGTGAGGCAGAATTACCAAAAACCAGCTATTCATGAATTTCTTTTGGGGGAGGCGTTTATACCGTTCCGCGTTTGGTAAAATTGATAAAGCAGTTTTATTCTTCGGGTCAGTACGATTACAGCGACACCTCATTTATATCATTTTTTTTATGTTTTGGCGCTTTTATACAATAAAAACTATTTTATAGAAAAAATAATTATTTTTGCATCGCTTTATTCTGAGGACTATAACTTTTTTATTTTTTGCTGATGTTGCTGTACGGTGGCTCGTTTTTTGCAGGACAAGATGACGCTTTCAGCGGTACCATGGTTATTTATATCCGTCTTTTTGATCGCGTGTTATTCCACTTTATGTTTGGCGGTATGATAATAAAGTGTTGGTTTTTGTCCCGTTTTTTTTTTTTTTTCTTACGGTGTTTACTGAAGGGGTTAACTAGTGGGACAGTTTTATAGGTCGGGTCATTACGGACGCGGCGATACTAAATATGTGTACTTTTATTTTTTATTTTTTATTTAGATAAAGAAATGTATTTATGGGAATAATATTTTTTTTTTTTTTTTACACACTTGCAAAAATTTTTTTTAACTTTTTTACTTTGTCCCAGGGGGGGACAATACAGATCGGTGATCTGCCAGTTTGCACAGCACTCTGACAGATCACCGATCTGTCTCAGAGCGCTGCATCGTTACCAATTGCCTTCTCTGAGCAGGCACTTGGTAAGCCACCTCCCTCCCTGCAGGACCCGGATCCGCGGCCATCTTGGATCTGGGACTTGCTGCAGGGAGGAAGGTAGGAGACCCCCGGAGCAACGCGATCACATCGCGTTGCTGCGGGGGGCTCAGGGAAGCCCGCAGGGAGCCCCCTCCCTGCGCAATGCTTCCCTGCACCGCCGGCACATCGCGATCATGTTTGATCGCGGTGTGCCGGGGGTTAATGTGCCGGGGGCGGTCCGTGACCGCTCCTGGCACATAGTGCCGGATGTCAGCTGCGATAAGCAGCTGACAACCGGCCGCGATCGGCCGCGCTCCCCCCGTGAGCGTGGCCGATCGCCTATGACGTACTATTCCGTCCTTGGAAAGTAGGGCCCACCCCACATGGACGGAATAGTACGTCTAATGGCAGAAAGGGGTTAAAATAAGTCCACTTTGGCACCTACTCTTCTCACTTTACTATATTCCTCTACTTAATTCCACTTCAGAACTCATTAAAGCTTGGAAACCACCTTTTGTTTCCTGGATAGGTAGAGAAAACTTTTAAAAGGCTTTATGCTGCCTAAATTTAGTTATGTCTCAAGGATGTTACCTATCTCCGTCCCTAGTACATTTTTCCATAAAGTACGTTCTATTTTTGGAAAATATATTTGGAGAGACTCAAAGCCCAGACTCAGCAATAACACACTTTTTCTCCCCAAATCTAAGGAGGGTATGGGAGCCCCCGACCCTGCAGCGATGTTATCTCTAATAGTTGATTGGATGAAGGGGCGCACCCACAAACTCTGGATACAGATTGCAGACACATCCATGCCAGTTGCAAACTCCACCATATTACATGCTTCTAAAGCAGCGGTTCTCAACCTGTTTGTCGCGACCCCGGCGGGGGTCGAACGACCAAAACACAGGGGTCATCTAAAGCCATCGCAAAATACATATTTCCGATGGCTTTAGCCACTGAGAAGCCGTGCTACCGTCTGCAGCAGCGCTATTCAGCTGGAACGCGCGCCGTTATGGACGTGCGTTCCAAACTGAATGCCTGCGTGCATGCGAAGACATGATTTCCTCATCCGTCCGGGGCATAAGGGGCAGGGGGAAAGCTCCACAGTCCATAGCAGCACGCCTGCTCATCCATAGCAGCGCATTACGTGTGTCTGGCGCTTGCTGACGTCATCAGTGGGCAGACGCAGCAAGGCCCGGAGGACAGAAGCCTAGGAGGCGGAGAGCCAAGAGAGCCAAGAGACAGCATGCTGGAGTAAAAAAGGTTAATAATGTAAAAAACAGTACACACACCATACACACAATACTGTGTAAGGGTAAGGTGCTTTTTTCAGTGCTCAATTTTCAGTGCTCAATCTTTTGGACTCCCATTAATGAAAATAGGAGGCAAACCATTTTCAGCACTAAATTTACTGCATAGCAAAATGTAGTGTGAACGGGCTCTAAGGCTCCATTCACACTGAGGAATCTGCCAGCCAAATAGGCAGGTAGAATCCTCAGTCCTCACAGAGCAGAGTGCCCCGTTTAGCGTCAAAATGCTGCTGTGAATCCTGCAGACTCACAGCAGTGTTCTGCCTCCAGCTAAGTTCCCATTGATCTCAATGGGAGGTAAGCACAGACCTGCTTGAAATAATCAAGCAGGTCCGTTCTATTGCCATCATGGCTGGAGTTTCCACATCACCCAGCAGTGCTGTTGCAGGAACGCGCTCCAGGTCTGACATTGTGGTTGGTCAGCAAGACAACGGGCCAGTCAATTATACTGACATTTACCTGTACATTTTAGCAAGGAAAATTAATCTTGACATAATCTCTTCAGTTTTTAGAGCACAAACTATTTCTGAATTTCTGAATTGGTAAGCAAAAAGTAACCACAACTATCTCACTGATTTTAACAGCATACTGATGCAAAATATTGCACTGTTGTTTACTGTTATATTACTGTTCTTATATTTAAACCCATGCTATGCCATGGTGAAATGTTATTTATTTGGAATTGTTGTTGTATTTAAACCCATGCTATGCCATGGTGAAATGTTATTTATTTGGAATTGTTGTTATATTTAAACCCATGCTATGCCATGGTGAAATGTTATTTATTGGAATTAGTAATAAAAATTTCTCAACATATAATTAAATATTGTTTTTGTGATTAATTACTATGTTTAAATTATGTTTGATTTGTAGCAATGAGAATATATAATGCATATCAGGTATTTACATTCCGAATCATAACTGTAGCAAAATTACAGTTATGAAGTAGCCACCAAAATTATTTTTTGGTTTGGGGTCACCGCAAAATGAGGAACTGTATTGTGTGGTCACGGCATTAGAAAGGTTGAGAACCACTGCTCTAAAGAGTTTATTCACAATTTAAAAATTACCAATGCAATCTCCAAAAACATAATTCGTACTTGGTCTAAACACTCACAATTATTAATGCCACTCCCATCTCCCCTAGCTAGAGGGATGGACCTACAGGATTATATTTAGATTACTCTTCAGCCTCAAACCCAGACTCTTTGCACAAGATCAAAGAAAATCTGGAGTCTTTCATGACAGAAGGTACAATACTACCGTTAACGGATTTACAAAATACATTTCCACACTATCACTTCAATTTCCTTCACCACAATAGGTTTAAGAACTCCATGAGATCTTATCTCCGAACTGGAGTTTAACGACCTTCGAAACTCTAATATCTCAACATAAACCGCCAAGAAGAGTACTGAGTGACTAAACTCTATCACGAGATATTGGTTGGCTCGACTCCCATCAAACGAGCTTTTATTTCCAATTGGGAAAAAGACCTAGGCATTAAACTGCAAGATTGGGAGGTGGAACAAATTTATAAAAACACACATGGCCCATCCGGATGTGTAAGAATTCAAGAGAACTCATATAAGATTATCACCAGATGGTATACCACTCCACACACCTTTGGTACTCTAACGCTCCCTCAACCTGTTGGAGATGCTCTACGGAAACTGGAATGTTTTTGCACATGTGGTGGTCTTGTGACAAGATCCAATCATTCTGGAAAGATGTGTTGAAAATTATAACT
Organism: Ranitomeya imitator; assembly: GCF_032444005.1. NCBI lineage: Eukaryota > Metazoa > Chordata > Amphibia > Anura > Dendrobatidae > Ranitomeya > Ranitomeya imitator. The sequence continues at coordinate 96,752,530 of NC_091286.1, forward strand.
AAAATTTGCAAGCTCTCAAGCCCTCCTACTCCGACACCTATTTTCTTAAATTGGTCAGGTGATAATTCGCATTCAAGACACAAATCTCTGCTCTTGTTTTTAACTACTTATCCCCTCACACTGGCTTGCCAAGAGTTGCCCGAATCTAATAGACTGGACACAGAGAGTCGACAAGATTTACCATATAGAGGAAATAATAGCATTCACACGTTTTTCACAAGAGAAGTTCATGACAACCTTGGCCCCATGGAAATCTTCCAGAGACAGTGATGATTATCCAGCTTTACTAAGATAACAGAGTATCCCATAAATCACTTTATAGACTACATTGATGGTCATAGATATAGACTCACTGATAGATTCCATGTATAGATCATTATAACCCGCTGATTCCTTCTCTCTTTTCTGGTGGAAAGAACCCCCCTCCTTTTTTCCTCCCCCTCTCCCATTTTTATGTCTATATTTCGTACTGGTGGTGGTCAGCTGACCTATTACTGTTACAGCATTCTATCAACAATAGTTATGCAATGACTTGTGGTTATTGGTAGAATACCATATCTTTGTTAGATAATTACGATTGATTATTGGTTTTTGATATTTGATGTACCTCTATAACAATGTTACCACATTTCTAACGAATGCCTGCTCAGCGCTCTTTGTCTTCTTCTACACCACCATCTGTTATTTCTTTGTTCTCAGTATGTGTAAAGTCAATAAAAAAAGTTTAAAACAAACAGAAAACTAACCACATGAAATTAACAATAATTGTTTTTTATTACATACAAAATCCAGATGAATTAAAAAAAAACAAAAAACGTAAAACACAATTTTATATTGATCTTGGCTTTTCCTTACAGAATTTGATAGTGATCTTGGCTTCTTCACACACATTTTGATAGTGATCTTGGCATCTTCTTTTTGGTGGGTCAATCTTCTTGCATCCTTCTCTGCTGCTCAGGCTGCACAACACCAGCACAGGAGTATTGCCAGTGCATGGTCACCTGACCGCTCACCTGACCGTGACGTCATCGAAGGTCCTTCACTCACTGCATTCTTAGGAATGGAGGCAGACACTTGCAGCGGTGACAGCCAGGGTTCGTCAGAGGGGTGAGTATAGCCATATTTTTTATTTTTATTTTTTATTTTTTACATGAATATGGATCCCAGGGCCTAAAGGAGAGTCTCCTCTCCTCCAGACCCTGGGAACCATACGCACCGCACACGCCGAAGATGACTGGGGAACTTATAGGAACTTCCAATTACGATTTCCGATATCGCAAAACTATCAGAACTCTGTATCGGAATTCCGATACAGCAAATATCGGCCGATACCCGATAATTGCAGTATCGGAATGCTCAACACTACTCACGAGCATAGCTATGGAGTACACAGCATGCCTTAATCACAGCGTCAACGGTGTCTGTGTCCGAACTGGATGATCCCAATGGTGCATTCCACATATCTTCGTGCATGACTCAGCGGATAATTAAAAATCCTCCACCGGGCATTCAGTCCCCTTTGTGGGTATGGGTGCAGCAGGGTTGTCATTAAGGGAAACTACTCATCCGATACCATCACAAGGGCACTGGATGTGTGGAACCTGGCAAAGGTCGTGGGGCTGGAAGTGTTCCGCAATCTCAAAGAATTTGCAGACTGATCTGTGATGTTCACAGTACCCGAGAGTCCCCAGTACTGCCATAGGCACCAAGATCAATGGCAACAAATTTGTAATGGGCATCAGCACCGCCATCAGGACCATAGAAAAATACTTCTTAAAATTAAAGAAGCGTAGCTCTCCAGTTTCCCTGTATGGAGAGATGGTCGAATCAGTGAATTGTCTCCTCATCTTGGGAGCCGCATAGAATGACATTGCTGGATTTGGCCCATGGGCCTTGAGTTTAACACCTATGATCTAAATAATAGTGGCACACAAACAAAACCATTCAAAATAGTAATGATAGTAATGCTCCGCCCCCATGATAATAATAATAAGCAAGAACCAAAATAAATAGTACCTCATAATCCATGGATTCTGTATGACTGAATTATGAAAGTAACAAAAAATACATCATTCGGAGAAAGTACAGCCCACTCTGGACTCGGAATTATATGGATGCTATATGGTTCTATTTGGGGCAGCAAATGCTATGGCACTGAGTGTACAAAATAGGCGCTTTATTATTTATCTATATGCTGCACTATTTAGCCATGATTTGAATTTATAACAGTAAATTCATGTACATGTATGAATGAATATATTATTAATGGTCAACATTTTATTTTACACTCCTTTTAATTGATATTATTAACGGAGTTGCCCAAGATTTGCAATTGTTGCACATATGTAGGTTGCTAGCAGTTGTGTAGGATGCAGTGAGCAAGGGTTAACAAGTTCTTTATATGTACATTATAGGAACAGTAATTGTACAAGCAAAGGGGTAAAGGATGTGATTGGAGGATGGGGAAAAGTCAAATACAATAGAGTGTAATAGGTTAACTTATCAGTCTCTGTGCGCTGGAGGAAGGTGGCTGGAAGATCCCTCGGCGGCGCCTCAGGTGGCGCAACATGTCTCCGATCCGGTCCCGCAGATGAACGATGCACTTTCTCCTTGCAAAGACAAATCCTCTGGGTTCTTCAGCACGCGATCTCCTGATCCATGCGCACGGTGAGGCAGGGGTGATGGCAGGCGGCACAGAAAAAGAAGCAGAACGTTCAGTGAGCAAGGCCGCAGTAGGAGCACACAGTCCAGCAGACACAGCCACAGGCACGGGCCAGTCCTCAGCAGGCACCGCAAGGATGGGACTAAGTGGTGCCTCCGCGGTGGTGAGCGGAGCAAAGGTCCGTACACTATCCTGGTCACTACCCGGTGAGGAAGTCTCTCTGGGCTGAGGGTAGTCTGGCTAGCTGGAGGTATAGGCACAGCTAACGGGTATGGGTCAGTGAAGAGGGAGTTAACTGTCTTTCTACTCACAAGCTCGGTCCCTGCCAAGTGACCTGTCTTCCGCTCAAACTGCTGTATATATTGGACCCATCCCCATCAGTCAGGTGCCCTGTACTGCTCCGGTCCGCAATCTCTTCCCCCTTCAACACTGGTGATAGCCCCGATGGTTCCGGCCCAGGCACGCAGGAGAGACCATTAACTTGGCTCCTCCCTACACTTATACAACAAAAGCACTAAAACCATATCTCTCAACCATCCTGATTCCAGTAGGACAGTTCTGAACTTGTGGAGCTATTTTGCTGTCCTGGGAGGTTGGGGTATGTCCTGGTGGAGCAGGGAGATGTTAGATCCTTTCACCACACTTGTGTCTGGGTATAAACCTAAGAAACTTCAGGTCATGTGACATTTTTTGTATAGCAAGAAAGTCTAGCACTCAACTTCAGTAACCGTAGAACCGATTTATTAGTAGCACTAGAAACGTTTCAGTCCCTTGGGACTTTCATCAGTCACTACAATATCATAACAAAAAATGAAATCAAAAGTACATCCAGTACAAAAAATAACTAAAGTATATACAAAGCAATACAAACAAAAATAAACAGACAAGGTTAACATGAAGCAGGTCAAATTAGGAAATCATATACTTCACTTATAACTAAAAGGCAGAGGAAGCGGTAGCAAACAGCCAGGCTAGGTGTCAATATTAGACTAAAAGCATATTTTTCAACTGCACCAGCCTTTAGTGACAGAGGTACTGATGTCAGCAACCCGAAACTTCTATCTTCCACTACCCTGGGACTACGTCCTAAAAGTCATTTCAGGCCCCCACAATCCTCTCATTACGTAGAAACCTTTATTGGTTTTGTACAGGACTCATTCTCCGCCTTTAAGGATGATGTGGTGAAGGGTACTCTCTTCTATCCACCTAATCTTTCGGTGGAGGAGAGACATTCCCTTAAAAACTTACAGGACGACAAATCTATTATAATCAAACCAGCCGACAAGGGCGGAGCATTAGTAGTTATGGATAAAACCATGTACTTATCAGAAATCACACGTCAGCTTGGTGATGCTTCAGTCTACAAAGTACTGGATAGGGACCCATCATGTCGCATTCATCATGAAATCGAGGTCATACTCCGTAAATACACAAGTCTTGGGGTCGTGGATCAAAAAACATGTGATTTTTTGACAAATCCCAACCCGATCATACCAGTTTTTTACACGTTACCCAAAGTCCACAAAAATCTGGAGAACCCTCCTGGTAGGCCCATTGTGGCCTCCACTGATTCCCTCTTGTCTCCCATCGCGATATATCTTGAGAAAATCCTTACACCACTCATACAGAAATCTAGGTCCTTCCTCCTTGATACAGGCTCCTTCCTCCACCTCCACCATTGTAGAGGTATCATATTGTGTTTAAGGGTTGCAAAAAAGAGTACCATGCTGCGTGGGAGAACAATTAGGAGCACTAGGAGCATATAAAGGATTGGTTGAGGGTATGGTACCTGCTTAGTATAAAATAAAAATTGCCATGGCATGCTGCTATAGGTGCCCTTTTTTCATTTTGAGAGGTATGCTAAAGCAATGGAATAACGCCTACTCCATTCCGAAACTGAATTCAATCTATTTCCTGCCAGTATACCGAATATACTGACTGCAGACATCACAGCTTGTACACCACACATGATATCTCCAGCCAATCACTGGCCTCAGTGGTATACAGACTGAGACCACCAAGGCCAGTTATTGGTAGCAGACGTCACATAGGGTATTCGGGCTGTGACAAATGAAATCAACATAAACAGTATACCAACAGGGAGTAACAAGGACGCAGAGATGAAACCGAGCTTCAATAATTACTTCTTCATCACTTTAGTGGTTCTGCTGTCTATGTGCAGAATTTTATGTATCTCAGGTAACTCCTATAATGATTTTTTTTAGTTTTCTTTTTTCACAAACGGCTCAGCAATTTGTAGCACTGAATTTAGATACAGCCAGAGGTAAATACGTTCTCCCTTTGATTGCTTGCATTCTATTTTGACTAGTAGGTTAATTGGCTTCTTTAAAATATGACCTCCTATGTTGGAAATAAGGAGATAAGATTGTAAATTTGCCAATTGTGGTTGCTGTATGTACATGCCTAAGATATAAGCATATAGGTTCACTAACAATAAAGTCTCAATACTAAAGGAAAATCCATCTAAAATCTGTTTTCTGACATGTCATACTCATGTGTGAGGCTGCCGTCACACTAGCAGTATTTGGTCAGTATTTTACATCAGTATTTGTAAGCCAAAACCAGGAGTGGAACAATTAGAGTAAAAGTATAATAGAAACATATGCACCACTTCTGCAGTTATCATCCACTCCTGGTTTTGGCTTACAAATAATGGTGTAAAATACTGACCAAATACTGCTAGTGTGACGGCAGCCTTAGATGTAGGTTCTACAAACATAGCACAAACAAGATCAATCAAGTCGAGGCAGCTGACCAGTCATCTCTCGTGACATGTCTGTTTTAGTAAGTGTGTTCCCTGTGAAATATTAACTCAGGAGCATCTTTTCTCATATATCTACTTTGTATGATGCCTCTACTTTTCCTCCAAGAAACGTACAGATCTAGCAAAGATTATCTTAATGCAGGTTATCACTATGGTGCGTTATTTATCAAGCTAAACTTTGCAACATCTGTATACATAGGTTTAGCACTTATTATCTCAGGGGCCTAGGCATACACAGTCTGGTACCATCAGCATGGATTGGACTTCATGAGTCTGCGTAGGGACAGTTATGAAATTAACCATTTACCTCTGAAGTCTATTTTAATCTTCCTGACAGAAACACCATTTTTCAAATCATGCATCAAAAAAACCAAAACAAAGCTATCGCCATAAAATACAAAATATTTTATTATGATTGATTTAAAATGTAAAAATTTACAGAAAACATACAAAAAAGGTAAAGGAAGGAAAAAATGTGGGGGCACAATGCACAGATAATAAACGGCCCATCCGGTATAAATAATATGCCAAGAGGTACAAAGAAAAAATAACAATAATTGAGAAAATAATCACATAAATAAGGAAGGTACTTTTGTTATCATTCAAGGGTTAATGTCCAGGTATAATAGAGTAAGAAAGTCTCAAAAACCAATCAAAAAAGGATAACCCAAGGATGCAGATTCAAAATGATAAGTAAATTGCTAATGTAAGTATATACAGGCACAATGCTCTAGGTAGAAACAACTAGTAAAGTGTCTGGTGCTAGTGCAACAAGGCTACATAGCCAAAGTAACTGCAAGGAATTATAAAGCTATAAAGTGACCTCAATCGTGTGGAGCGCCATTGGCGCTGACATATTACCTGTCTGAGCCGGACCGGACCGTCTCCCCGACGCGCGTTTCGCGTGTGGCTTTATCGAGGGGTAGATGATTTTTCAAATCAGATGTGTCACTTTACGAGGTAATAACTAGAGATGAGTGGATCAATCCACAGAGGATCGATTACATGTGAATTTCCTCAAATTCGCAGGTCCCCATGATTTCGAACACGCTGTGATTCGATGAGTGAGGAATGCCCCCCCCCCCAAAAAAATGCATGACACCATTTCACATCTTGCTGAAGGCTCAGAGAATCGGTTAATAGCATCCAACGTGGCCAGGAAGCCATCCCTATATCACATCACATGGTCTAGTGCAGTAACTCGGGGGGTATCACAAAAATGAATACAATTTGGGGCTGGTCCAGTAGCACCATTTTAGGATTTCACAGCCTAGCAATAGGAGGTCAGAGCGCACAGCTCATTCCATTTAGGGATTGTAAAAGGCCTAATATGATTGTGGTGTGCTACTGCAGTGCTGAAGCAGAATAAAAATGAGAGTGCTAATCTTAGGCTATGAATGGTATTCCAAAAATTCAAGTGATTATAAGGAGGTTCTATAGCTGCATAGTGACTGAATTGCTTGATCTGAAATCAACTGTTCCTGATGTTTCTGACCGGAACTGCCCAGTTACAGAGGTGCGCAGCACAGCTTCATCTACTGTATTGTAACTGGTGCAGGGTACTGCACATCTGCCCCCTATTCAAATTAATATGGGGTGGGTGTGTAGTACCTGGCCACGGGCATGATACTGTCGATGGAGGTGTGCAGCTCCATAACTGAGCAGATCAGCGGCGGAGCTGGGTATCGCATTCCCACCGATCAGACATTGATGACCTATCCTAAGGATAGGCTATCAATATTAAGATCCCGGACAACCCCTTCAGTAGCAGCCTTTTTATTTATTTATATTCCTCACGTGCTTCAAACAAGGAGGGCATTATTAAACCCCTTGGTGCTAATCTGGACTCTCTCTCTACATTCTGTACAATTAGTTGCTTTTCTGTACTGCGATTTGTGTCAAATTTATGCCGTCAAATTTGAATTCCAAGCAATCTGTCCAACTCTACTAGAAGTAGTCACATTCCTCTTGAAGTATTTTCCATATCTTGAGAAATGGAATTAAAAACTGATTGAACACAAAACATACGTTGCAAAGTGTAGATGACAGATGTTAGCTGGCTGTTAGCAACTTTTAGATGTTTTCTAATGCTAACTTGCCATCCGAAATGAATTAAGGTCCCACAATTTTTTTGTGTTGATTTTTTAATGTGTATGTTTGCTGTGCAAAATACACAGCGTATTACATTTCCAGCAAAGTGGATGGGATTTACAGAAATCTAATGTTCACAATGCTTTTTTATGCTGCATAATCTGTGGAAACACACTATAAATGCATATAATCAACACATTAAAATAAGTGTTGACATAGCCAAATGCTAGGAAGTATCCAAAGCAAAATAATTTAAAACATGACATACCAAAAAGAGAGAAAAAATTCAAATTATAATTTTGCCAGATCTGCTCATCTTAACTGAAATATGCTTTTATTACCCTCTGCTCAGTGTAGAAGATGATCATCTGTTACTACATGGAAATTATCCACATGCAGCTTTGTTGGCATTCTGAGTTCCTACCATGCTCATACACAATCCTTCTATAGATGTCCGCCACCAAGAGTTAACATGACCTGATTCACATAAAACATTTCTGTTGAAAGAGGTGTTTCCATATGTGACTAGAGTTGTGCGACTTTTACTTTTTTCGTGCGACTTAAGTTGTGCGACTTAAGCTTGTCAATCTTAATTTACTTTATAATAATAGTTAGGCATTGAAAACTGGTGGTCATTTGGCTAAAGTTGTGGGGGGGTAGGGCTGGCTCAAGATTTTCGTGGGCCCAGGAAACGCGGAATACGTCACGGCGGTGGAGCAGGGAGAGGTAAGTATTTCAACTTTGCAAGTGCTGTGATCCAGAGCAAGCAGGGGGGCCCACTCGTTGTCACTGGCACAGGACCCCTCATAGTACGATGGTGTGTTTGACGGTGGGTGGCGCCTCCCACTGGCAGAGACACTTTTGCGTCCCATGAGGGGCCCTGTGCCAGTGACGTCGCCAACGAGTATCCCCTCCCACCTGATGAAGGAACCTGCACTTTCATTTGCACCTTCCTCTTTGCCCCCGTGTAAGGTGGTATAGTTTGCGGGAAGGGGAACCTGACTTTCAGCAGGGTCAGATTCTGGCTGTGTAAAGTGCAAAGGGAATGTAGTGGTCTGGGTCAACGTACCAGCAGACACATCTAGCAGTGGCTGGGCAATGGGTAGGATGAGGAGGAAACACAGATATAGGTCCAAATAATAAAGTAGGCTAAATGCACTTCAAAATTGGTAACAGGACTAAACGGGCGGCATTGCTTTGTTCAGTGAAGGACAACTGTAATGAGTGGCAGACACAGTTAGTAGGCCCAAATACTAAAGTAGGCTAAATGCAGTTCAAAATTGGTAACAGGACTAAACGGGCGGCATTGCTTTGTTCAGTGGAGGACAACTATAATGAGTGGCAGACACAGTTAGTAGGCCCAAAAAATAAAGTAGGCTAAATGCAGTTCAAAATTGGTAACAGGTGGCATAGCTAGGTACAGGGGTGGGCTCCTCTGCTGAGTAGCAGACAATGGTAGTAGGCGCAAAGTATTAATTGGTCTAAATGGAGGCCAAGGCACCTGTATATTTTAACTATCATTTATCATTTCAACAAATTTGTATTGGCAGTGCCATTGAAGGATTTAATAGCACAGACTACACAGTGGTGGAGCAGGGAGAGGTAAGTATTGCAAGTGGTAGAGCACTGTTCGAGCTGGGGGGAACACTCTCTCGTGGGCGGCGGTACTGGCACAGGGCCCCTCATATTATGACGGTGTGTCTGACGTTGGTTGTGCTCCACCACCGTCAGAGACACTTCATTGTACTATGAGGGACCCTGTGCCAGTGCCGTCACTCAAGAGTGGGCACACCCACCTGTCCAGGCAAACAGCACTCGCACGGGTGCTTGCGCCAGGTGGTGACCACGGCCCTGTGGGGGGAGTCAGCCCATTTAAGAAGGTATAAAAATGGCCTATGGTGGACATTCAGCAGCTGCAAATGGAGGAATTGGAGAAGTCAGTAAGAGGAGGCCAAAAGCAAGACATTTTTCAGGCAAGCTATATGTCAGCAGGGGAAGGTGGGGCAAAATAATTTGAAATCCATTATTGGTTCATTTTAGTGAAGGTTAGATCATCCGGCTTTAAAAGCTGCTTCCCTACTCCCAGATAAGGGAGCCTTCGAGGCCTTGTGTAGCCAGACGATGACGCTGGCTCAACACCTCCAGCCTTAGGTGCTATTGTGCTTTTGTCACTACCACCAGATGCACCACCACCACCATCAGTACCAGCTGGCAACCACCACCCACGGGCTCTTCCACCAGACTTCCTCATTTTTTGGAAAATCTAACCAAAATAACAACCGTTATATGGTACTGTAAAACAGGGTAGAAGGTGTATATAAACTTGTTGAGAATTTAAATCTCCCTATTTTTTGGGAGACTGAACCAAAACTCAGGTCCAGTGTATATAACAACGCAATCTAAGTGGCAGAAAGTGGCTGGCTGACATACGACAAACTAACATGACTGCAGTATATCCACTTTGTGAGAATTTGAATCTCACTTTTTTGGGGGGAGACTGAACCAAAACTCAGGCCCAGTGTATATAACAACGCAATCTAAGTGGCAGAAAGTGGCTGGCTGACATACGACAAACTAACAGGACTGCAGTATATCCACTTTGTGAGAATTTGAACCTCACTTTTTTTGGGGGAGACTGAACCAAAATTCAGGCCCAGTTCATAAAACAACAAAATGTAAGTGCCAGAAAGTGGCTAGAAGATATATGAAAAAATACAAGGACTGTAGTACAATTTCAATCTCCCTACAATGAACTCAGGAAAAGTATGGCAGGAATAAAAAGGACTGCTGCACACAAAAGTGTGGACAAATAAACAAGATAACTTTGCAGAAAGGAGCAACAGGATTTTTGCTTTTAAAAAAGCAGTTGGTTTGCACAGCAGCGTGCAAACAGCAATGCAGCTATCAGGGAGCCTTATAAGGCAGCCTAATAAGCTACAGAGCTGATGCACAAAAATATAGCCTCCACTGTCCCTGCAAAAAAATGGTGGTGTTGGACAGTGGAAATCGCTACAGCACAAGCAGTTTGGGGGTTAATCTTCCTTCCCTAACTATATTCCTTCTTCTGATAAAGCTGCAGCAACCTCTCCCTATGCTAAGATCGGCAGAAGTAAGATGGCGGTCGGCGTGCATGCCCCTTTATAGCCCCTGTGACGCCGCAGAAAGCAAGCCAATCACTGTCATGCCCTTCTCTAAGATGGTGGGGACCGAGACCTATGTCATCACGCTGCCCACACTCTGCGTCCTCCTTCATTGGCTGAAAAATGGTGCTGAAAGCGTCATACCAAACGTGACTTTTGTGCGCAGATCGCCGACCTCATGGCCGATCCCATACTAGGATCGGGTCAAATTTCATGAAACCCGACTTTGCCGAAAGTCGGCAATTTTTGAATTTGTCCGATCCGTTTCGCTCAATCCTATATGTGACATTTATGGCATATCAACGAGTAGGACCTGCATTGAAATGGAGAACCAGGCTGTCAGGAACACAAGCTCTAAAAATTTCTGAACAGGAACATGCTTTCTTGTCAATTTTGTGGCAGTCCCATATAATTGATTGGATGGAGCTGTGCATGCATGTCCACTTCTTTATTCCTGAAAACCGACACCGGACCCTGTTCTTGAGATAGAGGCAGGTTTCAATATGCCATAAATGTCCCAGATGAGACAATATCTTAAATTTATCGTTCTTATAAGTTTCGAAGGAGAAAAAAACACATCTAAGAATTTCTTCATTCAGCCTCCTTTAGGATACTCTCATTTGCAAGATGTTTATGTGTTGTAAAGGTGGCAAAGACAGACTGCTGATCTAGGTTGATGGTTGAACAACAGCTAAAAGAAAGATTGTCTGAAGAATAGTGTTGAGCGATACCGTCCGATATTTGAAAGTATTGGTATCGGATGGTATCGGCCGATATCCGAAAAATATCGGATATCGCCGATACCGATATCCGATACCAATACAAGTCAATGGGACACAAATATCGGAAGGTATCCTGTAATGGATCCCAGGGACTGAAGGAGAGGAAACTCTCCTTCAGGCCCTGGGATCCATATTCATGTGTAAAATAAAGAATAAAAATAAAAAATATTGATATACTTACCCTCTGACGCGCCCTGGTCGTCACCGCTGCAACCGCCTTGCTTTCGTTCCGAAGAATGAGCGTGTAAAGGGCCTTCGATGACGTTGCGGCTTGTGATTGGTCGCTGAGCGGTCATGTGACCGCTCACACGACCAATCACAAGCCGCGACGTCATCGAAGGTCCTTAACGCGCTCATTCTTAGGAACGAAAGCAAGGCGGTTGCAGCGGTGACGACCAGGGCGCGTCAGAGGGTAAGTATATCAATATTTTTTATTTTTATTCTTTATTTTACACATGAATATGGATCCCAGGGCCTGAAGGAGAGATTCTTAGGAATGAGCGCGTTAATGACCTTCGATGACGTCACGGCTTGTGATTGGTCGCGTGAGCGGTCACATGACCGCTCAGCGACCAATCACAAGCCGCGACGTCATCGAAGGCCCTTTACGCGCTCATTCTTCGGAATGAAAGCAAGGCGGTTGCAGCGGTGACGACCAGGGCGCGTCAGAGGGTAAGTATATCAATATTTTTTATTTTTATTCTTTATTTTACACATTAATCTTAATCCCGATACCAATTCCCGATATCACAAAAATATCGGAACTCGGTATCGGAATTGCGATACCGCAAATATCGGCCGATACCCAATACTTGCGGTATCGGAATGCTCAACACTACTGAAGAATGATAAAGCATCCAAACACATTTTAGTCCATTTTAGCCATTACAGTTTTTTTTTACTTCTTAGGTCCCTTTTACACAGTGTTTTTGCCCATGTCCATTTGTTCCATCGGGGCTTTTGTTGAAACCACCTGCAAAACGGGATTTTGGGTGTATGCGCCGAAAAGGGTCATACACTATAATGGTGCCAACAGAGTCAACGTGTGCTCTGACGTGCATCATTAACAGGCGTATACGCCTACTGTTGGCGGACACTTAGGAGTAATATACTACTCCAGTAGGTGCATACACCCCAAAATGATGCATGTCAGAGCACACGTTGAAACTGTTGGCATTATTGTAGTCTATGACCCTGTCGGCACATATGTTTGAATCCCGTTTTGTGTGAGGAGTGGGGGATGGTTCCAGACAAAAGCCCCTACAGGACCAACGTATGTGTGCACAAATGCTGTGTGAAAGGTGCCCTGTACATGTTCACATCAGGTATCTGTCTGGTAACATTCTGGATACATTTTAGATCTTTCATAGACTAGCAACTATCGGAGAAACATCATAAACATGGCTGTTGTTGAAAGGCTGTTAATAGTCACCTGACTGTTCATCTTTAATTTTTACCCAATGAATTATTACTTTGTTTAAAATACATAATTTTGTTAAAACTTTAGAATAATGTGTATGGCTACCTTAAGTTATATTATAAAGTGTGGAATAACTTTGAAGTACACTCTTTTAGACATAAGAATAAATGTCAAACACACACTTTACAAATATGAGGCATGTGCTTACACCATTTTCAACTCCATAATCACCAAAAATGTGTCCTCGTATGATTGACTAATGAAATCAAACAACAATATGGTGAATATTTATATTAAGCAGGTTATGGGCAAAGGCTGTACAACCATAACTATTTTTTAGACACAACCATCCAAAATTGCTATTAAGATGTTTTATCTTTTTTTTCCCCCAAAAGAGAGGTTCTCTCAAATAAAATACCAATAAAAAATAAATAGTTTCTATGTAAAAAATAAAATCTGATCTAGATGGGGATGCATTCGTCAAAGAAATACAGATGTTTTACTGCATTTATACTACATTTCAATTCTAATCTCTTGACTCTTTCGAAAATAAAAAATAAGTACCCAGCTTATACCTGGTTTTAAATGAATGCCACTGGTAAAGTTCTCTGACTTTTATATATTTTTATCATTTTACAGACTTCCAAATTCTAACCAAAAGAAGAAATTCGAAGCACTGTGCTTTTTCTAACTTTTTTTTTCCATTGGCATGTGCAGTGGAAAATCCACAAGTGAGATTTGCTAAGTTAAGAAATTTTTGTTATGAAAGTGTTTAGCTAGTGATAATGAACCACCAGCACATTCTCCAAACAGTCTTGTGTCTTGTTTAGCAGAATCCTGTTTTCTTTAGTCATCTGGCAAGAAAAAAAAAGAATAAAAAAAAGAGGAAAATAAATCTCAATGACTTTTGATTCGTTATTTTCTCACTTGTTTCAACATGTAAAAAATGTAGGACACATTGGCAGCTTGGTCTATTATCTTTACCCAGTTGGAAAGCTTCTGGTGGCCTTTTGTACAAATTTACAACTTGCAAAAAATAACATACATCACTGAATACATTTGAATTAAATGCAATAGATTGTTTTGCATTAGAAAGAGAATATCTTAATGATTTAGAATACCATTTAAGACATATAGAATTAATTAGAAATTATTATTAATAATATATTAATTAAATTACTGTTGATTTGCCATGTTATTGACTGAAGTTTTACAAACTTCTCTGCTGTCTTGTTTTTTTGTGTTTTCTTTGTGTGTGGAGGTGGGGTTGAATATAGGAGATGAGATCTGTTTTCGAGTAAGGCTACCTTAAGACAGCAATTTTTCCAGTGACATTTTTTAGGCTTTTTGTACTTTTGTATACAAAAGGTTGAGGTAGTAGAATATTGTGTAATGTTCTCCTACCGGCAAATAAAATAATGGGATGCATTAAAAGAGGCATAGATGCTCATGAGGAGAACATAATTTTACTAGTGCGACCACACTTAGAATACTGTGTACAGTTCTGGTCTCCGGTGTTTAAGAAAGACATAGCTGAACTAGAGCGGGTGCAGAGAAGAGCGACCAAGGTTATTAGAGGACTGGGTGTCTGCAATACCTGGAAAGGTCATTACGCTTGCCGTTATTTAGTTTTGAAAAACGAAGGCTAAGGGGTGATCTTATTACAATGCATCAATATATGAGAGGACACAGACCTTTGTAATGATCTTTTTACTCATAGATCTGAGACAGGGACAAGGGGGCATCCTCTATGTCTGGAGGAAAGAAGGTTTAATCATAATCACAGACGCTGGTTCTTTACTGTAAGAGCAGTGAGACTATGGAACTCTCTGCCGTATGATGTTGTAATAAGTGATTCACTACTAAAATTTAAGAGGGGACTGGATGCCTTTCTTGAAAAGTATAATGTTACAGGTTATATATGCTAGATTCCTTGATAGGGCGTTGATCCAGGGAACTAGTCTGATTGCCGTATGTGGAGTCATGAAGGAATTTGTTTCCTCAATGTAGAGCTTAGTGTTTGCCGCATGGATTTTTTTTTTCGCCTTCCTCTTGATCAACATGTTAAGGCATGTTAGGTTAGGCTATGGGTTGAACTAGATAGACATAAAGTCTTCTTTCAACCTTAAATACTATGTTACTATGTAGAAGCATTATTTCTGGTATTTTTCTCCATAGACTTCTACAAACAGTAGGAAAAATGCATGTAACAGATAGCAAAAAATTTAAGTGCCACAAAAAAATGCATAGAAAAATGACAAAAACAGCTTAAAATACATATTTTTTAAGTAAATTTCAAAATTTGGAAATATAGGGCTTGATTCATTAAGACTATCCTTTATTACGTGCAAGAGTAAGATGTGCCTAATTCATCAATGAAACAGGATGTTTCTTTTGCCTGCATGAGTCATCCCCCTCTGCAGCTCTTTAACTCCTGACACAGCTTCTCCATTCCTCCCCCCTGCCAGTGACTTTTGCAGTGATGAATCATGCTGGGAAAAGACATTTCATGTTTCTACATAGAGCTTAGAAGGATTCGTCTAGTCTGTTCATAATCATGATGTCATAGACCTAACTGAATAGGGAAGAATTTACAGGGTAGAAGGGCAAAATGAGCAATTGTAAGTGTGTAGTGCCATATCATATGATGATTGCAATATATGCCTGCTCAATGGTGTTTTTGCCTTTTTCCGGATCATAATTTTAGGCAATACAGTAGGGGGAAATAATTTTGTAAGTTTGCCAACTGACAAAGACATCAACACACAGTCTATAATTTTAAGGGTAGGTTAATTTTAACATTGAGAGATAGAATATCAAAAAAATAATCCAGAAAATCACATTGTATAAATTATATAAATGTATTTGCATTTTGCCGTGAGAAATAAGTATTTGATCCCCTACCAACCATTAAGAGTTCTGGCTCCTACAGACCAGTTAGATGCTCCTAATCAGCTAGTTACTTGCATTAAAGACAGCGGTCTTACATAGTCACCTTTATAAAAGTCTCCTGTCCACAAACTCAATTAATCATTCAGTCTAATCTCTACAACATGGGCAAGACCAAAGAGCTTTATAAGGATGTCAGGGACAAGATTAGACCTGCACAAAGCTGGAATGGGCTACAAAACCATAAGTAAGACGCTGGGTGAGAATTAGACAACTGTTGGTGCAATAGTAAGAAAATGGAAGAAATGCAAAATGACTGTCAATCGACATCGATCTGGGGCACCATGCAAAATCTCACCTCGTGGGATACCCTTGATCATGAGGAAGGTGAGAGATCAGCCTAAAACTACACGGGGGGAATTTGTTAATGATCTCAAGGCAACCGGGACCACAGTCAGAAAAAAACCATTGGTAACAAATTACGCTGTAAAGGTTTAAAATCCTGCAGTGCCTGCAGGGTCCCCTGCTCAAAAAGGCACATGTGCAGGCTCATCTGAAGTTTGCGAATGAACACCTGGATGATTCTGTGAGTGATTGGATTTCAGCTTCAAGATGTTTCTTGCCTGTGCTTTTGCTTGGGAGCAAAACCGAAACCGCGAAAGATGGAGAAGGAGACAACGTAAGCGTTTTTGGAGGCACCCCATTATTGAAGTGTGTGAGAGCTGTGGAGCCTATCACATGCTCTATGCAGAGCTGAATGCCAACCCGGAGAAATTCCAGGAGTACACGAGAATGTCGCAAGAATCGTTCCGGGATTTGCTGTCTCGTGTCCAAGGAGTCATACGGCGACAGGACACCCAGGCCCGTAGAGCGACTCCACCCGAGGAACGTCTGCTGGTGACATTAAGGTACGTTCAAAATCTAAACCAATTACAGTCCAAATTTTGGTTATTCTGACATGTATTTTTTGTGTATTTTCCTCTTTTTTTTTTTTTTAACCACACCATAAAAAGAGTAGATTGTAATGTTGTTTTTTGTTTGTGTTTTTCTTCTCGATTTCTTGCCACAGGGGAGAGTTTATCTTCCCTCCACTTCCAATACCGGCTTGGAATATCCACCCTGTCCGGAATAGTTATGGACACCTGTCGGGCTTTATGGAATGTACTCCGTGATGAGTTTATACCACTACCCATCGCGGACATGTGGCGTGAAATTGCAGAAAAATTCTGGAATGTGTGTGATTTCCCCAACTGTTTAGGAGCGGTGGATGGAAAGCACATCCGCATTATCAAACCTGCCAGAACCGGATCGGAGTTTTTCAACTACAAAAAATATATTTCTGTAGTGCTCATGGCAATAGCTGATGCGGACTGTCGCTTCATCGCCGTGGACATTGGAGCTTTTGGCCGTGGCAACGATTCCCAGACTTTCAAGAGCTCGGATATGGGCCGGCGTGTGTATGGCAACAATTTTAATTTTCTCCCTCCACAGCCTCTCCCCAACACTCAAGGCCCACTGCTGCCATTTGTTATGGTTGGGGATGAGGCCTTCTAGATGTGTGATAATCTACTGAAGCCCTATTCCAGTCGTGACTTGGACCACACTAGAAGGATCTTCAACTACAGACTGACCAGGGCCCGAAGAACAGTAGAGTGTACCTTTGGCATTCTGGTCGATAAATGGCACATTCTTGCATCAGCCATAAATCTAAAAGTGGAAACAGTTGACGAGGTGGTCAAAGCCTGTGTGGTTCTCCACAATTACATAATTACTAAGGAGCGACCCCACATTGAACTGGATGAACCAGTTGCACACCCACTGCCTGATTTCCAGCATCACCCGCTGCGGTCAACTGCAGCTGTTGGTCTCATGCGGGACCAATTTGCTGCCTATTTTGATTCAGATTATTGGACGGGTGTCATGGCAGGACAATGTTGTGTAAATGTCCTGTTTCTTTATCTGTACCAGTAAGTTTCTACGATGAAAATAATATTTCATATTAATAAACTTTTAATCTTGGTTGTGTTGACCGTGTCTCCTATCTTTTTCCTCTTCAAACCAAGGTTGCCCAAAAACGGGCAGTTATCTGTATTTAATATCATTTTTTGTAATCCAAAACCAGGAGTGGGTGATACAGGCAGAGGTGCTAGTTATTATGTTAATATCATAATTAACCTCTAATTGTTCCTCTCCATGTATTGGTTTACAAATACTGATATAAAACACTGGCCACATGCTGCTAGTAATGGCAGCTGTTGTGAATTCTGTGGCTGAGTTCACTTCTGTGGTCACAAGTGGTATTGCAGTCTCTGGGCTTCCTCCCTCAGGTGTTTTGGTGAGCTCGTTGGCTGCCTTGCTATTTAGCTCCACCTGAGTCTGTCTTCCTTGCTCCTTGTCAATGTTCCAGTGTTGGATCTGAGCTACTGCATCTTTCCTTGGGCCTGCTGCTCTGCTAGATAAGTGCTTCTAGTTTGTTTTCTGTTTTTTTCTGTCCAGCTTGCTATTGTCTTTTGCTGGAAGCTCTGAGAAGCAGAGGGGTGCACCGCCGTGCTGTTAGTTCGGCACGGTGGGTCTTTTTGCCCCTTTGCGTGGTTTTCGTTTTAGGGTTTTTTGTAGACTGCATAGTTCTCTTTGCTATCCTCGCTCTGTCTAGAATATCGGGCCTCACTTTGCTGAATCTATTTCATTCCTACGTTTGTCTTTTCATCTTGCTAACAGTCATTATATGTGGGGGGCTGCCTATTCCTTTGGGGTATTTCTCTGAGGTAAGTCAGGCTTGTATTTCTATCTTCAGGCTAGTCAGCTCCTCAGGCAGTGCCGAGTTGCATAGGTAGTTGTTAGGCGCAATCCACTGCTGCTTATAGTTGTGTGAGGATAGATCAGGTACTGCAGTCTACAGAGATTCCACGTCTCAGAGCTCGTCCTATTGTTTTTGGTTATTGCCAGATCTCTGTATGTGCGCTGATTACTGCACGCTGTGTTGCCTGATTGCCAGCCATAACAGGCAGCCATGTTGCTTTATTGGTAAGCTTGTTGACGTCATTGCGTCATGATTCTCTTCTCATGTATCCATTGGACACAAAATGGAGAGACAATCACTGTCACGCTATCTATACTCATAAAGTCAGGTGTCAGAAATAATGAATTCATGATAAACATATACAGGCTCATGAATTCACTATTTCTGACACCTGGGCAGGTGAGCATAGATATGTAGCGTGTGACAACCATTGTCCCCTCAATTGGTGTGTAATAGATTATGTATAAAGAAGAGAAAATGGTGGTTATACAAGGCAGTTATCTACTCAACAGGTCAGGTGTCATAACTTACGAGTTTTTGGACCCCTGACCTGTTCAGTAGAGGACTGCACTGTATTTCCACCATTTTCTCTTCATACTGCCACACTAGGCATATACAAAAAGAGATTATGGAGATACATGTTATATTTTTGGGGCCACCTCATATCTGTAAACTAAAGACACACATATAGCTGCAGTCTTGTATTTTTAACTACTGGAGATATGTTGTGGCCCAAAAAATAAGTGTGTGGCGAAGTTTCTTGGTGCACGGTGTGTGTTGCCGGCGGCGATAGACACAATAAACCAAACATAATTGTGGCAAATCAAACTTGTTTTATTTTGTTAACAAAGTCTAAAACTTATTTTTGTGTGCCGCGCCGACTTGGGGTAGAGTGATGTAAACGGGGGGTGTGAAGAACTGAGGCATGGCTAACCGTGGACGACGCAGAGGTGGCAGGAGAAGGGGCAATGAAACTAGAAGGGTCTGGAAGTTCAAGGATGGGGCTTGACACATGAGAGGCTTGAGACGCACTGGAAGGGTGAGACAAAACTGACAATACAGACACATCGGTAGGTGAAGGAGGAGGAATACTAAGAGTTTTTTTTCTGAGTTTTTTTTGGTTTAGCCTTGTAGGGGGACGTCTTGGTGGGCTCATATGCTGTAGCGTGGTGGCGGGAGACCCGTCAGGGTCCGGCTGCACTGTCTCACAGTCCATTGCGCTTGTCGAGCGCTCGGCCATGCCAGAATCCTGCTGAGTTGTGGTGGGGGGAACATAAAGCCCTGCCAGGGTCCTGCTGCATCGTGGTGGGGCGGTCCTGAAAGCTACACCAGGGTCCTGCTGCATCGTGGTGGGGGCGGTCCTGAAAGCCATAGCAGGGTCCTGCTGCATCGTGGTGGGGCCGGTAGGAAAAGCCACACCAGGGTCCTGCTGTATCGTGGTGTCAGTGGAGGAGGTCCAAGCCGGAGCAGCGGTGGTCACGGTGTTGGCGGTGGGTTGTCCAACTGCACTCGTCATGGTGTTGGCGCTGTAGTGGAGTCCGCCTGTGGAAGGAATTGAGGTGGCCGTGCAGTGGTATGCAGCAGAGGTCGGCATGGAGGTTAATCGTGACAGTGACGGCACAGTTGGATATGCCGCCACTGTCTGCTGTAAATAACGACTCTGCTGCATAGCCTGCACAAAAGCAGCATTGCAGGCCTGCATCACACTGAGCTGGAGATCAGGGCTAAGGTGTTCCGACATGCCCTGCTCAGTTTGGTTGAAAAAATGATGAGCTGGCCTCTGGAGGTCGGCTTTCACTTGATCAAGGCTTTTGGTGACCTCCTGGATACGGCAATTCAAGAGGTTATGAGAAACATCCATTCGGTCACCTAAAGCCTTGATTGCTTCGTGTAAAACCGAGCTCAAGTGCAAAAACTCGGGCATGAGTGACCTGTCCGAAGCCCTCTGTCGCTGCCGGGATGAGCCCAAAAAAAAGGGTGCAGTGAAAGAGGACTGCGAAAGGGGAAGACCTGATGGGCCAGCTCCCTGGTCTCCAGTTAGTGTGGAAGGCCCACCTGCTGCTGCGCTGCTGGATGGCTGGGACGGGTCCGTGGCTGCCGGATGAAGGACCGCTCCAGAACCTGGGCCGACAGTCATGCTGTGTGTGCTGTGAAAAAAGGAAACAGAAAATTAATACCAAAAAAATCAAGACGCTAAATCCTGTGGAATTTTAAAATACAGATTATGTCAATACAATACAACCGAAAGCATGTGAGAAAAACTTACGTTCTCTGGACAAGGACCGGTCTTAAAAATGACAGCACACGATGATATTTGTACAGTCTGATCCTTGCTCCTGAACCACTGGCAGCACGACTCTCTTGGCACACGTCCTTGTTGAAGCGGTCCTTCATGGAACGCCAACGTGTTTTTACTTTGTCCACTGTTAAAAAAAACACATTATGGTCAGGAAATGGACTTTTTGCCATGCAAAGACAACTGTGTGTGATGAGAGAAAGTCCGGAGAGTTTCTTTCATCACACACAGTCAAGAGAGCACGGCAAAGGTCTCTGCTGCTTCACACTGCAGTGCAATACTTACCAAATGCACTACGGACCCGTGGCGGGGCATTGTCCCAGCCATCCCACAACGCTTGGGCCACCTCATTCCATAAACGGCGGAGCGTGCTGTTCATCGAATGCAGTGGATCCCGGCTGTCCCACAATGGAACTCGCTCCTGGACCAGGGTTATTAGGAGGTTGTTGTCGATAAGGTCATCGTCCCATCGTGAAACCTAAAAATTAAAGAAAATCATTAAAGTTTGCTCAATCACATAAGGAAAAGAAAGAGAACAGATGATGAGAAATGGCATGAATACGAAAGTCAACATACAAAAGGATTCCAGAAGAAAAATTTAAAGAAATACGAGTGTAAAGAAAGGAAGATTCAAGAATATTACAATGAGGACAGTCAGCCTTGTATACATACCCGCTGCCGTCTTCCCACCGGACCTTCACTCCGCTGCTCCTGCCCGGTCTGTGCCTCAGTAGAAGTGCTCTAAAAAAAAGGACAAATCAAATTGTCACATGTGTCGATGTGACAGTGAATACTTACCAAGCTGAAGAGGCAAATACTCACCTCACTGACCTGCTCCACTTCCGACGTGGCTGATATTCCTCTTCAGATGAAGACTCCACAGAAGACATTCTGATGCATGTAGAAAGAAATAAATGGAAGAAATTAGGACATGTAGAGCCAAAAAATAGAAAATAAAGGCCTTGGCTAGGATATACTCACATTGATCTGGGTCTTGTCCTCCAAAATGCGGCCTGCCAGTGTCTTGTCTTCTTGAGAGTCTGATGAGAAGTGTCCTGAAACTTTCCCCAACCTCCCTTTTATCACCTTAATGTTAGGGGGTGGTTTATCAGTGTCTAGACATGGTTATCTTAATTGAAATGCATGCGTTCAAAAACGCATGCAAACGCATGTACGTAAAAATGCATGTGTTTCCATAGACACCAATGTACTTTGTGGCGCAAATCAAATGCAAACGAACACATGCGTTTTCTTGCGTCAAAAAAGCTCCTCTGAAAATTACTACATGTTGCATTTCTGCAAAAAAACGCATGCGTCGTTAAACGCGGCCAAACGCGTACACAAAAAAACGCATGCGTTTTTAATATTAAACATAGTAAAAAAAACCGCATGCGTTTATATGCGGTACAAACGCTGCAGATCAAAACGCAAGTGTGAAACCAGCCTTACAAAATCAGCAAGAGACCAAATACATATTTCCCCCTCTGTTGGTTGAACTTGATGGACTTAAGTCTACCTTCAACCTTAAAACTATGCAATATTATCAGGATTATCATTTCTGTCCAGGCCTATTTCATGAGTTTTATTTTTTTTACATTCTGTGGAAGCATGGTTGAAAAGCAATGTCTGACTTTCATTTGTTCATTTTCGTAGATTTTTTATTCATTATTACTTTTGTCAGATTCAATTTATTTCTGTGACCATTGTGGGTTTTTCTGTCATTAAACGAGGGGTACCAACAATTTTGACCACATATGTATACAGATTTCTAAAATGCTCCGGTACCTGTTGCTCGAACTGAGCAATTCTTAATACCCGCATGCTCGTTTTGAGTAACGAGTGTAATGGGAGTCAATAGGAAAGCCAAGCCTTTTTCTGGCAAACCCTACAAAGAGGTCAGGGGGCAGTGAAAATGTTTGAATGGATGGAAAAAGTGCTGAATGGAAAGAGAGCAGCTTGGGTAAGAAGCATCTCTGACTCCCAGATCGCTGTTGAGAACAATGATGTCACACTTTTACTCCATACAACACCTCGAAGGCATAGAGGGACAGCTCTTGCCAGATGACCAGCTTTGAGACCCAATTGTTGAAAGTTGCAAAGGAATTAGGGAGGACGCTGGTTTGGTCAGCCTGGTATTGCTTGACCATTTTTAAAAACTTTTCCCTCCTTGTCAAACATACCTGGTTCTCAAGCACTGGGTGCTGGGCTGCTGTCATGAAATTGGCCCATGCCTTTGACAATGTACCCCTGACTTGCGGGCGCTGACGTGGAGTACCTTGACAAGAAAATTCCCAAATCTGGGTATGTTTTTAGAAACCACTGAACAACCAAGTTGAGCACATGTGCCAAACATGGTACGCAACTTAGTTTGCCAAGCTTCACAGCTGCCATCAAGTATCAAGAGCCCTGCTGCAGACTTACAGCAGGAGTCAGTGCACGTGTTACAGAAGGACAAAGAGAGAGAGTAAGGAGCGCTGCGGTGAGCTTACCTGCTAGTGCGCAGGACCTGAAGCACGTGACCTCCGGCGGAGCCAGGCGCCAAGTGGCGGTGGTGACCGGCAGAGCTGGAGAGTAGTCTGAACGTGCCGAAGTCAAGCCGGGAGGTCGATATTGTGCCAAAAGGGTGAGACGTAAGGAAGTTAGAGTACCAAGCCAAAGGTCAGAGCCAGAAACAGACAATTAGCACAGAGTCACAAGGCAAAGCACAGAACGAGAAAACAGACTGAGTCATACACAAGAAAGCAAATGGACAACAGTATGCAAGCACACCAGAGACAAACAGCCAAGACAGATGTATCACTGAAAAGGATCCACAGATGAAGGCGGGTAAATATAGCCCTCCCCAAACCAGAAGGAGGCTATACAAATTAACCCCGAGACGGACAGGGAAGGAACCCTGTCCACAACCATGACACAAGTTATGGCCATTATTACACATGACCATGCCTGGTTGAAGGTTCAGCTGCAAAACCTTAAGATCTGTCTGGTCTATTATTCATTTAAGTAGCCTGGCTGCGGTGCGCGGTTTGTCTCCTAGACAAATTAGCTTCAGCACAGCCTGTTGCCGCATTGCTGAGGTAGTGCTGCAGAGCTTCCAGCTCCCAACTTATGTGGATGATGTGCTCTGAGATAACACATCGGAGATGGAGGTTGAGGAGTCACAGGAGGGCTTGCAGGAACTGCTGTAGGAGGTGGAGGAAACTCTGATGGAAGTAGGACCAGCAATCCTTGACATTGGGATCACATGTGCCAGGCTATGACTTGGCCCCAGCTCCCACAATGTTCACCAAGTTTGCCGTCAGGGAAATGTAGCATCCCTGGCCACAAGCACTTGTCCATGTGTTGGTTATTAATTGGACAATGCCAGTAAGTGTGTTGGTTAGGGCATGGGTCATGTTCCTGGACACATGCTGGTACAAGGCAGGGACGATACAGAAGTAGATAAAGTGTCGGCTGGGGACCGAGTACCAAGGGACGTCTGCTGTCATTTGTCAGTAGAAATCCCCAGGTCTGCCAGCCTTAATAGCAACATTTTCATGGCAAGCAGTCTGGAAAAGTGCCCGTTTAGCATTTTGACCTGTGGGTGGGTGGCTGGGAACTTTCCGTTTTGTTTCTGGTGTGGGAACAGTTGAACGCTGGGCTTGGAAAAGAATTTGGAAGTGCCTGATGATGGTAACTTAGAAGATGCAGAGCAGGAGGCATCTTCACCAGCGTTTTGGACAGAGGATTGGGAAACACGTAGCTTAGGAGAAGAGGCAGTGGTGTCACCCAATAGCACCAGTTGTGGATGCAGGCGTTCTGCCCACCAAGTCAGGTGCTTAGATGACATATGACTGATCATGCTAGTGGTGAATAGATTCTTAGTGGTCAGGCCCATACTGATCTTTGCATGGCAGTTTGCAAATGGCTATTTTGTTTGTCTCAGAATTCTCTTTAAAAAAGTCCCAGACTGGGGAACACCTAACTCTTTGATGGAGAAATTCAGGAGTGTCAGCGCTCTGCAGAATTGTTGCCTGCTTTCTCCCTCTGGTCACTCCACTAAATCTTCCTATCTGTTTGGGTGCTGCTGATCACTCCGCCTCAGCGATGCTGGCCTCGCTCTGCATGCCAGCTTCCCATGTTGGGTTGTGACTTCATCATCCACCACCTCATCTCCCACCACCGCACCCTGGTCCTCCTGACTTTGTGACGTAACAATAAAAAGACTTAGTGGCAACTGTGTCTCATCATCATCTTTCTCCTTATCCTAACTTTACATTCCCAACCGTCATGTTCAGGCTGTGGCTGCTCCAAGGTTTGTGCATGTCCACCTGTCCCTCTTGGAGCATGCAGAATGAGATGCCACAATCAAGAAATTATGTTGTAAAGAGCTCCTCAGAGTGTCCTAGTATGGGATCACTGGTCTCCTGGGACTCAACATGGTGGGAAGAAGGAGGATCAGGGTGAGGATTAAGTGATCCAGATTTTAGGATAGTGAGACTGGACTGTGTGGAAGACTGTGTGGTGCTGCCAAGCTGGCTGGCAGCATTATCTGCTATCCAACTATCTAGCTGACCACCTGTTTGCACTGCTTTAGCTTCAGAAATGGTGCACCGTGGCATACCTGCAAAGTCGGACAGGAACCTATGTCTCGTGGATGGGTATATTGCGTGTGCTCCAGCACCAGGCATTGTCACACTTGCCCCATGTCCTGGCATCTGCGTACACCATCACCAGCACTTCTACTTCCCTGTTCCTTAACGCACGCCTTACGTAATTGATAGGTCTCTTGAAACCAAGTTTTATTTTAATACAAGAAAAAAAATTGGATGACAATCAAATTCAGTCCAGAAAAAAGTTTTAATGATTTTTCTCAGTTTTAGAGATCACAGAAATCTTCACAGCCCCATAACACTGTATGGTTGAGAAATGGAAGCTTTTCAAAGATTTTAAAAGCTTTTGCTCTCTTTTAGAGATCACAGCAATGTTCATAAACCACAATGTATGTCTGTGCAATAGAATACTACAACATTTTAAAAAGCTTTTGTTCAGTTTTAGAGATAACAGAAATTTTCACAGATCACTTACCAATGTATGTCTTGGAAGCCTACAAAAATTTTAAAAACTTTTTAGCAGTTTTAGAGATCACAGAAATGTTCAAAGACCATGGAATACTACACTGTATGTTAGGGCTAGCGGAACGCACCAAGTAAATAGAGATGTTTTTATTGATATTGGTGCGTTCGCAGCCCGGGGTCCACAGTGCAGGAGTACCTGCTGCTAGCAAACGGCGGCACTATATGGCGGTATGGACTAACTCAGTTAATTCACCGAGTAGCCATGAAAGCAAAGCACTGTGCCCTGTTAGACTTCACAGAGGCACAGTCAGTGGTCACACATGCACACAAAACTCCTCGCCGGAGGTTCCAGCATTCTAGGGGCTTATTTCAGCCGGGTCCCTGAACACACTCTCACGTGACCACACTGGCGCAAAACACATAACAAAGAACAATACTAGCGCATGGCTGTGCGGCCATGCGAGCCTTATATAGTTGCAGCACATACAGGACCTTCCTAGAGGGACCAATGAGAGGCTGCCACAGAGCGTGAGCACCTACAGGACCTTCCTGAAGGACCAATGGCCTTAGCTGCAGTATCTGATCATGTTACCCTCGATCTCCACTGAGAGATCTTACTCTGGGCATGCTCAGAACGAGAAAAGCAGGACTTAGTCCCAGAAGCGTCTGCTCGCCGCTGCCCAGCACTGACTTCAATGGCAGAAGCAGGAAAAGCAGCAGTAACTCTTTGTACAGAGTCAGACTGTCTGCACTGACTTATTGTAACTGCAGTGACCATGGCTATATCTAAAGGGTGCAAGATCTTCCTTTAATCCACTGAAAACCTAATAAACCTTTTCCTGTCTCTCAGTATATGGATAATACACATCCTCTTCAGTCACCTGGGCATAAAAAGGACTCCTTGCATGTTAGTTAAGCTGCTTCACATCTCTTTGTGTACTGCCATTTTACATAAAGGCAGCTTGGAGTGCTAGCTCCAGTTTCCTTATGACAAATGGTAGAGGAAAGAAAAAAAAGGAGGGAGAGGGGATATGAGGGACTTCAAGGATTTTTAATATTTTCTATGACAGTACTCCGCACTACGAAATAGTGAATGGCGGAGAAATGTAGCTCAAGAAAAAGTTTCAATGATTTTAGTGTGTGTTATATAACACAAAAAAAGGACTTCAATCATGTAATACTCGATGGATGAAATATATTCAATCTTTCCAGCCCCTGCAAAAAAAGTTGCAGCTATATATTTACCAACAGACTGCAGAGGTCTAATCCCTGTCTACAGACTGGATTCTGTCACTCTCCCTGCTCCTGTGACTCTCTCTCCCTCCCTAAGCTAAAAGCAGATTGTATGAGATACAATTGATTAGCCCTTAAAAGGGCTCTTAGTGTGCTGGCTCAGCTTCAGCACCAGTATCAACACTACAGGCCTCTTATTCGTTACACTGTGCACGGAAGCCTAGACAAGGACTCTTTCCCTCCAATACAAAGTGTCACAGAGCTGTGCAATGGAATCCTAGTGTTGAGGCGGGCAGCGCCTGTTCTTTTGTAATCCCTGATGATGTCGGATGGCCAGCCAATCACAGTAATGCCACAACCAAGATGGCTGTGTCATTACAGTGACTGACAGGCTATCCCTGCATGCTTATTGGCTGCGTAACAAGCACTAAAGATGCAAGATGGGGATTCGAATTTTACATCAAGCACCGCCCATTACTCGCCAAAGATGAGTATGAGCACTGTGATACTCGAGAGATAACCGAGTATCATGTTCGCTTATCCCTATTTAACTTCATTATAAAAATATATTTTGAGGAATTGCGAGATCCATATTGGAAAATCCTCTTCCTCTGCCCAGTTCCTACCTGAAGCTTTACACTGCAGCTCTACTTCTTTAGATTGACTGCTTTGTAATATCACAATCTCACCGATAATCCATAGTTTTGAGCTGATTTCATAACAGAAGAATAAAAGGATAACAATTTATATATTAGCATCTGAACCAGGACTTGGAAAATAAGATTATCGGGTAACTGTCACACATTTCCTGCAAAATCAGTATCATTGAAACAATAAATATTATGATGCGTTCATGTAATGTGTCAAAAGGATACAAATGGTCATACACACAGGAATATTTTTCAAGAGGATGATATCATTGGCCTGACTGCAATGTTTCACTGAAGTAATTTAATTTTTCACATGCACACTGGTCAGCGAGAACCAAGCAGCACCAATGATCCATGAAGCCAGGATATTTCCATAATTAGATAGAGAACAGATAAAGGACATATGAAGTATGACTAATCTGGAAAAGTCACTGGAGATATGGAAACAAATCAAACAAATGCCATAACTTGTTCAGATGTTAATTTTCAAACTTAAAACCATGTTTTCAAAAATTAATTGACATTTAATTAAAATACAGATTGTGCCTATGTTCAGCTCAGGGGAAGCATTTCTCTCACTGGAAGTTTTTTAATTAAGATGAGCTAATACTGTCATATTCCAACATCTTGCTGTGACTAAGTCACAGATTTGACCTTCATTTTAAAGTTATAGGAAAAAGTTTTCAAGGGATTTGTGTAAGAAGCAGTTGGTCAGTTTAGTTAATTCCTATGTACAGAAACCATTGTACCCTAGGAACAGGGCCGTATTTAGAGTTTCTGCTGCCCTAGGCACTTTTAGTGCTGCCTCCCCCCTTGGTGAGTATGACACTATCGGCAGTGATTTTGGCAAGAATCGCTGTTGTTTGCAGCAGATCGGGCAGTTTTTTTGCATCTGCAGCGTAATGTATCATTTACGGCAACACTGCGTTTGGCCTCATTCATTCCCTATGGGATTTGCGGCACTTGCCGTGATCTGGTAAATGCGGTACCATACCTCCCAACTCTTGAAGGGAAAGAGGTATAAAAATTGCGGCACACGTAGTGCGCCGCGGCAAATTTTAGGCCACGCCTCTGACCACACCCATTTCACAACTAGTCACACCCATATTCAAGTCCCAACCACACCCATTTAGCACTGCTGATCACACTGTTTCATATACAATAATTATAACAAAAAAAAAATATGGCCACACAATGCTCCATACTGTATAATGGCCACACATGATGCTCCATATTGTATAATGGCCATACATGATGCTCCATACTGTATAATGGCCACACATGATGCTCCATATTGTATAATGGCCATACATGATGCTCCATACTGTATAATGGCCACACATGATGCTCCATATTGTATAATGGCCACACATGATGCTCCATACTGTATAATGGCTCTACATGATGCTCCGAATCCATACTGTATAATGGCAACATATGATGCTTCACGCATAATGTTTAATGGCCCACCCCCCTCCCATCCTGTATGCATGGCTCATCTCCCCCCCATGCATGGCTCATCGGCTACCCACCCCCATCATGCATGGCTCATCTCTCCCCCCCTCCTGTATGCATGGCTCATCTCCCCCCCCATATGCGTGGCTCATGATGTCCCCCTCCCTGTATGCAGGGGTGGCTCTGGCTCATGATGTCCCCCTCCCTGTATACAGGGGTGGCTCTGGCTCATCTCCCATCATCCCCCATGCATGGCTCATGTGATGTCCCCCTCCCAGGCCTCCCTGTATGCAGGGGTGGCTCTTGCTCATCTCCCATCCCCAGCTTTGTAGCACTGGGGTCTGGGGTTCAAATCCCAACAAGGATGACATCTGCAGAGTTTCGATGTTCTCCCCGTGTTAGTGTGGGTTTTCTACCTCACTCAAAAGACCAACTAATAGGATGTTTAGATTGTGAGCCCCAATGGGGACAGTGTTGATGCATGAAAAATGCTGTGGAGTTAATAGAATAATATCAGTGAATAAATATTCTTCTTAATATTATGTCACAATACCAGGATCTGAGGATCTTCTGTTTCGAGGTCAAGAGCTCTCTGATGCGATGTTGCTGCCTGTCTCGCCGTCTTCCTCTTTTGACACTGCAGTGTGGTGGACAAGAGAGCATTAACTGGTTAACAAGTATCGGTGTCTGTGTACTAACTGAACTATAAACTCTCCCCATACCATGTCCAGCAGACATTGTAGGATTAATATATGGACTTTATCATTCTATTACTGATACTGTATAATAGCCACACATGATGCTCCATACTGTATAATGATCGCACATGATGCTCCATACTGTATAATGGCCACACATGATGCTCCATACTGTATAATGACCGCACATGATGCTCCATACTGTATAATGGCCACACATGATGCTCCATACTGTATAATGATCGCACATGATGCTCCATACTGTATAATGGCCACACATGATGCTCCATACTGTATAATGGCCACACATGATGCTCCATACTGTATAATGGCCACACATGATGCTCCATACTGTATAATGGCTCTACATGATGCTCCATACTGTATAATGGCTCTACATGACGCTCCATACTGTATAATGGGCGGCCACACATGATGCTCCATACTGTATAATGGCCACATATGATGCTCCACGCATAATGTTTAATGGCCTACCCCCCTCCCATCCTGTATGCATGGCTCATGAGCCACGCATGGGGGGGGGATGGGAGATGAGCCAGAGAGCCACCCCTGCATACAGGAAGACCTGGGAGGGGGACAAAACATGAGCCACGCATGGGGGGGATGGGAGATGAGCTCCTCATCTCCCATCCCCCCCATGCGTGGCTCATGTTTTGTCCCCCTCCCAGGCCTCCCTGTATGCAGGGGTGGCTCTCTGGCTCATCTCCCATCCCCCCCCTCCCTCCTGTACGCGTGGCTCATCGCCGCCCTCCTCTCCCCCCTTGGCCAGCCGCCCCCAGGCTCCATCCTCCATGCCGCATTAGCGTCACCATCATTCATGGGCCTGGGCGGCTCATCGGCTGGGGCTCCCCGACCCCGCCGCTCCGCTGTCCACTCCAGTCCCATGCATCCATTCCTATCATGGCTCGGCTCGCTGCTCCGCTCCCCGTCCATGGTCGTCCCACAGCCCCCGCCGTCCTCCCACCCTCCCATCAGACATTCATACTCACCGAGTCACCGTCGGTCCGTCCGACTCCTTTCCACACCGCGCGGAATCCACCTCTGTCCCGGCGGCGGCGCAGCACCCTTGTCCTCCTGCGTGAGCTGTCAGGTGGTACCGCGCATTAAGTTCATGAATATGCGCATATTCATGAACTTAATGAGCAGCGGTACCACCTGACCGCACCTCACGCAGGACGAGCTGACGCGGAGACCAGACCAGGCATCGCTGGAGCTAGCTAGGTGAGTATTTATGTACAGTATGATGATGACTCACCACCAGTGACACTGTATGATGTCTAGGCAAGGGCGGGCGGGCGGGCGACCACGGTGGGGGGAGGGTTATTATTAGGGACAGGGACCAGGTGACCCCGCCGGACTAAAAAAAAAAAAAAAAAAACTTTGCTCTGGTGCCGCCCCCCGCATAGGCGCCGCCCTAGGCACGTGCCCTCGAGTGCCTAGTGGCAAATACGGCCCTGCCTAGGAACACTGTCTACTTTTGTCAGTTTTCTTATTATTATCAGAGGTGGGATTACAATGACAGCTATACACAGCTAATAACAAAGGATCCACTAATCACAATATGTGACATCATAACCCACCCTGCTCCCCTCCATTTACAATGACCTTTGCACATGCTCATTTGGTGTGTCAATACAAAACATAGGGTCTGAGTTATTTATTGCTGCTAATATACATCTATGATTCTATGATTCTACAGTATATGTGGATTTCCTGAAAAAGCAGCATGAGTCTATTAAAAATAAAATTTTTAATATTTCTACAAATTACGATGTATAAAAAAGGCATTGTCCATTTTTCTTTATAAAATACATTTAAGGCAAAAACTATTCTCTCTTATTCTCTAAAGACTTCCTCCTCTATAATGGTATAACATATTGTTATGATGCGTCATAATATTAACCCCTTAATGACCGGAGCTTTTTTCGGTTTTGCGTTTGTTTTTCGCTCCCCCTCCTTCCCAGAGCCATAACTTTTTGATTTTTCCATCAATTTCGCCATATGAGGGCTTATTTTTTCCGGAGCGAGTTGTATTTTGAATAATTCCATTAGTTTTACCATGTCATGGGAAAAAAATTCCAAGTGCGGTGAAATTGCAAAAAAGTGCAATCCAATCCCACACTTTTTTTTTGTTTGGCTTTTTTGCTAGGTTCACTAAATGCTAAAACTGACCAGCCATTATGATTCTCCAGGTCATCACGAGTTCATAGACACCAAACATGTTTAGGTTATTTTTTATGTAAGTGGTAAAAAAAATTCCAAACTTTGATAAAATGGGATCTGGGGTTGGGTGAGGGCTTACTTTTTGCGTGCCGAGCTGATGTTATTAACCCCTTAATCCCATATGATGTACTATCCCATCGAGGTGACCTGGAACTTAATTCCCAGTGACGGGATAGTACGTCATATGCAATCGGCCACACCCACGGGGGTCACGGACCATTCCTCACACATTAACCCCCGGAACACAGTGATCAAACATGATCGCAGCATGTCGGGGGCATAGGGAAGCATCGCGCA
Organism: Ranitomeya imitator; assembly: GCF_032444005.1. Classification (NCBI taxonomy): domain Eukaryota; kingdom Metazoa; phylum Chordata; class Amphibia; order Anura; family Dendrobatidae; genus Ranitomeya; species Ranitomeya imitator. The sequence continues at coordinate 96,785,029 of NC_091286.1, forward strand.
GGGAGGGGGCTCCCTGCGGGCTTCCCTGAGACCCTCGGTACAAGGCGAAGTGCTCACCTTGCACCGAGCATCTCCTCCCTGTAGGCCGCGGATCCAAAATGGTCACGGGGCTACTTCCGGGTCCAGCAGGGAGGTGGCTTACAAAGCGCCTGCTCAGAGCAGGCGCCTGTAATCCTGGAGCAGTGCACGTCAGATCGCTGATCTGACACAGTGCTCTGCAAAGTGTCAGATCAGCGATCTGTCACTATAATGTGATGTCCCCCCCCCCCCTGGGATATTGTGATAATGTAAATAAAAATATTTAGATGTGTAAAAAAAAAAGAAATTCCTAAATAAAGAAACAAAAATATATTGTTCCCATAAATACATTTCTTTATCTAAATAAAAAAACATTAAAAGTACACATATTTAGTATCGCTGCGTCCGTAACGACCTGTCCTATAAAACTGTCCCACTAGTTAACCCCTTCAGTGAACACCGTAAAAAAAAGCGAGGCAAAAAACAACGCTTTATTATCATACTGCCGAACAAAAAGTGAAATAACATGCGTTCAAAAAGACGGATATAAATAACCATGGTACCGGTGAAAACGTCATCTTGTCCCGCAAAAAATGAGCTGGCATACAGTATCATCAGCGAAAAAATAAAAAAGTTATAGTCCTCAGAATAAAGCGATGCAAAAATAATTATTTTTTCTATAAAATAGTTTTTATCGTATAAAAGCGCCAAAAGATAAAAAAAGATATAAATGAGGTATCGCAGTAATTGTACTGACCCGAAGAATAAAACTGCTTTATCAATTTTACCAAACATGGAACGGTATAAACGCCCCCACAAAAGAAATTCATGAATAGCTGGTTTTTGGTCATTCTGCCTCACAAAAATCGGAATAAAAAGCAATCAAAAAATGTCACGTGCCCGAAAATGTTACCAATAAAAACATCCTCTCGTCCCGCAAAAAAAAAAGACCTCACATGACTCTGTGGACCAAAATATGGAAAAATTAGTGAGTGACAGCTGCCAATCATAGAAGTGCGCTAAAAAACCCACTATAAAAGTAAATCAAACCCGTGTTCATGACCCCCTTAGTTAGGGAAAAATAATACAATTATAAAAATTTATTTATTTCCATTTTCCCATTGGGGTTAGGGCTAGGGTTAGGGCTAGGGTTATGGCTAGGGTTAGGGCTAGGGTTAGGATAAGGACTAGAGTTAGGGCTAGGGATAGGTCTAGGGTTAGGGTTGGGGTTAGGGTTGGGGCTAGGGTTAGGGTTGGGGCTAGGGTTAGGGTTGGGACTAGACTTAAGGTTACAGTTAGGGTTGGGGCTAAAGTTGGGGTTAGGGCTGGGGCTAAGGTTAGGGTTGGGGCTAAAGTTAGGGTTAGGATTGGGGCTAAAGTTAGGGTTAGGGCTAAAGTTAGGGTTAGGGTTGGGGCTTAAGTTAGGTTAGGGTTGGGGCTAAAGTTAGGGATGGGGCTAAAGTTAGGGTTAGGGTTTGGATTACATTTATGGTTGGGATTAGGGTTAGGGGTATGTCAGGCTTAGGGGTGTGGTTAGGGATATGGTTGGGATTAGGGTTAGGGGTTTGTTGAAGTTAGGGGTGTGGTTAGGGTTCGGATTAGGGTTAGGGGTGTGTTGGGGTTAGGGGTGTGGTTGGGATTAGGGTTAGGCGCATGTTCGGGTTAGGGGTGTGGTTAGGGTTATTATGGGTAGAGTTGGGAATAGGGTTAGAGGTGTGTTTGGGTTAGGGTTTCAGTTGGGGGTTTCCACTGTTTAGGCACATCAGGGCTCTCTGTTATGGCTGGCAATCAGGCAACACAGCGTGCAGTAATCAGCGCACATACAGAGATCTGGCAATAACCAAAAACAATAGGACGAGCTCTGAGACGTGGAATCTCTGTAGACTGCAGTACCTGATCTATCCTCACACAACTATAAGCAGCAGTGGATTGCGCCTATCACAACCTATGCAACTCGGCACTGCCTGAGGAGCTGACTAGCCTGAAGATAGAAATACAAGCCTGACTTACCTCAGAGAAATACCCCAAAGGAATAGGCAGCCCCCCACATATAATGACTGTTAGCAAGATGAAAAGACAAACGTAGGAATGAAATAGATTCAGCAAAGTGAGGCCCGATATTCTAGACAGAGCGAGGATAGCAAAGAGAACTATGCAGTCTACAAAAAACCCTAAAACGAAAACCACGCAAAGGGGCAAAAAGACCCACCGTGCCGAACTAACAGCACGGCGGTGCACCCCTTTGCTTCTCAGAGCTTCCAGCAAAAGTTAATAGCAAGCTGGACAGAAAAAACAGAAAACAAACTAGAAGCACTTATCTAGCAGAGCAGCAGGCCCAAGGAAAGATGCAGTAGCTCAGATCCAACACTGGAACATTGACAAGGAGCAAGGAAGACAGACTCAGGTGGAGCTAAATAGCAAGGCAGCCAACGAGCTCACCAAAACACCTGAGGGAGGAAGCCCAGAGACTGCAATACCACTTGTGACCACAGAAATGAACTCAGCCACAGAATTCACAACAGTACCCCCCCCTTGAGGAGGGGTCACCGAACCCTCACCAGAACCCCCAGGCCGACCAGGATGAGCCACATGAAAGGCACGAACAAGATCTGGGGCATGGACATCAGAGGCAAAAACCCAGGAATTATCTTCCTGAGCATAACCCTTCCATTTGACCAGATACTGAAGTTTCCGTCTAGAGACACGAGAATCCAAAATCTTCTCCACAATATACTCCAATTCCCCCTCCACCAAAACAGGGGCAGGAGGCTCCACAGATGGAACCATAGATGCCACGTATCTCCTCAACAACGACCTATGGAATACATTATGTATGGAAAAGGAGTCTGGGAGGATCAGACGAAAAGACACCGGATTAAGAATCTCAGAAATCCTATACGGACCAATAAAACGAGGTTTAAATTTAGGAGAGGAAACCTTCATAGGAATATGACGAGAAGATAACCAAACCAGATCCCCAACACGAAGTCGGGGTCCCACACGGCGTCTGCGATTAGCGAAAAGCTGAGCCTTCTCCTGGGACAAGGTCAAATTGTCCACTACCTGAGTCCAGATCTGCTGCAACCTGTCCACCACAGAATCCACACCAGGACAGTCCGAAGACTCAACCTGTCCTGAAGAGAAACGAGGATGGAACCCAGAATTGCAGAAAAATGGAGAGACCAAAGTAGCCGAGCTGGCCCGATTATTAAGGGCGAACTCAGCCAACGGCAAAAATGACACCCAATCATCCTGGTCAGCGGAAACAAAACATCTCAGATATGTTTCCAAGGTCTGATTGGTTCGTTCGGTCTGGCCATTAGTCTGAGGATGGAAGGCCGAGGAGAAAGATAGGTCAATGCCCATCCTACCACAAAAGGCTCGCCAGAACCTCGAGACAAACTGGGAACCTCTGTCAGAAACAATATTCTCAGGAATGCCATGTAACCGAACCACATGCTGGAAGAACAAAGGCACCAAATCAGAGGAGGAAGGCAATTTAACCAAGGGCACCAGATGGACCATTTTAGAAAAGCGATCACAGACCACCCAAATGACCGACATTTTTTGAGAAACGGGAAGGTCAGAAATGAAATCCATCGAAATATGTGTCCAAGGCCTCTTCGGGACCGGCAAGGGCAAAAGCAACCCACTGGCACGTGAACAGCAGGGCTTAGCCCTAGCACAAATTCCACAGGACTGCACAAAAGCACGCACATCCCGCGACAGAGATGGCCACCAGAAGGATCTAGCAACCAACTCCCTGGTACCAAAGATTCCTGGATGACCGGCCAGCACCGAACAATGAAGTTCAGAGATAACTTTACTAGTCCACCTATCAGGGACGAACAGTTTCTCGGCCGGACAACGATCAGGTTTATTAGCCTGAAATTTCTGCAACACTCTCCGCAAATCAGGGGAGATGGCAGACACAATGACTCCTTCCTTGAGGATACTCGCCGGCTCAGATAACCCCGGAGAGTCGGGCACAAAACTCCTAGACAGAGCATCCGCCTTCACATTTTTAGAGCCCGGAAGGTATGAAATCACAAAATCAAAACGAGCAAAAAATAACGACCAACGGGCCTGTCTAGGATTCAAGCGCTTGGCAGACTCAAGATAAGTAAGGTTCTTATGATCAGTCAAAACCACCACGCGATGCTTAGCACCCTCAAGCCAATGACGCCACTCCTCGAATGCCCACTTCATGGCCAGCAACTCTCGGTTGCCCACATCATAATTACGCTCAGCAGCAGAAAATTTCCTGGAAAAGAAAGCACATGGTTTGAACACTGAGCAACCAGAACCTCTCTGTGACAAAACCGCCCCTGCACCAATCTCAGAATCATCAACCTCGACCTGGAACGGAAGAGAAACATCAGGTTGACACAACACAGGGGCACAGCAAAAACGACGCTTCAACTCCTGAAAAGCTTCCACGGCAGCAGAAGACCAATTAACCAAATCAGCACCCTTCTTGGTCAAATCGGTCAATGGTCTGGCAATGCTAGAAAAATTACAGATGAAGCGACGATAAAAATTAGCAAAGCCCAGGAATTTCTGCAGACTTTTTAGAGATGTCGGCTGAGTCCAATCCTGGATGGCCTGAACCTTAACCGGATCCATCTCGATAGTAGAAGGGGAAAAGATGAACCCCAAAAATGAAACTTTCTGCACACCGAAGAGACACTTTGATCCCTTCACGAACAAGGAATTAGCACGCAGTACCTGGAAAACCATTCTGACTTGCTTCACATGAGACTCCCAATCATCTGAGAAGATCAAAATGTCATCCAAGTAACCAATCAAGAATTTATCCAGATACTCACGGAAAATGTCATGCATAAAAGACTGAAAAACAGATGGAGCATTGGCAAGTCCGAACGGCATCACCAGATACTCAAAATGACCCTCGGGCGTATTAAATGCCGTTTTCCATTCATCTCCCTGCCTGATTCTCACCAGATTATACGCACCACGAAGATCAATCTTAGTAAACCAACTAGCCCCTTTAATCCGAGCAAACAAGTCAGAAATCAATGGCAAGGGATACTGAAACTTAACAGTGATCTTATTAAGAAGGCGGTAATCAATACACGGTCTTAGCGAACCATCCTTCTTGGCTACAAAAAAGAACCCTGCTCCCAATGGTGACGACGATGGGCGAATATGTCCCTTCTCCAGGGACTCCTTCACATAACTGCGCATAGCGGTGTGTTCAGGTACGGACAAATTAAATAAACGACCCTTAGGGAATTTACTACCAGGAATCAAATCGATAGCACAATCACAATTCCTATGCGGAGGTAGGGCATCAGACTTGGACTCTTCAAATACATCCTGAAAGTCCGACAAGAATTCTGGGATGTCATAAGGAATGGATGACGAAATAGACAAAAATGGAACATCACCATGTACTCCCTGACAACCCCAGCTGGTTACCGACATAGAGTTCCAATCCAATACTGGATTATGGGTTTGTAGCCATGGCAACCCCAACACGACCACATCATGCAAATTATGCAGTACCAGAAAGCGAATAACTTCCTGATGTGCAGGAGCAATGCACATGGTCAGTTGGGCCCAGTACTGAGGCTTATTCTTGGCCAAAGGTGTAGCATCAATTCCTCTCAACGGAATAGGACACCGCAAAGGCTCCAAGAAAAATCCACAACGTTTAGCATAATCCAAATCCATAAGATTCAGGGCAGCGCCTGAATCCACAAACGCCATGACAGAATACGATGACAAAGAGCACATTAAGGTAATGGACAAAAGGAATTTGGACTGTACAGTACCAATAACGGCAGAGCTATCGAACCGCCTAGTGCGTTTAGGACAATTAGAAATAGCATGAGTAGAATCACCACAATAGAAACACAGTCTGTTCAGACGTCTGTGTTCTTGCCGTTCTACTTTAGTCATAGTCCTGTCGCACTGCATAGGCTCAGGTTTACTCTCAGACAATACCGCCAGATGGTGCACAGATTTACGCTCGCGCAAGCGACGACCGATCTGAATGGCCAAGGACATAGACTCATTCAAACCAGCAGGCATAGGAAATCCCACCATTACATCCTTAAGAGCTTCAGAGAGACCCTTTCTGAACAAAGCCGCTAGTGCAGATTCATTCCACAGAGTGAGTACTGACCACTTCCTAAATTTCTGACAATATACTTCTATATCATCCTGACCCTGGCATAAAGCCAGCAGATTTTTCTCAGCCTGATCCACTGAATTAGGCTCATCGTAAAGCAATCCCAGCGCCTGGAAAAATGCATCAACATTACTCAATGCAGAATCTCCTGGTGCAAGAGAAAACGCCCAGTCCTGTGGGTCGCCGTGCAAAAAAGAAATAATAATCAAAACCTGTTGAATAGGATTACCAGAAGAATGAGGTTTCAAGGCCAAAAATAGCTTACAATTATTTCTGAAGCTCAGGACTTAGTTCTGTCACCAAAAAACAAATCAGGAATCGGAATTCTTGGTTCTAGCATCGATTTCTGATCAATAGTATCTTGAATCTTTTGTACATTTACAACGAGATTATCCATTGAGGAGCACAGAGCCTGAATATCCATGTCCACAGCTGTGTCCTGAAGCACTCTAATGTCTAGGGGAAAAAAAAGACTGAAGACAGAGCTAAGAAAAAAAAATGATGTCAGGATTTCTTTTTTCCCTCTATTGGGAATCATTGGTGGGGCTCCTTGTACTGTTATGGCTGGCAATCAGGCAACACAGCGTGCAGTAATCAGCGCACATACAGAGATCTGGCAATAACCAAAAACAATAGGACGAGCTCTGAGACGTGGAATCTCTGTAGACTGCAGTACCTGATCTATCCTCACACAACTATAAGCAGCAGTGGATTGCGCCTATCACTACCTATGCAACTCGGCACTGCCTGAGGAGCTGACTAGCCTGAAGATAGAAATACAAGCCTGACTTACCTCAGAGAAATACCCCAAAGGAATAGGCAGCCCCCCACATATAATGACTGTTAGCAAGATGAAAAGACAAACGTAGGAATGAAATAGATTCAGCAAAGTGAGGCCCGATATTCTAGACAGAGCGAGGATAGCAAAGAGAACTATGCAGTCTACAAAAAACCCTAAAACGAAAACCACGCAAAGGGGCAAAAAGACCCACCGTGCCGAACTAACAGCACGGCGGTGCACCCCTTTGCTTCTCAGAGCTTCCAGCAAAAGTTAATAGCAAGCTGGACAGAAAAAACAGAAAACAAACTAGAAGCACTTATCTAGCAGAGCAGCAGGCCCAAGGAAAGATGCAGTAGCTCAGATCCAACACTGGAACATTGACAAGGAGCAAGGAAGACAGACTCAGGTGGAGCTAAATAGCAAGGCAGCCAACGAGCTCACCAAAACACCTGAGGGAGGAAGCCCAGAGACTGCAATACCACTTGTGACCACAGAAATGAACTCAGCCACAGAATTCACAACAGCTCTCCAAACGTGACTTGGCATCCAATCTCAATTCCAGCCAATTCTGCGTTGAAAAAGTAAAAGCTCCCTTCCGAGCTCTCCCGTGCGCCCAAATAGGGGTTTACCCCAACATATGTGGTATCAGCGTACTCAATTCAAATTGGACAACAACTTTTGGGGTCCAATTTCTCTTGTTATCCTTGGGAAAATAAAAATTTGGGGGGCTAAAAAAACATTTTTGTGGGAAAAAATGATTTTTTTATCTTCACGGCTCTGCATTATAAACCGTAGTGAAACACTTGGGGGTTCAAAGTTCTCACAATACATCTAGATAAGTTCACTGGGGGGTCTACTTTCCAATATGTGGTCACTTGTGGGGGGTTTCTACTGTTTAGGTACATCAGGGGCTCTGCAAATGCAACGTGACGCCTGCATACCAATCCATCTAAGTCTGTATTCCAAATGGCGCTCCTTCCCTTTTGAGCTCTGCCAGGCACCCAAACAGTGGTTCCCCCCCATATATGGGGTATCAGCGTTCTCAAGACAAATTGGACAACAACTTTTGGGGTCCAATTTCTCCTGTTACCATTGGAAAAATACAAAACTGGAAGCTTAAAAAATAATTTTTGTGAAAAAAAAGATTTTTTATTTTCACGGCTCTGCGTTATAAACTGTAGTGAAACACTTGGGGGTTCAAAGTTCCCACAACACATCTAGATAAGTTCCTTTGGGGGTCTAGTTTCCAATATGAGGTCACTTGTGGGGGGTTTCTACTGTTTACGTACATCAGGGGCTCTGCAAATGCAACGTGACGCCTGCAGACTAATCCATCTAAGTCTGCACTCCAAATGGCGCTCTTTCCCTTCCGAGCTCTGCCATGAGCCCAAACGGAGGTCCCCCCACATAGAGGGTATCAGCGTACTCAGGACAAATTGGACAACAACCTTTGGGTCCAATTTCTCCTGTTACCCTTGGGAAAATACAAAATCGGGGCTAAAAAATAATTTTTGTGAAAAAATATTATTTTTTATTTTTACAGCTCTACATTATAAACTACTGTGAAGTACTTGGTGGGTCATAGTGCTCACCAAACATCTAGATAAGTTCCTTAGGGGGTCTACTTTCCAAAATGGTGTCTCTTGTGGGGGGTTTCAATGTTTAGGCACATCAGTGGCTCTCCAAACGCAACATGGCCTCCCATCTCAATTCCAGTCAATTTTGCATTGAAAAGTCAAATGGCGCTCCTTCCCTTCCGAGCTCTGCCATGAGCCCAAACGGAGGTCCCCCCACATATAGGGTATCAGTATACTCAGGACAAATTGGACAACAACCTTTGGGGTCCAATTTCTCCTGTTACCCTTGGGAAAATACAAAATCGGGGCTAAAAAATAACTTTTGTGAAAAAATATTATTTTTTATTTTTACAGCTCTACATTATAAACTACTGTGAAGTACTTGGTGGGTCATAGTGCTCACCAAACATCTAGATAAGTTCCTTAGGGGGTCTACTTTCCAAATTGGTGTCTTTTGTGGGGGTTTCAATGTTTAGGCACATCAGTGGCTCTCCAAACGCAACATGGCCTCCCATCTCAATTCCAGTCAATTTTGCATTGAAAAGTCAAATGGCGCTCCTTCCCTTCCGAGCTCTGCCATGCGCCCAAACAGTGGTTTACCCCCACATATGGGATATCCACGTACTCAGGACAAATTGCACAACAACTTTTTTGGTCCAATTTCTTCTCTTACCCTTGGGAAAATAAATAAAAAATTGGGGGCAAAAATATAATTTTTGTGAAAAAATATGATTTTATATTTTTACGGCTCTGCATTATAAACTTCTGTGAAGCGCTTGGTGGGTTAAAGTGCTCACCACACATCTAGATAAGTTCACTGGGGGGTTTAGTTTCCAATATGGGGTCACTTGTTGGTGGTTTCTACTGTTTAGGTACATCAGGGGCTCTGCAACTGCAACGTGACGCCTGCATACCAATCCATCTAAGTCTGCATTCCAAATGGCTCCTCCCTTTCGAGCTCTGCCATGCGCCCAAACAGTGGTTCCCCCCTACATATGGGGTACCAGCGTTCTCAGGACAAATTGCACAACAACTTTTGGGGTCCAAGTTTTTCTCTTACCCTTGGGAAAATAAAAAATTGGGGGCAAAAAGATCATTTTTGTGAAAAAATATGATTTTTTATTTTTATGGCTGTGCATTATAAACTTCTGTGAAGCACTTGGTTGATCAAAGTGCTCACCACACATCTAGATAAGTTCCTTAGGGGGTCTACTTTCCAAAATGTTGTCACTTGTTGGGGGTTTCAATGTTTAGGCACATCATGGGCTCTCCAAACACAACATGGCGTCCCATCTCAATTCCAGTCAATTTTGCACTGAAAAGTCAAATGGGGCTCCTTCCCTTCCGAGATCTGCCATGCGCCCAAACAGTGGTTTACCCCCACATATGGGGTATCGGCGTATGATGGAAATATATATCATATAGATCTCACTTGCATATATACTCCTATATAATCATATATACTCATGTATACTCATATATCCACAGCTAATATATACACTATAATCAATTGCTTAAAATGGCTGACATAAACTGATATAAGCTAGACAGAATGTTTGGGGATTTCCAGCCATAAAGCGGAACAGCACCAGATGTACTAAATGGTGATCAGACGTCTCAACTTTGTCCTAGATGCAGAAAGATGCAGACAGCTACATTTTAGTTGCTTAATCAGCATTCATATGTGCATTAGTCACAATATTCCATATATATTTAGATAACCAATAACAGAGGAGCTTCACAATATAGTAATTAACTAACCACCCCTAACCACCTCATTTCTACATACAATTATAAAACCATGTATGTACTGTACAATAAATCATCAGTATTGGTGGAATGTTATTGTCACAATGGTATGCAGTCTCATTCTTGAGTGATCAAAATACTCAGTCTAATTAGGAACGGTGCAGCACACACAGGGATAGATTTATCCAAACCAAATTTCCATAACATCTGGCGCCTGCATGCGGGGCAATGGCCGAAATGCACGGGAACGCTGCTGACCGGAGAGACGGAGGTGTTGGCCACCGCCTTGGTTCACGGGACAGAGACTGCGCAGCTCCATAAGTAAGGTAAGAAAATGTTATCATCTTACCTGAAAGTCCCCTGTGCCCAGTCCGGGTCTATAACTCTTGCCGGTCAGGTGTTGTCACCACCACATTCCCAGGTAGTGTAAAAAGTTCAAGCCCGTATCCAAACCCTGGGCTATAAGTCAAGGTGTCTGCTGTGTGCCGTGTATGTGTTCTGTGTTTGTGTAGATCCGGGAGACAGCAGTTGGAATGCTGACTGTTTTTGTTTGTGGTGGCTGGGTAACAGATGGCAGGAGGTCAAATCGCTCGATAAGCTATCACAGATTCCCGTGCATAGAAGGGTCAGGTAGTCCCAGGCTCCAGGCTTGGATGGTGATAGCTTGAAGACACAAAAAAGCTTAGTAAAACAAAAAACACTCAGTTTAAAAAAATCACTGTAATCCGCAAGTGCTAGTAAAAAGATGTAAAAAATAGGGTGTTTGGTAGATACGTTTTTTGCAAAAAATATATACTAAGCTGCTCCACCAAATGCCAAGGTATACTCATACTCATATAGAGCATTCCTAACTGATGTATGCAATCCCTATCTGATGTAATTAAAAACCTGATCATCTGTATATTACCTGTGTGAACAGGGTTCAGAGAGGAAATGTCCATGTGGACACACTGAGTGGAACAGCTTTTGTGCAGATAGCCCAAGAGGAGTGGTGGGTAACTCCCTAGTCTTGTAGACACAAGAGAACAATTATGGAAACAGGAACACATGGGCTATTTGCACAGTGAACAAGTCTGTAGGAACATGCTCACACACCACCAGCCCCAGCTGAGGGAAAGCCCACAGCTGGGGCTGATGTTAATTATGTGGGAAGGGGGACAATATCCGAAAAGGTTCCCAGGCTATTAATAACAGCTCACTGCTGTTTGCTTAGTCTTTATTTGTTACTTTACAGGGAACCTCAGAAAAAAAATAACATAGCGTCCCTCTATAAATTCTAACCAGCAAAGGCTAAGCAGGCAGCTGTGGGCTGATATTAATAGCCTAGGAAGGAGCCATAGTAACATAGTAACATAGTAACATAGTTAGTAAGGCCGAAAAAAGACATTTGTCCATCCAGTTCAGCCTATATTCCATCATAATAAATACCCAGATCTACGTCCTTCTACAGAACCTAATAATTGTATGATACAATATTGTTCTGCTCCAGGAAGACATCCAGGCCTCTCTTGAACCCCTCGACTGAGTTCGCCATCACCACCTCCTCAGGCAAGCAATTCCAGATTCTCACTGCCCTAACAGTAAAGAATCCTCTTCTATGTTGGTGGAAAAACCTTCTCTCCTCCAGACGCAAAGAATGCCCCCTTGTGCCCGTCATATTCCATGAATATTGCCCCACCCTCCCAGGCTAGCAATATCAGCCCTCAGCCGCTCTAGAAATGGGGAATCCATTTGATGCTAACCCTCACTCTTCCCACTTGCCCTGGTGCAGTGTAAAGTGGGGTAATAGGGTGGGGTTGATGTTAGCTGCTTTATAGCCTCTGACATCAAGCCCAGGGTTTAGCAATGGAGAGGCGTCTCTAAGACATCCCCCTTTCTAATCCCCATTGTGTAATATTTAAATTTGTTTGGTGATCTGAAACATTTAATTGTGACAAACATGCAAAAGAATAGAAAATGAGGAAGGGGGCAAATACTTTTTCACACAGCTCTATGATTCTCACAGGAAAGGATGTATTTCCTTGCGGCATAATATTTTATATTTCTAAACTAATAGCCATTTCTTCTATGACTTTCTGGTTTCTCTATATGACACAAAGTACACACTATATATGCTTTTCATATTAATAAAAGGCTAAATTCATCTTAGAAATCATGGTTATTCAGATGATGTAATTAACAACTGGCATGTTCTTACCTGATGGACAATAACAAGTTTTTGATAATCCACTCTGGTAATATTTTCTACAGAGAAAGAGAAAATAAGTGTTAGATTTTTATTACTTGATCTTTCTCTGTCTACTGCTGCCAAGTACATCTAGAGATATGAGATGTTCACATTAATTTGTGTATCAAATACAAATCTGCTTTTAAATAAGCTAGCGTTGTCAAAGTATAAAACATTTGTTAGGATGGGGACAATGGTTATAAGAGATGTCTAAAAGTGGAGACCAGGGATATTATTAGGGTAAGGGGTTTATAACTCTATGATTCTATGTCCTTTTTAATCTGTGGCATGTTTTCTTGTGCAGGTGCTTTGGTACTAGTTGAATATTATTATCTGTTTTGTAGTGTGCAAAAATTTGCATAAATGTGTATTTTCTAATGTCTCAAATAAACAAAAGGGTCTGTCCACTACTTTGGTATTCAAGTGTACAGAGCAGAACAGCAGTGTTCCTGACAATGTTTAGTGGTCAAAGCAGAGAACTGGCAATAAGTGTGCTCCTGTTCCCGTCAGCAGGCACTAAACGTCCACTGTGCTGTTCTGTTCCATGCACTGCGAGATTATAACAGCTGATCAGTGGGGGTGCCGAGAGCCAGACACCAATCAATGTATTTCCCAATTTTTACAGAACAGGAAGAGGGACAAACCAAATTTTTGCCACCACCTAGCCACTCCTCAAGCCACACACATTTACCATTTCTTTTAACCCTAGCAGGAGCAGATGTCACCGCCCCAGTGTCCAGGTTAGATACGTTGTGGATTTGGGAGACAATATAGGGATTTGCAGGGGTAGTAGCGGAGGAGTAGCAAGGAGAGAAGTGGATTAGTAGGGCAGCAGAGTTACAGACAGACTGAAGAGGTGTGATGATGTTATGGGGGATGATGAGATTCTAGAGCCCTCATGGAGTGAAGGCCAGTTTGGAGGAAGAGGTGATGGTCACACTGCCCTAGCTGCACAGCAAACAAGGGAGCAGCTTGCAAAAGTGACGAGGCTTACCCTTAGCCAATAAGTTGGCCACTACTGTGCACTGCGGCTGGTCCCTGGCCTTTACACTGGCCATGTTGCCTCCTCCTTCTACTCCACTTCTTCCCCCATGTCCTCATCCGGTCAGAAAGTGCAAGCAGTGTGGGTGCGCTTTTGGCATTCTCACACTGCTGTTGCCCATCTGTCTGCGGGGCCGCCTCACTTCGGTCTTTCTGCTTCCCGCAGCCACCTCATATTGAATGTATCCAAAAGGTGGAACTCCACCTTGCATATGCTGGAGAGACTGTGCGAGCTGCAGCAGGCATTAGTGGAGCTTTTATCTGTTATCGGGAATTATCTGGTATTGCTTTGTGGGGCAATATTGCACCTACATATTTGTTGAGTATTATCACCTGATTCAGAGAAAGATTTGAACATATCAATCCATTGTAATAGTTAAAACAAGTAGAAATGATTAATATGTTTCATGAGTGTGATTGGGTGATTGCTATTCCTATTACTTATAAATTGTAGAAATTGAAATTAGTACTGTCCAATCTCTGCAAGACTTGTTCTGTAAGTTAGTCTTGAGGATAAATCAGATAAGTCATCAAACTGTTTCATAAGGGAAGTAATATCTCCTTACCTGCCCACTGGGTAAATGTAGTGGTGGCTGGGCCTGAAGCGGAAAGCATTTTGGCGCATGTCCTACCCACTACCTAGGATTGCTCAATATTTCTCTGTCCATGTTGCCTCATCTTCCTCCATTACCTCCTCATCCGCCTCATCATCTAGCCAATGTAACACCTGCAAGACCAACTTCAGCACAGGGAGGGGGAAACTACAGCAGGCTGTTCTGAAGATCATCTTTTTGTGGGAAAAATCCCACCCTGCCCAGGAGCTGTGGATGGAGATCAAAGAACAGACAGATGTGTGGTTAGTGCAGCTAAACCTCGAGCTGGGCCTGGTGGTGTGCAATAGCGGGCAAAATCTCATAGCAGCTCTGGGTCTAACTGGTGTGAAACACATCCGTTTCCTGGCGCATGTGATTAATTCAGTGGTGCAGATGTTCCTTAAAAATTACACACATATGTCAGAGCTGCTGCTGAAAGTGCGGGCCATCTGTGTGTGCCTTTGGTGTTCTCACCCTGATGCTGCTCATATACCTGCACTGCAGCTTCACTTCTGCCTTTCCACTCACCACCTCATATGCGATTTACCCACAAGGTGTTACTCTATCTTGCATATGCTGGAAAGACTGTGTGAGCAGCAGCACATCATAGTGGAGTTTGAGCTGCAGCACGCACGGGTGAGTAAGTCCTTTCTCCACTCCCGCACCCTCATGTCTGACCTGATGTCCTAACGGATGTACTATATGCTACTATTTCAATTTTCCAAATAAAGAACACGAATTCCACAGCAAAAAAGGGTGAGTGCCGCACTTTTCTTCTGTTCTGCTGGACTGTTTGACTGTATGCTTTTAGTGCAGAGCACCATATGCTCAGCTTATTCGTGACACCTGCATACTTGGTCGGGTTTGAGATAGAGTCCAAGTCCATATGAAGATATACTCTTCTGGTGCCGTCCCTTTTCATATTTCTGTTTTGTTGACTGCATGAACATTGCCATAGCTGGTGATGCCATTATCACTGTTACTATGCCACTTCTATGCCTCCTAGAGAAACAAAGCTTCAGGCGATGAAGGAGGGATGGTGGCACAGGAAGAAGAGCAGGAGGAGGAGGAACAGGAACCATTCACATCATTATCAGGACAGGAGTCCACACATGTCTTGGAGGATGGGTTCCTGTAACAAAAATGGCCAGGTACACAATTGTCCTACCAGGGGACAGTTTTGGAGTATGAGGAACAACCATGTTCACAGCAGGGTGGCACTGGAACCAGCTTACTGGCATCATTGGAGAGTGGCTGCAGGGATAAAGAGGATACAGATGATACAGAGGACCCAGACGATACTCCCCCCACAGAAGATAGCTTGTCGTTGCCTCTAGGTAGCCTGGTACACATGAGGCTATACATGCTACTGTGCCAGTGCAACGACCGCCTAGTTGCCACGATTGCTACAAGTGCTGATTATTGAGCGGCCACCCTGCTGTATCCTCATTACAAGCACAATGTGCCAGCCTTATTTCCATCACTAGAGCAAGATTGGAAAATGCGGGAACACAAGTGCATGCTGGTAGATGCCCTACTGATGGCATCCTCATCTGAAAACAGAGGCTCAGTGTAAGTCAACAATGAAGCTAGGGCACTTGTAGTACCTCGGAAGGAATTGTTAGCATGGCAGAAATGTGGAAAACCTTTCCCAGCACATTGCAAAATCCAGCTCCATCTGACAAGGCACCTGTTTTGGTACAGTACAAAAAAATGTTTTTTCTTAAAGTACAAACAGAGACTTTTTGGCACAGTACTCAAAGAGGCATTTTGGTGAAGTATAAACAAAGGCTTTTCGGCACAGAACACATACAGGCTTTTAAGTAACTTAAAAGCAGAGGCTTTTTGCCACAGTCCACGCAGAGGCTTTTTGGCACAATACTTCTAGAGGCTTTTAGTACAGCACAAACAAAGGCTAACTTTTTGTCTAACAAATGGGAAAGATACAGCTACATAGTAAAATAGACACAGCGGTAAAATAAAATACATTTTTCTGCCCACAAATGAACAAAAGACAGCTGCAGAGTAGAATTTTTAAAACTTTTTTAGACATACTACTCCTAAAAACACAGCTGCAGAGTAGAAACATTATTAGAAACACTGCTCGTATAGGTGCAGCGGTACAGAAAAATTATTTGTTTGGCCTACAAATGGCAAAGAGACAGTTGCTGAGATTTATTTATTTGCTACACTACTAGAAAAGACAGTAGTACAGAAAAATTATTTATTTGGCCTAGAAATGGCAACAAGATGGCTGATGTCTAGTGTTGAGCGATACCTTCCGATATTCAAAGGTATCGGTATCGGATGGTATCGGCCGATATCCCAAAAATATCGGATATTGCCGATACCGATACCTGATACCAATGCAAGTCAATGGGACACAAATATCGGAAGGTATCCTGGATGGTTCCCAGGGTCTGAAGGAGAGGAAACTCTCCTTCAGGCCCTGGGATCCATATTCATGTAAAAAATAAAGAATAAAAACAAAAAATATGGATATACTCACCCATCCGAAGGACCCTGGCTGTCACCGCTGCGAGCGTCTGCCTCCGTCCCTAAGAATGCAGTGAGTGAAGGACCTTTGATGACGTCGCGGTCAGGTGACCGTCTCCTCTCCTCCAGACCCTTGGAACCATACGCACCGCACACGCCGATTCCGATTTCCAATACAGCAAAAATATCGGAACTCGGTATCGGAATTCCGATACAGCAAATATCGGCCGATACCCGATACTTGCAGTATCGGAATGCTCAACACTACTGATGTCAATTATTTGTTTCCCAGACTACTAGAAAACATACCAGTTACCGGCATTGAAATTGTAACGAGACAGCTGATGCTAATGACTAATTTCCCAGACTACTAGAAAACACACACAAGTTTAATACAATTATTTAGTTGGCTTAGAAATGGCAATAAGATGGCTGGTGCCAATTATTTATTTGCAACACTACTACTAGAAAGCAAACACCGGTCCAGAAAAATTATTTCTTTGGACTAGAAATGGCAATGAGATGGCTGATGCCAATTATGTATTCACCAGACTACTATTAA
The DNA here is from genome assembly GCF_032444005.1 of Ranitomeya imitator. Classification (NCBI taxonomy): domain Eukaryota; kingdom Metazoa; phylum Chordata; class Amphibia; order Anura; family Dendrobatidae; genus Ranitomeya; species Ranitomeya imitator. The sequence continues at coordinate 96,802,230 of NC_091286.1, forward strand.
ACACATACTGGTTTAGAAAAAATATTTCTTTATCCCACAAATGGCAACAAAACAGCTGATTGCAATTATTTATTTTACAGACTGCTAGAAAAAACACACACTAGTCCATAAAAAATATTTCTTTCTCCTAGAAATGGCAACGAGATGTCTTATGCCAATTATTTATTTGCAATACTACTAGAAAACACACAGCGGTCCTGAAAAATAGTTTCTTTAGCCCATGACTGGCAATGAGATGGCTGATGCCAATGATTTATTTCCCAGACTACTATAAAGCACACACTGGTTTAGGAAAATTATTTATTTGACCTAGAAATGGCAATAAGATGACTGATGCTTTAAGAGCAGTGAGACTATGGAACTCTCTGCCATATGATGTTGCAATGAGTGATTCACTATTAAAATTTAAGAAGGGACTGGACACCTTTCTTGAAAAGTATATTGTTACAGGTTATACAGTACATATTAGATTCCTTGATAGGGCGTTGATCCAGTGAACTAGTCTGATTGCCATATGTGGAGTCGGGAAGGAATTTTTTCCCCAATGTTGAGCTCAGTGTTTGCTGCATGGTTTTTTTTGCCTTCCTCTGGATCAACATGTTAGGCTACAGGTTGAACTAGATGGACTTAAAGTCTTCCTTCAACCTTAAATACTATGTTACTATGATGCCAATTATTTATTTCCCAGACTACTAAAAAACACATACCAGTCCAGAAACATTATTTCTTTGGCCTAGAAATGGCAACAAGATGGTTGATGACAATTATTTATTTCCCAGGCTATTAAAAAACACACACTGGTTCGGAAAAATTATTTATTTGGCCTAGAAATGGCAATGAGACAGCTGATGCCAATTATTTATTTGCAAAACTACCAAAATACACACAGGCTCCACTGCGGCTGGAGAAGAATGGTAGACTGCAGCGGAGGTGGTTCGAGGTTCCGCCTGTACAGAGGCGGGAACTCGACACCTAACATTACCCCCCTCCTAGGCCACCCTCCTTGGACCTCGCTAAGCTCAAAGGCAGCAATGAGCTGCGAAGCTCGAATGTGCTCAGCAGGCTTTCAGGCCCTGTCCTCTGGGCCATAACCCTTCCAGTCCACCAAATAAAATTTTTTGCCACGTACCACCTTGCACCCTAAAATAGCGTTCACATCGCAATTGTCCAAAGACGAACCCAATGTCCCGGCAGATGACTCGGAAAGCCGGGTAATGTACACGGGCTTTATGAGGGACACATGAAAGGTGTCGATGATACCTAGGCGTGGAGGAAGGGCCAGACGGTAGACCACAGGGTTAACCTGTTTGAGGACCTTGAAGGGACCCAAGTAGCGAGGTGCAAACTTAGTGGACCCAACTCACAGCCTAATGTTACGAGCGGAGAGCCACACTAAGTCACCAGGAGCAAAGGTCGGAGCAGGGCGCCAATGTGCATTGGAGGAGGACCTCATTCTTTCCTTGGAGGCGGGGATGGCATCCTGAGTGTGGTCCCAAAAGTCCCATGCCTCCACAGCCTAATCTGCGGAAGACACAGGCATAGGCACAGGAACCCATGGATGCTGTCTGTAATTAAGGAGGAAAGGAGTCTAATCGGTGGAGTCGGCTACAGCGTTGTTAAGCACAAACTCCACCCATGGTAGCAAGGATGCCCAGTCATCCTGCCTGGCAGAAACAAAATGTCGTAGATATGTGACCAGGGTCTGGTTGGCCCTCTCTACCAACCCATTCGTCTTGGGATGATATGCTGAGGAGAGATTCAACTCAATGCTGAGTAGACGACAAAGCTCTCTCCAGAATCGAGACAAAAACTGGGGAACCCGGTCACTGACAATTTTGTCAGGCATACCGTGTAGGCGAAATATGTGTTTGATAAACAATGCCGCCAGAGCCGTGCAGAAGGGAGCCGTGGAAGAGGCACCAAGTGATCACGCCGGGTCCCGTAGAAGCGCCGGTTTGAAACGGCCGTCATCCTTTCCCCGCTCACCTCCTTTGCCTCCTTACTCCCCCGTGCCGTGAAGATGGTTTTATATGCATTCCAATAAAGACAAGACTTGATCACAGGTCCGGTGAGTGTTGCTGCGTTCTTTCTACTATTGTTGCATGGTGTGTTCCTGATTTTTTTCTACGTGAGCACCTCCCGAGACTGTCGGGTTTCCATTATTAAGGACTGAGTGTGCACCTGATCTCGCTGTAGGCTGTGCTGCCATTTTTTTCTTTTTTTTCTTCTTTTTTGTGGATACGAATGTTCTTCTCCCCGGAAAGAAAATGGAGGGTAAAATGGAAACGAGAGAAGAACAAGGACCATCTGGCCTGGCAAGAATTTAGCCGCAGGGCGGTCTGTAAATAAACCAAATTCTTTTGGTCAGTGAATACTTGAAAGGGAAAACAAGCCCCCTCCAAGAAATGTCTCCACTCTGAGAAGGCTAACAGGTCAGCCAGCCCCCTCCAAAATATAGAGATAAGGGCTTTAGCTCAGATCCTATGGTGCGGAAGTGCATGGCTAAATGGCTAACCAAGGACAAGCCCTGAGTCAATGCCAACAGTTAAAGCGCCATATCATGGGTGACTCGAGGCCCTAAAAAGACCTGCTTCAAAGTGCTCAAGAACAGCGGAGCACTCTGCACCACATGATCGCCACGCTCCCACAGCGGCGTAGCCCAATCCAACGCCCTGTCCGACAGGAGAGACACAATAAATACCACCTTTGCCCGCTCTGTGGGGAAACGTGCCGCCAGGAGCTCGAGATGTATAGAGCACTGGCTCACGAAACCTCTACAAGATTTACTATCACCAGAAAATTTTTCTGGCAGCGGGAGGCAAGATAGAGTCGGAACAGGGGTGGCCGTGGACAAGGTTGCTGCAGCCACGCTAGCAGCCTAGACAGCAACCGCAGTAACATCCACAGCTGAGGTTGTGTGCTCGAAAGCCGCCAACCTACCCTCCAGCTGCTGGATGTACCGCAAGGATTGCTGTTTATCCACCATTTACTAGCCAGACCCTGGCGCTAATATTATGTTAGGGTTGGTGGAATGCACCGAGAATATATACAGTATATGTATTATTAGGTGTGTTTGCAACTCGGGGTCCACCGTGCTGGAGAGGAACCTGCTGCTGGCAAATGGCGGCTCTATAAGGCGGAACAAGGGAACTCTGTTAACTCCACAGAGTCACTAGGAACAAGATGCTGTGCCCTGTTAACCTCACAGAGGTACACAGCTACCAACCAGAGTAAACTGTGGTCATGCAGTCAATGAAAACAGACAAACAACTCCTCCCCGGAGGTGCCTGTATTCTAGCGGCTTATTTCAGCAAAGGCCCTGAATACACTCATACAAAATCCTCACCTGAGGTGTCGGTATTCTAGGGGCTTATTTCAGCCAAACTCTAACCGCATCCAGACATGACCGCACTGGCGCTGAGCTCATAGACATTGGTTTGATACTAGCGCATGGCCATGTGGCCATGCAAACCTTTTATTGCTGAAGCAACTTCAGGAGCTTCCTAGAGGACCAATGGGAGCTGCTACAGTACCTGAGCAACTTCAGGACCTTCCTAGCGGACCAATGGGATCTACTGCAGTAGCTGAGCATGTGACCCCTGACCTCCAATGAGAGGTCTTACCCTGGGCATGTTCAGAAGAGGAAAAGCAGGACTTAGTCCCAGAGACGTCTGCTCGCCGCTGACCAGTACTGGCTACAAAGGCAGAGCCTGGAAGAACAGTAGTAACCAGTTGCCCAGTATCAGCCTGAGCCAGACGCTGGGACCGACGTCTCTGCTGAGCAGGCTCCACTGCGGCTGGAGAAGAATGGGAGACCACAGTGGAGGTGGTTTGAGATTTCCCCTGTGGAGAGGCGGGAACTCGACACCTAACAGATGGCGGATGCCAATTATTTACTTCCCAAGCTGCTAGAAAACAAACACTGGTTTAGAAAAATCCTTTCTTTGTCATAAAAATGGCAACAAGATGGCTGATGCCAATTATTTATTTCCCATGCTACTAAAGAAAACACACCGGTCCAAAAGATTATTTCTTTGCTGTAAAAATGGCAATAAAATGACCTATGCTGATTATTTATTTCCAAGACTGCTAGAAAACACACAGCGGCTTAAAGGCACAAGATTTCCACAGGCAGGGGGACAGAGTTAACACATTGGCTTAAAGGCACAGTACTCCCACAGGCAGAGGGTGCAGAATACACACAGCAGCTTAAAGTCATAGTACTCCCCCAAACCGGGGGAAGAGGCAGAGTACACACAGCAGCTTAAACACACAGTACTCCCAAAGGCTGAGAGTGGAGAGCACACACAGCTGCTTAAAAGCCAAGTACTTGTGACGCCCAGAAGACCGGGGTACCCAGCACCGGACCAATGGGGTCTGTCTCTTGAGGGAGATGTCACGGGTGGCTTGACCCGGTGCTGTGGCCTCAGGCAATGCACAGTGTAAGGGGTATCATGAGGGAACAGGCACTTACTTGATCAGCAGCAGGTTCTCTCAGCGGTGATGATCCTGATCCTGGATAGATAGCTATTGTCCAAATGAAAGTCTGAGGCACTGAAACGTTTAACCAGTTTACTTCAACATAAAGGGATTTACAACCAGTCCTGTCACCGGAGTCTGTATGGGAACTCTGAGTTACTTTGACCCTGCCGGAGTCTTCGCCTCTTATTGTACGCAGTTTCTGTGTGGCCCTGCTGCTGTATGTGAACTGGCTGCCGGCCCAATCTGTCCCCTCCGGGCCCTGGTTCGACGGGCAACCCGAGTCCTTTTATCGGCTTACCCCCTCCAGGAGTACCGCTGAACTCTGTGTCTGTTGCTGCGTCCGGCCCTAGTGAAGCTGATATCACCTCAGGTTTTTCCGGTTGCTGTATTATATATAATGAATACAGCCACGGATCCGGTATCCGTCTTTGCGCCTGTTCTGGGTAGTGATTAATGCTACCCGGTTATCACAATGTCCTTTTTCTCTATCCCTCTTCTCCTCAGGCCGGTGATTTGGGCCTGGAAACCGTCATAGGGCTGTTAGAAATTCAGCTGTATGACCTCTCACTTTCAGCTCCTTAGCCCAACTGCCAGTTCTTCTCTCAGACCAGAATGGATCAAAGGGAGTCTCTGGAGCTCCCCCTTCTGGCCGGAGGTGGTAGTGCAGTCTTGCTATTTTAGTATTTGTATTTAGTGTCAGTAACTGTTTTTGTGGCAAATACCCCTAGGGGTGTCACATTCCCCCTTAGTTAAGAACAGTACTCCGGGACTGTGGGACGATAACATTTTGAAATAACAATTAATATGTACAGAGTCTTAAAAATGAAAAGTTATAAAAACCACTCAAGGAAACAAAAAGAGTTCTGTAAAAAGTCACTTCAAATAGCGTCCATTAATACTGTTCTATCCTTGAAGGTACTAGGAAAGGCACTGCACTTTGTGTCCAAGAATTTAGTTCCATTTTTCCAACGGAGTTACCAATATAAAGTCTAAAGAAAGTTCAAAAAGAGCAAAAAGCAAAGTTCAAAAAGCAGTCTTTCCGGAGCTTTGATTTAGTGCCTCCGGGCTGATAAAAAGTTCAAGAATATGCAATAAGTTCATACAGACAAGTCTCTGTAGGTACTGGGCTTAAACATTGCAGAATGATAACAATGACTATAGTTTTATAGTTGGTAATCCGCATACCTGGCCGGTAATTGACCCTGGGTATTACGCTGTGATCTACGTAATAGCGGTGTCTCTTCATGTGGTGTACTACTGTCTACTGCGGATGTAGTATCTGCCCGCTCTGCTAAAGATAATTCCACGACTATGGAATTGGCAAGTCCACCGTGAATGGGATTACTCTGATCAGGAATCTGTTCTTCCTGGCCTGGAACCTCCCGTAGTACGGGGTCAGCCTCTTCCTGTCTTGGGACTTCTGGTATTGGGTTCAGTGTTGGGTAAAAGGCCACCATGGGAACCACTACTGCTCCATGGTATGTTAGTAGGGTTTTGGGAAAGTCTCCTATACAGGTGTGATACATTTCCTCTTCTTTTGCCTTTACTGGTTGGACCTGCATGGGTTGAATAACTTCTGGTTCTGGCTGGACAACTTCTGGCTCTTTCAATGCTTCCGGACATAATTTAAGATTGTCTCTTGACACTAGTACAGATGTTAAGCCTCCGTTTTTGCTAATGAGACACATTTTAGGATTATCCATTCTTGTTGGTAAAACTGTGTAGGGTACGGCTTCCCACTGATTGTCTAGTTTATTGGTTCGACGATTTCTCTTGAGCACTTGGCCACCCGGTCTTAATGGGGTCGCTAGAGCATTCTGGTTGAAAGTTCGCTCTTGTCTTTCTCTAGTTTGCTGAAGGCTTCTTTCCACACTCTCTTGCACTTGGCAATACTGCTTTTGCCGTATGATATCCCAATTGGAGTCTTGAACTTCTGCGTCTGATTTCAGAATTCCCATTTCTAGATCGATTGGTAATTGGCCGGGTCTTGCACGCATAAGGTAAGCTGGGGTGCAGTTGGTGGAGCTCACCGGGACATGATTATACAGATCCACCAAGTCAGGCAATTTCTCTGGCCATTGATTCCTTTCTGTCTCAGGTAAAGTCTTTAGTAGGTCTATTACAATATGGTTCATCTTCTCGCATAAGCCGTTTGTTTGTGGATGATAGGCCGTCGTCCGGATCTTTTTGCAACCATACATATTACAGAATTCTCTGAAGATCTCTGATTCAAAGGCTGTACCTTGGTCGGTGAGAACCTGTTCTGGATATCCATGGGGTCTACAAAAGTACGTTTGGAACGCTTTGGCTGCTGTTTTTGCTGTCAGATCTTTTACGGGTACTACTACCAAGAAGCGTGAATAATGGTCCACGATGGTCAAGGCATAGACATAGCCGGACCGGCTTGGTGTCAACTTCACGTGGTCTATGGCTACAAGTTCAAGTGGTTGTTTGGTGATAATGGGCTGCAGTGGTGCTCTTTGGTTCTTTTGATCGTTTCTTCTGAGGTTGCACGGGCCACAGTTTCTGCACCACTGTTCGATTGATTTTCTCATCCCGACCCAATAAAATCTTTCTCTTAGAAGTACTTCTAACTTTTTCCAACTGAAGTGACCAGCACCATTATGGTAAGCTTCGAGGACCATCTTCACATCTTGTTTAGGCACGATAATCTGCCAAACCAATTCATGTGTTTTCGGATTGGTGTACCTTCTACAGAGCTTCCCTTGATACAGGAACATTTTGCCTCTCTCTTTCCAGAGTTGATGCGTCTCTTCTGGGGCATCCTCATCGGGATATGCACTTTGCTCAGTCAGCAGTTCCTTCACCAACTTCACAGCCGGATTGCTGTCTTGGGTGTCAGCCCATCTATGGTGTGCTAACGGATTAAAATTCACCTCTTGTTGTTTCTGATAGGTACTTGACTGATGATGTTTTGCCTTGGGATGATGGAAGGCTGGTAGTTCAATTTCTTCAAGCTCCCCCGTTTCTTCTTCTACATCTCTCAAGTGTGGCATCCGGGATAGGGCATCGGCATTTCCATTCTTGCGACCTGCTCGATACTTGATTATGAAGTTGTAATTAGATAACCGGGCTATCCATTGCTGTTCTAACGCACCTAATTTGGCTGTGTCCAGGTGGGTCAACGGATTGTTGTCAGTATAGACAATAAATTCTGCAGCGGCCAGATAGTGTTTGAAACGTTCAGTCACAGCCCAAACTACTGCCAGTAGTTCCAATTTGAAGGAGCTGTAATTTTCTAAATTTCTTTCAGTAGGCCGGAGCTTTCTACTTGCAAAGGCGATGACTTTCTCCCGACCTTCTTGCTTTTGTGACAGCACCGCTCCTAGTCCCACATTACTGGCATCGGTGTAGAGGATGAAAGGTTGATGGTAATCTGGGTATGCCAGAACCTCTTCTCCGGTTAGTGCCTTCTTTAGTTGTTCAAAGGAGTCTTCCCTTTCGTCGTTCCACTGAAAAGGAGGGTTTCGGTTTGAAGGTTTCTTCGTCTGCCCTACCAAGGCGTCTTGCAAGGGTGCTGCCAACTTGGTAAATCCTTTTATAAATCTGCGATAGTAACCCACCAATCCCAGGAATTGCCTCACTTCTTTTGCGTTGGTAGGTCTTGGCCAATCCCTTATGGCGCTTATTTTCTCGGGATCCGGTGCTACTCCCTCCGAACTCACGATGTGTCCCAGGTACTGTACCTTTGGCTTGAGAAGGTGACATTTGGATGGCTTGATTTTCATGCCATACCTGGATAAGGCTTCGAACACTTCTGCCAGGTCTTTTAAGTGTTGTTCGTAAGTCTTTGAGTAGACGATCACATCATCTAGGTACAGGAGGACGGTCTCGAAGTTCTTGTGTCCAAGGCAGCATTCCATCAGCCACTGGAAGGTACCGGATGCGTTGCAGAGTCCGAATGGCATGCGATTAAATTCACATAGACCCATTGGTGTGGTGAATGCCGTATTTTCCTTATCTCTCTCAGCCACAGGGACTTGCCAATACCCGCTTGTTAAGTCTAAGGTGGAAAAATAATTAGCAGATTTCAAAGCAGTCAAGGACTCTTCTATCCTAGGCAAGGGGTAGGCGTCTTTATGGGTGATGTTATTAATCCGCCGGTAGTCTACGCACATTCTCATGGTTCCGTCCTTTTTTTTTACAATCACTAGAGGGGCCGCCCAGGGGCTACAGCTGTCTCTTATTACCCCGGCCTGTTTCATCTCCCTCAGCATATGTTTTGCACATTGATAGTGAGCGGGCGGTATGGGTCTATATCTTTCTTTTATTGGGGGATGGTCACCGGTGGGGATTGTGTGTTCTACCCCTTCTATTCGTCCGAAGTCTAATGGGTGTTTACTGAAGACTTGTTCATATTCCGTCACTAGCCTATACACCCCTTGTTTTTGATGGGTAGGTGTTGAATTTATGCCCACGTGTAGCTGTTGGCACCAATCCTCCAATTCTCCATCTGAGCCGTTGACTTCCACCTGACAGGTTGGTTCTTAGGGCTCAATGGTTGTGATGGCATTGTTGTCAACAGTATATAGCTTTGCCACTGTAGCATACCTTGGCAAAGTGACCTCTTCCTCTCCACAGTTCAAAAGTCGTACCGGCACTCGTCCCCGGTGTACCTCGACTACCCCTCGTGCTGTGAGTATAGTGGGCCTGCTGTCGGTGTACACTGGTTCTATTAAGGCTTGATAATCTCGTCCCTTAGTACCAATGGCTGCTCTACACCATACCAGCATTTCTGTTATTGGTGGGATTACAATAGACGTTGGATCACTTACCCTCACACTGCCGATTTCTCCACCTGCAACTTCTACCTGTTGCCTTAACATCAATACTTTTATTTCCCTCTGGAGAACTCTCTGCTGGTAGGATTGGGAAGTTTCAGCAATTTGCTGTAAGACAGAAATAACTTCGGCAAAGCAGTTCTCTAACACATTCATTCCTATCAATACAGTTGGTTCACAGTTCCGCCGGTCAACATCAACAACAATTATACCCTGTTTCTTCAATTCTACTTTACCAATCTTTATGGTCATCTCCCTGAATCCTAGTTTCGGTACCAACTTACCATTACTGGCCCATATATCTAGTTCAACATCAGAGGGCCCTTTATCAATATCTGCATCAGCCCAGTACCTCTTATAAAGGATATACGGTATAGATGAAATCTGGGAACCTGTGTCCAGCAAAGCGTTGAGGGGAATTCCGTCCAGAACGATAGGGATAATGGGTCGTCCTCCGATGTACCTGTCGTGCCAGGGTGTTGGGCCTTGAAAGTTCATTCCTGTGAAGCGGCCCGCATTCCCAGGGGATTCCCGTTTAAATCACAATCTCGTGCAAAGTGGCCTGGCTGCTGGCAACGGCGGCAAATGGGCTGTCCATCCGGTTGGTAGCGGTCGCGGGGTCGTCCTCTCCATGTCGGGTATTTCCGGGGTCTCATCCATGGAACATCCTCTCTACGGTTTGCCAACTCCATCTTGGGTCCTCTCATCTCCTGCATGGTTTTAGCCATTGAAGCAACAACATCAGTTAAAGAGTCAAGCTTTTGTTGAAGAGCCTCATTAGTAGGGTTGAGCGAAACGGATCGTTCATTTTCAAAAGTCGCCGACTTTTGGCAAAGTCGGGTTTCATGAAACCCGACCCGATCCCTGTGTGGGGTCGGCCATGCGGTACGCGACTTTCGCGCCAAAGTCGCGTTTCGTATGACGCACTCGGCGCCATTTTTTTCAGCCAATGAAGGAGCGTGGGCAGAGTGATGACAGAGGTCTTAGGGGCGTGGACGCCTATCGTCATGTTGTCGCTTGTGCGCTGTAGCGATTTGCACTGTGTAACACCAGCTTTTCAGTTCAGGGACGGAGAGAGAGAGAGAGAGAGAGAAAGAGAGAGAAAAAAAAAAAAATTCCCATTGACTTTGCATTGGGTTTCGTGTTTCGGTCGATCCTCGACTTTTCGCCATAATCGGCCGATTTCACTCGACTCGACTTTTGAGATAGTCGGGTTTCGCAAAACCCGGCTCGACCCTAAAAAAGTCAAGGTCGCTCAACCCTACTCATTAGTACTGGGCCGCAGGGGCTTAGCAATGGCCCCGGACATAGCTGATGTCACTTGCACTCCCTGTTGTTGAGGTGCCTCTGCCATGGGTTGCGCAGGATCCTGATCCCGAGGTGCCTCTGCCAGCTGGAGACGTATAGCGCTCTCCTTTAATTGGGCAAATGTCAATTCAGGGTTCTTAAAAACAAGCATACTCACATGCCCCCGGTGAGAAGGGGTGTAGAGTCCCTCAATAAATTGATCTCTTAGCAGTTTATCCGCTCCGGTGTTAAAAATGGGTTCAGCCAGTGTAAGTGATTTAAGGGCTTCCTGCAGGTTTAAGGCAAAGTCTCTCACGCCCTCATTAGCTTTTTGTTTGCAATTAAAGAATCGTACTTTAGCTTTGCTGCCGGCAGTGGTTTCAAATGTAGCTTTTAATCCAGCAAATATGCGTTCAACAGTGCCTTTTTGATCAGCTGCCCATGCTGTGACTTCTCGCTTAGCATGGCCACTTAACTGCATCATCAGGAGACTAACACGCTGAACTTCACCCACGGGGAACATGTCAAAATGGGCCAGCATCTTTTCTCTGAAATCGTCAAGGGTATTAGGCTCACCTTCATACATTGGAAGCCACGGGCCACCCGGTGTATATGGCATCAGCACCGGCATGATGGGCGCCACTCCTTGCACCGCTGTGCTACCGGACTCTCTATCGACACTCTGTCTTTCAGCTGCATTAGCGTCGCCGGGTGCTGCGGCGTCTCCGTGCTGCGACATACTGTGCCCCCTTAGTTAATCCAGACCCTTCCGGTCCTCCGCTTCCATCGGGATAGTGTAGATTCGTTCCGCTGTGCAGCAGGATTGGTTTTCCCCTTGCTCCGACGTCAGAGCGCTCAGCTTGGTGCCGCCCACAATGACACGCCCCCTGCTGCTCCCGCCCGCCGCGTGCTCTGTAATGGCGGATTCTGAAGTTTTTCAGTCAGACTGGGGCTCAGGTAATGGCGTAGCTCAATTAACAGTCTCGTGCCTAACGGTTATGAGGTGATGGCGGCCATCTTTACTCCATTATAACCAATGGGGAAAAGTCACTTTCAATAGTTTTTAATGGGAAATGGAATTTTCTTTAACAAAGTCAATTTTCAAGATTTTTCATCCAAGTTTTCACAGTTTTGGGCTCCAATCACAGCACACAATACCCGGTATACGGGCTGGCTGAATCCTGTTCGTGACGCCAATTGTGACGCCCAGGAGACCGGGGTACCCAGCACCGGACCAATGGGGTCTGTCTCTTGAGGGAGATGTCACGGGTGGCTTGACCCGGTGCTGTGGCCTCAGGCAATGCACAGTGTAAGGGGTATCATGAGGGAACAGGCACTTACTTGATCAGCAGCAGGTTCTCTCAGCAGTGATGATCCTGATCCTGGATAGATAGCTATTGTCCAAATGAAAGTCTGAGGCACTGAAACGTTTAACCAGTTTACTTTAACATAAAGGGATTTACAACCAGTCCTGTCACCGGAGTCTGTATGGGAACTCTGAGTTACTTTGACCCTGCCGGAGTCTTCGCCTCTTATTGTACGCAGTTTCTGTGTGGCCCTGCTGCTGTATGTGAACTGGCTGCCGGCCCAATCTGTCCCCTCCGGGCCCTGGTTCGACGGGCAACCCGAGTCCTTTTATCGGCTTACCCCCTCCAGGAGTACCGCTGAACTCTGTGTCTGTTGCTGCGTCCGGCCCTAGTGAAGCTGATATCACCTCAGGTTTTTCCGGTTGCTGTATTATATATAATGAATACAGCAACGGATCCGGTATCCGTCTTTGCGCCTGTTCTGGGTAGTGATTAATGCTACCCGGTTCTCACAATGTCCTTTTTCTCTATCCCTCTTCTCCTCAGGCCGGTGATTTGGGCCTGGAAACCGTCATAGGGCTGTTAGAAATTCAGCTGTATGACCTCTCACTTTCAGCTCCTTAGCCCAACTGCCAGTTCTTCTGTCAGACCAGAATGGATCAAGGGGAGTCTCTGGAGCTCCCCCTTCTGGCCAGAGGTGGTAGTGCAGTCTTGCTATTTTAGTATTTGTATTTAGTGTCAGTAACTGTTTTTGTGGCAAATACCCCTAGGGGTGCCACATACTCCCACAGGCGGGGAGTCAGAGTACACACATCAGCTTAAAAGTACTGTACTCCTACAGGTGAGGGTTGTAGAGTACACATAGTATTCCCACAATTATGGTTCTCAACGTACACACAGCAGCTTTTTGGCACAGTACTCCCACAGATATGGGTTACAGAGTACACACAGTGATTTTTTGGCACAGAACTCCCAGAGATATGGTTTGCAGAGTACACTTAGCCTATTTTGGCTTAATCATTTCCAAAACTGGTTGGGGCTGATGTCACAGGGTGTCAGCTGTCTGACACCTGCGGGATTTCCGCCTCATGGGGGCGCTATAGAATTAAGGCCTTTTAAAGACAGCTGTAAGAAGGTGAATCGAGGATTGTTTCGGGGTAAAGGACTGGTGTGTACACATATTACATGTTCTTCTGCCCATTACATATATATATATATATATATATATATATATATATTCAGTCATATATAGCTACATAGGTTTACATAAGACATAGGTCCATCAAGTTCATCTTTTCTCCACCACTCATACATTTTGTAACTAAATTAACTATAACCCACAATATTATTTGTACTGAGTATTCATAAAGCCCTTTTTTAAAAAAACTGTTTATAGTATCTGCCATTACTACCTCTTGCAGTAGGGCATTCCACATTCTGCCTGTTCTAACAGGAAAGAAACCTTTCCTATTTAGCTGCCAGAATCACCTTTCTTACACCCGTAATGAGTGCCCCCTGCTCCTAAGTATGGTCTTTGGAAGTAATAAGTCATTTGAAAGTCCTTTGTATTGACTGCTCATATATTTAGATATATATCTAAATATATGACATGTAAATGAGCTCTCCCCTGAGAAATCTTTTTTGTAAGCTAAACATGCCCAACTTTTCCAACCTCTCATCATATGAGAGGCCTTCCATCCCATGTAACAATCTAGTTGCCACTCTTTATAATGACTAACTATCTAAATATCCTTTTTAAAATGTGGAGTCCAAAACTGGATCTCATATTCTAGATGTGAAACTCTGTTTTTTATCTTTTATACAACCTAAAGTCTTGTTTGCTTTTACGTCTACTGCTTGACATTAAGTGCTGCTGCTTAGCTTTCTTGTAACCCAAGTCCTTTTCCTGTTCTGAATTCCAGAGTATACCCTCATTTAATGTATATAGAGCAATAGTATTACTTGGTCCTAGGTGTGTTACTCTACATTTATCAACATTAATTGTCACTTGCCAAATGTTTGCCCATTCAGACATGTTATCCAGATTGTTTTGTAATATTTTAATGTCAAGGTCAGATTTTAGTATCCTACATAGATTGGTGTCGTCACCAAAGACTGACACTTTACTCTCAATCCCACCCACAAGCTCATTAATAAAGAGGTTAAAAAGAATCGTGGAGGGAAGACTGGCTTACGATCCAGCGTCAGACTGCACTTCAAGTAGGTAAAACGTAACAGTTATTAGTTATGTTAAAAAGAACTGTGAAGGGCAACAGGACTAAAGTACATGAGTGCATGTCAGTCTTACTGGATGGTAGTTGCCTGGATCCACCTTCTTTCCTTTCTTAAATATTGTACCACATCAGACCTCCTCCAATCCTGTGGCACCAACCTTGTTACAAGACAGTCTAAGAATATGAGATACATTGGCCTGTCAATTATCAAGCTTAATTCCCTCAATATTCATGGTTGATTGCTATCTAGGCCGGGGATTTGTCAATGTTTAATTTGTTCAGATGCAGGCTTACTTCTTATTGTGTTAAACTAGCTTTATCGGGGTGAACTTTGAATTTTGCCTTGTTGAATGATCCGTGGAAGAGTCAATTCATTGGTGAATACAGATGAAAAGTGCCTGTTTAATAACTCAGCCTTTTTTGTCCTCTATGATTATCTTGTTATTATCATCTTTTAAGGGGCTGATGCTATCCAATTTTTTCTTTGTGGCATTGATGTATTTATAAAAATGTGGGGAATTTATTTTACTGTCGCTTGTGATTTGTGTTTTAGTAGTTACCTTTAGTAGCTTGATTTCTTTTTTACATTTCTTATTGAGATCTTTATGCTCCTGAAATGCTATTTCTGTATTCTCGGACTTCAAGATTTTGAAGGCTCCCTTCATAAATTACACAGAATTTTCCAAAATTTAAATAAAATTTAAATTTTGATTTACTTAAATTATAATTTTTTTTTAAAATCCTGTTTAACTCCTTCCTAACATTTGCAGTACATTTATGTTGAGAATAACTTCCAGACCAATGCAGTATATGTACTTCATGGCGATTGCCCTGCACAGGGGGCTGTGTGTGGGCGATAGCCGCCAGGTGTCAGCTGATTCTGACAGCTGACACACAGCTCTTAGTGCCAATAATGATTTTTTCTATAAAATAGATTTTATAGTGTAAAAATGCCTACACATAAAGAAAAACTATATAAATGTTTATTATTATTATTGCTATAATCGACCTGACCCGAAGAATGAAGCTTCCTTATCAATTTTACCACATGCAGAACGGCATTGAAAAAAAGCCCCAAATATAAAAACTGTATTAAATAGATAAAGATAATTCTTTATTTATTTATTCTTTACGAGTGCTGACTTAAAAAAATAAACATGATTTTATTGATACAATGATAAGTAACATACATACGGTAATCTTATAGACAAAAATTATTGAGGAAGGAAGAGATAGGATCCACAATAGAAGCCCTGGGAATAAGGGGTTGGGGTAAGAGGCAGTTCCACAAATTACCTAATTATACAGCCTTGGAAGATCATGTAAAAATATACCCTCCTAGTGCAAATGTAATAATGTTACAAGAATCATAAAGTGCTTGTGCTGAGAGGATCTACCATTATTTATAAACTGATAATGTGGAAAGCAGGGGCATAAAGTAAATGTGCTGCCCATACCCAAGGTAAAAGGGTTGCATACACTTGCCCATGTTGTAAAGCGCCGATGCACAGACCACAGAATTCCCAGGGGTCATATCAAAGAAATGTTACCACTATCATAAAGTACAATGTCATGAAAAAACAATCTCAAAATCAGTGGGATCAGTTTGAAGCGTTCCAGAGTTATTACCACATAAATTGACGCCAGTCAGAATTGTAAAATTTGTCCCTGTCATGAAGGTGAAAACAGGCTTGAGGTTAAATTTAGCCTTATGTACAAGTCATTATACAGGAAAAAATGTTTCTAAACATTTTTTCCTGGAAACTCCAAATTCTTGTTGATTTTGAATGCTTTATTGTCAGTCCTTTAAGTGGATTAAAAGTGTGACAACATTGTTCTCAGCCACAATCTAGGAGTCAGAGATGCTTCCAGGGGTCTTCCTCAAGCTGTTCTCCTTCCAATCAGCACTTTTCCTATCCATTTTAATATTTTCACTCCAAACTTCTTTGTAGGGTCTGCCAGGAAAATGCTCAAGTTTCCCACTGAATCCCATTATTCTCGTTACTCAAAACGAACACCCGAGTATTAGGAATTGCTCAGTTCGAGTGACGAGCTTCCAAGCATTTTATGCCTTACTCATGTCTACTTAGTAGTAAAATTCATTGGAATATCACTAGAACACCAAATTCACCCAAAAATCACAGGATTGGAAACTTTGGCACCCAAGAAAATATTTTACTTTTAATCAAATGATTCTATCTCCTTCAAATGAATATGAACCAATGCCTCGGCTCACATTTTTGCCACCGATGCCAACCAAAAATGACCTAAAGGTGAAATATATAAAATCATGACAAAATTAAATTTAAGGAAAATGGAAAAAATTGGAGTTCGGCTCAAAAGGACTGGATTTTCCTTTTATTTTTATTTTTCAAAAGAAAATATGGTGCATACAAAAGAAAAATTGACATGGTTGACATGACCCAGTCGACGCGTTTCGACTGCACTAGGCAGTTTACTCATGATGATTTATATGTCGACCATGTAAATTTTTCTTTTGTATGCACCATATTTTCTTTTGAAAAAGAAAAAGAAAAGGAAAATCCAGTACTTCTAAGCCAGACTACAATTTTTTCCATTTTCCTTGATGTGAGGTCAGGGCGAGGCCGGTGTCTGAGTCCCAGTTGGATGAGCATAGAGCAACTGGGTGAGCTGGAATCAAGTATCTATAAAAATTAATTTGATATGCTTTGTTATTTTTTCAGATATTTAGAAAAACAGAACAATTACATACAACTTGATTACACATGATATCTCAACTGATAAGTGCATAAAGATTTCTATTGTCCAAATAGTGCTATATAATGGGAGAATAATTATTAGATTGGGTCACAGTAACAAGAACTGTTATATTTGAATTGTTGGCTTAAAGTTTTTTTGCAAGAAGTATGACGTTCCTGTTCTCAGTTACAAGAAAATGAAAAATAAAATCTCTAGATGCAACTGAAATGTCAAAAACAGCATTTTTTTTATAAATGTAATATTTGGTATGTTTATTCAATGCCTTATCTTTAAAGCCACAAATGTAATCCTGTGCGTTTTAATCAGTCATATTTGCATAATAATTGCTTTTGCCTGAAACAACTCTAAAACTGCCTAGAGGATACCAAACCGGACGTGATACTCTGATAGCTTTAGCAGAGAGTTACTGGTAACATTTTTGTTGCAATTTCTTTCAGAAAGTTTTCCATGAAATTAAAATAAAAGTTCATATGAATATATAAAATATGTAAATTCGCAGCTTAAAGGCTGTGAACACATTTAAAATGAAAAGAAAAAAATGTTTTACATATGTTAGCGGTTAGTTTAAGTTAATAGAATTACAATTAAGAGTTACCGTAAGTATGACATCTTCATTCTTACACGTGCAGCATGCACCCCGATCCAAATGTAAGAAATGTTTTTTTTTTTTTTTGTGGGAGTGTCTCTCCCAGTAATATAGGATTGATGTGAGGTCTGTGTGTTTCCAGGATACTGTTGTCTTCATTAGCTTACACATCAGCACATCTTTTATCCTGCACTTCATCTTCATGCAAAAAAAGAAAGGTAATGCCAGCTCACCATTGAAGTAAATGAATATCTAGTGTGCACGGAACCACGAGCTGACCACTCGTATTAGGAATGTAGAAAAAGGTAAAGGAGTTCCAGCTTCTGATAAAATATCAAATGTCTTTATTCCATCAAAATTTAAAAAAATCAATGACAGGATGGTCAGCAAGCAACGCGTTTCGAACACGGTTGTTCTTTGTCAAGCTTCATCTTCATGTACTTTCCTCCTTTTCTATAGCCTGTTTGCTCTGCCCTCTCTTAGATAGTACATGCCTTTTCTCCTCTCCACATTGTGGAAATTTGTCTACACTTCTCTCACCTACCTGTTGCTAGCTATAAAACTCAAAGAAGGGAGGGAGACAGCAGAGAGAGTCATCAGAACTGAGCAAAAGTAGGTTTGTGACATTTTTATATAACATTTTTAATTAAGACTGTTTAGATAGTTGCTTAAAGGGAACCTGTCACCCCGAATATCGTGGGTGAGGTAATCCCACCGGCATCAGGGACTTATCTGCAGCATTCTGTAACGCTGTAGATAAGCCCCCGATGTTACCTGAAAAAAGGAGAAAAAGAGGTTATATTATACTCACCCAGGGGCGGTCTCGTTGCTGGTCAGGTCGGATGGGTGTCTCCGGTCCGCTGCGGCGCCTCCTATCTTCTTTCCATGACGTCCTCTTCTGATCTTCAGCCACGGCTCCGGCCAGGCATACTTTGCTCTGCCCTGTTGAGGGCAGACAAAGTACTGCAGTGCGCAGGCGCCGGGCCTCTGACCTTTCTGGCGCCTGCGCACTGCAGTACTATCCTCTGCCCTCAAGAGGGCAGAGCAAAGTACGCCTGCGCCGTAGCCGTGGCTGAAGATCAGAAGAGGACGTCATGGAAAGAAGATAGGAGGCGCCGCAGCGGACCGGAGACGCCCATCCGACCTGACCAGCAGCGGGACCGCCCCTGGGTGAGTATAATATAACGTCTTTTTCTCCTTTTTCAGGTAACATCGGGGGCTTATCTACAGCATTACAGAATGCTGCAGATAAGCCCCTGATGCCGGTGGGATTACCTCACCCGCGATTTTCGGGGTGACAGGTTCCCTTTAACTTCACATGTATGTAGGAAGAAAATGAACAACCTAACAATGTTGTGCAAAAGTATACATATATATATTAATATTGTTATTATTATTATTATTAAAGCATATAAAAAAAGCTGTAATACCACTTGCAATGGTTTTTTAAGGCAAAATGGGTCTGATTCATCAAAGCTTTCCCACTAGAACTCAGAGCGGTGCCTAATTTTGTGACGTTTGTCATCCACTTGTGTTTCTGTCAGCTCTGCCGAAATGGGCAGGGTTGGGGTGGGATGGGCACGTAACACCACAATCCATCTAATTTATGATGAGCTGTGTGGCGTTCCCTACTCCAGAAATCCCACTTCAGTACCTGGCTGGAGTGAGATTTCTGGCATAGCACACGGAGGCACGCAACACTCTTCAAAAGTGTGCACCTCTTCATTAATCAGGAGCGTTTGATTCCAGCACGTCCCCTCATCAAGATCGGCGCGAACAATACTGAATTGGGTGCAATGTTCGCATTTGGTCTGGATTAAAACAGTGCTACACCCTGCATTCACCGCTCTGCTGATCCTCATGTCAGGCCACCGTGCTGACTCCTCATGCAGTATTTCCAACTTTGCTTCATATCCCTGATGTCTGCACATGGCTGTAGGTGGGCACGGCCAGATTCATCAGTAATTTAACACTGCTGTGCACTCCAGGGTTTGGATTCCCCAGACAATCACCAACCAGTAGGTGCTATATCAGGCAGTCTCACCCTCTACATCTAGCCTGAGCTTAGGCTCTGATGTCTCTGTTTTCGACCTGCCTAGTCTACTCGTCTGTTCTGATCTCTCCCTTCCTGACCCCGTCTTTTGTCTCCATTCTATTTCATGTATTGGTTTTAATATGTTAAATAAAATCTAATCATCACTCTATGGTTATTTGTAAACCTTCTCTGGGTTCTACACATACCATGCAAGTTTGTTTGCCCTAATATAAATTTCACAGTGGGTATTTTTTGTTATGGTCATATAATTTCCACATTTTCTATCATTTTCTCTGTGCACATCCATAATGTAACATTGGTGTCAAACCCTGGGTCATTAAAAATGTCACAATTAGTCATGTTTATGCCAGTACTAATTCACCAAGATCTAAAACCACAATAAGCAGTGGTATTTACTGGAGTCCTATTGGCAATAGGTCAAGACCTGCCTCCCACCACCACATATGTGGACCCAGTTGGGTTGACAATCTATGTTTGCCCCACCTCCCCAAAAAATCAGACAAATAATATGCATATAATATATAAATTTCACATCTGATGGGAGAGTATAAGATGCAATATGATAACGACCCTCAGCTTCTGCTCTGCTGCAAGCGGGAGCCGAGTGTCATGCGTCTGTGCTCCAGTCATCTTGCACAGAGAGAATCGGAGCACAGCTGCAGAGGAGGTGGAGAAAGTAATTTCTCCATTTCCTCCACTGCCGGCATCAGCATATATCGCACTGCACTCGGATGATATCCTAGTGATGTGTGTTGTGTCACTCGCACCCATAGACTCAGTGTATGGGTGCAAGTGAGCCAAGATTCGGGCAATTTGGCATGAAAAAATAAATGCAGATGTGATCTGCCCCATAAATTAACACTGGTCTGAGTGCTATGCGATGTTTTCTCGCATAGCACTCATCCTAATTTTACGCTAGTGTGACCCCGGCCTAACTGACTTAATCCCACTATACCAAGACCTAAATACCACATACAAGGGACAAACACTGCCCTATCATGACCACATAGAAAACAAGTAAACTGCAAACAAAATCCATAATTATCACTAATGAACTGATCACAATGTATCCCAATGGGAAGAGTGGATTAATGATGACAAAATAATCTATAATATAACGCTGGGAGCGTCACTCTGTCCGAAGCCTTTATAGACTGCGCAAGCGCCGGCGCAGTCTGGGCCTCACAGAGTCACGCTCCCAGGAGATCGCGGTATGCGTAAACACTGAACGCACACCGCAATCTCCACCGGAGAGTCAGGGACTGCCAGGAGGGTAAGTATATTCACCTGTCCCCCGTTCCAGCGCTGCGTGCGGCTCCGTCTCCCGAGTCCTCTGCTGTGACGTTCCCAGTTCAGAGGGTGCGATGACGCGCTTAATGCGCAGCGGTGGAACGGGACAGACAGGTGAGTATAGCAAGTGCTGGGGGCCTGAGCTAGCGGTGACTCCGGCAACTGACCCCCACAGCGCACCGGGGGCCCCGCCTGCTCAGGCCCCACAGCACTCGGCGCCAAGCGACGATAGGTGAGTATGGTATTTTTTTATATATGGCAGCAGCATACGGGGCATATATGATGGAGCATCTTATGGGGGGCATGTAATACAATGGTGGCGCAGGATGGGAGCAGCACATGACAGAACGGGGGCGCAGGATGGCAGCAGCACATGACAGAACGGGTGCAGGCTGGCAGCAGCACATGACAGAATGGGCGCAGGATGGTAGCAGCACATGACAGAACGGGGGCGCAGGATGGGAGCAGCACATGACAGAACAGGGGCGCAGGATGGGAGCAGCACATGGCAGAACGGGGGCGCAGGATGGGAGCAGCACATACAGAACGGGGGCGCAGGATGGGAGCAGCACATGACAGAACGGGGGCGCAGGATGGGAACAGCACATGACAGAACGGGCGCACGATGGCAGCAGCACATGACAAAACGGGCGCAGGATGGGAGCAGCACATGACAGAACGGGGGCACAGGATGGCAGCAGCACATGACAGAACGGGTGCAGGATGGGAGCAGCACATGAAAGAACGGGGGCACAGGATGGGAGCAGCACATGACAGAACGGGGTCGCAGGATGGGAACAGCACATGACAGAACGGGTGCACGATGGCAGCAGCACATGACAAAATGGGCGCAGGATGGGAGCAGCACATGACAGAACGGGGGCGCAGGATGGAAGCAGCACATGACAGAATGGGGGTGCAGGATGGGTGCAACACATGACAGAATGGGGGCGCAAGATGGGTGCAACACATGGCAGGATGGGGGCGCAGGATGGGTGCAGCACATGACAGGATGGGGAGGCAGGATGGAGCAGCACATGTCAGAATGGGGGTGCAGGATGGGAGCAGCACATGTCAGAATGGGGGTGCAGGATGGGTGTAGCACATGTCAGGATGGGGACGCAGGATGGAGCAGCTCATGACAGGATGGAGAGGATGGAGACCATATACCAATATAGATGCTAGCCACCCGGGCGTAGAACGGGTTCAATAGCTAGTTGTATATATTATTGCCAGTACTGTAAAGTCAGTTATCAGTTAGTAAGTCTATAAGTTATGTTTGAGTCTGTTGCTTTTTAAAAAAAAAAATACAGAATACATTATTTATATACCAAAATAAATAAGTTTTAACATTTTGTTCTCATATTTTGTATTTTTTCGCCAGGCTCCTTCAGTGTTTTAAACTCTATTAAAATATGAGGTCAGAGTTAGCCTGTTATCATGAAATGTATCCACTACATAAAACTGTTGTTTTGTTTCAGGAGACAGTTTCATTAACGCCCCATAAAGCAAGCTTACAAATTCTAAATGAGTTAGTCTGTTTTATCTCTGAAAAAAAGACTCATATTTGCCCTTTTCATATCCATATACAGTTTACATGATATCTAAATTTTGTGGTAAAACTTGATTTTCTGTACAGTTATAGCTAAAGAGGTAACAATATTTTGCAGTTCCAGCAGAGGTACTGTATATAGTTTGGATGAGGAGTGGTTTTGTTGTTCTCTACAAAATTGTGGTGAAACACTATGGATTTTTTTGTTTGTTTTTGGAGGATGTCCCAAGGAATGCCTAACCTTATCAGATATGTTTATGACCAGTTTCAATTGGTAACATGGACAACATAGGTTACTTCAATTTCCAAACCCAACCTCTGGTAATGTGTCAAGAAATCATAAATTTTGTCTCAACTTGTGTAATTTATTAGATACTTATCCCCTTTCCAACATAGAATGTAATAGTATGCCGATGTCGGATTCCCACTGTTTGGTGCGGGCTCTGGTGCTGAGCCCGCACCTTTTCGGGCACATGTCAGCTGATATGTAAAGTCACGATCCACCCGTCACTGTTAACTAGCTAAATACCGCTGTCAATCTCTGACAGTGGCATTTAACTCATGCTTGAGAACCAAAGTTCTCCAGCAGACCTCTATGGTTGTCATAGCCAGATTGCTATGAGCGCCGCTAGGTGGGCAACACTCATAGCAAGTGAGCAGTTCTGCTACATATAGGCGATTTGATCATCGCCTGTATGTAGCAGAGCCAATGAAAGTAATGTAGTATCTAGTCTCCCATGGAAACTATTTAAGCATGCAAAAAGTAAAAAAAAATGTTTTTAAAAAATATTAAAAAAATAAAAAAATATAAAAGATCAAAGCACTCTCCTTTCGCTTCATTAAAAATATTAAAAAAATCAAACATACACATATTTGGTATCGCCACATTAGAATCCATTTCTTTTGCTCACGTTAGAATCTAGCAATATAAAAAAAGAATTAACCTGACCGTTAAACTGCATAACAAGAAAAAAAGTAAAAACGCTAGAATTACATTTTTTCAGTCATTGCAACATTGCATTAAAATGTAATAAAGAGTGATCAAAAGATCGTATTTGCACCAAAATAGTATCATATAAAACGTCAGCCTGGCACGCAAAAAATAAGCCCCACATCATGAAAAATAGAGACACTACGGGTATCGGAAAATGGCACAATTTTTTTTAAAACAAAGTTTGGAATTTTTTTCACCACCAAAATAAAAAAGAACCTATACATGTTTGGTGTCAGTGAACTTGTAATGACCTGGAGACGCATAATGGCAGGTACGTTTTTAGCATTTAATGAACAGGGTAAAAAAAAACAACTGTGGGATTGCCCTTTTTTTGCAATTTCACCGCACTTGGAATTCTTTTTCCCATTTTCCAGTACATGATATGCTAAAACCAATAGTGTCATTCTAAAGTACAACTTGTCACGCAAAAAAAAGCCCTCAAATGGCCATTTTGACCAAAAATAAAAAAAAAGTTATGGCTCTGGGAACAAAGGGATCGAAAAACGAAAATGCAAAAACAAAAATACCTCTGGTCGTTAAGGGGTTAATTCAGTTTTGCATAGTCATACCAAGAACTCTTAAAGGGGTTGTCCAGTGAAAACATTATCACCAATCCACAATATAGGTGATAACTTGTTAATGGGTTGGAGTCCCCACCGATTGGTAGAACAAGGAACTTGTATCCCTATTAGAATGGATACACCATGAAGAGGAAAGCCCCACTGGACACCACTCTTGAAGCCAGAACAGTGCAAACAGGTGGTCAGTTGGATGACACATAATGCTTCCAGTATGTTTTCCAGCACCACCTTGTCTTCCACACAGTCCAGTCTCACTGGCCAAGAGTATGAACCACATAATCCTCACCCTTATCCTCATTCCACACACCATTGTGAGTCCCAGGAGACAAGTGATCCCACACTCGGACACTCCGAGGAGCTCTTTACGTTTCCATTTATTGATTCTAGCCTCTTGTCCTGCACATTTCAAGATGGACATGTGAATAAACACACAGCAAGTATGAAGTCACCTAATGCCCCTTCCATTAAAGCTCTCATCGCCTGTAAAAACCAAACAAACAAAAAAGCCCATGTCCCTCATCTGTTCAACATTCTGTCCCATGCCGTAATCCATGTCTAGAGATGAACAACCTCGTGCCAAGATGCGACCATCCAGGCTGAAAACCACTGATGAATGAGCTGATACGAGTGCAGCATCAGTGACTAGTGGTGGCATAATTGAGGTTGCTGCAGGTCGCTGAGGCTGTATTTCCAGTCGGGCCAACGAACTGTGGTGACCTCGGTGAGATCACTGTTCGCACAGTGAGAAAAAGTCTCATGGTGCAGCAGTGAGTTTACCCCAGTTCACTGGGAGAAATTTCTCACGATGACCTGTGGTGAACTCACTGCTGCACCATGAGATTTTTTTCTCATTGTGCTAGCAGGGATCAACGTAGTTCAGGGGCCCACTTGCTGCAGCTCATTCTTCCTTGCTTCTCAGCATGAATGGTTACATGTTGCCACCGTTCATGTTGAAGAGCACATGTCGTACAGATGGATTACGGCGTGGGACACTATGGATTCCAGGCATCCCTCCATCCAGCCACCCCTCCATCCATTCCTTGTCCATCCATCCCCCCAGCCATACCTCTTTCTATCCCTAATCCATCCACCCCTCATCCATCCATCCAGCCCTGATCCATCTCTCCATCCATTCCTTATCTAGCCATCCCTCCATCCATCACTCATCTATCCATCCCTCATTTAACCATCATTCCATCCATTAATTCATCGGTCCATCTGTCCAGCCATACCTCCATACATCCCTCCATCCAGCCCTATCAATCCATCCAGCCATCCATCCCTCCAGCCTGTACGGTTGCATCTTGGCACCGTCCAGGTTGAAAACTGTTTATCCCCAGTGTAGGACAGAACGTCGGACAGGTGAGGTATATGGTTTTTGATTTATTTTTGTTTTATAAAAGAAGACGTGGGCTTCAATTGAAAGGTCGTTAGGTGACTTTATACTTGCTGTGTGTTTATTTACCATACAACTATAGGATTAGTAATAGATAGGTGTCTTATAGATGCCTCTCCATTAATTAACCTGTGGGCTTGATGTCACCAGGCAATATAAAGGTGACATCTGCACAACTCCACAAATATGAACCCTACTTGCCACAGCTACATGGCAAGTGTGAAAAGCCTGGGAAAGTGCCAGAAGTGGCACATCAAATAGATGTGCATTTTCTGGGCTGCTGCAAGCTGTTATTTTTAGGCAGGAGGGGCCAATATCTATGGTCCCTTACCAGCCTGAGAATACCAGCCCCCAGCTGTCTGCTGTTGGTTGTCAAAAATAGGGGGGACCCCATTCTGTTTTTTTAAATTATTTATTTAAATAATTAGAAAAATAGTGTGGGGACCTTCTATTCTTGATAACCAATCTTGCTAATGCTGACAGCTCAGGATTGGAGCCTCCAGCTGTCAGTTTTGTCTAGCTGGGTTTCAAAAATACAGAGGGACCCACGCCAATTGTTTTAAATGTAATTATTTATTTAGAGCGCAGGTGCTGGCTGATGAAGTGATGAAGACTCCCATCAGCTGCCACCTTCTCTCGCTTTTATTTGTGGCAGCAGGCGTAGGCTGCTGGGAGCAGTAGTCCCATCAGCCGACGCCAGTGATTGGAGGTAAACTTTTTACCTCCGATCACAGCTGTGGGCTCATGCTGTCATTTGACAGCTGGGGAACCGCGGCTGTCTGACCAGCAGAAATAATTGTACCACTGACCAGAAGCAGTGTTTGCCTGACAAACACCCGGTGTTCGTGGGGCCGAACCAAAACAGTAAAATGGGCTTCCTTGTGAAGGCCATGTTCAGTGTCCTTGCCCGAACTTTACTGTTCGGGTTCTCCCACCCTCTAATTATCACTAGTCAACACTAGAATTGGGAACAGATCGCAATGGTAGTTATTACTACTGTTTTCTTTTATTGAGATGGCTTCCCACAGGTATCTTTAAAAGGAAAGAAAACTTTTAAATTACAATTTTTAACTCTTTTATAAAATTATGATTTACTGCATAATATTGATGCCTGCAATAATTGTCTTCATAATTATGACCTGTTCTTATTTTTTAAAAAGAAAAATGTTCTGCCTGTTGGAATTTTTACAATGTTAGTATGGATTTTACCTGCCAACCATAAATCAGGTGTCATCTAATGCTGTCCAACAGAGGCCATCAGACCAGAAATGTTGGAGGGAAAGTGGATTCCAATGGTAAAAAGGGCATGTTTTTCCTCTTATTAGAAAAGACAGGAAAAATTCTATTAGCTATAATTTAGAACTCTCAGATTTTTCTGTAAAATTTTGATTTATTGCATAATAGTGTTGCCTATTATAATTTTCCTCAATTATGACCTTTTTCCAATATAGAGAAATGAAATGCTTTTCAGTTTTATTATTTTGCGAATTAAAGGGAATCTTTCTGCAGGATCAACCCTACTAAGCTGTCTATATGAGCACATAAGTCATAGGAAGAGGAATAAAATTTTACTTTGTTATCTGCCATAAAATTTTGTATTCCAGAGATATCAATGTTTCTCTTATATGTAAATGAGCTATTCCAGGCTATGGGCCGGACATAGATTTCCCAGAGAATCTGCCTCCAGATATTATAAATGAAAGAAGGTGTTACCAATGTGAGTCAAGTAACCAACACAGAACAGTAGATCTGAACTTTATCTTCTTACAAACATATTGGCTGTAGCTCTTACACCTCTGCTGTGTTGCAACAGTATTTCAACCATGTCTGAATGGGAGATGGAAGCTGAAGCTGAGAGGAACCTGCAGATGTGTCTGGGTTAGGCCCCTTTCACTCATCAGTCTTTTGCCATCGGTCTCAATCCAGCGAATTGTGAAAAAAACAGATCTGGCGAATGTTGCTGCCGGATCCGTTTTTTCTCATAGACTTGTATTAGCGATGGATTGCGATGGATGGCCTCCCGATTCATCTATCGTTTGCCGGATCCGTCGAAAATTGTTTATCCGGCAGCCGGAGAAAATGGACACAGCAGTGTTTTTTGTGTCTATCGAAAAAATGGATGAGGATCAGTTGCCATCCGTCGTTTGCTAGAATGGAAGCCTATGATGCTGGATCCATCAAATGACGGAATCCGGCGACAGATTCTGTTTTTTAACTGAGCATGCTCTGATTTTTTTCAGGATCAAAATAGCTGGATCAGCTAGTCGGATCCGTCGCATTAGTTTTTCACAATCTGCGATCTATCCGTTTTTTTCCAACATTTGATGGATTGTGACTGATGGCAAAAAACTGATGTGTGAAAGCAGCCTTAACCACTCACAGCTTTGCAGTGAGATCATGAGAGCAGAGAGTGGCCATTACACATCACATTCATATAAAATAATCTCTGGAGGTCGATTGTCATGTCCGTCCCAGAGTTTATATTTACATACAGTACAGACCAAAAGTTTGGACACACTTTCTCATTTAAAGATTTTTCTGTATTTCCATGACTATGAAAATTGTAAATTCACACTGAAGGCATCAAAACTATGAATTAACATATGTGGAATTATATACTCAACAAAAAAGTGTGAAACAACTGAAAATATGTCTTATATTCTAGGTTCTTCAAAGTAGCCACCTTTTGCTTTAATGACTGCTTTGCACACTCTTGGCATTCTCTTGATGTGCTTTAAGAGGTTGCCACCGGAAAAGGTTTTCACTTCACAGGTTTGCCCTGTCAGGTTTAATAAGTGGGATTTCTTTCCTTATAAATGGATTTGGGACCATCAGTTGTGTTGAGCAGAAATCTGGTGGATACACAGCTGATAGTCTTACTGAATAGACTGTTAAAATTTGTATTGTGGCAAGAAAAAAACAGCTAAGTAAAGAAAAACGAGAGGCCATCTTTACTTTAAGAAATGAAGGTCAGTCAGTTCGAAAAAGTGCAGTTGCAAAACCATCAAGCGCTACAAAGAAACAGGCTCACATGAGGACCGCCCCAGGAAAGGAAGACCAAGAGTCATATCTGCTTCTGAGGATAAGTTTATCTGTGTCACCAACCTCAGAAATCACAGGTTAACAGCAGTTCAGATTAGAGACCAGGTCAATGCCACACAGAATTCTAGCAGCAGACACATCTCTACAACAACTGTTAAGAGGAGACTTTGTGCAGCAGGCCTTCATGGTAAAATAGCTGTTAGGAAACCACTGCTAAGGACAGGCAACAAGCAGAAGATACTTGTTTGGGCTAAAGAACACAAGGAATGGACATTAAACCAGTGGAAATCTGTGCTTTGGTCTGATGAGTTCAAATTTGAGATATTTGGTTCCAACCACCGTGTCTTTGTGCGACACAGAAAAGGTGAACGGATGCACTCTACATGCCTGGTTCCCACCGTGAAGCATGGAGGAGGAGGTGTGATGGTGTGGGGGTGCTTTGCTGGTGACACTGTTGGGGATTTATTCAAAATTGAAGGCATACTGAATCAGCATGGCTACCACAGCATCTTGCAGCAGCATGCTATTCCATCCGGTTTGCGTTTAGTTGGACCATCATTTATTTTTCAACAGGACAATGACCCCAAACACACCTCCAGGCTGTGTAAGGACTATTTGACGAAGAAGGAGAGTGATGGAGTGCTACGCCAGATGACCTGGCCTCCACAGTCACTAGACCTGACCCAATCGAGATGGTTTGGGGTGAGCTGGACCGCAGAGTGAAGGCAAAAGGGCCAACAAGTGCTAAGCATCTCTGGGAACTCCTTCAAGATTGTTGGAAGACCATTTCCGGTGACTACCTCTTGAAGCTCATCAACAGAATGCCAAGAGTCTGCAAAGCAGTCATCAACGCAAAAGGTGGCTACTTTGAAGAACCTAGAATATAAGACATATTTTCAGTTGTTTCACACTTTTTTGTTAATTATATAGTACCCCATGTGTTAATTCATAGTTTTGATGCCTTCAATGTGAATTAACAATTTTCATAGTCATGAAAATACAGAAAAATCTTTAAATAAGAAGGTGTGTCCAAACTTTTGGTCTGTACTGTATAAGAAAACAATGGATTTCTTTGGAATAAGTCATCGGATAGCAGATATCAAAGTATCATTTTATTCAACTTCCTATGACCTACATGCCCATAAAGATGGCTTTGGAGGGTTGATCCTACTGACAGATTCACTTTATTATTGATTTTACTTTCTTCTTCAAGTAAATTTTTCTTCTTTATCTTAATGTTGTTGTTCTCAGTAGCAATTATTTTCCCTATATCATCTTTACAATATATAATTTCAATTTCATGCAGTCACAGAGGATACAATGTTAATACTTTAATATTATATTTCCATTGTTTATTCTCAAGTTACACATGGGTATATTTCAAAGTCACCCTTCATTTTATTTTCTCATCCTTTATTCTCATTGTCAGATTCCACCTCTTTTTTAATACTTTTTTTAAAACATGCATTAAAACCTTGACATGATATTATTTAATCAGATTTTACACTTCCCACTTATGTCTCACTTTCCTACCTTCCACTCCCATATATTATGATTAGTGATGGGCGAGCATTAAACTGCTCAGGTGCTCCATATTCGAATCAAGCACTTCGGACTGCTCAGGTGCTCGATTTGAGTACCGAGCATAATGTACGGTATGTCAATGAAGCAGACGACCATTTTTTCAGCATATCAGGTACTCGGCGAGACAGAGGGAGAGAAAGAGAGAAAGAGGAAGAATGTTATGATCATTACTATCTTGCATTCTCTCCCGGATTTTAAAATAGTACATTCCATAATCTAATCCTACATTAGTTCTGCCAGAATTACTATCCGCCTACTAAAGGGAGCATCATTGGAAGTTAAGTAAGGAGTGGGGGTTGGCTCCTGCATAGAATTAAGTTAAATAGATTATATCTTTATTTATTTTTACATAGTGAATGCTTTCCTGAAACGGCTACATTTAGCCCAACTTGGGTCTCTCCCTAAGGTGGCTAGCATATATGCATCATTTATTTTTACAGTGTCACAACCAATACTGAGTGGTCATTATACCGGGACATTAGACTGTGAGACACACAAACAGAACCATCATGTTCTCATACACTTTATGCAGTATTAGCCCTCTGTGTCTGTACTGCTACATACTTAGGCAGGTAACTGGTTCATGCAGCTTTACATGAACACCTGAGCCTTACACTATAGCTGGTCCGAATAACTAAAGCAATTGTTACCATCCACCTCTCGTGTCTCCCCTTTTCCCCATAGTTTGTAAGCTTGCGAGCAGGGCCCTCACTCCTCCTGGTATCTGTTTTGAACTGTATTTCTGTTATGCTGTAATGTCTATTGTCTGTACAAGTCCCCTCTATAATTTGTAAAGCGCTGCGGAATATGTTGGCGCTATATAAAAAAAATTATTATTATTATTATTATTATTATCAAAGTCAAATTGCATCTGTCCATGTTTACCTGTCCTACAAGAGTTTTGGGCAATTTTTGGAACCCCCATAAAAATCAATGGAGAGAGACACACATCTGCTGACAGTCACAACGGTGTGAAATGGGGTCTTATTC
This sequence comes from Ranitomeya imitator, assembly GCF_032444005.1. Taxonomy (NCBI): domain Eukaryota; kingdom Metazoa; phylum Chordata; class Amphibia; order Anura; family Dendrobatidae; genus Ranitomeya; species Ranitomeya imitator. Next base: position 96,833,155 of record NC_091286.1, read on the forward strand.
TCAATAAATGTGCGGATTCCAGCAGTGAGACTCCCATAATTAGACATTATTGTAAATATTATGGATATGACATAAATGTCTGAAATGGGTATACAAGTGTTACTTCACACAGGTTAACTTGAACAACTAATTGGCTTTTCTTCCAAAAATTAAGTGGACTTCCCAATATCCATCTTGGCCACACCACCAACTCACTCCGTTAGATATCAATGAGCAAGCTTTCTACAGGGCTCATTGCCAATATCTGCTGTTTCTCTCTGTCTCTATCTCTAGACTGGTATTTTCACAGCCAATATTGACCCAACAATATCTCCCAGTCTTTCTCTTTACCAGATCAGTAATTCACCATTCTGCAACAACACTAAAGAGCCTCTACATTTTTTAAAAGGGGATTTGCAGTCTCACAATACAAGTATGTGGTCACATTCAAGTATGCTGTTTGCATATTTGCTGTTATGTACCAACTAGAATAAATCTCCTTCTCTCAATTTTCTTCTTTAGAGAGAACAGTCTCATGATCGATTACCCTTATGGAAAATACCAGGGAAACATAACACGTTAGACTGCAGACTTTTCTTTTGAGAACAACCTTTTTAATAAAAGCCTGTGCTGCATTGTGTAGGTGAAAAATGGAAATGGCTGGAGTGCTGCTGTAATTCCTTCATGATCTTAGACGCATCCATATGTCCAGGTTGGGAGGTTTGGAAGGACTTCCTGAACCTACATCACAGCTGACACCCTTGCCAGCAGTTTAACCCCCCAAATTAATATGGAAGGGAGAGCGAGCTCCCTCTCCACTCTGACTAGCCCCTCGCAACGTTATCGTAAGGGGCCGATTGTTGTCATGGTGACCCTACGTCATCACAATCCCAGTCACCAGGGCTAGCAAGTTTAGTAGATCATGCACAGTGCATGGTCTAACCAGCTTGTGTCAGTGCAGCACTGAAAGTTCTGTGATCAGACTGCAAAAAGTGAAAGTCCTAAAGAGGAACTAAGTAAAAAAATTAAAACAAATTGTAAAAATATATATATATTTTAAATGACTAATGATGATAATAATAATTATAAAAAAACCTTCCTTCTCACCCCCAATGGAGGTGGTCTTTTTTCTCCTTTCTCATTCTCGGGTCCTCTACCAGAGTTTGAGGGTTCTGTGCTGGATCTTAGCTGTTCCCAGCTTTGCACTTTTCTGGACAGAGAGTTCAGATGTTGCTCCTGGGATCTGTTGTAGCCATTTTCCCAAGTTAGGGTTGACTGCTCCAAGTGCTCCTATCACCACTGGATTAACTGTTGCATTCACCTTCCACATCTTCTCCAGTTCTCCCTTGAGGCTCTGGTATTTCTCCAGCTTCTCATATTTCTTCTTTCTGATGTTGCTGTCACTTGGCACTGCAACATCTATTATCATTGCTGTCTTCTGATCCTTGTCTACTATCACAATGTCTGGTTGGTAACCAAACACCTGATTATCCATCTGGATCTTGAAGTCCCACAGGATTTTAGCCCTTTCATTTTCCACCACTTTCTCTGGGGTCTCCCACCTGGACTTAAGGGGACTTAGTCCATATGCTGTGCAGATGTTCCTGCATACAATTCCTACTTGGTTGTGGCATTCGGCATGCGCTGTTCCTGATTGTATTTTGCATCCTGCCACTATGTGTTGGACTGTTTTTGAGGTTTCTTTGCATAGTCTGCACCTTGGGTCATGTCTTTCTTGTGTGATACATTCCTGCTTCTATGGATACTATGGTACTTAGTGCTTACTCTTGTTCCGCTATGATTAGTGCCTCTGTGCTGACTTGGAATCCAGCTTTCTCCAGCCATTAGAAGGATTTCTCCATGTCAGTCACCTCCATTATCTGTCGATGGTGCATCCCATGCAGCAGCTTGTCTTGCCATGACGCTTCATGTTCTTGTTCTTCCTTCCATATCTGTTGTTGCTGACTTAGGCTTTCTCTCAGAATCTCATCTTTTGGTGCCATTTTTCTGATGTATTGCTGGATACTCCTTGTTTCATCCATGATGGTGGCTTGGATGCTTATCAAGCTTCGACCACCCTCCTTTCTGTTGGTATATAATCTTTGGGTGTTAGACTTAGGGTGGAGACCTCCATTCATTGTGAGGAACTTTTGTGTCTTCACAACTACAGCTTCCATCTCTTCTTTTGGCTTGCACACTATGCCAGCAGGATATCTGATAACTGGCAGGGCATATGTATTGATAGCACAGATTTTATTCCTCCCATTGAGATGGCTCTTCAGGACCTGTCTTGCCCTTTGATGGTATTTGGATGTTGCTGCTTTCCTTGCCTCCTCATCTCATGGTAACTGTACCCCTGTGGGATGCTTAGCTACTTGTAGCATGTCTGTACATCATCTATGTGCTTGCTGGTAATATATACTATATAGTATACCCATAAATACGGTACATATTTTTCTGAAATAAAAAGGATACATATTTGGTATTACCATGTCCAGAATGACGCAACCTATAAAACTGTCCCACTAGTAAACCTCTTCAGTTGAATACTGAAAAGAGGTAAACTATGCTTTTTCATCATACCGCCGATCAAAAAGTGGAGTAAGAAGGGATCAAAAAGACAAATGTACATAAAAATGACATAGTTGAAAACTTCATCTTTTCTTGCAAAAAAACAACCACACAGCTCCATCAGCAGGAAAAATGAAAAAGTTATAGCGCTTAGAATAAAGCGATGAAAAAATAATAATTTTTTCTACATAATAGTTTTTATTGTGTAAAAACACCAAAACTTAAAAAAAGATATAATAGTGAACTCCAATAAAGCGCTTCTTCCCTTCTGAGCTTTGCATTATGCCTCAAAAGAAGTTTTCGACTACATATGTGGTATCAGTGTATTGTGAAAATTGTTACCCTTGTGAAAATGAAAAATGTAGGCAAAACCAACATTTTTTGTGTGAAAAATGTATTTTTTCATGTTCACAGTTCAACATGATAAACTTCTGTGAAGCACATGGGGGTTCAAAGTACTCACCATGCATCTAGATAAATTCCTTCAGGGGTCTAGTTTCAAAAACATTGTCACTTGTGGGGGTTTTCCACTGTTTAGGCATATCAGGGGCTTTTCAAACCCAACATGGCGTCCGCTAATGATTCCAGACAATTTTGTGTTCAAAAAGTCATATAGTGCTCCTTCCCTTCTGAGCCCTGTTGTTTGTCCAAACAGCAGTTTTCCCCCCACTTATTGGGTATCGGCGTACTCAGGAGAAATTGCACAACAAATTTTATGGTGCAATGTCTCCTGTTACCCTTACAAAAATAAATAATTGGTCTTTTGAAAGTCAAAAAATGGATCTACAAGAACATTTTTTGTGGGAAAAAATTTGATGGAAAATGTGTAGCTAAAAGAACATTTTTGGAAAAAATGTGACTTGCCATTTTCACAGCTCTAAGTTACAAACATCTGTGAAGCACCTGGGGGTTCAAGGTGCTCACCACACATCCAGATACATTAACTGAGGGGTCTAGTTTTCAAAGTGGGGTAAGGGTCCTCCAAAAAGTTCAAAAAGTCAGACGGTGCTTTTACCCTTCCGAGCCTGCCATGTGTTCAAACACACATTTATTTTTCCCCACATCAATGGTATCGACGTACTCAAGAGAAATTGTTCAATAAAATTTAGGGTCAATTTTCTCTTGTTACCCTTGTGAAAATGATGCGGATGTAAAGTAGACATATGGGAAATGTTAATTATTAACTATTTTGTGTGGCATAACTATCTGGTTTAAGGGCATAAGAATGAAAAGTTTGAAAGTTGTGAACTTTTCTAAATCTTCTCCAAATTTCCAATATTCTCACAAATAATCGCAAGTCATATCAAACAAATTTAACCACTATCATGAAGTACAATATGTCAGGAAAAACAGTCTCAGAATCAATGGGATCCATTGAAACATTCCAGAGTTATTACCCCATAAAGTGCAGTGGTCAGAATTTGGCATGGTCATGAAGGTGAAAACTGTTTTGAGAGGTGAAGGGGATAAGCAATAGATGTGCAAACTTCTTACTTTAAAGTGGGCACCATCAATTAATATTAGAACAATAGAATGGAATGGGATCACTATGATGTATGTAAGGCATAATCTACTATATAATTGTCTAAGGGTCACTTCCGTCTGTCTTTCTGTCTGTCTGTCACGGATATTCATTGGTCGCGGCCTCTGTCTGTCATGGAAATGCAAGTTGCTGATTGGTCTCGCCAGCTGCCTGTCATGGCTGCCGTGACCAATCAGTGATGGCCACAGTCCGATTAGTCCCTCTCTACTCCCCTTCAGTCAGTGCCTGGTGCCCGCTCCTTATTCCCCGTAGTCAGCGCCCGCTCCATACTCCTCTCCAGTCACCTCTCACACAGGGTTAATGCCAGCGGTAACGGACCGCGTTATGCCACGGGTAACTTACTCCGTTACCGCCGCTATTAACCCTGTGTGACCAAGTTTTTACTATTGATGCTGCCTATGCAGCATCAATAGTAAAAAAATCTAATGTTAAAAATAATAAAAAAACAAAAAAAGACTATTCTCAACTTCCGTAGTCCGACGATACGCTCGCACCTGCCGCCAGCTTCCATTCCCAGAGATGCATTGCGAAATTACCCACAAGACTTAGCGGTCTCGCGAGACCGCTAAGTGATCTGGGTAATTTCGCAACGCATCCTGGGAACGAAAGATAGCGGCAGCCGCGCGCGCATCGCCAGAGGTTCGCTTGATCTACGCTGGATCCTGGCAGATGAGTATATAACTATTTTTTATTTTAATTATTTTTTTTACCAGGAATATGGTGCCCACACTGCTAAATACTACGTGGGCTGTGTTAGATACTGCGTGGCTGCTATATACTACCTGGCCAGCGTTAGATACTATGCGGGCTGTGTTCTATACTGCGTGGGCAGCGTTATATACTACATGGCTGCTATATACTACGTGGGCGGCAGTGTTATATACTACGTGGCTGTGTTCTATACTGCGTGCTATATACTACGTGGCCACTGTTAGACACCAGCATCTTATAAACTTGATGTCAGTCTGTGTGCAGCTAGGGGATGTATATATGTATATCTGCTTTTGAATACTGCATTTAAACATTGGATCTAATATGTATGTTCCATTTCGAATGTTTTAGATGTTTTTAATTGTGTGTAGTGTTTTTGGTTTAGAAATAAAAATATTTTGTATTTTGCTCAAATTTTGTGGTGATCCTATTTCTTATGCATGTACCTTTCTTCTTTAAATGTTTAGGGGGATAAGCAATACATTTACATTTCAAGTAGATTTAGACTCATTGTAATACTTTATTAAAGGCTAAAGTAAATCACGTCAGATCATTATATTTATCTGTTCTTTATGAATTTCTGTGCGTTGTTTGTAATTGATCATTAGGTCAGCATATAAAGTGGATACAAAAAGTTTACACACCCTAGTTAAAATGCCAGGTTTTTGTCCTGTAAAAAATCATACCAAGAAGATTATTATCAGAATTTTTTCACCTTTAATGTCACTCATAAACTTTATAAAGCGATTAAGAAATGAACAAATCATTTTGAGGTGGAGACTAAAAAGAATAAAGTAACTTGACTGCTTATATGTGAATATTATGTTATAATTGGGGATGTAGTTGTGTTTAGAATTTTAGAATTAGCCAATCACATTTAACCATTTAATGTTAAATAGTAGTCAATGCTCAGATGCAATCATTTAAAATTATTTTGATTAACCCCATATAAAGTTTAGGTGTTGTAGAAGTATTTTCCTAAAAATTTTCTTAGTTGCATTCCACAGTAGAAACTATTATCCAAAAACAGCTTACAACACAGCAAAGGAATCTCATTGTTAAAAGTTATCAGTTAGAAGGAGGAAATAAAAAAAAATCAAAGCATTAGATATACTATACAACATGAGAAGTGGCTTAAATTTAGCACAACAGTGATATTACCTAGAGCTGGACATTTTTTAAAAATTTGTGGAATGACATAAAGACAATTGGTCCAGGAGGTAAGCAAGAGGCCTGCAGCAGAATCATAGAATTTTAGAGTTGCAAGGGACCTCAAGCGTCATCTTGTCCAACCCCCTCCTCAATGCAGGATTCAATAAACCATCTCAGACTGATGTCTGTCCAGCTTCTGTTTGAAGACTTCCATTGAAGGAGAACTGACGACCTCTCATGGCAGCCTGTTCCACTCATTGATCACCCTCAGTGTCAAAAAGTGTTTTCTTAATATTTAATCTGTATCTTCTCCCTTTTAGTTTCATTCCATTACTTCTCGTGTTTCCATGTGCAAATAAGGATGATCACTCTACACTGTGACATCTCTTCAGGTATTTCTAGACAGCTATTAAGTCTTCTCTTAGCATTGGTTTTTGCAAGCTAAACATTCCCATATCCTTTAGCCGTTCCTCGTAGGACATACGTTGCAGTCCGCTCACCTTCCTGGTTGTTCTTTTCTGAACTTGCTCCAGTTTTTCAATGTCTTTTTTAAAATGTGGTGCCCAGAACTGGACACAATATTCCAGATGAGGCCAGACCAAAGAGGAGTAGAGGGGTATAATTACTTCACATGATCTAGACTCTATGCTTCTCACAATATATGCTAGAACTGTGTTTGTCTTTTTGCTGCTGCATGACACTGTTGACTCACGTGCTGTCTGTGATCTATTAGTATACTCAAGTCTTTTTCTCACAAGCTATTGCTTAGTTATATTCCTCCCATTCTATTGATGTAATTTTCCTTTTTTTTGCCCAGTTGTAGAATCTTGCCTTTCTCCCTGTTAAATGCCATTCTATTTGTTGCTGCCCATTGTTCAAGCTTATCTAGATCCTCCTGAATCCTTTGTTTTCTCTAATGTTTGCTATCCCTCCTAGCTTTGCATCGTTTGCAAATTTGATTAGTGTACCTTCAGTTCCCATATCTAGAACATTTATAAAAATGTTGAACAACACTGGGGCCAGAACAGACCTATGTGGTACCCCACTTGAAATACTTTTCCAATTGGATGTGCAACTATTTATCACCACTCTTTGAGTACTATGACTGAACCAGTTCTCAATCCACCTAACTGTAGCCTTGTCAATCCCATACTTGGTCATTTTTTCAATAAGGATAGTATGAGATACTTTATCAAATGTTGTTGAGATATACTATATCTACTGCATTTCAAATCCAATTGAAAAAGTGTGATTTTACCTGAAGAAGGCACTGTTCACAGGAGTTGCCTTCACAACCTGACACATATCGGATCGTTACTGCAAAAAAGAGTGGTCAATCATTGTCCTATCTAGCTGAACCATGCAAATAGACTCCTACCCAAAAGACAGATTCAAAGATTCAAAGGGTACTCCAGCGAAGTAATACTTTAAGAGTGTGCACACATATGCAAGTACATTATTTTAGCTCTTTATTTTCCTTTTTCCACCCAAAAAGATTTAAGTTTGTTTTATTAATTGAAATGTACAGATTATGGGTGACATTAAAGGTGGAGGAGGTTCTGAAATGATTCTTCTTAATATGATATTTTATATGACAAAATTCTAGCATTTTAACTAGATCTGTGGACTTTTTATATCCATAGTAAAAAAGTATATAGTGCTTCAAAATTTGAGCTGTAAGGGATTTTTAAAAAAATATATATATTTTTTTCTATGATATTATGGACAAAGAGGAGTTTTAGTAACAATAGGAAGCATTGCTCCTGTATTATCTTCACATTATTATTTTGAGGTGAGTATATATAGTTGTAACGGGGTCTACCAAGCTGGGGTACCTCTTTCAGTACCACCCCGTATTTCAGGAGGTCCACTCTGCTTTTGCTGGATTCTGAATGAAGGACGCTGGCTGGAATTCCTTGATTACGTGAGAGCATATAAAAGCTGACTGCTACTCCACTTATTTCCAGTCTAAAAGAACACACTTTATTTTCAGCACACAGAATATATAACACAGATACACAGGGCAGTCCAATAGAAAAAGCAGGCCAGACATACATTACAATAGCCGCAGGGGGCCGGAGCCTGCTGATATTTACTGTGGGAATTACAAAGGTGGGGGAGGACAAAGGAGAATATCGTGTCCCCTCTGCCCAGGGGCGCAGCCTGTGGACTGATGCATTTCACATGGAACCTATTATACATAATATATACTGCATAACATATTCTTGGTGTTGGGGGTTCTGTAACACGGCTCCCCCTTTCAGTGACGCGATCGGCATACACAGTCTGATCCTTAACGGATCGGTTTGGGGATGACCGCAGTTTATCGAGTTGGTACAAGTTCCGTTTGTCGACTTAGCCCATCGGCATTACCATTTTGTTTGCTGGGTCTGTAGTGGATGGTGAAGTCCAGAGGTTGTAGGGCTAAACTCCACCGCAGTAATCTGGCGTTGTCTCCGGAGACCCGATTAAGTCAGACTAGGGGATTATGGTCCGTTAGGAGGGAAAACTGTCATCCATACAAATATGGTTGTAACTTTTTGAGTGCCCATACTGTTGCCAGGCACTCCTTCTCGATGGCCGCATAGCTCACTTCACGGGGCAGTAGTTTCCGACTCAGGTAAGCTACCGGGTGTTCTTGGCCATCCGGCCCGACTTGGCTTAGTACTGCCCCCAATCCAAACTTAGAAGCATCTGTGTGAACAAGGATACGTTTAGTTGGATTGGGTGCGGAAAATACAGGGGTATTGGTGAGGGTGTCCTTTAGCTGGCGGAAGGCTTCCTCACACTCTGGGGTCCAGGTTACCTGGCGGGGTTGGTTCTTACGGGTCAGATCAGTGAGGGGCTTGGCCACGCTGCTGTAATTGGGAACGAATTTCCTATAATACCCCGCTGTCCCTAGAAACGCCATGACCTGGGTTTTAGTGCGTGGGGTGGGTCATTTGGCTATGGCCTCAAACTTGGCTGGTTCTGGTCTCTGATTCCCACTTCCCACCCAATGCCCTAAATACTGAACCTCTGCTTTGCCCACGTGACACTTGTTTGGGTTCAGGGTGATTCCGGCCTTGTGGATCCTGTCTAATACTGTCTCTAGGTGATTTAGATGCTCTTCCCGTGTCACGCTGTAGATGGCGATGTCATCCAGGTAGGCACACGCATAGTCCTGGAGACCATCCAGAAGCTGGTCAGCCAGCCTCTGGAAGGTCGCCAGGGCAGTTTTCATCCCGAATGGCATAACTCGAAACTGGAATAAGCCAAACGGGGTGACAAATGCCGACTTGGGAATAGCATCAGGACTAAGGGGAATCTGCCAGTAGCCTTTGCATAGATCGATGGTGGTCAAATACTTTGCCCCTGCCAGCCGGTCTAACAAGTCATCCACACGCGGCATGGGATACGCATCCGTCACTGTTTTCTTATTGAGCTTACGATAGTCTACGCAAAACCGTGTAGTCCCATTCTTCTTGGGCACTAACACTACAGGGGATGCCCAGGGACTATCTGACTCTTCAATGACCCCTAAACGCAACATCTCTTGTATCTCTTGTCACATCCCTTCTCATACAGACTCAGGGACACGGAAGGGGGTTTGTCACAGGTGGGTCTGATCCTGGGTCTCAACCTTGTGTTGTGTCAGGTGAGTGTACCCGGGTTTCCCCGAAAACATCCTCTGTCGCTGCCTCAACAACTCCTCCGCCTGCTGTCTCTCCCGGGGACCTAAGTCTTCACCCCAGTGTACCTGGTCCCATGTTTTAGACTCAGTCCTCTCCCCTAAAACATCAGGCAAGGGAAGTCTGGCTAAATCCTCTGCTTCAGGTGCACAGATGGCCACTACCTCTTCAGGGCGCTCCCGATAGGGCTTCAGCATATTCACGTGGAACATGCGGATAACCCTGGGGTCGTCACAATCAGCGACATTATAGGTGGTGTCGGCTATTTTCCCCACTACCTGGTAGGGCCCCTGCCATGCAGCTTGGAACTTGTTCTGCCTAGTGGGCTCCAACACCAGGACCTTCTGCCCTATTTCCAAGGTGCGCGCTCTGGCCCTCCGATCGTACCATACATCCTGGCGCCGCTGGGCCACCTGCATGTTCTCACGTACAGCCTAGTTCAGCTCCTGTAGGCGGTCCCAGAATTCCAGCACATAGGGTACAATAGGTACCCCTTCTATGATGCCCTCTGTTATGACCTGGTGGTCAGGACAATAATGGACCTGGTGGTTAAGAGCACACGGAATGACCTGATAGTTACTGATAATAAAGGACGAGCTCTGGGACGTGGGAACTCTGCTGACCGCAATCCCTAATCCTATCAAACACACTAGAAATAGCCGTGGATTGCTCCTAACGCTCCCTATGCAACTCGGCACAGCCTAAGGAACTAGCTAGCCCTGAAGATAGAAAAATAAAGCCTACCTTGCCTCAGAGAAATTCCCCAAAGGAAAAGGCAGCCCCCCACATATAATGACTGTGAGTAAAGATGAAAATACACACACAGAGATGAAATAGATTTAGCAAAGTGAGGCCCGACTTACTGAACAGACCGAGGATAGGAAAGGTTGCTTTGCGGTCAGCACAAAAACCTACAAAAAGACCACGCAGAGGGCGCAAAAAGACCCTCCGCACCGACTCACGGTGCGGAGGCGCTCCCTCTGCGTCCCAGAGCTTCCAGCAAGCAAGACAACAATAAAAATAGCAAGCTGGACAGAAAAATAGCAAACCAAAGAAATACAAGCAGGAACTTAGCTTCTGCTGGGAAGACAGGTCACAAGAACGATCCAGGAGTGAACAAGACCAATACTGGAACATTGACAGGTGGCATGGAGCAAAGATCTAAGTGGAGTTAAATAGAGCAGCCAGCTAACGAATTAACCTCGTCACCTGTGGAAGGAAACTCAGAAACACCCACCAGAGGAAGTCCATGGACAGAACTGTTGTGAATTCTGTGGCAGAGCTCCCTCCTGTGGTCACAAGTGGTACTTCGGCTGGTTCTCTCTGTGAGCTTCTGTTGGTGGAGGAAAGTGGTACTGCGGCTTCTGAGTTTCCTTCCTCAGGTGCTGTGGTGAAGTCGTTAGGTGCTGCTCTATTTAACTTCACCTAGTGCTTTGATCCTGGCCTCCAGTCAATGTTCTAGTATTGGACCTGTTTCCTCCTGGATTGTTCCTGTGGCCTGCTGCTCTGCATAGCTAAGTTCCTCTTTGCTATTTGTTTGCTGTTTTTTTCTGTCCAGCTTGTCAATTTGTTTTTTTCTGCTTGCTGGAAGCTCTGGGACGCAGAGGGTGTACCTCCGTGCCGTTAGTTCGGTACGGAGGGTCTTTTTGCCCCCTTTGCGTGGTTTTTGTAGGGTTTTGTGTTGACCGCAAAGTTACCTTTCCTATCCTCGCTCTGTTCAGAAAGTTGGGCCTCACTTTGCTAAATCTATTTCATCTCTACGTTTGTCTTTTCATCTTAACTCACAGTCATTATATGTGGGGGCTGCCTTTTCCTTTGGGGTATTTCTCTGAGGCAAGGTAGGCTTATTTTCTATCTTCAGGCTAGCTAGTTTCTCAGGCCGTGCCGAGTTGCATAGGGAGCGTTAGGCGCAATCCACGGCTGCCTTTAGTGTGGTTGGAGAGGATTAGGGATTGCGGTCAACAGAGTTCCCACGTCTCAGAGCTCGTTCTTGTTTTTTGGGTTATTGCCAGGTCACTGTATGTGCGCTGACCTCTATGTCCATTGTGGTACTGAATTACCTTTCATAACAGTACTGGAGGCCCAAAGTACTAATGATTCCCAATAGAGGGAAAAAAGAAGTTCTGAGACCATTTTGTTTTTCTTTGCACTGTGTTTGGCCTTTTTTTCCCCTAGACATTTGGGTGGTTCAGGACACAGGTGTAGCAATGGACATTAAAGGTCTGTCTTCATGTGTGGATCAGCTCACGGCAAGAGTACAAAGTATTCAAGACTTTGTGGTTCAGAATTCTATGTTAGAACCGAGAATTCCTATTCCTGATTTGTTTTTTGGAGATAGAACTAAATTTCTGAGTTTCAAAAATAATTGTAAACTATTTCTGGCTTTGAAACCTCGCTCCTCTGGTGACAAGTTAGGATCGTTATTTCTTTTTTGCGTGGCGACCCTCAGGACTGGGCATTTTCTCTTGCGTCAGGAGATCCTGCATTAAGTAATATCGATGCATTTTTCCTGGCGCTCGGATTGCTGTACGATGAGCCTAATTCTGTGGATCAGGCAGAGAAGAATTTGCTGGCTCTGTGTCAGGGTCAGGATGAAATAGAGGTATATTGTCAGAAATTTAGAAAGTGGTCCGTACTCACTCAGTGGAATGAAGGTGCGCTCGCAGCTATTTTCAGAAAAGGTCTCTCTGAAGCCCTTAAGGATGTCATGGTGGGATTTCCTATGCCTGCTGGTCTGAATGAGTCTATGTCTTTGGCCATTCAGATCGGTCGACGCTTGCACGAGCGTAAATCTGTGCACCATTTGGCGGTATTACCTGAGCTTAAACCTGAGCCTATGCAGTGCGATAGGACTTTGACCAGAGTTGAACGGCAAGAACACAGACGTCTGAATGGGCTGTGTTTCTACTGTGGTGATTCCACTCATGCTATCTCTGATTGTCCTTAGCGCACTAAGCGGTTCGCTAGGTCTGCCACCATTGGTACGGTACAGTCAAAATTTCTTCTGTCTGTTACCTTGATCTGCTCTTTGTCATCGTATTCTGTCATGGCATTTGTGGACTCAGGCGCTGCTCTGAATTTGATGGACTTGGAGTATGCTAGGCGTTGTGGGTTTTTCTTGGAGCCCTTGCAGTGTCCTATTCCATTGAGAGGAATTGATGCTATGCCTTTGGCCAAGAATAAGCCTCAGTACTGGACCCAGCTGACCATGTGCATGGCTCCTGCACATCAGGAGGTTATTCGCTTTCTGGTGTTGCATAATCTGCATGATGTGGTCGTGTTGGGGTTGCCATGGCTACAAGTCCATAATCCAGTATTAGATTGGAAATCCATGTCTGTGTCCAGCTGGGGTTGTCAGGGGGTACATGGTGATGTCCCATTTCTGACTATTTCGTCATCCACCCCTTCTGAGGTTCCTGAGTTCTTGTCTGATTACCGGGATTTATTTGATGAGCCTAAGTCCGATACCCTACCTCCGCGTAGGGATTGTGATTGTGCTATCGATTTGATTCCTGGTAGTAAATTCCCAAAAGGTCGACTGTTTAATTTATCTGTGCCTGAGCACGCCGCTATGCGGAGTTATGTGAAGGAGTCTTTGGAGAAGGGGCATATTCGCCCGTCATCGTCGCCATTAGGAGCAGGGTTCTTTTTTGTAGCCAAGAAGGATGGTTCACTGAGACCTTGTATAGATTACCGCCTTCTAAATAAGATCACGGTTAAATTTCAGTACCCCTTGCCATTGTTATCTGATTTGTTTGCTCGGATTAAGGGGGCTAGTTCGTTCACCAAGATAGATCTTCGTGGTGCGTGTAATCTTGTGCGTATTAAGCGAGGCGATGAGTGGAAAACTGCATTTAATACGCCCGAGGGCCATTTTGAGTATCTAGTAATGCCATTCGGACTTGCCAATGCTCCATCAGTGTTTCAGTCCTTTATGCATGACATCTTCCGAGAGTACCTGGATAAATTCCTGATTGTGTACTTAGATGACATTTTGATCTTCTTGGATGATTGGGAGTCTCATGTGAAGCAGGTCAGAACGGTGTTTCAGGTCCTGCGTGCTAATTCTTTGTTTGTGAAGGGATCAAAGTGTCTCTTTGGTGTTCAGAAGGTTTCATTTTTGGGGTTCATCTTTTCCCCTTCTACTATCGAGATGGACCCTGTTAAGGTCCAAGCCATCCATAATTGGACTGAGCCGACATCTCTGAAAAGTCTGCAAAAGTTCCTGGGCTTTGCTAATTTTTATCGTCGCTTCATCTGCAATTTTTCTAGTATTGCTAAACCATTGACCGATTTGACCAAGAAAGGTGCTGATTTGGTCAATTGGTCTTCTGCTGCGGTGGAAGCTTTTCAAGAGTTGAAGCGTCGTTTTTCTTCTGCCCCTGTGTTGTGTCAACCAGATGTTTCGCTTCCATTCCAGGTCGAGGTTGATGCTTCTGAGATTGGAGCAGGGGCTGTTTTGTCTCAGAGAAGTTCTGATTGCTCGGTGATGAAACCATGCGCCTTCTTTTCCAGGAAGTTTTCGCCTGCTGAGTGAAATTATGATGTGGGCAATCGAGAGTTGCTGGCCATGAAGTGGGCATTCGAGGAGTGGCGTCATTGGCTTGAAGGAGCTAAGCATCGCGTGGTGGTCTTGACTGATCATAAGAACTTGACTTATCTCGAGTCCGCCAAGCGGTTGAATCCTAGACAAGCTCGTTGGTCGTTGTTTTTTGCCCGTTTTGACTTTGTGATTTAATTCCTTCCGGGCTCTAAAAATGTGAAGGCGGATGCTCTGTCTAGGAGTTTTGTGCCCGACTCTCCGGGTGTATCTGAGCCGGCGGGTATCCTCAAAGAGGGAGTAATTGTGTCTGCCATCTCCCCTGATTTGCGGCGGGTGCTGCAAAAATTTCAGGCTAATAAACCTGATCGTTGCCCAGCGGAGAAACTGTTTGTCCCTGATAGGTGGACGAATAAAGTTATCTCTGAGGTTCATTGTTCGGTGTTGGCTGGTCATCCTGGAATCTTTGGTACCAGAGAGTTAGTGGCTAGATCCTTTTGGTGGCCATCTCTGTCGCGGGATGTGCGTACTTTTGTGCAGTCCTGTGGGATTTGTGCTCCGGCTAAGCCCTGCTGTTCTCGTGCCAGTGGGTTGCTTTTGCCCTTGCCGGTCCTGAAGAGGCCTTGGACACATATCTCTATGGATTTTATTTCAGATCTTCCCATCTCTCAAAAGATGTCAGTCATTTGGGTGGTCTGTGATCGCTTCTCTAAGATGGTCCATTTGGTACCCTTGTCTAAATTGCCTTCCTCCTCTGATTTGGTGCCATTATTTTCCCAGCATGTGGTTCGTTTACATGGCATTCCAGAGAATATCGTTTCTGACAGAGGTTCCCAGTTTGTTTCGAGGTTTTAGCGAGCCTTTTGTGGTAGGATGGGCATTGACTTGTCTTTTTCCTCGGCTTTCCATCCTCAGACTAATGGCCAGACCGAACGAACCAATCAGACCTTGGAAACATATCTGAGATGCTTTGTTTCTGCTGATCAGGATGACTGGGTGTCCTTTTTGCCTTTGGCTGAGTTCGCCCTTAATAATCGGGCCAGCTCGGCTACCTTGGTTTCACCGTTTTTCTGCAACTCTGGGTTCCATCCTCGTTTCTCTTCAGGGCAGGTTGAGTCTTATGACTGTCCTGGTGTGGATACTGTGGTGGACAGGTTGCAGCAGATTTGGACTCATGTAGTGGACAATTTGACTTTGTCCCAGGAGAAGGCTCAACGTTTCGCTAATCGCAGACGCTGTGTGGGTCCCCGACTTCGGGTTGGGGACTTGGTTTGGTTATCTTCTCGTCATATTCCTATGAAGGTTTCCTCTCCTAAGTTTAAACCTCGTTTTATTGGTCCGTATAGGATTTCTGAGGTTCTTAATCCTGTGTCTTTTCGTCTGACCCTTCCAGATTCATTTTCCATACATATCGTATTCCATAGGTCATTGTTGTGGAGATACGTGGCACCTATGGTTCCATCTGTTGATCCTCCTGCCCCGGTTTTGGTGGAGGGGGAGTTGGAGTATATTGTGGAGAAGATTTTGGATTCTCATGTTTCAAGGCGGAAACTCCAGTATCTGGTTAAGTGGAAGGGTTATTCTCAGGAAGATAATTCCTGGGTCTTTGCCTCTGATGTCCATGCTCCCGATCTTGTTCGTGCCTTTCATATGGCTCATCCTGGTCGTCCTGGGAGCTCTGGTGAGGGTTCGGTGACCCCTCCTCAAGGATGGGGGTACTGTTGTGAATTCTGTGGCAGAGCTCCCTCTTGTGGTCACAAGTGGTACTTCGGCTGGTTCTCTCTGTGAGCTTCCGTTGGTGGAGGAAAGTGGTACTGCGGCTTCTGAGTTTCCTTCCTCAGGTGCTGTGGTGAAGTCGTTAGGTGCTGCTCTATTTAACTCCACCTAGTGCTTTGATCCTGGCCTCCAGTCAATGTTCTAGTATTGGACCTGTTTCCTCCTGGATCGTTCCTGTGGCCTGCTGCTCTGCATAGCTAAGTTCCTCTTTGCTATTTGTTTGCTGTTTTTTTCTGTCCAGCTTGTCAATTTGTTTTTTTCTGCTTGCTGGAAGCTCTGGGACGCAGAGGGTGTACCTCCGTGCCGTTAGTTCGGTACGGAGGGTCTTTTTGCCCCCTTTGCGTGGTTTTTGTAGGGTTTTGTGTTGACCGCAAAGTTACCTTTCCTATCCTCGCTCTGTTCAGAAAGTTGGGCCTCACTTTGCTAAATCTATTTCATCTCTACGTTTGTCTTTTCATCTTAACTCACAGTCATTATATGTGGGGGCTGCCTTTTCCTTTGGGGTATTTCTCTGAGGCAAGGTAGGCTTATTTTCTATCTTCAGGCTAGCTAGTTTCTCAGGCCGTGCCGAGTTGCATAGGGAGCGTTAGGCGCAATCCACGGCTGCCTTTAGTGTGGTTGGAGAGGATTAGGGATTGCGGTCAACAGAGTTCCCACGTCTCAGAGCTCGTTCTTGTTTTTTGGGTTATTGCCAGGTCACTGTATGTGCGCTGACCTCTATGTCCATTGTGGTACTGAATTACCTTTCATAACACAAAACCAGCCGAAGTACCATTCATGACCACAGGAGGGAGCCCAACAACAGAATTCACAACAGTACCCCCCCCCCCTTGAGGAGGGGTCACCGAACCCTCACCAGAGCCCCCAGGCCGACCAGGATGAGCCAAATGAAAGGCACGAACCAGATCGGCAGCATGAACATCAGAGGCAAAAACCCAGGAATTATCTTCCTGATCATAACCCTTCCACTTGACCAGGTACTGGAGTTTCTGTCTCGAAATACGAGAATCCAAAATCTTCTCCACCACATAGTCCAACTCCCCCTCAACCAACACCGGGGCAGGAGGATCAACGGATGGAACCACAGGCGCCATGTATCTCCGCAATAACGACCTATGGAACACATTATGGATGGCAAAAGAAGCAGGAAGGGCCAAACGAAATGACACAGGATTGATAACCTCAGAAATCTTATATGGACCAATGAAACGAGGCTTAAACTTAGGAGAGGAAACCTTCATAGGAACATAACGAGACGACAACCAAACCAAATCCCCAACACGAAGTCGGGGACCCACACAGCGCCGGCGGTTAGCGAAACGTTGAGCCTTCTCCTGGGACAATGTCAAATTGTCCACCACATGAGTCCAAATCTGCTGCAACCTATCCACCACAGTATCTACACCAGGACTGTCCGAAGACTCAACCTGCCCTGAAGAGAAACGAGGATGGAAACCAGAATTGCAGAAAAACGGCGAAACCAAAGTAGCCGAGCTGGCCCGATTATTAAGGGCGAACTCAGCCAACGGCAAAAAGGACACCCAATCATCCTGATCAGCAGAAACAAAGCATCTCAGATATGTTTCCAAAGTTTGATTAGTTCGTTCGGTTTGGCCATTTGTCTGAGGATGGAAAGCCGAGGAAAAAGACAAATCAATGCCCATCCTTGCACAAAAGGATCGCCAAAACCTCGAAACAAACTGGGAACCTCTGTCAGAAACGATGTTCTCCGGGATACCATGTAAACGAACCACATGCTGGAAAAATAATGGCATCAAATCAGAGGAGGAAGGCAATTTAGACAAAGGTACCAAATGGACCATTTTAAAAAAGCGATCACAAACCACCCAAATGACCGATATCTTTTGAGAGACGGGGAGATCCGAAATAAAATCCATAGAAATATGCGTCCAGGGCCTCTTCGGGACCGGCAAGGGCAAAAGCAACCCACTGGCACGAGAACAGCAGGGCTTAGCCCGAGCACAAGTCCCACAGGACTGCACAAAAGAACGCACATCCCGTGACAAAGACGGCCACCAAAAGGATCCAGCCACTAAATCTCTGGTACCAAAGATTCCAGGATGCCCAGCCAACACTGAACAATGAATCTCAGAGATAACTCTACTAGTCCATCTATCAGGGACAAACAGTTTCTCCGCTGGGCAACGGTCAGGTCTATCAGCCTGAAATTTTTGCAGCACCCGCCGCAAATCAGGGGAGATGGCCGACAAAATTACCCCCTCTTTGAGAATACCCGCCGGCTCAGGAATACCCGGAGAGTCAGGCACAAAACTCCTTGACAGGGCATCAGCCTTCACATTCTTAGAGCCCGGAAGGTACGAAACCACAAAATCAAAACGGGAGAAAAATAACGACCATCGAGCCTGTCTTGTCTGATTAAACCGTTTGGCAGACTCAAGATAAGTCAAATTCTTGTGATCTGTCAAGACCACTACGCGATGCTTGGCTCCTTCAAGCCAATGACGCCACTCCTCGAATGCCCAATTCATGGCCAACAACTCACGATTACCAACATCATAATTACGCTCAGCAGGCGAAAACTTTCTAGAAAAGAAAGCACATGGCTTCATCACCGAGCCATCAGAACTTCTTTGCGACAAAACAGCTCCTGCTCCAATCTCAGAAGCATCAACCTCAACCTGAAACGGGAGCGAAACATCTGGCTGGCACAACACAGGGGCAGAAGAAAAACGACGCTTCAACTCCTGAAAAGCCTCTACAGCTGCAGACGACCAAATGACCACATCAGCACCCTTCTTGGTCAAATCAGTCAACGGTTTAGCAACAGTAGAAAAATTAGCGATGAAGCGCCGATAAAAATTAGCAAAGCCCAGGAACTTTTGCAGGCTCTTCACAGATGTCGGCTGAGTCCAATCGTAAATGGCCTGGACTTTAACAGGGTCCATCTCGATAGTAGAATGGGAAAAAATGAACCCCAAAAATGAAACTTTCTGAACTCCAAAGAGACACTTTGACCCCTTCACAAACAAGGAATTTGCACGAAGGACCTGGAACACCATTCTGACCTGCTTCACATGAGATTCCCAATCATCCGAAAATACCAAAATATCATCCAAATACACAATCAGGAATTTATCCAGGTACTCTCGGAAGATGTCATGCATAAAGGACTGAAATACTGATGGAGCATTGGAAAGCCCGAATGGCATAACCAGGTACTCAAAATGGCCCTCGGGCGTATTAAATGCTGTTTTCCATTCATCGCCTTGTTTAATACGCACAAGATTATACGCCCCTCGAAGATCTATCTTGGTGAACCAACTAGCCCCTTTAATACGAGCAAATAAATCAGACAGCAACGGCAAAGGATACTGAAATTTGACTGTAATTTTATTAAGAAGGCGGTAATCAATACAAGGTCTCAAAGAACCATCCTTCTTGGCCACAAAAAAGAACCCTGCTCCTAACGGTGATGACGACGGGCGAATATGGCCTTTCTCCAAGGATTCCTTTATATAACTCCGCATAGCAGCGTGTTCTGGCACAGATAAATTGAACAATCGGCCCTTAGGAAACTTACTACCAGGAATCAAATTAATTGCACAATCGCAATCCCTATGAGGAGGTAGGGCACTGGCTTTGGGCTCATCAAATACATCCCGATAATCCGACAAAAACTCTGGAACTTCAGAAGGAGTGGAAGACGAAATAGACAAAAATGGAACATCACCATGTCAACCCCAGCTGGACACAGACATAGATTTCCAGTCCAATACTGGATTATGAACCTGTAGCCATGGCAACCCCAAAACGACCACATCATGCAGATTATGCAACACCAGAAAGCGGATATCCTCCTGATGTGCATGAGCCATGCACATGGTCAATTGGGTTCAGTACTGAGGCTTATTCTTGGCCAAAGGCGTAGCATCAATTCCTCTCAATGGAATAGGATACTGCAAGGGCTCCAAGAAAAAACCACAGCGCCTAGCATACTCCAAGTCCATCAAATTCAGGGCAGTGCCTGAATCCACAAATGCCATAACAGAATAGGATGACAAAGAGCAAATCAGAGTAACGGACAATAGAAATTTAGACTGTACCGTACCAATGGTGGCAGACCTAGCGAACCGCTTAGTGCGCTTAGGACAATCGGAGATAGCATGAGTGGAATCACCACAGTAAAAACATAGCCCATTCCGACGTCTGTGTTCTTGCCGTTCAGCTCTGGTCAAAGTCCTATCACATTGCATAGGCTCAGGCCCATGCTCAGATAGTACCGCCAAATGGTGCACAGCTTTACGCTCACACAAGCGTCGATCGATCTGAATGGCCAAAGACATAGACTCAT
This sequence comes from Ranitomeya imitator, assembly GCF_032444005.1. Lineage (NCBI taxonomy): Eukaryota > Metazoa > Chordata > Amphibia > Anura > Dendrobatidae > Ranitomeya > Ranitomeya imitator. The sequence continues at coordinate 96,853,431 of NC_091286.1, forward strand.
TCAGACCAGCAGGCATGGGAAATCCCACCATGACATCCTTAAGGGCTTCAGAGAGACCCTTTCTGAAGATTGCTGCCAGGGCACATTCATTCCACTGAGTGAGCACAGACCACTTTATAAACTTCTGACAATATATCTCCGCTTCATCCTGACCCTGACACAGAGCCAGCAAGATTTTCTCTGCCTGATCCACTGAATTAGGTTCGTCATAAAGCAATCCAAGCGCCAGAAAAAACGCATCAACATCACGCAATGCAGGATCTCCTGGCGCAAGGGAAAATGCCCAGTCTTGAGGGTCACCACGTAACAAAGAAATAATGATCTTTACTTGTTGAACAGGGTCACCTGAGGAGCGAGGTTTCAAGGCAAGAAACAATTTACTATTATTTTTGAAATTCAAGAACTTAGATCTATCACCAAAAAACAAATCAGGAATTGGAATCCTAGGCTCTGACATCGGATTCTTAACCACAAAATCTTGAATGTTTTGTACTCTTGTAGTGAGATTATCCATCCAAGAGGACAGACCTTGAATGTCCATGTGTACACCTGTGTCCTGAACCACCCAGAGGTAAAGGGGAAAAGAGAGACAAAACACACTGCAAAAAAAAAAAAAATGGTCTCAGAACTTCTCTTATCCCTCTATTGAGATGCATTAGTACTTTGGGCCACCTGTACTGTTATGACCTGGTGGTCAGGACAATAATGGACCTGGTGGTTAAGAGCACACGGAATGACCTGATAGTTACTGATAATAAAGGACGAGCTCTGGGACGTGGGAACTCTGCTGACCGCAATCCCTAATCCTATCAAACACACTAGAAATAGCCGTGGATTGCTCCTAACGCTCCCTATGCAACTCGGCACAGCCTAAGGAACTAGCTAGCCCTGAAGATAGAAAAATAAAGCCTACCTTGCCTCAGAGAAATTCCCCAAAGGAAAAGGCAGCCCCCCACATATAATGACTGTGAGTAAAGATGAAAATACACACACAGAGATGAAATAGATTTAGCAAAGTGAGGCCCGACTTACTGAACAGACCGAGGATAGGAAAGGTTGCTTTGCGGTCAGCACAAAAACCTACAAAAAGACCACGCAGAGGGCGCAAAAAGACCCTCCGCACCGACTCACGGTGCGGAGGCGCTCCCTCTGCGTCCCAGAGCTTCCAGCAAGCAAGACAACAATAAAAATAGCAAGCTGGACTGAAAAATAGCAAACCAAAGAAATACAAGCAGGAACTTAGCTTCTGCTGGGAAGACAGGTCACAAGAACGATCCAGGAGTGAACTAGACCAATACTGGAACATTGACAGGTGGCATGGAGCAAAGATCTAAGTGGAGTTAAATAGAGCAGCCAGCTAACGAATTAACCTCGTCACCTGTGGAAGGAAACTCAGAAACACCCACCAGAGGAAGTCCATGGACAGAACCAGTCGAAGTACCATTCATGACAACAGGAGGGAGCCCGACAACAGAATTCACAACAGCCCTCCCCTTCCCAGTGTTCTAGCACTAAGTCTAGGAGTCCCCTTACCCGTCTCCCGTATACCAGTTCGAATGGGGAGAACCCCGTGGATTCTTGGGGCACCTCTCGATAGGCAAACAGGAGGTGAGGCAAGAATTTCTCCCAGTCCCTGTAGGTCCTGGTACAAGTCCCGAGTTGTTTTAACGTCCCGTTAAAGCGTTCACACAACCCATTGGTTTGCGGGTGGTACGGGGCACTTCTAATGGACTTTACACTGCACAGCTTCCACAGTTGGTTGGTCACCTCTGCTGTAAACTGTGTACCCTGGTCTGAGATAATCTCCCGGGGAAATCCAACCCGTGAGAAAACCTGGAGCAGGGCAGCCGCCACCATCTCTGCCAGTATGTTAGGTAACGCAACCGCCTCTGGATATCGTGTGGCATATCCTACCACTGTCAATATATACCTTTTCCCTGATGGACTGGGTTTGGCTAACGGCCCTATCAGATTGACCGCTACTCGCCTAAATGGTTCCTCCACAATGGGGAGGGGGCGTAATTTGGCCGTGCATTGATCTCACCTCTTGCCAATGCGCTGGCAACTGTCACAGGTCTGGCAGTATTGACGAACATCATAGGTTACCCCCAGCCAAAAGAAGTTTTGTGTCAGACGATGCCTGGTGCGACTGACGCTGAAGTGCCCGGCCAAGGGTATGTCATGAGAGATTTGCAGTAACTCCTTCCTATACTTCTTGGGAACTACCTGCTGTCGTTTTATAGTGGGGCTCGTCCCTGTGTGGTGCTGCTCTGTGATCCGGTAGAGGAGTCCCTGCTTCCATATAAACTGTTCCCTTTCCAGTACCCCTCTCCCCTCCTGTGCCTTCCCACGATATCCCTCCAATGAAGGATCCTCAAGTAACTCCCTCTTAAATTCATCTGGGGTGGCCCAAGAAATGTGTCTGGCTATGGGAATACGTGTAGGGCTGGGATGTCTTACCAGGGCCTCCTCTGAGTGTGATTCCACCTCCGCAGCTTGAGCTTGTCTCTGGGTGGTCACAGGATATGTCTCAGCCAGAGGGGCAACCGATAAGTCAGACAACATGGGCCCCAAGTCATTTCCTAGCAAAATGTCTGCAGGCAAATCCTCCATCAAGCCGACTTCAACAAGGCCATCCCCAACTCCCCAGTTCAGGTGAATCCTGGCAGTGAGCAGTCGATGTATGGCTCCTCCTGCTACACGGACTGCCACTGTCCGGTCCATCTTCTCTTGGTCCCGGACGAGATGAGGCTTCACAAGGGTCAAAGTTGCTCCGGAATCTTAGTCCCTGCATGCGTTTCCCATTAACCCACACGACCTGTCAATGCTGTTGTCGATTATCTGCCTGGGCTGCCTGCACGGGGTCTACTTCATGCAGCACTTCCTCCATATCTTCCACCCCTTGGTTAGTTGTAGCCCCCAATGCCGGGTCAGCTTCGCCTTGATAGCAGTGTACAGCAGCCTGGTGGAAGGTAGCTGTTCCCGCCTTTGGCCACTGGGTATGCTGAGTCCGGTTGGGACATTGTCTTTGCAGGTGGCCCAGCTGACGGCAGGTGTGGCATCGCGTCCCACGGGAATTGTGGTAGGCCGGGTTTCTAGCTGGTCCCCCTACAATCTTCGGTGGTTTAGGGCCCTCCAGGTCCATGGGCGGACCCCTAGTGACCATCTTTGATCCAGACAACTGAGGCCTCCTGGCGTCATGATGTTCATCGGCCAGACGAGCGGCTTCCCCAAGAGTCATTGGCCGCCTGTCCCGAAGCCATTCCTGTGTCTCGGGGTTTAGTCCATTAAAGAATCGTCCTAACAAGAAGAGCTGGAGGACGTCCTCCTTAGTGGTTGCTTGGCTCCCTTGTACCCACTGTAGCAGTGACCGCCGTAATCTACAGGCCCATTCAGTGTGGGTATCTGTTACTCGTTTTATAAGTCTGCGGAACTTTTGGCGGTATGCCTCTGGTGTCAGCGCATACCGGGCCAAGATCACTTCTTTGATCCTCTCATAGTCCATACAGTCCTCATCAGGTACCGTGCGATAGCCGTCCGCTGCCTGGCCTGTCAGCTTGCTGGCCAGAATCTGAACCCGTTCCTCCAGCTTCACTTGATGAAGGGCACACTGCCGCTCAAAGTCCTGCAGAAAGCCATCAATGTCTTCCTCTGCCTCCCCCAACTGTCGGAAGGCATTATCCTGGATCTTTTTGTGGCTTACACTCCTGACTCTCCTCTCTCCGCTCTGCCATCTCCATCTTGGCCAGCTCCACTTTGGTCCACTCTGCCATCTCCATCTTGGCTAGCTCTATCCTGGTCCGCTCGGCCATCTTTTCCTTCAGATCAATTCGCACATCAGCCATCACCTCTCGTATGATCTCTACTGCAGGATTTGGGCCATAGAACGCCAGTCTGTTCTTTACCTCCCTCTGGAATTCAGTCTCCTCCACGTTCACATTGGGGGGTGCTGCACTGTCGTGTTCCATGATGGCTGCTATCAAATCCGCTTTTGTTTTGTTGCTGGCGATTAACCCTCGGGCTTCCACCAAATCTTTTAATGTAGTCCTCTTTAACTTCTGGTAGTTGTCTTCCATTCATTCCTTTCCTCCTGTAGAAGGGATATCACATCCCGCTGTCTGCCACCAGTGTAACGGGGTCTACCAAGCTGGAGTACCTCTTTCAGTACCACCCCTTGTTTCAGGAGGTCCACTCTGCTTTTGCTGGATTCTGAATGAAGGATGCTGGCTGGAATTCCTCGATTACGTGTGAGCATATAAAAGCTGACTGCTACTCCACTTATTTCCAGTCTAAAAGAACACACTTTATTTTCAGCACACAGAATATATAACACAGATACACAGGGCAGTCCAATAGAAAAAGCAGGCCAGATATACATTACAATAGCCGCAGGGGGCCGGAGCCTGCTGATATTTACTGTGGGAATTACAAAGGTGGGGGAGGACAAAGGAGAATATGATGCATTTCACATGGAACCTATTATACATAATATATACTGCATAACATATTCTTGGTGTTGGGGGTTCTGTAACAATAGTCATGGCCAAAAGTGGTGGCACACTTCAAATTGTTCCAGAAAATGAAATATTTTTCCCAGAAAATTATTGCAATTACACATATTTTGTTATGTGCATGTTTATTTCCTTTGTTTGTATATGAACAACACAAAAAAACAGAAAAAAGACAAACTGGACATAATTTCACACAAAACCCCCAAAATGTGCTGAACAAAATTGTTGCCACCATTCCAAAATTGTGGGTAAACAATTTTGTTTTAAACATCTGATGCTTGTTCAAATTCACTTGTGGCAAGTAACAGGTGTGATCATGATGAAAATAACACATGAAACCAGATAAAAAGGGGGAAAGTTGACTCAGTCTTTGCATTGCATCTCTGTGTGTGAAAGAGAACAGAAGGAGGAGACGTGAACTCTCTAAGGACTTGAGAACTAAAACTGTTGAAAATATCAACAATCTCAAGGTTACATGTCCATCTCCAGAGATCTTGATATTCCTTTATCCATGGTGTAAAACGAATTTAAGAAGTTTACAACCCATACCTTGGTAGCTAATCTCCCTGGACATGGACAGCAGAGAAAAATTGATGAAAAGTTGCAATGCAGGATAGTCCAGGTGGTCGATAAGCAACCCCAATCAAATTCCAAAGAAATTCACGCTGCCCTGCAGTCTCAGAGTTCATCAGTGTCAGAGAGAACTATCCAGCGACATTTGAATGAAATTAAATACTATGGCAGGAGACCTAGGAAGACACCACTGCTGACACAGAGACTTAAAAAGTCTAGACTGCATTTTGCCAAAATGTACATGAGTAAGTCCAAATCCTTCTGGGAAAGCGTCTTGTGGACAGATGAGACCAAGATAGAGCTTTTTGGTAAATCATATAATTCTACTGTTTACTGAAAATGGAATGAGTCCAACAATGAAAAGAACACAATACCTATACTAAAAAATGCTGGAGGTTCAAATATGTTTAGGGGTTGTTTTGCTGTCTCTGGAACTGTGTGCCTTGACTGTGTGTAAAGCATCATGAAATCTGGAGATTACCAAAGGGTTTACAATGTAGTGCCAAGTGTCAGAAAGCTGGGATTATATCCTAGGTCATTGGTCTTCCAGCAGAACAATGACCCCAAACAAAATTTAAGAAGCAGCCAGAAATGGATGGCAACAAACGGCTGAAGAGTTCTGAAGTGGCTAACAATGAGTCTAGATCTAAATCCCTTGAAATCCTGTGGACAGATCTCAAAATTGCTGTTGGGAGAAGGCACCCTTCAAATATGAGAGGCCTGAAGGCGTTTGCAAAAGAAGAATGGTCAAAAATTCCAGTTGAGAGGAATAAGAAGCTTGTTGATGGTTAGCAGTTACTTATTCCAAAGGCTGTGCAACCAAATATTATGCTGATGGTGCCAACAATTTTGTTCAACCCATTTTTGGGGTCTTGTGTAAAAGTATGTTCAATTTGCATTTTTTCTTTGTCTTCCTTTGTGTTTTTCCAAGACACACAAAGGAATTAAATTATTAAACATGTGTTTAAAAAAACATGTATAATTGCAATAATTTTCTGGGAGAAATACCGTACTTCATTTTTTGGTGCAATTTCAAGATTGTCAGCATTTTCGGTCATGACTATATAACTATGAAACATTGTAACTCATGGTAAATTCTTATTTATTCTCTATCTAGTCACATGCATTGCAGTCAGGAAGGAGACATTGATCTTCCATTTCCCTAACACAAGTGATATATCAAAATTAAATCTTAATGGATACTGTTATGGAGTCTAGATTTTGTTAAAGTACAATTCGTTCATTTACACTTTTAGAAGAAGAGAATAGGACAGTGTTCCTTTAAACTGGAGTGAATGGATGGATTGTGATTAGTCATTATATTGACTGTGGCCAAGCAATAATTAGATAATGAAATATCTTCTTTCTCAACCAGAAGAAAACTCTGCAAATCATATGATTAGTTTTATGCTAGGGAGAATATCATTGGCTCCAAAAATAAAAATGTAAATAGTGTCAATCTGCCTGAAGCAAACAATTATAACAAGGGAATTAACATCGCAAAAACTTCTTAGATTCCTAGTGAATATGTCTACTGTCTAATCACCTACCACTTGAAAGACGTTCTTATTAACACTTAGAAAAGTGTTAAAAAGTGTTAAAGTGTTAAATATTATCGTCAATTTCAATGGTACATTGTCACTGTTAATGGTATGTGCGTCTATTGCTTTACAATTTATTTCAATGTATTACTAAGAATAAAAATAATTAATAATGGAATAATAAAGCTAGAAATACATTGATGTTTTAGCTTAGCTTTAGAGATTATTACAGACTATTAACAAATGGCAAATACCAATCAAAATTCATATCTATGAACAACTGTTTTATTGATTTTAATAACAGAGGTTAGAAAGAAATAACAGGATAACAAAGTAACAGAAGTAAACAGAAGTTAAAAAGTGACTGTATTTATAACCTCTCAAGTGTAATTAAGAGGATGCAGTTGATGCTTTTCTGCTTTTTTGTGTGCACATGAGCCTGTATTGAGTGGTTGTGGAAATAGAGTAAAAGTTAAGATACAATCATTTGATCTGCTTTAGTATTGTAATATCTGAAGGAACTCTTCTATTCAGTGGGTATGGAGAAAAAAGAAGTATTTTGAAACAGACCCAAAAACAAGGGTTAAATACAATATATTATGGCAGATCTAATATACAGTACTATGCTAAACAAATATGTGGGTCCATAGATGAATGCTATAATGTAAACTGGAGCATTCACACTCGGATCCGTTATTTTCACAGGTGAGTGAATAGATAAATGAATCTCTATGGGTCCCTGTGCCATCCAATAAAAAAAATTGGGCAGAATATGGACTAATCACATGGATGTATGAATGTATCATAAAGTAAAGGCAGACATACCAGCAGTGATATACAACAAGTGGAACAGTTTGAAACACTTGGCGAAATAAATGTCCCAAATATATGCCCCTGTATACCTCTGTAGTTGCATATGTTTATTATTGAATGCCCTTGAAAAAATATATACAATCAAATATGCATTTATATACAGTTTTAACAAAGATATTGTCACTCTTCAGTTCCAGCTCATGTTCAAGGCCATCTCCCATGACCACTTCCTTTCACAGTAGTCCATGTTGGGTTTCTCGGGAAACTCCTATAGCATCATCTTTGGCTTTTTAAGGCCAACACTTCACGTGGCTGAGCTCCAGGCAGGAGTCTATCATCTCCATTGCTACTCTTGACTACCAGTGATTTTTCCATACTTTAACCCCTTCCCGACCCATGACGCCACGTAGGCGTCATGAAAGTCGGTGCCAATCCGACCCATGACGCCTATGTGGCGTCATGGAAAGATCGCGTCCCTGCAGATCGGGTGAAATTGTTAACTCCCATTTCACCCGATCTGAAGGAACAGGGGGAGTGGTAGTACAGCCCAGGGGGGGTGGCTTCACCCCCCCGTGGCTACGATCGCTCTGATTGGCTGTTGAAAGTGAAACTGCCAATCAGAGCGATTTGTAATATTTCACCTATTATAACTGGTGAAATATTACAATCCAGCCATGGCCGATGCTGCAATATCATCGGCCATGGCTGGAAACACTAATGTGCCCCAACCCCACCCCACCGATCGCCCCCCCAGCCCCCCGATCTGTCCGGTACACTGCTCCGGCTCCCCTCCGTCCTGTGCTCCGCTCCCCTCGTGCTCTTGTCCGCTCCCCCGTGCTCCAATCACCCCCCCGTGCTCCAATCACCCCTCTGCACTCTGATCCACCCCCCCGTGCTCCGTTCCACCCCCCCGTGCTCCGTTCCACCCCCCCATGCTCCGTTCCACCCCCCCATGCTCCGATCCCCCCCGTGCTCCCTCCCACCCCATCATACTTACCGATCCTGCCGGGGTCCGTCCGTCTTCTCCCTGGGCGCGGCCATCTTCCAAAATGGCGGGCGCATGCGCCAAAGTGCATTTTGATCACTGAGATAGATTATATCTCAGTGATCAAAATAAAAAAAATAATAAATGACCCCCCCCCCCTTTGTCACCCCCATAGGTAGGGACAATAAAAAAATAAAGAATTTTTTTTCCACTAATGTTAGAATAGGGTTAGGGTTAGGGGTAGGGTTAGGGGTAGGGTTAGGGCTAGGGTTAGGGGTAGGGTTAGGGGTAGGGTTAGGGTTAGGGTTAGGGGTAGGGTTAGGGTTAGGTTTAGGGGTAGGGTTAGGGTTAGGGCTAGGGTTAGGGTTAGGGCTAGGGTTAGGGGTAGGGTTAGGGGTAGGGTTAGGGGTAGGGGTAGGGTTAGGGGTAGGGTTAGGGCTAGGGTTAGGGCTAGGGTTAGGGCTAGGGTTTCGGTATGTGCACACGTATTCTGGTCCTCTGCGGATTTTTCCGCTGCGGATTTGATAAATCCGCAGTGCTAAACCGCTGCGGATTTATGGCAGATTTACAGCGTTTTTTCTGCGCATTTCACTGCGGTTTTACAACTGCGATTTTCTATTTGAGCAGTTGTAAAACCGCTGCGGAATCCGCACAAAGAAGTAACATGCTGCGGAATGTAAACCGCTGCGTTTCCGTGCAGTTTTTCCGCAGCATGAGTACAGCGATTTTTGTTTCCCATAGGTTTACATTGAACTGTAAACTCATGGGAAACTGCTGCGGATCCGCAGTGTTTTCCGCAGCGTGTGCACATACCTTTCGAATTAGGCTATGTGCACACGGTGCGGATTGGCCGCTGCGGATTCGCAGCAGAGTTCCATCAGGTTTACAGTACCAAGTAAACCTATGGAAAACCAAATCCGCTGTGCCCATGGTGCGGAAAATACCGCGCGGAAACGCTGCGTTGTATTTTCCGCAGCATGTCAATTCTTTGTGCGGATTCCGCAGCGTTTTACACCTGTTTCTCAATAGGAATCCGCAGGTGAAATCCGCACAAAAAACACTGGAAATCCGCGGAAAATCCGCAGGTAAAACGCAGTGCCTTTTACCCGCGGATTTTTCAAAAATGATGCTGAAAAATCTCACACGAATCCGCAACGTGGGCACATAGCCTTAGGGTTAGGGTTGGAATTAGGGTTGTGGCTACAGTTGGGATTAGGGTTAGGGGTGTGGGGGGGTTAGTGTTGGAGGTAGAATGAGGGTTTTCCACTGTTTAGGCACATCAGGGGTCTCCAAACGCAACATGGCGCCACCATTGATTCCAGCCAATCTTTTTATTCAAAAAGTCAAATGGTGCTCCCTCACTTCCGAGCCCCGACATGTGCCCAAACAGTGGTTTACCCCCACATATGGCGTACCAGCATACTCAGGATAAACTGCGCAACAATTACTGGGGTCCAATTTCTCCTGTTACCCTTGTGAAAATAAAAAAATGCTTGCTTAAACATCATTTTTGAGGAAAGAAAAATGATTTTTTATTTTCACGGCTCTGCGTTGTAAACGTCTGTGAAGCACTTGGGGGATCAAAGTGCTCACCACATATCTAGATAAGTTCCTTGGGGGGTCTAGTTTCTAAAATGGGGTCACTTGTGGGGGGTTTCTACTGTTTAGGCACACCAGGGGCTCTGCAAACGCAACGTGACGCCCGCAGACCATTCCATCAAAGTCTGCATTTCAAAAGTCACTACTTCACTTCCGAGCCCCGGCATGTGCCCAAACAGTGGTTTACCCCCACATATGGGGTATCAGCGTACTCAGGAGAAACTGGACAACAACTTTTGGGGTCAAATTTCTCCTGTTACCCTTGGGAAAATAAAAAATTGCAGGCTAAAAGATCATTTTTGAGAAAATATTTTTTATTTTTTTATTTTCATGGCTCTGGGTTATAAACTTCTGTGAAGCACTTGGGGGTTCAAAGTCCTCACCACACATCTAGATTAGTTCCTTTGGGGGTCTAGTTTCCAAAATGGGGTCATTTCTGGGGGATCTCCAATGTTTAGGCACACAGGGGCTCTCCAAACGTGACATGGTGCCTTCCCTTCCGAGCCCTGCCGTGCGCCCAAACAGTGGTTTACCCCCACATATGGGGTATCAGCGTACTCAGGACAAACTGGACAACAACATTTGGGGTCCAATTTCTCCTATTACCCTTGGCAAAATAGGAAATTCCAGGCTAAAAAATCATTTTTGAGGAAAGAAAAATTATTTTTTATTTTCATGGCTCTGCGTTATAAACTTCTGTGAAGCACCTGGGGGTTTAAAGTGCTCAATATGCATCTAGATAAGTTGCTTGGGGGGTCTAGTTTCCAAAATGGGGTCACTTGTGGGGGAGCTCCAATGCATAGGCACACAGGGGCTCTCCAAACGCGACATGGTGTCCGCTAACAATTGGAGCTAATTTTCCATTCAAAAAGTCAAATGGCGCGCCTTCCCTTCCGAGCCCTGCCGAGTGCCCAAACAGTGGTTTACCCCCACATATGAGGTATCGGCGTACTCGGGAGAAATTGCCCAACAAATTTTATGATCCATTTTATCCTATTGCCCATGTGAAAATGAAAAAATTGAGGCGAAAAATTTTTTTGGGTGAAAAAAAAGTACTTTTTCATTTTTACAGATCAATTTGTGAAGCACCTGAGGGTTTAAAGTGCTCACTAGGCATCTAGATAAGTTCCTTGGGGGGTCTAGTTTCCAAAATGGGGTCACTTGTGGGGGAGCGCCAATGTTTAGGCACACAGGGGCTCTCCAAACGCGACATGGTGTCCGCTAACGATGGAGATAATTTTTCATTCAAAAAGTCAAATGGCGCTCCTTCCCTTCCGAGTCTTACCATGTGCCCAAACAGTGGTTTACCCCCACATGTGAGGAATTGGTGTACTCAGGAGAAATTGCCCAACAAATTTTAGGATCCATTTTATCCTGTTGCCCATGTGAAAATGAAAAAATTGAGGCTAAAAGAATTTTTTTGTGAAAAAAAGTACTTTTTAATTTTTACAGATCAATTTGTGAAGCACCTGGGGGTTCAAAGTGCTCACTATGCATCTAGATAAGTTCCTTGGGGCGTCTAGTTTCCAAAATGGGGTCACTTATGGGGGAGCTCCAATTTTTAGGCACACGGGGGCTCTCCAAACGTGACATGGTGTCCGCTAAAGAGTGGAGCCAATTTTTCATTCAAAAAGTCAAATGGCGCTCCTTCCCTTCTAAGCCCTGCCGTGCGCCCAAACAGTGGTTTACCCCCACATATGAGGTATCAGCGTACTCAGGACAAATTGGACAACAACTTTCATGGTTCAGTTTCTCCTTTTACCATTGGGAAAATAAAAAAAATTGTTGCTAAAAGATAATTTTTGTGACTAAAAAGTTAAATGTTCATTTTTTCCTTCCATGTTGCTTCTGCTGCTGTGAAGCACCAGAAGGGTTAATAAACTTCTTGAATGTGGTTTTGAGTACCTTGAGGGTGCAGTTTTTAGAATGGTGTCACTTTTGGGTATTTTCAGCCATATAGACCCCTCAAACTGACTTCAAATGTAAGGTGGTCCCTAAAAAAATGGTTTTGTAAATTTCGTTGTAAAAATGAGAAATCGCTGGTCAAATTTTAACCCTTATAACTTCCTAGCAAAAAAAAATTTTGTTTCCAAAATTGTGCTGATGTAAAGTATACATAAGGGAAATGTTATTTATTAACTATTTTGTGTCACATAACTCTCAGGTTTAACAGAATAAAAATTCAAAATGTGAAAATTGCGAAATTTTCAAAATTTTCACCAAATTTCCGTTTTTATCACAAATAAACGCAGAATTTATTGACCTAAATTTACCACTAACATGAAGCCCAATATGTCATAAAAAAACAATCTCAGAACCGCTAGGATCCATTGAAGCGTTCCTGAGTTATTACCTCATAAAGGGACACTGTTCAGAATTGCAAAAAACGGCAAGGTATTTAAGGTCAAAATAGGCTGGGTCATGAAGGGGTTAACTTACTAGGTGCTGTCCACTCCAGCCTCTCAACAAGTGAGCTAGCAACTCCTTGCAGTTGTTTTCAGTCCTTTTCACACCTACTATCTACAATCAAGGTAATGTACAGTTAGGTCCATATATATTTGGACAGAGACAACATTTTTCTCATTTTGGTTATAGACATTACCACAATGAATTTTAAACAAAACAATTCAGATGCAGTTGAAGTTCAGACTTTCAGCTTTCATTTGAGGGTATCCACATTAAAATTGGATGAAGGGTTTAGGAGTTTCAGCTCCTTAACATATGCCACCCTCTTTTTAAAGGGATCAAAAGTATTTGGACAGATTCAATAATTGTAAATAAAATGTTCAGTTTTAGTACTTGGTTGAAAACCCTTTGTTGGCAATAACTGCCTGAAGTCTTGAACTCATGGACATCACCAGACGCTGTGTTTCCTCCTTTTTGATGCTCTGCCAGGCCTTCACTGTGGTGGTTTTCAGTTGCTGTTTGTTTGTGGGCCTTTCTGTCTGAAGTTTAGTCTTTAACAAGTGAAATGCGTGCTCAATTGGGTTGAGATCAGGTGACTGACTTGGCCATTCAAGAATATTCCACTTCTTTGCTTTAATAAACTCCTGGGTTGCTTTGGCTTTAAGTTTTGGGTCATTGTCCATCTGTAGTATGAAACGACAACCAATCAGTTTGGCTGCATTTGGCTGGATCTGAGCACACAGTATGGCTCTGAATACCTCAGAATTCATTCGGCTGCTTCTGTCCTGTGTCACATCATCAATAAACACTAGTGACCCAGTGCCACTGGCAGCCATGCATGTCCAAGCCATCACACTGCCTCCACCGTGTTTTACAGATGATGTGGTATGCTTTGGATCATGAGCTGTACCACGCCTTCGCCATACTTTTCTCTTTCCATCATTCAGGTAGAGGTTGATCTTGGTTTCATCTGTCCAAAGAATGTTCTTCCAGAACTGTGCTGGCTTTTTTAGATGTTTTTTAGCAAAGTCCAGTCTAGCCTTTTTATTCTTGTTGCTTATGAGTGGCTTGCACCGTGCAGTGAACCCTCTGTATTTACGTTCATGCAGTCTTCTCTTTATGGTAGATTTGGATATTGATACGCCGACCTCCTGGAGAGTGTTGTTCACTTGGTTGGCTGTTGTGAAGGGGTTTCTCTTCACCCTGGAGATTATTCTCCTATCATCCACCACTGTTGTCTTCCGTGAGCGCCCAGGTCTTTTTGCATTGATGAGTTCACCAGTGCTTTCTTTCTTTCTCAAGATATACCAAACTGTAGATTTTGCCACTCCTAATATTGTAGCAATTTCTCGGATGGTTTTTTTCTGCTTTCGCAGCTTAAGGATGGCTTGTTTCACCTGCATGGAGAGCTCCTTTGACCACATGTTTACTTCACAGCAAAACCTTCTAAATGCAAGCACCACACCTCAAATCAACTCCAGGCCTTTTATCTGCTTAATTGAGAATGACATAACGAAGGGATTGCCCACACCTGTCCATGAAATAGCCTTGGAATCAATTGTCCAATTACTTTTGGTCCCTTTAAAAACAGGGTGGCACATGTTAAGGAGCTGAAACTCCTAAACCCTTCAACCAATTTTAATGTGGATACCCTCAAATGAAAGCTGAAAGTCTGAACTTCAACTGCATCTGAATCGTTTTGTTTAAAATTCATTGTGGTAATGTCTATAACCAAAATTAGAAAAATGTTGTCTCTGTCCAAATATATATGGACCTAACTGTATCTCTTGAGGCTTGTCTCCAAAGTGCACCTTCTCTGTTACATTGCTGCTATTAACCATTGCTCTGCTGGAAGAAACAAAACTGCCTTTACTTCTCAGTTGCTCATGTATTTAACTATTGCTCTGAGGAAACAATCCAGACTCTATTCCTTTGAGTATCTGCTTCCTTAATGGAAATTGCCAGTTTCTTATAGTTATTGTTTCTGTGTCTATCCACACACCTAGCTTTGCTTGATCTGTGCTACCTGCTCCACTTGTTTGGCTGCTGTCCTACTCCTTGCGGATTCATGTGTCATCTGTAAAAACTCATTCCACTGCACAATTGTGGTTACTGCTGCTCAGTCAGAGCTACTATTTAAAGAATACTTCTCACCAGGTGAGTTATAACAGGTATACCGATATATTCCTGACAAAAATACACTTGGCATTTGTTTAGCTGTTAGATATATACGTTTAGTGAATTTTGTAGCATGGACTCCAAACATGGCAACCAAATCCAGTCTGAATGTAGTCTTCCATTTTAATTTTGACTGCAGCACTAAGGTAATTTATGAGTTATATGAACCCACAACTGTGAACCTCTGTAGAATTTAAAAGTTCAGAACTCATGGTGGACTAAAGTATTTTGCATGTTCATTTTGATCTGTTTGATGTTGATCTTTTTTTTCAATTTTCCCATGGACCTCAATGATTATAATAATCTTTTTTGATTGTGTTGTTGAAGACTGATACAAAGGTATGGACTTTAGCATGAGATCCATAGAAATTAATACAATTTGTCAAACGATGAACAAATAACAACCTGACAATTATATAATATAGTATTTGGGACATAAGTAGCCAAAAAATATATAACCAAATGTCTACTAAGTTACACTTAAAGAATACAGCATCCATGCTTATGATACATATTATGAAACATCAGAACATCTTTACAAGATTTCTCATATATTTTTCTAAATAAATATATTTGCTCCAAAGAGGTTGAATTGTAATTAAATATATTGTCGAGCATGACGATGATACTTGTTTCATTTGCTTTGCTCATTAAACTAAAAGATGTTTGTATCTGATATCGTAGCTCTGTCATCTGTTACTTGTTATACCGTACAATGCTTTTAGATTTAATGCTTGGGATTTAACCTGATTTGTATTTTTTCAGAGCACATTTTATTCCAGGCTGCGTGAAAATAAAATTGTCATGTATGTCTGTGATGAGCATAAACTGCAAATCCCTTATGTGAATCCGGGCTTTGTTTAGACAGGAGATGACATGCACGGGAGATGTGTGCTGAGGAACTACATATTTTTTTCAAGACGTTCTATCCATTTATGGAACGAAAGTAGGAACTGATTGACTAATGAACGTACGTGACATATGATGTCTTAAATAAAAGTAGGCACAACCCAATTATAGCAAAATGAGTGCAAAAAGAACCTTTATAAATATAAGAGAAAAAGGTGATTTTTTAAACTATCTGCAAACTAAAGAAGAAAATCACAGCATGTAAATTGCATATATCTGATAATTCAATAGCAAAATTACAGCAAAAATGCCACAATAAACGATGTGTCATATTCAGAACAATTAAAATGTATTGGCATATCAGGTTACACCAAAAAGTACCTTTTCAGTATTTACCTCCTAAATCCACTCAAAAGGTTTCAACTTTTTCACAACCTTCTTCCCGTATTGCTCTGTCACATTTGCCTTCATATCACTTCTAGCCTACATACTCCTCCATTCCTATTTGTCTTGTCTTTTCCAAAGAGTCAAGCACAGGGAAGATTTACAACCCAATCATGTGGAGTTCAACCATGTCTTAGCAATATCAAGAACATCAATGTATTTGTCCATTATCAAAGCCTTAAATGAAACCTGTCACCAGTTTATTAGCATCCCAACAAATACCACCACCTTTTTATGCTGTTGTTATGCATATCACAAATGATTACATTGCCTGATTTCCCCTGTACACCTCAAAAATGCCATTTGATTTGGTCCTGTGCTGTATTTAAATGAGACTTTCCCGGTCCAATGGGCTTCCTCCTTGTTTGGTCTGTTCCTCCTTTGTACTAGTCTGATTGATGTGGATGACGTGTCCATAGCTGAACAAAGTCCTATGCAGTAGCATCCCTGGCTGTGCAGATGTGCTTCGCTGTGCCCTACTGTGGGAAGAGCTAAAAATTATCAATGTGCATGCCTGGCGATGCTACTGCGCAGGTGTGAAACTTTATGTTGATTTTGCAGGATACGTCATTCGCATAAATCACAGCCAGAAGACAGCGTTTACTAGGAACAGACGCTGCAAGGAGGATGCCCATTGGACTGTACCAGCCTCAATTAAACACAGCGCGGGACCAAATAAAATTATATTTTGGAGGTGTAGCGGCGGGAGTCAGCAGGAAAAGTAATCAGTTGTGAAATGCATAACAATGGCAGAAAAAGGCGGCGGCAAGTTTTGGAATACTAAAAAAACTGGTGACAAGTTCCCTTTACGCTCTCCCATTTTGCTTGCTAGACGCCTAGCATGTGTAAACATACACTTTAGGTTTCCTTCCATTTTCCAACATTTACTGTCAGAAACATTAATTTCTGAAATGTTGTGATCACATTAGTCTTCACTGTTTGGTAACACATGGATCTCCCACCCCACCGGCTTAATCCTCCACACTCAGTCCAATTCTCTACCCTGTAATAACATTTTACCCTTCTCTTCATAATATCCCCTTTATTTTCTGCTTTGTCCTACCCCCCTCATCACTAGTATAAATACTCTACCACCCCTGCTAGAATTCTCTCCCACAGAACAGTAAACCCCCTTCAGGAGCAGTTAATCTGCACAATACAGATTATTCCCCAATGAAAAGTCAGCTCAGTGCCCCGGTAACCCAAATTTTTCTACTCTGTTGAATACTTAAGCCATGCATTAACTCCCTAAGTTCCCTCTGATGCGCATGGGACAGACAATATTCCAGAGAATACTATCCTGGAATTCTTTTCCTTAAGCTTTCAGCCAAGTTATTTAAAATATTTTTTAAGAATCCTCCACCTACCACTTATTCTATTATTGCATCCCACATGGTCCATGACAGCTAGATCATCACCAGCCATATGCAATGATTTATTAACCCATTCCACCAAATGGTAAAGCCTGGGACCAGGGAGACAGCAAACCATTCTATTGAATCGGTTTTGGTGACAAATAATTCTATCAATCTTCCAAAATATAGAATCCTTTATGATAACCAACTCTCTAACTCTACCTACATTATCCTCCCGCCTACTGGTAAATGGCCTGTTCTCCCGGCTGTTAGGGAGAGTAGTATCCAATATGCTGAAAAAAAAAGACTAAATAGCCACAGCCAGCTCACTGATCCACGCAGGTGCACGGAACTTCATCTCGGACCAGGATGAGTGAATAGCAGAAGGAATAGAAGAAAGGCGTTCCAGCTCCTTTAAAAATTTCAAAAACTTTATTTCTCCATTAAAATGCGAAACAGCAATCCTTGCCTTAGTGCGAAAATGTGAGTGCAGAGTACATGCATGTACTCTGCACTCACATTTTCGCACTAAGGCAAGGATTGCTGTTTCGCATTTTAATGGATAAATAAAGTTTTTGAAATTTTTAAAGGAGCGAGAGTAGTATCCACTAGGGTTGCAATTGTGAAAGAATCACCAAATTTGCCAATTTTGCTTTAAAGTATAGAAAACGGAGCAGCCTTCCCCTTCATAGTCCCCTTTCCACTCTCCCTTACTACATTATCCCAGCTACTTGCCTGCTCCTCCTGACCCATTTCTCCATTCTCCATGTCTATCCCATGAATTGCTTGCTCTGTGGGCAGCATTCTCCTCTCAAGATAGCGAATCTGCCTAAATGTTGCATTTTGCTCCTCCAGATCTCGAATATGAGCTTCCAGGTGGGCAACATGTTCACGTTTACCAGAACGGTAATCACCCTGGAATTTTTGCTCCGATTTTCATACATATGACAAACTATGCACTGAAGGAAATCTTCAATCCTGCTGTCCATTATCCAAGCAAATAAAACAGTAAATAATATTAAAAGGTACTGAAAAATTATCAATTTTCAGGTCTTGAACTCCCTTTTTTTTACCCAACTCCTGTTTTTTAACTTGTTCTTCAGCTCTTTAATGAATTCACAGGTCATTAACTGGTTAACATCCAAAATACTAAGTAAAGGTAAACAGTGGGATTCCTCACAGATGGTAACAGGCTCTTATGTATTTTTCTTCTCTGCATTCATGTATTTTTAGCAAGCTCCACGTGAAGTTAGCAGATTTTGAAGGTGACATTACTTTGTATAAAACACCTTTGTCAGAGTGAGACTAAGAAAAGCTGAAGTGAGTGGGAAAATGAATAGCTTCTGCGTTTATGCTAAAGTAACAGTTTGAAGAACATGACGTGATGCAACTGGATGGGCTTTGATCAGGAAACACACATTAATATTATTAGTTCATTGTGTTACTCAAGACCAAAATAAGTGATAAAAAGTATTCTTAGCAGTTCACACAGTTAAGTCATTGTAGGCTTAATTATAGCAGATATAGAATGTTCTCATGCAAAATATGGGAATAAAAAGGAACCTACTTATCAGGGGCTATGTATTGGCCAGTAGGACCAGACTTCTGATGTATGGCAAAAGAGTACGACTGTACAGTATACCATAAATAAAACTTCACGCTTAATTTTGTAGCCTATGGTTAAAATCCAAACAGAAATGAAACAGACTACTGTTTTATGCGTTTCATGCACAAATAATTACATCAGTCATGCGTGTAATATGTAACATGCATATGTTGCCAATGTACCATGGTGTAAGATATTATGAACTCAACTAGTGAGATGGAATCTTTAAAGGGACACTGTCACCTGAATTTGGAGGGAACAATCTTCAGCCATAGAGGCGGGGTTTTCGGGTGTTTGATTCACCCTTTCCTTACCCGCTGGCTGCATGCTGGCTGCAATATTGGATTGAAGTTCATTCTTTGTCCTCCGTAGTACATGCCTGCACAAGGCAATCAAGGCAATCGGGTCCTTCGGTTCTCAGGGGGATGTCTCGGTGGCTGACCCTGTCCGTGTCCCGTGGGACGTCCGTATTAAAGGGGAAGGTCTTTAAAGGGATATGTTCGTGATGCCACCTGTGGTAAGGGGTCAGCTGGGGTGATGTTATGGCAGCTAGATTGTATACCTTCCCACAGGTGAAGTATGTCCCCAGGGCTTCCCAGTGTGTTGATGGTGGATGGTGAGAGGCGCAGTGAAGAACGAGGACACAAGGTTGCAGTCTCTTTACCTTTTACTGAAGGCTTCCGCATCCACAGTCCAGAGCACAGACTATGGGGCAGGCAGAGTCCGGCTGGTTTGGAGGCAAGTTCAGAGTCCCCTTATCCAGGTAGAAATCAGTAGCCTTCCTCTAGCGCCGTGTGTTGTAGTACCTTACTGCTAAGCCTCTCATAAGGTCCTCACAACTGTTGAAGATGTTACAGATGATATGTCTCTCTCTGTCCCCCGGATGGATAGGACTAACCCGTATGACCGGTGGCTTGAGGCTTTTTACAGGGACCCTATCATGCCCCGGCCTCTAAGCGGTGCCACCTTGCCTCCTGGGTATAGGGCGGATCAGTAACGGGAAATTAGCTGTCCTGCCGGTCTCTGGAGCAAGCATAAAGGACGGTTGCTCCCTCGGTGTTCCGGCTACCGGATCTTGAGCCTCAGAAGGAGTCAGCCTGTATAGGGCAGAACGCCTCTGATATCCTCTCCTTTGCTATGACTTCTTCACCCTCTCTACAATACAATTCTCCTTCAATGTCTCTTTCTGGAAGCTGCCGCACTCAGGGCAGGCGCAGCTCCGTGTCCTTCTGTCCCGGCCTCTGACAGGATCCCACCCTTGTCAGGGACCAACTACCTGAGAAAAGCTCAGCCAGCAGCTGCCTAACTTCCTCTCCAGGCCACCAGTCTTACCTAAGTGTGAAGAGTGCCCCAATAAATAGGAGCATAGCTCCCCCTGGTGGACTGGAGTATGAACTGTGTTGTATGTTTGTAAAACAAAACAAGAAAAAAACACCTCCGCACCGCTGCAGTTTGTTAGATCCTAATGCCTCTAACCCTACTTCGCTGTTTTAGCCATAATAATATTTCCCCCAAAACCCAGGTGCTGCATCCACAAAGAGATTCACAACAGTACATGAAAAGAGCAAAAAAGTGGAGCTCACTCACCGGAGTTGAAGTGTCATACTTTTATTTAGACATGAAGTGATACAGCAGGGAGGGATGTGGAAACAAACGAATGATGGCTGTTTCGTGCACACAGCACTTCAACGGGTCAGGGCCGAGTATAAGGCAGCCCCCCATAGGCAGACTCTGTAGTATAAGGCAGCCCCCATAGGCAGACCATGTAGTATAAAGCAGCCCCCATATGCAGACTCTACAGCATAAGGCAGCCCCTATAGGCAGACTCAGTCAGCATAAGGCAGCCCCATAAGCAGAATCTCTAGCACAATGTAGCCCCCATAGGCAGACCCTATAGCACAATGCAGCACCCATAGGCAGATTCTGTAGTATAAGTAAGCCTCAATAGGCAGACTCTGTAGTATAAGGCAACCCCCATAGGCAGACTCTGTAGTATAAAGTAGCCCCCATAGGCAGGCTCTGTAGTACTAGGCAGCACCCCATAGGCAGACTTTGCAGTATAAGGCAGCCCCCATAGGCACACTCTGTAGTTTAAGGAAGCCCATATAAGCAGACTCTGTAATATAAGGCAGCCCCCATAGGCAGACTGTGTAGTATAAGGCAGCCTCTATAAGCAGACTCTGTAGTATAAGGCAGCCCCCATAGGCAGGCTCTGTAATAAAGCAGCCTCCATAGGCAGACTCTGTAATATAAGGCAGCCCCTCATAGGCAGACTCTGTAGTATAAGGCAGACCCCCCATAGGCAGACACTGTAGTATAAGGCAGACTCTGTAGTAAGGCAGCCCCCCATAGGCAGACTCTGTAATAAGGCAGCCCCCCATAGGCAGACTCTGTAGTATAAGGAAGCCCCCCATAGGCAGAGTCTGTAGTATAAGGCAGCCCCCCCAAAAAATAAATAAATACCTCTCTTCTTCCTGGCTTCTCTGCTGTTCCGAGCACCCAATCATCTCAGGACAGTAGGCGTTGGGTAGTGACATCATCACGCCTGCTGTCAGTGTTGGCGTCGGTGACGTCAGGCGCTGACAGGGGGTTGATGGGAGAAGGAGCGTAGTGCTCCTTCTCTCATCAATGCAGTCAGCTGTATCGGCATCCAGCCGATACAGCTGAACCTGCGATGACAGTTGGGGGGCCCATTGCTGACACCAGGCCCCGCCGCCTGCTCAGGGGCCCCATAGCGATATTCTCCCTGCTGTGCCACAGAATGTAACTGCATCGGCGCACTGTGCACATGCTGATGCAGTTACAGTAGCGTAGCTCCGGGTGGGCCCCCTCAGAGTGCGGGGCTCGGGGTGATGCCCCCTCTGGATAGATGGAAACTGTGCAGGAAATGAGAGAAGTCATATATGTCTTTGTTGTAATCTCTGCAGACAAGTCCTGGTGGGAGAAGTTGTCATGTTAGTCTGGGCCAGATGGAAAAGACGGGAAAAGTGAACAACTCCATCAGAGAGAATGTCCTCTGTAAGCCACTATCTGTAACTGTACTGTAATCACTTGTGTGGTTTGTGGGACTGGAATCTACCACTCTATGGTCACAATATGGCAGTAATATCATTGTTGGTCTTTGTGGAGATGCTTTTTTTGTTACAGCTGGATCATCTGCTGAGGTTCTCCTATACCCACGATTAGAGTGTGCCACCGTAGCTGTAATCAGAAGTTAGGGGCCCACTCAGAAGTTTCGCTATGCCCCTGAGCTGAACCCCAACTACACCTCTGACTCCTGTACATTTAGCATATACCCAGATGGTACAGGCCAGGCCATGGCATATGTGACAGACCTGTGTATCACATCACCCCACGCCTGACCACAACCGTCCAGTGAGAATAAAATTTGTCACAAGGAATATGGCACTGCACACACAGCAGGTTTGATGACAATTGGAGGTGGAATTTGTGCTGTTTTGGTTTCGTCTGTCTCCATATAGAGCGCGCTAATGTCCACTGCAGCCGTGACACAGACCTGGCACAGGGGCAATGAGTTAATGGCCGGGAAAGATCAGAAAAAGGGGATGCAGGGGCTTCATAAACATGGAGACCCCGTACAACATGGCTTCCAATGTATTTATGCTAGAAAAAGTAGATACATAGTGACCAGGCCCCACAGGGCATTATCCTACCAAACACCGAGACAGAGACTCCACTGTGACCACTCGTTCCCTCAGGAAATTCTATTTTTTTTGCTTCTGAGGCGTCTGGAATTTAATTCCTATTATATAATAAAGAGCGAAGGACAGCGGCAATGTCACACAACGTCTCTCCTTGTCTCAAGGACTAACCCTGAACTGGTCACTAATACTTCCACCATTGTGTGGAGACACCAGTAATATTTTTGATGCATTAAATCCTCCTTCTCTATTCTATAAACACTCTGCTGGGGGTGAAGTTTTAAATGGAGTCTGTCATCAAATTCATGCTGCTGAACCACGGGAAGCATGAATCAGATCTCACAGACAGTATGAATCAGATCGCACAGACAATATGAATCAGATCACACAGAAAAAATGAATCTGATCCCACAGACAATATGAATCAGATCCCACAGACAATATGAATCAAATCCCACAGACAATATGAATCACATCCCACAGTCAGCATGAACTCAGATCCCACAGACAGCATGAATCAGATTCCACAGGCACCATGAATCAGATCCCACAGGAGCATGGATCAGATCCCACAGGCAGCATGAATCGGATCCCCTGGGCAGCGTGAATCAGATCCCACAGGCAGCATGCATCAGATCCCCTGGGCGGCATGAGAATCAGATCCCACAGGCAGTGTGAATCAAATCCCACAGGAAGCATGAATCAGATCCCATAGGCAGCATATTAGGTATTAGTATGTTAGGTATTCATTATGCAAACTAGGGGGCAGGTCAGTGAGGGATCAGTGACCTGTCAGCAGTCTGCATTATGAATATATAATCAGAGCACCACATACACCAGCCCCACCATAGGGCACGAGCAAATCATTAACTACAAACTGAAAATAAAGATTAAGAAACAACCATATGACGGATTTCATCCACCCAGATATCATTTTATTCAGTATAAAGGCGCTGACCTGACATTGTCCGTAGGTTATTGTGCACAATCCTGCTGACAGGTTCCCTTTAGGCAGCACATGAAGTCAATGCCATGTGCTGGACACAAACTGTGCTATCAAAGGGTGGAAAGTATGGTCATACTAACCAATGTGCTCTGCCATAGTATAACTACTTGTTATTGATGTTAATGCCAGTAGATGTCATGCATGGTCATTTTTGTGACATCATGTGATACAGACAGGCATTGTTACCTCACAACGTGATGTCACAAAGATTGTGGTCTGTGTAAACTGGTGTTCTGGGGAAAATGCTCATTTCAGAAGGTGAAGACAATGAGAACAGAGGTCCAAGGATCGAGGATACATATTCTCTTTTCAGGAGGTGAAGACGAGGAAACGGAGGACCCAAGATCGAGGATACAGATTCTCTTTTCAGGCGGTGAAGACGAGGAAGCGGAGTATCCAGGATCAAGGATACAGATTCTCTTTTCAGGCGGTGAAGACGAGTAAGCGGAGGACCCAGGATCGAGGATACAGATTCTCCTTTCGGTAGGTGAAGACGAGGAAATGGAGGACCCAGGACCGAGGATACAGATTCTCTTTTCAGGAGGTGAAGACAAGGAGAAGGAGGACCCAGGATCGAGATACAGATTCTCTTTTCAGGAGGTGAAGACGAGGAAACGGAGGACCCAGGATCGAGGATGCAGATTCTCTTTTCAGGAGGTGAAGATGAGGAGAAGGAGGACCCAGGATCGAGGATACAGATTCTCTTTTCAGGAGTTGAAGACGAGGAGACGGAGGACCCAGGATCGAGGATACAGATTCTCTTTTCATGAGGTGAAGACGAGGAAACGGAGGACCCAGGATCGAGGATACAGATTCTCATTTCAGGAGGTAAAGACGAGGAAAGAGAGGACCCAGGATCAAGCATACTCATTCTCAAGGAGGGAAAGAGGGGAGAGGGTAAGTGAAGCTCACCACATTGATGACTTAATTTCTTTAGTATGAGTTCACCTGGAGGGTGCCGTATCTGCTGTTGATAACAGCCATGATCATAAGAAAAAAGGAAATTTATTCGGCACAATGCAATCCAGTAATAAATAATATTACATATTACCAGATTGGATTGTGCCAATTAAATTTTATTTCGTTTTCTCATACTGATTCTCATTTCAGAAGGTGAAGACAAGGAGAAAAGAGGACCTAGCATTACGGTGTAGACGAGGAGAAGGAGGAACCAGAATAGAGGACACAGATTCTCATTTTAGGAGAAGCAGACAAGGAGAACGAGGAGCCAGGATCAAGGATACAGGTAGATTAGAAATTTTACAGGGTATTCAGATAGTGAACCTTGTTCCAACATGGACGTCTACCCTCCAAGTCTATGGTTGTAAAGTACTACATTTCTTTAGTCTGCTGAAAGAATCTCTAGACTTTGAATATGACGGTTCTAAGTGAGGTTACAAGGTGGAATGTTGAGCACTCAGAGTTCCATGCAGCAAATGTGAGGTCACCCATGGGGTTATCAGAGAGGTCAGCACAAAGATGGCAACTAGGATGGAGACACCACAGTGGGTTGTTCAGTCATTGACACTTCAAGTGGTAACTGTGGTTGGTACAGATAGTTATTGGGGTGAAAAGCTGCCATTATTTCACCACATGAATGAGGGCATGTTATAAATACATTGTGGATATATATTGTATTTGCACCATATTTTTTTTAGCAAATTGCAAATTTCACTGTCTTATAAGCCTTTTTCAATGTTTCATGTATTAAACTATTTTTAACTGTATATGTTAAAACATATAAATAACATGAAGGGGGCATAGTACATTTGACATGAAGTATAATATATGTATGACTGCACATCTACATATGAGTCACATATTCTAGACAGTTAATGGCTAGAATAAATACATTTAGGTTGCAATCATTTTTAATATGCATAAAACATTTCTATTTGCTTAACAATGTTTGATACATTGCTCTCATCTACCATCGGGAAATGTTCTACCATGCTTAAGAAGTTTAACTAATATAATGTGCCCAAACTATATAATTAAGGTAAGGCATTTGATAAATGTGGAGTATACGAACGACTTTACATATAGGGGATTGTTATATATTATACATTATGTTCTAACTTATGTACAAATAACAGGGAACCTAGTAACAATCTAGTTTAAAGACCATGGAGCACATGTAATAAACTCAAACAATCAAAATACATAATTTATTTTTACATTAGCCTTCAGATTTCTAGGCCAATGTATGACACATTACTTTTTCTTTCCAGGGACGGTATCTGGATGCTGGAATGAAGACTGAAGAACATAACATTATCCATGAGATTGTTTAGTCTTAATCGTTTCATATGCCTGTACATTATATTTGATGCCTTCTGATGTCATCAGAAATGACATTGTGGTTTACCACATCTGCAGAGCTACATGAAAAAGCCCAATACTGGTTCCATTATTGACCAGTTGATTTATGCCACTTAAGGAATCTGTTATGGTATAACGGTACTAAGTCTGTAACCTGGGATGTAATGTTTGTGGGGTTTAGTGTTTGTAGGGGGCAGTGTTTGTAGTGGGTAGTGTTTGTAGGGGGCAGTGTTTGTGGGGGGCAGTGTTTGCAAGGGGTAGTGTTTGTAGGGGGCAGTGTTTGTTTTCTCTTTTTGCAGTGAAGATGAATGTAACCACACTATGACCTCCCATCGGTGAAGAAGATGTGTGGCGTGCTACTAGGATATAATAAAGAAGATCTGGTTTCAGGAAACTACACTTAACATCATTGCTATACATATACATCAGTTAGTTGTAGTATGGCCTTGGTCCAGGGTTCTTGAACTGATCGCCTTTTCTCGGGGTCGAGAAGGAATTTTTTCCCTGTGACACTGATTGGCTCAATGTGTCCAGGTTTTTTGCCTTCTTCTGGACCAATGGCTTTAGGTAGAAATAGAGATTGTATTTAATAAAATATGTTTAAAATTCAATTATTTGCCTCCTCCTAATTTCTTTATATTACTTAGTGCTCTCATAGTTTTTGTATGTTAGTTCTCAATTTTACAAACCATAGCTGCTGCAATATGAAGCCAAACAGAATATGCAGAGATGGTAATGGATGGATAGATGGCCACATAGTTGAACATATGGTTCAGTTTTTTCTGTACTTTCTATTGCAAGTATTAAGAGTCTTTAAATATTTGAATTTGCCATCTTTGTAAAACTTTTCCAGAAAATTCAATTTGCAGCTATTTGCAATATTGCAAGGTCCCTAATTGCCTGAAAACACATGCATCACTATGATGTCTCCTAGGATTTTATAAAATTAAACAATTCCAATGGCTTTTTATCAAGTTGACAAAAATGTTCCCTTTATTTAAGCAGTTGGAACAGGCTAGCTGTTTTCAGAGTGAAGAAGCAATGGCCTGTCACTAAGCCTTTTGTGAGGAAAATGTATGTCACGATAATGGAAAAAACCATAGCTGAGGGATTTTTGCACTTTTGAACATGGTCCCAAAAGCTGCGGGCTAAAACCCCCCTTTCCTTTAAGTCATGGTTTAGCTTTTCTTTTCAATGGATGTAGAAGAGCTTGCCTTGTCAATGCATGTGGGGGAGTTTTATTGAAGAAAGGTATTTACGACTGGAATAGCTGCAGTGGAACGTGTACTAGCTGAAACTGGTACATAAGCTTCCAGAATCCATGAGAGTCTTAGTTCTAATATGATAAGATATTGGGCTAATGAGTTAGGCTAGAAAAAGGAAAAATACATATTCTTTACGTCCCTCGGCGGATCTGTCAACCGCTTTAGACATGAGCTTCTAACTCCATCAGGTAAAAAAGTAGGGATTTCTCGGTAATTATGCATCACAAATAAGACATATTTGATCTCATTAGAATTCCAATGTTAATACGAGATGAATGCTGGGTTTGCTATGACTATGACATGTTCTGTAGCGGAGTTACAGGCATTAGACAAATTTAGGTTAAATTTAGGTAAACTGAAGAGAGAGGAGGGTCTGGGTAAGCCCGCCCTGTTGGTGATGTCACAGGCTGCAGTTTATAAGTTTTGCCAGAGCCCAGCAGTTTAGTTTTACCTGGGGAGTCTGACTTGAAGAGCTGTTCCTGACCACAGTCCTAATGCACTGGGACAGATGGAAACTCCACTAGCCTGGTTGCCTACAATGCTCTGAACACATGTAAGTGTTATTTCTCATTTAACCCCTTTTTTTTTTTTTAATAACCTTGTACATATTTTCAATTGTCTCATATTGTAACATCTTTATATAACTTTTTATAAACACTGCCTTCTTTCGGAGTAAAATATATAAATTACTAGTTTTCGTTCTTCCTGTTCTAAAATGTACCCTAAGTCTTCTGAAGGGAATTACGCTACTGTTTTGGGTTAGCTTCAGACCCGTTTAATCAAAGCTGGTGGCAGCATACCGTGTGCAGGCCTTTGGGTGTCGTTGTAGCAACTGTGGCATTGATAATTATTGTTCCTGCCTGAGCGGGAGTAGTTATATTGTGTCGCTGCAGCGGGCCCAATAGCCAGTACATAGCAGGCAGCTTTTCTGGCGACTTATTGCCCCAGGTGCAGTACCTAATCTGACCTTAGAGTAAGGGGGGCGCCAGAGAGCTGCAAGTTTCAAGGGGAACTGTAAGTGGGATATACATAAATCCCTGCAGTTTGTGGTATATTGAAGAGCAGTGGGATACCTAGAATAAGCCCCTGCTGTAAACTAAGAGGTCAATAGCCTTGTGTGTATTTTTTCATCACATTGTGGAGTGAAGGGATAACTAAGATAAGCCCCCTTGCACATGTGATAGCCGTCTGTTGGCCTAAAGTCACCCCGATCTGTGATGTTGGGGTGACGGTCACGGTGGGAATTGTGACAAATTGGTGGCAAGGCGGTGGGATATCTTAGAGCATTAGTAATTTGGTTTGAGCAATCATTCCTCTCACTAAAAACTTGCAAAGTTCTTGTGAGGACTCTGCGCAAATAAGTTTGGAGAACGAACTCAGTGTTTATTAGTCCTGAGACAATTGTGTGTACTGGTAATTATCCCTTCCCTTTCTCTTCGTTTTTCTGTCCTATCTTTTATTTGGCAACCATGGTTGTGATGGGGGAAACCTTTTATAAGAAGCAGTCCAAGGACACTCTTATGGCCTTGTGCATGTCACAGCAGATTGACTGTGCGGGCAAGACCAAGGCTCAAATGGTCGCTGAACTGGTGCAATTTGAAGCAGACCAAGCCAGGCTACAGAGCCCAGGGGCCGCAGAAGCCAGCACACGCGAATATGGTGCTGCAGCAGAGGTCCAACCACAGAATACGGGCCCTTATGGCAACCAGGGGGGCACAGACCTCCGCCTGCAGCTGGCTCTGCAACAATGCTCCGCAGATGACCTAGAGAGATGTCTGCAGCTGATCCAGCAATACCAGGAGCGAGTCGAGCGAGAGGCTCAGGGCCAGCGAGCCGAGCGGGAGGCTGAGAGAGCCGAGCGGCAAGCAGAGCGGGAGTACAAGCTGCAGATAGCCTGACTGCCAATGCAGGGGGCATCCCAGTCCAGCCGTGAGCCCAGCAGTGCTCAGATACCAAAGCCCCGGCCCGATCACTTTCCTGTTATGGAAAAGGACGGGGACTTGGATACTTTTCTGCGGGCCTTTGAGAAAGCCTGCAGACAGTACCAGCTGCCTACAGATGATTGGGCACGATATCTGACCCCAGGGCTGAGAGGCAAAGCTCTGGAGGCGTTTGCTGCCCTCCCTCAAGAACAAGATGGTGACTATGGGTCCATCAAGCAGGCCCTGATAGCAAAGTACCAGCTTACACCCGAGGTTTACCGTAGAAAGTTCCGGACCCTCCAACGTGGCCCAAACGACAGTTACAGTGATGTGGTACATGGACTGGGGACCCCCTTTGACCAGTGGACCCAAGGACTGTCAGTGACCACCTTTGCACAGCTGCGATACCTGATGATCAAAGACCTGTTCTTACATCTTTGCCCAGCTGAGGTGCGACAGTTCGTGATGGACAGAGAACACAAAGATGTGATGAAAGCAGCACAGATTGCCGATGCCTATGAGGCCAAACGTAGATCGGAAGTGTGGAAGCCAGTCACCACCAGCTGGAGAGGGGGTAAGCCTGCAACCAACGCCAGTACCCCTGCCAGCCAACACACCAGAGATCCTGTCCCCGTGGCCAACAGCACCAGACCTACCACTGAACCTCGCCAGTGTTTCCACTGCAAGCGGACTGGTCATATCAGTCACTACTGTCCAGACAAGCCGAAGAACCCCCCAGCCAAGGCCCCAGGGCCTAATGCAGCAGTTCTTTTGGTGGGTGGTGTGGTCATGTTGCTACAGGCCTCAAGGACACCGGGGCTGAACGAACCCTCATCCGATCCGAACTGGAGGCCCCTGAAGAAATCATTCCGGGGAAAACCCTAACTGTCACTGGGATTGGGGGCATCAGCTGTCCCTTACCGATGGCCCGGGTTTATATTGATTGGGGTGCCGGAAGCGGGGTGAAGGAAGTGGGGCTGTCTGATAATTTGCCCACTGATGTTTTGTTGGGGACTGATTTGGGGAGGATGGTTGCATACTACGTCCCTGACACCCCTTCCCAATCTACTAATGAGGGTAACGTTAATCCTGATGATGAGGATGATGATGGGAAATTCCATGTGTTACCTGAAAATGCTTTATCTTGTAATGATGCATCTGATAACCATTTTTTCCCTAGGATTGATGGTGAAAATGTTGTACCTGTGCCAACTGAACCTGATAACCATTTTTCTGCAAAGGTTAATGTATCCATAGGTACAGGCGTGCTCAGCCACGTCGCTCTGCGGAGTGAGATGGCTGAGGAACCCCTAGAAGGGGCAAATGTCGGTGCTACAGGAAATGGTGAGATGCATGGGAACCGTGAGAAAGGTGACGCCATGAAATTGACCTGTGCCACCGAGGAAGGTAACTGGCCCATAAGTAGCACTGCCCCTGAAGTGTTGGGGGTGGATGGGGAGCTAGAGACCATAGCAGCGCCGGCTGATGGGTCTGTAGAAACCCCTACGTAGCTGCTGTCACCCGCAGTCAGAGTGCCCGGAACGCAGATAACTGTCTGCCTTCTGGACCCTCCTCAGTCATCAGTGTGACTGAATCTGAGGTGGACCCAGAGCAGGTCCAAGAGGGTTCCCGTGGGGAAGGGACCCTGACATTGCTTCTGGCTTCCCCTAGCCAGGAATTTCAGGCTGCTCTGCGCACAGATGCGAGCCTAGAGAGTTTGAGACAACTCGCCGAGACGCCCACCTCCGTGACTTATAAGGAGAGGGTGTTCTGGGAATGAGGAAGGTTGTACCGAGAGACAGTACCCGGTAAATCGCAAAAGGAGTGGTTGAAGGAAAGACAGCAGGTCGTCCCGCAGCAATTCCGAGGTGAGTTGTTACAGATTGCCCATGAGATCCTGCTAGCTGGACACTTGGGGATCAGCAAAACGAAGGCCCGGCTGTCTCAACACTTCTATTGGCCTAAGATGGGGACAGATGTGTCAAACTACTGCCTCTCATGTAACACTTGTCAAAGAGTGGGGAAGGTGGGGCCTGCTCTTAAGGCTCCCCTGATCCCGTTGCCAGTGATAGAGGAGCCTTTCCAGAGAATCGCGGTGGACATTGTGGGCTGCTGGCCATCCCCAGCAGCTCTGGAAAGCAATACCTCCTTACTGTGGTAGACTACGCTACCCGATACCCAGAGGCAGTAGCTCTGTCGTCAACTAGGGCAGATAAGGTGGCGGATGCCCTGTTGGCCATCTTTTCACGTGTAGGATTTCCCAGGGAAATGCTTACTGATCAAGGAACCCAATTTATGTCCCGCCTAATGGAGGCTCTCTGTAAGAGAATGCAGGTGAAGCACCTGGTATCGAGTGCGTATCACCCACAGACCAATGGCTTGTGTGAATGCTTCAATGGTACCCTCAAACAGATGCTACGCATGCTGGTTGAGACCCAAGGGCGCGACTGGGAGCGGTACCTCCCACACCTGATATTCGCTTACCAAGAGGTTCCGCAGGCCTCGACGGGGTTCTCCCCCTTCGAGCTCCTGTAAGGCAGGCGAGTCTGGGGACCCCTTGGGTTGGTCAGAGAATCCTGGGAAGAGGAGCCGAACCCTTCTGAAGTGTCCATAGTGGAGTATGTCATGCGCTTCCGTGACAAGATGCAGACCTTGACGCAGTTGGTGCATGACAACATGGGTCAAAAGGTGTGGGTGCTGGTCCCCGTACCCAAGGATAAGCTTCAGGCAACCTGGAAGGGCCCGTACGTCGTCCACCAACAGCTCAACCCGGTCAACTACGTGGTCACACTTGACCACGCTCGGGGTAGGCAAAAGGCCTTTCACATCAACATGACGAAGGCTCATCACGAACGTGAACCTTTCGTCCTATCGGTCTGCAGCTTACCCGAAGACGGGGAGGAAGACACCCTCCTGGACATGCTTGCCCAAGCCAAGGCCGGTGGGTCCATCGAGGACGTGGAGGTAAGCGCCTCGTTAACTGAACCCCAGCAGTTGCAGTTGCAAACCACACTGGAACCCTTCTGGGTCGTGTTCTCTAACCGACCTGGAAGGACTGAGTTAGTAGTCCACGAGGTGGACACCGGGAATCACGCCCCACTACAGCGAACACCCTATCGAATCTCTGATCAGGTGCAGCAGATTATGCGCCAGGAGATCGATGAGATGTTACAGCTGGGGGTGATTCGACGGTCAAAGAGCGCGTGGGCCTCACCTGTAGTTCTCGTGCCAAAGAAAGACCAGTCCACCCGGTTCTGCGTGGACTACAGGGGGCTCAACACCATCACAGCCTCTCACGCGCACCCAATGCAACGCATCGAGGAGCTGCTTGAGAGGTTAGATGGCGCAGAGTACCTGACCATAATGGATCTGAGTCGAGGATACTGGCAGATTCCCCTGAGCCCCGAGGCACAGGAGAAGTCCGCCTTTATCACACCCTTTGGACTGTACGAGTCCACAGTCATGCCCTTCGGCATGAAGATTGCCCCTGCCACTGTCCAGCGGATGGTCAACCTCCTGCTTCAGGGACTGGAGGAGTACGCCGCGGCATACTTGGATGACATTGCCATCTTCAGTCCCTCCTGGGAGGAACACCTGCAGCATCTCGAGGAGGTGCTCAGGCGAATTCACCGAGCAGGACTGACTATCAAACCGGAAAGTGCCAGATGGGCATGAGGGAGGTCCACTACCTGGGACACCGGATAGGCGGGGGCACCATGAAGCCAGAGCATGGCAATGTTGATGGGTTGGCCCACCAGGTTGAACCTGCTGAGGTGCGCATGGAGGAGCACCATGAGGTCCTGCCTCCCTAGCGCAGACCAAAAGGGGGAAGTGTGAGGAAAATGTATGTCACAATAATGGAAAAAACCATAGCTGAGGGATTTTTGCACTTTTGACCATGGTCCCCAAAGCTGCGGGCTAAAACCCCCCTTTCCTTTAAGTCAGGGTTTAGCTTTTCTTTTCAATGGATGTAGAAGAGCTTGCCTTGTCAATGCATGTGGGTGAGTTTTCTTGAAGAAAGCTATTTACGACTGGCATAGCTGCAGTGGAAAGTGTACTAGCTGAAACTGGTACAGAAGCTTCCAGAATCCATGAGAGTCTTCCATGAGGGTGAAGAAATGAGCAAACAAGGCCCTACCCACGCTGGCAATGTGGGCAGAACCAGGGTGCACTTTGAGGGTGCCAACTATGTACAAAGACACTTTTGGGGTAATTCACTGTCCATTACCCTATTGTCCATTTTAAACCTGTAACAAATGTAAGCAAGCAATTCAAACAGGTAACAGCAATTATTGACTTTTTAGTCCCTATACCTGGCTGGGATTTGACCTTTGGTACTAAGGGTAGACCTACGCAGTTCCTGGGCTAACATGTCTGCGGTTACTGTCGTGGACCCACTAGTGTGTGTACTACTTGTAGGCCTGCATTGTATTGGCAAATTGAGCAAGCGTCTGCGACTTCTTGGATTCACCATAGGTTTGACAGATTCACCAATAGCAGAGGGTGGATTCTCTGGTTCCACTGCTGGAGTGACGTTTGCTGCTTGAGCCTGCTGGTGTAAAGTTTCTTCTGGTTCAGGATGGTTCTGAGTCACATTTTGTTCTGGTATTTCCAACTGGGGGAAGTCAAGTCAAGTATCATTTTGGCCTGATGTACTTGAGTCAAATACTGGGGAAAATCTCCAAGAACAGTATGGATTTTCTTTTATTCTCCTTCTACAGGTTGAAAAATACTGGAGTCCTTTTCCTTGTCTCTCAATTTGTCACGGCTGACTTTGAGATGATCTCTGGATACCGCAGTTGAAGTTTCTCCTCCATCTGTGCTAATTAGACAGACTTTAGCATTGTCAAGGTCTGTCTCCCAGTGAGGAAAGCAATCTCACTGTGACAACCAGGACTCTGGGGCATCACAAGTGCACCTTTGTGAGTATAGGAGAAAATCATCAGATGACCGCGCTGTGATTGAAAATAAATCTATATACAAAAATGAAGACTGATTTTACTATATGGGGGCCATATAGTGGTAGATACCAATCCTGCAGACCATATAATAGATCACAGTTATATATGGTGGCTTACAGCTGACGTTCTTTCTGATGGAATTGTTCACTTTTCTCATCTTTTCCATCTGGCCCAGATCGACATGACAACTTCTCCGGCAGGATTCGTCTGCAGAGAGTACAACAAAGCCACATCTGACTTCTCACATTTCCAGCATCGTCCATAGCTATCCCTAACCTGCACAAAACTTCTCATCCTGCTGATACCCCAATACTGAGCCACTGCTGACGTATGTGTCTTACAGCGCCTGCTGTCTGGTACAGTAACGGCTCCTCTTACCGCCCCACATAATAATGTTGCCACTGTGCCCTTACATAGTAATAATGACTCCTTTGTGTACTTTAGATAGTAAAATTCCTCCCTAGAAAATATTAATGCCCTGTGATGGTGCCATACACATTTTGTCCCTGAAAAGTAATAATACCCCATATTCAACTTTGATGGTATTTTTTTATATATCTTCCAGCCACGTTCTGCCACTTACTGTACATTGTGTAGTGTAATACACTGGGCCTGAGTTTTGTTGCAGTCTCCCCCCAAACAAGGGAGATTTAAATTGGCACTAAGTGGATCTACGTCACAGTTCTGTTAGTTTGTTGTACATCTTCCAGCCACGTTCTGCCACTTACATTGTGTAGTGTAATACACTAAGCCTGAGTTTTTTGCAGTCTCCCCCCCAAAAAAGGGAGATTTAAATTGGCACTAAGTGGATCTATGTCACAGTTCTGTTAGTTTGTCGTACATCTTCCAGCCACGTTCTGCCACTTACATTGTGTAGTGTCATACACTGGGCCTTAGTTTTTTGCAGTCTCCCCCCCAAAAAAGGGAGATTTAAATTGGCACTAAGTGGATCTACGTCACAGTTCTGTTAGCATGGCGCACATCTTCCAGCCACGTTCTGCCACTTACATTGTGTAGTGTAATACACTGGGCCTGAGTTTTTTTGCAGTCTCCCCCAAAAAAAAGGGAGATTAAAATTGGCACTAAGTGGATCTATGTCACAGTTCTGTTAGTTTGTCGTACATCTTCCAGCCACGTTCTGCCACTTACATTGTGTAGTGTAATACACTGGGCCTGAGTTTTTTTGCAGTCTCTCCCCCAAAAAAGGGAGATTTAATTGGCACTAAGTGGATCTACGTCACAGTTCTGTTAGTTTGTTGTACATCTTCCAGCCACATTCTGCCACTTACATTGTGTAGTGTAATACACTGGGCCTGAGTTTTTTTGCAGTCTCTCCCCCAAAAAAGGGAGATTTAATTGGCACTAAGTGGATCTACGTCACAGTTCTGTTAGTTTGTCGTACATCTTCCAGCCACATTCTGCCACTTACATTGTGTAGTGTAATACACTGGGCCTGAGTTTTTTTGCAGTCTCCCCCCCAAAAAAAGAGAGATTTAAATTGGCACTAAGTGGATCTACGTCACAGTTCTGTTAGTTTGTCGTACATCTTCCAGCCACGCTCTGCCGCTTACATTGTGTAGTGTCATACACTGGGCCTGAGTTTTTTTGCAGTCTTCCCCCAAAAAAAGGGAGATTTAAATTGGCACTAAGTGGATCTACGTCATAGTTCTGTTAGTTTGTCGTACATCTTCCAGCCACGTTCTGCCACTTACATTGTGTAGTGTCATACACTGGGCCTGAGTTTTTTTGCAGTCTCCCCCCTCTGCTCTCGAAGGAACCTGGTGGTGCAGTGCTTCCTGAAAAATTATCCGAAGTTACCAGCCCTGCTCCTGAAGGTGCAAAGACTTTGCTCGCACATCCGCTGGTCGCCCGTACACTTTCACAGAAGAAAAAATATAATTTTGGGGCAAATTAAACTTGCCTCACAGAAGGAATCCCCCAAAAGAAGTTTTAAAAGATAAAATTTAACCTTTATTAATGCAATTATTAAAAAAACCATATATGTGCACTTACAAAAGCTCTCACCAAAACACTAACATACCACAGAAAAGGCCCGGACGGTGCCAAGCCCTACACTCACTGAATGCACCCTACCTTCCAGCGGAGGTTGGCACCCTATGTCCTGTGCAGTGGCGCCCCCGCTCCTCATCGACTCTCCCTGCTATCCCTATTTAGGCCCTGCTGGGATAGAGGATAGAAATGATCATGCACACAGTGCCCCAACAGGAATTACTTGAGTCGATGTAGATAGTTAGAAGGATCTGTACCACTATCTATCTCAAAGATGAATTAGTGATCTCTTCTATCTAGGTAAGCTGTGTCCCTAATGTCTCGTAGTTGAGATCTAACCTCGCCCTTTTAGATTGCTTAAGGCCCAAAGAAAAAAATAGGTAAAGGTGCTACAGTGCTTATTTACAGAGGTCAAGACCATGTATATGTATCCTCGGTTGGTTTTATACACACTGGGGGTATCTCTTGGGGCGCTACTACTGAGCAGCACGGTGGCGCAGTGGTTAGCATTGCAGCCTTGCAGCGCTGGGGTCCTGGGTTCTAATCCCACCCAGGACAACATCTGCAAAGAGTTTGTATGTTCTCTCCGTGTTTGCGTGGGTTTCCTCTGGGCACTCCGGTTTCCTCCTACATTCCAAAGACATACTGATAGGGATTCTAGATTGTGAGCCCCATCGGGGACAGTGATGATAATGTGTGCAAAACTGTAAAGCGCTGCGGAATATGTTAGCGCTATATAAAAATAAAGATTATTATTATTATTATTATTATTATTATTATTACTCTAATAGTACAGGAAGATACCTACTGTGATAATCAATCATACCTGCCATACAATGACATGATATCTGGCTGTAAGATGAGCATGTCAATAGAAACAAGATAAACCACCGTTATGAAACAGATACTATTTACATATAAAACTGATAACCAATGTCAATATCATAATTTGAGCCGTTGGTTGATGTCACAACAGCGTACTCCCAACCCCAGGGTAAACCAAACCGTTAGAAAATATTAATCAGTGTCACTCAACATGTCTTTTCACAAGATCAAATACATCCCTTTTAATGCAATGTGTTTCCCATCTTCCAGTTATAAGAGGTTCATCAGGAGTGAAAACAGATATCAAAGGATTACTTAGCTTTATCATATTTTGCGCATTTCAGCGATGTAGTCAGCTGCACCCCTATCAATGTAGTGCTTACAGACAAGTGCCAGAAGCTGTGCGTTTTATGGACTACTAATTATCACTATAGCGGTGTCACCTGGAAAGCTTGAATGCAGTCCAGTTATCTATGCTTCCGGTGTTTCCCAGACCTCTCAGCACACATGATGTATACACCATGTAGTGGGGAGGCGCCGGCAAGACCAGTGTGCAGGCGCCAAATGTTTAGGCATATTCAACTACTATGCGTACCGATATTCAATCTGCTCAAGTGCGGATGCGCGGATAGCCGTGCACGCGCCATTTATACCATGCTGCGGGGGAAGATCTCGCGTTATAGCCCTCCATGGTTAACACACGCACAATAGAGCATGGATGACAGTGATCAGCTGCACAAATATAAACAACCCCGCATGCGCAGTGCTTCCGCTACATAGACCGAAGGGATCTGCGTTAACACCTACAGCACATAGGGACTACTAAGCGTCCCGATATCCAGTCTGCGCAGGCGTGGGAACCCGTGCACGCGCCGCCTACACCATGCTGCGGGAGAGGGGGCTAAGTCACACCATGTAGCTTTCCATGGTTCACACAGGCGCAATGGATGACAATGGTCCACTGCGCAGATGTAAAGGGCTGCGCACGCGCAGTGTGTATCCTTCTATGCCAGTAGGCTATATCTTTTACATAAACATGCTCTTTTGGGCCGATCACCAAGAAACTTAGTCCTTGTGATTGATAGCTAAGATTTAATAGCGTATCCCTCTCCAGATATGGATAACTTCTATATTTGATAAACAACCCGTCATCTATATATTTACAGACCCATTTAATCACAAAATTGGTCCTC
Source organism: Ranitomeya imitator (assembly GCF_032444005.1). Taxonomy (NCBI): domain Eukaryota; kingdom Metazoa; phylum Chordata; class Amphibia; order Anura; family Dendrobatidae; genus Ranitomeya; species Ranitomeya imitator. The sequence goes on from NC_091286.1 coordinate 96,891,457, forward strand.
AATGCATACTTAAAAGAGATTGCATCTGTCAAAACTCAATTTTTAACAGGTATCAGAAGATACATAGTCCGATAGTACGGACAGATATTAACTATATATAACCCATTAGGTTTGATATCACAGGTAAGCCTATCGCCATAATTTCTCAACAGATACAGAGTCATAGGTAGCAGCCAAAGTTCATTTGTTCGTTCAACCCCTTCAGGGAGACCATATCCAGTCTATGAATCCATTTGAGTTCTTTCTGCAATATTTTACGGTCCCAGTCACCACCCTGGATAGAGGGGATCACCACCTCAATGGCACAAAAAGAGAAAGATTTTAAATCTCCCTGATGTACAAGTCGAACATGTCGAGATATGGGCGTGTCTCTGGCATATTTGATGTCACCCAAATGATCCACAATTCTTCTTCTGAACTCCCTTCTCGTTTTGCCCACATAATTCACTGGGCAAGTACACCTGAATAGATAAATTACCCCGCTTGTTTTGCAATTAGCAAAGTGTCTGCTCTCGAAGGTTTGTCCTGTGCTAGCTCTGGAAAAATGATTCCCTGTGGCTATATAGCCACAGAAAGAGCACCTGCCACAGCAGAACGTACCAAGTTGTCTCCTCTCCAACCACGTGCCCTTCTTTATGGGGGGGGGGTAAAGGTGCTATGCACAAGTTGGTCCTTTAGGGATCTCACCCTCTTATAAGTGATCATGGGTGTCTCAGATAGATATTCATTAATGTCCGTATCTGCCAGTAATATGCCCCAATGCCTGTTGACAATGTTTCTCACTTCATGGGAACAGTCATCAAAACTCCCAATGAGTCTCACGAGGGGGTCTGATTCATCTTTATTCCTCAGTTGAAGGAGGCTGGATCTAGAAGTTGCCTGCACCTGTTTAAAAGTACTCTGGAGAATGGTCCTCGGGTACCCCTTATCCAGAAATCTATCTCTTAGGTCCCGTGATTCAGCATAAAAGGATGCATCAGAGGAACAATTCCTCCTCACTCTCATATATTGTCCTTTAGGTATCCCCCTTCTGAACCCATAGGGGTGATGACTGTTCCAACTAAGTAAATTATTTGTGGAGGTGGGTTTTCTATACACAGTAGTTGCAAGATGACCATCATTGTCCTTACTGATTGTGATATCCAAAAAGTTGATTTTCTTACTACTAATTTCAGACCTGAAAGTGAGGCCTATGCTGTTAGTATTGAGGTCCTGGACAAAAGTATGAAAAGAGGCTACATCACCTGTCCAAAAAATTAGGACGTCATCTATGTAGCTTCCCCAGAATAATATCTGGGGACCCCATAGTGACAGTTTGTCCTCACCCTCCCACCAGCCCAGGAGCAAATTAGCATAGGTGGGGGCACATGGACTGCCCATGGCTGTGCCCCTGAGCTGGTGGTAGAACCTCCCCTTAAAACAAAAAATAATTATGAGTCAATATGAAACGTAGGAGGCGGTTTATAAACTGGTTATGTTCGGTGAACTGGACCCCTCTAGACCTAAGAAAAAAATCAACAGCTTGTAGTCCAGCCTCATTCGGGATGCTACTTTAAAGAGCTTCGACATCTATTGATGCCAACAAGGTGTCCCCTCCGACAGTAACACCCTCTATTTTCAACAGTAGGTCAGATGTGTCGCGTATATAGGATGGTAGGGCTGTTACGAATCCCCCTTAGGACTTTATCGATATAAATACCGCAATTTTGTGTAAAGGACTCATTCCCCGATACTATCGGTCTACCCTTCAGGGGTGTCAACCCATTATGCACCTTTGGAAGGGCATAGAATACCGGTATTGTAGGTGTCTTTTGTGTCATAAATTTATTCTCACTATCAGATATCAGTCCAGACTCAAAAGCCTCGTCCAAAACATGACCCAACTCAGAGTTAAAACCCCCAGTGGGGTCCTTCCGCAGCAGCCCATACGTAGATTCATCCCTCAATATTCTGAGACACATCTCCCTATATTTGTCACAATCAAGAATAACAAGGTTGCCCCCTTTGTCTGATGGTTTAAACACCAGCTCGTTCATTTCAGACAGGGCCTAAATAGGGATAGCAGGGAGAGTCGACAAGGAGCAGGGGCGCCACTGCGCAGGACATAGGGTGCCAACCTCCGCTGGTAAGTAGGGTGCATTCAGTGAGTGTAGGGCTTGGCACCGTCCTGGCCTTTTCTATGGTATGTTAGTGTTTTGGGGATGGTTTTTGTAAGTGCACATATATGGTTTTTTTAATAATTGCTTTAATAAAGGTTAAATTTTATCTTTTAAAACTTCTTCGGGGGATTCGCCCGTACACTCCAGCCGTATGCAGAACCATCAGCGATCGCTGAATCTTGCCCAGCACCGCCTAATAATCAACATTGCAACAAGGTGGAACTCCACACTGCACATGCTTCTGAGGCTGTGTGAACAGAGGCGTGCTGTCATTTATTTGTGGGAGGATACACATACACGGGCAGGCAGTTGGATGGTAGATATGGAGTTGTCTGGTGTGCTGTGGTCGAAGCTCCAAGACCTCTGTCAAGTCCTTCAGTGTTTTGAGGAATGCACATGGCTGGTAAGTGCAGACGATGCCATCATAAGCATAAGCATCCCACTAATGCGTCTGCTGATGCAAAGTTTGATGCACATCAAGGAGCAGGCATCTGCAGCCGAGGAGGAGGAAAGCCTTGATGACAGTCAGCCATTGTCTGCTCAGGGAACTCTCCTGGACGAGGTGGTGGACGAAGAGGAGGAGGAGGAGGAAGATGGGGATGAATATTTATGGGAGGAGGATGCTTCTCAGGGGACAATAGAAACTGGTGGCGTTGCAAGGTCATGTACAGGGTTTTTGCGGGCCACAAGTGATGTTGATTTGCAAGAAAGTGCTCCTCAACCCAGCACAAGCAGTGAATTGACACCTGGAACAGTGGCCCACATGGCAGAGTATGCCTTGCGTATCCTAAATTGGGACCCCCGCATTATCAAAATGATGACCGATGCGATAACGATTACTGGTTGGCCTGTCTCCTGGATCCACGATACAAAGGAAAATTACAAAATATCATGCCACATGAGAACCTCGAGCAAATATTGGCTACCAAACAAGCAACTCTTGTAGACCGTTTGGTTTAGGCATTCCCAGCACACAGCGGTGGTGATGGTTCTCACACGAGCTGTAGGGGGCAACATGGCAGAGGTGTTAGAGGTGCACAAATCCGAAGTGGCGTTGGACAGAGGGGTTTTATGACCAGGTTGTGGAGTGATTTCGCAATGACCACAGACACGACAGGTACTGCTGCATCAATTCAAAGTGACAGGAGACAGCATTTGTCCAGTATGGTTACCAACTATTTTTCCTCCCTTATCGATGTTCTCCCTCACAGGTCATTCCCCTTTGATTACTGGGCATCTAAATAAACACCTGGCCTGAATTGGCAGAATATGCATTACAGGAGCTCGCTTGCCTAGCTGCTAGTGTGCTATCAGAAAGAATCTTCAGTGCTGTTGGTTCAATGCTGACCGATAAAAGGACACGTCTGGCTACCCGAAATGTTGATGATCTAACCTTCATTAAAATGAACCAATCATGGATTTCAAATTATTTTGCCCCACCTTCCTCTGCTGACACGTAGCTTGCCTTAAAAATGTCTTGCTTTTTGCCTCCTCTTACTGACTGCTCCAATTCCTCCTTTTGCAGCTGCTGAATGTCCACCATAGGCTATTTTTATACCTCCATAAATGGGCTGACTCCCCCCACAGGGCCTTGGTCACCACTTGGTGCAATCACCTGTGCGAGTGCCATTTGCCTGGACAGGTGGGTGTGCCCACTCTTGGCACTGCCAATACAAATCTGTTGAAATAATAGATGATAGTAAAAATATGCAGGGGCCCTGGCCTCCATTTACACCAGTTAATACTTTGCGCCAACTACCACTGTCTACTACTCAGCAGTGGAGCCGACCCCTGTACTTAGCTATGCAACCAGTTTATTTATGAACATTTTTTTGGCTGACATTTAGCCCACTTTATTATTTTGGCCTACTAAATGTGTCAGCCACTTATTACAGTTGTCCTCCACTGAACAAAGCAATGCCACCTGTGTACTCCTGTTACCAATTTTGAACTGCATTTGGCCTACTTTTTTATTTTAGGCCTACTAAGTCTGTGTGAGCCTCTCATTGCAGTTGTCCTCCTCCGCTGAACAAAGCTATGCCGCCTGTGTACTCCTCTTACTAATTTTGAACTGCATTTAGCCTACTTACTTACTTGGGCCTAGTAACTGTGTGAGCCTCTCATTACAGTTGTCCTCCTCTGCTGAACAAAGCTATGCCACCTGTGTACTCCTCTTACCAATTTTGAACTGCATTTAGCCTACTTACTTATTTGGGCCTAGTAACTGTGTGAGCCTCTCATTACAGTTGTCCTCCGCCGCTGGACAAAGCTATGCCGCCTGTGTACTCCTCTTACCAATTTTGAACTGCATTTAGCCTACTTTTTTATTTGAGGCCTACTAAGTCTGTGTGAGCCTCTCATTACTGTTGTCCTCCGCTGAACAAAGCTGTGCCACCTGCATACTCCTGTTACCAATTTTGAACTGCCTTTAGCCTACTTTTTTATTTTAGGCCTACTAAGTCTGTCTAAGCCACTCGTTACAATTGTCCTCCACTGAACAAAGCAATGCCGCCTGTTTAGTCCTGTTACCAATTTCGAACTGCTTTTAGCCTACGTTTTCATTTTGGGCCTATATCTGTGTTTCCTCCTCATCCTGCCCATTGCCCAGCCACTGCTAGATGAGTCTGCTGGTACATTGACCCAGACCACTACATTCCCCTTGCACTCTACACAGCCAGAATCTGACCCTGCTGAAAGTCAGATACTTGTTGCTCCGGTGCCCTCCCTATGGTGGAGGAGCTAGAAATAGCAAAGGATAACACGCCATTGGCTAGAAGCATATTTTTAAAAAATGCGCGCTGTCTCTTTAAGAGACTGGGAACGAGCGCGTGTGTGCCCTAAACACTCTGTTTGAGAAGCTGCTGGAAGCACGTCAGGAAGCAGGAGAGGGAGGAGGACGGGGAGCTGCATCCTGACAGCCTGGAGCGAGCACAGAGCGGGACTCCTGACGGGGCCCCTGCAAAGGTACAGAGACTGGACCGGGTGTAACATTAAGTAATAAGAATTGATGTTTCTGGCATTAAAATGGGCACTGTAGGTGTTTTCCTGTCCTCCACTTACTGCCAACTTTGATTCCCTATTGACTTGCATTGGGTTTCATGTTTCAGTCGGCCCCCGACTTTTCGCAATAATCGGCCGGTATTGACTTGCATTGGGTTTCATGTTTCAGTCGGCCCCCGACTTTTCGCAATAATCGGCCGGTTTCACCCGACCCGACTTTTGAGAAAGTCGGGTTTCGCGAAACCCGACTCGATCCTAAAAAAGTGAAAGTCGCTCAACTCCACTGAAGAACATAGCATTATCCATGAGATTGTTTAGTCTTAATCATTTCATATGCCTGTACATTATATTTGATGCCTTCTGATGTCATCAGAAATGACATTGTGGTTTACAACATCTACAGAGCTACAGGAAAAATCCCAATACTGGTTCCATTATTGACCAGTTGATTTATGCCACTTAAGAAATCTGTTATGGTATAACGGTACTAAGTCTGTAACCTAGGATGTAATGTTTGTGGGTTTAGTGTTTGTAGGGGGCAGTGTTTGTAGGGGGTAGTGTTTGTAGGGGGCAGTGTTTGTAGGGGGTAGTGTTTGTAGGGGGCAGTGTTTGTAGGGGGTAGTGTTTGTAGGGGGCAGTGTTTGTAGGGGGTAGTGTTTGTAGGGGGCAGTGTTTGTAGGGGGCAGTGTTTGTTCTCTCTTTTTGCAGTGAAGATGAATGTAACCACACTATGACCTCCCATCGGTGAAGAAGATGTGTGGCGTGCTACTAGGATATAATAAAGAAGATCTGGTTTCAGGAAACTACACTTAACATCATTGCTATACATATACATCAGTTAGTTGTAGTATGGCCTTGGTCCAGGGTTCTTGAACTGATTGCCTTTTCTCTGGGTCGAGAAGGAATTTTTTCACTGTGACACAGATTGGCTCAATGTGTCCAGGTTTTTTGCCTTCTTCTGGACCAATGGCTTTAGGTAGAAATAGAGATTGTATTTAATAAAATATGTTTAAAATTCAATGATTTGCCTCCTCCTAATTTCTTTATATTACTTAGTGCTCTCATAGTTTTTATATGTTAGTTCTCAATTTTACAAACCATGGCTGCTGCAATATGAAGCCAAACAGAATACACAGAGATGGTAATGGATGGATAGATGGCCACATAGGTGAACATATGGTTCATTTGTTTCTGTACTTTCTATTGCAGGTATTAAAGCGTTCCTAACTTATAACCTCATAAAGTGACAGTGGTCAGAATTGTAAAAATTGGCTCGGTAATTAAGTACCAAATTGGCTCTGTCACTAAAGGGTTAATTTTGTAGAAAAAAGCAGATCACAGAGATGGCACAAAACTTAAGTCATATAAAATGTCAACTTTCTGGCTTTAAGAAACACTAACAGAAATCAAGAACCAAAAATGTGGTAGTCAGTAATGGTTACTTTTTTAGCCAAGCATAGGGGAAAAATTATGGAATCACCCTGTAAATTTTCATTCCCAAAACTAACATCTGCATCAAATTTGATCTGCTCGTTAGTCTGCATCTAAAAAGGAGTGATCACACCTTGGAGACAATCAGAAAAAAACAAGGTTACAATGGGCCAAGGAAAAGCAATCGTGGCCTGTGGATGACTGGATGAAAGTCATATTTAGTGATGAATCACGAATCTGCATTGGGCAAGGTGATGAAGCTGGAACTTTTGTTTGGTGCCGTTCCAATGTAACATAGTAACATAGTAACATAGTTAGTAAGGCCGAAAAAAGACATTTGTCCATCCAGTTCAGCCTATATTCCATCATAATAAATAACCAGATCTACGTCCTTCTACAGAACCTAATAATTGTATGATACAATATTGTTCTGCTCCAGGAAGACATCCAGGCCTCTCTTGAACCCCTCGACTGAGTTCGCCATCACCACCTCCTCAGGCAAGCAATTCCAGATTCTCACTGCCCTAACAGTAAAGAATCCTCTTCTATGTTGGTGGAAAAACCTTCTCTCCTCCAGACGCAAAGAATGCCCCCTTGTGCCCGTCACCTTCCTTGGTATAAACAGATCCTCAGCGAGATATTTGTATTGTCCCCTTATATACTTATACATGGTTATTAGATCGCCCCTCAGTCGTCTTTTTTCTAGACTAAATAATCCTAATTTCGCTAATCTATCTGGGTATTGTAGTTCTCCCATCCCCTTTATTAATTTTGTTGCCCTCCTTTGTACTCTCTCTAGTTCCATTATATCCTTCCTGAGCACCGGTGCCCAAAACTGGACACAGTACTCCATGTGCGGTCTAACTAGGGATTTGTACAGAGGCAGTATAATGCTCTCATCATGTGTATCCAGACCTCTTTTAATGCACCCCATGATCCTGTTTGCCTTGGCAGCTGCTGCCTGGCACTGGCTGCTCCAGGTAAGTTTATCATTAACTAGGATCCCCAAGTCCTTCTCCCTGTCAGATTTACCCAGTGGTTTCCCGTTCAGTGTGTAATGGTGATATTGATTCCCTCTTCCCATGTGTATAACCTTACATTTATCATTGTTAAACCTCATCTGCCACCTTTCAGCCCAAGTTTCCAACTTATCCAGATCCATCTGTAGCAGAATACTATCTTCTCTTGTATTAACTGCTTTACATAGTTTTGTATCATCTGCAAATATCGATATTTTACTGTGTAAACCTTCTACCAGATCATTAATGAATATGTTGAAGAGAACAGGTCCCAATACTGACCCCTGCGGTACCCCACTGGTCACAGCGACCCAGTTAGAGACTATACCATTTATAACCACCCTCTGCTTTCTATCACTAAGCCAGTTACTAACCCATTTACACACATTTTCCCCCAGACCAAGCATTCTCATTTTGTGTACCAACCTGTTGTGCGGCACGGTATCAAACGCTTTGGAAAAATCGAGATATACCACGTCCAATGACTCACCGTGGTCCAGTCTATAGCTTACCTCTTCATAAAAACTGATTAGATTGGTTTGACAGGAGCGATTTCTCATAAACCCATGCTGATATGGAGTTAAACAGTTATTCTCATTGAGATAATCCAGAATAACATCCCTCAGAAACCCTTCAAATATTTTACCAACAATAGAGGTTAGACTTACTGGCCTATAATTTCCAGGTTCACTTTTAGAGCCCTTTTTGAATATTGGCACCACATTTGCTATGCGCCAGTCCTGCGGAACAGACCCTGTCGCTATAGAGTCACTAAAAATAAGAAATAATGGTTTATCTATTACATTACTTAGTTCTCTTAGTACTCGTGGGTGTATGCCATCCGGATCCGGAGATTTATCTATTTTAATCTTATTTAGCCGGTTTCGCACCTCTTCTTGGGTTAGATTGGTGACCCTTTATATAGGGTTTTCATTGTTTCTTGGGATTTCACCTAGCATTTCATTTTCCACCGTGAATACCGTGGAGAAGAAGGTGTTTAATATGTTAGCTTTTTCCTCGTCATCTACAACCATTCTTTCCTCACTATTTTTTAAGGGGCCTACATTTTCAGTTTTTATTCTTTTACTATTGATATAGTTGAAGAACAGTTTGGGATTAGTTTTACTCTCCTTAGCAATGTGCTTCTCTGTTTCCTTTTTGGCAGCTTTAATTAGTTTTTTAGATAAAGTATTTTTCTCCCTATAGTTTTTTAGAGCTTCAATGGTGCCATCCTGCTTTAGTAGTGCAAATGCTTTCTTTTTACTGTTAATTGCCTGTCTTACTTCTTTGTTTAGCCACATTGGGTTTTTCCTATTTCTAGTCCTTTTATTCCCACAAGGTATAAACCGCTTACACTGCCTATTTAGGATGTTCTTAAACATTTCCCATTTATTATCTGTATTCTCATTTTTGAGGATATTGTCCCAGTCTACCAGATTAAGGGCATCTCTAAGCTGTTCAAACTTTGCCTTCCTAAAGTTCAATGTTTTTGTGACTCCCTGACAAGTCCCCCTAGTGAAAGACAGGTGAAACTGCACAATATTGTGGTCGCTATTTCCTAAATGCCCAACCACCTGCAGATTTGTTATTCTGTCAGGTCTATTAGATAGTATTAGGTCTAAAAGTGCTGCTCCTCTGGTTGGATTCTGCACCAATTGTGAAAGATAATTTTTCTTGGTTATTAGTAGAAACCTGTTGCCTTTATGGGTTTCACAGGTTTCTGTTTCCCAGTTAATATCCGGGTAGTTAAAGTCCCCCATAACCAGGACCTCATTATGGGTTGCAGCTTCATCTATCTGCTTTAGAAGTAGACTTTCCATGCTTTCTGTTATATTTGGGGGTTTGTAACAGACCCCAATGAGAATTTTGTTACCATTTTTCCCTCCATGAATTTCAACCCATATGGACTCGACATCCTCATTCCCTTCGCTAATATCCTCCCTTAAAGTGGACTTTAGACAAGACTTTACATAGAGACAAACCCCTCCTCCTCTCCGATTTTTACGATCCTTTCTAAACAGACTGTAACCCTGTAAGTTAACTGCCCAGTCATAGCTTTCATCTAACCATGTCTCGGTTATTCCCACTATGTCAAAGTTACCTGTAGATATTTCTGCTTCTAGTTCTTCCATCTTGTTTGTCCGGCTTCTGGCGTTTGCGAGCATGCAGTTTAGAGGATTTTGTTTTGTTCCAATCTCCTCACTGTGGATTGTTTTAGAAATGTTCTTACCTCCCTTCTGAGTATGTTTTCCTGGGTCGTCTTTGTTCGAGTCTAATGTTTTTCTTCCCGTCCCCTCTTCTTCTAGTTTAACGCCCTCCTGATGAGTGTAGCGAGTCTTCTGGCGAATGTGTGTTTCCCAGGTTTGTTGAGGTGTAGTCCGTCTCTGGCGAGGAGTCCATCATACCAGTAATTCACACCGTGGTCCAGGAATCCAAATCCTTGTTGTCTGCACCATCGTCTTAGCCAGTTGTTTGCATCAAGGATCCTGTTCCATCTCCTGGTGCCATGCCCGTCTACTGGAAGGATAGAAGAAAAAACTACCTGTGCATCCAGTTCCTTTACTTTCTTCCCCAACTCTTCAAAGTCCTTGCAGATTGTCGGTAGGTCCTTCCTTGCCGTGTCATTGGTGCCAACATGTATCAGAAGAAATGGGTGGACGTCCTTGGAGCTGAAGAGCTTTGGTATCCTATCGGTCACATCCTTGATCATCGCACCTGGAAGGCAGCATACTTCTCTTGCAGTTATGTCCGGTCTGCAGATGGCTGCTTCGGTGCCTCTCAGTAGTGAGTCTCCCACCACCACCACTCTTCGTTGCTTCTTGGCTGTACTTTTTGCTGTCACTTGTTGCTGTGTGCCCTTTTCTTTTTTGCTTGCTGGTATTGCTTCATTCTTAGGTGTGCCATCTTCATCCTCTACAAAGATTTGATATCGGTTCTTCAGTTGTGTGGTTGGTGATTTCTCCATGGTCTTCTTGCTTCTTTTGGTCACATGCTTCCACTCATCTGCTTTTGGAGGTTCTCTGACACTTTTTGCACCTTCTGTGACCAGTAGAGATGCTTCTGTTCTGTCTAGAAAGTCTTCATTCTCTTTGATGAGTTTCAAAGTTGCTATTCTTTCTTCCAGACCCCGCACCTTTTCTTCTAAAAGGGCCACTAGTCTACACTTCTGACAGGTGAAATTGGATTCTTCTTCTGGTCGATCTGTGAACATGTAGCACATGCTGCAGCTCACCATGTAGGTTGTCACATCTGCCCTGTTGCTCCTAGATCCTGCTGACTTGCTGTGTGTTTTCCTTCTTGTGTAATCTACTCAGCCAAGCTCTCTTGCAATAATGTCCTACAGGCAAAAATTACGGCGCGCGGTTTGGTGATGCTTTCGAAGCAGCTGGTCCCGGCTGTACCCAACGATCTTCTAGCTTAGGGAGACTTCGCTTCTCCCAGAAGGCACCTGGAATATGCAAATTAGCCTCCTGAAGCTTGAATCCCTGGTTTGGTGATGCTTTCGAAGCAGCTGGTCCCGGCTGTACCCAACGATCTTCTAGCTTAGGGAGACTTCGCTTCTCCCAGAAGGCACCTGGAATATGCAAATTAGCCTCCTGAAGCTTGAATCCCTGGTTTGGTGATGCTTTCGAAGCAGCTGGTCCCGGCTGTACCCAACGATCTTCTAGCTTAGGGAGACTTCACTTCTCCCAGAAGGCACCTGGAATATGCAAATTAGCCTCCTGAAGCTTGAATCCCTGGTTTGGTGATGCTTTCGAAGCAGCTGGTCCCGGCTGTACCCAACGATCTTCTAGCTTAGGGAGACTTCGCTTCTCCCAGAAGGCACCTGGAATATGCAAATTAGCCTCCTGAAGCTTGAATCCCTGGTTTGGTGATGCTTTCGAAGCAGCTGGTCCCGGCTGTACCCAACGATCTTCTAGCTTAGGGAGATTTCGCTTCTCCCAGAAGGCACCTGGAATATGCAAATTAGCCTCCTGAAGCTTGAATCCCTGGTTTGGTGATGCTTTCGAAGCAGCTGGTCCCGGCTGTACCCAACGATCTTCTAGCTTAGGGAGACTTCGCTTCTCCCAGAAGGCACCTGGAATATGCAAATTAGCCTCCTGAAGCTTGAATCCCTGGATTGGTGATGCTTTCGAAGCAGCTGGTCCCGGCTGTACCCAACGATCTTCTAGCTTAGGGAGACTTCGCTTCTCCCAGAAGGCACCTGGAATATGCAAATTAGCCTCCTGAAGCTTGAATCCCTGGTTTGGTGATGCTTTCGAATCAGCTGGTCCCGGCTGTACCCAACGATCTTCTAGCTTAGGGAGACTTCGCTTCTCCCAGAAGGCACCTGGAATATGCAAATTAGCCTCCTGAAGCTTGAATCCCTGGTTTGGTGATGCTTTCGAAGCAGCTGGTCCCGGCTGTACCCAACGATCTTCTAGCTTAGGGAGACTTCGCTTCTCCCAGAAGGCACCTGGAATATGCAAATTAGCCTCCTGAAGCTTGAATCCCTGGTTTGGTGATGCTTTCGAAGCAGCTGGTCCCGGCTGTACCCAACGATCTTCTAGCTTAGGGAGACTTCGCTTCTCCCAGAAGGCACCTGGAATATGCAAATTAGCCTCCTGAAGCTTGAATCCCTGGTTTGGTGATGCTTTCGAAGCAGCTGGTCCCGGCTGTACCCAACGATCTTCTAGCTTAGGGAGACTTCGCTTCTCCCAGAAGGCACCTGGAATATGCAAATTAGCCTCCTGAAGCTTGAATCCCTGGTTTGGTGATGCTTTCGAAGCAGCTGGTCCCGGCTGTACCCAACGATCTTCTAGCTTAGGGAGACTTCGCTTCTCCCAGAAGGCACCTGGAATATGCAAATTAGCCTCCTGAAGCTTGAATCCCTGGTTTGGTGATGCTTTCGAAGCAGCTGGTCCCGGCTGTACCCAACGATCTTCTAGCTTAGGGAGACTTCGCTCCTCCCAGAAGGCACCTGGAATATGCAAATTAGCCTCCTGAAGCTTGAATCCCTGGTTTGGTGATGCTTTCGAAGCAGCTGGTCCCGGCTGTACCCAACGATCTTCTAGCTTAGGGAGACTTCGCTTCTCCCAGAAGGCACCTGGAATATGCAAATTAGCCTCCTGAAGCTTGAATCCCTGGTTTGGTGATGCTTTCGAAGCAGCTGGTCCCGGCTGTACCCAACGATCTTCTAGCTTAGGGAGACTTCGCTTCTCCCAGAAGGCACCTGGAATATGCAAATTAGCCTCCTGAAGCTTGAATCCCTGGTTTGGTGATGCTTTCGAAGCAGCTGGTCCCGGCTGTACCCAACGATCTTCTAGCTTAGGGAGACTTCGCTTCTCCCAGAAGGCACCTGGAATATGCAAATTAGCCTCCTGAAGCTTGAATCCCTGGTTTGGTGATGCTTTCGAAGCAGCTGGTCCCGGCTGTACCCAACGATCTTCTAGCTTAGGGAGACTTCGCTTCTCCCAGAAGGCACCTGGAATATGCAAATTAGCCTCCTGAAGCTTGAATCCCTGGTTTGGTGATGCTTTCGAAGCAGCTGGTCCCGGCTGTACCCAACGATCTTCTAGCTTAGGGAGACTTCGCTTCTCCCAGAAGGCACCTGGAATATGCAAATTAGCCTCCTGAAGCTTGAATCCCTGGTTTGGTGATGCTTTCGAAGCAGCTGGTCCCGGCTGTACCCAACGATCTTCTAGCTTAGGGAGACTTCGCTTCTCCCAGAAGGCACCTGGAATATGCAAATTAGCCTCCTGAAGCTTGAATCCCTGGTTTGGTGATGCTTTCGAAGCAGCTGGTCCCGGCTGTACCCAACGATCTTCTAGCTTAGGGAGACTTCGCTTCTCCCAGAAGGCACCTGGAATATGCAAATTAGCCTCCTGAAGCTTGAATCCCTGAGATTTATAAAGATGACTGCCTGAAGAGAACATGCACATTTCCACAGTCATTGATGATATGGGGCTGCATGTCAGGTAAAGGCACTGGGGAGATGACTGTCATTACATCTTCAATAAATGCACAAGTTTATGTTGATATTTTTGACACTTTTCTTATCCCATCAATTGAAAGGATGTTTGGGGGTGATGTAATCATTTATGCATCCTGCCATAGAGCAAAAACTGTGAAAACATTCCTTGATAAAAGACACATAAGGTCAATGTCATGGCCTGCAAATAGTCCGGATCTCAATCCAATTGAAAATCTTTGGTGGAAGTTGAAGAAAATGGTCCATGACAAGGATCCAACCTGCAAAGCTGATCTGGCAACAGCAATCAGAGAAAGTTGGAGCCAGATTGATGAAGAGTCCTGTGTGACCCTCACTCATTAAGTCCATGCCTCAGAGCCTGCAAGCTGTTATAAAAGCCAGAGGTGGTGCAACAAAATACTAGTCATGTGTTGGAGTGTTTTTTGTTTGTTTGTTTTTCATGATTCCATAATTTTTCCCCTATGCTTGGTTAAAAAAAGTAACCATTACTGACTACCACATATTTTGTTCTTGATTTCTTTTAATGTTTCTTAAAGCCAGAAAGTTGTCATTTGAAATGACTTTAGTTTTGTGCCATGTCTGTGATCTGCTTTTTTTCTACAAAATTAAACAACTGAATGAACATCCTCCAATGCCGGTGATTCCATAATTTTTGCCAGAGGTTGTATATATACGGTAAATATAGTAGAAATAGCAATTTGCTCAACTCTGCTTTGGGAGAACATGAAAATTTGTCTCAATACTATTACTTTGTAATTAAATTACTTTTCAATTTACATGTGTTTTTTTTATTTTCACCATTTTAGCATTCATTTTTTATGCTGTTTATATTTTTATTTTTATACTGTTCAAACGTTAAGCTGAATAACATTCAACCTATAAACATGACTATAATGTCGCAAATGTAATATAAATGCTTTTTATTAGTCACAAAAAATATTTAACATGATCCAAAATTTAAAAAAAACATGATAGAAAGTAGCAGACAGCATCAAGGGTGTCTGAAAAGCTCCAAAATCAGTTCTTCAGGAAAATTGCAGTTATGTTTATACCTAGTTGCAGTATTTTTGCTTTCATGTAATGCATTTTATGCTAGTCTAGTAATCTTTTAGCACATTCTTAAAAATAGATAAATATAATTTTTTTTCTAGTGAAGAAGATTTAAAGGAAATCTGTCTCCAGGTTTTTGTTACCCCATCTGAGAGCAGCATTATATACTGGTAGAGATTCTAGTGATGTGTCACTTAACGGGCTGTTTGCTGTCATTTTGATATCATCGCTGTTTTATCTGTTGCAGATCTAGCAGTTCTCTGAATGTTGAGCTCTATATAACTCCGCCCACACCACTAATTGGCAGCTTTATGTCCATATACAGTGTACACAGCTGCCAATCAGCGGTGTGGGCAGGGTTATAAAAAGCTCATGAATATGCTAAACTACATGGCAGCTAAAAAGAAGCACTATAGCCATAAAATGATGAAATTTTATTACAAATAAATAAATACAAAAAATCCAAATACATAAAAAATGGGACAGGGAAATATGCACAAGAAAATAGTAGCCACCAAAAGGCAAAAAATATATATCATACCATGTAGAAACAATAAATCTACAATAGTGCGGTAATCAACGCACAATATAGCACAGTGCAAAGCATAAATGCAACGTATATTGCGCATGAAAAAAGTAACGCACAGGCATGCTAAATATGTTTATCAGATGTAATCACCATAAAGCATATAGATTGCAATATAAAGGTATAAAGATCCTCCAAAGTAGAAAAAAAGAGTTAAATGTGTAAAAATGCTGCAGACATAACTCTAGGTACTAGGAAAGTAATCCCATATAAAGTGAAACCAGCCCAGTTGCAAATATTATTGTACTAATTAATCCTGCAACATAAGCCATGCCTGCAACATGCTACATGCATGCCAGAACTATACTCATAATAAGGCCAAAATGGCAAGGGCGTGCATGATTAAACAGAAATAAGAGGGGATCATATAAAGTGCAAAATATAGCAAATGCGAGAATAGCAGCCAAGGGTTTTACCTGATGGTGGTGACAGCAACCCGATGCGCGTTTCAGGTTTAGCTTTGTCCGGGGAAAGTTATGTACCAAGTGGGCCTAGGAAGATGCTTATATAATAGGGGTCTGAACAGGGTTGGTCGCAGATTCATGACGGCGCTTCCGTGAGCGCTCCTGCGTGCTGCTGCCGCTGATTGGCATCAGCTGACGCCTGACCACTCCCCCCCGCCCGACGCGTCAGGGCGAGGGGAGGACCAGGCACCAGAGAAGGACGCGTCTCCACGGCGACAACAAGCACAGGGAGCCCACGCAAGCGCACACTGCGTTGAAGACATAAAGAGGAACAGATGCCGACTAGGACATGTCTCCACAGGGATGGGGAAACTGCGCAGGCGCACATTGCGCTAATATGCAGGGCATTGAAAAATATATACGTCACTTAGAGCATGTCTCCACGGATATAGGGAGCCTGCGCAGATACATCTAGCTAAAGATATAGTTAAAATATGGAGGCAAAATAGAAAAAATCCGAAACCTGCCCATAGAAACATAAAGCCTTATTTATGCAGGTGGCAAAATAGCCGCGGATAATTCTGCCGAAAGGAACAATAACCATAGAGAGTAAAATATCAAAAAACGCAATGCTAAGAATAATGCTGCTACGTGACTAACTTACGTAAGGAACACAAAAAAGTGTTCAACATAGAACCAGTGCAAAGGAGGCTAAAAAACAGCCCAGAAATTAAAAATAGAACAGTAAAGATACCAAAAACAAAAACATAAATATAAATATAGCATGTACGAATATAGACAAAAGCTTGTACATAGTTACTATCATGAACCACGAATAGACAAAAGCTTCACCTCTAGAGGCCCGAAGTGGGGGTTTTATCCATGTGGAGAATGCATCGCCTGCCCTAATATGCAACGTGCAACTGAGTTCAAATCATGTGACGGTAAGAATACATTCACCATCACACAGCACATTACATGTAACACGGCTGGGGTAGTATACATAGCAACCTGTACCTGCCCCAAGGTACAGTGGGGCAAAAAAGTATTTAGTCAGTCAGCAATAGTGCAAGTTCCACCACTTAAAAAGATGAGAGGCGTCTGTAATTTACATCATAGGTAGACCTCAAATATGGGAGACAAACTGAGAAAAAAAAATCCAGAAAATCACATTGTCTGTTTTTTTAACATTTTATTTGCATATTATGGTGGAAAATAAGTATTTCGTCAGAAACAAAATTTCATCTCAATACTTTGTAATATATCCTTTGTTGGCAATGACAGAGGTCAAACGTTTTCTGTAAGTCTTCACAAGGTTGCCACACACTGTTGTTGGTATGTTGGCCCATTCCTCCATGCAGATCTCCTCTAGAGCAGTGATGTTTTTGGCTTTTCGCTTGGCAACATGGACTTTCAACTCCCTCCAAAGGTTTTCTATAGGGTTGAGATCTGGAGACTGGCTAGGCCACTCCAGGACCTTGAAATGCTTCTTACGAAGCCACTCCTTCGTTGCCCTGGTGGTGTGCTTTGAATTATTGTCATGTTGAAAGACCCAGCCACGTTTCATCTTCAATGCCCTTGCTGATGGAAGGAGGTTTGCACTCAAAATCTCACGATGCATGGCCCCATTCATTCTTTCATGTACCCGGATCAGTCGTCCTGGCCCCTTTGCAGAGAAACAGCCCCAAAGCATGATGTTTCCACCACCATGCTTTACAGTAGGTATGGTGTTTGATGGATGCAACTCAGTATTCTTTTTCCTCCAAACACGACAAGTTGTGTTTCTACCAAACAGTTCCAGTTTGGTTTCATCAGACCATAGGACATTCTCCCAAAACTCCTCTGGATCATCCAAATGCTCTCTAGCAAACTTCAGACGGGCCCGGACATGTACTGGCTTAAGCAGTGGGACACGTCTGGCACTGCAGGATCTGAGTCCATGGTGGCGTAGTGTGTTACTTATGGTAGGCCTTGTTACCTTGGTCCCAGCTCTCTGCAGTTCATTCACTAGGTCCCCCCGCGTGGTTCTGGGATTTTTGCTCACCGTTCTTGTGATCATTCTGACCCCACGGGGTGGGATTTTGCGTGGAGCCCCAGATCGAGGGAGATTATCAGTGGTCTTGTATGTCTTCCATTTTCTAATTATTGCTCCCACTGTTGATTTCTTCACTCCAAGCTGGTTGGCTATTGCAGATTCAGTCTTCCCAGCCTGGTGCAGGGCTACAATTTTGTTTCTGGTGTCCTTTGACAGCTCTTTGGTCTTCACCATAGTGGAGTTTGGAGTCAGACTGTTTGAGGGTGTGCACAGGTGTCTTTTTATACTGATAACAAGTTTAAACAGGTGCCATTACTACAGGTAATGAGTGGAGGAAAGAGGAGACTCTTAAAGAAGAAGTTACAGGTCTGTGAGAGCCAGAAATCTTGATTGTTTGTTTCTGACCAAATACTTATTTTCCACCATAATATGCAAATAAAATGATAAAAAAACTGACAATGTGATTTTCCGGATTTTCTTTTCTCAGTTTGTCTCCCATAGTTGAGGTCTACCTATGATGTAAATTACAGACGCCTCTCATCTTTTTAAGTGGTGGAACTTGCACTATTGCTGACTGACTAAATACTTTTTTGCCCCACTGTATATGTGGGACTCACCTCTAGGCCACTTAAAAACAGGGCAAGAGAGCACTATCGAGACATCATGAATGCCTCTAAGGTGGATGATCTTTCACTCCTTAAGCCCATTCCTAGGCATTTTAGGAAATTCCACAACTGTGATGTTATGCTCCTTTCTATTACTGGCATTGATAAGGTTTACGTTGACACTCGAGGAGGTAATTGGAGGAAGACGCTGGCGCAGTTAGAAGCCCAGTGGATTTATAGGATGGGTTCCATTCAACCGTCAGGTCTTAATGAAGTTCTCAGTTTTGCCCCTTTTTTGTAAAAACTTTCTGCATTTTTTTAGTGATCTTTTTATATTTCCTTGGTTCGTACTTTTTAGGTATGTTTTATTGCTTATTTGTATTTATTTCTAACTTCTGTTTTTTATTTCTTTAGTTGATTGGTTTACACTATGAAGTGCTGGTCTATTCATGATTGATTCATTCATCTCTATGAGGTCTGATGCCTTCATAAATGCAGCTGCCTCCGCCTTATTCCAAAATGCCTTGCCTTATGAGAAATGTTAAAGCTGGACTTACCGTATCTGGAGGAACGCCTTCTTCATTTTAAGAATACTGCTATATGGACACTTCTATATGGACACTTTTCTTATATATATGCGTATTAGGTTTTTTATATATATTCTTTATGGAAGCATATATACTGCACTGACACTTTATGTACAACGCATTGCATATCATATATGGTTGACATTACGTTTATATGTATGTCTCTTTATTTATTTATTTATTTATTTATTTTTTATTTCTTTTGTCTATATTCGTACATGCTATATTTATATTTATGTTTATGTTTTTGGTATCTTTACTGTTCTATTTTTAATTACTGGGCTGTTTTTTAGCCTCCTTTGCACTGGTTCTATGTTGAACACTTTTTTGTGTTCCTTACGTAAGTTAGGCACGTAGCAGCATTATTCTTAGCATTGCGTTTTTTGATATTTTACTCTCTATGGTTATTGTTCCTTTCGGCGGAATTATCCGCGGCTATTTTGCCATCTGCATAAATAAGACTTTATGTTTCTATGGGCAGGTTTCGGATTTTTTCTATTTTGCCTCCATATTTTAACTATATCTTTAGCGAGATGTATCTGCGCAGGCTCCCTATATCCGTGGAGACATGCTCTAAGTGACGTATATATTTTTCAATGCCCTGCATATTAGCGCAATGTGCGCCTGCGCAGTTTCCCCATCCCTGTGGAGACATGTCCTAGTCGGCATCTGTTACTCTTTATGTCTTCAACGCAGTGTGCGCTTGCGTGGGCTCCCTGTGCTTGTTGTCGCCGTGGAGACGCGTCCTTCTCTGGTGCCTGGTCCTCCCCTCGCCCTGACGCGTCGGGCGGGGGGGAGTGGTCAGGCGTCAGCTGACGCCAATCAGCGGCGGCAGCACGCAGGAGCGCTCACGGAAGCGCCGTCATGAATCTGCGACCAACCCTGTTCAGACCCCTATTATATAAGCATCTTCCTAGGCCCACTTGGTACATAACTTTCCCCGGACGAAGCTAAACGCGAAACGCGCGTCGGGTTGCTGTCACCACCATCAGGTAAAACCCTTGGCTGCTATTCTCGCATTTGCTATATTTTGCACTTTATATGATCCCCTCTTATTTCTGTTTAATCATGCACGCCCCTGCCATTTTGGCCTTATTATGAGTATAGTTCTGGCATGCATGTAGCATGTTGCAGGCATGGCTTATGTTGCAGGATTAATTAGTACAATAATATTTGCAACTGGGCTGGTTTCACTTTATATGGGATTACTTTCCTAGTACCTAGAGTTATGTCTGCAGCATTTTTCACATTTAACTCTTTTTTTCTACTTTGGAGGATCTTTATACCTTTATATTGCAATCTATATGCTTTATGGTGATTACATCTGATAAACATATTTAGCATGCCTGTGCGTTACTTTTTTCATGCGCAATATACGTTGCATTTATGCTTTGCACTGTGCTATATTGTGCGTTGATTACCGCACCATTGTAGATTTATTGTTTCTACATGGTATGATATATATTTTTTGCCTTTTGGTGGCTACTATTTTCTTGTGCATATTTCCCTGTCCCATTTTTTATGTATTTGGATTGTTTGTATTTATTTATTTGTAATAAAATTTCATCATTTTATGGCTATAGTGCTTCTTTTTTGCTTTTTTGGATGTTCATATTAATTTGGAGCATTGCCACATTACTAGGCAGGTATTTCTCCTATTTTTTGATGTATTGTTATTTGCTGTACTCGTTTACAGTTTTTCTATTTTCTGCCAGGATGGATTTGAAGGCCAGGGATAAAAGCTGGCTTACGTCTATTGACACTATTTTTGGTGGGGAATCTATGCAACAGGTATCTGCAGAAAGTGGGCATAAATTGGAGTTGAAAACCTCTATGAAATTCTTTTTAAAAAAGAGAACTCGAACGTGGTGGAATAAGGCATCTTTGGAGAGTTACTTGGTAAAGGGCCTCATACCGAGGGGTCTGCGGGTACGTATTATGCCTTCCTTTCCAGTCGATGACATGACATTTAAAACAAGATGGGAGGAAGCGTGTTCAACTTGCTCTAAAACATTTATGGAGCTTCTTATAGGCAATAACAAGAAAAGCCTGGATAAGTTGGATATGGATATAGAGGAAACGCAGAAAAAATTGAATGAGAACTTAACTGCATCTGAAATGGACGGCTTTAACAAAGAAATTGATGATCAATTTTCTATTTGGGAAAAGGAAACGAAAGAAACTAAAGCAAAGAAATTTCAAAGGGACCTACAAGACTATAAAAGTGGTACGGTCTATAAATGGCAGTCGGCTACCTCTAAATCCGCTAACCTATCTCGCTCATCCTCCATGTCATCCTTGTCTTCAAAAGAAGGAGATGAAGTACACAATCGGATGTACAATTTGCGTAAGAATAACTATAGAAGGAGAAATTATACTCCGAGAAAATTCGGGAAGAACAATGGAGGGGCTTCAACTTCAAAATTGCAGGTGATTAACCTTTCCAAATGTGAACTTACACAGGCACAGCAGGAAGTGCTTAGTTTAGGTTCATCTTTTTCACCTACTTCACCCTTCAATTCCTTTTTAGCTATAAAGGATCTTCAATTGTTCGCTCGTAAATTGGTCCTCAAAAAACTTCATGATAAGTCCACTTGGGAGGACTGGACTGACGCGGACCTACAAGCCATAGCCATTTTGGAGGAGCTGGAGGGTGAACAACGGACCAATCATGAAGCCAATCCAGGTAATTCAAAATTCTTTCCTCCAATTCCTAAAAAGTTCCCTCCATTAAGTCTCTACCCCGATATAGAGATGTTCATTAAATTGGTCACAAAAGAATTTGAAAAAATTGGTTCATCCATTAACGGACACAACCTTTCAGGGGCGCATAGGTCAGCTTTGAAGGAGCTTAAGAATCTTAAGGGGGTCCTTATTAAACCTGCAGATAAAGGAGGGAATGTTGTAGTATGGCCAACACATATGTATGAGAGGAGGCCTTTAGGCAGCTACGAGATGAGACCTGCTACAAGAAATTAACATACAATCCTACATCTAAATTCCAACTAGAATTGCAAAATATTTTGGATGAGGCATTTTATAAAGGCCTGATCTCAAAGGATTTGCAGAGTCATCTCATCCCTCAATATCCAAGAATGGCCTGCATCTACTTCACTCCTAAGATCCACAAAAATCCTGATGTTCCACCTGGGCGGCCTATAGTCTCGGGCAATGGCAACTTGTGTGAGACTATTTCCAAATTTTTGGATTTCTATCTCAAGCCACTGGTATGCGATCTCCCGTCCTATGCTAAAGACACTGGTGATGTCCTAAGAAAAATCGAGGGGATACCATGGGATGAGGATATGTGGCTCGTTTCTATGGATGTCGAGTCGTTATACACCTCCATCCACCATCAAGATGGAATTCAGGCGGTTAGAACCTTCCTTACCATGACTGAGCACGATCCAGATTTTGTTAATTTTCTTCTCGTCCTTTTGACCTTTGCCTTGGAGCATAATTTTTTTCTTTTTAAGGAGACCATCTACCTTCAAAAACAAGGCACCGCCATGGGTGCAGCTTTCGCGTCCTCATACGCAAATTTGTTTTTAGGCATGTGGGAGAGGGGGCTGTTTCTCACTAAGCCGGTGGCATTCATCGAGGGGGTCCTGTTCTGGACCCGCTATATAGATGACATCTTGTTCATCTGGCAGGGTCCAGAGCAGGACCTTCTGGAATTTGTTAATATCCTGAATAACAACAACTTAAATATTAGGCTGACTGTAAAATACAGCCAGACTACCATCGATTTTTTGGACATCCAGATTTCAGGTAAAGTGGGAAAAACTTTGGAAACAGATGTCTTTAGGAAGAAAACAGCCGTCAACAACCTGCTCCATGCCGGATCATCCCATCCTAAACCCCTCATAGACAGTATCCCTACGGGACAATTTCTGAGGGCCAGACGAATTTGCTCGAATGACGTGACATTTCAAGAACAGGCTAATGCACTCTCAACGAGATTTGAAGAACGAGGCTATTCAAAAAGGAGCATTAAAAAGGGCTATAAAAAAGCTAGAGATGCCAATCGACTAGATTTATTGCAACCCCATAAAAATAGAAGAAACACTGTGGAGTCAACGGTGCGGTTTAATTCCACGTATAATGACAAATGGTTTGAAACAAGGGAAGCTTTGAAGAAATATTGGCCTATATTATTGACGGACCGCATGCTTGCCAAGCATTTGCCGCAGAATCCAGCTATTACATACCGTCGGTCACCCAATTTAAAAGATCAGCTTGTACATAGTTACTATCATGGACCACGAATAGACAAAAGCTTCACCTCTAGAGGCCCGAAGTGGGGGTTTTATCCATGTGGAGAATGCATCGCCTGCCCTAATATGCAACGTGCAACTGAGTTCAAATCATGTGACGGTAAGAATACATTCACCATCACACAGCACATTACATGTAACACGGCTGGGGTAGTATACATAGCAACCTGTACCTGCCCCAAGGTATATATGGGACTCACCTCTAGGCCACTTAAAAACAGGGCAAGAGAGCACTATCGAGACATCATGAATGCCTCTAAGGTGGATGATCTTTCACTCCTTAAGCCCATTCCTAGGCATTTTAGGAAATTCCACAACTGTGATGTTATGCTCCTTTCTATTACTGGCATTGATAAGGTTTACGTTGACACTCGAGGAGGTAATTGGAGGAAGACGCTGGCGCAGTTAGAAGCCCAGTGGATTTATAGGATGGGTTCCATTCAACCGTCAGGTCTTAATGAAGTTCTCAGTTTTGCCCCTTTTTTGTAAAAACTTTCTGCATTTTTTTAGTGATCTTTTTATATTTCCTTGGTTCGTACTTTTTAGGTATGTTTTATTGCTTATTTGTATTTATTTCTAACTTCTGTTTTTTATTTCTTTAGTTGATACTTTTCTTATATACATGCGTATTAGGTTTTTTATATATATTCTTTATGGAAGCATATATACTGCACTGACACTTTATGTACAACGCATTGCATATCATATATGGTTGACATTACGTTTATATGTATGTCTCTTTATTTATTTATTTATTTATTTATTTATTTTTATTTCTTTTGTCTATATTCGTACATGCTATATTTATATTTATGTTTATGTTTTTGGTATCTTTACTGTTCTATTTTTAATTACTGGGCTGTTTTTTAGCCTCCTTTGCACTGGTTCTATGTTGAACACTTTTTTGTGTTCCTTACGTAAGTTAGGCATGTAGCAGCATTATTCTTAGCATTGCGTTTTTTGATATTTTACTCTCTATGGTTATTGTTCCTTTCGGCGGAATTATCCGCGGCTATTTTGCCATCTGCATAAATAAGGCTTTATGTTTCTATGGGCAGGTTTCGGATTTTTTCTATTTTGCCTCCATATTTTAACTATATCTTTAGCGAGATGTATCTGCGCAGGCTCCCTATATCCGTGGAGACATGCTCTAAGTGACGTATATATTTTTCAATGCCCTGCATATTAGCGCAATGTGCGCCTGCGCAGTTTCCCCATCCCTGTGGAGACATGTCCTAGTCGGCATCTGTTCCTCTTTATGTCTTCAACGCAGTGTGCGCTTGCGTGGGCTCCCTGTGCTTGTTGTCGCCGTGGAGACGCGTCCTTCTCTGGTGCCTGGTCCTCCCCTCGCCCTGACGCGTCGGGCGGGGGGGAGTGGTCAGGCGTCAGCTGACGCCAATCAGCGGCGGCAGCATGCAGGAGCGCTCACGGAAGCGCCGTCATGAATCTGCGACCAACCCTGTTCAGACCCCTATTATATAAGCATCTTCCTAGGCCCACTTGGTACATAACTTTCCCCGGACGAAGCTAAACGCGAAACGCGCATCGGGTTGCTGTCACCACCATCAGGTAAAACCCTTGGCTGCTATTCTCGCATTTGCTATAGTTTGCACTTTATATGATCCCCTCTTATTTCTGTTTAATCATGCACGCCCCTGCCATTTTGGCCTTATTATGAGTATAGTTCTGGCATGCATGTAGCATGTTGCAGGCATGGCTTATGTTGCAGGATTAATTAGTACAATAATATTTGCAACTGGGCTGGTTTCACTTTATATGGGATTACTTTCCTAGTACCTAGAGTTATGTCTGCAGCATTTTTACACATTTAACTCTTTTTTTCTACTTTGGAGGATCTTTATACCTTTATATTGCAATCTATATGCTTTATGGTGATTACATCTGATAAACATATTTAGCATGCCTGTGCGTTACTTTTTTCATGCGCAATATACGTTGCATTTATGCTTTGCACTGTGCTATATTGTGCGTTGATTACCGCACTATTGTAGATTTATTGTTTCTACATGGTATGATATATATTTTTTGCCTTTTGGTGGCTACTATTTTCTTGTGCATATTTCCCTGTCCCATTTTTTATGTATTTGGATTTTTTGTATTTATTTATTTGTAATAAAATTTCATCATTTTATGGCTATAGTGCTTCTTTTTTGGATGTACATATTAATTTGGAGCATTGCCACATTACTAGGCAGGTATTTCTCCTATTTTTTGATGTACATGGCAGCTAATTTACGAATTCTCTAGTGATAATATCCTGCTGATAAAACTGTGGTTTTATCAAAACTACACTAAGCAGCCCAGTAAGCGACACGTCGCTAGAATCAGTATCTATGTCTCTACATTATGTTGCTCTCATATTAGGGAAAAAAACATATACCGTGTAAAGCGATGTGCGTTGGGTCTCTCTGTCCACCTATTCCTTGTCTACAGATACGGTTGACTAAATTTGCTTCTTTATCTTTTTTTTTACTTATGGGTGGATGTGACTATTATTTAAAGCATTTTTTTACTCTGTGTACCATGTATGTTTTTTTGACCTGACCAATATTGCTGTTGCAGCTTTTTTTATTCTCTCGTCATCCCTCTAAGCTGTGAAACATCATATTTACTAAAGTAGACACCCATTCTTCAATTATTTTCATTATTATAATTATCTGTAGGTAAATAGTGTTTTTTTCATGTGACAAGTTCCCGTTAAGTCCTTTACAGGTTCTCAGTGCTGACAATTTAGGGGTTTCCCAGAGATTTTCCCCCAGTGAACGAAACCCCGAGACACACACAGGAGGATCCCCATTTGATCATCCATCAGTCATTCTTAATGATGCCAATTAAAGAGTTAAATAGCCAGGTTACTCTGCGCTTTCTCCAAAAAACTTAGATGTTTCATCTAATGCTTTCTGCACCAAATCTTTCATCTGATAAACAGCTTTGCACTCTGTTGTTAGCTGAACATTGATGGAAGCAAATAGATTATTTTTAATGTTGTACTGCATCGTGTCGGCTTTGCGATATGTGGACTGTTGAATTCCTCTGCACAGCATACTATTTGCATGGCCTCCTATCTAACATAAGCGCCTGAGGGAAAACAGAATGGACGCTTGACAACTTAAGTCTAAGCAAAATGTTATTCCTACCTGATGTGTATTAAGGTCAAACCTGAGAATATATTTATTTTACAAAGGTTTGGTTATTGAAATCCAGGTCAGTTTTTATTTGAGCTTGGAAAAAATAGAATGCTAAACATCCAAATAAATAATAAATATTCAATCTGCAGGTAAGGCCAAGTTTACGCTTCATCTTTCATAGAAGGAATTTGCGGAATGGCTGCAACCTCTACACATGTTCTGCAGTCACACTTGATTGTGATTGTGAGCAGGACCCAATAAGAATTGTAAAGACTAAGCACCAGGGACTCATGCTTAGGGTGTCACATGCTGGGCATCACTAACTTCAAAGGAGTTTGCATCCATTGACCTTTGTCAAACCTTTTTCCATTAGATCCTAGACATATTGAGAACCTATGGCCCTCCACAAAGTTTTTGGTCCTCCATATGTTGCAATATGGACCTCAACTATGTAAGCTATTAATGTTGAGCAAAAAGATTTACAGGACTCTGGTCTGGCGGCCACATCAGTTGTCAATGGCTGCTGGACCATACTCCTGCAAACTTCTCTTTACCTGATGACATTTCCAGTGCCTCTTCTGATTAGTACACCTGGGGCAATGTCACCAGTGCGTTGCACACCAACAATTATGCCAATCCAGACTTACTATTGAGAAGAAACGCTTGGATGCACTAAGTTCAAAGGAGTTCTAATCCCTGGGCCTTCATCAAAACTTTTTACCTTAGGCACTATGCATATGAGGAACCTATTGCCCTCTACTACAGAATCCCCATGTGTTGCAATATAAACCATATCTGTGCCAACTATTCAGGTTGAGGAAAAAGATTTGCAGGACTGTGGTCTAGTGGCCACATCAATGGCTGCCGGACCAGATCCCTGAAAACTTTCCTTTAACTGATGACATTTCCCACACCTCTTCTTATTATCTTATTAGCAGGCCTGGCACCACATTACGAGTGTGTTACGCTGCAACAATTATGCCATTCTGGACCTACTAATAAGAAAAGACGCCTAGATGCTGGCAGGTAGGAGAAGGTTTCAGGACTCGGATCTGGTGGCCATCCACTGTCAATCAAGTTGCTGCAAATGTTTTTGCTCAACTGCAACAGCTTCTATGAGAAAATTTCCTTCATGATATAATATATGATAAAGTTTGCACCTAAAGAAGAAAGCAAACTGGCCACTGATGTACTGTATATGCTCAATTTCCAAACTTTTGATT
This sequence comes from Ranitomeya imitator, assembly GCF_032444005.1. Classification (NCBI taxonomy): domain Eukaryota; kingdom Metazoa; phylum Chordata; class Amphibia; order Anura; family Dendrobatidae; genus Ranitomeya; species Ranitomeya imitator. The sequence continues at coordinate 96,918,953 of NC_091286.1, forward strand.
TTACTCTCATAGCCTTTTTCAGATGCAAATTGTATCCTTAAAATACAACAGTTATATTTTGGACATATGGGTTGCTTGGTGCTTTCACTTTAACAATACAACATATCAAAATGTAGTTACAAATTATATAATTAATGTGTGAAAAGAGCTATAATAAATAAAGTAAATAATATGCAAAGGAAATGACATCATCATCTGATGATTATAGTCACTATTAAGCATGAATTAAAAATTGACAACTAAATTGTATTAGTCATCCATATAGTATAATGCACCTCCTAGTTCTCTACATGGTATAATGCACCCCCATAGTCCTCTATATAGTAAAATGCACTTTATAGTTATCCATATAGTATGAAGCACTCCTCTTATTCCTCAATATAGCATAATGGGCCCAACATTGCACTCCATATAGTATAATACACCACCATATTCTTCCATATAGTAAAATGCACCCAGTAGTATAATGCACCCCATAGTCCTCCATAGAGTATAATGCACCCTATAGTCTTCCATATAGTATAATGCACTCCACATAGTCCCACATATAGTGTAATGCACTTTTCATAGTGCTTCATATGGTATAATGCACCCCATAGTCCTCCATGTAGTATAATGCACCACCCATAGTCCTCCATATAGCATAATGCACCTCCTAATCCTCAATATGGTAAAAGGCACCCCCATAGTCCTACATATAGCATAATGAACTTCGCATAGTCCTACATATGATATAATGCAGTCCCCATAGTCCTCCATATAGTATAATGTTCCTCTGAAACAGTATAATACTCTCCATAGCCCTCCATATAGTATAATGCAATCTCCATAGCCCTCTATATAGTATGATGCACACCCAATAGTCCTCCATATATTCTGATGCACCCAATATAGCTCCATATAGTTTAATGCACTCCCCATAGTACTCTGTATAGTGTAAATCACTCTCTATTGTACTCCATATAGTATAATGCACCACCTTAGTTCTCCACACAGTATTATTGCCACCACAATGCACTTGCCGATTTAAAAAAATAAGAACAAAACAAGTTACCGTACCTTATAATTCTGCAAACATTGATAAAAGGCATTGTATCCTTAGGCTTCACCTCCCTTATTACACAAATATACATCATCATCTGATCTGCCTCAAAACAATAAATAGCCAAGTTTATACAGCTTGAAGGTAAAAACATACATAAAAATGATGATGTGGTCAAAATACTTGCCTAATAATTGTGCACACAGTATACAGATGTTTACATAAAAACAGAACGTTGTGAATATACAGCGCCTTGAAAAAGTATTCATACCCCGTGAACTTTCGCACATTTTTTCATGTAACACTCACAAACTTAAATGTATTTTATTGGGATTTATGTGATATTCCAACACCAAGTAGCAAATATTTGTGAAGTGTAAAGGAAATAATACAAGATTTTCTAATCATTTTAAAGATATATTTCTGAAAATTGTTGAAATACATTTGTTTTCAGCCCCGAGTCAATACTTTAAAAGTTTTCATTCACTGTATATCGAAAATGAAATGCAAATGTATGTGAAAGCAACAAAATGACAGAAAAGTATGCTGTCTACATGGACAATGTAAATCTTACTAGAGGCGGTGTTTAAAATAATGGAATTGTGAAGAAGTGTGAATATTCAAAAATTGGGGCAATTGTATTATTGGTTTACAATATGCTGTTTTCTTTGCCTTATTTTGATTAATTCTGGTATTAATACACATCTGTCATATACAGAAATGACCAACATCGAACAACAAAGATAGGACCTTGTAAAGAATTCACCATAAAATTCATTTATGGTTTTGTCATCTGAAAGGTCATTTGTCCTGCAAACATATGGGTTGTGAATAAAGTTATTTTTAGATACGAGGCATGCTGATTAGCCATAGCGCGCTTTGGTTCATTAACCTCTTTCATGGCTCTTGTTCTGCAGGTGCTCTGTCGCCCAGTTTCCTAGCAACCCTGTAACACCGCTCTCACCTGCTCCACCTGGCTGCTGTGCACGCCGAGCTGACGGGCGCTACATTGTGGCAACCTAGACTTTAAATATTCTGTTATGCTCTCGAGTCTTTCCAAAAACTTACTGTACAATTAGCGAAAAAAATATATTTTCATACATAAGCAGATTTTAAATGAATACTGAAAATTGCATACAAAAAAGTCTCCTAAGTAGCCAACAAAGCTTTATGTAGCTCATAAATATATACCTACTGCAGTGTCAAAGGATTACTGGAAAAGAACACAAGTTACAGCTCAGTAACAAGTGTGACAGAGTCACTGCCACATTGTATAAAGAGAGATACGTGTCACTGCGTACACTATAGTGTAACAAATGTAAGCTGAGGCACAGATGTTGCAGTCTACATTCGTTTATTGCTATTTTAGCAGAACCACTGGACCACGGTCCAGGGAGCTCTGAAGGGGGCGGGACTCTGTGAGCCCAAGACACCCATAGTAAGACCCCTCGGACAGGGTCATAATGGAATGTCCGGGGGACCCAGGTGCTACCTCCAGTTAGACCCTGGACACGTGGAATCTGTCCAAACAGAACAGGTGAACTGGCAGAGATAGCTGGTGGCGAAGAACTTGACAGATGGAAAGCGGCTGTGCGAGACGGAACTGGCATAGGCAGTAGTGATGTCATCCTGGGTAACAGAGTGATGGACGGCTGAGCAGGACGCGACTGGCACAGGCAGTACTTATAACGAGATGGAGTGATGTACAGCAGGTACTCTGGGAAGGCAAACAGTATTAGGGTGGTTTCACACTTGCGTTTTTGTCTGCAGCGTTTTTTGCAAAAAAAACGCATGTGTTTTTTCCCCTATATTTAACATTGAAAACGCATGCGTTTTTTGGTGTACGCGTTTGCATGCGTTTTTGAACGCATGCGTTTTTTTACTGCATGCGTTCATTTTCAGAAATGCAACTTGTAGTATTTTTGAGAGGCGTTTTTTGGACCAAAAAAACCGCATGCGTTTTCATGCGTTTTTTTGTGGCAAAAAATACATTGGAGTCAATGGGGACGCATGCGTTTTTTTGTGCATGCGTTTTTTTGCGTTAAAAACGCATGCGTTTTTCTATTAAAAAAACAGAAAACACACTGATATGCCACCCCCAAACATAAAGGTGATAAAGGGATCCTAACCCTAACCCTACCCCTAACCCTACCCCTAACCCTAAACCTACCCCTAACCCTAACCTTACCCCTAACCCTAAACCCTAAGGGATCCTAACCCTAACCCTACCCCTAACCCTAACCCTACCCCTAACCCTAACCCTAAGGGATCCTAACCCTAACCCTACCCCTAACCCTACCCCTAACCCTACCCCTAACCCTACCCCTAACCCTACCCCTAACCCTAACCCCTTAAGGGTTAGGGTTAGGGGTAGGGTTAGGGGTAGGGTTAGGGGTAGGGTTAGGGTTAGGATCCCTTAGGGTTAGAGGTAGGGTTAGGGGTAGGGTTAGGGTTACCCCTAACCCTAAGGGATCCTAACCCTAACCCTACCCCTAACCCTACCTCTAACCCTAAGGGATCCTAACCCTACCCCTAACCCTACCCCTAACCCTAACCCTAACCCTACCCCTAACCCTACCCCTAACCCTAACCCCTTAAGGGTTAGGGTTAGGGGTAGGGTTAGGGGTAGGGTTAGGGGTAGGGTTAGGGTTAGGATCCCTTAGGGTTAGAGGTAGGGTTAGGGGTAGGGTTAGGGTTAGGATCCCTTAGGGTTAGGGGTAGGGTTAGGGGTAGGGTTAGGGTTAGGATCTACCCCTAACCCTACCCCTAACCCTAACCCTAACTATTTCTGTTTATAGTGGGTTTTTTACTTTATTTTGATGATTGGCAGATGTCACACATTTCTCAGCATGCGTTTAAAAAACGCAAACGCATGAAAAAACGCATGTAAACATGTCAAAATGCCGCGTTTTTTTCACCACATGCAAAAACGCATGCGTCAAAAAAACGCAACGTTTGCATGCGTTTACATGCGTTTTTCACCATGCGTTTTTTTTGGCGTTTTTTACCGCAAAAACGCACCCAAAAAAAACGCAAATGTGAAACCAGCCTTAGTTGGGTAATGGCAGGTCACTACCGAAACACAGACAGGAAGCAGGCTCAGTGGTACAGGAACCAGAAACTAGCAACAGGAAACACTTGTTGTTCTGGCAGAGGGGCCAGAAATACCACTCGTTAACACACCATTGGTTAGGAGCATATTTGAAAAATGCATGCTGTCTCTTTAAGAGACTGGGAGCAAGTGCGACCTCAGCGTCAAACCAGGAGACCTGCTGGCTGCGTGCCAGGAAGCAGGAGTAGGAGAGGAGCCAGAGACCAAAGCCGGGCAGCGGGGAGCAGACAGAGACCGGGGACCCCGATGGGGACCCCGCGGAGGTATGGATGTTACATATAGGTCAGACGGTTTTACTTTGACTGTTTCTTCATTACATAGAATTGTTCTGGGTGATCTGAGCAGCGATACTTAAAGGAGTTGTCCGGTCTAAAATGGCAAGTCTACAGTCACTCTGTGTGACTGCAGACTTGTGAATTCTCACATAGTGTGCACATCATGCTATGAGGATTCTCTGGTATTAGCAAGGGAAACAGCAGTCATGTGAGTTCACGTATGCGTTATTCATGCATGACTGCCGTTTGAGGTGCTGACACCAGAGAATCCTCACAGTGCACGCCATATTTTTTAAAGAGTCTTCAAAAAATTTAACTTTCTTTGGAGTGCGATTATTTTCTTCAGGGGTGGCAATAGTGTAAAACAGTCCATCATTATTACACTTCCACCATGTTTGTTGTTTGCAAAATGAAGAAGCCATATTTTTTAAAGAGTCTTCAAAAAATTAAACATTTCTTTGGAGCAATGAAGAAGCAGTGGCTTTTAAAAAAGCCATCAACAAAGTTATCCCTCTTTATGGAATCAAAAACAGGTTTGCAGTTTTGAAAGTGAAGAAGCAACTCTTTCTTAAAAAACTAGTTGTGCAAGGGTTGGGGTTAGGGTTGTGCAAGGGTTGGGGCTAGGGTTGTGTTAGGTTTGGAGTTAGAATTGAGGGAGTTTTCAAAAGTAAAAAAAAATGATGACGATATGACAGCACGTGTTGAATGTAAATGCTCGCAACTCGAGTTTCCATCATCTGCTCGGATATGCATGGAGTTTTGTGGACCCCTGCATGTTTCTTTGGGTGTCTTACAGCCACTAACAGCCACAAAACATGCGGGGCAGGGACTTGAGCATGTCACTTGAGCATGTCACTTGAGCATCCACGATATTTGGTGCATACCCAAGCACTTGGTGCAAACTGGAGTAGTGAGCACTTGCAGCTCAACACTAATGACAACATATTCAATATGACAGTCTAATGTTATCAAATTCTGCATAGTACTTGTGTTAGGAGTCGAGTTTCCTCTGCTGCACAGGAGGAATCTCGATCCGTGTCTGCTGCGGTCTCCCATTCTGCATCAGCCGCAGTGGGGTCTGCTCAGCGGAGGCGTCGCTCGCAGCGTCTTGCTGGGACTGATTCTGTGCAGAGGGTTACTGCTGCCTTTTCTGGCTCTCCTGTTGTACCCTGCACTGATCTGCGGCGAGCAGGCTTCTCTGGGACTAAGTCCTTATTTTCACACTCTGAGCATGCCCAGGGCAAGATCTCCCATTGGAGATCGAGGGTCACATGCTCAGGTACTGCAGCACATTCCATTGGTCCTCCAGGAAGGTCCTGAAAGGGCAAAACTTCGGTAGCAGCTTCCTGTGCTGCAACTATATAAACTGCGCATGACCGCACGGCCATGCGCTAGTATTGTCTTGTAAATATGTGTGTGTGTCGTGAGTGAAAGTCGCTCTTTAAATAACCCTTCGTATTGGATGACTGTTCGCGGAAGGTGTATGTTTGCTATCTAGCGCCCGACTTATCCAACAGCACGTAACACACATTACAGCTACCAGTTGCTGTGTCCGCCAGTACGGCGCCGTGCGCTTGCTCTGCGCTTTCCTGACCCAAGCCTGGGTGGTTAGTGGCGTCCGTCAGTGCGGCACCGCACGCACTCTTGTGCCATTATATTATTATTTATGTTCCTCTGACACCCCAGTTGCGGTGTCGAGCGCATGGGGTCTTCTGAACTCAAATCCTCAGTCTCGGGTTTGAGATTAGTGACTCCTTGCTTGCGCTCTATGTGCGGTACCGCGGTCCTGTGACGCAACAGGGTTGCTTCCTTCACACAGGGTGAAGCTAACCAATGTGTGTATCCTTATAGTACCGCCATATAGTCCGTCTTTACTAGCAGCAGGGTTTTTACCTGCACGGTGGACCTCGGACTGCGAACGCACCTAGTTCCATTTCATCTCGTACTTGGTGCGTTCCGCCAGTCCTTAACAACTTGTTGGTTTAAAATGCTCACTACACCCCTTGATAAAATCCATGAGGGGTGTGGTTTCCAAAATGGGGTCACTTGTGGGGAGTTTCCACTGTTTAGGCACATCAGGGCTTTTCAAACGTGACATATTGTCCACTCTCGATTCCAGACAATGTTGCATTCAAAATGTCAAACGGTGCTCCTTCCCGTACGAGCCTGTGTGCCCAAACAGTGGATTTCGCACACATATGGGGTTGGCATACTCAGGAGAAATCACATAACATATTTTGTGGTACATTTTCTCTTGTTACCCTTGTGAAAATAAAAAAGTTTGGGTCTAAAGTACATTTTTTGTAAAAAAAGGTAAATGTTCATTTCTTCCTTTTACATTGCTTCAGTTCTTGTGAAGCAACTGAAGGCCTAATAGACTTCTTGAATGTGGTTTTCAACACCTTGAGGGGTGCAGATTTTAGAATGGTGTCACTTTTGAGTATTTTCTGTCATATAGGTCCCTAAAAGTCACTTCAAATGTGATGTGGTCCCTAAAAAAAATAGTTTTGTAAATTTTGTTGGAAAAATTAGAAAACGCTGGTCAAGTTTTAAACCTTTTAACTTCCTAACGAAAACAAATCTTGTTTCCAAAATTATGTTGATGTAAATTAGATATGTGAGAAATGCTATTTATGAACTACTAGATGGTGGCCCGATTCTAACGCATCAGGTATTCTAGAATATGTATTTATGTATGTATATAGCAGCCACATAGTATATAGCACAGGCCACGTAGTATATGGTAGCCATGTAGTATATAGCAGACAAATACTACGTGCCTGTGCTATATACTATGTGGCAGCTGTATACATACATATTGTAGAATACCAGATGCGTTAATACAGGCCACACATTATATAACAGTGGCCATGCAGTATATAACACAGCCCACGCAGTATATATCAGCCACCCAGTATATAACACAGGTGACGTAGTATATAACACAGGCCACGCAGTATATAACACTGGCCACGTAATGTATAGCACAGCCCACGCAGTATATAGCAGCCACGTAGTATATAACACTGCCCACCTAGTATATAGCAGCCACGTAGTATATAACACTGCCCACGCAGTATATAACAGTGGCCACGTAGTATATAGCATGCAGTATAGAACATAGCCTACGTAGTATATAGCACAGCCACATAGTTTATAACACTGCCCACGTAGTATATAACACTGCCCACATAGTATATAACACTGCCTATGTAGTATATAGCAGCCACGCGGTATCTAACACAGCCCACATAGTATACAGCAGTGTGGGCATCATATCCCTGTTAAAACCATAATTAAAATAAAAAATAGTTATATACTCACCCCTGGGATCCAGCAAAGCTCCAGCGATACGTGCGCGGCTGCCGCCATCTTCTGTTCACAGGATGCATTGCAAAATTACCCAGATGACTTAGCGGTCTCATGAGACTGCTAAGTCTTCTGGGTAATTTCGCAATGCCTCGCCGGGAACGGAACATGGCGGCAGGCGCGTACAGCTCGGCGGACTACGGAGGGTGAGAATAGCAGGCCTTTTGTTTTTTATTATTTTTAACATTACATTTTTTTACTATTGATGCCGCATAGGCAGCATCAATAGTAAAAAGTTGGGGACACACAGGGTTAATAGCAGTGGTTACGGAGTGCGTTACCCACGGCATAACGCGGTCCGTTACCGCCAGCATTAACCCTGTGTGAGCGCTGACTGGAGGGGAGGATGCGGGCGCCGGGCACTGACTGCAGGGAGTAAGGAGCGGCCATTTTCTTCCAGACTGTGCCCATCGCTGATTGGTCGTGGCAAAACAGCCAAGACCAATCAGCGACTTGGATTTCCATGACAGACAGAGGCCACGACCAATGAATATCCATGACAGATAGACAGAAGGACAGACGGAAGTGACCCTTAGACAATTTATAGTAGATTTTGTGTAATATAACTCTCTGATTTAAGGGCACAAACATTAAAAGTTTGAAAATTGCTAAATTTTTGCCGAATTTCCATTTTTTCATAAATAAACACAAGTCATATTGAAGAAATGTTACCACTATCATGAAGTACAATATGTCATGAAATAACATTCTCAGAATCAATGGCATCCGTTGAAGCGTTGCAGAGCTATAACCTCATAAAGTGACAGTGGTCAGAATTGTAAAATTTAGCTCGGTCATTAAGGTCAAAATTGGCTCTGTCACTAAGGGGTTAAATGTCAATGTGTTAAATTTTCTCAGCTAAAATGTTAGGGATGTCACTAATTTACTATTCACACATATTTACACTAGACAATATTTTTACTATTCTGATGACTACTATAGATGTACAGTATATAGTGAGCATCACCGTTTTTAATTGCATATACCAAGTGTGTATACAGCAAGTCATACTAGTTTCAAAGGTGAATGGCTACAGATCCAATTCTCAGAGGGAATAACTAAACCTATTCCAACAAAATATGGCTAAACATTTTATTTCAATATTGTTAAAACCTACTGACATCTGTTTTCCCCAATGCAAACTGTTAAAGTGATGACTAATACATGTATCGATGCTTTGTTTTTTTTATGTTTTTATGCCTTTTTTTATTTGTTAAAATCTATTTTTAAATACTCTATTTTAGCATTCATGGTTAAAGAGGTTGTTGGCAGCTAACATATTGATGACCTATCATCAATATGAGATTAGATGACTTCTCACGTCACCCCTCCACTAGCAGATATCTGCTCTGTGAACAGTCAGATGTCGACATTATATGGAGTGGAACACTGCAATTCCATCCATTGTTTGATGGCTGCTTCCAAGTTCTGCAGTTTATCTCCCATTCATGTGAATGAAAAATAAACTGAGGTCTTGGTCAGTCTAGTGATTCCAATGGGAAACATGCAATGCTTCCCAATATCTGTGGTGAGAGTGCAAGGGAAATAACACTTGCTACCCCGTTTCCCTGCAGTTTACAGCACCACAATACCCTCTGATTTTACCACTGGATACTCCTAACAAAAGCAGTTTACATAATTATTTCTTTACTAGATGGTGGCCCAATTCTAATGCATCGGGTATTCTAGAATATGTATTTATGTATGTATATAGCAGCCACATAGTATATAGCACAGGCCTCGTAGTATATAGGAGCCATGTAGTATATAGCAGACAAATACTACGTGGCCTGTGCTATATGCTATGTGGCTGCTACATATATACAATGCCTACAAGTAGTATTCAACCCCCTGCAGATTTAGCAGGTTTAATAAGATGCAAATAAGTTAGAGCCTTCAAACTTCAAACAAGAGCAGGATTTATTAACAGATGCATAAATCTTACAAACCAAAAAGTTTTGTTGCTCAGTTAAATTTTTATAAATTTTAAACATAAAAGTGTGGGTCAATTATTATTCAACCCCTAGGTTTAAGATTTTGTGGAATAACCTTTGTTTGCAATTACAGCTAATAATCGTCTTTTATAAGACCTGATCAGGCCGGCACAGGTCTCTGGAGTTATCTTGGCCCACTCCTCCATGCAGATCTTCTCCAAGTTATCTAGGTTCTTTGGGTGTCTCATGTGGACTTTAATCTTGAGCTCCTTCCACAAGTTTTCAATTGGGTTAAGGTCAGGAGACTGACTAGGCCACTGCAACACCTTGATTTTTTGCCTCTTGAACCAGGCCTTGGTTTTCTTGGCTGTGTGCTTTGGGTCGTTGTCTTGTTGGAAGATGAAATGACGACCCATCTTAAGATCCTTGATGGAGGAGCGGAGGTTCTTGGCCAAAATCTCCAGGTAGGCCGTGCTATCCATCTTCCCATGGATGCGGACCAGATGGCCAGGCCCCTTGGCTGAGAAACAGCCCCACAGCATGATGCTGCCACCACCATGCTTGACTGTAGGGATGGTATTCTTGGGGTCGTATGCAGTGCCATCCAGTCTCCAAACGTCACGTGTGTGGTTGGCACCAAAGATCTCGATCTTGGTCTCATCAGACCAGAGAACCTTGAACCAGTCAGTCTCAGAGTCCTCCAAGTGATCATGAGCAAACTGTAGACGAGCCTTGACATGACGCTTTGAAAGTAAAGGTACCTTACGGGCTCATCTGGAACGGAGACCATTGCGGTGGAGTACGTTACTTATGGTATTGACTGAAACCAATGTCCCCACTGCCATGAGATCTTCCCGGAGCTCCTTCCTTGTTGTCCTTGGGTTAACCTTGACTCTTCGGACAAGCCTGGCCTCGGCACGGGAGCAAACTTTCAAAGGCTGTCCAGGCCGTGGAAGGCTAACAGTAGTTCCATAAGCCTTCCACTTCCAGATGATGCTCCCAACAGTGGAGACAGGTAGGCCCAACTCCTTGGAAAGGGTTTTGTACCCCTTGCCAGCCTTGTGACCCTCCACGATCTTGTCTCTGATGGCCTTGGAATGCTCCTTTGTCTTTCCCATGTTGACCATGTATGAGTGCTGTTCACAAGTTTGGGGAGGGTCTTAAATAGTCAGAAAAGGCTGGAAAAAGAGATAATTAATCCAAACATGTGAAGCTCATTGTTCTTTGTGCCTGAACTACTTCTTAATACTTTAGGGGAACCAAACAGAATTCTGGTGGGTTGAGGGGTTGAATAATAAATGACCCTCTGAAAAGACTTTTCACAATTTAAAAAAAAAATAAACAAAGAAATAACATTCTTTTTTGCTGCAGTGCATTTCACAATTCCAGGCTGATCTACAGTCCAAATGTCACAATGCCAAGTTAATTCCAAATGTGTAAACCTGCTAAATCTGCAGGGGGTTGAATACTACTTTTAGGCACTGTACATATTGTAGAATACCCGATGCATTAATACAGGCCACGCAATATATAACAGTGGCCACGTAGTATATAACACAGCCACGTACTATATAACACAGCCCACGCAGTATATAGCAGCCACGCAGTATATAACACAGGCCACGCAGTATATAACACTGGCCACGTAATATATAGCACAGCCCACGCAGTATATAGCAGCCACGTAGTATATAACACTGCCCACACAGTATATAGCAGCCACGTAGTATATAACACTGCCCACGCAGTATATGGATCGCCCCCAGACACAAGGCCACGAGTTCTCGGTACCGGGCCCCTCTGGTTCGGTTCTGAGGCTGTCACGGTGGCTAGACCCGGTCCACGACCCTGCTAAGGGGCATCCAATAAAGGTGGTACAGTCTGTCAGGGATTCGTGACACCACCTGTGGTGTTCGGTCAGGGTGACCGACGCTGCTGTGGGGTCCGCTGGGGTGATGGAATAGCAGCTGGATGGTATACCTTCCCACAGGTGAAGTATGTCCCCAGGGCTTCCCAGTAAGGTAGATGGTGATGGTGTGAGGTGCAGGCAATAACGAGGACCCAAGGTTGCAGTCTCTTTACCTCTTTACTGAAGACTTCAGGATCCTCAATCCAGAGCACGTTTAACAGGGCTATCAGAGACAGGCCGGTCTGATGGGCACTTCCAGAATTTCCCTCGCAGATGGAAATCGTTGCCCACCACTAGCGCCTGTGTGTTGTAGTCCTACCCTGCTGAGCATTCGGAGTAGTCCTCACAACTGCTGTTCTCATTCGTTCGTTCTCTACAGCTATCTCTCTCTTTAGTTCCAGATGTTACTAGTTTCCCGTCCCCCAGTATGTTTTGGCTAGGACGCACCCGTATGACGGGAAGGCTTGGAGGTCTTCCGGGACCCTAGAGACGCCCCTCTCCCAATGTTGCCACCTATGTCTTCTTAGGAAATTTAAGGTAGACAGCCAACCTATAATTAACTGTCCTGCGGAGTTTGAAGTAAGGCCTGAAGTCAGTTACTCCCGCGGTGTTTCGGCCACCGGCTACGCGCCTCAGTAGGATGTTGCCTCGGTCTCACGGCACGACTCCTACTGGTACTCCTTTTTGCTTGATCTCGTTTACACTGTTCCACAATATCCTTCCTTTCTTGTCTCTTTCTTAGGATACCGCCGCAAGGAGGTGCAGGCACGGTTCCGTAACGTTCTGTTCTGTTCGCTAGGCACCTGCCAGGTTCCCACGCCTGACAGGGACCCCCCTGTGTCTTCTCCCTGCAACACCCCCTGCCACGGGATGTTGCCTGAATCCAACCCAGTCAGCTTCTGACTAACTTTCTATCCAACCCCTAGTTTTACCAGTGTGAGGAGGGGACCAATAAATAAAGCCTTTTGCTCCCCTCAGTGGCCGGAGTGTGAAGTGTAATGTGTGCTGCTGATACCTGGTCAGGAGAATTCCTTCAGTGCCATCAGACGTACCATCACTCCCCTTAGTGGCAGAGTGTCATACTGCAATGACCAGATCTCTGGGACGCTGCATATATAACAGTGGCCACGTAGTATATAGCACGCAGTATAGAGCATAGCCCACGTAGTATATAGCACAGCCACGTAGTATATAACACTGCCCACGTAGTATATAACACTGCCCACATAGTATATAACACTGCCTATGTAGTATATAGCAGCCACGCGGTATCTAACACAGCCCACATAGTATACAGCAGTGTGGGCACCATATCCCTGTTAAAAAAATAATTAAAATAAAAAATAGTTATATACTCACCCCTGAGATCCAGCGAAGCTCCGTCGATACGCGCACAGCTGCCGCCATCTTCCATTCACAGGATGCATTGTGAAATTACCCAGATGACTTAGCGGTCTCGCAATGCATCGCCGGGAACGGAAGATGGTGGCAGGCGCATGCGGCTCTGCTGACAATGGAGGGTGAGAATAGCAGGCTTTTTGTTTTTTTATTATTTTTAACATTACATTTTTTTACTATTGATGCCGAATAGGCAGCATCAATAGTAAAAAGTTGGAGACACACAGGGTTAATAGCAGCGGTTACGGAGTGCGTTACCCGCGGCATAACGCGGTCCGTTACTGCCAGCATTAACCCTGTGTGAGCGCTGACTGGAGGGGAGGATGCGGGCGCCGGGCACTGACTGCAGGGAGTAAGGAGTGGCCATTTTCTTCCGGACTGTGCCCAACGCTGATTGGTCGTGGCTGTTTTGCCGCGACCAATCAGCGACTTGGATTTCCATGACAGACAGAGGCCACGACCAATGAATATCCGTTACAGACAGGCAGAAGGACAGATGGAAGTGACCCTTAGACAATTATATAGTAGATTACGCTTTGCTTATATAGTGCTATCTTGTTCCGCAGCGCTTTACATACATGATTATCACTATCCCCGATGGGGCTCACAATCTAAATTCTCTATCAGTATGTCTTTGGAGTGTGGGAGGAAACCCACGCAAACACAGGGAGAACATACAAACTCTTTGCAGATGTTGTCCTTGGTGGGATTTGAACCCAGGATCCCAGCGCTGCAAGTCTGCAGTGCTAACCACTGTGCCCATAAATTGATGACCCATTTAAGTATGACTACATTTTGAAAAACATAAAATAAAAATTTGATATAATGTAGCCCTTCCAATAAATTCATGATTAAGGAGGGTACTGGTGTCGAGACCCCCATTGAGCACTGAAACCACTGGACAGATGCACTCAGCTCTCGTATATGGTGCCATTGACCTTAAATTAGGAACCTACATTGGAAAAGAGTTGAAAATAAAACATTCAGTCATTATTCGTGTTGCCTTCATAAAGTCTTAACCCCTTAGCGACCGCCGATACGCCTTTTAACAGCGGCCGCTAAGGGTACTTAAACCACAGCGCCGTTAATTAACGGCACTGTGGAAAAAGTGAATAGCGCCCCCCAGAGGCCGATTTTCTCCGGGGTCTCGGCTGCCGGCGGTAGCCGAGACCCCAGAGAACATGATTCGGGGGGTTTTTAACCCACCCCGCATTTGCGATCGCCGGTAATTAACCGTTTACCAGCGATCGCAAAAAAAAAAAACAAACAAAAAAAACGCGATCTTTTTTTAATTTCTCTGTCCTCCGATGTGATCGCAGGGTTAGGGGTAGGGTTAGGGGTAGGGTTAGGGGTAGGGTTAGGGTTAGGTGTAGGGTTAGGGTTAGGGTTAGGGGTAGGGTTAGGGGTAGGGTTAGGGTTATGGGTAGGGGTAGGGTTAGGGGTAGGGTTAGGGTTAGGGTTAGGGGTAGGGTTAGGGTTAGGGATAGGGTAAGGGGTAGGGGTAGGGTTAGGGGTAGGGTTAGGGGTAGGGGTAGGGTTAGGGTTAAGGGTAGGGGTAGGGTTAGGGGTGGGGGTAGGGTTAGGGGTAGGGCTAGGGCTAGGGTTAGGGCTAGGGTTAGGGCTAGGGTTAGGGCTAGGGTTAGGGCTAGGGTTGGGGCTAAATTTAGGGTTAGGCTTCTTTCACACTTACGTCGGTACGGGGCCGTCGCAATGCGTCGGCCCGACATACCGACGCACGTTGTGAAAATTGTGCACAACGTGGGCAGTGGATGTAGTTTTTCAACGCATCCGCTGCCCAATCTATGTCCTGGGGAGGAGGGGGAGGAGTTACGGCCACGCATGCGCGGTCAGAAATGGCGGATGCGACGTACAAAAAAATGTTTCATTGAACGTTTTTTTGTGCCGACGGTCCGCCAGAACACAACTGATCCAGTGCACGACGGACGCGACGTGTGGCCATCCGTCACGATCCGTCGGCAATACAAGTCTATGGGCAAAAAACGCATCCTGCGGGCACATTTGCAGGATCCGTTTCTTGTCCAAAACAACGGATTGCGACGGAATGCCAAACGACGCAAATGTGAAAGTAGCCTTAGGGCTAGGGTTAGGGTTGGGGCTAAAGTTAGGGCTAGGGTTGGGGCTAAAGTTAGGGTTAGAGCTGGGATTAGGGTTAGGGTTTGGATTAGGGTTGGTATTAGGGTTAGGGTTGGCATTAGGGTTACGCTTGGAATTAGGGTTAGGTTTGGGATTAGGGTTAAGGTTAGGGTTGTGATTAGGGGTGTATTGGGATTAGGGTTAGGTTTGAGGTTAGGGTTGAGATTAGGATTAGGGGTGTGTTGGATTTAGGGTTTTGATTAGGGTTATGGTTAGGGTTGACATTAGGGTTGTTTTGGGGTAAGGGTTGTGATTATGGTTAGAGTTAGTGATTAGGATTATGGATCAGGTTGGGATTAGGGTTAGGGGTGTGTTGGGGTTAGGGTTGGAGCTAGAATTGGGGGGTTTCCACTGTTTAGGTACATCAGGGGGTCTCCAAACACGACAGCCAATTTTGCGCTCAAAAAGTCAAATGGTGCTCCCTCCCTTCTGAGCTCTGCCGTGCGCCCAAACAGTGGGTTACCCCCACATATGGGGCATCAGCGTACTCGGGATAAATTGGACAACAACTTCTGGGGTCCAATTTCTCTTGTTACCCTTGTGAAAATAAAAACTTGGGGGCTACAAAATCTTTTTTGTGGAAAAAAAACATATTTTTTATTTTCACGACTCTGCATTCTAAACTTCTGTGAAGCACTTGGGCATTCAAAGTTCTCACCACACATCTAGATAAGTTCCTTGGGGGGTCTAGTTTCCAAAATGGGGTCACTTGTGGGGGGTTACTACAGTTTAGGTACATCAGGGGCTCTGCAATCGCAACATAATGCCCACAGACCATTCTATCAAAGTCTGCATTCCAAAAAGGCGCTCCTTCCCTTCCGAGCTCTGCCGTGCGCCCAAACAGTGGTTTACCCCCACATATGGCACATCAGCGTACTCGGGATAAATTGGACAACAACTATTGCAGTCCAATTTCTCCTGTTACCCTTGTGAAAATAAAAACTTGGGGGCTACAATATCTTTTTTGTGGAAAACTTTTTTTTTTTTATTTTCACGACTCTGCATTCTAAACTTCTGTGAAGCACTTGGGCATTCAAAGTTCTCACCACACATCTAGATAAGTTCCTTGGGGGGTCTAGTTTCCAAAATGGGGTCACTTGTGGAGGGTTTCTACTGGTTAGGTATATCAGGGGCTCTGCAAACGCAACATGATACCCGCAGACCATTCTATCAAAGTCTGCATTCCAAAACGGCGCTCCTTCCTTCCGAGCTCTGCCGTGCGCCCAAACAGTGGTTTACCCCCACATATGGGGTACCAGCATACTCAGGACAAATTGGACAACAACTTTTGCGGTCCAATTTCTCTTGTTACCCTTGTGAAAATAAAAACTTGGGGGCTAAAAAATCTTTTTTGTGGAAAAAAAAAATATTTTTTATTTTCACGGCTCTGCATTATAAACTTCTGTGAAGCACTTGGGCATTCAAGGTTCTCACTAGGGTTGAGCGAAACGGGTCGAACATTTTCAAAAGTCGCCGACTTTTGGCGAAGTCGAGTTTCATGAAACCCGATCCGACCCCTGTGCGTGGTCGGCCATGCGGTACGCGACTTTCGCGCCAAAGTCGCGTTTCAATGACGCGAAAAGCGCCATTTCTCAGCCAATGAAGGTAAACGCAGAGTGTGGGCAGCGTGATGACATAGGTCCTGGTCCCCACCATCTTAGAGAAGGGCATTGCAGTGATTGGCTTGCTGTCCGCGGCGTCACAGGGGCTATAAAGGGGCGTTCCCGCCGACCGCCATCTTACTGCTGCTGATCTGAGCTTAGGGAGAGGTTGCTGCCGCTTCGTCAGAAGCAGGGATAGCGTTAGGCAGGGTCCATTAACCACAAAACCGCTTGTGCTGTAGCGATTTCCACTGCCCAACACCACCTTCGGTGTGCAGGGACAGTGGAAGCTCCTTTTTTTTTTTTTTTCCTCAGCGCTGTAGCTCATTGGGGTGCCCTAGAAGGCTCCCTGATAGCTGCATTGCTGTGTGTACGCCGCTGTGCAAACCAACTGCTTTTTTCAAAGCACAAATCCTCTTGTTCCTTCCTTTCTGCACAGCTATCTTGTTTGTTTGTCCACACTTTTTATTTAATTTGTGCATCAGTCCACTCCTTATTGCTGCCTGCCATACCTGGCTGAGATTACTGCAGGGAGATAGTAATTGAAGGACAGTTCCTTTTTTTTTTTTTTTTTTTTTGTGGGAGATTAAGATTGACATTTCTGCTAGAGTGCCATCCCTGTCTGTGTCATCTCTCACTCAGTGGGCCATAGAAAGCCTATTTATTTTTTTGCTTGATTTGGGTTCCAAAATCTACCAGAAAAAATCACAACATCAATCAGTGGGAGAAAAATATTGGCCTCAGGGCTTGTGTGCCACTCCTTACTCCTGTGTGTGCCATCTCTCACTCAGTGGGCCATAGAAAGCCTATTAATTTTTTTGCTTGATTTGGGTTCTAAATTCTACCTGAAAAAATCAATAAATCAATCAGTGGGAGATTAATATTGGCCTTTGGGCTTGTGTGCCAGTCCTAAGCGTGCCATCTCTCTCTCTCTCAGATAGTGGGCCATAGAAAGCCTATTTTTTCATTATTTTATTGGGTTTATAAATTTTCCGTGGAAAAAAAAAAAAGTGGGAGATTAATATTGCCCTTTGGGCTTGTGTGCCAGTCCTGAGCGTGCCATCTCTCTCACAAATAGTGGGCCATAGAAAGCCTATTTATTTTTTTGGTTGATTTGGGTTCATAATTCTACCTGAAAAAATCAATCAATCAATCAGTGGGAGATTAATATTGGCCTTTGGGCTTGTGTGCCAGTCCAAAGCGTGCCATCTCTCTCTCTCAGATAGTGGGCCATAGAAAGCCTATTTATTATTATTTTTTTTATTGGGTTTATAAATTTTCCCTGGAAAAAAAAAAAATTGGAGATTAATATTGGCCTCTGGGCTTGTGTGCCAGTCCTGAGCGTGCCATCTCTCTCACAAATAGTGGGCCATAGAAAGCCTATTTATTTTTTTGGTTGATTTGGGTTCATAATTCTACCTGAAAAAATCAATCAATCAATCAGTGGGAGAAAAATATTGGCCTCAGGGCTTGTGTGCCACTCCTTACTCCTGTGTGTGCCATCTCTCACTCAGTGGGCCATAGAAAGCCTATTAATTTTTTTGCTTGATTTAGGTTCTAAATTCTACCTGAAAAAATCATTAAATCAATCAGTGGGAGATTAATATTGGCCTTTGGGCTTGTGTGCCAGTCCTAAGCGTGCCATCTCTCTCTCTCTCAGATAGTGGGCCATAGAAAGCCTATTTTTTTATTATTTTATTGGGTTTATAAATTTTCCCTGGAAAAAAAAAAAAGTGGGAGATTAATATTGGCCTCTGGGCTTGTGTGCCAGTCCTGAGCGTGCCATCTCTCTCACAAATAGTGGGCCATAGAAAGCCTATTTATTTTTTTGGTTGATTTGGGTTCATAATTCTACCTGAAAAAATCAATCAATCAATCAGTGGGAGATTAATATTGGCCTTTGGGCTTGTGTGCCAGTCCTAAGCGTGCCATCTCTCTCTCTCAGATAGTGGGCCATAGAAAGCCTATTTATTATTATTTTTTTTATTGGGTTTATAAATTTTCCCTGGAAAAAAAAAAAATTGGAGATTAATATTGGCCTCTGGGCTTGTGTGCCAGTCCTGAGCGTGCCATCTCTCTCACAAATAGTGGGCCATAGAAAGCCTATTAATTTTTTTGCTTGATTTGGGTTCCAAAATCTACCAAAAAAATCACTAAATCAATCAGTGGGAGATTAATATTGGCCTCTGGGCTTGTGTGCCACTCCTGACTCCTGTGAGCGTCATCTGTCACTCAGTGGGCCCTAGAAAGCCTATTTTTTGTTTTATTTGTTTTCTAAATTCTCCCTGAAAAAATCATTTTATTTTCTTTGGTTTCTAAATTATTCCTGAAAAAAAATCATTTTTTTTGTATTTTTTTTTCTCTAAAGTCTCCCTGAAAAAAAAAAAAAAAAAAAAAATCTGTGGGAGATTCATATTGCCCCTTCTGCTTGTGTGCCAGTCTTGACTCCTGGGTGTGCCATCTCTCTCTCTCTCCCCAATTGTGGGCCATAGAAAGCCTATTAATTTTTTTGCTTGATTTGGGTTCCAAAATCTACCAAAAATAATCACTAAATCAATCAGTGGGAGATTAATATTGGCCTCTGGGCTTGTCTGCCACTCCTGACTCCAGTGTGCGTCATCTGTCACTCAGTGGGCCCTAGAAAGCCTATTTTTTGTTTTATTTGTTTTCTAAATTCTCCCTGAAAAAATCATTTTATTTTCTTTGGTTTCTAAATTATTCCTGAAAAAAATCATTTTTTTTGTATTTTTTTTTCTCTAAAGTCTCCCTGAAAAAAAAAAAAAAAAAAATCTGTGGGAGATTCATATTGCCCCTTCTGCTTGTGTGCCAGTCTTGACTCCTGGGTGTGCCATCTCTCTCTCCCCAATTGTGGGCCATAGAAAGCCTATTAATTTTTTTGCTTGATTTGGGTTCCAAAATCTACCAAAAAAAATAACTAAATCAATCAGTGGGAGATTAATATTGGCCTCTGGGCTTGTGTGCCACTCCTGACTCCTGTGTGCATCATCTGTCACTCAGTGGGCCCTAGAAAGCCTATTTTTTGTTTTATTTGTTTTCTAAATTCTCCCTGAAACAATCATTTTATTTTCTTTGGTTTCTAAATTATTCCTGAAAAAAATCATTTTTTTTGTATTTTTTTTTCTCTCAAATCTCCCTGAAAAAAAAAAAAAAAAAAATCTGTGGGAGATTCATATTGCCCCTTCTGCTTGTGTGCCAGTCTTGACTCCTGGGTGTGCCATCTCTCTCTCTCTCCCCAATTGTGGGCCATAGAAAGCCTAATAATTTTTTTGCTTGATTTGGGTTCCAAAATCTACCAAAAAAAATCACTAAATCAATCAGTGGGAGATTAATATTGGCCTCTGGGCTTGTGTGCCACTCCTGACTCCTGTGTGCGTCATCTGTCACTCAGTGGGCCCTAGAAAGCCTATTTTTTGTTTTATTTGTTTTCTAAATTCTCCCTGAAACAATCATTTTATATTCTTTGGTTTCTAAATTATTCCTGAAAAAAATCATTTTTTTTGTATTTTTTTTTCTCTCAAGTCTCCCTGAAAAAAAAAAAAAAAAAAAATCTGTGGGAGATTCATATTGCCCCTTCTGCTTGTGTGCCAGTCTTGACTCCTGGGTGTGCCATCTCTCTCTCTCTCCCCAATTGTGGGCCATAGAAAGCCTATTAATTTTTTTGCTTGATTTGGGTTCCAAAATCTACCAAAAAAAATAACTAAATCAATCGGTGGGAGATTAATATTGGCCTCTGGGCTTGTGTGCCACTCCTGACTCCTGTGTGCGTCCTCTCTCACTCAGTGGGCCCTACAAAGCCTTTTTTTTTTTTTTTCCTAAATTCTCCCTGAAACAATCATTTCATTTTATTTGTTTTATAAATTCTTCTGTAAAAAATATTTTTTTTTAATTTTTTTTTTTTCTGAAGTCTCCCTTTTAAAAAAAACAAACACAAATCAGTGGGAGATAAATATTTACATTTGCGCTTCAGTGACAGTCCTGCGTGTGTGCCATCTCATTTGTTGCCAACAACAACAGAGTGTGTAACATTGTGGCTGATTTTCGTTGTGGTCTCACCCACCTGTAAAGGGGTAGCTAAATCATACTGAAGTTATAGCTCACCGTGTAAGTTGTGTGACAGCAACAAATACCGTTCGTTTGGTAACATTTTTAAAACAATGAGGAAGTCTGGTGGAAGAGGTCGTGGCCGGGGGCGTTCATTGTCAGCTGGTAATGAGGGTAGTGGTAGTGGTGGAGCATCAGGTGGTCGTGGGAAAAAAAATATTGCACCTAAGTCTGGAGCTGTGGAGCCAGGTTCGTCGTCTGGCTACACAAGGCCTCGAACCCTCCCTTTTCTGGGAGTAGGAAAACCGCTTTTAAAGCCGGAGCATCAAGAGCAAGTTTTGGCTTATCTTGCTGACTCAGCCTCTAGCTCTTTTGCCTCCTCTCGTGAAACTGGTAAAAGTAAAAGCAGCGCGTCGTTAGTGGATGTTCACGGTCAGGGACAAGTCGCTTCCTTGTCCTCTTCAGCAAAAACAACAACAGAGAAGAATGCAGCAGGCGACACAACGGGTTACTCCATGGAGCTCTTTACACATACCGTCCCTGGCTTAGAAAGTGAAGCAGTTAACAGTCCATGCCCATTACAAGTTGAATCTGACATGGAGTGCACTGATGCACAGCCACAGCCAGACTACTATGCTGGTCCTTTGACTCAGACCACAACATTGCCCTCGCAGGGTGCTGATCAAGAATCAGACCCTGATGAGACTATGTTGCCCCATCACGAACGCTATACCACCGACCGACATGGTGACACAGACGAAGTTGCACACGAGCTACAAGAAGAGGTAATAGATGACCCAGTTCTTGACCCCGATTGGCAGCCATTGGGGGAACAGGGTGCAGGCGGCAGCAGTTCTGAAGCGGAGGAGGAGGGGCCGCAGCAGGCATCAACATCGCAACAGGTTCCATCTGCCGGGCCCGTATCTTGCCCAAAACGCGTGGCAAAGTCAAAACCTGTTGGAGGACAGCGTGGCCATCCGGTTAAAGCTCAGTCTGCAATGCCTGAAAAGGTATCCGATGCTAGAAAGAGTGCAGTCTGGCATTTTTTTAAACAACATCCAATTGATCAGCACAAAGTAATCTGTCAAAAATGTTCAACTACCTTAAGCAGAAGGCAGAATCTGAAAAGTCTCAATACAAGTTGCATGCATAGACATTTAACCACCATGCATTTGCAAGCTTGGACTAACTACCAAACGTCCCTTAAGGTTGTAGCACCCTCGGCCAATGAAGCTACTCATCAACGCAACATCCCTTCCGGCAGTGTAGGGCCACCATTTTCTGCACCACCTGCAGTATCTGTGCAGGTTTCTTTGCCAGGCCAAAGCAGTCAGGGTCAGGGAATCTCCAGTTTCGTAGTAGGAAACACTGCATCTAGGGCACCGGCGGCAACAATACCATCTCCCACCGTCTCTCAGTCTGCCATGTCCACCGGCACCCCCGCTAGTTCCACGATCTCCAGCTCTCCAGTCCAGCTCACCCTACATGAGACTATGGTTAGAAAAAGGAGGTACTTAGCCTCGCATCCGCGTACACAGGGTTTGATCGCCCACATAGCTAGACTAATCTCGTTAGAGATGATGCCCTACCGGTTAGTTGAAAGCGAAGCTTTCAAAGACCTGATGGACTACGCTGTACCACGCTACGAGCTACCCAGTCGACACTTTTTTTCCAGAAAAGCCATCCCAGCCCTCCACCAGCATGTTAAAGAGCGCATCGTCCATGCACTCAGGCAATCTGTGAGCACAAAGGTGCACCTGACAACAGATGCATGGACCAGTAGGCATGGCCAGGGACGTTACGTGTCCATCACGGCACACTGGGTAAATGTGGTGGATTCAGGGTCCACAGGGGACAGCAAGTTTGGGACAGTTCTGCCTAGCCCACGGTCTAGGAAACAGTTGGCTGTAGCCGTTCGCACCCCCTCCTCCTCCTCCTCCTCGTCCTCCTGCAGAAGCGAGAGCTCGTCCACAGACCGCAGTCGCACAACCACTCCATCCGCAGCTGCCACTGTTGCACACCAGGTCTCCCATTATGGGGCAGCTACTGGCAAACGTCAGCAGGCTGTATTGGCTATGAAGTGTTTGGGCGACAACAGACACACCGCGGAAGTTCTGTCTGAGTTCTTGCAGCAAGAAACGCAGTCGTGGCTGGGCACTGTAGATCTTGAGGCAGGCAAGGTAGTGAGTGATAACGGAAGGAATTTTATGGCTGCCATCTCCCTTTCCCAACTGAAACACATTCCTTGCCTGGCTCACACCTTAAACCTGGTGGTGCAGTGCTTCCTGAAAAGTTATCCGGGGTTATCCGACCTGCTCCTCAAAGTGCGTGGACTTTGCGCACATATCCGCCGTTCGCCTGTACACTCCAGCCGTATGCAGACCTATCAGCGTTCTTTGAACCTTCCCCAGCATCGCCTAATCATAGACGTTGTTACAAGGTGGAACTCAACACTGCACATGCTTCAGAGACTGTGCGAACAGAGGCGGGCTGTTATGTTTTTGTGGGAGGATACACATACACGGGCAGGCAGTAGGATGGCAGACATGGAGTTGTCAGGTGTGCAGTGGTCGAAGATTAAAGACATGTGTCAAGTCCTTCAGTGTTTTGAGGAATGCACACGGCTGGTTAGTGCAGACAACGCCATAATAAGCATGAGCATCCCCCTAATGTGTCTGCTGATGCAAAGTTTGACGCACATAAAGGATCAGGCGTCTGCACCAGAGGAAGAGGAAAGCCTTGATGACAGTCAGCCATTGTCTGGTCAGGGCAGTGTACAGGACGAGGTAGCGGGCGAAGAGGAGGTGGAGGATGAGGAGGATGATGGGGATGAGTATATTTTTAATGAGGAAGCTTTCCCGGGCTCATTGGAAATTGGTGGCGTGGCAAGGGTGGGTTCTGGTTTTTTGAGGGACACAAGTGACGTAGATTTGCCTGCAACTGCCCCTCAACCAAGCACAACGGCAGATTTGACAACTGGAACTTTGGCCCACATGGCGGATTATGCCTTGCGTATCCTCAAAAGGGACACACGCATTACAAAAATAATGAACGATGACGATTACTGGTTGGCCTGCCTCCTTGATCCTCGCTATAAAGGCAAATTGCAAAATATTATGCCACATGAGAACTTGGAACTAATATTAGCAACAAAACAATCAACTCTTGTTGACCGTTTGCTTCTGGCATTCCCTGCACACAGCGCCCGTGATCGTTCTCACACGAGCTCCAGGGGCCAGCAGACCAGAGGTGTTAGAGGGGCAGAAATCAGAAGTGGCGTTGGCCAGAGGGGTTTTCTGACCAGGTTGTGGAGTGATTTTGCTATGACCGCAGACAGGACAGGTACTGCAGCATCAATTCAAAGTGACAGGAGACAACATTTGTCCAGTATGGTTACAAACTATTTTTCATCCCTTATCGACGTTCTCCCTCAACCGTCATTCCCATTTGATTACTGGGCATCAAAATTAGACACCTGGCCAGAATTGGCAGAATATGCATTGCAGGAGCTTGCTTGCCCGGCAGCTAGTGTCCTATCAGAAAGAGTATTCAGTGCTGCAGGTTCAATACTAACTGAAAAAAGGACTCTTCTGGCTACCCAAAATGTAGATGATCTAACCTTCATTAAAATGAACCACAACTGGATTTCGAAATCTTTTGCCCCACCTTGCCCGGCTGACACCTAACTTTACTATGAAAAGGTCTTGCCTGTGGACTCTTCTGAATGACTTTTCCAATCTCGTAATTTTCTGCACCTGATTGTCCAGCATACGACATGTTTACTCCTAACAAAATGGCCAAACTCCCCACACGGGGCCGTGGTATCGCCACTTTGCGCCAGCACCCGTGAGAGTGCTGTTTGTCTGAAGAGGTGGGTGTGCCCGCTTTTGGTCGACGGCACTGCCACTGGGTCCCTCATAGTACAATAAAGTGTCTCTGGCGGTGGTGGTGCGCACCCAACGTCAGACACACCATTGTAATATGAGGGGCCCTGGGCCTGTACCGCCGGCCACAAGACAGTTCCCCCCCCCCAGCTCAAACAGTGCTCTACCACTAGCAAAATTATCTCTCACAGCTTCACCAATGTTTAGTCTATGCGCTGACATCCTTCAATGCCTGGCACTGACAATACCATTGTTTTGACATTTTTGTTATGTTAGGCCTTCGAAGCCTGTCTGCGGTCCGTTCTTTCTACAACTACTACACTGACCAGGCCACTGCTGGCCGTGTTCCCCTGGAACCAATTTAAACTTGCCTACAGCCAGCCCAATTTTGTTATGTTAGGCCTTCTTAGCCTGTCTGCCGTCACTCCTTCCACTAGACTTCCACTGACCAGACCACTGTTGCCCGTGTACCCCTGGAACCAATTTTAAATTGCCAACAGCCAAATGTTATTATGTTAGGCCTTTGATGCCTGTCTGCCGTCACTCCTTCCACTAGACTTCCACTGACCAGACCACTGTTGCCCGTGTACCCCTGGAACCAATTTTAAATTGCCAACAGCCCAATGTTATGATGTTAGGCCTTTGATGCCTGTCTGCCGTCACTCCTTCCACTAGGCCTCCACTGACCTGTCTACTGCTGCCCGTGTTCCCATGGAACCAATTGTAAATTGCCTACAGCCAGCCCATTTTATTACGTTAGGCCTTCGAAGCCTGTCTGCGGTCCCTCCTTCCACTAGGCCTCCACTTACCTGTCTACTGCTGCCCGTGTTCCCCTGGAACCAATTTTAAATTGCCTACAGCCAGCCCATTTTATTATGTTAGGCCTTCGAAGCCTGTCTGCGGTCCCTCCTTCCACTAGGCCTCCACTGACCTGTCTACTGCTGCCCGTGTTCCCCTGGAACCAATTTTAAATTGCCTACAGCCAGCCCATTTTATTATGTTAGGCCTTCGAAGCCTGTCTGCGGTCCCTCCTTCCACTAGGCCTCCACTTACCTGTCTACTGCTGCCCGTGTTCCCCTGGAACCAATTTTAAATTGCCTACAGGCAGCCCAATTTATTATGTTAGGGCTTCGAAGCCTGTCTGCGGTCCCTCCTTCTACTAGGCCTCCACTGACCTGTCTACTGCTGCCCGTGTACCCCTTGAACCAACATCATAAAATAAAAAAAAAGTATTTTGCTTATAAAAAAGAAAATACTGGTGAGATATCAAATGCAGACATTTTAACATTAAAAACAAACACACAACTAAAATCTGGTACAGTACTAAAAATGGCCACCAGCTACAATTACTTTCTCCTGCAAGTAGTTAACTGAAAGGTTTTTTAAATTGAAAACACAGATATGGCATCCACCGAGTGTTGTCCTGTCGCGTCTTCTTTATATTATTGCCAAGAAGATGCAAAACAATGAAAATAATAAAATCATTAATTACCAAAATAATAGAGAAAGTCAACACCACATTGCAAATAAACATTCATTCCAAATAAAGAAGGAGGGCGCGTCCGAGGGTGAGTATATACCTAATAAGAATATAATCACCCTCGGACGCGCAATGCTTATTTCCAACAGCCTTCCTTCCTAAGAATCAGCCCTTCCGTGGTGTAGAGAGACGTTGTGTTACACTCCAAGGTGTTCCCCAGGTTGCCTTTCCTGAGCTTCGATCTTCCGGCTCTCGTCTAGTAGTTCTTGGAAACTACACTGCATTAGGCCTTCAAATTGGGTATGGGGTGTAGAGAGAGGGTGTGTTACACTCCAAGGTGTTCCCCAGGTTGCCTTTCCTGAGCTTCGATCTTCCGGCTCTCGTTTAGTAGTTGTTGGAAACTACGCTGCATTAGGCCTTCAAATTGGGTATGGGGTGTAGAGAGAGGGTGTGTTACACTCCAAGGTGTTCCCCAGGTTGCCTTTCCTGAGCTTCGATCTTCCGGCTCTCGTTTAGTAGTTCTTGGAAACTACACTGCATTAGGCCTTCAAATTGGGTATGGGGTGTAGAGAGAGGGTGTGTTACACTCCAAGGTGTTCCCCAGGTTGCCTTTCCTGAGCTTCGATATTCCGGCTCTCGTTTAGTAGTTGTTGGAAACTACACTGCATTAGGCCTACAAATTTGGTATGGGGGAAACATTGGCGCATCTGCGGTCCCTCCTTCCTCTAGGCCTCCACTGACCTGTCTACTGCTGCCCGTGTTCCCCTGGAACCAATTTTAAATTGCCTACAGGCAGCCCAATTTATTATGTTAGGGCTTCGAAGCCTGTCTGCGGTCCCTCCTTCCACTAGGCCTCCACTGACCTGTCTACTGCTGCCCGTGTACCCCTTGAACCAACATCATAAAATAAAAAAATAAGTATTTTGCTTATAAAAAAGAAAATACTGGTGAGATATCAAATGCAGACATTTTAACATTAAAAACAAACACACAACTAAAATCTGGTACAGTACTAAAAATGGCCACCAGCTACAATTACTTTCTCCTGCAAGTAGTTAACTGAAAGGTTTTTTAAATTGAAAACACAGATATGGCATCCACCGAGTGTTGTCCTGTCGCGTCTTCTTTATATTATTGCCGAGAAGATGCAAAACAATGAAAATAATAAAATCATTAATTACCAAAATAATAGAGAAAGTCAACACCACATTGCAAATAAACATTCATTCCAAATAAAGAAGCAGGGCGCGTCCGAGGGTGAGTATATACCTAATAAGAATATAATCACCCTCGGACGCGCAATGCTTATTTCCAACAGCCTTCCTTCCTAAGAATCAGCCCTTCCGTGGTGTAGAGAGACGTTGTGTTACACTCCAAGGTGTTCCCCAGGTTGCCTTTCCTGAGCTTCGATCTTCCGGCTCTCATTTAGTAGTTCTTGGAAACTACACTGCATTAGGCCTACAAATAGGGTATGGGGTGTACAGAGAGGGTTTGTTACACTCCAAGGTGTTCCCCAGGTTGCCTTTCCTGAGCTTCGATCTTCCGGCTCTCGTTTAGTAGTTGTTGGAAACTACGCTGCATTAGGCCTTCAAATTGGGTATGGGGTGTAGAGAGAGGGTGTGTTACACTCCAAGGTGTTCCCCAGGTTGCCTTTCCTGAGCTTCGATCTTCATGCTCTCGTTTAGTAGTTGTCGGAAACTACGCTGCATTAGGCCTACAAATTGGGTATGGGGTGTAGAGAGAGGGTTTGTTACACTCCAAGGTGTTCCCCAGGTTGCCTTTCCTGAGCTTCGATCTTCCGGCTCTCGTTTAGTAGTTGTTGGAAACTACGCTGCATTAGGCCTTCAAATTGGGTATGGGGTGTAGAGAGAGGGTGTGTTACACTCCAAGGTGTTCCCCAGGTTGCCTTTCCTGAGCTTCGATCTTCATGCTCTCGTTTAGTAGTTGTCGGAAACTACGCTGCATTAGGCCTACAAATTGGGTATGGGGTGTAGAGAGAGGGTGTGTTACACTCCAAGGTGTTCCCCAGGTTGCCTTTCCTGAGCTTCGATCTTCCGGCTCTCGTTTAGTAGTTCTTGGAAACTACACTGCATTAGGCCTTCAAATTGGGTATGGGGTGTAGAGAGAGGGTGTGTTACACTCCAAGGTGTTCCCCAGGTTGCCTTTCCTGAGCTTCGATCTTCCGGCTCTCGTTTAGTAGTTCTTGGAAACTACACTGCATTAGGCCTACAAATTGGGTATGGGGTGGAGAGAGATGGTGTGTTACACTCCAAGGTGTTCCCCAGGTTTCCTTGCCATTGCTTCGGTCTTCCGACTCTCGTTTAGTAGTTGTAGAAAAGTACACTGCATTAGGCCTACAAAATGGGTATGGGGTGGAGAGAGATGGTGTGTTACACTACAAGGTGTTCCCCAGGTTGCCTTTCCTGAGCTTCTATCTTCAGGCTCTCATTAAATTGTGGTTAAATGGAACAACTGCATTTGGCGTACTAGTTGGTTTGGGGCCTACTATCGGTGTCTGCCACTCCTTGCTGTTCTCCTGGTTTCCTGTCCTGAAATTCCATTTTCAGGCTCTCGTTAAGTAGTTGTTAATGTTAGACTGCATTTGGCCTACTAGTTGGGTTGGGGCCTACTATCGGTGTCTGCCACTCCTTGCTGTTCTCCTCCACTGAACAAAGCTGTGCCGCCTGTTTACTACGGTTGCCAATTTTGAACTGCATTTCGACTACTTACTGATTTGGCCCTACTCTCTGTGTCAGCCTCTCATTCCAGTTGTCCTCCACTGCAATGCCCCCTGGTTATTCCTGTGTTACCAATTTTGAACTGCATTTAGCCCACTTTATTCTTTGGGCCTATATCTGTGTTTCCACTTCATCGTGCCCATTGCCCAGCCAGTGATAGATGAGTCTGCTGGTACATTGACCCATAACGCAACATTCCCCGTGCATGCTACACAACAACATTGTGACCCTGCTGAAAGTCAGGTTGCTCTTCCCGCATACCATACCACCTTACACGGGGACAAAGAGGAAGGTGCAGATGAAAGTGCAGGTTCCTTCATCAGGTGGGGGGAGGAATACTAGTTGGCGACGTCACTGGCACAGGGCCTCTCATAGTACGCAAAAGTGTTGCTGCCGGTGGGAGGCGCCCCCGCCGTGCAAACACACCGCTGTACTTTGAGGGGCCCTGTGCCAGTGCCAATGCCAACAAGTGGGCCCCCCCTGCTTGCTCAGGTTCACAGCACTTGCAAAGTTGAAATACTTACCTCTCCCTGCTCCACTGCCGTGACGTGGTCCAGATTTCCTGGGCCCACTAATTACTTGAACCAGCCCTACCCCACACAACTTTAGCCAAATGACCCCCAATTTCAAATGCCTTCCAATTATTATAAGGTAAATTACGCTTGACAAGCTTCATTAAGAAGAATGGATGGTTTTGACATTAAAATGGGCACTCTAGGTGTTTTCCTGGCCCCCACTCACTGCCGACTATGCTGCCCCATTGACTTGCATTGGGTTTCGTGTTTCGGTCGATCCCGACTTTTTGCCATAATCGGCCGATTTCACTCGACCCGACTTTTGAGATAGTCGGGTTTCGCGAAACCCGGCTCGACTCTAAAAAAGTCAAGGTCGCTCAACTCTAGTTCTCACCACACATCTAGATAAGTTCCATGGGGGGTCTAGTTTCCAAAATGGGGTCACTTGTGGGGGATTTCTACTGTTTAGGCACATGGCGTCCGATCTCAATTCCAGCCAATTCTGCATTGAAAAAGTCAAACGGCGCTCCTTCACTTCTAAGTTCTGCGGTGCGCCCAAAAAGTGGTTTACCCCCACATATGGGGTATTGGCGTATTCAGGAGAAATTGCATAACAAAATTTATGGTTACATTTCTGTTTTTACACTTGTGAAAATAAAAAAAATGGTTCTGAATTAAGATGTTTGCAAAAAAAAGTTAAATGTTCATTTTTTCCTTCCACGTTGTTTCAGTTCATGTGAGGCACGTAAAGGGTTAATAAACTTCTTGAATGTGATTTTGAGAACCTTGAGGGGTGTCGTTTTTAGAATGGTGTCACACTTCGTTATTTTCTATCAAATAGACCCCTCAAAATGACTTCAAATGTGATGTGGTCCCTAAAAAAAAATGGTGTTGTAAAAATGAGAAATTGCTGGTCAACTTTTTTCACCCTTATAACTCCCTAACAAAAAAAAATTTTGTTTCCAAAATTGTGCTGTTGTAAAGTAGACATGTGGGAAATGTTATTTATTAACTATTTTTCGTGACATATCTCTCTGATTTAAGGGCATAAAAATACAAAGTTTGAAAATTGCAAAATTTTAAAAATTTTCGCCATATTTCCGTTTTTTTCATAAATAATCGCAAGTAATATCGAAGAAATGTTACCAATAACATGAAGTACAATATGTCACGAAAAAACAATCTCAGAATCAGCGGGATCCGTTGAAGCGTTCCAGAGTTATAACCTCATAAAGTGACAGTGGTCAGAATTGCAAAAATTGGCCTGGTCATTAAGTACCAAATTGGCTCTGTCACTAAGGGGTTAAAATACATTTCTAGGGTTTTGTTCTCTCCTTGCAGTAGTTTAGAACCTCGGGTATTTTCCATAATGTAAGATAAAGTGTTAAGTAATTATCCAGTCTCTAAAGCGATAACATTTTATTAGTTTTCAAGGTGATAACGTTTTAAATACTTCTGAGTACAGGAGTAATTAAATTTAGCAAACCACGCTCATCTGACAAGCATTTTTTACTGAGGCATAAACTGCATTGTTTTAGCAGCAGGCTGCAAGGCTGAGTTAGAACATAAGGGGACCGCTTGCTGCTTTCATTTTAACAACGCAATCCACCCTGTTGTGTATAGTTACTTTATGTAAACCAGTAGAGTTATATTTTTAGAAGCAATGATCTATGGGGAAAAAAATAGAAAGGCTTTTTACACATTGAAATTGCAGCCTTTCAAACTTAGTTTCCAGAAAGGCGCATTATGAATGTCTGATTTTCAAAATAATTAGAACTTCATGCATGAAAACAAGTTCCTGACAAACATGTCATCCACTAGGAAGATTCGAGATTTTTTTAATCAGCAATCAACAGAGGTTCTGTAAAATCCATATGTATGATTTGTATCTGATGTAATGTGGTGTAAGTAAATGTGTAGCATTTTATTGCATTTACCAGGAAAATCCCATGGATGCAATATATATGATTAATTTATTTATTTAAAAAAAATCAAGATGTTCTAAAAATCACACTTCTTAACACAGAAACATGGAGTAATACAACCATGGTTATAACTTTTGTTTAAAGCTGAACATTTTACCCCAATGCAGTAAATAAAGTACAAATCTACTTGAATATAATTTCCCAATTTCCCCTTTGGGTTTACAGCTCTGTTTTTACAGAGAACCTGCATATCCCTAGATGGGGCGTAGCTAATAGGTGCGTGGGTTCCGATCGCACCCGGGCCCTAGAGCCCAAGGGACTCCAAAAGTCTCTTTGGGATGGCTACATGAAAAGACTAATACTATTAAAGACTTACAATAATTGAGGGCCCCGTTGGAGCTTTTGCATTGGGACCCATGAGCTTTATGTTATGCCACTGGCGCTTGAATAAAATTATCAAATTATGACAACTTGCAGCCATCACTGGAGGGAGTTAGATCACTAGTATACAGAGATTTTGATGCCAAGGATGTCTGAAGGGGTTTATATTAAACTTTTGATGCTGATTAAGAATATGAGCTATTTATAATGGATATTTCATTACGCTGTTATAGAGTCAAAAGACCAAAAGCAATTGCATTTGTTATCACACACAAGTCGCTCTGGGGTAATGCATTATTTTCATGGATGAATTATCTGAAAAACTGGAACCAATTCAGCAAAAGTAATGGGATTTTTGAATTTGGCACTAGTGATGAGCAAGCACTAAAATGCTTGGGTGCTCATTACTCGTAGCGAGCTTTCCGTAATGCTTGAGTGCTCACCTCGAGTAACAATGATTAAAGTCAATGAAAAACTGGAGCATTTTTGTGGCGGACCTTCCCAGGAGGTCTTGGGGGCATTAGAACTGATGAAATAGATGGCAAAATTGCTCAAATGGAATGGGAACAGCATGGGGAACATGCCTGTACACATCACTGACTCCCAGGTTGCTACTGGAAAAAATGTTGTCAGAGTATTACGCCACTTTTACCGAGTGACAATAAAACATCCAAAACCGAAGATAAAATGGATTTTTACTGGAAAAAATGTTATTAAACATTCTTTCCTGTATAATGACTTGTATATAAGGCAAAATATGTAGCCTCCTCCACCCCTTAGGCTACGTATTCACTCCATCTTTTAGGAATATCTGCCACTGAAGCAATCATCCTCCTCCAGTTTCCAGACTTCCCTGATGGTCTGACTGTGTTGTGGGCGGAGCTATCACACACATGGATGGTGCTAATACACATGGTGGTTTCTCATGCGTTGAAGTAGTGAGTGATGTGGGAACACAGGACTAGAGATGAGCCAACTTGTTCAGAAAATGTTTGCCAATGTCAAATTCGGCACAAACAGCACATTTGGATTCGTGTTTGGTTTCTCGAGCATTTTTCCTCAAAGTCAGCAAAATTCGGTCACTATAAATGATTGCATTTCCACTTTTGTTTTGTCTAGAATAGTGGTGCTGTGTGAAGAGCGGGGGGAAGTATTTTATGAGTGGAGGTGGTGTGTCTAGGTCAGATGAGCAGTGGAGTGTAATTTTTTTTGTTCTGTAATAACTTAATGTGTGTGCATTCCAGCAGGCCAATTGGGGTGCAGAAATCAGCCACAACGTCATGACACAAGGTCTTCTATGATTGGCTGCTGAAGTCACATGTCCCTATTACCATTTTCGAAGCATTAAAAGTGAGAGGCTGCTCCTCCTGCTGCTCAAAGTGAACTAGATAGCTAGATAGAGTCCTGTTGTGTGACATCGCTCTTCCAACATATAATTAGATTGGGATAAAACTGTGTTGCAGTCTCAGGAGGCCCCATTTGCTACTCGTTTGGGCTAAAACTGTGTTGCAGTAAGGAATCAGGAGGCCCCATTTACTCTTAAAAATCATTAGACCTAATATAGGGGTTCAGCAAGAGGCCCTATTTGCTAATCCAAATCGTTTGGACTAAAACTGTGTTGCACTGAGGAGGACACATTTCATCTTAAATATCGTTAGGACTAATATTTGGGTTCAACCAGGATGCCCTATTTGTTAATCCAAATAATTTGAGATAAAACTGTGTTGCAGTGAGGAATCAGGAGGACATATTTCCTCTTAAATATCGTTAGGCCTAAAATTGGGGTTAAACCAGGAGGCCCTATTTGCTAATCCAAATCGTTTGAGATAACATTGTTGCAGTGAGGAATCAGGAAGACACATTTCCTCTTAAAGATCATTAGGTACAAGAGTGTTGTTCCTCTCTGTTGTCCGTGGTTGGCGGGAGGGGATGGAAGAAGCAACCTTGAATATTACTCCGTCACCAACACTCCATAGACTTGAACCTCATGGAAGCGCCTGACACATGAGCGCCTTAAAGCTTTACTCTTTGCAACATGATGCCTTTATTGTTAGGATTAGAAATAATGCTGACTACTGGATTGCCACTCTGTTAGATCCATGGTTCAAGAGTAAATTTTGCCTGATGCTTCACCCGATGCCTGCATGCTGGAGTATCGAAACACGCTTGTAGACAATTTTAAGAGAGTGTTTCCCCAAGACAACAGTGACACACACAGTGTGCATCGCAGTTCTAGATTTCCAATCCTGTGAATGTCGAGTCATCAATGCAAAACATTAGCAGCAGTGTGAGTGGCAGATTCAATTTCTGTGAGTCGTTTCACAAATTTTTAGACCAGCTGAACAGAGTACAAGTGCGAACGACTGAAGAGAATGAAGCAGGAGTATCTAGAGCTCAATATCAATGCCATCAGGGGCAGGGGCGGACACTGACAGCTTGGGGCCCCTGTGCAAGAAATGTGTCTGTGGGCCCCTCTCCTTCAATGGCGACAAAGCTACTATATGTATATATATATATATATATATACACATATATATATAGCCATGCACACATACATACATGTATATATATTACATAGTCTCCTTTATTATGTATATTGCCGTCCCTTATTATACAGTGCCCTCTTTTGTCATGTATAGTACCATCCCTTACATATTGGATTATATAGAGCCCTGTTTTTTTATTACATA
Source organism: Ranitomeya imitator (assembly GCF_032444005.1). NCBI lineage: Eukaryota > Metazoa > Chordata > Amphibia > Anura > Dendrobatidae > Ranitomeya > Ranitomeya imitator. The sequence continues at coordinate 96,953,422 of NC_091286.1, forward strand.
CTGTCCTGTCTTGTTAGCTGTATACTGCAATTATGGCTGATGGAGCATGGGAATGCTTCTTTTCTAATGGAGGAGCTGATGGACTGGTCGTCTGGTCACCGGCTCCTCCATCAGCAGTCATTTTACATCTAACAAGAGAGGGGACTATGTAATAAAAGAGGGCGCTGTGAATAACAAAAATAACAAGAATACACTATGTAAGAGACAGCACTGTACATAACAGCAGAGGAAGCTATAAAATATGCGAAGGCATCATAAAATAATAAGCGAGTACGCTATATACTAAGGGACTGTGCTATATACTTCCTCCACCTTCCCTGTCCCTAAATTCATTATAAATCCCTTCTTCCCATCCCAATACCCCACACACATCTTGTCCTCCTCCCCCCCACATCCCATTATTGTCTTCTCCCCCACCCCCAATCATTGCCCTTTTCACCAGCTCCATCATTGCCTTCCCCACCCCCCCCCATCATTGCCCTCTTCACCACCTCCATCATTGCTTTCTCCTCCACCACCCCCATTATTGTCCTTTCCACCACCACCATCATTGCCTTTTCCCCACAACTGGTGAAGTATATGCAGAAAGGACATTCTGTTAAAGGGATCCTAATGTCAAACGCATGCGGCCCAGAGGCAACTTGAATCAGACACTGCACGATTGCAACCGTGAACCTATACCTTTAAATGCTGCGATATTTCAGAGTAAAAATGATTTAAAAAGCCAACCGGGGCGGAAGGGGGGGGGGCTAGGAATGTGGGCGCTTCCAATAGGAGTGGGGAGTAAGCCATTACCAGACACTGATGGTGGATTATCTCACAGGAGGAAGAGGATCAGTAGTTAACATTCAAAGAGCCTGATCCTTTTCTCCACCTTTAATGTGCACAGAGGCCTTTAGTGTTAGGCTAGGTTCAGATTGCGTTAGAGCAATCCGTTTAGCGCCTAGCGCTAGCGGATTGCGAAACGCAATGTGTTTTAAGGGGTCGAGTTAAACGTCCCCGTTAGCGCAGATCTACGATCGGCGAGAGCGGGGAACGGACCTCGGGCGCGCCTCGGACGCTGCAAGCAGCGTCCGCGGCATGCCACAAAACACCGGCACATCGCTAGCGCGCGCCGAAAATGTCACGCGCTAGTGATGCGCGTTCCCATTGCTGTTAATGGGCGCGCTAACGGACGCGTTGCACGGCGTTAATTTCGCCGTGCAACGCTATCCGTTAGCGATGTCCCATTAACGCAATGGGAACCTAGCCTTAGTCGCATAGCTGGTCCATTGAGTCTCCATTGCCCAAGTTCCCAAATACACCAGGAGCTTCCATTGTTGGGGGTAGATAGACAGATAGACATGAGATAGATGGACAGACAAATAGATAAATAGATATAGATAGACAGATGATAGATAACAGATATAGACAGATGATAGATACTAGCTAGTAGATAGATAGATGATAGATAGATAATAGAGAGAAAGATGGATAGATAAATAGTAGATAGATAGAAGATAGATATGGGATGGATAGATAGATAGATAGATAGATAGATAGATAGATAGATAGATAGATAGATAGATAATAGATAGATGGATAGGTAATAGATAGATATGAGATAGACAGGAGATACATAGATAATACATAGATAGATAATAGATAGTAGATAGATAGGAGATAGATAATAGATAGATATAGATATGGAATGGATAGATAGACAGATAAAGAGATAGTAAAATCCAATATATTTTGCATCTTAGGCCATGTGCACACGCTGCGGATTCCGTTGCGGAATTTTCCGCAGCGGATTTGATTAAATCCGCAGTGCAAAAAGTACTGCGGATTTATCGCGATTTTTTGTGCGGTTTCCACTGCGGTTTTAGACACCTGCGGATTTTTAACATGGAGCAGGTGCCAAATCGCTGTGGATTCCGCACAAAGAATTGACATGCTGTGGAAAATAAACCGCAGCGTTTCCGCGCGTTTTTTTCCGCAGCATGTGCACAGCGTTTTTTTTTCCATAGGTTTACATTGTACTGTACACTGCATGGAAAACTGCTGCAGATCCGCAGTGTCAAAACCGCTGCGGATCTGCAGCAAGAACCGCAACGTGTGCACATACCCTAATTCTCTGTTTCCTTTGCTGCCATGGGAGTGCAGCAGGTGGCAGAGGGGATGGTCTGCAGTGGACGACCCCCTGCACACAGCTCTCCTTGAGGACCTGCTGCCAGCCTCCTCCACAGCTGCTGTAAAGTTTATCTGACAGCAATTTGTCTGTTCTTTGTTATTGCATGCTCAATAAAGTGAATCAAGAGGGAGGAGCCCCCTTTTCTCCTTACCTCCCCCCAGCACATTCACCTGCTACTAATGTGACTTCACTGTCCTCTGATTCAGCACATGCAGAGCAAGAGCTTTGTCGGAGTTGAAGTGAAGTTGCAGATCTAGTCTGAAGTCAGCAATCACTGGTGTTTAGTGTGCTGCAGAGCAGTGCGAGGGGAAGAGGAGCTCACAGGGGGAAGAAGACTGCACACACACCTGCCTCTCTGGGGATCACCGTCGCTGGCAGCTTCCTCTCTCTGGCACAGCAACGCTGTGTGAAAGACAGGAAACGTGGGAAGGGAGCAGAGCGGATTGCTGCATCTCAGTCCATTGCCATTTTCTTTTGCAGGCAGCAGAGCTTACCGCACATGAGGGCAATCTAGCCAGGGGCCCCTTGGAGCCTGGGGGCCAGATTGCCCTCATTATTAGCCGTCCTGCAGGGGCCCCCCTCCACCTCTGGGCCCCTATGCAGCCGCACCGGCTGAACATGCGGTATGTCTGCCCCTGATCAGGGGGAATTTGGACACTTTTGCATTTTGGTCTTCAAAAATGGAAGCACAACCTGAGCTCTCCTGTCACGGCTTGAAGGTTTTGTCATGCCCGGCAGTAAGCATTGTCTCAGAATGTGTCTTCTTGTGCTGCTGGTGGTGTCTTTGTAAGGTTCAGCCAGGACCGTAGCCGTGGCCGAGGACACTGGGGCTTTGGTGTCCTGGCCTTCCCTCACAGAAAAATAACATTCTTCTATCAGCATACCTGTGTCTTCTTTCTCTTCACCGTCAGGGACTCCTCTGCGGTGCTGGGGACTTTCTGTATTCAACTTGACAAGAATTGAGACACAGTCCATTTCAAATGCAAAACATGAACTTTACTCAAAACACTTTGCTGCCCATTCTTGTCAGAATCAGCACAAACATCAGGCTTTATACAGTACATATCCCGCATCTTCCCTGTACTCAGTCCCACGTCCTCCTGTACATTACGGGGTAATAACGCCTTAGACGGTACCGCAGTGTTCTCCTTGTCCAGATTCACTGTTTCTGGGTTGTTTCCTCATTCGTTTCACCCCAGATTTGAGAGTATCTGCCCGTGCAATGATCAGCCACATCTTGAACCATCTGTGCCCTGTACTCTCCCAAGCCACTTTGTTTCTTCCACTGCAAGCTGCAGTAGCTCTGCTGCTGTATACTGTCCTTCTGTCCCTATAGGACTCTGAATAACTGTATTCTCCACTTGAAATGTTACGTGGCTGCTGCGGTGTCCTGGGCTTAGAGCCTGTGTGGACGCTTCAGGCGCCTAGGCCCTTCTAAACTTCATAACATGACACACTTGTTTACCACACATCAGCCCCTCCTACAGTTATCCATTTACTGACACTAAATTCCTGTATATACTATTAATGCTATAGTGCCCCCCATCTAGTGGCCATAATTGGACACTACACTTTCTCTATTCTAAACATAGCATCACTAATATGTGCTACACAAAATATACATTAAGCAAGATGATAATACACTTTACAACATAGCAGTACCATCATAAAGACTTGGTAATACATATATTCATGTAGCAGTACCACAATATAGCAGCAAATTCACACTAACTTATATTACACTAGAACATACGGTACCGGGACCTATTAAGGAGGAAAGGTAGAGCAGCAACATTATTCAATCCCCCTATATCTTGACAGGTAAGCGCATCCAGCTGTCTCATAAAAGTGTAGACTTCCTATCTTTCATCAAGATGAACAAGTCAAGGATCTCCAATGACTTTTGCATCCCAGTCGCAGACTGGGCAGACTAGGCGATGTAGTTTTTAGTGTGCTGTATTGATCTCGCATTATTGCAGTCTGTGACACCTTTGTCATTCCTTCTGTGCCTGCAGTTGCTACATGTCATTGAGACATGTCAGAAGTCTTGTTCAATGGGAGGTTGGGAACTATAACTGCTACCAATTAGACATGAACAAACACAACACTAAATGCCGAACACAGACATTTCCTGGATGTCCATTGCAATGTTTGGAGTTCTGTGGGAAGACAGAGATTTTCCAGCTCAAAGGTTTGGGTCCCATTGTTTTTAATGGGGTTCAGGTTCTGGTTCAAGTTCAGGTACAGTTCTGGTACCTGAACCGAACTTTGGAATAAAATTCAGGTCGTGTACCAGAACCTGAACTTCCACGGGTCCGCTCATCCCAACTACAAATTTACCAATTGTTAGAATGGAGGGGCAAAAGGATTTATTATTTAGTATAGAATACACTTTACCGTGATCTATCTTTTGAATTCACTCACTGTCTAGTCTCATATTAGGGGTTTCCCACCGCTTTCTTTTAATAAAGTATGGCCTGAATGTCAGGGCACGGCCGCCACTGATCATGTAACAGGGACCCAGAGCATTCGACCTATGCCTGGCATACTGGAGGGTCTCCACCGCCCTTTACTTTGGTGTACCACACTATATACATATACAGTACAGACCAAAAGTTTGGACACACCTTCTCATTTAAAGATTTTTCTGTATTTTCATGACTATGAAAATTGTAAATTCACACTGAAGGCATCAAAACTATGAATTAACACATGTGGAATTATATACTTAACAAAAAAGTGTAAAACAACTGAAAATATGTCTTATATTCTACCTTAGGTTCTTCTAAGTAGCCACGTTTTCCTTTGATGACTGCTTTGCACACTCTTGGCATTCTCTTGATGAGCTTCAAGAGGTAGTCACCGGAAATGGTTTTCACTTCACAGGTGTGCCCTGTCAGGTTTAATAAGTGGGATTTCTTGCCTTATAAATGGGGTTGGGACCATCAGTTGTGTTGAGCAGAAGTCTGGTGGATACACAGCTGATAGTTCTACTGAATAGACTGTTAGAATTTGTATTATAGCAAGAAAAAAGCAGCTAAGTAAAGAAAAACGAGCGGCCATCATTACTTTAAGAAATGAAGGTCAGTCAGTCCGAACAATTGGGAAAACTTTGAAAGTGTCCCCAAGTGCAGTTGCAAAAACCATCAAGTGCTACAAAGAAACTGGCTCACATGAGGACTGCCCCAGGAGAGGAAGACCAAGAGTCACCTCTGCTTCTGAGGATAAGTTTATCCGAGTCACCAGCCTCAGAAATCACAGGTTAACAGCAGCTCAGATTAGAGACCAGGTCAACGCCACACAGAGTTCTAGCAGCAGACACATCTCTACAACAACTGTTAAGAGGAGACTTTGTGCAGCAGGCCTTCATGGTAAAATAGCTGCTAGGAAACCACTGCTAAGGACAGGCAACAAGCAGAATAGACTTGTTTGGGCTAAAGAACACAAGGAATGGACATTAGACCAGGGGAAATCTGTGCTTTGGTCTGATGAGTCCAAATTTGAGATCTTTGGTTCCAACCACCGTGTCTTTGTGCGATGCAGAAAAGGTGAACGGATGGACTCTACATGCCTGGTTCCCACCGTGAAGCATGGAGGAGGAGGTGTGATGGTGTGGGGGTGCTTTGTTGGTGATACTGTTGGGGATTTATTCAAAATTGAAGGCATACTGAACCAGCATGGCTACCACAGCATCTTGCAGTGGCATGCTATACTGTTGTGAATTCTGTGGTCGAGCTCCCTCCTGTGGTCACAAGTGGTACTTCGGCTGATTCTGTCTATGGGCTTCCGTTGGTGGATGTGAGTGGTACTGCGGCTTCTGAGTTTCCTTCCTCAGGTGATGAGGTTAAGTCGTTAGGTGTTGCTCTATTTAACTCCACCTAGTGCTTTGATTATGGCCTCCAGTCAATGTTCTAGTATTGGTCTTGCTTCCTCCTGGATCGTTCCTGTGGCCTGTCTCCCAGCATAAGCTAAATTCTGCTTGTATTACTTTTGTTTGCTATTTTTTCTGTCCAGCTTGCTATATTGGTGTTTCTTGCTTGCTGGAAGCTCTGGGACGCAGAGGGAGCACCTCCGTACCGTTAGTCGGTGCGGAGGGTCTTTTTGCCCCTCTGCGTGGTTGTTTGTAGGTTTTTGTGTTGACCGCAAAGCTATCTTTCCTATCCTCGGTCTATTCAGTAAGTCGGGCCTCACTTTGCTAAATCTATTTCATCTCTGTGTTTGTATTTTCATCTTAACTCACAGTCATTATATGTGGGGGGCTGCCTTTTCCTTTGGGGAATTTCTCTGAGGCAAGGTAGGCTTATTTTCCTATCTTCAGGGCTAGCTAGTTTCTCAGGCTGTGCCGAGTTGCATAGGGAGCGTTAGGCGCAATCCACAGGTACCTCTAGTGTGGTTGGATAGGATTAGGGATTGCGGTCAGCAGAGTTCCCACGTCTCAGAGCTCGTCCTATGTTTTTTGGTTATTGTCAGGTCACTTTGTGTGCTCTGAACTTCAAGGTCCATTGTGGTTCTGAATTACCTATTCATAACACTATACCATCCGGTTTGCATTTAGTTGGACCATCATTTATTTTTCAACAGGACAATGACCCCAAACACACCTCCAGGCTGTGTAAGGGCTATTTGGCCAATAAGGAGAGTGATGGGGTGTTACGTCAGATGACCTGGCCTCCACAGTCACCAGACCTGAACCCAATCAAGATGGTTTGGGTTGAGCTGGACCGCAGAGTGAAGGCAAAAGGGCCAACAAGTGCTAAGCATGTCTGGGAACTCCTTCAAGATTGTTGGAAGACCATTCCCGGTGACTACCTCTTGAAGCTCATCAAGATAATGCCAAGAGTATGCAAAGCAGTCATTAAAGCAAAAGGTGGCTACTTTGAAGAACCTAGAATATTAGACATATTTTCAGTTGTTTCACACTTTTTTGTTAAGTATATAATTCCACGTGTGTTAATTCATAGTTTAAATGCCTTCAGTGTGAATGTACAATTTTCATAGTCATGAAAATACAGAAAAATCTTTAAATGAGAAGGTGTGTCCAAACTTTTGGTTTGTACTGTATATGTACAGTATATAGTATGTATGTATGTATAAACAGTAGTGTGAAAAAGTGTTTGCCCCTTCCAGATTTCTGATTATTTTGAATGTTTGTCACATTGAAAAGTTTTAGATCCCCAAACAAATTTAAATATTAGACAAAGATAACACACATAAACTCAAACTGCAGTTTTTAAATGAAGATCTTTATTATTAGGGGAAAAATAAAACCTAACCTAACACAGGGCAATGTGTAAAAAAGGATTGCTCCCTAAACCTAATAACTTGTTGGGCCACTCTTAGCAGCAACAAATGCAATCAAGCATTTGCAGTAACTGGCAATGAGTCTTTTACAAAGCTCTGGAGGAATATTGGCCCAATTTGCAGAATTTTTGTAATTCACCCACATTGGAGGGTTTTCGACCATGAGCTGCCTTTTTAAAGTCGTGCCACAGCATCTCAATCAGATTAAGGTCAGGAGTTTAACTAGGCCACTCCAAAGTCTTAATTTTGTTTTTCTTAAGCCATTCAGAGGTAGACTTGCTAATGTGTTTTGGATAATTTTCCTGCTGTAAAGAAGTAGAAGCACCTTTTGAGCTAATACAGCCATGAGTCTTCTTGGGAATGATGCAACAAGTTTTTCACACCTGGATTTGGGGATCCTCTGCCATTCTTCCTTGCAGATCCTCTACAGTTCCGTCAGGTTGGATGGTGAACATCGTATCATCGGGTCTTATATAAGACCCAGTGACTTGATGCTCGGTACACACTTCTCTTGAAGCCACTGAGGGAGAGTTGATCTAGGAGGGAAAGCTTAGATTCGAGCAGCATATAGGCAGTGTTTAATTGCCATAATTACCACTGCAGTACTTGAATACCGCTGCTGCACCATTAAAACAAAAGTCCTTTTCAGGGCTACATACTGTCATTTCTCTAGGAAAATCACTGTTGCTTGTTTTCAGTGTAGGGACAGCTAATGAAGGAGCCTTTTCTGGCACAAAATGAAGAACACACAACAAGTAGTCCAGATAGTATTGCGGGTCCGCCCACTCAGGTCAGTGTCTTTAGCAACACACACTGCAGGTCTCCACATCTCCAGCCACAGACACTGAATGAGACATTCTGCCTCCATTTTATCAGCCAAATTACACCCCTGGGGTTTTGATATGTGAGCAGTCATTCCCTCCCATCTGCTCGTAAAACCCAGCCCTGGAATGGCCTAATAACTCTCTCAGCATTGTAGGTGCTGCTGGAGCACACTTCTGAGCTCACATCACCACAGCTAATAGCCGTGATGACACATATCTTCCCTCAAGGACATCTTACACAGGATAGGGATGAGATGTCCATGCATACAAGGATGGGGATCAGGGGGCCATTGATACAAGGATATGGATTAGGGGACAATGCATATCCTGCTCACACTTGAGTCAATAAGTTTTCCCAGTTTTTTTATCGCAAAATTATGTGCCTTGGCTTATACTCAGGTAGTCTTATACACTAGTATATATGGTCCTTAATTTAAAATGTGAAAGGCATGAGGCCTTTGCTCCAAATTTTTAGAGGGTCATCATGCGGCCATTTCTCATAATGTTTAAAGGGTCATCATGTGGCACCGGCTCAAAATTTTTATAGGGTAAACAAGTTGCCCTCGTTCCAAATTTTTAGAGGGTCATCATGCGGCCCTCGTTCCGAATTTTTAGGCGGTCATAAGGCAGCCCTCACTCATAATTTTTAATAATAATAATCTTTATTTTTATATAGCGCTAACATATTCCGCAGCGCTTTACAGTTTGCACACATTATCATCACTGTCCCCTATGGGGCTCGCAATCTAAAGTCCCTATCATACTTCAGTCTTTGGAATGTGGGAGGAAACCGGAGAACCCGGAGGAAACCCATGCAAACACTGAGAGAACATACAAACTCTTTGCAGATGTTGTCCTTGTTCGGGTTTGAACCCAGGACTCCAGCGCTGCAAGGCTGCTGTGCTAACCACTGCGCCACCGTGCTGCCCTAATTTTTAGAGGGTAAATAGGTGGCCTTTGATCTAAATGTATAGAGGGTCATCATGTGGCCCTCACCCATTATTTTTAGAGGGTCATTAGTCAGCCCTCACTCAGAATTTTAAGAGGGTCATCAGGCGGCCCTCACTCATAATTTTTAGAGAGTAAAGAGGTGGCCCTTGCGCATAATTTTTAGAGGGCCATTAGGCGGTCCTCGCTAATAATTCTTAGCTGGTCAACATGCAACCCTTCCTCTTAATTTTTCCAGGGTGTGTATGATGCCCTCCTCCTTCATAATTTTTACAGGATGTGTATGAGATCTACCTCAATAATTCTCTTACATACATATGTATACTACCCCAGGGGTAAATGTTTTTCAGCCATTGCACACCAGTCTTGGAGTCCCACTCCTTAAAAACGGGAAAAAATGTTTTCTGAGTCCCTCCTGTAAGTGTCTTCCAGGGTACATTGCAGTTCTTCTTTCTAATTTTCAGCAACCCTTGCATAGGCTTTATGAGTCTAGGAGTCCCACTACCTAACTGTATCAGAGTCTCTCTACCGTCTAATTTGTGGCATCTCTTGCATGGTCTGCATAGGCTTTGTGAGTTTCAGAGTCCATCCTTATAAATTAAATAGGATGTGCCTGATCATGTCACACACACACCACATGCCCAGATAAGGTAGTAAAATGTTAAAATTATTTTTACTTCCAGTGGTTGTAGTTTTATTTCTCCCTTTACTATGTCAGCTACTGTAGTCATAGGCGATGAGGAAATATGGTAAGAGATGGACTGGCTATTAACAGGTTGAGAGGACTTTTTTTTCTCTCATTTTAATTTTTGCTTATATACATTATACAGCAAAGAATGTTTCCTAATACCTAGTCATAACTAAACAATCCTTTTTAGGCTGGGCCAATGCATACATTTTTGTATTTTGTGCAACTTGCAGGCACATTTTTAACCCCATTATGTTATGTCACAGCCACATGAAAATCTTGTGAAAATCATAGGATTCATACTGGAGCACTATATAAAAAATCCACGTGTATTACCAGCCTAAATATCCTGCAGTTTATTTTGTCAAGAATGTCCCTTTATAAGATGAAAACAATGGTTGCCAAAAGAACAAGGAAAACCACAGCACTAACTTGTTTGTAAGACTGCCAGTTTTCTGCCAAAGGTAAGCAAACATTGGGGAAAGGCAAACCTTGGAATCTTCTACCCTACAACAATCTTACGGTTGTTTGTCATTCTGAAGGCAAAAAATATTCTTAAAGGGACACTGTCACAGGAATTTGGAGGGAACAATCTTCAGCCATGGAGGCGGGGTTTTTGGGTGTTTGATTCACCCTTTCCTTACCCGCTGGCTGCATGCTGGCTGCAATATTGGATTGAAGTTCATTCTCTGTCCTCCATAGTACACGCCTGCGCAAGGCAAGATTGCTTTGTGCAGGCATGTACTACGGAGGACAGAGAATGAACTTCAATCCAATATTGCAGCCAGCATGCAGCCAGCAGGTAGGGAAAGGGTGAATCAAAAACACAAAAACCCCGCCTCCGTGGCTGAAGATTGTTCCCTCCAAATTCAGGTGACAGTGTCCCTTTAAGCACGGAAGAAATATATAGATATGAATTATCAGCTGAATGCAATTTTTTTATTATTGAAAATAGTCACTGATGACACTGGTTAGCTACTATAATGTGAAAAAGCATGAACAGCCTATGTAAATTTTTTATCCTGTCAATAATGTACATAGAGGAAAAGCTTTGGTAGTTGGGGAAAAAGCAAAAACATATAATAGTTAATTAAACTAGCATTGACAAATACCACTTTGGTTTTTATGGAGCTGCCCAAATACCTGGTATTTTTGGCATACACAAAAAGTTTTAAAATCCAACTTCTGCAAAACATTGTGATGCTCAAAAAAAAACTACTCTATTAGGCTAGTTTCACATTTGCATTCGAATCCACAGCGTTTAATTCGCATCTGCAAGTGCAGCAAAAAACGCATAGAAACACGTACAAACACAGCGTTTTTTTAGACGCATGCAGGAACGCATGCCGTTAATAAAACGCCGCGTTTTCACGCTTTACCATGCATTTTGTCATGCGTTTGCGGTTTTTCTTCGCATGGTGGAAAATTGTACCTGAGAAAAATCTAGATAATCAGACACCGCCAATGGGACTACAGAGGGCGTATATTATTGGATATCTATATATAGACCCTAGGACTGTTGAAATCTTAACAGTGTGCTACTGTATCCTGTGTCATGATGGATCTTCGCATGGAGAGCTTTTATTTCAACCTGGATTTAAGCATCAAGCTGTTTCTTGCCTGTGCGTTTGCTTGGGAGCAACACAGAAATCGCGAAAGATGGAGAAGGACACGGCGTAGGTGTTTTTGGAGCCACCCCATTATCGAACTGTGTGAGAGCCGTGGAGCCTATCACACGCTATATGGTGAGCTTAATAATAATAATAATAATAATCTTTATTTATATAGCGCCAACATATTCCGCATCGCTTTACAGTTTAACAGTTTCAAACACAAAAGTCATAAGTAACAACGTTAACAATACAATAATTAAAGCAAAATAAGACGACCCTGCTCGTGAGAGCTTACAATCTACAATGAGGTGGGGGAGATACAAAGTACAGGTGTGTATTTACAATGATGTATTTACAATCATGGTCCAGCCATCTTCAGGGGTTGGGGAATAGATGGGGATAGTGAATGGGCTACACACAAACATAACATAACTTTGATTAGTGAACGTGATAGGCCGCTCTGAACAAATGTGTTTTGAGCGAGCGCCTAAAACTATGCAAATTATGGATGGTCCTAATATCTTGGGGTAGAGCATTCCAGAGGATTGGCGCAGCACGGGAGAAGTCTTGGAGTCGGGAGTGGGAGGTACGGATTAGTGCAGAGGTTAGCCGAAAGTCATTTGCAGAGCGCAGTGGTCTGTTAGGCTCATAGACAGAAATGAGGGAGGAGATGTAAGGGGGTGCCGCACTGTGGAGAGCTTTGTGGGTGAGAACAAGTACTTTGAATTGTATCCTGTAATGAATGGGCAGCCAGTGTAACGACTGGCGAAGAGCGGACGCGTCCGAGTAACGATTAGCCAGATGGACGACCCTGGCTGCTGCATTAAGGATGGACTGGAGAGGGGAAAGTCGAGTGAGGGGGAGGCCAATTAATAGAGCGTTACAGTAGTCCAGGCGGGAGTGGATCAGGGCGACCGTGAGGGTTTTAGCTGTCTCCATGGTGAGAAAAGGGCGGATTCTAGAGATGTTCTTTAGGTGTAAACGGCACGAGCGGGCAAGAGATTGTATATGGGAGGTGAAGGAGAGATCGGAGTCAAACATAACACCCAGACAGCGCGCCTGCTGCCGGGGTGTTATTATGGTGCCACCCACGGAGAGGGAAATGTCAGATTTAGGGAGGTTAGTAGATGGTGGGAGCAGAAGAAGTTCAGTTTTGGAGAGGTTGAGTTTCAGATAGAGAGCGGACATGATGTTGGAGACTGCGGACAGACAGTCAGTGGCATTCTGTAGTACAGCGGGGGTAAGGTCAGGGGATGACGTATATAGTTGTGTGTCGTCGGCATAAAGATGGTACTGAAAGCCAAATCTGCTGATGGTCTGTCCAATTGGGGCCGTGTAGAGAGAGAACAGAAGGGGGCCAAGGACTGAGCCCTGAGGTACCCCAACAGTGAGAGGAAGAGGAGATGAAGTGGAGCCAGAGAACAGAACACTGAAGGAGCGGTCGGAAAGATAGGAGGAGAACCAGGAGAGAGCAGTGTCCTTAATGCCTAGTGACTGGAGCCTAGAGAGCAGGAGAGGGTGGTCAACAGTGTCAAAAGCTGCAGAAAGGTCGAGAAGAATGAGCAGAGAGTGGTCACCATTACGTTTTGCTGTCAGAAGGTCATTGGTCACTTTGATGAGTGCAGTTTCTGTCGAATGTAGGGGGCGGAAACCGGACTGTGAAGGGTCTAGGAGGGAGTGAGTGGAGAGGTAACGGGTAAGGCGGGAGTATATCAGGCGCTCCAAGAGTTTAGAGATGAAGGGGAGATTGGAGACCGGTCTGTAGTTGTTTGTGCAGGATGGGTCGAGGGTGGGTTTCTTTAGTAATGGAGTAATGATAGAGTGTTTGAAGGAGGAGGGGAAAATGCCAGAGGAGAGGGAGAGATTAAAGATTGTAGTTAGGTGACTTGTGACAACTGGAGAGAGAGACTGGAGGAGATGTGAGGGAATGGGGTCGGTAGTGCATGTAGTCGGACGAGAAGAGGAGAGGAGCTTGGAGACTTCTTCTTCTGTGATGGGATCGAATGTGGAGAGTGAGCCAGGGGCAATGAGGGGAGGGATGGGAGTCACTGAACTTAGTTGTTGGGAGCGGATTTCCTGACGGATATTGTCTATTTTCTCTATAAAGTGGGAGGCCAGGTCACCAGCACAAATATCTGTGATAGGGGCTTGTGCTTTTGGCCTGAGGAGGGAGTGAAAGGTGTCAAAAAGTTTCTTGGGGTTGTTGGATAGTGAGGAGATCAGAGTGGTAAAGTAGGTCTGTTTAGCGAAGTGAAGGGCAAAGTTATAGGTCCTTAACATAAATTTGAAGTGTATGAAGTCTTCTGGTGTGCGTGTTTTCCTCCATAAGCGTTCAGCACACCTAGAGGATCGCTGGAGAAATCGGGTTTGCGATGTGAGCCAGGGCTGTTTTATTCTGTGTTTGGAGGTCCTGAGGGTGAGGGGAGCTACTTGGTCAAGGGTGCTTCTAAGAGTGTCATTGAAGTGATGTACCGCCAGATCAGGACAGGAAAAGGAAGAGATTGGGGACAATGATAAGCGTAGGGAGTCTGAAAGTGTAAGAGGGTTAATGGCTTGTAGATTTCTGACTGAATGGTGTGTAGGAGGGTGCTGGGGTGAGCGAGGATATGTGAGTGTGAAGGAGAGAATGTTGTGGTCAGAGAGGGGAAGCGGTGAGTTATCTATGTAGGAGATTGAGCAGAGCCGGGCAAAAACCAGGTCCAGGGTGTTACCGTCCTTGTGTGTCTCAGAGGTTGAGAGCTGTGAGAGGCCGAGAGAAGTGGTTAGTGACAGAAGCTGGGATGCAGATGTGGAAGTGGGGCTGTTAATGGGGATGTTGAAGTCTCCCAGGATAAGGGTTGGTAGTTCTGAGGACATGAAGTGCGGCAGCCAGGCAGAGAAATGGTCCAGGAAGCGGGTGGGTGAGCCTGCTAACCCGGACAAATTCCCGGAATATACAAGGATGTCACAAGACTCTTTCCGGGATTTGCTTGGTCGTGTCCAAGGAGCTATCCGGAGACAGGACACCCAGCTCCGTAGAACGATCCTGCTGGTTAAATTAAGGTACGTAACAATTGCCAGTCCTAATTTTGGCTGTTCTGACATGTATTCTTTGTATTTTCCTTTATGTCTTTAGTAGAACAACACCATAAATATAATTGATTGTAAAAAAAATTTGTATGTCTTTTATTACAGATTTCTGGCAACCAGAGAGAGTTTATCATCCCTCCACTTCCAATACCGGCTTGGAATTTCCACCCTGTCCAGAATAGTCGCGGACACCTGCCGGGCTTTGTGGAATGTTCTCCGGGATGAGTTAACTGTATACCCCTACCCACCATGGACATGTGGATTGAAATTGCTGAAAAATTCTGGAGTGTGTGTGATTTCCCCAACTGTTTGGGAGCGGTGGATGGAAAGCACATCCGCATTATCAAATCAGCCAGAACAGGATCGGAGTACTTCAACTATAAAAAATATTTTTCTGTTGTTCTCATGGCAATAGCAGATGCGGACTGTGGCTTCATCGCCGTGGACATTGGAGTTCTTGGCCATGGCAAAGATTCCCATACTTTCAAAAACTCGGATATGGGGCGCCGTGTGTATGGCAAAAATTTTAATTTTACACGGTCACAACCTCTCCCCAACACTCAAGGTCCACCGATGCCATTTGTTATGGTGGGGGATGAGGCCTTTCATACGTAATGGCTAAGGAGAAACCCAACATTGAACTGGATGAACCAGTTGGAAACCCATTGCCAGATTACCAGCATCACCCGCTGTGGTCAACTGCTGAAGTGGCCACATGGGGGACCAATTAGCTGCCTTTTTTGATTCTGATATTGGACGTGTGGCATGGCAGGACAATATTGTGTAAATTTCCTGTTAGGATTTGGTCTGTACCAGTTATGTTTTAAATGTTACTAATATTTGTTGTTAATAAACTTTACTTTTTTGGTATTTTGACTGTGTCTCCTATGTATTTCCTCTACAAACCACTTAGGCTGCCGTCACACTAGCAGTATTTGGTAAGTATTTTACATCAGTATTTGTAAGCCAAAACCAGGAGTGGGTGATAAATGAAGAAGTGGTACATATGTTTCTATTATACTTTTCCTCTAATTGTTCCACTCCTGGTTTTGGCTTACAAATACTGATGTAAAATACTGACCAAATACTGCTAGTGTGACGGCAGCCCTAGGTTGTTAGTGGTAAGGTTGTTGACGTCATTGCGTTCTGATTCTGTTCTGCAGTATCTATTGGACGCAGACTGAAGATACGATAGCTGTTTAATACAAAACAGATCTATACTCATCAAGTCAGGTGTCAGAAATAATGAATTCAAGATGCACATATAACAGCCTCATGAATTCACTATTTCTGACATATGTCCAGGAGAGCATAGATATGCCTTGTATGACCGCCATTGTCCCTTCACTTTGTGTGAAATAGATTACATACACAGAAGAGAAAATGGAGATTATACAAGGCAGTTCTCTACTCACCAGGTCAGGTGTCCTAACTAATTAGTTTTTCGACACATGACCTGTTGAGTATAGTTCTGCATTGTATTCACGCCATTTTCTCTTCAGTCTGCAACACTAGTCACAGACTAAGCAGAAGGAAGAGATTATGGAGAAAATACAAGTATAAATTTTTTTGCCCACCTCATATCTCTATACTAAAGACACACAAAGCTGCAGTGTTGTACTTGCTAACTACTGGAGCTATGATGTGGCCAAAAAATAAAGTGTGCGGCGCAGTGTTTTATTTGGCGCATGGTGTGTGTTGCCGGCGGCGAAATACCAAACATAATTGGGGGCAATAAACAGTAGTATTTATTTGAGAACAGCCAAACTATTTGTTTAACTGCACCTGCTTGGGGTAGAGTGACGGAAATGGGGGGGGGGGGTGTAGCTGTGAGGCCTGGCTAAGTGTGGACGATGCAGGGGTGGTAGGAGAAGGGGCAATTAAACTAGTGGGGTCTGGTAGTTCGGGGATGGGGCTTGACACATGAGAGGACTGAGATGCACTGGAAGGGTGAGACAAACCTGAAATTACAGACACACTGGGAGGTGAGGGGGGAGGAATACTGATAGTATTCGGGCAGCACGGTGGCGCAGTGATTAGCACAGCAGCCTTGCAGTGCTGGAGTCCTGGGTTCAAACCCCACCAAGGACAACATCTGCAAAGAGTTTGTATGTTCTCTCCGTGTTTGCGTGAATTTCCTCTGGGTACTCCGGTTTCTTCCCACATTCCAAAGACATACTGATAGGGAATTTAAATTGTGAGCCCCAATGGGGACAGTGATGATAATGTGAGCAAACTGTAAAGCGCTGCGGAATATGTTAGCGCTATATAAAAGTAAAGATTATTATTATAGTATGCAGTTTTTATTTTTTCCCTTTCTGGGATCTACGTGGTCTGGGAAGCCTCTGTGGGCTCATTTGTTGCGGCCTGGTGGGTGACCTGTCAGGGTCCGGCTGCACTGTTTGTAGAGCGTGCAGCCATGCCAGAGCCCATAGTGCTTGTAGAGCGGGCAGCCATACCAGAGTCCATAGTGCTCATAGAGCGGAATGCCATGCCAGGGTCCATTGTGCTCGTAGAGCAGGCAGCCATATCAGAGTCCATAGTGCTCATAGAGCGGAAGGCCATGCCAGGGTCCTGCTGCATTATGGTGGTGGTGGAGCGGAATGCCATGCCAGGGTCCTGCTGCTGCATGGTGGTGGCAGTGGAGGAAGTCCAAGCAGGAGCAGCACTTGCCATGGTGGTGGCGGTGGGCTGTCCAACAGTACTCGGCATGGTGGTGGTGCTGTAGTGGTGTCCGGCAGTGCTTGGAATGTAGGTGGCTGTGCTGTTGTTTGCAGCAGAGGTTGGCATTGAGGTCAAGCGTGACAGTGTAGGCACAGGTGGATATGCCACCACTGTCTGCTGAAAATACTGACTCTGCTGCATAGCCTGCGCGTAAGCAGCATTGCAGGCCTGCATGACACTAAGCTGGAGATCAGGAGTAAAATGTTCCGACATGCCCTGTTCAATTTGATTAAAAAAATGATGTGCTGTCCTCTGGAGGTTGGCTTTTACTTGGTCAAGGCTTTTGGTGACCTCCTGGATACGTGTATTCATATGGCTAATGCCAGTATCCAGTCGGTCACCCAAAGCCTTGAGTCCATCGTGAAAAACCGAGCTCAAGTGCAAAAACTTGGGCATGAATGACCTGTCCGATACCCTCTGCTGTTGCTGGGAGGAGCCCCCCAAAAAAGAGGCAGAGGCAGAGGACTGGGAAAGGGGAACACCTGATGGACCAGATTCCTGGTCTCCAGTTAGTGTGGCAGGCCCACTTGCTGCAGCGCTGCTGGATGGCTGGGATGGGTCCGTGGCTGTCTGATGAAGGACCGCACCAGAACCTGGGTCAACAGTGGTGCTCTATGTGCTGTGAAAAAAATGAAAAAAAAATTAATACCACAAATTTGCAAACGCCAACTCCTGTGGAATAGAAACATACAGATTATGGCAATACAACACAACCTAATACACCGAAAAAATACTTACGTTCTGTGGGCAAGGACCGGTCTTAAAAATGCCAGAATGTGGTGGTATTTATACTTTCGGATCCTTGCTCCAGAATCACTGGGAACATGGCTATCTTGATGCAGGACCTTATTGAAGCGATCCTTCATCGAGCGCCAACGTGTTTTGACTTTGAGCACTGTTGAAAAAACAAAAAAGAATGGTTAGACAATGGACTTTTGGCCATGCTCACACAACTGTGTGTGATGAGAGAAACTCCTGAGAGTTTCTGTCATCACACAGTTTTAGTGAGCACGGCCTAGGTCTCTGCTGCATTTCACTGCATTGCAATACTTACAAAATGAATTTTGGACCTGAGTCGGGGCGTTGTCCCAGCCATCCCACATTGCTTTTACCACCTCATTCCATAGCCGCCGGATCGTCACGTTGTCCGAGTGTTGTTGAACTCGAGTGTCCCACAACAGAACTCGCTCATGGACCAGGGAGATGAGGATATCGTTGTCAATGAGGTCCTCATCCCGTTCTGGAACCTAAAAAATAAATGAAGATATTAATGTTGGATACATTAACATAAGGAAAAGAAAGAAAACAGAGGCAAAGAAATGGCATGAATAATGAAATTCAAGATAAAAAAGGAGTCCAGAAGAAAAATGTAAAGAAAGAGGAAAGTAAAGAAAGTAAGATTCAAGAATACTAAAGTGAGGATACAGTAAACAATCAGCCAGGTATACTTACACGCTGCTTCTGCTCACCTTCTGCCGCAGTGGAAGAAGTGCTCTAAAAAAAGGGAAAAAAAATTGTCACATGTGTAGATGTCCAATATCAAAAATTACCGCACACTTGAAGCTGGTATGATGCAAATATATAACAAGTTTATTGTGTTCACAAAACAGGTTGCCACAAAAAGGAAACAAAAAGTGCAGATAGAAACCCAACGTTTCGACCCTCCCGGGCCTTATTCATGGGGTTACTTGATGCACGCTAGGATACATATGTAGGTGGCAGGCATAGGGTAGGAGGGCAAGTCCCTTGGTATATAAGCTGTCGCTTAACCTGGAACAGGCTGGGAATATGCTGTTTTGTAATGCAAAGCAGGGCGCAGGAGCGCCGCTCATCCAGCACCCTCCATTTACATCACTACAAGCCTCAGGAGTGCTGCCCGCACGGGTCATCCAGCTATACACAGGCCACTACGGATGTCACAGCCTCTGTGTGCCACTATCGCTTTGCATTACAAAACAGCATATTCCCAGCCTGTTCCAGGTTAAGCGACAGCTTATATACCAAGGGACTTGCCCTCCTACCCTATGCCTGCCACCTACATATGTATCCTAGCGTGCATCAAGTAACCCCATGAATAAGGCCCGGGAGGGTCGAAACGTTGGGTTTCTATCTGCACTTTTTGTTTCCTTTTTGTGGCAACCTGTTTTGTGAACACAATAAACTTGTTATATATTTGCATCATACCAGCTTCAAGTGTGCGGTAATTTTTGATATTGGACTGTTTTGGACCACACGGTCTGTTTTACCAGCACCTACTTACCTCTGTCCTGAGTGCACACCATTATTTCCTACATGTGTAGATGTGACAGTGAATACTTACCAATCTGAGGAGTTGAGTACTCACTTCACTGACATGTTCGGCTTGTGAAGGCCCAGGACATTGCTCCTCATAAGAAGAAGATGACATCCTGATGCATGCAGAAAGAAAGAAAGAAATTAGGACATGTAGAGACAGAAAATAGAAAATAAAGGCATTGGCTAGGATATACTTACATTGTTCTGAGTGTAGATTCCTTACTGTGTCTGCTCTGCTGCGTCTGGAAAGCTTCTCTGTCTGCTGAGTAGGGACCTGCAAATGTCCACTCCCTCCCTTTATCACCTTGTATGTGGGGGGAGGCTAATCAGTGTCTAGACATGTTTTTCTGTGGTGTAACGTTCACAAACGCAAGCAAACGCATGTGCTTGCGGCCGCATGCGTTCACATAGACAGCAATGCGGGGTTTTTTGCCGCATTCCATCCGCTAACAACCGCATACGTTTCTAGGCGGCAAATTGATGCTTCTATAATTACTACATGTAGCATTTACCGTGCCAAACCGCAGACGACGAAACGACGTATGCGTCGTCAAACGCGGCAAAACGCAACCGATCGCAGACACATGCATCTCTAATGTTAAATATAGGAATACACAACGCATGCGGATAATTGCCGAAGAAATGCTGTGGACACAACTGCAAATGTGAAACCGGCCTTACCGACTTACTGACTATTGATAAAAACTGAAACACTGAGCAAACACTGAGAAAACTCAGATCCCATCCAATGAGCGACCTTTGTCCTCATTCAGATGTTCATTTTCCTTGTATGGCCGGAGTCACACTTGCGAGTGCAATGCGAGAAACTCGCACGAGTCTCTCGCATCAATACCCGGCACTGCCGCCGACACTCGGGACCAGAGCGTGCGGCTGCATGTATCCGCATGTATGAGTGCTATCTGTGATTTTCATAGATAGCACTCGTACGTAGTCTGTGAATCTGTTCACATGTCCGTGAGTTTTTTGTGGACTCAGCAGGTCAGATCAAAATGTGCAATGCAAGTCTATGGGTCCGTAAAATAATCGGTGTCATTCGAGTTCAGTCTGATTTTCAGACTTTCAGAAAGGAGGGGGAGAAATTTTGTTTTTTTTCTCACCGTGTACAAGAAAAACTGATGACACTCGGACCACACTCTGATTAAACTCTTATCAAAGTCAAGTCAAAATAATAAGTCAGTTTTTCTCATACATGAGAATTCCAAAAGGATTGGTTTATTGACAAATTTTAGAAGTAAAAAAAAACCTACATGTCCAGGCTCTATACATCTGATGAAAGCTTTTCATGAGCAGGAACACATTGTGTACTCACGCAAACAATTTTTATCCATATACTATTACTTGGACATGTGGCCAGGCCGGGACCAGCACAGATCCATGCACCATGGATCGGCAGAATACCGCAGTGGAGGATCCCATTCACGTGCTAAATGCAATCTAGTGTTGAGCCTACTGCACAATCTTTAATTAGACTTAGGCAGCGTTCCTGTATTTTCTTTCATCAATGGTTTCCTGCAAATTGTTTGGGGTGAGCTGGACTGCAGAGTGAAGGCAAAAGGGCCAACAAGTGCTATGCATCTCTGGGAACTCCTTCAAGATTGTTGGAAGACCATTCCCGGTGACTACCTCTTGAAGCTCATCAAGAGAATGCCAAGAGTGTGCAAAGCAGTCATCAAAGCAAAAGGTGGCTACTTTGAAGAACCTAGAATATAAGACATAATTTCGGTTGTTTCACACTTTTTTGTTAAGTGTATAATTCCACATGTGTTAATTCATAGTTTTGATGCCTTCAGTGTGAATGCACAATTTTCATAGTCATGAAAGTACAGAAAAATCTTTAAATGAGAAGGTATGTCCAAACTTTTGGTCTGTACTGTATATCGGACGAGTGATATTTGATTTTATAGGATAGAACTTGGACCAGTGTTATTCTGCGGTGCAGTGCTGATCAGTGTTTATTTTCTTTTATTGATTCGGCATGAGAAACAAATGGCAACATGCTGTGATTTGCAATGCAAATCGTATGACATGCACCCATTCAAGTCTATGGGTTTGTGGAAATCACACCCCCAGCACTGATTGGAACTAGTGATGAGCGAGTATACTTGTTGCTCGGATTTTCCCGAGCACGCTCGGGTGGTTTCTGAGTATTTGTTAGTGCCCAGAGATTTAGTTTTTGTCCATGCAGCTGCATGACTTGTGGCTGCTAGACAGGCTGAATACATGTGAGGATTCCCTAGCCACTCCCACATGTATTCAGGCTTTCCAGCAGCCGTAAATCACTCAGCTGAGGTGACGAAAACTAAATCTCCGAGCACTAACAAATACTCAGAGATCACCTGAGCAATGAGTATACTCGCTCATCACTAATTGGAACCTTTCTATGTACACTGCCATGGATATGCAATTTTCCTAAATAAAATAATATACTTTTTCTTGCAGCTTGGCTAGAGCTTTATTTTCCTTCTATTTTTTGTGCTAAATTTAGTAAATGTTTTTAGAGTGGTATAATAGATTATAAGTGCTGAGGAGTGTGCTGTTCTTTCAATGTTAATCAGTTCATGAGTGAGCCATTTTCCCCGTTCATGAAAGGCACATTTAATTTCTTTCTACATTCTGTAATCCATTTATCTTGATTGGATATTCAGTTTCTGTTTTGTCTTGTTTTACTTGGGGGTAGTTTTTATATAATTTTTTTTTATTATATTTTGACGATATTGATGGAAAATGACAAGGGAAAAATAAAAAGCATTTTTTTCAGTGATTCAGACCGGCAGTGGATTTTATTATGTAAACATTTTTTTCCTGCTATAATTCTTATTTGTTTAATTTATTTCATAAAATGTTTTTCGGGCAAATTTCAACAGTTAAATACACTTTTTAATTGATTATTTCAACAGTTAAATACACTTTTTAATTAATGATTTATCCTCTAACATGGACTGTTAAATCAGCCCCAGTTATAAGGCAAATTCAGTCTCCTGCTTCCACTATGGTATTGAACACCTCTCTAAGGCTAGGTTCCCATTGCGTTAATGGGACCACGCTAACGGACAGCGTTGCACGGCAAAATTAACGCCGTGCAATGCGTCCGTTAGCGCGCCCAATGGGGAGGCGCATCACTAGCGCGCGCCATTTTCGGCACGCGCTAGCGATTTGCCGGTGGTTTGTGACACGCCGGGGACGCTGCTTGCAGCGTCCGAGGCGCGCCCGAAGTCCGTTCCCTGCTCTCGCAGATCGGAGACGTTTAACGCGACCCCTTTTAAAACATTACGTTAACGCAATCCGCTAGCGCTAGGCACTAAATGGATTGTTCTAACGCAATCTGAGCCTAGCCTCAGGACTCATACTAATCTGCGAGGAAAACAGACGAGTGCAATTTGATAGAAAATCGGATAGCACTCTGACTAATATTAAGCTATGAGTCACAGCTCATCTGTCATTTTTTTCCCAGCTGAGATTGGTGGAAAAAAAAATCACAGCATGCAAAAAGATGACGTAGGGTCCCCCTATAATTAACCCCTTTCTGACATTAGACGTACTCTTCCGTCGAGGTAGGGTGAGCCCGTATGACCATCGACGGGATAGTACGTCATATGCGATCGGCCGGGTGTCAGCTGACTATCGCAGCTGACATCTGGCACTATGTGCCAGGAGCGGTCACGGACCGACCCCGGCACATTAACCCCGGCACAATGCGATCAAACAGGATCGCAGTGTTCCGGCGGTATAAGGAAGCATTGCGCAGGGAGGGGGCTCCTACCTCCTTCCTCCCTGCAGCAGGCCCGGATCCAAAATGGCTGCGGCATCCGGGTCCTGCAGGGAGGTGGCTTCACAGCGCCTGCTCAGAGCCGGGAAGCCTCCAGGAGAGCACGTCAGATCGCTAATCTGACACAGTACACAGCAAAGTGTCAGATCAGCGATCTTACACTATAACATGATGCCCCCCCTGGGGCAATGTTATAGTGTAAAAAAAAATTATTCACATGTGTAAAAAAAATTAAAAAAAAAAATCCTAAAAAAAAAATATATATATATATTGTTCCTATAAATACATTTCTTTATCTAAATAAGAAAAACAATAAAAGTACACTTATTTAGTATCGCCACGTCTGTAACGACCCGACCTATAAAACTGTCCCACTGGTTAATCCCTTCAGTGAACACCGTAAAGAAAACATCATCATCAGCGAAAAAATAAAAAAGTTATAGTCCTTAGAATAAAGCGATGCAAAAATAATTATTTTTTCTATAAAACAGTTTTTATCGTATAAAAGCGCCAAAACATAAAAAATGATATAAATGAGGTATCGCTGTAATCATACTGACCTGAAGAATAAAACTGCTTTATCTATTTTACCAAACGCGGAACGGTGTAAACGCCTCCCCAAAAAGAAATTCATGAATAGCTGGTTTTTGGTCATTCTGCCTTTCAAAAATCGGAATAAAAAGCGATCAAAAAATGTCAAGTGCCCAAAAATGTTACCAATAAAAATGACAACTTGTTCCACAAAAAACAAGACCTTACATGACTCTGTGGACCAAAATATGGAAAAATTATAGCTCGCAAAATGTGGTAACGCAAAAAATATTTTTTGCAATAAAAAGCGTCTTTCAGTGTGTGACGGCTGCCAATCATAAAAATCCACTAAAAAACCCGTTATAAAAGTAAATCAAACCACCTTCATCAACCCCTTAGTTAGGGAAAAATTTAAAAATTAAAAAAAATGTATTTATTTCCATTTTCCCATTAGGGTTAGGGTTAGGGTTAGGGCTAAGGTTAGGGCTGGGGATAGGGCTATGGTTAAGGCTAGGGTTAGGGCTAGGGTTAGGGCTAGGGCTAGGGCTAGAGTTAGGGCTAGGATTAGTGCTAGGGTTAAGGTTAGGGTTAGGGCTAGGGTTGGGGCTAGGGTTAAGGCTACAGTTAGGGTTGGGGCTAAAGTTAGGGTTAGGGTTGGGGCTAAAGTTAGGGTTAGGGTTTGGATTACATTTACGGTTGGGAATAGGGTTGGGATTAGGGCTAGGGGTGTGTCAAGGTTAGGGGTGTGGTTAGGGTTACCATTGGGATTAGGGTTAGGGATGTGTTTGGATTAGGGTTTCAGTTATAATTGGGGGGTTTCCACTGTTTAGGCACATCAGGGGCTCTCCAAAACGCGGCATGGCGTCCGATCTTAATTCCAGTCAATTCTGCGTTGAAAAAGTAAAACAGTGCTCCTTCCCTTCCGAGCTCTCCCGTGCGCCCAAACAGGGGTTTACCCCAACATATGGGGTGTCAGCGTACTCAAGACACATTGGACAACAACTTTTGGGGTCCAATTTCTCCTCTCACCCTTGAGAAAATACAAAACTGGGGCTAAAAAATAATTTTTGTGGAAAAAAATATTTTTTATTTTCATGGCTCTGCGTTATAAACTGTAGTGAAACAGTTTAAAGTTCTCACAACACATCTAGATAAGTTCCTTGGGGGGTCTAGTTTCTAAAATGGGGTCACTTGTGGGGGTTTCTACTGTTTAGGTACATTAGGGGCTCTGCAAATGCAACGTGACTCCTGCAGACCAATCCATCTAAGTCTGCATTCCAAATGGCGCTCCTTCCCTTCCGAGCTCTGCCATGTGCTCAAACGGTGGTTCCCCCCCACATATGGGGTATCAGCATACTCAGGACACATTGATAAACAACCTTTGGGGTCCAATTTCTCCTGTTACTCTTGAGAAAATACAAAACTGGGGGCTGAAAAATAATTTTTGTGGAAAAAAATATTTTTTATTTTCACAGCTCTGTTATAAACTGTAGTGAAACACTTGGGGGTTCGAAGTTCTCACAACACATCTAGATAAGTTCCTTGGGGGTCTAGTTTCCAATATGGGGTCACTTGTGGGGGGTTTCTACTGTTTAGGTACATTAGGGGCTCTGCAAACGCAATGTGACGCCTGCAGACTAATCCATCTAAGTCTGCATTCCAAATTACCCTCCTTCCCTTGCGAGCTCTGCCATGTGCTCAAATGGTAGTTCTCCCCCACATATGGGGTATCAGCGTACTTAGGACAAATTGGACAACAACTTTTGGGGTCCAATTTCTCCGGTTACCCATGGAAAAATACAAAACTGGGGGCTAAAGTATAATTTTTGTGGAAAAAAAAGGATTTTTTATTTTCACGGCTCTGCATTATAAACTGTAGTGAAACACTTGGGGGTTCAAAGCTCTCACCACACATCTAGATGAGTTCCTTAGGGGGTCTACTTTCCAAAATGGTGTCACTTGTGGGGGGTTTCAATGTTTAGGCACATCAGTGGCTCTCCAAACGCAACATGGCGTCCCATCTCAATTCCAGACAATTTTGCATTGAAAAGTCAAATGGCGCTCCTTCCCTTCCAAGCTCTCCCATGCGCCCAGACAGTGGTTTACCCCCACATATGGGGTATCAGCGTACTCAGGACAAATTGTACCACAACTTTTGTGGTCCAATTTCTTCTCGTACCCTTGGGAAAATAAAAAATTGGGGTTGAAAAATCATTTTTTGTGAAAAAATATGATTTTTTATTTTTACGGCTCTGCATTATAAACTTCTGTGAATCACTTAATGGTATCTACAGCAATCTGTAATGCTGTAGATAAGCCCCATGTAACCTGAAAGATAAGAATAGCAAGTTAGATTATACTCACCCAGGGGCGGTCCGATGTGTGTCACGGTCCGAATCCAGCGCCTCCCATCTTCATGCATTGATGTCTTCTTCCTTGCTTCTGTCGCGACTCCTGCGCAGGCATATTTTATCTACCCTGTTGAGGGCTGAGCAAAGAACTGCTGTGCGCAGGCGCAGGGAAAGGTCCGAGATGCCCGGCGCCTGTGTACTGCAGTACTTTGTGCTGCCCTCAACAGGCAGATAAAGTATGCCTGCGTAGGAGCCGCGACAGGAAGCTAGGAAGATGACGTCATCGCATGAAGATGGGAGGCACCGGACCCGGACCGCGACCCCAACGGACCGGACTGCACCAGACCGCCCCCCAGGTGAGTAAAATATAACTTGTTTTTCTTATCTTTCAGGCTACATTGAGGGCTTATCTACAGCATTACAGAATGCTGTAGGTAAGCCCCTGATCGCGGTGGCCAAAGCTTATATACGAAAAAGTAGGTAACAGATTCCCTTTAAGAGGACAAAAACTTGTTAGAATAGCACTGGATACATGTATTGGACATTGTGACAGATCATTAAGAAAACATGAGGAGTGTTTAACAGCAATATAATAGATATAGCAAAGGTTTTGTTTTAAATGAAAAAATCCTATTGAAAAATATTTAATTTTGTGGGATATGAAATAAATCCTATTTTATAATATGACAAATGCTTTAACAGAAAAATAAGCAGATCAAAATACCAAAAAAAACAACAAAATTTGCATTTTGGACTACGATTTTCTGTGTCTAAAAATAGCCTTTTTTGTTCTAGTAGCCTCAAGCAGTATATGCAGATTATTTATTTTTCCAAAATGATTTTATTCAAAGCATATTCGCACACAATGTTCTGTACAATAAATGTGCTATTTAACTGATTGTCCATAGCCAAATTTTCTTGCAAACCATACCTGTGGCAAATTAAAAAAGTAACAAGAAAAGACAAGAAAGATCATTTAATATTTTGTAGCAGCTTGCTTGCCTTTACAAAGTTATTTGCACTAAGTTCTTGACCAAAAACAGATAAAAATAGGAATTTGATGGTTTTGAAGGTGCCTGACAGCTGGCACAGACAAGGCTATGCAATGAAGCCTACAGTAATGTATTGACTAGTTTTTATTCACAAAAACAGCTGAGCAACTACAATGCAATAGAGAAAGACGGTCATAAAATCTCTAAGGTGTTGTATGCCCAAATAGAAATTTCCTTTTTTTGCACATAATATAATCAGAAACAAATAAAGGTTGGAAATATTTTCAATTTAATGATAATTAGAAATGT
The DNA here is from genome assembly GCF_032444005.1 of Ranitomeya imitator. Classification (NCBI taxonomy): domain Eukaryota; kingdom Metazoa; phylum Chordata; class Amphibia; order Anura; family Dendrobatidae; genus Ranitomeya; species Ranitomeya imitator. The sequence goes on from NC_091286.1 coordinate 96,981,027, forward strand.
TGAAAATTAGGTTGAGGTCACACTTGCGAGTTCAATGCGAGAAGCTCGCACAAGTCTCTTGCATCAATACCCGGCACTGCCGCCGCCACTCGGGACCGAAGTGTACGGCTGCATGTATTTCTATGCAGCTGAATGCTCCGGTCCAGAGTGCTGGCTGCAGCACCGGGTATTCATGCATGAGTTTCTCGCATCACACTTGCAAGTGTGACCCTGGCCTTAAAGGGTTCCAATACTATTTGACCCTCTTTCATATGTCCTCACTCTTCTTAACAGTTACTTTTCAAAAACACTTTTATTACCCGCGCTGCTTCTCTGAGCAAATCTTTATATGGGTCACATAAGCCTTTGTTGTGATTCAGGCACTGTTTGTTGACTGTTAATTCCAATCTGGGCAACTGAATCGGACAAAATGAGATCACATGATTGAGGGGGGTGTGGACTAGCTTTCGATGATTGACAGGGTGTCCAAACCCATATGCACAGCTCACAGTCATCACTCTTCTCTGTACTGCTCCTTCTGATGCTTTGGATTGGTACCACCTTAGCGCTATGATTTACTGCTTGTTATTTATAATTGTATGTATGTATTGGACAATTATTATTAGTGTGCAGAAATATTAGATTAAAAAAAGAAGAGAATGTCCAGCTTCACTGAATCCGTAAAAAAGAGTTTTCTTTATTCACAAACTTTAAGCATAGAGGATACAGACTTCAGCAAGAACCATATGGGCAAGAATCTCAACGCGTTTCTGGAGACTAAGCTTCCTTAATCATGACATGATTATATGGTTCGTGCTGAAGTCTGTATCCTCTATGCTTAAAGTTTTTGAATAAAGAAAACTCTTTTTTACGGATTCAGTGAAGCTGGACATTCTCTTCTTTTTTTGGACTTTATATGCCTGGACACAGCGGGTCCGTGCTCCTGAAGTTTGGTTTATGAATCACGGGTGAGCTGGCTTATATTTCTTCTTTCCAAGAAATATTAGATGACTGAATAAAAATTGAAAATTTTCCCATTTCATTGTTTATTTTCATCTGATAAAGTGAGAATAAGCTACATGCAATGAACAATGTACAAAAACAAATTTCTGAATTTAAAAAAATATCAGTGACAAATTTGCACCTATGCTTTGCAAAAAAGAAAAAAAAAAAAAGAAAAAAAAGAGCATGAACCGCACATCCCAAAATCATACGTTGATCTAAAGCCGCTAGGCAAAAATTAATACAACTGAATATGAGGTTTTCAGTTTAACATTCTGATCAGACTGTATGAAGCCCACTGCCCCTTCACGGCAAACCTCGTAGTGGGTCCTATCGCCCTAACGGAGCGGAGCCGTGCGGCGCCCACCGCCACAGCGGCCATGCACCAGCAGGGCGGACGGCCTGTTGCCCCACAGCACCCATGCTGCAAGACTGAGTCCCCAAGACTCCAGACCGCGCCGCCCCACCAGCACAAAGCCACAGCAACAATGGCCGCCACACAGCACCAACACCAAAATGAAAGGAGCACTTAAACTCACCTTCCTCCAGCTCTTCAGTGAGAGCCAAAATGGGCTAGACCCCTTAGTTTGGTTTATGCATCACGGGTGAGCTGGCTTATATTTCTTCTTTCCAAGAAATATTAGATGACTGAATAAAAATTGAAAATTTTCCCATTTCATTGTTTTTTTTCATCTGATAAAATGAGAATAAGCTACATGCAATGAACAATGTACAAAAACACATTTCTGAATTTAAAAAAATATCAGTGACAAATTTGCACCTATTATGTCTTCAATAACCGTTATAATGCTTTAATCCATGGAATCTTCCACTTTTTTATTCTGCTGATCAAATTTTTGGGCAACGCCAACCACAGCCTCTCTGACACTGTTCAGAGATGTGAAATGAAACCTGGCACTCAACTTGTACGTGAAAGCGGTTTTATTTACCAGCAACAAAAAAAGTTTTGATCGTTAATCTGACCTTCATCAGTTACTGTGAGTATAAATAAAGAAAAAGCAAATTGTACAAAGAAACCAAAGTACATATTAAAAATAAAGTATTTACAAAAAAATATAGAGCTTTCAACATCAAGATGGAATGGTTACATATAGAGATTAGTATATAAATGGTATAATGTAAGGTACAAAAAAATCGTACAGGCGAAATAGAACGAAATAGAACACTGTATAGAAACAACCAATCCTGGCACAATATAAGGAATGTGGATAGTAGGAAGGTAAATAACATACCGTATAGATAGTGTTGTTTATAGTGAGTGTACGCTCCTGTGAGCGAAGGGCTATGTTTTCTGTAATGGAAGGGTTAACCTAGTTAGGTGGGGGATAAATGGGTGAATAATGTGCCCCATGCAATATAATAGCATACCCCTGTTATGAGAAGAGACCGGGTATGTGACCGGTAACCTATAGAAAAAATAAGTATACTGCTGAGTATATTAATACGGCTACAGCAGGGGAGAAAGTGAGGGTAGGTAGTATGTCTTACCGCTGACTTGAGACATACTACCTACCCTCACTTTCTCCCCTGCTGCAGCCGTATTAATATACAGAAAACATAGCCCTTCGCTCACAGGAGCGTACACTCACTATAAACAACACTATCTATACGGTATGTTATTTACCTTCCTACTATCCACATTCCTTATATTGTGCCAGGATTGGTTGTTTCTATACTGCAAGACTGGATGTGACGTCAGACGGCCAGAGCTCACTGCGCCTGCACCAGCCAGTACTAAACAGCGCAGGCTGTACTGGCTGTATAATCTTTATTTTTATATAGCGCTAACATATTCCGCAGCGCCTTACAGTTTTGCACACATTATCATCACTGTCCCAGATAGGGCTCACAATCTAGAATCCCTATCAGTATGTCTTTGAAATCTTGAATAAATCCCCAACAGTGTCACCAGAAAAGCACCCCCACACCATCACACCTCCTCCTCCATGCTTCACGGTGGGAACCAGGCATGTAGAGTCCATCCGTTCACCTTTTCTGCGTCGCACAAAGACACGGTGGTTGGAACCGAAGATCTCAAATTTGGACTCATCAGACCAAAGCACAGATTTCCACTGGTCTAATGTTCATTCCTTGTGTTCTTTAGCCAAACAAGTCTCTTCTGCTTGTTGCCTGTCCTTAGCAGTGGTTTCCTAGCAGCTATTTTACCATGAAGGCCTGCCTGCTGCACAAAGTCTCCTCTTAACAGTTGTTGTAGATGTGTCTGCTGCTAGAACTCTGTGTGGCATTGACCTGGTCTCTAATCTGAGCTGCTGTTAACCTGCGATTTCTGAGGCTGGTGACTCGGATAAACTTATCCTCAGAAGCAGAGATGACTCTTGGTCTTCCTTTCCTTGGGCGGTCCTCATGTGACTTGGGAACACTTTCAAAGTTTTTCCAATTTTTCAGACTGACTGACCTTCATTTCTTAAACTAATGATGGCCACTCGTTTTTCTTTACTTAGCTGTTTTTTTCTTGCCATAATACAAATTCTAACAGTCTATTCAGTAGGACTATCAGCTGTGTATCCATCAGACTTCTGCACAACACAACTGATGGTCCCAACACCATTTATAAGGCAAGAAATCCCACTTATTAAACCTGACAGGGCACACCTGTGAAGTGAAAGCCATTCCCGGTGACTACCTCTTGAAGCTCATCAAGAGAATGCCAAAAATGTGCAAAGCAGTCATCAAAGCAAAAGGTGGCTACTTTAAAGAACCTAGAATATAAGATATAACTTCAGTTGTTTCACACTTTTTTGTTAAGTACAGTTAGGTCCATATATATTTGGACAGAGACAACGTTTTTCTAATTTTGGTTATAGACATTACCACAATGAATTTTAAACAAAACAATTCAGCTGCAGTTGAAGTTCAGACGTTCAGCTTTCATCCATATTAAATTTGGATGAAGGGTTTAGGAGTTTCAGCTCCTTAACATGTGCCACCCTGTTTTTAAAGGGACCAAAAGTAATTGGACAGATTCAATCATTTTAAATTAAATGTTCATTTTTAGTACTTGGGTTGTAACATACATAGTAACATAGTAACATACAAAACAAAGGGTTGAAAACCCTTTGTTTGCAATGACTGCCTGAAGTGTTGAACTCATGGACATCACCAGACGCTGTGTTTCCTCCTTTTTGATGCTCTGCCAGGCCTTCACTGCGGTGGTTTCCAGTTGCTGTTTGTTCGTGGGCCTTTCTGTCTGAAGTTTAGTCTTTAACAAGTGAAATGCATGCTCAATTGGGTTGAGATCAGGTGACTGACTTGGCTATTCAAGAATATTCCACTTCTTTGCTTTAATAAACTCCTGGGTTGCTTTGGATTTATGTTTTGGGTCATTGTCCATCTGTAGTATGAAATGACGACCAATCAGTTTGGCTGCATTTGGCTGGATCTGAGCACACAGTATGTCTCTGAATACCTCAGAATTCATTTGGCTGCTTCTGTCCTGTGTCACATCATCAATAAACACTAGTGACCCAGTGCCACTGGCAGCCATGCATGCCCAAGCCATCACACTGCTTCTGCCGTGTTTTACAGATGATGTGGTATGCTTTGGATCATGAGCTGTACCACGCCTTCGCCATACTTTTCTCTTTCCATCATTCTGGTAGAGGTTGATGTTGGTTTCATCTGTCTAAAGAATGTTCTTCCAGAACTGTGCTGGCTTTTTTAGATGTTTTTTAGCAAAGTCCAGTCTAGCCTTTTTATTCTTGATGCTTATGAGTGGTTTGCACCGTGCAGTGAACCCTCTGTATTTACTTTCATGCAGTCTTCTCTTTATGGTAGATTTGGATATTGATACGCCGACCTCCTGGAAAGTGTTGTTCACTTGGTTGGCTGTTGTGAAGGGGTTTCTCTTCACCATGGAGATTATTCTGCGATTATCCACCACGGTTGTCTTCCGTGGGCGCCCAGGTCTTTTTGCATTGATGAGTTCACCAGTGCTTTCTTTCTTTCTCAGGATGTACCAAACTGTAGATTTCGCCACTCCTAATATTGCAGCAATTTCTCAGAAGGGTTTTTTCTGTTTTCGCAGCTTAAGGATGGCTTGTTTTACCTGCATGGAGAGCTCCTTTGACCGCATGTTTACTTCACAGCAAAACCTTCCAAATGCAAGCACTACACCTCAAATCAACTCCAGGCCTTTTATCTGCTTAATTGAGAATGACATAATGAAGGGATTGTCCACACCTGTCCATAAAACAGCCTTGGAGTCAATTGTCCAATTACTTTTGGTCCCTTTAAAAACAGGGTGGCACATGTTTAGGAGCTGAAACTCCTAAACCGTTCATCCAATTTTAATGTGGATACCCTCAAATGAAAGCTGAAAGTCTGAACTTCAACTGCATCTGAATTGTTTTGTTTAAAATTCATTGTGGTAAAGTCTATAACCAAAATTAGAAAAATGTTGTCTCTGTCCAAATATATATGGACCTAACTGTATATAATTCCACATGTGTTAATTCATAGTTTTGATGCCTTCAGTGTGAATGTACAATTTTAATAGTCATGAAAATACAGAAAAATCTTTAACTGAGAAGGTGTGTCCAAACTTTTGGTTTGTACTGTAATTATACTACATATACAATTTATTTTAATATGTTATTAACCCCTTTCTGACTTTGGATGGGATAGTATGTCCGAGGTCAGAACCCCCGCTTTGATGCGGGCTCTGGTGGTGACGAGCCCGCATCAAAGCTGGGACATGTCAGCTGATTTGTACAGCTGACATGTGCCCGCAATAGCAGCGGGTAGAATCACGATTCACCTGCCCCTATTAACTAGTTAAATGCCATTGTCAGCGTTTAACTAGCGCTTTCGGCCATCGGCTGTAAATGAGCGCATCGCTGACTCCCGTCATGTGATCGAGGGTCAGCGATGCATCGGCATGACAACCAGAGGTCTATTGAAGACCTGTAAGGTTGTTGATGCTGGATTCCTATGAGTGCCGCCCACAGCGGCGCTCATATCAAGGCAGTAATTAAGCTACATAGGAGCGATCTGAGCATCGCTCCTATGTAGCAGAGCCGATCGAGTTGTGCCAGCTTCTAGCCTCCCATGGAGGCTATTGAAGCATGGCAAAAGTGAAAAAAAGTTTTTAAAAAGATGAAAAAAAATATAAAAGTGTATATAAACTTAAAATAAAATATAAAAGTTTAAATCACCCTCCTTTTGCCCCATTCAAAATAAAATAACAAAAAATCAAATATACACATATTTGGTATCGCCGCGCTCAGAATCACTCGATCTACCAATAAAAAGAAGGATTAACCTGATCGCTAAATGGCGTAGCGAGAAAAAAATTAGAAGTGCCAAAATTACGTTTTTTTGGTCACCGCAACATTGCAATAAAATACCATAACAGGCGATCAAAAGAACGTATCTGCCCCAAAATGTTATCATTAAAAACATCAGCTCAGCACACAAAAAATAAGCCTTCATCCAACCCCAGATCATGAAAAATGGAGACGCTACGGGTATCGGAAAATTGCGCATTTTTTTGTTTTTTTAGCAAAGTTTGGAATTTTTTTTTTTACCACTTAGATAAAAAAGAACCTAGACATGTTTGATGTCTGTGTACTTGTAATGACCTGGAGAATCATAGTGGCCAGTCAGTTTTAGCATTTAGTGAACCCAGCAAAAAAGCCAAACAAAAAACCAGTTTAGTGTAGGATTGCACTTTTTTTGCAATTTCACAGCACTTAGAATTTTTTTCTGGTTTTATAGTACACAACATGCTAACATCAATAAGGTGGTTCAGAAAAATAAGCCCTCACATGGCCGTATTGATGGAAAAATAAAAAAGTTATGGCTCTGGGAAAGAGAAGGCGAAAATCAAAAACGCAAAACCGAAAAAAAACAAAAACGCAAAACCGAAAAAAGCTGGGGTAATGAAGTGGTTAAATATCCTAAAGTGTGATTTCATACTAAAATGTAAAATCCTACAAACATATACCGTATTTTCCGGCGTATAAGACGACTTTTTAACCCCTGAAAATCTTCTTAAAAGTCGGGGGTCGTCTTATACGCCGGGTATCTATGGTGGGTGGGGGGGGAGTGGTCCCGATGACGGAGGGGGCGTCTCACAGGGAAGTGTGAGTATGCCCCATTACCTCATATTGTAGCTGCAGCGTCAGCGTGGGGTGCTGGGGAGCGGCGGCGGCTGCTCCTTTGTGCCGCGTGGGTGCTGTGGGGCGGCGGTTCCTTTTGGTACAGCGCCGGGGCTCTGTGCTGTGGGGCGGCAGCGGCGGCGTATCTTCAGGGAGAGTCAGTCGGGGCTCCTCCGGCATCTCCCGAAATCCCGGAGGCGCCGGCAGCTCCATTGCTGCGATGCGGTGGCCTCCGGGAAAATGGCCGCTGGGGGCGGCGCAGGCTCAGATTCAGATCTCGTCTCCCGAGATCTCGGGACGAGATCTGAATCTGAGCCTGCGCCGCCCCCAGCGGCCATTTTCCCGGAGGCCACCGCATCGCAGCAATGGAGCTTCCGGCGCCTCCGGGATTTCGGGAGATGCCGGAGGAGCCCCGACTGACTCTCCCTGAAGATACGCCGCCGCTGCCGCCCCACAGCACAGAGCCCCGGCGCTGTACCAAAAGGAACCGCCGCCCCACAGCACCCACGCGGCACAAAGGAGCAGCCGCCGCCGCTCCCCAGCACCCCACGCTGACGCTGCAGCTACAATATGAGGTAATGGGGCATACTCACACTTCCCTGTGAGACGCCCCTCCATCATCGGGACCACTCCCCCCCCCCAAAAAAAAGGCACATTAGTCACCGGCCATATAAGATGACATACGGCGTATAAGAAGACCCCCGATTTTTAAGATTTTATATTTTAACTGGAAAAGTTGGGGGGTCGTCTTATACGCCCAGTCGTCTTATACGCCGGAAAATACGGTACATTATGACAAAAAAAATGTATATGTTTGTAGGATTTTACATTTTAGTATGAAATCACACTTTAGTATGTTTAATAACATTTTAAAAGAAATTTTGCATATAGTATAATTATATTTATAGTGTTTTTAGAAAAGAAAAAAATTCTTTTAATGAAAAAACTTTTTGGAAACATTTTTTGGGGGGTGAAATTTTTTAACTTTCTTTTTTCTTGTGTGATAAACCTTGTGTGGATGAGAGAATCAGCAGTTACTGATTGTTTATTTTGAACAGTTACTGCGTGATCAAAGCCTTTATTTAAAAGTCATGAAAAAATGACTGACTTTTACAATATTGGTCAGTGCTGCCCCTTCACTGCTTCTTGCATTATTGACATTCACAACCAGCATGGGACATTTTTAAATTCAGGAAGCATATATCTGTGACCTTGTTATTTTCTAGGGTCTGATGATTTATTGAAAAAGTGAGGAAAATTACATGTTGTAGTTAAAAGATGTTGACATTAGGGTCTGAACAGATGAAGAAGAAAAGAAAGAAAACAACTCTAATCAGAAGAGACATCACTGTTAAGTTGCTGGGCAATAATATTGATTCTCTGTGTCTTGCAGAGTGATGATGGTTAGTAACAATCTAGTTCGTGAAAGTGAAACCACCTTTATTATTATATATTGTGCCATACCTTTATAACCTTTTTTATGTATAGCACCACCGATTGTTAATGCTCGCCCCTATAGCATATAGTGCCATTACTTTGTTAAATACAGGTACTCCGTTATGATGCACAGTACTGTCTATTAGTGCATAATGTCCTCCCTTATTACGCAGAGTGATGCCCATTAATGCATAGTGTCCTCCCTTATTATGTATTGTGACATTTATTATATCATACTGTCTGCACTTATACTATATAGCATGCTCTCTCTCATTCCATAACATTTTCCATTATTATATATAATGCCATCCATTATTACATGCTAGTTACCATTAGTGTATATATAGGGCCACACATTACATAGTTTCCTAACTGATCCTCCAATGTTCCCATTTAAACCCTACCCAGTCCTCAGGCAATAGAGAAACTTGGCACTCAAAAATACTTTAGCGTGGATAGTTATTTATTCAATGTGCATCCATAGAGACAAAAGTTGAATGTTTTCGGTCCACATCCAGACCGTCATCAGAACAATTATACTGGTATACTGGGAAATAAGTATATCCTGTCAAAACTGGTTCCAACAGAGTTTTCAAAGAAGCCTGGATGCGAAGAGGAATCCTGAGTGTGTCCGTGCACATGGAGGGCGACAGAAGTCGCGTGGTGAGTTGCGCTCAACCAGTCTCTATTTTTTGCCGCAGCAAAGAAGTTTCTGTCACAGAAGTAAAGAGAAAGCCACAGCATTTAAGTAATTATAATAAGATATATAATTTAATTATTATGGCAGCATAATAATGTGAACACAAAGAAAGGGCAACTATCGTCCTGTTAATGTAATAGCATGTCCAGAAAGCTGACAAAAAAACACACGTTTACCTCTCTGTCGTCGGTTGGTTATCTGAGGGACTTTAGCATTTAAAAACCTGTTTTCCAGTAGTGGACATCCAATTTAATATACATTACATGAAACTTTATATTTCTTCCAAAAAGTCATCTTAGTATAGCAAATATCCTTGTATGACTTCAAGCTGGGTTCCCTTGCTCACAAGCCTTTTCATCTAGCACTTACTATGAGATCAATTACTTGTTCATCTCTCCCCTACTGTCCAAATAACCCATGAGCAAATGTAATTATGTAAAGGAAATTGCAATATTATTTTGCAGTTAATTCAGGTTGCAGCACTCAAGCTGATGGTGTGTTATGGAAGAAGTTAAGCCACACTCCAGAGAAGTGAGAATATATTATTATTTATGGATAGAATTTACACTCTTAAGAATGTTCCAACAAGCACTAGAAAATATGTAAGGATAGTAAAAATTATATGAAACAAGATGCATTTCTAAAAGAAAAATACAAATTAGAAGTAATCATAAGAATTAACATTAAGTCAAAGGTGCAAAGCTTGACAAAAAAGCTGAAAAGTAACATACCATATTACAATAAATTACAGTTTAAATGTGCATAAAAAGTTGAGTCATTTCGTAAATAATTAGTTTGAATAATGTATTATAAGTAGGGATGAGCAGACCTGTCAAAAGTTTGGTTCGGGTGCCAGAACTGTACCTGAACTTGAACCATAACACGGACCCCATTGAAAACCCGAACTTTACTTGAAAAAAAATCTGTCTCTCTCTTCAATGGACTTCCCTCGAAACTCCAAACAGTGCACTGGACTTCCAAGAGGAGTCCGTTTTCGGTGTTTTGCACCAGACACGAACCAACCAGTACGAAACCCTGAACAAAGTTTGGGTTCGCTCATCTCAAATTATAAGCTATTTGCACAAAATCTGAATTCTTTTAAGACCTTTATTACTATAAGGTAGTGTGTTGTGAGCCAGAGATGAAAAATACGCAGCTAAATGGTACATAGCATTTTAGAAAACTATATGTCATAGTGACATATCAGAAGATTATATCTATAAGAGCCTGGGTGCTGGGCTCTCCCCCGATCATTATAATAGAGAGGCAGGGGTGCTCAGCTGACTGCTGTTCTCCTTTGTTTCTAACCCTTATAGACTTTTATTAGCCTCAGGGCCGGCGTCAGCACCCGGCGCACCCGGGCAAATGCCGGGGCCCTGGCAAGACGGGGGGGCCCACACGTCAGCCGCCAGCGCGCGTCACTCACTACATCCATCCACTGTCCACACGTCGCCCGGCGGCGCCTTGGCTGCAGGGGGCACAGTCAGCTGTGTCTGAGGCCATTTCGCTGGCGCCTGGCGCTGCGCAGCTGCAATAGCAGCAATACTCACCTCTGCCGGCCGTCACCATGGATACAGAAGACACTTCCGGGTCGCGACGCTGGGTCATCTCTTCTCCTGTCAGTACATCCGGTCGGCGGGCAAGGAGAGGACAGAGACAGAGAGAGCCGTTTGGAGTTGGACCGCGCCGCTGAAGCCTTCCCTCTTCCCATTCCAGGCAGTCAGAATCTATGCGTCCACCATCCAGATAATCCAGGCCAGCACAGGAGAGGACAGATCCGGACCGGCAGGACTCAGGAGCAGCAGCTGCAGCCTGCAGTGAGGTGAGGACGGTGCACCCTCTCCAGGACCGGCGTCAGCACCCGGCGCACCCGGGCAAATGCCGGGGCCCTGGCAAGACGGGGGGGCCCACACGTCAGCCACCAGCGCGTGTCACTCACTACATCCATCCACTGTTCACACGTCGCCCGGCGGCGCCTTGGCTGCAGGGGACACAGTCAGCTGTGTCTGAGGCCATTTCGCTGGCGCCTGGCGCTGCGCAGCTGCAATAGCAGCAATACTCACCTCTGCCGGCCGTCACCATGGATACAGAAGACACTTCCGGGTCGCGACGCTGGGTCATCTCTTCTCCTGTCAGTACATCCGGTCGGCGGGCAAGGAGAGGACAGAGACAGAGAGAGCCGTTCGGAGTTGGACCGCGCCGCTGAAGCCTTCCCTCTTCCCATTCCAGGCAGTCAGAATCTATGCGTCCACCATCCAGATAATCCAGGCCAGCACAGGAGAGGACAGATCCGGACCGGCAGGACTCAGGAGCAGCAGCTGCAGCCTGCAGTGAGGTGAGGACGGTGCACCCTCTCCAGGGCCGGCGTCAGCACCCGGCGCACCCGGGCAAATGCCGGGGCCCTGGCAAGACGGGGGGGCCCACACGTCAGCCGCCAGCGCGCGTCACTCACTACATCCATCCACTGTCCACACGTCGCCCAGCGGCGCCTTGGCTGCAGGGGACACAGTCAGCTGTGTCTGAGGCCATTTCGCTGGCGCCTGGCGCTGCGCAGCTGCAATAGCAGCAATACTCACCTCTGCCGGCCGTCACCATGGATACAGAAGACACTTCCGGGTCGCGACGCTGGGTCATCTCTTCTCCTGTCAGTACATCCGGTCGGCGGGCAAGGAGAGGACAGAGACAGAGAGAGCTGTTCGGAGTTGGACCGCGCCGCTGAAGCCTTCCCTCTTCCCATTCCAGGCAGTCAGAATCTATGCGTCCACCATCCAGATAATCCAGGCCAGCACAGGAGAGGACAGATCCGGACCGGCAGGACTCAGGAGCAGCAGCTGCAGCCTGCAGTGAGGTGAGGACGGTGCACCCTCTCCTCTCCTGCTGTGTCCACAACGAGGGGGCCGGCGAAGCAGTGAGTCAGCACTGATGACTACTATAGCACTGATTATTACCCTGCACTGATTATTACCCTGCACTGATAACTACTACACTTGGCACTGATTGTTACCCTGCACTGATTATTACTAGACATAAGACATGGCACTAATTATTACCCTGCACTGATTACTACCCTGCACTGATTATTACCCTGCACTGATTATTACCCTGCACTGATTATTACCCTGCACTGATTATTACCCTGCACTGATTATTACCCTGCACTGATTATTACCCTGCACTGATAACTACTACACTTGGCACTAATTATTACCCTGCACTGATTACTACCCTGCACTGATTATTACCCTGCACTGATTATTACCCTGCACTGATTATTACCCTGCACTGATTATTACCCTGCACTGATTATTACCCTGCACTGATAACTACTACACTTGGCACTGATTGTTACCCTGCATTGATTATTACTAGACATAAGACAAGGCACTAATTATTACCCTGCACTGATTATTACCCTGCACTGATTGTTACCCTGCACTGATTATGAGTGTGTTGTCGTGACTGTCAGTGAATCGTCTTCGGTGAGGTTAAAAGATGAGGAAAAATAAGGAATTGCGATATAGATGAGCAGAAGTCACTGGCCACCCAAATGTGTGAGACGGAAAAGCTCCTCAGGCAGTTCAGTATTGACCATGTAACTAAGTACAGGCAGGGGCTGTAGTAATGAATAACTGTGGGGGAACTTGAAGACTATGCATATCTGCTCCAGCTCTCCCAACCACTGCATACACATGCACACTCAGGATAAAGGAGTATGCTCCTGCTGCTAGACACTTCTGCCAACTGCGTATCTTCTAGGAGAACAAAAGGATCACACATTAAAATTCAACATGTCCGATTCTTCTCTTCCCCAACATCATAAGTTGGGAGCAAATGGAAAGGCATCCATACATATTACATGGTCAGCCTGATTTTACCTATTATGACTAAGTAAATGTGAATCTAATGTATTCAGCCACCTGTGATACTCGTACAGTCTGCAGCTTTCATTTTTTGTTTTTTTTGTAACAGATTTAAATTGTGAACTGAAAGTCACATCTGTGCACATATATATACTAGTGGGCTGTGTGTTATATACTGTGTGGGCTCGCGGCTGTGTGTTATATACTGCGTCACAGACTCACGGGCTGTGCGCTATATCCTGCGTGGGCTGTGCGTTATATACTGCGCGTGGGCTGTGTGTTATATACTGCGTCACAGACTCACCGGCTGTGCGTTATATACTGCGCGTGGGCTGTGTTATATAGTGCGTCACAGACTCACCGGCTGTGCGTTATATACTGCGCGTGGGCTGTGTTATATAGTGCGTCACAGACTCACCGGCTGTGCGTTATATACTGCGCGTGTGCTGTGTTATATAGTGCATCACAGACTCACCGGCTGTGCGTTATATACTGCGTCTGTGTGGGCTGTGTGTTATATAGTGCGTGGGCTGTGTGTTATATACTGCGTGGGCTGTGTGTTATATACTGCGTCACAGACTCACCGGCTGTGCGTTATATCTTATCTGTGCATCATGAATCGTGGTATAAATGTGTTAAAGGGGGGGTTGGGGGGGCCCACTGAGACTCGTTCGCCCGGGGCCCTCAAAAACCTGGAGCCGGCCCTGATTAGCCTACACACTGCTTGCTCAGCTATAAAAGGATAGCCAAATAGAGCCAATCAACAACAAAGAGGCTACTAAGCACTTTACTTGCATTTAAACTAAAACATGTAAAAAGCTTCTAAAAGGGTTGATGGTATGTTTAGTTAGATATGTGACTACTTAAAGAGTTTATCTTACTTTTCAAATGTTAAAAAGCAGGGATTGTTATGTAAAAAAATAATGAACCCTGGTCGTTCCAGCGCAGGCAAATACCTTCCCATTTCAGTCACCAGACCACTGCAGCCAATCCCAGCAGTCAGGTGACCAAAGAACAGGATATCATGGCTTCAAATCCCAGCAGAGACTACTGCAGCAGCTTGTGCTGGAACCTCAGGGATTAGAGTTGGTGAGTATACCATACACCGTATACCGTATACCGTAGGACTGCCCCAATATGAGATTGCCGTGAAGAGGCGGGGTGGCTCAAAGAATTGATCAATTGTTTGCTAAATGTCTCATTTTGATAATACAGTTAGAAATTAATATGTGCATTTGCACTTTATGTATTGCGTCTTAACCTTAGGCTGCGCTGGCTTCTCCCCTTTTTTGCTCTGTTATTGGTAAGTGGCTGACCACCACTGTTGCCGTGCGCCGCGCCTGGTTATGTGCGCCATTCTTTCTGTGTCTCAGTGATTGATAGGCTGCTGTACACACTCACAGCAGCCCTGCCCTGCCTCAGGCTTTGTTTAATTATGCACCTGTTCCTCAGCCTGTCTCACTCTTCATCTGTGGCTCTGGATGGGCAGTGTGGAGGTGTGATCCGAAATGTCTGTCTGGACCTGGTCAACCTTTATCCTCGCTTGCCTACTCTGGCGCCATGGGGGTGACTCAGTAATGCTCCAGGTACAGCATGCTTTTAATGTGGTCTTGCTTTTAGTTCATTTAGGAGGCCTTTATGGCACAGCGAATATAAAAAACGTAGTGTAGGACTGCCCCAATATGAGATTGCCGTGAAGAGGCGGGGTGGCTCAAAGAATTGATCAATTGTTTGCTAAATGTCTCATTTTGATAATACAGTTAGAAATTAATATGTGCATTTGCACTTTATGTATTGCATCTTAACCTTAGGCTGCGCTGGCTTCTCCCCTTTTTTGCTATACCGTACATTCATTTATCGTTTTATAGCAGTTGCTACCATGTAAAAAAAAAAATTTGAAAGTCAAACACTTTTAAGAGAATCTGTCATGAGTATCAACTCTCTTAAAGCCATCCGTATGTGCATGCAGATCATAGAGAGTTGAACAAAATGATACACTGATATCTGTAATGCAATCTCTCATTCCTGCAAACTATATGTTTTTCATAATATGTATATGAGCTGTTAAGATCTATGGGCCGAACAGTGATCTGCGTGAGAATCTGCCTCCACAGCTTATTGGAAATGAAAGGAAGCATAACTAGTGTAAGACATGTAACTAGTAAAGAACAGTAGAACTAAACTTTGTTGCCTTACAAACACATTTGCAGCAGCAGCAGCTCTTACAGCTCTGCTGTATTGCAACACTTGCCGCCTGGAATCTAAAGAACTATGAGAGGAAACTTCAGATGTGTCAGGTATAATTGCACACAGCTCTGCAGTGAGATCAGGAGAGCAGAGATGGGCCATCACACATCACTCTGGAGCCTCCCTTCATGAAAAATAACCTCTGGGGCAGAATATTATGTAGATCATTGTTCAGCCCATAGCCTGGAGCAGCTCATTTACACATAAGAAAAATGTGGATTTCTCTTGAATAAGACATCAGATTGCAGATATCAAGGTATTATTTTATTCAGCTTACTATGTCCTACACGCCTATATAGATGGCTTAGGAGGGTTGATCCTACTGACAGATTCCCTTTAAGGAGTTTGTCAAAGCTGGATATATTTACACTGAATTTGCTGATGGATTGCCCCCAAGGGCAGCGGGGTACTAGGTACCGGGTCCTTCGGTTCACAGGGGGATGTCACGGTGGCTGACCCAATCCGTGGCCCTGGGACGTCCGTGTAAAAGGGAAAGGTCTTTAAAGGGGAAATGTTCGTGATGCCACTTGTGGTATTTGGTCAGGGTGACCGACGCTGCTTTAAGGGGTCCGCTGGGGTGATGTTATGGCAGCTAGATGGTATAGTATCACACAGGTGAAGTATGTCCCAGGGCTTCCCAGTGTGTAGATGGTGGATGGTGAGAGGCGCAGTCAAGAATGAGTACACAAGGTCGCAGTCTCTTTACCTTTACTGAAGGCTTCATCATTCACAGTCCAGAGCACCAGATCACAGGGCAGACAGAGTCTGGCCGGTTTGGAGGCAAGTCCAGAGTCCCCTTGTCCAGGTAGAAATCAGTAGCCTTCCTCTAGCGCTGTGGTGTTGTAGTCCCTTACTGCTAAGCTTCTCATAAGGTCCTCACAGATGTTGTAGATGTTATGTCTCTCGCTCTCTGTCCCCCAGATGGATAGGAGAAACCCGTATGACCGGTGGCTTGAGGCATTTTACAGGGACTCTATCATACCCCAGCCTCTAAGGGGTGCCACCTTGCCTCCTGGGTGTAGGGGCAGACAGGTAACGTGAAATTATCTCTTGAGCAGGGCATAAAGGATCGTTGCTCCCTCGGTGTTCCGGCTACCGGGATCCTGCGCCTCAGAAGGAGGCAGCCTGTGTAGGGCTGTTCCCCTCCTGAATTCCACTCCTTTGCTATGACTTCTCTCACCCTCTCTGCAATACAGTTCTCCTTCAGTGTCTTCCTAGAAGCTGCAGCTCTCAGGGCATGCACAGCTCCTTGTCCTTCTGTCTCGATCTCTGACAGGATCCCACCCCTGCCAGGGACCAACTACCTGAGCGAAGCTCAGCCAGCAACTAACTCACTTCCTCCCCAGGCAAACAGTTTTACCTAAGTGTGAAGAGTGCCCTAATAAATAGGAGCAGAGCCCCCCTGGTGGCCCGGAGTGCGAAATGTGTTGCATGTTTGTGATACCTGGATTCAGTTGTCCTTCTTTGCCTCCAAATGTAATATCACTCTCTGACATTACTGCAATGACCAGGACCCTGGTGCGCTGCACTAATATTAATGGGAATCATGATTATAATTAGTTTTTCCCATTTCCCACCCAGAATATCTAAAGAGCTACATATTTTGTATTCCTACTAATATAACATGTTATAAAATGTTATAAATATTACAGTGTTGGGGATCAAACTCTTGGCTACCCTGATTGACAAAATGATGAATCCTATCCCTCATGACCAGTATCGCTATCATAGAAGTTGCATAAAGTGGCTGCCAACTTTCCAAGCTGCTGCCAACTTTCCAAGCTGCTGCTCCATACAACTAGGAGAGTTAAGGAAAATGCTCTAGATGGGTTGTTCCCCTACCTAATGTAGAGTTGTGTGAGCATGTTCTGTCTGCTCAACTGACACTCTCTATAAAGTATATCATCACCTCGATCTTACTGATGGGCAGAGGGTCAAGTGATTGGTCTACTCCATGCTAGATATTAGTGGGGTCAATCTTGTGACAGAGGTGAAGCAAAAGGAAAGATGATTATTTAAACCTTTAACATGGCATTATATCACAGAAAGTTGAAATAAAATGATACCATGATATCTGCTATCTGATGTCTTATTCCCTAAGAAATGCTCATTTTTCTTAATATGTAAATGAACTGCTAAGATCTACGGTCCGGACACTAATCTCTTTGAGAATCTGCCTCCAAAGCTTTCAGTCATTACATATCTCACACTGGCAACAAAGTTTTCATTTAAAATAATTTTGTGAGACATGTAATAACTGACATTTATTTGTGCAGGCAATCCAAAACATCAGATGTTTCGGTCCTAATATTGGACCTTCTTCAGTAACATGGGCCTACACTGCAACTGATGCATTACACTTGTGCTGTTAAGGTACCTTCACACTGAGCAACTTTAGAACGAGAACGACAGCGATCCGTGACGTTGCAGCATCCTGGGTAGCGATCTCGTTGTGTTTGACACACAGCAACGATCAGGATCCTGCTGTGACATCGCTGGTCGTAGCTAGAAGTCTGGAACTTTATTTGGTCGTCAGGTCGACGTGATTCGTCATGTTTGACAGCAAAAGCAACGATGCCTGCAATGTTTTTTCATGGAGCGAACAACCAGCGAGAACGATAAGTACGTCACTGGATCGCTCCTGCATCGTTCTGCTGTTGCCGTGTTTGACGTCTCCTAGCGACCTAAACAGCGACGCTGCAGCGATCGGCTCGTGGTCTATATCGCTGCAGCGTCGCTTAGTGTAACGGTACCTTTACTTCTGATTTCCTTTCACCTGTGCAATCCGTCTTACTGAAGAAGGTCTATTTTTAGAACTGTTTTGGATTGCCTGCACAAATAAATATCTACAGTTTTCACATCCGAGTGCAAAGTTCCCTTTACATACTTAAAGGGATAGGATCCTACTATTAGGAGTTAGAAAGGTTAAAAACTGAAGAGCAATTTCTCTTTTTTCTGACAAAAATTACAAAACCATTTTTTTAGGGACCACATCACATATGAAGTGACTTTGGGGGGTCTATATGACAGAAAACTGCATCCCTCATCGTGCTCAATACCACAATCATGATGTTTCTTAACCTTTCAGGCAGAGGCGTAGCTAGGGTTTTGGTTCAGGAGGGGCAAAACTTGATTATAACTGGGAGACAGACCCTAATAGTGGAGATACCAGTCCTATGTAACATGTAAGATTGCTTTAAAGTTATAGATGGTGACTTACAGAAGATGTTCTTTCTGATGGAATCGTTCACTTTTCCCGTCTTTTCCATCTGACCAAGACTGACATGACAACTTCTTCCAGCCACGACTCGGCTGCAGAGATTACAACAAAAACACATTTCACATCTCATATTTTCAGAACTGTCCCCAATGGGTCCATTTCCAACCTGCACAACTCCTTACCCTGCTAATACCCCATTGTTGAGCTGCTACTGCTGTATGTGCCCCTATTACTACACCTACTGAATGGTATTGTGTGACCTCTAAATTCTAAAGCAACCCTCTACAATATAGTAATGCCATGTACAAGTGCCCTAGAAAACAGTGCTCGCATTTTGTCCCCAAGAAAGTAATAATGCCCTCTGTGTGTCCCTTTGACAGTCACAGTAACCTGAGTTCCCCTTTAACAATAAGTGCCCACTTTATATTTATTAATGTCCTGAGCCCCCCCGTACAGCTCTGCTGTACCCAGTATGATGTTCTCGTATACACAGTATAATGCCACTTCACTGTATAGTACCACCCACACAGTATACTGACCCCATAGTAGCCCCCAAACTGTTTGATGGTTCCAACATTGTATGATGGACCCCTCATTGTACACCAATTTGCTTGCAGTGAACAAAGGGGGATATTTATTAAATGAGGTAAAGTACATACAGACGTTTCGGTCTAATCAATAGACCTTCCTCAATGTACTGAAACAAGATACAAAAAAATAATACAAATAAATAAAGTACGGTATATACAATAGTTGTTGGGTCACATAACAAGGTAAACTTTTTACAATGTTTTAGCTGGAATTTGCCTAAGGATAGGCACGGTGGAAAAACATCCAAATATTACAGTAACAAGGAGTCAGGACATGAAGATATACAACAGATTGGTCCAGATGAATTAACAGATGACAGGTGTATACATTGTATTTATAAAACGTGAATTGAACCGCACCTACCCTCACTTAGTTTAGGAACTAGGGTGCCCCAATGTATATGCTGGACCGACTGTCCTAAAAGAGAGGAAGGGGGAAGATATGGTATGTGTCCCCTATATAGTGTGCCCATAACACTGTGTGATGATTGAAAACAACATACCCTGAGGTAGAAGAATGGCTCCTAGGAGAAGAGAAGGAGCAGACCGCTGCAATAACAAAGAGCGGTAAAGTGAACGTCAGGCAGGACTCCGGAGGTGCCGGCGAGAAAGCAAACATAAGGGCAGGTACACTTACCACAGTGGGAAGAAGCCAGAGTGCGCACAGCGTGGATGCAGTTTCCACCGCTTGTCCAGTGTGCCCTGGCGTCCCACGAGGCCTAAACAGGGAATATGACATCCAGTCATTCTTACCATAATGGGTCCAATCCCTGCTCCTTAACCTATGTCAAGTCCTCTATGCGTTCAATATTCTAACATTAGGTGATAGATGTCAAACAAGGGTCCTTTGTATACTTTTATACATTGTTCTGTCCTCATTATTGCCTGGTTATTATGTACTATCTGTACTACATTCTAATATATTTATGCCTTTCTTCACAGAACTATCTCTAATAAGACACCTTCCCTTAGGATCTGCCCATAGGATCACGTCTTCACTGCCTGAATCCCTTATAACTTCACCAGCGCCGGAGGAGACACAATATCCTCTACACCTCCTCTCAGTGCGCATGCCCGCTAAGTGGAACGCACACCGGGCATTATCCCCACCCTCTTCTTTACCAGTGGAACACACAAACGTCACCGGCTTCTCTGCGTCACTTCCGGTTTTCCATTTCCGGCCACGCACTCACAGGGCACCTAGGACGCCTTATAAGGCACACCGCTGGGACGCCAGGGCACACTGGACAAGCGGTGGAAACTGCGTCCACACTGTGCGCACTCTGGCTTCTTCCCACTGCCCTTATGTTCGCTTTCTCGCCGGCACCTCCGGAGTCCTGCCTGACGTTCACTTTACCGCTCTTTGTTATTGCAGCGGTCTGCTCCTTCTCTTCTCCTAGGAGCCATTCTTCTACCTCAGGGTATGTTGTTTTCAATCATCCCACGGTGTTATGGGCACACTATATAGGGGACACATACCATATCTTCCCCCTTCCTCTCTTTTAGGACAGTCGGTCCAGCATATACATTGGGGCACCCTAGTTCCTAAACTAAGTGAGGGTAGGTGCGGTTCAATCCCGTTTTATAAATACAATGTATACACCTGTCATCTGTTAATTCATCTGGACCAATCTGTTGTATATCCTCATGTCCTGACTCCTTGTTACTGTAATATTTGAATGTTTTTCCACCGTGCCTATCCTTAGGCAAATTCCAGCTAAAACATTGTAAAAAGTTTACCTTGTTATGTGACCCAACAACTATTGTATATACTTTATTTATTTGTATTATTTTTTTTGTATCTTGTTTCAGTACATTGAGGAAGGTCTATTGATTAGACCGAAACGTCTGTATGTACTTTATCACTATATTCAATACGGCTTGGGCCCTTACTCGAGCACCACCCCCATCTAGTAGTGCCTACGTTTATACTTTACTGCAAGCAAATTGGTGTGTGCCGAGTTTATCACTATATTCAATACGGCTTGGGCCCCTACTCGAGCACCACCCCCATCTAGTAGTGCCTACGTTTATACTTTATATTGGACCCCTCATTGTAATCTCCACACTGTATGATGGCCCTCTAGATAGCCTCCATATAGTATAATGCACCAGATAGTCCTCAATATAGAAAATTGCACTCCCGTAGGCCTCTATTGTATAATGCACTCCCCGTAGGCAGACTCTCTATAGTATAATACATTCCCTATAGGCATACTCTATATAGTATAATGCTTTTCCATAGATAGACTCTATATTGTATAATAAACACACCACACACAGCAGGTGTTGGAAAGGCAGGAGCACCATTTGACTTTCTGAACACAAAAATGTCTGGAATCAACAATGGACACCATGTCCCGTTTGGAGAGCCCCCGATGTGCCTGAACAGAGGAAAGTTGATATGCATCAAATTATTTGATGCGTATAAACTTTCACCCAGTGGATCCGTGCAGCCTGGAGGACGTATTAACCAGAGGAGGAGGTGAGCTGACAATCTTATTGCATGTCTATGAACAGAGGAAACCCCTCACAAGTGACTCCATTTTGTAAACTAGACCCTTCAAGTTATCTAGTTGAACCCCCAGGTGCTTCACAGAATTTTATAATGTAGCACTGTGAAAATAAAAAAAAATCACATTTTACCCACAAAAATGTACTTTTAGATGCTTTTTTTTTCAAAAGCTTAACAGGAGAAATGAAATTTTGGGGTCCATTTTCTCCTGAGTATGTTGATACCCCACATGTGGGAGAAAACTACTGTTTGGGAGTAAGGAAAGGCTCAGAATCTGAAGGAGCACAGTATGACTTTTTGAACGCAAAAATGGTTGGAATCAAGAGCAGACGCCATATCGCGTTTGGAGAGCCACTGATGTGCCTAGACAATGGAAACCCCTAACAAGTGACATTATTTTGAAACTAGTTCCCTCAAGGAATGTGTCAAGATGTGTGGTGCGCAACTTGAATCCCCAGATGCTTCACAGAAGTTTATAAAGTAGCGTTGTGAAAATGAAAAAAAAATCACGTTTTACCCACAAAAATGTACTTTTAGCCTCATTTTTTTATTTTCACAAGGATAACAGAAGAAGGATTATTTTAGTGGGCATTTTGAATCCACAGGTACTAAACAGAATTTTAGAACATTTGGTTGTCATATTGAACATTTTCATTATTTTCACAAAAATGCTTTAGCCCCAAATTTGCAATTTTCACAATGGATAAAAGTAGAAAATGGACCCCATAATTTGAGCAATTTGTCCCAAACATGACGATACCTCAATTGTGGTCAGGAAAGAGCGCTATTTGCCTTCAATAGATTGTGAATGCCAAATCGCATTTGAAGAGCCTCTGACATGTGAAAACAGCAGAAACCGCCACAAGTGACCCCATTTTGGAAACTAGACCACTGAAGGTATTTATCTTGGGGTGTAGTGAGTATTTTGAACCCATATGTGCCTCACAGAATTTTATAACATTGAGCCATGGAAATATGACATTTTAGTGGTAAAAATGTATTTTTTATATTTGCTGCAAATTTGGCAGGTGTACAAGGGATAATAGGGGAAACTAGATCTCGCAATTTATTGTGCAATTTCTCCCAATTGTGGTGCTGCCGAATATGTTGTCAGGAATTATTGTTAGGCCACACATCACGGTTGAGAAGGAAGGAGTGCTATTTGGCTTTTGCAGCACATATTTTGCTAGAATAGTTTACGGGCAACATCTGCGGAGCCCCGAATGTGCCAAAATAGCAGAAAAACCCTAAAATTGACCCCACTGTAGAAATTACCGCTCTCAATGTATTCATCTACGGCTGCAGTGACTATTTTGTAATATCCAAGCCAGGCTTTTTTTCTGGAGAATTCCAAATCTGCCTGTCTAGTACCTATACATTGTGTCCCCATACAGTATAGAGCCCCCATATATTGTAGCGCCCCTATACATTGTGCCCAGCTTGTGCTTCTGGAGAAAAGCACTATAAACATAAGAATGAATGACCTCGGGGAGATCAAAACATCCAACACCGCGGAGACACCATCACATGTTTCTCAACGCAGTGATCCAGAACACTGCCCCCCCTGGAGAAAAGCATTCATAAATTAAGTGCCTTCTCTCCATTACAATAATGCCAAACATGTAGCCGCTTACTGTGGTTCAGGCACAGTGGGGCTCAGGAGGGGGCATTTGGCTTTGGGAGCGCAGAATTCACAGGATTTTATTTGAGGGGGCGGGAGCCATGTCGCTTTTCCAGAGTCTTTGTTCTAGCAGTAACATATAAACCCATCATAGTTCCAGGGACAGATGACGGACCTGTGTGTAGGCTGGTTTTGTGCAGGATGAGTTAAGGTTTTAATCGGCAACATTTTGGGCACATAATATTTTTTTTATCGCTTCCAGAATCAAGCTGATCACATTCTTGTGTTCTACACTGAGCAATTATGTCGGGGTTTCAGTGAAAATCCCACAAAAATTCGAATCAGTCAAAAAAACCCATACGGAACCACCCACCGTGAGGCAAATGGAGACACTTGGTTCTCCATTTGGCATCTGCTGGGATGGTATCCATCTTTTTAGGCGTGCACAGATTTGTAATCTACCACACTCGTGCGCTAAAAAGATGCCTAAAATGATAGGACACAGCCAGAACACAGGCCAATCCAAAGTGGCTCCATCTGCCTGATAAGTAAATGATTCCGTCTGGGGTTTTGTCAGAATCATGGCTTTGGGGAATTTACACGGAAACCTCAACGTAAGCGCTGAGCGGAGAGCGCAGGTTAAATAGGAGCAAAGCCTTATTCCGATTTTTGGGAGGTAGAATAAACAAATAGACAGCAGTACAAGAATACTTCTTATTTTTTTTGCGTGGTTCATTGTGCGCTATAAGTCATAAGGCAAATTTATTCTTTGGGTCAGTGCGATTATAGTGATACCAGATTTATATTGTTTTCTATGTTTTGCTGCTATCGTATAGTAAAGATGCATTTTTATAAAAAGTAGGGTTTTTTGTTGCCATATTCTGAGAGCTATAACTTTTTTACTTTTTGGCGAGAAGAGCTGCATGAGGCCATATTTTTTGCAGGATGAGTTGAAAAAATTTTTGGTACCATTTTTTAAAAAAAAAATTTTTTAGTTATTGTACCAATCACCATGCGGTAAAAGTGATAAGACCGATGATATGTTCCTCGGGTTGGCACAATTACAGCGATTTATATATATATATATTTCCGAACAAGTAGAAATTAACGGCACCAGGTAACAGTATAATCACAGGCGATTCTACAAAGATCTTTCGAAGGCCTGTCCCACACGTCCAGATAATTCCGGTACCGGAAAAATCGGTACCGGAATTATCCGTGTCCGTGTGCTTACGTAGCACATCAGTGTGGCACACGTGCGGCAGCCGTGTGCCGCCCGTGTGCCGACTGAGGACCACACGGTCCATGCAGGAGACAGCGCTACAGTTAAGCGCTGTCCCCTGTGTGCGGTGCTGAAGCCGGTATTCATCCCTTCTTCCCAGTAGCGTTCGCTGGAGAGAAGGAATGAATAATCTTTTTTTTTCTTTTCCCTTAAAAATAAAGTTTGTGGGTCCCCTCCCGCCTCCCATTCCCTGTGCGCCCCCCGCTTGCCAGGAAATACTCACCGACACCCAGCTCCAGCGATGTCTCCTCTCAGCGCCGGCAGCAGGCCCTGTGTGAGCGGTCACGTGGTCCCGCTCTATACAGTGAGGAATATGCGCATATTCCTCACTGTAATGAGCGGGACCACATGACCGCTCACACAGCACAGGCTGCAGCCGCTGAGAGGAGACATCGCAGGAGCTGGGTGTCGGTGAGTATTTCCTGGCAAGCGGGGGGGCGCACAGGGGATGGGAGGCGGGAGGGGACGCACAAACTTTATTTTTAAGGGGAAAGAAAAAAAAAGATTATTCATTCCTTCTCTCCAGCGAACGCTGCTGGGAAGAAGGGATGAATTCCGGCTTCAGCACCACACGCGGGGGGACAGCGCTTACAGTAGCGCTGTATCCTGCACGGCACACGGACTGCACACGGACAGCATCCGTGTGCGGTATGTGTTTTACGAGGACCCATTGACTTTAATGGGTCCGTGTGATCCGTGCGTTCCCACAAACACTGACATGTCTCCGTATTTTTCAAACGGACACACGGTCCGTGAAAACACGCTGACATGTGCAGATACACATTGATTTTAATGTGTCTACGTGAGTCAGTGTCTCCGGTACATGAGGAAACTTTCACCTCACGTACCGGAGCCACTGACGTGTGAAACCGGCCTTACACACGGCTGGTGAATGCATCAATCGGGTGGTGCTCAACATATGCCTGAATAATGAAGTCCAGTTGTAAGTCAAATGAGAAGACATGTGGCACTCACCCCAAATATGCTGAATTCAGTATCCTTTAATCACCTTTATGCAATGGCAGACATCAGTGGAGAGGCGGCAGGTAAAAGTGAGGGTGCGGGGAGTGAGGGAAGGACGACGGCCGTTTCACGCAGATGCGCTTCCACGGGTCCAAGTGCAAGATTAAAAAACATTATTTCCTTTATAGGGAAATTAACACACTAGTAAAACAAAGTAAACTGTTGCTAACATCAAAATAATTTGCTTTTTGCAACAAATACTAATACATTCTGACATTTAAATGGATTGCAACATTCCGAACTTATAGAAATATGGCCATGTTAAGTTTGTCGTTTAGACCAATAAGACCTTGGGCATTTGTTTTCATTATCCACCTGGCTTCGCGTTGGAGGAGTAGTTTGTTTAAATTACCGCCCTGGGGTGGAGTTTTAACCAACTCTAAACCCGCAAATCGAAGTAGATTAGGATTGGCATTATGCTTGTCATGCATATGTTTTATTAACTGTAGACGGCCCTTACCTGATAATATTGAGTTATAATGCTCCCTAAACCTCGTTACCATCGGGCATATGGTCTTGCCAATATAATAAAACAAGCATGGACAGAAAATTATATAGACTACAAACCTGCTTTTACAGGAAATAAAGTTGTGGACCATGTGATTTATCGGACCTATACGTATGGGACTGTTTAAAAAATGTAAATGACAAAAATTACAGTTGCCGCATTTAAAGTTTCCCTGCGGCTGGGATTTTTTTAACCAATATTACTCTCAGTTGGGCGGAGGCGATTATGAACAAGAAGGTCGCCCAGATTTTTTGTGCGTTTGTGTGCAAACTGAGGACAGTTTGCTGTTATTTTTGAGATGTCCTTATCATTTTTTAACACATGCCAGTTTTTTCTAATAGCCCCATAGACTTCATTGTCCATTGGGCTGTGTATAAAACTGAATGTAAACCTCTGCTGCACCTTTTGTTTAAAAGGGTATCGCTTTTCCTTTCTGCAATTTTTTAGAAGATCTGCTTGCGCAAGTTTACTCACCCGATTCTCTGCCTCATCTAATATCTGGGATGGATAATTCCTATTTATAAAACACGTTTTTAAATCAGCGATCTGTTCTTTAAATGTCTCATCTCATCATCATTATTTAATTTTCTAAACCGTACCATTTGGCTATATGGTATGCTCTTTTTTTGTACTGAATGGATGCGCATTATCGAAATGTAGTAAGTTATTTGTCGCCGTTGGTTTTTTATACACCTTTGTATTTAACTTACCATCAATTATGTCTATCTTCACATCTAAAAATTCGAGCATATTTTCACCAAAACATGATGTGAAACGCATGTTGTCCTCATTAATGTCATTCAGAAATGTCACAAAATCGTCAAAATCCTGTTTTGATCCATCCCAGATGATAAAAATATCATCAGCGAATCTCAAATACATTCGCATATGATTAAAGAAGCAATTTATTGTATTAGTAATGTATTTTTCTTCGAAGGCAGCGAGGAACAAATTAGCAAAAACGCACGCAACAGGAGTGCCCATCGCGGTGCCCATTTTTTGTAAATACCACCTATTTATAAATTTAAAAGCATTATGCGATAGTACAAAATCAAGGCTCTCCAAAACGAAGGAGATGAAATTGGGGTCTTTGTCTGTATTCAAGAGTATTTTATGAACCGCATCTATACCTTTTGCCTGGTGTATAAGTTAACAATGTCTATTGATGCTAAAGCAAATCTCGATTGCCAATCGTTTTAAGAGCTAGTAGGAAATCTCCTGAATCTTTGACAAAAGAGGGTATTTTAAGCAGCAGTGGTTTTAGTAACCAATCTAAACATTGGGACAGGGGATCATGCAGTGCTTGGTGAAAGTGAGGTGGATGAGGTGGTAAGTGAACCCTTTACAGGGGGAGTGAGATCCAACTTCATGCCACCCACTTCATATATATATTTTTATGCTTTTTCTTTTTACAGGTTAAAAACAATATTTTATAGAAATGAATTTTCTTATGCATTATCATATTCTGAGAGCTGTAACTTTTAGTTTTTTGTCGAATGAGCCATATTAGGGCTTTTTTAAATGTTTTAACTCAGGAAGAGTTCAGAAATCAATATTTTGTGGAATAGCCATGATTTTTAATCACAGCTTTCATGCGTCTTGGCATGTTTTCCACCGGTCTTTTACACTGCTTCTGGCACAAAAATTTAAGCAGTTCTTCTTTGTTTGATGGCTTGTGACTATCCATCATCTTCTTGATTACATTCCAGAGGTTTTCAATGGGGTTCAGGTCTGGAAATTGGGCTGCCCATGACAGGGTTTTGATGTGGTGATTTCTTAACTTTTGCCAGAGCTGTATATACCGTAGTTATGAGACTATAGAAATGTAAAAAAAAAAAAATCGGATTGCGAAAACAGGCTCTCAAGAGGTTAATATAATTATGGTTCCGATTTAACATAATTAATGTTGTGGATAAAATTTAATTTGCATCAGCTTACACTACAATGGGCTAGATTAGATATGGACAGCATATCTAATACCTCCCTGACATTCTTACTTAGCATCTAAACGTCTGCATGCATCTGAATATATACGCGTGTTTGAAGATACTGATCTAGACTCAGAGAACATTGGACTATAAAACTGCCATGTGTTAAGAAAATAAAAAGGTATATATATTCTTGATACTGCAAAGTGAGTGAAGACAAGTTATGCCATTTTCACTAAACACGAATAGGGTATCCAACATGTATGAAGCTTTGTAAAACTTATTTTTTAAAATACTTTTAATGGAAATAATTGCATATAAAGTACATGCTTGATTTAAAGGGGTTGCTCAAGCTTTCTATATAATTTGTGTTTGTTCCTAAGATGCAGAATGCTGACTGGTTGTAATATACTCCCTATCAGCATTCTGCGTGGTGCCCTAGATAGCACACACAGTCATGTGAGAAGCTGTTTCATGATTCTTGAGGAGCTGCTCACTCACCATTTATAGTTTTCCTTTCTGGCAGAGTATGGTTGTAAATGCCCACAGTCTCCCAGACCCTCACCCTTCTGCCTTCTGCTCTGGCTTCTTTGCGCAGCACACAGCGCCAAGCATAACACAATCACTCACATCACTGTAAGGCCATTATAACCCCTCCAACTCCAATGTATGATGCTATCCAGTCCATATTTCATCTCAAAATAAAGGTAAAATTGTGATAAGAAAATTAAGACAATATCTACTGTTTGAGATCTCCAGAGGTATCCTGTAAGTTGGGGATCTCATAAAAGTCTGAAAGAACCAGCACTTCCCACACTAAGCCCCCACATGTACTCACCAAAAGGAGGTATGTGAGCATAACGTTGATCTAATAAAAAACTGAAATAGGGTTCGAGCTTTCGCTAGTCCTAGAAGGTACAGCTTGGTGAAGTTCTGATCATTTTCCTAAGGAGTTCTTCCTACACTAAGCTCTGAGCCATTTCCGTGACATCAGGTTTAGTAATGTTCTTTTGTTATCCTCTTTATTAAATGTAATTGTATATACCGTATTAATTTGTTCCCACTTTGTAACATCTTTGTATATTTTTTATAAACACTGCCTGCATTTATGGATTAAATATATAAAATATAATAGCTCTGTTCCTCTTGCTCTTTAAAACGCACCCCTGATGCCATACACTACTTGTGATGGGTGTCCACTCTGCATGTAAAAATGATTGGTGGTGGCAGCTAGTAGCGGTTCTTTTTTGTTATTGTGGAGTTGGCAGTGATTGTATTGGAGGTGTACAGCGCTGGCAAAAATTAAGAGACCACTGCAAAATTTTCAGTGTGTCTGATTTTTCTCTTTATAGGTATATTTTTGAGTAAAATGTAAATTGTTCTTTTATTCTACAAACTACTGACAACATGTCTCTGAAGTTCCAAGCAATAAATTTTGTATTTATTTTCTAAAAATGAGAAATGGTCAAAATGGCAAAAAATTCAGACTTCAAATAATGCAAAAAAACACAAGTTCATAATCATTTAGAAACAACAATACTAATGTTATAACTCATGAAGAGTTAGGAAATCAATATTTTGTGGAATAACCATAATTTTTAATCACAGCTTTCATGAGTCTTGGCATGCTTTCCGCCAGTCTTTCACACTGCTTTTGGGTGACCTTACGCCACTCCTGGTACAAAAATGTAAGCAGTTCTTCTTTGTTTGTTGGCTTTTGATTTGTGACTATCTATCTTCCTCTTGATTACATTCCAGAGGTTTTCAATGGGGTTCAGGTCTGGAGATTGGGCTGGCTATGACAGAGATTTGATGTGGTGGTCCTTCATCTACACCTTGATTGACCTAGCTGTGTGGAATGGCGCATTGCCCTGCTGGAAAAAACAGTCCTCAGAGTTGGGGAACAGTGTGTGAGCAGAAGGAACCAACTGTTTTTCCAGGATAACCTTGTATGTGGCTTGAGTCATACAGCGGTGTAGATCCAGGTAATATGTATATGGCGTGGGGCAGTTGGAAATTTATTTGTTTTCGACTGCAGTATTATTAGTGACACAATGAGTGCAATTCAATTATGACAGGTATATGGTCCCGGTATTTTGCAAGCCCTGCCACTGTATTTTGAGGACTGCATTGAGTCCCATGCATCTATTTAGACATAGCTGGCTAAATACATTTTCGTGTTTTGCCTCCTCACTGCATAGCAGAGATATTCCATTTTTTATGTATATGCACTTTGATTAAGAATGTTGAGAGGTGGCAATGTTGATTAGTCTGATTATTTCTACAAACATGTTTATATGGCTAATGGGTAGTGTTGAGCGATACCTTCCAATATCGGGAAATATTGGATCGGATTGGATCGGACCGATACCCCAAAAATATTGGATATCGCCGATACCGATACCGGAAACCAATGCAAGTCAATGGGACAGAAATATCAGAATGAAAATAAGCCCTTTCTTTCCTTTGCACATCCAGTTCCGGAGGGGGGAAGAGTGTGGGCGGTGTGTGGGTGGAGACTGCGTGTCTGTGTGTGCGGGCGGTGTCTGTGCGGGACCGTGGGGGGTCTATGCGGGCCTGCTGGGGGTCTGTACGGGCCTCTTGGGGGTCTGTGCGGGCTGCCAGGGGTCTGTTTGGGCTGCTGGGGGTCTGTGTGGGCCTGCCGTGGGTCTGTGTGGACTGCCGGGGGTCTGTGCGGGCTTGCTGGGGGCCTGGATGGGCCTCTCGGGGGTCTGTGTGGGCTGCCGGGGGTCTGTGCGGGCCTGCCAGGGGTCTGTACGGGCCTCTCGGGGGTCTCTGTGTCGGCGTGCAGGCATCGTCAGATGGGACTACAAGTCCCATCGGGCTATGCCTGCTACAATGACAGTGATTGACACATTAGCCAATGATGGGACAGTTGCAGTCCCATCATCCGGCTAATGTGTTGAATGTAAAAAAAAAAAAACACAAACATACATACTACATACTACATACATACAACATACATACATGCAACATACATACTACATACATACAACATTTTATATACTACATACATACTACATACCGTATTTTTCGGACTACAAGACGCACTTTTTCCCCCAAAAAAAGGGTGGAAAATGGGGGGTGCGTCTAATAGTCGCAATGCAGGCTTACCGTGGCGGCAGAGGTGCGGTGGCAGAGGTGCAGCGGCAGAGGTGCGGCGGCAGAGGTGTGGCGGCAGAGGAGGCGCAGTAAGCGGGGTCTCTTTCTCCGGTGAGGTGATGCAGCAGCCCGGTATGCAGCAGAGCCGGGTGAATCCTGTTATCGGTGGTGGCGGCCATTTTCCTGAGGCTGCGCATGCGCAGATGGAGCGCTCTGCTTCCCGGGGCTTCAGGAAAATGGCCGCCGCGATCTCCATCTGCGCACGCGCGGCCTCCCGCGGCCATTTTCCTGAAGCCCCGGGAAGCAGAGCGCTTCATCTGCACATGCGCGGCCTCAGGAAGATGGCCATGCCCACCGATAACAACAGGATTCACCCGGCTCTGCTGCTTACCGGGCTGCTGCATCACCATACCGGGGAAAGGGACCCCGCTTACTGCGCCTCCTCTGCCGCTGCACCTCTGCCACCGCACCTCTGCCACCGCACCTCTGCCACCGCACCTCTGCCGCCACGGTAAGCCTGCATTGCCTGCATGGTAAGCCTGGGACCCCTCTCACGCCATACCTCTCACTGCACCTCCTGATCCCAGCACCTCCTGATCCCAGCACCTCCTGATCCCAGCACCTCCTGATCCCAGCACCTCCTGATCTAAGCACCTCCTCATCCCAGCACCTCCTGATCCCAGCACCTCCTGATCCCAGCACCTCCTGATCCCAGCACCTCCTGATCCCAGCACCTCCTCATCCCAGCACCTCCTCATCCCAGCACCTTCTCATCCCAGCACCTCCTCATCCCAGCATCACCCCACCTCTGCCAACACCTTGCCTCCTGTGACCCTGCTCTGCCACCGCCAGCCCTCAGGTAAGATACTGTAAATTCGGACAATAAGACGGACCCCCATCTTATAAAAAATCTTTTTTTCTGCAATTTTCACCCCAAATTTGGGGTGCGTCTTATGGTCCGGTGCATCTTATAGTCCGAAAAATACGGTACATCATACTACATACATACTACATACATACATACAACATACTACATACATACTGCATACATACATACAACATACATACTACATACATACAACATACATACTACATTGTTATGACCTGGTGGTTAGGAGCACCCGGAATGACCTGATAGTTAAACCTCATACAGGACGAGCTCTGGGATGTGGGAGCTCTGCTGACCGCAAGCCCTAATCCTATCAAACACACTAAAAATAGCCGTGGAGCGCTCCTGACGCTCCCTAGGCGCCTTGTCACAGCCTAAGATCTAGCTAGCCCTAGAGATAGAAAATAAAGCCTACCTTGCCTCAGAGAAATTCCCCAAAGGTAAAGGAAGCCCCCCACATATATTGACTGTGAGTAAAGATGGAAGTCACAAACGCAGAGATGAAACAGGTTTCAGCAAAGGGAGGCCAGACTTACTAAATAGACAGAGGATAGGAAAGGTAACTTTGCGATCAGCACAAAAACCTACAAAAGACCACGCAGAGTGTGCAAAAAAGACCTCCGCACCGACTCACGGTGCGGAGGGACCACTCTGCATCCCAGAGCTTCCAGCTAGCAAGGCAAAATCATGATAACCAGCTGGACAAGAAAACAATGAACAAATAATGACTATCAGGAACTTAGCTTCTGCAGGAGAAGGCAGGTCACCAGAGAGATCCAGGAGCGAACTGAACCAATGCAAAAACATTGACAGCTGGCATGGAGTAACGATCTGAGAGGAGTTAAATAGAGCAGCCAACCAAAGGCTAACCCACGTCACCTGTGTAAGGAACCTCAGAAGCAGCAGCTTCACTCATAGCCACCAGAGGAAGCCCATAGACAGAACTCGCCGAAGTACCATTCACGACCACAGGAGGGAGTTTGACAACAGAATTCACAACAGTACCCCCCCCTTGAGGAGGGGTCACCGAACCCTCACCAGAGCCCCCTGGCCGATCAGGATGAGCCAAATGAAAGGCACGAACAAGATCGGCAGCATGAACATCAGAGGCAAAAGCCCAGGAATTATCTTCCTGACCATAACCCTTCCACTTGACCAGGTACTGGAGTTTCCGTCTCGAAACACGAGAATCCAAAATCTTCTCCACCACATACTCCAACTCCCCCTCGACCAACATCGGGGCAGGAGGATCAACGGAGGGAACCATAGGCGCCACGTATCTCCGCAACAACGACCTATGGAACACATTATGGATGGACAAAAGAAGCTGGAAGGTCCAAACGAAATGACACAGGATTAAGAACTTCAGAAATCTTATATGGCCCAATGAAACGAAGCTTAAACTTAGGAGAGGAAACCTTCATAGGAACGTGACGAGATGACAACCAAACCAAATCCCCAACACGAAGTCGGGGACCAACACAACGCCGGCGGTTAGCGAAACGTTGAGCCTTCTCCTGGGACAATGTCAAATTGTCCACCACATGAGTCCAAATCTGCTGCAACCTGTCCACCACCGCATCCACACCAGGACAGTCCGAAGGCTCAACCTGCCCTGAAGAGAAACGAGGATGGAAACCAGAATTACAGAAAAAAGGAGAAACTAAAATAGCCGAGCTGGCCCGATTATTAAGGGCGAACTCAGCCAAAGGCAAGAAGGACACCCAATCATCCTGATCAGCCGAAACAAAGCATCTCAGATATGTCTCCAAAGTCTGATTAGTTCATTCGGTTTGGCCATTAGTCTGAGGATGGAAAGCCGAAGAAAAAGACAAATCAATGCCCATCTTAGCACAAAAGGACCGCCAAAACCTCGAAACAAACTGGGAACCTCTGTCCGAGACGATGTTCTCTGGAATGCCATGCAAACGAACCACATGCTGGAAAAACAATGGCACCAAATCAGAGGAGGAAGGCAATTTAGATAAGGGTACCAAATGGACCATCTTAGAGAAGCGATCACAAAACACCCAAATGACCGACATCTTTTGAGAAACAGGGAGATCAGAAATAAAATCCATGGAAATATGCGTCCAGGGCCTCTTCGAGATCGGCAAGGGCAAAAGCAACCCACTGGCATGAGAACAGCAGGGCTTAGCCCGAGCACAAGTCCCACAGGACTGCACAAAAGAACGCACATCCCGTGACACAGAAGGCCACCAAAAGGATCTAGCCACCAAATCTCTGGTACCAAAGATTCCAGGATGACCAGCCAACACCGAACAATGAACCTCAGAGATAACTCTACTAGTCCATCTATCAGGGACAAACAGTTTCTCCGTAGGACAACGGTCAGGTCTATCAGCCTGAAACTTCTGCAGCACCCGCCGCAAATCAGGGGAGATGGCAGACAAAATTACCCCCTCTTTAAGAATACCTGCCGGCTCCAGAACACCTGGAGAGTCAGGCACAAAACTCCTCGACAGGGCGTCAGCCTTCACATTCTTAGATCCCGGAAGGTATGAAACCACAAAATCAAAACGGGAGAAAAAGAGCGACCATCGAGCCTGTCTAGGATTCAACCGTTTGGCAGACTCGAGATAAGTCAAATTCTTGTGATCCGTCAAGACCACCACGCGATGTTTAGCTCCTTCAAGCCAATGTCGCCACTCCTCGAATGCCCACTTCATGGCCAACAACTCCCGATTGCCCACATCATAATTGCGCTCAGCAGGCGAGAATTTTCTAGAAAAGAAGGCACAGGGTTTCATCACCGAGCCATCAGAACTTCTTTGCGACAAAACAGCCCCTGCTCCAATTTCAGAAGCATCAACCTCAACCTGAAAAGGGAGCGAAACATCTGGCTGGCACAACACAGGGGCAGAAGCAAAATGATGCTTCAATTCCTGAAAAGCCTCTACAGCCGCAGAGGACCAATTGACCACATCAGCACCTTTCTTGGTCAAATCAGTCAACGGTTTAGCAATACTGGAAAAATTAGCGATGAAGCGACGATAAAAATTAGCAAAGCCCAGTAATTTCTGCAAGCTCTTCACAGATGTCGGCTGAGTCCAATCGTGAATGGCCTGAACTTTAACAGGGTCCATCTCGATAGTAGAAGGGGAAAAAATGAAACCCAAAAATGAAACCTTCTGAACTCCAAAGAGACACTTTGACCCCTTCACAAACAAGGAATTCGCACGAAGGACCTGGAACACCATTCTGACCTGCTTCACATGAGACTCCCAATCATCCGAAAAGACCAAAATGTCATCCAAGTATACAATCATGAATCTATCCAGGTACTCTCGGAAGATGTCATGCATAAAGGACTGAAACACAGAATGGCCGAATGGCATAACCAGGTACTCAAAATGGCCCTCGGGCGTATTAAATGCCGTTTTCCATTCATCACCCTGTTTAATTCGCACAAGGTTATACACACCACGAAGATCTATCTTGGTGAACCAACTAGCCCCCTTAATCCGAGCAAATAAATCAGACAGCAGCGGCAAAGGATACTGAAATTTGACTGTGATCTTATTAAGAAGGCGGTAATCAATACAAGGTCTCAAAGAACCATCCTTCTTGGCCACAAAAAAGAACCCTGCTCCCAATGGTGACGAGGACGGACGAATATGACCCTTCTCCAAGGATTCCTTTATATAACTCCGCATAGCGGCGTGCTCTGGTACAGATAAATTAAACAGACGACCCTTAGGAAACTTACTACCAGGAATCAAATTAATAGCACAGTCGCAATCCCTATGAGGAGGTAGGGCACCAGATTTGGGCTCTTCAAATACATCCCGGTAATCTGATAAAAACTCAGGGACTTCAGAAGGAGTGGAGGGCGAAATTGACAGCAATGGAACATCACCATGTACCCCCTGACAACCCCAGCTGGACACAGACATAGATTTCCAATCCAACACTGGATTATGGACCTGTAGCCATGGCAACCCCAAAACGACCACATCATGCAGATTATGCAACACCAAAAAGCGAATATCCTCCTGATGTGCAGGAGCCATGCACATGGTCAATTGAGTCCAGTACTGAGGTTTATTCTTGGCCAAAGGCGTAGCATCAATTCCTCTCAATGGAATAGGACACTGCAAGGGCTCCAAGAAAAAACCACAGCGCCTGGTAAACTCCAAGTCCATCAAATTCAGGGCAGCGCCTGAATCCACAAATGCCATTACAGAATAGGACGACAGAGAGCAAATCAGAGTAACGGACAAAAGAAATTTAGACTGTACCGTACCAATGGTGGCAGACCTAGCGAACCGCTTAGTGCGCTTAGGGCAGTCGGAGATAGCATGAGTGGATTCACCACAGTAAAAACACAGCCCATTCCGACGTCTGTGTTCTTGCAGTTCAGCTCTGGTCAAAGTCCTATCACACTGCATAGGCTCAGGCCTATGCTCAGAGAATACCGCCAGATGGTGCACAGCTTTGCGCTCACGCATGCGCCGATCGATCTGAATGGCCAAAGACATAGACTCATTCAGACCAGCAGGCGTGGGAAATCCCACCATGACATCCTTAAGGGCTTCAGAAAGACCCTTTCTGAAAATTGCCGCCAGGGCACATTCATTCCACTGAGTAAGCACAGACCACTTCCTAAACTTCTGACAGTACACCTCCGCTTCATCCTGACCCTGACACAAAGCCAGCAAGATTTTCTCTGCCTGATCCACTGAATTTGGTTCATCATAAAGCAATCCAAGCGCCAGAAAAAACGCATCAACATCACGCAATGCAGGATCTCCTGGCGCAAGGGAAAATGCCCAGTCTTGAGGGTCACCACGCAACAAAGAAATAATGATTTTTACCTGTTGAACGGGGTCCCCAGAGGAGCGGGGTTTCAAAGCTAGAAACAGTTTACAATTATTTTTGAAATTCAAGAACCTAGATCTATCCCCAGAAAATAAGTCAGGAATAGGAATTCTAGGCTCTAATATAGGATTCTGAACCACAAAATCTTGAATGTTTTGCACCCTTTCAGTGACATGATCCACACAAGAGGACAGACCTTGAATGTCCATATCTACACCTGTGTCCTGAACCACCCAAAGGTCTAGGGGAAAAGAAAGACAAAACACAGTGCAAAGAAAAAAAATGGTCTCAGAAGTTCTCTTATCCCTCTATTGAGATGCATTAATACTTTGGGCCAGCTGTACTGTTATGACCTGGTGGTTAGGAGCACCCGGAATGACCTGATAGTTAAACCTCATACAGGACGAGCTCTGGGATGTGGGAGCTCTGCTGACCGCAAGCCCTAATCCTATCATACACACTAAAAATAGCCGTGGAGCGCTCCTGACGCTCCCTAGGCGCCTTGTCACGGCCTAAGATCTAGCTAGCCCTAGAGATAGAAAATAAAGCCTACCTTGCCTCAGAGAAATTCCCCAAAGGTAAAGGAAGCCCCCCACATATATTGACTGTGAGTAAAGATGGAAGTCACAAACTCAGAGATGAAACAGGTTTCAGCAAAGGGAGGCCAGACTTACTAAATAGACAGAGGATAGGAAAGGTAACTTTGCGATCAGCACAAAAACCTACAAAAGACCACACAGAGTGTGCAAAAAAGACCTCCGCACCGACTCACGGTGCGGAGGGGCCACTCTGCATCCCAGAGCTTCCAGCTAGCATGGCAAAATCATGATAACCAGCTGGACAAGAAAACAATGAACAAATAATGACTATCAGGAACTTAGCTTCTGCAGGAGAAGGCAGGTCACCAGAGAGATCCAGGGGCGAACTGAACCAATGCAAAAACATTGACAGCTGGCATGGAGTAACGATCTGAGAGGAGTTAAATAGAGCAGCCAACCAAAGGCTAACCCACGTCACCTGTGTAAGGAACCTCAGAAGCAGCAGCTTCACTCATAGCCACCAGAGGGAGCCCATAGACAGAACTCGCCGAAGTACCATTCACGACCACAGGAGGGAGTTTGACAACAGAATTCACAACACTACATACACCATACTATATTTTACATACATACTACATACATACAACATACAACATACTACATAAATACTACATGCATACATACAACATACTACATACATACAACATATATACAACATACAACATACATACATTATACATACTACATACATACTACATACATACATACAACATACAACATGCATACTACATACATACATACTACATACAATACATTCATACATTGCATACATATAGACATACAGTACATATAACAAAGAGTACATACGCACCATCACTTGTCACTTTGATCCCCGAAGCCAGTGTCATCTGTAAAAAATATTAAAATAACAAACAAACAATATACTCCCCGATCCGCAGAAATCCACGAGTGTCCCACGACGATCTCCCGTGGAGAACAGCAGCATCAGCTGATGCAACCGCTCTCTAGGGTCTCCAGGAATACAATGATGGGAGTAAGGTATCCTTCTGCACTGTATTCCTCTGCCGCTGTAAAAAAAATAGTCCCTAGTCTCACTTTTGGCATTGCTGTGTGAGAAATTTCCCATGCAGCAAATGCCATAAAGTGAGACTCTGAACTAAGGTAACCTCTCATTGATGCACTGCAGGAGCCATTGTCTCCTGTCAGTGTGTCACTGAAGGTCCTATAGAGCAGTGACATCACCCAATGTCACTGTTCTATAGGGGAGATCGTCGTGAGACACTCGTTATTAATTGGACTACGGCGGACAGGTAGTATACAGTTTATTATTTTACGTTTTTTGTAGGCGCTGAAGTATGGTATGTATGGTTAAATGAAGAATATTAAAATACTTTTTTCTGACTGTGTCTTTATTTTTTTTAACTCTTTCGCTACACTAGGATTAATAATGGATAGGCGTTTTATTGACGCTTCTCCATTATTAACCTGGCTTAATGTCACCTTACAATAGCAAGGTGACATTAACCCCTTATTACCCCATATCCCACCACTACACGGGAATGGGAAGAGAGGGGCTAAGTGCTGGAATTGGCGCATCTTACAGATGCGCCATTTCTGGGGCGGCTGCGGACTGGTATTTGTAGCCTGGGGGCCAATATCCATGGCACCTCTCTAGGCAATGAATATCAGCCCGCAGCTGTCTGCATAGCCTTTCTGGCTATAAAATATAGGGGGACCCCATGTCATTTCTTTTTAGGGTCTCCCTATTTTAATAGCCAGTAAAGGCTACGCAGACAGCTGCAGGCTGATATTCATAGCCTGGGAGGGGCCATGGGTATTACCCCCTTCCCAAGCTACAAATATTGGCCCCCGGCCATCGGCTTTCCCCCTCTGGTGCAGAAAATTACGCGGGAGCCCACACCATTTTTTTTTATTTCTTTTTTAAAATTAAACGCTCATTAAGGCCTCTTTCACACTTGCGTTGGTACAGGTCCGTCGCTATGCATCGGGCCGATGTACCGATGGACGTTGTGAAATTTGTGCACGATGTGGGCAGTGGATGCAGTTTTTCAACGCATCCGCTGCCCATTCCGAAGTCCGGGGAGGAGGGGGCGGAGTTTTGGCCGCACATGCGTGGTAGAAAGTGGTGGACGCGATGGACAAAAAACATTCACTTGAAAGTTTTTTTCGTGCCAACAGTCCGCCAAAACACGACGGATCCATTGCACGACGGACGCGACGTGTGGCCATCCATCACGATCCATCGCTAATATAAGTCTATGGGTAAAAAACACTTCCTGCGAGCACATTTGCAGGATCCGTTTTTTTCCCCAAACGATGGATAGCTAAAAACGCAAGTGTCAAAGTAGCCTTAGAAACATAGTAACATAGTAACATAGTAACATAGTTAGTAAGGCCGAAAAAAGACATTTGTCCATCCAGTTCAGCCTATATTCCATCATAATAAATCCCCAGATCTACGTCCTTCTACAGAACCTAATAATTGTATGATACAATATTGTTCTGCTCCAGGAAGACATCCAGGCCTCTCTTGAACCCCTCGACTGAGTTCGCCATCACCACCTCCTCAGGCAAGCAATTCCAGATTCTCACTGCCCTAACAGTAAAGAATCCTCTTCTATGTTGGTGGAAAAACCTTCTCTCCTCCAGACGCAAAGAATGCCCCCTTGTGCCCGTCACCTTCCTTGGTATAAACAGATCCTCAGCGAGATATTTGTATTGTCCCCTTATATACTTATACATGGTTATTAGATCGCCCCTCAGTCGTCTTTTTTCTAGACTAAATAATCCTAATTTCGCTAATCTATCTGGGTATTGTAGTTCTCCCATCCCCTTTATTAATTTTGTTGCCCTCCTTTGTACTCTCTCTAGTTCCATTATATCCTTCATGAGCACCGGTGCCCAAAACTGGACACAGTACTCCATGTGCGGTCTAACTAGGGATTTGTACAGAGGCAGTATAATGCTCTCATCATGTGTATCCAGACCTCTTTTAATGCACCCCATGATCCTGTTTGCCTTGGCAGCTGCTGCCTGGCACTGGCTGCTCCAGGTAAGTTTATCATTAACTAGGATCCCCAAGTCCTTCTCCCTGTCAGATTTACCCAGTGGTTTCCCATTCAGTGTGTAATGGTGATATTGATTCCTTCTTCCCATGTGTATAACCTTACATTTATCATTGTTAAACCTCATCTGCCACCTTTCAGCCCAAGTTTCCAACTTATCCAGATCCATCTGTAGCAGAATACTATCTTCTCTTGTATTAACTGCTTTACATAGTTTTGTATCATCTGCAAATATCGATATTTTACTGTGTAAACCTTCTACCAGATCATTAATGAATATGTTGAAGAGAACAGGTCCCAATACTGACCCCTGCGGTACCCCACTGGTCACAGCGACCCAGTTAGAGACTATACCATTTATAACCACCCTCTGCTTTCTATCACTAAGCCAGTTACTAACCCATTTACACACATTTTCCCCCAGACCAAGCATTCTCATTTTGTGTACCAACCTCTTGTGCGGCACGGTATCAAACTCTTTGGAAAAATCAAGATATACCACGTCCAATGACTCACCGTGGTCCAGCCTATAGCTTACCTCTTCATAAAAACTGATTAGATTGGTTTGACAGGAGCGATTTCTCATAAACCCATGCTGATATGGAGTTAAACAGTTATTCTCATTGAGATAATCCAGAATAACATCCCTCAGAAACCCTTCAAATATTTTACCAACAATAGAGGTTAGACTTACTGGCCTATAATTTCCAGGTTCACTTTTAGAGCCCTTTTTGAATATTGACACCACATTTGCTATGCGCCAGTCCTGCGGAACAGATCCTGTCGCTATAGAGTCCCTAAAAATAATAAATAATGGTTTATCTATTACATTACTTAGTTCCCTTAGTACTCGTGGGTGTATGCCATCCGGACCCGGAGATTTATCTATTTTAATCTTATTTAGCCGATTTCGCACCTCTTCTAGGGTTAGATTGGTGACCCTTAATATAGGGTTTTCATTATTTCTTGGGATTTCACCTAGCATTTCATTTTCCACCGTGAATACCGTGGAGAAGAAGGTGTTTAATATGTTAGCTTTTTCCTCGTCATCTACAACCATTCTTTCCTCACTATTTTTTAAGGGGCCTACATTTTCAGTTTTTATTCTTTTACTATTGATATAGTTGAAGAACAGTTTGGGATTAGTTTTACTCTCCTTAGCAATGTGCTTCTCTGTTTCCTTTTTGGCAGCTTTAATTAGTTTTTTAGATAAAGTATTTTTCTCCCTATAGTTTTTTAGAGCTTCAATGGTGCCATCCTGCTTTAGTAGTGCAAATGCTTTCTTTTTACTGTTAATTGCCTGTCTTACTTCTTTGTTTAGCCACATTGGGTTTTTCCTATTTCTAGTCCTTTTATTCCCACAAGGTATAAACCGCTTACACTGCCTATTTAGGATGTTCTTAAACATTTCCCATTTATTATCTGTATTCTTATTTCTGAGGATATTGTCCCAGTCTACCAGATTAAGGGCATCTCTAAGCTGGTCAAACTTTGCCTTCCTAAAGTTCAGTGTTTTTGTGACTCCCTGACAAGTCCCCCTAGTGAAAGACAGGTGAAACTGTACAATATTGTGGTCGCTATTTCCTAGATGCCCAACCACCTGCAGATTTGTTATTCTGTCAGGTCTATTAGATAGTATTAGGTCTAAAAGTGCTGCTCCTCTGGTTGGATTCTGCACCAATTGTGAAAGATAATTTTTCTTGGTTATTAGCAGAAACCTGTTGCCTTTATGGGTTTCACAGGTTTCACTTTCCCAGTTAATATCCGGGTAGTTAAAGTCCCCCATAACCAGGACCTCATTATGGGTTGCAGCTTCATCTATCTGCTTTAGAAGTAGACTTTCCATGGTTTCTGTAACATCGGCCTTTCTATTATATATCTATGGATATATCTATGTATAGATATATTTATAGATAGATATATCTATAGATACATAGATGTATGATCCGGATGGTTGATTGATGACGGATCCGGCAAAAAATCGATGAAACATGTGGCCATCAGGCGCAATCCGGCGCTAATACAACTCTATGAGAAAAAACGGATCTGGTGAAAAAAACCTGATGTGTGAAAGCAGCCAGATATATGGATAGATACATCTATGTATCTATAGATATATCTATCTATAAATATATCTATAGATAGATATATCCATTGATATATAATAGAAAGGCCGATGTTTCTAAGGCTACTTTCACACTTGCGTTTTTAGCAATCCGTTGTTTTGGGAAAAAAACGGATCCTGCAAATGTGCTCGCAGGATGCGTTTTTTACCCATAGACTTGTATTAGCGACGGATCGTGTCGGATGGCCACACGTCACGTTCGTCGTGCAATGGATCTGTCATGTTTTGAAGGACCGACGGCACTAAAAAATGTTCAAGTGAACATTTTTTTGTCCGTCGCGTCCGCCATTTTCTGCCACGCATGCGCGGCCAAAACTCTGCCCCCTCCTCCACGGACTTCAGAATGGGCAGCGGATGCGTTGAAAAACTGCATCCGCTGCCCACGTTGTGCACAAATTTCACAACGTGCGTCAGTACGTCAGCACGACGCATAGCGACAGACCAGTACCGACGCAAGTGTGAAAGAGGCCTTAATGAGCGTTTAATTTTAAAAAATGGAAAAAAACGGCGTGGACTCCTGTGCAATTTTCTGCGCCAGAGGGGGAAAGCCAACGGCCGGGGGCCAATATTTGTAGCCTGGGAAGGGGGTAATACCCATGGCTCCTCCCAGGCTATGAATATCAGCCCGCAGCTGTCTGCGTAGCCTTTACTAGCTATTAAAATAGGGGGACCCCCAAAGAAATGACATGGGTCCCCCTATATTTTATAGGCAGAAAGGCTATGCAGACAGCTGCGGGCCGATATTCATAGCCTAGAGAGGGCCATGGACATTGGCCCCCCCGGCTACAAATACCAGTCCGCAGCCGCCCCAGAAATGGTGCATCTGCAAGATGTGCCAATTTCGGCACTTAGCCTGTCTCTTCTCACTCCCGTGTAGCGGTGGGATATGGGGTAATAAGGGGTTAATGTCACCTTGCTATTGTAAGGTGACAATCAGCCAGGTTTATGATGGAGAGGCGTCAATAAGATGCCTATCCTTTATTAATCCTAGTGTAGTGAAAGAGTTAAAAAAAATAAAGACACAGCCAGAAAAAAGTATTTTAATATTTTTAATTTAACCATACTTACCATACTTCAGCACCTGCAAAAAACGTAAAATAATAAACCGTATACTATCTGTCCGCCGTAGTCCAATTAATAACGAGTGTCCCACGACGATCTCCCGATCTCCCCTATAGAACAGTGACATCGGGTGATGTCACTGCTCTATAGGACCTTCAGTGACACACTGACAGGAGACAATGGCTCCTGCAGTGCATCACTGAGAGGTTACCTTAGTTCAGAGTCTCAGTTTATGGCATTTGCTGCTTGGGAAA
Source organism: Ranitomeya imitator (assembly GCF_032444005.1). Taxonomy (NCBI): domain Eukaryota; kingdom Metazoa; phylum Chordata; class Amphibia; order Anura; family Dendrobatidae; genus Ranitomeya; species Ranitomeya imitator. Next base: position 97,025,020 of record NC_091286.1, read on the forward strand.
TTTCTCACACAGCAATGCCAAAAGTGAGACTAGGGATTATTTTTTTACGGCGGCAGAGAAATACAGTGCAGAAGGATACCTGTTATGAACAGGTGATTCAGAACCACAACGCTCCCTATGCAACTCGGTACAGCCTGAGAAACTAGCTAGCCCTGAAGATAGAAAAATAAGGACTGAAACACTGATGGAGCATTAGAAAGCCCAAATGGCATAACAAGGTACTCAAAATGGCCCTCGGGCGTATTAAATGCTGTTTTCCATTCATCGCCCTGTTTAATACGCACAAGATTATACGCACCACGAAGATCTATCTTGGTGAACCAACTAGCCCCCTTAATCCGAGCAAACAAATCAGACAGCAGCGGCAAGGGGTACTGAAATTTGACCGTGATTTTATTTAGAAGGCGGTAATCAATACAAGGTCTCAGCGAACCATCCTTCTTGGCCACAAAATAGAACCCTGCTCCCAATGGCGACGACGACGGGCGAATATGACCCTTCTCCAAGGATTCCTTTACATAACTCCGCATAGCGGCGTGCTCAGGCACAGACAAATTAAACAGTCGACCCTTAGGAAACTTACTACCAGGAATCAAATCGATAGCACAATCACAATCCCTATGCGGAGGTAGGGCACTGGACTTGGGCTCATCAAATACATACCGGTAATCTGACAAGAACTCGGGGACCTCAGAAGGGGTGGATGATGAAATAGACAGAAATGGAACATCACCATGTACCCCCTGACAACCCCAGCTGGACACAGACATTGATTTCCAATCCAATACTGGGTTATGGACTTGTAGCCATGGCAACCCCAACACGACCACATCATGCAGATTATGCAACACCAAAAAGCGAATATCCTCCTGATGCGCAGGAGCCATACACATGGTCAGCTGGGTCCAGTACTGAGGCTTATTCTTGGCCAAAGGCGTAGCATCAATTCCTCTCAATGGAATAGGACACTGCAAGGGCTCCAAGAAAAACCCACAGCGCCTAGCATACTCCAAGTCCATCAAATTCAGGGCAGCGCCTGAATCCACAAATGCCATGACAGAATAGGATGACAAAGAGCAGGTCAAAGTAACGGACAAAAGAAATTTCGACTGTACCGTACCAATGGTGGCAGACCTAGCGAACCGCTTAGTGCGCTGAGGACAATCGGAGATAGCATGAGTGGAATTACCACAGTAAAAACACAGCCCATTCTTACGTCTGTGTTCTTGCCGTTCAGCTCTGGTCAATGTCCTATCGCACTGCATAGGCTCAGGTCCATGCTCAGATAATACCGCCAAATGGTGCACAGTTTTACGCTCACGCAAGCGTCGACCGATCTGAATGGCCAAAGACATAGACTCATTCAGACCAGCAGGCATAGGAAATCCCACCATGACATCCTTAAGGGCTTCAGAGAGACCTTTTCTGAAAATTGCTGCCAGCGCACATTCATTCCATTGAGTGAGCACAGACCACTTCCTAAACTTCTGACAATATATCTCTACCTCATCCTGACCCTGACACAGAGCCAGCAAATTTTTCTCTGCCTGATCCACTGAATTAGGTTCATCATACAGCAATCCGAGCGCCAGAAAAAACGCATTAATATTACATAATGCAGGATCTCCTGGCGCAAGGGATAATGCCCAGTCTTGAGGGTCGCCACGTAATAAAGAAATGATCTTAACTTGTTGAACTGGGTCACCAGAGGAGCGGGGTTTCAAAGCCAGAAACAGTTTACAATTACCGTATATACTCGAGTATAAGCCGAGATTTTCAGCCCAAATTTTTGGGCTGAAAGTGCCCCCCTCGGCTTATACTCGAGTCACGGTAGCGGTGGGGTCGGCAGGTGAGGGGCTGAGGGCGCTGAGGTATACTTACCTAGTCCCAGCGATCCTCGCGCTGTCCCTGCCGTCCCACGGGCTTCGGCGCTGCAGTTTCTTCCTCTCTTCAGCGGTCACGTGGGACCGCTCATTACAGAAATGAATAAGCGGCTCCACCTCCCATAGGGGCGGAGCCGCTTATTCATTTCTCTAATCAGCGGTGCCGGTGACCGCTGATAGAGAAAGAAGCTGCAGCGCCGAAGACAGGAGGGGACAGCGCGAGGATCGCCAGGACTAGGTGAGTACAGCATATTCACCTGTCCTCGTTCCAGCCGCCGGGCGCCGATCCATCTTCCCGGCCGGCGCCTCCATCTTCCCGGCGTCTTTGCTCTCTGACTGTTCAGGCAGAGGGCGCGATGACGCATACAGTGTGCGCAGCGCCCTCTGCCTGATCAGTCAGAGCAGAGACGCCGGGAAGATGGAGGCGCCGGAACGAGACGCCGGGAGCTGCAATCAAGGGAGGTGAGTATGTGTTTTTTTTTCTTTATTGCGGCAGCGGCGGCACAAATTTATGTGGAACATCTATGGGGCACAGTGAACGGTGCAGAGCACCGTATATGGCACAGCACAGCTATGGGGCACAGTGAACGGTGCAGAGCACCGTATATGGCACAGCACAGCTATGGGGCACAGTGAACGGTGCAGAGCACCGTATATGGCACAGCACAGCTATGGGGCACAGTGAACGGTGCAGAGCACCGTATATGGCACAGCACAGCTATGGGGCACAATGAACGGTGCAGAGCACCGTGTATGGCACAGCACAGCTATGTGGCACAGTGAACGGTGCAGAGCACCGTATATGGCACAGCACAGCTATGGGGCACAGTGAACGGTGCAGAGCACTGTATATGGCACAGCACAGCTATGTATGGGGCACAGTGAACGGTGCAGAGCACCGTATATGGCACAGCACAGCTATGGGGCACAGTGAACGGTGCAGAGCACCGTATATGGCACAGCACAGCTATGTATGGGGCACAGTGAACGGTGCAGAGCACCGTATATGGCACAGCACAGCTATGGGGCACAGTGAACGGTGCAGAGCACCGTATATGGCACAGCTATGGGGCACAGTGAACGGTGCAGAGCACCGTATATGGCACATCTATGGGGCACAATGAATGGTGCAGAGCACCGTATATGGCACAGCTAGGGGGCACAATGAACGGTGCAGAGCACTATATGGTTCACACCTATGGGGAAATATGAACGGTGCAGAGCACTATATGGCACAGCTATGGGGAAATAATGATCTATTTTTATTTTTGAAATTCACCGGTAAATGCTGCATTTCCACCCTAGGCTTATACTCGAGTCAATAAGTTTTCCCAGTTTTTTGTGGCAAAATTAGGGGGGTCGGCTTATACTCGGGTCGGCTTATACTCGAGTATATACGGTATTCTTAAAGCTCAGAAACTTAGCTCTATCTCCAGAAAACAAATCAGGAACAGGAATTCTTGGTTCTAACATAGAATTCTGAACCACAAAGTCTTGAATATTTTGTACTCTTGCAGTGAGATGATCCACACAAGAAGACAGATCTTTAATGTCCATCACTACACCTGTGTCCTGAACCACCCAAATGTCTAGGGGAAAAGAAAGACAAAACACAGCACAGAGAAAAAAAAATGGTCTCAGAATTTCTCTTTTCCCTCTATTGAGAAGCATTAGTACTTTGGGCCTCCAGTACTGTTATGAACAGGTGATTCAGAACCACAATGGACCTAGTGGTTAAGAGCACACAAAGTGACCTGATAGTTACTAACATAGGACGAGCTCTGAGACGTGGGATCTCTGCTGACCGCAATCCCTAATCCTATCATACCACACTAGAGGTAGCTGTGGATTGCGCCTAACGCTCCCTATGCAACTCGGCACAGCCTGAGAAACTAGCTTGCCCTGAAGATAGAAAAATAAGCCTACCTTGCCTCAGAGAAATTTCCCAAAGGAAAAGGCAGCCCCCCACATATAATGACTGTGAGTTAAGATGAAAATACAAACACAGAGATGAAATAGATTTTAGCAAAGTGAGGCCCGACTTACTGAATAGACCGAGGATAGGAAAGATAGCGTTGCGGTCAGCACAAAAACCTACAAACAACCACTTAGAGGGGGCAAAAAGACCCTCCGCACCGACTAACGGTATGGAGGTACTCCCTCTGCGTCTCAGAGCTTCCAGCAAGCAAGACAAACCAATATAGCAAGCTGGACAGAAAATATAGCAAACAAAAGTAACACAAGCAAAACTTAGCTTATGCAGGGCAGACAGGCCACAAGAACGATCCTGGAGAAAGCAAGACCAATACTGGAACATTGACTGGAGGCCAGGAACAAAGAACTAGGTGGAGTTAAATAGAGCAGCACCTAACGACTTAACCTCGTCACCTGAGGAAGGAAACTCAGAAGCCGCAGCCCCACTCACATCCACCAGAGGAAGCTCATAGACAGAACCAGCTGAAGTACCACTCATGACCACAGGAGGGAGCTTGACCACAGAATTCACAACAGATACCTTACTCCCGTCATTGTATTCCTGGAGCCCCTAGAGAGCGGTCGCATCAGCTGATGCTGCCGTTCTCCATGGGAGATCGTCGTGGGACACTCGTGGATTTCTGCAGATCAGGGAGTACATTGTTTGTTATTTTAATATTTTTTACAGATGACACTGGCTTCGGGGAACAAAGTGACAAGTGATGGTGAGCATGTACTCTATGTTACATGTACTGTATGTCTATATGTATGTATTGTATGTAATGTATGAATGTATTGTATGTAGTATGTATGTAGTATGTTGTATGTATGTAGTATGTATGTAGTATGTTGTATGTATGTTGTATGAATTTTGCATGTATGTTTTATGTATGTAGGATATACGTAGTATGTATGTAGTATGTATGTTGTATTTATGTATGTAGTATGTATGTTGTATGTATGCAGTATGTATGCATGTAGTATGTATGTAGTATGTGTGTAGTATGTATGTTGTATGTATGTAGTATGTATGTAGTATGAATGTATGTATGTATGTTGTGTATTGTATGTATGTAGGTATGTAGTATGTATGTAGTATGTATGTAGTATGTATGTATGTATGTAGTATGTATGTTGTATGTATACATGTATGTAGTATGCATGTTGTATGTATGTAGTATGTATGTTGTATGTATGTAGCATGTATGTAGTATGTATGTATGTAGTATGCATGTAGTATGTATGTTGTATGTATGTATGTAGTATGCATGTTGTATGTATGTATGTATGTAGTATGCATGTTCTATGTATGCAGTAAGTATGTAGTATGTATGTTGTATATATGTATGTTGTATGTATGTAGTATGTATGTAGTATGTATGTATGTAGTATGTATGTAGTATATTGTATGTGGTATGTATGTTTGTGTTCATTGAACTACAATAGTTAATGATTATTTTTCAGTAATCTAACACCCCATGCATGTACATTGTTCATATAGATAATTCCCTGTGTACTTACTACGTGTCCTGCTCCAGCTGACCTCTCTCGGATTTTTTGGGTTGGTTTGAGGCACCTTGTTCATTGTCTATTTGTATATTCATATGTATTTTAACCATTTATAATAAAGATATTTTGTTTTTTAAGATATTTATGTGACAGTTTTTTGACCATAGTGTATTCAAATGTGGAATTAGTATGTTGTATATCTATGTATTGCTGATAATGACAGACTGCTACAAAACACAGATCTTCATCAATTTTGCAGTAGGTCAACTGTAAATCACAAGTTGATCACATATCATGTGAACATCCTCACCTTGCACCTCAAATATCATAGATCTGAAACTTTGTGATACTGCAATTGGCAATTTTCTGTGTGGGCAATTTTCCATGTGGGCATTTTCCCTGTGGGGATTTTTCAGGGAACCTTTCCCAATCCTTTCAAGGCTGCGGTTATCCCAGTTGCTTGTGCAACTTTTTATACCACACTTTTTCCTTACACTCAACTTTCCATTTATATGCTTGGAAACAGCACTCTGTGAATAACCAGCTTCGATAGCAATGACCTTTTGAGGCTTACCCTCCTTGTGGAGTGTGTCAATGACTCCCTTCTGGACATCTGTCAAGTAAGCAGCCTTCCCCATGATTGTGGAGCCTGCTGATACAGACTAAGGGACCTTTTTAAATGCTTGGGAAGCCTTTTCAGGTGTTTTTCTTAATTATTCTAATTTGCTGAGATAATGACTTTTTAGGTTTTCATTGGCTGTAAGCCATAATCATCAACATTAACAGAAATAAACACTTGCAATAGATCACTATGTTTGTAATTACTCTATATAATAAGAGTTTCACTTTTTTCATTGAAGAACTGAAATAAATTAACTTTTTGATGATATTCTAATTTTGTGAGAAGCACCTGTGTGTGTATATACAGTATATATATAGTACAGTATATGTGTCAAATCTATGCCTACACCGTATTAAAACAAAAAATATTGTTAATCTGTACATGTATTCCTATGCCTTCTAATAAAAAAATAAAAAAGCATTTACAACACGCTTGGACTAAACCTAAAATCTCTAGTGTTTTTCCTGAGAGGGTAGAGTACTAGCATATGAAGGAAAAACAAATTAACTTGGGCTAATTCATTTTTCCATTGCCACCAGGCACTGCTGAAAACTATGCGAGAGAACATGAAAGTGATACTGTTTGAACGGAAAGCATAAATGTTTAGATCCTTACAGATCACCCCCTCCCTCTGCCTTTAATTCTTGCTCAGATGCTCAGATTGTAATTTTATATTGTAGTATAATTCTCTAACTACTTTTTATAAAGTAAGAGTCTGACTGTCTTACTGTACAGATAATTAGATACCCTATTTATATACTGTATACACATTGAAGCAATAACTCATGATTGGAGCACATGCAGAACAAAAATGTTGTTTTCACATTAAAATTGTAAAACAAAAAATATCCAAAATTTGTCATAGCAGATAATGTATGCAAAAATGTTTGTTACAGTCTATGAAGAATGTGGTAGGCATTACAATATTAATGACATCAATTTATTATTGAATATTTCAGTTTCTGGAGCTGTTGAAGAGATGATGTCTAGTACTGAGGCGGATATACCATGTGTGCAGCCTGTTCAGCTGTCCAGGGGTCCATGGGGAAATCGGGCCCAATCCCACTGCATATGCAACCCCTGGCAAAAAATATGGAATGCTTGGTTAAAAAAAGTAACCATTACTGACTACCACATTTTTTGTTCTTGGTTTCTTTTAGTGTTTCTTAAAGCCAGAAAGTTGCCATTTGAAATGACTTTAGTTTTGTGCCATGTCTGTGATCTGCTTTTTTTCTACAAAATTAAACAACTGAATGAACATCCTCCAAGGCCGGTGATTCCATAATTTGTGCCAGGGGTTGTATATCAGTGACTACTGTGATCATTCACTCTTTTCTCTCCATGTAAATTATCTTTCTCTGACACAGGATGTTTGGTGAAGGGTCACCTGCCATTCTTTTTGTTTAGTAGATGCTTTAATATTTACTTGTTTATTTGCTTTTGTTATGAAATATGGTCAGTCCTTTAGTAAGGCAGGTATGAATTTTAGCAATGAGCCACATGCTTCACTGCTATATTTGGATATATTTTCTCTGCCAAACGGTCTAAATGGTATTCTACTGTACTTCTTTACAGGCATATTATACTATTGCAGGTACCTCTGTGTACCTGACCTATTTAACTGTATTTAGAGGAAAATTTGAAGTCTGAGATTTTTCCTCTATTAAATCCATAAAAAAGTTACCACAAGTGTGACACTTACTTATTTGTTTGGCAAAATGGCATTTTAAAGAAAAAACACAGCTTGTCTCCCAATAAAAATTTATCTTACATAATGAAGCTTATGGAAAAATAAAATGTTATAGTTCTTATAACTATGAATGAATGAACAAATAGAAAATGTCTGGTGATATAAACAAGTGCATCACAAAAAATGTCCCAGTGTATATGTATATACAGTATATACAGGTGCTTCTCACAAAATTAAAATATCAAAAAGTTAATTTATTTCAGTTCTTTAATAAAAAAGTGAAACTCCTATATTATATTGAGTTATTACAAACAGAGTGATCTAGTTCAAGTGTTTATTTCTGTTAATGTTGATGATTATGGCTTACAGCCAACGAAAACCCAAAAGTCATTATCTCAGTATATTAGCATAATTAACAAAAAATACCTGCAAAGGCTTCCTAAGCATTTAAAAAGGTCCCTTAGTCTGTTTCAGTAGGCTCAATAATCACGGGGAAGACTGCTGACTTGACAGATGTCCAGAAGGCAGTCACTGACACACTCCACTCCACAAGGAGAGTAAGCCACAAAAGGTCATTGAAAAATCTTTATTTTAATAATTTTTATTTTATATTTTATATTGCTAAACAAGCTGGCTGTTCACCGAGTGCTGTTTCCAAGCATATTAATGGAAAACTGAGTGTAAGTAAAAAGTGTAGTAGAAAAAGGTGCACAAGCAACTGGGAAAACCACAGCCTTTAAAGGATTATTAAGGAAAGGCAATTAAAAAATTTGGGGGAGATTCACAAGGAGTGGACTGCTGCTGGATTCATTGCTTCAAGAGCCACCACACACAGACATATCCAGGACATGGGCTACAAGTGTCTCATTCATTGTGTCAAGTGTTACAGATCTGCAACACAGGACTAAGGTAGAAGGGGGAAAACTGACCCTGCACTGTGACTAGGCTGAAACCCTACGATGGAGTGGGCGACCCATTCCTTGCAAATAGACCCACCGACGATCCTAGGTTAATCTCAAGCGAAGACCTATAGATAAGGGGAAGGGGTTCCTTAAAGAACTAAAGACTGGGTACAAAAGCAGGTCACCTTCTAATAGAAAACAAAGAGAAGGCTGCAGAAACCAATAGAAAACAGAAACTAAGGCTAGCAAAACCAGAGATACCAGCACTACACAAATAACACACAAAGCAAAGCACCAAGCTAGAGCTCAAGCAGATAAATACTGTTGTCCAGCAAGGACTGGGAGGCAGGTGCTGGTTAATAAAGAGTGAAACAAACACCTGACCCAAGACAAACCCAGCACCAGAGGAAAAGACCAGCAGCCAGAACTCCACAAGAAAATGGTGAATAGTAACAAACTAAACAGATTCTAACATCAAGCCACTCATGACCAATAGACAACACCAGAAACGTCTTACCTGGGCCAAGGAGAAAAAGAACTGGACTGTTGCTCAGTGGTCAAAGGTGTTGTTTGCAGATTAAAGTAAATTTAGCATTTTACTTGGAAATCAAGGTCCCAGAATCTGGAGGAAGAGTCGAGAGGCACACAATGCAAGCTGCTTGAGGTCTAGTGTGAAGTTTCCACAATCAGTGATGGTTTGGGGAGCCATATCATCTGCTGGTGTAGGTGAACTGTGCTTTATCAAGACCAAAGTCAGCACAGCCATCTACCAGGAAATTTTAGAGCACTTCATGCTTTCCTCTGCCAACAAACTTTTTGAAGATGGAAATCTCATTCTCCAGAAGGACTTGGCATCTGTCCACACTGCCAAAAGCACCAATACCTGGTTTAAAAACAACAGTATCACTGTGCTTGATTGTCCAGCAAACTTGACTGACTTTAACCCCATAGAGAATCTATGGGGTATTGTCAAGAGGAAGATGAGAGCCGCCAGACTCAAAAATGCAGATGAGCTGAAGGATGCTATCAAAGCAACCTGGGCTTCCATAACACCTCAGCAGTAGCACAGGTTGATCGCCTCCATGCTGCTCCGCATTGATGCAGTAATTGATGCAAAATGAGCCCCGACCAAGTATTGAGTGCATTTACTGAGCATACAGTTGGTATGGAAAGTATTAAGACCCCTTTAAAATTTTCACTCTTTGTTTGATTGCAGCCATTTGGTAAATTAAAAAAAAATAATTTTTGTACTCCATTAGTGTACGCACTGCACCCCATCTTGACTGAAAAAAACAGAAATGTAGTAATTTTTGAAAATGTATTAAGAAAGAAAAACTGAAATATCACATGGTCTTAAGTATTCAGACTCTTTGCTCGATATTGAGTAGAAGCACCCTTTTGAGCTAGTACAGCCAAGAGTCTTCTTAGGAATGATGCAACATTGCAGTTCTTCTCCAGATCTGTCAGGTTGGATGATGAACGTTGATGCACAGCCATTTTCAGGTCTCTCCAGAGATGCTAAATTGGGTTTAGGTCAGGGCTCTGGCTGGGCCAGTCAAGAATGGTCGCAGAATTGTTCTGGAGCCACTCCTTTCTTTATTTTAGCTGTGTGCTTAGGGACATTGTCTTGTTGGAAGGAGAACCTTCGGCCAAGTCTGAGGTCCAGAGCACACTAGTAGAGGTTTTCATCCAGGATATCTCTGTACTTGGCTGCATTCATGTTTCCTTCAATGACAACCAGTTGTCCTGTCCCTGCAGCTGAAAAACACCCCCATAGAATGATGCTGCCACCACCATGTTTCACTATTGGGATTGTATTTGGCAGGTGATGAGCAGTGCCTGGTTTTCTCCACATATACTGCATAGAATTATCACCAAAAAGGTCCATCTTCATCTCATCAGACCAGAGAATCTTATTTTTCATAGTCTGTGAGTCCTTCATGTGTCTTTTTTTTTTTTTAGCAAACTCTATGCTTTCATATGTATTGCACTGAGGAGAGGCTTCTGTCGGGCCACTCTGCCATAAAGGCCCAACTGGTGGAGGGCTGCAGTGATAGTTCACTTTGTGGAACTTTCTCTCATCTCTCTACTGCATCTCTGGAGCTCAGCCTCAGTGATATTGGGGTTCCGGGAAGCCTCCTCTGTGTCCCACCAAGGACACAGAGTGACTGCAGACTTGTTAGACAACCCCTTTAGTGTATGTCTGTACATGTATCCTGGTGTATACGCTAAAAAGAGGCCACTTAGCCTCAGGGCTCATTCAAATGGAAGTATATTTTTGATTAATGTACTGTTGGTGTGACCAGCACACAGAACCAATAATAACCACGATTTTTCACACAGATTGCAGCATGCACTACTAGTTTGGTCTGACTAAGGGATCGAAGCAATACATGTCTATAACAGGCAGCTGCTGCACCCATCCACCATAGGGGGTGATATCATACACTCCCGTCACCTGCACTCAGAAGTTAGCTACCGGCTTTAGAAGATGACGCCATGCATCAGGGGAGCCGAGGGAAAATGGGTATAATTTTTTTGTATACTTTAAAGAACAGTGGCCGATCGGTCGACATATACCAATATGTGGGATATATATAAAGGATACAGCACAGACAGGTCTGTGATATATATAAAGGATACAGCACAGACAGGTCTGATAACAGGTTCCTGGTCCTGTCGTCATCACTGTTTGCCCTCACCTCTGGTAGCTGCTCTCTGACCTGATTATGCTGAGATGGGTTCCCAGATGAAAAGGACAATGGAGGATTCACCCCGCATGATATCAGCCCTGCTGTGCAGCCTTCACAATCCTGTCCCCTTGCAAACACTCAGTATTGTGGCGCCGTGTAGGAGTATAGAAGCTGCAGCTAATGAGCACTCTCACCAGTCTGATGAGGAAGCATTCATTGGTCAGCAGCCTATATCCCTACATGACACCCCCCTTTTCTATGCCCGAACCTGGAGCAATGAATACCATGCACCATCTGTGCGCGGACACAGCAGAGCTGACCAGTGCGTAGCAAAAACTATTAGTTTGTGAGGGAAAATTGACCCTCCCCTTATGACATGAAGTAACACCCTAGGCAGCTGCCTAGCCTGCCTAACCCTCATCTCGGCCCTTGTGTGAGGGGAGGGGCAACATTGTATTACTGCTTATGGATTTAGAATGGGATGTACAGTAAGTCCTGTATGTGTAATGTGTAAGTGTCATACTAATTTTGTTGATATAGTGTACACTGTAGTACTTGAGCATATTAGGTTTCAGTTCAGTTTGCTGTTTTTATACTATTCTAATGGTCTCACAGCATAGGGGTAATCACCAAAGCGAGGTAACTACATAGGAATTGAAGCCAAAAGGAGGTCATCATAATGTAAAGATAATATTATAATGATGTCATACTACAACAATCCTGGTCACGATAATTGTACAAAAAGTTATCACAAATAGAAAATAAATAACACACAGTAATGTCACATTATAGCGGTACTAAACACAATAAAGTCATAGCAAAGGGATATTACACACAATGCCATTTACTACTAGTGCGCAGAGTGATGTCACAGGACAGGAATTATACACATGGTGATATCATAACAGAGGATGAATATTATAATCGCAGCTAAATACATCAAATACAACATCCCCACAGGATAATACACAAAGTGATATCAAGTAAAGAGATAATGAACAGTGACATTGTGAAACATGAATTATTAACATTGTGAAAAATCAGAAAGAAGTTATTACACACAGTAATGTCACAATATGAAATCATGCATACTGTGATTCCTTAGAACTAGGATGATGTCGCTGCATTTGGATAATATACACATTTATAAAATTAAACTGAAATGAAATAGAATGAAGTAAACAATGTACTCCCTTAGTTGACACCCACATAGATTTACTTTTTTCACCTTGAAGGTGACAGAATATACGGGAGCTATATTCACACTTCACACCCTGCAGACTTTGTTCTTCACACCCTGCAGCAATTAAATTAACATTAACACATGTAAAAATAACATAGGCTAATTAGTTCAATTTTTCTTAATTAAAAAAAAGTGTGCAAGTCGTCCCACTTTAACAAGATGTATCCATCCCAATCACGAAGGCCCCTATCGCTAATATCTCACCTCGCTATGCACCAATATTCTTCAAAAAAGTTGGTGGCAGAGCAGGACCTGGGACTAACTGTTTAACATCTGTCATTCTTCGGGATTCGTTCCAGCATTCCTGTGCTTTTCTGTCGGCGTCTCCGTCAGCTGAGTAACAGCAGGTTCAGTCACTGTATTGGGGCTGATTACCTTTTGACTTTGTTCACTTTGGACTGCAAGTTTAGCCTGTCCTCTCACACTGCCGGTCCTACAATTTAAACCTCCACCTTGCTGGCCTCCTTTGCTGTTGATAGTCTTAAGTGGATTCCGCTTGGAGTTCTGTTCCTACTTCTAGGTATCTAGGCCATTCAAATAAGTGTACTGCTGGGGTTTCTTTCTCACGCTGCAGTCTCCACCAATTCCTTAGGAGGTATGAGATACACTTGATGGCCTTTCAGAGAGCCAGGTCTGAGTGGTTACCTCTACCTCTACTTTTACCTTAATTTACCCAAAACGTTGACCAATAAATACATGTGGGGTACCACCAGAAAAATATCATATAACCAAAACAAGGGGGAAGTACCAGCCAAATATAAAACGAAGATTATTTTATTGATAACAAATTTAAAATACATACAATGTAAGAAAAGAAAAAATGGGGACAAGGCAGAGTAGCCCCAAAGCAATCCGTATATAGGTTTAAACAATCACATGTAGGTACAAAAAGGTAGATTATAAATAAATGCTCATGCATCAGCAGGCTCAGGATGAGTAGTAGATATAAACACAATGAGGTGGTACGTATCTGTATGCACATGTGTGCAAGTGTTTATATAGCTCCCAAAAATACGGTATATAGGTAGCTAGTCCCGTGGAAGATAAGGTTTGTAGAAGGTTAATGGGTGTGCTGAAAAGACAGCTGTACAAAATGGCTAGTAAAGTGAGAGTGCAAAAAATGGCTAAACAAACCATACAGTATTAGGTGTATTTAAAGTGCATAGTGCACAATGGCATAAGACCACATAAAAGTACGGGCCAGCGAAATAACAATTCAGAACAGCTAAGCTGACAAAGTAGCAGACACACTAATACGGGAACTATAGATAATACCCTGGAGTTGGAGGCTAATAGGTAAATGGTATAGTGCAGCTAGATAGCAAATATAATGCTAAGTGCGCAGAAGATACCAGCGTGTATCCAAATACAGAGTCTAGACCGCACTATTATAGGAAAAACCCTAGACCCCCAGGAAGAAGCTACGTTGCGAAACGCGCGTCGGGGTTCTCCTCCCCACTGCAATCCTCCCTCCAGCAGGTACTTGTATGATGTTTCTTATTATATCTGCAGCTCCTCTCCCCTTTTTTCCTATACCTACATGTGATTGTTTAAACCTATATACGGATTGCTTTGGGGCTACTCTGCCTTGTCCCCATTTTTTCTTTTCTTACATTGTATGTATTTTAAATTTGTTATCAATAAAATAATCTTCGTTTTATATTTGGCTGGTACTTCCCCCTTTTTTTGGTTATACTCTACTTTTACCTTCACAGGTTCTCCAGGTTGTGCTGAATTTACTAAGGCCTGCATTACCAGATACTTTAGTCTGTACAGGAATCGGGTGGCGTTTGTGCAGATAAATTATAGTTGAATCTTTTACTTACACTTACTACCACATGTGCATAACACACCTGCCTGTTGAAAGCGGAGTACATAAGTTGCACAGCCTAAGGAGCCGGCCACACCACCAAATATACTGAGTACAAAAAACTGAGGCAAAACCAAAATAATAACCTAGAATAAAAACAATGTGCAGAACCATTGCAGCAAGTAAATAAATATTAACACATATAAAAACATAGGATGATAAGTTGACTATATTTTTATGAAAAAAGTGTAAAATCCATCACGCTACAACAAGGTGTTCTTACTACAGGGTGTCACTATCCCAAGTAAATCACTTAGATATATGCCAACATTTGTTTTACGCTCAATCTGCATTTCAGGCATGTTTCACTACTGTATTTGGTGCTATATTTTACTTCATTTTGCTATTTTTCAATGTGAAAGAAATATTATAGATGCAGCGCTATCGCCTTGAAGACCAATAAAGTCTGAAATGTCTGTAATACATCAACTGAAAGGTGGATGATATCACATTTGATAAAAAACGCATTTTAAAAGCTGATGTTGGCACAATTGAGGATGATGGGAAATTTTTCATCCGTTTCACACCACATATTCTACGTTGTTACATTGGTATCATTTAGGTCCTTACTTGTACAGGTAGAAAAGCAACATTGGACCGCGTTTTTGGTGGCCCAAGGTTGCGTCAAGATAAATCCTTCAAAAACAGGAGAAAATACAAAAAATAAGTAAAAAAAAGTAAAAGGAAAAAAAAGCAGAAATTCGCAAATAAATGTTATCAAACAAGGACAAAGTCAACCTGTGGAAATATATTTTTATTAAATTGAAACCAAATAAAACTGACACAAAACAGGGACATATTAAAATACAAACAATTTATACAAATAAAAAGTAGCCCATGAGGGGGCAGGGGTATGGTCACTATAAAAAGAAAAACCACCCTATTGGGGAAAAACAAACTGATCAAATGAAATAATGAAAGTATAATTAAAGTTTGTGCCTATAAATATGCTTCCATAAATGTAATTTCAAGACACTTAATGAATGAACAAGGAATGTCCAATTAAATGTTGAAAAAATATATAATAATTAAGTCCATGTATATTTAAAGTGCTAGAGCAATTAATAAGTATATCTTATAAAAGTCTCCAGAGACATCGAAGGGACAAACTACGTATGTATGACACATACCAATGAGCACAACTAGCCAAAAACTTTATCTTGAATTTGTGGGCACTTAATTGCAAGGCATAGTAGAGTAACAGTAATACTAAATACATAAATCATGTAGACCAGACATACCAAACCCCCCCTCCTCACCACTCCAACGCTGTTTCGCTACTGCTTCATCAGGGAGTGTGATTTTTTTGGTGCATATGGCTTCCATCCACAGTTCTGTGCCTTCAGTAAAGAGGGGTCTTCAGGCGTTCCTGAGGAGGAATAATTTTCTTCATCACTCTTATCTATATGGCAAGACGTTCATAACTTAAAAATTATGAGGGGCATCTACAAACGCATGGTGGATAAGAAATGGTTTAATGAAAGCATAAATAACTATTAAGGACTTACAATGTGAAAATATAACCCTTTAAACAGTCATTTAATCTAAAAAACACCTAGGAAACCCTCAGTTTTCAACAATTGTAATAAACATAAAAATAAACTCAATATACAAATAATGTTTTGAAAACACCATGTCTATAAATAGTCACCTAAACTCCAATAGACTGCCACTGCCTTCTATTATACACCAGGATATAAGGAAATAGATTGAAAATTACAGGAAGAACAAGTGGACTAGATTAATTTTATGGGAGAGGTCCCAAGTACTACCACACACGGCATAGGGTGCCCTCCTTGTCCGTTGAACCTTCCAGCAGAGATTGGCACTCTAAATGCGATATTTGGGGTCCCCACTCCACAGTGGCTAACCCACACTTGTCCTATAGGCCCTATGCTACTTTTATATAGGGAGCCTAGACTAGACAATCAGCAACAAGGCTACAAGTGGGAAAAGAATGCAAGATACCACATGATGAATTAGGGTGAGTGTTAATTATCGTCAATATGCATGTTGATACGCAATGCTTCTATGCCTCTGCCTCGACTCGCTTCTGAGTCGCCCACCAGGGCAGTGGGGTACTGGGTCTGGTCACACTTAAAGGGGATGTCACTGTGGCTGCGACCCGGTCCGTGGCCCTGGGCACCCAATTAAAGGGGAAAGGTCTTTTAAAGGGATTTATATTAAAGTTTGTGTTCGTGACGCCACCTGTGGTTCACGGTCAGTAGGGACCGACGCTGCTTAAAGGGGTCCTCTGGGGTAATGTTGCTGCAGCATAGATGGTGATTCTTCCCAGAGGTGGAGCAGGTTCCCCAGGGCTCCCGGTGTGCTGGGCAGAGATGGTGTATGCCGGCAAATAAATGGAAGACACAGAGTTGGAACGTCTTTACCTGGTTTAGTGATGATAGCAGTCCACAGTCCAGGGTACCAGGAACAGGTGGTGATGTGGTCCGGCCGGCCTGGAGGCAATGGTGTTCCATCTCCCAGGTGAGGACCATAAGCCTTCCTACTCGCGCTCATATGCGAGGTCCTTGCTGCCTGTGGCTTCCATACAAAGTCCTCTCTCTTCTGTCCTTGGACAGTTACCCATATGGTTGGCAGTGTGAGCCTTTTTATAGGGTCTCTATCACGACCCAGGCTCTTGGTGTGCTGCTGCACCTTCAGGTGTGGATGCAGGCAAATAACATAAAGTCCTATACCCTCCGGTTCTGCCGTGCGTCCTGGAGTACAACACAGCCTTGGGCTCCCAATGCCCGGTTCCTGCGTTTCGGCTCTGAGGGTGCCTGGTCACAGTTCACCTCTGAGCCCCTTTTCTCCACCTGTGCTTCTTTCCTCTAATGCTTCACTACATTCAACCCCTCCGGTTCACTTCATTTCCAGGAGCTGCAGCTCAGTCCTGGCTGCACGGCTCTGCCGTCCGCTCTCCATTCCTCTCCCTTCACTGTCTGCTCCAGGCTGAACAACTGGCTCACTGGTCTCCCTGGACCAACTAACTCCTCCTCCAGACTAGAACACTTAAAGCTGGGGAAGCTCCCCTGAATTCGGGCTCTGAGCTCCCCCTTCTGGCCTGGATTCAGAATGTGTTGTATGTAGGTGGGTTACCTGGTAAAGGGAATCCTCGCCTCCAAGCATGATATTGCCCTCCCCGAAAGGAAGGCAAAATCACTGTAACAACCGGTTACCTGGCGTGTTACATTTCTCCTTAGATGGTTCATCAGGAGGCTAAAGTCGTTCAAAAAGAAGTACAGATGCTGGAGGATGGTAAGAAGCCCATGGTAATACATGGATCATATGCATAGGTCACCTAGATATGGAGAGGGTACCCCCACCCCCTTGTTATAACTATTTCCTCTCTCTCCCTAATGTTCAATCTATTTCCTTATATCCTGGTGTGTTATAGGAGGAGACAGAGGCAGTGGCGGTCTATTGGAATTTATGTGTACTATTTATTTATTGAGTTTATTTTTATGTTTATTACAATTGTTGAACACTGAGGGTTTCCTAGGTCTTTATTAGATATTCTATTAAATGAAAATTTTAAGAGTTATATGTTCACAGGATAAGAAATGATTGTCAGGACCAGACTTGGGTGTGAAGGATTTGGTATGGCTGCCTACCAGGAATATTAAACTGAAAATTCTCTCCTGTAAATTAGGTCTTAGATTTATAGGTCCTTACAAGGTGGTCACCATAATTAAATGTGTGGCTTTTCACCTTAAGCTTCCTTTCACTCTCAAAATCCACAACATTTCCACAGGTAATTGCTCCAAAAATATGTAGCGCCTGTCAAGTTATCACCCTTGTCACCGCGACTGGTCATTGTTGATGGTAAATTGAAGTTTTAAGTGGCCAGAATAGTGGATTCCTATGTGGTTTGCTACTCTTTATAATACTTGGTGCATTGGAAGGGGTAAGGACCTGAGGAGAGGATGTGGGCACCGGCATCTGATTTTAAAGCCAGTAAACTAATTTGGTCCTTCCATGCTGCTCATCCGGATAAATCCAATCCAGAGGGTCCAATGGCCCTTTGTAGAAGGGGGAGGGGGATACTGTCATGAGGGTGTCACATCCCCAGTAAGACCTGGAGTTAGAAGGTTACATTGGGTAATGAATTGCAGTCCATTTATAGTCATTTTTCTTCAGTGCTGAATAGGATATGGACTTTTTCCATGCTGGTTGAGACCATACAGCCTGGTTGTTCTCAGCTGCAACTGCTTATCATTTGCTTCCATTATATATACTTGCTCTGGGTGTATAGTTCTTGCCAGTGAAAGATTCATCTTCCTGTGCTAAGTTTTAAAGTTGAGTAGTTAAAGTGGAGTTGTAGTAGTAGTGTTCCCTTGCTCCTCTCTCCCTTCAAGAGTACCGCCCGGGACAGGAATAGTTCAGTTCCCAGTTCCAGGGACAGTTTGAGGCGCCTCTCCCTTACTAATGACCTTAACAGCTTGACAGGAAAGATAGATGTGCAACAACAATTGCTTCTCTAAGTTCTTTGATGATGTCTTTCCTCCTTTGTATTGTGTTATCACAAGCCTGAATACTTCAGACCAGTGAGCTGCCAAAACTTCTCCTTTTATAGAAGTGGTTATACTTACAGATTAACAATGAATCAAGAGTATTTGAATAGAAGCACTTGGCTGCTACTTACCATCTTAATTCCTATGGATTAAGGGTGTACTTATTATTTCACACATTGCTTCTGCAGTTTGACCTATAAGTAATTAATGATGGATGTAATTAGCCATGTGTGGTGGTTCATCTGAGGTTGTATTTACCTAATTTTAAGATTTTCTAAACACCAGATTTTTTAAATTATGTTTTGATAAGGAAAACCATAGAATTCTTAGTTTTTTTCATGACTGTATATAATGCAGGAGAAAATTTAAAATTAATATGAAATCTCCAGTTATTTATATTTTTACTGAAACCAGATTGGGTAGAAGTTCTAAGCCTTTATCAAGCAAGGAATAAAAATGTACTTCTGCTAAAGAATATGGTCAAGTGGAGAAGAAACTGAAATAGATGAATAATTTTATTTGGAGGTACGTGAGCTGACAGCAGCTGTCATTGTATCAGAAGTCAACGTGAAACATTTTTCATCTTTTAAAATGTACTTGAAAGATTTTCCATGGATACAATAAAAGCTGCATTATGATATGCCTCTTAGTTTGTAAAATATAAACTTTTATAGCAGAGATGAGGGAATTTATTCAAGTGAAATGAAATTCTTCTTGAATTTTTACAAAAAATCAGATTCTCCAGAATATGGATATTTTGCAATTCACTCTGGGCTAATTCAGAGAACAGCCAGCTGGCCCAAATTTTGCTAAACTATAGAAGGCCATCAAGAGGATAACAGAAAAATGATGTCACAATATGCATTACGACGGAGGGGCACCCAGGCACGTCCAGAGACCTAGTCACCCACCCAACACCCAATGCGCATTTCTCAACATCTTTGTCTGGATGAAGCTGTTGCGAAACGCACAGCTGATGTTTGTTGGGTGATCCGCATCCATACTTTTGTATTAGAGTACTTATGGAATCATTCCTCTTATCCAGGGAGCTGCTGGTCTATTATGACATTATTTATAGTAATTACCCTGTGTTTACAGTTGCTAATTCTGGTATTACATACTGTTTTTTCTTTTGGTGGCATTTTCTCTGCTATATAATCTTGTTTTATGTAATGTATTTTTATGACAATAAGAAGGACCTGTGGAGGAAAATGAAGGGTGAGTCTTATAGTCCGGATGTCCCTGCTCTGGCTTTGGTGGGGTGGTGGGGGAGCGGTAGCGGCTGAGCAGCGAGTCACAGGAGGATGGAGCTGGCTGCTGCGGCTAACTCCTGTGCCCGCTGCTAAAGAAAAATGAATATTCCCTCCATTCCATGCCCATGGGCGTGGAAAGGAGTGAATATTAATTTCTCTTTAATAGTTAGTGAACACAGTGTTAGCCGCAGGAGCTGGGTTCCTGCAGCTGCCGGGTGTTCTAGAGTGTCAGCTACTTAAGGCAATGAATATTCACTGAATTCCACTCCCATGGACATGGAATGCAATGAATATTCCTTACCTTTAGTAGTGGCACATGTGAAAGCTGGCAACTGCAGGAACCCGGTGGCTGCTGCTAACACTGTGCTCGCCAAAGAGCAATGAATACTAGCTTCACTCCGCACTCATAGTCCCAGCGTGGAAAACAGTAAGCATTCTGGCATCTGTCCTTGGCGGCATGTAAGCGGCGCATAACGTCACTGCCATGCGCTGCTTACAAGCATCTAAAGAAGCTGCTGGACTCTGCGAGGGCGTGTAGGGAAGGCAAGTAGAATGTTTGCTTTTTTCTGATGGGGGCATGCTTACCAGGATGGAGGCCAAACATACCAAGACAAGGATGGGGTACCTGCATACTAGGATCGGGATTGGGGCCATGCAAGCCAGGATGGAGATGAGGGCCCTGCATAACAGGATAGGGATTGGGGCCACGCATACCAGGATAGGGACTGGGGATAAGCATACCAGGATGGAGATGAGGGCCCTACATACCAGGATAAGGATAGGTCCCTGCATACCAGGATGGGGATGGGGGACAATCATATCAGGAAAATGATGGGGCCATGCATACCAGGACAGAGATGGGACCCTGCATACCAAGATGTGGATGAGGGGGCCATGCATACCAGGATAGAGATTAGGGAGCCATGGCTACCAGGTTTAGTATAGAATTGACCAAATGTTTTGCTTCAATTTTTTTTTCTAATATCCTCCTCTAAAACCTAAATGCGTCTTGTGGTCCGGTGCATCTTATAGTCTGAAAAATACGGTAATACTTTAGTGCCAATAAATGCAATTTTCTTTTTTTTTTCATTTGATTACTTGAATCCTGCGCATTCTCTCTTGTTGGGCAATCAATGAACCACTATTTTATAGTTAAAGGGAACCTGTCACCAGGTTTGGCCGATATAAGATATGACCACCGCCTTTCAGGGCTTATCTACAGCATTCTATAATGCTGTAGATAAGCCCCTCCCCCCCGATCTGACCTGAGAGATAAGAAAAATAACTTTTATTATACTCATCTGCAGGGCGGTCTGGTCCGATGGGTGTCACAGGTCTGAGTCTAGCACCTCCCATCTACTTTTGATCGCCGCCCTCCTGCTTGCGTCATGGCTCCCTGGCATCGCGCTCCTGCGCAGGTGCACTTCTCTGCTCTGTTGAGGGCAGAGCAAAGAACTGCAGTGCACAGGTGCTGGGCCTCTCTGACCTCTCCCGGTGTCCACATCATATGATTTTGGATCGAGCTGGTGTTGCGCAGTGAGGCTTGCTACTGGCAGTGAACTTAAAAATTTCACCCATACATTTGACACATTTACCCTGCAGCTCCAAAATTTCGCCTCCAGCAATGTACAAACAGCCGCAGACAAAAAGATTGTTGGGGCAAAATGGTTCTCTAAGATGGACCTTAGGGGGCGCACAACTTCATCCACCTTAAGGAGGGGGAAGAGTGGAAGACTGTGTTCAGTACACCAGAAGGACACTACGAGAATCTGGTGATGCCTTTTGGGTTGACGAATGCGCCCACCGTCTTCCAGCACTTTATTAACCCCTTCATGACCCAACCTATTTTGACCTTAAAGACCTTGCCGTTTTTTGCAATTCTGACCAGTGTCCCTTTATGAGGTAATAACTCAGGAACGCTTCAACGGATCCTAGCGGTTCTGAGATTGTTTTTTCGTGACATATTGGGCTTCATGTTAGTGGTAAATTTAGGTCAATAAATTCTGCGTTTATTTGTGATAAAAACGGAAATTTGGCGAAAATTTTGAAAATTTCGCAATTTTCACATTTTGAATTTTTATTCTGTTAAACTAGAGAGTTATGTGACACAAAATAGTTAATAAATAACATTTCTCACATGTATACTTTACATCAGCACAATTTTGGAAACAAAATTTTTTTTTGCTAGGAAGTTATAAGGGTTAAAATTTGACCAGCGATTTCTCATTTTTACAACGAAATTTACAAAACCATTTTTTTTATGGACCACCTCACATTTGAAGTCAGTTTGAGGGGTCTATATGGCTGAAAATACCCAAAAGTGACACCATTCTAAAAACTGCACCCCTCAAGGTACTCAAAACCACATTCAAGAAGTTTATTAACCCTTCAGGTGCTTCACAGCAGCAGAAGCAACATGGAAGGAAAAAATGAACATTTAACTTTTTAGTCACAAAAATTATCTTTTAGCAACAATTTTTTTATTTTCCCAATGGTAAAAGGAGAAACTGAACCACGAAAGTTGTTGTCCAATTTGTCCTGAGTACGCTGATACCTCATATGTGGGGGTAAACCACTGTTTGGGCGCACGGCAGGGCTTGGAAGGGAAGGAGCGCCATTTGTCTTTTTGAATGAAAAATTGGCTCCACTCTTTAGCGGACACCATGTCACGTTTGGAGAGCCCCCGTGTGCCTAAAAATTGGAGCTCCCCCACAAGTGACCCCATTTTGGAAACTAGACGCCCCAAGGAACTTATCTAGATGCATAGTGAGCACTTTGAACCCCCAGGTGCTTCACAAATTGATCCGTAAAAATGAAAAAGTACTTTTTTTTTCACAAAAAAATTCTTTTAGCCTCAATTTTTTCATTTTCACATGGGCAACAGGATAAAATGGATCCTAAAATTTGTTGGGCAATTTCTCCTGAGTACACCAATACCTCACATGTGGGGGTAAACTACTGTTTGGGCACATGGTAAGGCTCGGAAGGGAAGGAACGCCATTTGACTTTTTGAATGAAAAATTATCTCCATCGTTAGCGGACACCATGTCGCGTTTCGAGAGACCCTGTGTGCCTAAACATTGGCGCTCCCCCACAAGTGACCCCATTTTGGAAACTAGACCCCCCAAGGAACTTATCTAGATGCCTAGTGAGCACTTTAAACCCTCAGGTGCTTCACAAATTGATTTGTAAAAATGAAAAAGTACTTTTTTTTCACAAAAAAATTCTCTTAGCCTCAATTTTTTCATTTTCACATGGGCAATAGGATAAAATGGATCCTAAAATTTGTTGGGCAATTTCTCCCGAGTACGCCGATACCTCATATGTGGGGGTAAACCACTGTTTGGGCACTCGGCAGGGCTCGGAAGGGAAGGCGCGCCATTTGACTTTTTGAATGGAAAATTAGCTCCAATTGTTAGCGGACACCATGTCGCGTTTGGGGAGCCCCTGTGTGCCTAAACATTGGAGCTCCCCCACAAGTGACCCCATTTTGGAAACTAGACCCCCCAAGGAACTTATCTAGATGCATATTGAGCACTTTAAACCCCCAGGTGCTTCACAGAAGTTTATAACGCAGAGCCATGAAAATAAAAAATAATTTTTCTTTCCTCAAAAATGATTTTTTAGCCTGGAATTTCCTATTTTGCCAAGGGTAATAGGAGAAATTGGACCCCAAATGTTGTTGTCCAGTTTGTCCTGAGTACGCTGATACCCCATATGTGGGGGTAAACCACTGTTTGGGCGCACGGCAGGGCTCGGAAGGGAAGGCACGCCATTTGGCTTTTTAAATGGAAAATTAGCTCCAATTATTAGCGGACACCATGTCACGTTTGGAGAGCCCCTGTGTGCCTAAACATTGGAGATCCCCCAGAAATGACCCCATTTTGGAAACTAGACCCCCAAAGGAACTAATCTAGATGTGTGGTGAGGACTTTGAACCCCCAAGTGCTTCACAGAAGTTTATAACGCAGAGCCATGAAAATAAACAAAAAAATTATTTTCTCAAAAATGATCTTTTAGCCTGCAATTTTTTATTTTCCCAAGGGTAGCAGGAGAAATTTGACCCCAAAAGTTGTTGTCCAGTTTCTCCTGAGTACGCTAATACCCCATATGTGGGGGTAAACCACTGTTTGGGCACATGCCGGGCTCGGAAGTGAAGTAGTGACGTTTTGAAATGCAGACTTTGATGGAATGCTCTGTGGGCGTCACGTTGCGTTTGCAGAGCCCCTGATGTGGCTTAACAGTAGAAACCCCCCACAATCGACCCCATTTTGGAAACTAGACCCCAAAAGGAACTTATCTAGATGTGTGGTGAGCACTTTGAACCCCCAAGTGCTTCATAGAAGTTTATAATGCAGAACCGTGAAAATAATAAATACGTTTTCTTTCCTTAAAAATAATTATTTAGCCCAGAATTTTTTATTTTCCCAAGGGTTACAGGAAAAGTTGGACCCCAAAAGTTGTTGTACAGTTTCTCCTGAGTACGCTGATACCCCATGTATGGAGGTAAACCACTGTTTGGGCACACGTCGGGGCTCAGAAGGGAAGTAGTGACTTTTGAAATGCAGAATTTGATGGAATGGTCTGCGGGCGTCACGTTGCGTTTGCAGAGCCCCTGGTGTTCCTAAACAGTAGAAACCCCCCACAAGTGACCCCATTTTAGAAACTAGACCCCCCAAGGAACTTATCGAGATATGTGGTGAGCACTTTGAACCCCCAAGTGCTTCACAGACGTTTACAACGCAGAGCCGTGAAAGTAAAAAATCATTTTTCTTTTCTCAAAAATGATGTTTTAGCAAGCATTTTTTTATTTTCACAAGGGTAACAGGAGAAATTGGACCCCAGTAATTGTTGCGCAGTTTATCCTGAGTATGCTGGTACCCCATATGTGGGGGTAAACCACTGTTTGGGCACACATCGGGGCTCGGAATTGAGGGAGCATCATTTGACTTTTTGAATACGAGATTGGCTGGAATCAATGGTGGCGCCATGTTGCGTTTGGAGACCCCTGATGTGCCTAAACAGTGGAAACCCCTCAATTCTACCTCCAGCACTAACCCCCCCCACACCCCTAACCCTAATCCCAACTGTAGCCATAACCCTAATCACACCCCTAACCACAACCCTAATTCCAACCCTAACCCTAAGGCTATGTGCCCACGTTGCGGATTCGTGTGAGATTTTTCAGCATCATTTTTGAAAAATCCGCGGGTAAAAGGCACTGCGTTTTACCTGCGGATTTTCCATGGATTTCCAGTGTTTTTTGTGCGGATTTCACCTGCGGATTCCTATTGAGGAACAGGTGTAAAACGTTGCGGAATCCGCACAAAGAATTGACATGCTGCGGAAAATACAACGCAGCGTTTCCGTGCGGTATTTTTCGCACCATGGGCACAGCAGATTTGGTTTTCCATAGGTTTACATGGTACTGTAAACCTGATGGAACACTGCTGCGAATCCGCAGCGGCCAATCCGCTGCGGATCCGCAGCCAAATCCGCACCATGTGCACATGGCCTAATTCTAAATGTATGTGCACACGCTGTGGATCCGCAGCAGTTTCCCATGAATTTACAGTTCAATGCAAATCTATGGGAAACAAAAAATCGCTGTACACATGCTGCGGAAAAACTGCACGGAAACGCAGCGGTTTACATTCCGCAGCATGTCACTTCTTTGTGCGGATTCCGCAGCGGTTTTACAACTGCTCAAATAGAAAATCGCAGTTGTAAAACCGCAGTGAAATGCGCAGAAAAAACGCGCTAAATCCGCCATAAATCCGCAGCGGTTTAGCAGAGGACCAGAATACGTGTGCACATACCGAAACCCTAACCCTAACCCTAGCCCTAACCCTACCCTTAACCCTACCCCTACCCCTAACCCTACCCCTAACCCTACCCCTAACCCTAGCCCTAACCCTACCCCTAACCCTAACCCTACCCCTAACCCTAGCCCTAACCCTACCCCTACCCCTAATCCTACCCCTAACCCTACCCCTACCCCTACCCCTAACCCTACCCCTACCCCTACCCCTAGCCCTAACCCTAGCCCTAACCCTAGCCCTAACCCTAACCCTACCCCTAACCCTACCCCTACCCCTAACCCTACCCCTAGCCCTAACCCTACCCCTAACCCTATTCTAACATTAGTGGAAAAAAAAAATTCTTTATTTTTTTATTGTCCCTACCTATGGGGGTGACAAAGGGGGGGGGTCATTTATTATTTTTTTATTAGGTATATACTCACCCTCGGAAGCGCCCTGCTTCCTTCCGACAGCCTTCCTTCCTAAGAATCAGTGCTTGAAGGACCTTCGGTGACGTCACGGCTTCTGATTGGTCGCGCAAGCGGTCACATGGGCGGCCGCGCGGCCAATCACAAGCCGCGACGTCACCGCGACGTCACCGCCAGGTCCTGGAAGGCTGATTCTAAGGAAGGAAGACTGCCAGTTAGTACCAGGGCGCGTCAGAAAGTAAGTATTGCGATATTTTTTATTTTAATTCTTTATTTTACACTAAAATATGGATCGCAGGGCCTGAAGGAGAGTTTCCGCTCCTTCAGACCCTGGGAACCATTGGAAACCCAATGCACTGCATTGGGTTTCGAGTTTCGGACGACCCCGACCCCGACTTTTTTATAGGATCGGCCGATTTCACTCGACCCGACTTTTGAAAAAGTCGGGTTTCGTGAAACCTGACCCGATCCTATAAAAGTAAAGGTCGCTCATCCCTAGTGATCACACATGGGATAGCTTCACCTGGTATAAAAAAGGAGACAATCCCTCTTGCTTCACAGGGTCGCCAAACCGCAAAGTGAGCACTAGGAATGAGAGAACAGAACTCTGTCCAAAGGAGTGGGGGAAGAGTCCCTCTAGACCACTGGTGCTCGGCGCTGCTACTGCGGTGCCAGGGGAATGCTAAATAAACATTTACCACACGACAGTGCATACAGCGCCGCTCTGATGGACGCCACTAGCCACCCTGAGTAGGGCCAGCAAAGAGCACTAATTGCACACGGCGCCGCACTGGCGGTCGCTGCTGGTCTGACGCAGTAAGAATCATGCTCTTATGCTTGGATAGCACTGTCAAGCGCTAGGTAGCTCCAACATTCGCGAGCATTCAACAACACTAGGAATGGGAATGATTAAGGAGCAATCACCAGAACAGGCATACATCCACACACACACGATAATAGATTAATATATTATGCAAGACCGTGTGGCAATGCGAACCTTTTATAGCTGTAACTCTCCAGGACCTTCCTAGTGGTCCAATAGGAGCTGCCACAGGACCTGAGCAGGTGACCTCCGACCTCCAATGAGAGGTCTTCCCTTGGGCATGCTCAGAAGAAGAACAGCAGGACTTAGTCCCAAGAGTGCCTGCTCGCCGCTGATCAGTGCTGGTTATAATGGCTGAACCTTGAAGGCAGCTGTAACCAAACGCACAGTATCTGCCTGAGCCAGGTGCTGGGACCGACGTCTCTGCTGAGCAGGCTCCACTATGGCTGGAGGAGAATAAGAGACCGCTGCGGAGGTGGTTGGAGATTTCCCCTGTGCAGCGGCGGGAACTCGACACTTAGCACCCAGTTTGTTGATTTTTAAAACAGAGGGGGAAAATCTATGCAAATAGATTACATGTTCATGACTTGGTCATCGCCATTCTTCCCCTTGTCTGAAGGACACTGGTTAAATCTAAAAATAGGTTACATGGCACTATAAAAAGAGACTTTTTTCTTATGGTCAGGGTGTCTCTTCAGGATCTCAGCTTAGGGTACTAGGGTACTATGGACCCGGCTGGTAGAACACAGGACTGCTTCATTGACTATCATTAAAATCCCAGAGACGCCTTAAAGAATCCAGGTTGGAGCAATCGGCTCACCTGGCCACATACCTCATTGCTCTCGGTTAGCTTCCTAAGCTTGTCGTTACCTCCTCACTGTGGGGGCCTGCCAAAAGTGGGTAGCCACTGGTGGGGGTATGAAACACTGGAAGCAGCTCGAATCCCGGGAAGTCAGTGGAAGGGTGAGACTCTGTAATTTGCACCATCTTGGGTATTTGCTGGGACTGTTGTGTATGCTACTGTGTGTTGGTGGTTCAATAAATTATTGCCACACTGTTTTATCCTCACCCTGTGTTGTCTGAGTAGTGTTCTGCCGACATTAAAAGGAGAGCAGGCATTCAGCGGGATGATCCCTGGTCCATGCGGTTTCGGCTAGCAGACCTGGGTGCTCGACGACCCCCCATTTCCCCACAATTGGTGGCAGCAGGTGGGATACTTCTCAGTCTGGCGGAACCGGGTCAGCTGCAGGGGACTGGTGTTCGTAGATACTGATCAGGGCTTCACAACCAGGGAGGCATACAGACAGACTCAGCAGACCATTGATGAGACATACATAGTATGTTTCGGATGCCACCATGTTGAACCCCACCAACTCAGCCTTGGGAAGAGGTCCAGAGTGGATGTATAGCCACAACAAGAAATTATAACCACAGGAGCTGAGCCGGCTTCGACTGATTGAATACCGGACCATGGACACTTGGTCGGATTTGATCAAGGAATTAGTTTGTTGGGATGCCCAGAACGTTATGGAGGATGATGAAAACTCTTCTGAGATGGATCCAAAGGAATTGCCAGACCAAGGACCCTGTGCCAGTCTGGAATCAACCCAGTCACATGCAACTCAAATTCAGGAGTTGTTGGTTGCATTGGGACGTGGAGCCTCAAGTGGGGAAAGAGCTTGGGTTATGGAATCAGTTTTGGAAGTTCCCGAACCCGTACAGCCAGCATCGGACCCTACCCTCCATGGTAGTCCCCCAACAAGAAACTCAGCTTCGCTACAGAGACGTGCCAGTGTTTAATGAGTCCAACACCGAAGTCGAACATCTGCAAGATTTTGAGACTCTAATGCTGATGCACTAGGTGCCCACAGCTGATTGGGCTAAATACCTGTGGACTCGATTGACTGGTCGAGTATGGGATGCTGCCCTGTCACTTGGGCCTCAATACTGCTTGGACTATGGAACTATTAAAGATACCCTGCTGTCACTTTTCACCATCATCCCTGAGAGCTATTGCACCAAATTCTGGACATTGTCTCACCAGGGGGCCTTCTATGTAGAATTTGGCAGTCAACTCTGGAGACGCTGCAACCGCTGGCTTGATAGTAGGGCTGCCTCCTCTGCTGCTGCCCTTCGGGACGTGATCATGATTGAGCAACTTATAGAGAAGATGGCCTCAGAAATTTGAGAGTGGGTAGCCGACCGGAAGCCCGACACTCCAGAGCAAGCAGCCCGATTGGCTGATGAGTTTACAGCCAACCGACCACACACAAAAAACAGAAAACTGAGCTGGAGCATGACATGCAAGATGTAAAGGCATGTTCACACTGGCCATGAAAACAAACAAAACCAAAGAAAAACAATATGTGCATATACCCTAATGAAAATAAGCAAAAAAGCAAGTGCATTAAATAATTAACATAGGGTACTTAGTAAACACTGTTTTTGATAAAAAAAACATAAAGCTGTTCCACCACAGCAAGGTGTACCTAATTGGGATCGTAACTACACTCTCTAATGTTAAAACCTACCTAGTGTGAATAGTGGCAGAGAGTCATAAGGTCCCAACCGGACACCTAGCTTTGGAGGAACTATATATGAACTGCCGGCTCAGTGAAAAGGGGGCCACACCCTATTTGTACTGAATACAAAAATACTGAGGAAAAACAGAAAACAGAGTTGGAGTATGACTTGAAACACGCAAGATGTAAAAGCATGTTGATACTGGCCATGGAAACAAACAAAACCAAAGAAAAACAATATGTGCATATGCCCTAATGAAAATAGTAAAAAAAGTGCATTAAATAATTAACATAGGGTACTTAGTAAACACTGTTTTTGCTAAAAAAAAAAAAAACCCATAAAGCTGTCCCACAGCGGTAAGGTGTACCCAATTGATCAAAAACAGTGTTTACTAAGTACCCTATGTTAATTATTTAATGCACTTACTTTCTTACTTATTTTCATTAGGGTATATGCAGATATTGTTTTCTTTGGTTTTGTTTGTTTCCATAGCCAACCAACCACTCTGAAGACCCGATATGCCCACCGATCCAAGAAGACCCTTCAACCAAAGATTTGACCAGCCACCAGGACAAAGTGTTACCAACAATAACCGGGAGTTGCCCAACCCACGGCGCTGCTATACATGCGGGCGCCTTGGACATGTTGCCAAAGATTGTTCCCAGGGCCGGTCCCCATGCCTGCAGCCTGTCTGCCAGCACAGCCGGTCAACATCTGCCAAAACGAGCCAGCAGGGTTTGAGGGATGCTTTTTCCAGGATACACCAGCAGCAGTGATATATCCCTTCCATACGTTACAGCTGGTTGGCCACCCTACACCAACCAACCTCCTATGCCACATCCAGCTGGTCAAAGTCAGTGATATCCAGGCCAAGGGACTTTGGGACACTGGGTCCGCAAACACTCTGGTCAGCCCAGATATTATCGAACCTGAACACTTTTTACCAGGTCACCAAGTGAACATCTTCCTGGCTGGAGGTCAGTGCTCAGACATCTCTCTAGCCCTGTACAAGGAAAGTAGCGGGCACCACAAAGGTAAATAAGTCAGAGATCAACCATGTGCATATATACTAGACAAATGAGAAACCAAGCAAGAAAAAAGATATGCACATCAAATGGGATCAACCTTCAAACAATATATAACTTTATTTATACAAAAGGCACAGCAAGACATACATTTAAAAACATCTAAAAGCCAAAAAACGGCACATAGCTGATAAGCTACATGCAGTCCCCCAGACAGTTGGAAACAAATACCACACAGCACAATTTAGAGTATACCCGTAGGCAAAATACATATACATAAACATATACATCAATAAATCAATAAATACCCGTCTGCTGCCAGCTATACTCTGCAGTGCAGGCGTAAGACAATATTTTACAAGAGACCATTAGGAATAAATAAGAGCAAGGCTAGAGCTCCGCATCCCAAACCTGTTTTGCCATATGTGAAAATCATAGATTTGTAAAAAATGCTACCCAAAAAGCCCAGGGGCAAAATGAGTGCATATTTACCAAGCTGTATCATGTAAGAATACGAACCACAGGTTTACACAGAATCATGTCACCTAGGGAAATGGGAGCGAAGCACGTGATATGCTCCAAAAAGGCCTAAGCCTGCAAAGAAGTCATGCAGCAATGCGGTTGCCAAATATGAGGTGCTGGTGCTGGGGGGGACTTCTAGGCCTTTTTGGAGCATATCACGTGCTTCGCTCCCATTTCCCTAGGTGACATGATTCTGTGTAAACCTGTGGTTCGTATTCTTACATGATACAGCTTGGTAAATATGCACTCATTTTGCCCCTGGGCTTTTTGGGTAGCATTTTTTACAAATTTATGATTTTCACATATGGCAAAACAGGTTTGGGATGCGGAGCTCTAGCCTTGCTCTTATTTATTCCTAATGGTCTCTTGTAAAATATTGTCTTACGCCTGCACTGCAGAGTATAGCTGGCAGCAGATGGGTATTTATTGATTTACTAGATTGTGGCCCGATTCTAACGCATCGGGTATTCTAGAATATGCATGTCCCCGTAGTATATGGACAATGATGATTCCAGAATTCGCGGCAGACTGTGCCCGTCGCTGATTGGTCGAGGCAACCTTTATGACATCGTCGTCGCCAAGGCAACCATTATGACATCTACGTCGATACTGTGCCCTTTGCTGAATCAGGAACGTGGGATTTCTACGTCCTTTATGACATCATCGTCGTGTCCCCGTTGCTTATTGTCTTACGCCTGCACTGCAGAGTATAGCTGGCAGCAGATGGGTATTTATTGATTTATTGATGTATATGTTTATGTATATGTATTTTGCCTACGGGTATACTCTAAATTGTGCTGTGTGGTATTTGTTTCCAACTGTCTGGGGGACTGCATGTAGCTTATCAGCTATGTGCCGTTTTTTGGCTTTTAGATGTTTTTTAAATGTATGTCTTGCTGTGCCTTTTGTATAAATAAAGTTATATATTGTTTGAAGGTTGATCCCATTTGATGTGCATATTTTTTTTCTTGCTTGATTTCTCACATCTCTCTAGCCCATGTGCAGCTGAACTGGGATACTGACCAGGGAGAGGTCAAAGTGGGACTCATGGACAGCCTCTCCACATCTGTTACTTTGAGGAATGACCTCAAACAAGGACTGTCCAGCCAATTTGTTACTGTCATCACCTGAAGCCAAGCCAAGAAACCCCCTGATGTGGATCCTTCTGCCACCCATCCCAAGGATAACCGACACTCCAAGACTCCATCATCCTCCTCTGAGCTGACGGCGGTGAGTACACTTGACCAGACTGTTGCTATTGACTGGGGGGAGACAGATCACAAGGAGTTTAGGGAAGCCCAACTCATGGACCCCCACCCTAGAATTTGGCCGCAGTATGGCTACTTGACCTGAGGAAAAAATCAGGGGGAGGTGTCTAGATGGGAGAATGGACTGCTATATGGGGAAAAGCCTGCATCATGCACAGAGAAACCATGAACCCATGTCCATCAGCTCGTGGTGCCTCAGCAGTATCGGCCCCAACTCCTGAGCTTGGCACATGACGTTCCAACAGCTGGACACATGGGAGTGAGAAAGACCCGGGCTTGACTGCTGCATATTTTCTTTTGGCCAAAAGTCGCCCAAGAGGTGAAGAAATACCGAGCCTCTTGTCCGGTTTGTCAACAGATGGGGAAGCCCCCTGTCATGCCCCACTCCAATCCATGCTCTTGATAGATGAACCCTTTGAGAGGGTTGCCATCGATTTAGTGGGCCCTTTAGCTATTCCCAGCCGTAGTGGAAAGAGGTTTATCCTCAACCTTGTTGACTTTGCCACACACTATCTGGAGGCCGCTGCCCTGTCATCCATAGATGCAGAGCACGTGGCTTAAGCTCTACTGGACATTTTTAGTCAAGTAGGGTCTCCACAGGAGGTATTGACCGACCAGGGTCCCAGTTCCAAAGCGAGCTGATTCAGACCCTCTGGGAGAAACATGGTGTCTGCCCCATGCATACCACCCCCTACCACCCCGAAACTAACGGGTTGTGTGAGCGTTTCAATGGAACACTGAAGCAGCTCATTAGTCGGCATGTGGAGTCCGAGGGAGGGGACTGGGAGAAATTCCTGCAGCAACTCCTGTTCACCACAGGATTCTACCGGGTTCTCTCCTTTTGAATTGCTGTATTTGCTGTAAAGTACGATGGCATTTAGAGCTAGTAATATAGAGTTGGGAGGGCACCTTTCTCACAGAAGAGGTTCCCATTCTGGAGTATGTCCAAAAGTTTAGGGAGAAGATGAGGTACTTCATGGCCTTAGCCCATGGGAATTTAGAAGTAGCTCAGGAAAGGCAACGCTGGTGTAACAACTGTACTGCCAGATTGTGAGAATTTACCTGTGGACAGAAGGTTCTAGTACTAGTACCAGTACACAAAAACAAGCTGCAAGCCATGTGGACAGGTCTGTTCACCATCACCAGAAAATGCGGGGAGACTGACTGTGCCTTGGCTTTGGATCGAGCAGGTGTTTGTGAAGGGACCTTTCATGTTAGTAGGATAAAAGTTTATGAGGAAAGAGAAGTTACCAACCTAGCAGTTTGTTGTCCCCCTTTAGATGACCAAGATCTGGACCAGATCCCGGACTTATTGGTGAAATCCAAAATAGGAATGGGGTAACGGATGTGCCGTTGGAGGAGCAGCTTTGTCCATCACAGAAGCAACAATTAGCAAAACTGCTTGGAACATATGACTCCCTGTTCATGAATCAGCCTATTCGGCAGAGCACCGACACTCGTGAATTTCAACGTCAAAGAGTTAGGTGTTCCCCAGTCTGGGACTTTTTTAAAGAGAGCTCAAAAAAATATTAATTTGCAACCTGTGCCATGTCAAGATCAACAGGAGCCTGGCCACTAAGAGCTTAACTACCGCCATAATCATGTACAAGTAATCTGGGCAACCGACTCAGTGGGCTGTACACTCGGGTCCACGATTGGTGACACCACTACTTCTTCCCTTGTGCTAGGTGTTTCCTAATCCCCTGTCCATGACATTGGCGCAGATGCCTCCTGCCCTGCACATATCCTTGCACATTCTAAAGCACCATCATCAGGCAATTCAAAAACCTTGCCCCAGCACAGTGTTGAGCTATCACTACCCTAGGCATTGGAACGAAAATTAAAGTTCACACCCAGCCAATCATAGGTCAAAATGCTAAATGGGCACATTTCCAGGCTCCTTGCCATGAAAATATTGCATTTAAAGCTTGTAGACATGGAGGATTTCCGCTGACTCATAGCGGCACCCGTCCCTCAGTGAAACGGTAACAGGCTCTTCTGAATTGAATTTGTCTAGGAGACAAACCGCTCACCACAGCAGTTATTGAAAGGAATAATAGATCAAACAGATATGTGACTATCGCTGCTGAATTTCCAATCAGGCATGGTCATGTGTGATAATGTAACCTGGTGGCGGCTGTGAAGCTTGTCAAGCTCACATACATACCATGCTTGACCCACGTGCTCAACTTAGTGGTTCATTGATTTCTGAAAACCTACTGAGAGTTGCCAAAGCTTCTGGTCAAGGTACACTACATCAGTGGGCATTCTGAAAGTCGGTTACAGCTGCCGCCGCTCTGGCCATGCTGCAGCAGCACATGCAAGTGCTAGCTCACTAACTGGTGTACGATGTAAACCACACTCTGGAACTCCACACTGCACATTCTGGCAAGGCCTTGTGAGAAACAGAGGCCAGTTGTGGAATAATAGCTCCAAGTACATTTTGACAAACTACAGTTTTGCATTTTTTTTGGTCTGTGTTAACAATGGGGTCCTCCTAGGTCTTGTGCCAAAGCATTTCATTACATTCAAATATGGATGGATAGTGTGGGCTCATACTGATGCACCCTGAGACTGACGGGTAACTTAAATTTGTTTGACACTTGATTGGGGCTGCTTATCCATCCAGACTATATTGCATTGCAACTTTCATAAATTTTTCTCTGCCATTTACATCCAGAGAGATTAGCTACAGTGTCATGGGTAGTGTTGAGCGATACCTTCCGATATCGGAAAGTATCGGTATCGGTTTGGATCGGCCGATATTCAAAAAATATCGGATATCGCCGATACCGATACCCGATCCCAATGCAAGTCAATGGGACCAAAATATCGGAATTAAAATAAACCCTTTCTTTCCTTGTAGGTTCATTCTACATGAAGGAAAACAACTAAGAATAATGCCGGATGTATTTGGGGAGGTGGCGGAGACATTAAAGTCATAGAGGTTTATCCCAATCAAATAGAATAGCATGTTTTTTGTTTTTTTTTAAGACGTTCGGAGTGACAAAGATATTGACTATGTAAATTTTTTTTTTATTTTGTCAGATATTGATGTTTCACTATTCCACGCCCTTCCCCTTCTTTTTTTTCTTTTTTTTTTTCTTTTCCCACACTTTCATCTTCATCATCATCAGCATCTTTGACATCAACTTCTTCACCTTATTCATCTTCTTCTTCATCTTCTACCTATTTTTTTTTTTTTATTACATTCTTCATATTCATTTTATTCAACTATTATTATTCTTCTTATTCTACATATTCTTTTTATTCCACTGTTATTATTCTTCCTATTCTACTTCTTCATCATATTCTCATTTGTGACAGGCATTCCCGTAGTTGTTATCTATAAAAGTTTGAAGATTACACCTTCCGTTCTGCCAGTCACAAAAGTTACATTTGTCCGCGTTCAGTTTGGCCTGCAGCATCAGGCTTTATCCAGGGGCACCACGAGGAGGAACGGACTCACCCCCATACACTGCTTAGTCTTCTTCTGCATATAATTTAGATAATATCTTTTGCTCTGATATTAAGTCTTATGCTTAATGTTCTTCTGCTCTTTGTTCTGCAGCCTCTTGTTCTTCTGCTTCTCGGTCTTCCATGTTGTCGTCTCCAGGGTCGTCGTCTCCAGTGTCGTCATCTCCGCCGTCGTCGTCGTCGTCATCGGGGTGGTCTTCCGTGTCGTCGTCATCGTGGTGGTCTTCCGGGTCGTCGACGTTAGGGTCTTCAACTTGGAAATGTAGCAGAAGGTACAAGAAGGCTGAGAAAATGCCAAGAACCAGCTGATGGAACTGGAACTCGGATGGCTACCCGAAGGTTCAAGAGCCTATGGAACTACCGAGGACCAGCTGACGTTACTGGAACCCGGTTACTAAGCAGGAGGTACCCGTGCTAAAAAGCACTACCAAGGACCGCCTGACGTTGACGGAACTCGGATACCCAGAAGGAGGCACCTAAGCCAAAGGCTCTGCCCGGAACCAGCTGACGTTACTGGAACCAGGATGGGGAGCAGAAGGTACAAGAGCAAAAGACACTGCCGAGAACCAGCTGACGGTACTGGAACCCGGATGGGTAGCCGAAGGTCCAAGAGCCAATGGAACTACCGAGGACCAGCTGACGTTACTGGAACCCGGTTACTAAGCAGGAGGTACCCGTGCCTGAAAGCACTACCAAGGACCACCTGACGTTGGTGGAACTTGGATACCCAGAAGGAGGCACCTAAGCCAAAGGCTCTGCCCGGAACCAGCTGACGGTACTGGAACCAGGATGGGGAGCAGAAGGTACAAGAGCAAAAGACACTGCCGAGAACCAGCTGACGGTGCTGGAACCAGGTGGTGGACCCGAAGGCCCACAGGAGAGGAGAGAACAGCTAGGCCGCGAGGCAGCCGCAGTTACCGAACCCCAACAGTCCTACAGGGGGAGCTGGGCCTACTGGCACTACAGAACCAGCCTTGACTACCAGTTCACGCAGCCCACATAGGAAGCTCCTAAACTGGAGGCACCCTGGAGTTGGCTAACCCGACCGCACCACGACGAGGCAAGCATAGGTGTCTCAGTGAGCTTGACACAACCCGGAAACAGCTGACGGTGCTGAAACCAGGCTTGGCACGAGGGAGTACCTGTGACAAAAACACTGCCGAGAACCAGCTGGCGGTGCTGGAACCCGGATGCGTTGCCCCAGTGTGCAAGAGCCAATGGCACGACCGAGGACCAGCTGACGGTGCTGGAACCCGGTTACTAAGCTGTAGGTGCCCGCGCTTAAAAGCACTACCAAGGACCGCCTGGCGTTGGCGGAACTCGGATACCCAGGAGGAGGCACCTAAGCCAAAGGCTCGGCCCGGAACCAGCTGACGGTGCTGGAACCAGGTGGTGGACCCGAAGGTCCACAGGAGAGGAGAGAACAGCTAGGCCGCGAGGCAGCCGCAGTTACCGAACCCCAACAGTCCTACAGGGGGAGCTGGGCCTACTGGCACTACAGAACCAGCCTTGACTACCAGTTCACGCAGCCCACATAGGAAGCTCCTAAACTGGAGGCACCCTGGAGTTGGCTAACCCGACCGCACCACGACGAGGCAAGCATAGGTGTCTCAGTGAAGTTGACACAACCCGGAAACAGCTGACGGTGCTGAAACCAGGCTTGGCACGAGGGAGTACCTGTGACAAGAACACTGCCGAGAACCAGCTGGCGGTGCTGGAACCCGGATGCGTTGCCCCAGTGTGCAAGAGCCAATGGCACGACCGAGGACCAGCTGACGGTGCTGGAACCCGGTTACTAAGCTGTAGGTGCCCGCGCTTAAAAGCACTACCAAGGACCGCCTGGCGTTGGCGGAACTCGGATACCCAGGAGGAGGCACCTAAGCCAAAGGCTCGGCCCGGAACCAGCTGACGGTGCTGGAACCAGGTGGTGGACCCGAAGGTCCACAGGAGAGGAGAGAACAGCTAGGCCGCGAGGCAGCCGCAGTTACCGAACCCCAACAGTCCTACAGGGGGAGCTGGGCCTACTGGCACTACAGAACCAGCCTTGACTACCAGTTCACGCAGCCCACATAGGAAGCTCCTAAACTGGAGGCACCCTGGAGTTGGCTAACCCGACCGCACCACGACGAGGCAAGCATAGGTGTCTCAGTGAAGTTGACACAACCCGGAAACAGCTGACGGTGCTGAAACCAGGCTTGGCACGAGGGAGTACCTGTGACAAGAACACTGCCGAGAACCAGCTGGCGGTGCTGGAACCCGGATGCGTTGCCCCAGTGTGCAAGAGCCAATGGCACGACCGAGGACCAGCTGACGGTGCTGGAACCCGGTTACTAAGCTGTAGGTGCCCGCGCTTAAAAGCACTACCAAGGACCGCCTGGCGTTGGCGGAACTCGGATACCCAGGAGGAGGCACCTAAGCCAAAGGCTCGGCCCGGAACCAGCTGACGGTGCTGGAACCAGGTGGTGGACCCGAAGGTCCACAGGAGAGGAGAGAACAGCTAGGCCGCGAGGCAGCCGCAGTTACCGAACCCCAACAGTCCTACAGGGGGAGCTGGGCCTACTGGCACTACAGAACCAGCCTTGACTACCAGTTCACGCAGCCCACATAGGAAGCTCCTAAACTGGAGGCACCCTGGAGTTGGCTAACCCGACCGCACCACGACGAGGCAAGCATAGGTGTCTCAGTGAAGTTGACACAACCCGGAAACAGCTGACGGTGCTGAAACCAGGCTTGGCACGAGGGAGTACCTGTGACAAGAACACTGCCGAGAACCAGCTGGCGGTGCTGGAACCCGGATGCGTTGCCCCAGTGTGCAAGAGCCAATGGCACGACCGAGGACCAGCTGACGGTGCTGGAACCCGGTTACTAAGCTGTAGGTGCCCGCGCTTAAAAGCACTACCAAGGACCGCCTGGCGTTGGCGGAACTCGGATACCCAGGAGGAGGCACCTAAGCCAAAGGCTCGGCCCGGAACCAGCTGACGGTGCTGGAACCAGGTGGTGGACCCGAAGGTCCACAGGAGAGGAGAGAACAGCTAGGCCGCGAGGCAGCCGCAGTTACCGAACCCCAACAGTCCTACAGGGGGAGCTGGGCCTACTGGCACTACAGAACCAGCCTTGACTACCAGTTCACGCAGCCCACATAGGAAGCTCCTAAACTGGAGGCACCCTGGAGTTGGCTAACCCGACCGCACCACGACGAGGCAAGCATAGGTGTCTCAGTGAAGTTGACACAACCCGGAAACAGCTGACGGTGCTGAAACCAGGCTTGGCACGAGGGAGTACCTGTGACAAGAACACTGCCGAGAACCAGCTGGCGGTGCTGGAACCCGGATGCGTTGCCCCAGTGTGCAAGAGCCAATGGCACGACCGAGGACCAGCTGACGGTGCTGGAACCCGGTTACTAAGCTGTAGGTGCCCGCGCTTAAAAGCACTACCAAGGACCGCCTGGCGTTGGCGGAACTCGGATACCCAGGAGGAGGCACCTAAGCCAAAGGCTCGGCCCGGAACCAGCTGACGGTGCTGGAACCAGGTGGTGGACCCGAAGGTCCACAGGAGAGGAGAGAACAGCTAGGCCGCGAGGCAGCCGCAGTTACCGAACCCCAACAGTCCTACAGGGGGAGCTGGGCCTACTGGCACTACAGAACCAGCCTTGACTACCAGTTCACGCAGCCCACATAGGAAGCTCCTAAACTGGAGGCACCCTGGAGTTGGCTAACCCGACCGCACCACGACGAGGCAAGCATAGGTGTCTCAGTGAAGTTGACACAACCCGGAAACAGCTGACGGTGCTGAAACCAGGCTTGGCACGAGGGAGTACCTGTGACAAGAACACTGCCGAGAACCAGCTGGCGGTGCTGGAACCCGGATGCGTTGCCCCAGTGTGCAAGAGCCAATGGCACGACCGAGGACCAGCTGACGGTGCTGGAACCCGGTTACTAAGCTGTAGGTGCCCGCGCTTAAAAGCACTACCAAGGACCGCCTGGCGTTGGCGGAACTCGGATACCCAGGAGGAGGCACCTAAGCCAAAGGCTCGGCCCGGAACCAGCTGACGGTGCTGGAACCAGGTGGTGGACCCGAAGGTCCACAGGAGAGGAGAGAACAGCTAGGCCGCGAGGCAGCCGCAGTTACCGAACCCCAACAGTCCTACAGGGGGAGCTGGGCCTACTGGCACTACAGAACCAGCCTTGACTACCAGTTCACGCAGCCCACATAGGAAGCTCCTAAACTGGAGGCACCCTGGAGTTGGCTAACCCGACCGCACCACGACGAGGCAAGCATAGGTGTCTCAGTGAAGTTGACACAACCCGGAAACAGCTGACGGTGCTGAAACCAGGCTTGGCACGAGGGAGTACCTGTGACAAGAACACTGCCGAGAACCAGCTGGCGGTGCTGGAACCCGGATGCGTTGCCCCAGTGTGCAAGAGCCAATGGCACGACCGAGGACCAGCTGACGGTGCTGGAACCCGGTTACTAAGCTGTAGGTGCCCGCGCTTAAAAGCACTACCAAGGACCGCCTGGCGTTGGCGGAACTCGGATACCCAG
Organism: Ranitomeya imitator; assembly: GCF_032444005.1. Classification (NCBI taxonomy): domain Eukaryota; kingdom Metazoa; phylum Chordata; class Amphibia; order Anura; family Dendrobatidae; genus Ranitomeya; species Ranitomeya imitator. Next base: position 97,065,585 of record NC_091286.1, read on the forward strand.
GAGGAGGCACCTAAGCCAAAGGCTCGGCCCGGAACCAGCTGACGGTGCTGGAACCAGGTGGTGGACCCGAAGGTCCACAGGAGAGGAGAGAACAGCTAGGCCGCGAGGCAGCCGCAGTTACCGAACCCCAACAGTCCTACAGGGGGAGCTGGGCCTACTGGCACTACAGAACCAGCCTTGACTACCAGTTCACGCAGCCCACATAGGAAGCTCCTAAACTGGAGGCACCCTGGAGTTGGCTAACCCGACCGCACCACGACGAGGCAAGCATAGGTGTCTCAGTGAAGTTGACACAACCCGGAAACAGCTGACGGTGCTGAAACCAGGCTTGGCACGAGGGAGTACCTGTGACAAGAACACTGCCGAGAACCAGCTGGCGGTGCTGGAACCCGGATGCGTTGCCCCAGTGTGCAAGAGCCAATGGCACGACCGAGGACCAGCTGACGGTGCTGGAACCCGGTTACTAAGCTGTAGGTGCCCGCGCTTAAAAGCACTACCAAGGACCGCCTGGCGTTGGCGGAACTCGGATACCCAGGAGGAGGCACCTAAGCCAAAGGCTCGGCCCGGAACCAGCTGACGGTGCTGGAACCAGGTGGTGGACCCGAAGGTCCACAGGAGAGGAGAGAACAGCTAGGCCGCGAGGCAGCCGCAGTTACCGAACCCCAACAGTCCTACAGGGGGAGCTGGGCCTACTGGCACTACAGAACCAGCCTTGACTACCAGTTCACGCAGCCCACATAGGAAGCTCCTAAACTGGAGGCACCCTGGAGTTGGCTAACCCGACCGCACCACGACGAGGCAAGCATAGGTGTCTCAGTGAAGTTGACACAACCCGGAAACAGCTGACGGTGCTGAAACCAGGCTTGGCACGAGGGAGTACCTGTGACAAGAACACTGCCGAGAACCAGCTGGCGGTGCTGGAACCCGGATGCGTTGCCCCAGTGTGCAAGAGCCAATGGCACGACCGAGGACCAGCTGACGGTGCTGGAACCCGGTTACTAAGCTGTAGGTGCCCGCGCTTAAAAGCACTACCAAGGACCGCCTGGCGTTGGCGGAACTCGGATACCCAGGAGGAGGCACCTAAGCCAAAGGCTCGGCCCGGAACCAGCTGACGGTGCTGGAACCAGGTGGTGGACCCGAAGGTCCACAGGAGAGGAGAGAACAGCTAGGCCGCGAGGCAGCCGCAGTTACCGAACCCCAACAGTCCTACAGGGGGAGCTGGGCCTACTGGCACTACAGAACCAGCCTTGACTACCAGTTCACGCAGCCCACATAGGAAGCTCCTAAACTGGAGGCACCCTGGAGTTGGCTAACCCGACCGCACCACGACGAGGCAAGCATAGGTGTCTCAGTGAAGTTGACACAACCCGGAAACAGCTGACGGTGCTGAAACCAGGCTTGGCACGAGGGAGTACCTGTGACAAGAACACTGCCGAGAACCAGCTGGCGGTGCTGGAACCCGGATGCGTTGCCCCAGTGTGCAAGAGCCAATGGCACGACCGAGGACCAGCTGACGGTGCTGGAACCCGGTTACTAAGCTGTAGGTGCCCGCGCTTAAAAGCACTACCAAGGACCGCCTGGCGTTGGCGGAACTCGGATACCCAGGAGGAGGCACCTAAGCCAAAGGCTCGGCCCGGAACCAGCTGACGGTGCTGGAACCAGGTGGTGGACCCGAAGGTCCACAGGAGAGGAGAGAACAGCTAGGCCGCGAGGCAGCCGCAGTTACCGAACCCCAACAGTCCTACAGGGGGAGCTGGGCCTACTGGCACTACAGAACCAGCCTTGACTACCAGTTCACGCAGCCCACATAGGAAGCTCCTAAACTGGAGGCACCCTGGAGTTGGCTAACCCGACCGCACCACGACGAGGCAAGCATAGGTGTCTCAGTGAAGTTGACACAACCCGGAAACAGCTGACGGTGCTGAAACCAGGCTTGGCACGAGGGAGTACCTGTGACAAGAACACTGCCGAGAACCAGCTGGCGGTGCTGGAACCCGGATGCGTTGCCCCAGTGTGCAAGAGCCAATGGCACGACCGAGGACCAGCTGACGGTGCTGGAACCCGGTTACTAAGCTGTAGGTGCCCGCGCTTAAAAGCACTACCAAGGACCGCCTGGCGTTGGCGGAACTCGGATACCCAGGAGGAGGCACCTAAGCCAAAGGCTCGGCCCGGAACCAGCTGACGGTGCTGGAACCAGGTGGTGGACCCGAAGGTCCACAGGAGAGGAGAGAACAGCTAGGCCGCGAGGCAGCCGCAGTTACCGAACCCCAACAGTCCTACAGGGGGAGCTGGGCCTACTGGCACTACAGAACCAGCCTTGACTACCAGTTCACGCAGCCCACATAGGAAGCTCCTAAACTGGAGGCACCCTGGAGTTGGCTAACCCGACCGCACCACGACGAGGCAAGCATAGGTGTCTCAGTGAGCTTGACACAACCCGGAAACAGCTGACGGTGCTGAAACCAGGCTTGGCACGAGGGAGTACCTGTGACAAAAACACTGCCGAGAACCAGCTGGCGGTGCTGGAACCCGGATGCGTTGCCTTGCCTATTAAAGATTGTCTTCCTAGAGCCCCAACTAGCGGTGTTGGAGCAAAGGGTAAGCAGGGGGAGATGAGTGTAGGCCGAAGCCTGCACTGGAGGCAGCTTTGTGTCTGCGTTGCGTTTGCAGGACACTTTGCCGGCTACACACTGGGGGAACAGCTGGCGTTGCTGAACCCCACTAACACAATGGCGTGTGTTTTTCTCTGTGCAGCTAGCACTTGCGGGCAAAAACTAGCGATGTTAGAGCCCGTGTTGAAGCAGGAGGAGGAGGAGAGGAGCAGAGTGTAGGCCGAAGCTTAGTTGAACCAATTTCAAAGGAAACCTTTAACCCCCCCCTCAGGTGTTACAAAGTACAAGAGACACACCTTGTGCAGTATTAATGCTGCACAAGTGAAAGGTTGCTCTATTAATTTGTCTACTTGCACACGCTGAATGAAAGACATACACAATTTACCCCATTCTACAGTCAAACTGTAGTGGATGCGTGACTTGGTTTTTTGATGAGACGCAGCACAGGTGTCCAAAATAACGCCTTGGTGCTTGGAGCAGCTTCCTGAGCGTTGTTATTTGCTGTACAGGAGTCTGCGCTCTTGTGTTATCCCTTGGCAATGCCCTGTTAGCGCTGCCCATCTTATGACATCATTTCATGTTGGCCGGTGCGGTTAACGATGGCCATAAATCCCAGACCCACAGTGTCTTTTCATAAAGCCACACTGCGGTGCTGGGATTCGTGGCCTTGAGCAGTAAATATTTTGGCCGCTCACACACGTCCTTACACCTGCTTCAGACTGGGCGGCCTCTGCTGATCCCTTCTTGCATGCCGCGGCCATGAGGCTGCACAGTCTGAAGAAGGCTGAAGGAGATGAGTTAAGACAGGCGAAGATATGCACTGCTCGTGCCCATCAATCACACCCTCGCAGTCAAAATAATTAAGACAACGAGGAGCATTTTATTCAGGCAGGGCGGACGAACAGGCGCAAGTAGCCAACCAATGATGTCAGAAGACGGGAAGCGCTACCAAGGGGGGTGCTGCGTATCATTAGAAAGGAAAGTCACACCTCAGGGACAGTGGAATGGTCTCAAAGAGACACATTTTGTACGTGTTGAGTTCCACGTGGGCAAGGAGAAAACATCAGCCACCTTGTACAAATGCAGCAGTACTGCTGTACAAGGTGGCTGTTATACATAGAAACACCTGGGGGTGGGGGCCAGGCTCCCTTCAATTTCAGTTCATGTGCCTGCGTGGCGTTTGCAGGTCACGTTGCAAGCTGCACAGCAGGGGAACAGCTGGCGGTGCTGAACCCCACTAACACATTGGCTGGTGTTTTTCTCTGTGCAGCTAGCATTTCCGGGCAAAAACTAGCGGTGTTTGAGCCCAGGGTCAGCAGGAGGAGGAGGAGAGGAGCAAAGTGTAGGCCGAAGCCTGCACTGGTGGCAGCTTTTGGTCGGTTGTGCCAGCGTGGCTTGTGCTGGACACGATGCCGGCTACACAGCGGGGGAACAGCTGGCGTTGCTGAACCCCACTAACACATTGGCTGGTGTTTTTCTCTGTGCAGCTAGCATTTCCGGGCAAAAACTAGCGGTGTTTGAGCCCAGGGTCAGCAGGAGGAGGAGGAGAGGAGCAAAGTGTAGGCCGAAGCCTGCACTGGTGGCAGCTTTTGGTCGGTTGTGCCAGCGTGGCTTGTGCTGGACACGATGCCGGCTACACAGCGGGGGAACAGCTGGCGTTGCTGAACCCCACTAACACATTGGCTGGTGTTTTTCTCTGTGCAGCTAGCATTTCCGGGCAAAAACTAGCGGTGTTTGAGCCCAGGGTCAGCAGGAGGAGGAGGAGAGGAGCAAAGTGTAGGCCGAAGCCTGCACTGGTGGCAGCTTTTGGTCGGTTGTGCCAGCGTGGCTTGTGCTGGACACGATGCCGGCTACACAGCGGGGGAACAGCTGGCGTTGCTGAACCCCACTAACACATTGGCTGGTGTTTTTCTCTGTGCAGCTAGCATTTCCGGGCAAAAACTAGCGTTGTTAGAGCCCAGGGTCAGCAGGAGGAGGAGGAGAGGAGCAAAGTGTAGGCCGAAGCCTAGTTGAACCAATTTCAAAGGTTACCTTTAACCCCCCCTCAGGTGTTACAAAGAACAAGAGCCACTCCTTCTGCAGCATTAATGCTGCACAAGTAAAAGGTTGCTCTATTAATTTGTCTACTTGCACAAGCTGAATGCAACACGTAGACTATTTAGCCCATTATACTGTTTAACAGTAGTGGAGGCGTGACTTGTCTTTTTAAAGAAAAGCAGCACAGGTGTCGAAAACACCTTTTTGCATGGGCGCAGCTTCCTGAGCGTTGTTAGTTGCTGTACAGGAGTCTGCGCTCTTGTGATCCTTTGGCCATGCGCTGTGAGCGCTTCCTGTCTTATGACCTCATTTCATGTTGGCCGTTGCGGTTAGCGATGGACATGAATCCCAGACCCACAGTGTGTTTTTAAAAAATCACACTGCGGTGCTGGGATTCGTGCCCTGGTGCAGTAAATATGTTTGCCGCTCACACATGTCCTTACACCTGCTTCAGACTGGACGGCCTCATCTGATCCCTTATCGCCTGCCGAGGCCATGAGGACACCCAGTCTGAAGAAGGCGGAAGGAGATGAGTGAACACAGGCAAACATATGCACTGCACATGCCCATCAATCACACCCTCGCTGTCCAAAAAAATAAGACACCGAGGGGCGTTGTTTCGAGCAGGGGAGATGCACAGGCGCAGCCAGCTAACCAATGATGTCAAAAGACGGGCAGCGCTAACAAGGGTGGTGCTGCGTGTCATTACAAAGGAAAGTCACACCTCAGGGACATTGTAATGGTCTCTAATGAGACACATTTTGTACGTGTTGAGTTCCACGTGGGCAAGGAGAAAAAGTCAGCCACCTCGTACAAATGCAGCAGTACTGCTGTACAAGGTGGCTGTTATACATAGAAACACCTGGGGGGGTGGGGGGCAGGCTCCCTTCAATTTCAGTTCATGTGCCTGCGTGGCGTTTGCAGGTCACGTTGCAAGCTACACAGCAGGGGAACAGCTGGCGTTGCTGAACCCCACTGACACATTGACTGGTGTTTTTCTCTGTGCAGATTGCATGTCCGGGCAAAAACTAGCGGTGTTAGAGCCCAGGGTCAGCAGGAGGAGGAGGAGAGGAGCAAAGTGTAGGCCGAAGCCTGCACTGGTGGCAGCTTTTGGTCGGTTGTGCCAGCGTGGCTTGTGCTGGACACGATGCCGGCTACACAGCGGGGGAACAGCTGGCGGTGCTGAACCCCACTAACACATTGGCTGGTGTTTTTCTCTGTGCAGCTAGCATTTCCGGGCAAAAACTAGCGGTGTTTGAGCCCAGGGTCAGCAGGAGGAGTAGAGGAGCAGAGTGTAGGCCGAAGCCTAGTTGAACCAATTTCAAAGGTTACCTTTAACCCCCCCCTCAGGTGTTGCAAGGTACAAGAGCCACACCTTGTGCAGCATTAATGCTGCACAAGTAAAAGGTTGCTCTATTTGTTTTGCTCCTTGCACACGCTGACTAAAACACGTACACTATTTAGCCCATTATACTGTCAAACAGTTGTGGAGGCGTGACTTGTCTTTTTAACGAGACGCAGCACAGGTGTCAAAATTTGCACCTAGGTACTGGGCGCAGATTCCTGAGCGTTGTTATTTGCTGTACAGGAGTCTGCGCTATTGTGATCCCTTGGCCATGCGCTGTGAGCGCTTCCTGTCTTCTGACCTCATTTCATGTCGGCCGTTGCGGTTAGCGATGGACATGAATCCCAGACCCACAGTGTGTTTTTAAAAAATCACACTGCGGTGCTGGGATTCGTGCCCTGGTGCACTAAATATGTTTGCCGCTCACACATGTCCTTACACCTGCTTCAGACTGGGCGGCCTCATCTGATCCCTTATCGCCTGCCGCGGCCATGAGGACACCCAGTCTGAAGAAGGCGGAAGGAGATGAGTGAACACAGGCAAACATATGCACTGCACATGCCCATCAATCACACCCTCGCTGTCCAAAAAAATAAGACACCGAGGGCCGTTGTTTCGAGCAGGGGAGATGCACAGGCGCAGCCAGCTAACCAATGATGTCAAAAGACGGGCAGCGCTAACAAGGGTGGTGCTGCGTGTCATTACAAAGGAAAGTCACACCTCAGGGACATTGTAATGGTCTCTAATGAGACACATTTTGTACGTGTTGAGTTCCACGTGGGCAAGGAGAAAAAGTCAGCCACCTCGTACAAATGCAGCAGTACTGCTGTACAAGGTGGCTGATATACATAGAAACACCTGTGGGTGGGGGGCAGGCTCCCTTCAATTTCAGTTCATGTGCCTGCGTGGCGTTTGCAGGTCACGTTGCAAGCTACACAGCAGGGGAACAGCTGGCGTTGCTGAACCCCACTGACACATTGACTGGTGTTTTTCTCTGTGCAGATTGCATGTCCGGGCAGAAACTGGCGTTGTTTGAGCCCAGGGTCAGCAGGAGGAGGAGAGGAGCAAAGTGTAGGCCGAAGCCTGCACTGGTGGCAGCTTTTGGTCGGTTGTGCCAGCGTGGCTTGTGCTGGACACGATGCCGGCTACACAGCGGGGGAACAGCAGGCGGTGCTGAACCCCACTAACACATTGGCTGGTGTTTTTCTCTGTGCAGCTAGCATGTCCGGGCAGAAACTGGCGTTGTTTGAGCCCAGGGTCAGCAGGAGGAGGAGAGGAGCAAAGTGTAGGCCGAAGCCTGCACTGGTGGCAGCTTTTGGTCGGTTGTGCCAGCGTGGCTTTTGCTGGACACGATGCCGGCTACACAGCGGGGGAACAGCTGGCGGTGCTGAACCCCACTAACACATTGGCTGGTGTTTTTCTCTGTGCAGCTAGCATTTCCGGGCAAAAACTAGCGCTGTTTGAGCCCAGGGTCAGCAGGAGGAGTAGAGGAGCAGAGTGTAGGCCGAAGCCTAGTTGAACCAATTTCAAAGGTTACCTTTAACCCCCCCCCTCAGGTGTTGCAAGGTACAAGAGCCACACCTTGTGCAGCATTAATGCTGCACAAGTAAAAGGTTGCTCTATTTGTTTTGCTCCTTGCACACGCTGACTAAAACAACGTACACTATTTAGCCCATTATACTGTCAAACAGTTGTGGAGGCGTGACTTGTCTTTTTAACGAGACGCAGCACAGGTGTCAAAATTTGCACCTAGGTACTGGGCGCAGATTCCTGAGCGTTGTTATTTGCTGTACAGGAGTCTGCGCTATTGTGATCCCCTTGGCCATGCGCTGTGAGCGCTTCCTGTCTTCTGACCTCATTTCATGTCGGCCGTTGCGGTTAGCGATGGACATGAATCCCAGACCCACAGTGTGTTTTCAAACAATCACACTACGTGGCTGGGATTCGTGGCCTTGTGCAGTAAATAGGTTTGCCGCTTACACATGTCCTTACACCGGCTCCAGACTGGGCGGGCCCTCAGCTGATCCCTTATCGCCTACCACGGCCAGGAGGCCGCACAGTCTGAAGAAGGCGGAAGGAGATGAGTTAAGACAGGCGAAACATATGCACTGCTCGTGCCCATAAACCACACCCTCGCTGACAAAATAAATATGACAACGAGGGGCGTTGTTTCTAGCAGGGCGGATGCACAGGCGCAGCCAGCTAACCATGATGACAAAAGACGGGAAACGCTACCAAGGGGGGTGCTGCGTATCATTACAAAGGAAAGTCACACCTCAGGGACAGTGGAATGGTCTCAATGAGACACATTTTGTACGTGTTGAGTTCCACGTGGGCAAGGAGAAAAAGTCAGCCACCTTGTACAAATGCAGCAGTACTGCTGTACTAGGTGGCTGTTATACATAGAAACACCTGGGGGGGTGGGGCCAGGTTCCCTTTTAATTTCAGTTCCTGTGCCTGCATGGCGTTTGCAGGTCACGTTGCCGGCTACACAGCAGGGGAACAGCTGGCGTTGCTGAACCCCACTAACACATTGGCTGGTGTTTTTCTCTGTGCAGCTAGCACTTCCGGGCAAAAACTAGCGGTGTTTGAGCCCAGGGTCAGCAGGAGGAGGAGAGGAGCAGAGTGTAGGCCGAAGCCTGCACTGGTGGCAGCTTTTGTTCTGTTGTGCCAGCGTGGCTTGTGCTGGACACGTTGCCGACTACACAGCAGGGGAACAGCTGGCGGTGCTGAACCCCACTGACACATCACCTAGTGTTTTTTTCTGTGTAGACAACACTTCCAGGTGGCAACTGACAGTGTTGAAACCCAGGGAATCAAAGAGGAGCAGAGTGTAGGCCGAAGCCTGCAGTGGAGCAAGTTGAAAGGGAACCTTTAACCCCCCCCCCCAGGCATTTGTTGCTGAAAGAGCCATCTTGTACAGCAGTAATACTGCACATGGAAAATGGTGGCTCCGAAAATTATGCTCCTTGCAAACGCTGAAGTACACACTCATATAATGTGTCCCCTCACACCGTCAAACCATCCCGGAAGTGGGACTTTCCTTTGTAATGTGACACAGCACAGCCGTCATTCCAACCCCCTTGGTGCCGGGCACCACCTCCTCAACGTTGTTTGGTTCTGTCACGGAGCC